>NC_139353.1:118883435-121410935 GCF_055883805.1 Amblyomma maculatum
AGGGTTTATTCATGCAATATTTTTTTTTTATTTTTCTTGTCAACTGCCGCAGCTTGCTGCGTTTTCTACGCCGCAAGCTCAGATATTTTTAAACGGTTTTAATTTCTGTGATCATCTTGCTTGCCGAATTCATCTGCAGTTCTTATGTCTCTTTTTGGCATTAGCTCTGAGTTTGAATCCTCGTGAACAACTTCGCTTCACTGACATGCTTCAGAAGCGCTGTAATCAACGTTCAATTTGCATGATATGAAAACTTTATGCGCAACATATGATTGCCGTGTCAATTAACCGCTCATTGACAAAAGTCTTCTCAACAAGCAAAATTCCTAGCCCTCATGGCTCGTTTATTTCCTCGTCGCGAAAATACTCAAATTTCCTTCGAAGTGCTGGTACTGCAACGAACTGAAAATGATCCAAATAAAACTGTTTGTGAGCTCAGCTGTCCGATTTGCGCTATGTACACTGATAGGCTTTTGGAATCTTGCATGTTCTCTATTGGGATTGCTGTCGAAACACACGAAACAGCGCGATTATGAGAACTTCGGTATATAATGCTTTGACTTTCGAAATAAGTTGCTACACGAACTATCACGAGAGCACTTGAATATAGTTCCTTTTCTAAATGCAGATCAGAAATTATTTACTTCGAAGTATGTTAATTATTATGGGCAGAGCTTGTGCCCACATTTTAATCTCGAGGAAGTCTATCAGTGATACGAACAAATGACGGACCTCCAATTCGTTTCAATAAGCTTTTCCCTCGGTGCAAAGCATGCAGGCCAGCATGAAGAGATCTGATGTTAAAAAAATATAGCACACAGCTTCGTCTTAAAAATGAACGCGATAGCGCTTTTAACGCCGTCTCTTCATTCCGCCAATTTTAGGCATCTAGAGGCTGGCACGTAGCTCGCAAAGGGTACGTCTAATTGTTTTTTTATTTTAGGGCAAAGACGCAGAATATTCTCGGCGCACACCCTACGTTTACAGTGAACGGCATAGAATTGATTGCACACATGTCGGCGTCTTGAATCCATGTCACAAATTGGACTGCAGCTGGAAAAAAAGGTGGATGCTTAATAAGAAGCGAAAATTGCATGACAGCACGCTAAATGCTGCTTAATGAAAGGCTACGTCATATTTTATTACGAAATGACTTGCGAGTTACGATATCGCGCAATGAAAATAAATGACACCTTAAAGTATAACGTTAATAGAACGCTGGTTCTGGCGAGCAAGTCTTCAACACTGTCGCACTTGTTTCACGGCATTAAATTTCGCATCACACAAATGCTTTCACTGAGGTAATGGATGCCTTCGAAGCCAAAACTGTCATAATATAGTCATAACTGAACTCACTGCAGCCATGTAACGTTCAGCGGCAGCACACTAACAGCTGCCTGTATGCTGGCCGCTCCATACTTCCGCGCCGCGTGTAGCTAACGACGCGCCCGGCAAGGAGCAAGAGTCAACTGCTGCGCCGTTAGTTCACGCCACCACTACCGGGGACACCTCTCCGGCCGGAGCTGTGAAACTGAGTTTTTTCGAGTAACGTTGCTACCAACTAGCCCATTTTCCACCCTTGAAAGTTCTGTAATTGGATGTTCTGGACAAGCCTGTCCGGAGTTTTTAGGAGTGCTCGAGCGTTAGAAGTTAGAAGAAGAGACGAATGTCATGCGTGTTTTCTCAAGAGCTTTAGAAGATAACTTACTGCCCTTCTTTTGATCCTGTTGTTTAATGCCCAAATTTGCAGCTTTCTTTCAAGGTCGAGTTACGATGGTGACTTACTATAGATGATAGTGTCTTGCGATTGTACATTAGCGAAGCCTATGACTGATGCCCGATGCTGCTCGCTAGCCGACGGCTCTCAGAACGATGAGAAGCGCCTTCCACCACGGATGATGACTCCGACGAACTTGCAGAAAAGCCAGCAGTGACATCGCCACGCGCTGTCTCAACCGTTGTTTGCGTGACATCCTTTATACAGGGCCTCCGAAACGGCTGCATGTTTGTAATCGTCATCACTGCCATTTCACGATAAAGTTGCCCTAAAAAGTTGCGAAGGGGGCCCAGTAATGTATCACACTATGTTACATCTGCGTAATCGGTAGTGATACCGTTTGGCGAAACAAGCTGAAACATCAGCCCCAGTATTTTCTGAATTTCTAAAATGAAAAAAGCAACAAAAATGTGCATATACGATGCACCGTTGTATAGGGTGAACCAGATATATTTTTTAAAACAAAAGCCGCGCTGATGTAATCCAAGATTTGACGAAACGCCGTCTGGTCAGGTAGCAGCATAGTTGAAAAATCTGTAGGGTCACTGACCACTTGTCAAAATAGATGGTTTACGTTTCGGAACCCCTATGGGTTCCTTGTTCACAATGAAGAACCGGGCGATAGAAGAGGCGCTTAAATAGCTTTAAAAAGGCGATGTAATAATTTTGCGTAAGCCGGGGAAGGTTTCCCTTTGTTTCGTTGATAGTGTTTGCCGTTGACTGGATAATCAAAGAGTCCAGGTGCAATTGTGCTGACAGGTTTCTTTCGATAGCGACGATTTCCACGTCATCCCAAGCCATTTCGTGGCCTTCCTTTTGCGCATGCCCTGCCACAGCGTTTGACGCTGTCCGGCTTTTGGCGATATCATTGCTGTGCTCTTTTAGTCGCCTGGGCAGATTTCCAGTCTCGCCGTTGTAGACGAAGCTGAAATCGTCACACGGTATCTTATATATGATACCCGGGAACTTTGAACGGGGCAAAGCGTCTTTTACATTGACGAGATCGCCGCGTAGTTTGCTGCTTGGCACGTGGGCAATATGTAGATTGCTCTTCTTGAAAACACGTGCCAAGGCTTCACATATGCCTGGGATGTACGGGATGGGCGCGCGTTTTAGTCAAGATGACGACGTGGAATTTTGTATGGGCTCCGGCTGGGAATGCTTTTCGATCTGTCGTTCGGTTATGCTTTGAATAAACTTTTTCGGATATCCGTTCTTTTGCAGGTCTGTTGTTATAACTTCCAATTCCTGTTTGAGCATATGCTCACCGGAACACGTGCGTACTGCCCGGTTTACGAGTGATGCTATTACTGAGCATTTGTGAGCTAATGGGTGCACCGATTTGAAGTCGAGGTACCTTCCTGAGTGGGTGGGTTTTCTGTAGACGCTAAACCTTAGGCCGGACGGCGAGCCTGTCACTAGGGCATCCAGAAATGGAATGCTTTCGTTGGCTTCTTCTTCTACAGTGAATGAAAAAATATAACTAAATGTTACAACCACAAAGATGAAAAAAGTAGCGGCCGGCTAATACACTAAGGAAAAAAGAGGAAAAGAACCCAACGCAAGCCGGAACAAGGAAAATAGAAGGAGAAAAAAAAAGAATTACAGAGCCCCCCCATGCCCTTGCAGTCGCGCGCGCTGCAGATCGTTTTCTCAGTAATCCTTTGAAGGCAGATGAGGCTTCCCAAAAGGACACGGGAGGAAAGCCAGATCAGGTCAGATTTGGTGAGTCCCAGGGCTTTGCCTGCTTCATTTGTAGCAGGGCAAAGCATACCTCTCGCTCCAAACGCCATTCCAAATACTTGGGACTTCTTGGCAGTTGTAAATTTAGAACGGAGAGTCGAATATTTCTTTATTTTCTCTCTACATTTGCTGGTAAGGACGCCCTCATTGGTATCCTATGCCACAGCGACATCGACAAGGAGGGTTTCATGGGGCGTTTCAACAACGACATCCGGTTTAAGGCGGGTGCCTGAGCTGGTGGAGAAGACTGGCTCTTCTCGGACTGTTGCATTAGGGAGCTTCTCTTTGGTCAGTCGAGCGATTTGCTTGGCGATGTAGTTGTGGCGTTCTTTACGGGGAAGGTCAATTGACTCGCATTCCTGCAAGATATGGAAGGCTGTTTCTTTGCGAAGGCCACACCTACGGCAGAGTTGAGCAGTGGGATCGGAACTTTGTTTATTGGTTAATGACCAAGTTGGATACAGATTCGTTCTGAGGCGAAGAGCTCTGATTCTATCTCCATCGCGCAAGAGTTTCGAGTTGTACCAAAGCCAGGTGTTTGCCTGGGCTTGGTGCTGGTGGGCAAACAGATCTTTATTTTCATATCGAGTGATATAATTGTTCCACCATTTATCACCGTCCCGCTTTAGTGCAGCTTCAACAAACTTAGCACTAGTGGTGCCAACTGGAATGTCAAATAACTCATTTAGGCTGTGATAATGGGACTCCAGCTCAAGATCAAACAATCTGAGAACAAAGGGTTCGTTCAGGCGAAGCATTCTATTGAGGGATTTAATTTGAACGAATTGTGCTGTTTTCTCAAGACAGATGAAACCTAAACCCCCGCATTTGGTAGGTAACCAGACTTGGGAGCTAGGAAAGCCGAGTGGAAGGTTGTGGAAAACCAGTTTCCTGCCCCTTCGCCGCGACCGACCACAACCACCCCAACGAGCTTCATGGCAGCGCCGGCTGGGAGAGGAGGTAAATACCTCCCCTTGGGGGAAGGAGACCAGCGAGGGGTGCGCCGCCAAGAGTTCTACGCGGGTTCCCGCGAGAAGACGAGGGAGCTTCTGGATCCAGCCGGCAACGAGTGCGGTCGTCTCCCGCCGCCTCTCCCGGCAAATGCCGGGTGATAGCGGGCACGGAGTACATTGCGCACACGGGAGGACCCGTTGTGCACGACCGCCCTTCTTCTGGTTCCCAACGGCGAAGCGACCGGTAAATACCGCACGCTCTCGCCGCCTCCCGCGGCAAACGCCGTGGTACGGCTTCGTCCGAAGAATGCGGCACGCACGGGAGATCCCGGCCGCCATATTCGCGGCGCGTTCAAATGTCCGCCGCCGAAATCGCACCCCCATTCCCCAGCCGGTGAGTCAAAAGTCCTTCTTACGTAGCCTTGCCCTTCCAAGGAAAACCTTGTTGATGTATAGCTAGCCGGCATGCTCTGTATTATTTGCAAGTGCAATAGATAGCATTCGAGTATTTAACTTTGTGTCGTGCAAGTCCTTTGTCCCTTTGTTCCCTCCGCGGGTCGCCAGCGAGGACGCTGCACCTGCGGAGTAGGAGCGGGGCGGAAGACCGTTCCCCCTCAAAACCCCCCCAATGGCGCCTCAACGTGGTTCTCTCGTGCAGAAGCACTTGAGCTACTTACCCCTCCTTAGGGACAAAGGACGATAGTCAGTTCGCGGCGTGGAGTGCCTGCCCGGACTTTTAACATTAGGCCTGACCCGACATCGCTATGCTAGCGAGGCTAATATGCTTTCTTGACGGCGAGGTGAGAGGAGTTGCAGCGAGAACAAATGGTCGTGCTTGTATTTGTGTGTGTGTGGAGCATTTTTATTCGTGTGTGTGTGTGTTTATGTGTACCGAGACCTTTCGAGAGGTACAGCCACGAGGTCCGTACATGGAGCACGAGACCGAGCCGTCCACGGAGAACAGCACGCCGGAAGCGAGCGAGTGCCTCAGCCGGGACGGTGGCCCTACTTTTCTTGTATATAGTTGTAACTTGTAAATACGTATTCCCTGTTCTGTCTCTTTGGCTCTGGAAGCCAGGTGCCGCAATCGGCTGACTGGTATTGCAGCCGTGATTGCCGGAAAACACCGGGGCGCTCCGACACCGCTGGACGCGGTGGCCGCCGTTCGCTCAGAAGTTGCCTTTGGATGGCAGCGAGCGAGTAGGTAGGGTCACCCTGGGTTCCTTGGCGGAGATGCAAATCCTCGCGGCGCTGCGTTCCAGCTTTTGTCCTTAGCGCTAGAGCGAATAGGCTTAAGGCTCTTTTCGGGAGCTGCCTGTCGCACGTCGGAGGACAGTCTAACCGTGGCATACAACATGCGCAAATGCGTTTTGCTAGTTCTATATTGGCCTCGCTGTAGCCGAACATCTCGCTGGATTAGAGAAAGCTAACTTCGTTCAAATGAACTTGGTATTTTAGGGCTGAGAAAGAGAATCTGAAATTTTGTGGAACCAGATTATTATGCCGGCAAACGAACCGCGGATGCCCGTGCTTCGTTCGGATTAACGGAACGCAGTGCGGTGCCGGATAAAATTGTTTGGCACTCGCATTGGCCCGCATTTTACCAAATGGTCATTTTGCTCAATTTATTCAACCTTTTTGGAGATCCGGAGGGTTGTGCAGATATCAAGTGAAGTCGCCTGGACCTGCTGCCATTGTTTACATCCTGCCTGCTGCCCTGCGGCCGTGAATCACCGAAGCTCGGAGTCTCACGGAACCAGTCCGGCTTGACGGGAGAGGAGGCCAACCCCTACCTGCCAACAAAGGCGCGCCAGCGGGAACAACACCCTGCCGTCACGCTGGCTTCTGGGACCTGCCGATGGACAGCGGGGGCCCCTTCACCTTGCGGCTCGTCGGATGACACCAACGTTTGGATCGCCCTGCTAAGCCTGGTGTTTACCTCGCGGATGGCGTCCAAGGAGCAGCTCTCGACAACCATAGGTGAACATTTAAGGAGGGAGGGATGTGGAAAACCAGTTTCCTGCCCCTTCGCCGCGACCGACCACAACCACCCCAACGAGCTTCATGGCAGCGCCGGCTGGGAGAGGAGGTAAATACCTCCCCTTGGGGGAAGGAGACCAGCGAGGGGTGCGCCGCCAAGAGGTCTACGCGGGTTCCCGCGAGAAGACGAGGGAGCTTCTGGATCCAGCCGGCAACGAGTGCGGTCGTCTCCCGCCGCCTCTCCCGGCAAATGCCGGGGGAAAGCGGGCACGGAGTACATTGCGCACACGGGAGGACCCGTTGCGCACGACCGCCCTTCTTCTGGTTCCCAACGGCGAAGCGACCGGTTAATACCGCACGCTCTCGCCGCCTCCCGCGGCAAACGCCGTGGTACGGCTTCGTCCGAAGAATGCGGCACGCACGGGAGATCCCGGCCGCCATATTCACGGCGCGTTGAAATGTCCGCCGCCGAAATCGCACCCCTATTCCCCAGCCGGTGAGTCAAAAGTTCTTTTTACGTAGCCTTGCCCTTCCAAGGAAAACCTTGTTGATGTATAGCTAGCCGGCATGCTCTGTATTATTTGCAAGTGCAATAAATAGCATTCGAGTATTAACTATGTGTCGTCCCCGTCCTTTGTCCCTTTGTTCCCCTCCGCGGGTCGCTAGCGAGGACGCTGCACCTGCGGAGTAGGAGCGGGGCGGAAGACCGTTCCCCCCAAACCCCCACAAGGTGTAAAGTGCGCTTAAACTTAAGGCGAATAAGCTTGTAGAGGCGACAAGTACTATATGATCCAAACCCTGCTGAAGGTCAAAATGGCAGCAAATACCTGGTGGGAGTTCAGCGATGCTGGAAACATTAGCAGTCCTGCGGGGCGTCTTGAGCAGTGTTAGAGCATGGTTTGCTATTGCTAGGTTGCTGAAACAGTCGTGAACTTTCAGTATGAACAAAAGAGAATTCAGAGAGAAATTGAGATATATTTTGTTCAACTGCCTAGCTTACCAACTGAGAAATAATTGCTGGAAGTAGTGCTGTTTTACTCTCGGCGTAGAACCTGCAGTTTGCTGTGAATCTTCACTCAATGCACTTGGCAGAAAATCACATAGGCCCCAACTTCAGACTCACACTAACTGCATGTTGAACCACCGGGATATTTCTCCTTCCGCTATATTAGATCGATAGATATACACAATGCAAATTTTCTGATGCCGCGCATTGGTCATCAGAAACTTCAGAGGATCCTGAAGCTTCCAAAAGTTCCCTAACTAATAAACGACCTTTTTTAGAAGATGCTGATTGAA
The DNA here is from genome assembly GCF_055883805.1 of Amblyomma maculatum. Taxonomy (NCBI): domain Eukaryota; kingdom Metazoa; phylum Arthropoda; class Arachnida; order Ixodida; family Ixodidae; genus Amblyomma; species Amblyomma maculatum. The sequence continues at coordinate 118,891,188 of NC_139353.1, forward strand.
TTCAAATTCCGGCATACTGGCGAATTATAAAGTATGGTACCAATAAAATTGTCGCTTTCAAAGCACGCTTGTTGACAGTAACTAAAATTAAGAGAGGAAAATGAAACTTTCCAGCACCAGCCACAGGGCTACATATTATAATTCACGGTGCACAAAGAGTGGCCCTTTACCAGCCCGTATTCCCCGCATTTACCGATTTGTCACGACATAAAAAAGCAAGTCAATGGAAAATTTATGACACGGAAAAATACGTGCACAAAAAAAACGTGACGGAAATCACTTGCAATGAGTTCACTGATTACAGACATTTAACTTGTTGCAGATAGGTGGCGCTTGACCCTTTCAACGAATGTAATAGTATCCATCAGGAAGTTGATGCAGGCGCAATCACTGTTCTTGAAGCTCTGGGGTTTACAGATACCAGTGGCCAGGTGAATAAACCGGCAGTGGAAACTATCAAAAAACGACTTGAAGATTGGTGGCTTGTAAGCAGAGAAGTGACAATGTTAGTGAACTAGAAACAAAAATTTAATAAATAGAATGATGGTTTAGTTAACCAATCTAAAACAATAATTAAGATATAGGTAGACACATGAGCATGATAGCTACTGCTATCACCCCGTTTCAAAGGGGACGCTCCTATATTCCATCCATCCATCGAGTCGACGCAACCTCTGCAATCTTTCCACGGCTGTAGATAAAATAGGTTTCCAGGATAAGATAAAGCTTTAGACATCTTATTCCAAGGATTACGAAAAGGTGGTTTCTTCTGCAACTGCATACGAGGTTTGGTGGGCAAAATGGTGTCCGCCAAAGATGCATCACTGAGTAAAATTATCTGATTTCAGTGAAGACTGAGTTGAATAGAGTCGATCTCACTTGTGTGCAACGGACAAAATGAAGTTCACTTATTGCAGCTGCTTTGCTGAGAGTAAGGCGTTGATGCCTGTGCGGCGCACGGTTATACTAGGGTGCTCTCAGCGCAAGTATCACATAATCGCATTACCTTTCTGAGAATCTATTTATTTCCTCCGTTCGAGCGCTCTAGAGAAGTGGGATAAACTATGCACCTTGCAGCAGTTAGGTGGCACATCGTTCTTTCAAAAACACCGCTTAAAAAAAGCGTGTGGTTCCTCATATCTGACGGTAAAAAATAGAATCCATCAAACGCGGGCTACTTATAACTTGAATTAAGAAGAGGTAGCTACTCACTGGGATTTGAAACTTTTTCGAGTAATCACGGAAAAATCAAGGAAACAAGCTTACACGGCCTAACTGCTCGTGTAAAATACAGGTCAGAATAATGACATTCACTTAAAATGCCACCTATTCTGTAGAAAAAATCTCGATATAGCATGCTTTGTTCAATGACTGACTCATCAGGTTCATTTTGCAACACAACGCCAACCGTGGCATTTCAATATGGCTGTGGATCAAACAATGTAGTATACAATTTGCTGTATCAAATGAAGGGTAACAAAGTTGAGGTTGTGCACAACGTGAGTGTAATGTGTCACAAACGTTGAGAACCATATTATTGTTGCCCTGGAGTACTGGGAGCTCGCTGTCGCACATCCGAGGACAGTGTTACTGATGGAAATAACAGTGACAAATGTGTTCTGCTTCTGTTATAAAAAACCTTGCTACAGCTAAGAAATATCATTTACTGTCGAAACAGCACTTTGTTTGAATTAACTTGGTATATTTGGGTTGAGAAGAGAAATTTCACGGAACCAGATCACAATGCTGGTAACCAACTGCAGGTGCTTTTTCGATGGAAGCAAGTAGGCTTTGTTCGATGATGAACAGAATGCTGCGCAGTACCGGATAAAATTGTTAGGCTCTCGAACTGGCCAACATTTCACAAAATGGTTATTTTGCGTAATTGTTGCTAGGTTTTGGATATCCGGAGGCGTATGCAGAGATAGTGAAGCCGCCGGGACCTGCTGCCAATAATTCTATTTTCTGCGGGAGTCACCATAAGCTGCGCAGTCTCACGGAACCAGTCTGGTTCATAGGGGAAGGAGGCAAACCTCGTGCCTCCAAACAAAGCCTCGTCAGCGGGAGCAACATATTCCCCTCAGGCTGGCTTCTGGGACCTGACGCTGAACGGCAGGGGCCCTGGAACTGGCACCTTGATTGTGCGAGCTGTTCTGTAGTCAGTTTCTGGTTCGCATGCACCTCATGGATGGAATCCAAGGAGTAGCTCTTGTTAGTACTACAGGTGAACATTGATCATTGAACTACAGGTGAACAGAGAAGAATGTGGCAAACCACTTTCCTCCATCACGGCGGCCGATCGCGGCCATTCCGGCGAGCTTTATGATGCGCCACTTAGACATCAAGACAGGTTCCCGTGAGAAGACAGCACGGGCCTTGCAATCTGGCCACCAACGTGAGTGGGTGTCTCTCGCTGCCTCCCCTGGCAAATGTTAGGGGAAAGCTAGCCCGGAGTATGTGGTACACACAGGAGGATCTCTCATGTAGCCATGTGGCATAACAAAAGCGATGTGGCCGCTAAATGCTGCAGACTATTGCCTCCTCTCACAGTACACGTTGTAGCACAGTAAAATTAAGTTACAAGAGACATAGTTACAACAGAGACTCGGTTAAAAAGAACACCTTTTGCAAATCTTTTGAGTAACTTCACTATTTAGAAGAGACGCAACACGGATACGCTCATTCAACGCAACTGGCTTGTACCAACTCGTTCGTATGTGTGACAGTTTAGATTCCCCTAAAAAAAACTGTTTCCTGCAAATGTCCCTTTTTGTGGTAATATGTCAGTAACCAGGAATGCTTGATTCATACCGGCAGCGACTAAGCACAAACGCAAAGAACACACAAAATACGGACGAACGCTGCAGCCAAGAGGAGTGCCTCCTTTTTGACTGGGAAGTCAAAATGTTCTCTTTGTATCAGTCACTCAGGAATGGGATGGCAGTGGCTTAACGAACGGGGACATTTTGACTTCCCAGTCAAGTGGAAGCAAGCTTTCTCGCTTCCTGATGTATAGAAACAACAAAGGCATTGATATAAAATACAATTTAGCTAAGGGAATCTAAACTGCCGCACATATCAGTTGGTAATCATTTTTCGTTATAAAAGACCGTGGTGAAATGGCACATCTTTTTCAGATTCCTTGAGCGTCTCTTGTGACAAGGTTTTACTTTATGGCTTTGTCAGAATGCGCAGTGCACGGGAGATCTCGGCCGGCAATCCCAAAACGTGCAAATATTCCCTGCCAGTGTCTCAGCACCCTCATTCCTCTGTCGGTGAGTCATAGGCCCTTCTAACATAACCCTATAGGTGAAATTCTGTTGCTATATAGCTAGCCGGATAAGCTCTATGTTTTGCAAGTGCAACAAATAGTGTCACGTGGTGATAAGGTTGACGAAACAAATAAAGAGTCGTTGATTGCACTGAAAGAACTCTTTATTGGGCTTACTTGCTCCCGCAAAAGAAGTAAGGAACTCGGCGACGGCGATAGGAAAGAGAAGTTTATTTGGTACCTTGAACGTACATTTGAAACCACAGACGATCGTGGGTGCGATGTTTATACAGTAGTCAATAATACACGCTATTCACTGTGCTCAAAGGGAAATAATAACCACAGCCAAAGCTGTTCGTACGGCCTCTCTTCCCTTAAGGGAAATAAAACTCAGACGCACATCAAGGTGTGGAAACTATCCCCTGTTACGACCAAGCATCCGCAATTGCGCGCTCTATTGTTCGCCTGTGGGCATGGATAAGTTTTGTGAATATGTGGTGATGGTCCAATGGCTCTAAGTGAGCCTGTTTCCAGGAATCCTGTTTTGTAAGCAGGTTTTGCTTTGTGGACAACCTGCAAATGCCAAATTGACCTTGTCAAGAGAACGTCTGGAAAAACACAAAGAAACGTCCCCCTGCGGGAAATAGCAGGAAGTGCTTTCTTTCTTTTGTTCACCCTTCCAGTCGAGAAGTGCTATCCTCCAGTGATGAATGCCTCCTATCCAAAGGAGACGACAGAGTGACATGTCCGCTGACGTGCAGGACAAGAAAGGAGCATGACTCATACGGCCATTAAGTGATTTCCCGGGAATGCAGGAAAGATTTGCAATTGTCGAAAAGGGACAATGTTGGGAGCCCTATGCGGCGCCACGTGCACTCGGGTTTCTGAGAAGTAAAACCCCTTGTCAGAACCAGCCTGTGGTTTCTTTGCTGAAGAATAGAAATGTACCTCCTCTCCTCGCCGTTCCCAAGCTTTTCCCGCCAACAAGTGATCACGCCCAACGAATGAATGCCGGACCAGTCAGTGCTTCAGACCATCAGTGCAGTGATGTGTTCGATTGGATGCCGATACCTGAGGGGCGTGCCCTGGATTTGGTTGGTCAGCATCTTCAGAGAGGGGCTGGACATAGGGGGTTTTAAGGACGCTGCAGAGCACGAAATGTCGCTCTGGGCCCTGGGTAAACGGCTCATCCAGTCGCTTCTCGCTATGAACTCTTAACGCTTGTCATTTTGCTGATGTACCCTTCTTCTTCATGTAAATATTCTTGTAAATACGTTTTCTCAAAGTGCCAGTAAACCTGCTTGTACATATTTCACCAACTTCGAAGATTCAATCCTACTTCAACCCCGAGTCTCTGCACGCTACCAAGTGAAGGCCGGGTCGACGTAGCCCCAGCGTCACGACAACTGGTGATCAGCGGTGGGATCTGAATCTACAAGCACAACGACTGGTGACCAGCGTTGGGATCTGAATCTACAAGCCACAACATCTGATGACTAGAGGTGGATCTGAAGCTACAAGCCACAACACCTTGTGATCGGAGGTGGCATCTCAAGCAACAAGCAGGAGCAACAATCGGCCAAGAGGGCAGCTCGGAACATCGATCGCATGTGTGGGTGAGTGCTTGGCTTTTCTTCTGATGTGGACCAGGTTCTAGAACAGGGTTAGATTTTAGAACTGGTAAAGAGAGTGTGGAAACGCCTTTAGGTTGGTAGTTTGCACAGTTGTTTTGGAAGTAGCCGACACTCGGAGCGATCATGGACCTACAAAAGCTGCAGAAACCGGACCTGTTGCTATTGTGTGAGGAATTGGGAATTGATACAAGTGGTTTGGCACGAAAACCCTTGATTATAAAGGCAATCACTGATCTGGGAACCGATGATGAGGAGCTCAGTGAAGCATGGAACCTCATCGGTCAAAAAAAGGAACAGCTCAGACAGCAGAAAGAGCGTGAAATTGAAAGAGAAGCAAAAAAGCTGGAGCTAGAAATTGAGCTCCGGAAATTAGAACTAGAGTTGAGCAAGAGGTCGGGCGATTGTCCTCAGCTAGCGGTACCTCGTCTCAACAAGGAGGCAGATTTCAAGATGTCAAAGTACATGCAGCCATATGTGATATCAGGGGATATCGGTCTGTATCTGGCTAACTTTGAGCGAACTTGCGAAAAACTGTCCTTCCAGCGAGACACGTGGTCTCAGAGATTATTGACGGTTCTGCCCTGCGAGGCAGCGGAGGTTGTCGCGCGGCTAAGCAAGGAGGACGCGGACAACTACGAGAAGGTCAAAGCTTGCCTTCTGAGAAAGTATAGGCTTAGCGCCGAGGCGTTCAGACAACGTTTTCGGAACGCTACTAAGTCCAGGGACGAGAGTTACCCTGAATTCCTGTACAATTTAAGAGTAAATTTGGGCGAGTGGCTAAAGAGCACAGATTCCTACAGTGATAGGGACGCTGTAGTCGAGCGAATTCTTTTGGAGCAGTTTTATAACTGCCTCCCAGAAAAAGAAAGAAATTGGTTACAGGACCGAGGCGAAATTAAGTCGGCAACTGAAGCTGCCGAACTTATTGAGGAGTATGCTTCGCGCCGACAATTCAGCAACCCAGCAGTGGATAGGCCCCGCAATCCCAAGTTCAGTGTGAAAAACCGTCAGGAAAGGCACTTTGCTAGAGTGGGAAACGAAGAAATGAAGGTTTCTTCAGGCAAATTCCCTAGAAAGGACGGCAGTGAGAAAAGTGGGGAAGTGACCAACGTGCAGAACACAAAGAATAAGCTTGAGGCTAGGAAGCCGCTCACATGCTTTAGGTGTAATGAGCAGGGTCACATTGCCGTCAACTGCCGGAAAGAAAAGATTGCTTTCTCGTATGTCAGGGACTGCGATGAAAATATGCAGCTTTTAGAACCCTACCTGCATGACCTAGTAGTCAACGGGAAGCCTTGCAAGGTACTGCGCGATTCGGCCGCAACGATGGATGTTGTCCATCCGGCGTATGTATCGCCTTCCGACTATACAGGACAGTGTGCATGGATCCGACAGGTAGTTGAGGAACAGAGTGTGTGCTTGCCGATCGCGAACGTGGTCATCGAGGGCCCTTTCGGCGAATTAACAACCGAGGCTGCCGTTTCAGGAAAGCTTCCTAAGTGCTATCCGTATTTGTTCTCCAACAAATCGGACATGCTGCTGCGAAAGAGGGGCATCCTTTTCGGAGACAGAGTTGTGCAAGCCTTAACACGTTCAAAGGCGCGAGAACTAGCTACACTGCTCATTCCAGAAAAATCCACAGCGGAGGAAACGGCAGTTAAAACAGTGGTAAATGCGGAAGATAGCAGGTCAGAAAACTTTGAGAGCGAGGCATCTCAGATATGTCAACTTGAAAGGGAGCTTGATGAGACGCGGAATGAGGACGTTCTTGAGAGTAACCTCTTGCCGCCAGTGTCTAGTAATCTCACGAGACTTTTAAGTGGAACCCGAGAGGACTTAGCTATAGAGCAAGCCAATGATCCCAAGATACAGGAGATAAGGGAGCGCCACCGCGCCACTAAGACAGCAAACAATATTTCTTTCGAGATGAGAAAGGGAGTGCTGTATCGCTTATTCAAGGATAAGCGCGGAGTAGAGCGGGACCAATTAGTCGTTCCCCAAAAGTATCGCGGAGACTTACTGCGACTTTCCCATGGCAGCTCGTGGTCATGTCACCTTGGAATAAAGAAAACAAAGCAGAGGCTGTTGCAAGAATACTATTGGCCTGGATGTTTTAAGGACACGGAAAATTTTGTACGGTCATGCGACACGTGCCAGCGGGTTGGAAAGGCGCAAGATAAGTGGAAAGCTCCGATGGTGTTAGTACCAATCATTACCGAGCCGTTTCACCGGTTAGTAATAGATGTAGTTGGGCCACTTCCTGTGACAGAGTCAGGGTACCGTTATATCCTCACTATGTTATGCCCAGCCACAAAGTTTCCAGAGGCTGTTCCGCTGCGCGAGGTGACGTCCGAGAGTGTAGTGGATTCGCTGCTGTCAGTGTTTGCACGAGTTGGATTCCCTTCCGAGGTCCAAAGTGATCAGGGTAGCGTTTTCACGAGTGTCCTCACCACCTCATTTCTCGAGCGATGCGGCATTAAGGTAGTGCATAGCTCGATCCATCATCCGCAGAGCAACAGCGTAGAAAGATGGCACTCTGTTCTCAAACGAGTCCTGAGGGGACTGTGCTATGAAAACAAGCGCGAATGGGATACCTGCCTGCCTGCAGCGCTTTTCGCTTTGCGGTCAGTGCCGCACGAATCCACTGGATTTAGCCCAGCCGAGTTGGTGTACGGAAGGTCACTGCGCTCACCTTTGCGAATGGTGCGCGAAGCCTGGGAGGGGCGCGGAGAAGACCCAACAGTAGTAGAATTCATTCTGAACCTCTTGAATCGCTTACATAACACTAAGGAACTCGTTGAGGCCAGCATGAAGTCAGCCCAGGCTCGTTCCAAGGTGTACTATGATAAGACAGCCCGTCAAAGGACGTTTTGTATCGGGGACCAGGTGATGTTGCTGAGAAGTTCAAGGCAGAATAAGCTCGAAGTACAGTGGGAAGGACCGGCTGAAGTCGTTGCAAAGCTTTCTAACACTAACTACGCAGTGAAAATTCCCGGTAGGCGTAAAGAAGTGCGCATTTATCATTGCAATCTTATGAAGCCTTATGTGCAGAGGGAAGCCGTGGTAAATCTAACGTTAAACCTTCCCGAGGAGATGGGGGACAACTTGATTTGCCTCAGCGGAAAAGGAAGCAACGCTCAGGAGCTTCTCAAAAAGACGGAGCAGAGAGGAGAACTAAAGAAATCCCAGCTGTCCGATCTGGGCGAGATAATAACAGAGTTTGAGGCCTGCTTCGTGGACAGGCCAGGCAGAACTGATTTGACTGAGCACGATATTGAGCTGACTTCAGACGTGCCAGTGCGATCAAGGTGCTACCGATTTTCTCCAAGGCAAAGAGAAATTCTGGATAGGGAAGTAACTCGCATGCTGGAATTGGGAGTAATAAAACCTTCGGAAAGCGATTATGCTTCGCCTATGATCTTAGTAGAAGCTCCAGGTAAAGACCCTAGGCCTGTGGTAGACTACCGAAAGCTAAATTCTCTCACCAGGGATCAAGTGTATCCTATTCCGAATATTGAGGAGAGAGTAGAACAGGTCAGTAGAGCGGCATATGTGACTACGCTGGACCTTACTCGAGGATACTGGCAAGTACCGCTCACTGAACGCGCCAGCAGATACGCGGCTTTCGTCACTCCGACGGGCAGCTACCAGCCAACAATGATGAGTTTCGGGCTCAAAAATGCTCCATTTTGTTTTTCCCGACTCATGGATAGGGTGTTAAATGGGTGTGAAACATTCGCGGTGCCTTATTTAGATGACATTGCGGTTTTTTCCGACTTATGGGCGGACCATATGGTACATCTAAGAGCTGTACTGAGCCTTTTGCGTCAAGCTGGACTAACCGTAAAGGCCGAGAAATGTTGCCTGGCAAGGGCGACCGTGGACTACTTGGGTCACAATGTAGGTCAAGGTTTCAGGAAACCTAGCGAGATTAAGATTTCTGCGGTAGCAGACTACCCGCGGCCGAGCACGAAGACGGAAATTCGAGCATTCCTGGGTCTGACGGGATACTACAATCACTACATCCCTAACTATTCATCTTTGGCTAGCCCTCTGACCGACGCTCTCCGCAAGACAGAACCGACAAATGTAGTCTGGGACGAACAAAAGGAAGCCTCCTTCGTAAACCTGAAGGCTGTGCTGATTAGCCGTCCGGTATTGCGAGCTCCAGACTATGGCCGAGAATTCACGGTCCAGTGTGATGCCAGTGATCGAGGGTTAGGTGCTGTTCTCTGCCAGAGAGATGACGACGGTAATGAGCACCCCGTGCTCTACTTGAGCAGAAAACTGAGTTCTAGAGAGAGGGCTTATTGCGCGTCAGAGAAAGAATGCGCTTGCATTGTATGGGCCATTCAAAAATTGCAGTGCTATCTTGGAGGGGCCAAATTCACCGTAGAGACGGACCATTGTCCCCTGGCTTGGCTGCAAACTGCGACATCGAAGAACAGTCGCCTTCTTAGGTGGAGCTTGATTTTACAGCAGTACAATTTTGAAATAAGATACAAAAGGGGAAGTTAAATGGGAATGCGGACGCGCTTAGCCGCTCATTCTAAGCGGTCCGAGATGTTCCTCACTTTGTATCCAAATTGATAATCAGGTTTTTTTTTTTTTTCGTGCGCTTGTATATGGGTGACTATGTAAAGCAGCACGTTTGGTTTTCTAGGAATACGTGGGTCCTGAACGTCTTGAGAGTGGGCTTTTCTCGAACAACAATGGCAGTTTTCTTTTGACCTGGTCTCTTCAGACGGGAGCCGAGTGCTTGCTTCGACATGTGGTTGAGTTTCAGACAGCTCGAGCAATTTGGCCTACAACAATCAAGACAACGCGACAAGCAACAGGGAGCTTCAAGCGTTCACGTGCAGGCCATTAAGTCGTCTCTTCATGCAGCAGCTGGGACTGCTGCCCTCCGAGACTCTTCTGGCGGGGGAGGAGGCTGTTACGACCAAGCATCCGCAATTGCGCGCTCTATTGTTCGCCTGTGGGCATGGATAAGTTTTGTGAATATGTGGTGATGGTCCAATGGCTCTAAGTGAGCCTGTTTCCAGGAATCCTGTTTTGTAAGCAGGTTTTGCTTTGTGGACAACCTGCAAATGCCAAATTGACCTTGTCAAGAGAACGTCTGGAAAAACACAAAGAAACGTCCCCCTGCGGGAAATAGCAGGAAGTGCTTTCTTTCTTTTGTTCACCCTTCCAGTCGAGAAGTGCTATCCTCCAGTGATGAATGCCTCCTATCCAAAGGAGACGACAGAGTGACATGTCCGCTGACGTGCAGGACAAGAAAGGAGCATGACTCATACGGCCATTAAGTGATTTCCCGGGAATGCAGGAAAGATTTGCAATTGTCGAAAAGGGACAATGTTGGGAGCCCTATGCGGCGCCACGTGCACTCGGGTTTCTGAGAAGTAAAACCCCTTGTCAGAACCAGCCTGTGGTTTCTTTGCTGAAGAATAGAAATGTACCTCCTCTCCTCGCCGTTCCCAAGCTTTTCCCGCCAACAAGTGATCACGCCCAACGAATGAATGCCGGACCAGTCAGTGCTTCAGACCATCAGTGCAGTGATGTGTTCGATTGGATGCCGATACCTGAGGGGCGTGCCCTGGATTTGGTTGGTCAGCATCTTCAGAGAGGGGCTGGACATAGGGGGTTTTAAGGACGCTGCAGAGCACGAAATGTCGCTCTGGGCCCTGGGTAAACGGCTCATCCAGTCGCTTCTCGCTATGAACTCTTAACGCTTGTCATTTTGCTGATGTACCCTTCTTCTTCATGTAAATATTCTTGTAAATACGTTTTCTCAAAGTGCCAGTAAACCTGCTTGTACATATTTCACCAACTTCGAAGATTCAATCCTACTTCAACCCCGAGTCTCTGCACGCTACCAAGTGAAGGCCGGGTCGACGTAGCCCCAGCGTCACGACACCCCCAAAAGAAAAAAGCAGTTTGACAGGGTCACCAATTACATCACATAAAGGCGTAATATAAGCTTGAATACTACGCTTGCTCAAGACCTCGGGTTCAAGCTTAAGAAAGGGGGGAAGGGGATACGAGGCCTGCAGGCTAGTAGAGCAAGGCCGTCATCTTCACCCTGTTGTCACCTACAACAAAGAAGCGCGTATGCCAACGCCGCAGAAACCGCGCCTCACCATCTCTTTCTAGCTGATCAGACAAGTACTTCCAGATGACGAGGCGCAGATTCCGCAGCGCCGGGTACATTGCGCGAGCAGGAGTCCGACGTGCCTCAGCGAGGCAGCGACGCCGCCACAGTACATACATGGTGGCGGCGACAACTAAACGTGGAAAAAGGCCACGCTGGCGTCTTGTGCCAGGGCCTACGCGAACTCTAAACATGCGCTGCACGAGGCGCCACATCGTGCGTGCAACAACACATTCAAAGAAAACATGCTGCAACGTTTCTACCCCACCACAATTGGCGCATCTATCGTTGGGTATCACGCCCCACCTGGCGAGGCGCTGTCGCGTAGGAAGAACCCCCCAGCGCCTGTTCCACTCAAAATCTACAACTTCATTGGGCATTCGGCCTGTCGCCAATGCCCGCCATTCGGAGATGGTTGTCATCAGGACTTCATCCGGTGTAAGGCGTGCACACGCGATTTGTTCGCTAATCTGAATGGGTGGCGTGTCTGTAAGGCTCGCATCAGGCAAGTCGGCGTGTAACGCCTCTTTCATTCCCGCGACAGCGCGATAGAACGAGGACGGCCTCTCCGCTTGGGGGCCTACATGCCTTCCAGGGCTGAAAGCCCGACGTGCCGTGCTTAACCAGTTGAACAGTAGTGAGTGTCCAGGGTAAGACTCCTTTGTGAGAAGGAAACCCACTAACCTCACTGCCAGCACCCGCGACACAGTAGGGATGCGCGGCAATCCAAGGCCCCCCCCCGGTTTGTCGGCAGTGTTAACAAGTGACGGGCAACCAACGCAATCCGCCCGTCCCAAACAAAGGCGCCTACAAGAGACGCGAGGCGGCCCGCTGTACGGCGCGGAATTATTGCGACGCGTGCCACGTAAAAAGCGAAAGCGCACACACGAGTTTTCACAACCGTGGCTTTTGCCCTTATTGAGAGGCTGAAAAGTGCGGCCTCCGAAAGAGCGCCTGTTGCTCGCAACACAACCTCTTCCCAAGTACGGGAAGAAACTCCACATGTTTCGAACAATATCCCCAACACACGGACTGCGGCCACAAAGTTCACCGCCACAGGCAGTGGATCTCTGAAAGACCCAAAACGTAGCGCCTGGCTTTTACTAGGGTTGAGCTGTGCACCTGACAGAAGAGCGTATTGGTCAAAGGTGGATAGGAAGACTCGGAAGCTCTCGCTGTCCCGAACAAAAACACAGATATCATCCGCATACGCGGAAACCACTAGCGTTGCCTCTCCTACCATTGGGAAGCCCCGAATTCGTTTGTCGGCGACTACTTTTCGCAGAAAAGGATCCAGAGCAAGCACGAAAAGGGCCGGTGAGTGCGGGCACCCTTATCTTACCCCTCGTGTTACCGCAAAACTGCCTGCGATGGTGCCATTGAGGATGAGTTGGCTGGTTAAACCATTATATAGTGATCTTATGAGTCGTACAAATTCAGTCGGTAAGCCAAAGCAACTAAGCACATTAAAGAGATAGCTGTGATCTACGTTATCAAAAGCCTTCGCCTGTTCTAAAGCTACGAATATACCACTGACATTTTTGGCATTTGCGTAAGTGAATACATCTTTCGTTAACGTAAGGGAGGCAAACACCGACCTACCAGGTACCGCGAAGGACTGGTAAGGGCTTACCAGGTCCTCTAAGAGGCTCGCAGCCTTCTGACAAGTAGAGTGGCAATCAGTTAATAATCAGTGTTCAGGAGGGTAACTGGTCGCCAAGACGCTGGGCTTGATGGTGTCAAGCCATTCTTTAGGAGCAAGACAATGCGCCCAGCGCTAAACGAGGGTGGTTTCGTGCCATTTGAAAGAAAGCCGTTTACAAGCTTAAGAAGCAAACCTCCGATGATGTCGAAAAAGGTGGTGTAAAAGCCTGCCACTATCCCATCTGGACCAGGCGCAGTTGACTGACTCATGGCCCCTAAAGCGTCGCGCACCTCCTCCATAGTAGCTGGAGATGTAAGTGCCACGCGTGCCTCTTTAGGAACCTGAGGGAGGGGCCCGCAGAAGGAGCTGACAGCTTCTTCATAGCCTTCGCGTTGGTCGGCGCCCTGGGAAGAAAACAGGGCAGCAAAATGGCCGCAAAAGATGCGCTGGATATCGGCTTCATCTGAAGAGGGAGTACCATCTTCCAATATTACTTTATCCACTTGCGGTGGCCGAACTTTAGACTGACCTTGCGAGCGCGCGTAACCAATGTCAGCTGTGTCAACAAGGGGAATGCGTGAACCTGCTGCCATACGTGATGAGCGGGAGCTGTTCTCAAGGATGCAATGATATCGAGTGCGCGGTGTGTCAAGATACTCTCTCATTGCGAAAGTTAACTCGCCGCCATCGCGTACAATCCGCATACGTCTGAGGACGTCGTTGAGCGCCGTAGTAACACGGACGGCGCGTCCGTGTTCCCCGTGAGCACGAGAACGTCTCGCCATCCTGACCTGAGGGTATCCCAGCCTGTGGGAGTCAAGTCAGTCACATCCGCTACCAATGCCCGCAGTTCCTCGCGAATCGTAGTAATGCACTCATCATCATGCAGTATGGATGCCTCCATTCGCCACATTAGTGGGCTGTTGGAGCGTCCAGGCGCCCCCTGTAGAGTGACCATTACTCGGAGATGGTCGCTAATATTTCCGACCGCTGCAGGAAAGGGCAGCACCTCACACTCAAGCAAATTGGCCAGCAGGGTAGAGGGGACATAAACTCAGTCTAGCCGGCTAGCACTCCGACCCCTAGTGCGCGTTGCCTCAAAATTGTCCCCATGTAGAGCGACCCATGTGTCCTGAAGGCATAGGAAGCGGACAAGCTTCCCCAGTTCTTTTGCATGACAATGTGACGCGCCCTGTCCGGGCCCCCTGATGTCGCGCCATGAGTCCAAAACACAGTAAAGTCTCCAAGCAGGACGTGTGGAACGTCATCCAAAAGATGTGGTGCAATGGATTTGAAAAACTCGTTCGTCAAACTATGCGTGACCGGCGCGTAAACGTTGACGAAAGGAGTTCTCCGGCCGTCCAAAAAAACGTCCACCGCAATCAAGCGACCGTCGAGACCGAATGTGCAGTGAGCACTCGATCTGAATGCAGGGTTAAGAAAAACGACGCCCAGGCCGCAAAACCGCGAGTCCGTCAAAGAAAAAAAGGCATCAACATTAAAATAAGAACGAAAGGAAATGTCATCTGCAGGTGTACGGAAATTGCATTCCTGCAAAAACAAAGCATCCACTTGATACAAACGTGCAAGGTGTAGAACTTGCCGCTGCTTATCGGGATTACGGAACCCTTGCACGTTAAAAGTAAGAAAGCGAAACCTAGCCATCATAACAAATGAGTGAATGAAACCAAAACAGCAAAGAAATGCAGCTGAAGAACAAACAAAACGGCGAAGGACACACGATATAGTTCTGCGAACCAAGTTTGCGAGTGCACCCTGCGTCGGCGCCATGGAAAGGCATGGCGGTGTCCCACAGGTCCCCGCTGAGGTTCCGGCTGTTAGCTTGACGACGACGCATCAGCGGCGATACACGGACTAAAGACGGCGAAAACGTCCCGTCAGAGCGAGTGGCTATGGAGGAAAGCACACAGTCACACTCGAACCAACACACACTGCACTGCACGCACCGTCCATCGTTCACCACCGGCGCCGGCGAAGCCGTAGCACCGATAAGATAGCAGTGGCTGGTGTGGAGCGCCAAGGTAGCGTCGCTTCGGCCACCGCAAAGCGGGAAAGGATGAGGTTGGCCGTCACGGCCTGTCACCTTGAAGAGTGGCGCCATAGCGCTCACGTCTCGGAAAACGAGACATCCATCGGTGCGTCGTTCTCAGCGGTCTTCGGCTTCTTTTTTGGAGCAGAGGTCGTCGTCGCGCTTGCTCCACCATCCGATGCCGAGAGCTGGCGCTTTGTTTCGTCAGCGCCATCCAAAAGCAATGTTTTCCGCACACTTGTGCGTTTGGGTCTTGGGAGCACTTGCGCCCAACGCGCGCAACGACCCGGGCAGGAGACTGTAGGTGTTCTGGGAAGCTGGGATTCATGACTGTAGTCTTCCGACTGGGCATGCACGGTAGCTCCAGGGGAGGGGAAAGCCGCCGACTCCGAATAGGCCTCGGGCAGAGCGCTCTCCTTCGTAATGGGCGCGTTCAGAACCGCACCCTCGTATGTCGGTGTGGCGGGAAGGTGCGACGCGTCCGAGTCAGTCACTGACGAGAAGGACACACGCGACGACTCGTCGTCGGACGTAACTTCCGAGCTGCTGCGTCGGATTCCGGCGACTTGGCGGCGGTGGACGCCCTGTCCAGTTCGCCCTCAGATTGTGTTGTGGGGGTTTTACTGGACACTACCGAGGGCTCATTGAGGACTGTCACGGCGGCGTTTCCACCGTGGTGCGACATGGTATCAGGCGTAGCAGCGGCCGCATACGAGCGCGGCATCACGCAGTCCTTGGTCACGTGGTTTCCGCCGCACCGTTTACACGCTGCTTGGCACGCCTCTGTCTCGTGGCCGTACGTGGGGCAGCGGCCACAACGTGCCGCGGTGCAGGAAGCACCAAAATGGCCCTCTGCGCCGCACTTGGAGCACACTCGCTTCGTCCCACGATACTCCAGCATCGCACGGTGCCCAGCAACAGTGATGAAGTTGGGTGGTGCCCGGAGCATGCCTAGCTTTACCAGCCTCGATCAGTTACGCACATGACTCTTTCCCTTGAAAACAGGCTCGGTAACAACGCGGGCCTTGCCGTACGGACTTAGAGCGGCGGCGAGAGAGTCGTCGTTCACTGACGGGGGTAGTCGGAACACCGTCACGTAAACCACTGGAGTAGCCATTTGTGCCAGTGGCACTTGCTTTCCAGCGACGAGGATTGTGCCCGCCGCTACCATCTTAGTTGCTTGAGCCATCGGCGAGACGGCAGCTAGGAACTTTGTTCCGCCGAGGTGCTGCAGGTACTAGAGGCCCCCGACACCGACGACCACCTTGAGTGCATCAATTAGGTCGTCCGCCGGAGCAGGCTCCGGTAGGGTGAACGAAAGCATTGCGCTTTCGTAGGTCGCTGGACTGGAGGCGGCAGGTCCATGGCTGCCCTAGTCCCGGACACCACAGCTGGAAGCGTGGCGCCTGGGCCCTGTATCTGGCAGCGGGGACTCCGGGGACGAGTTGGATCCGGGGGCCGCCGGAGTAGGCGTCACTGAAGGCCGTTCGACGACGGCGATAGCAACAAACGTGCTTGTCGATTGTCGAACAAAGAATTCCCGTCACACTTATCAACGCTCAATATAAAGGCCGCTCAGAACAATCTAGATAACGTCGCAAACTGCTAGTAGCACAACCTGGAACATTGTAGAAACATACGCGAAAGATTGAAATCTTCGAGACAGATCTCGGCGCATCTTTCGCGACAAAGAAAATGATAATGCGTCGTATCGCGACAACGAGCATGAACAAACACGGGATAAAGAATTGATAAGCGCGCCAGAATAACAATGACAAGGCCGCATGCCAGCGGCTGTCGAACAGGAACAAATAAAGATTTAAACAGTTCGCGGCAATAGCATTCGGGTGCTAACACAGTGTCAGCCTGTTCTTTTTTCCTTCCGCGGGTTGCTGGTGAGGATGCTACATTCACTTAGTCGGACTCGTCGGAGTGCAAGACTGCCCCCCCCCCCCCAATACCGCAATAAACTGCACTGGAAACCCATGTTCCTTTTACGAAATATTGAGTGGTGTATAAGGTTGCACAACTGGAAATGCAGTAATGTATCATAAAAGTAGTAGTAGTAGTAGTAGCATGGCGCTTATTGAGCTAATAATTGCAGACAGTTTGTTGACTGCCTGCGCAACTAGTCGATTCTGTTCCCTCCTTTCGGCGCTAAGCTAGTCGAGCCAGGTGATGGAAGGGGAGAGATGGGAGCCCGATTGGCGAGCCACTTTGCAGTGGAAGAGGCAATGAAGTAGGTGTGCAGAGGCTAAGGGGCTATGGACAAGACGGGTCGGATCGATAGCGATAGAGGAAAAGGGAGCTTGGGTGTCGGGGTATTGACTATTCGCTCTGTTGTGGAGAAGGCAAGCCTCTGATATGGTCTTTGATGAATGCGAGGGTGGGTAATAGGCATTTATACTCACCCTGTACGTCGTCTTAATGATGAGGGGCAAGAAGAGTTTTCCGCAGTCCTCCTTAGGCTTCTCAAGGGCCAGGGAATAAACTGTGCCCGGTTAAGTGTCACGGGAGAGTTGATGGGCCAACTCATTGTCATCAATATCTGAATGGCCACGTACTAAACGGAGGCAAACAGTGGAAGGATCTAATGTGGGGACGGCTCATTAGATCTTTGGGTAAAGAAAATGGGGTAGCGTTAACTTCTGTTTGTGGTGGAGAGCGGCTTGAGAGCCTCATTACACTCGGCGGAAGGCCTCAGCCCCCCGTTCCTCAGGCCTTCCGCCGATGTGCTATGGTGCGTGACAATATGCTCCATTAAAAAGACATATATGCTACTAAATTGTCACTAAGTGTGCCTCTAGAGTACTGTTCCACAATACGCCTCTATCATTCAAACCCTTGTTACTTCGATTTGAGAGTAAATGCGAAGAACTAGGAAGGCTAAATGCCCTAAATAACATTGCACCGAGCCACG
Source organism: Amblyomma maculatum (assembly GCF_055883805.1). NCBI lineage: Eukaryota > Metazoa > Arthropoda > Arachnida > Ixodida > Ixodidae > Amblyomma > Amblyomma maculatum. The sequence continues at coordinate 118,908,859 of NC_139353.1, forward strand.
ATCCACTGCCACCATGGTACAGCCTTTGGATTGGTTGCGATTCTACAGTAACTAAATTCTGTAAAAGAAAACACCACCCGAACACATCCTCCGAGAATTCCTAGCTCTGAAAGAAAAATATGTGAATTGCACACAGTATTATGCGAATAGCTCAAAGACAACAAAATACGTTGATGGTGTAGTATTACAAGGAAAATTGGAACGAACGACTTGAATTGAATTCACACTCACCTGAGTTTGAATGAGTGAGTGTGTCTTCACTGCTAAATGTTACGCACATGCTGTGGCTGTAAAAAAAATAGTCAACGAGAACATCACTAACTGTATTTATTTAAGCAGACTCCTTAAGTGTTCTTGCAGCCCTTCATCACAAAAAGAGCAGTTGCATCACTACTCGGGGATATAAACACAATTTATTAGCAGCCACTGCTCAAGGACATAAAAGCATTTTGTTGGATCCCGAGTAATGACGGCATTGAAGGAAACGAGAGGGCAGACTTTTGCGCTGCTCTAAATCTTGAAAAATAAATCAAGAACATAAATAGTCTGTACAGAGACTGCATGGCTGTAGTGCACAACAAACTAAAGGAAGAAAGACGCCCTTCGTAGATTAGGGAGGTAAATAATAAACTGCAGTTTGTGAAGCCAATTTCGGAGGAATGGAAATCATGTCTTCATCAGGAACGCTTCATGGAGCGGATATCATGCCGTCTTTGCATTGGCCAAACAGACGACACAAAACTTTTGTTGTGAAAGGAAAACAAGCCCCTGTATCATGAATGCGGAAACTACCTCATCATAAACCACATTTTATTTTCAAGCATAAGACTTGGAACGCACAGAAAAAAAAAAGATTTCTTTACTCGATTTTACAATGAATACATTCCGTTCCATCCAGCGTTGACTTTAGCTGTTAGTGCACTTGTTGATCTACAATGCGTTTTTACCTTTCTAAATGGAGCAAATCTGTTCAAGAAATTGTAGAAGAGATAGTATGCACGACTTACGAACTTGTGCTTGTGCACCTGATGGGAATCAGACTCAATGCCACTAAAACAAAAAGCATAATTTTAGCAACAAAAAAGAAAGCCACTACAGTATTCATACATCCGTTCACGAAATGGAGGAGTGGTGAAGGAAGGATTCTCCAGGGTGCCTTGTGAAGAGGATGGCCGAACGAGGGCCTTGAATCTTGAAACCAGAATGCCCATGGTGTGAAGGGACTGCTGATTTATCCACTCGAGATCTAGATACTTTTGTGAATACGAGAGGTATTGATGTTCTCCAGGAGCAGCTTCATGTGTCACAGTTTCAGGCCTTCACGTATTCCTGAAAGCATGGCCCAGGCTTCTGAAAATTTACTGAAACGAAATAAATCAATCGGTACCGAAAATGAGTATACTGTACTGCTCAAGACCAAGCTGAAATTGTGGTTTGGTTTATCTGGGCCACATCTTAAGGCTCTTCACTGGTTTCCGCGCAGATCGACATTCCAGCTGAAGTCAAAGCTCGTAAAGTTGTCTTCGGTCTCTGCGCTATAGCTGTCATGAAACATTATGGAGGACCCTTTCCCTCCGCCTTGAAGGGTATGGTGCAATAGTCTAGGCTACCAGCGCACATATAAAGTCCCACTTTAACAAAGCCGTATGAATGTGCCTGCGTGGCCTATGGGTAACTTTGATTCAAATGTCCTGGTCGGCTGATTCTGATATCACCCTCCCATATGAAAGGAGATGATCAAGATTGCTGCTCCTGCCAGACATAACGTCAGGAACCCTGCGACCATTCACTACTCGGTCATGTCAGCGGCCAGCTACTACTTGGAAGCTTGATGGTTGTGATGTTTGCTCACAACACTGACAACATACGCCAACACCGGAGTCGCCGTGAATTGGAAAGTTAGCGATATCATGTTACAAAGGCCACACTACCGCCGGTGCTGTTACGTGCCTGACGCTGAATTCGCAGCGTCGTCCTGAAGCAAGCTCCAGGACATGGTTTCAGGCTTGATGCCGCCCCACTGTAAATAAATATTTATTCTACGTCGACGCCTACCGAAAACAAACTGAAGCAGACGACAAAAATCTCAAGGAGAGATAATCATTGTGGGTGATTATAATATTCGTTTTTTATCCTTCGGAGCAAATGACAATACATCACTCCTATATCATGCTCTCTGTCTATCCTCATTACCGGTTCAAGTGGCTTCAAAAGTTCTCCAAGTATATTGCTAGAGCATCTGCTTTAAAACTTCGCATTGTGTGCACAGTGGACGTCGTGGAAAAGTGATTGCTGACCACTCAGTCATTTCGTCCTAGAGTTGAAAAAGAACTCGAAGTCTAAAACATATTTCTAAGCACAAAGGTCACAAAAATAAATTATTTTTCACTGCACAACTGAACTGAAAAAAGCAATTTCAAATCTGCCCATGCCAAACACGCTACTACTAGGTTTGAACAGTTTCCATCACCTTTGAAAACGATGTAATTCTTAGAAGCGCCATTGACCGATGCTTGAGAGCGACCACGAAAAGATGCAGCCAGCAAAACATGCCTCCGGACGACAACTAAAATGTTAAATTTGTTGAAAGTCATAGATAAGCGATGCCACAAATGGAAACAATTAAGATCAAATCATTTTCCTCTTAACCAGCTGAAATATTGCAGCAACCTACCTTTCTTTCCTATCGCAAAAAGGGAAAACGTGCTTTACTCGTCACATGTAGACCAGACTAGAAATACTACAAAGTTATAGGGCATAGTCAAAGACGCAATGGGCTGTAGTTCTAAAATACAGGCTTTACCCAAATCATAGAGCAAATATGCGGCATATTTATTCAGAGCTGGTTTTGCCTCCATGGGTTCCCATCATTGGCTTCACATAAAAAAAAATTATGGGGGCTTCTAAAAAGGGCTGAAGAGGTTAAAATATTTTATCGTTATTTTGCATAGAAATGGTAGAATTAGTAACAGCAGTCAACGGCCTCCAAGTAGGTAAAGCGGCAGCAGTGGATGCAGTGACTGAAAGACTTATATAAGACAAAATTGGTGTCTTGGTCACTTATTTTCTGCATTTTTTTAATAACACAATTCAGGGTAGAGTGTATCGTATTGAACGCTAAGTTTACTTCATCATCATCATCGTCATCGGCCTGACTATACCCACTGCAGGGCGAAGGCCTCCCAAATTTCTCCAAATAATCCGGTTCTGTGCTAGCTGCATCCACTTGACCCCTGCGAACTTCTTGACCTCATCCACCCACCTAACTTTCTGCCGCCCCCTGCTACTCTTTCCTTCCCTTGGAATCCAAAGTTTACTTACTTAAACTTTATTTACAGTGAACCTAATATCTCTCACTAAGTATTTGTGCAGCGTGTTCGAATCGGATATGCACTGAAGGCAGCATATTGCACATGTGTGCTCTAAATTAGCGTTTGGCTTTCGTACGTTACTTTATATGGACCATTATGGAATGCTTTCGCACCAATTTTATGTCGTGTTTTTTTTTCACTTATGCATAGTCACGTGTGCTAGTGCTTAGAGACGTGGGCAGTACCTATAGAACATACTGCAAATCAGTGTTTCGTTTGAATAACGTAGCTAATCGTTAAATATAATGAGAAACAATAATCCCCTTCTCATATCACTGTTAAGATCACCGCTGTGATAAATAAGCGCTTGATAATGGATTTAACCTTCATCATGTCACAATATTTATTGTCAGTGTGTTGCAATAGATAGATAGATAGATAGATAGATAGATAGATAGATAGATAGATAGATAGATAGATAGATAGATAGATAGATAGATAGATAGATAGATAGATAGATAGATAGATAGATAGATAGATAGATAGATAGATAGATAGATAGATAGATAGATAGATAGATAGATAGATAGATAGATAGATAGATAGATAGATAGATAGATAGATAGATAGATAGATAGATAGATAGATAGATAGATAGATAGATAGATAGATAGATAGATAGATAGACAGACAGACAGACAGACAGACAGACAGACAGACAGACAGACAGACAGACAGACAGACAGACAGACAGACAGACAGACAGACAGACAGACAGACAGACAGACAGACAGACAGACAGACGGACGGACGGACGGACGGACGGACGGACGGACGGACGGACGGACGGACGGACGGACGGACGGACGGACGGACGGACGGACGGACGGACGGACGGACGGACGGACGGACGGACGGACGGACGGACGGACGGACGGACGGACGGACGGACGGACGGACGGACGGACGGATGGACGGATGGATGGATGGATGGACGGATGGATGGATGGATGGATGGATGGATGGATGGATGGATGGATTATTTGAGTGCGCCTCAACATCCAAGTGGCCTAAAGGAGCGCACACTAGGTCAGATACATCAAAACACTTAATAAAATTTAAAACCAGGCATGAAAACAAATATGTCCGTGTCAATAAACGTTTTGTTATACAAGACTTGTATACGAGTCATTGGACAGTTGGCGTGCAAATCTGAATAAAATGTGTCAAAACATTTTGCAGCCTTTGCATGCGGCACACGAAAATTCAGTGACATCAGTAAGGTCTCACAGTTAATGAAACCGCGCAAAATGTTTTGCAGAAACTGCATGTCACGTATGAGTCGCCTGTAGCCAAGAGTACACATATTGAGTTCTGCCAAGAGAGAATCGTAGTCGTAGGAACGGCGGTGTCCAATATATCTCTCATAAAAGATGCGTATGAACTCACGCTGGACATTTTCAATTTTTGCGCAATAGGTGGCCGATACGTTATTCCAGGCTACTGATGCGAACTCAAGACGCGGTCTCACAATGGCACAGTATGGAGTGTGTAGACATTCGTGCCGTTGAAATGGTGGCCGGATATTAAATCATAATCCTGACGAAGTAAAACTGGTACATAATTTTGCTGCTTTAATAAAACACGTTTTATTTCATTGTTTGCATGTATGTGAATGAATGTGTTCTGAGCTTTGGATTTGGCACTTGTATACTCATTTGGTCTTGTATTTCGTGTAATGTTAAATTTCATTTTCTTTACACATTTTGCGTGTCTGAAATTTCAAGGCTGGGGTATTTTCAGCGTCATTATGTATCTACCGCTTGAACGCTTTCGAATTCTCTGGCGGTGATTTTGTATATCCACCCTTCGCTAACCAACCAGGCCAGCCTTGCTCATACAGGTCAGGATCATATCAAGCTTGCGCGTTGCGTTTTGGTAAATAAAAACGAAACAAAAGAAGAAACCGAAGATGAGGATATGTGTTCAAACACAAGCTAATTTGCGCCCCTCCGCTGTTGTGCAGCGGTAACTGCACTCGACTGCTGTGCCCAAGGATGCGGAATAGAATCCTGTCTAAGGCGGCCGCTTTTCAATGGAGGTGAAAAGCAAGCAACCCGTGTGCTTTGCGATGTCAGTGCGCGTTAAAGAACTTCAGGCGGTTGAAATTTTCGCAGCCGTCCACTACGTTGTCTCAAATAGACTGGCCCGTATAGAAGGGTAAATTATATAAACCAGCAGCATAATTTGCGTCCTCCCCGCAGGGGGCACCTGTTAAAGCAGGTGTTTGTGTGTTTTGTGCGACACCACGGACCCCGAGCACCCACGCATAGCCGTGCGTGGCATCGTCGTGTCTGGGGAAAAGGGGATCCTGGTGGTTGAGCCGATGCCGAGTGTTTGGACCTTTCAGGCCCCTCGGCGGAGGCAACACACCACTTTGGCCCACGCTTCCCATAGACGGCACCTCCGGGCTGACCCACCCGGGGGAAATCGGCAGTCGCCTTTTCCTGTTCTCCCCTCCATCTTTCACTTTCCTATTTTCTTTCTTAGAACTGTCCTGTCCTCTCTTACCTTCTTTATTTCTTCCTACTTCCAGGCGGCGAGGGTTAACCTTGTGTGGCTAGCTACCCTGAGTTACGCCATATTGGGTTATAGTTACGGTGTACAGCTGGCGTGGGCAGGAATTGACAATTTCTGTCCCGTCTCCTCGTTGGGCTCCATGGTGGGTGGCTGGCACTGCAGCCGAACAATATACTTTTTTATGGCATCTAAACTCCTTAACCCCGATCGTCCTCCTTCTAAAAGGGGGCGCACCGAGACCACCATGTTCTTCTCAAAGAACATAAATAACTTTCCTCGTTTCCACGTGGTCCACAGTGGCCACGAGGAAATCACTGCACGACTTGTGTCCCCATTTGTGGTTTCCCGAACGTTGACTGAGGCCATTGGCCAGGGCTATAAGATAAAGAAACTTGGAAACGGTGACCTGCTACTAGAATTAATATACAACCATCAGTATCACAAGTTAAGTGCAGTCGAATCATTTGGAGAAATACCGGTACAGATTAGCCCGCACCGATCACTAAACACTGCCCGAGGAGTCATCTCTGATGACGACCTTAGGTACGTGAGTGAACAAGAACTTCTTGAAGGCCTGAAGGAACAAAATGTAACAGATGTTTACCGGATAAAAATCAGACGAGATAACAAAGAGATAGAAACAAAGCACATTGTACTCACCTTTGCTGCAAGCACTCTCCCAGAATCTGTCGAAGTAGGCTACACAAAGATAAAACTGAGGCCCTACATCCCTAACCCACGCCGTTGCTTCAAATGTCAGAAATATGGCCATGGCTCTCAAAGTTGCCGTGGCCAACTCACATGTGCAAAGTGTGCCTCGCAGGAACACTCTACAGACAACTGCGAAGAACAGCCGCTTCTCTGCTCAAACTGTGAAGGTAACCACCCAGCTTATTCACGCTCATGCCCGTGCTGGAAAAAAGAAAAAGAAATAATTACACTGAAAGTCACCGAAAACATATCTTACGGAGAGGCACGAAAGCGGCTTTCTCTTCCTCAAAAGCCACACTACTCCGTTGTGACACAGCAGGGCGCGGCATCACAGCGGTTCGTCGGCACCTGCCCAGGAAGCACACAGTTCTTCCAGGGCAGCGCCACCTGCGCCCTCTGTGGAGTCAGCTAGCGCTACTCCACCACCACCCGCAAAGCTGGCTGCGCGGACCCCCAGGTCAGCAGGCCCAAAGGCTTCGACCCATGAGTCGAGGCCTAAAACTGACAATCCTGTGCTTTCTGCACAGTCGTTCACCGCATCTGAAGATGCGATGGACACAACTTCTTCACCCCAGCTCCCTAGGCGGCAAAGCTCACTGGAGCGAAAAAGAAGGGGAAAAATCCCAATAACAGGTCCCAAGGACCTACAAACCTAAGTTTAAACCTGTCCCCTAAATAACTTTTAATTATGGCGCTCCTCATTTATTGGAACTGTCGAGCACTGTTTAAAAATTTAGATGATATATATGAAATTCTTGCGGACTATCAACCAAACATACTTTGTCTGCAAGAAACCCATTTAAAACCAGCAGACTCAAATTTCCTTAATCAATATAATATATTCAGGAACGACAGGCAAGGCAGCTCTCACTCCTCTAGTGGCGTTGCCATTGTGACACAAAAATCAATCCCCTCTCGAAACATCTCACTCAACACAGACTTAGAGGCAGTGGCAATCAGAAGCTTAGTTTATGGTAAAATAACAACGGTATGTTCCCTGTATATTGCTCCAACTTATAAGCTAAGTAGCGAAAGTTTTGAAAAATTGATTGATCAACTTCCGGAACCTTGGTTGCTGGTCGGAGACTTTAATGCTCACCACCCATTATGGGGATGTACAAGAACGGACTCCCGAGGTGTTCTAATCGAAAAATTCTTATTGTCCTCGGGATCATGCTTACTAAACACGAAATAGCCAACTTACTATAATATAGCACATAACTCTTACACATCCATGGATCTAGCCATTGGCTCCTCGATGTTCCTGGCAGCTACAGAGTGGACTGTCATTAACAATTTATACGGAAGTGACCATTTTCCGATCTTAATAAAATATACTGGGAACGGAAATGAAAATGTGTCGAATCCCAGAAAATTCAAAGAAAATGCAGCCAACTGGAAGATGTTCAGGGAACACTCATCACTGCCTTGTTCATCCATTAGTGGTCTAGATGTAGATGAAACTCAGCGCTTGATAACACTGCACATTATAGAAGCTGCAGAAAAATGCATCCCACAAACGTCAAGTAAGCCACGAAACAAACGAAGACCCTGGTGGAATGCAGAATGTAATACTGCTCGTGAAGCTCAGAACAAGGCATGGTCGAACTTGCGACGACACCCCACTGCCGAAAACCTAATAGCCTTTAAGCGAGCAAAGGCAAATGGCAGGCGTGTTCGACGCATCTCCAAGCGAGAAAGCTGGGCCTCGTTCCTTTCGTCTGTGAACTCTTATACTGACGCACACAAAGTCTACAACAGAATAAGAGCACTCAAAGGATATAACACTCTCACACCTCTTGTCAGCTGGCGACACACTAGAACATCAAGCAGACACACTAGGGAAACACTTTGAATACATATTTAGCTCGGCACACTATACAGATTCCTTTCTGCGGCACAAGGTGACCGAAGAGAGTAAACCTATACATTATAAGAGACCATGCACAGGAGGGTACAATAGCCCGTTCACACTACAGGAGCTGAAGAGTGCACTAGACACATGCAAGAACGCAGCAGCTGGTGCTGACAGGATCACATATGCAATGCTCAGGCACCTCCATGTGGACACCCTCGAAACCCTACTCTGCCTGTATAATAAAATATGGGCCACAGGACGCTTTCCTCAAGCATGGAAGGAAGCAATCATTGTCCCGGTATTAAAATCTGGCAAAGAACCCACACTTGCAGCGAGCTATCGGCCTATCGCCCTAACCAGTTGCTTATGCAAGTTTTTCGAAAAAATGGTAAACCGTCGTCTTGTTCACTTCCTAGAATACAATGGCCTTCTTGACACAAACCAAGCTGGTTTTAGGGCTGGACGATCAACAGACGATCAGCTCATTGCATTTGAGTCCTATGCAAGGGATGCTTTTGTACACAAACAACACTGTCTATCTTTCTTTTTCGATCTTGAAAAAGCATATGATACCACATGGCGCTATGGTATTATCCGCGACCTCTTCTCTCTCGGTATCACAGGGAACATGTTGAACACGTTAAAAAGCTACTTGTCTGAACGAACCTTCAAAGTTCGTGTTGGCAATACATACTCGAAGCTGTTTATACAGGAAAATTGTGTCCCTCAATGTGGTGTCCTCAGCTGCACGCTTTTTATTGTCAAAATGAACTCGCTAAAGGGCGTGCTGCCAAGAACCATCTCTTATTCTTTATATGTCGATGACGTCCAGATAAGTTTCAAATCTTGCAGCCTGGCCATCTGTGAACGCCAGATTCAACTAGGCGTCAACAAACTGTCTAGATGGGCTAACGACAATGGGTTTAAGTTTAACTCTGCAAAGACCGTCTGCGTGCTTTTCACTAAGCAGCGTGGCATTAGACCTGAGCCCAACATTACACTGAGTGGTCAGAGCCTTGCAGTTCAAAAAGAACATAAATTTCTCGGTGTAGTTTTTGATGAAAAGCTTTCCTTCATATCACACATAAAACAGCTGAGATTAAAATGTCTGAAGGCAATGAACCTGCTAAAAATTCTGTCCCACCAGTCCTGGGGCAACGATCGTGACTGCCTCTTGAGCCTTCTGAATAGCGTAGTTTTGTCTCGTATTGACTATGGCTCAATGGTTTACGGGTCAGCATCACCTTCTGCCCTAAAAATGCTCGATCCAGTGCACCACCTTGGCCTTCGCCTTGCCACAGGTGCTTTTCGAACTAGCCCAATTGCTAGCCTCTATGTTGAGGCTAACCGATGGTCATTACAGCGAAGAAGACAATTTACTGCTGTAAGATATGCTACCAAAATATTGTCTCAACTGGACCATCCTTGTCGCCGGCTCCTGCTTGACACAGCTAACACAGAACTTTTCACAAGAAAACCGTCACTAACACCACCATACCCAATAAGACTAGCCACTCATATTGAATATCTGGACATCCCGGTTGGCAGCCTCCATACAACTTCCATAAAAGACTTCATCGCTCCGTGGGAAATGCACGCTGTTAATTGCGACCTAACATTCCTTCAAGTCGGAAAACATGCCCTTCCTATAGCCATACAACAGCACTTCATGTCTCTGCAGGCAAAATACATTTGTAATGAGTATTACACTGATGCTTCAAAGTCGACTCAAGTCTCATGTGCCGCACATGGACCACAATTTTCACTAACAAAAACACTGAACAGACATACAAGTATATTTACTGCAGAATCCCACGGTATCCTGTTAGCTGTGAGACACATTATAGAAAACAAAATACAGTCATCGGTCATCTACACAGACTTCCTTAGTGTTTTAACCTCCCTAACTTCTTGGAAATGGCACAATAAGAACCCAGTCCTGAATACTATATTTAACAACCTTATCACTGCCCATAAATTACAACTTAAAATTACACTTTGCTGGGTGCCAGGCCACCGTAGCATACCGGGTAACGAGGCGGCTGACAGGCTTGCTGTGTCAGCTGCCTGTCGAAATACTACAGACATCGACAAAATAATATACCAGGACCTCAAGCCACACATTAAAAACAAAATTCGACAACAGTGGCAAGAGGAATGGGACACAGCGACTGAAAATAAACTACACACTATAAAACCTATCATAGGCAGGTACACTACAGACAAAAGAGACAGATTCAAAGAAGTAGCCTTGTGCAGGCTGAGAATAGGTCATACACATACTACACACTCATACCTTTTAACGAACTCTCCTGCACCACACTGCTCGAGATGTGGTGATCGACTCACTGTCATTTATGTTTTAATCATATGTGCACAACTGGAACCAGAAAGAAGGCGTCATTTTCCCTCCTTGTTCACTCATCAAATACCTGCACACACATCCGTTTTTATTGGCGACAACCCAATGTTTCCTTTAAAACAGGTGCTTAAATTTTTATTACAAGTAGGCTTTTTACATGAAATTTCTTATCGACGTGGGTCTCAGCCCGCTCCTCCTTGAGAGGACGGATGAGATCTTTTAATACATCTACTTATACATTGCGCATCCATTATATATCGCAAATGAATTTTAGGCCCTATACACCATTGTTTTTAGCGATATTACAGAGCGAATACATTTTTAGGCCCTATACACCACTGTTTTTTATCCCTTCATGAAAAATCAACTATTCTATTATATCAACTTGAGTACACCCTTAACCTTGAGTTTGGCGCTCTTTGGCCTGAGTCGCCCTTGCGCCATTAAAATCCATCATCATCATCATCATAATTTGCGTCCTGCTGTGTGTGGAAAATAATTCTTCGTGAACAAAATAATTTTGAGGCGCTTCCTGAAAACTGAATGCCAAGATAGTACATATTGAATGTTTTTTATGTTTTGTCTCTTTTTATGCACATCCTTCCCTGAAAGGGTACAAATACGTATGACCTTTGCAGCACTGGAAGCCTGTAATGAACGCCTCTAGCGCAGTGGTTTTATTTAGGATATGAAATGCCCTTCATACCATCGAGATGGAATAGTTACATTTTAGTGCTGTAAGACGTAATTCTGACCATGTTGGAGCTTAGATTAAGAATGAGAGATATTGCGTTCAATTTTGGTTCTCAGCTAGACCATCATCTACGTGGCCAGAAGTTATATCTTGGTAGTGAGCTTGCTTTGATAAGTTTTCCTTTAAGCATCTAAGGGATGCTCCCTATTCTCACTGTTGCTTTTTTTTTCTACTACTGTTTGCTTTTATATCCTTGACGTTCTAAAACTGTCCGTATCTCGTGAAACCGCCCCAGTCCGGTTTCGCGTCTATAACTTGCGCCGACCGTCTAGCGCAGTGAATACGTTTCGCGCTGACTGATTGCATTCGCCATGGTGATTACAGATTGTTCGGTTACAGCTCCGTTCGACAGGCAGAAAAGCCTGCACGTCTTCGGAGACTGTTGACTAGCACAGCAAGGAGAGTACATACAGTGACCTTTCGCCCGTATGTGATGTATGTATGTGTTTTATGCATGCTGCGTTGTCAAGAATGTAGCCCTATTTTCAGAACAGAGACATGCAGTTACGTGCAAGTTTTGAATAACAGACACGCAAATGTTCAATCGTGTATTTACGCACTTTCTTACCGCTTCGGCGAACGCTAGATGTTCACGAGCGAGGTAGTGTATGCATTGCACGCGTATGCGCGAGAGCTTTCTCAAGCACCATTCAATGCATTGTTTGCCTAATCTACTATTGCTGCTGCGAGCAGACCGAGGTGAACACGGTGTTTGGCTGATGTGGGCTCTTCGGAGATCGCACTAAGTGCGCGTATGGCCGCGAGTCGGCTGCCTTTATTGTACATTACTTCGTCTACTTTGCCATTGCTGCAGCGACCTGGCCGCTCTAGACGTGACACTGCGGCCGGCTGCCAGCAGCAATAGTAGGGTAGCCGAAAAAGTGCGATAAAGGCAGCTCGCTCGGGCGCATACGCGCTTACGGCATGCGATCTCCGAAGTGCACACATTAACCTCTCCCCCCCCCCCTTCCAGAGCGCGTTTGGAGGCGCCCGGCTGTAGGAACGAGCCCCTCCCCACCACCCGCATAAAACTGGTTCAGTCCATAGTTAGGCCCCCAAACTATATGACGTAATTTGATCCTGCTATGAGACACGACCAGGGCACGTATTTCGACTTTGTGTCGGGATTGAAGTGTCGCTATCTCACGGGACCTCGAGTCATCTGATTGGTGGAAACGCCGGAACCGGGTGTTACCCCCACGGAACCGGAAGGGGGGCCAACATCATGTTCCCCGCGTTTACAACAACGAGATAACTCGAGACCACGTGATGTAGAGACACTTCGATACGGGCCCAGCAACGCAATAAATGTGATCCTTTCGTCACTAGGTTTGTGCTGCGTCACGATGCATTTTTCCGACCCAGTGTGCGCCTGGGTAGCGGGGATCTTGTCCTTATCCTCCCGACTCATGCAAGTTCTATTGTGCTTTCTCAAATTCACATGCGCTATCGGCATGCGCACTTCGACGCTTCAAGTAAGTAGCGCATGCATCGTTTTTATGCTTTTGCGGCGGGGGCGGGGGTTCGTATGGGTCGCACTGTTAACAGCTACAAGATTTCGAGCTGTGCTAGCATCCAAATAATCATTTACGCTGCCTTCAACCGATCACAATTCCTACTGACCAAGTTTCCTGCGTTCATGACCGGTTTAATCCTATCCCGAGTTCAGCTTGTGTGCACAAATAAATTTTGTCATTACTTATCTCATAACGCGGGCTGTCTCGACCAACTGTTCTTCCAACGCCGCAGATGTTCTTTGCCATTACTCCTTCTCCTTCACGGCGGCTCCCATTCAATCCTGAGAGATCGAGGCTGCTGCTTTGATCTGCTGCTGTAAGACTCACCCGTCACAAGTTCAAGAGAATCTATTCCCACAAACAAAGGGCATTATTAAACGCCTTAATCACATGTTCCCGGGCGTGCTGTCCATCTACGTTTCTGACCACCATCGTGAATGGGACGTCAGTTTGCCTTTCTTAACGTTTGGCTTGCATTTATTAAAACTTCTGACCGCTACTGACTCTTCTCTTTCGCCGCGACCCTATACTGCCCATCGACAGCCCCCTGACCTTACTTGTATATTAGGCCTCGCCGACGCACCACGCCATATTGCTCGTTGGCGGCTCGGCGTTTCTCAGACAGACCAAAACCGACGTATATGACCACCCCCAACGGCGCGCTCACTACCCTCGTGGAATGACATGGGTCCTTCCCCGCGTCTTTCAGCAACTGAATGACTGTACCTATGCGTTTATGCTTCTGCATTAATACTCTACCTACTATCAAAACTGTGCACGTCGATAGTCCTAGAGCCTAGCGTTCTTAGTCACTCGTTTAGCACGCATCGAGACTGTGCTTGCTACGCGGGGATGCACTGTTGCTGTGCGCACTCAAGAGACGACAAGCATGTTGTGTGCGGTGCTCTCAAGGACATATGCCAGGACTTCACTGCCATCATCATACGTTCAATTTTTTTTATTTAGCTAAATATTCTCCATCATTGCTGTACCTACCACCTCAAAAGTTTCCCCGAAGCATTTCCCTGCAGCATTGATTTCTAATTCTTAATTGATTTAAGGTAAATCATGGTGAGTAGTAATTACGTGTGTCTGCATCATACTCTCGTCTGCCCTAATCTGTCCGCATCTGCCATGTTATCAGAGGAAAGAAGAAAAAAAAACGCATGAAAAGAGAGTTTTTGTATCGATGTGTAACCTGACTTCTCGATGTGTTCTCGAGTATGAAGTCTTGCTCCTGCAGCTCGGAAAGACAGCGTTACAATATAATTTGTGAACGGGAGCGGCATTTCTAGAGGTAATAGGCAAGACACTCTCACCTTATGAAGAAGTTGGAATGGCATCACGGTTGAATGTCTTTTGTAGCGTTATCGTCCAAGCTGTAGGCTTCTACAGCGCCTTCGTCCACGGCCGTCCTCTCTTCCTGATACTTATCATCTCTCTTATCACCAACAAGTGTAATAACTTCTTCGCTTTTTTGCTTCTTCTTTTTGGCTTGATTGAGGGCCTTATTAAACGTCTTAGACACATGTTTCCAGCATCTTTTTTGCTTAGGTCTGAAATAAAGTACAGCTTCATAGTTTTTTCCCCGCATATTATTTTATCGCGAACTCTTAAAGCAGCAGAAAACGGTTCTCTCCGTGTGGTAACCAGTTATTTCCTCTTCCTCAAACTTCTTGTTGCGATATGATCAATAATCATTTGCCACCACAAACGTACTAGGATTAACCAGGCCCCGCTTCCACAGTGATATGCGAGATTAATGATGACAGGAAGAATTACAAAGAAATGAGCATCGACAGCTGAGGGACGCATATCTTTAACGAAACGAATAATCGCAAGAAAAAAATCGGTCGTTAGCAATACAGGGCTAATAAATGCGGTCTTCGGGGTCGAACGTATTGGCCACTGCCTACAGCTAATACAACACACAATTCTCTTTTATGCTTGTTGAAGTGAAGCCGTACGTAATTGGCTCAATATCTCACATGTCCTGTCTACTGATCTACTTTGGCAACAATGAAAAATTCCACCTCAGCTGGTCTCAAAACAGGGTGGTTTAAGAGCATTAATTAAACGAATGGTTATGACCATGTGGCCATGTATTGTGAGATTTACTGCGAAACGTATGTTGCTGTGATCGCTTCTTATGATGTAGCAGTTTTTGTTTAGAATATTGCATGAAAGGGACTATTTTAAAATTTTCTGCTTAAGCGCTGGAAACTGTTCGAACTCTAAAAATGAAAAGTTACTAATATATGTTCTGTGCTTTGTAAGTCAATATCTAATCAAGAAAAACGCAGCTCTTGGCAACAGCTTCATAAGAAACAAACCATTTTTCCCCTTAGGCATGCTTTTCAAAAGAGGAAAAAAAAACGATCAGTATATTTAGTGAGCTTGGTACGACAAGTAATAATGCAACGATTGTATACGTGCGCGTCTGTGCTGCGAACCGCCCTGGCTATATCTGCTTCAGAGGACCTACATTGAAGACAAAATTAAGATAATTACGATGGTTGGAAGGTTCTAAAAAAGACCTGCTGCAAAATTATATTCACGGATAGGTTTAAGTTTCCTATACTTATCACTTTTATTTATTTATTTGTGCATAATATCATACGCCGTTAGATATTACAGTAGGGGGGGGGGGGATATATCCAAGCAAAGTAAAATCGTACATGTAGCACAGTTCCTCTTGACAACACATGACCATAGTGCACACTTTTCTACTCAATATCGCGGCACACAGGACAGCTAAGCTTTAAGACATTGCTTTAAAATGAATAACAAGAAAGGCGACTACAAAGCAAATAATATCTTAGGCGTTCAGCGCTAAAAAGAAATCTTCATTACATAAAACAGAAGCCACAGAAACTAGCAAATTATACCATTCCTCCACCGTTCTTGGAAAGAATGTTTAAAAAATTTATTTTTGCATTGAAATGGTCGGATATGTTTCCGGTGGTCTCTTCTTTGCGATACACAGCTTGGGGGCTGAAGGTTTTTTAATTTGCTGATACCGATGCAATCGTGAAATATATTATGTAATAACTTCAGACGGAGGCATTTTCTCCTATGACTCAACTGTTGCCATCCCAAGCTTTGCTTAGCACTTGTAATGCTTAGATTCCTACGATAACTACCTAAAAAAAAAACGGGCAGCTCCGTTTTGAACAAGTTCAACTTTCGTTCGTAATGTTGCGAGTTCAGGATCCCACACCATGCACGCGTACTGTATAAAGGAGCGAACATTCGATCAATAAAGCCTTTCTTTCAGAGAACGGGGAACGGTTCTGAAATTGAAATGCAGAATCCCAAGCATTCTTGCACTTTTCGATACTGTGCAATCAACGTGTTGGTTCCAAGATAAATCTGATGTCAGGATTACACCCAGGTATTTAAATTCATACACTGTTTTCATACACACCGTCAATGGAGTAAGAAGTGTCAGGCATTTGAACACGTCTTGAAAAAGGCATGTGTAAGATTTTCTTAAAGTTTATGTCCATGTTCCACATCCAGCACCAATCGACAAGTGAATCAACATCTTTTTGTACAATCCTGGAATCCTCACTGTTTCGCACTGTTCTATACAAGACACAATCGTCCACTAAAAGACGCACAGTGCAGGCCGCTCTGTCAATATTCATTCGCGTAAATAAAAACAGCGGACCAAGCTAGGAACCCTGAGGGACTCCAGACGTGGCTTCAGCACATGCGGATTGGTAGCCGTTGAGGACAACGTACTGTTTTCGAAAGGACAGGTATTCCCGTATCCAGCATATAACCTTGTTATCCAGTTTGTAGCCATGCAGTTTTTCTATTAAGTCGTGCGCGACAACATCAAACGCCTTACTAAAATCAAGAAAAGCAAAATCAATGCTGTTTCGGTCATCAAGAGCTGCCGCTATCTCATGAAAAAACTCAGTTAATTGAGTGACGCATGAAAAACCATGACGGAACCGATGTTGGGATTTACCCAAAAGGTTTCATCTGTTCACACGACCTATGATGTTAGTATATAATATGTGCTCAAGTGTTTTACATGCACCACTTGTCAATGAGATCGGCCTGTAGTTATAAACATTCCTGAGGCCGCTTTTATGTATTGGAACGACGCGGGCAGTTTCGGATTACACAGGCAAAGAAGAGCTACTTAATGATTTTTCGAACAATACATGAAAGTAGAGGCAAATTACACTGGCACATGACTTCAGTATAAAGGCAGGCCTACCACTGGGACCGTCAGACTTATTATCATTAAGTTCACATATTAATTTTAGGACATCTTGAACTTCAAAACTTATGGGGGGGGGGCATTACTTCGCTAACAGATGGTCTATCGAAATTAATATTACAGTGGGATGGTGGATAGAAAACATAGAAAAAGGAAGAGTTCAGTAATTCGGCTTTTTTCTACATCGTCGTGCACGACTGTATTATCATATTTTAAAGGCGGTATAGATGGATTACTGTTAGAATTACTGCGCAGATACTTCCAAAATTCCTTAAGATTACGTTTTACCCTTTCCTCAAAAGCTTCCAGAAACGATTCTTTAGCCTGTTAAATTTTAGCTTTGACATGCGCTGCTGTCACAAAGTTCGGCCTTATGCGCTGGTAATCTTGTAGCGTGATATTTTTGATAAGCTTGTCGCTTCTTTTCGATAAGAGTGCGCAACATGCGATTCATCCCTGGCTTATCGCGAGCACGCTTAGGGGAAAGGACACGCGAGGGAACAAATCTATTGAATAATTCGCCGATTTTCTGCGTGAAAATGCACCAAAGGTCTTCAAAGCTTGAATCTTCTGCTACGGTTTCAAAAGTTGGAAAATATAAATCAAGGGCGGTGTTCATACTGCAGTAATGTGCTTTGCTGTAGAAGAAATCCTCCCTTGGTTTATGCCAATTGGAATGTTTAGTTGCTATTGTCACGTAGTGGTGACGAGGTCGACGACACAATTGAAGGGTCGATGATTGCACTAAAGAAACTGTTTATTTGGGCTGACTTGCGCCCGCAAAAGAACTCAGCAACTCGGCGGCGGCGATAGAAACAAACGTGCTCGTCAATCGTCGAACAAAGAATGCTCGTCACACTCGGCAACGCGCAATTTAAAGGCTGCGCAGAACAATCTAGATAACGTCGCAAACAGCTACCAGCACGGGCTGGAACATTGTGGAAAGACACCCGAGTGGCCGGAACCTTCGAGACAGATCTCGGTGCATCTTGCGCTACAACAAAACTGATAAAGGTATGACTCGCGACATCGAGCATTAACAAACAAAGATCACGGAACTGATACGCGGTCCAGAATCAGAATGATAAGGTTGTATGCCGGCGGCTGTTAAAAAACAACAAATACTGTTTTGAAGGTTTCGCGGCATTACTGCCCCCTTAAAAAAACATCGCCTCGATGTTCTAGAACAAAGAAACTTAAACATAAACACTGCAAAGTTTAAACACCACAGGTTCTTTAACGCGCGTAATATGGCTTCAGTCGCACAACATGTACAATTTCTGGACGTGCGCGTCGCCGTTGTGATGCTGACGTTCCGTCGGGAATGACTTCATAGTCCAGTGGTCCGACGCGGCGAAGGATTTTGTACGGCCCAAAGTATCGACGCAACAACTTTTCACTTAATCCGCGACGGCGAATTGGTGTCCAATCCCACACTTGGTCTCCTGGATTGTACTCTGCGTGGCGTCGTCGTAAATTGTATCGTCGGCTGTCGGTGCGCTGTTGGTCCTTAATACGCAGCCGTGCGAGTCGCCGGGCTTCCTCTGCACGCTGCAGGTAGGCGGCGACGTCAAGGTTGTCCTCGTTGGTTACGTGCGGCAGCATTGCGTCGAGCGTCGTCGTGGGCTCCCTGCCGTACAGAAGCTTAAACAGGGTCGCCCTGGTCGTCTCCTGGACTGCCGTGTTATACGCGAAGATCACGTACGGCAAGATGGCGTCCCAGGTCTTGTGTTCAGCGTCAACGTACCGTCTTCGCCAAAAGTAACCAGGCTGCTCCGACGGCTGCCGGAGCAAGCGCGTGGCCGTGTGACGGCGTTGCGCTCGCTGTGGCTTATCGGTGCTCGTCAGCTCCGAGGGTACAACAGCTGACGTAACTTCGCACCCTCACTCTCGCCCGTTGGAGGATAAAACCTAGGCGCGTATGATGTGTCGGCTGCGGTTTTCACGTGTGCGAAGCCTGGTTGTGCCCAGCGAGGGCGCTCGTTATAGTGACGGGGCTATTCGCTCTTCTCGGCAACGTAGCCCTGAAGCCGATATAATAAGTCGCGTTTCTTGCTATATAATTATACGTGCTTGTGTTCTGTATTCCGCTGCTTAAACGTACCAGCACAATTGCGCTTTCCGGCGTGTTTGATGCACCTGTAAAATAGAGAATTATAACACACCTCGAAATTTCAATATGCATTCTCCGTGGCGCCTTGCGTACTGCCAGTTTAAGGGCCATGACTCCGGTACAAAGATATGGGAGATCTTTTTAACCCGTTCAAGCCACCTTATCTCTCTTTTAGGGCTGCAAAATTGTGTTAACCTCTTGGGGAGGCTGTGTATAAATAAATGCAATGATTGATTCTATCAAATTCTTGCATTTGCTTGTAGGTAAGTTTTGTTTTAAAGTAACAAACTATAATGAAACCTTTCTCACGCTTAGCTATTAGATGCATATGATTACTTTCTCGTTCGCGGAACCCTTATTCCAGGGCAACACTGTCAGGCAAACCTAGCATATATTTGTCCTAAAAACGAACAACCAGAGCTCACCGTATATGCTATCAGCTGCCTTTCTGTTTTCTGCAGTTGCTGAGAAGAGCGAATAGGCCCGTCGCATACTGAGCGCCCTCGCTGGTCACAAGGCTTCGCATGCCTGAAACCGCAGCCCGCACATCATACGCGCCTAGTTTTTATCATCCAACGGGCGAGAGTGAGGGTGCGAAGTTACGTCAGCTGTTGTACCCTCGGAGCTGACGAGCCCCGATAAGCCACAGCGAGCGCAACGCCGCCACACGGCCGCGCGCTTGCTCCGGCAGCCTTCGGATCAGCCTGGTTACTTTTGGCAAAGACGGTACGTAGCGATCATGTCCGCGATCGTTTTGTTCAGGCGCTCCGTAAGGCCATTGGTCTGGGGATGGTACGCAGTTGTTCGTCGATGGCTTGTGTGACTGTATTCCAGGATGGCTTGCGTCAACTCTGCCGTAAACGCCGTTCCCCTGTCCGTGATGAGCACTTCTGGGGCGTCGTGTCGCAAGAGAATTTGTTCGACAAAAAAATTTGGCGACTTCTGCCGCGGTACCATTTGATAGCGCTCTTGCTTCGGCGTAACGGGTAAGGTAGTCAGTGGCCACGATGATCCACTTGTTACCCATAGACGAAGATGGAAAGGGTCCGAGGAGATCCATCCCAATTTGTTGAAAGGGCAGGATTGGGGGAGGAATCGGGTTTAGTAGTCCTGCTGGTCTGATCGACGGCGTCTTGCGTCGTTGGCACTCACGACACGTCTTCACGTAGTGGGAAACTTCGGCAGGCAGTCGCGGTCAGTAATACTTCTCATGGATTCGACGCAACGTGCGCGCAAATCCGAGGTGGCCTGCTGTGGGCTCGTCGTGCAACGCCTGCAGAATTTCTTGCCGAGGGGTTTTAGGCACTACGAGAAGCTGCGCGGTCTTGTTGGGTGCAAAGTTCTTCACGAGGAGGCCATTGCTTAACGTGAAGGATGATAAATGTCGCCTCAACACACCAGGAGGGGAAGCGGTCTTTCCTTCCAAGTAATCGGCTAGCGCTTTCAGCTCAGGGTCTGATCGCTGTTGTTCTGCGAAACTGGTGGCGCTTACCGGTCCCAAAAAGGCGTCATCGTCATCGTCCTTCGGGGGAGAATCGACGGGAGCGCGGGATAAGCAGTCTGCGTCGGAATGCTTCCGGCCCGCAAGGCACTCCTACTTGGTCGTCGAGTAATTTACTTCGGCTTTTGTGAGAGACCTGCTAGCGTAGGCGATTACTTTTTCCTGTCCGGCAGTCTTCTGGACGAGAATGGCTCCTAGGCCTACACTGCTCGCGCCGGTGTGAATTTCGGTCTCGGCGTTTTCATCAAAGTGGCCAAGTACAGGTGGGCATTGCAGGCGGCGCTTAAGTTCGTCGAAGGCTTCTCCTTGCGGCGCTTCCCATTTAAAAGGTACGTCAGCCTTTGTAAGCTGCGTCAACGGTTCGGCGATCCGCGAAAAGTTTCTGACAAATCGTCGATAATAAGCGCACAGCCCAAGGAATCGGCGCACAGCTTTCTTGTCGGCAGGCGGTGGGAATTGTGCGATTGCAGCCGTTTTCTCCGGGTCCGGGCGAATACCGTCCTTGCTAACGATGTGACCTAGGAATCGGAGTTCTTCGTAGGCGAAATGACACTTCTCTGCTTTTAGCGTTAGCCCCGATGACTTGATGGCTTCCAGCACTGTCTGTAGTCGTTTTAGGTGGTCTTCAAAGTTTGACGAGAAGACAACAACGTCGTCCAAATATACCAAACAAATTTGCCACTTCAAGCCTGCCAGGACTGTGTCCATTACTCGTTGCAACGTGGCTGGTGCGGAGCAGAGGCCAAATGGCATCACCTTAAATTCATAAAGGCCGTCCGGTGTGATGGATGCGGTCTTCTCGCGATCTCTTTCGTCGACCTCAAATTGCCAATATCCGCTCTTCAGGTCCATCGATGAGAAGTACCTTGCATTGCAGAGCCGGTCGAGAGTGTCGTCGATGCGGGGAAGCGGGTAGACATCCTTCTTCGTTATGCTATTCAAGCGGCGGTAATCAACGCAGAAGCGAAGTGTGCTGTCTTTCTTCTTGACCAAAACGACTGGTGCCGCCCAGTGGCTGTTCGATGGCTGGATTACGTCATCACGCAGCATTTCCTCAACTTGATCGCGAATGGCCTGGCGTTCTCGCGGCGATACACGATAGGGGCTCTGGCGAAGAGGTCGGGCGTGTTCGTCCGTTATTATGCGATGCTTGGCCAGTGGTGTTTGTCGTACCTTCGATGACGATGAGAAGCACTCCCCGTAGCTTTGAAGCAGACTGAGAATCTGGTCTTTCCTGTTGTGGGTCAATGCCGGGTTGATGTCAAATGTGGGCTGACGGAATAGGTCCGGTGCGTCTTCCAGCGTTTGGTCGTGGAGGGTGAATACATCTTTGAGGTCCGCTAATTCGTCGAGAAAGGCGATCGTCGTGCCCTTGTTGAGATGCCGATATTCTTCGGTGAAGTTTGTTACCAGAACCTGAGCTTGACCTCTCCGGAATTTCGTGATGCCTCTTGCGATGCCGACACCTCGTTCTAAGAGCAATTGGATATTTCCTTCGACGTTGCCTTCAGCGGTTTCGATGTTGGCGCTACCTACGCAGACCGCGGTACTTGATCGGGGCGGGACGTTCAATTCTTCGTCGAGGACGTTTAGAGGGATGTGTTGCATCGACGTCGTCGTAGCAGAAATGGCTTTGTCTGCAGAGAGCTTGATAAGCTTGGATCGCAGGTCGATGTTAGCCCTATGTTCATTTAGGAAGTCCATGCCTAAAATCACGTTGCGGGAGCACTGCTGCAAGACCACAAAGCTGGTGGGGTAAGTACGCCCATTTACGGTTATTCTTGCAGTGCATCGTCCCGATGGAGTAATCAGGTTGCCACCTGCTGTGCGAATCAGCGGGCCATCCCAAGCGGTGGTAACTTTTCTTAGCTGGGAGGCTAACGGTCCACTAATGACTGAATAGTCAGCTCCGGTGTCTACTAGGGCAGTGACTCTGCGACCGTCGACATCAACTTCAAGGTCACTTGTTCGCGTCCTCGCATTGCACGTGGGCCTTAGTGTCCGATCTCGGCTCCGTCGTTTCTTCAGGTCATGGCCGGGGCATACCGTTGTTACTTCGCTGGGCGGCGGTGTCTGCTTGCACTCTGGTCGTGTTGTCGTCGATGTCGTCGTGTGGAGCGGCGATGAAATGGTTGCGTCGTCGTTAGTGGTCGTCGGCGGCGGAGGATCTTCGTCTTTTCGCCGTTGAGCAACCTCACCTCCAAAGGTTGCTGCCTTTAGTTTCCCCTACGGGGGCTTGGGGACCTTCCGCGCACACTACCATCATAGTTCCGTCCTGGCGACGCAAAGCGGACACTGTACGGCGATGGAGACCTGAATCGACGGCTTGGTGGCGCAATCTCACCGCCACGCAGATAGTTGTCGATCTCTTGCGGTCGTTCACCTGGGCGTGGTCGTGAAGCGTCGACTGCAAATCCGCGCAGACCGATTCGTCGGTACGGGCAGTGCCGCAGAATGTGGCCGGCCTCACCGCAGTGGAAGCATAATGGCCGGTTGTTCGCTGTCCTCCATGCGTCGCACTTCCTATGGCTTGTTGGTCGTTGGTAGGCTTGGCGGGCGGGAGCTAAGGGGCGGTTTTCAGGAACAGGCCGGTAGCGGCGAGGGCTCGGAAAGTCATCACGTTGGGGCGGAGGGCGACGTAATGCACCAGCGTAGTTCATCGCTGTTGCCTCTTGTGCTGGAACAGTCGCAGCCGTCGCTTCAGGAACGCCCAGCGCCTGCTGGACTTCTTCACGGACGACGTCCGCGAGCGTCGCCACCTGGGGTTGTTGCGGTGATGGCTGCATTCGGCGGAGCTCTTCTCGCACGATCTCCCGGATGAGGTCACGAAGGTTCTCTCCACTTGCAGATGCGCTGGGGTAGTGGCCTGAGTAGTCTGGCTGAAGTGGCCGCTCGTAGTGGCGCATCCGAGTGTA
This sequence comes from Amblyomma maculatum, assembly GCF_055883805.1. Taxonomy (NCBI): domain Eukaryota; kingdom Metazoa; phylum Arthropoda; class Arachnida; order Ixodida; family Ixodidae; genus Amblyomma; species Amblyomma maculatum. The sequence goes on from NC_139353.1 coordinate 118,932,718, forward strand.
CAACGTCTTCTCGATGGCAGACGCTTCCGTTTCAAATTCCGCCACTGTTTTTGGCGGATTTCGGACAAGATTTCCAAAAAGCGATTCTTTGACGCCTCGCATTAAAAGTTTGACTCTCTCACCTTCAGTCATGTTAGGGTCGGCGCGGCGAAAGAGGCGCTTCATCTCCTCAACGTATGCCAGGACAGACTCGTTAGGAAGTTGCAGTCTTGACTGAAGGAGGGCCTGGGCTCTTTCCTTTCGGACGATGCTTGAAAAGGCAGTCAGAAACGCTTCCTTGAAAGTCTCCCAATCCTTCATAGTTGCCTCATGATTTTCGAACCAAACTCGGGCATGTCCTTGAAGAACATAGTAGACTTGCCTAAGTTTCAAGGCGTCATTCCAGGCGTTGAAATCTGCCACACGGTCGAAAAGGTCCATCCAATCTCCCGCATCTTCATCCGGTAGTAAATGGAAGCAGGGGGGCTCCCGGGGTTGAAAGAAAATAACCGGTGCTGTAGGCTGGGCCATTGTCAGCGTCGATGCCTTCCGAGATCGAATGGGGTCAAGCAGCAGACCGTGTTCGGGTTGTAGGCCTTGAAGTCGGCGGCTGGCTCGGTGACCTGTAGGCTGGTCTTCCAGGGCGACAGGAACACGGCTTGGGTCTTCGCTTGAAGGATCAAAGGCAGCACCTCCACCAGATGTCACGTAGTGGTGACGAGGTCGACGACACAATTGAAGGGTCGATGATTGCACTAAAGAAACTGTTTATTTGGGCTGACTTGCGCCCGCAAAAGAACTCAGCAACTCGGCGGCGGCGATAGAAACAAACGTGTTCGTCGATCGTCGAACAAAGAATGCTCGTCACACTCGGCAACGCTCAATTTAAAGGCTGCGCAGAACAATCTAGATAACGTCGCAAACAGCTACCAGCACGGGCTGGAACATTGTGGAAAGACACCCGAGTGGCCGGAACCTTCGAGACAGATCTCGGTGCATCTTGCCCTACAACAAAACTGATAAAGGTGTGACTCGTGACATCGAGAATTAAACAAAGATCACGGAACTGATACGCGGTCCAGAATCAGAGTGATAAGCCTGTATGCCGGCGGCTGTTAAAAAACAACAAATACTGTTTTGAAGGTTTCGCGGCACTATGTTAACATTGCCAACGGCTATATCATGATCGCTGATCCCGGGGATGACATGCGTATCCGAAATCATATCGGGTGAATTGAACAGAAGTAAATCTAGTGTGTATTTACCACGTGTAGCATCCAATACATGCTGGTCAAATGCGTGCAAGTCGGTAAGGCTGAAAATTTGGTATATAATTGACTACCAATTCCAGACCTGAAATTCTTGCCGCTCCAACGGGTTTCTGGCAGATTAAAATCATCAGTTATAATTAATTTTCCACACCTAATAGTAGAAACAATTTCCTTCAATGATGTGAGTACATCTGCGTTTGTATCTGAGGGTCTGTAAAAAGCTCCGACTGCTATACGTTCATCATTTACGGCACAAAGTTCACAAAAGACGTTTTCAACATTGCCAGTTTCAACTTGAATTTTTGAAGTTACGCCGGAATGAGCAAGGATAAAAACGCCGCCCCCATGGGAGTTCCAATCTTTTCAATAGTAAGAGAGGTAAATGGCGAAATCCTACTCTTCCTCCTATTATCATTCGCCTCTTTTTCTTGCCTCTCCTCTTTAGTTATTCCTCTTTCCTTCTTTCTCTTTGTCACTCATTTTAGTCGCTACTAGTCATTACAAATCATTTTTAGACGTCTGTAATCAATTGTGGTCGTTACAAGTCGTCGTTAGACATGTTGGCCATTTGTGGCCATCAGTTGTCATTTGAAGTCATTAGTAGTCATTTATTGATTACTGCTACTTCCTAAGCATTTTTAGTAAATTCTAATCAATCATAGTCACGCCAGTCGCTGTTAGACATTGATAATTTGTAGTCATTAAGTGTATTAGTAGTCATTGCATCTAATTACTAAGCATTTTTGTCGCTTCTCATTCATTGTAGTCGCTACAAGTCGTTGTTAGGCATATTGGGCATTTGTAGTCATTAGAAGCCATTAGTAGTCTTTTATCTATTACTACTTATCACTAGGCATTTTATTTCTCAGTAATCAATTGCAGTTGCTACAAGTCAGAAGTTGCTACAAGTCGTAATTAGACAATTGGTCATTCAAAATCGTTAGTAATTACTACTCATTACTAAATATTTGTAATTCTAATCAATTATATTTGTTACAATTCTTCGTTAGACATATGGTTCCGCACAAGTTATTAGTAATCATAATTTGTCATTATAACCTCTACTGGCCTTTTATATAACACCTATTGACCAAACTATCACTATCAATAATTTTCTCTTTTTTAGTCTTCATACGACGGACATTTACTGATGACACGTCAAGCGGTCACTTCTGCCGGCGCCCCATGGGCCTACAAAGCTTTCACCTTGATGCCGTCGAAATTAACGTATGCTGAAATTCTATTAACACCCGTTTTTACATCTTCGTAATGCTCAAGCATTTTATTTTGATGCACGTGTTCAAAATGTTTTAACACATTATTTTTAAAAGGCTCGCACATCTTACAGGGTATACTTATCCGATCCTTCGATCATAAACATACTTTGTGCGAGGAATTCTCTGCAGTAACCCTTCTTCTTGAAGCGGCCGTCGACTTTAACGAGACAGCATTAGAGATCAAGTTGAGTGGAAAGTTAAGCATTACCGAGGGGAGTGGCGGAATTAAAACCTTGATATAATAATAAGGCAATTGCTATTACATTGTCGCGCCATAACCGAAACGTCCTTTAGATATGTAACGCTGAATTATATGAGTCGCGTTCCCTCGGCTCCGACAACCTTCCCCTGGGCCAGGGGCTTAAAACTATGTCATGTGGTCTTTGACTGAAAGTGGCCGCTGAAGACTTTATGCTAATGAGCGCGTGCGATACTAGAGAGACACAATTTAACGGATAATTGACGTTTCCGACCACCATCGTGACTGGGACGTCAGTTCGCCTTTATTTACATTTGGATCGCATTTGTTAACAATTTTAACCTCTACTACCTCAATCTCTTTCGCCGCGACCCTTTGCTGCCCATCGAGAGCCCCTGACGGCCCTACCTTACTTGTGATATTAACCGCCCCCCCCTCCCCCACATTGCTCGTAACGGCAAGGCGTTTCTCAGACTGCCTGAAAGCGACGTTGCGACCACCCCCAACGGCATGCTCACTGCCCTCCTGGAGAGACATGGGTCCTTCCTGCGTGTTTCAGCAACTGAATGACGTCACATATGCGTTTATGCCTTTGCACCCGAATTGTGATTCCATTGTAGCTACTGTCAAAACTGCGCACGTCGAGTCTTAAAAACCTAGCGTTCTCAGTCACTCGTTTAGTACGCATCAGGACAGTGTTTGCTATGCGGGGAAGTACTGTTGCGGTGCGCAGTCAAGAGACGACAAGGATGTTTTGGGCGGTGCTATGAAGGCCATATGCCAGGGCTTCACGGCCTTTGTAATACGTTCAAATTTTATTTACCTAAATATTTTTCATTATATCTATACCTACCACCTCAAAAGTGACCCCGAAGCATTTCCCCCAATCATTGATTACGAATTCGTTATTGATTTCAGGTAAATAAAGATGAGTAATAATTATGTGTGTCTCCATCAAACCTTCGTCAGTCCTCAACTGTGGGCATCTGCCTTGTCATTAGAGTAAAGAAGAAGAAAAACGATGTGAAAGGAGAGTTTCTGTATTGATGTATAGCCTGGTTTATTGATATGTTCTCGACTATGAAGTGTTGCTCCTGCAGCTCGGAAACGTAGCGTTACAATATAATATGTGAACGGTTACGGCATTTATAGACGTAGAAGGCGACGCATTCGCACCATTTTAAGGAGGTGGTATTGCATAATGGTTGAATCTCTTCTGTAGCGGTATCTTCCAATTTGGAGGCGTCTACAGCGGCTTTGTCCACAGGCGTCGCCTTTTCCTGATGCTTATCATCACTTTTATCGGTGGCAAATGTAATAGCTTCTTCACCTTTTTGCTGCTTCTTTTTCGCTTGGTTGAGACGGAGTGCTTTAGATCTGAAATAAAGTACAATGCCACCGTTTTTCCCCGCAGATTATTTTATCGTGAACTGTCATAGCAGCTGAAAACGGTTCTCTCAATGTAGTAACCAGTCATTTCCTCTCCATCAAACCACTTCATGCGATAAGATCAATAATCGTTTACTGTCACAAGAGTAATAGGATTAACCAGGTCCCTCGTGCACAGTGATGTGCGAGGTGAATGACGACAGCCACAATTGCTAAGAAATGCACATCGACAGCTGAGGGGCGCCTATTTTTAACCAAACGGATAATCGCAAAAAAAAATCGCTCGTTAAACATTACACGGGTAATAATTGTGGTCATTCGGGTCGAAAATATTGACCACTGCCTACAGCATACACTACTGCTAGTTCTCTGTCATGCTTGTTTAAGTAAAGCCATACATAAAGGGCTCAATATCTTACGAGTCCTGTTTGGTGATCTGTTTTGGCAACGAAGAAAAATTCCATCTCAGTTCAGTTCAGTTCAGTCTACCAGTCGTGTCCGACGCTTCGTGACCCTGTGGACCATATCACGCCACGCTTCTCGGTCTCTCACTATCTTCCTAACATCACATAACTTCATCTGCAGCGCCTCGAGGATGCCATCTAAAAATCGCGTTCTCTGCCTACCCCTTCTCCGGTGACCCTCAACCTTTCTTAACACCATATCTTTCGCCAGCGACTCCTCTCTTCTCATCAGATGACCAACGTAGCTGATCTTTACTTTGGAATTTGATCCTCGAAACAGCAGTCATGGTTTATGGTCGACAATATCAACTGATTTGATCTTCTGGCAGTCCAAGGAACACTCAATAGTCTCCGCCAGCACCACAATTCAAACGTGTCAATTTTTCGGCGGTCAGCCTTCTTCACAGTCCAACGCTCGCATCCATACATCACAACTGGAAAGACTATAGCACTAGTTATACGGATCTTGGTTGGCAGTCTAATGTCTCTGATCTTTACTAAGCGGTCAAGGCTAGCCACGGCTGTCTTTCCCAGAAGCAGGTGCCTCCTAATTTCATAGCTGCAGTCTCCTTCCAGGATAATCTTGGAGCCCAAGAAGAGCAAATCTGTCACAGCTTCCACTTCTTGTCCCTTGATGTTTCAGGACATGATAGGGAAAGGCGCCATGACCTTTGTCTTTTTAATGTTCAGTTTAAGCTCAAACGTCTCACTCTCTACTTGTACGCGCATAAGTAGTCTCTTGAGTTCCACTTCACTTTCTGGCATTAAAGTGGTATCATCCGCATATCTAAGATGGTTGATACGTTTTCCAGCAATCTTAACTCCAGCTGAACACTCGTCCAGACTGGCCTTCCTCATGATGCACTCAGCATATAGGATAAATAGCATGGTGACAGTATGCAGCCTTGTCTCACTCCTTTCTTAATCGGAAACCAATCAGTAAGACCATGCCCAGATCTGACTGTGGCCTCTTGCCTTTCGTACAGGTTCCTGAGGAGACAGATGAGGTGAACTGGAACTCCCATCTCTTGGAGAGCTTGCCACAATCTGCTGTGATCTACGCAGTCAAACGCTTTCGCGTAATCAATAAAGCAGAAGTAGATGGACTTGTTTACCTCTCTTGCTTTTTCCATGTTCCAGCGAAGGTTGGTAATTTGGTCTCTAGTTCTCCTGCCCTTGCGAAGCCTAGCTTGCACGTTCGGAAGCTGCCGATCCACATACTGCTGCAGCCTACCCTGGAGGATTTTCAACATCACCTTGCTAGCATGCGAAATAAGCGCGATCGTACGGTAGTTGGAACAATCTTTGGCACTGCATTTCTTTGCAATGGGGATGTAAACTGGCCTCCTCCAATCCTGTGGCCACTGCAGGGTTGTCGAAATTTGCTGGCACAATGTATACAGAACGTTAACAGCGTCATGGTTGAGGTTTTGAAGCAGCTAAGCTGGAATGCCATCAATTGCGCTAGCTTTGTTCTTAGCAAGGCTGGCTAAGGCCCATTCAACTTCACTCTTCAGGATGCCCGGTTCGAGATCAGTAATCACAACCTTCTCATGTTGGGTTTGCACATCTGGGACCTTCTTGTACAGCTTATCTGTGTATTCCTGCCACCTCTTCTCGATCTCTGAGGCTTCAGTGAGGTCCCTGCCTCATTTGTCCTTTATCACGCCCAGCTTAGCACAGAAGCTTCCTTTGAAATTTTTAATTCTCTTGTACAGAGCTCTTGTGTTCCTAAATTTGCTGTTGTCATCAACTGCTTGGCACTGTACGTTCAGGAAGGCATTCTTATCTCTCCTTGCTATTTTCTGAAAATCCGCATTGAGAACCTTGTATTTTGCTCTTTCCCCCATAACTTTCGCCTTCCTCCTTTCCTCAGCTATTTGCAAAACCTCTTCAGATAACAAGTTTGCTTTCTCGCGTTTCTTTTGCTTTGGAGCTACCTTAGTAGCAACTTTTTTAAATTATATCACTAATATCAGTCTCTATTTCTTCAAGCTCTCTCTCTTCTAGATCTAATTCTTGAAATCGATTCCTCCCTTTCCACAGCATATTCTGATAGAATTTGATCGAGATCATACCTGACAGGCCTTCTAGTTTTCTGCGTTTTCCTCAATCGAAGCCTAAATTTGGCAACAAGAAGCTGATGATCGGTGCCACAATCGGCCCCAGGGCTTGTTTTTACTGCTTGTATAGCGCTTCTCCATCTCTGCCGGTAAGAAATATAATCAATCTGATTCCTGTACAGACCGTCCGGTGAAGTTCATGTGTACAGGCGCCTCTTGTGATGCTGAAAATGAGTATTGGCTGTGGCCAGGTTGTTTTCTTGACAAAACTCTACTAGCCTCTGCCGAGCTTCATTTGGCTCAAGACCGAACTTGCCTGTCATTCCTGATATTTCTTCACTCCCAACCTTAGCATTCCTGTCTCCTATGCGAAAAGGAACGTCTGATGATGGAGTGTGGTCTAAACGGCATTGCAGGTCAGCATAAAATCTCTCAACGTCAGCTTTTTCAACAGTAGTGGTTGGTGCATAGACTAGGATAACTGTTATGTTTAAAGGGTGACCTTGGATCCGAAGTGAAATCATTCGGTCGTTTTTGGGGTTGTACCCTAGCACTGCTTTTCCCATTCTTCTGTCTACTATGAGAGCGACCCCATTCCTTCTCTTGGATTCGTTCCCACAATAAAAGACATAATGGTCGCCGGAGTTAAATTCTCCCATTCCGGTCCACTTGAGCTCGCTGATACCCAAGACATCAATGTTCAATCTGTCCATTTCTCGCTTGACGACATCCAGTTTACCTTGCGTTATAGATCTTACACTCCATGTTGCTATGTGATATAATTGGCAGAATTGCGAAGAAATTCACATCGACAGCTGAGGAACGCCTATTTATAACTAAACGGATAATCGCAAAACAAAAACGCTCGTTAAACATTACAAGGGTAATAATTGTGGTCATTGGGGTCGAACATATTGGCCACTGCCTACAGCATACACTACAACTAGTTCTCTTGTAGGCTTGTTTAAATGAAGCAATACATGAATGGCTCAATATGTTACGAGTCCTGTTTGCTGATCTATTTTGGCAACGAAGAAAAATGCCATCTCAACTGGTCTCAAAACAGGCTGGTTTGAAGGCCGTCCTTAAATGGTTGGTTATGCCCATATGACCATATATTGTGAGATGTACTGCTAGAACATATGTTGCTGTGATCGCTTCGTATGATGTAGCAGTTTTTGTATAGAATATTGCATCAAAGGCACTATTTGCGAATTCCCTGCTTAAGCGCTGCAAAATTTTGTGTCTAAAAATGAAGCATGACTAACATATATTCTTTGCTTTGTAAATCAATATCTAATCAAGAAAAACAAGTTCTCGTACACACCTCCGTAAGTAAAAAATGAGTATTTTTCCCTATTTGGTATGCTTTTCGAAAGAGTGAAAACGATCTGTATATTTAGTGGCCTTGGCATGACATGGTATACATACGCATCTCTGCTGCGAACCCCCTTGGCTACATCTGCTTCAGAGGACCTACATAGAAGACAAAAAAAATAATTGCGACGGATGGAAGGTTTTGAAATATATTCGACGTGCTGAAAATAATATTCACAGCTAGGCTGATGTTTTCGATACTTACCCTTTCTAGAGAGGTAAATAGCGAACGCCCACTGTTCCTCCTCTTATCATTCGCCTCTTTATGTTGCCTCTCCTCTTTCCGTCTTTTTCTTGATCTCTAATTTTAGTCAACACTAGTAATTGCAAATCATCTTTAGACGTTTCTAATGAATTGTAGTCGTTACAAGTCGTTGTTAGACTTGCTGGTAATTTGTAGTCATCAGTTGTCATTTCAAGTAATTAGTAGTTATTTTAGTTATTACTACTCCTTATCAAGCATTTCAGTGATTTGTAATCAACTCTAGTCGCACCAGTTGTTGTTAGACATTGATTCTTTGTAGTCATGTAAGGAATTAGTAGACATTGCCACTCATTACTGAGCATTGTAGTTGCTATAAGTCGTAATTAAACAGTTAGTCATTCAAAATGATTAGTAGTCATTACCACTCATTACTAAACATTTGCCATTCTAATAAAAAAACATTCGTTACAATTCTATGTTAGGCATATGGTTCATTACAAGTCTTTAGTAGTCATTATTTTTTATTATAACCTCTACAAATCAATATTATATCCCCCACCAATCAATTATATAACACCTAATAACCATTAACTATCCCTGTCAATCATTGTTTTTATTAATCTATCATCATACAACGGACATTTCCTGATGACGCGTCCGGCGGTCCCACCTGCCTCCGCCCCATGAGCCTACAAAGTTTTCACCTTGATGCCGTCTAGTGGGACGTATGCTTAAATTCCATTACCACCCGTCTCTACATCATGTATTGCTCACGCATGGTATTTTCACGCAGTTCTTCAAAATGTTTGAACACATTATTTTTAAAAGGGTTTGGGCATCTTACAGTACTATTACTTATTTTATCATTCGATCCTAAACATAGTTTTTTCGATGTATTCTCTGCAGTAACACCTCTTCTCAAAGCGGCTACCGACTTTAACGAGAGAGCATTAGAGATCAAGTTAGGTGCAAACCTGGCATTGCCGAGGGGAGCGGCGGAGTTAAAACGTTGATATAATAACACAGCAATTGCGATTACATTTTCGCCTCGCAGCTCAAACGTCATTTAAATATGCAACAAAACAATCTAAAAAATTGCGTTACCCCGGCTGCGACAACCCACCCCTGGGCCAGTGTTTTAAACCTCTGTCATGTGGTCTTTGACAAAAAGTGGCAGCTGAAAACTTTATGCTAATGAGCGCGTGTGATATTGAAGAGAGACAAATTGACGGATAATTGTTGAGTAACAAAGCGCATGTAAATGGCTGAAGAGAATTCTCAAACGCAGCCCAGAGTCGTTATGACTCTCAGGTCAAATCTTTAAAGGCGGACCATAATTGTCAAAGCATATTTAGAAACTTCACCTCTAAAACCCTCTACAATAATAAACTACAACCGATCAAACATGACCTGATCTTCTCCAAAGATAAACGCTAATAACTGGTAAAAATAAATACCCTTTCTCGAATTACCTGCCGCGGAGGCTAAGCGAGTAAGACCCTCGACAGCTGAAAAAAAGGACTCTGGATCAAATCGCACTCGCGGCGACTTCATTTCGATGGAGGCGAAAAGCGAGGCGCCCGTGTGCTGCTAAGCGTTAACGCTTGCAGAAGAACTCTCAGTTGGTCGAAATATCTGTACCCCTCTAGTACGGCGTCCATCGTAGTCTAAGGCGCTTTGGGATGTTAAACTTTGCAAACAAAAAGCGAAACGAAAACTTCCCCAAGACCCTGACTGTAACCACCATACCGCCGCAAAACAGATGCTTGAGAAAAAGTTACACCAACCAGAAACTTGGTTATAAGCCAGTGTTTCAAGACAACCTCAGCCCTTCATCAGGGGCGACTGATATGTGTGCCAGCTGCAACAGGTAGCGGCCTAAGCTTTCCTTTACTGAACATGGGGCGTAGACTTGTAAGCTGAGGGTGGATCTCGCGCATTTCTATTTAGTGTGGGCGCTGTTAGTCGAACGAGCCATGACTCCACCTGTGTCCTTTTGGAAGGCTTGCGCTCTACAACCAGGATGCTCCTCCACTCGAAGGCGATTCCGAAGTCGTTGCATTCGCAGTCACCAGTACTCACGAGGAACCTGCTATCCGATTTCATTTCCATACGTTATCATCCTGACTCCATAATTGAAACTTTTTGCGCCGTTGGCATATGAGACCGGGCATTCAGAGCACGGGGTTTCGTAAACGTCTGAAGGTTGAGTTTCTCTGGGAAGGTCGTGTTTTGGTCTTGATTGAAACATTCCACGTCATGTTCCTACGCAACGCTCGCGGTAATCAGGACCTTACACGTCCGCCGCTAGGGATGTGTGGCGCTGGTGAACACTCTCAAGGCTCGGTTACAGGCAACAATAATACCAAAAATAGCAGAAGGTTAGAATGCTGTAGATGTAGCTCAACTAGTAAGAGCACCGGACGCGATAGTAGGAGGTCGTGGGTTCGGTTCCCACTATCGGCGCGTTTTTCCTTCTACTTTGATTTCTTTTTCTTCCTAAATTAATTACAGGAATAAACCAGGAAAATATCAAAATTGAAAAGAATCTACGTTTGCCTTAGCATCGCCGAATCTTGGCTTTTCTCATTCATATCTCATAACTACCCCCTCATTTCGCCGTCAATTTTCGTAATATATATATATATATATACGGAGGAAAGGAGCCATGGAAGCGTGCGGGATTTTTCACTTTATTTTTGCTTTTGACCATAGTAGTGAAATAAATTTAGGTTTAAAGATTATGTACCAGGTGTCCCAGCAAGGTTTTTAAAAAAACGTTGAGTCATGCCGCAATCAAGTCTGAGAGCTGTTCAAAGTTACCTATGCTAATCTTCAATATTTGTTTGTTCACTGAAGTTGAATAGTTAGGAAAAGAATTTTAATTATTGTCTTGAGAGAAAAAGTGTCATTGCTAAAGTTGTCAATCTTGAAAAACGGCTGGTCACGTTGTTTTCGGCAAAATAGCGTTTACGTAAAGTGACCTTTACCACCTGAAAACGATGTCTGACGCAAAATAAAAAAAAAAAACTTTCTTGGGGCTGCGGCGTTACTCTAAAGCTTCAAGACGGGTCCTCGGAAACATGATCCACTTTTCTGGCCAGAGCTCTGTGCGATGAAGCTGGTTGTACGAACTTGGCGAATGATTTAAAATAAGCTCTGGTCAAGTGAGAGCATATTTTGAAAGCCTATAAATAGGGCAGCCTTAAATCAAACCGTGATGAAAACAACGTAGCTAGCCGCTTCTAGAGGATATATACAACCTTTACATTGATACTTTCTCATTGAAAGCATAGTTAAACGATAGATAACTAGTCTTCACTAAAATTAACTTTGGGGAACGAAACAGCCCCTGCAGATTAGCACAGGTGACTAAAAATATCTCTGAATCGGTTTCACTGGGCTGGGACCCACTGCATTTTTAAAAACCTTGGTTACCTTTTGCTGGGGCACCCTGTATATTCCAAGAAGGCATAACACTTTATTTTCCTTATGCGCCACTCGTCACCATTGAAAAATTAAGAAGTATATAACCCTGAAAAGAAAAAAAAAACGAGTTTTTTTCCGGTAAACAAAAATACCCACCATTGTCGCTGAAGAGAGGACTTGAGGCGCTTTTTCAATGTTTTTACTTGTTGCCCCAGTTCGAGCTGTTTCTGAGTATGCCGGCTCTCACTCAATCTTAGCTCTTCACGTATGTCTTCGAGCCTCTTCCTGTCGTTTGCACGTATAGACGGAGCTAGGTTCTTTCTCTTTTCTTCTTTTCTTTGGTACAATTTCATGTGGAAAACATTATGCTTTGTTGCGCCGACGTTAGCTCCATTAATGACCTTTACAATCCCGACTTCCCGGTGGGTCATACCTATCCTGAAATGAACAAAATGGCTTTATTATAATGCACTACAAGCTTATTTGAGGGCAAAACATTCAAAGCACATTTGCCACCAAATTTTGCACTTTTGTCATATTTTGCAGTGGCGAAAATTCTCTTAAACGTACTTAGAACTTGTCGTTGCTCACTTTTGGAATTGAAATAGAAGTTTACTTAGATTTCATTCGTTTACCCTTGCCAAGCATAGCGTACACAGTGAGGCCACATATGACCCAGGACGGTGGCTGATGGTTACGGAGATATTTAAATGATGAACAAAGCGGTCACTTGCAGATGCCAGCCCAGAGAGTTGTCTTTGTATTACCGTAAAGCGCTAATTTCGTTATTTCACTTTTATTATTGGTCGGAGACGTTGAGCTGAACGCAAGCCCCGACAAAGTGCGCGAAGAGCTTCTAAGCTGTATCCGGTCAATCTCTGAAAGAAACTCCTTATTATGTTGACTTGCTGCAGGAAAACAACCGATAACTCGGCAGCGGCGATACCAGCTAGCATTCTCAGCTGCGGTCGAACAACGAATGCCCGAGGCATTCGGGAGAGCGCAATTTACAATCGGGTAAGAAACATCGGGACAAATTGGACAAAAGAGATGAGAACATCCTGGGACAACGTGAGATTAGAGGCGACCGGTTGAAGTCATCCGAGACATACCTGGGCGCAGCTTGCGCGACAATGGAGTTGAAATAGCCTGGTCTCGGCCGCCAAACTGAGGGTGAGCAACGGAAGATCAGTCCACGCACTACAAGCAAACTGAAAAAGCCGCACGCCAGCATTTATTAGCAGCAAGAAGCAAGGATTGCAATCATTCTTCACAGTATACATAAGAAGGCAACGCCCAAAGCATGCAGTTTGTAATAAAGCAAGAAATGTCTTACCATTGACTATACCTTGCCATCACAGATTGTTTTGTCCTCTCTTGCGACAACTCCTGGGATTGGAGCCTTTCCTTAGCACATGATTCGGGACAGAGCGTTCCTTCGTATTCCATTAAAGCGAGTATTTTTGCAGGGGCTGCTGCCTGAATAGCCACGTCCTTCCGCGTGTCCTCGGTTGCGTTGCCATGGTCCCCAAGAATGCGAGAAAGGTCGTTATGCATTGCACGGAGGGTTGCTTCATAAATATGTTTCCTCTTTTCATGTTCCCGATCTAGTGTCTTGCACCTAAAAAAAAACACGAAGGATTGTAGCTGTATTTGGTTGTCGGCATTGGACTCTTAAGTAGGAAGCCTAACAACAAACGGATCATAAATTAGAAGTACTTATATCCGTTGGTGTTGCTGCACATTCAGGATCATGTTGTGCAAATTTCTCTTTATTCCCAAGAATGCAGCCTGTGTCACATAGCTTTTTGTTTTTGAATAACTAAGTGAATTATAATTTTATTTCATTCGTTTTATCTACGGTTTATCACCAACTTTCTGACATTAGTGCATTTGTGGTTAAGGTCCTGGACTTTTCGGGCTCGGGAACCCAGAATCGATCCCGACGATGGTGGTCGGGCTTCGAGGGGGTGCAACTCAATACGTGTTCTATGAGATGGAAGAGCACGTTAAAGAACCCCAATTTGTTTTTGTTAATTTGAAAAGAACTGCGGGATGCAACGATCGTCAGTGAAGAAAGCCCGAGAGCGATGCGCCAGGAGTAACCGCAATTTTTTTGGAGCATTCGAGGCATCATCTGGTGAGGAGTGCCATATACAGTTTATGAGGCCCACACTATAAGCAGGGCTGATCTATCGAAAGATGTCCGTAGGATTTTGCCCCCAAATACACCACACTCTTGAATCAAGCGAAGATGCAGCTGAGCTGCTGGCCTGCGTCCGGAAGATGGCTAGGCGTGCACCGGCTGAATAAAAAGGACGCTTGTATGCCGCAGCGAATAAACATGCTTGGACGGCGTAAACTGGAGTGGCCTAAAGTTCAGCTTCAACGCTCGCTAGCCACGCCTGGGGAATATTTTCATCGCGGACTCCCTACTGGTTAGGAGGTTGGGCCTGCGGTGCTTGAACATAGTTTATATCTTGCAAAGGCATCTCAAGGAATGCACTCCCGGCTGCAGCAGATGAAACTCGCTTCGCTCACGAAAGTCAGGCTGCAGGTCAAGAAGATTGTGACCAGCCTTACTTGCCCTAATATCGCTATGCGCATAGATGACTGTTGCAGAGATTCTTTGAAGATGTTTTCTCTACAAAAACCCTTAGACGAATGTCTGTTTCGTATATCAAGTGCGTTTTAGACTGCTTTGTCGAATGCTTCAAGTGTTTAACTTTCAAGCGTCAAATGCTTGAGCATGAGAGCGTGCGTTTATATGAAACCAAAAAATCGCGATTTATAAACTTCAAAATTTACATAATCATGACAGAAATTCCAGAGAAACGACATAATGGTTATTTAAAAACAAACCAAATGTGGGCACTCTCATTGCAGGCTGGCTATATCACACTTGTGATGCATGACGACTACTCGCTCACAGGGTATTTTTTTTTTTTTGTTACGACCAAGTTTCAAAAGGAGCATAGAGCCGGTATTCCTTAGCCCATTCTTGCGCAGTTGTCAGACTGTAACAAGAGAACCAAGTTGTATTTTAGAGGATAAAGATGCCGGTCTTGCCATTCCGCAGCCCTTGACTCACCAAACCTATCGAACCTCTTGTTTTACGAGCGCACTCTTAGGCGTCATGTTTTAGCCGGCTTAACTGGGGGCACGCGTACAGTTCTTATATTATTTGAGCAAAAGTCCTCAAGACCCAGTCTATAGATTATGTGATTAAAGTTCTTTACCAAGTTTGCGCTGAATACCTTTGAAATTCCTAGCAGTCTTCGGAATCAAGGTGAAGTGTTCTGCTTTGGGATATTTTGAGGTGCACAAGCCACAGAGCGGTATTTATATAAACTGCTGCTGCATGAATATAGAACTGGTTAAAAAAAACTCGAATCTAAGTAAAGAATAACGAAATTGATTTTTAACATAAAAATATGTAAATGATTCATATTCGCGCGGTAAGCTTTTCACCGTTTTTGTAAAAGTGGAGAGTTAATATAAGCGCCTAGAAACTGGTTTGGTTGGTTTGTGGGTCATACATACAAGTCTCACATACATAGTCATAGAAGCCATCGACTAACAACTGCGTACCATCCCCAGACCAATGGCCTTACGGAGCAGCTGAACAAAACGATCGCGGACATGATGGCCATGTACGTCGACGCTGAACCCAAGACCTGGGACGCCATCTTGCCGTACGTGATCTTCGCGTATAACACGGCAGTCCAGGAGACGACCAGAGTGACCTCGTTCAAGCTTGTGTACGGCAGGGACGACGCTCGACGCAATGCTGCCGCACGTAACCAATGAGGACAACCTTGACGTCGCCGCATACCTGCAGCGTGCAGAGGAAGCCCGACGACTCGCACGG
Organism: Amblyomma maculatum; assembly: GCF_055883805.1. NCBI lineage: Eukaryota > Metazoa > Arthropoda > Arachnida > Ixodida > Ixodidae > Amblyomma > Amblyomma maculatum. Next base: position 118,948,242 of record NC_139353.1, read on the forward strand.
TTTCGTATTAAAGGCCAACAGCACACCGACAGCCGACTATACAACTTACGACGACGCCAAGTGTAGATTTGGACACCAATTCGCCGTCGCGGATTAAGTGAAAAGTTGTTGCGTCGATACTTTGGGCCGTACAAATCATTCACCGCGTCGGACCACTGGACTATGAAGTCCTTCCCAACGGAACGTCAGCATCAGAACGGTGACGCGCACGCCTAGAAATTGTACATGTTGTACGACTGAAGCCATGTTACGCGCGTTAAAGAATCTGTGGTGTTAAACTTTGCATTGTTTATGCTTAACTTGCTTTGTTTTGGAACATCGAGGCGATGTTTTTTAACGGGGGAGTAATACCGCGAAACCTTCAAAACTGTATTTGTTGTTTTTTTAACAGCCGCCGGCACGCGGCCTTCTCACTGTGATTCTGGCACGCGTATCAATTCTGTATCCCATGTTTGTACATGCTCGTTGTCGCGATACGACGCGTAATCATTTTCTTTGTCGCGAAATATGCGCCGAGATCTGTCTCGAAGATTCCGATCACTTTTCGTATGTTACCACAATGTTCCAGGGTGTACTATACTCCGGGACAACTTTCTGGGGCAATGGAGCCAAAGCTACAGGGGCGGGACTTTACTAATTGTGTTACTACGCCATATGGTTCCAAGTACCTGGCCTCGGCTACGATGTCGGCAACGCGCACGACATACGCTGTCAAAAACAGACGCACATTGCGAACGCGCGCAGAAATGGGCGGGAAAAGCGGCAGACGCATCCCACCAGATAGCCATCAACATGGAAGTTGCTTATTAAACTCTCGTTGTACTGGCTAGTACTGCATTATAAGCCTGATACAATTATAAGGTTAATAGTTCCGTAATAGTATAACATTTCATAGCATGACCTACGAAATTTCTGGAGGCACTATATTCTTGTGCGGAGTGAGCTGGTGCGTTTCGGCTTCGTAGTTTCCACCACATTGCCACAGAAAGTTGTCCCCGAGTATAGTAGCAGTTTGCGACGTCATCTAGATTGTTTTGAGCAGCCCTTAAATCGAGCGTTGACGAGTGTGACGGGTATTCTTTGTTCGATGATCGACGAGCACGTTTGTTGCTATCGCCGCCGCCGAGTTGCTTAGTTTTTTTGCGGGCACAAGTCAGCCCAATAAAGAGTTAATTTCAGTACCATCAAGCCTGTGTCTTCTTTTGGTGCCAACGGCCTTGTCACCACTACGTGACAGTGGAAAACTACTACAGAAAAAACTGCAGAACTACAGAAAAGGTTTCGCGTATTTTTAACAGTTTTCCTGTAGTTTGAAATGCAGTTTTTTCGGCTGATGTAAAAATACTGTAGTCCATTATAATCAGAGCAATGTCCTATTTCGTCATCGCACCTACTTCACTATTTCTCATTATAGTATTTGCTTCATGCTTTTCAACCATCTACGTTACCAACCACGCTGTTCGATTCTTAGAACCCTACGCGCCCTTGAATCTCCACCTTTACAATGCTTTAAAAAGGGCTAAACAGAAATTATCATGGTCAACTTCAGATCTCCATCATGTGACTCTAACACAGGCTATTGAGTCTAACTAACAGTATTGGGCATTAGAGGAGTAGGTTTACATAAACAATGAATAATTTTAGCGCGATAAAAGAACGATCGATAGGTTGAGCTCGTGTCATCCAATCCTTCTCTCCACCGTTTTTTTGTCCCACTAAAGAAATATGCAGGACTGAACTCAGTGTTCTTCAATGAAAACAATAAAATAACAAATTATGTACTAGATCTTGTTCTCTGCTGCAAGAGCCGTCATTTCTTTTTGTTTCTCACAATGTACAATAAGGCCCCCCTAAACGACCGCTGATTACCCTTCCCTCTTACATGTCAGCGCGCATCGATCACAGTTTAAATATAGGATTCCCGCCATGCTGCACCGAGTATTGTCTGAATTTGCTCATTAATTACTCATGCCAGTAACGAGTGCAGCCATCTGCCTGCCTTTATCACCGCCTACGACTTTGTGTGTCCTTCCTTGCTTTATTGCCCGCTGGCCTTGAGAGTATAAAAATAAATAAATACATAAGCAGTGGTCACGCTTTAAACAAAATAATTCAAAACCTTACTCCAAAGTTTTCGCATTAATCGCGCGTAAGTACCTTAGGCTCCCCAGAAAATAAGATGCAAAGACCAGTCGTCTCACGACAACCTTAATTATTTTTCTTTCTTCGTTGGATTTATAAATTGCAGTTGGCGGGGAAACCCCTGAAAATTCTAAAATGCCTAGAAACGACTTTTTATCCCCTGCGTCATACTGCAGGCCGAAGCCCTGCATTACATAATAATTATGAGGCTCAGCAGTGATCAAGAAAAAGATAAACTTCGAGCAGTGCTTGGTTTTTTTCCCAGAATATTTAGCTCTCAAAATGAAAACTTTGTGCTTACGTGCCAAAGCAGGTGCTACAAGACTGCGTTTATTCCCTCATTTGGAGAGTTGTATGTCTGACTGAACCAACGTTCAGACGAACTGCAAGCATGGTACCCCGATGCAAGCCTTTGAACGGGCGCGCACTTAAAAGTCTTTCCGATGCGCTTCAGGGTCATTTGCACGTCGTAGAGAACGTGCAGTCTGCGTTAGCTTCAGCGAAAGAATATGAATTTCTTCAATCAAAATTTAATTTGGCGCAGCTCAATTCACGCTTCAGCTGGCTCGCTCTGTAGTCTTAAGATGTTGACAGGGCAATGTTTTTTTCATTGAAGTAGGCACTGAACACTTACGACCTCTTAGTGCTTGCGGAGATTTTGCAAAGAACAAAGTATACAAGAATGTGTTATGTGTGAGCGGTTAGGTAAGGTTAAGTGCTGTTTCCTTTGAAGTTAAACAATTTAACTTCTGAAAAAAAAAACTGTAAATGAGCTTAATAGGAGAGTTGCACTCCAAAAACACCGTATTACTCGAACTGTATTCAGCAGAAATTATAACATAACAGTGAGTATGAGCACATCTTCATGTATTATGTATTATTAATGTGAAAGCATTAAGAACCCCATCGGTCACAAACGCCTTCATTGAGTTCAACACGAACTGGTGCCGAGAATATTATTACGTCAAAGCCCCGAGCAGCGATAACAAGCACACCGTTACACGCATGTTAAGCGTGAAGGCACGCGCAGAAAAATAATGCGCCTACACCTAAAGTGCAGATCGAATAGGTCTGAGAATGCCCCAAATCATGTAATTTAAAAAGCAATTTGAGTTTGCCTAAAATATTTTCATATACATGCTTGATTTGAAGCGATGATCCTTGTTCTGATCGAAACATTTAACCGACTAGCAGTTCTGCCACAGTGCGCACGCTTCTACGGTTTCGCAAAAATTGGAGCATTATATGTGCCTCGTGTTGGTAATAAACACAGCTCACGATTGGAAATTGACGTCCAGAAGTGAGTCAGGTTTATAGAAACGTTTTATTCGAAGGGTGAGGAAATCACGTCCACGGAAAAGCAGCCTCCGCGGAGGACGTCGAACCGGTGTCTTACGCTTTTGTATTCACGGCACGTAACTAGCATTATGCGAGCTCCGTAATATTATCCTTCTTCAATGAAAGTTTAGGGATTTCTTTTTGTGAGCCATCGAGAAAGAAGATAAATTTGAAATTTACGCCACCACGTTTGGCAACTGCATTCACTGCATTCACTCGCGGATCCAAGGAAAAATAATGTGCCGATGGTGGGAACCGAACCCACGACCTCTGAATATTGCGTCCGGTGCTCTTCAAACTGAGCTGACACTTTGTTTTTCCTTCAACTTTGTGTTTAATTATCTTTCCGCTAAACAGATTACATTCCTAATTTATGTGATTAACAAAGTAACAGTAGAAAAGAAAAAAAAAAGACAAAGGACAATCCCCAATGCTTTCTTTAGCCTCGCCGACTGTTGGCTTCTTTCCTTCACATATATGATTGGTTGGTTTGTGGGGTTTAACGTCCCAAAGCGACTCAGGCTATGAGAGACGCCGTAGTGGAGGACTCCGGAAATTTCGACCACCTGGGGCTCTTTAACGTGCACTGACATCGCACAGCACACGGGCGCCTTGCTTTTCGCCTCCATCGAAAAGCGGCCGCCGAGGCCAGGATTCGATCCCGCGTCCTTAACCGTAACCGTAACCGTCCTTAACCGTAACCACTGCGCCACCCCGGCATATATATATATATATATATATATATATATATATATATATATATATACACACACACACCGGGTGTCCCAGCTAACATGAACCAAGGGGTACAAAATAATATATTTGAGGTAGGTCAGTGAAACCAATTGCATTCAACTGCCAGCCTCCTTGCGCACTACAGGCAATTTTTTGTTTTGCAATTACTTAATTAGCTAATATGTTAGTTTCTATAATTTATTAAATATCGACTTTAGACCAAAAATGTGAATTGAGAAGTTGTAGAGCACCTTCAGAAACCCCCATTCCATTATTTGCGATAAAGAAAGTCTCAAGTGTATCTTTTTTTCCGGGCTCAGAAGAAAGCCCGCGAAATACAAATACCACGTGACTAGCGCATTTGTGGTGCTCTCAGTCGTGGTTTGAGCGAACGAAATAAGCTGCGGCCGTGTCTTCTTGGCCGCGTTAAAGCGGCAGGCCGATATGCCTGCGATGGCTTCTTCGCCCGCGTCAGACAGCGGGCCCACGTGACGGTGCAGTAGCAGTGAGAGCGGCGAGCCGACACCACCGACATTCTAACTAGGCCTCCTTCTCTCCCATCAGCGAACGTCACGACAAACGAATGAGCAATAAGGTATCAGCCACTGAATCTGCGCATACAGGCTTGGGTAAAGGGGCGAGATGACATCATGTGACTCGATTAAAATTAGCGCTGCACCTTCATTTGCCGGTTCTTTATCGCCAACCGCCTGTCGTGATGTAGGCTGCTGCGGTGCGCATGCCTGGCCAAAATCGCGGTCGCGACGGGTGAGCTCGAGCTCGCTCGAACCATCGCCAACATTTCTGCCTGCCACTGCAACCGGACCATCGGGTCACGGCCGCAGCTTATTTCGTTCGCTCAAACCACGACTGAGAGCACCACAAATGCGCTAGTCACGTGGTATTTGTATTTCGCGGGCTTTCTTCTGAGCCCGGAAAAAAAGATACAGTTGAGACTTTCTTTATCGCAATACATGGAATGGGGGTTTCTGAAGGTGCTCTACAACTTTTCAATTCACATTTTTGGTCTAAAGTCGGTATTTAATCAATTAGAGAAAATAACATAATTAGCTAATTAAGTAAATGCAAAACAAAAAATTGCCTGTAGTGCGCAAACAGGCTGGCAGTTGTATGCATTTGGTTTCACTGACCTACCTCAAATATATTATTTTGTAACCCTTGGTTCAAATTAGTTGGGACACCCGGTATATATATACCGGGTGTCCCAGCTAACTTGAACCGAGGGGTACAAAATAATATATTTGAGGTAGGTCAGTGAAACAAATTGCATTCAACTGCCAGCCTCCTTGCGCACTACAGGCAATTTTTTGTTTTCCATTTACTTAATTAGCTAATTATGTTAATTTATCTAATTTATTAAATATCGACTTTAGACCAAACATGTAAATTGGAAAGTTGTAGAGCATCTTCAGAAACCCCCATTTCATTAATTGCGATAAAGAAAGTCTCACGTGTATCTTTTTTTCCGGGCTCAGAAGAAAGCCCGCGAAATACAAATAATACCACGTGACTAGTGCATTTGTGCGCCGCGATTGTGGTGCTCTCAGTCGTGGTTTGAGCGAACGAAATCAGCTGCGGCCGTGTCTTCTTGGCCCCGTTAAAGCGGCAGGCCGATATGCCTGGGATGGCTTCTTCGCCCGCGTCAGACAGTCGGCCCACGTGACGGTGCAGTAACAGCGAGAGCGGCGAGCCGACACCACCGACATTCTAACAGGGCCTCCTTCTCTCCCATTAGCAAACGTCACGACAAACGAATGAGCGATAAGGTATCAGCCACTGAATCTGCGCATAAAGGATTGGGTAAAGGGGCGAGATGACATAATGTGACTCGACTAAAATTAGCGCTGCACCTTCATTTGCCGGTTCTTTATCGCCATCCCCCTGTCGTGATGTAGGCTGCTGCGATGCGCAGGCCTGGCCAAAATCGCGGTGGCGACGGACGAGCTCGAGCTCGCTCGAACCATCGCCAACATTTCTGCCTGCCGCTGCAACGGGACCATCGGGTCACGGCCGCAGCTTATGTCGTTCGCTCAAACCACGACTGAGAGCACCACAATCGCGGCGCACAAATGCGCTAGTCACGTGGTATTATTTCTTTTTCGCGGGCTTTCTTCTGAGCCCGGAAAAAAAGATACACGTGAGATTTTCTTTATCGCAGTTAATGGAATGGGGGTTTCTGAAGGTGCTCTACAACTTTCCAATTCACATGTTTGGTCTAAAGTCGATATTTAATAAATTAGAAAAATTAACATAATTAGCTAATTAAGTAAATGCAAAACAAAAAATTGCCTGTAGTGCGCAAACAGGCTGGCAGTTGTATGCAATTGGTTTCACTGACCTACCTTAAATATATTATTTTGTAACCCTTGGTTCAAGTTAGCTGGGACACCCGGTATATATATATATATATATATATATATATATATATTGTTACGCCCTTAGCGTCGCGACCGAGACGTTCTAGTCGGTTCAGTACGCTGGGTACACACGGCTAGCGGGGACGACACAAGTGCCACAAGACAAAGGTCGAACGGGGGCGCACACTTCTTCCTCTTCCTTCTTTCTTCCTCCGTGCTCTGTTTGAGAACAAGTCCGTAACACTTCCCCCGTCGCAGGCGAAGCCCTCCGGGCGAGTTAATCGTCAACACGAGGATGACAGGGTTTCAGACGGGCGACGTGGGCGAGCTCAGTTCGTGAAGAACGTCGGCCACTTTTGGTAAGGCGCGCAATCCGATAGGTGAGGTCACTAATTGCCTCGAGGATAACATAGGGACCGATATAATGCGCGAGCAGTTTCTGACTTAAGCCACGCTTCCTTAGTGGACGCCAAAGCCAGACCATTACTCCAGGGAGGTAGGTGACGTGGCGATGGTGGTCGTCGTAGCGGGATTTCGAGCGCTTTTGTGAGGCGAGAGTTCTTAGGCGGGCTATCCGGCGGGCTTCTTCAGCCCGGCACAGGATCTCAGCAATCTCAGGTTCGTCATCTGTGGCGAACGGGAGGATGGTGTCGAGGATGTGTCGAGGAGACCGGGCATAGAGGAGAAAGAATGGACTGTAACTTGTTGTTTCCTGTTGGGAGGTGTTATATGCGTATGTTATAAATGGTAGCACAGTGTCCCAGTCCTTGTGGTCGGCGGCGACGTACATTGAAAGCATGTTAGTGAGTGTCCGGTTGGTTCGCTCGGTCAACCCATTTGTTTGCTGATGATACGGGGTAGCATGTCGGAAATGCGTTTGGCACCAACGAAGGAGGTCTTCGACAACATCCACGGTGAACTGACGCCCTCGGTCGCTGATCAACACTCGGGGAGGCCCATGGCGCAGTATAACAAAGTGCAGCAGGAAGAGGGAGACTTGGTGTGCAGTAGCCGATGGAAGGGCTGCCGTCTCACAGTAACGAGTGTGGTAATCAGTGCAGATGACGATCCAGCGGTTGCAGGAATGAGACTTGGGAAAGGGTCCCAAGAGGTCTACCCCGACTTTCTCTAAAGGGGATCTTGGAGGCGTCACTGGATGAAGAAGACCAGGAAGATTGCCGGCGGGGCGTTTGTGACTCGCACATTGAGCACAGCTAGCCACATACTTCTCAGTGGTTTCACGCATCCGGGGCCAGTAGAAACGTTCTTGGATGCGATAGAGCGTCCGCGCAGATCCCAGGTGTCCCGAAGTGGGGGCGTCGTGCATAACGGGCAAAACAGAGGAGCGTAGGCTGGCGGGCACCACCAGAAGGTAGCGGAGACCAGTGGGAGAATAGTCCTTTTTGCACATAAGACCACACCGTATACAATAGAGACTGGAAGCTGTAGGGTCCCTTGCAGCGGTAAAGAATGGTTGGAGATTCTCATCTTTCCTCTGCTCAGTGCGGAACGTACGGGTATCGGGGAATGGAGGCAGAACCGCAGCGATGTAATGATCAAAATTGTCGGCGTCACATTCCGTTGTGGGAAGCGGTAAACGTGAGAGACAGTCCGCGTCACACTGTAAAAACAAAAACACCTTATTAGGTGTTTTCGCATGTCTATAACTAACACCCATGCACCCTTGAAAAAAAGTGGCTTCAGAGTGCCAGTACACCCTCAAAGATGGTGCTTCGGTTGGTCATAACACCCTTCTATGGGGCCAATGCACTGGGGTGTTTTCATCACCTTTACACCCTATTGCAGGGTGGAAGCAGTGGCATTGCACCCTTACACCCCTCCATAAAAATCAGTGCGGATAACGTCCATATATTGTATTCCCTAATTAGGAATTACTTTTGCCACTACACGTCCCTTAACGCTTTTCCTATGTGCACATTTGCAATCAAGCTTAATGGTATTCCTTTTAACCACCTGTAATGCCAAATGAGCATGTAAAGAGATGCTGCATGCCATTATTTTGACATCTCGAATGGCCCGTGCAGTATGATTGTTTTTTTAAAATTCACAGAGCATGTTACAAAAAAATGTCACACAGAAGGAAATTGGAAGTCTTTTATTCGGCATAGAAGGGTCAGGGTTCGGGCTAGTGGGTGCTCGGGTGCTGGTGGAGGGGGGGGGGGGGCAGGGGGGCACTTGTGTTCTGTTTCTTCATTGATGCGCGCTATAGGACCTCATTTATTTAACAATACTGCCACTCTCCACAGAGAGCCTAGCAGACGGGCAAAAACATACATGGTATGTACGTAAATACCTAAAAAAATGAAAGAAGCAAAACAGTTCCAACAAATGCAGACAACAAAGTATACAATTTTTTTTTCAGAAACAGAACCAAACAATGAACACAACAGCATGGTGACATTTCTTAAAAAACAACAAAATTTTTAGTCGTATGCAACAATAATCGCAGTACACAATATTAATACTATGCTTTGTCAGTGTCAACGCGTGCGCTTGTATAAAATTCGGCCTTAAGCGATGAAATAAAGCGTCGTGCAGCGCATCTTGGCTTCGACACGCAGACGCCCAAAAAGAGGTGCTCTATAAAGCAGCACAAATTGTCGGACCTCTTGTCATATGTCAGATTGAACAGCCAAAATCGACCCATTATTGGAACAATACCCTAAGTAGAGTCGATGACTCGAAGAAGCTTCCGCTGCTGAATGAAGGGGAAATGCTCTTCAGCTTCTTTGATGCTGCTCCCAGTATATCCGACGCACGGTGTGGCAGGCTTTTCTTCCTGTTCCTTGATAAAATTGTGAAAGAAGTGCATAACAGAGCAGCTGTATAAATATGCACTGCACCTGACAAAAAGCAAATTCAACATATTTTCTACTCTATATTTAGAATACGCCAACGCCCCTTTAGTGTACAGCAGTGTGCTGGAAAAGGGCCCTATCGGAAACCACTGGTGGTTATCTCACAATTAACAATACAGAGTATACTGTTATGGTTGGTTCAGGAGGCACAAAGCCAGCAGTCTGATCAAGTCATAATTGAGAGCACATAAGGTCAACCCATTTTTATACATGCAGCATGCTGTTGCATGTTAATTTTAGATTATGCAAGCTATTTTATCAAACAAAAATGGCTACACTCATCAAAAGCACCTGGGTTAGAGAACTTCTATGCTGCCCCACGAACTTTTCATTTCACATGAACTAGAATGCTTATTATGATAGTTAAAAATATAAATAAACAATAAACAGCACTGGAGCACGGTGTTTGCTACTAAAATATTAACAGCTGGCTCAATTGAAGGCCTACAGCATAGCCTGCACTGGCCAAGTAGATACTGCAGAACCAAACAAAAAAAAACGTGGAAAGAGCATACTTAGTGATGGGGCACTACAAAAAAAAAAGTGCATGTAATACATAACACATAATGCATTTCTGAACTTTTGCACGTCTTCTTGTGCTAAGTATGAACCAGCCAAGCCCTATGTCATCGCAATGCTTCCTGAAGTGTTTACATTTAAGGTTTAGTAACAAGGAAAACGTGTTCTCGCTGCTCTATGTGGCAGTTCTGAAACTTCATCACACATCATTCATTGAAAGTGTACACTGGAGCTTTGAGTTGAGCGACAATTACATGTGCAACAGCAGAGCATTACCAAAAAACCAAACAGCAGAAGCTCTAAAAATTGTCAACACTGAAGCATGGCATGTTAAAACATTTTCCACGCATAGCACATTGTATGCATAGACATCCAGAACATCAGTGGTGAGCCTCAAGAGGCGGCAGGAAGCTCAAGTGTTCAAGAAGTTGTAATCGTTATAGCGGCAGGCAGTATGAGCACTTTGAAATACTAAAGGTTCGAATACTAAAAATATGTTGACTAACTTGAAATGCAAAAATAACAATTTGGATTTATTGAGAATGTTTATTATAAATGAGAATGTCTATGACAGTGCCACATGGTTAATGCATGAAATGTTAGCATCTGTAGTTGAAGGCATTATATTTATACAGCGTGAACCTTCAAACACAGCAGTATTTTCTCCCAACCAATGTGGTAAACCTAATCTCAGAAGAATTAAAATTATTACATCATTTCAAACTTGGCTAGCAAATTACAGCATATTTTAAAAACAACTATTAAACTGCATTACCCACCTTCAGAAGCCTGTAGGATAAGATAATGTGGCAAATATTTCTTTTGAAGCAGTCTCAGATTATATATTCCAGACATTAGGAACATGTTAGGTACTAGCATGCATGAGCAGGTTGAGAGACCCCTTTCCAGCAAATGCTAAACCCCACCAAGCTGCCTGGAAGAGCCATCTGATAAAGCACTGCTGGTCCACTGCAGCAGAGTGCTTAGTCAAATGGCACACTGCACCAATCTTGACATTACCAGTGCTTCATCAGGTGACTCTTGTATGCAATACAACGTGGTAGGCATGTGATGGCAGGAGTCTCTTAAAAGTGCTTTTGATTGTACTTACAGTGCAAATAATCCTTTCACAGCAAAGAATTCACAGTTGTGATGAAAACTTGTGTAGTATTTCTATTTGAATTATGAATCACTAATACATATTACAAGTTAGACTGTAAATCATTTTCGAAACAAAGAAAATTCGCTAATAATGTCGGTTTCAAGTAGGCTTCCTGAGTATTCAAATGACAAAGAGAAAACTTACAAATGATACAACATCCAGAGCTCCCGGCTGGTTCCCAATATTTGCCAAGAGTTGCAGAATGCATACTGTCTGTACATCTACAATAGAAATAAGCAACACATCAATGGTGTCCCTCCTTGCAGGTAAAAAGAGACAGCCGAGTTTTGAGGCGATAATTTATTGTCTAATTTATGAAGGCAAATAAACAAAATTGAAAATATGTAGAGGCACGCAAACTGAAAGCCAAACATCTGACAGCAAAAATTAGCAAAGCTTGTGAAGATTTGAATCAGGTATCACCTAATTCTCTGCTACTAGTTAAACAGATTCGAAAAGGCTGCACCATTACAATGGAGAAGAACAATAGGTAATTTAAATTTAGCTAATGCGAAAATTGTTACATATGAAGAAATGCACAGGCTAGTTATGGTTTTATTATTCTTTCTGATGCTCAGCCATGTTTTTAGTATATCTATAAGGCAATGCAAAATGGCAAAAATGCAGGCATTTAGCGAAAAACTGCCAATTAGATAGCACATGCAGCAAACAGAAGGAAACAGCTTAATACTTACGCTTCTTTCTCCTTTCACGCATTCCCTCAGAACATACTTCGAGCACCCGGGCAATGTCCTTTTTTCTTGCACGAATGGTGTCCTTCAAAACCTAAACAAGTGTCTTGTTAAGGCCAATTTCAACTGCCTCTTTGCCGTCCTTCTTGATCAGCATGTTGACGTCATGTAAGAACTGCAAGTTTGTGTGAATGGTAGCCATAAAGTATTCATTTTACTCAATGTTTCAAGTAACTGAATATTAAAAATCATTGTACAAAAGCTAAGGCAATTGATGCCTTTGTACATATCTGAAAAAAAAAATAAACTGGCATTAGCAAACAGCAAATACAAATATTTACTAAGGTTAGAAAACTGCAAAAACCATCAGTATTTTGCCACTCATCGCCAAACTGCAAGCAATATTAAGGAAAGTCTAATATAAAAAATAACAAAGCAGAAATTATGATCCTCCACCCCTCAACTTGGCACACGGCTGTATGGCAATAAAATATGTAATATATCTCTAAACTAAGGGTCCCCGCTCAGCTTTAAAAAGTAGGCTTCAATTCTTAGAGACAATCTACAGACATGCATCGTTAGCATATGTAAGTCAAATTGTTTTCTGGATCAGTAAACTGCTTTAAACACATACATTACAAATTTTTTAATAACCGTAAGTCACAAATTTGCTTGCAATATGCGCACTGTGATGAGCAAAGAAGGTAAACATATGCGACTAAGGCTATGATAACCGCTTCATATGTACATTTAAGCAAAAGACAAAAAAAAGTAAACATCTGGTCAGAATCAAACTCTGTAATAGCAACATCCGGTACAATATTTGGCCACAGAATTCAAGCTGTCGACCTCTACTTGAATGCTGAGGCATATCAGTATCGAATATTCATTTATTCTAGTCTAAAGACACTACAAAAATCAAGTAATCCGGTGAAACAGTTATGTTGAAATGTGACCACAAAAATAATGTAACTGGATGGTTTGAACCACATCAGCTGACTTAGCACGTGTACAAGTGCCTTAATTGAAGTCTTGCTGAAAATAAAATATTTACCTAAATGATTCTTCGAGAGCGAAAGTAAACGCCATAACAAAAGCAGCATAATAAAAATGCAAATTCACACTCCATGCAACCGCAAAATATGGTCCCCGTAAAATGAGAAATGCTCCCATTGTGATTAAAAACGACAAATCCAGACGCGGGGAAGTTAACATAGGCTGATGATAGCGGCATATAGTTTACGCACTTTTGAATAAACTAATATGCAACCAGGCCGGCCGACCAGCGCACTTCGATGCCGAGAGCACGAGCGCAGAGGCGTGCCGCGCTGAACGGCCGCCGAGAACGAACATAGCCTCCTCGAACAAAAAGTTTAAGCAGAAGGGCTGCGGGAGGACGCTCCCCGAGCAGCAGGACGGTGCGCGCCTATGCTCCGAGTAAATAAAAAAAAGGGGGGGGGGGGGGGGGGGGGTCGCAGCGCTCCGAGTGAAAGAAGATGAAGCATGAAAGAGGTTTCAGGAGAGCGAGCGCGAAGTGTAAGAGATAAGGGAGGAGGGGGGAGAGGGAGTCGAGAGTGCTAGGAGAATTAAGGTAGTACGCCAGCATGACCTTGACACACGAACGGAAACGGTAGAACAAAACCGAGTCGTTGCGAACTGAGCGCAAGTATCAAACTGTCAAGAAACGAAAATCGTTTCGTGAACCTCCTGCGCGTACAAAATGCAAGGAAACGTAGCACATACATTATTTCTGTTCAAGAAAGTTGAGACTGATGTTCTTGCGCGAAATCTGCGTAATTCGCCGCGACATCTACCACATGTGCGATGTCATTTTGGCAGCCAGGTGAAAACAAGCGCCTGTCTCACGTTTTCATTTCAGCACATTCTGGAGCGTTCCGGCACAAAAAAAACACACAATGCAGCAATCCGGTATGACACTGTTCCCACAAAGCGCAATATGCGTGAGGATAGGCTTACCTTTACAGACGATTGCGTCAGCCGCAAAGTACGCTGTCCTCCTTCGTATCACCGGCACCGAACCAACCAGTGCGATTTCAGCGCGAGTGCAATGTAGTCGGTGCATATACCTCTTAGTCACGCAGAAAAAAAATCGTCCATGCCTTCTTCTTTCGAACATCTCAAACATAAAGCGGTGCAGCAGTCCTTCGGCCTGAGCAAAGCAAAAAGAAGCCCGGACACTTGCCGACACGATAAATGCCCGTTTGCGTTAAACACCACATGTAGAAGGCACTTCACAAGCGTACACACTTCTGTAACACATATGCATGGGAAATGCAACACATTTCACGAGGGTACACAATCGAAGAAACACATTCAGCATTCGCCGAAACGTGGTCGAAACGCACCCCACAATGCTAACGGCCATATTGTGAAATTTGAAAAGAGCGTTCGTAGCTACCGGCGGCCTCCTGGCGGTGAAATTTTGTTTCAGTTTCTGTTTCATTTTTAGAAAGCACTCGTGTGTAATTTTAATTTTAGCGTTACTTTTGGTGCTTTATTTAGGTGTTGGGTTATATTAGCAGCGCCGCTTGTGTATAAAAGGCTACGAAGTTACGCAGCCATATACCCCCAGCATGTTAGGTGATATTGCTTGCCCGTAACACCCTAAGGCATATTCTCCAACCAAAGCACCCCTTTGGCATGCAAGAGGTGATTTCCAATGGCACGAACACCCTAGACGCAGGGTGTAAGGGTGTTTTGAATCAGACAAATGCCCAAAAAGGTGTTTTTGTTTTTACAGTGCTGCAGCGTGCCGGCGTCCACTCTTCTACGAAACTGTATAATCAAACTCTTGTAAACGAATTGCCCACCGTGCAAGACGGCCAGATGGGTCACGGAGGTTTATCAGCCAGCACAGGGAATGATGATCAGTGACCACTGTGAAAGGCCGCCCGTATAGATAACAGCGAAACCGCTGAACGGCGAAAACTACCGCGAGGCATTCTTGCTCAGTAATTGTGTAATTGCGTTCAGGTTTGCTTAAGGAACGACTGGCGTAAGCAATAACATGTTCCTTGTCACCGTAACGCTGAATCAGCCCAGCACCAATGCCAACACCACTGGCGTCCGTTTGCAGTTCCGTTGGAGCAGAAGGGTTGAAATGCCGGAGAATCGGATGTGACGTTAGTAAAAACTTGAGCTGGCAAAAAGAAGAGTCGCACTCTGATGTCAACTCGAAGGGAGCGTCTTTGTGGAGAAGGCACGTAAGCGGGTTAGCAATGTCAGCAAAACGGGGAATGAAACGGCGGAAATATGAGCACAGTCCTAGGAAACTTCGGAGTTCCTTCACGTTCTGAAGTGTTGGAAACGATGCAACGGCCGCGGTTTTTTGAGGGTCAGGTCTGACGCCTTCACGATCGACGAGGTGTCCTAATACCAAAATCTGACGCTCACCGAAGCGACACTTCTTCGAATTAAGTACTAGACCGGCGTTTTTGAAGCAGTCAAGCACATGAGCGAGGCGTTCGTTGTGCTCCTCGAATGTCCGGCCAAAAATGACGACATCATCGATGTAGCACATACATATTTGCCATTTTAGTCCCCGTAAGATAGCGTCCATAAATCTCTCGAAAGTTGCAGGAGCATTGCAGAGCCCGAAAGGCATTACATTAAATTCAAACAGGCCATCGGGTGTGATAAATGTCGTTTTTTCCTTGTCGTCAGGGTGCATAGGGATCTGTCAATATCCCGATCGCAGATCGACGGATGAAAAATATGATGCTGAGAACAGACAATCTATGGCGTCATCGATCCGCGGAAGGGGATACACATCCTTCTTTGTTGCAGCATTCAGACGGCGATAGTCGACGCAAAAGCGCCATGTACCATCTTTCTTCTTCACCAGAATTACAGGGGCGGCCCAGGGACTGCATGACTCTTGAATAACACCCTTTTCCAGCATATCCCGAACCTCCTCCCTGATGACCTGGCGTTCTGTTGGTGACACTCTGTACGGCTTCTGTCGAATTGGGTGTGAGTAGCCTGTGTCAATGCGATGCCGGGTACGTGTCACGGGAATGCACCGTGAGTCGCTAGGCTCGGAAAAATCAAATATGGGAGAATACTTGACCAGTAAGGCCTCCAAAGCGTCACGCTGGTCCCTGGTTAGAGCGGCTGATCATCCGATGTAGTTGCGAGTCAGGGGCTGGAGCGGCAGCACTTTCGCCAGGTGCATCAGTAACCAAAGCCACCGACGGGGCGTCGTCTTGGCTACAGGTCGCAATCTTCATATTCACAGGCAAAACTACTGGTTGCGAAGAACAATTAATGGCCCACAGCCGTGAGCAGCCCTTGACCACCGACAGTAGGCAATGAGGAACCTGAATGTATTTCTTTGCACAGTTAGAATGAAGCGGTGCCACTGTAGCGTCGAAGGTGTCGGAAGCACGGCTGGGGCACAAAACTGGGACGCACACCATAGGCAAGGCTGGCACATTGGTATCCTGTGTTACACAGAACACATCCTCACGAACGTGTGGCTTCTCTAAGAGTCGAGAAGGAAGGGAACCATCGACGCAGAGTTCCCCAGAGCGGCAGTCGACCGTAGCGCTACACATTCTCAAAAAGTCAATACCTAGAATTATGTCATGCGTACATCGCGAAAGCACTGCAAACTCCGCTGCGAATACCGTTCCACCCAGGGACACTGAAGCACTACACATTCCTAGGGGACACAACACTTCACCACCCGCGCCATGAAAATTCACATTTCTGTCCCAAACAAACATAACTTTGCGTCCTAACCGCTTCTTAAACGATAAACTCATTATTGAAATGGTTGCCCCGGTATCCACTAAAACCATTGTCGCCACACCATCCACAAGCACATAGACTGTGTTCTTAAACATAACAACAGATGGAGGAATTTCTTGAGGCAGCGCACAGTCTCCAGCGGCCTGACCTCCAGCGGCCGCGCTGACTAGTTTTCCGGCAAAGGCGATGCCGACCGCCGTCGTGGTCGTGGTGACGGAAAGCGGCGCGCAGAAGAGGCAGGTAGGTGGTGGTGAGACACTTCGTTCCGAAGCAGGAGAGTGGTTGCGCGGTCCATTGGTCTGGGGATATTGATACGAAGATGGGGGCCATTGGCAATTAGAGTCGTAGAAACGGTTACGTGGCGGAGCATTTTGGACGGGCCGATCGTAACGGATGAGTGGGCGGCTGCGGCAGTATCGAGCTATGTGCCCCTCAATGCCGCAGCGTCGGCACACGGGGGCTGTGCGACGAAAAACTTGTCCCCTGGAGGGCTCCGAGGAGACAGGGTGCATTGGGTAGCGAAACTCATCTTCAGGTCTTCGGGTTGGACGCCGGAAATAGCGAGCAGGTGGTGGTTGAGGATGGTACTCATAGTGCTGATCATAGTGCGACAAGAAGTTAGTCGGGCACGAGTCGTAGCGAGGCGGGTGACCAGGGCTGTCGAACCATGGCGTCGGGCTGTTGGAGTAAACGTCCGCGTGTGCCGTATTGATAGAATTCACAACGGGCATCGAAGGGAGCAAGGAGGTAGGCCCTTGAGAGCCGACAACGTCAGTGGGCAAAGATGATGGAGACCGTACAGGGGGCTCAAACCGCTGCAGTTCCTCGCGAACTATTTGCCGGATCGTCGACGACAAGTCCATGAAGTTGTCTTCAATGCTCGCCACAGATGGAACGTTGGCGAGCCGCCCAAATTTTGGCGTTATGCGACGAGTCTTCAATGTCTCGAATGTGCGAACATGCCGAATTACATCACAGACGGCGTTCAGGTCACCTTTGGCAATTAGAAAATTATAAACATCATCTGCGATGCCCTTTAGAAGATGTCCTACTTTATCTTCCTCGGTCATATTAGCGCTCGCTGTTTTGCATAGTTTCAGGACCTCCTCTATGTAAGTTGTACACGTTTCTCCAGGTAGCTGAGCTCTGTGCGTAAGCGTGTGTTCAGCTCGCTTCCTTCGTGCAAGACAGTCGCCGAAGCACTGCCGCAATTCAGTAACGAAATGGTCCCAGGTGGTAAGAGAGTCTTCGTGGTTTTCGAACCAAACAAGAGCGGTATGGGTCAGGAAGAAAACCACGTTTGCGAGCTTAGCGGCGGCGTCCCATCGATTGTAGCGGCTCACCCGTTGGTAGTGGGTCAACCACTCGTCAGCGTCCTCGCCTGCCGCTCCCGCGAAAGTCCGAGGCTCCCGATAGTGATGCGAACTGTTCGCTGCGCCCGCAGGCCGGTCTTCAGCCTGGATCACCGCGTCACCACGGGCTGCTTGCGGGTCATTGGCAGATTGCATGGCGCTGGTTTGCGGTTCGAGGCCCGCAAGGCGACGACTCCGGCGAGGCTCAAGTTGTGTCGGTTCTGTCTATAGCGCCAGGGATCGGTACCCGGCTTCTCCACCACAATGTTACGCCCTTAGCGTCGCGACCGAGACGTTCTAGTCGGTTCAGTACGCTGGGTACACACGGCTAGCGGGGACGACACAAGTGCCACAAGACAAAGGTCGAACGGGGGCGCACACTTCTTCTTCCTCTTCCTTCTTTCTTCCTCCGTGCTCTGTTTGACAACAAGTCCGTAACAATATATATATATATATATATATATATATATATATATATATATATATATATATATATATATATATATATATATGCATGTATTGATAAAAGAAGCTCGCGGAGGCAGGACAGCTACAATTTCTTTTTACCCAAATTGTTCAAAGGCAACGTCTTCCAGCCTGCTGTAAAAAGATAGGCGATTCTGACGCCGGCGCTGCCGAGACGTCCTTTTCGCGCTCATAATCGCTGCTGTGATGGTCAACGCACACAGGCGCAGTACATGGTCGAAGCGGGAACAGTCCATGGCGTAGCCCTTACACAGTATTGCAAATGGCAACAACATAAATACTTACAGAGGCCTTGATGGCAGCTGAAAAATTGAGTCGGCTTGTCCTGCCTTGGCAGTACGAGTCGGCTGGAGGGGTCGGATGTCGCTTTATTTTGGCAGTTAATATAACTGATTCTCGGAGCTGGGAGGCGACTATAGGTTTTGTAATTGTTGAAGCTGTCACTGCAACAGTTTCACCAAAACGCTCACATACAAACGTTCTCCAAAATGACAAAAATACAGAAAAACCTCGGCGTTGTAAAGTGCGCAAAGAAACCTAAATATTCACGTCTTATATGCCAAACATACGTCCGTTTCTTGCGCTATTTTTTCACTGCTACAGGCTGGTGGCCTTAAGGCTTTCACTGAACTCACTTCGCATATAAATAAACTGTCCGTTTAAACTTTTCCCAACCCTTTAAATAGCGAAACGCTGCGTTGATTATTCACTGCACGTTGCGTTGTAGGACAGCCCGGCCGGGTAAACACAGCTCCTAAATATATCAGGACTCTAGCAGCCGTTGGGCATGACACGTAGCTTCGACATCCACGCTGTCGGTCAGTATAACAAAGGCATAAAGAGCATCAAAGGCATATATAGCCTGTGATGTGGAATAGTATTCGTCGCTTCGGGCGCAACACCACGACATTGCTGGCACTGCGGTCATGTGCACGCTGATAGAATGTGGTTTATTCTTCATCTTTACACTTGCGGGATCCTCAATTCAATGAGCGGCCCATATTGTTGAGCCTCTAAGCTTGAAAACTAAGATGGTGCGTATTTTAGCCAAATGACTTAGGTTTGATACGGACCTCGCAGAACAGCGAAACAACTGAACGTGTATTGCCAGAGGATCGCTGAAAGGAGGAGTGGTCTGCTAAATTCGCGGAAAGCGCTGTATTAGCCTCAATTCAGCAGCTACCCTGGTCTACTGAAGAGTTACGAGATATCAAAACTAGCTTTTATATGTTTTTTACTGTCTCTTTAGCCCCATACAAGTCATTCCATGCTCCTTTCTGTCACTTCAACTTACGTAACAAACGGTACAAATGTATGCTGTCTACAATGTAACGGCTCTCTGAGACAATGGATGCTTCCGAAAGTAACCGCGTCTCTTTGTGGAGCGCATGTGTTGCCTATGTTGGTGTAATGTGGAGCACAGCAAATAAGGCTACACACGCGATACTTTTTATGTTCGAGTATTTGATTCCACGAATGCAATCAGCTTCAATACTTGTCTCCTGCGTGCATAGACTTTATTGCAGCTTGCATTATCCGTCCGTCGGTTCACACCGCTAATATATGACTAATTAAAACAGGCCAATACTTAAATATATGCCTGGATTGGCGTCATATTTTTCAGGAGAGGATGTTTTCTATTTTAAATTATAATTTCTCTGGTTATTGAGGAGGCAGACGCTGAATCAGGCTTCTCGAATTGTGAGACGGGCACTGTCTATCGTAACATTAGGTAAAGCAAGGGAGCATAGCGCCATCATGCAGGTGACACAGTTGCTTTCATTTCCTTTCGTTCACGAAACACAGATTATTCGAGTTTTGAAATAGGAGCGATTTTGCGGTCATCTCATCAAAAAGGAGGTTGATCAATCTGTCCTGTTCACCGGTAAACACAGGTGCTCGTGAATGAGTTTTCAAAACATGACTTATTTCCGAGAGAGAATATCCAAAGGCGTGAAGATCCGTGTGGAGAACCAACCACATTTTGGTGTTTTCGCAGGCTGCACAAACATAACAGCATTAGCATACCATACGGAGCTCCATTATAATTTACTACTGATAGAAGTCTAACTTTATGGAAGTGCAAATCGAGATCTTTCAGCAAAGATCTCTGTAACACGAGCATTCAGGTAACCAGGAATATACTTAATGGATATGTGCGTTATATATAAAGTAGAGCGTTACGACAGACGCGACTGTTCGTTTTCACCGTTTATATTGTCGACAGTTTTGGGAATGGCATTCCCTTTATCGGGACAAATTTACGCTATCCAGACAAGACTGGATAGTGTAAAGTTGTCCTGAGGAAGGAAATACCATTCCTGAAACTTTCGACAAAATATAGGTAGCGAGAACATAACGTACTAGACTGCTAAAAGAGTATATAGCGAAGTATACGCTTCATTAAAGGAAGCATTTTTTATTTTTCATTTCACTCGACGTTTCCATCGGAGACCGATCTTTCTCAAGAGTGAGAAAGGTCGGTCTCCGATCGAAACGTCGAGTTAAATGAAAAATAAAAAATGCTTCCTTTAATGAAGCGTATACTTCGCTATATATATATATATATATATATATATATGCAGATCAATTAAGGGGAAATGAGGGTGTTCGTTATAATACATGAAGGACAGAAGCCAACAGTCGGCGAGGCCAAGGAAAGCGTTGGGGATGGTACTTTGTGTATTTTTTTAGATTTACTTGGATAATCACAGGAATTAGTAATGTAATCTGTTTAGGGGAAAGATAATTAAACACAAACGACAAGAAAAAAATAACGTGCCGATGGTGGGAACCGAACCCACGAATTCCGAATATCGCGTCCGGTGCTCTTCCAACTGGGCTACATCGGCCGCTGTCCCCCCTGCTCCTTGCTTGGGTATTTATGTTGTGTGTATACGAACCTTGAGAGTGTTCACCAGCGCCACCTTCAACCATAGCGGTGGACGTAGAACGTCCTTTGTTACCGCCAGCGTCACGTAGAACGTGATCCAGAGCAAGAGCGAAAGCTGTGCTAGAACCCTTTTACGCTACCTATGGCCTCACCCCTGCAGAACACTCTCAAGGTTCGTATACAGACAACATAAATACCCAAGCAGGTAGCAGGGGGGACAGCGGCCGATGTAGCTCAGTTGGAAGAGCACCGGACGCGATATTCGGAATTCGTGGGTTCGGTTCCCACCATCGGCACGTTATTTTTTTCTTCTCGTTTGTGTTTAATTATCTTTCCCCTAAACAGATTACATTACTAATTCCTGTGATTATCCAAGTAAATTTAAAAAAAATACATAAAGTACCATCCCCAACGCTTTCCTTGGCCTCGCCGACTGTTGGCTTCTTTCCTTGATATATATATATATATATATATATATATATATATATATATATATATATATATATATATATATATATATATATATATATATATATATATATATATGTATAGATATATATATATATATATATGATGAAATCGAATCTGAATGGAACTGCCTGCCTGGCACACTGGTACTTCCCGACGATTTCAATGACTTCAAAAGTAAGCTATATGCAATGTGCAACAAATATCGATTCTCATTAAATAATTTGAGCCCCATAGACTTGAAGTGAAGATTGGGCACCTTTACTTGCCGACGAGTACGCCGCTTCATATCTGCTAACAGTTTGCTTTTATTGATGATGCTGACGCTCTGCTATAGTCGAGCGTCATTGGCGTTTTCCTTTTATTAATTCCATTTCTCTTGTGCTTCTGGTATCAAATAGTTTGATACGTATTGGCGTGAACTTTGTTTTGCTTCCTAATGTTAGTATTTCATAGCGGGATCTCTTCATTTTCAACAATCATTTCCCTTCATTATATTTACCCTGTCATTTCTCCCTATCGCTCACATCTTTGATTTTCGCTACCACTTCCTCGCTACCCCTTTATTTCCGCCGCCCCAGTTCAGGTGCTTCAGATATCAGATAGCAGATACCGAGGCTGCCAAACATCGTTTCCTTCGTTTTGTATATATAATGAAATAACTACTGCAACAACAACTTGCAAGTTACAAGTTCTTAGGCGACTGGGGCTAGGTGGAACTGCGGAAATCGAGAATGGTACTGCGAGCATACCGGACGCAATTCGCCAGACGCTAAAGGTTAGATCTCTTCCCCGGAACATGGACCCTAACTTGCATGTGGCTCGTAGGACAGCCCGAGCGAAGTATGTGCAACGAAATGTAGCTATAAAATCCACAACGGCATACACGGACGCGGCTCCGTATACAGGAAGCTCACATAACAACGCAGTGGAGGTAGCTATTGATTCCAACCTAAAGGAACTAGCTAGCGCCTCAGTCAGGAATTGCACGGTAACCGGAGGGGAGGAGCTGGCCGTTGCTCTAGCGATGGTTGCCGGGTATCGAAGCAACATGTCCCTTACCATTCTTACAGATTCGAGAGAAGCGTGCCGTAACTACATGAACGGTCGCATAGGTCGCGCCGCGCTCAGGCTCCTCCCGAGTGCGACCCCATCAAAAGTCACACACAACATCTTCTGGGTGCCAGGACACACCGACATAGCGGGGAACGAACGCACCGATGAGAGGGTACACGAGCCGAGCTTCCTATCGGACGATCTACCCGAGCGAGTCGGCCCTACGTACTCAGACATTCTGAACTACTATAAGGGGGTACGGATCCGCTATCCGCCGCCTCATCGGGATCTAAAACAATAAGAGGCAGTGAGTGTACTGGCGAAGACTGCAGACAGGAACATTCCCTAACTTGCAGATCCTAAGCAACATTTACCCGTCGCAATATCGGGGCACCTGCCCATGGTGTGGTAGCAAACCTTCGTTATACCACATCACGTGGCAATGTAGAAATAATGATAGCTTTCGTAAAGACCCGAGTGCGGAACAGTGGGTAAGCCGGCTCTCCAGCAGCGATCTGGATTGCCAACTAGGTCGGATCCAGCACGCCCAGCGAACAGCGAAGCTCAGTGGAGCCATGGAATAGGGGCACCGACCCTTTGAGAAGACGGAAGATGGACCTCTTCTGCTACTAGCACAAGACCTCCCTAGAGAAATTAACTTATTTCCTATCCTATCCTATCCTACAAGTTAATGTACGCCTGTTCTTCCCTCTGTTCTCTTTTTTTATTTATGTCCAGTCCCACTTTCATCTGCATTGCCGACTGGGCTAAGATTGTTATTTAGATAAATAAAAAGTTTCCAAACTAAAGTTGTACTGTTATGTCTTATATTCATGCACCGATGATTGCAGCGCAACAGGTCGAAGCTAGCATATCCGCGGTGGGCGAGGGTCACGAACCGGTGGATGGTTCCACGGCTACTTGTTTGAAGTTATTTCACATGAATCAAAAGTGATATTGAGGCAGTAATATTGCTCTCCCAAGGATCATTTTTGAGGATAAGCTTATTTATCTTTAGAAAATAATATTTGCACTCCCAGAGATAATTTCTTAGGATCAACTGTTAGTCAGTAATATGCTCTTCTTTGGAATATTTTCTAGGACCAATGTTTAGTCTATTGGGAGCTTCTGCTAGGAGCAACAGTTCCTCCTTCGGTAGTTTGTCTTTTGGAGAATAAATATTTATCCCCCTGCCCCCTAAAAGGATTAATCATTGTAGCAAACCAGTTTTTTTTTTTAAGTGTAATGTCGTAAACGACGCACCTTCTATAATAATTTCCGCAATATGAAATCTCTAGAAGGGGCGTGCAATATAACGTGTGCAATAGCAACGCTCAGGCTTTAGTGCAGATTCTATTCTTGGAATTTTCGTGTATGCATGGCACTGAAATAGACAAGCGAAATATGAACATTTCGCAAATGCCAGTGGTCGTTGATTGAACTTCTAGCAATAGTGATCGCAAGTAGACAATAGTTTGTATTGATTGACGCTCGTACAGTAGACGTGAAAAAACGATGTGAGCCTGTCTTTACGCGCAATGCTGGAAGCAGCCAGCGGCAGCTTCGGCCGTGCTTGTGAACTACACATTTGGAAGTTTTATACCGCGCCGACAATCGTTAAACATACATATGCTTAAAACGTCCCAATATGTCTTATATGTCTTATTTCGGCAAAAACAGGTGCAATCAGAGGAAAGGGCTGTTTCTACACAGTTTCAGCAGCCCGGTTATCAAGCCTTCCCATTTCGCTGGCAATAACTCAAGCCCAACCCTCCTCAGCCTCGTATTTTATACACCTTAGATGAAAGCCGATAAGACGCAGTCGGCATGTATCTGCCTTTAAGGATTGGGCTAAAATTATTTTTATTGTCTCATGCTGCTTCCTCAATGCACCTTACCTCATTTTGTTTCCGAGTTATTTTATTCTCGTGGCGAGATAATCGGGCACCTGAACCAAATATCTTCACTTCAACAGTCGAGCACGAAGGATACACAGAACATTATTTTCTATTTTAGCAGAATATTCAATCAAGCCTTCAAAATCCAGTGCTACGTCGCGCTGATCTATCCCGGTGTTAAAACATGCCGAGTTAGTTATGCCCAACGGTTGGCCCACGCCTACATTATTCCTACTACTGCGCTTTCTGCTGTTTCGTTCCTGGCCGAGACAGAACGAGAAGAATTGTTGTTTCATTGGGCGACTTTGGGTTCCCGAATAAATATAAATCATGAAATACATAGATATCAATGGTGCACGCGCCTTTCTCGCCACCTATTGAAACCCTCTTCCTTCAGTCTTTCCAGTATAAAGAGGAAATAAAAAGAAAACGAATTGAAGTATTTTTGTGGGGTTGTTCAGACTTTAAGAAGCCGTCCCCATGCCACTCATACCTTCAAATAAAAATTATTTTGTTTAGAAATAAATCCAACAGGTGAATACAACAGCGGATTCTAAAAACAGCTGCCGCGGAACTGTTTCAGGCACATTTGGCACGGTTTTCTCGTGCGGCCCTACTTCCTCCGTCTTTCGTTTTCTGCTTGAAGGATTATTTACCTGTCGTGAAGCCTTACATTCAAGCTGGTAAGAGATGGCCGGGTCGCAAGCGTAACCGGAATCCTTTGCGCAAGTCGCTATGGTCAGAAAGAAGGAAGCAGCTCCCGGTAACAGGTTCGCGCTGTTAGCGGGAACGTCAACATTGGTGCCCATTGCACCGCAGCTTTCTCAGTAATGGCCTTGCTTGGGCCGTGGCGGTCGTGCGTTGAAAATTGCTTTCTTTTTTTTTTTCCCTCGACTGAATATTACGTGTTAGATTGGCCGCTGATAAGGCATTCGGCGTAATTGACTGAAACTGCAGCGACTAATGGTGGATAAAAGATGCGAAAGTAAAAATAAACCCATTGTTAGCCGCCACATATATATATATATATATTTCACGGAAATGTCCTATGTGACTGCAATGTGGACGAGTGCGTGATTGAGAAGAGAATGAAGAACGTGATACCACTCAAAGCACGCAACAGAAACATATATTAACTTAACATGCGGAGGCATGACAGCAGGCCAGGGAAAGGAAAAAGATGACCAACGAAGCCCCATATTTTTTGCAGTAACTATCTTACCTGCAGGACGGCTCTATGCTTCCTTGTTGTACACAAATTATGACCGAAAATTGTTTGGTAGCCCGACTTCAGTTGCCACCCCACCAGAATGTTCCAGAAAAAAAGTTAAAGGCGCATAATCCAGTTTTACGTTTCCTTTGCGAACCGTTGTTTCTTACAATGTCTCTGTAGAATCGGCTGCGGCAATGTCGTTCACACGGCGAGTTGGCACACAAGTAGTGCAAAATGATTACACGAGACAGACTAAAATTTTCACATCGTTGTTGACAAAACGCGGTGGAATAAACGCGAGTTTCGACAGCACGTTTCTTGAACACAGAAAATTAATTTTGCGAGCGTTCATCAATACTAAGTGGCTCAATGAACCGAGCCTTTATTTCATTAAATTGTCCTTTTTATATTCTAGGCGCTTCATTGAAAACGTTCAAACCTTTCTTGCATTAGAGAGTACAACTAGAAAGGCAATATTAGCAGGAACCAACAATCAGCTTGTTACAGACGCGAAATCCAGTAATGACTTGGTGTTATCCATTTGAACTACCTGATTACTGTTCTGTGCCACATTGGCTGGAATAGCAAGCAGCAGTGAGTATCACAGCACAGGCAGGGCACGGAAGATGATTAGGCCCTCTGCCATTGATTGAAGGCATTCATTTAGTTTGGTTTACGGGGCTTAGCATACAAATCGACTCCGGCTATGGAGCCGCGGTAGTGGAGGCCTCCGGAAATTTCGACCACCCGATGTTCGTTAACGTGCACTGACATCGCACGGCGCACGGCCGCCTACTTTTTCAATCCATCGAAAAGCGGCCATCGCGACTGGGAATCGATCCCACATCCTTGGTATCAGCCGTCGAGCGCCCTAACCCTAACCACTGCGCTACCAGGGCGAGGTAGACGGCAAAGTTTAGAGCAGGGGTTTTTGGAGAGTGCCCATCTTTTGGCGCGAGATTACCATACTTTAATAGTAACAGTGTCTAGGGTGATGATATGATCGGAATTCTAAAACTGGTATTGCTCTTAAAACGGCGACTGCAGATTGCTAATAGTAACTACACACCTAATTTCGAATAATTTAGAAATTAGCTGCCTGGCCTGATAGCCAGCACTATCCCATTGCTTTTAAGGCCTTCTAGCAGCAATACAATAGTACCACAGAACACTTCCTGATACATAAAAGAAACCACGTTACAATATTAGTGGCCGACATCCAAAAAAGGTTTAGTAAAGCCAAGGACGCACAATGTCGACATCCAGAGGCACAGAGTGTAGAATTGCGCAAGAGCAGTCTGCACCTCCGTATGAGGTAATCAGCTAGTTGCCTGAAGGTTTCCTTATTCATTTCTCTTACATAAATGGGCACGATAGCAGGCCGTAGCACTGCCCTTGCATGCTAAGCGTAAGTGCACGTGATGGTATGTTTCCGAAGCCAAAGTGTTTCCTCAATTCGATGTACTGGTACTTGCCGCAGGTATTTATCGCTCTATCTGAGCAGCACCGCGACAGCTCTCCCCCCATCATTCCCGTGATGTAACCTGTATTGAGCGCGATAGTTCTTTGAGAGATCAGTCTCGCAGGCGCCTATAAAACGTTGCCTCTCTTCTCAACTTCTGCACTTTATTTCTGCAGGGAAAAACGTTACAACGAACTCCAAGAATGTTACCCAGCCAAGCATTTGGATTTGCACTGTTTGCGACGTCCTTTATGGGTTAGTCCTTTGCAAACTATTCTTTGTACATTAATAATGTGGTATGTGTAACATGCCGCCCTTGTGAGCAGTGCTAGCTCGCAGGCTCGTTAGTCACATGTTAAAACAAGAGGTTATTTCTGAGAGATCCGATTTCTGTCAAATGCTTATTCTTTCAGAGCGTTGTAGCTACGCAATCATTAGCATGCATTACGTGCTCATATATTACATATTTTACTGTTTTTTTAGCACTTAGAAACGCCTACTGTTTGTGCTAGTGCCAATATATGTCTAATTCCGTCGTGTGTGCATACAGATATTATATCGAAAATTAGTCTAAAATGTAATCTCACCTTGCTGCGTCAGCCAAAAACAGTGAAACGAAATTGATTGTTTCCTGAAGTTTTATCGTTGAAGCTGCAGAATTAGACTGGCAACGCCGTAATCTACCCGCGACACATTTCGGAAATTTCTCAAATTTGGTATTTCTCAGGAATTCAATTCTGGAATACCAGAATTAAATTAGGTATTCTAATGATTCCTACACAGGTATTGCAATAAGGATATGCTGTCCGATTGTGAGTGCAGAAGAACTGCTTGCAGGCTCTGTATAACACAAAGTTGTAAATAAGAGATAAGGTATAAGTAGAGAAAAGATTAGATGTGAACGCACAGTGTATTTTTTCCTTCATAGCACGCAACTAGAAGCCAATCAGAAGACAAAGCATTTCCGTGTATGGTCCAAGCCACTGGAGAGGAACACATGGAGAAGCTATTGCCTACTTAGTACTCTATTCCTTTAAAGTGCACTAACCAATTGGCATGAAAGACACCAGCGACGTTTTGCTCTTTTACATAGGTGCCGCAACCTATATTTATTGATTCATTACCAATACTGCTGAGTAGTATGACTCCAAGCAGGAGTGAGCACAAAAAAATGACATACAGTAAAAGTTACATCGCTCAAGCATCAACTACATTACATCAGGGTATGAACTGAAGCAAATGAAATCGGACGCAGGAGTACAAGAACATCACGTAAGCATTTTATTAAAATTTGCAAGAAATGCAGCAACACTGCGACTATCGACATTATGCTTTGGTAATTTAATCCAGTCGCTTTTGGCTGTCGAAAAAAATAAAAATTTAAGCATGTCGTTTAGAGCGGGGTATTCTTGAATCATTTTACCTCTATCCTCCTCCAGTCTGACAGAACAGAGCACGCCTCTAGCGAGCCGTGTATATTTCAACAAGTGGAGCGAAATGCATTCAGCATAACGGCGCAGGGTAACTGCGAGTATGTTAATCGGGCCATGTGCTTTTTTAACGTCAAGGTAAAAAAGCAAATTAAAATACCTTCCTGGCAAACGACGACACCAGACATGGGAAACAAAAACCCTTAGGTTCAGAATAGCTCTGCGATTTTTTGAAGTGTATACGGATATAAAGTAGTTGTCAAATTTGCCTGCAACTGCTTTAGGATCTCAAATCGATGAGCTGTCACCTAATAATAAAAGAGTGCTGGCTTGATTACCACCTATGTACCCCCAAAAATTATTTGGCGCTTCTTCAAGAATATCGCCTAAAGTAACGGTTTCTAAAGTTTTGTTAGCCTTTGTCATCACAGTTATTACAACTGTACTTGGCGTGTTCATAACAGACTCCCGGGGCCTACCCGAGCGCCGCATTCTCCGAAAGACAAAGACGTTGTACTCGCAGATGATACTTATCGCCCACCCAGCTCATGGACTTCCCGCATTGGTGAGGCACCCATAAAACATTTAGAGGACATTAACGAATCCTTTCCCGCAGTTAAGGGCGTATTCTCGCAAGCGCCTTCTCGCTTCGCTCATTAAGGGAACATTTGCCGGGCGTATCTCTCCCAATGTGAAGCCTTTAGCACATACTGAGGAACGTGGCTGGCAGCCGTCAAATTTTACAATGCCACCTTTCTGACATAAAGACCCTCAAGACAGTTTGTCAGGTGACGAGAGTGCTCCATTGAGAATGGTTCAAGCTGCCTTCTCCTAGAGTGACCTCTAAATGTAGGCGGCCTGTTCATGTGCGAAAACTTCGCTTTTCTCTCTAGCATGGAAAGGAAAACTGGAGGGCGCGTCCGCATGGAAGCGAAGGGGGGGGGGGGATTTTCTCTGCGAACATGAGAAATGTTCAGAATGTAGAGCAACGAATCTCTGCGCTTACTCGCGGATCATGTGCTATAAATGCTCCCGTCATGGTGCAGTCCGTGTTCGAAAAAATACAGGGCATTCGGTGCTCAAGCAGTTTTAAAGGGCGGATATTATAGGATACCGATCAATGGAAAGCCAACGGATGTTTTGAAATACAAACACGCTCCTTTAACATCCGCTGAAGTCGAGTGGTTCTTCTCAGCTTACAAGAATGTCTAACGTGAGGAGAGATATACTTTGGTGTCCATTAACATAGAGACCAGCCTGACTGCTACTGCTTTTACACTTTTAAGAGTGATTTCTTGGCACGACGTCTATTCAGCATGCGCCCTCGGTGGATGTGCTTATGCCTATTCAGAATAATTACAGGCGTATTCAGCATCAGCCAGCGATGCACTGCTATACATCTAATTTATTGAAGTATTTAGATCACTCCGACCATCCGAATGGCAAGCACATTAGAAGCTGGCGAAGAGACAAGCACTTTTTACAAGAAACAACACTATGCTCCTTAAATAAACGGCCACGACTTCTTGAATGTTAGAGTATCCGGTATGTCCACCATAAGTCAGTTTAACTTTGCTTGATTTAAAACACTAAACGCATGTGTGAGCAAGTTTAATTAAGATTATTTGCATTTGTTTTAAATGTATGACATCCTATATGGCGTTCATTGTTTGTGGTTACATTTTTAGATAGGCACACTAGTTCTAGCGCTAAATGCAGAAACTCTATTATTTTACTAAACACCTTAGGGGTTTCAGAAGTTGGTTTCACATTTTCTCGTTTACATCTGGGCGGGCGAATCAATCTTGCTTAAAAAGGACCGTTAATAACATTTTCAAGTATTTCTCACCACAGAAAGCGACCGGGGTGGCGCAGTGGTTACGGCGCTCGACTACTGTTCCCAAGGACGCGGGATCAAATCCCGGCCTCGGCGGCAGCTTTTAGATGGAGGCGAAAAGCAAGGCGCCCGTGTGCTGTGCGATGTCAGTGCACGTTAAAGAACCCCAGGTGGTCAAAATTTCCGGAGTCCTCCACTACGGCGTCTCTCATAGCCTGAGTTGCTTTGAGACGTTAAACTCCACAAACCACAAACCAAACCTTTTCGCTACTATATAGTTCGCAGGATGTAGATTCGATGGTATGTTGAGGCAGAGCCTTAAAAAAACTACTTCTATGGTTCACGCTTTTTTTTTAATCCCAAACATCCCTCCAATGTTTTTTCCTTGTTTTGCGGCATAAAGTACTTTTATTAAGGTGTATAATGCTTATATTGATTTGGGCCTAAAATGTGATTTAGCTACCTTTTTTTAACAGCATAAAATGTTTATCTTGAGTGATGAAAAATTGTAGCACTAATCATGAACAGATACCGGATTTGAAGCGTACGTAATTTTTTTTTCTTCGAAGAGTTTGCCACAAGGCATAAGTTGAGAAAGGGGGAATGGGATGCAGGAGATAGAAATTTAAAAGGAGTGAAGTCCAGTTGCGCTTATGTATTCGAGAAGGTTGGCAGTATAGCGATTGTCCATTGTCCATTTCTCATAATCATTATCGCGATTCCACTGCAGGCCCACCTTCATGATTATCCGTTGCCTAATGTGAGTCGTTGATGGACACGTCCACAAACAAGTGACGCACATCTCAGACGTCAGGTGGAGTGTCACAGTGAGGGCACATGTCAGTCACTGGTAGATCTTTTTCCCGCCATCGATGTCGAACAGATGGGGTCAGAGCCGCCCCTGCCCGGATCCGGCGCACTGTCAGCTCCTCCTGCCGAGTAAGACTACGGGAGAGAGGGTGCGAACACAGAGGAATGAGAGCGCGTGTTCGCGGGCGCAGAGCTTGCGAGTCGGAAACGTGGGACAGGAACGGATCTGGGGGAAGAGGGGAAGGTGGTGGATCGCCTGATGTGTTTATATGCGTCATAGCATCCGCTTGAATATTACGTGGATCGCAAGCATGGCCGCGAATCCAGTGTATGCGCACAGGACATGGGTACTTTGAACATAGCAAATGTATGGACTGCGTTATTTGGAATGTGCGTCGAACGGCCTTAAGCTGTTTAAGGGCAGTGAGAGAGTCTGTGTAGAGATGAACTGCATTGAATGTAGGAACTGGTGGAAGGGAATGTATGGCATTGTAAATTGCTTGAAGTTCCAGTGCCAGAGGGGTGCACGTATCCGCGGTATATGTCACGTGAGTGTTGAGATGCGGATGAGAGGGACTATACACAGAAGTAACTCCTCGCTCTGCAGTATGTGATGCATCGGTATATAATATGCACCCTTCAGGCAGATGTGCGGATGATACCGACGGGGAAGCAGTGGGGCGTTTGTCCGTGAGCTGGCAGTACGACCATGGAGGTAGTGTCTTTAAATGATGTAGTTTTAAAGACTGTTTGCGAGCTCTGTTTGCCATCCGCTGATCAACGAGTTCAGTGAGCGTATTTTGCTGGGCATACTCCTGAAATACTGGTATGGGTGTTAGGCGGGGAAGATATGTTATTGCACGCATAGCCTCACGATTGATGGCCTCAAGGGAGCCCCACTGTCTGCGGGTGAGACGTTGAAACTGTGCCTAGTAGATTATACGCGGCTGGAGGACAGAGAGAACAAGCTGGCGGGCCGTGTGAGCACGCGCGCCGCCAGAGCGCATAGCTATGCGACGAATGAGACCTAAAGTAGCGTGAGCGGTCTTACGAATGGCTGTCAGCCACGGGGTGCCAGTCCCAGAGGAATGAAGAAGAAGACCAAGAATGCGAACGGTTTGTACCTGAGGAATTGGGGTATTATCTATCATAAAATTTATAGTGGGAGGTTTCCGTAAGCCAGCTTTATTTCCAATGCTAATGAAACAGGATTTTGTATGCGAAAGAGTTAGGCCCAAAGGAGGGAGGCGAAATGTCAATACATCCAGCGTATGCTCGAGGGCCGCCTGATGGACAGACGTATCTGGGTGACAGCACCATAAGGTTATATCATCGGCATACGCAAGCACGCGTATAGAAGAAACGGCCTCTAGGGCTCGAACAAGTAAATTTGCTTACTACAAATAGCAGCGGCCTTTTTTTACATGCAATATCTGTAGGCGATAGGTTTAATACAGCTTAATAGTGTCTTGAAATGCCTATTCTCGGTTTTATTGCTTCTAGCTATTGTCGGTTCTGTTGCCTGAAAATATATATTCCCCTAAAGACCAGTGGCATCCAGTGCTGTCTTCTCCCGTTTGCTTTTAGAGTCATTTTGGTTTTGAGTACCCACATCTGGCCGCATTACAGGGCCTTGTCAGAGGTTACAAACATCGAAGCCCAAGGTGTAAACATTACAGAAAACAGTATCGTGGATAATAATCAGGTAACCATTTTTCGGCCACAGCCTATTATTATTCAACGCCAGAGGCTTGCGGCATTCGAAGGGTGCAGTTGTAATTTTCGAAATAGTGCCGCGTTTCACAAAGTAAAAGAAGGCGTTTTCAGTACCGTGAAAACATACAAGGAGACCTCGCGTAATTCCGCTAGAATGCATTTTATGTGCGAGCACTATAATGTAATGGAAGGGGGTGGGGTAAAATCTCTCTATCAATATTACATTAATACACAGCATACAGAGATGACAGGTTTTTCTCATGGCTGAGTTGCTGAAATAACCAGCGCGAAATATCAGCCCATGAAGGACAAAGCATTGGTTAATTTCTGACTCCAACTGAACGAACTATCGAGAGTACTTACAGGCGAATATCCTAGATGCTTAGGAATTTAAAGCCCATCGAATGCGTCGAAGCGCAGGGAGCTTCCTGCGATCCACCGATGCCATTTTTTTTTTCACTTTGCAAAATTGTTTTTCGGCAAGTAGTGTACCCACGATCAAACATATCAGTGTAAATATAGCGCTCGTAAGCTATGACTTCCATAGTATTTAAGATGCTTTACAGATGAACAGCATTCATCGTTTACTTTCAGTGGACGCCTAGAAGCCCATGCTACCGGCGTACATTTCTGCCTAGTGTCCAGCTTCTCCAAAAACGCTGGTACCGCTAGAAGGAAGTGGGGCTGTAAAAAGCAGAAAAATTACGCACGTCCAGCACTCTTGTGCTTCCCCGCTAGCATCTTGTCGTCTTCAGTCGTTTGTTCAAACGGTACTGCAGTGTATTGGTGATAGTTAAGCATTTCCCTAAGCCGCTTATCACAACTACAGTCAAGCGCTGGATACAACCTCTGCTTACAGTTCCTACGGCAGCTCGCTACGGTACTCTGTGCACGTCGTTTCTTTTTCCGGTGTTTCTAGGAGGCCTTATTCTGCCAAATTTCTTAGGATGCTGACATCCTGCTTATTTTATTGTCGCGTGAATTGCCCATCAAATACTTGAAGAAGTTCGAAGCAGTATTTTATAACAAACACGAAGAATGAGAAAACGAAATCCAGAAGCTGTTTGCATATCTGCAATGAAAAACGTATTCAGACACGGAAAGATAAATCGTGGTAGTTATAACCATCACCAGATACGTTGCTGTGGCGTTTCAAAAGCACGCAAAGAAGTAGCAGCGAGCGGAAGCCTCACTTAGAAACGGCAAAAGTAGGACACGCACGCACGCACGCACGCACGCACACACACACACACACACACACACACACACACACACACACACACACACACACACACACACACACACACACACACACACACACACACACACACACGCACACACACACACACACACACACACACACACACACACACACACACACACTTCATGCACTAACAGAAAACGTCCGCACTAAAGCTGACGATCGCTCTGCAGCGCTTGCTGTACTGAATCCTGGTGAATGAATAGCGTGTAGTCCGCTGAGCGAAAGGGCTCCGTTTTCAGAGCTTGCAACGCGGAGATAGTTTTAACCTTCGTGATCGCAGTCGTCACGCGCGATTTTTCTACGCAATACACACAGCTCATAAACACGATGCACATGGCAGCTTAGCACTGAATTGCACCTTGAGAACGGCGTGAACGTCAGCCGATGAGCACCACCCTAGACAGAAACTCGAGCCATTAGCGAACGTACACACACGCCGCGCTTATGTACTCCGCGGTGCGATCGCGTGTTTCACAAATATCAACACCAACGACCTTTCTAAACTGGCGCCTGAACAAGATGGCATCCTGACGGAAAAAGAAATCCCACGATTTCCTCGTCACGTTTCTCGCATGGTGTGGTATGGGCAGGAGAGCTCTCCTGAGGTTCTCGTCCTGCATTTGTGAGGACAGGTTGGTCAGTTGAAGCTGATATTTCAATTCCAGCGAACATTTTGGTGAAAATATAGCAGCTCGGGCCTACGGAAGTAGACAGATTGGCGGCGATATGCTTATTTTATATTATTTCAGTGGTTATTTCTTATTTTTAAACTCAGCTTCATTTAGAGAAACATTTTATTCAAGTGGAAGTGCGCTCCACAAATGGTGCATTCCGGCGAGATGTTTTTCTATTACTTTTCATGCAAGCTGCCGGTTAATTGGAAATATTTCGTTGAAGCGAAAAATTTCGTTAAAAGGGGTTGGTTTAATGGGATTAGACTCTATTGTTCATTGAAGAGTAAGAGATGATCATACGTAAAATTGCCGCTCTCCTGCTTTTTTTATTAAGAACCCCTCACAAATAGGTGGCTCATTTTATGGAATTGCGCGAACTGCAGAAGAAAGAGCGGACGACCCGGGCGCTTGTGTCGTCTACACTTTTTTCTGTTCCTTGTCGTTTTCGTGCTACTCCACAAAATGAACTACTTCCAACTCTCCCAATGCAGCGTTATGTTAAAGTAGGCGGACATGCATCCCAGTGTCAGTCGCACTTACGAAATTGTGTGTAACGGAAACTTCTCGAAGTCTGTTTACGTATTCTTGAGAAGCCGCAACCGGTAACACATCACCCCGGCGGAACCGGTGACGTTCCATGAGTTCGTTTTTCGCTGTCCCGATGCGAGTATCCAGCTCAGGGTAGCTGTTTGTCTGTATGTCCAAAAAACATTGAGGTTGTGTGTTCAAGAGAGTTGTGGCTAGGGTCATAGAACAGGAAGGAGATGAAACGAAACCAACAGTTTGGGGGAAAAAGGGGGGGGGGGGGGGTAGGGGTGCAACACTACTGCGTCGCAGAAATAACCTCGTTGGCAGCTCATAATAGGGCTTTTATATCTTCTTAGAAATATATCCTGTGCTATGTATCGCTGCTACCTTCCTGCCATATTGTGGCAAAAGCTACACGGCGCTAGGTTTTCTAGCCGTCGGGGTGGCACAATATTAGCGTGGCACCGTAGAAGACGAAGAAGATAAACAGGACGAACAAAAAGACGACGATGAAGAAGAAGAGAAGCTCGGTCACCCGCTGTAATGCTTTTGCTCCACATTCAGTTCTGAAGCGTTGATCCCTTCTCATTTATTTTTCACGATTGGAAATTCTTCACTATATAACTCTTTCCCCTAGCAACCTACTTTTGAATTAATTTGAGACGGAAAAAGTGGTGTTCATGGTTTATCGCTTTTTGTCGATTTTAACATTTTAGAGTAATCATTTTGCAACCCTCACTGTTTACGTTTGCTTTTTTTTCACTTTTGGCTTTTGTTGGCCTTGGTAATATTGGAGTGACTATTCATTAGAATCCACGAATCCCGGCAACTGCGGCCGCTTTTCGATAAAGGTGATAGAGATGGGGCAGAAGAAATAACTTTATTTGCAGAAGTCAGAAAATTTGACAATCACGTGCAAGTTACAGAACCCAGGTGTCAAAATTTCCACAACCCTTTACTACGGCATCTCGTAACCTGAGTCACTTTGCGATGTTACCCCTCAAGCCATACCATTAGAATCTATCCACATGTCGCCATTCAAATAAAAGGGGCGCTACTTATATTCACATATACTTTACACTTGAGAAAAAAATCGACTTTCGAAACGGTTTCGAAACTTGACCACCGGATTCCCAGGAAAGTCGCAATTCAGCTAAGTTTAGCAGATCAAATTTTAGGGCGAGAACAGAGTGGTCATCTTGAAATAGCCTTAATTTATTCCAATTGAGATTTTCACCATCATGTATTCTGATTTCAGGGCTAGGGGACATAATGTACGCGCTATTTAACGCAACTAAAGTTAGAGCGAAAAAAGAAAAGTAACACTGCAATGCAAGGGTGCATTTCCTTCTTCCCTTAGGATTATTTTTCATTATGTGGAGGTAATATATGTATCAGAAATGCACTGCAAGGAAAAGACCATAAATATTAGCTGTCCCCGGGAGGGCTTTGGTCTTCCACTTTTATGCATCCCGGTGTTCGTCCTGCGCCACAGCATCTCTTGATATTGTCTACAAACACGGGGTAGTGCATATAATACCTATTTTGATCACTTTTTGCATAGCGTAATGTACCACTTTTATAAGCTGTCCAAGTAGGCCACGTTTTCAATAAAATATTGTATTGCACCCTCGAAATGGCATACAAATCAAAGATTGATCATTAATTATTCGATTCCGTTAAAATATCTTGTAACGTCTAGCACTTTGCAGTGTTTGGATAAGCAATGAAGCAATTTTTCAAACTAAAGTTAAAAATTAAGGGGACTCGTAAGCACCGCCTTTAAGAGTATGATGCGATAGCAAGCACTGCAACCCTTTATGTAAAGCCCCGCTTTACCAAGCGGTCTGTACGTACGTATACATGCCTATCTGGCTGTCACGAAATCGGCGCACATTGTTGAGCCAGCGTGGCGCGAAGAAAGTCTGCCCGGCGTCGCGTCAACCGTGCCACCACATTCCAGAAACGTCCTTCTACACGCGAGGAAAGAGGAAAGCGCGTGGCCTTGTTCGCATTGGCTTCACACTTCTTCTCATTACACGGCGGCGACAGTAACACACGAAGATTCACCCGGCCGGAATATACTCGTCCTTTCCAGAATTTTGGGCGGCGCCTAACCAATGATGACGCACGGCTCGGCGAGAGGAAGAAAATACGCTTACATGAGCGAACTGAAAAGCACGTACGCGCCGGTTTTGGCACGCTGAACAAATCGACGAGGCGCATCCTATTTATTCAGCTACTGTTCGGCTCCTGGGATTCACCCGCTGCTGGCACGGACACAGATCTTCGAGGGAGCGGGGCTCGTTTTGCACGACGGCCACCTTGTGACTCTCCATGTGTCGGAGTGCGACAGTGCCCGATGAACAATTTGGTGTTTGTTTTTTTAACCACTCGTGTATTGTTCTGTGTTGTAAAGCCTCTGTGTTACTGAATGCCTTTTGAGTTGCATGCTTAGCATTGCCTTTCTGTGAACCTCTCGTCTGTGAATTTTAAGTGTTTGCGTTAATTTCTATATCGCCTCTTGCTGTGTATAGAGTTTGGTTTTGTTTGTTAATTCTGACTGCGACCCTTACTCTGCCTTGAACCGGCGAAAGCTGGGCACCAAACGGCCACCCCCTTCTGTCACTACAAGGTAGTTATATTCCGGCTGAGCTTGCCACGCAAGTCGAGGGCATCTCCGTTGAGACCGGACCAGCCGCCCCCTTTAACTCTAAGGGTGCCTGGGAGTCTGCGCACCATTAGTGACGCATCGTTAATAACTTATAATGATTAACGGGTGACAGTGGCTTAAGACTACCGTGCTTGAATCGGCATTCAAACACTGGAATATAGAACCCTATCCCACCCCCTACCTCGAGCAGCCAGAGTTCACAGCCCAATTCCCAATTTTCTGATAACACATAATCTCTAAGTCGCGCAACCCATAGCAGAATCCGTGCTCGACCATGTATTACCACATTCCAGAGCCGTGTCCGGGAATCTTCACTTACACCGTCGACACCGCGCTTTCCCTGCAACGTTGCCTTTAACGCTAGCATGTTAACGCTACCTATTAAATATCCATTTGACTGAATACCTAGCCAAAATGTATGGTTAGAGACTGCTAGAATCTCTGATTAAAGTAGAACCAGACATCAATATTTTGGCATTGTTAAATCGTATTTTTAGTTCTTGCATTGAAATGTAGGTGTGCACTATTTTGTGGGATTGCATTTCATATATTTCCTCACGGATAGTTATATTATTCCTAACAATGTTGCATATGGGAAAAATAACGAAGTCAGACCGTTATCCTCGGACTGTGTACTCGTGTATTTCTTGTAAGAGGAAACCCTAAGCTGCTTTCTTTTGCTTAGATTCATGACTTCAAATCAACACTTCGGCCCCTTGATGAAGATAATATTTATGCAGACTGGGTTAATGTCATTGAAATCAACTCTCGGGCACCTCTCTACATGGTTGCATGATGTGCGATCTTCATGATGGGAACGATAAAAAAACAAACAAACCATGCAGGCAAAACTTGAAATTGTTAGTATGAAGAGGACGGCAAAAAAAGTGTATGCTGTTACTCGTGTTATTGTCAATTGAAGATACTCTCTTTTTTTTTGCAATTGATGTAACAACATCCTTGACCTGCATGTCTTTTTATTCAAAATAATTTTAAAAGCAATAAGACATGAACGTGCGACTTCTTTGTTCCACTCTGATTTCTAAGAACACGTCTATTTTCCTAATGTGCCTTTCTTTCAGTCATTATAAGCAAAAGCACATTGTGTACCGCAATATTTATCTTAAGGGAAGAACTTTAGTAATACAGGAAATAAATAAGAGTTCAGAACAGGAAGTGCCCTCTTTAATAAAACTTGAAAGTAGCATGGGATAAATTAAAAATTATGCTTTGATTTGCTTGACTTTGTACGTACTTCGGCAGTGATGATATTTGGTTGTGAAAGTCTCGCATCTGTGCGAAAGTGCCAGCGAATAAACTTACCGAAATTTCGTCAGTCCTAATACGCTCGCACATAGCTTGGTCTCTTCCTATAGACTAACCCCAATTTGTGATGTAAGCAAGATAGGCCTCACTACTGTCGCTAGGCTGGACCGAATTGGGGTGTAAAGAAGGCTTAGCACCTGTACGAGTACATGGGACGAAAATCATTCAAAGCAGATACTTTACTTCGCAGTGCACCTGCAATGTCGTCATTCTGCGCAGAGTAACTATGAATAACGTAGAGCTCATTCTGAAGCTGTGATAGCTGATTATAGAGAAGGAGTATTTAGGAGACAGGAGCAAGAGCCCTGCTCATAGAAAAGCATGCAAGGAAACATATCCAAAAAATTTTCCGGCTTAGGAAAGCACCAGTAAACATAGAAGATGCTTAAAGTTAGCGAATGTTTAGAGCAAAAGTGTTTCAAAGTATATTACATCCTTTTGAAGCCAAACAATTAATAAACTGCCCCGATAAATGTGCATTATGAAGGCCGACATTCCCAAAAAAGTATCTATCTATTGGGTTTTTCTCTTAATATTGACAGCTTCTCGTGTTGTCCGACATGTTGCCGTTCAGGCAACACACCCTCTTGAATACTGCTGCTCAAATGATACAAACCTTTAATCTGAAGGCAGACCTCACACCGCAAGATAACTGAACCGCGCGACGCAGACGAACAAAATGTCCAGCTTGTTCACACAGGTCACGTTCGCGACCACCCGCGTGTGCGCGCTCAACGATAAGTGTCGTCTGCACCGCCGTCTGTTAAAGTTGCCAGTTCTCTTTCGTTCTCTTGTCCTGACGTTCGAGAAGTGGTTTTTAAATATAGTTTTCCCCAGTCTGCATACCTTAAACGACCTTTATTAGTAAGCAAACTTGGCTCATATGGCGGCATATCAGACTACAACAGAAGCTTGCGGGATTCGGAGAAACACCCGGCGGATAATGAGCCTGTCGGCGGTATGTATGGCTTCATAACACATATTTTTGATGAAACAATTGATTGCATCTAGAATGTCGTAGCATACTTTGCCACAAACTTTCTCTAACCTTTGATGACAGGCCACCCCTACTGGTACTCTGCGAAATGTGAAAAATGTTGCGGCAAATTGCGTTTACATGCGTTTGGGTTCCCTCCCAATCGGCATCCCAACATGTTTCGCGGTGTTTTAAAAATACTGCAACTGAAAAAGGGAATTTCATGTTTTCACCATCTGGTATAGCGTGTTCACGGTTGCTTCGTATCTAAGACCTACCTCATAGGTATCCCGTGAAGTTAGAAAACTACTCTGAAGACTTCAGTTCATTGTATTCCTAGGGGCGCTAAGCCCACTTTTCACTCTGATTATTCTACGGCGTCACGAGTGCCCCCTTTATTTTTCAACACGATCTGGGTCTATACTTTTCCCTCCCTGTGGTGCTGCGTCGTTCCGCGGCCTAACGGCGCAAACTACTGGCCCCTGGTATTATTTTTTATCAGTTGCGGTGCTCAGTAAAGGTGCTTGACTACTCCCGAATTCGAATCCGCTTCTTGTGGCCGCGTTTAGATAGAGGTAAAGCCCCAGGTACGACGGCGCGCTCAGCAACTCCAGTCAGTCAATATTAAGTGAGACCTCTACTATCACGTCTCCGAAAAACTTTACCACTTTGATACTTTAAAATATCTGAACGAAACAAAACCTAATTGGACGTCTGCAATATCAGAAGCCAGTAATCAAAATACAAATGTACGCTTTTCGCGTCCGCAGGTTCGTACCAGGCGGAGCTGAAGGCCGGCTGCAAGGTGGAGACACTTCGAGCGTGCGGCGAGGACTACGTGCCGTATGGCAGGGGACCGACCCTACCGGCATCGGGGAAGCCACTCGCCGACATATGCGTGTAAATATCAAATACTCACCCATTGTGCCTGCTGTGTTGAACAATTGGCTTCGGTGTACTGCGAACATTGCAACTGCAGTTTAAGCTGCAGTGACCAGGAATCGTTAGTATCGAGAGGTTACCTAGTTTGTTAAGAACATCAGGAAACACTGTGTTCTAACTAAAAGCGAATTCTTTTTAGTGACGAAAAAGAAGAAATGCGATACAGCGCCAGCCACCAGCAATTATCTACGCTAGCATTATGCGATGATGTCAGTTCCTAATTTCAACGCGCATCTCTGAGGATAAACTTTGCGATTGTTTGCCTGTGTACTTTGATCAGGTTGTCAATTTCTGTTTTGAAATCCAGATCCTGAATCAAGTGGCGGAAAAATTAAATTTATCACCTAAATGCATTGCTCGCTGCGAACCAAATATCAGCGTAGGAACGTAACCGATACTACCTTTGTGCTCGGAAAATAAATTAAATACCGGTATCTTTACTAACCATTCAGTGAAGTATTGTAGGTTCCCCGTGCCTTTGATGCGCCGTGAATGCAGCAAACAAAAAAGCAGCGCAA
Organism: Amblyomma maculatum; assembly: GCF_055883805.1. Classification (NCBI taxonomy): domain Eukaryota; kingdom Metazoa; phylum Arthropoda; class Arachnida; order Ixodida; family Ixodidae; genus Amblyomma; species Amblyomma maculatum. Next base: position 118,990,383 of record NC_139353.1, read on the forward strand.
ATAAAGCGCCCACAAAACGCTTTTTACTAGAATGGGAATGCGAGGATGAGCAATAGGTATCGCATCTTCTCCATTCCATAAGAAAAAAAGCTTTAGCTAGCTCTGTAAGCAACGAACATATTGCCGATCCATAGTGATGCTCATACTCTCTCCCCTCGACTCAGCACAAGCCGGAGCGTAAAAACAATATCAGCAGTGTGGCTTAGCTCAGCTAGGCCAGGATTTACGAAGCTTGGCTTGGCGTCAATATCACTGCGCGCCTTGACGCGCGAAGTGACAGTGGCCACGTTCCGGCGTCTCGGACGCACGCTTTGCTTTTCGTGTTACATTTTTACGATGTTGGGCGTTGTCACGCTAAGCTAAAATTTTGGAGACATCCGACGCAGTTGTCGCTGTCTCCGAAGGTGCCACACACATAAGCGCGCTCATCATCCGTTTCTTCACCTACGGTACATCTGAATAGCAATCTCACGAGCTCAAGCTTATATGTTCAGCTGCGCAGTTTTCACGGAATCATTAGGAGTCAGACACGATTAGGGAAATATGCCGTAGCTGAGAGGACCGACGAAAGGTTAGCGCATGACCAGTGAGCCTGCATAACGAGGCACGGGACGTCACAAGTCAGCGTAGCGTAGGAAAATGTGTGGAACGGCGCAGCTGGATGCTGTGGTTGCGACTCCTACGCAGTCGTAGCCAATGACAGGCACGACGAAATCCTCTTCTACTGGCCTAGTATAGCTTTTGCTACAAAAATGAAGCAAATAAATACACATATGTTTTAGTGAACGCATTTTGCCTCCTGTTATTCAATCATATGAAGTGTCTAACTTTCTAGCGCTACTCATCACATTCCTAACCTATTAGATTAGCCTAGGTTAGCTTGGGGTAGGGCAGAGCTCAAGGAGTTTGATGAAGACTGTCCAGTAAGATGTGGAATAGTTTGGGACTAGATGAAAGCGAATAGCCTCTACTTCAAGGCGGAAAGAGTGGTAGGAAATATAATTCTCGACCACACAAAACAATCTGAAGCTTTGACCAGTGGGCTTGTTTTCGATTGCACTAAGCATTCATCATACTTGGCAGTGGTTAAATTGTGCCTTCGCTTTGGGCAGGACAGTCAGTGATGGTCAGAAGAATGCCGTGAGAAACGTCGTGCTGCTAGACCCATGACTTTAAATACGCTCTGATCCTGTAGAGGGGCTGCAAGGGGCGATGTGTTAGAGAAGGTTAATTTTCTTGATTCTGAAGACTGTTTTTCGCACTGAAACCCGGAGACGTGGACAAGATAAAAAATTGTTCGTCAGAACCTTAAAACGTTGTTCTTCTAGGCCTTAAAACTGCAGTCTTTGCCCACAAGTACAAGTCTGGTTAGGTTGGAAAAATTTGAATAAGCAAACGAGCAGCTTGGATGACTAAACAAGGAGAAGTGAATAAAAAATGTGGGCTACTGCTTAAAACTTTTAAACCTAAGTTACCAAATCGAGAGCAACAGCGCGTTTTTCTCGACCCGGCTCTCTTTGTCTCTGTGCATTAAACTCTCCTTTGCCTGCTTAGAAATTGTTCCCTTCTCCCTTTTTTCACTCTCCGAGTCTGCACCTAATGTTTAGATGTCGGTATGATGTAGTGCGGGCGTCTGCCCTGACGCGGGCGCGTGGCTGTCTGCACATTACAAAGGCTTCGGGTCACATAATCAGCACCGACACAGAAAGTGTCTCTTTCACGTAGGACAGATGTGTAGAAGAGTTTGGGAGATCGCCAACATTTCAGCCTGCCGCTGAACAGGACCACCGGGTCACGGCCGCAGCTGATTTTGTTTGCTCAAACGACGACTGAGAGCACCACAATCGTATCGCTAAAATGCGCTGGTCGCATGATATTGTTCGTATCTCGCGGGCTTCATTTTGAGCCTGGAACCACATGAGACTTTTTTTATCGCAATTGATGGAATGGGGGTTTCTGAAGGTGCTTTACAACTTTCCAATTCACATTTTTTTCTCTAAGGTGATTATTTGGTAGGTTAGAAAAATTAACGTAATTAGCTGATAAACATTTGCAAAAAAAATTGCCTGTGGTGTACAAGGAGGCTGGCAGTTGTATGCAACTGGTTTCACTGACCTAACTCAAATATATTGTTTTATAATCGTTGGTTCACGTTAGCTGGGACACCTTGTATATATATATTCGTTTGAGTGCATTGTTTCTGTTTTGAGTACAGTGGGACTGATGTGTTTTCAGAAATTTTTTCGTTAACTTCTCCTATTGTTTTACCATATTACAAGTAACATGCTGTGAAAGGGTCGAAGTTTTGTTAGAGTCTTGCCTTGTTAAGATCTGCTAGCCACATTCAACTGCGTATTGTGATTTTCTGTTACATCTTCAGGCAGGGATATTTTGCGACAAATGGCTGTTCTTCATTTTGTCTGGAAGTAGGCAAATTATTACCATTATCGTTTGGATATGTTCCACAAATGTGTGAATAAAATTTTGCGGTGTCTTTGAGCTACCAGAGTCGGTTTGGTGCTTACAGAACTATCCAATATTAGCTTAGTAAAGAATCCATTATTCAGCAGCTGGAAAGCCCAATAATAACGGTCTTTGAATTAGCAATCTGTCGAGGTCAGCAGAATCGATAATCTCAGTTGTCATGAGAATCAACTTTTCAGACTTTCAGCTTCCAAAGCAACCGAAGCACAATCGCAAAATTTTTGTGCACTCATTTCTTCAAATCTTTTCAATTGTAAAAGTGTGATAAGTTTTCCACATAACAGACGCCTTCAGCTTCTTTTCTGACCACGTGTATTCGGCACTCTTGCTGTCCTTCCTGCACGGTGATCATTATGATGCGCTGTCGCGTAGCTGGACAACTCATCCCATAGCTCTTTCCTTACTTCAGATTGTTTGCGAGTAATTCTTATAACCTAAAGATGGCTGCACTGCCTTCTTTAGCCATGTTCATTGAATACTCTTTGCTCAATTTTTTCGTATTTTATTCGCTGCTTACGGTGTTATTGTTAGTTTATTTAGTCTCTTAAAATAAAACACAAATGCATCTATTGGAAATATTTGTGCGCAAGACCAACACAGCAAATAGACGCGAATGATTCGGCACCAGAACCTGTGCATGCATATATATCACAGGCAAAGAGTGACGCATGTTCTGAAGTTATAAACATATTGTGAGTAAATTGACATGGATTCTCCATGTACTGCACAGATTTTGAAGGCCGCAATACATTGAAAAGTTGAAAAGCAGCACTTGCTGACGGCAGCACATTTATAACAGGCAACCTTTTACAATCACCGCAATATAAACAGAGCACTGGTGCAGAGCATAGTTCGCACATTTTACCTGCCACTTCCAAGTTTTCAAAAATCGATAGCGTCGGCTTTATGAGCCAGAATGAATAGGCTTTGCAAGGGGTAGTTGGTAGGGTAACAGAGAGGGCGCTACTAGGTCGCCTGGCTGTCTGAAGTCAGGATATTACATTAAAAGGCCGATTTCGCAGTAGGTGCCATGCTCCTTTCAAGTGGGACGCTGAGATGAGTATTGAACCCTCCGGGCTCTTCGATTCCGAGACAAAATTATGATGTCCCTAACAGGCAGGTACACCCTCCCAGTTTTTTAACCTGAACGCACAAGTGTCGACCGTTGAGTCGATAAGCGCCATACGACGAGGCACAGCAGCGAAATGAGCGAGAATACGCGCATGCGCGCAATGAGCACTTCTGTGCAGCTGTCCTCTGCGAGGCTGTTCTGGGAACGGGACCTCACCCCTGCTTCTTTGGAGCACCGTTATCTTCATCATCCTTTTTCTTTTCTGAACGCTTCCAAGAAGTTAAATAAGCGGTCAGGAGGTAGCGCTGGATGGAATGCGATATACGCCCGCTGATTAACTACATGCGTATCAGCATTCTGTTTCTTTTGGCTATGGATCACGTAGCACTTTCCCGTGGCAAATTCTTATCAATTCATTTCGCTTACTTCGCTTATCAATTCACACCATCCTCTCATACAGGAAAGCAGGCGGTACTACGTGGCCTTTTCTAATCTTTTCCCAGCGGCATGTAGAAAACAGAAGGAAATGCGATAACGCACAAAAAAAAGCAGGTGGGGTTGGATCCGGTTCCCGTAACAGCCTGGCAGAGGACAGCTGCACCGAAGTGCTCACTGCGCGCACGCGCGTATTCTCGCTCATTTCGCCGCTGTGTTCCGCTGTACGGCGCTTATCGACTCGCCGGTCGACGTTCGTGCGTTCAGGTTAAAAAAGTGGGAGGGTGTACAGTGTCGTTACCTCTTAAGAAGAACACACAAGAACGCGGTCACTCATTTAGGAGCGTCAATGCATCCTAGTCGAAGCTAAATGACAGCACATATTGGAAGCCCCTTCTCCAGGCATCTCTTAGCTCGCACAACTTTTCTTCGACCAGCGAAAGTGTATGCAGGAATCGGACTCTAGAGAGAGCGACCACATCCACGCATATTAGCCTTAACAGTGTGACGATCGTTTAGAGCACGCTGCTTTACGGAAATCGCGGAAGGTTACGTCTGCATGTCAAAGAGCATGTGTGTGGTGACAGAAATAAATATATAAGCAATAAGGCTTGATGCAAAGCGGATGTACACGAAAGGCGAATATTAAGTGTGCACAAAACATTGTTTTCTCTTTTAGGACGTGGGAGCAGGGCCTCAATTGCACATACCAGTTCTACGACGAGTGCCTTGAAGGTGTGCCACAGGTAGCGGCGTTTATTGTCATCAAGGGACTACAGGACAACACCGCTTCCGTCTGCAAGGTCGGGTCTGAAAGGAATAAGGGTGTGTATGGATGTGCGTCTAGCCCATGTGATTCTTAGCTTCGCAAAGTGTTTTCAATTAGATAAGTTTATAGACTCATGATAATCTCGGGGCCGTTTTCATTTTGGCGTGCATTCAAAATATGACACAGTCGAAATTCACGGTATAAGTTCCGAAACTTCCCAATTATACTTGTATTAAAACTAGCGTTTTGCATAGTAACTTTGCGAGAAATGTGACGATTATATTAAAAAGGAAATAAATCGTTTTTGTCCTACTGCAGTATATATGCTTTACCTTTTCAAGATAGGATTGAAAATACACATCACACATTGAGCCTGTTCTCGTAACCTGGGGCCGGTCAGAGCACTCGGAATGTTCTCAGCGGACAACTTCAGCACGGACATTGAAACAATATAGCCGAGATGTAAGCGAAAGAAAAAGCGGCTTTGCTGTCTCGTTGGAAGTAGCACTGGCCGCCACAACATCAGTGGCGTCACCATTTTTTCAAATCTAGGTCAATCAGCTTGGAAACGCACAGAAGACGAGCGCCTCCATTTTAAGATACCCAAGAGAGAAACCAGCATCTAGTAACACGAAGGAATGACATCAAACCTTTTGCGTGGATGAATGTAAAGCAACTAATCGTGGAAGCAATTGGCTAGAAATGAGAAGAAAATAGATTAGGGGCACAGAAGCTCCGGCTTAAAGGGTATGAAGCGGTAGCGTTTCACACATATGGACAACGTTTCTCACTAAACTAATTTTCGATTTCATTTATTTAGTTCATTTCTTTCATATTTTGAATTTTCATACTTCGAATATTAGCATAAGCAAACATTATCTTCCATTCTGCGCAGTTCGACATTTTGAATGCATTTCGCATCATTAATTATTTCAATTATTAATTTGATTCAAAAGTTAGCTGGGGTTTAGCTTTAGTAAACCCGGTGGGTTGCGTAAGCAATACTGTATGGCTACGCTCAGGTTTAGCATGTAGTACTGACAAGTGTGGTGCGATATGTTTAGGCTCCTCGCAGCGTGGCTACCGACCGGGTTTATTGGACGGCTTGAAGAGTATGCCCATCTACAGTTGCTCTTGTTGCTATGGTAACGACGCGCCATCTGCGGCGCGGCGTGGCTACCGACCGGGTTTACCCGACGGCTTGAACAGGGGCCCCCTCTGCGGTCGGTCTAACGGTCAAAAGTGGCTACCGGCCGGGTTTACAAGATGGGTTGAAACCTGGCGTAGTATTGCTTACGCAGTAATAAAATATTCATCATCACCATCATCATCAGCCTGATTATACCCACTGCAGGGCGAAGGCCTCTCCCATATTTCTCCACTTAACCCGGTCCTGTACTAGCTGCATCCACTTGACCTCTGCGAACTTCTTAATCTCATCCGCCCACCTAACTTTCTGCCGCCCCCTGCTACGCTTTCCTTCCATTGGAATCCAGTTTGTTACCCTCAGCGACCATCGGTTATCCTCTCTTCGCACTACATGTCCTGCCCATGTCCATTTCTTCTTCTTAATTTCCACTAGAATGTCGGTAACTTGAGTTGTTTCTCTGACCCACTCTGCACGCTTTCTGTCTCTTAATGTTACTCCTACCATTTTTCGTTCCATAGCCCTCTCGGTTGTCCTCAACTTAAGTAGAACTCTCTTGGTTAGCCTCAACGTTTCAGCCCCATAGGTGAGTACAGGCAAGATGCAACTGTTGTATACTTTCCTCTTGAGCGATACCGGTAAGCTGCTAGTCATAATCTGCGAGTGCTTGCCAAATGCGCTCCATCCCAATCTTATTCTTCTTGTTACTTCCTTTTCATGGTCCGGATCTGCGGTTACTACCTGTCCTAAGTAGACATATTCGCCTACTACTTCCAGTATTTCGCTACCTAATGTAAACTGCTGTTCCTTTCCGAGGCTGTTGAACATTACTAAGATAAAATATTGGAATTTTTTATTATTGTATAATGAAGCATTGCTTTTCATTCCGAGCATTTTGACATCGTTGAATCTCTCATTTTCTAATTGTTCATTTCGTTGAATGATTACAATTAATAATTAGTGAAATATACATCACATTTTCTAGTAACCATCAACAAGCATTGGCTTTTCGTTCTTAGCATGTTGACACCTTTGCTTGCCGCTTTTTTGCTTTCCAATTTTTCGAATCATGTCAATTATATAAATGACCAGTACAAACTACTATCATTATACTAATAAGCCGAAAGCAGTGAGGCCAAACGAGCTGCATAAGTTATCGCTCAAAACAACCACACGCTGCTGGTGGAACCAGAATACTCCCCTCCGAACTCCGTGTCTGATACTCTAACGTTGATATAAGCGACGCATGTTTCGTCTTGTACTTTCTTATGTGATGTCGAGCGTAGCCTATTCTTGAGAGTCACACTCCCCATAGTGATGGACGTAGAAAGTCATGATATACTGCGAGCATCACGTATGACGTGATCCAGTGGGGAGTACGAGAGCTGTGATAACGCTTTTCTAAGATTCCATGGCCTTATTCAGCTAATCAGTAAATATATGCAGGGAAGATGAGGACCTTTAAAAATGAGATACACAAGAAAAAAGCCAGTCAATGACTCGAAGAAAAGCATGGGGATACGTTTGTGTGTGTTGCACAATGGGAAGTAACAGTTATTCGTAAAAGCAGTTGGATAAGAGGGTGGAAGAAAAAACCGCCACGTGCCACCATTTGGATCAGAACCCACGACTTCCGACTTTCGCGTCGGGTGCTTTATCGCCGAACTACGGCAACGGCTGTTTAATTTGGTTCTGTCTTAGATATTTATGTCGACATTAACCTATTCTAGAGACTGTTCACTAGCGCCATCCTAAGCCCTAGCGGCGGACGTGGAACGCCCTTATATATTGCACGCTCCACGTATAACGTGATCCAAAAGGGAGGGCGGATGATGTCATCCTTCATTGTCTTTATGCCCTGTAATTATGTTGTTTATTTCTTGGCATGTTGCACATGGATGACTCCCAGAGTACGAGAAAACCACCCTGTGCTTGAACACCGTGGGCGGAAAGCTCCACGACTGCTTTAGAAATTTCAAAGACGATGTTAACCGGGCTTTGGCCAAGGCAGCTGCAAATGAAGTTATTCCTCATGCCTGCTGGTGAGTACACGTGGTAGGTACATTCAGTGCGCGAGCTGACTAGCCTCATGCAGCACACGTCTGTGGTCTTTCGGTAGGAACAGTTATGACCAAACGCGGAAATGTGTTTTGAAACTGAAGCTGCATTCCTCTTAATAAGTGCACAGTATTTATTGCCATAACGTCGTGATAATAATTTGCGCGGAGGCGGCATGATGCATAAAAGTTCATTTGCATTTAAAATTTCAGCCTCGATTTCCCAAAACACAAGTATTACGGCTGACATGGATGCCCGTAATTTGTCTATTTCTTGTGAAAAGCAGATGTGTTTTCAAATAATGTCGTCATATCATGGCAGACACATGCATGTAGAGTTCAAAAGAACTTGTCAAACCAGCGATAGTGCTGAGTTTTGACAATGGCTTCTATTAGTAGAAAATGTATGTCCTGATCACTACGAGAAAGGGACAGGTTAACGTTCAGTTACATTACGCGCCTAAAGCTAGAGAGAGCTTACAGAAGCGCGTTCACGATAAGTGCGCACATGATCATTGCGACACTATGGCTCCTGTATGGATTGGTGGCGACAAGGCTGCTAACTGGAGACCACGCTGATCGTCCTGGCGATAAAACGTGAAGATTTAACAGGGGCTAAAGTTATCTGAAGCTTAACATTATATTGCAACGACTTCTCGTATGTGTTGCAGTTAGTATGTGTTCCGCGGCTTTAAGGTTTTTTGTCTTTACCATCCCAAAGCGTCTCACGCTGTAAAGGAGTGTAGGGTTGTGGAAAGCTCGATCACATGGTGTTCGTTAATATTCACTGATATGATTACATGGTGTTGGTTTCTGGGGTTAACGTCCCAAAGCAACTCAGGCTATGAGAGACGCCGTAGAGGAGGACTCCGGTAATTTCGACCACCTGGGGTTTTTTAACGTGCACTGACATCGCACAGCACACGGGCGCCTTGCCTTTCGCCTCCATTGAAAAGCTGCCGCCGAGGCCGGGATTCGATCCCGCGTCTTTGGGAACAGTAGTCGAGCGCCGTAACCACTGCGCCACCCACATGGTGTTCGTTAATATCAACTAACATCACACAATACACGAGAGCATTGATTTTCGCCTGCATCTAAAAAGAGACACAGTGGCCAGGATTTGATCCGGCGTCTATAGTGGTTTGGGCGTCCGTCTCGGCTGCGGGAGGTGGTCAGTTCGAAACCCGCCGCCGGACACCCACCGGTAAAATTGGGTACAAGCGTCCCCCGGCCCGGTGCCCGGCTCTTTCAAGGGTGTGCGTTTGGGAGAGGCTCTGCTAACCCTGCTGTGCTCCCTCGGGGGCCTAGTTTCGAACAACCATGGTCTGCAAATAGTTGCGCCGATGTGGCAGTGATTCGTTCCGCCATCGGACAACAATAAGTCCGCCTTGCGCGGCAACAGCCCATTATGTGGCCCTTTTTTTTTTCGTTTTGTTTTTTTAGGACTGCTGCAGCTGAGGCTCTAAGGGAGCACTTCAGGTGAGGGTCAAAGGAAGTACCTTTGCAAGACAAACAGAACCACCTTTGCAAACCACTAGGATATTTTAGTGGTTTGGGCTCTCGAACGCTAAAGTTCGAGAGCCCAAACCACTAAAATATCGCGGCTTGGCAGCTGCCCGGTTTTTGTTGTTCAATAATAAGCCTTATTATGTTACATTGTTTTGCAGATTCATTTCGGCTTTGCTGTGAATAGATTTTGGTGATGCCTTATAAATCAAAAATACACTTCTGTGTTTGTTGTCTAGGCAGTAAGACTTATATTAAGTTGCAGAGTGGCTCTAAGATTTTGGTAGCAATCCTTTGGTTTTGCTTTTCATGTTTTCTGGATACCGCAGTTCGTACAAAGACGCCCTACACTGCTTCGACGAGGCCTTGGCTCCGTGCGAAAGCATAGGTGGCAAGCGCCTATTCTTTGCCTTTTTCGAGCGGGCGCTTGGGAATGCAGTCAAGCTGGCATGTCCTGACCATGTTGCGGGATCCGAGGCCTGCAAGTCATTGAAGAAGCTGCCACCGGTTGGGCCCCAAGACCGCAAGATCGAGAGCTACGTCGAGGTTTTAACGGAAATTGCCTCTTACATTTCAGGCCAGTGACTCTGTTGTATCGAACTCTTTTGTTTGCGTCTGCTTCTGCGGTTACGATTCCGCTCGCAAATCCATGCTGCACTCAGAAGAGGCCAGCACAATACATGTCAATAGGAGAAATTGATTGCAAGCTGTTCACCAATTCTAATAAACGTCCGTACTGGTTGATATAAGAAAGGCCAAAATGGATATGTTTATAGAGGTCATTGACTAGCACTCAAGTAAAATGTTGCAGATCTCAAGAGAAAATAGATGAGGTGCCCTGTAAAAGTGTGGGCACGAACCCTTCGCAGATTTATTTTCTGATTTTGGTGAAAGAAGACAGTGACAATCGAGTTTTGAAGTTTTTTTTTTTTAGGGTGATGAAACCCGCATTCCACGGACTAACATTTTGACGAGGTGAATTGTCTCCGTAATGCTGAAGGAAAGTTGCTCTCTAGCTCATTGATCAACGGACTTGGAGTTTCCCTCACATCCTGGTTTCATGGGCGCACTGCGTACCATCTGTGTGCGGCGCAGCCTGGAGGCGTCCTACCATCCATAGTCTATCGATGACGAATGTACCAGAACAACTCTGTAGAAACATTTAAGACTGCTTATGTGTAAAACTGAGAATGCATCATTATTTGGGCAGCCAAAGGTTTGCTGAAAGTGTTTTTAAATTTAATAAAGTGGATTTCTAGAATATCTTTGTTGGTTTATTGTACATAAGACCGGATATATTCGAGTGGATTCGCACGAAGATGACGAGAGTAGCTGGGTTGCACGCCCTGCTAGCAAACACGTAGTCGAAAGCTTCAGTGCGCCGAGACCTAGCTGTCATAAGCCACTGGATATGCGCTGCCTATTTTATCTGTTTGGTGGTTCGTATTCTATTCAATGGTTAGTATGGCGGTAACATCAATGGGAATACAAAACACACCTTAGTAGGTAATAAGTGCCGCAACGCGCCCAATAGGTGCCGCTCAACACACTTTAACCATCATCCTTTCTTGCCTATGCGCCGCGTGCTTGCTTGGCGCATCGAGGTCCTGGTTTCGAACGTCAATTACGACTAATTTTTTTATTCGAGTATTTCTGGCTTGTGGACGTCGCACTCGCCAAAATTTTGATGGCTGCTATTGATTGTTAACAGCGCTAACTACAACAACGTCAGAAGGAACTTCGCGCAAATGGACAAGTAATGATGTCGCCTCAAAACCTACTGCTGAGGTTCAGTGATCATGGCGTTAGGCTGTATTCTACGAGTGCGTGATTTCAAATGATCTGCCAACATGGAGAAATATCAATGGACGCCAAACTGAGACAACCGTCCGTTGGGCGCTATCAGGTAACAAGATCGGCATGAGGTCGAAAGGAACCTGACAATGTCCACACCGGCGCTTGCTATCTGCATGCTTTCAATCCGTCGTTAACCACTGCCGTCGTGTCAGCAGTGCGCAAAAAATTATAGTTTGAATTTTTTGCACACTGCTGACACGACGGCAGTGGAGCGCAGCTCGCATACTCTATTCGTCTCTACTGCTACGTCTGCGCCACGATTAGGCCGACTTTTATCTTACCAATTATATACACCCGCTAGACAAGTCACACTTCGTTGCACTGTTGGCTGGCTTTTATTGAGAAAGCAATACTGCTCGCAGTTTGAGCCGTCAGCGTGGCCCGGCAGTGACCACCATTGAACTTTGACCTTTAGACGACCCCAACCTGATAGGAGCTGTCAACTTGGGTCTTTTGTTTCAGATGGGACGGGTATGTCAGAATCATCCTGTCAGGACCCTGGCATTCAAGTTACTCCTAGAGCCCAAATACTCCTAGAGCCCAAGTTACTCCTAGAGTCCATACGGCTTGGTTAAAGAGGGGCTTTATATGTTGGCTGGCAGGAGCTGCCAACTTGAGTCTCTCGTTTCACATCGGATGCTTATGTTCGAATCAACCTGCCTGCCAGGACTGGGGAATTTCGTTACCCATCTAGGCCACTAAGGGACATTCATACGGTTTGGCTAAAGCGGGGCTTTATGTGTGGGCTGGGGAAGAAGAAGAAGAATGCTCGGTCACCTACAGCTATTTTTTTCGCTCAATATTCGGTTCAGCAGCGTGGAACTCTTCTAATTGTTTTGTTTCGCCTAAATTAACAGGTCAAACGTCACATCTCTCAACAAGTGCTAATATACCCTAACTACATTTTGCGAATGCTCTCATCAGTATTCAATTTTTTCACGACGAAAAAACTTAGATTTACTGTAGCACTTACACGTAAGCCATACTTCAAATCTATTTTGTGCATGCGTATACAGGCTTAGGCGTATGCCCAAGTAAATTTATATAGGTAGTATTGATATACCATTCTCTGTATTTACCGCTACCATTAGTAAGTGAAGCAATGGATCATGAGAGAGGCAATTATTCGAGGATCTGCTGTAGATATTCGATTGCTTGCCACGAGCCCTGCGAAACCTAATGGTTATTATAATCGTTCGTGGTTACCAATGTAGCTGAGCTGTCTTGGTGGGTTAGCTGGCAAACGTGACGAAGCGAAGCACGCAGATCGCAACACACACACGAACAGAAAAACAAAACAGAGGAAGACTTAGGCTTGCATACGGAGATGCGAAAGCCGTAGTCCTTGTGGTCGAAAATTTTTCGACAAGCATTACAGTTTTTCTAGGAATATATATATCTGTAGATTTGACTACCGACGACATTAGGGTGAGACAGGAAGACATAGTTGAGGTTTTCACAGCTGCTAAATCTCAATGTGAGAGCATTTATTGTCTCATTAGTGGCAAAGCGAGGCTGTGTCGGCAGAGCGTGTCATCAGAGTGTGTCGGCAGAAGGGATGTAAGAAAGTAAGAAACAAAAACGTGCTACAGCAATAATTCGATCCACCATTCCTCCGTTCTCCAGCGAGAGCTCACATCAATAGTCTACGCTAACTTCTTGAGCACGTGCCACAATTAATTTTGTCTAGCGTAAGGGCGCCGGAGGACAGCGAGTGATAGAACAGCAGTAAGCGAGAACAAAAACAGATAAAAATGAAGAAATTACAAAGCAAATTACATGCCCAGACGAAGACAAGTCCACTTGTCAAAACGTTGGCTCGTCTGCGAACTGAGGCGTACCCCATTTACCCTTGTTCGGTTCTTTCTCATACCGTGCAAACCATCTTCTTCTTTTCGTTCTACCTGAAAGGTGTTCCTAAGTATATGTTATGAAAGGCAACGAAATCGATTCGAAATCGGCGTTTACAATACTGAAAGCAAAAGAAGACAGTGAATCTCCTCTTAAACATATGCGTGGCGCCATTTAGAGAGCTTGAAAAAAATTAGCTAAGGTTGTGCTCTGGTTTATCCTGGATGCCTGACTACACCTGTGTCGATCTTGTGATTAAACACACGATTGAGTAGTTTAATTTGTGGTTTCTTTTTTATTTGTGCCAATTAATATGCAGCGATGATCCGTGTAGTAGTGAGACTTGGTTTCTGTTTTGTTTATCTGCATAGTCGAGCTTGCGTTCTTGTGTTGAAGAACCAAGTCTAGACTGGCCCCCATTGGGTGGTCGCTTTTGGCTGGCATAGGTGCAACTCCAAATCAAAACTCTCTTTCACTGTTGGCACTAAAGACGTTTTACGGTTCGGATGTTGGTTGTAGTAACCCATGGAGACCACTAGGTGCTTCTCTGCATGGCTTGACACACCTATTGAGGGAACGTCCATAGCCGTGCTACCATTAGCTTGGGGGGGAGGGGTATATACACACCGTTAACAACCGCACAGCTTTCGCACTGTTTATCACGCGCACCGTTTCACCATTTCGTGACGGCACCGTTGGGACTAGATGGTTGCATACCAGCTTATATATTGCTCCTGATGTTAATCATGTCAGAACGTGATCACCAACTTGTTTGCGTAGTCTCGCTATTGTTCCACCCTTATTCAATTCCCGACGCCGCTAACGAGTAGATGACCTTTAACCTTTAACCTTACGCTTATAGTTTGTGTTGACCTTTGACTTATTACGTGGTCAAAACGAGTTGGTTCTATGACCTACGTGACTTCGCTCTAAGGCTTGACCTTCAAGTTGCTGAAGGGAAAACCGACACTGACGCTGACGACTCGAGTTGGCAGGCTAAGGGAAGCTTCCGCTTCAAAACGTTACTGGGGACACTTAAGCTGAGCCTTTAAGTGTATGGCGCCAGAGCGTATGCTACCTGCCGACATATAAGTTCCGCTTTAGCCTTGTCACATGGATGTGCCTGCGTGTCCTAGGGGTAACGTCCATATGAAAGGAGAGACCCGAGTTGGCCGCTCCTGTCAGATGTAATGTCAGCCAACCATACGCACAGCCAGTGCTCGGCCATGTCAGCTGCAAGCTACGGCCTGCCCGTGCCACGTTCTAAGGCTTGACCTTTGAGTGGCTTAAGAGCAAACCGACACTGACGCTGAGGGCTTGAGCTGGCTGATATAGTGAAGCTTCCGTTCAAAACAGCACTCCGCAGTGGTCTCGTGCATCTCTCACAAGAGAGCAGCAAATAAGCCTCGAATTAGACTTGAATATTAGTGCGAAATGCTTGTTATAAACGGCAAACGCCTAAAGGAATTAACATTCAGCAACATGTAAGGCAGAGATACCAGAAATGCTTTCTCATTGCTTTAGCTAAGCAGACTTAGGTCACTCCTCAATTTATTTTGATTTCGAACGAAGAGGCCTTCAATATGGAGGCGGGTCCCACAAGAGAGCAGCAAATGAGCCTCGAATTAGCATCGAATAACAGTTCGAAATGCTTGTTAAAAACGGCAAATGCCTAAAGAAATTAACATCCAGCAACCTGTACGGCAGAGACACCAGAAATGCTTTCTTATTGCTTAAATTAAGCAGACTTAGGTCACCCCTCAATTTTTTTATTCCGAACGAAGAGGCCTTCAATATGGAGGCCGAAATTCGTCACGATAACATCTTCCCCATTGGCAGAAATGTCTGTTGTGACTGGGACATATTTAGAGCGTATTTCTCAAGACAACCTACCGCAGGTGCTCTCTTTTTTCCGCGCACAGATCGACAAATGGTATATTTATTCTAGCTCATGAGGGTCCAGTCAAGATAAAAAGGTAAGAACCGGACATGCCGGTGCCCGATTAAAAAAAAACCTATGGATCTGGACCACGCAATGGTGTCAGGGCGGTGCGGTCTTATAAGGTTGGCCGGAGCCTGCTCAAAGTTTAAATTCGGAAATATTGCGCAACAAAAGTTTCAGGCTGGGCCAGAAATTATCCGCATCGTCCCAAACACCAAAATTGACTCCACTTTTTACCTGCGACGAGCGATAGACTGCCGCACGCCGAAGGAATTACCCTAAACATACAAACGTGGCACCGGCGCAAGACTGGATCGAGAAAAACAAAAACCTACAAAAAATGTTAGCCACGAGCATATGGTTACGCTCGAAGGCTTTCACGAAGATCGGGATGTAATAGACGCATTGTCAGCTACTAGTCTCTCAGGCTCTGGCACGCGCCCTACCAACAAACATCGTTCTTCTCCAGAGCACCTAGCGCTTCATCTTCTTTGCGGCCGTTCCAATTTGCCCTGCGAAGCCGAAGTCCGCTGGGCCAGTGACGCAGTTTCATGAGGGTTCGAGTGCTTCAAGTGCGCAACATGGAAAAGTTCAGTCTTCGACGAACGGCGAGCTGTCGCAGTTAAACGTGCAATCTAGTAACTGACATAAACAATGGCGGTAGCAACGACGTAAGGTCCATCGTAGTGCGCCAACAGTTTCTGGTGAAGGCCATGCCGGCGAAGTGGTCGCCAAAGCCACATCACCTCACCCGGAGCGCAGGTAACATGTCGACGGTGCTCATACCTGCGTGCTTTGAAACGTTGAAAGCGAACGGGCAATTCGCCGAGATACTTCGGCCAGGCACAGGGTCTCTGCTGCAGGGATCGTCGCTGACTGAGAATGGCAAGATTGTATCCAAGGTGGACAGGCGTACAGAAGAAAGGGCGTAACCCGTCGTTTCATGGGTCGCAGTCTTAAAAGCGTAGGTTACAAAAGGCAGGATGGTGTCCCAGCTTCTGTGATCCGCAGCCACGTGAATTGAAAGAATATTGGTCAACGTTCAGTTTATCCGTTCAGTCAAGCCATTTGTCTGCAGGTGATAGGGCGTCGAGTGGCGAAAAGTTGTTGCGTGGAAACGCAGCAGGTCTTCGATGAAATCCGCAGTGAACTCACGACCGCGGTCACTTATAATAATCCGTAGTGGCCCGTGGCCTAAGATGATCGAGCAGAGTAGAGACACAGAACCCTGATGTGCTGTAGCCGATAGAATAACGGCCGTTTCGAAGTACCGAGTTAGATAATCGGCGCAAATGACAATCCGGTGATCGTCAAAGCAAAACTTTGGAAACGGACCCAACAGATCGATGCCGATTTTGTTTCAAGGTTGCGCTCGGAGGCGGTACAGGGTGTAGGAGCCCAGCAGGGGCAACTGTAGGACTTTTGTGCCGTTGGCACTGCGTGCAAGTGGCCACGTAGTGTTCAAGGGTCCATTGCATCTTAGGCCAATAAAACCGTTCTTGAGCACGGCTGAGCGCGCGAGCTGATCCGAGATGACCAAACCTGAGTTCGTGAAATGCGCACAAAACAGATGGATAGAGGTTTTTAGGAAATGCAAGTAGTAGTCGTGGGCCTAATTGAGAATAGTTCTTACACAGGAGCCTGTCGCGTACACAAAAATGGCCAGTAACCTGACGAGTGTGCGGATAATTGAACAGAGGTCTTTTTCCAGTTCCGATTTAAAACCTTGGTTTGGAAACTCTGAAAACAGGACAGAAATGCTATTGACGAAGTGGTCGGCATCTCACTCGGTGGTGGCTACGGGAAGCCGCGAAATGCAGCCTGTGTCAGCGTGCCACTGGCCGCGTTTTTAGGTAACGTCTAAAGTGTTATCTAGATAATGTCTAAAGGGCAGCGGTGGCGTAGCGGTAGAACATCCGTCTCGCATGCAAGAGGACCGGGGTCAAATCCCGGTGCCGCGCAACTCTCCACCGGATTGAAAAAAAAAGAAAATCCGCGTGTCGATGGAATTGCATAAACAGGTTTGGGGTGCTACCTGATGCCGGCGAACACCTCCGGCAATGCACTCCCTCACAAGAACAGGCGTTGGCCAACCTGGTGCAGTAATTTGCCGCAACATCCTATGATAAGCTCCATAAAACCCCAGCCCTCAGTCACCAGCGGCAGCGGAACAACTGACCACGGCGGCGGTCAGACCTGTGACGCAGCAGGGGGAGCTAAGAATACCTGGCTCCGCTGGGCAGGTCGCCATTGGAAACTGACCCTGGTAACGTTTAACGCTAGAACCCTAGGTAGTAAAACTAGTTTAGCAGTGCTGTTAGAGGAACTAGAGGGTATGAAATGGGATATCATAGGGCTTAGTGAGGCTAGGAGGCCGAATGAGACATATACTCTACTGAAGGATGGGCATGTACTGTGTTATCGAGGTTTACCAGAGAGGCGACAACTAGGAGTAGGTTTCCTTGTCAATAAGTATATAGCGGGTAATATAGATGAATTCTATAGTATTGATGAGAGGGTGGCAGGCATCGTTATTAGGCTTAATAAGCGATATAAATTGAAGAATGTACAGGCCTATGCACCTACGTGTAGTTATGGTGACTAGGCAGTTGAAAGCTTCTACGAAGATGTAAAATCGGGAAAGCGAAAAGAAAAGACGCAGTTTACTGTACTAATGGGCGACTTCAATGCCAAGGTAGGCAAAAAGCAGGCAGGAGACCAGGCAGTAGGTGACTATGGCATTGGTTCTAGGAATAGCAGGGGGGAGTTTCTAGTTGAGTTTGCAGAGCGCAATAACTTAAGAATCATGAACACCTTCTTCAGCAAACGGAAGAACCGGAAATGGACATGAAAACGTCCTGACGGGGAGACTAAAAATGAAAATGACTTCATAAAGTGTTCAACCCCCGCCATTATGCAAGATGTAGAGGTTATCGGGAAAGTGTAATGCAGTGACCACAGGATGGTGAGGTCCCGAATTAGCCTAAATCTGAAGTGAGAACGCAACCGATTAGTAAGAAAGAAACTCATCAACGAATCAGCGGTGAGTGGGAGGGCAGAAGAGTTCAGGATCTCGCTACGGAATAGATATTCAGCTCTAACCGAGGATGGTGAAATTATCCTAGAAGCAAGGAACAATAATTTCAGAGATATCATTACTGAGTACGCGGTAGAAGTAGGCGGTAGGATAGTTAGAGAGGATACCGGTAAGCTGTCTAAGGAGACAAAAGATTTGATTAATAATCGCCAGAGTATGAAAGCTTCCACTCCAACAGACCAGATCGAACTGGCCGAGATATCAAAGCTAATCAATAAGCGCAAGGTGGCCGATATAAGTATAACATGGAGAAAATTGAGCATGCTGAAAAGAACGGGGGAAGCATTAAAGCGGTAAAGAAGATATTGAGCATAGGCAAAAACCAGATGTATGCGATAAGGGATAAGGCGGGAAACGTCATCACGAGTATGGACAAGATAGTCAATGTAGCCGAGGAGTTCTATACAGATCTCTACAGTAGCCAAAGTAGTTAGGACCGCAAAGAGATTGGCGGCAGGGAAAAAAACAGTCCGACGTTCCACCTGTGACGAAGGACGAGGTCAAGAAAGCATTAGAAACTATGAAAAGGAGGAAATCAGCTGGAGAGTATCGGATAACTAAAGATTTGCTGAAGGACTGGGGGAATATTGCCAGGGGGCGCTCAGAGTGAAAGACGACGTTGAAGTGAATCGGCTCCGGACTCGCAGGACGTATCTAAACCTTGGACCGTGTGATTCTACCTGTACCGGCTCTGTAGTCTAGCCCCAGTCGCCAACACCGTGACAAATCTGGTGGAGGTGCTGGGTATTCTATTTTGAGCAGCCAGTTTGCCGCAGTTCTCAAGAAGGTTTTGACTCCGTGGGCTGGCACAAACGTTCGCACCGTGGGTGGTCATCTGATTACTCCTCTGGGCATGTGCACGGCCAGAGTTCAAATTCAAGAATCAACATTTGTGGTAAGCTGCCTTGTTCTGAAAAGCTGTTCGCGTGACCTGATTCTGGGCGTAGATTTCCTTCGTGAATATGGCGCAATTATTGACCTCCGGAATTCCAAGGTCTCGTTTTCTACCGAGAAAGCAGTGGGCCTCAGCGGTGCGAAGCGACCACTCAATGTGCTTCGAGTTTATGAGGACAGTGTCACTCTGCCACCCCGAACCAGCACCTTCGTTAATGTCAAATGCAATGCCCTTAACGATGGTGACGCAATAGCCGAAACTAACGTATCGTTACTGTTGACACAAGGAGTTTGCGTGGCCCGCAGTTTGATACATCTTCACCGTGGTCAGTCCAAGGTACTTGTTACAAATTTTTCGCACGAGTATCGGCACCTTTTTCGTGACACTTCCGTAGCTTTCGCCGAACGCATATCTGATGTCTCCGAGTGCTTGTCCGCAGAAACCGTGCCACCGCCCACATCCCTCGACAATCTCGATGTCAGCTCAGAGCTATCGGTCAGCCAGCGCGACCAGCTGTTTTCATTGTTACTCGAATTCAAAGAGTGTTTTGCATCGTCGTCAAAAGTGAATCAAACTCCCATCGCCAAGCACCAGATCGTGACGTTCGATAATGTGCGCCCAATCCGCCAGCACCCCTACCGCGTCTCTTCGACCGAGCGCGAAGTTATTAGGTCACAAGTTAAGGAAATGCTCGAAGATGAGGTTATCCAGCCTTCCAATAGCCCGTGGTCCTCCCCGGTCGTTCTAGTTAAAAAGAAAGACGGCACGTTACGTTTTTGCGTCGATTACCGCAAACTGAACGCCGTAACCAAGAAGGATGTCTACCCCTTGCCGCGGATTGACGACTCTCTCGACCGTCTTCGGCGTGCAAAGTATTTTTCGTCCATCGATCTAAAAAGTGGCTACTGGCAGATTGAGGTCGATGAGCGAGATCGTGAGAAGACGGCCTTCGTCACACCCGACGGCCTTTACGAATTTAAAGTTCTACCTTTCGGCCTGTGTTCCGCGCCGGCCACATTTCAGCGGATGATGGACACTGTCCTCGCCGGCCTTAAATGGCAGTGTTGTCTAGTCTACCTAGATGACGTGGTGGTCTTCGCAGAATCATTTGCACAACATCTTCAGCGCCTGCGGTCAGTACTCGAAGCCCTTCGATCCGCTAACTTGACACTTAAGCCACAGAAATGCCACTTTGGCTACCGAGAGCTTAAATTTCTCGGCCATGTCGTCAGCGCCGCCGGCGTGAAGCCCGACCCTCACAAGATTGCTGCTGTTGCGGACTTTCCGATTCCACGTGACAAGAAAGCTGTTCGCCGATTTCTCGGCTTGTGCAGTTACTACCGGCGTTTTATCGATAACTTCGCTGATCTCGCTGAACCGCTGACTCAGCTCACCCGGGGAGACACCCCTTTTGTTTGGACGCACGAACAAGAACCTGCTTTTGCCGAGCTGCGTCTCCGTCTCCAATCGCCGCCTGTTCTAGCCCATTTCGATGAGCAGGGGGAGACAGAAATACACACCGACGCCAGTAACATTGGCCTTGGGGCGGTTCTCGTGCAACGTCAAGAGGGTGTTGAACGAGTCATCGCCTATGCCAGCCGTACTTTATCCCGCGCCGAGACGAACTATTCAACTACTGAAAAGGAATGCCTCGCCATTATTTGGGCTGCTGCGAAATTTCGCCCCTATCTTTATGGTCGCCCATTTAAAGTTGTCACTGACCACCATTCTTTGTGTTGGCTGGCCAACCTGCGTGACCCATGCGGCCGCCTGGCGCGATGGAGCCTTCGCCTACAGGAGTTCGACCTCACTATTGTTTATAAGTCCGGACATAAGCATGAAGATGCTGGCACGCTCTCCCGCGCGCCTGTCGAGCTCGCTCCACCAGACACGGATGACGCTGACAGTTTCCTCGGAGCTGTTGATGCTTCAGATATGTCACATCAGCAGCGTGCAGATCCAGATTTACGAGCACTGATTGATTATTTAGAAGGTCAGCCAGCCACCATACCTAAGTGCTTTTCTCGGAGCCTCTCAACTTTCTGCCTGAGAGGTGGTGTGCTTTATAAGCAGAACTCTAGATCCGAGTCAAGAACCTACCTCCTCGTGGTACCCACAGCTCTGAGAGAGGAAATCCTTTCCGCGTGCCACGATGAACCAACATCTGGCCACTTGGGCTATTCTCGCACACTTGCTAGGACACGACAGACATTCTACTGGCCCAACCTTGCCACTGTTGTTAAGCGCTATGTCAAGAGCTGTCGGCAATGTCAGCGTCGGAAGGTTCCGCAATCAAAGCCAGCGGGACTCCTCATGCCCATAATACCACCACGAGCACCATTTGATCAAGTCGGCATGGACCTTCTCGGTCCTTTCCCTCGGTCCTCTGGTGGCAACCGTTGGATAATCATCGCCACAGACTATCTGACTCGCTATGCCGAGACCAAAGCGTTACCTAGTGGTACAGCGTCAGAAGTTGCCCATTTCTTTGTACACCAGATCATACTACGGCACGGTGCTCCTACCTGTATTATTACTGATAGAGGGACTGCCTTTACTTCAAAAATGATGACCGAAGTCTTTCATCTCAGTGGTACGGCGCATCGAAAAGCTACTGCTTACCATCCGCAGACCAATGGGCTGACGGAAAGGCTTAATAAGACCATCGCGGATATGCTGGCGATGTACGTCGACGCCCAGCACAAGACTTGGGATGCGATCGTACCATATGTGACGTTCGCATACAATACGGCAGTCCAAGAGACTACACGTTTCACGCCGTTTCGCCTCGTTTACGGCAGGGAGGTTCAGACGATGCTGGACGCAATGCTCCCTTACCAAACAGATACCGAACTTTGTTCTGACGCCGAGCAGTTTGCCCAAGATGCTGAGCAAGCACGCCAACTAGCACGCGTCCACATCACCCAGCAACAGGACAGGGATTCACGCCGGTACAACCTCCGCCACAGACAAGCTTCCTACAACACCGGGGACCAGGTGTGGGTGTGGATTCCTGTTCGACGCCGCGGCCTTTCAGACAAGCTAATTTGCCGCTACTTCGGACCATATAAAATCGTGCGACGCATCAGTAACGTCAATTACGAGGTGCTCCCGGATGGATCAGAGCACACAGGCCGTCGGCTACCTCGTCCAGAGACAGTTCATGTCTTGCGACTGAAGCCGTACTTTGCACGCTGACTGACAAACTACATCAACAAACTTTTTTTTGAGGGGGGGAGGTTGCTTTTGTACGCTTGTGTGCGCGTGTAACTGTGTGCGTTACGCTTAAGGAGGGAGGAATGCCAGGGGGCGCTCAGAGTGAAAGACGACGTTGAAGTGAATCGGCTCCGGACTCGCAGGACGTATCTAAACCTTGGACCGTGTGATTCTACCTGTACCAGCTCTGTAATCTAGCCCCAGTCGCCAACACCGTGACAATATCGTGCGAGAAAAATTGGCCACTCTGTATACGCAGTGCCTGGTGTCATCGACGGTATCGGAACCATGGAAGAATTCAAACATTATCCTCATTCATAAGAAAGGGGACGCTAAGGACCTTAAAATTACAGACCAATCAGCTTACTGTTTGTTACGTATAAGGTATTTACTAAGGTAATCACTAATAGAATCAGGACAACCTTAGACTGCAATCAAGCAAATGATGAAGCAGGTTTTCAGAAACGGTACTATACTATCGACCATGTGCATACCATCAATCAGGTGATAGAAAAGTGCTCGGAATATAACCAGCCCTTATACATAGCATTCATTGATTATGAAAAAGCATTTGATTCAGTTGAAACCTCGGCGGTGATGCAGGCATTGCGAAATCAGGGAGTAGACGAGCCGTACGTGAAAGTGCTGGAAGACATATATAGTGGCTGGACAGCAACCCTAGTTCTGCATAAAGAAAGTAACAAAATTCACATAACGAAAGGCGTTAGGCAATGAGACACAATCTCCTCAGTGCTATTCACAGCTTGCTTAGAGGAAGTATTCAGAGACTTGGAATGGGAGCAGTTAGGAATAAGGGTAGATGGAGAATACCTCAGTAATCTGCGATTTGCTGATGACATTGCCTTGCTAAGCAACTCGGGGGATGAACTGCAAATAATAATTGATGACCTAGACAGGAAAAGTAGAAAGTTAGGCTTGAAAACCCATATGCGGAAGATTAAGGTAATGTTCAACAGCCTCGGGAAGGAACAGCAGTTTACATTAGGTAGGGAAGTAATGTAAGTAGTAGGCGATTATGTCTACTTAGGACAGGTAGTATCCGCAGATCCGGACCATGAAAAGGAAATAACAAGAAGAATAAAATTGGGATGGAGCGATTTTAGCTAGCACTCGCAGATTATGACTAGAAGCTTACCGGTATCGCTCAAGAGGAAAGTATACAACAGTTGCATCTTACCTGTACTCACCTATGGGGCTGAAACATGGAGGCTAACCAAGAGAGTTCTACTTAAGTTGAGGACAACCCAGAGGGCTATGGAAAGAAAAATGGTAGGGGTAACATATAGAGATAGGAAGCGTGCAGACTGGGTCCGAGAAATAACTCAAGTTACCGACAATTTATGGGAAATTAAGAGGAAGAAATGGGCATGCGCAGGACATGTAGTGCGAAGAGAGGATAACCGATGGTCGCTTAGGGTAACAAACTGGATTCCAAGGGAAGGAAATCGTAGCAGGGGGCGGCAGAAAGTGAGGTGGGCGGATGAGGTTAAGAAGTTCGCAGGGGTCAAGTGATGCAGCTAGCACAGAGCCGGGGTAAATGGAGAAATATGGGAGAGGCCTTCGCTCTTCAGTGGGTACAGTCAGGCTCATGATGATGATGATGAAAGTGTACTCTTGGAGGCGAAGGACCGCTGCAAGGCACTCCTGCTTCGGGACCGTGTAGATCCGCTCAGGTTTGCTGAGAGGATGGCTTGCGTATGCAATAACATGGTCTTGTCCACTGCAGCATTTAACCAACTTATCCCCAATGCCAACATCGCTTTTGTCGTGTGGACGTCTGTGGGTGCGTCAGAGTCACACACATTCGAAATAAGCCCTCTTTTGTAGCAGACTTGTCCGCAGGGCGGCAATGTCACCAAATTGGTGTAATAAAACGAAGGTAATAAGAACATAACCCAAGAAAACTGCGAAGCTACTCGGCAGTCTTGGGTGGTGTCAATGACTCTACCGCCGCTGTTTTCTGAGGATCAGGTCGTACCTTGTCCTCATCAACAAGGTGCCCAGCACCAATGCCTGGCGCTCGCCAAACAGGCACTTCTTCGAATTGAGGACGAGGCCAGCGTTACGCAAACAGTCTAAGACAATAGTTTAAGCGTTTGTTATGTTCATTGAACGTCCTGCCAAGTATGGCATCGCGCAGGTAAAACATGCCAACTTTAAACCTCGCAACACCATGTTCTTAAATCTTCCGATTGTTGCAGGCGCATTGCAATGTCCACAGGGCGTAACATTAAATTCTTAAAGTCTATCCGGCGTGAGAAATAATTTTTTTCCTTCTCATTAGGGTGCACAGGTATTTTCCAAGAACCTGATCTTAGATCGACGAACGAAAAGAAAGATGTGGCAGAAAGGCAGTCAGTGGCGTCATCTATATGAGGTAGTGGGTACAAATCCTTTTTAGTGATGGCGTTTAGACGTCGATAATCAACGCAGAATTTCCACATACCATCCTTCTTGCGTACCAGGATTACACGGGCCGCCTAAGGACTCGAAGACTCCTGAATTACTACCATGTGAATCATTTCTTCGCATTTCCCCTTCATGGATCACTGCCTTGTCGTGGCGGAGCGGCTTGCGAAACTCAATGAAGTCGTGAGCTCTGGTGTGTAGGGCCACCCAAGATAGACAGGTCACGACAGAGAGTTCTGACAAAATGTGATTCACTGGAGAAGGTAATGGCAACCCACTCCAGTATTTTCTGCCAAGAAAACCCTATGGCCAGTCACAATAGCAATAATTGTGCTGCTGGTGGAGACTTGAGCGTTCCTTGGACGGCCAGAAGATCATATCAGTCGATATTGGCGACCATAAACCCTGAATGCTCATTGGAGGGTCAAATTCTAAAGTTAAAGCTCGGCTACTTTGGACATCTGATGAGAAGAGAGGAGTCGCTGGAGAAAGATTTGATGTTGGGAAAGGTTCAGGGTCGCCGGAGAAGGGGTAGGCAGCGAACGCGATGGTTATATGGCATCCTCGAGGCGCTGCAGATGAAGTTATGTTACTTTAGGAAGGTAGTGAGAGACCGGAAAGCGTGGCGTGACATGGTCCATAGGGTCACGAAGAGTCGGACACGACTGAACGACTGGACTGAACTGAAGCTTTTTTGCGCTTGTCCGTTGATCCCCTTGCACTCGAATGCTCACACTTGATGGGGCTTCTGGCGCATCGGACAGTAAGAAATGGTGCCTATTCCATGACGAGTGCGAGACGCAGAGATAGAAGACGATCCAGTGGGTTAGGCGAAGTTGCAAATAGGTGAGTATTGGAGCAGAAGGTCCACCCGAGCTAGGTACTGAAGGGTACTGAGGCTGGTGTTGTCCATGCTAGTAATTGTGGATGTTGCTGACGATGCCTTAGAAATAGGGTCGGCTGGATTGACTCCTACCGCTGCCAACGCGGAGAGCATATCGTGTTCACAGGAGGCAAATTTCAAGCCAATTGATAGAACAGCGTGTTCGGGGAGGAATTAATTTTCCACAACCAGGTGTGGAAAATAATTCCTCCCCGAACCAGGTGTGGCGGTTTACCACAGATACCAGACAATGAGGCACAAGGACATTCTTCCCACACGCTAAATAAATAGGTTGTAGTACAGCCTCAAACATGTCACTAATGCCAGGCGATGAGGTAACTGGGACGTACACTGCAGTCCACAATAGCACGACTATGTCGTGGGACACGCTAAGCACAACTTCCGCATTGCTCAAAGTTTCCACGAGACTAGGCAAAAAGTTGTGCTTGAAATAAACCACCCTACCATGACAGTCAACTTAGCGATATTGTAGCGCAAAACAGACAAAACAGACGAGAAGACCGAACAACACGAGCGCTGTAGCGCTAAAAATGTTTAAATAAAACATCCAACTCTGAATTTATATCTTGAATGGAGCGGACAATAACAACAAACTTTGCTTGGAAATCTAATCTACCCAGTTTGACTTCCACACTGCACGCTCCCAAAGACCGAAGCGATTCGCCACTCACTCCACAAAGCGTCGATTTCAGGGCACACTGAAACATCATTTTGCGCCTTAGCAACCGTTTATACCCTAAGCTCATTTTTGAAGCAGTTGCCCGGTATCGACAAGAGCCGATTTAGAAACACCATCAACGAACACGTTAACATTGTTCTTAAACATTAATGCAGGGGGAGGTATGTCGGTGCTTAGCAGACGTCCAGTGACCTCACCTGCATCGGTCACGCTGGCTAGTTTTCCAGATGTGATGATAAGGTTCGGCATGTCCGGGATAGCGGAGGAGGGGTCATGTTGCGATCTGATGCGAGAGAAGGGTTCCTCAAGTTCTGTGGGCCAGTGGTCAGGTGCGGAAATGGGTTGAAAGGCTGATTGTTCTTAAGGTGCTGATGGACGGGCCATGCAGTATACATCGTGGAGCCATAGTGATACGAGCGTCGACCATGGCAAAACCGCGAGATGTGGCCAGGATTACTACACCGGTAGCACACGAAAGGCGGACGAACAAAAGGTGGCCTAGGGAAAAGATCGACGGTGTTGGGGCCTGTAGAAAAGGCATCACGTCGTACTTTTTTGTCGTAGATGACCGGCGGCAGCTCACGAGCGCACAGGTGGTTCGTGCGGCGATCTACGGATGTGGTGCGCTCGGAACTGCCGAAACAGCTGGGTCATAGAGAAAGAAATTGGTAAAGAGCGGACACGGCGAAAACTGGCCCCAGGAAATGATCCGCGACTTGTTGCTCTATCGCCGATTGATGGATGGTGGCCCCAACGCTGAAGCGCGCGCGGCGGCACTGGATGCAGCGGTAGCCCGCCGGAGCAGACGACAGAAAGTTGTAGAAGGGGCTGGTTATCTGCGCGGGCCTCGTCTGTGCGGCACAGACTGCATATTTTTATCTCTCGTGGGCTGCTACCCGGAACAACTGTGGTTTGGAACGACGGCAAGGTGAGCAAGGTTTTTGCTAAACTAGGTTGCATTTCAAGCAATTTACGCTGACCACGCCGGCCGGGGCCGATTAAGTTTCGCAGCTCGTGAACAGGCGCACCGGCTGTTGAAGCATAGAGAAGTTCAGGCGCAGTTCGTGACGCTCCGGCAGTTTCCAACCGCGCTGAGGTGTAATATGTTGTGTTCCTGGAAACTGCGCTGATTTACGAACGGTTTAGCTCAGTAAGCTGGACAAAGTGGCATGTGAAGGAACCAAGACACGCCGTTGCACAAACATATGGCGTATTCGCCGGCCGGTGCGGCGATGCGTGACGCGGTTGGCCAGGGCGGACGCGGTTTGTCGAACGGCTAGTTAGTGTCGCGTTTAGCAGGGCAACCGCAAGGATATAAATGTTTCATTCTTGTGTAACTGCGCGCCATATAAGGCAGTTTTCAGGCACGGCGGTCGGCGCTTCACAAAGTGGCGTACTTGCCAGCCGCGGTGACATGTGACATGGCGCGAGGCCAGCCTGACGCGGTTTTGCGAAAGGCTACTTTTGCGTGGTGTCGCGTTGCATTTAACGCGACAACATTGAAGTGAGAAATGTTTTATTATGCTGCAAGCTTCATTGCTTCAGCTGCTCAGTGCTTTTGAGGAATATTGTTAGTTTAGTGGCTATTATTTCAGTCACTGTAGAAATGCATTTTTAGATAGATTCGGTTAGCCTGTATTTCCTCACCTCTAAGTTGCTAGAGTAGCTTGTGGATATTTTACGAATGACAGCTTTTCTGTTCTGGGCCATAACTGCTGCTTACCCAGTCTTCAGTACGCACCCACATGTACAAATGTGCGCGTGTTGCAGTGGCCTTACATTTCATTGCAACCTTCTGCATCACGTTCATTCCTTTTCCAACAGCACTGCATGGACCCACGGACTGCAGCCGAAGCACGGCAGATGCGACAAGTGAACGATGTAGCCTTCCTGCAAGCATCAGCACTCCTCTCTGCCCTGAACAATACAAGTTACCCTTGCTAAGGTAGCCGCAACTGGAAACATATCGTTTTCCATAATTCGGAAATCAACGTTATGCTATTTTTTTGTCTCTACCTAAGTGCTCTTTTTCGCCGTGTGTATTTTAATTTTTATGTATTGTGCACATCGCCTAGTGTGTGACAAGTTTTGTCAATGCATCCGTCCACATCTGTTGCATCTCCTATGTGTTTTATATGCAGTAAAATAAATGTTCATTTCACAAAGCACTTGGCGTCTGTTCTGCAATACTGTTTTGCAAAGGCTGTTTTACAGCGGCGTTGATGGCCAGTTATAGAGAACTGGGAATCTATTTTTCATGTTGTTATGCATTATGAAAATAAATAAAACACTAGCAGGCCATGTAAAAACAAAATAATGAGCCAAAAGGGCAGGGGAGGGCGCAGCGCATGCTAGCATTCAAATTGCGCCTTTCAGCAAGACCGGAAGTAGTTGCCGCCGCCCCCTAGGTGCGCTACTGTCAAATGGATCGCTGGGCCCTATGGGAGTGTCGGCGCTTTACCAATCTCTTTCTCTATGGCTAAGGCTACGGGTGGTATATCGGCGCAACGCTTATCAAGCTTGCTGCCGCCTTGCTACGGTGTGCCGCCTTGATAACGTGTGCCGCTTGGGTACAGTGTGCCGCTATCTGATATACGCATCATCGTTCGCCTGTGCGACTGTAGCGCTAGCCAATAGTATGCCTCTGTTGCACCCAGGCTTCCTTTATAAACCGAAACCACTGAATCCTTGTCTGTGTGTTCGTTTTGCTGTCCAAATAAAGGCTTGCCTTCTCGGCATCTCGGAATAACATGGCGACGAGGATGGGATCGTTCAGGAAGAGGCAATGACCAAGCCTGAAGAAACGACTACGTCACGGCAAGCGTGGACATCAGTGATGAACACCACCCTGGAATCGTTGGGCGATTTCTGCCCGGACTCTGGCAATTTCGATGTCTACGTGGAAAGGTTCGACCTGTCCGCAATCGCCAACGAAATGACGCAAGAAAGAAGTTGCAAGTCTTTTTGACTGTCCTTGGTGCAAAGGCTTACGTGAGTCTGCGTAGCCTTCTGCTGCCGAAGAATCCCACGCAAGTCGAGTACGAAGAAGCTGCTAATGTTATCCGACAGCACAATGCACCAAAATGGCCATTGGTTACCGAGCGGTATCACTTCTACCAGCGAAACCAAGCGTAGCACAAAAGCCTAGTGCAGTTCATTGTCGAGCTAAAGAGGCTCGCCGCCAGAAGCGCTCCGAAATCGACTGATTTCTGGAATGCGAGCGGATTCTGCCGTCTCTTTGCTCTGTCGGGTGACGAAGTCACCTACGAGCGAGTTTGCTAAATTGCCACCGCCTTGGAAACTGCTCAGAATGACACCAGAAGAATGCTCCCTGAGGGGTCAACCACCAGTCTGGCTGACATCTGCTGCCATCGGCAATCCACTACACAAGGCCGGCGACTCGCGACAAAGAATGCCCCTAGCAACGAGAAACGTGCCCCTCAAAACGGCCCAAGGAATCAACGTGGGAAAGGCACTGTTCAGGTCTGTAACAGATGCGGAGGACTGCATATGCCAGTGAGTTGTACTTTCCTCAAAAGTACGTGTTTCAAAAGCTCAAAGCCGGGTCATGTAGCGAAAATGTGCAAAATAAAGGTGGTGCATAAAGTTGAGAAGCTCAGGGAAACCGACTTGCTTACAAGTTGTACGACGAACGAAGTTCACGGCTCACCGCCTATTGTGCTTAACGTAAAAGTAATTGGCAAGGAGATTTCGATGGAATTAGACCCAGGAGCCGGTGTAACAATAATATCTGAAAGAGGCTGATAAAAATTTTCCAAACTGCCCATGTTCAGAAGGCGACATACGTCTAGGCGTGTATAACGGTACTTCATTCAAAATTAAAGGCGTACCAAACGTCAAGGTATCTTATCAGAACCGAAGCTACAATCTGCCTCTGATAATTGCAAAGCAAGAAAATGGAGCTCGCATGGCGACGCTTTAAGGTCGCGATTGGACAACGGCACTAAAAGTTGACTTGCACAATGCTGTTCAGCAGTTGCCACATGACGTTGATAACGTGCAGGATGGCAGGCCGATGGCAGCAGCGGAAACCGAGAACAAGTTCAAACATCTGTACAGTGGTGTGTTTGAAGTCAGGTTATGGTTCTATACAGGGATTCACCGGTAGTATCAAAACAAAAAACGATGCAAAAGCAGTTTTTTGTAAGGCGAAACCAGTACCATATGCACTGCACTAACAAGTGGAGAATGAATAGCTTGAACTTCAGAAGTCTGATGTGGTGTACAGAGTGAGGTACAGTGCGTGGGCTACACTGCTAGTGATCATCCCAAAGAAAGCAGAATAGCATATTAGGATATGTGGGGATTACAGAGTGACTGTAAATCGGGGCATTGAACTCGACCACTATCCGCTGCCAGAGGACATATTCGCGTCACTGGTTGAGGGACTGTGTTCACTTTATTAGATTTGTCTAAGGCTTAACTGCACCTTGAACTGCAGGAGCAGGCACAAGAATTTCTCACGATGAACACGTACGTGGGACTGTTCGGGTTCCGGCGACTGCCGTGTAGTAGTTGATGATTTGATATTAGACTGAACTTGGTTACTACAACTTTGAACTTTAGGGGATTCGAATAAAAGTGAAGAAATCACACGCGGACAAAAACTCTTTAACGGTAACAAAAATACTGGATATATTCAGCAAAGTTTACACGCGTCTTTCTCCGACGAAGGGTGCGTTCCACACTGTCTCGTCCCCTCTTCTTTTCTCGGTCAGTCCTTCCCAGCAGCACTCGCACCCCGCACGTGCGCACAGCCTCCTCGTCCCCGGTCCAGGCCCCTCCTTCTCCTCAGCGGGGTGCCACGCCGACCCTTGTTCCCAATCGCGCGTTCTCCGGTCGTTCCGAGAAAGTGGACCATGCCTATACCTAGGAACGCGCTGACTTTTGCTGGCTGCTCTTTCGGGAGCAAGAGCTCGGTATTTCTGCTCTTTATAAATTCTTTACATCCTCCCCCCAAAATGAGTGCAACTCATTTTATGCGCGTCTCCAAGGAAAAGTATATCCGGAGCCGCATAAACAGCTCAGCAACGAGGAGGCCATAGATCTGAGGCGGCTACAGACGGGCACCTTCCTTAATTTACACATATTACACATGATGCATACCACGACATTCAGAGACGAGTGCCCGTGGTGCGGGAAGACCCCTACCCTGTACCACATAACATGGGCATGCAGCTCACATCAACTGCAAAAAATTGAAAACCCAAATGAAAGACAGTGGGAGGCTTTGCTGGCCAGCTCTGACCCGGAGGCTCAGCTCTACCTGGTCACAAGAGCTCGCAAACTGGCGAAAGCCAGTGGTGCCCTGGACTGGGAGCGCCAACCGCTCGTCAGCCTCGGTTGAGGAGGCAAAGAAAAAGATCTCCGAGAAATTAATAAAGTTCACTCACTCACTCTCCTAGGGATAGAGGAGCTGAACCGGTCGCCTTATGATGGCTCCGGATGGCATCTTAACTGTGCACGAACGCACATGTCCATCTCGTCCCTTAAAGACCTCTACCACGCGAGCAGTCTGCCACATATGCTTCGGCGCCTTTTCTTGATGCACGATAACCAAGTCGTCTACTGTGATCGCACTCGCATGGCTGGAAGCGGACAAGTGGACCGAGCGTAACTGAAGCAGGTACTCCTTCACCCATCTCTTCCAAAATGAGTCCATGACCGTTTGTCGGTATTTACACCTTCGACCTAAGTCGGTTTCACTGGCCGAAGGAACGGAGGCTGCTTTCGCTTCGGGCAAGGCGATCAACCGTTTCCCAGTGAGCAGATGGGAAGACTTGAGAACCGATGTTTCTTTTGGTGCTGAGGAGACGTAGGCTAGTGGCCGAGAATTAATCGTAGCCTCGACGTCTGCAAGCACTACGCGCTTCGACGCAGCTGCGCTAGTTAATGAGCTGATCACCAAATCACTGACGAGGTTAGGTCTTTTTTCCAAGTGGTCGTTGAGTGACCGTTTCTTCGGAGTGTGTGATGATGCGTCGAACACGACACGCAGCTTCGTTGTAGTTGCCTCACTACGTACGTCTGGCTGATGTGGCATGTAATAAACTTTCCCAGACGCTACTTCTTCGGTCACCCGCTCCGCATGCCTTGCCTCGAAATAACTCCTGATGGCGTCGTCGTATTGCTGAGCGAGTTCTGGATTGCGGCATAGTCGCTTTGTTAGGTTGTCGAGTCGCCGAATTGCCATATTTTTGTTGTCGTTGAGTTCTTTGGATGCGTCTTTCCATGGCAAGGCAACTTCATAGCACAGACATTTCTTTTCCAACTTTATCTTGCTCAGTGCTCTTTCGTCATCGTGTCTCTGGGGAATCTTTTATGCCGATGGCGTCTAGTTCCCGGAAATTCTGCAGCGTAGTGTGGACCTTGTCTGCAGTTTCCAAGCCTATTCTTAGTATGCAAACATTGTTGCGATTGCGAGGCTTGAAGTCACACTGAACGGTCCCTGAATCGTCCAACCAAACTTTGTTTTCACCGCTGTTAATCCTTCATTTTCGTTGCATCTTTGCACCTCTCCCGTTTGAAATTTCCGAAGGTGGTCGGCTCCAAGTAGTAATCCAATACCTGGCAGTGAAGACATGCCCGGATGGATCGGTCTGTCTGCGAGCAGTGCTCCTCGAACTTCCATCTTTTGCACAAAACTGTGATCTGCGGGTACCTGCCTGACGTCCCTGCATATGAAGGGCACCACAATAGCCTCTATTGCTATTTCATGATCTCCGTATTGGCTCCGAAGGCGAAGTTCTACCAGCCGGAAGCTTCGGACATGCGCGGCCGCAGCCCCAAAGGTGTTTAGGAGGAAGTCGGCCTTTCCTAAAACCTTCAAGTCGAGTGTTTTTGAGATATCTGCTCGAATGAACGTTTTTTGACTTCCACCGTCCATTACGCCCCGGATGTAGCCGTATTTGGTGCTCCCCAACGCAAAGGCACGGAAAGTCTGCACTGCCGTCTCTTGCGTTTTTTCTGTTTTGGCGTCTGTATGCACATGAGTGGCGGTGATCTCTGTTGGTACGTCAGTTTTGATCGCTGCCCAATTGAGGTTACACATTGAGGTAGCGTGCCTTTTCTCGCAATTCCCGCATTTTATCTTTCGCCTGCAGTCTTTTGCTCGGTGTCCCCACCTTGTGCACCGAAAGCACCTTTTCGCCCTGGCAAGTTTTTCGGTTTTTTCTTCGTTCGTCAGTGCAGCCTTGCAGATCTCTCTGTCGTGCCTGTTCGAATCGCAAAATGCGCATTTCTCTGTTTTGCCTGCTTGCGCATAAATAACAGCGGCACTCGGAGTCGACTGCCTGGCGCGTTTGCCGAAGTTTTCCTTGTAAGAAGGCTTCTCAAAGGCGGGACCTTGCCTACATCGCTCTCGACACTCTTTTTCTACTAGCAGAAAATGTAGTACCTCCTTTAGCCTTCTCTCTGATCTGTCTGCTGCCTGCGTCGAGGCGGAGGACTGCTGCGCTGGTGACGCGGGACTACTATCGGGCGGCGACAAAACATCTGTCTTGGTCGCTCGGCTTGCCAGGCGGTGAAACTCCACCACCATGTCTCGCGGCAGCGCCGTTAGAATAATGTCGCAAAGCATGGCGCAATAGGCATTTTTGGTCACTCCGAGAGCCGTTAGCCCGCAAATGTGGGCTTGAACATGATCGTAGAGCCGGCGGAGCCCTCTGACATCTCCTGATGACGACACTGGTGGTAGCGTCCTTAATTCGGCAAGGTGTTCTTGTTCTATTAGCCCCTTGTCTCCGAAACGGCGCAGCAGTATCTGTATAGCGTCTTCATAGCATGCCTCAGTCGCTTGTAACCCTTTAACTACCGATGCTGCAGACCCGGTGAGGAGGCTCTTTAAGTAATGAAATTTCTCCGCTTTGGACAGGGCCTGATTATCATGCACCGCTTCGCGGAAACATTCCCAAAACGAGTGCCAGTTGGCAAGCTCACCATTGAAATGCTGGAGCTGCAGCTTCGGAAGCCTGATTGCAGTCAGTCTGGGCGTCGGCACGGACGTTTGCGTCGATTCGGCGTTCTGTTCAGGCGCAGTCTGTTGTGAAGCGGCGATTCGAGCCCTCAGTTGGCCGATGAGGTTTATGGCCCGGTAGTCGTATTCGACGCTTTCTGTAAACTCGGTCTCGAACACTTCCTCCGGTAGATAGTTCTCCAACTCGTCGTTGATCTTCCGCAGCTCATCATTGCTGACTTCCAGTCTATGAAGCAGAGCTGTCAACTGTTGGACGTTGGCTGTCGGCAACGCTGTTGTGGCCTCGTTGATGATAATCGTTTTCTGCCCTTGTTGACTTCGCCTCTTCGCTTTGAGCTTTTCCATTTTGGTCCGTCGCGGTCTTTTCGGATTTCGCCACTATCTTCTCATCCCGGGTTTCGGCACCATGTGGTAGTTGATGAATTTATATTAGACTGAACTTGGTTATTACAACTTTGAACATTAGGGGATTCGAATAAAAGTGAAGAAATCACACGCGGACAAAAACTCTTTAACGGTAACAAAAATACTGGATATATTCAGCAAAGTTTACACGCGTAAGTGATTCGAATAAAAGTGAAGAAATCACACGCGGACAAAAACTCTTTAACGGTAACAAAAATACTGGATATATTCTGCAAAGTTTACACGCGTGTTTCTCCGACGAAGAGTGCGTTCCACACTGTCTCGTCCCCTCTTCTCCTCTCGGTCAGTCGTTCCCAGCAGCACTCACACCCCGCACGTGCGCACAGCCTCCTCGTCGCCGGTCCAGGCCCCTCCTTCTCCTCAGCGGGGTGCCACGCCAACCCTTGTTCCCAATCGCGCGTTCCCCGGTCGTTCCGGGAAAGTGGACCATGCCTATACCTAGGAACGCGCTGACTTTTGCTGGCTGCTCTTTCGGGAGCAAGAGCTCGGTATTTCTTCTCTTTATAAATTCTTTACATGCTGTACGGAGTGGCAAGCGCCCCGCAATGTTTCAGGCCATGATGGACCAAGTGTTACGAAACATACCTGGAACTGCCTGTTACTTGGACGATGTGTTAATAGCAGGTAAAGATCTGACTGCGTGCTATCACCGTTCCGAGCAAGAGCTACAAACACTCGGTAAGCACGCCATTCGTGTAAATGCAGGGAAATGCAATTTTTTCAAGAAAATGTTTGCTACTTGGAACATGCGCTAGACAAGAATGGCGTACACCCAACACCAGAAAAAGTAAAGGCGATTGGAGTAGCACCTAAACCAATTAACGTGACTCAACCAAAGGCATTTTTGGGCATAGTAAACTACTACGTCAAATTTTTGCCTGACCTAGAAAATTTGCTAGAAACTGTCCAACTGTTACGCAAAGGCAGCACATGGAAATGGTCGAGCCAGTGTGACGCATGTTTCAGACGCTGTAAAAATTTAATCAGCGAAGACATGATTTTGAAACTGTATGACGTAAAGAAAGAAATACAGCTATGTGACGCTTCTGCTTACGGCTTAGGGGCGGTGCTGTCGAACATGGTTGAGGGCGTAAAGCGACCGATTGCGTTCGCTTCTCGATCAATGACTCCTGCTGGGCGTAATTCGGTGCAGGTGGAAAAAGAAGCTCTTGCATTTGTTTTTGCAGTAACAAAATTCCATAAATACATGTATGGGCGTAGGTTCGACCTGATCACCGATCACCAGTATCTCACCGCTATTTTTGAGGCAAAGCACCACAAAAATGCAGTCGCTGCAGCTCGTGTGCATCGCTAGGGGATTTTCTTTGCAAATAAAACTTTCGCATTTTGCACAGAGCAGAAAAAAGATAGCCTATGCAGATGGCTTATCACGCCTTCCACTACGAGGAACAAGGTATATTTCAATCTTCGCCTGTGAGTAAACTGCCCTTAACTTCGAGAGATAACGAGCGGGAAACTGTTAAAGATCCAATTCTTAGTGCTGTTCGAGAAATTGATGTCACGGTGGCCGCGTGCAATGGACACACTTTATCAGCTTTTATTCGAGGCCGTTTGAGCTTTCAGTCGATTGCGGCTGTTTGGTGTGGAACACCAGTAAGAAGTTCCCAGGGGTCAAGTGGATGCAGATAGCACAGAACCGGGTTAAGTGGAGAAATATGGGAGAGGCCTTCGCCCTGCAGTGGGTATAATTAGGCTGATGATGATGATGATGATGGTGTGGAACAACAGAGCCAACAGAGCCGTTATACCACAGTCGCTTCAAAGTGAAGTTATGTGCTTATCACATGAGCAACACATCGGTATTACAAAGGTGAAAGAACTTGCGAGGTCAAAGGCTTGGTGGCCACGGATAGACAAATGCCTCGAAAGAACAATGAAGCAGTGTCAAATTTTCAAAAAAAAGTTGTGGGGTCATGCACTAGCGCCGCTTTCATATTGGAAGTGGTGCACAAGCAGTTGGGAGAGAGTGCATATAGACTTTGCTGAAAAAGAAAACAAAGATGTTGCTTCTACCTGTAGACTCCTATTCCAAACGGTGGAAATAAGAATCATGACTGCCGTGCAAAGCACGATCGAATCGGTTGGCTTGTTGTTCGCAAGTATTGGCCAGCCGACAGAGGTAGTCACAGATAACGGGCAGCAGTTTCGTGTAAAAGATTTCGAGGAGTTTCTTTTGACAAACGGTGTCAAGCACATGCTTACTCCGCCATATAATCCTCAGCCGAACGGCTCGTCAGAACGTGCTGTCCAAACAGTAAAACCGTCGCTGTTTGACCAATTGCTAGAGGACCAAAAGAACAAAAGTTCCAGGTCACTGCAGCACAGGATAGATAACTTTCTGGTCGCTTACAGAACAACGCCACATACATTAACCGGCCAATCGCCAGATGAACTGTTCTTGAGGAGGAAGTTGAGCATAAGGTTATTGTTGTTGATACCAAATCTGCAAGATGCAATAAATACCAGACCTGAGAGGAATTCTGGCTGTGGAAACAAGCGAAGAAGTTCACCGAGATCATTGGTTGCTGGTGATTATGCGTTCAGTGCGTGGGAACAGGCGAATTGTCGTCCAGGCAGGGCCGTGTATGTGAAATAAACAATGACATACCTTGTGGTTGTATACGGACAGACACGCTTTGTGCATGCTGACCATTTGCGACGTTCTTTTGTGACACCAGTGTTGGACCAGTCAGTGTTGGATCGGAGTGATTGTTGTCCACTTCAAAGTCACGCCCAAAGTTCGTCACTGTCGGAAAAAATCGATGCGGGTTACCTGTGCTACCAAGGCACAGCACTCGGGATAAGCGGAAGCCGGATCGTCTGATGCATGATAGCTTCTGATTTCATTGGAGGAGAAGTGTTATATCGGCGCAACGTTTATCAACCTTGCTGCCGCCTTGCTACTGTGCGCCCCTATCTGATATACGGAGTCATGGTTCGCCTATGCGACTGTAGCGCTAGCCAATAGCATGCCTCGGTTGTACCCAGGCTTCCTTTATAAACCGAAGCCATTGAATAATTGTATGTTCGTGTTGCTGTCCAAATAAAGGTTTGCCTTCTCGGCATATCGGTATAACACCGGGTATGCCTCGTACTCCGCTGCGTTCACAGACAGGGGTTGAGGCGAAGCTATCGAATACGCGCATGGCTGCTCGCTGGGACGGCAAATTAGACCCTGCCAGCCGGTTAACTCGTCACGTATAATCTGACGAATAGTAGCGGCAAATTTGCTGGAATAAGTGAAGTCAATGGCTGCAACCTTTGGTACAGTAGGCAAATAACCCGATTGCAGCCTAATCCTCCGCATTTTAAGGTTCTCAAACCTGCGGCAATGCTCCGAAGCCAGGTTTTCCTCGCTGATAAGGTAGGTATCGACATATTCAGCAAATCGTTTCAGTAGATGGCCCACCTTGACCTGGCCGGACATAGAAGGAGAGACAACTTTGCAGAGCTTTAGGACCACCTCGATATACTGGGTGCTAATCTCTTCAGGAAGCTATGCCCGTTAAGCCAGCGTCCGCACGACTCGCATGGTTTTCACTGTTGAGCCACTAAAGCACTTGGACAGCTCTTCTACAAAGCGTGTCCACGATGTGAAAGTCTTCGTGGTTCTCATACCAAGTAAGAGCCGTGTCTGTGAGCGCAAACACCACGTTGACAAGCTGTGCGCTCGAGTCCCATTTGTTATATCGGCTGATGCCTTGTATAGCTCGTCCACCATTCGTCCGCGTTCTCTCCGGTGGTACCCGCAAATGAGCGGGGCTCACGGTAATGCGGCCAGAAGGAACTCGATGCTGACTTGGGAACGGTGACATGCGAGTGATGACTTGCATTTTGCTGTGCAAGGTTAGCTTGATATGGCTATCGAACACTAATTCTCGGCCCCATTAGGGGAAAATCAAGCCTGCTTTATTGGCACCGAAACAAAATCTTAACTTGCTGTCTTTTGACTGGTGAGGTTCTGAGTTCATGTAAAAGCCTGTGATCGGAAGTGATGACAGGCGGCTCACGGGGCTCACTCCCGACTTCCTAAGCCTCCGACCTCGTCTGTTGTCTCTGTACATAACCCAGTCAGAAATATTTGCATGCTCTTGAATCGACGTAGTTGGGGAGACAGCTCTTGGCAATCTGCTCTGAAGCACTTTCTGTAAAATATATTGGACCGTGATTTAATAAGAGCGATTTAGTACACAAGCTCTTTGTAAATGATTGAAAGAAAGAAACGAAAAATGAGGAGGTATGCTCATTCTTCTGCCTTTTTAACAGCTGTCAATCACCTTTTCTATCCTTTCTTTACACCCTCATTGTCGTTAATGTTCTTACCCACCATTTCTGGGTATTGCTTTATAGTTTTACCAGTTTTCTCTTGTCCCAGCCCTTTTCATCATAACCTTTAGGTTTTTCGCAACAAGTATTATTCTATCTTGCTTTTCACGCCCCCCTCCGTTTTTAAAACTCATATGTATTTTTCTGACGTAGCTACTGTGTGTTTTAGGCTCCACATTCCAGGTTAATCTTAGGCTGTTGGGCTCCGAGATGAAATCATAGCAGCTAGTAGGCGCCTGCCTGCTCTACACATCCTGCATTCGTATTTTGCATGAGTTATTCTTCAGGTATAGTTTTGGGAGCGCTCGCACTTTGTAAGGATAGCAAATCATGCGTTGTTGTCACTCCATTAGGTAAGATTCGCCTGGAATGCGCATGCGCTGCTCGAGCTGGGAGGTCAGAGAGTGCACACCATCGCGCTGCACACTGACGCCGCCCAGCACAGGACTGAGAAGGGATTTGTTTACGCACGCACCGCTACTGCGGCAGAACAGCATGCAGGCTGCAGAAGGTTACTCATGAAAACACGAATTTGTTTTCGTGTTTTCATTAGTTTTTGTGTTCATAGGTTTCGCATTCTCGTAACTTGAGTACGCTTAATATGTTAAACCTCACAAACCAAACCAAACCAAAACTTTGTTTGAGGCCGATTTCTTTTTCTCCTTTGGTTCTTACATCTGCCCTGTTCTCCTCTGCCGTGCCAACAACCGACGCTGTAAATA
Organism: Amblyomma maculatum; assembly: GCF_055883805.1. Lineage (NCBI taxonomy): Eukaryota > Metazoa > Arthropoda > Arachnida > Ixodida > Ixodidae > Amblyomma > Amblyomma maculatum. Next base: position 119,030,215 of record NC_139353.1, read on the forward strand.
CTTCATGCTTAAAATATTTCATGGTAGAGCATTAAGCCCTGGAAACAATGAGTACGGTAACCTGCCAAGACCAGGCCGCAACTACCAATCTGGACCATGAAAGACGAATGCGTAGGGAAATAAGAATGCGTTTTACTTACCCGCAATTATTACGACCAGCATCCCCAAGAGAAAGTGTATATAGATGTATCTGCAAGTAATCAAGCGCCATTGTTGCTGGACTTGGAGGCCATAGAAAACTTCTAAAATAAAGTGTAGCACATCGATGTCCAGAAAAAGAGGTGACAGTTTTAGGAATAAGTGACCGGAAGAGAGCAACGTAATAACAAGCAGAACATGACTAGCTGAAACCGAAACCCGAAGTGTACCTGGACGTGACATGTAATACATAGAGCACGTAATCGTCAGTACTATGCAGTATCCGTGTATTCCGTAGATAGGCAGAGTCAGCGGGTAGTAGGGCATCATGGGGTCCGGTGAGGTGAACAAATTGGCAGGGAAGGGCTAGCTGCAGCAGCTGCGAAAGGGATCATTGAGGATCTGGGCAACCTAGATGATCATGACGAGACTCTACTTCAGATTTCTGTATGAAACACGGAGTATTACAGAGTTTATATCGCCTTAGATTTTCCATTGTGATAGAAACTTTGTGCCCTTAACACGCCTCAGGGCGAAATGTGACAGGGTGATTTCACACTCTGGACAAATTAGGACTAGCCAACCTCGACAACATGACGAGGATGATTGATACGTCGTCATGAAAGCGGTACATCTTTGGACGGCACGTTTTAGAGTGTGGAGTAATTTTTTAAAGGCTACCACTATAACAATCGATGCATTTGGAAACGTTGTATGCCACGATCGGTAAAAACCACATTTGTTGTCCGTAGTTTGTTTTGCTCTTATTTCATGTCGAATTTACTAGCCACTCAGTGTACTAGAAGGTCGTCCCTTGCTTGATCTCTGTTGGCGGAAAGCTTCATGCCTGCTTTAACAACATGAAGGCCGAAGTTGGAAAAATTTTGCTCAAGGCGCCTTTAAAGCAAATCATCCTTCACGTTGGTTGGTGAGTACGAGCGATGCACGTTTACATTTTGTAGTCGAATGCAACACATTTCAGTATTTGTCCTAGCACGATGGTGAATAAATGTGGAAGCTTTAATTATAAAGCTAAAACTACATGACATCATGTAATGCCCCTCTCCTGTTTGGCACACGATGGTTATCATAAGTTCTAAGTCTGGAAAATAGTTCCGGGAGCTTATAAATATTTAATTTCAAATTTTAAAGACACCAGTGTTTTGCCTGGCCAAGACCATTTGTGACCTGGTAACTCCATAATTCGAACAAATAATTGTTTCTACTTTCTTTGATCTCCATACAACCAGCATGTAATGAATATCCTTAAAGGAACCAATAAACAATACACAATGCAGATGAGGCCAAAATATTACGGAGCATACTTTTCTTGTTTGTTTGAGAAAGTATAATGATTATTTTCTTTGCGAAGAACATGACGAAGAGGCAGCACACGAGATCCGGACCAACCATACATAGCATTCATTGATTACATAGCATTAATTGATTACGAGAAAGCATTTGACTCAGTTGAAACCTCGGCGGTGATGCAGGCATTGCGAAATCAGGGGGTAGACGAGCCGTACCTGAAAGTGCTGGAAGATATATATAGTGGCTGCACAGCAACCACAGTTCTGCATAAATAAAGTAACAAAATTCCCATAAAGAAAGGTGTTAGGCAAGGAGACACAATCTCCCCAGTACTATTCACAGCTTGTTTAGAGGAAGTATTCAGTGACTTGGAATGGGAGCAGTTAGGGATAAGGGTAGATGGAGAATACCTCAGTAATCTGCGATTTGCTGATGACATTGCCTTGCTAAGCAACTGGGGGGATGAACTGCAAATAATGATTGATGACCTAGACAGAAAACATAGAAAGGTAGGCTTGAAAATCAATATGCAGAAGACTAAGGTAATGTTCAACAGCCTCGGGAAGGAACAGCAGTTTACATTAGGTAGCGAAATACTGGAAGTAGTAGGCGAATATGACTACTTAGGACAGGTAGTAACCGCAGATCCGGACCATGAAAAGGAAATAACAAGAAGAATAAGATTGGGATGGAGCGCATTTGTCAAGCACTCGCAGATTATGACTAGCAGCTTACCGTTATCTCTCAAGAGGAAAGTATACAACAGTTGCATGTTGCCTGTACTCACCTATGGGGCTGAAAATTGGAGGCTAACCAAGAGAGTTCTACTTAAGTTGAGGACAACCCAGAGGGCTATGAAACGAAAAATGGTAGGGGTAACATTAAGACATAGAAAGCGTGCAGAGTGGGTCAGAGAAATAACTCAAGTTACCGACATTCTAGTGGAAATTAAGAAGAAGAAATGGACATGGGCAGGACATGTAGTGCGAAGAGAGGATAACCGATGGTCGCTGAGGGTAACAAACTGGATTCCAAGGGAAGGAAAGCGTAGCAGGGGGCGGCAGAAAGTTAGGTGGGCGGATGAGATTAAGAAGTTCGCAGGGGTCAAGTGGATGCAGCTAGCACAGAACCGGGTTAAGTGGAGAAATATGGGAGAGGCCTTCGCCTTGCAGTGGGTATAATCAGGCTGATGATGATGATGATGATGATGAATGATTATTTGCCCTTCGGCCAGCGGTATTGTTAAAGCGCAGAACGAGGGTGCTAATCATCTGGTCAAAATTCACGCACTGACGAATCAACTGCCCATGATTGAAGGCTTGCTCTGTCTAAAATTGCATGAACTTTATTAGAAAAGGTTGCCGCTGCAAAAAAAAACAACCTTACATCCACGGCACCACTCAGGCGCGACAAGGCGCAGCATGCGTGATACCATTTTTTCCCTCCAATTCCTTTATAGCCATATGGTTACTAATTCAAGCACAAGCTAAAAAAAAAACGCTCCCTCAGTCAACCTTAACTTCAAATCACTGACAACCACACACTGGGAGCTTTCCTGCCTAGTAACCAGTCTCGCTTAGCGTAGTATCAGTGGCAAATTGGCGAATGACCACATGACTCACTGCCCATCTATGGCCAGACGACTCACTGACCACAGTGCTAATTAGGCCTCGTAATTACAGTTTCTGTTTGATAAAAATTGATCATGAAAGTATGAAGTGACATATCGTTGGCTAGCTTCTGTTAAGTACCAAAGCGCTCGACTCATTAGGCTCCTTATTAATTAGAATTCATTACTTATATGTGATTAGATTTGAACGTTCCGCTGTAGCGGCAAGCCATATATTGCTGGATGCCGTATGTGGAGGAAAGTTTCTTATGACTAATTTTAGGAATTACTGGCCTACTGTTAATTAGTTAATTGCGAATAAATATTGAACTTCATGCAGACCATCCACATGTGTGGTTGTGTAGGGTTATGTCGAGTATCACGTTAACGCAATGCCTCGCGCCATAGAAACGCTAGTGTCATAGTCCCCGGCTGTGTCAGTGCTCCGCTTAGTCGAAAGCAGCGTTTATTGATAGCGAATGGCCTAAAAAAGCAGGCCTAAACGATTGCTGGTGCTTATCGTAACGCAACCTCAGCGCCAATTCTACGATTGCGATCTAAATTGGAGACACTGCCGTTGGTCGAGAATACTCTCGACACGTGTCTCAAAGTTACAACCACCTCGTGCGTAACATTTAGATCCCCAATGGAGCTCAAATATCAGGCTTAAATATGAAGTTACGCACGACGTTATGCGTGCAATGAAGGTGATTAAAGCATGACGTGGAACGCGAATTAAAATCGTTTTGTGTGTCAAATGTTCAAGAGATTAGTGGTACAAATTTCGCTCAAGCGAAATGTAGCAAACGTAGTTTTAGACGTCATTCGAATACAGGCCCAGGCAGTTCCTTAGATACCGCACGGGACACTTGCACGACTTAAGAGAAAGCGTGAGATAATATTGTTACGGCGCGCGCCGAGGAGCGCTGCGCCAGAAAAACAAGAGGCGCGGGACGAGCGCGAGACGAGCGCGCGGCGCCAGCGCGAGGGTTAGAGACAAAATAAGAGCGCCGGTGCAAGTGGTGTTTGCCTGGTGTCCTCCGTTCTTCTGTGTCTATCTCTAGGAAGGCACAGCGTCCCACAACATTTTCATGTCAGAAGTGGGATCATGCCACTCACCCGCTCCCAAAGTCAAGGACCCGACGTGCCAGACGACAGGACTCTGCCACCAGGCGATGGCGCCGACGAGGCAGCGGCTGGCCCAGCTAGACCTAGACGCTCGAAGGGGCTGGGTCCTTCGCAGCAGCTGGACGGCGGTATTGAGCGCCTCCTGGATATAGTTACTCATGCGGATGGACGCATGGGAGGCCCGTCTGAGTGCCCAGGATGGAACCTCTCCGGCGCGACTTCCGTCGCCTTGTGCCAGCCGAGCCGAACAGAGCTCATGAGTCTTTAGGCGTCACCGCCACCGCTGCCTCTAGCCCTGCCGTCACCTGGCCTGTTGTCGTAGCCGCCAATAACATGCTCGGCGCGGGTACATCATTGGACGTTGTGGAATTACCCACGTTTGACGGCACTATCTCGTGGGATGCTTACCGCATCCAACTGGAAGGTATTGCGACGGCGAGATGCTGGGACGAGCAAATGAAGGCATGGATGTCCGCCTTCAAACTGAGAGGCCGCGCAACGGAGCTGCTGCAATATATATGCAGATAGTGAACAGCCCCAGGCTTTGTTCCTCGATTATTAAATCTATTGCTCTAAATGTAAGACAGGCACATCGCCGTTTCTTCTTTTCAAGTGCTTAAGCGCTACGTTGATGTGGTTGTCGTGCCATACTATAGAATACGTCGTGAACACTCTGCCCCAACAATCATTGTTATTTGAAAGAATAAAGTCGTTTTAACACATCAAGAGATAAACGCAGTCGCCGTAACCTGGTTTCGAGGTCCCCTGTCAGCACCGATTCATGCTCTTCCTTTCCACGCTGTTCATTTTGCGCGAGCGAAGTTCACACACTGTTCCGATGAACGGTTTCGCGAAGTTGTCTACAGGTTCGGCATCATATTTTGCCTCCGGTTCACTGTGGCTGCCAGACGGGATTCAGAGATTGCAAGCAAGGCGGCACAAAAAATATTTTCTGTTCTTTGAACAAAAGTTGCAGACGTAAAGTTTACCCGGTTACTGCACCCTCAGAATGACATGGATTTCTAATGCATTAAATTTTCATAATGCCAAAAAAAAAGCTCTGACAGCCTGATTTTTTTAATGATTTGTAAGGCACTCGTCTTACATGTGCAGCCCCCCGGTATAGATTCCAAAAGCAAAACAAACATTTTTGCCACCCTTGAGCCCCATCTTAAGCGATGTTTTTCGGTGGCCTTGGGTCTTTTTAGCATGTCACCCCAAAGGCCTAAACACTCTTTGATGATTTATTTTTTCACTAAGAAGTGGAAGCTGTGACAGATTTTCTGTTCTTGGGCGCCAAGATTACCTCGGAAGGAGACTGCAGCCATGAAATTAGGAGACGCCTGCTTCTGGGAAAGAGAGCAATGGTTAGCCTTGACCGCCTAGTAAAGAGCAGAGACATTAGTCTGCCAACCAAGATCCGTATAACCCGTGCTATGGTCTTTCCATTTGTGATGTATGGATGCGAGAGTTGGACTGTGAAAAAGGCTGACCGCCGAAGAATTGACGCGTTTGAATTGTGGTGCTGGCGAAGACTCTTAAGAGTTCCTTGGACTGCCAGAAGATCAAATTAGTCGATATTGTCAACCATAAACCCTGACTGCTCATTTGAGGGTCAAATTCTAAAGTTAAAGCTCAGCTACTTTGGTCATCTGATGAGAAGAGAGGAGTCGCTGGAGTAAGATTTGATGTTGGGAAAGGTTGAGGGTCGCCGGAGAAGGGGTAGGCAGCGAACGCGATGGTTAGATGGCATTCTCGAGGCATTGCAGATGAAGCTATGTGATGTTAAGAAGATAGTGAGACCGGAAAGCGTGGCGTGACATGGTCCATAGGGTCACGAAGAGTCGGACACGACTGAACGCCTGAACTGAACTGATGTCTATTTTCTTCTAATTTACCACAGACCACATAACGAGTGCCTTTCAGGAATACAACAAACATGCCTCGACGGTTTAGCTTAACGCGCCTGTCACGCGACCCAAGGTTTTCATTCTCTTTCACTCCAATTTTAGTTTCAATGTAAATATTTATTTTCCATCCCAACGTGTCATAATGACGTTTGACGCAAGTCGCGAAACAGCAAAATCACATATTTTCGCCTCTTTTATTCTATTATTATCCTTGTTATCTCATCATTTCAGGCAGAACGTAATACGGTTATGACGTCCCGAACCTCTCGACCAATGCGGACTATACAGAACTCTGTGTAACACGATGTCAAGATTGGTATGCAGTCAGTTTGCCTAACCGAGGAAGACAACTGTAGTGCAGAAGATATCAAGGATAATTTCAGAGAAGTGGAGAAACACCACATTAGTCTAAGAAAGCATAAAGAAAAGAAGGGGACGACAATTGCAAAAAGCTTAGAAAGTAAAACATCAGACAGCACAAGAACTGACCAGTGAAACGTTATTGAAAGAAAAGAATTCAGTAGGGCACGATAATGAAAGTCAAAGAAGAAAAGAACGGAATAAGGTTGTGAAGCTGCCGAAACATTTTGATTCAAGAGACGGCTTCGCATTCCTTAAGCTTACTAGCGGCTAGTTCAGTGATACTCTAGCACGCTATTGCGCAGTTAATGTGAGGAAAGAAGCAATAAATGGTATTGTCTGCCAAATCTTTCACTTTGCATTCGAAGAGTGACCTACTTCAAACATCAAAGACTGTCATAGATTGCAGAAAGTGCATAACCGAAGGAATTGCCTACGCTGAGGTCTTATTATCACTGCTCAGCCCCATTGCAGTAAGTATTGTGGTAAAACTTATTGTGAGGAGCAACCGCCACGACGGTGGCACCAAGAATGAGTACGAGTGTGCTAAATTTATCTGATTTTATCGACATTCTTTCAGAATAGTTGTCGCATGTCCTGCAGTGGGAACAAATTGTTCTGCGACTTAAAATATGCAAGGCCTTATACTAGGCTTTAAATTTTTACGCAGTATGCATCTACAACAGCGTGGCAGCCATTTTGTGGCAGGCATATGTAGTAGGTTTATCCCTCATTGGTGTGGCTTGCACTGCTGATGTAGTGCTCAGCGGCCCTAAATTGAGCCCGCGACTTCACTTGAAGACCTCCTATTGCTCATTCATTTATTTTTTAACATACAATTATTATTATTTTTTAAATCAGCAAATTCAAAACACCGTTATACGATGCTTTATGCGATGACAACACAAAATCAGCTCATAATAATCGTGAGCATCAGAGTTGCTCCAAGTGCTGCTCCAATGTGCTTCCTTATCTCGTGCCCTTAATTGTTATCGCAGTTCATGCAGCCACACGGTTGACTGCTTCGACCAGGCCGTGGCGCCATGTGAAAGCTTCGGCGTTAAGCGCATCTTTCTCGCCTTCTTCGAGTGTCTCTTCGGCAGTATATTGAAGCTACCATGTTCAGATCACCCTGGAGGATCCGAGGCCTACACAGCGTTGGCGAGGCTGCCGCCGCTTCGTCCTGCTGACCGAAAGATCGAAAGCAGCATCGAACCTTTATCCGAGCTAGCCTCCCGGCTTGGAAACTAGACGCCGCATGGCGTCCACCTCTGTTCGTAGTTAAAAATGTGCCCCTATTTAGAGTGGCAAGTCCGCTCAAACATATATTATGCTGAGACATGCAAATGGAAAGAAAAATAAAGAGCCTCTGCGCGTGCCACAAAGTATAACGGGCTATTCCGCTCAAACAGTCAAACAGTGTTTACCAGTAACCTATGGCAATGCGCTTTAGTGCGAGGAATTAATTTTCAAGCGTTCATGTCTGCCAATGAAGGCGACAGAGGAGGAGGCAATTAATCCAAAGGGGATGTTATTGGAACGTGTCGTTTCGTACAGAAAAAGATAATAGAAATATTTAGCTTTCCGAATACATACGATTGTTGGCGTATACCGGTTTAGCGGACGCGCCTCCAACGCAAAGACTACAGTGGCCGCAATTGCACAAACCCTTGCATGCGCAAGAGCGGTCCGGCAAACCGGTATAAGTTAAATCTAGTACGTGTCCGGCAAGCTAAATCTCTCTAATGTTGCAACTACTATCGAGCTCGATTTGCTGATCTGTTGAGATATGCTTACTAGATCGCCAATAAAAGTTTAAACGATGCGAAGAGATTATACAGAGACGACGCAGTGGAGGACTCCGGAAATTTCAACCATGTGGTCGAAATTTCCACTACGGCGTCTCTCATAGCCTGAGTTGCTTTGGGACGTTAAACCGTACAAACCAACCAAACCAGCCATTAAAAATGCTCCACCATTTCACGTGTGAGGCCAATATTACCAACTACACATTACCAATAGAATAAATTATTCTCCAGCCTTTTTGCTCCGAAGAATTTGCACACGTTCTGCTCTTGCTGCATCGTGGACGTACCGGACTGGTCTGGTGTCGCCACCGCTAGGCCCTCATGTTGTGTTCAGTTCACTTCAGTCGTTCAGTCGTGTTCGACTCTTCGTGACCCTATGGACCATGTTACGCCACGCCTTCCGGTCTCTCACTATCTTCCTAACATCACATAACTTCATCTGCAGTGCCTCGAGGATGCCATCTAACCATCGCGTTCGCTGCCTACACCTTCTCCGGCGACCCTCAACCTTTCTCAACATCAAATCTTTCTCCAGCGACTCCTCTCTTCTCATCAGATGACCAAAGTAGTTGAGCTTTGACTTTAGAATTTGACCCTCAAATGAGCAGTCAGAGTTTATGGTCGACAATATCGACTGATTTGATTTTCTGGCAGTCCAAGGAACTCTCAAGAGTCTTCGCCAGCACCACAATTCAAACGCGTCAATTCTTCGGCGGTCAGCCTTTTTCACAGTCCAACTCTCGCATCCATACATCACAAATGGAAAGACCACAGCACGAGTTATACGGATCTTGGTTGGCAGACTAATGTCTCTGCTCTTTACTAGGCGGTCAAGGCTAACCATTGCTCTCTTTCCCAGAAGCAGGCGTCTCCTAATTTCATGGCTGCAGTCTCCTTCAGAAGTAATCTTGGAGCCCAAGAAGAGAAAATCTGTCACAGCTTCCACTTCTTGTCCCTTGATGCTCCAGGACTTGTAGGGCAAGACGCCATGATCTTTGTCTTTTTAATGTTCAGTTTAAGCCCAAACTTCTCACTCTGTTCTTGTACGCGCATCAGAAGTATCTTGAGTTCCGCTTCACTTTCTGCCATTAAAGTGGTGTTGTTGATACGTTTTCCAGCAATCTTCACTCCAGCTGAAGATTGCTGGAGTGAAGATGCAAAACGCTGTATTTTGCGCTGCTCAGGTTAGAGTGCGGATGGGTGGGTCATAGCATTACGAAGAGCGTTGGAGTGCCACACGGCTCATTTGAAGACTAGCGTGGAAACCCCTCATATCGGGGAAATGTTTTCCGCCCACGAAACATCTTTCACGACACCACAGATAAGAAGTGAATAAAAAGGTGTAAGGAAAATATGTGATTTTCCTCAGTGTCGATCTCAGTGATGTAATACTCTAATCAAGGACATATTTGATTACAATGTAAAAAAAACACACCTCCCAAAGGTGGTATTCGAATCCACTAGCTTCTGCATTTCGCCTCCAGTATTCTGCTAACTGAGATACGGCGACCGCTGTTAAATGTTTACGATTTTAGTTCACTATGCTAGTTCCCAGGCAGCATTAATCTTGGACCCAGTGTTGTTATGGTGTTGGCAATGTCCGGGCCAATGTATGATCAGTCGTTACCGACGTAGTACCAACCCTGGGCCAAATGTTCATGCTGCTTGGGTTGTAACTGTCTTTGAGAGTGTTCGTCAGCGTCACCTCATCCATAGCTGCGGACGTACAATGTCCTGTGTAATGGCGAAGACCACATAGGACGTGGTCTAACGGGCAGGGTGGAAGATGTCCAGTGAATCCCATATGCGTCTAGAGGAGGTGACACTAGACTAATGAGCAAACGAACGTAGCGAAAATGAGGGCTCGTATATATATATATATATATATATATATATATATATATATATATATATATATATATATATATATATATATATATATATATATATATATATATATTGTGAGCACTGTGTGGCGCTTCATCTTCCACACTGCTGAACGTGCTGCTTCATCTTCATCCTGCTCCCTCTTGTAGATACCCATCGTCATCGCGGAGTGTGTTTGGCTGCAGTGTGCGACCAAGGCTTCAGGTCTGTAATAAAGCCTGATTCCCCAAGTCCGACCTTCGCGTTGCCTTACACGTGGTGGAGGTGCGCCTTGATTTCCCCGCTGCTTCGTCACCTGCATCCACCTGGAGCTTCGTTCTGGCCGCCGTTTGATCCCGACCACCATCGTCATGACACAAGAGGGCCACTCCGCTATTCCGGCTGCTACCAACTCGACTCCAGCTCCCCTTGCCACTTGGACTGTCAGTAGCCGTCAGCGCGACCCTCAGATGTTCGCCGGTCTCCGCGGCGACGACGCTGATGACTGGCTCGACAGCTACGACTGGGTCAGTGCTTTCAACCGATGGGACGATTCTCTTAAATTAATTAATGTGTCCTTTTATTTGACGGATGCGGCCAAAACGTGGTTTCTAAATCATGAGTCGACGATTCCGGATTGGGCTACCTTTAAACAAAAGTTACGCCAGATTTTCTGCGCTCCTACTGTTCGCACGGAGTCCGCCAAAAAGAAGCTAGAAGCCCGACTTCAGCGGTCCAATGAGACCTATACCTCTTATATCGAAGACGTTCTCGCACTTTGTCGGCGCATAAATGCCACCATGCCAGAGGCCGAGCGGGTTCGGCACGTCCTTAAAGGTATTGGTCCACTCGCCTATAACGCCCTGGCCGTGCAGAACCCAACCACAATTGACGCCATCATATCGACTTGTCAACGCCTTGACGAACTACAGTCAATACGCCTGCAGCCCGATCCCACTTCATTTGGTTTCACTGCCGAAGCTGACCTCCGTGTGCTTATTCGCGAAATAATTCGTGAAGAGCTCTCGGCTCAAGGTAATTCGTGCCGCCCTGCATCTGAGCCACATAATTCAAGTGCCGGCCTGCGTAGCATTGTTAAAGAAGAGCTGGCCTCAATGACCCATTCCCCGCCAACATCGGTCGCTCCTACCATCCGTCAGGTGCCAACGTACGCCCAGATCACGTCCTTGCCGCCCGCAGTTGGAGCACCTACGCCACCGGCGCCTACCACTGCTCATGTCGCTGCATTGGCACCACCTGCCGCGGCGCCGACATACTACCCCAACTGGCGCCCAGCCCGCCCTGTGTGTTATTACTGCGGGTACCGAGGCCATATTTCCCGCTTCTGTCGTCGCAGGCTCCAGAATGAACGCCGCGGCTACGAATCATTTGAAGCAGACTACCCTCCTCGCTTTTCTGGCTCTAACCACCGTTCATTCCCTGATTATCCCCGACGTTCATCACCCCCGCCAGAAAGCCCCGCTCCGCCTGCTGGTTACAGGCCTTCAAGACGCCGTTCTCTTTCGCCTTTTCGCCGCTCCACCTCGCCTCTCCGTCAAGCTTCTCTGACGACCCCCCGCCTGTCGGAAAACTGACCACTGCAGTTTTAGGAGGGAAAACTGCACTCTTCGGCCATCCCAAAAATCCTCCGGAACGTCCCTGGAATATTATTTTAGTGCGGGTTGAAGGATTATCTGTTGAGGCTTTGGTTGACACGGGCGCCGCTGTTTCTGTGATACACACTGACTTGTGCTCCCGCTTGCGAAAAGTGAAAACGCCTTATGATGGACCTGAACTCCGCGGAGCTAATGGTGCAATAATTCGGCCTTCTGCAAAGTGTACTCTGCGAGTTTTTGTTGATGGTGTCCGCCACCATGTACAATTTGCCGTGATGTCACCGTGCGCTCACCCAATTATTTTAGGCTGGGATTTTCTGTCTGCCGCATCAGCCAGCATTTCGTGTCGCGACAGGGTCATTTACATGAACGAGAGCGATCCGTCTTCTGAACCTCCCGAGCCCCGTTATCGCCTGCTTGCCGCTACTAACTCAGTGTTGCCCCCTGGATGCGAACAACTTGTCGCGCTTACTTCTACTGACATTGATAACGGAGATGTGCTAATCGTGCCTTCTGATCGCCATCTGACCAGCGGAATCGCGCTACCACCAAGTCTTGTTCGGTTTGAGCATGGCACAGCGCTTGTCGCTGCTTCGAACACTTCCCCAGAGCCCATTGTGCTGACTAAAGGGACATGTTTTCCTTGTGTCCTGGACATTCACCCGGTGTCCCTCACCACCCTTACCGCCCCCTCTTCCTCACCAGCAGCTTCTTCCGATGCTTCTCTCTGTGTTCTCTTTGGCACCATCAATCCTGACCTTCCTGCGACTCACCGCCAAGCTTTGCAGGAATTACTTCGAAAACACCAAGCCTCCTTTGATGTCACTACTCCGACCTTGGGCCGAACGTCTTCTGCACAGCACCGCATTATTACAGAAGGTACTTCTATTGTTAGCCGCCGCCCTTACAGTGTTTCCTTATCAGAACGTAAAATCATAGAAGATAATGTGGATATGCTCCGGCGAGACATTATTCGGCCATCAGCTAGCCCCTGGTCATCTCCGGTCGTCTTGGTCAAAAACAAGGATGGGTCCGTGCGTTTTTGCGTTGATTACCGCGCACTTAACAAAGTCACTCGAAAAGATGTTTACCCTATGCCACGAATTGACGACTCCCTCGACTGTCTTCAGGGCGCCGAATATTTCTCCACTTTGGATATGCGTTCCGGTTACTGGCAGATACCGATGCACGAAGCCGACAAAGAAAAAACCGCATTCGCTACTCCCGATGGGCTTTACGAATTCAATGTCATGCCTTTTGGACTTTGTAATGCCCCCGCTACGTTTGAGCGCATGATTGACACTGTTCTTAGAGGACTTAAGTGGAAAACATGCTTGTGTTACCTGGACGACATAGTTATTTTCTCTGCAACTTTTTCTGATCATTTATGCCGCCTTGATCAAGTACTAACGTGCCTGGCATCCGCCGGTCTCCAGCTGAACACAAAAAAGTGTAATTTCGCCAAGAAAGAAATCAAGATCCTGGGCCACCTCGTCAGCCGCGATGGCATTCGACCCGACCCTGACAAGCTTGCTGCAGTTTTGAACTTTGCACGGCCTCAGCGGACTAAGGAACTACGCAGTTTCCTTGGCCTGTCTTCGTACTTTCGCCGTTTGATTCGAAATTTCGCTGCCATTGCTGCACCGCTCCACCGCCTCCTTACAGACCGTACTACTTTCAATTGGTCCGAAGAATGCGAAAAAGCTTTCCAAACCCTAAAGAATGCCCTCACTTCGGACCCTGTTCTCGCTCACTTCGACGACACTGCTGCCACCATTCTTCACACCGATGCCAGCAGCCTCGGTATCGGCGCCGTACTTCTGCAACGTGATACCGCTTCTCGGGAAAAGGTAATTGCGTTTGCCAGTCGAACTCTAACACTAGCGGAACGCAACTACACCATCACCATCGCAACTACACCATCAACTACACCATCACCAGCCGTCGTTTGGGCAGTTCAGAAATTCCGCCCCTACCTTTACGGCCGCCATTTCACGATCGTTATCGATCACCACGCTCTGTGCTGGTTATCAACCCTCAAAAATTTGACTGGACGCCTGGGCCGTTGGATTCTGCGTTTGCAGGAGTACCACTTTGATGTCATATTCAAATCGGGACGCAAACATCGAGATGCCGATGCTCTTTCCCGCTGCCCGCTCTCAGAATCACCACCTAGTGCTTCCTCGAGCCTTCCTGCGTGCACCCTCGACGTCCCAATGTCGTCCAGAGCCCCAACCTTAACCTGTGCTTCTCGTGCCGCTGCTCCAGATCGCTACGCCATTATTTCAAACCAGCGAGCAGATCCCTACTGTATTTCCCTAATCAACCTTCTCACCGGTGCTTCTCACCCTCCTACCGCTAGGATGCGCAGGCAACTCCAAAAGTTCAAACTTGACAACGGCGTGCTCTCCCGTTATATTTATTGCTCCGAAGGCACCCGTTGGGTCCCCGTTATTCCGAAAGCGCTTCGCACCCGTATCCTGGCGGCTTTCCACGATGATGCTACAGCCGGTCACTTAGGCTTTCATAAAACTTACCACCGCGTGAAAGCCCGTTTCTTCTGGCCAGGCCTCGCCTCAAGTGTGGCAAAATACGTCGCCTCTTGTCTGCCATGTCAGCGCCGCAAACGGCCCACTTCTCCTCCTGCTGGCCTACTACAGCCGCTACCTTGCCCTGCTACTCCCTTTGCCGTTGTTGGCATAGACTTATACGGGCCACTTCCATTGTCCGCACGAGGTAATCGCTGGATCGTCACCGCCGTCGACCACCTAACACGCTACGCTGAGACCGCTTCCCTGCCTAATGGCTCAGCACATGAGGTCGCGACCTTCTTTTTGGAATCGCTCGTACTGCGCCATGGGGCCCCTCAAGTGCTTCTCAGCGATCGTGGTCGGACATTTCTGTCGAAGATTGTAGCCGAAGTTATTGAGGCCTCAACCACACATCACAAATTGACCTCCAGCTATCACCCGCAGACCAATGGGTTGACTGAGCGGTTCCACCGCACGCTTTCTGACATGTTGTCTATGTATGTCGACCAGGACCACCGAAACTGGGACGTAATACTTCCTTTTGTTACGTTCGCCTACAATACGGCTGTACAGCGGACCACAGGTTACACCCCGTTTTTCCTCGTCTACGGCCGTTCTCCCGCTACCTTTCTTGACGCCTCTTTTCTTTCTACACATGCCAGTTCCTCATCCTCTCTTCCTGACCAGTTCCTTTCCCGAGTGGCGAAATCACGCCGGCTTGCTCGCGTCAACACGGAAGCTAGCCAGGAAGACCGCAAGTACCGCTATGATGCAACCCATCGCCAAGTTTCGTTCCGTCCCGGCGACGAGGTGTTACTTTGGACCCCATTACGCACTCCTGGCCTTTGTGACAAGTTACAGCACCGTTACATTGGTCCTTACACAGTTCTTGCAAAAACCTCCCCAGTCAACTATCGCGTCTCCCCTGTTTACCCTCCTCCGGACTGTCGTTACCGTGGCACTGAAGTTGTCCACGTTTCACGTATGAAACCTTTTATTCGGCGCAATCCTGCGGACTAATTGCGGCCAGGCTGGCCGCTTGAACTGCGCGGGCGAAATAGTGTAAGCACTGTGTGGCGCTTCATCTTCCACACTGCTGAACGTGCTGCTTCATCTTCATCCTGCTCCCTCTTGTAGATACCCATCGTCATCGCGGAGTGTGTTTGGCTGCAGTGTGCGACCAAGGCTTCAGGTCTGTAATAAAGCCTGATTCCCCAAGTCCGACCTTCGCGTTGCCTTACAATATATATATATAGAGGGTTTATACGGGCCACTTTACTGAATAAAGTAGAGCGTTACGACCGACGCGACTGTTGGTTTTCAGTTCATTTTGTTGAAAGTTTCGGGAATGGTATTCTCTTTGTCAGAACAAGTTTTCTCTATCCAGTCTTGTGATCATCGGCTTGGAGAAAAACACGAAGAGGTGTGACTCCGCCCCCGCAGCTCACTCGAGAGTGAGGACAAGACCTGATAGTATGCCACATTCAAAAGGCGCCCCTGCGTTAAAAAAATAGAAAGAAAACATCAACAGCTGACCTTGCAGTGGTGCAAGAACGAGACGGAGACTAGGCAACAGAAAATAAAATTAACAAAAAATTGAAAAGAACAGGAGCGGGAGGGTAGGGAAACAAAAAGGGGAGGTGGGAGTAGATGGGGAGAGAAACGTTGAGCGCAGCTCTCGATGCGGCGAAAACCACCATTAAGCCAGACGTGCGCTCTCAGGGAGTTGCCGAAGCAACAACCGAATGCTACTTGTTAGACACCGACGACCCCGCAGTGGCTGCTGGCAACACCACCATCTGCGAACTTTCGCTACATTACTTCTCTTGCTTTTGCGTAAACTTGCATCCAGAGTGTGCGGCGCCCTTCCTCCCATAAACATCACAGCAGCGTTTCAAACTGTCGTGACGCCGATTTTTCCAAAGTAAACCGCGACTCACAAAAAAAGAGGAAAAAGGGGGCTTGGCGAGCTAGAAGTGCTGCGCATTCAAGACAAATGAGAAGGGAAGAGAATGAAGAAGTACGGAGACATGTGTGTAAATAAAACATGGCGCTAAACAAATTACAAATTAAAGTATTTGAAAAGGCTTGTCTTAGGAAGAATGCCTTGAGACAGCCATGCTGTCATTTTTTTCTTCTTTGTCACATGCAGATAACGATGAAAACTAGTGAGATGACCTAAGACTTATGCGTAAAAAGAAATAAAGGACAGGAAGACAAAAATCTTAAATCAAGGTACTGAATGATACATATAAATCAAACACAAAAGTTTGGTACTGACAAGGTTTGCGGCCAGCGGAACCGTAGTGTGGTCTCTGTGTGTTCTGGATTGAGATGATTGGATTGAATTATGAATGATATTTTACTAAAATAACATGTATGTTGATCTGACGATATATATTGTCATGTGTTTCGGGGCGTCAGAAAAGAAGAAGAAGCTGGGGAGAAGAAGAAAAAGAAGCCACAGTGGTGTGTGCTGGTGTTCCTTGGGGGATTCGCAGCGCTTTAGACGACAAATAAAAACCCCTTTATGTACTGAGTGCGTAACAGTTGTGGTGGAGTTTGCGGGATAGATCAACACGGATCCCCGTTGTATTCGACGAAGCCGTCGACTCGCTGGTTTGCCCCCCTACCATCTAACATGGCTCAAGACGGCGACGTTGATCGAACAACACCTTCGGTGAGCAACTGGCAGCACTACCGTGAGCCGCGCACATTTGATGGAAAATCTGACGAGGACGTCGACGAGTGGCTAACAGACTACGAACGTGTGAGCCGGTACAATCATTGGGATGCGACCGTGAAACTAGCGAACGTAGTGTTCTTCTTGGAAGGCACTGCCCTAGTTTGAATTGACAATCATGAAGACTCATTTACCAGCTGGGGTTGTTTCACATTAGAGATAACGGAGTGCTTTGGCGACGAATCCGCGAAGCAGAAACGCGCAGAGCAAACGTTGATGCAGCGGGCCCAGGTACCTAGCGAGACTTGCACCGCATATATCGAGGATATTATGAAATTGTGCGAGATTGTAAACCGTCGAATGTCCGAGGAAAATAAAGTGGGGCACTTGCTCAAAGGTATCACTGTAGATGTCTATAATTTTCTTATCAGCAAAGACAATTTGAACTCTACAGCTGACTTCATCAGGCACTGCCGCACTTTCGAAACCTTGAAGTTGTGTCGTATTACTCCTAAATTTGGGCGATTGGCCAACGTCACATCTGTTGCGAGCGTTGATGTCAGTGCTCCGGAGCTTCATGGCTGATCTGATACGGCGGATCGCGCGGGAAGAATTACTGCGTGACAAAGACTCTGGTTGCCGGGACGAACACCAGTATGACGGTTGCGCGCTGCAAGCAAAACCCTCGACCCCATCAACTTCCTGAACTCCGGCTTTAAATGTGTTATGCTTTGGTGAGAGCAGACAGCAAAGCGATTTAAGCACTTCTCAGCCACGGATGGGCCGAACGACCACCTACACACGCCAGGTGATTCATCAGCAACGCCTTCCCGATTACTACCGGTAACCAGAACGAGTTTCCACCCGAATTTACGCGGACCGGTGGCGCCAGCAACCTGTGTGTTATAGCTGTGGTATGACCGGACACATCTCCCGGTATTGCCGTCGGTTGGGCCTGCTACCACAAGATCCTCGCCCGCTGCCGAACATTTCTGATCATATCGACACTGAACTTTATCCGACACCGGCTCTGGATACATACCGCCCGGCGCAGATGCGAAGCGGATCGCCTGCTTCGAACCGCAGCTTGACGCCGCCAGCCCAAAGACAGCGACAATCATCGTCTCCTCGGCGCCCCTTCGGAAAACTAGAAGACGCGGCCGATGGGGGTGAGGTCGCCGGAAAACCAACGTTCCCAATACCTCTGCCTGTGTTTATGTTAAAGAACAAACTCGAATTATCCGTTGATGGCATACACACCATGGCACTAACTGACACTGCAGCAACAGTCTCTGTTATGAGTTTAGCAATCAAGAATCCATTAGGACATAAAGTGATGTTTAGCGTGAATCAAGCTGTGGTATTCCGTGGTGTTGGCGGTGAATCATTGGTGCCTTTGGGTGTGTGCTATGCGAAAATTGGGATTGGTGGCCAAGCGTTTCGAACCGAATTCACAGTGTTGCCTCGTTCCACGCACGAAGTAATTTTAGGTACAGACTGTTTGCAACATTGTGGTGCAACGTTAGACTGCCATAGTGGACAGATCTCGCTTAATGCTGTGTTGATGTCGGCTCTTGTAGAAACCCCGTCGCTCGATTTAGGAGCATTTTTTGTGTCTGAACAACACAGTTGTACCTGCGATGTCAGGAGAATTCATTCATGTTATTTCATCTACGAATTTATGCGAGGTTTTCGACGCCGTAGTGGAACCTACAACACCGGCCTGTGCAAAGAAGAGTGTCTTAGTGCCTCGTTGCATAGTTTGAGTCAACAGAGGCCACAACTTGCTGTGGACTGTAAACTATTCAGACGAGCCAGCCATGTTGCCGCGTCGTATGAGGCTCGTTCATTACGAGGAAGGTGTGTCGAGTACGTGGCGGCACTAAGTAGCCATGCTCCTGAAGAGAAAACATCCCAGTTTGCAGTCTTGAATCCAGGCAATGATAAACACATTTTTGGTAGCACAGGAGCACCGAATTTTGACTGGCCTACTTTCCAAGCATGCTTCGGTTTTCGACTTCGCAAGAGATCATCAACCACCGATTCCAAATTCTCGCATCCATCATTCGATTGATACTGGAATCTCTCGCCCGATCAGACAGAAGCGCTATCGTGTGTCTCCAACCGAACGTCAGCTAATTGACGAACATGTTTATGACATGCTCCAACGTGGCGTTATCCAGGAATGTTCAAGTCCTTGGAAGGCTCTAGTTATTCTCGTTAAAAAGAAAGACAACACATGGCATTTCTGTGTGGACTATAGTCGCCTTAACGCCGTCCCCAAAAAATATGTATATCCGCTTCCACGTACTGACGATGCAATCGACTGTCTTCATTCGGCGTCATACTTCTCTTCGGCAGACTTGAGGTCGGGGTACTGGTAGATACCAATTAACTCAAGCGACAAAGAAAAGACGGCATTTGTGACACTCGATGGTCTCTATGAGTTCAACGTAATCCCCTTTGGATTGTACAATACGCCTACCACGTTCGAACGATTCAGGGACACTATTCTGCGCGGACTCAAGTGGAAAACTTGTTTGTGCTATTTGGACGACGTTGTGATCTTCAGCAAGACCTTTCAGGAACACAATAGCCGCCTCGCCATCGTTCTTGACTGCATTGAAAGAGCCGGCCTCGTCCTCAACTCTAAGAAGTGCCACTTTGGCGAACGCCAAACAATTCTTCTTGGTCACTTGGTCGATAAGGATGGTGTATAGCTGGATCCTCAGAAGATTGCGGCTGTAACCAGCTTTATAGCACCAAAATCAGTGAAGCAGCTTCGGAACTTTTTAGGACTGTGTTCCTATTTTCGTCGTTTTGTGCCCAGTTTCGCTGACATCGCATACCCGCTCACGTGCCTTTTGCACAAAGATGCATCGTTCAATTGGACTACTGACTGCGAATCTGCCTACCGCCACCTCAAATTCCTTCTGACATCAAGACCTATCCTACGTCACTTCTGTCCCTCTGCCCCCCTCGAAGTTCGCACCGATCAGCACGTGATAGCTTATTCTAGTCGTTCGTTGAGCAAGGCGGAGCGTAACTACACCGTTACTAAACAAGAGTGCCTCGCAGTGGTTTTTGCGGTGAAACTTCACTTCACTTCACTTTAACACCTTAAAGACCCTCATTAGAGGGTATTACATAAGGGATGGGGCACACAGAAATGAAAAACAGAATAGGTAACATATATGTGTAAGTTATACAAATATAAGGTTTTCACTGCGCAAGTACACGTGTGATTCGTTTAAGAAATAAAGATGGACATGTGATAGCAGCAAGTTCTCGGGGAAGGCCGTTCCAGTCGTTGGCAGTCCGGGGGAAGGATGATGAAGAAAATGTAGTGGTGCGGGCGCGATGTCGGGACACTTGCTGCTGATGACCGGTGCGGAGGGAGATACGTGGTGGGGGTGCGCAGATGTAAGGTTCCTGTCGTAGCTCGGAGTAAAAAACTTGTGAAACAAACATAAACTAGCAATGTAGCGATGATGAGCAAGGGTAGGTAGGTTGGACTGTGATTTTAAGGATGATATGCTGATATCAAAAGAATACGATGAACGAATAAATCTAGTTGCCCAGTTTTGAACTGCTTCGATTGAATTGCGCAGACATGCTTGCTTCGGAGACCAGATGGGAAATGCATATTCTAATTTTGATCTAACTAGTGATTTGTATGCGAGGAGCTTTACATGCTGAGGTGCAGAGCGTAGGTGACGCTTTAAAAATCCTAGTGTTCTGTTAGCGGATGATATGATGTTTGAGATATGCGTATTCCACGTAAGATCCTGACAAAGATGAACACCAAGATGTTTGTATGATTGGACAATGTCGAGAGTAACGTTAGATATGCTGTAGCTGAACAGGAGGGGTAATGGCGACGATGAAACGACATATATTTACATTTACTTGTGTCAAGTGTCATTAGCCATTCATTACACGAGTCTTCTACACGAGTTAAATTATTTTGAAGGGATTGTTGTTCGAAAGTGTTAGTGACTGTTCTGTAAAGAACACAATCGTCAGCAAACATCCGAATATGGCAATCTAAGTTCTCATGGTGGTCGTTAATATAAATTAGAAACAAAAGTGGCCCAAGGACGGATCCTTGGGGCACGCCCGAGGAGGCTGGTAGGAGCTTAGACATTTGACTATTGACAATGACTGATTGGAAGCGGTGAGTTAAGAATTCTTTTGTGCATGCTAGTATATCGGGATGCAAGTTTAGGCGAGAAAGTTTCAAAAATAAGTGGATATGAGGTACCTTGTCAAATGCCTTGGAGAAGTCGAGGAAAATAGCGCCAGTTTGGAGGTTAGCATCAAGGTTAGCATGTAAGTCATGAATGAAAAGTGCTAGTTGACTTTCACAGGAGTATCCTTTGCGAAATCCGTGCTGCGAAGAATGAAAAAAATTATTTGAATCCAGAAAGTTCATTGTTAAAGAGTAAATAACGTGTTCCATGAGTTTACATGGTATGCTTGTGAGTGATATGGGCCGATAATTAAGTGGTGAATCTTTTTTATCCGATTTGTGGACCGGAACGACCTTCCCCACTTTCCAGTCGTGGGGTATGGCACCTGTAGAGAGAGACTGCGAGAAAAGCAAGCATAAAATCTTAGCAGAAGTATGACTAACATTTTTTAGAACCTTTGTGTTAATTTCGTCAAAGCCGGCGGATGATGACAATTTTAGTTTATCAATAAGACATGATATGCCGGCTTCCGAGAAAGTAACGGCTGGCATTGAAGTTCCTTGGTCATTTGCTGTCGTGAGTCGGGTAACAAAGGTTCACCTATATGGCAATGTTTTGCCAGCATCACTGACCACCATTCGCTCTGTTGTCTCGTAAATCTTCTTGACCCTTAATTGCGGCCGGCTCCTTGATGGGCATTGCGGTTACAAGAGTTTAACTGCACTGTGGCATACAAAAGCGGCCGTCAAGATCTTGATGCTGACTGTCTGTCACGCTTGCCGCTTTCTTGAACTGGTAGTGATGATGACAACTTTGATGACTCCCTGGTGCCTATCTCGGCAACGTTTGCTGAGCCTCCACTGTTCCAGACAGAACAACGCAACGATCAGACTTTGGCACCGCTCTTCTCTGCCACTCAAGGTTCAAGAGATGCGCGTTTCTGCGTTCGTGCCGGCCTGCTTTACAAGAAGAATTTCAACCCCGGAGGTGCACGCTTCTTCTCGCCGTGCCGGAAAACCTCCATATTCCCGTTCTTGAAATGATGCATGACAATATGACGTCGGGCCACTTGGGTATCGCCGGGACCCTTCATCGCACACAGGAACGCTTTTACTGGTCGGAAATACGTCAAGCCATTCAGCGCTATGTAGCTAGTTGTGTCAAGTGCCAGCAGTACAACCGCCCTACTTCCCGTCCACCGGGACCGCTGCACCCTATTGCGCCTCCGACCGCACCCGTTGAGCCGGTGGGCATCTACCTCCTGGGTTTTTTCCGCGATCTTCGAACGGTAGCCCGTGGATAGTGGTGTGTGTTGACCATCTCACTCGATATTTAGAAACAGCCGCAATACCCTCAGCCATTGCTTACGAAGTATACCTATTTCTTATGCGATTTATCGTCCTGCGCCATGGCCCTCCTCGAGTTCTGATCAGTGACCGCGGCGCCAATTTACAGCTGAAGTTATCGAAGAACTTCTTCGTCTATGCACCTGCGATTACCGTTATAGAACGCGGTATCACCTTCGATCGAATGGACTTGTGAACGGACCAACCGCATTCTGACCACTATGTTGGCGACGTACGTAGACTCTGATCACAAGAACTGGGATGACATCCTCCCTTTCATTACATACGCGTATAACAGTGCACATCATGAAACGACTGGCTACAGTACATTTTACCTCCTGTATGCTCGAGTTCACCGCAGCTGTCTTGATACCATTTTTCCTTTCTCCCTCCACAACGGGACTTTTATCGCCACCACTTTATGTCGAGCCGAAGAAGCTCGCCGCGTTGCCCGCCTCCGCATCGTGGACTCACAGGAACGTTCGCAGGAGCATTATAACAACCGGCGCCCACATGTCTCTTATGTGCCCGGTGATTTAGTGTTGCTGTGGACGCCGCTGCGCAAGCGTGGTTTAGCCCAGAAGCTGTTGTTTCGCTACAGCGGCCCTTTCGTCGTTTTGGAGCGCCTCAGGGACGTGAACTAAGTAATTTCACGCCGCACCGAAAGTGGCCGATGCTCGCGCCGGACTCAGGTGGTGCATATGGCTCTGTTAAAAAGGTTCCATCCCCGGCACCTTCCTTAAACTGCTTGCCCTGGGGCTTCTGCGAGGGGGGGAAGTGTCCCGTGCTTCGGGGCGTCAGAAAGGAAGAAGAAGCTAGGGAGAAGAAGAAACGGAAGCCACATTGGTGTGGTCTGGTGTTCCTTAGGGGGTTCGCAGCGCTTTAGACGACAAATAAACACTCCCGTTTATATATATATATATATATATATATATATATATATATATATATATATATATATATATATATATATATATATATATATTGTTACGAACGACAAGGAAGAAGAAGTGGGCAGTGGCGCGGGCTGGAGCGCTCGCGCTAGGCCCGCCGCGAACATTCATTAAACGTCATCTACCATCGTCATCAGTCATGTTCTCTCTCCTGTCTTCATCGGCTTACCGCTTCGTAGCACGTCGTTGGAGGTGCGGCTTACGGCATCCCCATCCTCGCCTTGGAGCATCGGTGCCATCTTCAAGCCGGGACCATCACCGAGGGCCCAGGGACATCGCCGAGCAGCTTCGCCCCAGCCCTTCAAGCCCAGACCTGAACAACTACCACCGCCCAGCCCCCAGCCCGGACCTGAAGACAATGAGAACAGACATACCAATCAAAACCGAGATGAAGGACCCGGTAGACCCGAAGGAACCGATGGACACGAACACACATCCCCCGCCCAAGGTGCCCGACGTGACCTCGAGCCATCGGTCCCATGGACTCTGGTGACTGATGGTCGACAGCTCCAAGGGAGGCGGACCACCCATGCATCAGACATCGTATCGGCAAGCCGTTCTATTCTTCCTTCTGCCTCTTCTTCTTCAAGCATCCAGACACGCCCATCATCATGCCTTAAAATCATTACCATCGCTAAACTTCCTCGTCCACGATCGGGACGATCGCTCGGTGGCCCCGGATCATGTTACGGACGACAAGGAAGAAGAAGCGGGCAGTGGCGCGGGCAGGAGCGCTCGCGCTAGGCCCGCGAACATTCTATAAACATCATCTACCATCGTCATCGGTCATGTTCTGTCTCCTGTCTTCATCGGCTTACCGCTTCGTAACAATATATATATATATATATATATATATATATATATATATATATATATATATATATTGTGAGCCTTCTGTGGACATTCTTTCATTTGTAGATACCATCATCACCGTCCCGCGGCGCCGGCTCCGGCGCGCGCCTGGTTTCGTGATCGGATTAAAAACGCTAGACAAGGCTTGGCTGTCCTTGCCGTCACGACCTCGCCGTCTCGACCTAGCCTTCTTTTACAAGTGGTGGAGGCGAAATTTGATCCCCTTGCTGCCTTGGGCCCTGCCTCTCGCTGGAGCTACGTTCCGGTCGCCGTTTGGCAACTGCCACCATCGCTATGTCTACCGACAGTACCCACGAACAAGCCGGACCCTCTACCTCGGCTGCACCACCCCCTTCGACTGTGCCCACACGACAGCGCGACCCGCCGCTGTTCGCTGGTCGTCGCGATGAAGACGTTGATGACTGGCTTGACACCCACGAACGCTGCAGTGCCTACAACCGGTGGGACGATGCTCTGAAATTTCTCAACATCTCGTTCTACCTTATTGAGGTCGCCAGGACTTGGTTCATCAACCGCGAGCCCCACACAACTAACTGGACCACGTTCAAACAGCAGTTCCGACAGTACTTCGCCGACCCGGCAGTTCGGACTGAGATCGCGAAGACCAAGCTCGCTTCACGCCGTCAAGGTCCTGATGAGTCATATGCGTCTTACATAGAGGCCATACTTGCACTCTGCCGGCGTATTAGTCCCACCATGGCGGAACATGAACGAGTACACCACGTCTTGAAAGGAATCAATTCTACGGCGTATAACATCCTAGTTGCTCAGAATCCTTCAACTACTGATTCCATTATTACGACCTGCCAACGCATCGACCAGCTGCAGTCCTCCAGATTGCAGCCCGCCAACGCTACTGGCCCGACCTATGCTGATCTCTACCTGCGGGCACTTATTCGAACCATCATCCGCGAGGAGCTCCAGGCGCTCAAGCCTGTCTGTCGACACGGGTGCGAACACTCTTCCGCAACATCTAATGGCGCAGGTCTTCGCAGCATCATCAAAGAAGAGCTGGCAACAATCACCGAACCTATAACATCTGGCCCTCCGGCACCCCGCTCAGTACCGACTTACGCGCACGTCGCAGCATCCCCCCCCCCTACTTTAGTTCCCCCGCCTCGACGGGCACCAAACTACAATCACGTCAGTGCAATAACGACGGCTCAACCTGCACCACCCTATTACGCACCTTGGCGCCCCTCCAGACCAATTTGCTATTACTGTGGCATTAGAGGACATATATCTCGCGTCTGTCGTCGCCACCTCCAGAACGAGCGCCGTGGTTACGATACCTTTGAAAGTGACATCCCTCCAACGTCATATTATCAACGCCGGTTTACTCCAAGCCCACCTCGAAGGTAATCCCCACCTGCAGAATCCTCGTCTGAGCCTCGTGGAACCCATGCGTTCCGACGTCGGTCCCTATCCCCATACCGCCGCTCAGTTTCCCCTCTCCGACCCGCAACAACTATCCCTGTCCGCCATCCGGAAGACTAAGCGTTGCAGTTTCCGGAGGTCAAACTGCACTCTGCGAACTTACCAAAAGTCCTCCAGATCGCCCGTATAATGTGATTTCTGTTTTCGCTGAAGGATTACCGGTCGAAGCATTGATTGATACAGGAGCTGCAATTTCTGTCATTCACGCTGATTTGTGCTACCGTTTGCGAAAAGTGACGACACCATATGATGGGCCTGAACTCCGTGGAGCCAATGACGTCCCTTTGCGCCCTTTAGCAAAGTGCACCGTACGAATTGTTATTGACGGCGTCCACCGTCATGTGCAGTTTGCTGTGCTCTCACCATGTGCGCATCTGATGATTTTAGGACGGGATTTTTTGTCAACCGCTTCGGCGTTAATTTGTTGCAGCGACCGTGTTATCCATATGACAGACAGCGATTTTTCACCTGAAGTTTCTGAACGACATCATCCCCTAGTTGCCGCCGCTGATACTGTTTTGCTCCTCAGTGCGAAAAACTGCTTACCGTTGTTTCTGACCACATCACTGACGGGGACGTACTCATCGCACCATCTCATCGTCATCTTGCACGCGGTATCGCCTTCCCGTCTAGTCTTGTGAGGTTCTGCAACGGCTCAGCGACAGTAGCGGCCACTAACACTTCACGTGAATCCCTCGTGCTCCCAAAAGGAACTTCTCTCCCCTGCATGGTGGATGTTCAACCCTTGCCCTTGATGGTGCTCACCGCCCCTCTGCCTCAGCGCCGTGTTTCGCCAGACGTCTCTCTTTCTGTTCTCACAAAGACTATTATTCCTAACCTCACGCCGAACCAACGCCAAGAACTGCTGACATTGCTTCGACACCACCAAGCCATTTTTGATGCCACTTCCACACCACTGGGACGGACTAGTGTTGCGCACCATCGCATCATTACTAAAGGTAACTCTATCGTTCGCCGACGGCCTTATCAGGTTTCCCTCTCTGAACGAAAAGTAATTGAAGAAAATGTAAATGACATGCTCCATCGCAATATTATTCGTCCCTCGACAAGCCCATGGTCCTCCCCAGTAGTGTTAGTTAAAAAAAGGGCGGCTCGGTACGCTTTAATGTTGATTACCGGGCACTCAACAAAATTACCCGCAAAGATGTATACCCAATGCCAAGAATTGATGACGCTCTTGACTCTCTACAAGGTGTCTAATATTTCTCGACTTTGGACCTCCGCTCAGGTTATTGGCAAATACCTATGCACGAGAAAGATAAAGAAAAAACCGCTTTCGCAACTCCCGATGGCCTTTACGAATTTAATGTTATGCCTTTCGGACTTTGTAACGCACTAGCGACATTTGAAAGGATGATCGATACTGTGCTTCGTGGCCTAAAATGGAGAACCTGTTTATGTTACTTGGATGACATTGTCATCTTTTTGTCAACTTTTAGCGACCATCTCACGCGCCTGAATGAGGTCCTCACGTGTCTCGCTTCAGCGGGACTTCAGCTCAACACCAAGAAGTGTCACTTTGCACAGAAGGAAATGAAAATTTTGGGACATCTAGTCAGCCATGACGGCATTCGTCCAGACCCTGAAAAAATCATCGCGGTCTTGAACTTTGCTCGTCCACGACGTACTAAAGAATTGCGCAGTTTTCTCGGCCTGGCGTCTTATTTCCGGCGTTTTATAAAGCATTTTGCAAGTTTTGCTGCTCCACTTCATCAACTACTTAAAGCACGCAGCCCTTTCGTGTAGACTGAACAGTGCGAAGCTGCTTTTAATAAACTGAAGCACGCCCTCACATCAGACCCTGTTCTTGGCCACTTCAGTGACAGCGCTCAAACCATCCTGCACACTGATGCCAGTGGTCTCGGTCTTGGCGCTGTACTTCTGCAGCGCGATGCAACTCCGCGTGAGAAAGTGATTACCTTCGCCAGTCGGACTATGACTCCAGCTGAGAAAAACTACACCATTACCGAGCAGGAGTGCCTTGCCGTCGTCTGGGCTGTCCAAAAGTTTCGCCCTTACATATACGGTCGGCACTTCAAAGTTGTAACCGATCACCATGCTCTTTGCTGGTTGTCTTCGCTCAAAAATTTGACAAGCCGCCTTGCCCGTTGGATTCTACGCCTGCAAGAATACAGTTTCGACGTCACTTATAAATCGGGTCGCGAACATCAAGACGCCGACGCTCTTTCTCGCTGTCCACTTTTGGAATCGGCTTGCTGTTTTTCTTCCCAATGCATTTCCACCTCTGACCACAGCCGACCATCTCTTTCCCCGACGTATATCACAACAGT
This sequence comes from Amblyomma maculatum, assembly GCF_055883805.1. NCBI lineage: Eukaryota > Metazoa > Arthropoda > Arachnida > Ixodida > Ixodidae > Amblyomma > Amblyomma maculatum. The sequence goes on from NC_139353.1 coordinate 119,058,289, forward strand.
TTCATTTGACGACTCTGAGAACAAACACGCTCTCCGCTCACAGCAATTAGCCGACGCCTACTGCCGTCCCATCATCGACCGCCTTATTGGCGCTTCGGACCCACCCAATGCTCGGCTTCGCCGACAACTTCGCAATTTCAAGCTCGAAGATGGCATCCTACTCCGCTTCGTGTATTGCCCTGATGGAACTCGCTGGATTCCAGTCGTGCAGCGTGTGCTTCGCCCACGTTATACTGGCGGCTGTCCACGATGACGCTACTGCAGGTCACCTTGGTGTTGACAAAACCTGCGACCGCGTGAAAAGACGATTCTTTTGGCCTGGCCTATCTTCCAGCGTTGCCAAATACGTCGCATCCCGCGCTCTGTGCCAACGTCGCAAACAGCCGACGTCTTCGCCCGCTGGCATTCTAAAACCTGTTCCTTTTCCCGCCACGCCATTCGACGTAGTCGGCATTGACTTATATGGTCCCCTACCTCTCTCCGATGGTGGTAACCATTGGATTATAACAGCTGTCGACCACCTTGCACGCTACGCTGAGACAGCACCTGCACCGACCGGTTCCGCTCAAGAAGTAGCAAATTTCTTTTTGCGATCAATTGTATTGCGTCATGGCGCTCCTCGGGTGCTCCTAAGTGACCGCGGGACGGCCTTCATATCGGCAGTCGTTGCCGAAGTTCTTCACGCGTCATCCACCCTTCATAAGACAACCTCAAGCTACCATCCCCAGACTAACGGGCTGACTGAGCGATTTCACCGCACCTTATCGGATATGATATCCATGTACATCACACCGGATCATCGAAATTGGGACACGATTCTACCATTCGTCACTTTCGCCTATAACTCAGCAGTACAGCGGACTACCGGTTATTCTCCATTTTACCTCGTTTATGGCCGTCCTCCCACTACAATTCTCGACGCTTCCTTCTCTACGCCCGACTACTCCACATCAGTACCTACCCGGTTCTTATCTCGTGTGGCCAGATGCCGTCATCTTGCCCGCCTCAACACAGCAGCGTGCCAGGAAGACCACAAGAGTCGCTACGATTTTACGCATCGCGTGGTCTCTTATCGTCCCGGTGACGAAGTACTGCTGTATACACCACTGCGTACCCCTGGCCTTAGTGATAAATTCCACCACCGCTACCTTGGTCCCTGCGAGATTATCAGCCAAACGTCTCCAGTTAACTACAAAGTCACGCCTGTTGATCCCCCAGCCGATTGACGTCACCGTGGAACTGAAATTGTTCATGTTTCTCGCTTGAAACCGTTTGTGCGCCGCGGTACATCGGTTAATTAGGAGCGACCAGGCTGGCCGCTTCCGACCCCCCGGGCAGATTGTGTGAGCCTTCTGTGGACCTTCTTTCATTTGTACATGCCATGATCTTCTTCTTTCATTTGTACATACCATCATCATCGTCCCGCGGCGCCGGCTCCGGCGCGCGCCTGGTTTCGTGATCGGATTAAAAACGCTAGAGAAGGCTTGGCTGTCCTTGCCGTCACGACCTCGCTGTCTTGACCTAGCCTTCTTTTACAATATATATATATATATATATATATACTATTACAGACTAGATAGATGAAGAAGACGAGTTGAGTGTAGTAGGACGAGGGGAAGAAGTGTGTGGCAGCGGAGTTGCTGTCTGACTGTGGTGTACTGTTGTTTTGGTCGCCGTAGCGTTGCCTTACGTCGTGACATCAAGAGCGCTACATTTTAGTGGAGAGTGCAGTTTCGATTCTCCGGCATCGCCCTGCCATTGACGCGCCCCTGGAGCCTCGTCGTAGCAGCCGCATTGCTGGACTTTATTCATTGTTGATTAGCTTGCCTCCACCAACCGAGTCTACCTGCTTCTAACCACTTGGGCTGCTTCTTACTTACCACTTCAAGTCAAGCGGCTTCCGCTCTTTAGCCACTGCACCGGGAGCCCCACTCTTTCACTGGCGCAGCGGGAGAGGATGTTGACGACTGGCTCCGCCCCTACCAACGGGTGAGCCGCTCCAACCGTTGGGACGCCGCCACACAGCTCGACAACGTCGTATTTTTCCTCACCGACACCGCCTTTCTTTGGTTTGAAAACCACGAGGACCTGCTGACGACGTGGGAGGGTTTTGTCGCGGAACTTAAACAGTGCTTCGGGGACTCGTCACCGCGCAGGAAACGAGCCGATCAGACCCTCGCCCATCGTGCCCAACTAACCGGCGAGACCTGCACTACCTATATCGAAGACGTCCTGAAGTTGTGCAAGACGACAGGCGCCCACATGTCGGATGCGGACAAAGTCGGGCATCTTTTGAAGGCCATTTCATATGATGTCTATAACTTTCTCATCGCTAAAGATGTGATCTCGACTGTCACTGCTGTCTTTCGCCACATCCGCGCATTTGAAGCACTGAAGACTCGCCGAAGAATGGAATAAGTTTGGAAGACTGGCCAATGTGACAAACGTCGCTAGTGTTGACGAGCATGTCTCGACGGACCTTACATCGAATATCCGGCAAATAATTCGTCAAGAAGTGCTTCGGCTCGAGTCTCACAGCCAGCACACCTCACTAGTGTCCTCCCACCCATATTTTCCATGCGAACCTGCCTACACGTTGCAGTCACAGCCTGAGTACCTGTCTGTTCAGACAGCAGCTCCGCGCTACCGCACACTTCTTCTTCTCCCTCGTTGTAATGGCACATACCCACAGTAGGGGATTGGCCAGAATTCGTTGTAGGTGACATACTATTTTTGATAATGTCGATTTGACTATATGATATAAATAACCTAATAATTAGGAGCTAGTGTTGCTGAAATAACTTGAAATTTTGAGGCGATGTAATAGAGAGCAATGAAAAAAGTAATAAAATTGTAAATTACTAAAAATAATAAGAAGAAAAAAATACAATTCAGACAGCTCAGCGCTAACACACAAATCTACCGCACACTTTTTCTCGTCCTCCTACACTCAACTCGTCTTCTTCATCATTTTGTCTGTAAAATATAAATACATATATACGAATAAATATTTATACGAACACAGGCAATAGCCACTGACATGAAGGCAAGCAGACATGCCGAAATGCCTTTCTCTAAACGGTACCAACAGCACATGAAGGCTATGTATGTGTTTCTGTGAGATTAGCTGGTAGCTCCTTTTACATATCGGTGCATCGAACCATCGAAACTGATTCTTATTGTATTCGAACCAGATACTTAAAACTTCAGCTATATTTATTTATTTATTTATTTAAATAAATAAATAAATAAATAAATAAATAATTAATTAATAGATGCTTAAAACTCCATCTATATACCATATGCTCGTGCCTGATTACTCAGCTGGCACGCACATTCGCAGATTGCAGAGCGTCTTCGGAAAGAAAAAGAGAGCAGAATAATTTTAATGCGTAGGCTCAAACCTGGTGAAGAAACGTGAAGCCTCACTCCGCTAAACAGTTTCGGAATGGTGACCTGTCATCGATTCCTTGCAAAACATATTGAGCAGCGGGCATAGGCCTCCTTACTACTCACTCACTGCTAAATTATGTCGTGCCTTGTATCCGAGCGAGAGACACCGAACACATTCATCCGAAGTCTTGCGTTAGCGATTGTATAAAACGATCACTTGTTTTACTGCATTTTGTAGTAAATATGAATAATGAAGTTACACGTGACCTTAGATACTCATTTCAAGAGGCTAGTATTTTCCAACGGAGCTTCCGCTAATCCTTATCGGAGTGTCTCTAGAGTAGCTAAAGGCATCGATAGCAGCGCACCTCCAAAACTCCTCGCGGAGAACGAAACTGCGACTGGAGAGACCTGTAAATGTATTAAGCGTGGAAAGGAAAGGAGGATAGACTCTCGGAAAGGGAAGAAAATTTACAAGAGCGTGACTTGCCACCTTGAAGGTGGTGAGTATATACGCGCTTGCGCACACCTTTATTTACTCCAGAGCGGTTTCCTCGTATTTGTAACATTTGTTCAGCGATAATTCAAGGCTGTGATCACTTGTGACCTGATCCCTGCATTGGCAAATCAGAGAATTTTATTGCGGCAACCCTGCGGATATCGGCGAATGTGGGTTGTTAGTCTGCTTCGGTAAAATAATAACGTATTATGGGACGCCGGTACATGCCTGTATATCAGTAAAAGAAAGTCTTCTTTTCGCTAATCTCATGTCTGCTGTTTCTCCGGCGTCGCTTTGCTTCCCTGCTGCGGGCCGTCGTTTCAGATACGGTCGGTTGGCCATGCAGGGATAAGAAGCACCATTACGGGATAGAATAAGGAGCTCTTTCTATAGAATCTTCGGTGCCGCAGTGGTCCTGTGGCGCTTGGAAAAAAGCCCAGAAGTTTGAGAGCGCTGAAATTTTTAGCCGAACTTGGCGAGGAGGTTTCTGTATAAGGGTACCCAAGAGAATAAAAGTAAATCAGTAAAATTAGTTGGTATCGGGAATGGTACCCAGACCCACTGCATGTCAGGTGGGCACGAAACCCATAGGCTATGAACGATCGTTCGTGGGTACTAGAGCGTTAGGTCGCACCAAGAGAATGTTTGAGGCTGCACGTGACTTAGTACTAACGTGCATTTTAGATGTATGCTGATGTTGCGGTAACAAGAATTTAAATATCCTATGAATATAAGCAAAACTCGTTAACATCGCACGATAGAAAGACGCTGTTAAAGGTGCCATCACGCCTTGGTACTGTTCAGTTCGCGCAGCTTTAGTGGGCGCTACGAAACTGCGTCTTGGCAAGCTGGGAGTCGAGAATGACGCCCCCAGCAGCGCGTTGGTTTGTACAGGTTATGCCCACGTCTCGCAGTCATGCATAACCCTGGTACAGCAGTAACTTCGCCCTACTTGTCTCGGTGTAGAGTCTACCTCACACGCTGTTTTCAGGCGTTCGAAAGGCAAGAGCAAATAGGGCCAAGTAGAATGCCGCACCGAATGTGGTTCTGCTTGCTAACTGCTTGTGAAGCGGAGCGTTGTTCATGTTAGCAACAGAACAATTACAGCTATGCTGTTAGCAAGAGGGCAATGACAACATTCCTGAGCTAGTCAAGCTTTCGGCAGCGGTTCCGCCGATATACGCACTGAGAGACTACGTTTCTACCTTGGCGGTCAACGGCCGTGGAATCACTTTTACCTTGATCGAAGGACCCGCTCATCACGTACATGGTAATCATGGGTGAACATATGGATGACAGACTAGACCTCCCACCCCCAGATGAGTCTCCGACGGCTGAGGAGTGCAGAGATTGGAGATTACAAACTAACCTAGCCTTTCACCCTTATCTATACGGGGAGGGAGGAGAATCCCCAAACTTCAGCACCAAATGCGGTATAAGAGCCAAACAGGTTTGGTTTGATTTGTGCGGTTAAACATCCCAAAGCGCCTCAGGCTATGAGAGGCGTCGTAATGAGGAATTAGGAAATTTCGACCACCTAGAGTTATTTAAGTGCACTGACATAGGTTCCCGCCGAGGCCGGAATTCGATCCCACATCCTTGGCAACAACAGTCGATAATCATCTCATTCGGAAATGCCCCGATCATCTCGGGCACACTGATGGAATTACACAAAAACAAACCTGGGATGCTCTCCTCCGGAGCAGGTCTCCGGAGCAGCAGGCTCGAGCAATTGGAACGCTTTTCGAGAGATATCCGTTTGCAGGGCTCCCCCTAGGATATGAGTGAGGGAGCGAAGGGGCGTCTAATCGACAATAAGAATGTTTTCTTTAACTTGAACCTTGTCGTCGTTATGCCTTGCCGATTCCACATCAAAGATCAACAGGCCACGTTTCGGAACTAACGCAGTAACAGGCGTTATCGTCATCTCTGTATATACGGGAAGGCCCACGTCATTATTAAATAGATAGACTCGATTTTAGCGGCACTTTCAGCAGTGAAGCGGCACTGAGCAGCAGCAGCAAGTATCAATAAAATCCATACATCAGTTTTTGTAAGCAGAGAAAAAGTTTTTGGCGTGGACTGAAGAAAATTATGGCACTGCAATTGCGATCTGCTTTGGCAGCTGCTTCCATCCGTCATGTTCTTCTTGAAGCCGCCAGGCTTGAGGTACCTTATTTGGTTCCCTGCACATAAGCTCCCCAGTCAGGTTCTTTTTATTTATTTATTTATTAGTACCTCACAGGCCCCGAAGAGCATTAGGTGAGGGGGGCAAATCGGTACAAGAATATCGTACAAGAACGCGGTACAAGTCAAATACAAGAAATGAACACGAAATTTATACAAAACCGAGTTAAAATAACATCAGACACGAGACACGAAAAACAACGTTAAGAACAAATAAAACTGTTGTACATTTCGAACATCACTATGGCAATAGATGTATACATTGTACACTGAAATTGTGCTCCCACTTGTTTGAACCTTTCAGCGCGAGCTTCACTGCAGCAAACAACGAAGCGATCGGACGTGTGGCCTCTTTCACGCCAAGTGAAGGCAACGGTGTGTTGCTTGCGAGTGAGTTGCTATGAAGGCCAAGGAACAGACTGAATATGCACTGGTGTGGTGGTAGAATATGTCACTGCATTTATTATGAGGACGCTGCCATTTACGTTAATGCAAGTTAGAAAATTAACAGTGGCTCACCTCAGCTAAGCCAGGTTATACAAGGCGAAAACAGTAGTAGACGTGAATGACACTAATAGTTTCTCTGTTTTTCTCACATCATCTTATCCGCCGCCTTGCGCCATCGCTTTGCATGGCTCTCTTCTCTCCCCGGAAGATACCGCCTATCGTTTACCTCTCTCCGCTGCATTTTTTCTACGTGCCGCTTCTCCACGGAAAGAGGTGCGGGCAGGATGAGTAGATTCGGCTTTTACGCGAGCGTAGCCTGCGCTCGCACTAAGCGGTGTTGTGTCATTCATGACATAGCACTACAGACTCGCCGCAATTCTCAGCATGAATACGCGTCTTTGCAAGCGAGTGGCTTATACACGGCTTATATCCCCTGCTGCGGCGCATTTGCTTTAGAGCACCGCGCATGTGCAGTGAGGCGCATACTTATGAGCTGAAGGCACGCGTGGCGCTCCTCGGAGGCCAGCGATAAGCACCGGTACCAATGAATTTTGCCAGGTTTGTGAAGAAGCAGTAGTGCGATGTACAAGGAGAAGGGTATCAGCAGCAGAATTGAGCGCCGCCTGCACCATACACAACACGTGCGAACAAGAAGTGGGCGGCGAGCATTGCACACGGCTGAAGGCCAGACTGCTCCATACCTGAAACGCGCCGCTGATAGCACTGTCACGGCCGCTCGATGGAAGCGCACTGGGTGCGGCCTGCTGCGTCGCGCTGCCGTCAATGGGCAAGCGCGTCCTTGGAGAGTTTACAGTTGCGCCCGCTATTACTGCTGAGGGCGCCACTGTTCGGGGACACGTCGCCGCCGGGGTCGCCGGCTCTGAGCGAGCGGTTTGCTTCCTTTCTGGACGCGTTCGCCTCGTGTCTGCGTGGTAAACGCAAAATTTTGTGTGCGCGTGTGCAGGCACGTTAACGTTGAGACGGGATGCGTTTGTTTATTAAGGAGAAAGCCGTTCTAGGCTAATGGAGCGAAAATCTGTGCGCAGAAGCTGTGGCTGTAATCTGTGCGTCGCATCTGTGCACTGGTGTGTCTGTCGCAAAAGCGGACGTGCAAAGAGGGAGATTAAGAATGAAAATGATTAATGTTAATGGTGATAGGTAATCAATAAAAGTTATAAATAGACATTGATAGAGGTAATGGCTAATGCTAATGACTAATAATAGGTAATAATGACTAAAATGATCTGTAATGACCAGTATATCAAATTATAGCATGTAATGACCGCAACTGATTAGAAATGAGTACAAGTGCTTAGCGATGTGTGGTAATGAATATAATAGCTAAGCATGACTCATCATCACTGCTAATTACTACGAAATAACCAATATGTGAAAAGATGACATGTAATGACCACTGCTGATTCTAAGTAAGTAACCTGCTTAGTTATGAGTGGTAAGGGCTACAATGACTACGCAGGCCCCAATATATTAAACGACGACTTGAAATGACGAACTGTGGCACACGATGAGAGGCAAATGATAGGACAAGGGTAGGCTTTCGCCGTCCTCCGCTTAAGAAACATCTAAGAGACCCTCAAATTTTTTCTGCTGAGCTCGCTTCAGCCAAAGGCAGTAGCGAGGAGTGGAAATGCACTCGCTTCCTCTGAAATGAAAGCGGCGCTGAGGTTAAAAGTCCAGACGCTGGAGCATAATGCCCTATCAGCTGCCATTGAATTTGCTACAAGGGACAGCAGATTGGACTTGACGATCAATTATAGGTTAACAGTACAAACAACGTGACGGGAACACAGGAGAAGAGGACAGCACCGCGCTAGTTGTGTCGTCCTCTTTTCCTGTGTTTCCGTCACGTTGTTTAACCTATTTAGTTTACCAGGAAGCTGGCCAGTGAACTAAGATTTTTGACATGTGTTGTGAAGCAGATGAACACGATGAGGTAGCACCAGAAGCTTTTCTCGCAGGTTATGTTGCGAGGACACATCAGAAAACGGCACGAAGCGGTTTTTTTATATAACCCACTGATAGCGATCTGGGCTGGAAATGTCAACTCAACACTGGAGCGACATTTATGGCTATGACATAAACCTCTCATGAAAGGTTTTCCATCTGCGATTGGTAATTTTCTTCCTTTTTTGTGTGGCCATTTAATAAGCGTACTCGGCTGCTCGCTGAATCTCGGCTGCAGTTGCGCTCTGAAGTGTGAACATTCTTGTGATCGCAGCTAAGAGTTTCACAACAGGAACAGTCGATGCGCGTTCTTCCATTTAAAAAACAAACCAGCAAAAATTGTACGGGTTTGCGAGCAGCCAATAAAAATGGTAATAAAGACTTTCGGCGCATATACGTAGCACCTTGAGGCAGCCCGGCTCTATGAAGAGCGCTGGTCATGCAAAATGAGAGAAGCCATGACGGATAGCCTTCTGGCGTATAAATTTTAAGGTCTCCAACTGAGTCGGAGATCCCAGGTTATCATGTAGATTTGACCTAACAAACATCTTCATATTTTCAGCGTAACATATGTCAGAATGAGATAGACAGGGTGGTACTGTCGCATTTTCACAGAGGTTGCTCATAGCAGGACAATCAATTTTTATTGGATAGCTATGTCAGCTTAGAACTGGTTTACATAAATTTGTGTATAAAAGCTGTATGCAGGAATGAGTAAATGGTATGAAAGTGACCCACGGAATTCGCGACATAGTTAAGTGGTTATGCATTAGGCTACCATGGCAGCTGAACAGCTTCGAATTGCTCACAGCAGGGTGACATTTTCGTGTGACAAACAACTTGAACCGAATGCAACATCACGATAATGCGAGCTCTCCAATCGAGAGGCCTTGATCCATCGTCACATTAAGTTTTTCGGGGTACACTCCAGTATGCATCGTTGCAGAGCAATCGCTAGGTGCTGACATGGTCACACTAGACATGACATTATATACTAATTCGTGTTGCCTAATTGTGTGAAGTGGAGCTCTTATATCCTTAAAATAAAAGGCTTCTACCACGCCGACGCCGCCCTGAAAGCGCAGCCAGGCGCAGCTCTCCGCGCGCGGCTGTCCCCGAATGGTGGCGCCGCGGCGGTCGCGACGGGAAGTAGGCGCCTCCCGCCGGTTTCGGGCGACATAGCAGGCCGCACCTAGTGCGCTTCCATCGAACGGCCGTGGCACTGTGAAGTTTCCACTTCAATATGCGTGCGCGACAAAATCTTAAGAAAACAGGCTACCGTCACCTTCATTGGGCTCGCAGCCTAGGCTTGCCTCAGTTGCATAACTCAGCGGGATTGTTCGAAACAAAGATCGTGGACGTGCGTCCTAGGTGGTACAGTTGTCCAGGCTGTGTGCATTGCTTTGACTTACAAATAAGCAGTTGCTAGTTTTCAGCCACGCGATGCCCTGACTAAGTCCATGATGTTCGCAAGTTTATTGTGCTTTGAATTCACGCCGTGTGTTACGTTGGGATTCGTGAATGTCGCTAGTACATGTTCTGTCTTCTAGGAGAGAAACATGGGAGAAAGCTCGCCGCTACGAAAACTAAACTGACACACATTTTCTTGCTTTTAGTTGCTTGTCGCGCAAGTTATGATAATGTTAAGCTCTCAAAGTTGTTGACAGTTTCAGATAATCAAACACCCGACAAATTGATCATCGCCACATAATGGAGGATTTTGTGCTGTTGTATAGAACCGTAGAATATCCTCGGTCGACTGAACAAACTCATTTCTGGTGGAATTGCATTTGGCGAGTGGCGCCTTGCACGATGAGAATTCATTCGTGACGTTCACCGAAAGTCGTATTGTGTGCGATAACAAACGCTTTGTTCCCTAGTCAATGCAGTTTGTGGCTGCTGATTGCATTTCATTATCATAAACTGTTTTTATGCTTTTCATTTTGTGTTAAAGCGTGGAGTCGATGCTTTCTTTAAAGAAAAATGCCATGAAGCTTTTTTCTTTTTCTTATGGCTAAACTTCGCTGGCATGCGTTTTTCGCTTTCTTTGCAGCACACAATATGCCCGGAAAAACACACAATGATATAATCGAAGCTAAGCGTTCCACATTCTTCTTCATCAAGGCTGTTGGTTTGGGTGTAAATATTTAAAAGTGAGCGCTGTCGTCGGTGGTAGAAAATAAGTTCAGTACTGACTCAGAGCGTATTTGATGCTAGTCCTCCTGGCGTGTTATACAGTGCTTAGTTGACACCAATCAGCCAAATAAACCGTTTTTATGAATCTTGTTATTGTCATAGCTGTCAATACAACCATCGTTGTATTATTTCCCGGCATCCCTCAAAAGTCCATTGCGCCGTATCCTCCTGCTCGGAAGCTATCCTTTATGGCGCTAATGTTGGCTGCAGGTATACAATACTAAGCCCATACTGAGTTTTGTACGCGCGCCAATGAGTATTACGAGTAACAAGGAAAAATATTTCGTGTGTCAAAACTAAATGGCCTAAATGTTTACAGCGAGCACTAGAGTACGTACAAATCAGCACTACAGTTTTTAGGAATAGGTGGAGACCAACTTTGCACAATCTATAGAGGTTGACTAACGACTCGCTTATTTACATTTCTACCATAGTGCCTTTAGTGCCACCGCCAAGTACTAAAGTTTCCTCATTTGTATTTTTGTTTCTTGCGCAAAAAGTTGGCCGTGCGCTCTGTGCATGCTGACCTTGAGGTGACTATATGTTAAGGCTACAAACTTGCATACCTTCGCAGGACGTCGCCTTGTTGTTGTCATAGCATTTCACCTTGGAAATGATTACTGATTGCACCAAGAGTCTTACGAAATCCCTTCCCGGGGTGATTTAAATACGCCATCGCTTTTTTCAACGTCTGCAGATTTAGTGTGACTGGAGAAAAAGTTAAACCAAACTGCAAGCATGCTGCCCAAGCAGGCATTTGGATTTGTGCTGATTGCAACGTCCCATATAGGTAAGAGAGTTTCAAGCATTATGTCTTGATAGTTCTTAGCTTCATGTGTCAAGAGTGAGAACGTATTGTGAGGTATACAAGAACAACAAACATGCCTCTGCCTGTGCCGCTTGTGCCACCTTGGTATAATGCAACTCGTGCCTGGAGTGCTGAACATCGGGCGCTTAACATATTTTAGTGATATCAGCTGGTAAACACGTGCTTAACCAGACTATGGATGCCTGGGTCCCTCTGGTATTTTCCGGCCCGTGGAAATGCTACAAATACAAATTCGATTTAGACTTATCTCCTTATACTATGGCAAATTCATAAGAAAAAAAAATGGCCGTGCTGCTATGGTTCAGTGGTTAACGTGCTTGACTCCTGAGCAAGAGAAAGCGGTGTGATGCTGAATGCGGCACCGTGTTTTCAAGCCAGTGGAAACGACGGCTCCTATCTACCATGCGATCGATGTCCGTGCTGGTTAAAGACCTCCAGTGGTCAAACTTACCACAGCCTGCGAACGCGGAGCCTTTGACAGTCAATATCGTTTTCTTTTATGTTAAACACCATGTCCTATACTATACTTTTCAGAAACTCACCAAAGAGCTCTCAGGGTCATGTCCTGTCCGTTCAAACAGAAAAAATAGTGGAATGTTTTGTCACCTGTTATTCGATAGGAATAATAGGACATTTTCATTATATAGTACTTATGAAATTTGCGGTCTAATCAGTGCTACGCCAAGATCATTCCACTGACCCATGTTTTGTTGTCACAAAGTTGTTATTGAGGAAACGTAGTTTTTATGACGCGTATTCTCTTGCTGTAGGGGCAGGACAGCGAGTATTAGATGTGGTAAGTGCAGAAATGCACCTAATCGTGCTGTTTGCGCAATAATGAAATTATTACAAGATGAACTTCTGGTAGTGGCTTAAAATGTGTTATTAACATTTATGGCGCCAACTAGTTCGAGCATGAACACTGGCAATCACTGTGCATTTTTAGCTCCCACTTTAATTAAAGACGTCAGAAATTATGAGGGGAGCGTCAGATGCCAGCGCAGGGCTTGTGTGCACATTCGCTTACCTGCATATGGCTCTTGCCCCAACCTTGCGAAGGCATTTTCGTTCTCGCTGACCGCCGACGTCCTAAGTGAACGCTCCCGATTGGTGCTTCGGAAGGCGTTCTTGTTCGCATTGGGTTTTCAGGTTCAGAGGTGTTGCGTGCCGCTTTTGAAGGCGTTGTTTACATTACTCCTCTCCTGTCATCCAAGCATGCGCCTGTCGCTTGCGAAGGCGGCCGTGTTGTCGGCGACCGGCAGCAGCACTCATGAAAAGTGCCGCCGAACAGGGCGCCATTCATCATTATTACCATCATCAGTCTGACTATACCCACTGCAGGGTTAACGCCTCTCCCATATTTCTCCAATTAACCCGGTTCTGTGCTAGCTGCATCTACTTGACCCTTGCGAACTTCTTAACCTCATCCACCCACCTAACTTTCTGTCGCCCTCTGCTACACTTTCCTTCCCTTGGAATCCAGTTTGTTACCCTAAGCGACCATCGGTTATCCTCTCTTCGCACTACATGTCCTGCCTATGTCCATTTCGTCTTCTTAATTTCCACTAGAATGTCGGTAACTTGAGTTATTTCTCTCACCCACTCTGCAAGCTTCCTATCTCCTATCTCTTAGACGAGGACGCCATTATATGAGGTCATAGGGGGTGGTAGTTGACTGGCATATTCAAAGAAGATAATTGTCTTTGAAGCACATTTTAAACACGTTGCAGCATCTGGTACGATTATTGCAATTCAAACGAAAATGTGGTCTTCTCTGCGGCAGATAACACCAGTTGTCCAATACCTTCACGGCGTACGTGTTATAACCTGTCCTAAACTAACAATCAAGAGTCTTCGCAATGTCAATATTGGATGCAGCAAATGAAACATATTGTTCATAAAGATCATAGCTTCATTTGCTGTTGTTTTGAAGTCGCTTACTACAATAACACACGAGCAATTAAAAAAAGGACTGTGATAATCGGTGGTGCACTTCTCATGAGTTTGCATTGCTGGATGGATAGATGACGCATAATAGCAGGTGAAATTGTAGCCGTTAAATGAATTCCTATCATAATATATTCCATTGTCAAGGTGACCACCCTATTGTAAAATCCCGTACCGCGCACAAACCGACTTTAACCAGCCCTGCATTATCCCGTATAAATTTCGATTCGGTGTGACTAGTCCTGTATGAAGCTCAAACAGGTTTATACCTCACAGGCCATGTCTGGTATGAATCTCAATCCGGACGAACCTGTATGTATGGAGGTAATACCGGAAATACTATTTGTTGTATGTATCTCAAACACGGCATCCGCATGTCCGCGATAGTTTTATTCAAATGTTCCGTGTGTCCGTTTGTCTGCGGGTGGTAGGCTGTCTTCCTTCGATGGCTTGTCTTAATGTACTTAAAAATGGTTTGAGTGAGCTCCACTTAAATGCTATTTCCCTGTCTGTGATAAGCACTTCGGGGCGCTGTATCGCAGGAGAATGCATTCGACGAAAAACTTGCAGACTTCTCCTGCGGTACTATTAGGCAGTCCTTTTGCTTCAGCGTAGCGGGGAAGATAATCGGTGGCCATGATTACCTGCTTGCTACCCATTGATGAAGTCGGGAAGGTACCGTCGAGATCCATTCTAGTTCGCTGATCTGGCTTGGGCAGGCCTGTATTGGGTTCAGCAACCCAGCAGATCTGATCAGAGGCGTCTCACAGCGCAGGCTGTCTGAGCACATCTTCACGTAATGCGCAATGTCTGCAGGCAGCTGCAGTAAATCATATTTCTTCTGCACTCGATGCAACGTGCATGTCACTTCAAGATGTCCTGCGGTCGGGCCATTGTAAATAGTCTGCAAACCTTCCTTTCGAAGATTTCTAGGCATGACAAGGAGGTATGCGGTCCTGTTAAGTGCGAAATGCTTCTTTACACGGACGCCATTGAGCAATGCGAAGGACGACATCTCACGAATGAAGTCCGTAGGAGCAGAAATCGTCTTGCTTTCAAGGCAATCCATCAGGACCGGTACCAAGAAGGCGTCCTCGTCGTCTCCTTAGGCGCATCAACGAGGGCCCGTGACAAGCATTCTACGTTAGAATGCTTGCGACCAGACTTGTACACCGAAGTTATTGCGAATTCTTGTAGGCGAACGCTCTAACGTGCAAGGCGGCCGTTAAGGTATTTCAAACTGGCAAGCCAGCATAGCGCATGGTGATCGCTTGATATCATGAATGGTCGACCGCATAGGTGCAGACGGAGCTTCGACGTTGCCCAAATGATCGCGAGGTATTCCTTCTCGATCGCCGAATAATTGGTTTCGGCTTTTGAGAGGGACCTGCTAGCGTAAGCGTTAACGTTTTCTACTGCGGAATTGTTTAGCACGTGAACGGCGCCTATACCCACGCTGCTTGTGTCGGTATGAATTTCAATCTCAGCGTTTTCATGAAAATGACCGAGATCAGGTGGGGACTGTAAGCGGCGCTTGAGTTCCTATAATGCTTCTGCTTGCTGTGATTTCCACTCAAATGAAACGTCTGCATTTGTAAGCATGTAGCGTCAAAGGTTCGGCTAAACGTGACACGTTCGTGACCAATCGTCGGTAATACACGCATACTCTGAGGAATCAGCGCTCAGCTTTCTTGTCCGAGGGCTGTGGAAACTACACGATCGCTGCGATTTTGTTTGGGTCTAGAGAACACCGTCCTTGCTTACGATATGGCCCAAGAATGACTGCTGCTCGTAAGCAAGATGGCACTTTTCTGCTTTGAGCGTTAGCCCTGGTGACTTTATTACATCGAGCACTATATGCAAAGGCTTTGCAGATGGTATTCAAAGGTTGAAGAGAAGCAAACAACGTCATCTACGTACACTAGACAAATATGCCACTTCAAGAAAACCAGTACGGCATCCATTACTCGCTAGAACGTCGCGGGTGCAAAGCAGGGGCCGAATGGCATTACCTCGAACTCGAAGAGCCGTCTGTTTTGTGAACGCGGTATTCTCGGCATCTTTTTCATCCACCTCAATTTGCCAGTAGCCGCTATTTACGTCCATCGATGAGAAGTACCTTGCATTGCAGAGCCGGTCCAATGTGTCGCCGATGGGCGGGAGAGGGTACACGACCTTTATACTGTTTAGGTGGCGGTAATCGACGCAGAAATGAAGTGTCCCGTCTTTTTCTTCATAAGCCCGAATGGTGCCGCCCATGGGCTCTTCGATGGATGGATGACATCTTCACGAAGCCTACCCTCAACTTGCTCGCGGATGGCTTGGAATTCTCACGTCGACAGGCCGTAGCGGCTTGGGCGCAGTGGTGGGGAGTGTTCTTCCGTGATAATACGGTGCTTGGCAAGTGGTGTTAGTCGAACCTTAGATTCTGATGAGAAGCACTAATTGTAGCTTCGAGGAAGGCTACGAATATGTTTTTTTCTGCTGTGGGTTAATGCCGGGTTGATGTCAAAAGTAGGCTGAGGAAATTGGTCAGGTGAATCATTCCGGGGTTCGTCGGGAAGGGCGAATACATCTCGTATGTCCACTAATTCATCGAGAAAAGCGATTGTGGTGTCCTTGTGGAGATGCCGGTATTCTTCTGTGAAGTTTGTTACCATCACCTGAGCTTGTCCTCTCCGTAAGTTGACGATGCCTTTTGGAATGTCGAGACCTCGTTCCAAGAGCGACTGGGGGTTTACAGGGATATGCTTCGTCGCATTAGTCATAGCACGTATGGAGTTTTCCACCGAGAGCTTTATGAGCTTGGACCGGAGGTCTGTGATCGCTCGACGTTCATTTAGGAAGTCCATGCTCAAAATCATGTCGCGCAAATATTGCTCTAGAACCCACGAAATACGTGGGGTAAGAAAGGCCATTTACGGTTACTGGCACTGGCGGTGCAAGTCAGTGGGCCATCCCAAGCAGTCGTTACTTTCTGACCTGGGAGGCAAACGGTCCACTGATGGATCAATAGTCAGCTCGGATGTCTACTAGGACATTGACTGTCGACAACAACGTCAAGGTCTTTTATTCGCGTCCTCGCATTGCACGTGGGCCTTCCTGTTAGATATCTGGTTCGTCTTCTGCTGAGGACACGGCCGAGGCCCAACGTCGTCTCATCGCTGGGCGGCGGTATCAGTTTGGAGTCGGGTCGCGTCATCATTGATGTTGACGTTGTGCGTAGCGGTGGAGTCACTTTGAAGTCTGGGCGTGTCGAGGGCTTCTTCATAAGGAGTGTCAGCAAAATAGCGGCGTCTTCGTTACTCGTCGGCGGTGGCGGAGGATCTTCGTTAGTTCGCCGTATAGCAGCCTCACCTCCAAAGGTCGCTACCTTTAGTTCCCCTGCGGGGGCTTGGCGACCTTCCTCGCACACTCTCATCGTAGTTGCTGCCCGGCTACGTAAAGTGGGTTCTATACGGCGATGGGGACCTGAACCGACTGCTTCTTGGTGCAAACTACCACTACGCAGATAGTTCTTGATTTCTTGCGGTCGTTCACCTGGGCATGGTCGTAGGCCACCGAGTGCAAATCCGCGGAGACCGATTCGTTGGTACGGGCAGTCGAGTAGATTTCGGCCGCTCTCACCGCAGTGGAAGCGGATAGACCTGTCGTTCGCAATCCTCCCTGCGTCGCACTTCCGGGGTTTGGAGGTCATTGGTAGGCTTGGCGGCCGGGCGCCAAGGGGCGGCTTTCAGGTACGGGGTGGTAGAGACAAGACCTTGGGAGCAGGAAGACGTAATACAGCAGCCTAGTGTATCGCTGTTGATTGAGTGGGAGCTTTCAACACCGTCGATGAGGAACGCCCGGTGCCTGCTGGATTTCTCCACGGACGACGACCGCTATCGACGCAACTTGCGGCTCCGATGACGACGGGAGGTTTCTGCGCAGCTCTTCTCGAACTACCTCAGGAATAATCTCACGGGCGTTATCTTCACGTATAGCTGCGGCGTCGCAGTTTGCAGAGAATACTTGAAGAGGCTCGGTCATCGGGTGCGGGCATCTAACGTTCTTTCTAATGAGGATGCATCTCGTTATAGTTCGGCCACAGTTTGGGGTGGGTTTCTGACGAGGCAAGCGAAAAGGAATTCTTTGACGCCTCGCATTAAATGTTACCTTCATTTTCCTCACTAATTTCAGGATCTGCGGGGCAAAATAGGCGCTTCATTTCGTCTGCGTAAATGAGCACTGATTCATAGGGAGCAGAATTCTCGAGTGAATGAGTGTTTGGGCACTTATTTTCTGATGGTACTTGCAAAAGCGTTCAATAATTCTGTATTGAAAGTTGCCCAATACCTGAAAAGATCTTCCCGGTTCTCAAACCAGATTCAGTCGGATGCTTGAAGAGCACAGTATGCTCCTCCGAGCTTCGCTTCGTCATTCCGCATGTTGTCTATTTACACACGTTCGAACAGCTCGAGCCAGTCTTCCGCTTCCTCATTGGGCTGTCATTGGAAGATGGGGCCTCCCGGGGCTGCACGAAGACAACCGGTGCTGTACATTTGGCCATTGTCAGTGTTGATGTCTTCCGAGATTGAACGGGGTTCGGTAGCAGACTGTGTTCGGGTTGGAGGTTTTGAAGTCGGCGGTTGGTATGGTGGCTTGTTGGCTGGTCCCCCAGGGCAACAGGAACAGAGCTGGCTTGAAGCAGTAAACCGGTACTCAACGGCAGCACCTCCACCTGATGTGAAGTGGTGGTGACAAGGTCGATGACAACAAATAAATAGTCTGGGAGTGCACTGAAGAAACTCTTTATTGGGCTCACTTGTGCTAGCAAGAGAATGAAGCAATCGGCGTCGGCGATAGCAACAATCGTGCTCGGCGGTCGTCGACCTAACAATGCCGGATTAATGTGTCAGCGCTCAATGTAAAAGCATCGAAGAAAGATCTGGATTGAACCGCGAAAAGTGACTAGCACACCCTGGAACATTGTAGAAGCACACGTGCATGGCTGGAATCATTCGAATTATATCTCGAATCATCTGCTGCAACAAAGTAAGTGATAAAGCTGCGGCTTGCAACAACGAACATGAACCACATAAGAATACAAAATTTATCCGTGCGTTCGCATCAGAGTAATACGGTCGCACGCCGATGGCTGCCGAAAAAAGAACAAATAGACATCTGAATACTCTCCGGCAATATGAAGGCGTCGAAGTGTGTGCTAGCAAGTACATACGCTCATCGCGTCGCTTTTGCGCGTGCAACAGTCGCTGCAGCTTGTACGATTTTGCGTTGCATCTTCATATCTGCGACTGAAGATCTGCCACCTTCAACGCGAAAGTGCAAGCAAGAACATAGCGTTTCGCTCGTGAGGATACAAATACGCTCGAGAATACATGAGACACATCGCTCACCATCGAATTATGCACAGGTTAGCCGTATATCGGGCGTCTCTTCCTCGAGTATTTACGTATGCAAAACACTTGGTCGGGAAGTGTACTCATTGACGCCGCTATTCCACTGGCAGCAAGCTAAAACACGCAGTATTACTAGTACTACCTTACAAGGTATAAGGTATTTAGCAAGAGCATCGCTAGTTATATCAGGACAACCTAAAACAGCAACCAAGCTAAATATAGAGCAGGTTTTCGTAAAGTGTGCTCTACTATCGATGATATCCTTACCATCAACCAGGTGATAGAAAAAGTCTCGGAATATAACCAGTCTTTATTCAAACATTCATTGATTACAAATAAGCAGTTGACTCGATAGAAACTGGCTGTCATACAGGCATTGCGAAATCAGGTTGTAGACAAGCCGTACGTGAAAGTGCTGGAAGATATATATACGGTCTGCCCAGCAACCACAGTTGTGCATGAAGAAAGTAACAAAATTCTCATAAAGAAAGTGTTAGTCAAGGAGACACTATCTTCCAAGTACTATTTACAGCTTGGTTAAAAGAAGCATCCAGACTTGAAATGGGAGCTGTTTGGGATAGAGTAGATGGAGAATACCTCAGTAATCTGTTATTTGAAGATGACATTGCCTTGCTAAGTAACCCAGGGCATGAAATGCAAAGGATGATTGATAACCTACACAGGAAACGTAGAAAGGTGGGCTTGAAGATCAATTTGCAGAAGATTAAGATAATGTTCAACAGATTCGGGAAGGAACAGCAGTTTACATTAGGTAGTGAAGCATTGGAAGTGATGGTGGAATAGGTCGATCGGCTTAGGACAGTTAGTAACCGGACATCCAGATCATGACAGGGAAATAACTAGGAGAATAATTTTGGATGGAACGCATTTAGCAAGCACTCGCAGATCATAATTAGCATCTTACGGGTATCGCTCAAGAGGAAAGTATACAACAGTTACATCTTACCTGCACTCACCTATGGGGCTGAAATGTGGAGGCTGAAAAAGGGGTTCTACATATGTAGAGGACAACGCAGAGGCTATGGAACGAAAAATGGTAGGGGTATCATTAAGAGAAAGGAAACGTGCAGAGTGGTTAAGAGAAATAACAAGTTACTGACAGTCTAGCGGAAGTCAAGAAGAAATCGGCATGGACAGGAAATTTAGTGCGAAAAGAGGATAAGCAATGGCAGCTTAGGGTAACAAACTGGATTTCAAGGTAAGAAAAGCCTAGCAGGGGCGACGAAAGTTAGGTGGGTGGGTGAGGTTAAGAAGTTTGCAGGACTCAAGTGGATGCAGCTAGAACAGGACCGGGTTAATTGGAGGAATATGGAAGAGGCCTTCACATTGCAGCCGGTATAGGCAAGTTCATGATGATGATTGCAAGTAATAGTGTACCGGATATCTCTGTATGTAGGAAAACTTACATGCGTTCGAGGACGATGACAAAACACTTCAGTACTAGTAAATTACAATATTTTGAGGTTTGCCTGCAATAACATCCCGCATTATAAAGATGGGGACGTTGATGACCCCACGTGATAGCCCCGGAAAAGATTCAATGCGTTAATGGGCTATCGGTGAATTACGAACAAAAATTATTTAATGTTCGAAAGAGCAATTAGCTACACAAACATAAATATTCTTTATTTAAATAATATCCAAAGGCTTTTGGTTGAGCCATTAGAACACTAGACCAAGCCAGTTTGGAGACATATCCTGGGGCTGTGGCCTTCTTTAGTACCGATGGCTTTCACTGCACCGAGCTCGCAACAATGCAGTAATCTGGGATTCACAAATTGTGCCTATGCGGCGACAAACACAGGCTTTGATGGGTAGGAAACCCTCAGTGTTTGCGAAGGCACTAATCTGAAACATATTTTTGTTTACAATGCTTGCGTGTCTTTTAAGTTCTGCTTGTGCGAGGAGGAAGGTACAAGGATAGGATTGGAAATACATTAATTTTTCTAGGATGTTCTTGTGCTAGTAGCAGAAGAGGTCCATCTTCCGTCTTCTCAAAGGGTCGGTGCCCCTATTCCAGGGCTCCGCTGAGCTTCGCTGCTCGCCGGGCGTACCGGATCAGACCTAGTTGGCAATCCAGAAAGCCGCTGTAGAGCCGGCTCTCCCACTGTTCCGCACTCGGGTCTTTACAAAAGCTGTTATTTCTACATTGCCACGTGATGTGGTATAACGAAGGTTTGCTACCACACCATTGGCAGGTGTCCCGATATTGCGACGGTTAAATCTTGCTTAGGATATGCAGGTTCGGGAATGTTCCTGTCTGCAGTCTTCGCCAGTACACTGCCTCTAGTACACTAAAAATTTGCAACATTTGTGTGGCGCTCTGAATGGGAGACCATGCGGCGTGACAACTTGTTCCTTTCCCTAGAGTCTGGTGGAGTGGGCCTTGTTCACTTGTTTGTACATTAACTTGTTTCCCTTTTTTTTTTTTTCAAGTCGGCAAGCCACCCATTTCTTATAGCTGTACTAATAGACGTCTTAGTCCCTTCATTTGCCTTACTTATTCGCACCGACTGGGCAGGCTAGTGAGGAGCGTTTATGGGATTCCTTAAGGAGGTTGCTCACACTCAATTTTTGCACTATGCGTTTTTTTATAGATTACTTGTATAGCCTCTCAAAAACGCAAATGACCCAGGCACTCACTGAGTCTTTGTTCCTTACACCGTTGTATCGGCAGCCTTATCTGGGGCTTTTGGACCCCTGGACACCTCTGTATGAAGCGTTTTAGACGATTGTGCATTCAGACAGCTATAAACATTATTTTTCAAGCTACACACGCCGACGTTGCCTGTCAAGAAATTTATTCATGATAGAGAGATGTTTGTACCCAAGACGGGGAATTACCGTCCCTGTAACGTGCCTGAGACAGCTGATAATCGCTTTATTCAGTGCCGTAATGCTGTGTTCTTTTAGGATATACTACAAAGAACTCCTAAGATGGACATTGAAATTACACCATATACTATTAGATTTTTGCCTGTTGACAAAAACTGGGTTTTGCTTTATGATCTATTGTGTTGATGGGACTGTACAGTCATTGGAAAAACCATATGATGGACAGGCATGCCGAGCTACAAAGATCGTTCAAATCCGTGTTTCTGGAGCAGTGTGCTTTGGCGAGGAGTACATATGCTGTACCCGAAGAACCTCTAAATTGGCTGCCGTGCAGTTGCATATGTGTGCCTGCCAGATTTTTGAGGTTTTGGTGGTGGTGCATTGTCGAGCTAGGGATATGGCGGGCCGTATTGAGCAGCCCGGAATATGTAGTCATTAATAGGTTTAAGTAAATGGACCTTTTCTTTTTTAATGGAGGTTTTCCCATACAGTAAAAGAAAGAAAAAGAAACAGAAATATAGCCTCCTTAACCATATCAAGCAGATGAGTAGCGCCTACAATCTCTGTCCGTAAATTGTGAAGACCAAAGTTCATAATGCAGACTTGTCGATGACAATTGTTTTATTTTCTTGCTTTATAATTATGTTTTAATGTTTCAAATGTAGACTTGTTATTTGTAGCTCTTCAAGCTTTTTCCAGCCTGGCGACACACTTTTTTTTGAAAACGCGGGCCGCCGAATATATAGGAAATTCCGGTAACGGAGCTCCGCGCGCTGTCATACGGGCTTTTCTGTGCAGTACAGGAACTTTTTTATTGCCTCACAATCCTGTATCCCAGATCCTGTACAAATAAATCTGTATATGATTTCCTTTGTGGATTGTATACAGGATGTTTGAGTCGGGCAACCACGGGATAACCATGACGTAATCAATATTGGGGGACTACTTTGGATGGAGAACTTGATATTGAGTTCCGCGCTAACGTTAGCGGGTAATAACCACGAAAAAGCCGCGATGTTAGTAAAGTCGCCTCCTACAATCGGTATGATGCTTCATAGTGAGGGGCGTTTGCAGCTTTATTATTGAACAGCATATGAGTATAAAAAATGTGGCTTGTTTTTTTGAAAAATAAATAATAAACACTCTGCGAAACAATTTTGTCCGAGAAGAAAATAAGTTCACAAAGCTAGTTACACTGGCTTTAGAGTAATAAATAAACAGGCTCTTCATGATACCGTTTGACAAGAGAGTGTAAAACAGTAATATGCGTACGTAGTCATGTGAAGTTACCTCTTTGTGGACAGTCTTATAGGAACTCGGTCGTATATGTACCGCGGCTTTCCATGCGCTGCCAAACGCAAATTTCCAAGTGATGAAATACGTAGCGACATCCAGGCTTATATTAACACTGCTGCTTCAGTTTCACCATATAGCTCACAGGTTTTTTTTTTTTTTTTTTGCAGCAGACAGCGCCGTTGAAGACAGTTTGTCGGAGCGGGATTGTCTCAAATGTCATAAAAAATGATGTTCGTCTCACGCCTGGGCGCGTTAGGAATTTGCGTGATTTCGGAGCTTCTATGGAGGATATATTTTGATCAAAGTAGCAGGGTCGGAAGACGTCTTTGCTATCGGTGACCAGAAAATAAGATGGTATATCAGCCACATATCATCCTGTGAGTTAATAGCGGACCACGGAAAAATATATCCGACAATAGCTCCATTTTGAGCAGTTACACCGCCTCACTTTTCATACCCGCCTCTTTATTTGAATTCGTTGGTGTGCCAGCAAACTATGATAGCATTCAGCGCAAGAAAGCTAAGACATGCGAAATGACTCGTAAAAACATCAAGTACGAAACCCTTTCAGGAACATCGAGTTTGGTTTAAATACCTAGGTTTCAAGCAAATCTCCTCAACAGGATTTTCAACTTTGACACCGAGTTCAGTTCAGTTCAGTCGTTCAGTCGTGTCCGACTTTTCGTGATCCTATTGATCATGTCACGCCACGCTTTCCGGTCTCTCACTATCTTCCTAACATCACATAACTTCATCTGCAGTGCCTCGAGGATGCCATCTAACCATCGCGTTCGTTGCCTACCCTTCTCCGGCGACCCTCAACCTTTCCCAACATCAAATCTTTCTCCAGCGACTCCTCTCTTCTCATCAGATGACCAAAGTAGCTGAGCTTTAACTTTAGAATTTGACCCTTCAATGAGCAGTCAGGGTTTATGGTCGACAATATTGACTGATTTGATCTTCTGGCAGTCCAAGGAACTCTCAAGAGTCTTCGCCAGCACCACAATTCAAACGCGTCAATTCTTCGGCGGTCAGCCTTTTTCACAGTCCAACTCTCGCATCCATACATCACAACTGGAAAGACTATAGCACGAGTTATACGGATCTTGGTTGGCAGACTAATGTCTCTGCTCTTTACTAGGCGGTCAAGGCTAACCATTGCTCTCTTTCCCAGAAGCAGGCGTCTCCTAATTTCATGGCTGCAGTCTCCTTCCGAGGTAATCTTGGAGCCCAAGAATAGAAAATCTGTCGCAGCTTCCACTTCTTGTCCCTTGATGCTCCAGGACTTGATAGGGCAAGACGCCATGATCTTTGTCTTTTTAATGTTCAGTTTAAGCCCAAACTTGTCACTCTCTTCTTGTACGCGCATCAGAAGCCTCTTGAGTTCCGCTTCACTTTCTGCCATTAAAGTGGTATCATCGGCATATCTAAGGTTGTTGATACGTTTTCCAGCAATCTTCACTCCAGCTGAAGACTCGTCCAGACCGGCCTTCCTCATGATGCACTCTGCATATAGGTTAAATAGGCAGGGCGACAGTATGCAGCCTTGCCTCACCCCTTTCTCAATCGGAAACCAATCAGTAAGACCATGCCCAGTTCTGACTGTGGCCTCTTGCCCTTCATACAGGTTCCTGAGGAGACAGATCAGGTGAATTGGAGCTCCCATCTCTTGGAGAGCTTGCCACAATCTGCTGTGATCTACGAGGTCAAACGCTTTCGCATAATCAATAAAGCAGAAGTAGATAGGTTTCTGGAAGTCTCTTGCTTTTTCCATAATCCAGCGAAGGTTGGCAACTTGGTTACTTGTTCCTCTGCCCTTGCGAAACCCAGCTTGTACGTCCGGAAGCCCCCGATCCACATACTGCTGCAGCCTACCTTGAAGGATTTTCAACATCACCTTGCTAGCATGCGAAATAAGCGCGACGTGCGGTAGTTGGAACAATCTTTGGCACTGCCTTTCTTTGGAATGGGGATGTAAACTGAACTCCTCCAATCCTGTGGCCACTGCAGGGTTGTCCAAATCTTCTGACATAATGTATGCAGGGTGTTAACAGCGTCGTGGTTGAGGTTTTGAAGCAACTCAGCTGGAATACCATCAATTCCGCTAGCTTTGTTCTTAGCAAGGCTGGCTAAGGCCCATTCAACTTCACTCTTCAGGATGGCCGGCTCGAGATCAGTAATCACAACCGTCCTATGTTGGGTTTGGAAATCCGGGTCCTTCTTGTACAGTTCTTCTGTGTATTCCTGCCACCTCTTCTTTATCTCTGAGGCTTCAGTGAGGTCTTTGCCTCGTTTGTCCTTTATCACGCCCATCTTAGCAAAGAAGCTTCCTTTGATATCTTTGATTGTCTTATACGGAGCTCTTGTGTTTCTTAATTGGCTGTTGTCCCCAACTGCTTGGCACTGTATGTTCAGGAAGGCATTCTTATCTCTCCTTGCTATTTTCTGAAAATCCGCATTGAGAACCTTGTATCTTTCTCTTTCCCCCATAACTTTTTCCATCCTCCTTTCCTCAGCTATTTGCGAAGCCTCTTCAGATAACCAGTTTGCTTTCTTGCATTTCTTTTGCTTTGGAACTACCTTAGTAGCAACTTCTTGTATTATATCACGAACATCAGTCCACATCTCTTCGGGCTCTTTGTCTTCTAGATCTAATTCTGGAAATCGATTCCTCACTTCCACAGCATATTCTAATGAAACTTGATCCAGATTATACCTGAAAGGCCTTCTAGGTTTCTGCGTTTTCCTCAATCGACGCTTAATCTTGGCAACAAGAAGCAGATGATCGGTGCCACAATCGCCCCAGGCCTTGTTTTTACTGCTTGTATAGCGCTTCTCCATCTCTGCCGGCAAATAATATAATCGATCTGATTCCTGTACAGACCGTCCGGTGAAGTCCATGTGTACAGGCGCCTCTTGCGCTGTTGAAAATGAGTATTCGCTATGGTCAGGTTGTTTTCTTGATAAAACTCTACTAGCCTCTGCCCAGCTTCATTTGGCTCACCAAGACCGAACTTGCCTGTAATTCCGGATATTTCTTCACTCCCTACCTTAGCTTTCCAGTCTCCTATGAGAAAAACGACGTCTGATTATGGGGTGCGGTCTAAAAGGCATTGTAGGTCCGCATAAAATCTCTCAACGTCAGCTTCTTCAGCAGTAGTGGTCGGTGCATAGACTTGTATAACTGTTATGTTGAAAGGGTGACCTTGGATCCGAAGTGAAATCATTCGGTGGTTTTTGGGCTTGTACCCTAGCACTGCTTTGCCCATTCTTCTGTTTACTATGAGAGCGACCATTCCTTCTCTTGAATTCGTGTCCACAATAAAAGACATAATGGTCGCCGGAGTTAAATTCTCCCATTCCGGTCCACTTGAGCTCGCTGATACCCAAGATATCAATGTTCAATCTGTCCATTTCTCGCTTGACGATATCCAGTTTACCTTGCGTCATAAATGTTACATTCCACGTGGCTCTGTGATACATCTCCTTGCAACATCGGACTTTCCGGTCGCTTCCCGACACATCCACATCTGAGCGTCCTTTTGGCTTTAGCCCAGCCGCTTCATTCGTCCTGTAGCTACTAGGAATCGCCCTTTGTTCATCCCCAGTAACATAAGGGACGCCTTCCAACCTGGGGGCTCATCTTCCGGCGCCATATCATTAATGGTATTGTGACTGGCCATAGGGTTTTCTTGGCAGGAAATACTGGAGTGGGTTGCCATTACCTTCTCCAGTGAATCACCGAACTATATTGCATATTGCCACCCTCTACAAAACATGTAAAACCATAAAGATGAAAATGTTTAAAACGCAAACCTTCTGTAAAACTAGCAGAGCATTGTCCAACTGCGTGCAATGAACCTTTTTATCAATTGAAAAGTGCTCTTACGAAACGCACATATTAAAATTGACTTCGGAAAGTAACATATTTGTTTGTTGTGTTCGAAGAATGAGTACGTGACGCTGCCAATAACCACCACACAATCTGAGTAGTTGTCATTCCTTCAAAAGAGCACTAAAATGCAATCTACAGAAGGGCATTCCAATTTTCACAAGTAATAAGGAGGGAATATTTCTTTTTTTTTCGTACCCTGTAATATTTTATGGTGGCGTAACACTCAGGCATTCACGCTTTTATTTGCTTTTTAGACTTTCTTTGGCAACGTCTAATAGTGAGGTATTTTATGTCCGTTGTAACCGTCAACATGAAAATTACATCATGGCACATGCTATAACATAATCATCCAGATATTCTATCTATTCATGCTTTACGATGATTTCATGGTTGGCCTCGCGCGAGGGCTCCTCTCGCGCCACTGCCGATCTTCTTCTTTTAACAATATTAAAGATTTTGTACGACCCCTCACCCTGACTTGTATTCTCATGAACCCGAGAAAGGTAATTTATGCAAGCTTATTCATTTGAATTACATTTTTTTCGTTGAGTCGTTTTTGCGTTTATTCCTCGAACTACGGCTCTGATACCAAGCCGAGTCCAAGTAGGATGAGTAAAAAGAAAACCGGGATAAAGTAATCTCCATTTGTTTTTATATGTTTCTGTGGGTTCTCCGCTTGGACAGGTTTGGATAAGGATATGTGCGAATTAAAATGCGGAAAATAGCTTTAATACTGTAGGCATGGTATGCCTCAAGTGACCAAAAACGTCTCTCGCGCCCGAAACCTATCTCTACACAGCCGTCGTTCGGTGGTTGGAACGCTAAACTACGTGAGATTGAAAAAAAAACAGTTATTTATTTAGCACCACCTCGCGTATTGCATGTAACTGTTCAGGTTTTACAACTTGATGCCCATTAATTAAAAAATAAATCGCAGCTAAAATATGGCTTCGGTATTCCTTAGCGCTCTACCATACAAAAATACACAGGTTCCATTAAGCGTGCTTAAGGATCGAAACATAGCATCGGATTCGTCCGACATTCCCGAAAAATGTATATACCACGTGCGTTCACCGTACCTTAAACTGCGGTCAAGTAGTAAAAGCGCAGTAGATTCAAAAGCCTTTATCGAGTGCCTCTGCGCTGCGCTACCGCAGGCACCTGCCAGGCACAACTGAAGGACGGCTGCAAACTGGAGACCGTGCGGGAATGCGGCGAGGATTACGTGCCCTATGGCAAAGGCCCTAGCGTGCCGGTATCCGGGAAGGCGCTCAACGACAAATGCGTGTGAGTACTCTCGATGTTCAAGAACTTTAAAAGGATTCTTATTTTGTCCAACATGACGCACGAAGCGCTGCTGCTGGGCTGACGAATCAGCGCGATTGCAATAAATATGTGTCAATGTATTTGGCCTTGCTTGTGTATAGTAGTATACTGGTGTTGCCACGCTGTTTTTTTTCTCCTTTTTTTTTTTGTTTCTCAGACAGTATCTAAAAGGAGGCCAAGGCTAAAGGCTATAAGCCTGACGAGGCCTTGGCCCCTCTTTCAAGTTTTCGCGTCAAGAAGAAAACTACAGAACCGAAGTCTCGACTGAGCAAAAGAATAAAGGATTGATGACGAAGAAATGTCTGCACTGCACCTCAATCCCTCCAACGTGTCAGCATAGTGCTGAACAGGAGATGCCCGTTGGGTGTATTTCCACTTTTGTAAAAGAGGAAAATTCGGAATTTTCGAAAAAAAAGCCTTAGAGACGAGCATGGCACAACCAGTGTCATTAATGTTGACGCAGAGAACAAGCAGGAACATTCCTCAGTTACTGTCACTAGAGGTTTGTAATAAATCGGCGTTCATTTGTTTTCTTACAAGTCTCGTTAAATGACTTACGTTAATTATGAATGCACATTAATAATTGCGTCAAACTGTTTCAAGCAAGGCGAACAAGGGTACTCTTTCTTTTGTCCTCTTTGAGCGGCACATTTTTCCGCACCTTGTGCTTTCACATTGTTGATAAGCGGTGGAAGGAAGGTCTCTAATGCCAGTGAGGCTAGTCTGTACCTTCATGCTATATCATTTTCTTCAACTCCTATCATTCCGTCGCGTGTCTCAGTGTTTAGACCAACAATCAGCAAATGTGCAGTGAGAAAGATGTAGCACAGAGTATACTTGTCAATCAAAAGATATAGGAGTGAACTAAACATTTCACAGCTTGGAGGAGTCTTTCTATTGCCTGAGAATGTTCATCTCAGGACAGCCTCTCTGTCGTAAGGGAACATGGGCTACCACCGGTTTTTACTCGTGATGAGGCCTGTAGGGTGCATAGCCGGATTGCGATCCTTTCTAGTGCCAATTTATCAGTGCGTTCTTGGTGGTACAACTCTTATAAAACGACACTCAGTATTTCTGCTATCGCAACATTGGAGAAACGAACCTATTAATATTGCTTTTTTGGATACAGAAAATTCGTAATTGGGCATTCTTGTTTCAATGCTACAATACAAATACGCCACTAGTCTGTGAGCTTCAACTCGATCACTCCTTTCTCTTGAATTATATGTTTCTCACTTTCAGGACGTGGAAGCAAAGCCTTAGTTGCACAACCCAATACTACAACGACTGTCTAAAAGGCGTCTCGCACATCGTGGCGGCAGCGGTCGTCAAGCCAATACAGGAGCTCACTGCTGCCGTCTGCAATGTCGGTTCTGAACAAAACAAGGGTGCGTTTCTCTTATGTGCGTCTAGCACGTGTCACGGTTTTATTTTCAGAATAATATCAGTCCGCAGTGGGTCACTATACGCACTCAGACGCACATATACAGGCAGACGCATATATACAACTAGGGATCCCTTTTATTGTAAACTCATTCAAAATGAAAAAAAAAAAACTAACTAAATGTGAGAGAAAGCCCGCACCGAACCAGAGGTTATCGCAGCCAAAAACAAATTGAAGTTAAAAGAAAATGGAAAACTCCACCCCAAAAATTTAAAGAAAGCTAATCAGAAAAATACGAAAACTATCGCACAAATGTCGGGCGGCAAAAGTGGTTTTTAGGGCAGAAATGCCCCGAGACAAAATGGCTGATTATTGAGACGAAAAAACAAAAACAAGGCTGGATACAGCGTGCCAAGATCCTTGCGATGAGCTCGCAAGTGTCCACGATAAAGGAAGGGGCGGGAAACTGTAGGAAGGAAGAGAAGTAAAGAAAAGAAGACGAGGGAAAAAAAGGCAGAGAAGGGAGAGGGGCCAGTTCATTTGAGGAGGAGGGGAGAATGCAGGCCCTAAGAACAAAAAGAAAACTTGGGAGAGAGAAAAGAAAACAAGGAGGAGAAACAGGTAGGAAAAAGGACACTGATACACAACTAATTAAAAAAGAAAAAGGAATACAGTTCCGCTAACAATTATTACGGAATATATAATTACAGGTCAAACTAAACGAAGGCGCTCAGGGAAATCCAACAGGAAAGCCACATGTCCAAATTACCGCAGCCCACCGAAATCGGCCATATGGCGCCATCGACCACACAAGACATGTTATAGACGTTGTATTGACCGGTAGAGCTACGAACCATCGGGGCGGGAATGAATGCGATTGAAAGGTAAAAGCAAGGACGAGACACGAACGGCAATGCGTATAAACAGCGCGCTAGAACGAGCGGAGGATAAAAAAGAACGAAAGTCTTGAGCGGAAACAAAGTTCAGAAGTGCGTGTACAACTAAGCAGAGCATCATTTATGACAAACAAAGTTCGAATATCCAGACAGCATCTTCGCTATATCCGCAGTGAGTGGACAGGCACGTAGGTAATGAATCACGTCACCCTTAGCTTCACCGCATGGACAGGAAAGCGAAGAGAGAAGAGCAAAGCGATGGAAGTATGAAGGAAAGCGGCAGTGTCCCGTTAGAAGGACGAGAGAACAGGACGGGGGGGAAAGAGGGGGGGTAACGAAGAATGGAGGGGAGAAAAATAGACAAGAGGGTGTCTGAGTGATCTGCTGTCCAGATGGATGCCCGCAGCTTTAGAACAGTAGTGCGCATACGAGTGCGCACAGGCGAAGGCGATAGCCACGACGCTTTTAAGTGGTCACGCGTCGACGCTAGAGAGGCTGCCCTGTCTGCTAGCTCGTTGCCCCAAACACCACAGTGGGCTGGGATATGATATATAGGAATTTTTATTGAGATCCCAGCTAACTGGTGCCAAGGGTTAATACGTTAAATATTTCAGTTAGCCCAGTGAGGCCATTTGCACGCACCTCCCAGCCGCCTTGCGCACTACTGGCAATTTTTTGTTTCTAAAATATTGATTAAGGTAATTAGATTATTTTTGGGACCCATTCAATATTTATTTTAGGCAATAAATGTGGCTTGCAATGTTGCAGACCACCTTCAAAAACCCCCTTCCAGTTATTTGCAATAATAATTGTCGCACATGTGTGTATTTCAGCACTCCAAAGAAAGCTACAAAAACAACGACGGGACGAGCAAATTTGCGTGCCACAATTGTGCTGCTCTCTACCATTTACCATATTGTTATGTTATTTCAGGATAATTACCTGCAGTAATCACGCCGCGCAATTAGTAAATCAGTGTGTCATGGGATCATAAACGGCGGGTAAGCCATGTTTTCAAGTACCTTATCACCATGGCATAATATACTGCAATATATATAATATACATACTATAATATCTCAGGATAGCTACACATTGCTGTAAACACAGCTATATGGCGGTAGCTTGAGGACTAAATGAAACACGTTTTCAATAACCCTAATGAATCTACAGGCTGTTAAAGCAACGCGTGTCTCAGTGCAGGGCGTTAGGTATTGCAGTTGATGCAGCCAGACTGTGGTTGAGAAAATGTTACCAGGTTACATATAGAAATTTATTAAAATTTCCCTCAACATGGCCGCATAAAGCAGTCGTTGGGATAAAAAACAAATGAAGCCACTACTCTTTTACCGCTGTGTGAATGGTGACACTGCGAATCATCCGCTAGACAAATGAGAAATCGCCATCACCGATGGCATGGTCACTTTATCACTCTGCAAGTAGCAACTCTCTACTTTCTGTATTAGGTTACTGCGATAAAAATGGCTCAGTACTAAAATGGCGGTGGTCAGGAAATGTGTGCCGCTTTGTATTTGCGAAAATGATTTCTATTGGTAAAGAACAACAACCAGCATTCTGTTTGTGTATTCATTCACACTCCTTTGTTTATCTGCATGTCCGGTTTCGGCACCGCTCAGAGTACGAGAAGACCACCCCATGTTTGAACTCTGTTGGTGGAAAGCTGCATGCCTGCTTTACAAACATCAAAGGCGATCTTAATCGGGCATTGGCGAAGGCACCGGCAAAGCAAGTCCTTCCCCATACATGCTGGTGAGTGCGTGGACTGGGTCCGCCCTTTCAGCCTGGACTAAACCTTGGAGAATGCGACGCCTTTATTTCGTATTTACGGAGACGTAGTGCTGATGAAATGCAGAGACTTGATTTGTAAATCAAACTTTCACCTCATATAATAGATGGAAGCCTTGGGCAGTCAGTCACCTGCCCCCCGAGGTCAAAGACTTTGAGTGGAGGCGGCGCTGGGGAGTTCTACCCACGCGTCAACGCCTAGCTTCATGGGGCGTCGTGCCTAGCGGATAAATAGTTCTTCTTTTTCGCACCGCTTCTAGCCATGCTTGTCCCGGCAGAAACTTTGGACGACATGTTTATTACAAATTCGGGCAGCAATTGGAGACGTTTTCTGATTTGTTATTATTAAGACACACCTGGTCGCGTGTGTCTTACATTTCAATGGTTCAAAGGAAGAACATAACCCCCACGAGTGCATAGCGCCTAACGGGAAGCCGCCCTTTTGAAAAACGGACAAGACTTTCAATTTGCTGTGCTATTTGTCAAAAAATGTACCCTTTATGCCCGTACAGAGTAAATTGAAGAAATTCAAATTAAAATACGCTTCCTTTTGAATTATCTGCCATGGTGTCGTAGTGATGAGATGTTCAGCCACTCAGCCGGAGTCTATCTCCGCCTATGGCCATAGTACACAGGTTCTAACACGGTCAAAACGCAAAAGGCGGCCGTGTGGTGCTTTCTCGTGGAAGGTTAAATATACTTTTTTGGCAGGAAATATTCCGTAGCTCCCTACTACAGCGTTCTCATAGTCTGAAACATTTCGGAACGTCCGGCCCTCCGTATTACCATAAACACCAGCATTTTTTTTAATACCTTTAAACTCAAAGAACATTTATAAATGCGAAATAAATAATGGAGTCAAACAAATCATTTCAGGTTTCAATGAAAAACAATGGGGTGTAAATTTTAAACATGAATACGGGTTCACAGCTATAATTGCTATATGTCATCCCCACTTCAGAATAGCAGTAACGAAAATTTTAATTGTTAAAACTGCCAGTCGACTTTAGGTTGCCAAGGCACGCGTGGTACAGGCATGCGTGGTTGAAGGCTGCGATGTAAGAAATCAGAATGACAAAAACAAGAAGACGCGATCACAGAAGGAGAGCAACACACTGCGTTACTTGGAAAAAAGTAGGCGCAAAACGAGCGTAGACGAGGACATTTCACTTGTAAAAAGACACAGCAGCAGATAAGAAACACTTTTGATTTGACAGCATGCCTCACACGCGGAAGCCCGTTTCAATACAACATCGTTTTAGGAAACAAAGAAAATTGTTAACCTTTTCTTAGACACTGAAGTATCATGACTTTCGGATTGTGGTTATTGTTTGTTCAAGGTCTTAAGTCGTATTGGGTATAGTCGTGAAAATTCGGTTTTTGTTTGAATATGAATGATTCTGTGCAACATATTGTTACTGGGTAGTTCACAACGGAGCAGAGAGCGGACACGGAACACAAGGCTTTAAAACAACAGACGTTTTCTGCAGGCACCAGCCGACACTGCTCGAACGACGCCTCCCACGCTGTTCGTTAAACAATTAAAGTTTACTCTCTCTCTCTTCTCCAAAACTCACGAGAGTCTTCGTCTTCCTTCCTTATGCGTATATCAGTGCATGTACCGTCTAATGTAACACTACCTCGCCGGCCCGAAAGCCCCATCCCGGTGCGTACTAGCAGGTTCCGTGTAGTACGACGTGAGGCGTGCAACATGGACCGTCTCGGTGCGTGGGGTAGAGGTATGGCATGCGGGATGCAAAGGCGCAATTTCGTATGCCACTAGAGTCACCTGTTGTAAAATACGGTAGGGTCCTTTATAACGGGGCAAGAATTTTTTGAATAGGCCAACGCAGAGAGCTGAGGTCCAAAGCAGCACGAGAGAGGCGCAAGAATATTCGGTGTTGCGATGATAGGAATCATAGCGACGTTTCTGGGAGTGCTTGGAGGCTGCGTGTCGGTTGCGAGCAACAACGCTGGCAGCATCAGCTCGGGCTACGGCGTCACGAGTAGGAGCTGGCAATGGCGACAGACGGAAGCAGGCTGTCAAAAGGAAGCAGAGGTTCACGGCCGTATAGAAGATAGAAGGGGGAGTAGCCGGTAGTGTCGTGACGCGACAAAATGTATGCAAATGTTACAAATGGCAGCGTTATGTCCCAGGCGCGGTGGTCATCAGAAACGTACATAGACAGCATGTCAGTCAGTGTCCAGTTAAGGCCTTCGGTAAGCCCGTTCGTCTGTGGATGGTAGGCAGTCGTGAAAGAATGACGAACGTTGCCCAACCGTAGGATCTCGTCGACTATACGCGCAAGAAAGCAACGGCCACGGTCGGTGAGCAGTTGGCGGGGACCATCGTGGATGAGTATAACGTCGTTGAGGAGAAAATCAGCGACATCAGTTGCGCAACTGGTTGGTATTGTTCGTGTGACCGCGTAGCGTGTGGTGTAATCAGTGGCCACCGCAATCCATTTGTTCCCCGATGCAGACAGTGGAAAAAGACCTAGAAGATTCAGACCCACCCGAGAAAATGGGTCTATGGGGATGTAGACTGGCTGGAGACCTCTAGCTGGTAAAATGGATGATTTTTCCGGCTTTGACAGCGGTCACAAGCAGCACGTAGCGGCGGCCTGCACGGTATAGACATGGCCAAAAGCACCATTGGCGTACACTGTCGTATGTGCGAGAAACGCCTAGATGACCCGCTATGGAAACGCCGTGAAGCTGTTCAAGGACGGCTGGGCGTAATTGTTGAGGGACTACCTGTAAGAGGTCGTGGCCATCAGGTCGCATATTGTGCCGGTATAAGGTGCCGTCGTGAAGCACAAACAAACGAACGGAAGGGACATGGTGGTCGGCGCTGAGGCGATTGATAATTTCGCGCAGCTGACGGTCCTGGCGTTGCTCACGGCGAATGTTGGAAAAGGTCAAAGATGCTCAAAGAAAATGAGTTGACAACGCCAATCACGTATCGTACGAAGGCTTATTTTTCGGGACATAAAATTCCCGTTCTCATTGTTTTGAAATGAAATTAACGTCATCCAACAAGCCCACCAGGTCAGACTAGTCTAGTGTGTAGTACGCGTGATAAGAAATTACAAAGCCGCCCGCAGTGCCTGTTTCTACGTTCAAAGTATACCGCCCGGTAAAAGCCATCATTTTAGCGTTATTAAACACATCCTAAACTTTGAAAATCGCTCTTTCGTGCATCTGTAAATAAAACAAATCAGCGGCAGCATTTCGCGCAGTAATGACGCAGTATAAGTTCTGGCGTATTCAGTCTGAATTCCGAAAAACAATTAGGGTAACATTTGCTCTGAAAACCTAGAGGTTCATTGAGATTAGTAGCATCTTACTGCATTTGCTACAATGTTCGTTAGTTGTTATAATGCTTTAATTATTCAGGAACAGTTCTTATTGGCATACCAGTATTTCAGATTTATTTCATTTTCGCTCTGGAAACATTTCACTGAGAATCTAGATTGATCATGCACATTTGCAAGCTAAGTCTTCTTTGAATCGCATGGAAAGCCATGCAAAATCTGTTGATTGCTATTACCAATTGCAGAGTACCTCTGCGGTGTGTGGGTTTGGGAGGAGTTCTATCCAGATTATCATCTGATGCTATGCCTTGTTATTGCAGCTCATACAACGACGCTGTTCACTGCTTCGAACAGGCCCTGGCGCCATGCGAAAGCGCCGGTGGTAAACGCTACTTTCTCAGTATAATCGAGAAAGTATTCGGGAGTGCATTGAAGTTGGCGTGTCTCGACCACACGAAGGGCACCGAGGCCTGCAAGTCATTGGCGAAGCTGCCGCCAGTTGGCCCCAATGATCACAAGTTCGACAGCTACGCCGAACTCTTCATCGCGATAGCCTCGCATCTCGGGGAATAAAGGCAGCATTGCATTCACCCATGTCCCGGATTCCGCTTGTGCCGTTATTACTTCGTGCCATGCTACATTCAGCTGGAAGACATGCCGATACTTGTCAGTGCGATAAGTTGATTACCCAGTGTTCTTGACTTAATAACGGTCACTTCACATTCAGGTAATATGATTTATCCTCCCTCAAGAATGCTCGACCGCCTAAACACGGTCTACCGACAGCCCTGATGTTTGGCCAAACTTCAGAAATTGAAAACTTTTTTTTTCCAGATTCAATAACTTGATGCAATGCTTCATTGGACCATAGTGCTTTATATAAAAACTGCGAAATTTTCTGAACTAAATTATTAAGGAATCTGGAACGTTCTCTCTCATATTGTCCAGTAGTATTTTGGTACCTTTTGCGCCTGCTTGTTTAGATTGTATTTATTTTGTTTCTTGATATAGAATTGAGAGGCTTCAATAAATGGAATGGAATTAGTTGCGATCTGCTGTTAGAAGCCATGAATACGCTCACACGATGACAAGATGACAACCGGCTAGGATTCATGCACGTGCATTGTCGTGATTCGCGACGTAGAAAATTTATATTTTACTGTTTTCTTTTCTGGGGGAGGTGGGAGGGCATAATAGAAGAGGGGGGGGATCGAATTCTCGACTCATAACCTTGATTATACTAATATTAGCAAAGCTTCATTGTGCTGAGGAAATTTGCGACACGGTCAGCTCTCTCCATCAAAGCAAAAAAAAAAGCTGTTCTCCAGTGCGTTAACCATCATACCTGTCCATGTTCGCGCTTTGTACCGCCCTAATGAGAAGCAATAGGAAAATATACGTCCATACCCCATTGTTAGCGAGCACTCAACCCACACTGTTGTAGAGTGATAATGCAGTTGGTATGCTAAGCAGAACGGTGCGATGCCAAATACTTTACCTAGAGGCAGAATTTCAGAGGTGTCTAATCGAGAAATGGCTGCGAGCTGTAATATAATTTAGCACGTTAAATAACGGCAGACAGTCGAAAGTATCCTAACACATGCATAACAGTTCCTTTTCTCTGCACGCTTTCGCTTCCCCTATCACCGTGAAGGCAAGGATAAATCAGAAGCGATGCTCTGGAAGCCTTGAAGGCCGTGGAGTGCTGTGTCCACAGTCCGTGAATACTAATGCCCATCAGAGGTTGGGGACTGATGTGCTCCACCATCACCACAACAGAGTGCATGCCATTCGGTGGCGAACGCAGGACACTCTACTCATATATGTTCATTACTTCAAATATCTTATTGCAGTAATACATATTATTTAGGTCGTCATGGCTGGGTGAAATTTAGGACGCACTGTCTGCCTTCACGTGGCGGGCTTCACAATGTTTCTATATTGCGCTCGTTTATATATTTTAAAAATTATTTTCGCAACTCTTAAATTTTCACTTTAGGGTTCAATCTATTTCGAAAAGCGAGGGATGGGTTAAGAATAAACGAATTTATACTTTACCAATGTACCTCGTATGCGTTCTTTTCGGTCATTTCAGACAAGACTTCAAAGTAAGAGAACATATTCATGCTCATGCGAGAGGCCTTAGCCCTTCAGTGGGAATAGTCCGACTTATCATGATGATGATGAAATGGTAAGCGAAATGGCTTGGCATCCCGTTGATGAGTGCACAATGAACAGTTGCGTTACAGTGGTGAAACAAAGTCACATGCGTACATTTTTCGGCATGCTTTTCTCAAATATAGGCTACGACAAAGGCTCTTATGCCGACTTAGCCCTATACAATATCGCGAAATGAAATGTAGCCTTGTGACTTGTGTGCACGTAAACATTTGCCCTGTTTTGTCTTCGAGCTGATTGCAGCAAGCGGTACAACGTGCCTCGCTATGAGCAGAACACGCCAATTATACGATGTTGTTTCACAATTCTCGTTTACTGAAAAATGCAGGTGATATGTTTTTTATTTCTAACCGCACCAAATAAGGCTTGAGGTGACTAAAAAAGCCCACATGGCCTGTTTTTTTTTTTGGTGTTAGGAAAAGGGAGGTTCATGCCTTATGTGCACTCCGTGCGTTTTAGGAGCTCTCGTGCCGCGTAACTAGGGATTTAGTATAAAAGGTGTTAATTTTCACGCTTGAAGATGTATGATCAAGCGGAAGGATTGCAGAGGGAGGTCTGCCAATTTCAGGCTTTCTGCTTCTATGGCATTGCCCAACTCCAGAAGTGCGGCGTCTAGATTGGAGCCATTATCAAGTTTGGTGTAGTCAGTACTCACTGCTTTTCCGAAGTTATAAAATCACAGGCAGTTTACAAAACGAAATTTCGCTGACAGTTTGCTGAGAATATCAGCCACACAAATGCCTAACTATTTCGAAAAATTCTGGATTTTGCCACCGCTTAACGTCATTATTAGGCACTTAAATTGTTGTCCTTGGTATTTATGTAAATTACGCTCCCAAAACTTCTTCCTGCTTCGGCTTCCGGAATGCCTAAACATGAGAGGCTGCCACGTGTATTGCCCCCGTAAACTACCTATAACACAGTACAAAGTTCCGCTGCCGTTACCACTTTGGCGTTGCTTCATTGTCGGCGACAAGCTGCCAGAACTAGTAAAACCGCTGACCAGTTGCACAGCCCCACCAACCTTTGCAGTGGCAGGGCGTCGTAACATCGATGTTACACTGGACATGCTACGCCTCAGGCAAATGCGTGGCGACCAGTAGCGTCTGAACACTCCACCCCAAAACCTAGTATACTCTAACCGCTATAGCGTGTGTTCTTAAGCCGATTTGTGAATGTGTCGCAACGTTCTTCCTCGTGCCTGGCCATTCCTTTCATATAGGGCAAGGCTGGAGCCGCAGCCACCGTGACCACTATTAGGAGATAGGTTAAACTTCTCGCTGCTGAAAACCTGGAGCCTTCATCGTCATCGCCGTTGTCCTGCATCCCCCAGGAAGAATTCCTAGCTTCAAATGCAGCTAACGGATTCGTGCAAGGTTGAAATGAAACTAAATTAGAGCTGAAGATCTTCTCTTAAGGTACTCCAGTAAACGGATGTAAGTCATTAAAATGAATTCGTCGACATGAAGCATCGAGCCCAGTACCCATGCGTACCTGAGGGCTTGCAACGCACAGACGCAAAGCATCTTTTTTATCTTTATTGCGTCAGACGACAAGGGACCATTACGAAGAAGAATAGTTTGTACCAAACTTGTTGCCGTCGCACCTATTGAACGCGTTCCTTTTGAATGAATTACTAGCATGGTTTGCGATGCGTGCGAAAGTCACGCTATTAATATTCTAAAGACCTAAATATTTTAGGCAAAAGTTCGATGGAAATAAAAGTCGCGGAATAAGAAGGGGGTGTTAATTAAGGTGCTATCCCATCTACTCTTAAGGCTAAGCATAATGAAGTGTCTCTTATTTAGTTTGAATAAGCGTGGTATGCATGTCATACCAGTGTGAAAGGCGTCATTTCCTCTCCGTCTCCGCCTGGCGTCTCGTTTCGCTGCTGCCGAGGAACCTAGGATGCAAATGAGGTGGCGCTTAAAATCACACAGCGCGAAAACGAACATGAACAAAAGCACACACCACAAACCGCAAGATAGCACTTGTCCGTGTTCGTATTTCGAATATCAGCCACGAACTTATCCATGGCTTCAAGATTATTGTAGTTGCTTTTTATGCCTTATCTTGAAGTTTCCGAGCTGGCTGGAAATTGCGAGCAGTTATCAGGGGCAGTTCTGTTCAACAATGACCGCCGAGACTGCTTGTTACTAGCATGCTGGCGAGTTTCGCTTTATTTAGAGGGCGCGCATTACCCGTATCGAGAGTTTCCCAGAATGTTTACAGTTTCCTTACTGGCTATATAATACCGTTGTAGCACTGCCTGGCGATGAGGACACCGTAATCAATTTATACATTGAAGGCCTATAGAGTAGAATGCAGCTTCTATAAAATTAGCGTTAAGCTGCTAGTGTCAACTGCAGCATCAGCTTCCATGCGTCACCGAGCTTTCGCGCATGGCAAAAAGTACAATTAATTACAAGCAAAATATATTTGAATAAACTAAACGACTTCAAATTTTCACATCTCACTTTAGCCAGGATTGGAGTATAGATGAAGAAATCAACACGACAGCATTGATGAATAGACAGAGTTAGTAGACTAGGAAAAAACCTTGAGTTATCCTTAGCAGTTAAGTAACGTGTTGCTCATCGCCATTCAGTACACATGCCGCCTTTACTGCATCAATTCCTTAAATTTCCTCAGCCCTACTTTTTTTTCTTTTGACAGATTTGCTCAAGAATTTGATCGACGCGGTTTCTTTGCATACTGACCTTGGGGTAATCACGTAGTTAAGCCAAAACCTTACAAAACTTCACAGGCGTTGCCTTCTTGTTGTCACAGTATTTTGCTTTGGATGATGATAACAGGTTACCCCGCAATTCTTGCAAACTTTTTTCCATGGATGCTTTAAAACGCCGCTGATTCTTTCACAGCTCGCACAGTTAGTGTACTGGACAGAAAGTTACAACCAACTGCAAACATGCTGCCCAAGCAGGCTTTTGGATTTGTGCTGCTTGCGACATCCCTCATAGGTAAGAGAATATTTCAGACATTATTTCTTCAATGTTAAAAGCGGTATATGCCTTCAACAAATGAAGGAAAGAAGCAAACAGTCGGCGAGGCCAAGGAAAGCGTTGGGGATGGTACTTTGTCTTTTTTTAAATGTTTAATTGGATAATCACAGAGATTAGTAATGTAATCTGTTTAGTTGAAAGGTCATTAAACACAAAGTAAAAGAAAAAACATCGTGCCGATGGTGGGAACCGAACCCACGACCTCCGAATAACGCGTCCGGTGCTCTTCCAACTGAGCTACATCGGCCGCTGTCCCCCCTGCTACTTTCTTGGGTATTTATGTTGTCTGTATACGAACCTTGAGAGTGTTCACCAGCGCCACCCTCAGCCAAGGCGGCGGACGTGGAACGTCCTTTGTTACCGCCAGCGTCACGTAGAACGTGATAAAGAGCGAGGGCGAAAGCTGTGCTAGAACCCTCTTACGCTACCTATGGCTTGAAGACTGCCAGAACCGAGACCCCCGTAAGCTACAAGCAGATCAATTAGGGGAAATGAGGGTGCTCGTTATAATACATGAAGGAAAGATGCAAACAGTCGGCTAGGCCAAGGAAAGCGTTGGGGATGGTACTTTGTCTTTTTTTTAATGTTTAATTGGATAATCACAGAGATTAGTAATGTGATCTGTTTAGTTGAAAGATAATTAAACACAAAGTAGAAGAAAAAACAACGTGCCGATGGTGGGAACCGAAACCACGACCTCCGAATAACGCGTCCGGTGCTCTTCCAACTGAGCTGCTTCGGCCGCTGTCCCCTCTGCTACTTTCTTGGGTATTTATGTTGTCTGTATACGAACCTTGAGAGTGTTCACCAGCGCCACCCTCAGCCAAGGCGGCGGACGTGGAACGTCCTTTGTTACCGCCAGCGTCACGTAGAACGTGATAAAGAGCGAGGGCGAAAGCTGTGCTAGAACCCTCTTACGCTACCTATGGCTTGAAGACTGCCAGAACCGAGACCCCCGTAAGCTACAAGCAGATCAATTAAGGGGAAATGAGGGTGCTCGTTATAATACATGAAGGCAAGAAGCAAACAGTCGGCGAGGCCAAGGAAAGCGTTGGGGATGGTACTTTGTCTTTTTTTAAATGTTTAATTGGATAATCACAGAGATTAGTAATGTGATCTGTTTAGTCGAAAGATAATTAAACACAAAGTAGAAGAAAAAACAACGTGCCGATGGTGGGAACCGAACCCACGACCTCCGAATAACGCGTCCGGTGCTCTTCCAACTGAGCTACATCGGCCGCTGTCCCCCCTGCTACTTTCTTGGGTATTTATGTTGTTTTTATACGAACCTTGAGAGTGTTCACCAGCGCCACCCTCAGCCAAGGCGGCGGACGTGGAACGTCCTTTGTTACCGCCAGCGTCACGTAGAACGTGATCAAGAGCGAGGGCGAAAGCTGTGCTAGAACCCTCTTACGCTACCTATGGCTTGAAGACTGCCAGAACCGAGACCCCCGTAAGCTACAAGCAGATCAATTAAGGGGAAATGAGGGTGCTCGTTATAATACATGAAGGAAAGAAGCAAACAGTCGGCGAGGCCAAGGAAGGCGTTGGGGATGGTACTTTGTCTTTTTTTAAATGTTTAATTGGATAATCACAGAGATTAGTAATGTGATCTGTTTAGTTGAAAGATAATTAAACACAAAGTAGAAGAAAGAACAACGTGCCGATGGTGGGAACCGAACCCACGACCTCCGAATAACGCGTCCGGTGCTCTTCCAACTGAGCTACATCGGCCGCTGTCCCCCCTGCTACTTTCTTGGGTATTTATGTTGTTTGTATACGAACCTTGAGAGTGTTCACCAGCGCCACCCTCAGCCAAGGCGGCGGACGTGGAACGTCCTTTGTTACCGCCAGCGTCACGTAGAACGTGATCAAGAGCGAGGGCGAAAGCTGTGCTAGAACCCTCTTACGCTACCTATGGCTTGAAGACTGCCAGAACCGAGACCCCCGTAAGCTACAAGCAGATCAATTAGGGGAAATGAGGGTGCTCGTTATAATACATGAAGGAAAGATGCAAACAGTCGGCTAGGCCAAGGAAAGCGTTGGGGATGGTACTTTGTCTTTTTTTAAATGTTTAATTGGATAATCACAGAGATTAGTAATGTGATCTGTTTAGTTGAAAGATAATTAAACACAAAGTAGAAGAAAAAACAACGTGCCGATGGTGGGAACCGAAACCACGACCTCCGAATAACGCGTCCGGTGCTCTTCCAACTGAGCTGCTTCGGCCGCTGTCCCCTCTGCTACTTTCTTGGGTATTTATGTTGTCTGTATACGAACCTTGAGAGTGTTCACCAGCGCCACCCTCAGCCAAGGCGGCGGACGTGGAACGTCCTTTGTTACCGCCAGCGTCACGTAGAACGTGATAAAGAGCGAGGGCGAAAGCTGTGCTAGAACCCTCTTACGCTACCT
The DNA here is from genome assembly GCF_055883805.1 of Amblyomma maculatum. Classification (NCBI taxonomy): domain Eukaryota; kingdom Metazoa; phylum Arthropoda; class Arachnida; order Ixodida; family Ixodidae; genus Amblyomma; species Amblyomma maculatum. The sequence continues at coordinate 119,101,538 of NC_139353.1, forward strand.
ATGGCTTGAAGACTGCCAGAACCGAGACCCCCGTAAGCTACAAGCAGATCAATTAAGGGGAAATGAGGGTGCTCGTTATAATACATGAAGGCAAGAAGCAAACAGTCGGCGAGGCCAAGGAAAGCGTTGGGGATGGTACTTTGTCTTTTTTTAAATGTTTAATTGGATAATCACAGAGATTAGTAATGTGATCTGTTTAGTCGAAAGATAATTAAACACAAAGTAGAAGAAAAAACAACGTGCCGATGGTGGGAACCGAACCCACGACCTCCGAATAACGCGTCCGGTGCTCTTCCAACTGAGCTACATCGACCGCTGTCCCCCCTGCTACTTTCTTGGGTATTTATGTTGTTTTTATACGAACCTTGAGAGTGTTCACCAGCGCCACCCTCAGCCAAGGCGGCGGACGTGGAACGTCCTTTGTTACCGCCAGCGTCACGTAGAACGTGATCAAGAGCGAGGGCGAAAGCTGTGCTAGAACCCTCTTACGCTACCTATGGCTTGAAGACTGCCAGAACCGAGACCCCCGTAAGCTACAAGCAGATCAATTAAGGGGAAATGAGGGTGCTCGTTATAATACATGAAGGAAAGAAGCAAACAGTCGGCGAGGCCAAGGAAGGCGTTGGGGATGGTACTTTGTCTTTTTTTAAATGTTTAATTGGATAATCACAGAGATTAGTAATGTGATCTGTTTAGTTGAAAGATAATTAAACACAAAGTAGAAGAAAGAACAACGTGCCGATGGTGGGAACCGAACCCACGACCTCCGAATAACGCGTCCGGTGCTCTTCCAACTGAGCTACATCGGCCGCTGTCCCCCCTGCTACTTTCTTGGGTATTTATGTTGTTTGTATACGAACCTTGAGAGTGTTCACCAGCGCCACCCTCAGCCAAGGCGGCGGACGTGGAACGTCCTTTGTTACCGCCAGCGTCACGTAGAACGTGATCAAGAGCGAGGGCGAAAGCTGTGCTAGAACCCTCTTACGCTACCTATGGCTTGAAGACTGCCAGAACCGAGACCCCCGTAAGCTACAAGCAGATCAATTAAGGGGAAATGAGGGTGCTCGTTATAATACATGAAGGAAAGAAGCAAACAGTCGGCGAGGCCAAGGAAGGCGTTGGGGATGGTACTTTGTCTTTTTTTAAATGTTTAATTGGATAATCACAGAGATTAGTAATGTGATCTGTTTAGTTGAAAGATAATTAAACACAAAGTAGAAGAAAGAACAACGTGCCGATGGTGGGAACCGAACCCACGACCTCCGAATAACGCGTCCGGTGCTCTTCCAACTGAGCTACATCGGCCGCTGTCCCCCCTGCTACTTTCTTGGGTATTTATGTTGTCTGTATACGAACCTTGAGTGTTCACCAGCGCCACCCTCAACGCCACCCGCAGGGGGGACAGCGGCCGATGTAGCTCAGTTGAAAGAGCACCGGACGCGTTATTCGGAGGTCGTGGGTTCGGTTCCCACCATCGCCACGTTGTTTTTTCTTCTACTTTGTGTTTAATTATCTTTCAACTAAACGGATCACATTACTAATCTCTGTGATTATCCAATAAACATTTAAAAAAAGACAAAGTACCATCCCCAACGCTTTCCTTGGCCTCGCCGACTGTTTGCTTCTTTCCTTCATGTATTATAACGAGCACCCTCATTTCCCCTTAATTGATCTGCTTGTAGCTTACGGGGGTCTCGGTTCTGGCAGTCTTCAAGCCACAGGTAGCGTAAGAGGGTTCTAGCACAGCTTTCGCCCTCGCTCTTGATCACGTTCTACGTGACGCTGGCGGTAACAAAGGACGTTCCACGTCCGCCGCCTTGGCTGAGGGTAGCGCTGGTGAACACTCTCAAGGTTCGTATACAGACGACATAAATACCCAAGAAAGTAGCAGGGGGGACAGCGGCCGATGTAGCTCAGTTGGAACAGCACCGGACGCGTTATTCGGAGGTCGTGGGTTCGGTTCCCACCATCGGCACGTTGTTTTTTCTTCTACTTTGTGTTTAATTATCTTTCAACTAAACAGATCACATTACTAATCTCTGTGATTATCCAATTAAACATTTAAAAAAAGACAAAGTACCATCCCCAACGCTTTCCTTGGCCTCGCCGACTGTTTGCTTCTTTCCTTCATGTATTATAGCGAGCACCCTCATTTCCCCTTAATTGATCTGCTTTCAACAAATGAGTAAGTTTACAGCGCGTTGCACAATTAGAGGCGCGATGTAGTATGCTTCTCCCAGCTAAACCGTGGAATCCTCGCAGTTAAAATTTTGCACAGAAAGGGCATTTTGTCGCTAGTATTTTTTAATATCAAATTTGTTTGGATGCCTGATTCGATCAAAAGAAGTCAAATGTTCCCATCTTATGCGGCGGCGACGACGCCAGACGAGCCGCTATCCCAGCGATGGTACTGGTGGCGCCACTTCATGCTGCTACAACAAATCTGTAGCAGGAAAAGAGGGGGGGGGGGGAACGTTTCTGGCAGAAGGTTTGAGTTGTAAGCAATTGGTTCTCTCCCTTGCGTGCTCCTCCTTGCATAGCGTACGCAAGTCACGTGCTACTTTTACGACAATAAATGAGCTGCAAAACAAATTTCGCCCATTTTAAAATCTCCAAAATTCTAAAGATTGCATAGGTCAGCGCCACCATGCGGAGCTTGAAGCACCTCTACTAAGTGCGCGCATGTGGGGCGCGAGACGCGATGTACGGTAGGCGCTGCAACCTACGACGGTCAGCGTAAATCGACATACATCGTACTTAGCTCAAGGTCTCGTAATATGTCTCCTAAATGTACTCTGATTTAAGCAAGGAGGCAGTAGCGTTTGCGCCGTCGGCGAGTTATCATTGGTCTGCGAAGTGTATCTTTACCGTAGCGTCGGAACTTGGGTCTAGTTCAATATGCACCTCTGGGTTGGTAAGTAGTACTCAACAAAAATTATTAGATAATCTCGATGTTTTCTACCGGTTAACAGAGGAAATCAGGTGCTCATGAGTAAAGCTCTTAGATTTCATCACACGGCTATGCAAAACCGCATGTCCAAATTATTCGCGGCCTACGCTGACGGAAATGACAAGGCTTGAGCCTGGCAAGGTGAAGACGTGCTCTACTGTCGTGCTTGAAGGAGCAACAGGAAAGCCAGAAGTGTAAAGAGTCCGGTCTTTTGGAAAGACAGCAACATTCTGCGGGAAATTCCTAGCAAGTGCTCAGCCCGCAATATTGTCTTCTTGCTAATATTTTCCCACATGAAGTTTAATCTGCTGTGAACCCATGATTAGCTCGAGACAAGCAGGCTGGTGGTTCTGGTGTAAACTTTATTGGCCATAAAAATGCAGATGGATGACAGAGCCCCATCATGACCTATGGGAGGGGCCCGCGCTGCGCGTCCTTCTTTTCAAATGATGTGCCAGCCCCTGGAGGTCCAGCCTCTTAGTTGCATCGGGGATCGTGAGTCGCTGATCTTGTAGCGATGAGCTCGACCTGAGTTGTTCCCAGTGCGCAAGTGCCACCTCTGGGGAGGGAGGATGTGGGTATGTGGAGCAGGTGACTAGTACATTAAGAAAAATGACCGGCTTGCCGCATAGTCGGCAGTAGGCGGAGAAAAAGTAGGGGAAGCGTCTGTGCATGTCTATTGTGTATGGGAGTATACGAGTTTGTAGCCGCCGCCAGAAAGCTGATTGCATGTTGGATAGCGATGAGTGAGGAGGTGTGTGCATCTGTCTATTGTATTCAATAATGCATCTGCAGTTTAGCAGACACTCCCCATCGACGGAGGCGACTGAGTGCTCACTCGCTCGGAGGGTAAGATATCGGACGAGGGCGCGTACCTCTTCGTTTCCGGGTAGTCCCGCATGCCTTAGCGTCCATTTAGGGACCGGCCCCTGATTATGGCACTGGTCTGCTGAGGGATACGTCCAGAGCTAAAATTTAGGATGGCTGTTTCAGAGTCAGATATAATTTTGGTGGCGTCCTAGGGAAAGATAGCTAGAGTGATGGCGAGGGAAAGGTGGCTAGAGAGAGCCGCCTCCGCAGCCGTGGTTATAGATGAGGTGTAAATGGTTCCTGCTGTGACAAGGTAGCCGCCGCTGCGAACAGCCACTATCTCGTCCTGTGTGTCTGATGTATATAGCGAGGCATCAGTGTATACAACATTGAGATCTCCTGCATGCTGTGTGTGCAATGCCAAGGCCCGGACCTACCTACGTTTTTCATCGCGTTCTGGATGCATGTGTTCTGGGATGGCGGGTATCTGGAGTGCAGCTCATGTGGGATTGGGCCACTGCCGGATATTCTGCCGACGAGTGATAGGTGAAGCGACTGCAAAAGAGCTCGTCCCACAGGGGTTCGGTGAGTCTGGCTAGTTGTGCTGTTGTTGTTGCTATTCCTAGTCGTAGGAGGCGTTCTGTGGAAGCGCTCGGCGCACGGCGTAAAGCGGCACTCGTGCTGCTACTAATGAAGCCATTTAAGCATTCCCTATCTTTTTCTAGAATCGGGAGGTATGGTAGTGCGCATGTGATTCTGCTGGTAATGTAAGCATGTGAAGTCGTAGCGTGTTTAATTTCGTAATTCTTTTTCTCTGTCTGCCACACGTTTGAAGATAAAGCGCACGGGAAGACACACACAAGAGAAGAAGACACAGGACACGCGTGTCCTGTGTCTTCTTCTCTTGTGTGTGTCTTCCCGTGCGCTTTATCTTCAGTCAAGTTACAATGCACCATCTAGCCCAACTTCAAGTTTTGCCACACGTTTGATCAGCCTGATTGTCTGTTTGGTGTACATTTGGATTGTTTGAATTGTATCAGTGTGAGATCCGTGAGGCGCGAGAAGCATGCCTAGTATACGAATGTTTCAGTCTGTGTGAACTGATACATTGCCCAAATTGTGCTGAGTATTGGGTGGTATGCTAGACGTTCTGTGACGTTTGTATATGAAAAGTGCCGCTTTCGTGGGGGAGCATGACAGCCCTCTCTAATTTACATAGGTGGAAATTATATCTTGCGCTGCTGGTAAACGGTGCTCTATCTCCTCGTCATACGTAGAACGCTCTGAACCAACCAAACAGGCTTCGCAGGGTAATCGTAACACAGTAAAATGCTGAGATGCGACGGCTACTTATCTGCATGGGGAAACCTTTGCTTGCAGAAAGAAAAGGCTCAACGCTCATCAACATCGGCATTGCTGTTCCATTGGCAGAAAAATGAATACGTCCACATTAGTCTCAAGTTTCCATCGAAACACCTAGCAATATTTCGGCACTTCGCACATTATAACCTAGTTTGTATCAGCAGCGCGCACACAATCAGGAGAAAAGGAGAAGATAGAACAGATCACTGAACTTTGAACTTTATTTCAAGGAAGCTGAAACCTGCACTTATATACACATTTATGTGTATAGGCGTGCATATAAGTGCAGGCTTCAGTTCTCTTGAAATAATGTGGAAAGTTCAGCGCTCTGTCTTACCATCATCTCTTTTTTTGCTGATTGCGTGTGCGCTGCTGATACAAATGGATCACACCCAACTGGCCTGGCAGTTCATGGTATACAACCTAAAGCACTCCTTGGATTTGCACCAAAAAGACAATGGTTATCATGACTGCTGATGTACTCGTGCAACAGTGACATGTCTGCACAAGTGCGGAGCCTTCGGCGACGACGCCTCCAACGGGCGCGCCAGGCAAGGAACTGCGCTGCTGTCTTCCTGCCCTACTTAGGCCTAGTCGGTTTCGCCCTATAATAATGGTTTGTCTTCCGCTCCGTTTTACTATAAGAAGCCTATCTCATCATAAAATAAGCTCGATAAAATATGTGTATGGCGACTGTCTTCAATCGGCCTAATTTAATCTCTACAATTAGCGGCGATGACTGTTCCGGGGCGTTTGCAGCATTGCTCGGCGCACCGTGCTCACATCGGTGCTTCGTGATGATTGTACGCGCGTTCTGCGGCGTACCAAATTGTCGAGTTCCGTTCGCTGTTAGCAAACCTATATTCGAGGACCATTTTCATCCTCAAAAAGCTGTAAATTTTCTTTCAACAATCACCCCATTCCTATACATGAGGCGGTCTTGAAGACGGCCCACGAAAGCGGTGCCTCGATTAGTGCGATTCAAACTATCTATCCGGGAGAATTTACGTGCGATCCTTCATAGTCAAAGCCTCTCCTGATTTTTAATTTTTCGAAACCGCTCGCATAGCGCAGGAATTTGAATAAAAGTGTAGCACAGCACTGCTACGAGCGACAAGTTTTCGGCGAACGAGTTGGAGACAGCTTATCGCAGGTGTGACGGAATTGTAACAGGCGTGATGGCGTGACAGGACCGCCAAAACGACGGAAATATTATGTTTACGGAGCAGTTGATCAACTTTTTCCGCAGTGTGACTCCATCGTGAGAGCATATGGCAGATTCACACTGCAAACAGAACAGACCACGCGCCTACTCGTTGACGTCACGAGTTTTTTTGCCCACATGATATATCTTCATCACTTCAATGATATATATTCTGTTTTTTGACGCCAAGTAAAAACTTGGCAACTACGAACCAGAACCAAAACTGCTGCGTACTAATAATGCAATAATAAATTATTTATTGTGATTTTTGGCTTCTAACATAGTGTTCCGTGCTTACAGAACCGCTACGCACTATTTACAACACAAAAGTAGAGAACAAACATTTGGTGTCCTTACCACTTTAAAGGAGTAAACGCACCGAAAAAATGGATGCGTGTTTTTGCATTTACGTAGTGTGCAAGACACTGGCGTACCGACATCGTTATGTAAAAATACCTGAGAAACCTAATAGATTAAAACTGGTTGTTTTTTCTTTGTTGTTTCGATTTAAGTTTCTTTCATCGAAAGCAGCTCTTTCGTCACCGCTATTATTAGGTCGCATGAGAAAAAAAAGACTGCAATAAAATACTGATCCCTTTTTATGTGTATTATTTTAGCTGTCAGGCTTGCATAAGGGTTTGAGAGAATTGAAAGAAACACAGCAGCCAACTTATAGTAGATTTTGTATGCCTCACGTGACCAAAATTGCCTCTGGGACATCATAGCTGTTGTTCGGTGGTTGCCACCGAAATAGAAGCTGCATGAGAGTAAAACAAAATGTTTATTTACCACCTTTTTGCTCAGTCAACATGTCTGTACAGGTTTTATAACGACTTGCACATCATTGCAAAGGCGGTACCAGTAGATAAATGTGGCCCCTTTCTCCTTGACGCTTTAGCGTACAAAATGTACTGGACCCGTCTGGCGTACCTTTATGCACCGTCTCAAAACACAGTCACTGGTTCCGTTCGATATACCCGAAAAATTACATACAGGGTACATCCAACGCAGCATTATTAAAACTTCTTTCTGGGTGAGTTGGTGCATATTGGCGTATTACAAAGTCCGAAAGCGAAAAAAGAACTACACATTTTATTATGTACGACGTATATTTATAACTTTCTAGTATGAGCGCCTCACCATTGAAAGCATTTTTAAGCGGATGTCTTTATGCGCGCAATACGCTACCGCAGGCACGTGCCGATCTGAGCTGAAGGCCGGCTGCAAACTGGAGACTGTACGGGCATGCGGCAACGAGTACGTGCCCTACGGCGATGGGCCTAGCCTGCCGGTATCCGGGAAGCCCCTCGCCGACAAATGCGCGTGAGTACTCTGAGATTCCACGACCTATAAGGGGAGCATGAATATATTCGACATGGTGGCACAAGGAGCACTATTTGTAAGGTCAGACAACAAAGAGCACTTGAAATAAAATATCTAAGTAAATTTCCCCCTGTTTGTTTATAGCGGCAGTGCGGTGTAGCCATAAAGTCTTATTTCTCGGTTGTCTAAAGCAAGAAAGGATTTATCAGGAAGAAATCAGTATGTTGTATTTCATACCATCCGACATGCCATCAGAGTGCCATATAAGACAAAGAAGTATAATGGCGATTTCCACTGGTCGCTACGGAGCACGTTTTCTTGCTCCGGGACGACGATTTCGAATTCCACTGGTCGACCAAGATGGGTTGCGCGTATTCCGCTGGTCGTTCGGGGCAGCTCGAGACGCTCCAGCTCGATCCGCCGACCGAAGTAGGATCTCGCCGGAAGTTCTAGCCGCTGACGCGGTCACTTCCGGATGCAGCTGGATTCTTTTGGCTGTTTTTGACCGTTTCAGCGACATCGGCAGAGGACACTGGGCATCACCGTTTTTTTTGCGGCAATATGTCGAAGTACGTCTATCGAAAAACGTCTGCAGCGTTAAAAAATGAGAAAGCAAGTTGTTGAGGGCCGCACTCCTGCCTATTTATCAACCGCAAACATTTTGGCGCTGGGATGCGGCTACAACTTTCGAAACCGGCTCAGCGTTACTTCCGCCGCGCGCTCTACACGTTCCGCTGGTTGATCAAGGCTGATTCGCTCTGTAGCGCTTTAGGTCGGCTCGGGTGCCCAGCTCCGATCGACCAGTGGAAATCGCCATAAGATAGGCGGTACTTCCAATGCATTGCCATAGGAGACAGAGAGTTTTGTACAACATGGAAATGACGAACCATGGGAGCGCACATTTCGACAATAAGGTTTGCAGGAAAGCAAGACAGGTAAACTCGGCTAAGAAATGAATTTTTTGTTTTGTCATAACAAAATAGTACAGCACCTCAATAACATTTCTTTAAATTGCTGGTTCAGATGAGCACCAGGAGCAGTTTGATATCCGCCAAACATACATACCCCTTTAGAAAACAGGCGCGCCTCGTAGTATACTTTGTTTGCTTGGAACCATTGTCAAGTAAACCTGTTATAAACATTTTTTTTTCTGAAATATTATCATAAGTCAGTTTCTTCTTTTGCCTAGTTGCCATTTTAGCCGGCAGAGGACCTTTACAGCGCAATTCAGACTGCGTTTCCTGCATTTCCGCGTTTCCAGCAAACAAAACTTTCAGAAGTAATTTCTGAAAAATGTCTTATACCTAACTATCTGCAGTTAGGATACATATATTTTTTTTAGCGCCACTAAATTTGAGAATTGACTTGTCGCCTGACATTAACATTTAGCTCTTGCGGTATTTATAAACGCTACTTTGAGTTCTCCCAAAGATGAGTTTGAAAACCTCCGACTACATCCAAAGTTCACAGGCAATAATGAATATTTCATCCTGCCGCATTTTTGTGCTTTTCTAGAAAAGCTGCCACCGAATGCGGGTCGATGAATTTGAGGACGCTGGATTAGAGTCACATATTCATGCTTCCTTCACTCAAACCGGTTGCTCAAAATCATGAACGGTGCTCGCACTGGAATGCACTACTTGGCTGTTGATAACTTATTCAAATCAACGTTTATACCAAATATATATTTAGCAATCAACATACTGCTGAAGACTGGTATGACGTGGCGAAAGTAGGTAGTAGAGAGTGAAGTAATGGCAATACAAATAACCTTATTCCACGAGAAATAGCATCTGTAACTTTTTTTGTGCATGCATATGATTCAAAATAGCGAATTCACTTTCACCAGTGTACCGCAACGATTGGTTAATTATGCTTTTTGACTGCAGTACCTTGGTAATTGACCATGTTTTTCTATATGTGCAATAGTAAGAGCGCACAGGGCGGCGGCGCTGCTCAGTCGTTGCTTTTCGTCTCGGCTATCTCTGTACTGAGGATCACGAAGAGTCGGACACGACAGAACGACTCAACTGAACTGAACTGATCTCTGTACTACTTTCTTCCAGGACATGGAAGCAAAGCCTCAGTTGCGCATCCCAATATTACAAAGACTGTCTTCAAGGCGGGGCGCGGGTTGCGGTGGGCGTGGTCGTCAACCAAATAGAGGACATCACCGCGGCCATTTGCAACGTCGGTTCAGAAAAGAACAAGGGTAGGTTTCTCGGAAGCGTGTCTACCATGTAACTTTCTTTGTTTTTTATTTATAATGTTGACGCTAATATATCGATCGGAACTATATCGCTGTACGTACATCTGCTGTCCCAGCAAAAGTTTGCTAATCACTAATTAATGAAATAGTTGGCGAGGATAGCCAGCTGCATAGACCTCCTAGCCGTCTTGTATACCACATGAAAATTTCTATTTGCAGTCGAGTCATTTTTCATTGAAAGTTTCCTCAAATGAAGAAATTCTGAAATTACACAATAAATATAATTTACGACTTTAAAATGGACAATGATACGTGCAATGTTAAGAGATAGGAATCGTGGAAAATCGGTGGGAGAAATAATTCGGGAAGGTGACATTCTAGTGAAAATCAAGAAGAAATTGGCATGGGCAGGGCATGTAGTGCGAAGAAAGGATAACCGATGGTCGCTTGGGGTAACCAATTGGATTCTAAGGGAAGTAAAGCGTAGCAGGGGCGAGATAAAGTTAGGTGGCGGATGAGGTTATGAAGTTCGCAAGGGGTCAAGTGGATGCAACTAGTACAGGACAGGGTTAAATGGAGGATTATGGGAGAGGCCTTCGCCCTGCAGTGGGTATTACTAGGCAGATTTGTGATGCTACTAATGATAGAGAGAGCTAAATGACGAAATCCTGAGACCTATAGAAGAATATTATTAGCAAAATGTAATTTAACATTACATTGGTGATGCAGTACAGGGCGTTCTGTATTGCAGTTGACGCAACCGGACTATGGACGACAAAACTTTATTAAGAGGCGAATATAAAACTATTGGTTTGCTGGGCATGTGCCCCACAAAAAATTCGTTTCGATAAAAGTCAAATTACGTCACCACGTTTTTAGCCCAGTGAGAAAGGTGACGTGAAACTGCGAGTAATCCGTTAGAAAAATAAGAAATGGCCATCATCGATGGCATGGTTCCGAAGTTTAGCTTATAACCATGTAAATAACATCTTTCCGGCGTCTGCGTATTAGGCTACGGCAACCGGAAATAACTAACTATCCTAGGAAATGGCGAGAGTCTGGGAGTGCGTGCCGTTTTTCCTCTGCAAATATGCTTTGAAGTGGTAAAGAGAAAGAGCCACCATTGCCTTTCTCTTTTTCATTTGCGTTCTGTTGCTTCTCTGCATCTCTGGATTTGGCGCCGCTCAGAGTACGAAAAGAGCATCCCGTGCTTGAACTCTGTTGGCGGAAAGCTGCATGCCTGTTTCACAAATCTCAAGAGTGACCTGCACCAGGCATTAGTCAAGGCACCGGAGAAGCAAGTCCTCCCTCATGCTTGCTGGTAAGTAAACTTTAGCAGTCTGCACGTTCCGCGTGGGCCTTCCCTAGCCCTAGATCATGTAATGCAACACCCTCCGTTCGTATTTACGAAGACATTGGGGGGAGGGAGGGGTTTGAATGGAGAAGCTTGACTTGCAAATTCAAGTTCATGCCGGCTGATAAATTGTCTTCTTATTTTTGCTACTTGAACCAACACTGCCTGATTGATACAGCATACGTTTCTGGGGAAATATACTTTACTTTATGGTTAAAATTCTGACCGTACTGTTCGCATAAAATTTAGAGGCTTTCTTATCCTTAGCCTAATTTTTCGAACGGACATGTTTTCAGTCCATGTCGTTTCGTCACTGGTCCGTTACACTTAAAGAGATTAAAACGAGACCATAACCATCTGCTAGTACATAGTACCCTTGACATCGGAGTTCGTTGCCGCCATAGGGTAGGGATACTTAACAGCCTCTTGTTATTCAAGTTCGTTCTCCCTACTACCCCGACAATGTTCTGAGCTTTTCAGTGCTTAACTAAACGGCATCGAGACCCAACGGTTCTCTGACTGCTGTGAACTTAGCACGGTATCATTTTCAATGTATATGTAATGTAGTTCCACTGCTATGTAGCGCTATCTCTTCCTTATTAAAAAAACGATTGAAGCTGTGTTTGGATGTGGAACAGAATCTCGGTCTGTTTTCGGAAGCACAGCAGGATCGCCATTCGGGCTACACAAGGGCCGAAAAAGGGTCTTGAACAATTTTCAAGTAACAAAAGCATAAAAGAAATCGGTCGGTGAGGAACTTGCTACACGTATGGACAGAATTAGATAGATAGAAAACCGCGTCTCAGATTTCAAGAATGTACACGCAAGAATATTGAAAGAAGATACAACTTAGTGTTTTTATTGGGGGGAGGGGGGGGGGTTGACAGACGGAGTACGTGAAGCGTGGAATGAGCCTGAAGGTAAAGTTCTCTGTACTTCAGTGAACATTTTCGGCCAATACTTGTATCGTGGGCATTAGAGCGCACTCATAGAATTGGTAATTTTACGCCAGATAAATAGCTCGATTACTGTAAAACTTTCTTCCTTTCAAGACAAAATAAGATTGCTCCTCAGTGCATACAAATTCAATTACAGCCAAATACGAGTTAGCGAGGAGTCTTCCAAAAACGAGCTAACTGCTTCCGTTTGCTAAGGAACAGGGTGACTAGAATGTAAGCTTCGTTTCAACAAATTGGTCATAGGAATGAAGATTTTCGTTTATGGCACTAATTCTGGCATGCTTGAAAGCATCATGCAACAATAACAATCGAACTCCGCTATCACAATGGGCATAACACAAAAATACGAACGTTCAATCCGGTTATCTGTAGTAGTATAAAAAAAAAAACAGGAAGAATTCTTCGTTCTGATAGCTAGGTCTGAAGCCGACATCGTACTAGGTAGTGGACTGTGGCTTGGCAGCATATTTCCCACGCATATTAACGTCTTTCGAAAAGACCGCAATGCCCGTGGTGGCTGTGTCTTTATTCTTATGCAGAAAAGAATAAAAAAACTGCCACCATCGTTCAGTCACCCTTCATGTTAATTTATCGAGTGCAAAATTTAACTGCAGAATTCACTCCACTTCATCCCTGCAACTTTTTACAGGCCCCGAAATTGTAACAATTAACTACATTTTGAAGCACTGCCTGATGATTTCAATTGCTTGGCATTAGACAACCTTTTTCTTTGTGCGGACTTTAACTTCCCTGAAATTGTTAGCAAAAACAAACTGCCTCTTTAACTGAGAAACACCAGTGTACATTTAGTATTTGGGGAGCCACTGAGCGAATGTGATTTTCATCAGTTTTTCGCTTAGCCTACAAGGTACAGTGGCTCATGCGTCTCGCATCTCGTGCTGTGTATAACTCTGAGACCGTTAAATCAGTCACAACAATTCTTGGTATAAGTGATCGTGAGGTTGTTATCGACACTATTTTCGATAAACCTTCAGATATACAGAACAAGCTTCCACGGAGAAGGTCTTGTATGCTGAAGGTGAATTTGAAGGAATAAGAATGGATCTGTTCGCGTTTCTAGCCCAGTTTGAAAACTGCCCTGAATCCATGGAAATAAATGGCCTTTGGAACCTTGTTAAATCTGAACTTTTTTATCTCGTTCACCTGCATATTCCCTTTAAAATGGTTGCCGGAAAACGCAGGAAAGAAAACAAAAACATGGTTCATGGGCCCTTATCAGTAGAAAGCGTTCGACTTTATCAGCACTACAGATATGAGTTGCCTGTTGCTCTGCACCTCCACCTGAGACATCTTGGCTCCTGCGTAAAGATGCATATAAAAGAAGCTAAGAATATTTTTTTTTGTCTTAAAGAAAAATTATCGACAAGGAACCAAAAGAGGTATGGAATTAGGTGAAGTCGAATAGAAAAGATTTAATTGGCAGTCCCACTGTTTCGTATTGTTGAAACTACAGTACATAATGATGCTGGCAAAGCGACGATTTTAATGCGTACATCAAATCAGTATTTGAAGAGTGCTACAAAGAAAGCCTCGAACCCAATACTCAGTGGCTTTTTAAACTCATGCCTGGTAGTGTGATCTCAGAGCTGCAGAGTGAATGTCTTAATCCAACTTCTGCATTAGTATCAGACGAGATGTATTGAAGAAATGTGACCGAGCACTAACGCCCTTCATTGTCACTTTATTTACGATGTATATGAGGATACTGAACCTACAGACTTAATGTCCGTGAGGGTAGAGCTCGTTCGAAAGGCATCCAGCAAACAATTATATTTATCGTCTATAGTTCTATCTTCATAAGAAATGTATCGGCAGACCCATGAAATGCATAATTTGAAGCATCCAAAAAGTAGATAGCAACACAGTTTTATACTCAAATTGTCGGTGTTACCCAATTGTCTGAATTTACAAATGACATCTTTGTCTCTTACAATAAAATACTTGAATTTGATTGTGCATTTTTGGATTTTGAAAAAGCATTTAACACCATTCCATGAGTTATCTTATTCCACATTGTTTTGTCTTGGTTACCCGCCTCTGTTAACTAATGGGTACAAGATTACCTATCAAAAGAACTCAATGTTTTGTAGTTAAAAGCACATCCTCTTCATCCAATAATGTAATGTTGGTGTGCCACAGGATCAATTTTGTAGCCGCTACTTTCTTTGAAATTTTTATTAATGATCTGACTGATGGAATCTCGTCTAATACAAGCCTGTACGCTGATGAATTTGTAATCTAGAGATGTAGTCGCAATTGAGGTGACGTTGGTGTTCTGCAAAGGGATTTGAAATATGTCGCCTCGTGGTGTGATATGTAAAAACAGTCGCCTGAATATAAAAAGGTTTTCTTACATTGTAGTTCACGTGAAAACATCCCTTCCCCTTCCAATGCAACATTAATGGCAACTCTATTAACCGCGTTGATATTTAAAGTATTTAGGCGCGTACTTCTCGTCTGAGCTTTCAGTGAACAAGCATGTATACTACATGGCTAACAAAGCTAGCGCTGTATTGAATTTCTTTAAACGAAACTTCAAAACAGGCTTCTCTGATCCTGAAAAAAGCATTTTACCTCCCTACTATACACGAAATTCTAGAATGTGCATAGCCAGTCTGGAACCCATATAAGCACAACCTGATTAACAAATTTAGAGCGTTATCAGAACCGCCCCCAACACATTTCATCATTAACAATTAAAACTTTGCCTCTAGCTTAACGAACATTAAACTTGAAATTGGGCCAACTCCTGTAACAAACAATATAGATCTTGAGATTGAAATTTTTTGGCAGTTTATAAAATGGTGCCACTGAAATTGACGAAAGTGTTTGCCTGAATGCAACTATATTGATTTTTCTCTAGAACCAACCATTCGAAAATGTTACAGATTTCTTGCCGCACTAATATTCATGGCATAGTATGTTTGTAGTCCCCCTACAATATTATTAAATGGTCGATGTTGATATATGCATAAATAGATAAAAAAAATAAAATAAAAGCGCACTTTTTTCAAAGAAGCGCACTTGTAGAAGGAGATATGCAGATTGACATTAAATGTGCATTTTGGTAGTTGTACAACAGAAATTAAAGAAGTATGAAGTGTGTACATTTCCTATCTAAATATCTGCCTCGATGGCCTAATGGTTTAGTTCTAGGCTACTGAGCTGGAGTTTCTAAGCTGGAAATCCCGGCCCCTTTGGTCTGGTTTCCAGAGGCGAAACGCAAAAGGCACCCGTGTGGTGTGCTTGTAAAAGTAGGTTGAATATTCCGCAGTTACGAACTACGGCGTCCCTCATAGTCTAATGTGCTTCGAAACATTCAACCCTACTTAGCATAATACTCGCTATATAATCAGAAATTTGAAGAAAATGTTGCAATGAAAGGATTTCATTTTGGTTTTAAAGAAAATTTGTGGAATGAGGCTTTTTTATGCGAAGTGATATCCATAACTTATAATCGTCTGTGATTCAGCAGCAGCAATAAAATTTCACGCTCGAACACCTGATTATGCTAGACCGTAAAGTCTGAAATCTTCCTTTATGTATACTGCACTGAAATGGCCAAGGAAGGTAGAAAAGCAGAACGGGAAAATAAATGAGTAAAAGGTTAGTTATGGCTTAAAGGACGTGAGTATGCGAAAAAAAAGTATTTCGTCGCAATACCATCATTCAATAGTCTCAAATAATTCATGTTATCTTAAAAGCGCACAGTCTGCCTGTTTTTTAAAAGTATCGTGCGAGCGTCGACTGTTCGGCGCTGCAGAACCGGAAAAGAAAGAAGAGAGAGCATGCGAAGGTAAGGGTGTGCCCAGTTCCTTTTGCTGCAACGTGCGTCGTCTGCAGTGTAACGGCCTTCACATACGTTAGTTTCAATCGCAATCACTGCTTGAGGTAATAGCTTGTGCAACGACCGCCGGCATGAAACCCTCAATCTTGAGCAATTATGCACTCTGCTAGAGTATTTAAATCAGTGCTTGTGATAGCTTTCTTCTTCCATTGTGTGTGCTCTATCTAGTTTGCGCTATTTTTCTACATGAATAGTTCGCACGTGGGGACGCTTTCCTGTCGCCTAGGATCTTACTAACTGCAAGTTCGAAGGGTCTCAACGAAAATATTAAGACCTCAATGCAATGCTTTAGAAAGGCTAGCTTTATAGAAGAAGGATGGCAGACTCAAGGCTGCATCTACACTGCCTGTAATAACTGTCGCTTCTTTGTTCTTTGCCTAACGTCCTCGTTCACACTGTTTTCCTAGAAAACGAACGTCATCCAACTAGGCCGAATCAAAAGTCTGCTGTTAAACATGCTGTGTAGTGCATGTCATAGTGCGGAACCAGTCCACAGTGCATCTTTTTAGCCACAGACTGCATCAAATAGCAAAGGCTATCTATAGGAACGTCATTAAACACATTTTAAGCCTTGAAATTGAGAATTTAGGCTCTTTTTTTCATACCTGAAGACGAGGTAGTATATGTTTAGGAACCTCAAGTATATTAATGCAGAGGATAAAGTTCGCTTCCACAAAAAGCTGCAAGTTTATTATTGACTTACTTGCAACTTCGATAACACACATTTATGATGTAACTCTCACCACTGGAGTATTTCAAGCTGAAAGGGAGATTACAATAGTTATTGCCATTCAAAAAGGAAGTGCTACGTAGGATCTAATAACTGACCAAACTTGATCCTGTCTGTGTTATGAAATAGCTTGGAAGAAATTCTCTTCCAGAATAAACGAATCGTTAGATAAGGGTGTCCTGCCCGATGAAGAAATTTGCGTTAGACCTAAACAATCGTGTTTAAGCTTTGATTAAACAGTAAAAACATTACTAATAAAGCAATAGAGAAAAAATGCCTTGCTTGATGCATTTAGATCGACTTTTCAAACTAATTTGACTCCATTAAGAATAGCTTGTTGCTACAAAAACTGTATAACTACAGAATAGAGGAGTCACTTCGTCTTTGCTAGAGCCGTGCTCAACCCAGTGCCGACAAACGGTTGCAAACAATACCAAGTTGTCGATTTTAAAGCCACTTCTGTCAGGTCTGTCATAGGGCCGCAATATGGTGTCTTTATTATTTATTGTATATACCAATGATATCTTTTCGGCCCCTCCTGTAGGCCTTGTGGGCTTCATTGATGTTATTATAGAATTATGTCCGGGGACCAAACTTGAAGGGATGTTTTAAGAGCTAATGAATACCTCGAATGTCTTCCACAGTTATAAATCAATGCTATCTTCACGGAATTCTGAAAAGAAGGCTATGTTATTCTGAGCAAAACAGACTACGCAACAACTTCAGCTTACAACTATTTAGCAATACAATTGATATCGCAAAGTATAAACTGCCTACATGTAATTCGCATACTGTGATTCACTTGTGTAGGGAAGGCAAGCAATGCCAAGAACAATTAAATCGCTTCAGGTGCAACATTTATCGACACTTGCAGGAACTTCTAACTCAAGCAAAGGTCCTTATTTACGAGCATTCTTTGATATCTTATTAACTTACTGCATCGCAGGTTGGGGATAGACGACCAAATGCAAAATATGAAACTAATAATAGCACAAAAGCGGACAATTAGGCTAATAGCAGATATGTCCTGGAATACTCATGCCCATACATTAATTAAACTTGGCATTCTAAACATCTGTTGGCTGCTTCCTTTCAGAATACTATAAATATACAAACTGTGGTTATTATTAAGAAAACCGAAACAAAACACTTAGCTTCTAAAATCATCTTCCTATTTAACTCTTGGGATATATGCTCCCATTTTTTATGTTCTTTACTTATTTGTAGCACCAAATACGGTACGTAATCATTGTTTGTGATATTTCCAAAACACTTGAATACTATTGAAATATAACAGACGATTAACAAATATGGCAACGAAGACCCTTTAAAAATCTTGTATTTTTTTAATGTGCTCAGATGAGGCTTGTAATTAAAACCTTGATGTAATATTCATCTAAAATCTATAACGCGATTTACGTCTTCTTATTGGAAGCAAATATCGAAGGAGAGGATACAAGGAAGTAGACAACACGAGCACCATCAACAACTGAACGTATTTAAGGCGCGAGCGTATGAACACACTGAGTGATAGATGCTCAGGAAGGAATAGAATGTATATGACTGTCATCGACCACAGTGAACACCTTTGCTGGCTCTATGAACCCCGTGCACGAGAACATTTCCTACATGTCCGCCCATTCGAAGGTTGTCAAACAAGTTGCTACAGGAGCCCTTCACAATGCCAGCATCAGGTCGTGTAAACACGAGGTACAGAGCATTTTCCACGTTCAGATTGACGGCTGAAGTTAGCTGGCTTTCCGGAACCTGTTCTGTTCAGTGTTGTTGACAGTTTATTAAGAGAGTGCCGGGTCTCTGTGGGCCACAAAAAATAGACGCCAATGAACCGGAAAAATATTGCACTTGTTCCGTATGTGCATCAGGTGTCCCATAAGCTTAAGGCATGTAGGCGCAGGGTAGGCGTACATGTTGTGTTCAGTGTCCCATGATATCTTGAGCGTATGTGCAAGCAGGTCAGCCTTTCAGGTCCCCGAATCATCGCGTGTGACAAGAGGCTTATTAAGCGTTTTGTTGCCTGCGCACCCACGTTGTTTACGAGGTGCCTTTTTCTTGTGAGGCCTCGTATGTAGGCCAGACGGGGTGATGCATTAATTAACGCCTCAAAGAACATGCATCGGCCCTTGCTGTCATTGTACCCAAAAGTAACTTGGCGTTGCATTGCAAGTATTGTTAGATTTGCGTTCCGCTTTATGAACAGTGTGGCATTCTAAAATGCTACCCTAACAAACATACCAGGGAAATCTTTAAAGCTTTTGTCATCGCCCGCAAAGGGGCGTCATGCGAAAGCGCACCTTCTGTTCGTTGCCGCGCCACCAGTTTGCATATCTTGACTGCTAATGATGAACATGGCACTTTTTTCGTGTTGACGTTCTGACCCTTCTTCTTCGTTTCCTTCCTGAGCATCTGTCGCTCA
The DNA here is from genome assembly GCF_055883805.1 of Amblyomma maculatum. Lineage (NCBI taxonomy): Eukaryota > Metazoa > Arthropoda > Arachnida > Ixodida > Ixodidae > Amblyomma > Amblyomma maculatum. Next base: position 119,120,741 of record NC_139353.1, read on the forward strand.
ATGTATTCATGCGCTCACGCCTTGAATACATTCAGTTCTTTGTGGCGCTCGTGTTGTCTACTTCACTGTCCCGTTTCCTGCGCTATTTTCTTCACATATGCTCAGTCACCAACTAGCCCAGCAGCACACTTTGATGCAGTTACTTCTGCTTATTTGAATCAAAGTAAGTCGATATTTAGCTTATTTATACCATCATTTCACCTGTCATTGGGATGGCTGAGCGTTGAAATAAAGTTAGAAACATTTCATCCACACTGGTACTTTCGTTTCGCCTCTTGCTTGCCTGTAGCTCTCTTGTGAGCAGCTGTAGCAATGCTTTGCCTCAGCAAGTGGGTGCATGATGCCCTTCAAGCTGCATTCAGAAGCTCTTTTCCCTACGTCCTCTTTCTTCCTTGTACCACTCATATGAAGAAATAAAACCTTCAAGCACTCTTTTGTGGTGGCGCAATATAAGTTTTTACATATTCCAACTAGCTTTCTGCAACTAATTACAATAACGGTTTCTTTTGAAAAAATTGTCTCAACGAGTATATAAGAACTTCTTGGGCGTGATGCAGTACGGGTTAGCTGTTCTGATAATTTAAGTACTGAGGAATATTCCTGATTGTCATCCTCTCGTTCCGCATTTATTTCACTTTCGCTGTCGCATTGCTGAGAATCTAGAAATGAAGAACAATTAATAATTATATAATAATAATCAGTTCACAGGATAATAAAGGCGCAGTATATGCCACACTTGTTTCTGGGGCACAAACACGATTGCATGTTAGGTCATTGTCTGGTATCCAAGTGTACACAAAATGTTTCGTTAGGAAACACTCTGCACTCAATAACTGAGGTGGGTTGAGGCGGCTATCTACATTATCACCTAACGTCCTTTTTTGTTATTGCAGCTCGTACGACGACGCGGTTCACTGCTTCGAACAAGCCTTGGCGCCGTGTGAGAGCGTCGGCGGCAAACGCCATTTTCTCGGCTTCCTCGAGCGTGTGTTCGGGAATGTATTGAAGTTGGCGTGTCCCAATAACATGAGGACACCCGAAGCCTGCAAGGCGTTAGCGAAGCTGCCGTCGGTTGTACCTAGTGATCCCAAGATCGAAAGCTACGTCGAAATTTTCGTCTCGCTAGTCTCCCACCTTAAGGACTAGAGGCAGCATTGCATCCACCTCTGTACCTGCTTGTGCCGTTATTATTCCAAGTCATGCTGCATACAGCAGGAAGACATGCTAGTATTTGTCACTGTGACAAATGGATCGCTCAGTCTCCTTCTGCTAATAAAGGTTTCTACACATTTGCTTGAAAGAGCAAGAGAAGTCTTGTTGACCCACTTATTGTCCGTTGAAATAAAATATGATTCAACTATCTCTCGTCATCTTTTCTTTGTGGCGATACAAAATTCTAACCTGGTAAAACATAGGAGTACACTTCTTCTTCCCCTTCTTCATTGTTCACATGAATGGCAATGTGAGACCAGAAATGTTTTGTCCTTGCCACTTTCCAAGTTGTTCCAGTGTTCCAGTACTCTCTTGTTAATACAGCGTCCTGTTTGTTCTACATAACAGGCTGCACAAGAGAGTGGAAGCCTGTACACAACGCCAGTCTTGCATCCAACAAACGGGTCTCTATGTTTCACCCCACATTCATGCTTCTTCGAGTCTTCTTCTTCGAATAAGTGTGTCAGCAAGACCTCTCTTGCTCTTTCAAGCAAAGAGATGTCTTTTTTTAGTGACTTTTTGTGGAGCAGGTGAACCCAGGGGTTTTTATGTGATTGTTTCGTTTTCGTCATATTTGTTTTTATCAGGGCCTCGGAATAAAGGCTTAGGCATAGTTGGGAGTCAGCGCTTGTACGGTGGCTTTCTTTTATCTTGTTCTGTGTCTTCTTGTTCCCGTTGTTTAAATTAATCATGATTCCTTGCCACCGGATCCACTTTCGACCCATCTGACATCATCAGCATCCCTCAAGCAGCGTACACGTGCACTAATTCCCCCGTGTACGTGCCCCCTTACCACCAATCTAACAAGCGTGAAGGAGGTATCTCTGAGACGGCTGAGACGGCTGAGAGCCGGAGTGGCCCTTACACCCACCGTTCGACACTAGTGGCAAAGTCCTACAATTCCAGTTCCCGATAAATGCCCACACTGCGAAGACCCCGCTTGCGACATCACTGTCCGGCATCTAATATGGACATGCCCAGGAACCTCGCATATACGCAAGAGTTTAAAGCTGAACTTTCACCGACTAATGACTCACCTTTTCACTTATGGATAGCAAACAACGTTTATGAACGCAGTTTATATGACTTCTCGCACATGGCTGCACTCCACACATTTCTGTGACTCTACCACCACCTTTTATACCTTGTGGCAAAATCAGCGCCATAAATATAAAAAATGTCCGTTAGCTTAATCTATGCCTCCACTACTCGTTCCGCTCTCAACAAGACGTGAATTTTGTTCCGCTTAAGGCAAGTAAGGCTTGCACCTCAAAAAGAAATAAAACATTACCTGCCTTCACTACACGGCTTTGCAAGCATATGTTTTTTTAATTTTGCGTGATCAATAAATGCTCGGTATAATTTGCCATCGATTGTCTGCCCTTCCCATGTAACAAATCACTGCGCGCTTTGGACTGTACAGCATAATGTGCGGATGTACAGGTGCAGAAAAAATAAAACGGAGTGCAGGTGTGTGACAGAAGTGTTTTTCCTCCTCTAGAGTGCTGGTTTGGCGAACACGAAGGGTGTAACACTGATCATCTGGGTATCTCTCGTGAACCCAGCTTGTGCGCACGCGCACTTCTGGCAGGGCGCGCTGCGAAACGAAATTTTCCTCCTACATGTATTCGTTTTACTTTTGGTGCACCAGTATTTATGATGATCGCGGCATGGGCCTCTCAATCCAGGTTCACGAGAGCGCATGTTTTGTTCCTTCAAAACGTGTTTGCGTGCTTTACAATACATGCTGCAAGACCGCAGTCACATAGGTTTTCCTATGTGACCGCAGTCACATAGTAAAAAAATTTCAGCGCCACTATGTAACGTCAGCTTCAAAGATAGCTAGTGGCCATGCTTCCGCAGCAAAAGCCAAGATAAATACCAATCATTTTATTAACACATCTTACGTTACAATTGATCTGACATCCTGTATGGACACGTGTCAAAGAGAGAGAGAAAGAGAATTTGTTCTTTTTCTGATATGTCATCTAGAAAGCAACCTACACGTAGTTATTTGCCTACAAATATAACAGCCCCGCGTTTGCCCTCGATGAGGCTGCACAACCCTGCCCGCCACTGCAAGTGCAACAATAGTTTCACTAGGCTGTTGCCTCCTATGTACGTTTCCTGAGGTGTTGCCAAGAAATCGGGTCAGTTTCTGCAGATCTGCAACAGAAAGTCAGAAATAAACAACGCTTGATAAAACCAGCCATAGAAAATTATTTCAGAGAGTAAATACTTGTGCAACTGCGAAAAATTGCCGCAAACTAGTTAAATCTTCCCTTGTTCTTATTCGAGAGCCGCTGGCATACGGCCTTACCACTGTGATTCTAGCGCGCTTATCGATTCAGTATTCGGTGTTTGTTCATTGCCGCGAGACGAGGCTTTATCATTTTCTTTGTCGTAAAAGGTGCGTCGGAACGTGTCACGAAGATTACAGCCACTCGCGTGTGTTTCGACAATGTTCCAGGTCATTAGTGCCTTTTGATGCTTTATCTAGATCTTTCTTCTCCGCCTTTAACTTCACTGCTGACAAGTGCAATGGGCAAGTATATTAGCGCCGCCTCGTGGTTTCCTTTTGTTTGATTTAACGTAGAATCAGTTTCGAATACGAATTAGGTTATTCTATCCTGCCTAACAGAAGCTTCAGCAGAGTGTTGGATGTGTTACATTAGCGATACTTGATTTAAGTTTGAGACCCAACATATGCTAATGTTTGTTGGAACATCTTTGCTGTCCTATGCACCGGTATCTCCCTGACTACACCCGCAACGTGCTCAGCAGTGGCTGGCGTTTAGTCAGCGTATGGGGCACCATCAGTAGGGATGGTCTCGACCCACTCTTGCGGATCGAGGGCTCTTTCACCGGGCCGAGGTACTGCGAGATCCTTACCGGTCACATGATTCCCTATGTCTTGGACGGACCGTTCCCGGATGGCTGCTACGTGTTCCAGCACGACCGCAGCCCCGTGCACAAGGCGCGTGCTGTAAGCGACCTTCTTGAGCGCTGCGCAGTACGTCAGCTCCCGTGGCCGCCTAACGGGGCTAACCTCAACCCCATCGAAAACATCTGGGGTGTCATGAAGTAAGAACTTCCCTCACGGCGCCTTTGTAGTGGCACAGCTGACCAGCTCTGGCATGCCGTCAAAGAGGAATGGGAAGCCCTGCGCCGACGTCTAGACATTGTGGCGGCACTATATGATTATGCCAAGACGACTAAGTCAAGTCATCGCGGCAGACGCAACATTTCTTCTCACTAAGGTGACTCTGAAGAACGCCACTGAGATTTTTAATCTGCTTTCGCAAATAGATTTCTTCACTGGCAATACGTTTTTCAATTCGTCTGCCTAAGAATCTTTTCGGGACTGAACTACTGTAAATTATAGTTAAAGACTGCGTATCGTAGACCCCAATTAAAAAAAAATTGCAGATGTTTTGCTGAACAGAATATCAAGCTTAGTGCGAAGACAGTTCCAATACGACAGCTTCAAAAGTGAAGCAGCGCCCGCACTGAAGTTCGCCGTCTTTGTTATCTCACTGCCGATGCGGCGTCTTGATCCGCGTTGCCTAAATTCCGGCTATGGTGGATGCAGGGGATTAGCAGTAACATCTAACATGAGGGCAATATAAAATGACAACCAGAAACCAAACACCGACTCGTTTCTTCATGCAGCCGCGGTTTGACGGACTGCGGCTGTCCAACTGATCTGTCATAGCCTGATGAATATGCGATGCGCGTTCCCCTTCGTCGAGACAGTAAACAGCAGAACAGCTGAACGCAACACTAAATATATATCAAGCGCGAAACGTCACCGCGCGAGGGCGAAGGCGAAGTTTGCGGTCACTCAGGGCACTCCGGCTACCAGTGAGCGGCGCGAGATAACAGCACCCCTGAGCGGCCCAGCAGCCGCTCCGCTACCCTGAGCTGTGGTTCATTTTATTTTCCGGCCGATGTTACTTGTTAGTCTGAAACCTTATTACGCGCGTAAGAATCCGTGATGTTTAAACTTTGTAACGTTTCTGTATAAGTTGCTTTGTTTATTTAGAAACATCGGGGCTATGTTTTTTTAAGGGTGGAGTAATGCCGCGAAACCTACAAAACAGTATTTTTTGTTTTTTGACAGCCGCCGGCATGCGGCCTTGTCACTCTGATACTGGTTCGCGTATCAGTTCTGTATTCTTTGTTTCTTAATGCTTGATGTCACGAGAAGCGCCTTTATAAATTTTGTTGTCGCGTAAAATGCGCCGAGATTGTCTCGAAGATTCATGTTCTGAGCAGCATTTAAATTGAGCGTTGACGATTGCGACGGGCATTCTTAGTTCGACGATCGACGAGCACGTTTGTTGCTATCGCCGCCGTCGCCGATTCACTTAGTTCTTTTGCGGGCGCAAGTCAGCCCAATAAAGAGTTAATTTCAGTACCGTCACGCCTGTGTCTTCTTATGGTGCGTACGCCCTTGCCACCCATACGTGAAAATATTGTCAAAGGTTCGTTTTGCATGTTGAGCACGACCAAAAGCACGAGGTCGATCTGTACGCGACAATAACAATGATAAGGCCGCATGCTGGCGGTAGTTGAAAACAACAAATAAAGTACGTGTCTTACGTGTCGGGGTGTACGTGTTTTCTAACTGCGTATCCTGTCCTTTTGTGCTAAACAAGGTAAATTTAAGACTGATCCCCAACTAGCCCCACCACTAACGCTTTTAACAAATAAATGTTTTAAACATTCGCTGCAATAGCCACTTGTGGAGAAAACAAACATTCCAAAGAGAGGTGTTCGTCCATACGGTTTACCGGACCACAGCACGTAAAGGGCCAACCACATGGAGCGAACTTTCTCTGCGACCTTCATGCAGTGCGGCGGAACGCCGACGCACCGTCGTCGTGCCGAACCACATGCACCGAAAAACTGGCGGCGTCGGCAGCGATCGGCGCCCGAGTGAGAAAACTCACGACCTGGGTCCGATTCAACAACTCCCTTTTCACACTAAATGACATTTCAAGAGCAACATATAAATTAGCTAGCGTCTCAAATTGCGCCCAACAGCGCTTGTATACTGCCTCCTATAGTGTACGTCCTACGACGTAGCAACAGCGTACTGCCGGCGCTGTTGAAGCAGGGTTTCAGCCAGTGTTGAGCGGAACGTCGAAAAAGCCCCCGCTTCAGCTGTATCATCAGAGTAGGCAAACTCACAATGCTTACAGAACATTATGGTGGTACCTTACCAAAGCAGTGCCGCCCGCTGGCGCGGCGGACGACAGTGCTCTGCTGTGTGCTGCTCCCTAGTCGTCGTTAGGCCTATTTTGTTTCGCATCGATGGTACAGATCGATGGAACAGTACATGAAAATGCACTATGAGATTCCTTCGTGCTATAGTAAATGGTCTACTCATAGAACTGCCTAACCCTCAATCCCATTCTCTAATAATAAAAGCAAAATATGAATAATTTCGGCTCCAATTTTTAGCGGAGGTGGCGTGCAAGCGGACCGGAGCAATCGTGCCCCGATGGCGGCAGATGGTTTTGACCAGACCTTTCTTGCATCGCAGCTGTCGCTTCTATATAAGCCACTCGGTACGGCTCAGCGATCCTCAGGAAGGATTCAGTATTGACATTTAGCTTATTATTTACGGGAACAACCAACGTTATCACACTTTTCTAAAGTTTTGCGTATCGTCGGCGCTCACGACTCGGAGCTGCAGCCGGCGCGGTGCGGCAGCAAGTGCTGCCATCTCACGATGGTCGCGCCCAGGAGCGGCCGTTCGCCCGCCCGCCGGCGAAAATATCTGGCCCGGCTTGATAGCTTGCGAACGGCCGCCGGACGGCAGTTCGCAAGGTTTGCCGCGGGAAAATCGCTCCATGTGGGTCGGCCTTAAGGGTATGAGGTGCGCCGAAGTGGAGGACTCCTGAACGTTTGACAACTGCTGTTCTTTAAAGAGCACTGACGATATGCAGCGGCCGCTCCAGACTGCTTTGAACCTTCGTCCTATGGAGGAGCAGTAGCAGTGAACAATATGCCACCGCTTCGGGGCTGTAATTGCTCTTACTCACTGTAAATCAGTTGTATGACTTAGGCAGTGAAATCCACACAGATCGCTGGCATTGAGCAAAAGGCCGACCGTTATCTAGTCACTTCCAGGTGCCCTCCTTTACTTCGCACTCAAAATTATGGTTTTATCTTCCTCGGTGGTGCAATTTGCGTCCGATTGCGGATTTTAGTCTCAGGAGGGCGTTATACATTTTTCGTCCTCCTATACTGCCGTACGTAAGTATATTTCCTTTAGTGTGACGGTGAGTCGGTTCTCCATGCCTTTGGGTCACAGTGTACCCTGCTCAGGGTTCTGCTCTATTCGCCTTTCGTTTTATTAGACTAAAGGATACACCTGTGCCTGCACTCACCTTTAGAGCAGAGAGTGCCCCCAAGAAAGCCACATCTAGAAAATTAGCTGGTTCTCACTAAAGGCCAAATGCGCGAATAAATATGTTTGGTTAGTCAGGCAACTCCAATTGTAAATGTACGGTTGCGTTTCTTTTTTCAATGTTATCTACAAAAGGAAATTTACTGTGAGCATGCATGCACATAAAAACGCGCATTACTTAAAGACCAAAGCACTACACAACAAACTATATGGTACTCATACATAATAAACTCATTTACATGATCCTCCAGAGAGGGGAAAACAATAGAAAGAGGGGGACGGGGTTTATTAAAATACGACAGGAATCTCAAGCCTGGTCCCCCGTACAACATAAACGCGCGTGTGCCAGCTCCGTAGAAACCTTGCCTCGCCATCCGTTTCCAACTGGCCTAACCGACACTTTCAGATGACGAGGTGCAGCCTCTGCAAGGCTATAGGTACTACATCGCGCGGTACGGGGTGCGGCGCGCCTCAGCGGGGCACCTGCGTCTCCGCAAAAGAAAGAGAACCACAGTGAACACAAGATGTTCGAAAGGGTTGCACCGGCGCCTGATGTCGGGGTTCATCCGGACGTGAAACATCCTATATGCGAGCCGCCACATTGTTCTCGCAACTACACACTCGAAACAAAAATAATGTGAGAGGATCTCGGGAGTCCGCAGTTTGCACACTGGTCATTGGGTACAATACTCCATTTGGCAAGGCACTGTCTCGTGGGGAGGACACCTCAGCGCCTAAGCTAGCCAAAATCTCACACTTCGTTTGGCGGCCGACAAGCTGCCCACGCTCGCCATTTGGGGACAACGGTCTCTCGTTGCTCACCAGCTGAAAGCCTCCGAACGGCCACTAGTTCGAAGATACGTATGTCTTGTAGGTCGCCTACATTAGGATCTGACAGGAGCATCGAGAGTCAACTTTGTCTCGGCAACCACGCGCAGAGATGTGTCCGCCTGACTCGTACATGAGTCACTGTCGGGATGTATGGAAGGGCAAGGCCTCTTTTGCTCGTCGGAAGGTGTAGGATCTGATGGGGGACTAGCGCTGTCCTGTAATTCCAAACAAAAGTCTCTATAAGGGACGCGAGTCGGTTCGCCACATGGCGCCGGATTGTCGCGATACGCGCCACATTAGAGATGAAAGCGCCCGCTCGTGTGTTGACGACACTGACTTTAGCATTTAGTGTGAGGTTGAAACGCGCTGAGCGTGCGTTGCTCGCGAGAGAACTAGGTCCCAAGTTCGGGGAGAGACCCCGCTTGGCTCGAACAGTATGAATTTCCGCAAGTGCAGGAGAGGATTCTCAACTGCTGCGGTGTTCTGAGTGGTCAAGTTTGCACTTGACACGGGTGTTATTTTCAATTAGCATTTTGAATCAGTCTTCATATTTTGACGCATCGGGACCAGGTGCCGGTTGCCAATTTCTAAAACTTTCTCCAATACAAGAAGCAAGCTGCTCCTTTGTTTTTTAGTAGTAGTTGTCGTTCTTGGAACGTGATAGGTGTGAAAGGGCGAGGCTACATTTTTTTACGAATGATAGCGTCATATAAACACCTCAAGCTTTAAAATAATTTATAGGGCCTTCAGCGCCGGGGCTTGAACTTAGTTCGCCGCAGGCGAGAAATCTAGGCTATAAGACCTGATCTCTTCGGCATCAAAAACCAACGCGTATACGGCTCGGTGATGCAGTATTCGCACAGAAGGGCAAGTTATTTTTTTTTTCTGCTTTTTAACTGGTGAATACTGCGCTACTTGATAGACAGAGATAAATGAAAGACGGCACATGAATTGCGCTTCATTCGTTGATCATACTGGGGAATACTGCGCTAGTTGATAGACAGAGACAAGTTAAAGACAGCCCACGAATTGCGCTTCATTTGTGTGTCGTCTTTCACTTGTCTGTCTATCAAGTAGCGCAGTATTCCCCAGTATGTTCAACCAACTAGCCCCCGTGTTTGCTTTGTTTGAACTGGTCTCTACCTTCCCAGTCCACCCCCCCCCCCCCCCCCCCTCCGGGCTTGAATGCCCGCTCAAATAGCCGCTAGAGGGCGCTACGATACCCTGGATTTCGCACCTCCACGGTATAGACTCCACCTGCAACCATAGATTAGACGCGGGCTGTTGAAAGTGAAGAAATACAAGCAGCTAAAATTGAATTGGCCCGATACATATGGCCGGGGGACGACGGGCACGTCGGAAGATCAGTTTTACCTCCTCCACCCTCCGCCCTACAGCGCCATTTCATAAATCTGACGTAATTTTACATATTTACCAGAACGGGTTAAGCAGTGTTTTGTCCGCTATGATACAACATGATGAATTCATTTTAAAATTGGCAACGTCATCAATTATCTTGGTCAAAATAATTTTTACGAAGCGTTACTTATCACAGGTTTTTAAAGGCTAGAGATTTTCCTTTAATGAACAATGTTTTCGCATGGAAGCCTAAACGTCGGTATTCGTTTTCAAGAAAGAATTCATTCGCGATATATTTTATAAAGCGAACTCGCTACCTGACAGGGCAAGATTTGTCAAAATTTTGATTTCTTGTTTCATAACTGTTTTTTCTGAAGTCATTACAGCCACTCTGGATTAGATATGATTATACCTGTGTTTTCCGGAGACCTTGGTTGGGCATCACAACAGAAACTTATGAACCAACAAGGACATACAGTGATCGCCGTTTTATTAATCGGGTGAAGTAATCGCTGTTATTCTGTCCAAGGAAATGAACATTGCCATAAATTGTTCCCTTAGTTGTCTAGTGCCCCCAAGAGTCTTTAGGTTTGCTACATATAATTGACTCAGTAAATCAAAATGCAAAATAAAACTAAACTGAGGCCATTTCAAAATTATTCCACGCTATATATTGTTACGTGTATGCCACCGAAGAGGACGACAATAGAAAATGGAGTGAGAGACGACAAAGCAAAAGGAACCGTTGGGACTTGCCTGAACACTTGCTGTGTTGTGCTCTGCTGTGCTGTGAACATTTGCTCATCACCTGCTGTGGTTTCCTGTACTAGCCTTCTGCCCCGTACCATCTTGGTGGAGGTGCGGGGTAAAAGGCTATCTTTTGTTCTGTCGTGACCCCTCTCTTCCGTTTGACAGCCTACTGCCTCACACCACTGATGCAAGCTCCTATGTTCGTGACGCCATATCCCGAGCTGACGCCGCCTGTGTTGTTGCTCCCCGCCGACTGGCTTATTCCCAGAACTCCCAAAAACAGCGCCATGATTCTCGACGTCGCGATGTCTACTACTCTCCGGACTCTCTCGTCTTGCTCTGGACTCCCGCTCGTAGAATTGAGCTCTGTGAGAAGCTCTTGCCGCGGTACACAGGCCCTTATCGTGTTTTACGGCCAGTCACTTCTAAAAAGAATCACTAGATATTTTTAGATACCACCATGTTGCGTACGTCGTGCGTACCTCTACGTTTCGGGGATACGACGTAAATTGGAATGCGGTAAAATACGCCGTTTCCGTACGCAGCTACCGCTGTGGTAGCTGCACTAAGAAGTGTGCAACAAAAAGCTGCGCAATTCATCTTTAACCGCTGCGGACGCACTGATTCACCTACTAACCTGATGCATCGTATAGACCTTCAGTAACTATGTAGTGATTCTAAACTGCATTGTTTGAAATTGCTATGCCTGCTGTCGCTCAATTTAGTTCAGGTTTACAGCAACGCCTTTGCAGTACGAGACATAAAAAAAAATAAAAACGTTACACTCTTGCCTTTTAAGGAATATTTGTAGTAGTTCTGCGTACTACGTTTACTTTTGCCCTAAAAAGAACACGAACTGAACGCATGAGATGCCTCATTTGTGACTTACGTACTTGAGAGTCTTGAAATTTTTATATGTAGCTGAGCTCAATTTATTCACTGCTTATATATTCATGCATGTTTTCTCTGCTTGGCCTCTGTTGCAGGGGGCTCTTCTCGAAAAAAAAAAAAGAAAAGATAAAGATCAGATTGGCAGATTGGCGTTAAAATATTTTTTTTTCTTTTATATCTGGCATTTCCCGCACTTGGGTTTAATGTTTTTAACTTTATCTCTGTGCACACCCGTTCGTGTGATTTTAAATATTATAGAGTTGCTTACCATTCTGGAACTGCTTAGGCTAAAGCTTGCGCAGACTTGATTCGTGTCCAACCTGCCATGTGAAACCCTGCTTGGCTAAAAAAATACTGAACAAAATGACAGTAGAAATATAAAATCACCGCAGTTGAAACTCATTAATTCCCGCTTATGTAAATCACTATAAGCTGCGCCAGGTCGATGCACCGATTAGGTTCCTAATCGCCGAAGTGATCATCTGTCAATATTTTTGAAGCCTCTTTTTCGAAGTCAGTGCACTCGCTAAATCCAGAAACGCCGTTTTGATAGCTCGGATATAGAACTTTAGCTGTCAACATGTGAAAGGCGGCATCTGAACTTTCTTTTGAATTTATTTTTCCGCAAATCCCACCAGCGCTAGGCACTGGACCTACGCAGTTATAAGGGGAAGGTTGCCCAGTCGAGGCGAAGAGTGGTGCGGTCCCGCTTTTCTCCACTCGTTTTTCTGTTTGACAATATTTTCAGTTCAGACAATCTTCTAGCCATCAGCCGTTCAGTTTCTTGTATTAATACGGAGCGGGGGCCTTGGAGCAGGAGACCACTTGTTGCTTAATAGCGTAAACGGACAGGTTGGGAAGATGGTTGCCAAAACCATTGCTGGCTTTCTAGTCCTCGCAGCGTCCCTTACAGGTAAGCATTCCTTGTTGGGCCTTCCGTTAATGGTAAAAAAAGCCGTTAGCAGTTGTGGCTGATAGAGCGGTGTTTTTGTGATCTGTTTCAGTGCGGAATGCACGAGAAAGCGGTCGCTATTTGGTATTGTACAAAATTGAGAACTTTTGGGAAAGCCATAATAAAGTATTTCTTGCCTCAGCTGTGAGATAGTGGGCAGATTGCTGCTCAGTAAGGGTTTACGAATTCAGGGGATGCGATATCATATAGATGCTTCTTACCTGTTTCTTAACATATAGTGTTTCTTACCTACTTTAGCCTTTTTTGTTTTGAAGCCCTACTCAAAAGAATAAAGGGAAACCGGTGACATCAAGAGCATCGCTCCTAGTTGATACCTCAAAGCAAGGCTTTAAACCAATCAAACGAGACGTCAAAAAGTTACGTTTCGTTAGGAACCACAAGCCGATGCACCTTAGTAACATTAATGCATGTTCTGAGCTAACCAGCACTAAATTTTATCACAATCGAGCAACACAACTAAGTGTAAAAAATTCCCCTGAACGAACCGATCATAACTCCGTAAAAAACGTTGAACCTGCAAAATCCGACTGAGACGTGTTGATTGTTAACCGCACAGAACGAATTTATAAGGCCACTGGCTCAACAGTACTTCCCGACCATCGGCCGTCGGACAGATGTCAATGCCGTAATGAGATAGGAAGTGGCGAAAGCAAATAGAGCAAGCATGCACGCGCAAAGCTTTCCTCATCATGACTTTTGTCACTAGACTCTTTGACATGAGCACAACAATGACCGCGCTCACTCAACCTTGCTTTCCTGATTCATGGTTCAGCTCGGCCTACGAAGGCGCCTAGTTAACTCTGTATCCGGTATTTTAAATGGCGGTTGTTGTGTTACTCTTGTCCAGCGCTCGCCTGGCTGTCTTCGACCAATGAACTCGACAAATTTCCGCACACTCGCGGCAATTAGCAGAATAATAATTTTCTTTTTCATATGAAAGAGACTCAAACGCACATGCAATATTATTTCAAAAAGTGATGAAAATGGTTAAATAAACGTTACCATTTTTCAAAATTCCAACATTTTCTTAGTACGTATATGGTTAACTAAGGGCAGTGTTGGAGCATAGAAAAAATGGTAACCCTTATTTCATAAATTTCATCAACTATTAAAATAGTATTGAATCTACCTTTTAATATCTTTCGTTTGACAAACGGCATTGATTATTCTGCTGATTATCGCGAGCGTGTTGCAATTTGTCCAGTTCACCGGCTAAACCCATTCAGGCGAGCGCTGGACAAGCGTGGTACAGAGAAATAAAGCCTAGGTATGTGCGCCAAAAAAAATCGAACGGCCACTCATTGCTATTACCTCACGACACCAGGCTCCAACGCAAGAGCTGTTTCGAGAGCAAAAAATCCCAGCGCAAACTCCTGCATGGGAGATTTGTCACTTTATATGAATTTAAGATACGGAGGTCGTGCAGATTGCTACCTGAATTTCCGATCGACAACTCGGAAGCTGTCAGATGGGAAATTTAAAATGGAACTGGGAATCAAACACAGTGTCTTTCGTTGTCGTCTAAGATATGCAACCCCTAAGTAACGTAGCGGCATTCGGACGGCTTGGTTAAAGTGATGAAACTTTTCTGGGTGATTTTTCTCATTAGGTGGCACTTTACGAATGCATGCTATAACGTGCATAAAGTTGATATGAAATATGATGTATTTAGTGCGCATATTAAGAGTGCAAGGATTTACCTATTAGCAAGGTGCATGAACGGTCAATGGGAAAGGGGAGACTGCAAATTGAAGTCGTTATCGGAGCCGAATAATGAGCTCGAAAGTTAGAGCCTAAGGATTGCACAAATTATCCACGGTGAAATATGTTTAGGCGGGAGAGTAAATCACCCACGTCGTCCACGCACCGCTCTAGGCGAGGTCGTTGGAAAACGGTGGCGGCACCATGAGTGTAGCGGCACTGGGGCATGAAAGCGCCTCCTGTCTTATAATCAACAAATGTAGAAACATTGAGTGCTACTCGAAGAGAGGATATGGGAGAGAATAATAAGTAGGTTTAGGTGGCATATGTGCATACGTACAGAAACATGCCCCTCAAATATTTTTCCTCAGCATAATGTGAAATTATTATAACCAAAACGCAATGCTCAAACATCGCATTAGCGAGTGCCCTAATCACTGACCAATAGTTTTAGCACTAAAGCACAGATCCTACAGTCCTGTTAGAGGTTTCCCATGTTTCAAAGAGTGAGCACCTGACACAGGGTTCTCTTAGATGCCGAGCGCCTCATATCTGTTGTTATGGTCGCCAGCACCTACATGTGAGGAAAAACTGAAGAATTAGGTGCTGTGCATATCGCAGAAAGCTCCAAGTTATGCACAATAAAGAACCAGCATAATACACGAAAACAATACGCACGCAATACCGCTAGCCCATGCTTTGCCAATCGGCCCAAATTCCGAGGCTAACAAAAAAGCTATGGATGAGATTTCGGATTAAGCTGTAAAACTGCCATCTCCTATACAATAATACCATTTAAAATATAGTTAAAAACGTTATCACTCAAAGGAAAAGTGTATAACAGTTGCATCTTGCCTATACTCACCTATGGGGATGAAGAGTGGAGGCCAAGGAAAAGGGTTCCGGTTAAGTTGAGGACAGCGCAGAGGGCCATAGAACACAAAATGGTAGATATATAGTTAAGAATAAGGGTGCGTGCAGAGTGTTTCAAAGAAATAACTCACGTTACTGACATTCTAGTCGAAATTAAGAAGACGAAATGGGCATGAGCAGAAAATGTATTTCGAAAAGAGGATAACCGAGAGTTCTTAAGAGTAACCTAATAGACTAGAAGGGATGTAAAGCGTAGCAGGGCCGGCAGAAAATTAGGTGGCTGAGTAGGATTAAGAAATTCGCAAGTGTGAAGGAGCTGTAGTTAGCACAGGACCGTGATATTTGGAGAAAAAATGGGAGAGGCCTTCGCCCTGCCGAGGGTATAGTCAGGCTGATGATGATGATGATGATGAAAATCTAGTTTATATAAGAAATATTATTGCTATAAAATTAGGCTAGTTATATACAATACTAAAAAAGCGCCAAACGTTTGTTAGCGCTACTTAATGTTTGAGAAATGGATAGTGATCAGATTCAGTTCAGTTCAGTCGTTCAGTCGTGTCCGACTCTTCGTGACCCTATGGACCATGCCACACTACGCTTTCCGGTCTCTCACCATCTTCCTAACATCACATAGCTTTATCTGCAGCGTCTCGAGGATGCCATCTAACCATCGCGTTCGCTGCCTACCCCTTCTCCGGCGAGCCCCAACCTTTCCCAACATCAAATCTTTCTCCAGCGACCTCTCTCTTCTCATCAGGTGACCAAAGCAGCAGAGCAAATTTAGAATTTGACCCTCCAATGAGCAGTCCAGGTTTGAGGTCGACAATATCGACTGATATGATCTTCTGGCAGTCCAAGGAACTCTCAAGAGTCTCCGCCAGCACAACAATTCAAACTCGTCAATTCTTCGGCGGTCAGCCTTCTTCACAGTCCAACTCTCGCATCTATACATCACAACTAGAAAGACCATAGCACGAGTTATACGGATCTTGGTTGGCAGACTAATGTCTCTGCTCTTTGCTAGGCGATCAAGGCTAACCATGGCTCTCTTTGCCAGAAGCAGGCATCTCCTAATTTCATGGCTGCAGTCTCCTTCCGAGGTAATCTTGGAGCCCAAGAAGAGAAAACCTGTCACAGCTTCCACTTCTTGTCCATTGATGCTCCAGGACTTGATAGGGCAAGACGCCATGATCTTTGTCTTTTTAATGTTCAGTTTAAGCCCAAACGTCTCACTCTCTTCTTGTACGCGCATCAGAAGTAACTTGAGTTCCCCTTCACTTTCTGCCATTGAAGTGGTATCATCCGCATATCTAAGGTTGTTGATACGTTTTCCAGCAATCTTCACTCCAGCTGAAGACTCGTCCAGACCGGCCTTCCTCATTATGCCCTCTGCATATAGGTTAAATAGGCAGGGCGACAGTATGCAGCCTTGTCTCACTCCTTTCTCAATCGGAAACCAATCAGTAAGACCATGCCTAGTTCTGACTGTGGCCTCTTGCCCTTCATACAGGCTCCCGAGGAGACAAATGAGGTGAATTGAAACTCCCATCTCTTGGAGAGCTTGCCAAAATCTGCTGTGATCTACGCAGTTAAACGATTTCGCATAATCAAAAAAGCAGAAGTAGATGGGTTTCTGGAACTCTCTTGTTTTTTCTATGATCCAGCGAAGGTTGGAAATTTGGTCTCTAGTTCTGCCCTTGCGAAACCCAGCTTGCACGTCCGGAAGCTCCCGAGCCACATACTGCTGCTGCCTCCCTTGGAGGAGGATTCTCAACATCACCTTGCTAGCATGCAAAACAAGCGCGATCGTGCGGTAGTTGGAACAGTCTTTGGCACTGCCTTTCTTTGGAATGGGGATGTAAACTGACCTCCTCTAGTCCAGTGGCCAGTGCAGGGGTGTCCAAATTTGCTGACATAATGTATATGGAACGTTAACAGCTTCTTCATGGTTGAGGTTTTGAAGCAACTCAGCTGGAATGCCATCAATTCGGCTAGCTTTGTTCTTTGCATGGCTGGCTAGGGCCCATTCAACTTCACTCTTCAGGATGCCCGGCTCGAGATCAGAAATCACAACCGTCTTATGTTGGGTTTGCACATTCGGTTCCTTCTTGTACAGTTGTTCTGTGTACTCCTGCCACCTCTTCTTTATCGCTAAGGCTTCAGTGAGGTCCTTGCCTCGTTTATCATTTGTCATGCCCAGCTTAGCACAGAAGCGTCCTTTGATATCTTTGATTGTCTTGTACACAGCTCTTGTGTTCCTCTATTGAATGTTGTCCTGAACTGCTTGGCACTGTGCGTGCAAGAAGGCATTCTTATCTCTCCTTGCTATTTTCTGAAAATGTGCATTGAGAATCTTGCATCTTTCTCTTTCCCTCATAACTTTTGTCATCCTTCTTTCCTCAGCTATTTGCAAAGCCTCTTCAGATAACCAGTTTGCTTTCTTGCATTTCTTTTGCTTTAGAACTACTTTAGTAGCAACTACTTGTACTATATCACGCACATCAGTCCACATCTCTTCAGGCTCTCTGTCTTCTAGATCTAATTCTTGACATCGATTCCTCACTTCAACAGCATATTCTGATGGAATTTGATCCAGATCATACCTGAAAGACCTTCTAGTTTTCTGCGTTTTCCTCCATCGAAGCTTAAATTTGGCAACAAGAAGCTGATGATCGGTGCCACAATCGGCCCTAGGCCTTTTTTTACTGCTTGTATAGCGCTTCTCCATCTCTGCCGGCAAAGAATATAATCGATCTGATTCCTGTACAGACCGTCAGGTGAAGTCCATGTGTACAGGCGCCTCTTGTGCTGTTGAAAATGAGTATTCGCTATGGTCAGGTTGTTTTCTTGACAAAACTCTACTTGCCTCTGCCCAGCTTCATTTGGCTCACCAAGACGGAACTTGACTGTAATTCCGGATATTTTTTCACTTCCCACTTTAGCATTCCAGTCTCCTATGAGAGAAACTGTTCAGATGGCAGCTATTAAAATCTGGCCCGCATCGTGCCGCCAGTCAAATGTGCGAAAAACAAAATCGAAGGTTTTCAAACCAAACACAGAAAAGAAACACAACTTGCAGGCTCAGCGGTAGTGAATAGTTTTTCCAAGAAACGCATTCCTATTTTTCTCACTCTAGACCAGAAATTGAGGAAAGCTGAATAGATTAGACTTGCTGAAAGCAGCATGTTCGTGCGCCATTTGTATTCACATGGCTAGCTCACTGCACCGCCAAATATTTTGTCTCTAAAGCGCAGGCTACTGAAATCACGTGAACATTCTGTATAGTAATGAGTACATGGCTTACAAAAAATACGTAGTGAATTCGGAACACTGCATCAGACGTTGAAGAACAAAAGAGAACAGTATATTTCAGAGCAAACGCAGCTCAATATTCAGTAGGATTATTTCAGTAAATCAGCTCAAGGTCGAAATGTACTGGCCATACCACTTGCCTGGCGATTTCTACTAGAAAATAAGTTGGTATGCCAATGTCGCATTGGCATACCAACGTCTTTCGTCGGCAGTAAAGGACACTCAAAATTTAGAGTCAGGCGTTCGTTGGCAAGGTGTCTTTACAACCTCAAGTGCACTTCGTCGCATACTCAACTTGCAACATATTATCAGGTGCTGCACCATGCTGGCATTCAGCAAGTGAAGAAAGAAGTGTCTGGGTGTGTGAGCGAAGGTGTCACTCAGTGTGTTGAGTTGTGCGGCTAAGCGATGCCCATCGATTTTAGAGTGTTGTTACCCATCCGTGCGTGATTTCCACTGGTAACATCAATCTTTGATGCGAAATCATCGATCCCGTAGAAAGGGCTGAATCACCACAGTGAACGCCACGACGGCACCGTCACCATGTCCACAGACCCCCCCCCCCCCCCCCTCTACGACCGCTGCCCCAACTGTCGTGATGGCACAACCCCCGGATCCGGGCACTTTCTGGGGGACCCACGACGTTGATGTGGATGACTGCGTGGCCCCCTACGAACGAGTAAGCAAACAGAACTGCTGGGATGCAATGCTCATACTGGCAAATGTCATATTTTACTTTACCGGTACCGGGAGCGCTTCGTTTGAAACGCACGAAGACGAACTGACATCTTGAAACGTATGCAGACAGAAGCCTCATGACCTCTTCGGCAAACCCATTGGACGCCACCTTGCTGCCAACAAAGACCTGGCATCTCGCGCCCAAACATTGTGCGAATAATATATTTCCTATATACAAGACGTTCTATCCCTGTGCCGAAAAGTCGACTCGTACATGGGTGACGAAGATAAAATGGGCCACATACAAAAGGGTATAGCTGACGACGCTTTTTCCCTCCTCTTATGCAAGGACTGTTCAACTGTGGACTCTGCTCTTCAGGTTTACCGGCGCTTCGAGCAGGCGAAACAAAAACGCATATGTCACCATTTTGACCGCTTGACAAACACACCTGCTACCGTGTCCGGTACTGACCTGCCTTCTCTCCGCCAGGCTTCCAACGCGACTAACTTGACACGAATCATCCACCGCGAGCTCGAGACCGTGGCTCTCGCTGTTTCCTCATGTCAGCGGACAGACAACGCACTTCCTACGGTATCCTTCATCCAGGCTGTTTTTCGCCAGGAGGTTGCTAACATGCGCATCTCTAATGGCCACATCCCGAACGCCATCGACTCCAACTGAGCCCCTCCTGTGATCGCTGGTTGCTGCCTCTAAATGCCTCGATACCGCTACCGCAATCCTAATGGCTGGCGTACCGCTGACGATCGCCCCATTTGCTTCAACTGTTCTCGTGTTGGTCATATCTCCCTTCACTGCCGCAACCGCTGGTACATGCCGTCACGCCCAATCTACTACGTCAATCGCAGTGCAGTCTCTGCATCGTGCCGTTGCTCGCTCCAATCTGACCTGTCCCGTGCAGATCCTGTTCTACCTGTTCGTGTTTCCAGCCGGTAGCCTTCCCCGCAAACCTGACGTTCCCGCTCTCCTCTTCCGCGTTGTAATTCTTCAGCGTCCTATGCCGGCCGCTTTTCAGAAAAGTAGACGATGTAGCTCCCGGAGGTGATGCATTCGCGACCCAGACTGAAAAACCTACGTTGACCTTTCCTCCGCAACCTAGCCTCTTCGAAGTCCTTGTGGATGGTGTTCCTGTCTCTGCCCTTATTGACATCGGTGCCCAACTCTCAGTCCTCACTTCCTCGTTTCGTCATCGCCTGAAGAAATTCCTGACGCCAGCAGTTTCGGCCATCATTCGTGTCGCCAATGACAGCCCTGCTGCCGTGCTTGGTATGCGTATCGCTCGTGTAACCATTGCTGGTCGTCACACACCAGTCTTATTAACTGTGCTCCAAGAATGCCCCCATGACCTGATCCTTAACCTTGACTTCGTGACCGCTCAAGCAGCCTTTATGGACTGCTCAACTGGAATTCTACGCCTATACCTTCCCATCTGCTCTGAAGACACTCTCCACGCCACCTCGTCGCCGTTCAGCAAAATATTTCCGCCTCATCCGGAAGCTGTGGTTTTTATTCCTATGTGCCCTTTGACGCCCGTGCCCGATGGAGACTACCTGGCGTGCCCAGTTACAGACGTCGTCCTGCAGTGTCACGTTATCCTGCCACACCTCATCGTACACGTATCTCAGAATCGTATAACTCTCCCAATCCTAAACTTTAGTTTGTCGACCCAAATCCTCCCCGACGGAGTTTTATTAGCTGAACTGTCCCCGCTGACCGACTGTTCTATGTCGTCTCCTTCACACTGTGATCCTGTTTCCAGCATGATTGCGGCCGACCTGCAACCCGATTCTGTCGATACGCTCTACAGGCTATTGCTTTCATATATCGACATTTTTGATTTTGGGGCCTGACCTCTTGGACAAACGTCTGTTGTAGCCCATCACATCGACACCGCATCGATTTCTGCCGTTTCTGTCTTTATATTGTGATGGCGCAGTTTTCAGACTGCAGACATGTTAAGATAGTTCGCGATTACCCTATATGCTTTCCGAATAATGCTATTAAAACCTGTGTTTGAACAAGTTCGAACAATTTCAAATTTAGAACAAGTTCGGGGGATTTGTCAACTTCTAATTCTCTTCAACATAGAGCGAATAGTCCTTGTTCGGTTATACGGTTATACGAATGTAAAGTTATGGATTAGTGTCCAAACACAAGTGCAACACTGTGTGTGCACTCTAAAGGCTCATACAGTCTAATCAATGCTCCCTTAAATGGCTTTCATGTTGAATAAAGAAAAGAGCAATGTGTGTTTAGGTGCAAAAGAGGAGGCCACTGAAGAAATAAAACAACACCGCACTAATTGCCTTCCTCACACTTTGTTCAAGCGCAGGTACACATATAAACATGCAGTAGCATTCCCTGAGAAAACTGTCACAGTCACCAAGGAACCCATAAAATAAAAAAATATAGTTGTGGTTTGACTCTGGTTAACTCCAGCTGGATTGCGATAGCAACAGCGGAAGCTTCTTTTGCCTGTTATTCCCCTATCATGCCCTATCAGAGTAATGAGCTACATTATTGGGAACACTTAGGCTCATCCTTTATTGGTAGCGACAGCATAAGTTACCTGTCTTCTTCGTCTTCTTCTTCTGCTCTTTCTCCTCCTCCACCTCGGCTGTTTAAGTTCAAGCGTGGCCCTCGCCGGGACCACGCGACGGCTAGAAACCTGGCGCAGTATTGATATCGCAATAAAAGCTAATATGCACACCTTTTGACAAGAATTATGGATGAACTGCTGGTGTACATGGCGATCTAACTGCCTGGTGCAATACTTATGGCTAAACCGCTGCAGCGCCTTCGAAGGCGCCTTAAGCGTTTTGTTTGGTGTTTTCAGCTGTCGGCTTCATACCAAAACAGTAAGCTTCGTTCTTTTTTACTGTCTTTAATGTATTAAAATCCACTGTTTAGATGAAGGTATAAAACCTTTCCTGGTGAACTTGTTCCTGCCTAGCATCCTCTTGCTTGCCTTATGTTTGGCGGTGAAAGCCTCTAAGAAAATCCTGTTTTTCTGTAATCATTCGCGGCGTCACAACGAAAAAATCAATGACATCACAAGCTTCGTTTCAAGAGATTTAATTATGACTGGTTAATTGAACGATACATTTGTTGCCTCGCCCTCACTGAGATGGCAAATTATATGGGATAAATTTTCCCGATTAACCCGTTACTATTACTCAGCTATTTATCTTTTAAAGCTTAATCTTACTACCCAGCATATGGCTTCCAAATCTCAAAGTCAGCAGTCAACGTATTTGCTACTGCCGAAATGTTACAGACAGCCTAGGCTTGATAGCTATGTGCTCCAGCCACTTCCGTGAGTATATTTGCTCTCTGGCCTCCATCTGTCCATGATTTTCTGACGTAGTTGAGTATGTGCTTTGTTTTCTACAGAGCGTTTAATGTCACAAATCAACTAAGCCGATGACGAATACACTCTATGAGAGCGCGCCGGGCATTTCGGCCACCTGGTGTTCCTTAGCGTGCACTGACAAAGCACACATGGGCGCCGTGCTTTCTGCCTCAAGGAAAGCGGCCGCCAACGCCGGGATTGAACCAGCGTCTTCAAGTTAAGCATTCGAGAACCAAAACCGCTAAGCCACCTGGCAACAGTTGTGTATGTGTTCTTCATGTCGTGAAATTTGTTGTCATCTGGGAAATGACTTTCTGCAGTGAAGTGTTCAAGAGAAAGGATTAGCTACCTGCTAAGCCTTATCCCCCACTGTTTAGGTTCGTGCTCTCTGTCATTCTTTTGGCAGTGGCGTGCCAAGCTGTGCGGCAGTTCGGCTGCAATCTGGAGACCCTCCGTAAATGCGGCGACGACTACGTCCCCTACGGCAACTACGTCGCTTATCCCACCACTGGAAAAGGTTTGGAGAATAAATGCAAGTGCGTATACCACCAGTGCAATGCACGCAATCTTTGCGAGGAAAGTGCAACTTGAGTTGTTAACCCGGATGTCTGCTCGTGTCGCCTAGATGTAGTCACTAATTTTCTAATGGTTCGTTCTCTTCGGAGAGGTAGACACGTCTCCAAAGCGGGATGATTTGGTCGGGGTAAAAAAGCAAGGATGACGCAGACAATGGTTATAATGGAGATGAAAAGGAGAATTTTATTCGAAAGCCCACACAAGGGCGAACTGATAGTTACTGAGCGAGGTCGCATAGACAAAAGAAAAGAATTGTAACTAAAAAAACTAGTCTCACACAGCGAAACTACAAGTATCTACAGAACTAAACTTTTTAATTGAGTGTTTCAGTTAAGGGCTGGGTACGGTTTAATTATGGGCCAAGCAAAGATCCCTACTCTAGGTTGAATGGTCTCCGATCAATTTCCTTCTTAATCCCTTCGTTGACAAAGAAATATGGGCGGTCGTTTTAGTGGCCACACTCATGCGTCAATCATCCAATCGGAAACGTTGTAATGCGAGGAGAGAATTGCGCCTCTTTGTCGAGCTCAGCTTCCAACCACGGGTCCCGCTGATAAAGCGAAACTAATTAAAAAAAATGACATCCTACTGTTTCGGGTGAGGGTATTCGTTCCATAAGTTTTCTTAGTTTAAATTCTTATTTTGGAGTGGATCTTTGCAAGCTGGGATCGTGTGATATAGCACAAAAGAGGGTCATAATGCGCTCACAGTAACTTGAACGATGTAACAAAAACGCAGAAATTTTTTACATATAGATATATTTTTCCTGCAGTCTTCATAGGCCAGTGCAGTGAACCGATCATATTATATAGGGTTTTGAATATTTGGGGGCTGGGATTTAAAACATTCCTATGCAAAATTACTACACAATTCGAGCTGAAATAACGTTCACAAAGTAGCAAAATATCGTCTACGTTATCTGATAAGTGATTCAACATTGGTACTTGCCTAGATTTTCCAAAATCGAGAAAAAACTGCTCTCGGCGGCGTGCACAATTTTCGCAGAAGAGTCGAAAAGCAATTTTAACATGGTGCGTCATCTGTCGGGCAGCGAGGAAGGCGCGCCAACGGCCGGGATGGAGCTTGTCTCACTACTCGACAGATGACGCATCATGTTAAATTAGCTTTTCGACTCTTCCGGCGTATGAGCTGAACTGAGAAATGACAGCAAAACGCCAAATAGCGAGACAAATCATATAAGCATAGAAAATTGCACAAACTCCTATAGTGCGAGGACTAAGGTTAGTGTGCTGTCATTACTCTCAATAGATATTCCACGCATATGATGGGATTTCTGCAGACTATATCAGCTGAATCGGTGACTTTTTCATGTATATTTATCCCATCATCTTTAGGGAAGAGATGCGCCAGATGACTTGTACCGTGCGGTACGTGGACGACTGCTTGAAGGGTCTACCCGAGACAGTGCTTTTGCGGTTCCTAACCGAATTGCAGGAGACCTTCGGTGGCATCTGTACTATCGGATCAGAGTTGTACAAGGGTAAGTTTTGCTGAATTGTATACAATGTTGGGCTGAAGCCACAATCAAAGCAGGGATGCTAATCTTTCAAGAAGACATTTTTCGCCTTCGGGACGAGTTTGCTCGCGTGTTTTGCACATACCCTGGTGACAGCGCTCCTATACCAAACATGAAAGGTAGACTTTTCTAATTTGCGGTGTGTTCTGTCATGCGTTAATAAGCACGCTTTGGGGTAGGGGACTTGTATTCCCTGAGCAGTATTATCTGCGGTTCGTTGTTAACATTTACTAGTTGCTTGGCTTTAAGCTGCAGTGACATAGGTGCTAAAATCCTTGGAGAATGGGGAGGTGCAAGATGCGCAAATTTATTATTCGCAGCCACACCGTAAATGTTTTATCTTATAAGGAAAAATCACAAGCCACATGAATTTTGCGAGTAGCTACCAATGTATGGCTACAGCAATGAGAAGCAGCGAAATATCTTCATAGAGGCTATCACTAAGTATGCTTTTCTTTATATCAGAAATCCACTACTGAGATTACGTTACAATTCTACGATATCACATCGGGTTAGGCTTTGCGTGCGAACATTCAGTTTTCTACAACACATTTGTGAAATAAGGACAAAACGTTGTTCATTATGCGTCACAGACGTTTTTCAGTAGTTCAACTAAGGTATGTCTCCAGAAAGCAACGTCGTAACTTTGAATAAAAACAGTAAGAAGAAATTAGATTAACGCTAATTCTATCGTCTTAAGTGCTCGCAAAACGCCTTTTTTACCACGTTTTCATTCCAAGAATCATCTAAATTTCCGTTAACGTTTGCTTTTGAGTAAAGAAGACACATTATGCAATTCTTAGTTGAAGTCGACTATTATCTCAGGTACATTTGACGTCAGTTCGAATCCCTGCGCGTACAAGCAACCGACCTTGTGCGAGGACGCTAAAGCGGAAGCGAAGCAATATAAAATTACTCTGAATGGCGCACAGAGCACGCTTTCGTCGAAGTTGTGTACGAAATCACGTGCCAATTTGCTTCGACATGAATTTTCCACAACTTGGTTACTGCAACGTGAAGTCCTTTCCACACCATGAGCAGTATATATGCTGCGCATAAAACACTTTCACAAGTGCATCTATAGGGTCAGACCCACGTCGGAATTCATCTACAAGAGATTATTGCTGACTTTAAAAATTTGCTAGTAAGAAGTGTACTAGAATGCGACATGTATATTTTGACCATTTACGCGAGGTATTAAACCTAAATCCGGTGTATAGAAAGAAGTGCTGAATACTTTTAAAGGAGCAGTAGTTGACTTGTTATTCAATTAAGAGAGGTATAAATGAAGCTCGTGAAAAACAAAAAAACAATTGGCAAGATGTCCATGCGCCATATCAGGTTAGTTTCTGCAATGCTTAATTTAAACCGTAATTTCCTAGATTTTCGTCGTTGTAATTTTAGTAATTGTGCTGTAAATACTCATTTCATTGCAAATCATCTTGACATCAAACATCTTCAGCATATCAGAGACATGATAGTGTATATTGAGCGCCAGATACGCGCGTATATAAGTTCTTGCTCTCCAGGGGAATTCAGTAACCCGACATACGTCTACAGTAGTATTTCGCCGCTTCGCTCAATGTCTCCATCACCATTGTAAGTTAAAGACATCGGCTGGAAATGATTGAGAAGATGACAACTCTTTGTAATCCTACTCGGCCATGTGAATACTTACGCAAAAAAAGAGTGGCAATACTTTAGCTGTCAACGCCTGTCAAGAAAAACAGACTGAAACGTTTGTATGGTTTCTTGTTGTGTTTACAAAGTAGGCGTAGTAAATGCAAAGAAGAAATGCCAGAAGGGATTCTGCCCCCAACAAAAGGCCGACGGCTTCGCATAATCCTAAAATCTACAAAAGTAAAGTGGTATGATGCCATCATACTTCACAATGCGTTTTGACTGTTCGTTGTTCCCAGAGTACCAGAAGATCCTCCCATGCATGAATTCCGCTGGGTCAAAGATCCACACATGCTTCCAAAACCTGAAGAGCAGTCTGCAGAGGGCCGTTGTCAAGGCTCCCGTTAAAGAGGTCTTCCCGCACACCTGCTGGTGAGTAGCGAACGCTCGAGTAGTTTTTACGTGCCCTAACTGATTGGTTGTAAGACACCTCACCATACAATAAGCAGTAACGAACGCGACCAATTGCAAACACTGGATTTTGCAAGCTGCGAACGTAAGGCTAACGAAGCTCAAAATGACTGAGCGCATCGACGGAGCAGGCACCTTAATTTGGTCACATGCATGACATTTCCTTTTGGGAGGAATTCATAAATTGCCTTCGGCCGATAAACTTATGTCTCGCCTAAGTTTATGAAAGACCAGGATTTGTTGCCTTCTTTCAAAACTTCCAAAAAACAGTGACCAAATGACCTTACTCAAATTACGCCCTAAAACACAAGTCATACATGCTACCAAAGAACTGATGCAGCTGTTTTGAGAAGACAAGACCCCTCTAATGTAATAACTGCCCTAATTGAAATCTAGAGTTTTTGCACACGTTGCTGTTATATCCCGTTGCTCAGAACAAGCTATAGCATCTTTGTGAATAACCAGGAAACGAGGCTAATTTCTTACCAGCAAAAGATATGCGGAATACAAAATCCATGTCTACTCATTTAGATATCTGCACACATTTACAGGGTGATGAAAAGGAGGTGCTATGCAGCTTCGAAAGAAGCCATACTTACACTTACTATACGAAGAGCGAAATTTGATCAATTGCGGATTTTTGTAACAGTAAAAATGTTTGAATATAGTAAATGAACCAAATCTATTAAATGGTTGGCTTCGGATACGTTCTCATCTTAGATATCTGTTGATTTTGATAGAAACAGAGATTATGAATAGCTCAAAAACCGAGATGTACAAGAAATAGTGCACTTTGCTGCCTTCAGCAACCTCCGCACGCAGTGTGTCATAAAAAAAATTTGAAGTAGCTAGAGTGCATGTGCGAAACACGACAGCGGTTACGAACATTGATTAACTAAATGGCTTTAATAGGAGAGAGCTATTAGCCCCTTCTTCAGATTATATGCCTACGGCAATATTAACAAAAATGACGAGCATGCATTTTCAGGTTCTGATTGCCAAGTGAAATGTCCGGTCCCTCATTGGTCGGAGTGTTTCTATAACAGTCCGAAATTAAGGAGACTGCCTAGCTAGCCCAATCGGCAGTCTCAGAAAGATTCAGATCGCTGTTGACACCAAGACCCATTGATCCCGACTCAAACATGCTTGTGCAGCTTGGCTATAACGGGGCTCTATGCCTATTACCCTAGATCGCGTAGACGCGTAGAGGTAACGAATGCATTGCAGTGATCATGTGCGATAAATTCGAAACAGAAATTAGTAAAAAGTGAGCTCACGTACGCGATTCTGGATAGAGAAGAGGTGGCAGATAAGAGTCAGTAATGCTTCCGTGTCGTACGCGTAAAGGCAGAGCTTACGTGTGCTTCACATTTGTTGTCTCAGAGTCAGGCAACATAGTTCGTTTAATTCAACTGCCAGCATATTGCATGTTTAATGCGTTGTCATGCGCAACGCACTAAAATGTACTTTCCGCAGCTGTGGTGGACAGCACTCGAACGTAGAGAATAATGTGTTATTAAATTTTTAAACTGATTGCTTGTCCATCCAGCTATTCGTGCGAGCATCGTGTAGCGATACGGGAAATGGCCCGAATATCAGGGAATGAGCGGTACGCTCTGAGAAAATAAGAATGATGTGCAGCGGTGGGAAAAACTTAATTATTTAGCTTACAAATGACATTCGGCCTTAGTAAACACGTAACGCAATAGCGTTAAATGCTAAATTTTGTAAAAATCGTTGTCGGCGGCATTGTGAGGAGTTGGTAGCTGATCGCTGGCGAAGCAGGACACTTATTGGTCGCGAGGTTGACTGAAGTCACCTGACCTCATCACATGACCAATGTGGCAGGAGATTCCACATTTAGACTACGTTATAGAACGGATGGTGATGTCAGAGTCAGCCTTGCCCTTGCAGGAACTCTGCAGTCGGAGTACGACACGCTAACACTACGCCACCAGGGAGCGTGCATACCGGTTGGTTTTTCGAGGCGTCATACTTATGTCGGGTGGCCTTTCACATACTAATGTATACTAATGAGTACCTGCGAGATATTAGATGAACAGTGTAAAGAGTTAGAAATAAGTTGCGTAATATAGTCCATGTAGCCTAAAGAATGATCTGCAAGCGAATTCTCGGACGGAAGCCATTGAACCTGTAGCGGCACAGACTTAAAGGCGTTGCTTATGCGTCTATGTGTTTCGCTTTAATAAATGCTGCTCCCACTCCTCAGAAGCTGACTTGTGTGTCTATGTATAGAAGGTAGAAGCTTATATTTGTGCCTGCATCTCTCCCGGTACTATATTTTATCCTCTCCTGCAGCGCGTACGCAGACCTGGTTGAATGCATCGACACGGCGCTGACACCATGCGAGGCCGTAGGCGCAAAGGACTTTTTCCTGCGATTGATGAACCGCGTGCTAGGAATGACGCTGAAACTAGTGTGCATCGACCACAACAAGGGATCAGAGGCCTGCAAAGCTCTACCGAATCTGCCCCTTCTAAGCTCTGAAGACCGCAAGGTGGACAACTACCTCGAGCTCCTCGTCGAAGCAGCCTCCACACTCGAGTCGTAGAAGTGGCACTGCGGTAGTCTTTTCTGCTGTACCCTGTAGATTCCTCCTGAGAATTGTTGAAAATAATATTGTGCCACCAGCACAATTTTGCAATTATTAAAACTCAATAGTATTGAAAAGCCTCTGAGTGTGCCTACCCTATGGGAATTAAAATTACTATACCCTTGATATTCAATACTACCGAGACTGAGAGAGGATGCTCAGCTACAATTTTGAGGAACTGAGGTCGACCGAAACTGTTATACTCAAAGACGATATATTATTTGTTGTTTTAAAACAAAAGTTCATGGAATGAGTCGGTCAGTGTTTGGCCGTTGCCCTTTTTTAATGTTTTTGCTTATTTTAGCAACATTTTATTCGCCCCGATTCAACGCCAAGTTATTTAGCCGGATATCTGAGGGATGATGGCAGAGCTGGTATTGTAGAATAGGAATTAATATTGTGAGCGTGAAAGCGACACCACGAGACTCAGCACACGCTGAACGGTTGTGCAATAAATGCTCACTTACGAGAAGATCACGCGCGCTGCCTTGTTCTGCGCAAAATATGTCTCGCAATAATGCATGAGAACGAGAAAATGGGCATAGAGTTATAAAGTACGTGTTCAGGATCTTTCACCTTGCTCGCATCTAGACGCGTTTTTATTCCCATTGTTCAGTTCTACGTTAGTTAGACAAGATTGCCCGCTGGTTAATTGGTCTAACGCACATGCAGATAAGCTGAATGTTCCATATTTAGCAAATATTGTGTGGCGACAAATGCCACCCTGAGCCTTCTAGCAGATAATCAAGAGAACAATATTTACGGTGAATGTTTTCGAGATACCCGGATAACTACTGAAAGACAGACAGAAAACAAGAGACAGGAAACAGTACTAACAACCAGCAAAACTAACTACAGAGTCGTCTAAGGTTCAAACTGAGAGTATCCTCACCCGAACTAAACATAACGACATGAAATTGACCCAGAGGGCACGCGCAATGCAGGTGCTCCGGTGCTACAGCCCAGCGAATGTGGAGCTAATGCAAAACGTAATAGAAAAAGGTGGCTCACAGGCCAATGAGACGATGTAATTAAAAAACAATATCTGAGTGCCGCGAATGGTACAGGCAAGTCATGGCGATAAGTGGCTTAGGCCTTGGTCCGGCACGAACGTACCAAAGTGTTTTACAGCACTTATGGTGATGTGTCAAAAACCGACAGTTTTAGCTTTGGCTTGTTTCTCCTCATTGGAATAACCGAGAGAACTCTACGGTAGGAAATCTTTTAAAAGGAACACTTTATCTGAGCTTGCGTTTGAGGAACAGAAGAACACAGATACGCTGCTTTGAAAATAGGAGATGCCTGTCGGAAATAGATGTACAGCGGCTGACGTAGGGTATGTAGTAGGAAGATCTTGACGTATGCGGAAAAAAAGTATCCGAGTAAAAGATCGCGAAAAGTGTATTGTAACTGAATGACTGCTTTTGACACGCCTATGGCAGGTCGATCAACTGCAATAAATGATATAACTGCACTTTTTACCTGTCTGCGTGCCTATTTCTCCGTTCACCGGAGCCCAAAAGTATCTGTAATGAATCGCAATCCCTCACAAAGATTTGGGTTCAGGTTAGTCAATGCAGGAAAAATGCATACCTTCTTGTGTTAACGAACAGATGTTTCAACAATGACTACACATATTGTATAAAAACCTCGCGTGCTGGACATAGGAAATAAAATAAGTTTAAGCCATGACGCATTAGTGTTTGAATCGTGTACACATCATTTTTGATGAAAATGAGCAACATCTATCGAATATAAAACACCATTTTGATATTTTATTTGGTCAGTGGCTGCATTCGACAGCACTCGACACAGAGGCAAGGAGATTGAAAACATTATTTTAGCTTGAGACAATTCAAGCGATATAAAGGGGCCGAGGAAGATTGGCCTATGACAACATTTAAGGCTCCTTCGATAGCTCGGACCTGGTCGCCTGGCTTGGAGCTGAACTACGTGGCTTCCCTGTGTAGACTATAAGCGAGACGCAATCCTGGGAGTGCAACACCATAGAATAGATGGTAGCGTGCCGTGTTGCCGAAAGTGTTAACAAGCAGGTGAATTGAGCGCCGGGTACACTTGAGCGTATACCACCTAGCTGGGAAAGGTTTTAGTCTGAGCCCGCCGACAAACGGTTTCTTGAGGTTGAGATAGACATTTACGTATCGAACAAAATTTTATCTGCTTCAGTGGTAATGCTGTCGTCTTTTCGTAACTATACCATATGATCGCTCGCAGCCGCTTAAGGTTAGGTGCCCACTGCCCGGTATATTAATCCTCGGGCATGCATGGTTGTGGCCGCCTCGCTCCCTGAGGGGGGGAATGCGCCAGCGTAAACGCGATTTTCCATAGGCCGTGGAGGGCGTTTAAATTGGCTAGGAATTTCCACTCTAAATGCCAGCTACTGCCTAATAGGCCTAGGACACGACCACAGTTCTCATTTTCTTAACGTCTCATGATAAAAGGCCATCAGGGTCTAATATATTGCGAATATAAAGAG
Source organism: Amblyomma maculatum (assembly GCF_055883805.1). Lineage (NCBI taxonomy): Eukaryota > Metazoa > Arthropoda > Arachnida > Ixodida > Ixodidae > Amblyomma > Amblyomma maculatum. Next base: position 119,152,431 of record NC_139353.1, read on the forward strand.
CAGTAAGAAGTTTGCATATCAATTTTCCTCTCCGCTCTTCATCTTAGGATATAAATAACTAATATACATGAAGAGCTGCACTTACATTAAGTATTAATGAGCGTTTAATTTTCATTCATCGTTTCAAATGTAATTTTATCGCATGCCTCTTTTAGTTATTTTTGCGGTAAAATGATTGTGACGATCTTGGGGAACTTTTCTAACAGAGAAACAGTAGGCGTGATCTTATCAGCCTACAGCGGCGAACGCTTTTTGAACTCGGACGACGTGTTCGGCCAGTCGGATTAAGCCTATGTTTCTTGGTGGTTAATCTTCGCATAAAGTCTCATCATTATACTGTATTTGTCTCTCTACATATAGCTTAAATTTATCAACACGTCCATGCTATAAGTATAAGATCTCCCTTTCTTGACAAAGCTTGCATATATATGTGAATTGCTCTGGAAAAAGTTCTTGTTTGCAAGCTCCTCCCGATGCTTCCTTGATTATTAGCGTCCTTTATGCCGGAAAGTACTATGCTATATTTAGCCGATAGTGGTCGCCAATGTTTTGCATCTCACTAGCCTATCCCTGCTCAGTGTTTACTGAGGGCCAGAGCCTGCACTGAAGGTGGCGCAGTGGTTACGGCGCTCGCCCACTGTTCCCAAGGACGCGGGATCGAATCCCGGCCTCGGCGGCAGCTTTTCGATGCAGGCGAGAAGCAAGGCGCCCGTGTGCTGTGCGATGTCAGCGCACGTTAAAGAACCCCAGGTGGTCGAAATTTCCGGAGTCCTCCACTACGGCGTCTCTTATAGCCTGAGCTGCTTTGGGACCTTAAACTCCGCAAACCAACCAACCAACCAACATGCGAGCTCAGAGGTTCCCGAAATAACAGCTTGAGGGGCAAGTTGGTGCAGCATAGTACCGAGACATGTTGCGCAACAAACACAACCACATGCGTAGAAACACAACACAGGCGCACACTACCAACAATAATATTGTTACGTGCTTTTTACGCACGGGGGATTTATTTACAGGGATCGGCCCAAACAGGACTGCGGTGAAGCGTACAGACGTCCCTCTGCCCTTGTTCTTGTTTCTTCTTCATCTTCCGTCGACGTTCTGCGAAGGCGCGTGACATTTCCCTCCTGGCAGACGAAGCCCGTCGGGCGAGTTACATAAAACCTCTGGAATGAAATCGCCTGAGGCGGGCTACATGCACCACCTGAGACTGCCGTGAACGTCGCCCATCCGCAGTTACGCGTGCTATGACGTACTACTTCAGGTCACTGATGCTTTCTAACACAACAAACGGTCTGGTGTAGTGTGACAGCTGTATTTGACAAAGACCACGCTTACGGAGAGGTGTCCCCAACCACACATAGTCACCTGGAACATACGAAACTTGTCGGTGTCGGGCGTCGTAGCGGTTCTTAAAACGTTCTTGTGAAGATAAAATTCGAACTCTGGCCAGCTGGCGGGCTTCTCGAGCTCTGCATTGTGTGGACGCAAGAGATGGTTCGTCATGAATAAAAAATGGCAGCATGGTGTCGAGGGCACAGCGAGGCGTGCGAGCATAGATAAGGTAGAAGGGACTGTAGCCTGTTGTCTCATGTTGCGCTGTTTTATATGCATGAGTAATGAACGGTAGAACGCCATCACAGTCCTTATGATCTGCAGCGACGTACATAGCCAACATGTTGGTGAGCGTCCTATTCGTTCTACCACACCGTTCGTTTGGGGATGATATGGCGTGGAGTGGCGAAAGCTGCAGGCGGTGAGGCGAGGAAGTTCTTCGACAATGTCCGCTTTGAATTGGCGTCCGCGGTCACTAATGATGACTGCAGGAGGGCCGTGCCGAAGAATGACCAATCGAAGTAAGGAATTAGATACTTCAGACGCAGTAGCGGATGGTATCGCGGCTGTCTCATAAAAGCGGGTTAAATAATCAACGCACACAAGAATCCATCGGTTTCCTTTAGAGAACCGTGGGAAACGTCCAAGAAGGTCAATGCCAACTTGCTCAAACGGGGCTGTTGGAGGTGTGACTGGCAGCAGTTTTCCATGCGGGCTTGAAGTCGACAGCTTAAAGCGCTGGCATTGCAAACGGCTGGCTACATATCGCTCGATCGTTGAACGCATCTTCGGCCAGTAAAATCGCTGCTGTGTGCGGTGGAGCGTTCGGGCCACTCCCAGGTGACCAGACATGGCGTCATCATGCATAATTTCTAGAGCTGTGATACACTATCACGTACTGATCGCGTCCATGACGTTGTATAAGTACAGCGCCGATACCGATACCACTTGCGTCAGTGTGTACTTCAATTGGAGCCGATGGGCAGAAGTGGCGGAGGATTGGGCCCGAGGTCAAAAGAAACTTCAGATGACGGAAAAGTGAGTCGCATTCGCTGGTCCAATTGAATGGTGCATTTTTATGCAGTAGACACGCGAGTGGATAAGCGATGTCTGCAAACCTTGGTATAAAGCGTCGAAAGTACGAGCATAGCCCCAAAAAGCTCTGCAGCTCTTTTACTGATTTGGGCACGGTAAAACACTTGACAGCTTCAGATTTCTTGGGATCTGGTCGAACACTTTTTTGTCAACTACGTGACCGAGGAAAATTGTTTCACGATCGCCAAAACGACATTTCTTTGCACTCAGTACAAGACCAGCTCGTTCTATGCAATCAAGTACTATATCCAGACGGCTGTTGTGCTCACTAAATGTTTTGCCAAAAATTACAACGTTGTGCGAATAACATAAACAAATTTGCCACTTTAGTCCACGTATAATTGTATATTTGAACCGCTGGAATGTGGCAGGTGCATTACATAATCCAAAAGGCATAACGTTAAATTCATAAAGTCCGTCTGGTGTTACGAATGCAGTTTTTTCTTTATCTGTAATGTGCATGGGGACTTGCCAGTAACCGGATCTCAAGTAAATAGAAGAAAAGTATGACGCTGAGTGCAGACAGTCAATTGCGTCGTCTATACGTGGAAGCGGGTAGACATCTATCTTCGTGACTGTATTTAAACAGCGGTAATCAACACAAAACCTCCATGTGCCATCTTTCTTTCTAACGAGGATAACTGGAGCTGCCCAAGGACTACAGGACTCTCGAATAATGCCGCGCTTTAGCATGTCTTGAACTTGCTCATCTATTACCTTACGTTCAGTTGCTGAGACTCGGTAGGGCTTCTGATGTATTAGAGGTGCGGACACGGTGTTGATCGTGTGATGAACACGACTAGTAGGCACTGGCATTGAGTCATCCTTAGCAAAGTCGAACACTGTCACGTGTTTCAGTAGTAGTTTCACTAGAATGAGGCGCTCAGTTGTAGAAAGAGACTTACTAATCGTAGCCGTAACTTGGGTCTTCAAGCCTGGTCACACCTGCTGCTCAGTGACAGAGTTGTTTAACGCCGCGACGGAACCGGATATGCCTTCCTCGAAACGGGCGAGCTTTAGGCCCCGAGGCAACACAGTTGGCTTTTCGGAGTGGTTCACTGTCCGCAGCTCAGTGCGACCTCTAGTCACGGGAACGATGCAACGAGGCACAAGGATACTCTTCTTAGAGCAGGTGAATCTCGTAGGTTCTACTATAGCTTCAAAGGATTCGCACTGGTTGCCAATGGAGAAAACGCGCACGAATGCTGCAGATAACGCGGGCACAATTGTGTCTTCTTCCACAGCAAACACACAAAAATCAGGTGTCGAGCCATCCACAAGAACCGAAAGTAGTGAAGGATTCAAAGCAATCTCTCCCGTACCACAATCTAAACGTGCCCCACACTCTTGCAAAAAATCAATCCCAAGAATCACATCATGCGTTGACCGAGGCAGCACTGCAAATTCTACTCTAAACTTGAGGTCGCCAATGACAACATCCGAAGCACACACACCAAGAGGAACTAAAGGTTCACCGCCGACACCACTGAATAACACTGCAGGGTCAAAAGTGAACATTACTTTCCTACCTAAACGGTTCTTAAAACTCATACTCATAACAGATACTGTAGCCCCAGTGTCCACAAGAGCCATTGTTTTCACACCATCAACAAACATTTCAAATTTGTTCTTTAACATAAACACGGGTAGAGATATGGACTTCATCGACTCGCCGGCGGCCTCACCTCCATCGGCCCGCCTCCTAGTTTCCCTGAGGCGTAGGGGAAGAACGACGTCGAGGGGAAGGTGACCTGCGCGGGCGCTGGGGTGGCGGCGTCACACTACGATCAGATGCAGGAGATGAATTCCGCAAATATGTGGAATGGTGAGTCACAAGCAGACATAGCCGGGGATCGCTGCTGTTCGGTGTGCAGTCGTCCGTGAATGTTCGCGTGGTGTTGGTAGTCTTGGACAGTTGGAAAACGGCGGCAGCAGCATCTAGCGATATGCCCCGCAGCCACACCTGTAGAAGACAGGTTGAGGGCGCCAGCGATCAGCATAAGAATCCCCAGTAACAAAGTTGCGACGTTGGTTGTGGCGAGGTTCTCGCTGCTGAAAAACCACGTTTTCAGAGTAGGCGGGCATTCTTTCCGTAGGCTGGTGGTCATAACGTTGAGTGCAGCTGTGCTGATCGTTCATATGCGAAGCGCCGCTAGGTTGAAGCCACGGAGTGAACAGGGCGGCAACATTTGCCTCCGGTACACAACTCTACCGCACATATTCTTCACAGTAGATGGTGTCCCTGGATCTTGACAATTCCTCGCTTATAATCTCTCGTATCATATCAGCCATTGAAACTGAAGGACAGGCTTCAACACCGGCTACAGAGGTGACATTGGCCAATCTGCCGAATTTAGGTGTAATTCGTCCCAGCTTGAGGGCCACAAATGTTCTACAATGCTTTATAAAATCAGCGGTGGTGCTCAGGTTCTCTTTACTAATAAGAAAATTATAAATGTCTTCCGCTATTCCTTTCAGGGGGTGGCCGACTTTGTCTTCTTTAAGCATAGTGGGGTTGACGAGCTTGCATAGCTTTAAAATGGCTTCGATATACGCAGTACAAGTTTCTCCGGATACTTGCGCTCGGTTAAGCAAAGTTTGTTCAGCGCGCTTCTTCTTTGCAGGCTCATCCCCAAAATGTTTCTTAGTCTCGCTTGTAGAGATAGCATATGTACTTAATGAATCCTCGTGATTATCGAACCAGTCGAAGGCAGTGGCGGCAAGGAAGAACACCACATTAGACAGCTTAGTAGTGGCGTTCCAGCGATTGTATTTACTCAATCGTTCGTAGTGTTTCACCCACTCATCAACGTCCTCCTCAGGTTTTCCAAAGAATGTACGCGGCTCTCATAATGGGGCCAGTTGTTCGCCGTGGATGTTCCTGGCTGCTGAGTACTGCCGTCTTCAGACATGTCTGATGGCATTGGTGGTAAGCCAGCAAGCCTACGGCTTCTTCGGTAGATAAAACGCTCTGTGGTCGCTACCCAAGCACCTCTCACCAAGATGTTAGGACTGCGGCGAAGAGTACAAACGTCCCTCTCCTTTTTTTCTTCTTTCTTCACCGATCTACCCGACCGTTCTTCTTCATCTTCCGTCGACGTTCTGCGAAGGCGCGTGACAGTATGGATCTGAACACACACTTCCTCTTCGTCTTCACCCAAGTACATATTCTCATCATCCTCTTCATTGCCAAGGAGATAGTAGCACTTTCTTCGCCGCAGAACATTAACATCGTTCAAGCATGACAGTCACCAATTCTAAACTTACGTACTACGCCACACACCTCTTCTGTGCGCAGCAGCTAATACCACAATCGTCACAGTGTACCACAACCATCATCCAAGCTGTACAGTCACAAAGTCCATCACATAGTCACACAGTAGCAAACAACCACGACACGGGTGCATGTCCATCAAAAACACATCACTTGTGAAGTCTCTATGTAAATAAAAACTGTAACTTGACCCAGCATGTCTACGAAGTAGCGAAGTACCTGAGGGGTTCTATTTCCCTGGAGCTGGGAGTTGACTGGTGCGAATATTTGCCAGACAATTCTGTTATCATGACACATTTTTAGTACCTGTTTCGCCTTCAGAGAGACATTTGCCTCGAGAAATAGCCTATTGTTTTTTAAACCACTTATAATTGTCGTGCATGATGGAAAAAAGCGCAAAGAATTGAAGGAAGACACGGACAAGCGCTTGTCCGTGTCTTACTTCCGTCCTTTATGTACTTTTTCGCGCTATTATCCATCATGAACGTTAACCAACTTGCCAAACTTTCGGCATTACCTAATATAATTGTAGCAACCGTTTTCCATGCTATCAAAGAACATGTCTGTCCTCATACTCAGTGGCTTTGACATAAACGAGGAGCAGTTTTCCCATATATGTGCCTTCTGCAGCGTTGCAATCCTCTTACTTATTCGCTAGTGATGCTACAGATGCATAGTCCGTGGCAGCGAAGAGCCTTTTAGTCATCTCCCCACTTCCACCGGGGCGTCTGTTTATTGGTTCCCGTGGTTTGCATATGGGATGCATAGTCTTAGTGCTCTTAGAATCCCCACCGAGGCCTTCTCCAATGTTTCGTATTGCCGCGAAACCCTCAAAACAGTATTTGTTTTAACAGCCGCCGGCATACGGCCTTATCACTCTGATTCTGGATCGCATAGCAGTTCCGTATTCTTTGTTTGTTAATGCTCGATGTCGCGAGTCACACCTTTATCAGTTTCGTTGTAGCGCAAGATGCACCGAGATCTAACCTGAAGATTCCGCCCACTCGTGTCTTTCTACAATGTTCCAGCCTGTACTGGTAGCTGTAGCTGTTTTCGACGTTATCTAGATTTTTCTGAGCAGCCTTTAAATTGAGCGTTGCCGAGTGTGACAGGCATTCTTTTTCTGACGACGGACGAGCACGTTTGTTGCTATCGCCGCCGCCGAGTTGCTTAGTTCTTTAGCGGGCGCAAGTCAGCCCCGATAAAGAGTTATTTCAGTACCATCACGCCTGTGTCTTATTTTGGAGTGTACCGCCTTGTCACCACTACGTGACATCTGGTGGAGGTGCTGCCTTTGATCCTTCAAGCGAAGACCCGAGCCTTGTTCCTGTCACCCTGGAAAACCAGCCTACAGGTCACCGAGCCAGCCGCCGACTCCAAGGCCTACAACCCGAACACAGTCTGCTGCCTGACCCCATTCAATCTCCGAAGGCATCGACGCTAACAAGGGCCCAGCCAACAGCACCGGTTGTTTTCGTCCAACCCCGTTAGCCCCCCTGCTTCCATGGAAGACCGGATGGAGATGCGGGAGACTGGATGGACCTTTTCCACCGTGTGGCAGAATTCAACGGTTGGAACGACGCTGCGACACTCAGGCAGGTCTAATTTGTTCTTCAAGGACATGCCCGAGTTTGGTTTGAAAATCACAAGACTTATTTCAAGGATTGGGAGATATTCAAAACCACCGTTCTTGTAGGCCTTTACAAGTTCTGTTCGAAAAGAAAGAGCTGAGGCCCTTCTCCAATCAAGGATTCAACTACTAAACGAGCCTGTCCTGGTATGCGTAGAGGAGATGAAACGCCTGTTTCGCCGCGCCGACCATAACATGACCTTAGGTGAGAGAGTGAAATTCCTAATGCGAGGCGTTAAAAAGTCGCTTTTTGCGGGGCTTGTCTGGAACCCGCCGAGAACTGTGGAAGAATTTGAAACTGAAGCATCGACCATCGAGAAGACGTTGGCTACCCGGATGCGCCACTACGAGCGACCACTTCAACCAGACTACTCGTGCCACTACCTCAGCGAAACTGCAAGCGGAGAGAACCTTTGGGACCTCATCAGGAAGATCGTGCGAGAGGAGCTGCGCCGAATGCTGCCATCATCGCAGCAACCCCAGGTGGCGACGCTCGCGGACGTCGTCCGTGATGAAGTTCAGCAGGCGCTCGGCGTTCCTAAGGCGACGATTCCGACGGCTCCAGAGCATGAATCAGCAGCGATAGACTATGCAGCTGCATTATGTCCTCCTGCACCCCGACGCAACCTCCCAAGCCCTCGTCGCTACCATCCTGCTTCCGAAAGCCGCCCCTTGGCCCCCGCCCGCTAAGTCTACAAACGATCTCCAATTCCCAGGAAATGCGACACCTGGAGGACATCTAACAACCGACCGCTCTGTTTCCATTGTGATGAGGCAGGACACATCCTCCGCCACTGCCCGTACAGGCGGATCGGCCTCCGTGATTTCGCTGTCGACGCTCCACGACCCCGCCCTGGCGAGCGACCACAAGAAATCAATGACTTCCTTCGCAGCGGATATCACTCGTCGCCAAGGGGTCTGTCACGCTCCCCATCGCCGTAAAATGCCCGATTTGCGTCGCCGGGTAGCAGCTACGTGAAAGGACGGTCTCCTAGCCCCCGTAAGGGAAACTAAAGGCAGCAACCTTTGGAGGTGAGGTTGCTCAACGGCGAAAAGAAAAAGATCCTCCGCCGCCGACGACCACTAACGACGACGCAGCTAATTCACTGCCGCTCCACACGACGACATCGACGACAACACGACCAGAGTGCAAGCCGATACCGCCGCCAAGCTAAGTAATAACGGTATGCCCCGGCCATGACCTGAAGAAACGACGCAACCGAAATCGGACACCAAGGCCCACGTGCATTGCGAGGACGCGAACAAGCTACCTTGAAGTTGATGTCGACGGTCGCAGAGTCATTGCCCTAGTAGACACCGGAGCTGACTATTCAGTCATCAGTGAATCGTTAGCCTCCCAGCTCAGGAAGGTTACAACCGCTTGGGATGGCCCGCTAATTCGCACCGCAGGTGGCAACCTGATTACTCCATCGGGACGATGTACTGCAAGAATAACCGTAAATGGGCGTACTTACCCCACTAGCTTTGTGGTCTTGCAGCAGTGCTCCCGCGACGTGATTTTAGGCATGGACTTCTTAAATTAAATTGGGGCTATCATCGACCTCCTATCCAATCTCATCAAGCTCTCTGCAGACAAAGCCATACCTACTATGACGACTTCGACGCAACATGTCGCTCTAAACGTCCTCGACGGAGAATTGACCGTGCCGCCCCGATCAAGCGTCGCCGTCAGTGTAGGTAGTACAGACATCGAAACCGCTGAAGTTATCGTCGAAGGAAATATCCAATTGCTCTTGGAACGAGGTGTCGGCATCGCAAGAGGCCTCGCAAAATTACGGAGAGTACAAGCTCAGGTGCTGGTAACAAATTTCACTGAAGAATACCGGCATCTCAACAAGAGCACCACCATCGCTTTTCTCGACGAATTAGCGGACCTCAAAGACGTATTCGCCCTCCATGACCAACCACTGGAAGACGAACCGGACCAATTCCGTCAGTCCACATTTGACACACACCCAGCATTGACCCACAGCAGGAAAAACCAGATTTGCAGTCTTCTTCGAAGCTACAGGGAGTGCTTCTCGTCGTCATCGAAGGTACGACAAACACCACTGGCCAATCACCGCATTATAACGGACGAACACGCCCGACCTCCACGCCAAAGCCCTTATCGTGCATCGCCGCGAGAACGGCAGGCCATTCGCGATCAAGTTGAGGAAATGCTGCGTGATGACGTAATACAGCCATCGAACAGCCCCTGGGCGGCACCAGTCGTTTTGGTCAAGAAGAAAGACAGCACACTTCGCTTCTGCGTTGATTACCGCCTCTTGAATAGCATAACGAAGAAGGATGTCTACCCGCTTTCCCGCATCGACGACACTCTCGACCGGCTCTGCAATGCAAGGTACTTCTCATCGATGGACCTGAAGAGCGGATATTGGCAAATTGAGGTCGACGAAAGAGATCGCGAGAAGACCGCATTCATCACACCGGACGGCCTTCATGAGTTCAAGGTGATGCCATTTGGCATCTGCTCCGCACCAGCCACGTTTCAACGAGTAATGGACAGAGTCCTGGCAGGCTTGAAGCGGCAAATTTGCTTGGTATATTTTGACGACGTTGTTGTCGTCTCGTCAAAGTTTGAAGACCACCTAAAACGACTAAAGGCAGTGCTGGAAACCATCAAGACATCGGGACTAACGCTAAAAGCAGAGAAGTGCCACTTCGCCTACGAAGAACTGCGGTTCGTAGGTAACATCGTTAGTAAGGATGGTGTTCACCCAGACCCGGAAAAAACAGCTGCAATATCACAATTCCCACCGCCTGTCGACAAGAAAGCAGTGCGCCGATTCCTTGGGTTGTGCGCTTATTATCGACGATTTGTCAGAAACTTTTCGCGCATCGCCGATCCGTTGACGCAGCTCGCAAAAGCTGACGTACCTTTCAAAGGGTAAGTGCCGCAAGGAGAAGCCTTTGACGAACTCAAGCGCCGCCTACAATGCCCTCCTCTAATTGGCCACTTTAATGAAAACGCCGAGACCGAAATTCACACTGACGCGAGCAGTGTGGGCCTAGGAGCCGTTCTCGTCCAGAAAAGTGCCGGACTGGATAAAGTAATCGCCTATGCTAGCAGGTCCCTCACAAACGCCGAACTCAATTACTCGACGACCGAGAAGGAGTGCCTCGCGATCATCTGGGCCACTCAAATTTCGTCCTTACATACACGGCCGACCATTCAAGGTGGTAGGCGACCATCACGCGCTATGCTGGGTGGCTAATTTGAAAGATCCCTCCGGCCGCCTTGCCAGATGGAGCCTACGACTTCAAGAATTTGGCATGACCTTAGTCTATAAGTCGGGCCGGAAGCATTCCGACGCTGACTGCTTATCACGCGCTCCCGTCGACGCTCCCCCGAAGGACGATGATGACGACGCCTTTTTGGGACAGGTATAGGCTAGCAGTTTTGCAGAACAGCGATCAGACCCTGAGCTGAAAGCGCTAGCCGATTCCTTAGAAGACAGCTTCCCCTCCTAGTGCATTCACGCGACATTTATCATTGTTCGCGTTAAGCAATGGCCTCCTCGTGAAGAACTTTGCACCCAACAGAACCGCGAAACCTCTTGTAGTGCCTAAAAACCTCTGGCAGGAAATTCCGCAGGCGTTGCACGATGAGCCCACAGCATGCCACCTCGGATTTGCGCGCACGTTGCATCGAATCAATAAGAAGTACTACTGGCCGCGACTGCCTGCCGAAGTTGCCCACTGCGTGAAGACGTGTCGTGAGTGCCAGCGACGCAAGTACCCGCCGATCAGACCAGCAGGACTACTAAACCCGATTCCACCCCCAATCATGCCCTTTCAACAAATTGGGATGGATCTCCTTGGCCACTTTCCATCTTCTTCTATGGGTAACAAGTGGATCATCGTGGCCACTGACTACCTTATCCGCTACGCCGAAGCAAAAGCTCTACACATTGGTACCCCGGCAGAAGTCGCCAAATTTCTAGTCGAACAAATTCTCTTGCGACACGGCTCCCCAGAAGTGCTCATCACGGACAGGGGAACGGCGTTTACGGCAGAGTTGACGCAAGCCATTCTGGAATACAGTCACACAAGCCATCGACGAACAACTGCGTACCATCCCCAGACCAGTGGCCTTACGGAGCGCCTGAACAAAACAATCGCGGACATGATCGCTATGTACGTCGACGCTGAACACAAGACCTGGGACGCCATCTTGCCGTACGTGATCTTCGCGTATAACACGGCAGTCCAGGTGACGACCAGAGCGACCCCGTTCAAGCTTGCGTACGGTAGGGAGCCCAAGACGGCGCTCGACGCAATGCTACCGCACCTAACCAACGAGGACAACCTCTACGTCGTCGCCTACCTGCAGTGTGCAGAGGAAGTCCGACGACTCGCACGGCTGCGTATTAAAGACAAACCGCGCACCGACAGCCGACGATACAACTTACGACGGCGCCACGCAGAGTACAATCCAGGAGACCAAGTGTGGGTTTGGACACCAATTCGCCGTCACGGACTTAGTGAAAAGTTGTTGCGTCGATATTTTGGGCCGTACAAAATCATTCGCCTCGTCGGACCACTGGACTAATAGGTCATTTCAGACGGAACGTCAGCATCACAACTGCGGCGCGCACGCCCAGAAATTGTACATGTTGTACGACTGAAGCCATATTATGCGCATTAAAGAATCTGTGGTGTTTAAACTTCGCAGTGTTTATGTTTAAGTTGCTTTACATCGAGGCGATGTTTTTTTAAGGGGGAGTAATGCCGCGAAACCTTCAAAACAGTATTTGTTTTTAACAGCCGCCGGCATACGGCCTTATCACTCTGATTCTGGATCGCGTAATAGTTCCGTATTCTTTGTTTGTTAATGCTCGATGTCGCGAGTCACACCTTTATCAGTTTTCGTTGTTGCGCAAGATGCACCGAGATCTATCCTGAAGATTCCGGCCACTCGTGTGTCTTTCTACAATGTTGCAGCCTCTCCTGGTAGATGTTTGCGACGTTATTTAGATTGTTCTGAGTAGCCTTTAAATTGAGCGTTGACGAGTGTGACGGGCATTCTTTGCCAGATGACCGACGAGCACGTTTGTTGCTATCGCCGCCGCCGAGTTGCCTAGTTCTTTTGCGGGCGCAAGTCAGCCCCAATAAAGAGTTATTTCAGTACCATCACGCCTGTGTCTTCTTTTGGCGTGTACGGCCTTGTCACCACTACGTGACAGTATTGAAAGATTTGGCAGGCCTCTACCTCCTCTGTCAGTATATCGTGCACAGCATTATTGGCCACTGTCTTAATCTGTAATGGGGAGACCGATTGCTTTTGTATGCCAAATTTTATTCTAAAGAATAAAACTTCAGTTGGTAGATTGCGCTTAACCTGAACGTTTGTCCAATTTCTTTGTCCGTGTTCAAATAAGCAGTGTAGCATTTATGAGAAGATGTTCCAACTTGCCCAGTCCCAAGCACTTCTTAGCTTTTGTATGATCTTCCTAATAATTTGTTCAATCCTAGCCTTATGACATTTGGCGAGTCATAGATATGGTAGTTTATTTTTATATATTTTATTTTATTTACATTGTACTGGAGACCTTTTTCTTCGAAGAAGGATGCGAAAATCAATGTGATGAAGAAATAATTAAAAAAAATAAAAATTTTTGTATGACATACCCAGATACCCGTCTACAAATAACCTGGAAGCATGAATTGCCACACATATAAGCAGTTTATATTATGTCAATATTAAGAATAGTGCAAAATACAACCAGGTAAAAACTCTCTCAGTGGTCAAAAATATTGCCAATGGCATTCCTGAAATATTCACTAATGAAAACCTCCCCAGGCAGTACATTCCAGTCCCGATTGTTCGTGGGAAAAGGAAGCATTTCTTGATGTTGGTTCTGGCGAAATGGGGAGTAAGCTATAATTGTGTGTGTCTTGTTTTTCGAGTGAAGGATAGTGTGACATGAAGTGTTGCCTGTTTTTCGAGCTTTCCGTGAATTAAGGAGTGTAAACAGTCTAATCTTGCTATCTTTCGTCGGGTACAGAGCTGCTTTATTTGGTTCGTTTCCATAAGCAGAGATGGAGAATCAGAATTTTTGTATTTGTTATGGATGAACCGGACGGCCCGCCTCTGAATATTTCTCCCCGCGCGATGTCTCTTTTCGTCTGAGGGTTCCACGCCAGGGCGGCGTACTCGATTTTTTGACCGAATAGTAGACTCATAAGCTTTTCAACTCGTGTCCTAAAAATCCAAGTTCTTTCATTGCAGATGAAGTTATATAGAAAATGTGATCACTCCATGTTAGCTGGTAAACCAATATTACGCCTAAATACTTATAATTTTACTTCAGTCACGTGTATGTTATTGAGGGCGCAGACAAAATTCCGAGGCATCTTCTTTCTTGTAATACGCATAAATACGGTTTTCTCAAGGTTTAGTGACATTCCGCATTGGTTACACAAACCGCAACATTATTCGAAGATGTATTAAGCTGGGCTTGATCTGAACCCGAGATAATTTCTTTAAATAGAATACAATTATCAGTAAAAAAATTTGCTTTAACATTTTCATCTATAAAAGAGACGAAATCATTTATATGAACTGAAAACAATAAAGGACCCAACATACTCCCTTGTGGAGCACCAGAGGTAAATTGATGTTGGGGGTGGGAACAGAAGCTGTCAATCTCCACATACTGTGTTCTTTGTTTTAAGTAAGCAGAAATTCAGATTATGAGTGGCGCAAGTACTCCAATTATATTAAGCTTTATTAGCTGTTTATTGTGCAGAACCTTATCGAAAGCCTTGCTGAAACCGAGGTATATGACGTCAATTTTTCTGGATTTGTCTAGCATTGCTCTAAAGGTGTGAATGTCTGTAAATAATTCCATAGTAGTTGAAAACTTGTTTCTGAAGCAATGCTGGCATGACCTATGAGCTCAATTGGAATTTAATATCTTTAATAAATGGATTGGGTATATCACCCTGCCGATGGCAAAGGTGATCCTGCTGATGGCAAAGGCTTGTACAAGTCTTAGAAAGTTAGTTCACCTGAGAGGTATTGTTTGTTTAGCGCGGCCTTCGACTTTCCTTATTGTTTCTTCGTGAGGACCATTTTAAGTAGCCGTATACCTAGATCCTATGTTTTCCACTCTTGGGATGGCACTCCATCTGCCTTCAGTTAAGTTGTCGGTAGTTCTTTGTCCAATACACTGCGTAGTGGCTGACACACGAGCATCTCAGACTTTCTAGAATAGAATTTGCGGTCTGTAGCGACAAGGTATTCCTAAAGTAACTGCAAACTAGTTGCCAAACCGCTGACAATGAGGGCGCCATATAACCATCTGGAAGCGGTCGCCAATCATCATTGTCTCCAAATCTAGAAAAATTTACAAATTGAAAATCGGACATGGGATCCAGTAAAGCATAAACAATTATTTGGAAAATAAGGACTCCTCTCTTTATTTATGATTTTCTTCAGAGTTGACTTAGGTCGTTATGATGTAAATCAAGGGACACCATCTCGACGCGCAAAATAAAGACACGCGAGTTATCCTGAATCTGGAGATCTCAAAGCCCTTCGATAACATCAAACAGAACAATACCAGAAATCTTACAAGATCTCGAAGTAGGCAACAAAACAACTACATAAGGAAATTTCAAAGTGAGACCTAAGCATCCAAACTGGAGATACAAGTCGTAAAAGTTTTGCTCCGGCTCAGTTCCTTCACACCTGAATTTGAACGACACAGGGATCAAGCTTCATTAAAGCTAGAATATGGTGGGCCTAACTGCAGTCTGTACGCGGACAACATGCTCTATGTCGCAGTTGGTGGAAATATAAAAATTGATAACCCTTCAGGCTGCCGTGAAAACGGTTGCAATAAATATGGTACAAAAGGCTGCACTAGATCTCACCCCTCTGAAGAAATATATGTACGCTCTTCCGCATTGTTTTTTATCAGCACATAACACGCATTGTGAAGAAACGAGGTTAATAATCACTTTGTCACGTCAGCAGTTCATGGAAGGATTAAATAAAAATAACGGAACCCGAAATTATAGGATCATTACTCTTTCCGGTGTCTCAATGCGCGCACTGAATTTTATATCGCTTCCTTATTAAATTTCGTGCCATGCGTTCTCGCGAACGCTGGCCAGTCGGGGATCGTAAACAAAAAAGGCAGTGCTTGTTCATGATCGACATTCACGCACACAGTGTCACACCCTAGTACACAAGATCTATTAAGATAACTCTATATAAATAGATAAAGTCTCTAGATAAAGTCTATTAAGATAACTCTTATTAGGTGAACTGCCAAAGCCTGTTCTTCCTGCTCTTATTATTCGTCTCTCTTTTGCCTCTTCTCTTTACCTATATCTATTCATTCTCTCTCTTGGCCTCTCATTTTAGGGCGAAAGCCTTTGACGTACGTCTCATGCTGTCGTGAATAAAATGCGTCCCGCTTTTCAGCCGGATGCGATTGGTCGAGGCGGGATGACGTCATAATAGGCTCGACCAGTTACAGAGCACCACTACAGTATGTGCGAATGTGTGCTTTATATGATTTTATGGCAATCAATTATCAATTATTATTTATTACCTGAGTGTTTTTCGATTCGTAATTACCGAATAAGTATGTACTTCATTCTTTAGCTGATGCCTAATAAATAATATATAGTTGCCTGCTTAACGAATAACACACAATTAACTTATTACTAATTAGGGGTAGTTGTGTAGCAGCTAGAATTAGGCACTCAGGCTTTCTCCTAAAGTCGCTCGTAATGTACTAGTCATTACTGCTCCTTACCAGGTATGTTTTGTCATTTCTATCAATTGTTATCGTTACAAGCCGTCATAAGACACATTAGTCACTAAAATTCATTAGTAGTCATCGCATGTAATTAGTAGGTTTTTTAGTCTTTACTACACATTTTTAATCATTTTAGAAATTTAAATTTAATTGGGTTCCTTTGAACGCATCAATGTTCACAGGTGCTCTGTAATTGGTTTATAGGAAAGAAAAGGCGAACTTTCTTACTGTCGGAATCTCGCCGAAACATCTTGCCTGCGCGAGATTTTCACCATGAGCCTAGACAGGCTTCCGCCTTAAAATCTCTAGCTTAATGGCATGCCGCGCGAAAACATTGCGGGCACCCTCTAGAGTTTTGGCGCACCACCGTTTGGCGCACCGCATGACGGCAGCATTAGCCACGTGCCAACACAAACGTTGCCACTCGTTTGATCACTACCTCTGTTGTTGTAGCTTTCCTAATTACATGCCATTAGCATACAGTCTTTGGAACCTGCGAGCAATAATTAAGCAACTAAGAGATACGATTGTGATCGGACGACAGGAAATCCTCCGTATGTTGTACCGTGATTTCAAAGATGACAGCTTGACTTCCTGTGAATATTGGCAACGAAGGAAACGGCTGGGATGATTTTAGATAGCTTTATATTTATCGATGAGATACGCTTGTTGAGGGCGCTATACTGAGATGCATATTATATGCTTAGTCTTACCTCTATATCCTTGCATTGCATCGGGTGCAAATAAAATTTGTTGAAGACGGCTATTGTTAATGAAATGTGCGCAAGATTGTAATATAACATGTGTGTAGAAAGACTGCACAAATGGCAGAGGGGAGTCCACGTTAGACGGCTCCTAATCGGGTGTTTTCTAAATCCCGCCATACTAAAACACGTGGGCCCGGCATTTAGTGATAATTCTGCGGGCAGTATGCTTATCTATACAACATGGTGTGGGCCCGCCAGAAAAATACAATAATGAAAGCTATAAAACAGCCAACAAGAAAAGGCTGGGAGGCGGCCCTGTCCAGCTCGAGCCTAAAGGCCCAGCGTGTCCTGGTCCAGAAAGCTTGGGCAGCGGCGGCCAATGGCGTCCCGGAATAGGGTCTGCCACTCAGCTCCACAACCAAACACACCTCTCTTCCCAAATCATACGATTGTAAATAAATGTTTTCTCCTCCTCCTCTGCCACATGCGAACGCCAAATTTGATGGGTGTGCTCAACGACTTCCGAAGCCGCGTTTCTGGCACAGCCGGGGCGCGGTTTCAGAAACACTCCGAGAGACACCAACTTGTTCTATCCCATTTACCGGAGGTTTCAGCCCGTCCCCTGCATGTTTTCATATCGACGACATCCAAGGCGGTGCGTGCCGCGTGGAGAACTTTCGTTACGCTCTTGTCGTATGTTGCTGATACCAGAAGTAGTTTATCTCCGCTTATATGAAAAAATATAAATTGAAATTGTTCTTCCAGCAATTAATTGTATCCCGATTTTAAAATCAGCTGTTGGGGCTTTCTGTAGAGCAAACAATGTTTAAGAGACAAAGATTCAAGGCGAAACGTGTAGGATATAGCAAAGGATAGGAATAAAGCAAAACGTATAAACAAGACACTACAAACTTGTTACATGCATCCATCGAATATAGGGTGACAATCATCACAGTATTATGCTATAAATAATAAAAGAAGAATAATAATTTCTTTTGACTTCTTTATATGACTACTTTCCTCTTCAGTGCTTTTAGGGCACTTCCATTTTAAGCTGCCACCCTAAGGTACCTGCAACAAAACTCACTGCACAGGCGAAGATCCTAATAAATATATTTTCTTGCGGCCTGTTATTCAAGGGGTTCGAGCCTTTTGTGTGTCTTAAGCCCTGTCATCCGCGATCGCATGATCAAGAAACCGTGCAACACTGTCGAAAAGAAATTTAAAATATCGCATGATCAAGAAAATCTGTAACCACTGTCGAAACGAAAATTTAAATATCGCATGATTAAGAAAACGCGCAACCACTGTCGAAAAGAAAATTAAAATTGAGAGAAGGGAAACTAAAAATTCCAGGTGGTCGAATTTTCCCCGATACTCTACTGCAGACCATTTTTCTGTGCTTCTCCTCTCACTTCTACTTCCACTGTAACTAGAAACTGCAGACGTTAACCTTTTACTTTCTAATGTTCCGAAAGTGGAACATACTAAGCCTGACTTTTTATTTTCTTCCCCATCTAACGCGGATTTTTTATTTTTGTTTTCAAATACTCACTGATGCTTGTAGGAAACATTGCAATTTAAATCTTTATTATCAAGGTATTTAGAATCCCTGTATAAATGCTCACAAAAAGGCATATTTTGCGTTCCTTCAGCGCAATACGTTTGTTGAATTATTTCGCAAAGAAAGTGTAACGTTGCAAGAGCAAAGCAGAACTAAAATATCGACATGGGGTTAGGTATTACTGGGCAAACAATTAAAAAATAATGAAGACAATCTAGTATTCAGGCTTGAGAGTTTTATGCGAGTGTTCCATTTTTCAAAAATTGTTGCTTTAAGGCGTCAAAAAGCAGCGTAGACTGGCGCATGCATTTCGCCGTGTGTTTCTCCTTTTTCGGCATGTTGCTCGCACCCTCTAGGGTCAGTTTGGCACAAACTTTAACAATATCTTTCCTTCGCATTATTTTCACATTTCGTTTTTGTCTGGCACGAGGAAGGAGCAGCATTCAACTGCAGCGCTTAGCCGCATCAATCATTCTAAACGTGATCAATGAAGGAAGAAGAAGTGGAGGTTTCCGAACGTCTGAAGCTAGCGCTCTTCCACTTTTCTGGTTTTTATATCGCTGTGAGCTATTTGTGATCTCGACATCCTTCGGGATGGCGGGCGCACGACCCCTGCGCCCACCCGCCACCATCGAACAGGCTACAGCGTACTCAACGGGTCACCTTGACGTCGCGGACGTGGAGCTTCCAGACTCGGCAGTGAGTGAGTGAGTGAAAAAACTTTATTGAGGTCTTTTGGTTAGTCTCGGAGAGTCTTCTTGCAGCCACTTCTTCACCACCGTTGGAGACTCCTTAGCACGGGTGGTTCCCTCATTCCAGGGCTCCACTGGTCCTGGCTACCTCGCATGCGTGCTGCAGCAATGCCCTTTGGGCGGTGAGCTCGCAGTCATCAGACTCGGCAGATGACTCCACAGTGACTGAGATGGATTCCGACAACAGCTACACGCCTGTACAGTCGCACCGCCTGAAAAGGAAGCTGCGCCGAACATCAGTAATGAGTGAGACACCAAAGAAGAATGCTGAAAAGCAAGGGATCTTTTCCGTGGCCTTCGTACCAATAACGGCGAATCTGAATGTGATAAATAGACAGCACCTGACCCAGTTTTTCGACCAGCTGGTTCCCGATGAAGTTGACAAAGTCAGAATTAATCCCTGGAAGAATGTCCTGACCGTGGATGTCAAATCCCAGGCTACAGTGGACAAGCTAAAAGTAATTGGTGCGCTATGCTACATGCCGGTCCGTTCCTTTCATGCACATGGGAAAAAGACTACTGCAGGTGTAATCAGCGACGTTGATCCCGAGATAAGTGAAAGCGATCTCTGCACGCTGATCAAATCTACGGCGCGCATTGTGGATGTTCATCGATTCGGCCGCTCAAAGTGCGTTAAATTAGTCTTTGAAACTGAATCCTTCCCATCCCACTTTAAAGTGGGCTATGTGAGACACCCAGTTCGAATGTATGTTCCAAGACCTGTTCAGTGCCACAAGATCGGACATGTGAGCGCCGTTTGTCGAAACGAGGTATCCTGCCGTCGATGTGGCGGTACGCATCCTCATGACGCATGCCAGACGGAGACTGTCAAGTGTGCGAACTGCTCGGGTGCCCATGAAGCGACGGCTAAGGACTGTCCTAAAATTCGGGATGAAAAACGTATACTAAAAAAGATGGTGAGAGATAACTCGACTCATCAAGAAGCGGCCGCGTCTATTCGTCGCAAGCACCGTTCCCGACGCCGACACAAGGAATCGGAAGGCAAGCCTAGCCTGGATAAGTCAACTTCAGAGTTAACGTCAGCTCAGGTACCACAACAGATTGAGTCTAATCCCGTTAAGAGTACTCTTGCTGTAATGTCGCAGACAGTGTCACAGGCCAAGGATCAGACAGAGGCTGTTGTATTACCTACCGCCTCTGATGCCAAGTGGCCAGCTCTACCATTAAAGGCCAACGCCAGGCCTAATCCCAGTTTGGTTGCCACACGTACTGACAATTCCGACAACCCCGACAGCCAGCAGGTAAAAGAAATGCTGAAACAACTGGTTCGTTCAATGCGGGTGCTGCTCTCCAGCATCAACACGCAAACAGCAAAGTTTGCTGTTCAGTTTTTAGACGCATTTGAGCCGCTCTTGGCGGCATTGCAATAATTCACAATGGCGCAACAAACTAACCCCCACCTCTGTGACGATACACTTGCGCCGCAGTGTAGTGATGCAATGGAATGCCCGAGGCCCGCGTGGTCGGCTGAGTGACTTCCGACAGCGGGTACAGAAGTACCGCTTTCCTGTGATTGTGGTCTGTGAGCCCAACATGCCGGCTGCTTTCCGCCTTTCTGGATATGTTCTGCTATAGTCTAGAGAAGCAAACGAAACAAGCAAAGTGCTGGTATGTGTACGCCAAGACATTGCGCACGTCCGCCATGCTCTGCAGCCCCACAACACGAACCACTACCTTTGTTTGACGTTAACCCTGAAAGGACGAGTATGTTCTGTAATTGGCGCTTATATTCCACCGAGGGATGGCTTGGACAAATCATATCTATTTTCAACAATCCAGTGTTGCGCAGCTCCTCGTATTATTGTGGGGGACTTTAATGCTCATCACCCTCAGTGGGGTAGTGCAATAATGAGCAATAGAGGAAGAGACCTGGCAGACTTTATGCATACGCAAGATCTCGTCAATATAAACGACGGCTCACCGACGTTTCTACGCGGAACAACCTACAGCAGCTGCTTGGATGTGGCGTTTGTTTCCAGAAGCCTGCATCCATCCATT
Organism: Amblyomma maculatum; assembly: GCF_055883805.1. NCBI lineage: Eukaryota > Metazoa > Arthropoda > Arachnida > Ixodida > Ixodidae > Amblyomma > Amblyomma maculatum. The sequence goes on from NC_139353.1 coordinate 119,173,608, forward strand.
TCTTGGTGTAGGAATGTGGAAACACATGGAGTGGTCACATACCAACGTACATATGCATTAAGTGGTTTGCACCTGCCACTTCACCTCGTGTGCAATACACAGATTGGCCCCCCTTTAGGGCAGCGGTGGAGACTTCCAGCGTGGACCTCCAGTCACCATCTCAAATAGAGGGACTCATTACTTCCTCTCTCAGTGAGAACACTCGCTATGTTAGTGTGCCGGTGTCAGTGTCCAGCATCGACGTGGAATTCGAGCGACTTCGCGCGATCCGTCGGCGGGCTGAAAGGAAGCACAGAAGAACGAAATCCGCGCAAGACCTCGCACTTTCTCGCCGAGCTAAACGACAAGTTTTGCGTCACCTGGAGAGGTTAGGACAACAACGTTGGAGACGGTTCTGCTCATCACTGGATCCCCGTAAGCCCCTGTCGCGTATCTGGCATGTTGCGAGAAGCTTGCGCACACCTCCGCGAGAAAGGCACCCTTTTCGTGCCCTGGCCCTTTACCAACGCCGCATTGAAGTTGACGTAGCTGAAGATTTTTTAAAATGGTTGTGGGCACAAACCAGGCACAGTTACCAATTTCAGAGGTTTTTGCACCACCTTCGCCGAATCATCAATACGACGTGCCCTTTACAATAGCTGAATTACATGCCGCTCTTGCTTCTTGTCGACATTCATCTGCACCTGGTCCTGACGGGATTACTTATTCAACCTTATCGAACCTAGGTAAGGATGGTAGAACTGCACTACTTAATTATTTCAATGATATATGGGCTTCTAGTACTGTTCCCGAACACTGGAAAATTAGCCACCTGGTTGCTCTTTTGAAGCCTGGAAAGCCTCCTCTCGAACTTACCTCATACCGGCCAGTTGCCCTAGCAAGCTGTGTTGGAAAAGTTATGGAGCGCATGGTGCTGGCAAGACTTGAGTGATATCTAGAGAGTAATGATCTTTATCTGAATATGATGACTGGATTTCGCCGCGGACGCTCTTCCATTGGTAGCGTCATCGACCTTGTGGCGACAGTAGAACACGAAAAGCGTCACCGTCGACTAGTAGCTGCTGCATTTTTAGATATAAAGGGAGCTTACGACAACGTCCTCCATGAAGCTATTCTTGATGGACTTGACGACGTGGGAGTTGGTGGCCGGCTGTACTTGTGGATTGTAAGCTATCTCAGCGGCCACTCTGCATATGCTGACGACATCTGCATCTGGGCCTCTGGTTCAACGCGCCCACAACTACGTGCGAGACTGCAACGAACTGTGTCATCAACATCGATGTACTTACGGCGTCAAGGTTTATATTTAGCGGCAGAAAAGTGTGCAGTGATCGCTTTTACGGGAAAATGTGTCAGCCGCTACCCGATTACCCTTCATGGAGTCGTAATACCATACGTCTCCGGGCACAGATTCTTGGGAGTAATTATTGACCACCGACTATCTTGGTCGAAACATATTGCTATGGAGAAGAAGAGGCTAATTAATTTTTGCCATGTACTTCGTTACATAGCTGACATCAAATGGGGTCCAACTGAGCGCTCCTTAATACGGCTTTACGAGGCTCTGTTTGTTGGCTACATCCGGTACAGTCTCCCAGTACACTCTAGTATGAGCATTTCCTGCTTGCGGACTTTAGAGAGCGTGCAAGCGCAGGCACTGAAAATATGCCTTGGACTGCCCAGATGCACCTCTAACATAGGCACAATTGAAGAGGCACACGCTCGCCCAATGTCCATATACTTGTCACACGAACCACTTCGCGTATATTTAAGAGAACTTACAAGACACCGTTTTCACCCACTCAGCAGGATTCTGGATGAGAGGCCGGACTGCAGTTTTACAAGTGCACTCCGCTGCCATCAGTCGCAAGTACCGACAGGATATGACCTCCCATATCGTCCCACCCAACCACCATGGACGATGGATAAACCTTTGGTGCACCTTCGTGTTCCCGGAATACTAAAGAAATCAATGGTACCAGTTAGTGGACTCAAACAACTTACTCTGGCACACATCTGGTCAGAATATCCCAGTTATATTCACGTATACACCGATGGATCTGTGTCAGCACAGGCATCCGCTGCAGCTGTGGTCATACCAGCTCAGAAAACGACTCTGCATTTCCTTTTGGGACATACCTCTACATCAACCGCTGCCGAACTTGTAGCCGTTCGGGAATCTATTCGCTATATACGTGGGGAACCACCTCAAAAATGGTGTATATTCACGGAATCGAAGGCTGCATTACAAATTTTGGAAAACTTCTTACGCCACACTGCCTATCAGTCCCTGGCACTAAACATTATGGAGCTCATCACATCTGCCCAGCTGCAAGGCCACATGATAATGTTTCAATGGATTCCTGCCCACTGCGGCCTCCATGGGAATGAGCAGGCCGATGTTGAAGCGAAAAGCGCACTCATCAATGGCTTCCAAACAGCTGTGCATTTTCAAGGGCGGATACGACGTGTCTTCTAAAGAGTTATATGAATATTGCTTCAGCAGCTTACTGGGCTCGACCAGACGCCCGACACATCCGACTAAGAAGGCTCGATCGAACATTTAAAGTTAATGTTCCGCGTGATATTCCGGGTCATCAGACGTGCTTGATACATCGACTTCGTTTAAACGTGGCTTTCACGCGCAAGTACTTACATTTAATTGGACAGATGGACTCACCGGAATGTTCAACTTGTGGCATCCCAGAGAATGTGGACTATGTATTACTGGTGTGCCCAAAGTATGCGAACGAAATAAATGTGCTGGCTGCTTCCTTGAAGCGTTTAGACAAGAGTCCTCTGTCGGAGGAACAGCTGCTGGGCGCTTGGCAGGACAAGGGGAAGGGCGTCCAGGCAGTGCGCGCTCTTTGCCGTTATTTGAGCGCCAGTGGACTTGATTCACATTTGTAAAGCAATCTGCTGTGTCTGTATATATATTTCATATGCCTTCTCATACATCGTCACCCATCATGACCTTCTTTCTTCTCTCCTTCCCCTTCCCCAGTGCAGAGTAGCAGGCCAGATTTGAATTATTCGGGCCAACCTCTCTGCCTTTTCCTTTCAATAAATCCATCTATCTATCTATCTGAATGTAAGTAGAAAACGACTTCGCGGCTAGTTTATGTTTTGCTACTGCACTTTTCAACGCAATAACTCTTTTTATAAATTATGGCACAAAGCGTCCTCACACTGGAGGCTGCAATTGACCTTTTCTTCGGCCTTCTGGACGACAAACGCGAAGGTGCGTCTATATACCAATTCCCGCCTGATTAAGATGGCATTATTACTGACGAAGAGCATGTGAACAAGAATTACTTTTCTGAAGTTGTTCCCGATGATGTTTGCGGACACGTTGAAGTTATGCAGTACTGTGATGAAGAGGTTGTTGATTCGCCTACTGCATATCTGTGTCCCGTGCAACGACGAAAGAAATCAGTGGGGAAGCAGTCAACTGCTGTAAAAAGGCGCAAGTCATCAAACAAGCCTGGAAATACAAATACGCCTAAGAGCTCCGTTAGCGCAGTATGGGGTGACCGTGCTACGTTCGACAAAACACTTCCCGGAGAGAACCCTCCTTTGTTGCTAAAGGCATTTTCTGAGCTAGCGGACATGAGCCCATCCATGATGTTCAGCAAAATTATTTCTGCAGAATATCTTGGTCACTGGCTGAGCTGACTGCAAGGTACTCGATCCAAAAGGGGGAGGAGGTGGCCGTCACAGGAGCGGACATAAGTCAGTTTTCTGGGCTCTTACTTTTCCACCTGAAGACTCCGTTCATCTGAGGACTCGTATTGCAGCACCGCAGGCAGAAGACGTTCGTATGCCTTTAGTTGCAACAGTGATGACCCGCATGCGTTCCGGCAGCTGAAAACCCTTATAAAAATTTTATGTGTGTGTCTGATGAGAGTATGTTGCTCTTTCACAATGGAGACACCAGAGCATCTTCTGAGATTCAAATGAATTTTCTCTTGAGTTCTTACTGTGTGTCTAAAACAAATTTGCCACCGTGTTTCTGGTTGGTGCTTAATGTGAGCATTTCTTGTGAGTTCTTCATGAGTATTTACCAATGAGCGTCTGGTGGCTTTCACTTTAGTTTTTGATGTGATCTTGGTTACCGACACTACATGTAACTGAGTTAGTGCCGGTATTTTTAGTTACAAAAGCCAAAGACAGACATTGCATTTTGTGAAAATGGTTTTTTTTATTCATAATGTGCAGCACAGCTTGGATGCCATTCACATGCCTGTTTTCTATGCTATGCAAGGAAATAAACTTACTTTATTTCCCTGCACAGCATAGAAGACAGGCCATTTTCGAGGTGAAGTGGCATTTTCGTGAAGTAGTCGCACGTGTACCCTAACAAATACAAAATGAAATCGCTTTGTATTAATGTTCACAATACTTAAAATAATTCAAGCTTCATTTCCAGCTCATGGATAAGCTTACGCACACTTCAGCACATGCCGTTGAAGCATTCATATGTGGAACCAAGTTTGGTGGAAGACTCATGAGATAATTTCAGACACAAGAGCCATGACTCACTGTGTTCTCCTGGCACCTGTACATTTCAAACCCTCATAGTTAGCAGTTGGTGGGAGAAACATGCTGCACCGTTCGCAGAGAAAACACAAAACCATAACTTTCAGACACATCATACATGGTACGAAATTTGGTTTTGCTATTCACAACAATGCAAACAAATTTTCTTCAGAATGATTTTTTTCACTGACTACACCGTTAGTAAAACAAAGATTTCAAAGAAAGAGATAAAGCAACTAAACCAAGGCAGCTATCCATTCATACCACCATTTCTAGCTATGCTTAGGGTGTGTTGCAGAAGGGCACTGCAGTGTGCTTGCTGGTAGATGATTTAGTGTGTTCCTCGTTCGTGCTGTGGGGTGTAGGTGAGCAGCAGGCAGGCTCCAGGCATCGGCCAGTCTGAAGTGCTCAGGTAACTGCGTATATAAAGAGGGAAAAATCGACAAGTGAGACCGAGCACACAACTATTTTCCTGGTATTGAAAACAGACACAGCTATATATTCAGTACCTACAATCATAAGGATTCCGGGCAAACAGCTTTAAGACAACTGCTCAAAGCATAATTAAGAAAGTACTGGACTTCAGCCTCAATGCAATGTACTGTTTGCCAAAAGTAACCAGCCTGCATGGTGTGCTTCTCGTTTGTATAAGAGAGCCTTTCCAGTTTCCCTAAAGATGAAAAGGTCATGATTCAAAAGAGCCTATTTTTTCTCCACAAGTGTGAGGTGGACCTACTTTAAAGGTACAGAATAGATAAGAAAATTGGTGCTTAAAAGGAGTATGAATGTTTCTTTTATGCATAAAAAGAAAACACATGAAACATTTTCCCAATTATGGCATGTTTGAACAGAGTAAATTCCTTCAAAACTCAAAGAAAAACCTCCTTATCAGCCCATAAAGTACTCTTGAAGGTGATGAGAAAAAAAGAGTTCGAGAGAACACACTGCGTTCTTCTATTTTCAACAATGTTATCAAATGTGAAACATGCAGCTTCTCAAGCATCATTGTAAGTGTTCGAATGGAGGTGCATAAGTAGTGAACACAATGCCCTTTGCTAAAATTTTACCCTTATGTCAAGACTGAGACCTGTACTGTGGGGAGATTGCATATGCAATTACATCACTATGAACAACTGTCAAATTGTTACATAAGCAGTATGCAGCGGTACAAGCCATTTGTGGGAGCAAGCAGCAGCTTAAGGTGACACATATATGAATGCATAAACACAACTGTTTTGAAATTTCCAACCTTCACACTGCAACTATGGCTAGTTTCTTCATTTAGCATAGCTAAGTGCATTCTAGAGCAAAAAAAAAAAGTGTGTACGATGTCATTGCAAAGCGAATATTTTTAAATCACTCCAACATGACCTTGTCGGATGTTTCACACGTCCCCATTCTGTTTAAGCTCTGTTCAAATTTCTCAAGCAACAAAACCTGATTTCCTTATCTAGTATTACTTCTGACTTGCAAAACTGAACAGTAAACTAATAAATAATTTGAAAATGACTGCTCTAGCAAAGCTACGAAGAAACAAATAAATTTACCTAATAGGGGCAAAAAGATCCCAACATGTATTTTATGAATAAATGCCTATTACAAAAGAACAATAAAGCAAGTATGTCAACAGCAAAAAGACAAAGCAAAGAACAGGGGTTGCGTAGGCTATCGTTGATGCACTGCGAAAAGAAATACTGGAAACTGTCATTCCCAACTGAATTCCTAAGGCGGTGCTACGAGCATCTATGCACACTCAAGGATAGTGATGCCGCCACACCCTGCGTATGTCACAGATCAGAATGGGCTCACTATAACGTGATCAGGCATGCTTTTCCTTTATGGCCAAGGTCACGGGGTTAGCTTATGGGCAATGTTTTGAGGAGCGGGGAGCCTATTTGCTGCTTTTGTGCTGTCAATTTAGGCCGTTCTCCCAATGAGAGAAAAAACAAGGAAGTTTCAGCTTTGACAACATTGCTGGAAACAGTACAATGCAACATATTGTCTCATTATCATTTTCATCTCCTCCTAGAAACTTGATTCTTAAATTCTAAGAAAAATTAGGAACGGTGTTTCTTTAATCACTCAATAAGACTACTATGCTTGAATGCGCCAAATCTGGGACCGTGTTTAATGTGTTGCATTCCATATATGAAAAAAAAAATATTTGTAAACATCTAAGTGGTTGTATATTCTGCAATTTTTATGTAGATTTGCCTTACAGCCGCAGTGAAAAAATAATTAAAACATCCTCCTTTCAGATTTGTTCTCACGCAATCAGAAATATGCTTGACATTCTGCACTTTTTCTTCTTTTTACTCTGAGCACATAAAATATGTTTATCAGGGCCTGCATATCTCAATCCTAGGTGATATCAAAGTTGCAAAAAATGTGCATGCACAGAAGAGCTGCTTATGCCATGATGTCGGTCAAACTTTTTTCTTCCGAAATACTAGCAATAGCACAAAACTAATTTCACTGCTGGTGTATTGAGAAATGTGTGTACAATGTGTAAGGCAACCAACGAACTTTACACAAATAAAGGCCTTTAAAGTCAAATTACCTGGAACCATAGCGGACATAACATTAAGGAAGGTAAAATGGCTTTTTCATTTCTCGTTTGAAACTGTTTACTACTGCATCACTTCAACGCTTCAATGAAAAGCCACGACACAAAGTACCAAAGAATGCAAGTGCCCACTGAAAGCTCATTTCTGCCTGTGTTGTGAACACTAGGATACATATAATTCGTCAAAAATACAAGACTATGAAGTAATGAAAGCAATTATTCTTGACATGCACATTTTACTACGTGTGGTCACTCAAATAATTCTTTCTAATCGTCATTCTACCAGTAGTACTACTACATGAGTTTGTACCTTGGCGTCAGCCATGATTTAGATTATTTTTGTTCAAGCATACAAGCACCGAAACTAAATGCAGCGACCACTGTGAGATATGCGCCACAGCAACAACCTGTTTCTCGCGCGCTGGTTATACTCATCGTATTAATGCACCCACAGTTACAAAAATAGGCGCTTTTAAAAAGATTGAAAACTCGTTCGGGGTGCTGATCACAATCGCGAAGCTGGTCGTGCATCTAATACACACCAGCTACAACTATATCTAGAAATATACACCATAACATTGTACAGTATTCTGCAACATTATCGGAACCGGCCGAGGCGGCCAAATTTTCCATGACGGTTTCGATAAAGTTGCAGAACACTGTACTTATATCGTACAACGGCTTCGCGTTAGGGACGAGCATACATATGAAAGCGACCGCTTTTGAAGAGTTGACTTGAACGGCGCGGCAGGAAGAAACGAAGACAGAGAACACACACAGGCAAGCGCCAAATCTTTCTGCCGCGCCGTTCATGTTAAGTATGTCTGACCAACTCGCCCAAACGTTCACGCTTCTTGTTCCGAAGAGTGACTGGCTCGCCCTCACAATAAGCAGGCTGGGTCGAGTTCGTAGCTTGTATTAAATTGAGACCACAGGCAACAGTATTGTCAGGCATGCGCACAGAAGAGGAGAAGGAAGAAGGTCCGTGAGCCGCGGACCTTTTCTGGCAAGGCTGGCGAAGATGTGGATGAGTGGCTCACCAATTACCAGCGGGTGAGCAAGTACAATCGCTGGGATGCTACTGTAATGCTGGCAAATGTTGTTTTTTTCTTAGACTCCACAGCCCTGACATGGTTTGAGAACCATGAAGCGTCTCTAACGAGCTGGGAACGTTTTGAAGAGGAGCTTCGAAATTGTTTTGGGGATACCACGGCAAAACGGAAATGCGCTGAGCAGACTTTATTCCAGCGAGCCAAAGGGCCTGGTGAAACATGTACAATGTACATAGAAGAGGTCCTAAAACTCTGCAAAGCGGTCAATCCGAGCATGTCTGACGAAGACAGAGTTGGCCACCTCTTAAAGGGCATCGCGGTGGATGCATATAACTTTTTAATTACAAAAGAAAACTTAGATTCTCCCGCGGCCGTGATCAAGCACTGTCGCACTTTCGAAACTTTAAAGTTGCGTCGCATAACCCCGAAATTCGGCCGTCTGCCTAACGTGACCACTGTTGCAAGCGTGGATTCTCACGAACATTCACATGAGCCTCCGAATTTGGCAGAGATGATTCGCCTAATTGTCCGTGATGAGCTTTCCCGCCATCAAGATGTGAACCGCAGTGCAATCCCCTGTGATAGCTGCTCCCTGCAGGCAGCTCCCATCCAGCGCTCTTCTTGGCGTTCTACCGCTCCTCCTCCCGTCCGTGACCACCGAAACGACTCATATGGCCCTGCTCCCCCAGCCCGTACCCACTACAGGGCGCCACATCCTCCGCAACAACCCCAGCGGCTGGACTTTGCTGATCGCTGCGATCCTGTTACCGAGGCCTATTATTTGGACCGTGCTCGTGAATCACCCGTCTGTTACCGCTGTGGTATGCTTGGCCACATATCCAGATTCTGCCGCCGCCGGAACCCGGCATCACGCTACCAGCGCCAATGGACAAATCGCCGTTCTACTGTGAGCCCAGAAGTCCATGACCCGACCTATCCTCCCCCTTCGGGCTCCTACCGCTACGTACCACCACGCAACGACTCGCCAGTTTCTGATCGCAGCCTGACTCCTCCTGCCCGCCGCTCCCGACAATCGCCTTCTCCCCGCCGTTCTTCTCCGCCACCGGGACACTAGCGTGTGCGGCCGATGGAGGTGCGGTCGCCAGGTCATCGATATTGCCAATTCCTCTACCGGTCGTTATGCTGAAGAACTGCTTGGAAGTGTTAGTGGATGGTGTTTGTGTTAGGGCTTTAGTGGATACTGGTGCTACAGTTTCCGTGATGAGCTTAGATTTTAAGAACCGTCTCGGCCGCAAAATTATGTTTGGCTGGGATAGAACTGTCATATTTCGAGGTGTAGGGGGAGAATTGTTGGTTCCGCTTGGTATTTGTTATGTAAATGTAGCGATGGCTGGACACGAGTTTAGAACTGAATTTACGGTGCTCCCTCGCTCTACACACTACGTTATTCTAGGAGTTGACTTTTTACAGCAGTGTGGCGCAACTCTCGACTTCAACAGTGGCGAGATATCAATAAGCCCCAGCCTTCGATCGGCCCTCACAGTAGAATCGCCGCGGGCGGTCCAAGTGTTTTCTGTCTTCGAAGATACCGTCATTCCGGCGATGTCCGCCATCTTCGTCCCAGTTGTGTCTTCGGGTGCGGTTCCCAATGCCTTCGACGCTCTGGTGGAACCCACTTCCCTTTCCGGTGCCAAAAAAAGTGTGTTGGTGCCCCGCAGCGTTGTCCGAGTGAACGAGGGCCGTACCACGCTTTGGACTGTCAACCACACCAATGAACCTGCCGTATTGCCGCGTGGTTTGAAACTCGCCGACTTTGAAGAACGCCTTTCTATGAACATCGCCGCGTTCAATGACGGCGTTGCTCGTTCAACTAGACGTCCCGATCATGCTGATTCCCAGTTTAAGTCTATGATAAATGAATCGCTACCCACCAACGACCAGCGAATATTAGTGGAGGTTCTTATGAAACATGCGGACGTGTTCGACTTTGCTCGAGATCAGCCACCACCGATTCCGCCTTCCCGCACCCATCACATGATCGACACTGGATCTGCACACCCGATTAGACAGACACCATACCGTGTTTCACCTTCAGAACGTAAGATAATTGACGAACAGGTCCGTGATATGATGCAAAGAGGAATCATTCAGGAATCATCTAGCCCATGGGCCGCCCCTGTGATTCTCGTGAAAAAGAAAGATGGCACCTGGCGATTTTGTGTCGACTATCGCCGCCTCAATACTGTCACCAAGAAGGATGTTTACCCGCTCCCACGTGTTGATGATGCCAATGACTGCCTCCATTCAGCTTCCTACTTTTCATCTGTTGATTTACGGTCCGGATACTGGCAGATATCGATGCATCCGAAAGACAAGGAGAAGACGGCATTCGTGACTCCCGATGGGTTATATGAATTTAACGTGATGCCTTTCGGCCTATGCAACGCTCCGGCTACATTTGAAAGATTTATGGACACTCTTTTGCGTGGTCTGAAGTGGCAAATTTGCATGTGTTACCTAGATGACGTAGTGATTTTTGGGAGGACCTTCGCCGAGCATAACAGCCGTTTAGCTGTGGTCCTTAACTGCATGGAGAAAGCGGGTCTCGTGCTGAACTCTAAGAAGTGCCGCTTCGGTGAACGCCAGATCGTTGTGCTTGGGCATTTGGTTGACAAAGACGGTGTTAGGCCTGACCCACAGAAGATTGAAGCTGTCAGCTGCGTCAAAGAGCCCAAGTCTGTGAAAGAACTCAGGAGCTTCCTGGGACTTTGCTCTTACTTTCGACGCTTCATCCCTAAGTTTGCTGACGTAGCCTACCCCCTCACATGCCTCTTGCAGAAAGATATTCCTTTCAAGTGGACTCCTGAATGTGATTCTGCGTTTCGCCAGCTCAAGTTTCTTCTTGCCTCGCGGCCCATACTGCGTCATTTCAGCCCGACAGCTCCCACTGAACTCCACACTGACGCAAGTGGCATCGGCGTGGGTGCTGTGCTCATACAACGGCAAGACGGAAACCAACACGTTGTCGCTTACGCAAGTCGCACCCTTAGCAAGTCTGAACGCAACTATACCGTGACAGAGCAAGAGTGCCTTGCCGTCGTTTTTGGCGTACAGCGGTTTCGCTCGTACCTTTATGGACGTTCCTTTACAGTCATCACCGATCATCATTCGCTTTGCTGGCTGGTGAATCTGCGCGACCCCTGCGGTCGGTTGGCCCGCTGGGCATTACGCCTTCAGGAGTTCAACTTTACAGTGTCGTACAAAAGTGGCCGCCAACACGCTGACGCTGACTACCTCTCGAGGCTGCCTCTCGCAACTACCCTCTGCGATGACAACTTCGACGACTATCTTGCCGCCGTTTCCGTACAATTTCCGGATCTTGCCACTTTCCAGCGAGAAAAACGAAAAGATCAAGACTTGGTAGCACTTTTTAAAAAAGCTCGTGATCCGGCATCTGCGAACCCTTTCTGCATTCGTGATGGTTTGCTGTATCGAAAAAATTACTCGTCTGGCGGTGCACGCTTTCTGCTAGTCGTTCCGGCTAGCCTCTATTCCTCTGTTCTACACTCTATGCAAGATGACGTTACAGCTGGGCACTTGGGGTTTGCCAGGACTCTTACGCGCATTAAGGAACGTTTCTACTGGCCAAATATGCGTCGAACGACTCAGCGTTAAGTGAACTCCTGCGTGCAGTGCCAGCGGTTCAAGCTCCCCACGACTTCTCCGCCGGGCCACTTACATCCGGTGACACCACCGACCACACCATATGAGCAAGTGGGTGTTGACCTCATAGGCCCGTTTCCCCGCTCGTCCAAAGGCAATCGCTGGGTCATCGTGTGCGTTGATCATCTCACGCGTTACTGTGAAACTGCCGCCATCCCTTCCGCCACCGCTGCTGACGTCTCGTTCTTTCTTCTTCACGCTGTCGTCCTCCGTCATGGACCTCCTCGTGTAATTATTAGTGACCGAGGCCGCCGGTTTACGGCAGATGTTGTGGAACAGCTTCTGCGCTATTGTACTTGCCAGTTGCGTCACTCTACGCCGTACCATCCCCAGACAAATGGCCTCGTCAAACGTACAAACCGGACACTGACAAACATGCTTGCGATGTATGTTGACTCGCGGCACAAGAACTGGGATGACGTGCTTCCTTTCATTACTTAAGCCTATAACACCTCAAAGCATGAGACAACTTCTTATAGCCCATTTTTCCTCCTCTACGCCCGTCCGCCTCGACGTACTCTTGACACCATTTTGCCGTTCTCTCTCGACACCGAGCCGTCTGTTTCGAGCACCCTCTGCCGCGCTGAAGAGTCTCGTCGGTTCGCCCGATTACGCACTCTGGCCTCGCAGGACCGCTCTAAGCAGCGCTACGATCATGGGCGTCAGGATGTCTCCTACCTTCCCGGCGACTTAGTGTGGCTCTGGACACCTATCCGCAAGCGTGGTTTGTCCCAGAAGCTGTTGTCGCACTACACAGGTCCCTTTATTGTGCTCAAACGCATCAACGAGTTGAATTACGTCGTGTCTCGCCAATGTTCCCACGGTCGCCCCTCTCGGAAAACACAGGTAGTTCATGTCGCAAGAATGAAGCGCTGCCACTCTCTCTGGGGACTCTGAAAGCCCAGGGGCTTCGTCTGCGAAGGGGGAAATGTCAGGCATGCGCACAGAAGAGGAGAAGGAAGTGCAAAAAGAGGCTCTCCGGGATAGAGAAAGAAGAAGAAGAAGCTCACCATCTGTTACTTAGCACATCAGGCTAAGGTGCAGAATCGCTCTGTAAATAAACCCTAACAGTATTAACAACGCGTACTTCATTCAATAGCAATATTAAATAAAAATATTTTCAAGCAGTGTACTCACATTTGCAAACAATCACGCCAGTCCATTTCCTTCTTCCGTGTTGATGCCGGCGTTGCCACGGCGCGGTGCAAGCGGTGTGCGGCACACAACCTATTTATCACTACATCACGTACTTCATTCAGAACGTCTATCAAAGTGCACATGTCAAATGTCAGTTCTGCGGCCCATTCCAAGAACCACAGAACAAAAAAGCAGCACAGCGTAAGGAAATAGCGTTCACAACCACACCGCATGACAACAAAGGCAGCATGGCGCCGTCGCAACTTTTTTGCCACTGGCGACTTCGGATCGAATCGGATTGACTTATTGATGGCTTTTCTGGCTTCTTTTTACTGCCGGCCGGTTCCTAGAGGGACTTTCGGTTTCGAAAGGCAGTTTGGCTGGTTTGACGATAAATGATTTTTTTTTTTGAAAGGCAGCGTACAGTCTGCGTCTAGGGCCATAATTAAGCACAAGGCTGGCGGGCTGAGGCAATAAAAACCAGTGCCGCTAGGTCCCAGCGCGCGTGGCATACCTGATTATGGGCCCAGTATGACGCTGGAGACAGTTCGTACTGGGACGCGGCATACTGTCCCGCGCCGCACTGGTAGCACGAAGAGAGAAAAAAACGCCTCAGATAAAAAGTACAAGCTGAAAAGTAACGAAGCACCTCAACTAAATTAAAAAGCTAAAAAAATGAAAACTAGGCAAAATAAAAAAACTGCAGCACTAGCGTGCTTCGAACTCGGTACTATACTTCCTCCGTAGCATTCTACGCTAACCACTCGGCCAGGCCAAGACCTGAACCTACTGGAAGCTTTTTTGCATGTTATGCCATGATCGCATTCATAAGATTTGGACCATGTTTCGAAGCATGTTTTGAATTGTACAGGCCCATTGCTGTCGCTCTAACAATTACAACTTCTTCACCATTGGAACTTGCTGCCCGCTCCCCCGACTTGCAACTAATGTTCTGTATGCTATGCGCACTATTTTGCGCAATGGAATCATTTTAACATGTCGAGTTTGGCATGCCAAATTTGCCAGCGCCGGACGTTCGGTGGTGTTCTGCTACCGTGGGTGTAATTTTCGCTGAACACGGAGCTGTGGCACAAACCTTCAATGAAAAAAGTGCGACCAAGCTTCACTACCGGCAAGCGCAGCAGCGACGACACTATTTTGCTTGTAACTAAATCTTATTTGTATGTAAATATTTTGGGAAGCGATGCGATGCCCGAGGGCTCGGCTAATCTATACGCACAGCAAGAAGGAGCTCAAAAGCTTGAGAAACACGCAAAATATCATGAATTACAAGCGCTGTAGTGTTTTTTTTTTCACTCATGGGGGGGGGGGGGAATGCATCACTCGGTAAACTACTCTCTTCTTTGTCTCCTTTTGAGTGATTACTGTTTAAACATAGCATGTGTGAAAGGAAATGTAAACGCACATTCCTGTCAAATGACCAATTTAATGCTTCGTTTTGCATTAAATCATTTCAGGCCACCTTCCTGTGCAGAAGTAATGGAAGGGCATGTAGCATTCATTAAACGATTTTAAAATTATGTTGTTCCTCATTAATTATGTTTACGTCCTCCAAAATCATCAAGCAGTAATAGTAATGCACATGTAGGGATCGTTAATAATTTGCACTGTGTTTCAAGTTGAAACACCCCGTGTTCTCTCAATGGGTGGCCGCAATGACCGAGAAAATACACATCATACTTTCCGTCGACTTTTACCATTCTGTGCTTACACATTAGCAGTTCACAAAAAAAGCCTTTGATTTTCAAAACAAGAAAAAATAATGTGAAATGTGAATTGGAAATCTGGTTTAAGACTGTTGCTAAAACGCAGAAGGTATTGAATGTCTGTTGAGTTCCTTTGTACTCATTAAGAAAACATTAAGGCCAAACCAGAAACTCAAAACCCATTTTCGTAAAGGAAGGGTTTTCATGTAGTGGACAACACTCTGTTGAAAGCAGGCGAGAAGAGGGGAACGATTGAGCTGTTTTACGATGAAATCTCGAAATGTTTCCGTCAGTTTTGAGTGCTACAAAAGAGCCTCAGCCTCGACGACTCAATGGTGCCCTATTATGGCCACCATTCGTGCAAAATGATCATTCGCGGTAAACCTCTTCGATTTGGGTATAAGATATGGATGATTGCGGGAGAAAATAAAAAGGGCGAGAAGGCACCTCTTGGGCTGAGGGTTGTTAGCAATATGGTATCTGTCGTGCACGCCCCTGACCAGCGCGAAGTCTACTTTGACAATTTTTATCTTCGAAAGGTCTCCTGACGAAACTGGCTGATCAGGGGATTCAAGCAACGGGGACTGTACGAGATACAAGAACCGGCGGTTGTCCACTGAACCGCTTGAAAAATGTCGGAAGAAAGGAAAGAGGTTCTTTCTACTACAAGTGTGACGGGGTGGTCTACACATGCAGGTGGAACGACAATGCAGTCGTTACAGGTTCTTCAAGCCACCTCAGACATGAGCCTCTTGAAACTGCAAAACGCTTCTTCTGACGCGCAAACAAAACAGTAGACATTCCGCATAATTAACCAAACCTTCAATTCAAACTATCGCCCAAGACTTCCAAGCAAAAAATCGTGGTGGAACATTTTCAACAATTGTCTGAACATGGCTGTCGTAACAGGTTAGCTCCTGCACTGCGAGCTTCACGAAGAGACTGATGCCACCATGACGCATATAGCATTTCGGCGGGACGTCGCCATGTCCTTGCTGCACCTCAAGGAGAGAATCACTGCGCGGCTAGGACCTCGGGTTCATCTGAGACGCGAGAATAGGAATTCTCATGGCCACTACATCATCTCAGCAACTCAGGGGAGGTGTGAAGAGTGCAAGAAATACACGACGAACCAGTGTCAGCAGTGGAAAAAGCGGCTGCACGCGAAATATTTTGCAACATATCATTGCCTGGGAAGTGTTCACTGACCTCCAGCAAAGAGGATGCGAAACTCGATGAAGTCGTGAGCTCTGCTGTGTAGGGCCACCCAAGATAGACAGGTCACGGCAGAGAGTTCTGACAAAATATGATTCACCGGAGAAGGTAATGGCAACCCACTGCCAAGAAAGCCTGCCAAGAAAGCCCGATGACCAGTCACAATAGCATTAATGATATAGCGCCGGAAGATGAGTCCCCCCCGTTGGAAGGCGTCCCACATATTACTGGGGATGAACAAAGGGCGATTCCTAATAGCTCCAGGACGAATGAAGCGGCTGGGCTAAAGCCAAAAGGACGCTCAGTTGTGGATGTATCGGGAAGCGACCGGAAAGTCAAATGTTGCAAGGATATATACCACATAACAACATGGAATGTAAGATCTATGACGCGAGGTAAACTGGATGTCGTTAAGCGAGAAATGGACAGATTGAACATTGATATATTGGGTATCAGCGAGCTCAAGTGGACCAGAATGGCAGAATTTATTTCCGGCGACCATTGTGTCTTTTATTGTGGGCACCAATCCAGGAGAAGGAATGGGGTCGCTCTCATAGTAAACAGAAGAATGGGCGAAACATTGCTAGGGTACAACCGAAAAAAGACCGAATGATTTCACTTTGGATCCAAAGTCAGCCTTTCAACATAACCGTTATAAAAGTCTATGCACCAACCACTACTGCTGAAGAAGCTGACTTTGAGAGATTTTATGCTCACCTGCAATGCCTTTTAGACCGCACTCCGTCATCCGACGTCCTTTTTCTCATTGGAGACTGGAATGCTAAGGTGGGGAGTGAAGAAATATCCGGAATTACAGGCAGGTTCGGTCTCGGTGAGGCAAACGAAGCTGGGCAAAGGCTAGTAGAGTTTGTCAAGAAAATAACCTGACCATAACGAATACTCATTTTCAACAGCACAAGAGGCGCCTGTACACATGGACTTCACCGGACGGTCTGTACAGGAATCAGATTGATTATATTCTTTGCCGGCAGAGATGGAGAAGCGCTAGAGAAGCAGTAAAAACAAGGCCTGGGGCCGATTGTGGCACCGATGATCAGCTTCTTGTTGCCAAATTTAGGCTTCGATTGAGGAAAACGCAAAAAACTAGAAGGCCTTTCAGGTATGACCTGGATCAAATTCCATCAGAATATGCTGTTGAAGTGAGGAATCGATTTCAATAATTAGATGCAGAAGACAGAGCGCCTGAAGTGATGTGGACTGATGTGCGTGATAGAATAGAACAAATTGCTACTAAGGTAGTTCGAAAGCAAAAGAAATGCAAGAAAGCAAACTGGTTATCTGAAGAGGCTTTGCAAATAGCTTAGGAAAGGAGGATAGCAAAAGTTATGGGGAAAAAGAAAGATGCAAGGCTCTCAATGCAGATTTTAAGAAAATCGCAAGAAGCGATAAGAATGCCTTCCTGAACATACAGTGCCAAGCAGTTCAGGACAACAGCCAATTGAGAAATACAACAGCTCTGTATAAGAAAATCAAAGATATCAAAGGAAGCTTCTGTGCGTAGCTGGGCGTTATAAAGGACAAACGAGGCAGAGACCTCACTGAAGCCTCAGAGATAAAGAAGAGGTGGCAGGCATAAACAGAAGAATTGTACAAGAAGGATCCGGATGTGCAAACCCAACATAAGACGGCTGTGATTACTGATCTCAAGCCGGGCATCCTGAAGAGAGAAGTGTAATGGGCCTTATCCAGCCTTGCTAAGAACAAAGCTAGCGGAATTGATGGCATTCCAGCTGAGTTGCTTCAAAACCTCAGCCATGACGACGCTGTTAACGTTCTGTATACATTATGTCAGCAAATTTGGACACTCCTGCAGTGGCCACGGGATTGGAGGAGGTCAGTTTACATCCACATTCCAAAGAAAGGCAGTGCCAAAGATTGTTCCAACTACCGCACGATCGCGCTTATTTTGCATGCTAGCAAGGTGATGTTGAAAATCCTCCTAGGTAGGCTGCAGCATTGTGTTGATCGGGAGCTTCCGGACGTGCAAGCTGGGTTTCGCAAGAGCAGAGGAACTAGAGACCAGTTTGTAACCTTCGCTGGATCATGGAAAAAGCAAGACAGTTCCAAAAACCCATCTACTTCTGCTTTATTGATTATGCGAAAGCGTTTGACTGCGCAGATCACAGCAGATTGTGGCAAGCTCTCCAAGAGATGAGAGTTCCAAATCACCTCATCTATCTCCTCAGGAACCTGTATGAAGGGCAAGAGGCCACAGTCAGAACTGGGCATGGTCTTACTGATTGGTTTCCGATTGAGAAAGGAGTGAGACAAGCCTGCATACGGTCGCCCTGCCTATTTAACCTATATTCTGAGTGCATCATGAGGAAGGCTGGTCTGGACGAGTCTTCAGCTGGAGTGAAGATTGCTGGGAGACCTATCACAACCTTAGATATGCGGATGATACCACTTTATTGGCAGAAAGTGAAGTGGAACTGAAGAGACTTTTGTTGCGCATACAACAAGAGAGTGAGAAGTTTGGGCTTAAACTGAACATTAAAAAGACAAAGATCATGGCGTCTTGCCCCATCAAGTCCTGGAGCATCAAGGGACAAAAAGTGGAAGCTGTGACAGATTTTCTCTTCTTGGGCTCCAAGATAACCCCGCAAGTAGACTGCAGCCATGAAATTAGGAGACGCCTATTTCTGGGAAACAGAGCCATGGCTAGCCTTGACCGCCTAGTAAAGAGCAGAGACATTACTCTGCCAACCAAGATCCGTATAACTCGTGCTATAGTATTTCCAGTTGTGATGTATGGATGCGAGAGTTGGGCTGTGAAGAAGGCTGACCGCCGAAGAATTGACGCGTTTGAATTTTTGTGCTGGCGGAGAATCTTGAGAGTTCCTTGGACGGCCAGATGATCAAATCAGTCGATATTGTCGACCATAAACCCTGACTGCTCATTGGAGGGTCAAATTCTAAAGTTTAAGCTCAGCTACTTTTGTCATCTGATGAGAAGAGAAGAGTCGCTGGAGAAAGATTTGATGTTGGGAAAGGTTGAGGGCCAGCGGAGAAGTGATAGGCAGCGAACGCGATGGTTAGATGGCATCCTCGAGGCGCTGCAGATGAAGCTATATGATGTTAGGAAGATAGTTAGAGACCGAAAAGCGTGGCGTGATATGGTCCATAGAGTCACGAAGAGTCGGACACGACTGAACGACTGAACTGAACTGAACTAACCTGAGTAAAACCTGATTTAACAGTCAATAAAAGTTATTCCAGACAAAATTTGTGTTTTTCATAAGAAAAACGCCAATGTTCCAAAAATGGAACATGCGAAAAAATTTACTAAATGTTTGTGAATGCGGCTGTATTTTTTATCATAGTTAATTTAGGAAACAAATGCAAATTATCAACATCAATTTCTGTTTTTTTTTACTCCTGCTTTATAGTGCGCCGCTTAAGAGGTTAACTTTAATGGTGATTTCGCATCCTATTTTTACGCCTGCCACGTATCTATTACGGCGGAGCGAACCAACGTTCGATTGCGTTTTTGGTTTATGTCCTACGCAAAGGTAGGAGCTATAAATGTCTCCTACGAAACTTGACATCTGTAGCCACCAGCCATTCTCGGAGCCAGTCGGTTCATTTCGCCATACGAGCTACATGGAGGATGAGATGCAACAAGCTTAGCGTGAGAATCAAAGCGTAGCGTGAGATAGAGCTCAGAAAGGCACCGAGTTATCGCGACTAGAAGTAACAGAGCCTTGCACATTCCCCTCCCCCCTCCAACTCAATATCCTGAGTCGTTTCGCCGCGTTAGACCGAAAAGACCCATGCCAGCCACTTTGCTCCAGTTTTCTTGTTGATACACTGAGTGAAGAATAAAGAGCGAAGTGCAAGAACAATTACTCCTGCATGCAGACGAGGGTTGTAAATAAATTTGTAAAACAAGGAAAGACTCGCGCCAACACCACGCCTTCCTAGCTGTTCCCGTAAGCCCCTTAGTTACTAAAAGAGCTATAAACCAGGCTTCATCAAGGTCATCGATTTAGACAATTCCTCCTCGAAGAGAACAGTTTTGTTATCTCGTTATGTATTATGCTTACAAATTCGTTGTAGTTACGCCAACAGCCTCGACCTCCGACATGGAAGCTGAACAACATGCAGCCAGGCTAAACAGAGCAGCTGCTCAGCAACTCGGATTGCGATAGTTAAACCTGCAATAATTTTAGCGTACTTGTGAGCTCGGCAGTGGCAGCCTCTAGACGCCTTTCAACACCACCGCCACAGCTTTAAGGGTCCAGATTGGGAAAAGGGTGGAGTTTGCACGTCGATGTCCATAAAACTTCGAATGGATCGAAAAGGAGGCTAGAAGTCCTCATGTTGCGTGGCATTCTAAAGACATTAGAACACTACATATATTGCAAGTAGAATGTCGAAATATGGCTGCAATATATCTCAAATGTCACTGGGAGATGTAGAAAGAAATGTAGAAATGATATTCAGGTATTTTCATAATTTGAACTCCTTACAAATCTAAAAACCCCCACTAGGTTACTCCGGAACATTTGGAAGGCTTCTCAAACATAGGCTTAACATATGTACTTTGTTATAGTGAACTAAAAAATGTACTGCGGTGAAAGGGGCCTCTGCGTGTACCCGGAAAACGAGGCCTCTTTCGGACCGATTTCTAGAGAGTGCGGTCGCAGCACCGCCAGACACCTACTGATATCAACGGCGCTTGATTCTCTTCTGTTGTGTTCTCAAAACACTTTCGGGGTGCATGATCCGTAGCCAAAAATAAATATTTCGTTCTTGTGCCATGCGCAACACAAAATACCGATTTTATCTGCAGACGAAATCGCAGATTACATTGCGACGCCTAAGCGTGTCCAGGAATGGCTGACAGCAGCACCACCGCGTCGTGCTTCATTTTCGAGTACACTGCGGCAGCTGGTTCGATGAGCGGCAGCAGCGTTTCAGGCGAGGCTAGCAGAAAATCCCTCCTGTCCACACTGTATATTCTGGTGCACTGTAAATTGGTGTTGTGTTCGACATAATATAGAGATTTAGTATATCAAATACTAGCATAGCCGAATACCGTTCTACTGGGCCCTGCCTAGGCACGTGCAGTGGCATTGGACCGGCGAGATATAAGGCCACTGCGAGTGCAGGCGCTTCGTAGAAATTTAAATGACAATGCTAGTAAGCCTCCGGAATGCTTATTCTGTATAACGATTATTAATGAGTAAGGATACAATGTCCTTGTCAGCACCGATAAGAGGAGCCGCTGTCAAGGCTTAACAGTGTTGTGTGATACCCTTGATAACAAGCTTATGTGCCAAAATTTTTAAGGCGATTTCTTCGAACTTCTTTTTAGCGACCAGTATTTTTGGATTAACAGTATATTGTAGCGTTTCGAGCAGAGCTTTGGTGATTTGTTTTCGGTTTAGTTTTTAATAGTGCATATAACTGTGGAAGCCGGATCTGATTTTTGAAGATTACAACATAACATGGTAAATATGAAAATGAGTACTGCACAGATAGCCGGCAAGAACAAATTTAAAACAGTCTTGATAGTTTTTTGGTGAAATGGTACCTTGCTCCTACCTCGTCTCCTTGGGCTGGCAGTATCCCTTGAGCTCGAGCGCCCCCTGGACTGGCTCCTGGCACAAGAATAGGAGTGTTCTCCGGGCGGCGTCGGTTATCTGCCTTGATTGCGAGCAAGGTATCCAAGGAAAGTGATCACAGAGATAAACGAGACGAGGAAATTGGGAAATTAAGCAAAAGGATGAAACATTAACGGGGATAGTCGAATTATAATGGTCCGAGATCCAAAATTTAAAGAAACCATAGAGGCAGGCAGCCCCTCCTCTGCAACAACCCATTAGACAAACGACCTCCCCAGCTGTCCGTCAAAAACCGCCGGGACAGAATAAGATGGTAACAAAGGCGTCCCTCCCGCCACTGGTGAAATGCACAATTACGACACCGACCCGATACAAGCTAGGGAGAAAAGGATGGAAAATTCGGAAAGGTTATATGCCAAGATGAATGAATTTATGAACCATATCAACGTCCAGATTCAAGCTGTCCTCGGGACAGTTCAGAAACAGGCTGAGGAATGCCAAAGCTTAAGGCATGGGATGGGCACCATGAACTGGTGGCAAGAAAATATGGAACATCGTCTTGCAACTGCAAAATGGCCAGGCCTGCAAATGAAAACAAATCTGGCAGTGGAACTGTCACGTCTTCCTGCGCAAGCGGCCGATTGTGAAAACATAGCTTTCTCTATTAGGTGAGACACCATTGGCAATTTCTCTCCAAGAAACGAGGGGGGGGGGGGTCGCAAAGTTATCAGACTATCAGGCATTTCATAATGGTAGTGGCAGAAATTCTCGGTCATAACGCCCGTGAAAAGAAATATTGCGGCCATTGAACATGAGCTAGAGTCAAGAGAGATTGAGAACGTGTTTTAGAAGTTTTAATTGGAAGACAGAACGACCCTAGTCTATTTATTCTAAATTTATACAGCTCACGCAGGCAAAGAAAGGTGAGGTTCTGAGCTCTAATTCGCAAGGCCCTCAAAATTTCAAGCAACCAGCCACTGTTTATAGTGGGGGACTTTAATGCACATCATCAGGAATGGGGATACCAGGAATGGGGGTACCGATAAATGGTAGAAGTCCTCGCGGTCGCTTCGCACAATTGCTGATTGCAGCTGGCGTGTTCGCGTTAAAGCGCACTCGCTGTAAGGCTGTCCTCCTGGCGCGTAAGCGAAATGAGATAGTAAGCTTTCTTGGTAAGGAAAATTTATACCTTGGGGAGCGAGAGTTCCTTTGCCAATATATATGTTCTTGCCCTGTTGTTTCTCTGTCGAATGGACGCGTTCGGATGGGTTTCAGTCCACCTTGGTACTTGTAATATACTGCAAATATTTATGTAAGTTCACAGCTGTATACGTATAACGTTAAACATGTGCAATACACAGTGTCTATGTGACTGCTGTATATGTTTGTATATTTATTATCAGATTATTGTACACTGCATAATTTCAATTACAATGTCAATTCAATCTGTATATATCATTACAATCAGCCAATTACTAATTTTTCGGAAAGTAAATAGTGCATTTTGATGTATTTTTTCGACTTAAGGTATGTTATGTGCACTCTCTCTTGTTGGTAACCTTGTACGTTTTCAGTTTTGGACATTCGTTGTCGCACATGTTGTATAGTGTCTAATAAACCTTTTTCTAAACGCAGCTTCTGAATGAAGCGTGAAACTTACTGGCTTAGACGCTGGGGCGTCGGCTTAAGGCCCAACGCCAACGACATAACCTGGGCGTCGGCGCTCAGCGTCGGCGCTGTCAGCGCCGTGCCACGGTGGGCGTCACTAGCGGTGCGCATCTCCATGGCACTCGGCGCTGGCGCCGTTGGCTCTCACTGCTGACGCTTGCACTCGCGCTGGTGCGTTGTTGCTGGACTTAGCAAGCAGAAATTGGCTGAAACAGTCTTAACATTCAATTAAAGATTTCTGCTTTTTAAAGCGTTGAGAGACGTTATTTAGATACGAAGCTTAATTAAAAATTACACATTCCGCTTGAGCACAAATAATAGTGCATCTTTCTTCTCGGCTTTTCAATACAATCTGCAACGCCATCGACGCAACATCAATCTGTCCTGTTTTCCGCTACCGCAGCTAAGACGAGTCTTTTGGTTTTGTTCTTCCACGGCTGAGGTCAACCGACCGGCTGTGAAGGCTCGACTACATGTGCTTGGACTTTTATTTCAAATCATGCCAGCAGTGAGCGCAAGAAGGCGTGTTGTACTGCTCGCGATAAATGTAGCGGTTCTCCTCATACAAAGGGGTAGAGATATTATACGCTAGAGTCAGTGGAAATTTTCAGAGTACCGCCTTCATTTTCCGCGCACCACCGGCTCGCCTACTGGCTGATGCCCGTCACGTGACCCCGCGTCGCAATATCCCTTCCAAGCGGGCGCGCGGAATACGTGTCGTGTGCTGGAGTTCCTCTTGTTTTGAATGTATCTCGCAGTGTACGCGTCAGAGAATATTGTTACGGACGACAAGGAAGAAGAAACGGGCAGTGGCGCGGGCAGGAGCGCTTGCGCTAGGCCCGCCGCGAACATTCATTAAACGTCATCTACCATCGTCATCGGTCATGTTCTGTCTCCTGTCTTCATCGGCTTGCCGCTTCGTAACATTTGGTTGGAGGTTCGGGGTACGGCATCCCCATCCTCACCTTGGAGCTTCGACGCCATCTTCAAGCCGAGACCACCACCGAAGGCCCAGGGACATCGTCGAGCAGCTTCGCCCCAGCCCTTCAAGCCCAGACCTAAACAACTACCATCGCCCAGCCCCCAGCCCGGACCTGAAGACAAGGAGAACAGACCAATCAGAACCGAGATGAAGGACCCGAAAGACCCGAATGACCCGAAGGAGCCGATGGACACGAACACGCAACCCCCGCCCAAGTTGCCCGACGTGACCTCGAGCCATCGGCCCCATGGACTCTGGTGACGGATGGTTGACAGCTCCAAGGGAGGCGGATCACCCAAGCATCAGGCATCGTACCGGCAAGCCGTTCTATTCTTCCTTCTTCCTCTTCTTCAAGCATCCAGACACGCCCATCATCACGCCATAAAATCATTAAAATCGCTAAACTTCCTCTTCCACGATCACTCGGTGGCCCCGGGTCATGTTACGGACGACAAAGAAGAAGAAGCGGGCAGTGGCGCGGGCAGGAGCGCTCGCGCAAGGCCCGCCGCGAACATTCATTAAACGTCATCTACCATCGTCATCGGTCATGTTCTGTCTCCTGTCTTTATTGTCTTGCCGCTTCGTAACAATATGTTGTGCTTCTGGGTGCGGCACCAGGCCTGAGCTAGGAAAGGTGTGTTGTCTGTGCCAGAACGAAAAAGTGATCTGCTTTGTGAGAGAAGGAACGCTGGCAGACGACAGACAAGGAAGAGAAGTACACTCACGTCTGCTAGCGTTCTTTCTCTGACAATCAATAACCAACTCACCCAGCAACATACCCCGATCTGCATTGGTGGTCACTGTGGCGTCATAGCACCGACCGGCGAAAATTCGTGCCATCAAGGAACACCCTCTTGTGCGAGTTACGCTGGTTCATTGGTTTCAAATTATTTTCGTTTGGCCGAGAAAGAAGCGTAGGAAATACTAATCGTGAACATGGTTCGCCAGATCGCCACTTGTGTTTACCGTCCGATGCAATATCCGACTACTCCTATCACACCAGCATCTCAGGTCTGAAATCACGATTGCAGTTGCCTACACTAGTCACCCGTCGGAACGCAGCACATCTCTGCTTATTTCACAAGTTATTTCACAACTTTCCACAAGCCAACCGATTATTTGCACGTGTGCATCGCATTTCCCGCCATAACCATCCGAACGCTGTTTACCCTGACCGTGCACATACCACCACCAATCCAGCATTCATTTTTCTTAAAAACTGCCCGTGACTGAATGACCTCTCCGCTGTGGCTACCATCATAAATCATCGACTGTTCGAGACCACCATCGAGGAAGCCTATTCATCAAAGTAATTCTTGTCCATTTTTCATTAATGTCTAATATTTTTTTGTCGTAATATCTTCACGTAATGTCCCGAAAGGAACCGTTGAAGAAAAAGAAATAAATAAAATCAATAAATATGTGTTTACCTTCCAGCCCCTTCATTTTATTTTTATTGTTAATGTAAACGTACAGTCGTGGACAAATGCGCTTTATTCCACGCGAATCGCAACGATTGCATAGCGTAGGCAAGCTTCGCCAACACACGTAGGAGAAGCAAACTTTTTGATAAGCTTGTGGCTGTTCATTTAATTAATGTACGTATGCAGGCTACAGACAACTTCGGAGCTTATGCTGCTTGAGGACTGTTACTAGATTGATTTCATCCACTCGAGCTTGAGTATTTTGCGATCGTCTAGTGAAAAAATAATAATTCTGTGAGTTCCCACATAGCTCAACGACCCTCATTTCTCATGGGAACGTTCGCGTAGGGCTTACAATCTCGAAATAACTCACGCTATAAGTTGTTTCTCCTCACCGTTTTTTTTTTCTCACATGTCCGATTTATGTCAGGTGTCGAACGCTTCACTCCCCATTTTTTTCTCACGTGTCCTCATGTTATGTCTTTGTATACAATATCTGTCTCCCCCATTCTTTTTTTTTTTTGGTTCATGTTCTCTTGCTCTCATGTCAGGTGCCTCCGTGAAAGCAGTTGTCGCCCTCAGTCTTCTTCTCGAACGGCAGATCAGGTGTCGCATATTCTCCTCCTCAATTTATCTGCTTTTTTCTTCTCTCTTGTCCTTGTGTTAGATTTTAATATGAAATCAAATGTCGACTGCCCCCCCCCCCTTTTTTTCTTATTCTCATAGGACGTGACATGAGGACAAGTGTTCTGGATGAGAAAGCGAGATTCATTGAGCGCATAGCGAGAGTTGTTTCGAGGTGGTAAACCGTATAACTTGAAAGTAACATACCAAAAAATGTAAATGTGAGTTATGTAATTAATTAAGCGAAAATATGCAGCAGTACATATATCGTGATACTCTGCATTGGTGCCGGTTGACCAAACTGCTGCTGCGATGTTTTGTATAAATGGAATGCTGGACACACATGCAGACACACACGCAGACTTGAAAAATGAGCCATTATGTTGAGAGACACAACAAGGTTGATGACTGGGCACGTTGGTATGGGTTCATACTTAACCAGCCAAAAGACGATACACAGCAAAGAGGACAGGACAAGGCTGGACTATCAACTGAATGTTCGGAAGGAGTCGTCGTTGTTTTCTTCCGATCATAACCATTCAGTTGATAGTCCAGCCTTGTCCTGTCCTCCTCTTTGCTGTGTATCGTCTTTTGGCTGGTTAAGTATGTTCAGAGACACGTTCTGTGTCGGCGAGACTGAGGGTTATGCAAACAAAATCAAGCAGCAATTTACTTTTGCAGAATTTGTAATGGCATATAATAGTGCATATATTATGATTGAGATATTGGCATCTGAAGGGTCATTTCATTCTTGCATATTTGTTGCAAAATAAATTCGGGCTTTATAAATACAGCAACATGAAGTAATGTTTGCATATACACACATACATACATGCACATACATACATACATACATACATACATACACACATACATACATACATACATACATACATACATACATACATACATACATACATACATACATACATACATACATACATACATACATACATACATACATACATACATACATCATCATCATCATCATCAGCAGCAGCAGCATCAGCCTGATTATACCTACTGCAGGGTAAAGGCCTCTCCCATATTTCTCCACTTAACCCGGTTCTGTGCTAGCTGCATCCACTTGACCCCTGCGAACTTCTTAATCTCATCCGCCCACCTAACTTTCTGCCGCCCCCTGCTACGCTTTCCTTCCCTTGGAATCCAGTTTGTTACCCTCAGCGACCATCGGTTATCCTCTCTTCGCACTACATGTCCTGCCCATGTCCATTTCTTCTTCTTAATTTCTACTAGAATGTCGGTAACTTGAGTTATTTCTCTGACCCACTCTGCACGCTTTCTATCTCTTATTGTTACCCCTACCATTTTTGTTCCGTAGCCCTCTGGGTTGTCCTCAACTTAAGTAGAACTCTCTTGGGTAGCCTCCACGTTTCAGCCCCATAGGTGAGCACAGGCAAGATGCAACTGTTGTATACTTTCATCTTGAGCGATACCGGTTAGCTGCTAGTCATATTCTGCGAGAGCTTGCCAAATGCGCTCCATTCCAATCTTATCCTTCTTGTTATTTCCTTTTCATGGTCCCCATCTGCGGTTACTACCTGTCATAAGTAGACATGTTCGCCTACTACTTCCAGTATTTCGCTACCTGACGTAAACTGCTGTTCCTTCCCGAGGCTGTTGAACAATATCTTAGTCTTCTGCATATTGATTTTCAAGCCTACCTTTCTACTTTTCCTATCTAAGTCAACAATCATTACTTGCAGTTAATCCCCCGAGTTGCTTATCTAGGCAATGTCATGAGCAAATCGCAAATTACTGAGGGATTCTTCATCTACCCTTATCCCTAACTGCTCCCATTCCAAGTATCTGAATACTTCCTCTAAAAAAGCTGTGAATAGTACTGGGGAGATTGTGTCTCCTTGCCTAACACCTTTCTTAATGGGAATTTTGTTACTTTCTTTATGCAGAACTATGGTTGCTGTGCAGCCACTATATATATCTCCCAGCAATTTCACTTACGGCTAGTCTACCCCCTGACTTCGAAATGCCTGAATCACCGTTGAGGTTTCAACTGAGTCAAATGCTTTTTCGTAATCAATGAATGCTATGTATTAGGGCTGGTTATATTCCGAGCATTTTTCTATCACCTGATTGATGGTATGGGTATGATCGATAGTAGAGTATCGTTTCCGAAACCCTGCTTGATCCTTTGCTTGATTGCAGTCTAAGGTTGTCCTGACTCTATTAGGGATTACCTTAGTAAATACCCTATACGTAACAGACAGCAAGCTGATTGGTCTGTAATTTTTAAGGTCCTTAGAGTCCCCTTTCTGGTGAATGATGATAATGTTTGCATTCTTCCATGGTTCCGGTACCGTCGATGACACCGGGCACTGCATATACAGGGTGGCCAGTTTTTCTAGCACGATATCCCCCCGTCCTTCAGCAAATCTGTAGTTATCTGATCCTCTCCAGCTGATTTTCCCCTTTTCACTGTTTCTAGTGCTTTCTTGACCTCGTCCTTCGTCACTGGTAGAACGTCTGATTGTTTTTCCCTACCGCCAATGTCATTACGGTCCTGACTACTTTGGCTACTGTAGTGATCTGCATAGAACTCCTCGGCTACTTTGACTATCTTGTCCATATTAGTGATGACGTTGCCCGCCTTGTCCCTTATCGCATACATCTGGTTTTTGCCTATGCCCGATTTCTTCTTTGCCGCTTTAAGGCTTCCCCCGTTCTTTACAGCATGCTCAATTTTCTCCATGGTATACTTCCTTATATCGGCCACCTTGCGCTTATTGATTAGCTTTGATATCTCGGCCAATACGATCTGGTCTATTGGATTGGAAGCTTTCATACTCTGGCGTTTCTTAATCAAATCTTTCGTCTCCTTAGACAGCTTACCGGTATCCTCTCTTACTATCCTACCGCCTACTTCTACCACGCACTCAGTAATATGATATCTCTGAAATTATTGTTCCTTGCCTCTAGGGTAATGTCGCCATCCTCAGTTAGAGCTGAATACCTATTCTGTAGCGAGATCCTGAACTCTTCTGCCCTCCGTCTCACCGCTAATTCGTTGATGGGTTTCTTTCTTACTAATCTGTTGCGTTCCTTCTTCAGATTTAGGCTAATTCGGGACCTCACCATCCTGTGGTCACTGCACCGCACTTTCACGATTACCTCTACATCTTGCATCATAATGGCGGGGGTTGAACACATTATAATGTCGATTTCATTTTTAGTCTCTCCGTTAGGACCTTTACATGTCCATTTCCGGTTCTTCCGTTTGATGAAGAAGGTATTCATGATTCGGAAGTTATTGCGCTCTGCAAACTCAACTAGTAACCCTCCCCTGCTGTTCCTAGAAGTGCCATAGTCACCTACTGCCTTGTCTCCTGCCTGCTTTTTCCCTACCTTGGCATTGAAGTCGCCCATTAGTACAGTATACTGCGTCTTTACTTTTTGCATTGCCGACTCTACATCTTCATAGAAGCTTTCAAATGTCTGGTCATCATAACTACATGTAGGTGCATAGGCCTGTACAACCTTCAGTTTATACCGCTTATTAAGCGTAATTACGATGCCTGCAACCCTCTCAGTAATACTATAGAATTCATTTATATTTCCCGCTATATACTTATTGACAAGGAAACCTACTCCTAGTTGTCGCCTCTCTGGTAAACCTCTATACATACACACACACACATACATACATACATACATACATACATACATACATACATACATACATACATACATACATACATACATACATACATACATACATACATACATACGTACATACATACATACATACATACATACATACATACATACATACATACATACATACATACATACATACATACATACATACATACATACATACATACATACATACATACATACATACATACATACATACATACATACATACATACATACATGCTCTATTTTACCACGAAATGGTGGAAGGAGGCCGAGGGAAAAGCCGTGTGCCTACGGCTTGAGAAGTCCTCGACCCCCCATAAGGCGTACAGCAGCAGCAGAGTGGGACAAAAAGAAAAAATATATATACACAGAAAACAAAACACGTATGATAGGCATAAGAAATACAAACGGGATAAACAGAAAAAAAAACTTTTGGACATATCTAAAACACAATAAAAATACATCACAATCACATCACAGCTAATGATAATATTATAATGAACTAAAAACTAAAGCAGAGTAATAGGTGCGTGTATTCACAAAAAAGGACAATGAAGAAGCAGCAAATGTTTTGTAAATGTTTGAGTACGAGGTTTTGAGTATGTCAGTGCCTTCTCTTATAAAAATATTAAATAACCTTGAAAGAATACTCGAAGCATACGTTCGCCATATATTGTGCGGCATTTTTTAATTTTCCACCTTTCCGGAATTATTCTGGCATAAGTCTGCCATTACTAAAAAAGCTGAACTGTGTTGTTCGTTACTTATACGGTACTGTCGGCATAATTTATACTCATACATATTAGTCACTCTCATCAGATTAAGCGATGCAAAAATGTGCGATGTCGGCGCTGCGTATTCAATGTTTTCGATAATCCGAAACATTTTTTTTTGTAGTCTCTGAAGCTTCAGTAGGTTTGTTTTCGTGGTTGTTCCCCAGACTAAATGACAATAGTTTAACTGAGGGACAAAGAGAGCATTATAGACTATTAGTTTAGCTCTTTTTGGAAAAGCGTAGCGATTGCCATTTAATGTTCCGGTTATACATTTCAATTAACTTAATAGACTGTTGATATAATCGTCCCATTGCAAAGTTGCACTAAAATATACCCCCAGTCCTTTACGCTGTCGACCGCATCAATAGGTATAGACCTAAATTTTATGTCTTCCTGTAAAGGAAATTTGTTTTCCTTTTGTTCTAAAGATGACTACTTTTGTTTTGGTGGCGTTAATTTTTAATTAATTACAAGAAGTCCACGAGTTCAATTTACACAAAAATATTTGCTTTAGTAATTCCTTCCTCTTCAGAATGTGACGTTACTATGGAACTCTTATCATGTGCGTATGTAATAAACTTAGTATCTGAGACAATCTCTACAATGTCATTAATATTTAGATTAAATAAGACAGTGCCTAAAATGCTGCCTTGTGGAACTCCACAGACTGTCTGTTTTCTGCGCGAAGTGAAACCGTTGATGTCAACCAACATGAAATCTATTATATAGGTAGCTCTTTAACAAGGTTAGAACTAGACCACGTATAGAATAGTGAATGAGTTTTTCGAAAAGAATACTGTGAGCTATACAATCGAATGCCTGGCTGAACTCGACAAAAATTCCTCTAACAATCTGCTTATCTTCAAAATGCTTTAGAATATGTTTCTTATGATCCAACACCGCCAGCTCTAGACCTGTCTTTTTTATAGCCATATTGTGAGGTAGTTTTTATGTTATATTTTGTACAGAAGGGGAATATTCGACGAAGAATAACTTTTTCAAGGCCTTTGGAAAAGACTGGAAGGATTGACACAGGCCTATAATTTGGTACGTCATTCTTATCGCCTTTTTTATATAACGCAATCATGCGGGGGACTTGCATTCTTGTAGGGAACCCAGCTGTTGAACTGCAAAGAATAAAAACACGCGCTAGAATGGAACTAATTATATCCATCACATACTTTACAGGTCTTATTTGTATGCCGTCGGCATCAACACTATTAGAATTATTTAAACTCATAAAGACAGAACGCAATTATCTGAATCTGTGGGTTCGAAACCCAATGTATTAGTGTTTTCGTGCCCTAAAGTTTTGTATAATCCTGTCTGGTTTGTTTCAAAGTCTCTGTAAACAAAGTAACCATTAAAGATGTTCACCGTTTCTTCCCCATTTACCGTCTGTCCTCCATGAAGAATTTCTTCAACTACATCTTTTTTCTCATTCCACAAGTCTGTGTGCTTTACACTAGAACCGAACAGATTCTGATAGTAAGTGTTTCGTCCTTTCTTTAGTTGCTTAGTTAAATCATTGCGGAATCTCTTGAAAGCAGCCAGGTCAGATTCTGCACGAGAAAGAATAAGATTTTTTTGACGCCACATATTTGTAGAAGCTGTAATTCTATTTGGATAGGACGCTGGACACTCATCAACTGGAAAGCTTTGAGTTGCACTTGGTCAGCAAGTTTTCTGCATTGGTGGCACTGTTGGCTTTATGCAGCCACAGATTAGTAGCATCAAGTTTTTTGCATCCTATGTGAAGGACAGTCATCATACGAATTGTTCATGAACAAGTGCTGAGTTGCTGATCCTGACAGGTTCAACTCTTTATTGCTTTCACTGAACATTGTTATTTTTGTGCTGCCTGCGACAACGACAAGATAATTAAAGTGCCGTAGTAGACGTGCAGTGCTCACCTTAACAGAATCTGGCCATGAGAACTATTTAACATACTAAAAAAAGTCCTCACTTTATTGTAGGAATTATTCGTAACATTCAGGCCTGCCATAACATATTACAGATTATGGCAGCCTTGATGTGCATTTGTTTCTTGGACTAACAAACACACATTTTTCTCAAAAGATGCGTCGAATGCGTGAAGGAGACCACGGTCGTTTCTACAAATTTTTCCGTATGACCCCACAGCTGTTCGACAAGCTTCTAGGCCATGTGACTATGGAGCTCACATGGCAGCACATTGTGAGAGAGCCCCTGGAGCCAGGAGAAAGGCTGCAATAGCGCTAAGGGTTGTAGAGCTTGAGTTCAGTCAGTTAAGGTGTCAAATACAAAGTGTGCTGCTCTGCAAGAAGTAGCATTAGGGCATTTAGTAGCATGCTCTTCCTAATTTGGAGAACATGAATGGGAAAAAATTGAGAAAGACAGCCGAAACCAGTAAATTTTCCATTATTAAGAGCAATGTATAAAAAAAGCGCTAAACTCCTATAACAACGGACAGAACAAATATAAAGCAGTGTTTTGCACAGTTTATACGAGAATTTGTTGTGATTACGCTGCAGTAAGTGACATCCATCGAGCTTGTGCCACCCAGTACGCGAGAAAAGGAGAAATATGCTCCCCTTTAATCGCACCTTGGTTTATCAATTACAAGCAAAAGTGTTTTGCTAGAGTGCAAGCGTATTTTCAGGCAGGCAGTATAGACAGATGCACATGCTTCTCTGTGGCAAATATTACTATTTCGCAGAGCAGGTTAAAAATCAGATGATTTCTTGACTGGTGGTACCATGTTTGTTTTTTCTTGAAATAGTATTCTTTCATAACACCCAATAAATAAGTGCTCATCTTTCTTTCGGACTCCTTTCCATTCAGTTTTGTTACACGTCTTTGTGATCCATGTTACCTACTCGTCATAGTGATGCTTCGTTTCGCATAGGTATCTTAAATAGTTTTACAAGATTATATCATGTTGTCATCATTACTTAGCGTATTAGTGTGCTAAACATGTAACATTGTATTGTTAAAACCTAGAAGTTTCTTATAACGAAATTGTTTTCCCTGCCTTATTTGTACAAAAGGTGCTTGCAAAAGTTAAACGCCGAATAAAAACCAGACGATCAAGATCAACTTTCTGCATGTATTTATTCTGTTTGTCTTGTAACTACCTGTCATCAGGTAAGGAGATCTGCAACGGTACACTTGGTTCCGTGTGGGGATCGAGACTGCGAGGAGCTGTATTCATGCAACATGCCGGGCCATCTTGGAACGACTGAAAGGAATCTTCACGCAGGTCAGCTGTACCTTTGCTGAAAACTTTGTCACCAAATGCATTTAATTGAAACTACTCTATGGTGAGAGAAGTACCACTGCACAACTTCATTAATGCTCACCCGCACTGCTATGAAAGTGATTAGAAGTGGACTGTTAGGTATGCACCCTTCATTTAAAAGGGTTTTATTCTAAGCTGCACAGAGGCTTTGTGATAGTTCCCAGCATTCTTAACATTTTGCTAGTTTCTGGTCTATCTTTGCTAGCTTACAGCTAGCAAGTCCAAAACTGCTTTTTTGTCCCGATGTACCATTCGTATTGATTACATTCCAGTCTGTTTACCGTAGTGCTACGAGTTGGTATGCACAATGTGTACAGTACAGTATTATCCTATTATACTTATAAACTACAATTAAATACGAGCAGATGAAATGGACATCTATGCCAGAGTGCAGCTATAGGCTTCCAAAGCACCGTCGAGCGGCGCTGCTGCTCCTGACAGGGAGCGCCATCTCTGACAGAAAAATAGAAACTGGGGATAAACGCGGCGGCACCACCTAGGCATGCCGTACAAGTTTTCTCCTTTCGCTAGCTCGCTTCCGCGCACGTGCAGACGTCTCGCGCTGCTTTGTCGCGCGGGCTCTCACTGGACGCCGCCGGCTCGCTCGCTGCCTTCACGGCGTGCGCCGTGCGCTTTCTCTCGCACGAGCACGCGCATTGACGCGCCCCCGCAAGCGCACCGCGACATGCAACCAGCATTCCGTCTCGATTGGGCAACCTGACGCGTACTTCCATGAAGGATACTTTATTATAAGCGGGAAACTTTTTATTCACGTCTGCACTGTAGAGCAGACGACAGACGGGGATGAGTAAATATTGATTGCGAATGCGTCCCACGTTAGCAAAAAGGTAGGAATGCATCTCGAGGTAAGTCCGCTATGTAATTATATTGTCGTACGTAATATCTTTAAAAACTGCTAAAGTATCATCAGTACTGTGGAATAAAGTGGCCCGCTCGTTGACCATCGTTTTGGCCTGTAGCATGTGATCTATATACGGATTTGTTTTTTTATTATTACGACGTTAACAAAGGAAATTTCGCAGTAGAAGAATAAGTATATAGTCCGAAGGAGGTGTTTCATCAAAGACAAGAACGCTAGCAATCTCATAAGCACATGCGTGCTCCGTGCGCTACACGTGATATAACCGGCTCGCTGGCTCGGAAGGCAGGTGAAATCCAAGCTTGTACAACACAGTGTTTTATTTCGGTTCTTATTAAATGGTTTCGCTTTATTTATGATAATATTTGGTTTGCACTCACGAACCTTGTGACGCGAATGGGATGCTCCGTGCGAGTAGTGTTAGTCGAGCCATAGCTAGGATCACTTTTGTACTGCATGTCCGACATATCTTCGTAAATAATAATAATAATAATAATAATAATAATAATAATAATAATAATAATAATAATAATAATAATAATAATAATAATAATAATAATAATAATATTTGGTTCACTTATTGGCCAATTTGCGAAAATCTGTAAAAGCGTCTCAGCAAGGCATGTTTTCCAACGCCGCCCCCACCCCCGAAAAAAAAAAAAAGGCCTCGTTCCTAGATATTTTCTTGGCCAATCTAAAAATGAAAAGGCAGCTGTGGACACTTAGGGCACATTCACACATCAATCTCGATTGCGGACGTCACATCTGTTGATTTGGTTGCTCTCAGAGCACTCAAAGCAGGGAGAGAGCACAAAAATTCGGCAAAACTAGACACGCCGGGAGCGACGAGCAGGATAATCTTCCATCCTCTTCACTTTTTATGCATGGTGTTTAACCACTGCACTTTTTTGATGGCTCTCCAAGCCGTCTTTGTCAACTGTCAACATTTCTGAGTTTACGTAGAAAGGGGAAATTGGCTCTTTTCGTTTCCACAAAGAACGCGAGACTTCTCAGAACGCTGTCAGGGTGTTGGAAAACAGGTCTTGCGGACACGCTTGCACAGGAATCTGCAAAGTTTCACACGTGAGCCTCGAATTTTGGTGCTTCGCCTACTATTGTGGCTTCCCATGACACAATGCTACTTAGTACATCCGTTCCGCATCAGCGGAAGCGTTTTTGTATCGCCAAATAACCGCCAGACGCAACGCGATCGCCGCGCGTGCACAGGAATCTAGCGGAGCGTCTGCTCCGGCGAAGCCCCATCGTTTCACATTTCGCCACCGCGCCAGGAATGCGGCGCTGCCGTCGCGCGGCGAAACTTGAGCTTGGGCTCCCTATAGGTTTATGCAATAGAGGAACTTGAATAAAAGAGGGCGACTTAAGAGGCTATAAACATAATTGTTATCATGTCTGTCAAGCTGTATTTTTACGAAAGGTGTTTTCTGCGTATCTGTTGTTGGCTTTTTACTTTCTGTAAGTTGACATATCTTGCCAGATTGCTGCCTCTCGTCTTAAAATAGCACTGCAGTTTGCGTTCAGACTCCAACACAGGATGAGTGGAAAAAAATTGCCGAAGAATTTGCCATTCGGTGGCAGTTCCAGAACTTCTTGGGAGCAGTCGATGGGAAACATGTTGCCGTTGTTTGCCCTGCAAATTCTGGAATCCGATACTACAACTACAAGGTAAAATTGCACATATTAGACCATTGTCATAAGACAGCCAGGTGTCAATGAACTGGCATTGACCAAATGATTCAAGATTAGACATTCGGAACAAGATATAGTTTGGCAAATCATAGTTTAGTAAAGCAGTTAGCTTAATCACTGGGCAGTAGGTTAAGGTTGTGACATGTGCTTAATAAGGTGCATTTCGACATGTGCAAAATTCTTCACATCAAGTCGTAGCAAGTCTGCGTATGTTATCACGCCACAATGTAAGTTATTACTGCAGGTTCTTATCAAGGTAGCTTATACCTCATTGTGAATTATGCCTCACCTCGAAAGCTAAAATTGCTTCTACAGTATTTCACATGATTGGCACTAAAGTTGTGTTCGCTACAACAGAGCTTTAGTAGACATATGGACTGCTATAATATTTGCTGCAGTTGAATTTAGCCTTTGCAACATTAAATTTATATTGTATTGTGTGCTGTCACTTGCACAGTGTTTCAGTTTAATATGTGCTATGCTTTTCATTTTAGGGCACACACTCAGTAGTGCTCATGGAAGTTGTGAACAGTCATTGCAAGTACATCCGTGTCGATAAGGGTGCAGAAGGCCGGCTTAGTGATGGTGATACTTTAAAGAAATGTGACGTTGGTCGCGACCTGAATGACGGCATTCTCGACATCTTTAGGCTTGGGAAACTGCCCAAGTCACGAACAGTTGCACCGTATGCCTTCGTCGGTGATGAGGCATTCCAGCTGCGCACGGATTTCATGCGGCCAAACCCGTCAAGGTGCCTAAATGACCAGAAGCGCATCTTCAATTACAGATTGAGCAGGGCACGGTATAAATTAGCATTGTTTGATCTGACCTTATAAAGCGCAATTGTAATCAGGTTATAGAAAGACATAGGCGCAATTTGGAAATTTCTTATTTTATCCCGTATTGAAATTAGATATTTTTCAATAGTATCCATGGTTAGTTCCGAAGCATCTGTGCAAAAGTAATTAGGTTCATTATTGTAAAAACCAGGGTCCTCCAGCATATTTCAGTATGGTTTTCACGCTGCTTTTGGCTGGAGACGCTAGAAATGTGACGATGATAGAAAATGCTGGCAAAGCAGCGTGCACGTGCTTGAGCCCATTAAATAAAAAATAATTGGTTCATAGGAAGGAAAAGCGCTGTACCTGTCATACTTGCTCTGTGGACACCTGAACTGATTTAAACTGATTTATTTACAGGAAGGGAAAGGCGCGGTAACTGTCTCACTTGTTTTCTGTGGACACAGCAACCGCGCCGTAAGGGAAGGGAGGAAGATGGGAGTGAAAGTGGAAAGAGAGAAAGAGGAGCCGTAGTGGAGGGCTACGGATAATTTCGACCACCTGGGGATCTTTAACGTGCGCTGACATCGCACAGCACACGGACGCCTCTTCGTTTCGCCTCTATCAAAACGCGGACACCTGAACCACGCCATAAGGTAACAAAGGAAGGTGGGAGTGAAAGTGGAAAGAGAGAAAGGGGGAGCTGTAGTGGGCCACCTGGGGATCTTTAACGTTTGCTGACATCACACAGCGCACGGACGCCACTTCGTTTCGCCTACATCGAAACGCAGCAGCCGTGGTCGGGTTCGATATCGGGTAACCCGGTAAATAAAGATCGTGCAAAAGTTTTGAGTTGTCCTCTGTTTTGCTCCATTTTGCATTTTGAGCCATTAAATCAAAATGCAAAATGAAGCAAAACTGAGGCTTTTTCAAAACTCTTGCACGATGTTTATTTTTATTTATTTAGACATACTGCAGGCCAGCACTTTGTCCCAAGCAGGGGGAGCATTGAATAGAAGCACACATATAACAAGCAACATAATCGAACTATGTCCAACAGAACAATTAAAATAGGCATCCCGTTCCCTCTAACAATGTTTAAAACGTCCTCTCGGAATTGCTATAAAATCATCATACTCAAATATACCAACGGGAAGAGAATTCCAGTCTCCAACTGATGCAATAAGCCGTCCTGTAGGGTCGGTCTGCTCAAAACCATAAATCGTGGTTGATATGTTTATCTGGTTTAATCTTCCAAAGCGCCTGAGGCTATGAGATACACAGTAGTGGATTCCTCAGGAAGTTTCGACCACCTGGGGCTTTTTAACGTGCACTGATGTAGAACAGCACATGGGCGCCTTATTTTCTATCTCAATCGAAAAGCGGCCACCGCCGCGGGATTAAATCGTGATTCCTTGGGTTCAGCAGTATAGCGCCCCAATAATTAGCTACCGTGGTTGTGCAACATAAATCATGCATTGCACTGGCGTAACTATTAGAATGTGACTTTCGTGGATCTCGGTAAGACATATTTAGCGGCTATCCTCCTCCCTCCCTCTACTGATAGCCCTGCATTACGGCCTTTACCGGAATATGCAGGTCTGCGCGTCACATTCACATACGACTCTAACCTGACAACACACATCCCATTGCACCGAAAAAAAAAGAGACAACTAAAAAAGCTTTTTCATGGCAAACGGCCTCCCATAGATCTCCACCAGGGATGAACCTG
Source organism: Amblyomma maculatum (assembly GCF_055883805.1). NCBI lineage: Eukaryota > Metazoa > Arthropoda > Arachnida > Ixodida > Ixodidae > Amblyomma > Amblyomma maculatum. The sequence continues at coordinate 119,212,652 of NC_139353.1, forward strand.
CTAGCGTATAGGTGCGGACAAAAGTGAACGGAGCAGGTTATTGCCTTCTAATTTTTCACGCGTTGCTTATCTGAGCCTCGCATATTTGAAATGTGTTCGTTCTTAGAATACGTTATCGCGCTCCCTCAAGAGCAAAATATTGTTCCAAAAACTAGAAGATACAATATAGATCTATGATCATGCTCCTGGATGCACCTTCGGGCGCATTGGAACAGTGAGAATACACTACAGCACAGCCTCAAAGGAATCGCTAGTATGTTCACATACCACTATGTCGCGTACCTCTTGCGTACATTACGTTTCGTGGACACGACGAAAATTAAGATACTATAATATTACGTCGTTTCCGCCCGCAGCCAGTGTGGTAGATGTGGGCAACGAAAAGCTGCGCAATTTATCTCTAACCGCTGCAGGCGCAGTGATTCGCCTTCTGACCTTATTAATCGTACAGACCTGTAATGGTTGTCTTGTGATTCTAAGCTGCACTGTTCTAAATGGCTATGCTTGCTGTCGCTATATTTAGTGCAGTTTGACCGTGAAGTCTTTTCGAAAACGAGAGAGTTAAAAAAAAAAAAACGTTGCACTCTTGCCTTTTAAGGAATATTTATACTAGTTCTGCGTACTAGTTTTACTTAGCCCTGAACAGAAGACGAATTGAACGCTTGAGATGCCTCATTTGTGGTTTACGTACCAGACATTCTCGAACGTTTTAAATCTAGCTAGGTTCCATTTATTCACTGCCAATTAATGCATGTTTTCGCTACTTGGCCTCATCTGCTAGAGAAAAGAAAAGAAAAAGATGAGATTACAAGACTGGCCATAAAAACATTCTTTACTTGTTTTTTTATTTTATAACTGGTATTTCCTGCACTTGGGTTTCACTTTTTCAACTGTGTATATCTCTGTACAGACCCATTGGTGTGATTTTAATTATAGAGTTGCTTTCCATTTTGGACCTGCTTAGTCTAGAGATTGTGAAACCTTGCTTTATATGCACCCTACCATGTAAAACCCCGCTCAAGTTGAGAAAATTCCGGACGAAATAACAGTAGAAATAAAAACAGCGCAGTTGAAACACACTCCCTCATGCCTATGTAATCCACTATAAGCTGCGCTAGATCGATGCTCTGATTAGGTTCGTAATCACCGAATTAATCAAATGTCAGTATTTGTGAGCCGCATTTTCGACGTCAGCACTCTCGCTAAATCCAGAATCACACTTCTGATGGCTCGCATACAGAAATTTAGCCGTCGACTTGTGAAAGACCGCATTTGAAATTTTTTTTTAATTTATTTTTCCGCAACCCTCGCCAGCGCTAGGCACTGGACATGCATACTAATAAGGGGAAGGTTGTACAGTCGAGACAAACAGTGGTGTGGTCCCGCTTTCTCCACTTGTTTTTCTCCTTGTGAATGTCGTCAGTTCAGACGACCTTCTAGGCGTTGGCTTTTCCTCTGGTGCATCAGTACGGAGCGGGGCCTTAGAATAGGAGACCACTTGTTTCTCAGTAGCGTAAAGTGACATACTGAGAAGATGGTTGGCAAAAGCACTGCTGGCTTTCTAGTCATCGCCGCGTCTCTAATAGGTAAGCATTATTTGCTTTGGCTTCCGATAATGGTATAAAAAGAGCCGTTAGCAATTGTGACTGATAGATTGATGTTTTTGTGATCTGGTTCAGTGCGGAATACATACATATTTGGTGTAGTTCAAAAATGAGAATCTTTGCGAAAGCTAAAAAAAACATTGCTTCCATAAATTTTGAAAACAAAATGGACATAATACTGCACAATGAAGGTTTATGCGCAAGATGCGATAACATGTAGATATTTCTTATCTGTTTCTTAACATATAGTGTTTCTTACCTGCTTTAACCTTTTTTGTTTTGAAGCATTCCTCTAAAGGATAGAGCGATATCTACGTCATTAAGAACGTCGCTCGTAATTCATACCTCAAAGCATGGTTTTACACCACTGAAAGGAGACGTCGACAAGTTAAGTTTCGTATGGCCCACTAGCCAATGTACCTTCGTAACATGAATGTGTGTTCTGCGGAAACCAGTACTTAATTTTACTACAATCGAACAACACAACATAAGGACGAAAAATTGCTCTGGAAGAACCGAGCATAACTCATTCAAAAAAGTTGAACCCGCATAATGTGACCAAAACGTGTTGATCGTCCAACGCATAGAAAGAATTTATAAAGCCACTGGTTCAACAGTACCTCGCGACCATCGGCCGTCGGCCCGTATGTCAACACCGTAATGATGATAGGCAGTGGCGAAAGCAAATGAAGCAAGCATGTACAAGCAAAGCTTTCCTCACCGTGACTTTCGTCGCCAGGCTCTTCGACATTAGCACGAAATGGCCGTGCACACTCAACCTTGGTGTCCAGATTCACGGCCCAGCTCGTCCTGCGAAGGCGCAAACACGTTAACTCTGCATCCATTATTTTAAAAGGTGGTTGTTGTGTTACGTTTGTGCAGCGCTCTACTGGCTGGCTTCAAACTGTAAACTGAACAAATTACCGCACACTCGTGACAATTATCAGAATAATAAGTGTTGTTTTTGTAAGAAAGAAATTCAAAGGTTCGTGCTATACTATTTCAATAAGGGATGAAAATTGCGAAATAAAAGTTACCATGCAGTTTTTCATACTCCGACATTTTCCTTATTACGTGTATGGATAACAAAATAAAATATCGCAACATCAAATAAATGGTAACCTTTATTTTGTAAATTTCATCACTTATAGAAACAGTATTCAATTCACCTTTTATTATATTTTATATAAAAAGAACACTTATTATTCTGCAAATTGTCGCGAGTGTGCGACAATTTATTCAGTTCAGTAGCTGAAGCTATCCAGGCGAGTGCTGGACAAGCATTATACAGCGAAACAAAGGCTGGGTATGTACGCAAAATAAAATAAAACGGCTACACGTTGCGGTTCCAACACGATGCCCGGCCCCGGAGCAAGAGACGTTTGTTGAGTGGAACATCTCCAGCCAAACCTCCTGCATGTGCGATTTGTTAGTTTACTTGAATTTAAGATATATATGTCGTGCTATTCATGGCCTGAATTTTTAATCGGCAACTCGGCAGCTGTCAGCTAGGGAGTTTAAAGTTGACCTGGGAATAACACACGGTGCCCTATCAAGTCCTGGAGCATCAATGGACAAGAAGTGGAAGCTGTGACATATTTTCTCTTCTTGGGCTCCAAGATTACCTCGGAAGGAGAGTGCAGCCATGAAATTAGGAGACGCCTGCTTCTGGGAAAGAGAGCAAAGGTTAGCCTTGATCGTCTAGTAAAGAGCAGAGACATTAGTCTGCCAACCAAGATCCGTATCACTCGTGCTATGGTATTTCCAGTTGTGATGTATGGATGCGAGAGTTGGAGCGTGAAAAAGGCTGACCGCCAAAGAATTGACGCTTTTGAATTGTGGTGCTGGTGAAGACTCTTGAGAGTTCCTTGGACTGCCAGAAGATCAAATCAGTCGATATTGTCGACCATAAACCCTGACTGCTCATTGGAGGATCAAATCCTAAAGTTAAAGCTCAGTTACTTTGGTCATCTGATGAGAAGAGAGGAGTCGCTGGAGAAAGATTTGATGTTGGGAAAGGTTGAGGGTCGCCGGAGAAGGGGTAGGCAGCGAACGCGATGGTTAGATGGCATCCTCGAGGCACTGCAGATGAAGTTATGTGATGTTAGAAAGACAGTGAGAGACCGGAAAGCGTGGCGTGACATGGTTCATAGGGTCACGAAGAGTCGGACACGACTGAACGACTGAACTGAACTGCCTTTCGATCTCGACTAAGATATGCTACCCCTAGGCCACGTAGCGGCGTTCGGATGGCTTGGTCAAAGAAGGGAAGCTTTACTGTGTGGTGTTTCACATTAGGTGGTAGCTTTCGAACGTGCATAAAGTTGATATGAAATGTGATGTAGTTGGTGCGCATATTACGAGTGCGAGGATGTACCTATTAGCAAGGTGCATGAGCTGGAATGTCAGTGGGAAAAGGGAGCCTGCCAACGGCAGTCGTCATCGGGGCCGCATTAGAAGCTTTAAGTAGGAGCTTGAGGAGTGCGAAAATTATCCACGCTTAAATATGTTCCCGTGGGAGAGTAACGCGAGTACGTCATCCAGGCACCGCTCGAGGCGAGGTCGTCGGAAAACGGTGGTGGCACTATGAGAGTAGCGGCGCTGCGTCACGAAAGCGTTCTTTTCTTATAATCAACTACTGGAGAAGCACAGAGTGCTACTTGAAGAGGGGATGAGGGGGAGAATAATAAGTAGGTTTGAAATGCATATGGGGATACGTATAGAAACATACCTAACAAATCTTCTCCCTCAGCATATTGAGAAACTAAAATAACAGGAAAGCAACGTTCAAACTTCGCATTAGCGAGTGCTAAATCACTGACCATGTTTCCCATGTTTTAAAATAGCTGTGCACCTGACACAGGCTTCTCTTAGATGCCAAGCGCCTCCTAACATTCGTTCTTAGTGTCGCCAGCACATGTGAGGAACAACTCTGAGGAATGTGGTGCAGTGAATATCGTATGCCGCCCAAAGTTTCCACAACAGAAAACTAGCATACTACTCGAAAACAATGCGCGCGCAATATCGCTAGCCCATGCGTAGCCACATGGCACAAATTGCGAGGCTAACAAAAAAGCTATTGCAATATTATTGTACAAAATCTTGTTAAAACCGGTATCACTTAAGGGGGAAAGCACATGTAAGACTGTAACCTCTTTCCTGTAATTACCTATGGGAATGAAGCGTGGAGGCTAACTAAAAGTGTTCTACTTAAGTTGAGAACAATGCACAGGTCCATGGAACGAAAAATTGTAGGTTTAACGTTAGAGGATAGGAAGCATGCACAGTGGGTCAGAGAAATAACTCAAGTTACTGACATTCTAGTAGATATCAGAAGGAAGAAATGGGCATGGGGGGACATGTAGTTCGTATAGAGCATAACCAATGGTATCAAGAGTAACCAAATGGATTCGAAGGGAAGTTAAGCGTAGCAGCGGCCGGCAGGAAATTAGGTGAGTGGATGAGATTAATAAATTCGCAGGGGTCAAGGGGGTTCAGCTAGCCCAGGACTGGGTTGATAGGAGGAAATTTTGAGAGAAATTCGCCCTGCAGTGGGTATAGTCCGGCTGATAATGATGATGAAAATCTAGTTTTTGGAAGAAATAAAGATTATTACCATAAACGTATGCTAGTTATGCACGAGACTCAAAGGAAAATTCCAAAAGTTTGTTACTGCCATTTAATGTTTGAGAAATGGATACTGACCAGTTGGCAACTATTAAAATCAAGCCCGCTCCGTGCTGTCAGTCAGGTATGTGAAAAACAAAATCGCAAGTTTTCAAACCAGCAAAGAGAGACACACTTCTCTCAGGCCCAGCTGTAGTTAACAATTTTTCCCAAAAAACGGGTTCCTATTTTTCAGGCACTGTGGCGCAGAAAGTGAAGAACCAGGAAAAAATTAGACTTGGCTGAAAGCAGCATGTTCCTACGCCATTTGTATTCACATGGCTAGCTCACTGCACCGCCAAACATTTTGTCTGGGAAGAGCTGGCTACTGAAATCACATCCACATACTGTTTAGTAATGAGTACTTGGCTTAGAAATAATACGTCGCGAATTCGTGACGTTTTCCATCAGACATTGAGGAAAAAAAGAGACGAGTATATTTGAGAGCCAACGCAGCTCAACCTTCGTACACTTAATAGAGTAAGTCAACTCAGGATCGAAATGTAATGGCTAAACCAATTGCCTGGTGATTTCTACAAAGAACGAAGTTGGTATGACAATGCGTGCCTGATATTTTATTCGGCAGTAAAAGACACTCAAAGTTTCGAGTCAGCCGCTCCTTGACAAGGTGTTTTTACAACCTCAAGTGCCCTTCGTTGCATACTACGCTTTCAAAATATTTTTGCGGCTTCTTTCTCGACATTCTGATGGCGCATTTTCATACTGCAGACGTGCTAAAATAGTTCGCGATTACCTGAGATGCTTTCCGAATAGTGCTGTTGAATTCTGTGTCGCGTATTTGGAAAGAGTCTGGGGGATTTGTCCACTACTAAGTCTTTTCAAAATAGAGCGAATAATCCTTGTTAAGTTATCCGAATGTTCAATCAAGGATTGGTTTCTAAAGACAAGTGAAACGTTTTGTGTGCACTCTAAAGGCACACACAGTCGAATTGAGCCTTGCTTAAATGGCCTTCATGTATATAAGGAAAAGGGCAATGTGCGTTTGAATGAAAAAGAGCAGATGGGCACGGGCAGGACATGTAGTGCGAAGAGAGGATAAGCGATGGTCGCTTAGGGTAACAAACTGGATTCCAAGAGAAGGAAAGCGTAGCAGGGAGCGGCAGAAAGTTAGGTGGATCGCGTGGATGCAGCTAGCACAGAACCGGGTTAAGTGAAGAAATATGGGAGAGGTTTTCGCCCTGCAGTGGGTGCAATCAGGCTGATGATGATGATGATGATGTTTTTTCCTTGGAGTGCCATAAGAATTTAAAGCCGGTGAATCCGCCATTTAGTGCTATGTTTGACGGCGAAAGCCTCTGGAAAAATCTAATTTCTTTATATACGTTTTCGGCGTCTCAAAGTCTCAATGGCATTACTAGTTCCGGCTCTAGAGACCTAGTCTTGGTTGGTTCATCGCACGATAATTATGTCACCTCGCCCTCACTGAGATGGCCAATTATATGGGATAAATTTTCCCGAACGACAGGTTCCTATTACTCAGTTCTTTATCTTTTAAAGGCTTAATCTTATTATCCAGGAAATGGGATTCCTAATATGGAAGTCAACAGTCAACGTATTCGTTTTAGCAGACTTGTCTAAGCGAGCCTAAGCTGAGGTTGAGGTGCTCTAGCTATTTCCGTGAAGTAGATTTGCTCTTTGCCTCCATCTGTACATGATTTTCTTGCCTAGTTGTGTATACGCTTAATTGGGTGCACAGAGTTTAATGTCCCAAAGCTACTCAGTCTATGAAGCACACATCGTAACGGAGCGCTCCGCGCCCTTTGGTCACCTGGTGTTCTTTAGCCTGAGAAACTACACGTGGGCACCTTGCTTTCTGCCTTAATGGAAAGCGGCCGCCGACGCCGGAATTGAATCTGCGTCTTTGAGTTAAGCATTCGAGCATCGTAACCACTGAGCCCTCGTGGCGACAGTTGTATATGGGTGTGTCATGTTGTGTAATGTTATCGTCTAGGAAATGATTTCTGCAGTGAAGTGTTTCAGAGGCAAGATTAATGACCTGATAAGCCTTATCCCACGCTGTTTAGGCTCATGCTCTCTGTCATTATTTCAGCAGTGGCGTGCCAAGCTGTGCAGAAGACCGGCTGCAAACTCGAGATCCTCAGTAAATGCGGCGACGACTATATCCCCTATGGCAACATGGTCTCTTATCCCTCCTCCGGCAAAGCTTTCGAGGATAAATGCACGTGCGTATACCTCCAGTGAAGTGCACGTAATCCTTTGTGAGGAAAGTGCAGCTACAGTCGTTTTCACGGATGTATGCTCGTATCGCTTAGAAGTAGTCACTTATTTTCTAATGCCTCCATCTCTTCGGAAAGGTAAAAACCTTTCCAAAACGGGGTGACTCGGCACAGGTGAAACAAAAAAAGGCGATGCAGATTATAAGGATGAAAAGGCGAATTATTTTTGCAAAACTATACAAGGGCAAACTGCAAGTTACAGAACGAAGGCACAAAGACAAATTAAACAAGTGTAATTAAAGAACAAGCAGTCTCACACAGAGAAACTACGAGTATCTGCAGAACTTTACTTTTTGATTGAGTGTTTTAGTTAGGGCCCATGTACTGTAGAATTACGTATCAAATACGAAGCCTCATTTTAGGCTAAATTGTCTCCGATCAATTTTGTTTTATTCTTTTCGTTGACAAAGAAACTGGACCGGTCATTTTTACTGGCCTCACTCGTATGTCAATCAGACATTCGGAAAGAGGGGCATGCGAGGCGGACACGGCCCCTTTTGTTGAGCTGAGGCTCGAACCCAGCGTCCAGCTGATAAAGCGAAGCTCATAGATATAAATGAGTTGTCAATCTCAAGGGAGAGGGTTCCTTGCCTTTTCTTGGTATATATTCTTATATTGGAGTGCATCATTGCAAGCTAGTATCGTGTGATACAGCGGAAGAAAGCGCTCATAACGTGCTTACAATCTCATGAGCCATGCCCTTATAAAAGAACGCCTTTTTTGCCTATATATATTATTTTATCTGTTGTGTTTATGCGCCATGGCAGTGAACAGTTTATAATTATTTTAGTTCGGATACATTATTGACATTTGCATGCGTTGCACAGAAGAGAGAAGTGACTGAAAAATTACAAATGGCAGCAAAAATAAAATAAAAATAGAAAGCAAGTATACGAAGTCTAAAACTGGGAGGACTAAGGTTATTGTGCTCTTATTACAATCATTGGATATTTCATTGACATGATGGGATATCAGCAGAACACATTGTCTTAATCGGTTACTTTCCGGTGAATACTTCTTACATTTTTAGGAAGGAGATACGGCAGACGGATTGCGCCTTGCGGTACGTGGAAGACTGCTTGGAAGGTCTACCTCAGAGTGGGCTGTTGCTGTCTCTAAAAGAAATTCAGGAGACCATCAATGTCTCCTGTACTACCGGATCGGAGTCGAACAAGCGTACGTCATTCCGAATACCTAATATATAAAGGCGCGCTCTAGCCACACCTAAAACAGGGGTGCTGTTCTTTTAAGAAAACATTTTTGCTTATGGGACAAGTTTTCTGGCGTTTTGTCGCACCTTGGTGATAGAGCTTTTATATCAGCGGACAAGTAGATCTTTCTGGTTTCTTGTATATTCGAATTTGCCATGCGTTAATAAGTACGCTTTGTGTTAAGGAGCTTGTATTCACCGAGCAATAATGTATCTTGTTCGTTGCGAATGTTTACTAGTCTGTAGGCTTCACTCTGCAGTCACACAGGTGCTAACATTCTTGGGGGAATTTGCACGGCCAAGAGGCTCAAATTTAATATTCGAAGACATTCTGTAAATATGTTTTCTCTTGTAAGGAAAAATGACAAGCCACATGCACTTTCCTAGTAGCTACCGGTGTATGGTTTAGTGTTGAGATACTGCGAAATATCTCATTTCTTTTGTTTACAGAATACAAAAACTGCAGAGATTACCTAAGAATACTGCGATATCACATCGAGTTAGGACTTCCATGATGACACTCGCTTTATCTGCGACAAATCTGCGCATAAAAAGAATTGATTCGGTACATGCAGACATACAAAAACACACTACTCACTAAGCAAAGCACTATATCAAACAATATAGGTTACATATACATAACAAACTAAAAAAACAATAAGGAAAGAAAGACATTTTCTTTACAAGAGAGACATTTTTTCCACTGATTCAACAAAACTCTGTCTGCAGACAGCAACGTCGTAACATTCATTAAGAAGAATGGGAAGACATTAGATGAATGTTAGTGCTTCGGGTTAAAAAAGGCCTTTAGCAGCGCGTTGTTATTTCTAAAACACTTTTTGAAGTGTTTTTTTGTTAGCATTGATTTTGAGGAAAGTAATCTACAATATGTGTCTCACTTCTCAGTTGTAATCTACACTTACTTAAAGTACATTTAACGTCGGTACTATCCCCTGCGGAAGAAAGCATCCAACCTGACTTGTGCATGGACGCTGCATGGGAAGCGAAGCAATAGAACTAGCACGAAATTACTGAACGGTGCACTGAACACACTTCCGTCGCAGTTGTATACGAAATCAGGTGCGTTGTTTGTCCGGTGCGAATTTTATTGCAACTTGGGTTGCTGCCACGCGAAGGCTTTTCGAAAAAATGAGCAGTATATGCTTCGCATAAAACACTTTCGCCAGCATTTTTATAGTGCCAGGCCCACGCCGTCATTCATCAAAAAGAGATTGAGTGCTAACTCCAATTTTTTGCTGGTAAGAAATGCACTAGAATGCGACGTTTATATTTTGATCATTTGCATGCGGCACTAAGCATACACCGGTGTATAAAAAGAAGGGTTTGATAGTTGCAAATTAGCAGTATTTGATTTGTTATTCAGTGAACAGGGGTATGTAACTAAGCACATCAGAAAAACAAAAGCAACTGGCAAAACGTCCACACGACATGTCAGGCTAGTTTCTGTAAAGCTTGATTTGAACCGTCTTTTCCGACATTTCCGACTTTCTAATATCAATTGCAATGCAAATCATCTTGACAATAAACATTTTCAGCATATCAGAGACGTGATAGCGTAGATGAACGCCGGTTTTCCCGACATCTGGTGTGCATATTGCTCAGTGGTCACTGCTATATAACACCTTCCGCTCAGGAGGCATTCGGTAACCCGGCACGCGTCTACTCTAGCATGTCGCCGCTTCGCTAAATGTCTCCATCACCTTTCTATGTTCAAGAAATCCGCTTGACATTATTGAGAACGCGTGATGGCTCTACGTAATGCTGCTCGCCCGTGTGAGTACTTACGAGAAAAAAAGAACTTTGCTTGCCAGCGCATGTCAAAAGTACAGGCTGAAAAGGATGTACGGTTTTGTTTTCTGTGTGTACAAAATAAACGTAGTAAATGCGCAGAAGAATTGCGAGAAAGGATGCTGCACACGGAAAAAGCCCGATGGCTTCGAAGTCTCCTAAAATCTACAAAAAAAAGTGGTGCGATGCCATCATACTCCACAATGCGTTCTGACTCTTTGTTGTTCCCAGAGTACCAGAAGGCCATCCCATGCTTGAATTCCGCTGGGTCAAAGATCAACGCCTGCTTTCAAAACCTCAAGAGCAGTCTGCAGAGGGCCGTTGTCAAGGCTCCCGTTAAAGAGGTCATCCCGCACACCTGCTGGTGAGTAGCGAACGCTCGAGCAGTTTTTACGTGCCCTAACTGATTGGTTGTAAGACACCTTACCTGCAATAAGGATTAACGAAAGTGACCAATTGCAAGCAATGGATTTCGCAAGCGTCGAACGTAAAGCTAACGAAGCTCCAAATGACTAAGCGCATCCACGGTGCAGGTGCTTTTCCTTTGGTCACATGCATGACATTTCCTTTTGGGAGGAATTCATAAATTGCCTTCGGCCGATAAACTTATGTCTCGCTTAATTTTATGCAAGACCAGGATTTGTTGCTTTCTTTCAGCACTTACTAAAAAACCAAATGACATTACTCAAATCGCGCCCTAGAAACAAGTCATACATGCTACGAAAGACATGATGCAGGTATTGCAGCGAGATGACAAGACATCTCTAATGTAATAACTGCGCTAACTGAAAGCTAGAGTTTGTGCACACGATGCTCTTCTATTCCGTTGTTCAGAACAAAATATAGCATCTTCGTGAATAACCAAGAGACAGCGATTGTTTCTTGCCAGCAAAAGATATGCGAAATATCAAAATCCACGTTAACAGATTTCGGCATCTGTCCACATTTATGGGATGCTGCCAAGGAGGTGCTATGCAACTACCAAACAAGCCATACTTCTTAGTTACTTTTGGCGAGGACTGCACACAAGGCTAATTTCATCACGAAGAGAGAAATCTTATCAATTACAGATTTTTTGTAACAGTAAAAATGTTTAGTATTGCATATTGCTCATGTAGATGAGCCAAACATACTTAATGATTGTCTTCAGATACGTTTCCATCTTAGATATCTGTTGATTTTGATAGAAACGGAGAATATGAATAGCTCAGAAGCCGAGGCTTACAAAAAAATATGTACTTTGCTGCCTTCTGCTGCTTCCGCACGTGGTGTGTCAGAAAAAAAATCTGAACAAGCTAGCGTGCATATGCAAAACATGACAGCGGTTACGAACAGTAAAGTAACTAAATGGCTTTAATAAGAGGAGCTAATAGCCCCTTCTCCGGATCATTTGACTTCGGTAATTCAAACAAAAATGACGAGCATACAATGGTTGGTAAGGGAAATGGCTGGTCCCTCATTGGTCGGAGTATTTGTTTAGCACCACGAAGTTAACGGGACGGCCGAGTTGGCCCAATTTCTGTCTCATATAGCTCCCTTGAGGCGGGAGGGCGAGATTGCAGTAGAACTCCGGGCCCATTGATCCCGAGTCAAGGATGCTGGTCCTAAAGCCACGCAGGCATGCTTGTGCAGCTTGGCTAGAACGAGAATATATGCATGTGACCCTATGTCGCGCAGATAATGTGGTAGGTAACGAATGTATTGTAGTGCGTATGTGTGTTACTTTCGAGATAGAAATTAAGAATAAGTGATTGAGCGAGTAACCGCACGTGCGCGAATGAGGATAGAGAAAAGGAGGCAGACGGGAGTCAGTAACACTGCCGTGCCGTACGCGTGAAGGCAGTTCTTAGGTGCGCTTCACATTTTTTTGTCTTTAAGGTCACACAACAAAGTTGGTTGCGTTCAACCGCCAGCACATTGCAAGTTTGATGCGTTGTCTTTCGCAGCGCATTAGGATATACTTTCGGCCGCTGTGGTGGACAGCACTCGAAAGCAGAGAATACTTTGTTAATAAATTTCTAAAATGATTGCTTGGCCATCTAGTTATTCGTGCAAGTACCATGTAGTAATAAAGGATATGGCACAAATATCAGTGAAATTGATGAGCGGCACGCTCTGAGGAAACATAATCGGTAAATATGATGCGCAGCGGTGGAAGAAAGTTATTTAGCTTACAGATAATCTTTGGCCTTAGTGAACACGTTACAATGAGATCATAACGCAATAGGTTTAAATGCTACATTCTGAAAGAATCGTTGTCGGTGGCACTATGAGGAGTTGGTAGCTGTTAGCTGGCAAGGCACGGCGCTTATTAGTCGTGGGGTTGCCTGACGTCACTCTATCTTCTTACATGAAGAATTTGTCAGGAGATGCCAAATTGTGGCTTCGTTTCAAAACGAAGAGAGATTTCACTGCCAGCCTTCCAGGCTGACTGCTACCCCTACGTCGCGCTACCCTTAGGCCACGAGGCCACGTGTATATGGCTTGTTTTTTGATGGCGTTATACTTATGTCGGGTGGCCTTTCACGTAATAATGTATACTAATCAGTGTCTGTGAGATATTAGAGGAACAGAATAAAGGATTAGTAATTAGACGTATGAGAAAGTCTATGCAGCCGAAGAAGGATCTGCAAGCAGAATTCTCTATCGGAAGCTATTAGTGCTGTAGAGTGACACATTGAAAGGTATATATGTGTCCCTTTGTTCTGTATTTCGATTTAATAAATGTTGCTCCCACTCCTCAGAAGCTGACTTGTGCGTCTATGTACAGAAGGTAGACGCTTATATTTTCCCCTGCATCTCTACCGGAGCATTATTTAATCCTCTCCTGCAGCGCTTACGCAGACCTGGTTGACTGCCTCGACACGGTGCTGGCACCATGCGAGGCCGTAGGCGCAAAGGACTTTTTCCTGGGCTTGATGCAGCGCGTGCTAGGCAAGACGCTGAAACTGGTGTGCATCGACCACACCAAGGGATCAGAGGCCTGCAACGCTCTACCAATGCTGCCCCTTCTAAGCTCTAAAGACCGTAAGGTGGACAACTACATCGAGCTCATCATCGAAGCAGCCTCCACACTCGAGTCGTAGAAGTGGCACTGCGGTAGTCTTTTGTGCGCTCTAGATTTCTTCTGTGAATTGTTGAGAATAAAATTTTACCACCACCACAATCAGGCAATGATTAAAGAGTTCTAGCATAGAAAAGACCGTAAGTGTGCGTACCCTATTGGAATTTTAGTCATCATAGCCTTGCAATTCAAAACTACCGAGGCTGAGGGAGGGTACTCAGCGACAAATTAGAGGAACTGAAATCGACCTAAACTGTTATCCTTAAAGTCCCTATGGTATTTCTCATTTTAAAGCAAAATTTGATGGAATGACTCGGTCTGTGTTTAGCCGTTGGCCTTTTCAAATGCTGTTGCCAATTTTAGCCCCATGTTATTCCTCCCGATCCAATGCCAAGTTATTTAGCCAGATATTTGAGGGACGGTGGCTGAGCTGGTACTGTGGAATCGGAATACGTACTGTGTGCGTGAAATCGAAACACGGCACTCAGCACACACTGAACGGCTGTGCAATCAATGCTCACACGAGTATATCACGCGCGCTGCCTCGTTCTGCGCAAACTATGTCTTGCAATAATGCATGGCAGTCAGAACATGTGCTTAGTGTTATAAAGTTCGTGGTCAGGTTCTTTCATCATGCTCGCATCTGAACGCGCTTTTATTCCCATTGTTCGATTCTATATTAGGAAAGATTCGCCGCCGGTGTAAATCGCCTGACGCACATTCAGTTAACCTGCACGATAAGTAATTACGAAATATTCAGCGACGACAATTAATCACACCGTCCTTTGAAGCCTTTTGAAGCTCTTGCATTGCGCAAGGAAAACCCATTGCGTGCTTGGCAGAGGAGTTGGCAGATTTGATTGTATCTATAAATACCGGAAATACCACTTGCTTCAGACTGCGCTCAGTGACTTGCGGCGCCGGTGTGCACCAGACACTCGACGGTATCACCAAATCAAGAAAATGATATTTACCGTAAGTGTTCTCGAGGCACCCGGATGAGCACTGGAAACACAGACAAAAAACACGAGACAGAAGACAGTACTAACAACCAGCACAACTAACTAACTCACTTTGGGCACATCAATTAAGTGGAAATGAGGGTGCTCGTTATAATACATGAAGGAAAGAAGGCAACAGTCTGCGAGGCCAAGGAAAACGTAGGGGATGTTACTTTATGTCCTTTTTTTTTGTAATGTTTACTTGGGTAATCACCGAAATTAGTAATGTAAACTTGTTTAGGGGAAAGATAATTAAACACAAAGTAATTAAACACGTTATGTAGAGGAAGAAAACAAAACAGAGTCGTCTAAGATTCAAACTCAAAAATATCCCCCCCGAACTAAATCTAATGACTTGTAATTGACCGGGAGGGCACGCGTAAGGCAGGTTATCCGTTGCTCTAGCCCAGCGAATGTGGAGCTAACGCAAGACGTGAGACAAGGGTGGCACACAATCCAATGAGACGATGTAATTAAAAAAGCAGTAATATCTGTGTGGCACGACTGGTACAGGAAAGTGATGGCGACAAGCGGCTTAGGCCTTGGTCCGGCAGGAGCGTACCAGGGCATTTTACAATGCTGATATGTCACAAACCAACAGATTTTGGCTATGGACTTGTTTCTCCTCATTGGGATAACCTAGCAAACTATACGGTAGCAAATCTGTCGAAGGGAACACTTTATCTGAGCATGCGTTTGAGGAAGAGAGGAAAACAGATACGCTGCTTTGAAAACGGGACATATGGAATGTAATCAGAAGATGTTGACTTATGCTGAATAAAATTATCGGAGTAAAACATCGCGAAAAGTGTATTGTCACTGCATGAATGCTTTTGACATGCCTACTTTAGTTCGATCAACTGCAATAAATGATATAACTGCACTTCTTTCCTGTCTGCGTGCCTCTTTCTCTATTCACCGGAGGCCAAAGTTGTATGTAATGAATCGCAATCGGTCGCAAAGATATTGAATGAAGATTAATTATATAAGTAAAAAAAGTACCATCTTGAGTTAATGCACATATGTTTCAACAATCATTACACATATCGTATAATATCCTTGCGTGCTTTACACAGGAAATAAAACATGTTTAAGCCGTGAAAAGTAGTACTTGAATCGTGTACACATGATTTTTCATGCAAATGCTATAAAAGACCATTTTGATATTTGATTTGGTCAGTGGCTGCATTTAACAGCACTGAGCACAGAGGCGAGGAGGATGAAACCATTTTAGCTGGAAAAAAATTCAAGCAACGTAAAGCGGCCATGGCACATTGGCCTCTGGAAACGTCGAAGTCTCATTCGATAGCTCGGACCTGCTCGTCTGGCTTTGAGCTGAGCTACGCGGCCTCCCACTGCTTCATGTTAGCGAGACGAAATCCCGGGAGGAAAGTCAGTGCAGCCCCGTAGAATATGTGGTAGCGTGCCGTGTTGCCGGTAGTGTTAACAAGCAGGTGAATAGAGGGCCGGGTACACTTGAGCGTATACCACCAAGCTGGGAAAGGTTTTAGTCTGAACCTGCCGGTAAGCGATTTCTTGAGGTTGAGATAGGAATTTATGTACCAAATAAAAAATTATTTTCTGCTTCAGCGGTGATTTTTTTCATCACTAACCATACGATTCCTTGCAGCCGCTTAAGGTTAGGGGCCCGCCGCCCGGTCTATCAGTCTTCGGGAATGCATGGTGGTAGGCCGCCTCGCTCCCCATGCGGGAGAACGCGCCAGGGTCTAAACGGTCATGAAGTGCACTTGGCTCACTCTATGGTCTTTGCTCTCTCCATGAAAATGTCTCCTCTAAATGCTAGCTACTGCTTAATATGGCGGCGGTATGGTGCAGCGGTGGCGTAGCGGTAGAACATCCGCCTCGCATGCAAGAGGACCGGGGTTGAAATCCCGGTGCCGAGCAATTCTCCACCGGATGAAAAAAAAAATCCGCGTGTCGATGGAATTGCATACACAGGTTTGGGGTGCGACCTGATGCCGGTGAACACCCCCGGCAACGCACTCCCTCACCAGAACAGGAGTTGGCCACCCTGGTGCAGTAATTGACCGCAACCTCCTATGATAAGCTCCCTAAAACCCCGGCCCTCAGTCACCAGCGGCTGCGGAACAACTGACCACGGCGGCGGTCAGACCTGTGACGCAGCAGGGGGTGCTAAGAAAGCCTGGCTCCGCTGGACAGGCCGCTATTGGAAACTGACCCTGGCAACGTTTAATGCTAGAACCCTAGCTAGTGAAGCTAGTTTAGCAGTGCTGTTAGAGGAACTAGAGGGCATGAAATGGGATGTCATAGGGCTTAGTGAGGTTAGGAGGCCAAATGAGGCATATACTGTACTGAAGGATGGGCATGTACTGTGTTATCGAGGTTTACCAGAGAGGCGAAAACTAGGAGTAGGTTTCCTTATCAATAAGTATATAGCGGGTAATATAGATGAATTCTATAGTATTAATGAGAGGGTTGCAGGCATCGTAATTAGGCTTAATAAGCGGTATAAACTGAAGGTTGTACAGGCCTATGCACCTACATGTAGTTATGATGACCACGCAGTTGAAAGCTTCTATGAAGATGTAGAATCGGCAATGCGAAAAGTAAAGACGCAGTATACTGTACTAATGGGCGACTTCAATGCCAATGTAGGGAAAAAACAGGCAGGAGACAAGGCAGTAGGTGACTATGGCATTGGTTCTAGGAATAGCAGGGGGGAGTTACTAGTTGAGTTTGCAGAGCGCAATAACTTACGAATCATGAATACCTTCTTCAACAAACGGAAGAACCGGAAATGGGCATGGAAAGGTGCTAACGGAGAGACTAAAAATGAAATCGACTTCATAATGTGTTCAACCCCCGCCATTATGCAAGATGTCGAGGTAATCGGGAAAGTGCGATGCAGTGACCACAGGATGGTGAGGTCCCGAATTAGCCTAAATCTGAAGAAGGAACGCAACAGATTAGTAAGAACGAAACCCATCAACGAATTAGCGGTTAGGGGGAGGGCAGAAGAGTTCAGGATCTCGCTACAGAATAGGTATTCAGCTCTAACTGAGGATGGCGACATTACCGTAGAGGCAAGGAACAATAATTTTAGAGATATCATTACTGAGTGCGCGGTAGAAGTAGGCGATAGGATAGTTAGGATACCGGTAAGCTCTCTAAGGAGACGAAAGGTTTGATTAAGAAACGCCGGATTATGAAAGCTTCCAATCCAGCAGACCAGATCGAATTGGCCGAGATATCAAAACTAATCAATAAGCGCAAGGTCGCCGATATAAGGAAGTATAACATGGAGAAAATTGAGCATGCTGTAAAGAACGGGGGAAGCCTTAAAGCGGTAAAGAAGGAATTGGGCATAGGCAAAAAAAAAATGTATGCGATAAGGGACAAGGCGGGCAACGTCATCACTAATATGGAAAAGATAGTCAAAGTAGCCGAGGAGTTCTATACAGATCTCTACAGTAGCCAAAGTAGTCAGGACCGTAATGAGATTGGCGGTAGGGAAAAACAGTCAGACGTTCCACCAGTGACAAAGGACGCGGTCAAGAAAGCACTAGAATCTATGAAAAGGGGGAAATCAGCGGGAGAGGATCATATAACTACAGATTTGCTGAAGGACGGGGGGGATATCGTGCTAGAAAAACTGGCCACCCTGTATACGCAGTGCCTGGTGTCATCGACGGTACCGGAACCATGGAAGAATGCAAACATTATCCTCATTCACAAGAAAGGGGACTCTAAGGACCTTAAAAATTACAGGTCAATCAGCTTTCTGTCTGTTACGTATAAGGTATTTACTAAGGTAATCACTAATAGAATCAGGACAACCTTAGACTGCAAACAAGCAAAGGATCAAGCAGGGTTTCGGAAACGGTACTCTACTATCGATCATATCCATACCACCAACCAGGTGATAGAAAAATGCTCGGAATATAACCAGCCCTTATACATAGCATTCATTGACTACGAAAAAAGCATTTGACTCAGTTGAAACCTCGGCGGTGATGCAGGCATTGCGAAATCAGGGGGTAGACGAGCCGTACGTGAAAGTGCTGGAAGATATATATAGTGGCTGCACAGCAACCATAGTTCTGCATTAAGCAAGTAACAAAATTCCCATAAAGAAAGGTGTTAGGCAAGGAGACACAATCTCCCAGTACTATTCACAGCTTGTTTAGAAGAAGTATTCAGAGACTTGGAATGGCAGCAGTTAGGGATAAGGGTAGATGGAGAATACCTCAGTAATCTGCGATTTGCCGATGACATTGCCTTGCTAAGCAATTTGGGGGATGAACTGCAAATAATGATTGATGACCTAGACAGGAAAAGTAGAAAGGTAGGCTTGAAAATCAATATGCAGAAGACTAAGGTAATGTTCAACAGCCTCGGGAAGGAACAGCAGGTTACATTAGGTAGCGAAATACTGGAAATAGTAGGCGAATATGTCTACTTAGTACAGGTAGTAACCGCAGATCCGGACCATTGAAAGGAAATAACAAGAAGAATAAGATTGGGATGGAGCGCATTTGGCAAGTACTCGCAGATTATGACTAGCAGCTTACCGGTATCGCTCAAGAGGAAAGTATACAACAGTTGCATCTTGCCTGTACTCACCTATGGGGCTGAAACATGGAGGCTAACCAAGAGAGTTCTACTTAAGTTGAGGACAACCCAGAGGGCTATGGAACGAAAAATGGTAGGGGTAACATTAAGAGATAGAAAGCGTGCAGAGTGGGTGAGAGAAATAACTCAAGTTACCGACATTCTAGTAGAAATTAAGAAGAAGAAATGGACATGGGCAGGACATGTAGTGCGAAGAGAGGATAACCGATAGTCGCTGAGGGTAACAAACTGGATTCCAAGGGAAGGAAAGCGTAGCAGGGGGCGGCAGAAAGTTCGGTGGGCGGATGAGATTAAGAAGTTCGCAGGGGTCAAGTGGATGCAGCTAGCACAGAACCGGGTTAAGTGGAGAAATATGGGAGAGGCCTTCGCCCTGTAGTGGGTATAATCAGGCTGATGATGATGATGATGATGATGATGATGATGATGACTACGCTCTCATCGCCGCAACGTCTGATAATGAACGGCCATCAGGATGGCACCAGGTGGGGACACCAAGAAACGTTTCTCAAGACGTACACTGCAAATGTTTGCTATTTAAGCTGTGTCAAGAAAGCAGAGCGCAAGTGGAGCATAACAGCACACTCTGTGGAAAGCATGGGTCCAAGCGACAGGAGAAACAACGTGAATTAGTGAGCATAATCACCGCGAATGCGAAGGAAGCAGTAAGCACAACAATACCTAAAATACAATGTAAGGGAACATAAAAGCGAAAACAATAAGTAGACTCATATGAGCATTACAATGGGGACTCGGCAGACGTAACGTAACTGCGGCTTCAACGAGAACGGCTATTGCGATTGCGCAAGCGTCACATGGTGGCAGCCCCTACTCAAAACCGCCGTTCACTGCGTGCTGAAATTTGCTCAAGTGTGCTTTGGTCACTATAGGTCTGTTCGACTAACATTGAGGTGTGACAGTGCGAAACCTTCATTTAAAGAACTTTTCATGCACTATATTTATAATATGTTTTTGCTAATCATCTGTCACCAAACAAGTATTTTCATGTGCTTGGTAATAACCGAGTGCCTTCCTTGCACCAGCGCATACTTTAGTCATGTTTCCTCAAAATTAGTTACCCCAACCGACTTGATGTACAAAATTAATAAATTTTATTTTCGGCTATGGAAAAGGGTCATCTTCTTGGTTCACCAATATGCTGAACAACGTGCTGAATCACAGGCACACTATAGAGCATGGAAATATATAGTCTACCACAATTTTCCTATGCATCAAAAATAAACATTTTTGCCTCTTCGTTGCAAATAAAAAGCATAGACCCTCTTGACAGTAATCGCGATTAGAGATAACTACTTGGATTAGCAACGAGTCTGCTTCCGCGCATGCATATTAATGAAACAGCACTTCACGTTTCCGCAAAACATTAACACATCAACGACATTAACGCGTTCAGCACAAACAGAACTGTAACTGGTAGATGTACCGACAATAGAAAGATCACGATCGATTTCCTTTCCTGGCTGATGGATCTGCAGTCCTTTTATACACCTAAAAGATTCAATCATTTTACATACTCCACGTGAGCCAACGGCAGCTGCTAATTCACGAGGCACCAATTAGGTAGGCTCCTCATTCGCGATTGGCCGTACTGCGATAAAATTTATGTGATCCGCGCGGCTTTCAAGATCTTAAAATATATTTTCGACGCGCTTGTAATATAAGCAGAAAAAGTAAATCAATCAGCGCTCAGCGAGAAAACAATGTATCATGATATTATGTGGTTCCAGTGATTGGTGATTGATTAGTGTCTTATAGGCAATGACAAGGCAAATAAATCGTTTCAATTGGGTAAACTCGGTTTCAAAGCTGTCAAAAGGATCAGAATAAAAATTCCATGCTTGGTGATGCTAAATAAGAATTTTTAGTGTGTAAGAAATTCATTGAATATTGAAATACTTGAAAAAATTAATAAAGGAAAAAGGGGGCTCGAGGGGGTGGAAATGTCAACTAAAATCAAATCCTTGATAATACCAGTTAAGACAATTTTAAGTGTGTAATTGAGCAAATTAAACACAAAAGTAAAAAATAAAACTTGTAAAGCGGGTTTAAAGGCACCTAAATACTCAGTATGAACAGCCAATACTTCATGATGCTATCGCCGGCGATTTCACCACAACACAAAACGGGGCGCTATCAGCCTCAAGATCAGTGAGGGTAATATCAGCCTCAAGATCAGTCGTGGTAGGGTTTCATCCGGACGACGTGTACAACATCAGTGAACTTGCGTCGTCTGCGGCTTGAGAGATCTTGGGTCGCGTATTCGAGTTTCTCTCTAGGCTGCTACTCCCCAAAGCTCTGCTTCCAGCTGCTTCAGCCATGGCAGTCGCAGCATGTGTCGTTCTGAAAATAAATTAAAAAGTATAGTTGATGAAATAAAAATCAAATATTTTTTTAACGAAAAATGCAATCAATGATCTCAAACTGCTCAGAATGAAAAAACAATGTTTGCGGATGGTAAGTATTGGCGTATAAGTATTCTAGAAAAGAAAGGCATTGCAAAATGACGAAACAGAGACTGCCGTCCTTATATCTGTAACGTTATCGCATAATGTTTTTGACAACAGAGCTAGGTGCCGACTTAAATTTAGTTGTGCTGTCATATCGCCCTCATGTCAAGTATAACTAACTGCCTGTGCCCGCGGCGTCCACTGCTGCCCGATTTTTCCAGCTCTGTTTAAAGTGCCGTATTCATCGTCGCCTGCTACCGTGACGTGTCATTTTCATGCAGAGGCGATGCCACCGACAGCTAGCTCGGCTGTTGGCGCTGCTGCTCCTCGATAGTATCTTCTGATTTGCCCCTGCAATGGGTTTGATACAATTTTCGGCAAGTCTTGTGAAAAAATGTGTTTCTGTGCTACGTCACGTAGTCTCTTATGAAATCATTTCGCATCAGCAGCATTATCTGCTGTGGCATTGCAGTGGCGCACTAAAGAAAGCTCTTCTCAGTCAAAATCGCTGAATGCTATGATGTTAATAAGGTCGTCCCCATTATGCAAACTTGGCCGCCGACACAAGGCATTGCGCTCCGGGAGGTAGCTCAGTGCGTGTTTTGTACATAGGGCTACGATTGATTTGAACCATATGCAGCTGCTAATTTGGAATGGCCCATCCAGGATGTAGACAGTGCACCGTTGAGTATTTCGCAATACATCCATCCAGTGCAGGATTCCATGATTCACCGATCAGTCTAGGTAGCCCGTACTGATAGCGCCCCAGGTAAATACAGAACAGCGGCCTCTGTTGAGACCCTACGGGTGTGATGAAGCTGATACATGGGCTAGTATTTCGAATTTGCATCGTTATCGAAGTGTCGTTACATCATGTGACCTCCAGTCATATGATTGGTTGAAACGCCAGAACATGATGTTGTCACCTCTTCCGGTTCCGTAGTGGCAACACCGGGTTCCGGCATTTCGACCAATCAGGCGACTTGAGCTCACGTGAGATAGCGACGATTCGATAATGACGCAAACTAGAAATAAAGGCCTTGGGCATGAATGAGACGAAACATGTCTCAACAAACATTACTCATGTTTGCTCCCGAACTGAACCAAAGTAGAGCTAGCTAATTCTTCGCCCAATGTCATCCCACATCTGACAATGAATTGCCACACTTTCCTATGGTACAATACAGCAAAGCACCAAAAGCAGACTCGACGCCGCCAGCACTGGCCGTTAGCATTCGAACCCGTATGTTGCCACGGAAAATGTACTCTTTGCTCTCCAACACCTACTGTGTTCCCGGTTGGTCTCTGTGGTGCAGAAAGATATCTGAGGTGTCTGCCCGCAGAATCTACGGCACACCGAAAACATCGATGAAAAGTAAATCGATGAATATCACTTAGTTAAAGATAGTGACATAGCTTTTTAGGTATGGCCAACAGTGTTGAGTTATAAGTATATGTGGGCCACCACCTTCGTCATTGAAAACCCCTCCAAATCTCCAAATTCAACCAATGTTGTTACAATTCGGTCTCATTTCGGTTGATTAAAGCAGAATTTACTTCGAAATTTTAGTGGACCATTAAATTATCGCCCACCAGAACACCGAAATTTGACACTGTTCGAGTTTACCAAACGTGATGTCAACCATTTCTTAAGCATGGTAATTCCACGGACATCTCTCATTTTAGTTGAGCCTTGCCATAAATTTGTCTTCATCTGAATTTAACCAAAATTGACATCCTACCTAGAATTCCAACACGGCAAGAGCACTGGTGCCTTCTAAGTTTAGCTGGACCCCCCCTCCCCCCCATCTGTCTGGCCCACCAGACACCTGAAATTTGATTATTTGATTTTGAACAAAATCGTTGCTCGTCCCAATTTCAGTATCACCACTTAAGTAGTGACTTCTAATTATAGGTGATTCCCCCCCCCCCCCAAACTATTTGGCCATCTGCATCACCGAACGTGGAGTAGGAGGGTATACAACAGGGACAAGAGAGGCATAAAGTTTAGCTGGCGCCTGTTGACTGCTAAGCAAGTTCGCGAGATCACCTGCCGCCATGGGTGACAACAGATTTTTTTTTTTTTGGCGTGCTTTGGTTATAGATGTTCCGGTGTCTCGAATGCATATCAGTGTTAGTAGTGAGTGATCAACACAGCAACAAGGAAAACATCAATTTCATACCACTCATGGAGGAGAGATGTCCCGTCTCTATGCCTCGTGACTCCTTCCATTGTTGTACATATATCTCGTAACTCATGCATAGACCCCACCTTTCAAAATCAGGTGCCGGTCCAGCACCTGGAACACATATCTGGGCACTGTACAGATTGCAAGACTTCCAAGAAGGACTCTGCTTGGATATATGTTTGTAGGCGTTTAAGTTTAGTTGCTTGTTCTCGGTTTAGTGTGTAATATGGAAGTGCGTACTTTCTACGCGTCTCCCGATACGCTCGTTTTGTTTCCAATATGTTTCTGGTGTTGTGAAGGGCTCTACTGATGGCTCCGCTGCCCGGCTAGTGAAACCTCGGACAACGCTTTTTACTCTAATGTTACCCTCCACCTCAGCGTCGGGGACCCAAACAAACCTTCCGGCCGGCTAGGAACTCCTTTGTTATACTATGAATTCTGTTGTTTTGGAAGGTTCAACAGGAGGCTTTCAATTCCGATATTATTCAGTAACTATGTTCTTTTAGGCTTGCTTCCGAGATTGCTAGGGCTATTGCCACCTCTTTCGTTGTGCGAATACATTTGGTTCGTATACTTGTTTCGTATATGAACTTGCCTCGTGAGTCAGTGAACGTGGCTGTGGTCGCCTCTCTGCCTTTGCACCTCGTTGCGTCTACGTACCGTCTTTGCCAAAGGTAACCGAGCAGCCCAGCCGGTCGACAGAGCAAGCGCAGGGCCGAGCGGCGGCATGGCGGTCGCCGTCGCTGGCCGCTGCTCGCCGGTTGCGAGTTTAAGGTTGCTGACGTAAGGCTGCTCCCTCGCTGTGCAGTCCGAATTCATTCGTTTAGAATGCTGTGCTAGTAATGGAGGGCGCTGGGCACAGCAAAACGCGCTCAATGCTGATTTTGGGCTGGGGTAGGGAAGCTGCGCTCTTCGTTAGAACGCCTTGCCATAGAGAAACATACGTAAAGAGCGGACACTCGAGCCGTTTCGCAGCCGAGCAAAAGCGGGTCTGACCAACCGCCAGGCGGCCTATGTTGGCTTCCATTCTACTTCGGTCAACAGCTTATCACACGTCCACCGGGTTAAAGCAAAGCTATCCATATCCATAGAAGTTGGTGCTGCGACGGTCATGTGCCGCCGGTTACGCCCACCTCACCGCGCTTTTCAACGAGTCACCTCATTTTCCCGGTAAGTTGTTTCCTTTTACCTGTAGGATTAATTTTGATGTTTCTTGAGCTTGTAGCAAGTCGTTTTTTGTGTCGTGTGAACGTATTTTGTACGTGTAGCATATAATATGAGCCGTGAGCCATCCGTTTGTTCTTCTACTGTCTTTTACAGAAGTGCATGTGCATTACTTCGAAAGCATATTTTCCAGAAATCACTCGCGACGACGTTCGGTTTAAAACACAGATTTACCGATGGCTCACCCGTATTGTAACACAAGCGCTTTACATGGCGTGGGTCGAACAGTGTAATGCACATTTGAGATCGACCACGTGAAAATGCCTTCGTCACACGGGAAACGGGCAATTTTGACCGTTATCGGTCTGATCCTAATAGGGCGTCAATATGCCCCGATCGCATTTGAGCCGCGATTAGGAATAGTTCAACGGCCACCAGAGCACCAGAATCGAGCCATAGATCGAGCTGCTCGATTGCGTCCCAAACCTGCTATGTTTGGGACGCAATTTTGTTCGGTGTTTCGGATCTTCTTAGTGACATCTGTTAAGCTAGGGATGTTCTTACTCCCGATCTTTGGACCGCTATATCAAAGATCATTTTCCATCGCAATTGAAATTTTGATCAAAGTCAAGGGCTCAATCCCAATCGAAAGTGCCCACGTGAAAGGGCAGAAGAAAATCTTTGCGGATACAGCGATCTACGCAATCATTGCACAGTGTGCGGTCACTGTGAAATGACAGTTTATCACTGGTCCTTAGCGCATATGGGTACGGTATGGAAGAAAACCATACAGGCAGTCACTGTTTTATAGCCAAAATATTTGTTTACGTCAGTTCACTTCCGCAAGGGATTGAAGCCAGTTAGACAGAATTTTTCATGGACGATATGCTAACATACTTGCCTGCAAACATATTAAAAATACCAGTCATCAGCGACTTTAATCTCCTTTTCGTTTTTTCCTGCAATATATTTCTCTTTGCCGTTTGATGACTGCAACAATCTTTACAGTTTGTACACAAGCCCCCACTATTATGCCACGGAGCGGATTAAATTACGGGAGCAACTGCTGCGTTTTTTGGTGTGGGAACAACGGAAGAAGACAAAGGAACCCGGGGACGAAGTTCTTCCGTATTCCTCGTGACAGCAGGTGATTGACGACTTTTGTGTGTAGCATAAAGAAAATATAAAACAGTGCTGCCAATCTCTTGCTAGGGCCGGCTATTATGCGGATGTTTATTTTAGTCAGTCATGTGCAGCGAATAATTACAACTTATACTGCGCCATAATTGTTTCAGGTCGAAGGCTTGGATTGAGTATGCCAAGAGGGACGACCTGTTAGAAAAGTCGCCGACCCAGCTGTACGCCACGTACCGCATCTGCGGGGACCATTTCACCGCAAATGACTTCATGGACCCCGGGATGACTTCGCTGAAGAAGACTGCTATTCCTACTATTCAGCCAACCGAATACTGTGACTATCAGCTCGCTCAAGGTATTTTTCAGTGTGCGCTTGTGTATTTAAACACTTGACAATATCGCCCTGCCAACAAAGCTTTGTATTGTCTTTTTCTAGGTACGAATTAACGCAGAACCCACTCGATGTAATCTCAGCGATTAAAAACGTACATTTCTGATAGATTATATTTCTGCAAATCTTTGTTCCACTTTTGCAGGCACTATATACTCAAGCCCTCATGCTTCAGTGACCGAGTCATTGCCAGCATCATCATCATCTTCTCTCGAGCCCGAGCACTTCCGTCAATAGTTATCTGTCCCCGTCTGCAACAGCCACCGGTGAGAGTAAACTTGTGTCTGTTTCCCATGCTCAGAAAAAAAAATGTATAGAAGAAAATTGTGCAGAGATAGCCTAAGTATCTGCATTATTGAAGTGGTAGGGCAATTGGTTTCTCAGCACGCTTCGCAACATTAAATAAGATTTGGTCTTTAAATAGTTATATAAAATCATGTTTGAATAAACGTAACAAAAGAGTTGACTAAAAGCATCGCAAAAATATTCCTGGTAACTCGAGGTGACTCTATGAATAATGTAACGTTTGTCTCATCCGTTAAAGGAGTATCAAACGTGTATTCGTGTATGGTGTATCAATGTTTAGCGTTACGTGAAACACCTTGCACTCCAATTTTGTGGGTACGCTAATGCAGAACTTGTTCTTGGCGTAAAGAAATGTTCCTTCACTCGACTCAAAAGTCTGCTTCACCGGTGCTTTCGCAGGTATTGGATCCCCTCATTCAACCGCAGTGGTCGCTTCATCAGAACAATCGTCATCTGCGTGCCTGAGCCCTGTTTCGAGTGACACCGGCCCTCTACAGTCTTGTTCATCAGGGCCCGGACAAGATAGCCTTGCATTGGATGCCGAAGTTGTTGCCCACCTAATAACTAATGGTATAGCCTAAAACTTTAAGTTCTGAAATTGTTAACGTTTATGAGATGTTGTGTACAGCTGTACCAATAATTTGCAACGCGTGAGGTTTGCAAGAGCGAGGTCGGAATCCGATTGAGTGTTTCAACATAGTTTTCGGCATGTGCTACTTACTACGACCACCACAGGAATTAACTGAAATAGAACTGGTTTACCGCGAACGAGCAGAAATCCACAATTACCGAGAGCCTTGTGTAACTGTAAAATGGTTGTTGCTTACTGTACATAAAAATGTAAGATAAATTCACAGCAGTACACATAAATGCGTCCGTTTTGTTGTCATGCAAGGAACCATTAACTATTGCTTCTTCACTGGCATACGCAGACACTGTTGCCCCAAAGCCAACGACTGCCGCACCATCATCTTCGAGGTCGCCAGATTCTGTACTTGGCAGGACATTTCACACAAGTATGTATTCATTTCATTATCTTCACACTAGCAGCACGGAATACGATGACGAAGAATGACAGAGGACAAACAATTGCGCTACTGTTTATCTTCTAATTTAGAATCACTGATGTCATCCTGACACTAAACAAACTCTCGATATTTTGTACTTGGTTCGGTACACGAAAAGAGTCGTTTTTCTTTCAATCAGATGGAAAACAAAACTATGCCTGCAGTTGGCATCCCAGGAGACAGGATAGTTTTGTTATACAATGTGCTCGGCCAAAACAACTAGAAATTTTTTATAATTCAGTAATTGATTGAAATTAATACAAGGATAAAGATGAATGATGGTTTATTGTAAAGCACATCTTCATGATGCATTAGTCGGTATTTAAAACGTATACATATAATAATTTGACACTTTCTAGCTCAAACTTTTCGGATTTCTAGAAAAAGACTTTCTATCCCAGTTGTAGCAAGTTCGCATGTTGCTCAAGTTCATTTAATTTCCTTCTAGGACTTACAGAGAAAGGAGCAAAAATGACAAGATATTACGCCTGGCGGAGACGCCTGTTGGCTCTGCTTATGTTCGACATACGCGTACAATTATATTTGATATTACTCATTTTGCACGCTTACTACAGACGGCGCATGTCAGTGTGTATAAAATATACCCGCTTCACACAAATAACATTCTAATGAACCTTCATGTGCCTTTGAGTGACCCTGAAATGCGACGCAATGCAGTTCATGCGCCTTAATGCTGCAACAAGATTTTTTTTGTATGAGTGGTAAATTGCGTGGACTATTTTACATGTGAGAAGTAGCGCGACAGGCTTTAAATAAAGTGCATATAGAAATCAATTCTCTATAATTTATTTAACTCAGCTCTTTCTGTTATGAATGCAGCTCGTCCACGGAACTTCCACGACTCACCGAGGGACGTCATCAGGCGACTTCAGGCCAAAGTGTCCAAGTACAGAAAGACTATATCAAGACTGCGCAAAATGGAACGCAAGGCACTATCGACAATTTCAGAAGCTCTAGAGTGCATTCGGCCTCATGTAACGGATGAGATATTTCAACTCATTTCCTGTCACGTAAAAATGCAGTCAAAAAACAGAGGGAAGCGGTTTCCTTTGTGGCTAAAGAAATTCACCCTGCACTTGCAGTTTCGCGGCCCACAAGCATACCGCTTTTTGTCGTCCTATTTCACACTTCCCACACAGCGTTCTGTGAGAAGATGGCTGAGTAACGTTAAAATGAGCCCTGGAATTATTCCTGGAATACTTCCTACCATAGCTTCCAAAACAGAGTCATGGAGCAAGCGTGATCGTGTCTGCTCTATAATATTTGATGAAATAATGCTGAAGAAAAATCTTGCCTATGATATTACACAAGATGTCGTTAATGGATTTACGGATGAAGGAAAGGAAAGAACATCCTCAATAGCGGACAGGGCTATGGTGTTCCTTCTGTCGGGCATTTCCAAAAAATGGGTTCAGCCTATTGCCTACAGATTTGGGCATGCGTCTACAACATATTTTTCTACTCGTCGTTTACTTCGTTCTCTACGCTTCTCAAAGAAATAGCAATCACAGTGAAGGCTGTTATTTGTGACCAGGGAGCTACCAATATTAGCCTCGCCAATTCGCTGAGCGTGCTGGCTGCAACGCCATTCTTTTTTGTAAATGATGAACGCATTTACTTCATATTTGATGTCCCACACGTGATCAAGACTACCCGTAACAATCTGCAAGCCCATAGGCTTCACATCGAAAATGAAATTTCAGATTGGTCTCATTTATTAAACTTTATCAATCAACACATGAGCTGAGACTGCGGCTGGCTCCTAAACTTACAGATAGACACATATTTCAGAAACCGTTCTCCGCAATGAAGGTTAACAAGGCAACGCAAGTCCTCAGTGCCTCTGTGTCCATCGCTTTGCTCGCTATGGTGTACGTCAAGGAGCTCCGTCAAGAGGCAATGGCAACTGCTAACCTTTGTGACCGCATAGACAAGTTGTTTGATTGCTTGAATAGCTCACGTGTTAAAAAGACAGAACAGAAGTTGCGGCATGCGATCCGTAAGGGTCACGTTGAGTTGCCCGAGTTTCTCGAAAGCAGATATTGTGGATATCGAAGTGGAAATTTGAAGGAAAACGTCAACCAGATACAATTATTGGATGGCAGGTCACAATTAGAGCCATTCTTCTGCTATGGGATGACATCGCAAACAATTATGATTTCTCGTTTCTTCTCACGCGCCGCCGCCAACAGGATTCCCTGGAAAACATATTTGGCCATATGAGACAAAAACACGGATGCAAC
The DNA here is from genome assembly GCF_055883805.1 of Amblyomma maculatum. Lineage (NCBI taxonomy): Eukaryota > Metazoa > Arthropoda > Arachnida > Ixodida > Ixodidae > Amblyomma > Amblyomma maculatum. The sequence goes on from NC_139353.1 coordinate 119,242,861, forward strand.
ACCAATCCTAATGTATCTCAGTTCACATCTGGGCTGAAACACATAATGATCCGGAAGCTGTTCAAGGTTTCGGAAAAGGCTAATTCTGAAAACGATCGGTCTGAGCTCCTGCACGCGGTGACGCCCTTTTCTTTGAAACAGGAATCTGTAGTCGACACTATGGTTCCTGTTCCTCCTGTTGACTTGCCTGCTTTAGACGACATTTCCTGTCTAGCCGAAGAGAAATTCTCGCAAGCAGTAGAAGATTCTGCCACCTACTACGTTGCTAGATTTCTAATTAGGCAATTTCTTAGAAATGCAGAAGAAGAATGCACATGCTGCGAAGTTCTCAAAGATGAGAATTGTGATCTAAACAAACCACATCAGTATTTCACCATGCTCAAAGCCTATCATATTCCGGGTAAGTTTTTTGGAAACTTGACAGTTCCTTCTGAAGCAGCTTTTGCATTTATACAGCTACTGGAAACTCGATTCCTTTCTGTAATTGAAGAAACATCCCATGTGCGCCACGTCTGTGATACACTGTATGAGCTCATGGCAAATGTTGGCGATTTTTGTTTTTGCTCTCTGCAGTGTCGTGAAAAGTTTCTGAGAATGTTCTGCAGAATTCGTCTTTTTTGGCATGTACGCTTCATCAATAGAAACTTAGACAGCATTCGCTTCAAGAAATCAGTGTCTGGCAGGCAGCTGGACAAATTTAAAGCCTGATGACGCATTGTTTCTCATCTGAGCAAAGGGTTGGCTTACATATATCTAAGATCATTACTGCGCTGATATTCATTGCATCTTTGCTTCCCTTTGCTTGGTTCGGTAATTAGTAAAGACATGGACTTAATTCTGTACATGTAGGACAATGCTTGTAAAAAGTACGTTTCTTTTTATTCTCGAAGGCAACAACAGTCTTTTTGAAGAGGCCATTTACGTTGTTGTAAGCCATTTGTCCATATTTGTATTGTTTTAGAACAAGTGCGTGCAGCACAAATGTGAATTTTTGTTACATGCTGTCTACACCTTCACCAAAAAATCGCATTTTATGAAGAGTGCAAGCTAACCATTGTGTTACTATGATGTATTGAATATGTTGTGCTTGTATTTTTGAACAGTCTGTTAACCTATCGCTCAAAGCTGCTGATATGCTAGAAACGAGCGAGCTATACATGCATTTTAACCCCTTATTTGTGTCTAGCTTTTGACAACTCCTGTCGTGTTGTTTTCACGGGTGATTTTTTAGATGACAAACCCGCAGAGCGTATGTGCAATATTTTTTTTTTTTTGTTCGTGGCATGGTGCCACTGGCTTTAAAATAATTTATTTCTTGTTGCTGTTCATATTATGATGTACTTTATAAAATGTGTGTGATCCAGTATTTGTTCTGTAGAGTTCAAGTTGTAAACAAGAAAAAACAAACTTTTTGAGTGAAAGCCATGGCTCCTATGTGTTCAACTGAGAAAACCGGCTAAATGACATCAAAAAAGCACAATAAAAAAAAGCATAGATTTTATTATTCTAACCTGCATGAACAAAGTACGTTCTCCGAGAACCTTGGCGGTATTTCCAGTAAAAAAGCTGCGATCCGCGACTTTATTACGTCTGTATGCGTGGCATCATTAAAGACCTTACGCGCCACTATAGATGTTGTAGTTGAATATTTAAACAGGCAAATGTAAATCAGAATCGAAAGCATTGCTATCGAAACGAAAACCGAAACAGCAAAATCACGCGCCTAAAATCTCGGAGGACGTAATAAGCGGTCTGACCAGCCGCTTGGGGCGCTGGCGGCAGTGCTCTAGCTCCGCCGCAGGGCCCTATGGAAGTGTCCGCTCTTTACATAAGTATGATTCTCTATGGCCATGCATGTTGAATCCCTGTACACAGCTCCCGTAGATGAAGGGATTAGAAAAGAAGTTATTTTTGTCTCGTTTAGAATGTTAGCACAGTCAGGCAGGGCATGATAGAAACCTGGATTTGGTTTTTCCCGTGAATTCTAGTCTGCGATGATGTCGCTTCGCCGATCTATAGACAAATAAAAACAAGGGAACTTTTTTTATACTGTTTCTAGTGCGGCTATTCGTGGCCATGTAACGAGGCGAATTTGTTAATAATGCATTTGCCGCCGTTTGTTAATGCACAGAAGCGCACAATGGTTTTCGCGATTGCAACGCAAACTGAATGCCCCCAAACCGGGCAGAGGTTGCAACTGCTTGAAAAAATATTCGGCAATACGGAATGAATCATGTAAATGTTCCCTAGCATATGATCCCCCATGAAAGCCTTGCTATTGCGAAGGATGCTTACGAAGACGTTTTTAAGACGTTTTTCTTCCACTTGCATGGCTATTCCCTCCGAATTAAGCTTTACCTTTTTGGAGCCAGGGAGTTCAGTAAAGACGGGTCTCAGGTTTACAAGCTCGATCTTGTGTTTCAGTTGAAGGTTCTATTCCAGCAACTTATTTATTGAGTCACTGATGCACCACTCCGGGCTCTGAACTACCAATTAAGTCTGTACGGTAATAGACAGTAACGCAAAAGTATTTCGTGGTCCAAGTCAAATGCCGCTTTCTGGATTTGTTTTCCCTTCCAGAAAATGTTGCTGTTAGGATTGTTGCATGGCGTTCCCTTGCAAAACAAAACGGCCGCACTTTTTGAGAAAATAAGCGACATATGTTTAAGGTGTGATAATGACATTTTATGCAGTTCAATCATTAAACAAAGAGATTACGAGCAGGCTAACTGATGAACGTAATTACCACCGCGGAAAACACTACGCGCATTTTGTACGTTACAAAAATAGCGGGAAAGAAGTTATGCAGCTAGAGAGGCACATGAAACAGCTGGAAGTCTTACTTTTCTCTCCTTCAAACTAACTTAGCGCCACAGCAAATTCGTTAGTGGTAACAACAGACGACAGGAACCGCAGAAAAAATAGCATCGAGTTTTCAGAACCCTCGCCATACTTTCCGGACAATCCAAACAAGTAGAAAAGCGTGTATTTGTCCATTCGTTGCAACAATGAAAGCACTGTACCGATATTAAACGCGAAGGCATTCTAACGAAGAGCTCAGCTTCACAGCGCCAGACAAAAAAGAGCATTGGGCGAGTGATGCTATGCGGAGCGCCCTTCTTCAGTAGCGCAGAGCTCTGAAGGCACCAAATCAGGCACCGCGCATGATACTCGCTTAGTTTTTGTCATCCCAAGAAGGAGAGCGAGGGAGCGTGCCTACGTCAGTCAACTTACACTCGCCGGCGGAGAGCAACAGCCAGCGACGGCGATGATAGTGCCGCAGCTCGGCACCGTGCGTGCTCCGCCGGCCGGCTGGCCTGCTCGGTTAATTTTGGCAAAGGCGGTACATGACAAAATGCTTTGTATTCAGGTGCTTCTCACGGGTTCTGGCTCTTGCATTCCTTCTGCCTTTATGATTGACAGGCTTCATATTTCTAACCAGTGGTCTGACCGTGAACATGCCCCTGATGTCTCGTGCGATATTTGGGGTTCCTGCGCTATTTTCTTCTTTAAGGGTATATCTGAGTTAAGCAGAGCATGGCGCGTCTTGGTCTAGTCTTCTGATCTGGGAGTCGAGCATAGCTTCGCTGTGTGCTCGGAAGGTTGAGCGCACGTCCAGATCATCAAACTTGGTTGCAATCCCAGAGCCAGTTTGTATGCCTTCCTGATTAGCGCGTTTATCTTGTTCCTTTCCGTCTTGGTTTTAAGATATGCGAGACTGTAGGTGAGGCGCTGGACGAGGACGGCTGTCACTATCCGTATTACGTCCTGTTCCTTGGTCGCCCTTCTTTTCTTTGTTATCCTGCGTATCATACTAGAGATTTGACCGTCTGACGAATCGCGTGTTCGTTCATGATTATGTCGATATCCACCGGTTTGTACTGGGTAGAGTGTAGTCTTATGTATTGTGATTTCTCGGTGATCACTGCCTTCCACTATAACGAGCAGAATCATCAAGGTCTTGCGCAGCGAGTTGTAACCATTCTTCTTTTTCCCCAGTGTACCCTTTTTGGGTCCATACTGTTACATCGCCTGTATAGATTGCATTCCTAGTGTTGTGTGTTCCTGAGTCTTCTTGCTATCCATGTCATGACAATTGTAAACAGTATTGGACGTACTACTGCAGCTAAAGGAGACTGTCATAGACAGAATAACGGCAAGAAATGGGAGCATCATATTGGCCATAGATTTGAAGGGCGCATTTGACAACATTAGCCGCGAAGCGATACTCAGGGAACTGTCAGCAACAGAATGCAGGGATAGCCGCTTGGCGGCCTCGAGTGCGTGTACCGCATCGTATGTGCTCTGAAAATTTCGCCAAAGCGATCGTCATTTCGCATAGACTCTGCCTGATTTGGACGCCTCCGTCTTCTTGATGGTGCTAGCGACCTAGTGAGCCCAATTAAAGGAGAGCGCATTTTCTATTCGGCCTTGTACGGCCTTTTGTCGCCTACGCCGGCCCACGGCCGCGCTAGGCCTACCTCCGTGACTCAACGCGCAAACAAGCCACGTCACCAGAGCTATGCAAGTCGCGGAAGAAACGGAGATGCCCCTAAATGACATCGAAGGCAAAGGTTGGATACAAGCGAACAAAAATATACTTCGGCGAAACGCAACTCGCACAGAAGCATATTTACAGACGGTAACGGACGCTACTCAAGGTCATCCGTCGAACGCGCGTGTTCCTAGACCGCCACGTCAAAGAACGCCACCGCAGCCACCCTTGCCGGCAGGACTTTAAAGTCACCATACGCCCTCATGGCGGCCTTACTCTTAAAGCCTCGAGCACAGAACACGCGCTAGATAGCCTACGTAAAATGGCGGCTGCTGATACTACCGTAACGCAGCATGACCAAGTTCTACTCTGCTACAACCATATCCCATCGCTACAAGCACCCCAGAGGAACAATGCGCTGCTCTATATGTCAAGATTCAAGCTGTAAAGCATAGAGAATGCACTTATCAAACGGCCACCTATATGGTGCCCCCGACCGCGTATTTGGGTTTGCTCGGTACGGTGGTTCCGCAAGGGACAAAACGACAGAAGAGACGAAGAAAGCGGGCTGTTCCGGCTAGCATCTACCGCCCCCAGGAGCCGAGCAGCCAAACGATTAGCGGCGCATGCTTTTTCAATGGGCGTCATGTTAGACGCGGCACTAGCCTGACAAAGCCTATACTACTACTACTATTGTTATTATTTTTCCTATTCTTCTTATTATTATTCTTATTATTTTAGTAGTAGTAGTAGTAGTAGTAGTAGTAGTAGTAGTATAGAGGAAGACTCGTTTCACGAAGTTGGTACTGAACTGTCTGTATGGAACGGGCGAATTAACTGGCTAAATATTAACTTCACAGTTTTATTTATTAATAATAATAGTAATTGATTCACAGGAAGGGGAAGGCGCAGTATCTGTCACACTTGTGTCTTTGGACACCTGAACCGCGCCGTAAAGGAAGCGATGGTGGGAGTTAACGTGGAAATAGAGAAAGAGGAGCCATAGTGGAGGGCTGCGGAGTAGTTGAGGTGTCCACAGACACAAGTGTGACAGATACTGTGCCTTTCCCTTCCTGTGAAGGAATTATTACTATTATTATTAATAATTAAAACTGTGAAGACATTGAGCCAGTTAATTCGGCCGTTACCTACAGACAATTCAGTGCCAACTTCGTGAAACGAGTCTTCCTCGATACTACTACTACTACTAATAATAATAATATTGTCACGCTCTTCCCGCTGTCCTTATTGATGGAAGATGAGGATTGGCGGGATAAGCAGAAGAGGAGGAAGCTGGTTCTGCCCCGCTCTTGTGTGCTATTCTCTAGCGCAGCCTAAGATCTGTCTAAATAAACGTCGTAACAAGTGTGGTGGAGGTGCGGAGTAAAGATCACCACGGAACCTCTCCTACTTCGCCGGAGCAGAATTGCTGGGCTACCCCCCCTACGGACGGAGATGGCGCAAGCAGATGTTTCAACGCCGCCTATGCCAGCAGCACAACCGACCATCCCACAGCCTTATCGGGAACCACGACACTTTTATGGCAAGCCTGGGGAAGACGTGGATGACTGGCTCACCCACTACAATCGGGTGAGCAAATACAACCGCGGGAAGCGCGTGGCACTGGGATGCGAACACCAAGCTGGCGAATGCGGTATTCGTTCTTGAAGAAATTGCACTAACATGGTTTGACAGTCATGAAGCATCCCTTACCACCTGGGATCGCTTCATGGAAGAAATGAGAGCGGGATTCGGCGATGCCGATGCTCGAAAAAAGAGCGCAGAACAGACTCTGGCTCAGCGAGCGCAAGTACCGGGGAGACCTGCACAAGTTATATAGAAGAAGTCCTCAAGCTATAGAGAATAGTTGATGATCGAATGACAGAAGACAAAGTGGGCCACCTCCTCAAAGGAATAGCGCAAGATGTGTACAACTTTCTCATCTGCAAGGAGGATTTGAATACCACCGCTGATGTAACACGACACTGTCGCACGTTTGAATCTTTGAAGCGACGCCGTATCATTCCGAAGTTTGGTCGGCTGCCTAATGTGACAACTGTCGCTAGTGTGGATGTGTCTGAAACGACAAGCCTGGCCGATACAATTCGCCAGATCGTCCGCGAAGAACTTCGGAGCCATCAAGATATTGGGGGTTACGTCAGGCCCGTCTACAGGAGCACCTCTTCGTCAGACAGCCCATCTTCTACCTGTTATGCTGCCTCTGTTACGTCTCCTTCGGACACCCGATTCTCTGCTGCTCATCGCCTGAACATCCAGCCTCTCAACATCAACGCCTACAATAGCGAGCACTCTCGTCCTCCTCGTCGACCACATCCAGAGCATGAAGCGTTTATTCCAAGCAACGATGAGCCTTATTCGTCGAATGAACGTGAGCCGCCAGTGTGTTATGCCTGTGGAATGATCGGAACATTTCCCGCTTTTGCCGAAACCGTCGTCCGTACCAGCAGTATCGCCGACAGTGGGTGAACTCCCGTACAAGGCTTCCTGCTGATAATGATGATTCATATGGAAGAACACCTGGCCGGAATGAGTACAGATCCACAGCTAGCCGACAAGAACGCAGACTGGTGCTGAACCGAAACGAATCACCGGCCTCTGACCGTAGCCTGATCCCACCATTTCGGTGCCTACGACCATCCCCTTCTCCCCGACGACGGTCGCCACCTCCGGGAAACTAGTGAGTGCGGACGATGGAGGTGAGGTCGCAAAAGATTCTAGCTTACCCATGCCTCTTCCCATTTCGATGTTAAAAAACCGAATATAAGTGTTTGTGGACGGTGTACGTGCTATGGCGTTGTTGGACACAGGTGCAACTATTTCTATTATAAGTCTCGCTTTTAAAAACTGCCTTGGTCGTAAAATATGTTTGCGACAACATTTTGTGGTGGTGGCGAACCGCTTAACCCACTTGGAGTCTGTTCCAAGGTATATATACAATGGTAGCGAAGGCTGGGCCCAAAAACGGTCCAGCGCGACAGCAGCACAGCCACTTTGGGGGGGGGGCCAAAACACTTAGATAATGAAATTCAAAAGCACAAATAAAAACGCTATAAAACAACATAAAGAAATACACATTTTAATGCCACGTTTTATAAAATAGGTAAACTATTTTAGCAAAACATTACTCCCCATTTTTAATTTTTTGCAACGTTCTTGTTACGCCCCCTGTTGATGAGTGTGCGGTGCATTTGCAGCTTGACTTTGCAGGCCTTGTTTCGGCACCCAGCCACAGTGGCCGCGGGAGCTCACGAAGCGGTTTCTTATCGCCAGTCTCGAAATGCCCCTTTTGCGAAGTTTTCGTCGTCCTTGCACGTCGCGTCTCTGTCACCGTTTTGTAAAATTTGCACCCCGCCGCACCGCTGCGGCAGTTTTCTCGGTTTTTGTCGTTTCCTTCGACGTGCGGCCAGTGCGAAGTCTTTTTCCGTCTTTGCACCTTTTGAAGCGCTTAGCGCTTTATTTCAAGATGAGCTTGCGGCGTGTGAAGAAACGATGCGCCGTGGCACATTGCGACAGCATGGACAGTGGCGTCGGTGTCAAGCTACACCGCTTCCAGCTGGACTTTCACAGGTGAGCTCTTGTGAGTGTCGTCTGCTACAAGGCGTCTGCTCTAGGTATGCTCCGAATGCTTTCGTTGGGCTGTTTCTTCTGTTTCTGTTTCTTTGGGCTTCTGTTTCTGTAACCAGTTCATGCGCACGTGGCTTCATTTTTTCGGTGATATTTATGCAATACACTACAGGGCACACACTTTAAGTGCTGAGCTGTGCGAAGGAGGCCCACCAGGCCCACCATTTGTTTGATTTATGGTGAGTTTCATGCAGCCGGCTATCACCAGCGTTAACTTGATACCGGGCTCTCAGGAGCAACCACGCGCATGCCACTGACCGGAAGGCCAATTTAAAACCAATTGTGCTGCCTGACAAGTCTGAGCACAGCACTGTATAGTTTTTCAACACCGCGAAGCCAATTTGACCCTCGCAACTGGTAGTATCAAAATTCAGCCACGTGTATATGCGCGGCCTTGAGGGTGCTTTAACTGAATTCACTCAGGAGTTACTGCCTGTCTTCTTATTGCTATCCTGCATATGCATGACCGTTAGGGTAACTTTAAACGCACTTCATTCTCGTCAATCTTAACCATAGAAAAGTATAGCTACCCGCATGCCATGAGGACGAGCGTACGTAACCGCACTCTTAGGCGCTGAGAGCTTGGGGCGAGCATTTACTACCATAGTTCAGATATAATGGAAATATAATGTACTGCAGTTAGCATTGACAGGAATAATGACGCATTGGTGTTTGGAGTATGCAGTAGTCCTTACGGCGCAATTGTGAATAACGTGCACGTTGCATCACCGTAGCCTGATCCCACCATTTCGGTGCCTACGACCATCCCCTTCTCCCCGACGACGGTCGCCACCTCCGGGAAACTAGTGAGTGCGGCCGATGGAGGAGAGGTCGCAAAAGATTCTAGCTTACCCATGCCTCTTCCCATTTCGATGTTAAAAAACCGAATATAAGTGTTTGTGGACGGTGTACGTGCTATGGCGTTGTTGGACACAGGTGCAACTATTTCTATTATAAGTCTCGCTTTTAAAAACTGCCTTGGTCGTAAAATTATGTTTGCGACAACATTTTGTGGTGTTGGTGGCGAACCGTTTAACCCACTTGGAGTCTGTTCCGTGAATCTTGTTATCGCCGGCCACACATTCCGAACTGAATTCGCAGTACTTACTCGATCAACGCATGACGTAATTCTTGGACTCGGTTTTCTGGAGCAATGTGGGGCCACTCTCGACTTTCGCAATGGAGACATTTCTGTGACCGCTCGAATTGAATCTACTTTGCGTGCAAATTCGCGGACCCATCCTAGTACGCTTTCGGTTTCGGAGGACATAGTCATTCCTGCAATGTCAGCAGAGTTTATACGAGTTGTTCCACCTGTGCCAGTGATGCGTTCGACGCTGTGGTTGAGCCACTTACCCTCAAATGCGCTAGAGAATAGCACACAAGAGCGGGGCAGAACCAGCTTCCTTCTCTTCTGCTTATCCCGCCAATCCTCATCTTCCATCAATAAGGACCGCGGGAAGCGCGTGACAATATTAATAATAATCATTAGCAGAGAAATATACTTTGTGTATTATTATTATTATTTAGTAGTAGTGGTAGTAGTAGTAGTATTAGTATTATAGGCTGTCTCAAGCTAGTGCCGCGTCTAACATGACGCCCATTGAAAAAGCATGCGCCGCTAATCGCTAGGCTACTCGGCTCCTGGGGGCGGTAGATGCTAGTCGGAACAGCCCTCTTTCTTCGTCTCTTCTGTCGTTTTGTTCCTTGCGGAGCCACCGTACTGAGCAAACCCAAATACGCCCCCCGACCACTGCGCCAAAGGAATTATTCATACCATTACACACTACGACACCCAAGACATCCCGTTCAGCCTCACCAACATCAATGACGGTCACCCCATCATAGAAGCCCGATGTCTCGGCAAGACTAGCTCTGTCTGCAACGTTTTCTAAGGCGACAAAAAAATGATTCATTTATAGGAAGGGAAAGGCGCGGTAACTGCCTCACTTGTTTTCTGTGGACACCTCAACCGCGCTGTAAGGGAAGGGAGAAAGGTGGGAGTGAAAGTGGAAAGAGAGAAACAGGAGCCGTAGTGGAGGGCTTCGGAGTAATTTCGACCACTTGGGGATCTTTAACGTGCGCTGACATCGCACAGCACATGGACGCCTCTTCATTTCGCCTCCATCGAAACGCAGCCGCCGAGGTCGGGATCGAACCCGGGTATTCCGGCACAGTAGTCGGGCGTCTTACCACTGCACCACCCCGGTGGGGCTCTAAGGCGACAAGGTCCCCTTTTGGATCAACTACAGAGGGGCACAGTACCGATGTCGCATATTAGGAAGAAAAGTGGAGGCCTGCTCTGCGCATTATAGAATGGGCCACCGTGCTGACGTATGTCCGACACCTCAAGTACTCAAGTGCTCGCGCTGCGGCCAAAACAGCCCTCCGACCGACCACGAATGCGAACCTACCTGCGTGGTGTGCGGCGCCCCGCCCCTCAACGGCAGCATAGTTTGCAAGAAGCGTTTCAAAATGCCACTGAAAGACGCTAGACTAAAACCAACTAGCATTGCGGAACGCGCTGCAAAACGCCAACGAACGCCCATCACGGCTGCGGAGCAGGAACCCCTCTAACAGCCGAAAAAAAAAGAGAGCGTTTAGCCGAGGCCATACCCATTGCAAGTCCAGATCCACCTCAAGAAAGCGCAGCAACAGGAATTTGTCGCCCTCCTCCCTTCCCTGGTCAGATCGCGAACGCCTTCGCTGGTGCTGTGGTAATGTGGTGAGACGCCCGACTGCTGTGCCGGAGTACCCGGGCTCGATCCCGACCTCAACGGCTGCGTTTCGATGGAGGCGATACGAAGAGGCGTTCGTGTGCTGTGCGATGTCAGCGCACGTTAATGATCCCCAGGTGGTCGAAATTCCATAGCCCTCCACTGCGGCTCCTATTGCTCTCTATACACTTTCACTCCCACCTTCCTTCCTTCCCTTACCACGCGGTTCAGGTGACCAAGCTACAAGTGTGACGATACTGCGCCTTTCCCTTCCTGTGAACTAATTATTATTACTATTCGCTCGCTCGGGAAAACGCGGAGCTCACAGCATAAAGCCTCGAGATCGAGGAGCTCGAACAACAGCTGCAAATATTTCTCAAAAAAGATCTTCCTCCCCAAACGCATGACTCCGCTGCACGGCCCACCCTAACAACTATCACCTGTGTGTAACTACCTAAACAGATCACCTTGCCACCTTCTTCACCTCTTCCATGCGCACGTCGTCACCTGCTCGCAACCTTCCCCCTAAGCGAAAAGCACAAGCAGAGGCTGACAATCCCACCCCTATGGACACCTATCCGATGGCTAACTGCAGCCATCGAAGCCACGCTGGCTAGTCTCGCCTCAATGCAAAATGACAGCGCAGCCTGGATGACCAACATATTCAACCAGTTGACAACTCTCGAGCAGCGTCAATGTGCACAAGAGGCGACCGCGGCTCTAATGCAGACCTAGATTAATGGGCCCTTACTCACCGCAATTACAAAATCGGTATGAGCCGACCAGCCCCCACCCCAAACGCAGCATGGCTGCACACCGTAATGAGATACATGTGTGGCTGTGGCATTGATGAAATTTCCATACGAAACGAGACAACTAAACGAAACAACAAACACTTTCAAATGACAACGCTCCTACCACCATCGCCTTGAAAGAAACAAATTAGAATAAAGCTTTGTGACAATACTATTAATAAGCCCCACGGGTCGCCACACTGGTCCATCATAACCTAATGGCTATGAACCACCCCCTCGAATTTAGGGATATAGACGGCCACCTAGTCGAGCTTCTCCCAGGAACTCGCGCAGGTAGTAGCATATTTGTTCTAAATATATGCAGCCCACCCAAAGGCCCTGCAGCCCCTCTACTAACAGCCCTCCGAAATCGAAAGACCCTTTTTATTAGCGGCAGACACCTTTTAATAGTGCTCGGCGACATCACTGCAAACCACACAAGTTGCGATTACAAGAAGAAAAGCAAGAGGGACATTGCGCTTTGGACATTTTCCAGAATGAGGGCTTCTCCCTCACCAATGATCTAGACCACCCAGTAAGAATAGGCAACAGTGTTCAGACTAACATAAGTCCAGACCTCACTTTGACTAAGAACATACCACACAGTCACTAGACCAACACATACAACTTCGGGAGCGACCACTATATCGCAAATACGGAAATTCGGCTCCGTTCACTGGCTCGATATAGTCTGCGCCCCGTAGAAATTGTAAACTGGATAAATTCCGCCAGATTCGTAATTCATCTCCCAAATCCATTGGCGATCTCGAAAAATGGGCTCAATGCCTCTCCCAGGCCGTGGCATTAGCTACCTCCACAATCCCAGTCACTCTTCATACTGACATCGCCACCGAATATTCGAGTCAATATTGATGAAAAACATGTTCCCGAGGCTGATAAGGTACATATCATGCGGTCATTTGTCTTTTACATAAATTATATTTAAATTATATTGGAACTCTTCTGCACTCCGAGAAAAATTAAGTGCTCATTTCCGCTCATCTCGCCGCTTAATTAACTCCCGTAGCATACAACGTCTTCATGGTTCAACAAACTCCTTCAACCAATCCTTCGTCCCCATCGCCATAGAGGAATGGAGCACAATTACCGAAAGCGCCGTTACCGAGTCCAATCGCTCTAAATTTAGGCAGCTACAAACATATCATTTTGACCTGCCATAGATACTTTTTCTTGCACTCCATTATTAGCAATCAGAGTTGCGCGCACTGATGCGTCAACGTCGATTTTCGTGTATTTAATCTTTTTCCCGCTTTTGCTTACTAGTTGATTTTTTCACATATCATTATTTTGTTATGCTTTGCTGCATGATTATCCGTATGTATTGCGCACGGTCTCGATTGCCGGACTTTTCTTCTTTCCCTATTGTTTTTCTTTCTTTACTCAATTTCTGAATGTTATACATATCTGTATTCTTTTCCTTTGTTGTTATTCCAATGTAGGACCATAGCCGCTTTTATACACTCTGTGCCTGGCAACTCCGCGCTCCGCGGCCGTCGCCACCGCTCCTTCTCCGTTGACCAGTTACGCCGCTGGCTGCCGAGAGATGGCGACAGCAACGTAGGGTCACCCTCGCCAGGCGAGTGCCGGGTGCGCCGTGTTGCAAAGCGGTGCGGATAGTCACGCGCTGCCGCTTTCTCGCTGTTTCGTGGACTGTTTTCCAGTGTGCAAGTTCATGCTTCTACTTTTGTCTGCCTTCGGGTGCTGCAGAAATACAGCATCGCACCAACTGGTAAGTGTCTTGGTATGTCCTTCCCGCGATCGCTGCGTAGTATTCAGCTGCTTTGAGGCTTGTAAAAAATAGTGACAGCACCAAACACTGTGTTTATTAAGCGTCAATACTGCAATTGTAATGTTAGATGTGCACCTGTGCTTTCTGGACTGCAATGCTAATTGCTTCCCTGCCGAGCTCGTCTGCGTAGTGTGTTAGACGTGCTCCTGAGAAGCTTTTTTTTTTTTTGCAGTGTATGCTAACTACAAAATTTTGTGATAAAATAGAAACACAATATTTACCTATTGTGAAGATGACTTCTTTAAAGTGAGTTAAACCGAATCGTGCAAAGCCTATATAAAAACTAAATCGCTGTCCCTCTCTAGCATCGGAAACAGCAAAACTCGTACTCAACCGCATTAAAAACAGTAAAAATAATGACAACACCAGAAGTGTGTTTATTACCCGTCAGTAAGGTAATAACAATAATGAAGGTGCACGTGTATTTTTGGACTGCGATGCTAATTAACTTCCGCCCTGGTTAACTCGTCTGTGTGGTATGTTACATGAGCTCCAGCCCAGTGTGTTTTGTTTCGCTACCTGGGCAATTCTGTGAAAAAATAAAAACACAAACTTTGCCTTATGTGACGATTATTTTGGAGTGATCAAAATAGAAAGTTGCAACGCGTATATTTCTCTTTCCTTGTTTTTCAAGTTAAAAAAAAAAACGTTTGTACGACGCTCTGAATCATTGAAAGTAACAGCTGATACCAAAATTGTTCTCCTTACAGATCTCAATGGCATACTGCGATGCAGTTGTTCCAATCATCTGTAAATCAAGCTGGCTTCTGAAGTGCTATCAGTGACAGCAGTCACCGTGAACATTTTTCCCTACTTGCGGCAACTATTCATCACACCACTTCTACATGGTAGTCTTGTAGCACAATTGCTGTTGTGAAATGTGTAAATTAATGCCGGTGCCTTTCTTCTTAAATTTTGTTTTATTGCAGCGTAGACTAGCATTGTAATTTCTCTATTACCATGGGCACTAGCGGAGCAGTCATGCAGTGTTTCGAGCCATACGCAGTTTCTTGAAACTGCCTGACATAATATGCCATATTGGCGCGAAACCTTTAAAACTGTATTTGTTGTTTTTTAACAGCCGCCGGCATACAGACTTATCACTCTGGTTCTGGACCTCGTATCAGTTCCGTAATATTTGTTTGTTAATGCTCGATGTCGCGAGTCACACCTTTATCAGTTTCGTTGTAGCGCAAGATGCACCGAGATCCGTCTCAAAGGTTCCGGCCACTCGGGTGTCTTTCCGCAATGTTCCAGCCCGTGCTGGTAGCTGTTTACGACGTTATCTAGATTGTTCTGTGCAGCCTTTAAATTGAGCGTTGCCGAGTGTGACGGGCATTCTTTGTTCGACGATCGACGAGCACGTTGCTATCGCCGTCGTCGAACTCCCTTCAGTGACGCCTACTCCGGCGGCCCCCGGATCCAACTCGTCCTCGGAGTCCCCGCTGCCAGGTACAGGGCCCAGGCGCCACGCTTCCAGCTGTGGTGTCCGGGGCTAGGGCAGCCATGGACCTGCCGCCTCCAGTCCAGCGACCTACGAAAGCGCAGTGCTTTCAGTTCACCCTACCGGAGCCTGCTCCGGCGGACGACCTAATTGATGCACTCGAGGCGGTCGTCGGTGTCGGGGGTCTGCAGTACCTGCAGCACCTCGGCGGAACAAAGTTCCTAGCTGCCGTCTCGTCGATGGCTCAAGCAACTAAGATGGTAGCGGCGGGCACAATCCTCGTCGCTGGAAAGCAAGTACCACTGGCGCAAATGGCTGCTCCAGTGGTTTACGTGACGGTGTTCCGTCTACCCCCGTCCGTGAGCGACGACTCCCTCGCCGCCGCTCTAAGTCCGTACGGCAAGGTCCGCGCTGTGACCGAGCCGGTTTTCAAGGGATAGTCATGTGCGTAACGGAGCGAGGCTGGTAAAGCTAGACATGCTCCGGGCACCACCCAACTTCATCACTGTCGCTGGACACCGTGCGATGCTGGAGTATCGTGGGATGAAGCGAGTGTGCTCCAAGTGCGGCGCAGAGGGCCATTTTGGTGCTTTCTGCATCGCGGTACGTTGTGGCCGCTGCTCTACGTATGGCCACGAGACAGAGGCGTGCCAAGCAGCGTGTAAACGGTGCGGCGGTAACAACGTGACCAAGGACTGCGTGATGCCGCGCTCTTATGCGGCCGCTGCTACGCCTGATACCATGTCGCACCAAGGTGGAAACGCCGCCGTGACAGTCCTCAATGAGCCCTCGGTAGTGTCAAGTAAAACCCCCACTACACATTCTGAGGGCGAACTGGACAGGGCGTCCACCGCCGCCCAGTCGCCGGAATCCGACGTCAGGAGCTCGGAAGTTACGTCCGACGACGAGTCGTCGCGTGTGTCCTTCTCGTCAGTGACTGACTCGGACGCGTCGTACCTTCCCGCCACACCGACACACGAGGGTGCGGCTCTGAACGCACCCATTACGAAGGAGAGCGCTCTGCCCGAGGCCTATTCGGAGTCGGCGGCTTTCCCCTCCCCTGGAGCTGCCGTGCATGCCCAGTCGGAAGACTACAGCCAGGAATCTCAGCTTCCCAGAACACCTAGTCTCCTGCCCGGGTCGTTGCGCGAGTTGGGCGCAAGTGCTCCCAAGACCCAACGCACAAGTGTGCGGAAAACATTACATTTGGATGGCGCTGACGAAACAAAGCGCCAGCACTCGGCATCGGATGGTGGAGCAAGCGTGACGACGCCCTCGGCTCCAAAAAAGAAGCCGAAGACCGCTGAGAACGACGCACCGATGGACGTCTCGTTTTCCGAGACGTGAGTGCTATGGCGCCACTCTTCAAGGTGACAGGCCGTGACGGCCAACCTCATCCTTTCCTGCTTTGCGGTGGCCGAAGCGCCGCTACCTTGGCGCTCCACCCCAGCCACTGCTATCTTATCGGGGCTACGGCTTCTACGGCGCCGGTGGTGAACGATGGACGGTGCGTGCGGTGCAGTGTGTGTGGGTTCGAGTGTGACTGTGTGCTTTTTTCCATAGCCACTCGCTCTGACGGGACTTTTTCGCCGCCTATGGTCCGTGTATCGCCGCTGCCGCGTCGTCGTCGAGCTAACAGCCGGAACCTCAGCGGGGACCTGTGGGACACCGTCATGCCTTTCCATGGCGCCGACGCAGGGTGCACTCGCAAACTTTATCCGCAGAACTATATCGTGAGTCCTTCGCCGTTTTGTTTGTTCTCCAGCTGCGTTTCTTTGCTGTTTTGGTTTCATTTACTCATTTGTTATGATGGCTAGGTTTCGCTTTCTTACTTTTAACGTGCAAGGGTTCCGTAATCCCGATAAGCAGCGGCAAGTGCTACACCTTGCACGTTTTTATCAAGTTGATGCTTTGTTCTTGCAGGAATGCAATTTTCGTACACCTGCAGATGTCATTTCCTTTCGTTCTTATTTTAATGTTGATGGCTTTTTTTCTCTGACGGACTCGCGGTTTTGCGGCGTGGGTGTCGTTTTTCTTAACCCTGCATTCAGATCGAGTGCTCACTGCACATTCGGTCTCGACGGTCGCTTGATTGCGGTGGACGTTTTTTTTGGACGGCCGGAGAACTCGTTTCGTCAACGTTTACGCGCCGGTCACGCGTAGTTTGACGAACGAGTTCTTCAAATCCATTGCGCCACATTTTTTGGATGATGTTCCACACGTCCTGCTTGGAGACTTTAACTGTGTTTTGGACTCATGGCGCGACATCAGGGGGCCCGGACAGGGCGCGTCACATTGTCATGCAAAAGAACTGGGGAAGCTTGTCCGCTCCCTGTGCCTTCAGGACACATGGGTCGCACTACATGGGGACAATTTTGTGGCAACGCGCACTAGGGGTCGGAGTGCTAGCCGGCTAGACCGAGTTTACGTCCCCTCTACCCTGCTGGCCAATTTGCTTGAGTGTGAGGTGCTGCCCTTTCCTGCAGCGGTCAGAAATATTAGCGACCATCTCCCAGTAATGGTCACTCTACAGGGGGCGCCTGGACGCTCCAACAGCCCACTAATGTGGCGAATGGACGCATCCATACTGCATGATGATGAGTGCATTACTACGATTCGCGCGGAACTGCGGGCATTGGTAGCGGATGTGACTGACTTGACTCCCACAGGCTGGGATACCCTCAAGTCACGATGGCGAGACGTTCTCGTGCTCACGGGGAAAGCGCGGCGCGTCCGTGTTACTACGGCGCTTAATGACGTCCTCAGACGTATGCGGATTGTACGCGATGGCGGCGAGTTAACTTTCGCAATGAGAGAGTATCTTGACACACTGCGCACTCGGTATCATCGCATCCTTGAGAACAGTTCCCGCTCATCACGTATGGCAGCAGGTTCACGCATTCCCCTTGTTGACACAGCTGACATTGGTTACGCGCGCTCGCAAGGTCAGTCTAAAGTTCGGCCACCGCAAGTGGATGAAGTAATCTTGGAAGATGGTACTCCCTCTTCATATGAAGCCGATATCCAGCGCATCTTTTGCGGCCATTTTGCTGCTCTGTTTTCTTCCCAGGGCGTCGACCAACGCGAAGGCTATGAAGAAGCTGTCAGCTCCTTCTGCGGGCCCCTCCCTCAGGTTCCTGAAGAGGCACGCGTGGCACTTACATCTCCAGCTACTATGGAGGAGGTGCGCGACGCTTTAGGGGCCATGCATCAGTCAACTGCGCCTGGTCCAGATGGGATAGTGGCAGGTTTTTACACCACCTTTTTCGACATCATCAGAGGTTTGCTTCTTAAGCTTGTAAACGGTTTTCTTTCAAATGGCACGAAACCACCCTCGTTTAGCGCTGGGCGCATCATCTTGCTCCTAAAGGACGGCTTGACACCATCAAGCCCAGCGTCTTGGCGACCAGTTACCCTCCTGAACACTGATTATAAACTGATTGCCACTCTACTTGTCAGAAGGCTGCGAGCCTACTTAGAGGACCTGGTAAGCCCTTACCAGTCCTGCGCGGTACCCGGTAGGTCGGTGTTTGCCTCCCTTACGTTAACGAGAGATGTATTCGCTTACGCAAATGCCAAAAATGTCAGTGGTATATTCGTTGCTTTAGACCAGGCGAAGGCTTTTGATAACGTAGATCACAGCTATCTCTTTAATGTGCTTAGTTGCTTTGGCTTACCGATTGAATTTGTACGACTCATAAGATCACTATATAATGGTTTAACCAGCCAACTCGTCCTCAATGGCACCATCGCAGGCAGTTTTGCGGTAACACGAGGGGTAAGACAAGGGTGCCCGCTCTCACCGGCCCTTTTCGTGCTTGCTCTGGATCCTTTTCTGCGTAAAGTAGTCGCCGACAAACGAATTCGGGGCTTCCCAATGGTAGGACAGGAAACGCTAGTGGTTTCCGCGTATGCGGATGATATCTGTGTTTTTGTTCGGGACAGCGAGAGCTTCCGAGTCTTCCTATCCACCTTTGACCAATACGCTCTTCTGTCAGGTGCACAGCTCAACCCTAGTAAAAGCCAGGCGCTGCGCTTTGGGTCTTTCAGAGATCCACTGCCTGTGGCGGTGAACTTTGTGGCCGCAGTCCGTGTATTGGGGATATTGTTCGAAACAAGTGGAGTTTCTTCCCGTACTTGGGAAGAGGTTGTGTTGCGAGCAACACGCTCTCTTTCGGAGGCCGCACTTTTCAGCCTCTCACTAAGGGCAAAAGCCACGGTTGTGAAAACTCGTGTGTGCGCTTTCGCTTTTTATGTGGCACGCGTCGCAATAATTGCGCGCCGTACAGCGGGCCGCCTCGCGTCTCTTGTAGGCGCCTTTGTGTGGGACGGCCGGACTGCGTTGGTTGCCCGTCACTTGTTAACACTGCCGACAAACAGGGGGGGGCCTTGGATTGCCGTGTATTCCTACTGTGTCGCGGGTGCTGGCAGTGAGGTTAGTGGGTTCCCTTCTCACAAGGGAGTCTTACCCAGGACGCTCACTACTCTTCTACTGGTTAAGCACGGCACGTCGGGCTTTCAGCCCTGGAAGGCATGTAGGCCCCCAAGCGGAGAGGCCGTCCTCTTTCTATCGCGCTGTCGCGGGAATGAAAGAGGCGTTAGACGCCGACACACCTGATGCGAGCCTTACAGACACGCCACCCATTCAGATTAGCGAACAAATCGCGTGTGCACGCCTTACAGCGGATGAAATCCGAATGACAACCATCTCCAAATGGCGGGCATTGGCGACAGGCCGAATGCCCAATGAAGTTGTAGATTTTGAGTGGAACAGGCGCTGGGGGGGTTCTTCCCACGCGCCAGCGCCTCGCCAGGTGGGGCGTGGTACCCAACGATAGATGCGCCAATTGTGGTGGGGTAGAAACGTTGCAGCATGTTTTCTTTGAATGTGTTGTTGCACGCACTATGTGGCGCCTCGTGCAGCGCATGTTTAGAGTTCGCGTAGGCCCTGGCACAAGACGCCAGCGTGGCCTTTTTCCACGTTTAGTTGTCGCCGCCACCATGTATGTACTGTGGCGGCGTCGCTGCCTCGCTGAGGCACGTCGGACTCCTGCTCGCGCAATGTACCCAGCGCTGCGGAATCTGCGCCTCGTCATCTGGAAGTACTTGTCTGATCAGCTAGAAAGAGATGGTGAGGCGCGGTTTCTGCGGCGTTGGCATACGCGCTTCTTTGTTGTAGGTGACAACAGGCTGAAGATGCCGGCCTTGCTGTACTAGCCTGCGAGCCTCGTATCCCCTCCCCCCCCCTTTCTTAAGCTTGTACCCGAGGTCTTGAGTAAGCGCAGTATTCAAGCTTATATTGCGCCTTTATGGGATGTAATCGGTCGCCCTGTCAAACTGCTTTTTCTTTTGGGGGATAGTTTCCACACCTTGATGTGCGTCTGAGTTTTATTTCCTTCAAGGGAAGACAGGCCGTACGGACAGCTTTGGCTGTGGTTATTATTACCCTTTGTTTGAGCACAGTGAATAGCGTGTATTATTGACGACTGTATAAACATTGCACCCACGATCGTCTGTGGTTTCAAATGTACGTTCAAGGTACCAAATAAACTTCTCTTTTCTATCGCCGCCGCCGAGTTGCTTAGTTCTTTTGCGGGTGGAGGCCAGCCAAATAAAGGGTTTTTTCCGTGCAATCACCGACTGTTCATTTGTGTCACTGACATTGTCACCACCATGTGACATCTGGTGGAGGTGCTGCCTTTGATCCTTCAAGCGAAGACTCAAGCATTGTTCCTGTCGCCCTGGAAGATCAGCCTACCGGTCACCGAGCCACCCGCCGACTTCAAGGCCGACAACCCGAACACGGTCTGCTGCCTGACCTCATTCAATCTCGGAAGGCATCGACGCTGACAATGGCCCTGTCTACAACACCGGTTGTTTTCGTCCAACCGCGTGAGCCCCCCTGCTTCCATGGACGACCGGATGAAGATGCTGGAGACTGGATGGACCTTTTCGACCGTGTGGTAGAATTCAACGGCTGGAACGACGCTGCGAAACTCAGGCAGGTCTACTTTGTTCTTCAAGGAGATGCCCGAGTTTGGTTCGAAAATCATTAGGCAGCTATGAAGGATTGGGACATTTTCAAGGAAGCGTTTTTGACTGCCTTTTCAAGCGTCGTCAGAAAGGAAAGAGCCCAGACCCTCCTTCAGTCAAGACTTCAACTTCCTAACGAGCCTGTCCTGGCGTACGTTGAAGAGATGAAGCGCCTCTTTCGTCGCGCCGACCCTAACATGACTGAAGGTGAGAGAGTCAAATTTTTAATGCGAGGCTTCAAATAATCGCTTTTTGCAAATATTGACCGAAATCCGCCATAAATCGTGGCGGAATTTGAAACGGAAGCGTTTGCCATCGAGAAGACGTTGTACACCTGGATGAACCATTAGGAGCGACCACTTCAGCCAGACTACTCAAGACACTGCCCCAGCGCATCTGCAAGTGGAGAAAACCTTCGGAACCTCATCCGGGAGATCGTGCGGGAGGAGCTCCGCCGATTGATGCCATCTTCGCAACAACCCCAGATGGCGACGCTCGCGGACGTCGTCCGTGAAGAAGTCTAGCAGCGACGGCTGCGACTGTTCCAGCACAAGAGGCAACAGCGATGAACTACGCTGGTGCATTACGTCGCCCTGCGCCCCGACGTGATGGCTTTCCGAGCCCTCACCGTTACCGCCCTGTTTCTGAAAACCGCCCCTTGGCCCCCGCCCGCCATGCCTACCAACGACCCCCAAGCCCCGGAAAGTGCGACGCCTGGAGGACAGCAAACAACCGACCGCTCTGCTTCCATTGTGTTGAGGCAGGACACATCCTCCGTCCCTGCCCGTACAGGCGGTTCGACCTCCGTGGTTTCGCTGTCGACGCCCAACGACACCGTCCTGGCGAGCGACGACAGGAAATCAACGACTTCCTGCGCAGCGGAGAGCACTCGTCGCCAAGCCGTCTGTCACGCTCCCCATCGCCGTACAATGCCCGATTTGCGTCGCCGGGCCGCAGTTACGTGCAAGGACGGTCTCCTATCCCCCGTAGGGGAAACTAAAGGAAGCAACCTTTGGAGGTGAGGTTGCTCAACGGCGAAAAAACGAAGGTCCTCCGCCGACGACGACCACTAACGACGACGCAGCTATTTCATTGCCGCTCCACACGACGACATCGACGACCACCCGACCAGAGTACATGCCGACATCGCCGCCCAGCGAAATAATAACGGTATGCCCCGGCCATGACCTGAAGAAACGACGGAGCCGAGATCGGACACTAAGGCCCACGTGCAATGCGATGACGCGAACAAGTGACCTTGAAGTTGATATCGACCGTCGCAGAGTCACTGCCCTAGTACACACCGGAGCTGACTATTCAGTCATGAGTGGACCGTTAGCCTCCCATCTCGGGAAAGTTACAACCGCTTGGGATGGCCCGCTCATTCGCACCGCAGGTGGCAACCTAATTACTCCATCGGGACGATGTACTGCAAGAATAACTGCAAATGGGCGTACTTACCCCACCAGCTTTGTGGTCTTGCATCAGCGCTCCCGCGACGTGATTTTAGGCATGGACTTCCTAAATAAGCATAGGGCTATCATCGACCTCCGATCCGAGCTCATCAAGCTCTCTGCAGACAAAGCCATTCCTGCTACGACGACGTCAATGCAACACATCTCTCTAAACACCCTCGATGAAGAATCGATCGTCCCGCCCCGATCAAGCATCGCAGTCTGCGTAGGTAGCGCAAACATCGAAACCGCTGAAGGCATCGTCGAGGGAAATATCCAATTGCTCTTGGAACGAGGTGTCGGCATCGCCAGAGGCATTACGAAATTCCGGAGAGGTCAAGCTCAGGTTCTGGTAACAAACTTCACCGAAGAATACCGGCATCTCAACAAGGGCACACCGATCGCTTTTCTCGACGAATTAGCGGACCTCAAAAATGTATTCTCCCTCCACGACCAAACGCTGGAAGACGCACCGGACCTATACCGTCAGCCCACATTTGACATCAACCCGGCATTGACCCACTACAGGAAAGACCAGATTCTCAGTCTGCTTCGAAGCTACGGGGAGTGCTTCTCATCGTCATCGAAGGTACGACAAGCACCACTGGCCAAGCACCGCATAATAACGTACGAACACGCCCGACCTCTGCGCCAAAACCCTTATCGTGTATCGCCGCGGTAACGCCAGGCCATTCGCGATCAAGTTGAGTAAATGCTGCGTGATGACGTAATCCAGCCATCGAACAGCCCCTGGGCGGCACCAGTCGTTTTGGTGAAGAAGAAAGATGGCACACTTCGCTTCTGCGTTGATTACCGCCGCTTGAATAGCATAACGAAGAAGGATGTCTACCCGCTTCCTCGCATCGACGACCCTCTCGACCGGCTCTGCGATGCAAGGTACTTCTCATCGATGGACCTGAAAAGCGGATATTGGAAAATTGAGGTCGACGAAAGAGATCGCGAGAAGACCGCATTCATCACACAGGAAGGTATTTTGAGTTCTAGGTGATGCCATTTGGCCTCTGCTCCGCACCAGCCACATTTCAACGAGTAATGGACACAGTCCTGGCAGGCTTGAAGTGGCAGATTTGTTTGGTATATTTGGACGACGGTGTTCTCTTCTCGTCAAATTTTGAAGACCACCTAAAACGACTGCAGGCAGTGCTGGAAGCCATCAAGTTATCGGGACTAACGCTAAAAGCAGAGAGTGTCACTTCGAATACGAAGAACTCCGGTTCCTAGGTCACATCGTTAGCAAGGACGGTATTCGCCCAGACCCGGAGAAAACAGCTGCAATCGCACAATTCCCACCGCCTGCCGACAAGAAAGCTGCGCGCCGATTCCTTGCGCTGTGCGCTTATTATCGACGATTTGTCGGAAACTTTTCGCGGATCGCCGAACCGTTGACGCAGCTTACAAAGGCGACGTACCTTTTAAATGGGAAGCGCCGCAAGGAGAAGCCTTCGACAAACTTAAGCGCCGCCTGCAATACCCTCCTGTACTTGGCCACTTTGATGAAAACGCCGAGACCGAAATTCACACCGACCAGAGCAGTGTGGGCCTAGGAGCCATTCTCGTCCAGGTGAGTGCCGGACAGGAAAAGTAATCGCCTACGCTAGCAGGTCCCTCACAAAAGCTGAAGTCAATTACTCGACGACCGAGAAGGAGTGCTTTGCAATCATCTGGGCTACTTCTACGTTTCGTCCATACTGTACGGCCGACCATTCAAGGTTTGGTAAGCGACCATCACGCGCTCTGCTGGCTAATTTGAAAGATCCTTCCGGCCGCCTTGCCAGATGGAGCCTACGACTTCAAGAATTTGACATGACTGTAGTCTATTAGTCGGGCCGGAAGCACTCCGACGCAGACTGCCTATCACGCACTCCCGTCGACGCTCCCCCGAAGGACGATGACGACGACGCCTTTTTGGGACCGGTAAGCGCCAGCAGTTTCGCAGAACAACAGCGATTAGACCTTGAGCTGGAAGAGCTTGCCGATTACTTAGAAGGAAAGACCACTTCCCCTTCTGGTGTGTTCAGGCGACATTTATCGTCGTTCGCGTTAAACAATGGCCTCCTAGTGAAGAAGAACTTTGCAACCAACAAGACCGCGCAGCTTCTTGTATTGCCTAAAAACGTCCGGCCCAAAATTCTGCAGGCGTTTCACGATGAGCCCACAGCAGGCAATTTCGGATTTGCGCGCACGTTACGTCGAATCCAGGAGAAGTATTACTGGCCGCAACTGCCTGCCGAAGTTGTCCGCTACGTGAAGACGTGTTGTGAGTGCCAACGACGCAAGACGCCGCGTCATCAGACCAGCAGGACTACTAAACTCGATTGCGCCCCCAATCCTGCCCTTTCAACAAATTGGGATGGATCTCCTCGGTACCTTTCCATCTTCGTCTATGGGTAACAAGTGGATCATCGTGGCCACTGACTACCTTACCCGTTACGCCAAAGCAAGAGCGCTACCAAATGGTACCGCGGCAGAAGTCCCCAATTTTTTTGTCGAACAAATTCTCTTGCGACATGGCGCCCCAAATGTGCTCATCACGGACAGAGGAACGGCGTTTACGGCATAGTTGACGCAAGCCATCCTGGAATACAGTCATACAAGCCATCGACGAACAACTGCGTACCATCCCCAGACCAATGGCCTTACGGAGCGCCTGAATAAAACTATCGCGGACATGATCGCCATGTACGTCGACGCTGAACACAAGACCTGAGACGCCATCTTGCCGTACGTGATCTTCGCATATAACACGGCAGTCCAGGAGACGACCAGAGCGACCCCGTTTAAGCTTGTGTACGGCAGGGAGCCCACGACGACGCTCGACGCAATGCTGCCGCACGTAACCAGTTAGGAGGAGGAGGTAAATTTTATTAAAGAAGAGGTCGTAGGCGCGGGGTGGGTTGGCGTTCCCGTCCCCGCGGTGGGCTCCTCTTCTAGGCCGGACACCAGGTGGCCGACCGACGATGTCGTTCGGCGACCTCTTCGGCTCGCTCCGTGACTCGGAGTTGAACCTCCGGGTCGGAGCTGAGCAGCGCGGCCCCCCACTGAGATTGGGTAGAGAGCTGCAGACTCTGTGATGGCTTGTCTTGATTACATGAGTATAGGATGTGTGGTGTGTCTGCCTTTTGATGTCCACAGAGAGAACAGACAGGGCTGAACTGCTCTGGGAACCATATGGAGTACATGTACGGATTAAAGAAAGTGTCTGTTTGAAGCTGGCGCCAGGTGACTTGTTGTGTTTTACTTAGAGATCGATGTGGTTCTGGGAAGATTTGTCTTTCTTTCTTGAAGTGGGTAGTAATTTCTTTGTAGGTTGTCATCCGCTCCCTAGCCGACCTGAGCTCAGGGCAGCGCACCTCCCGGTTAACTACGAATCCTCGGGCAAATTGGTGCGCTGCCTCGTTCCCAGGATGGTCCGAATGGGCAGGGACCCAGATCAATGTGATAAGGCGGGTATGGGAGATTTTTTGTAAGATTTTGATGGCTGCGGAGTGGGCCCTTCCTTTTGCAAAATTTCGAATTGTGGTTTTAGAGTCGCTAAGGATGTATTTGGCAGTGGTGGAG
Source organism: Amblyomma maculatum (assembly GCF_055883805.1). Classification (NCBI taxonomy): domain Eukaryota; kingdom Metazoa; phylum Arthropoda; class Arachnida; order Ixodida; family Ixodidae; genus Amblyomma; species Amblyomma maculatum. The sequence continues at coordinate 119,268,832 of NC_139353.1, forward strand.
GTAATGGCTAAAGCTATGGCAGCCTCTTCGGCCTCCTCCGGAAATTTTGTTTTATTGATTGTCGCCGATGCGAGGGGAGAACCTCGATGATCGACAACTGCCAGGGAAAAGGCATCTCTGTCCGCATGTTCTGCCACGCCCACGTGCGCCGTGTCTTTCTGTACTGAAAATCTTTCATGTAATTTTTGTGCTCTAGCCCTTCTTCTGTCCGTATCATATTCTGGATGCATGTTTTTAGGCAGAGGACGGACTATTAATTGCTCGTACACGTGTCTTGGAATCGGCAAAGTGTGGGCCCGGGTCCCTTCATATTGTATTCCTGCTTTTTTAGGATGAAACGTCCCGTTTCAGTGCTTGACAGTCGTTCGTACTGTGCGGTGAGGTGTGCTTCCACCATTTCCGCTAAGGTGTTATGAATTCCTAACTTTAGTCGTGTTTCATTTGGGGTATGACGAGGGAGGTTTAGCGCATTTTTATAGGACTGCCTAATTAGTGAATCCAGGTCGTCTCTTTCTCTAACTGTGAGGGTGACGTATGGTGTAGAGTAGATAACTCTGCTAAGAACGAAGGCTTCTACTAGTTTCCTGGTCTCAGCTTCTTTAACTCCTCCACGCCTATTCGCGATTCGTCGGAGGAGGAGGGAAATTTGGTTGACGGTGTTTTTCCGTTTCTTAATTAGTGTGTCGTTTTTTTGGTTTGACTGTATGAGCATTCCCAAGATTCTTAGTGTTTCCACTTCTTGGATGGCTGCACCTTCCGCGTAGATTTTTATCGCAGGTGCTTTATTCTTTCTTTGACGCTTTGGGTGTAGAATGAGTAACTCAGATTTCTGGGGGGAACACGCGAGTCCCGCGGCTTGCGCCTCCTCTACGACTACGTCCACCGCTTGTTGTAGCGTATCTTGTATCGTGCCAATACTCCCCTTGGTGGTCCAAAGGCTGATATCGTCCGCGTACAAAGAGTGTTCTAGGTCTGGGATTCTTGCGAGTTCGTGTGCCATTTTGATTAGGGTTATGTTGAATAAAAAGGGGGAGAGGACCGATCCTTGCGGAGTTCCTCTATCTCCTAAAGTGAAGGTGTCGGATTTGATAGTGCCAATTTGAATTTTAGCCGTCCTATCGGAGAGAAAGTCTTTGATGTAGTTAAACGTTCTTGCGCCTACATTCAGCAGGGAAAGAGATTCTAGGATTGCTTTGTGTTTAACGTTATCAAAGGCTTTGGTTAAATCTAGGGCTAGGATTGCCCTGGTACTCCTTTCTTGCTCATGAGATAGGACTTCGTTTGCTAGTCTTAGCATCGTATTCTGTGTTGATAAATGTGGTCTAAAGCCGACCATAGTGTTTGGATATAAATTCTCTTTTTGCATGTGGGACTGGAGTCTGTCTAGTATGACGTACTCTATCAGTTTTCCTATGCAAGAAGTAAGCGAAATAGGTCTGAGGTTTTCGAGCGCGAGCTTTTTGCCAGGTTTTGGGATGAATTTAACGATGGCATGTTTCCAAGACGCTGGGAGTTTTCCCTCCCTCCAACACTCGTTCGCAAAGTCCGCGAGGGCTGTGATAGAAGCGTCGTCTAGATTTCTGAGTGTCTTATTGTTAATGCCGTCCTCTCCTGGGGCGGATGTTGTACGTACCTTAAAGAGGGCTGCTCTTATTTCCGCCATTTTTATGTCAGCATCCAGGATGGAGTTAGGCTCTCCTTTATAATTGGGCAGGGACTTCGTCTCACAGGTTGTGCAGAAGTATTTCTGCTGTAGCGTGTCTATAATATCTTGATCCGTGCCTGGGTCTATGTTTAAAATTTTGGTGATTTCCTTTTGAGTGGTAGCTTTGTTGGATTCCGGATCAAGGAGATGCCGCAGAAGATTCCACGTCTGCCTCGTGCCTAGATTGCCATTCACATTTTCACAAATATGTCTCCACTGCTGTCTCGCTAGTTCTGCGGTGTGGTGTTGAATTTCTTTCGTGAGTATGACGATCCTGTTTCTAAGCTTTTTGCTATATTTTTGCTTAAGCCATCTTTTTTCTAGGCTCTGCCTTGCCTCCCACATGTGCGTAAGTCGGCTGTCAACCGTATTTACGCCTAAGTCATGTACTAGTTCCTTAGTGGCCTTTCCCACATCCGATAGGAGGGTCTGTGTCCAGTGTTCTAAGTCTATGATTGGTTCGTTGTTTTGGTCGCGGATAGTCCTAAGTTTGTCCCAGTCGGTGATTTTGTTTTTTCTAGGTTGGGGTTTGAGATTGGCAATGGTGATTTTAGACATTATGATATAATGGTCACTTCCCAGATTTTGTCTGGTGTTGCTCCAGCTTAAGTCTGGGAGATTTTTGCCTATCGTTAGGTCCGGGCAGGTGTCCCTGGTCACGCTGTTTCCTATCCTAGTAGGTTGCATGGGGTCCGTGTATTGGGTGAGCCCTCTTTGCTGGATAAAATCCATTAGGGCCGTTCCTTTCCTGGACATGGTTGCGTGTCCCCATTGCACGTGTTGAGCGTTGAAGTCGCCCACAATTAGGTTTGGGTTTTGGCCTGCGATTTGGAGGGTTTTGAGTATAGCGGCTTTCGCTGGTCCAGCCGGTGCCCTGGGGTGGCTGTATGCGTTTAGTACGAACAGAGAAGAGGAGTTTCTTCTGCTAGGCAGAATTTCAATTAATATACAATCGAGCTCTACGTTTTCAATCTCGTGGTTAACCACGGTAAGATTTCTATGTACCAACGTAGTGGTTAAAGGCTTTTCTTTGATGTGACATGGCAGAACCGCCCGGTACCCTGGCAGTTTTAGTCGAGACATTCTGGGTTCTTGAATCGCTATAACGTCAGGTTTTTCGGATTGCGATTGAATGTGTGAACTGCAGATCTGTTTTTTTGTTGCGCATAGACCTGCAGTTCCACTGCCAAATTGTTACGGTTTTAGGATTGGCCATTTTGCTGGGATAGATCGATTGGCGCCCCTTGAGCTAAAGGGGGAAGCCGGTGTAAAATTTCCTGTAAAACGGTGTCAATTACTCCGAATTTGTGATTTACATCCTGTATGTGTTGTTCGAGTCTTTGTGTTAAATTATCAACTCTTTGGGTTAGACTATCGAGTTTCTGGCTGTGCTCCTACACTTTTTGTTCGACTTTTGGGACTCTATACTCCACTGAGGTATTTCTTACGTCAGCTGCTACTGCTCGTTTTTTGCGAGGTGTTTCTTCCTTGCTAACTACGCTTACTGGGGTTTCGACTGAGGTGGTCACAGTAGTTTCCATTTCTGTGACTTCCGGCAATGGGAGTGGTTTCGGAGGTGGGTCCTTAGATATGGCGGGTGCTTTTAGTTTACTATTTTCCTCCTCCAAGTGTTTGATTCTATCCGTGAGAATTTGAATGTGATGGAGTGCCTGATCTAGTTTAGACTGTAATGCCTGCAGCTCCATCCCCTTCCCATGAGAGGCCACTCCTGCCCAGCTCACCTGTTTCGGCCCGGGGCTCTGAGTCCGGCTGCTAGTGCTGGCGCCTCCTCCATTGCTGCTGCTTCCGTTTCGTCCGCCGCTGCTGATCCGTCCGCTACGGCTGCTGCTGCGTACGCTGTCCAAGGACGGGAAGGAGCTCGAGCGGTCCTTCCTTTCGGTAGATGTTGGGTCGTCACATGTCCGGGATTTGGGTCTTGATTGGTGCTCCGACATTTTCTTTTGGTGTCGTTGAAATCGCTTCTTGCAGCTGTTATCGCCTGTGCGGTGCCCTCCTCCGCAGATAATGCAGACCGGGTCGCAGACTTCTTCTTTCAGGTGTTGATTTCCGCAGTACGAGCACCGTTGTTGCGGTGGCTCCGGACATACGTCTCTTCTGTGACCGACCCTTCTGCAGTTTGTGCACGCCTCTACTTTAGGAATGAAGGGGTAAACTGGGTACAGGACTCCGAAGTAGACGATGCAATCTGGGAGTTCGTCCGCGTCGAAGTGAAGCAGGAGGGACTTTGATGTTCTTCCCATGGTGCGTGCTTGAACGATGTCCGGGTTTCTTTTTCGGAATTCGGTCATCATTTCTTGGTGCGTTTCGCCATCGTAAGCCCTATAGATAATGCCTTGCAGGGCCCTGTCCGGAGGGGCGATGTACGACGTCATAACAATGTATTTGCGTTCTATTTTGATTTGCTTGACTGCGACGTAGCGTAGTGCCTTTGCCTGCACCGGCGTCGATATGGTGATCACATTTTTTGCAGAGTTGGTTCTAGATTGGTCGTTTTCGGCCGCGGACGCGGTGACGCCGCTCGCTGTTGCGATCGCTTGTCTGATAGATTTCTCGGTGTAGCGCGTGATGTCTACGCCACCCGTTGGTCTGTAGATAATTTTATAGTCCTTCTCCGGGAGTCGGGGTAGCGGTTTCTTCGAATGTAGCGGAGGGAGAGGTTTCGCCTTCGGTTTCTCGGACTGCTCATATTTCCTCTGAGGTGTTAATGACTCAGCTTTGGGGTTCTTGGTACGGTAAGAAACAATTGGTTCCAGTCTGGTGTTTCGAATTCGGCTGGGGAAGCGTTCGTCCCAACTACAGCGTATTCCATGACTGCCGCCGTGGCGTTCGCGCCGCACTAGGCCTGGCGTTCGGGTAAGCAAGGGCGCCGGAGCGACGTTGGATTTAGACAGTCGGAGCTCGGTCTCCCGAGCTCCGATTTGCGTAAAAAAGGTCTTGAAATGTGCCTTGTACATTCACGGTTCTTGTCCGTGTGTCGCAGTCGACGTATCCGGGTGTTGTCCCTTGTAGCAGGTGCTCGAAACGCGGAGCCCACACGAAGCACATGCGCCTCCGTTGGCCCCCTAGCGGAGAATCCCACGTAACCAGGTAGGACTAAAACCCCTCAATAAACTAAAAGTAGCGCCATCTCCTCTCTCCTCCTCCGGCGGCGCCGCTCCTCCTCTCGCATTTCGACCATGGCTCCACCTACGGGGTGCGCGACTAGCGCGCGCTCTCCGGAGCAGGCGCCCTTCACAGCCGTCTCGATCAGCGCCGCGCGCGCGCCGATCGAGGCGGCCGTGCGCCGGGTCTCACCAGAGCCTTGCATTTTGTCGCAATGTGTTCAGGTTAAAATATTACTCACTGCTGAAACATAATTACCGAATGTTGACAGGGATTTCCCACCAGAAAAGTTTCAGCTGTGAGTGTCATACACCACATATACGCGATTTCGGCGTTGGTTCAACTCGCCGTCATCTCCGTGTGTCCGTAGTTCGTCCCGTTTGGCCACTCAGCGGCATGCTTTATAAAATTTGTAACTAGGCGGCGGACAGGAACAATTTTGGAACAGTCTGTGTATGGTTTCTTTGCAGCGTTGAATGGATTGCGAGCTGCCGGTAAACTTAAGAAGTGTGACAGCAGCTATCTTCCATGTATTTTCAACTTCAGCTGCAGATCAAATTACCTATAGGCGGCGGAAGCTGCAGTCTGTGTGGAGTCTTTGCAGCTTTGATTGACTTGTGAGCTACCGGTAAACTTGGGGAGGGAGGTAGCAGCTATTTTTTTTATATTTGGCGTTGAGATGGTGCCGTGTTCAGCTGCCATGGTGTCTCACCATACGTACACGATTTTGGCGTCGATTTAACTCGCCTTCACCTCCTTGAGTCTGTCAGCCGTTGACAAAAGTGCGCAACATGCTTGAAAAAAAAATTAACTAGGCTGCGGAGCTGCAGTCTGTGTGGTTTCTTTGCAGGTTGGACTGAATTGTAAGCTACCGTGAAACTTGATTTGAGAAGCGTGGTAGCAGTTCTTTTTATATTTTGCGCTGAAACGGTTCCGTTTTCAACTGTCAGTGCGTGACACCATTTGTACGCGATGTCTGCGTTGGTTGAACTCGCCTTCACCACCGTGCTTCTATCAGCCGCCGGCCAAAGAGCGCAACATGCTTGAAAAAAAAAATTAAATAGCCAGCGGGAACGATTTAGTAGCAGTCCGCGTAGCGGCAAAACACACGACGATATGTGCCGCGCGCGCGCCGCCCGCCCCGCTGGAAAGAAGGAAGCTGCACGCCCAGCAAAAAAAAAAGCGCGCGCGCGCACGTGACGGCGCTCGGCCAATGAGAGGGTCGAACGACGAAGGAGAGCGCAGGAGAGGAGACGGGCGGCAAACTTCACATGTTGGCGCTACTTTTAGTTTATTGAGGGGTTTTAGTTAGGACAACCTTGACGTCGCCCCCTACCTGCAGCGTGCAGAGAAATCCCGACGACTCGCATGGCTGCGTATTCAAGACCAGCAGTGCACCGACAGCCGACGATACAATTTACGACGACGCCACGCAGAGTGCAATCCAGGAGACCAAGTGTGGGTTTGGACACCAATTCGCCGTCGCGGATTAAGTGAAAAGTTGTTGCGTCGATACTTTGGGCCGTACAAAATCATTCGCCGCGTCGGACCACTGGACTATGAAGTCATTCCCGACGGAACGTCAGCATCACAACGGCGACACGAACGCCCAGAAATTATACATGTTGTACGACTGAAGCCAAGAATGTAAGGTGTTTAAACTTTGTAGTGTTTATGTTATGTTTCTTTGCTTTGGAACATCGAGGCGATGTTTTTTTAAGGAGGGAGTAATGGCGCGAAACTTTCAAAACTGTATATGTTGTTTATAACAGCCGCCGGCATACAGGCTTATCACTCTGATTCTGGACCGCGTATCAGTTCGTAATCTTTGTTTGTTAATGCTCGATGTCGCGAGTCACCTTTATAAGTTGTGTTGTAGCGCAAGATGCACCGAGATCTGTCTCGAAGGTTCCGGCCACTCGGGTGTCTTTCCACAATGTTCCAGCTCGTGCTGGTAGCTATTTGCGACGTTATCTAGATTGTTCTGTGCAGCCTTTAAATTGGGTGTTGACGAGTGTGATGAGCATTCTTTTTTCGACGATCGACGAGCACGTTTGTTTTTATCGCCGCCGCCGAGTTGCTTAGTTGTTTTGCGGGGGCAGGTCAGCCCAAATAAAGTTTCTTTAGTGCTATCATCGACCCTTCATTTGTGTCATCGACCTCGTCACCACTACGTGACCATATAGCATTGGTGTTATTGCCTAATAAGTATCATGATCACTTGTTATGCTTAGTGGATGTCGGCCTTACAAGTAAACATGCTGAATATGCACAATTCATGTTCAGCAGCAGTTATCCCGCTAGCGAATAACAGCGCTCCCGCCCCGCGCCGACGTTCGTAGCCGTGCGCCTCGACCCCTACGTCAGTGGCGCCCTCAGCGAGGGCAGCGGCAGCGCCGCGAAACTTTACCCGACGGCGCCGCTCTATTGTTCGCGCGGCGCGTTGACAGGCACAGAGTATAAAGGAGGCCATGGTATGACCCTTTTTTACCGTTGTCTCCCCACCTCCTCATGTAATGTCCCTGATAAAGATCTTTAAAAGAATAATAAATTATCATGATGATATACTGGGCATCATTATTCAGAACAACGGCAAGAATACTGCCACTATTACTAGACTCACAAATAGTCCATCAGACCATGAGACTGATTAGACGAATTGCGAGCTGTCATCGCGGAATGCGGGAGCACGACCTCTGCCGCCCTAAACAAGGGTTCGTGGTTAGTTGAGTGGTGAACCCCCTTCCATACTTGTTTCTTTCTAAGATGGAGGAAGAAAAGGTAAATTCACTAATCAGACAGGCCCTCAATCTCCCCAGACACACATAAGAATGCCCGCATGCTCCTTATGGGGGTTCACAATACCCTACATTATCTCAGCGAAGCCACTCGCACCGCACAGGTTGCACGTCTATCATCCACAACAACAGGGAGCAATATTCTCTGTTCCCTAGGCCTCAACCCTATAAGCTCCTAAGACCCATGCACTCTACCCCGGGAGCAATTCAGTATCTTAACAATCCATCCACACTCGAAAAACATCCACCAGGTCCATCATCTAGCTCGGCGAGATGCCAGAGCCGCGGCGCTGCACAAACAACAACACGCAGATACCAGTGCCGCCTATGTGTACGCCGCAGAATATGCTACTCATCAAGCATATACCTTGAGCGGCGTTTCCAACACACTTCCCGCTATAGTTTCTGGTTGGATAATAGCTGTATCCTCGGTAGAGGTAGAAGAAGCCGCAATTGCCTTGGCAATCTCCTCAACCACTGCCACACTAATCTTTAGTGACTCAAAAACAGCAATCCGCAATTTCGCACGAGGTAGAATTCACACATCTGCTTTCAAACTTCTCAAATCTATTCAACCGCTGAACTGAACAGTTGAACTCCTATGGGTACCTGCTCATGCGGGGAACTTTTGGAATTAAGCTGCCCAGAACACAGCTGGAGTCCACATCAACCGAGCAGGGCTAGCTACAGGCTCAGGCAGTGCGCGCGAACGCCTGGTTACCCGTAACTACTGTCCACTACAGGGAGCAACGACTCCGGTATCCGCCCCCAAATCAATCACTCACTAAACTCGAGCAGGTGACCTGGCGCCAGCTCCAGTTCCGTACCTTTCTATCTCCAGCACACCTCGCCCATACCAGTCCGGCCTTTTCTCCCCTGTACACATGCTCTGCGGTGCACCAAAAGCAGACTTTCACCACATACTCTACAATTGCTCTGAGCTGCAGCCACCCCGCAACTGGCAACTGACATGAAGCGATGAAAGATAGCGATGTCCAGCTCGGACACAGCTGCACAAATGAAGCTAGTGGGCTCGGCTGTAAGAGTCGCTCAGAGCCACAAGCTCCCATCTACCGTACGCGATATCGAGCGGACACATCAATAAGACAATAATAAGGCTCAAGATTCAATACACACCCCGCCGGAGTGGTGCAGTGGTAAGACGCCCGACTACTGTCCGGAATACGCGGGTTCGGACCCGACCTCGGCGGCTGCGTTTTAACGGAGGCGAAACGAAGATGCGTCCGTGTGCTGTGCGATGTCAGCGCACGTTAAAATCCCCAGGTGGTCGAAAGTTACGGAGTCCTCTATTACGGAGTCTCTCATAGCGTCAGTCGCTTTCGGACGTTAAACCCCACAAACCAAACCAAACCAAGACTCAATAAACGTTTTCACCGCCACCCCCTAAGCAACAAATTGCGGAAAAAAGACTTTCTAGTGTATCAAGGCGTTCCTAACGGAGAGAACCGCTACTGTTGGGATTAGTAACATACTGTCTGAAACGAGAAAAAACACCAACAAGGGCACACCGCAAGGATCAGCTGTATCTTCAATAGTGGACCATTTATTACACGTGAGCTCTGAAGCGTGCCTTTTATAATTAGTTCGCAGGAATGGCAGTATTGGTCATTCTTTTTTCTGTGGACACTTAATCAAGGGAATGAAGGAAGGTGGGAGTGAAAGTGGAGCTGGTTACGAGGGACAACAGCGACGCCGACGGCAACAACGGCACAAAACCCAGAAACGGGAGCCAAAGAGCTGTGCTCTAAAACATTTATCGAAGAATTCGTCACGTAGGCCTTTTGGGTTTCCATAGCCTTAGAATGAGGTGGAGGATAAAGTCAACGGGTTAGGCGTGCTCTATATGTGAGCTCGGAAAACGTGTATGCCCGCTCCCTTGAGACGCCCCGACATGGGTCGCCATATGCCGGGCTATTGGGTTCTCGGGCTATGGTATCGACGGCCTCATTTCCGGGGTTACCACAGGGAGCAGGTAGCCAACACGAGCTATTCGCCTATTAGAATTTAGGGTGCATAACATCCATATTTCCCACGCGGGGGGATGGGCGCGTCCTTGGGCAAAGTTAAGAATCACTGTTTTGGAATCGCTGAATATGTACGCAGCATCCGTTCCGGCGATGCCCAAATCTGTAGCTGCTCCTTTACTCTACGCCTTATTCCTAGCTGTCCCACTACCAATAAGTCCTCTGGAGCACGGTGTAAATGCTCTGGAGGCATCACCAGACCCGAACTCTTCCCACCCTTCAGCTTCTATCCTATACTGACCCGTTTCCCCTTAGTGCACTCTCGCACGCTACCATAGACCACATTCTCTTTAGCTGCCCTGCTGATCCTCCTCCGCCGGGACAGCCCTGCATCCGATCGTGAAAGGAATGGGAGGCACTCCTTACGTCGCAGGCCCTAGACATCCAACTTAGTGTGAAACGAGGTGCCAGTGCCTTGGCCCTACGTGGCCTGGACACATGTGCGTAATGTCATGGCAGTGCGGTGGCCCTGGGTATTCGGAAAGCCCAAATTCATTAGCTAATAAAGTTTTTTCCTCCTCCTCCTTACAAGCCTTCCCTGATGATTGAAAAGGCATAACTACGTCGCGATTGTGCGGTGCATTCTCACTGAGCGCCGTCCATCTCGCCCTAACCTCGTTGTTCCACAGTTCAGCATGAAGGGGCGTTCACAGTACCATGCTGCCCGATGTGATAAACGACCTCAGTTGGCGCATTACGTGGGGAGGGGAGGTGTTGAAGGGTGGCTGTTCCTGGCCCTGTGTGGCTGGTACTGCTAGGTCAACGCCGCTTGCTGTGGGAGTAGCCGGCCGACGAATGTTTATCTGTTGTAGGCCATCATTGCATCCGCCACCGGGTAAGTGGTGGACGACGGCTGTTGCAGCGCGCTTTTCTCTCTCCGCATTCTTTATCTTTCTTCTCTACTTTCTTCTGTCCGCACGAGGCAGCGGAGGTGGCGCAGCTGCAGAGCCAGCAACAGGCCTGTGCATTTTTGTTTCCTTTTTCCTACAGCTACAACAGCGTGGGGAGACCTTCGCCCCTCCGGGGTGGTGCAGTGGTAAGACACCCGACTACTGTGCCAGAGTAGCTGGGTTCGAACCCGACCTCGGCGGCTGCGTTTCAATGAAGGCGAAACGAAGAGGCGTCCGTGTGCTGTGTGATGTCAGCGCACGTTAAAGATCCTCAGGTGGTCGAAATAACTCCGCAGCCCTCCACTACGGCTCCTCTTTCTCTCTTTAAATTCTCACTCTCATCTTCCTCCTTTCCCTTACGGTGCGGTTGAGGTGTCCACAAAAAACAAGTGAGAGAGTTACCACGCCTTTCCCTCCCTCTAAATCAATCAGGGAAGATCTCCAGGTGGTCCAAATTGCTCCGTAGCCCTCCACTACGGCTCCTCTTTCTCTCTATCCACTTTATCTCCCACCTTCCTTCCTTCCCTTACGGCGCGGTTCAAGTGTTCACAGCTACAAGTGTGACATATACTGCGCCTTTCCTTTCCTGTGAACCAATCAATCAATCAATCAATCAACACCTTCCCAAGAAGTAATAATATATATATTTCACAGGAAGGGAAAAGCGCAGTATGAGCCACACACGTCTGTGGAGACCAGATTGAGAAAGCGCTCACAATGTCTGCAGGAGCTCAGCTGAAGAATTATTCTGTCCTATTCGCAATAACTTAGCTCACTCTCAGTGCCAAGCCTTGTGGTCCTCATCCTTGTGCTTTCAATTTCTTACGAGGATTCAAAAATCGTAATGGACTGCCAAAAATTCGACGGAGGTACAGAAAACCAGACGAAAAGACCCTGTGGTGGACGCGAATCCACCGGGACGCACGGCAGCCCGAATACTTTGCCATCCACTTCGCGTGGGACAAATTCTGCTCCAGCGAACGCTCAGTATTCAAACAGCGACGATGTCAGCCCGAAGAGTTGGAAAGGTCTTCCAATCTGTGGGATGGTGAGTCATGCTTTTGCGATGAAGATTTGAGGATTCGGAAAATGGTTATGCTCAGGCTGCATTACCTGCCGAAAGCTGGAAGGCGATAACGACTAGAGTTAGAGCGTCTCGTGTTCGAGCCCTCCTGTGCTAATCAGCCTCCCGACTGGCAAGGATGCCCTCAGCTAGTTTTCTCGTTTTTTTGGCTGATGACATTTGGGACATGATGGTTCATGAGACCAGCAGGTATCGCAAGCAGTACATAGACTCGAACGTTCTACAAGAGAAATCGCGCGTGAAGAAATGCACTGAAAGAAGCGTGCAAGAAATGAAAGTGTTCGTTGGCTTACTGCTCTGGATGGGTCTAGTACGGCTTCCAGGTCTGCAGCATTACTTGCAAGTAGCGATCTGTACGGCGTAAACTGCATTCGCTAGAACATGGCCCGCGAGTGGTTTCTGCTGCTACTAAGGTTCTGACATTTCGCAGACAACGAGGAACACAGCGCAGAGCCAGATCGTCTCTATCGTATTCGACCCTTGATGGAAACATGAATCGCAATTTCTGCTTAGTGTTGGAGCCAGGCAGAGATTGTCCTTGACGAAACGATGATTCCCGGCGTGGCCGCCTCGCCTTTAGGCAATACATCCCTAGTAAAGGCCACAAGTGTGGAGTGAAACTACACAAGGCCTGCCCGAATGAGGGTTGTACATTGAAAATGCAAATATATGCTAGAACATTTGGTACCATAGGGGGCATGGGGCATGCCGAAGAAGTAGTAGTAAATTTGTTGGCTGGCTTCAACGGCTGTGGTCGCACACTTTTCGTCGAAAACTTCTACGCAAGCATGCCGCTTGTGTCACACCTGTTGTAAGATTATAGAGCTTTTGTGACGCTCTCCGATCGAACCGAAAGGGGCTTCCGAAGGAAGTAACACAAGCTACAGTAAAAAAGTTGAAGTCGTTGGTCTCGAATCCAACAACGGCATAAAGGTGCTGAAGCGGTGGGATAAACAGCCCGTTCTCATGATGAGAACGGTTGCAAAGCATGACACCATCCTTTTTGACACCGAAAAAAAAATCGGAAAACGGTGAGCCGATCATGGAACAGCGCACAATCCTCGACTACAACGCGGCGAAAAAGTGCGTAGACTACAGGGACTAAATTACATCCCACTACACCTGCATACGGAAAGGGCTCAAGTGGTATCGGAAAGCTGAGGTGGAGCTCATAGTTAGAAGTGCAGTTGTTAAGGCATGGGTTGTCCATTGAATGGTGAATGGGTCGCCAATCATCGAATTTCGCGAGAAGTCTGCACGCGCACTCTTCGCCACAGCTCAGATTGAGGCCGAAAGGACACGCGTAACAAAGCGCGCCCATACGCTGGAAAAGGCCGATGGACCTGCACAGTCTGTCCGAAGGAGATGTACTGGATGCTACGTATCTCTGCGAGCTCGCAGATGCCCAGAGCAGGCACCGGTAATGGCGAAGAAGGTTGCTACAATTTGCGCAAGTTGCGCGGGAAGGCCTTTTATGTGTTTGCCATGTTTCAATATTCTCCACGTGTAGAACTTCTGAACATAGACTACGTTTTAGACATCGTGAGCTGGTAGCACGTAAGACGTTTGGTTGCAAATGCTGTGACTTGAACTGTTTTTTTCTTCAGAAAATCATTCTGGAAGTACTTCAATAAAATGCGGAGTTTGAGGTCTTCTTCTTAAGTCTTGGTGATTAGTGAATGCTGAAACGCAGGGTCATGTGGCGTTGCCCCACGAAGGGGAGCTGGCCGGTGGGTAGTAAGCGTAGCAGGCAACGGCTTCAAAACGCAAACTCTATTGTGGAAGCTTGTGCATGCCCAGGAAAAGAATGAAGAATCGAGGGCGCGAGAGCAACAAGTACCTCTGCCTCTTGTTGCTGACCAGAACGACCTAAACTCTTGGGCGCGCTCTAGTTACATAAAGCAGAAATTTTGTAGACAGGAAGGGCGCCTTACTTCAAGGACATACTCGAGAACGTGCTTCAGTCGCGTTCACTTGGGATGAAGCGAGCAGAGTCGCGGTAATAAATGACTCGCAAACTTCTCCAGATGCCGTATGCTACAAGCTTTCATTATCCATTTTGTTTTTCTGATTCATTTGGACCTCAACTTCAGCGAATTATTTTTTGATGACGCAGCCGTGCCGTTCAAACGTTCGTGGAAAGCGACTCGACTATTGACTCACTAGCGACCGGACCGCACTATTGGATGCACCTTTCAGCCAATATTGAACCGGAACACTCGACGAATGGCGAAGGCTATCAACAACGCGAGTATCCGCTGCCTTTCATTTCGGTGATTGGTCGACTGCTGCTTTCTTCTCATAATTCTGTCATTCTTACGTCACGCAAAACGGAGCGAAAAATGGACAACGGATTTTTATAAAATACGGCCCCAGGTAAAGCAACTTCTTGGAAATGCATGGGCAAAGTGAACCACTCGATGACTTTCTGTGCTAGCATACATGTATCAAGTATCCCGCTCAAGCTATTGACCACCGAAACTGCCAGTACAGCCATCTCTCAGCGTGTGGAAAAAATAGGTTCTTAAGTGTGCTCCACCGGTGTGTCACGCCACACACGAGGGAAGCATCAGGGGACCCACCGGGGGGCCACACCGCCAGAGATCAAAACTATGATAAGGGGCCGCGCAGCGAACGTGTTAATAGCCAATGCGGCTGACAACGAAAACCTGCACTAGTCGGAGAATTTCTTCTCGCATCCCTCATTTCCGCGTCGTTATTCTGTCGATCATCCTAGCGACTTGCTCGCACACGACGCGGAGTTCCTGGATGGCGTGTGGTTGATGTCCTTGTTATTGATGTACAGGCATAATATTTTGACGGTCTGAACTTCCTTGATGGCCGAGTTGTCAACGGGGATGTCGGTCTTGGCCTGATTATTGTGCTGGCGGAAGACAAGGAGTTCAAATTTTTCGAGACAGCAGGTTAGTCCACACGTTCGTGCATAATTCTGAACTGTCGATAAATGGGATGTTACGCACACCTCCTCATTGGGGTGTATGTGGAGCTTGTCGAGAATTACGCGTCCCGCAATGCTGCGTGACAAGTCGGTAAATTGCGCTGTCTTATGGGCTTCAATTAGTTCAGGTAGCGTGTTAAAAATTTCAAACTGCAGTAGTCGAGCTGAGTTAGCGTATACTGGCAAGCCATGGGCCGCTTTGTATGCTGTTCTAATTATGCTATTAAGTGCATTTTCGTCCCTACGACGCAGATGAAAGTACGGGCGAGCGTACATGATTCTGCTTATCATGAAGGCTTGAATGATCCTGCACAGGTCGGCTTCTCTCATCCCCCTGCGACGTGTGGCAATGCGCCTCACCAGCCCACCTATCTGGTGTGGCGTGACGTGTAGGCGGCGTATAGCCTGCGTGTTCTGCGTATTATTCTGAATCAACATTCCGAAAACTCTAATCGGGGCTACCGGAGGTATCGGATGGTTGTCAATGTGTAACTGGATAGGTTCTCGAGAATCTGGTTCTGCTTGTGAAGCTTGTTTGTTCATTATAACTGAGGGTCTGATTTAGCCGTTGAGCAGGTAAGGCCTTTTTCCTGCACGTAAGACTGTACCGTGTCAATAGCTCGTTGTAATGACTCGGTAATCTCTCCATCGGAGCCAGAATTGGTCCATATTGTGATGTCGTCGGCGTATATGGAATGATGTATGTGTGGGATATCATCTAACAGACGCGGGAGGCCGCTCATACCGACGTTGAGGAGGAAAGGTGAAAGTACGGCGCTTTGCGGTGTTCCTTTCGTCCCTAGTGTAACTTTGTCGCTAGTTTTGTCAACGAAATGGAGCGCAGCCGTACGCGCACTCAGAAAGGTAGCGATGTAGTCGTATGTCCGTTTTCCTACTTTTATCTGTGAGAGGTGAGTGAGAATGGAAGCCTGTGACACATTGTCGAAGGCATTCCTGACATCGAGCCCCAGGATGGTTCGCGTGGCTCTTATGCGATTTCGATCTAGAATGTCTTGTTGAATTTGCCACATCATGTCCTGAGTCGAAAGACCTGCTCGAAACCCAATCATGGACGGGGGAAGCGTGCCTTCCGCATCGGTGTACATAAGGAGCCTGTTTAAGACCACGTGTTCTAATTCCTTCCCGAGACATGACGTTAGCGAGATTGGGTGGAGGTTCCCTATGCCGAGTCTTTTGTCCGGTTTAGGTATGAAATAATTTTAGCGTTCTTCCAATCCTTAGGGACGCTGCCCTCTGTCCAGTACCTGTTGAAGAGGTCCGTAAGAGCCTCTACTGACTGGTCCTCTGAATTGCGCAACATCTTATTGGTGATGCAATCTTCCCCCGGTGCTGAGGTGGTGTTAATTTGGTTGAGAGCAGCTCTGATATCTGCTACGGTAAACACGCTGTCCATGTGAAGATTATGCAATCCTGAGTACCCATCAGGCGTGGGTATATACTGGGAGGTGTTAATGTATTGATCTTTTAATGGGTTCATGAGCTGTTCGTCGGTGCCTTGGAAAGATTGCGAGATCCTATGTAGGTTCTTGTAGGATTCGACCTTATTCCTCGTAGGATCCAGTTAATATCTGAGTAAAAACCTTGTGTTCTTGTTGCCCATTAAGGTGGTCGCAAGTATGATGCCACTGTTCTCGGTTAAGTTCCCACGAGTAAGCCTCGATTTCCTAAAAGGGGTAAACAAGAAGTTAATTAATTTGAGGTACAGGATGTGACGTCACGCAACCAGAAGTAGAGCCGAAAAATTGCATAGGAAGGGATTAGCGTGCGATCTTAGAGTACCAAAGAAAAAATGGGCAAAAAAGAGGTGAATTAAGCTATTAGAAGCAACCAGAAGCAACCAACAGCAGCATCCGTGCTTTCGCATTACTCCAATATAAATTCTGTAGTGCCATTTAATTTTTTCTGTGTACCCTTGTCCAACATCTGAGCGCCTCCTGAAATGTACGATCGCGCTCGTTTTTTCAGAGACGCAGCGTATCTACACTGATGCAGACACCGCTTAAACGCATGCAACCCCTAATGACAAAGCTAGTGGTGTTAATATGCTGCTTTCGTGATGCTGAAATTATTGTTGGTAGTGAGGATGCCTTTCTTAGGCGGTGGTCAGCACGCCACATACGTATTACACCGATGAGAGGTGCCCTCGAAAGGACCGCATGGTAGACTAACTGTCGCATTCAAGTGGGGAATATCGCAGCTCCACCGCAACATAAGCGTCCTCTGCGGATTGTGCGTACTTTAATTGTTTTTGTGTCTTGAGGCTATTCCTTCGTTGCGGCGAAAAGACAGGATCTCACCGTTCCCACGTAGGAGGCCTGGGTCCGGCCGTGTTAAACCCCGTTGGGCATAAAATAATCTTACTTCTCTTCTCCTTTTCTGCCATTTCCTTAGTTCGAGTGTTTGCTGACCCGTATGTAATGCGGGGAGCATGGAATCACAGCAGGGCGCTGACTGTTTGTAAAGATTTCATCGGGCTTTCTCTTTTTTTTTCTGGGCTCAAATTTCTAGTTTCATTTACAACATGATGGACTGCATACGCATGTATTTCAAACATGTGGTTTGCAGCTTCACGAAGCAACATCATTGCCGCTTGGTAAGTGGTATGGTAGTACAGTGCCTGGAAGGCGTAAGTGTGATGAGCGCGGTCACCCTGTATGGGGCGCGCCAAGGCCGTCGTGAAGGAACCGCCTGGCGACGCTCGACTCCGTTTACACGTCGTCGGTCTGTCTGTCGCAAACTGCGTTGACTACGATCCAACGCGCGCCGTGCGGCTCATGTTTTTCCCCTCTTTGCCTGGATAGTTTTAAGGCGAAAGCCATTAATGGCTCATACTGTCGTGGACAAAGTGTGTCCCTTTTTTGCGGCAGCTGTCGCAGTGCGTTCCGTGGCGCGCGTTCAAGTGTGGGATTGCAGATGGCAGGAACACTAAACAAAATGAGACTTCTGGAGGAAAGGCGGAGTATCTGTCACACTTTCTCCTATCAGTTTGCGTTTGGATGGTATGCCATTGCTCCTGTCGCGTGGTGTTCCTAGTTACGAAACCGCCTGCGCTGACGCGAGCAGAAATGGAATATGTAAGTCTGTTACCTCTTAATTTGTTCATGAATTGATAGCCAAATCAATAACGTTTCCTACTCTGTTGAATAAGTTATAGTAAATTTTCATTCTAATAGATGGCGAGGACAACGAAAAACGATATAAAAAAACCCGGGCCGTGGCATATTAAACGCGCATTACCAGCGCTGAAGCCGCGGAGCCGCGGCATCCTCAAAAGCGCTTAGCCTGACTGGGCGTGCCCCTCACACTTCTCCATCCAGCCACTGTAATATTTGTGCAGGGCATTACTTTATGACTGTATTGTGTTAAGAAAACGTTTTATTAGACATAAGACATTCACATTAAACATTCACGTGAGCGGAGACAAATGACTAAAACAGGAATTGCACATAATTAACAACAAAGGAAAGTGTACATAAAATGCATCCTAACGAACAAATACATCACAGATGAGTATTTACATATAGAGCAAAATTTGGGCAGTTCGTTATGATAATATATAAAATTTTGAATGGCAATGTACATGAAGGTATAGACAGTGTAAAAAATTTGCCAAATAAAATAAATATAAACATATATAGCAATCGTATGCACATTATGCATTGAACATGTGGGTTGCAATGTGAAACGCTGTGAGTGTACATATTTATTTGCATTATATTGTAGGTACCAAGGTGTGTTAAAAACCACTAAGTACACGTCCATTCGGCATATGTGTATTCACATGTGTGTTGCGATGTATACAGGAGTGAGTTGACATCAATATTTACATTATATTACAGGTATCAAGGTGGGCTAAAAACCACCCATACATGTACATGCGACACGGAAATAAAAGGGCAAGACCAATGGCGAAGGAACTCTCATTCACCAAGGTATAAAAGTTCCTCAGCCAGAAAGCTTATGATCTTTCGTTGACGTGCCAGGATAGGGAAAAGCGCAAGTCGGCGCCGGCTCGATGCGACAGCCTCACAACGATTGCGCCATAACGCGAAAGCACCAGCTACAATCAGAAATCGTGCAAAGTGACCGTGAGGACATCTACCATTTATCCGAAATCAATTAATACACAGACATCTGAAACCGGCATAAACTGCCCTCCAAAAAACACGAGCAACGACGCATTGTTGGGCCATGTGACGATTGGATTCTTGAAGTGGGCAGTTGGGGCACTGCGCTGTCCGCACACTGCCCCATTGCTGCAGCCAATTTCGTGTAACCCTCCACTCCAAAAGCCACATACAGTCACGTAAATTCCCTGGCAGAAACGACGCTGTGAGTGGTAACCAACAAGTGGAATCCGCCCTTCGCCTACGTTTCGCAGGCACCAGCGGAAGTAGTAACGTTCCCATCGACTCCACTACTCTGCTCGCCGAAACGTCTAAGTCGGGGCTCACATGGGGGACGTGGCTACGAAATTCCACCATACACGAATAAAAAACAGGCATCCGGAAAGCCTGATGTTCCTATTGATTGGCATGTCAGGGACAAGCTCCCTCACGTTTGTGCCTCAAAAATAGAAGGCAAGCACCTTTGCCACTCATCACCCTGCAGCAAACGAAGAAGGAAGCGTAGAGCCAGCAACCGACAGCAGACTGACAAAGAAGGGAAGGCAAACCCGCCCTTCGAATGTGGCTGGCCGAGTGCCGCACAGCATACTAGTTCCATGCGACCTGCCCAAAAAAATGAACTTACAAGAGACTGAAGGTAACGCAAAATTCTGAAAGGTGGATGCGTTACATGTGCGAGACACCATATTCGCCCACAGAAAACAGTGTGGACGAGGTAGCGTTTCTCTAACATGAGTAGTTCAAAGGAACTGAATGCAGTCACTTCGCTGCGAACCTGGTTTAAAAGTCCGCACCTTTACTCCTATACCACGTGCCTCATAATCAATGCCAAGTATGCGGATGGTGTCGCTGTGATTAATTGGTAGGGCACCATTAAGGCATGCTTCTGGCCTGCCATTTAAAATATTTGTGCTTTTTTTTCAAAATTGAGAGCAGCCTTGCCGTATCGGTCAAAACGTTGAAGGCAGCGCAGCAGGCTCGCATCATCACGCAGATACAGCGTATTATTGTTACGTGGTGGCATAAGGCAAGCGATGGAACACGGCGACACAACAGAAACAGAACGACGTGAAGACATGACGATGAAATATGCTTTTATGGCCAGCGGGCCTGGCGCGAGCGCTCAGCCCCGCACCACTGCCGGCTTCATCTTCGTAGGATTACCCGGGGCCACCGAGCGATCGTCCCGATTGATTGCTAGATATCCAATGCATGACGTGACGATGAGCACAGACACCGGATTGGGGCATGAAACAATGGACACCACAATAAATACGAAGATGGGAAGAATGCTTGCACCGGAGCATCAAGTCCAAACTTCCCCGTTTGCTGAAGGCCAAGGCTCATAGACACGCCCAACGGCTTGGGCGGGGGTGCTGCCTTCGCTCGAGTGGTCTTGAGGTCGCTTCGTCGTGGGGTTGGTAGGGTCGGTAGGGTTGGCTTTGGGCTCTTGGTCGTCGTGTTTTGTGGTCAGGGCTGGGGACGAGGCTGGGGACAGCGGCTGGTCGGGTCTGAGCAAAAAGGGCTGGGGCAGAGCTGGGCGCCATCTCCACGGGCTTTCGGCAGATGGACCCGGCGTACTGTTGGCTTGGACGATGCAAGGCGAGGATGGGGATGAACCGCACCTCCACCAAATGTTACGTGGTGGCATATGCAAGCAATGGAACACGGCGAAACAACAGAAAGAGAACGACGTGAAGACATGACTATGAAATATGCTTTTATGGCCAGCGGGCCTGGCGTGAGCAGTCCGCCCCGCGCCACTGCCCGCTTCGTCATCTTTGTAGCAATATCATCCGAGTAAGCAGTCACAAGCAGCGTCTGACACCCTGGAAGATGGAGGCCACGGATACTTTGGTCTGTAATTATTGCCCTCAAATAAGGCTCTAAGCTGAGAGAAACAACAGAGATGAGAGGGGACATCATTACCGGACACCTCGGGTCACAGGGAAAGGGGTACTTTCCCGCCTATCCATCGTCAGGGTGCTTTGAATGCTATTATACATGCTTTTAATTAAACATATTGTTACGTGGTGGCATGACAAGCGATGGAACACGGCGCGACAACAGAAACAAAACGACGTGATGACATGACGATTAAATATGCTTTAATGGCCAGCGGGCCTGGTGCGAGCGCTCCGCCCCGCACCACTGCCCGCTTCGTCATCTTCGTAGCATTACCCGGGGCCACCGAGCGATCGTCCCGATCGATTGCTAGAAATGCAATGCATGACGTGACGATGAGCACAGACACAGGATTGGGACATGAAACG
The DNA here is from genome assembly GCF_055883805.1 of Amblyomma maculatum. NCBI lineage: Eukaryota > Metazoa > Arthropoda > Arachnida > Ixodida > Ixodidae > Amblyomma > Amblyomma maculatum. The sequence continues at coordinate 119,289,857 of NC_139353.1, forward strand.
GTGGACACCACAATGAATGCGAACATTGGAAGAATGCTTGCACCGGAGCATTTCAACGTTTGCCGAAGGCAAATGGTGAAGGTTTGACTCATGGACACGCCGAACGGCTCATGGACACGCCGAACGGCTTGGGCGGGTATGCTGTCTTCGCTCGAGTGGTCGTGAGGTCGCTTCGTCGTGGGGTCGGTAGGGTCGGCTTCGGGCTCTTCCTGGTCGTGGTGTGTTGTGGTCAGGGCTGGGGATGAGGCTGGGGACAGCGGCTGGTCGGGTCTGAGCAAAAAGAACTGGGGCAGAGCTGGGCGCCATCTCCACGGGCTTTCGGCAGATGGACCCGGCGTACTTTCGACTTCGACGGTGCAAGGCGAGGATGGGGATGAACCGCACCTCCAACCAAATGTTACGTGGTGGCATGACAAGCGATAGAACACGGCGACACAACAGAAACAGAACGACGTGATGACATGACGATGAAATATGCTTTAATGGGCAGCGGGCCTGGCGCGAGCGCTCCGCCCCGCGCCACTGCCCGCTTCGTCATTTTCGTAGCAATATTAAATTTTACGGAAACTGAAAAGCATCCAAAACGCCAAATATGTAGCCATGTTCTATCCGGTCAAAAGCTTTTTCTTGATCTAAAGAAACAAGGATGCCACTATAGCTAAGCGTCTCTGTGTGTAATCAATAATGTCTCGAGTGGCATACGACAAACTACGTATTTCCCTGCCAAGAACAGAACACACCTGATGACAACCAATAAGGGAGGCCATCACACCCCTCAAGCGCCGAACCACCATGGCTGCGAGAGCCTTGTAGTCTACCGCTTAAAAGGATGATCGGCCTCCACTTTCTTGTTGCGATGATCCAGGATTATGTTTTGGGATCAAAATTATTCGCCCTCTTCGAAAACTGTTCGGAAAATCTAGATGCTCAAAGCACTGTCTTAGGACCTCGGTCAGTACTGGACCGACAACGTCCCACAAACCTAAATAAAATTCCCCAGGGAGCCCATCAGGCCAAGGCGCTGACCCGCGTTTCATTGACTCTAAGGCTGTCTTTACCTCTTCTAAAGAGGGAAGTGCACAGAGCACATCATGCATCTCCGGGCTGACCAGGCTGACCAGCGGCAACCCAGCTAAGATTGGATGCGTCTTTACAGCTCCTACATTAATCTTAGCATCTGAATACAAAGAAACGCCTACAATCCCTAGTTTGATGGGACGCAGAGTGGGGCGCTCCACTCAATGCTGAGCTATGGATGTAAGCTCTACGTGCAAATTGAAGCACCTCAGAATGTGCAGATGGACTACGTCTTTCGCGCCAGGCCGCCGCCGAAACGGACGAGGCTCCAATAAGGCACTGATACCGGCTATGTAACTCATCGTACCATGCGCGCATCAGAGGGGTATGCCAACCCGCTCTCTCTGCGATGCGGATCTTCGCAGCCGTGTCCACCAGCTCCTGAGACACGCGACGACGTAGTGCACAATCCTCAACCCAACTGTGCATGCGCCAAATTGATTTGAGCATCCCATTCATTTTCTGCACTGTCAGAAAGCAAGACGCGTAATGCTTGCGATAGGCTATCACGCGAACGGGAATCGTGTAGTACGCGCACATGAAAACGCCACGGACGAAATGAACCAACGCTAGGAAAGGAAACGCTGAGCATGACTGGCCGGTGGTCAGAAATATGAATGGGCGTCTGTGGCAAGGTCACAACATCCATAGCCGACACATACGTTGAAAGGGACTGCCGCACATATGCGCGATCTAGCCTGCTCGCAGATAGCCACAACGCCATGTCCAGCAGACACGCGACCCATGCATGAGTTCGGGGGCATCAACAAGAACAAAATGATAAACCAGGCGCTGCAGTTCACGTGCGTTCAAGTCGGTCGCCCTCGACCAATGCCTTGAACATCTACGTATGAGTCTATAACACAATTAAAATCTCCCACTGGTATTACGTGGCGGTGGTCTAGAAAGTAAACATCCAACACTTTAAAGAAGTTATTCTAAGGCAGGAGTCCGACGAAGCATAAATGCACAAGATGCGCAACCTCAAAGCAGCAAATAAGCAATCGAATGCTAGCACGTGCCGAAATCCCGTCATTAGTGAAGTGATGATCGCGCAAAAGGGATCTGTTTAGCACAATTCCTACGCCACTGGAGCGCGAAGTAGCGAACGAAAAGAAGCACTCCAAATGAAAATCGCTCTTAAAGGATAATACATCAGAAAGAGTATTAAAATTTGTTTCCTGAAGAGACAAAATATCTCAGTTTGTTTTGAAAGCCAAGTCTACTACTTTTGTCTGTTTTCGCATATTACGAAACCCCTGGGCGTTTTAACAAAGAATTCTCAGTCCTAATGAAATATCGGGTATTGAATTCGGAACTTCATTAAGGCAGATGCGCGCCCTGAGGTGACGCCACGAAGGTGCTTTGCACTCACATTAGATGGAGCTCCCCGGCCCTCCTGAAGATGGACGGGACGTCTTGGGAGGGTATTCCTCCGGGCGACCGTGTGCCGCGACCGATCCTGATGTCAGCGAAGAAACACAGCCCATATTCCCTTCTCGGTAGAGCTCGATGTCCATGTCACACTCACTGAGCGTTGAAAGCGACGACTAGGAGTGTCCGGCACCAAGGCTGAAAGAACTGCTGGAATCATCCACATCTTGCTTTTGGCTCACAACCTCAGATGGCGCCATTAAGTCTTTTCGTAATGCCGGTAGTTTTTTTGCGCGCCCCGTTTGCTTCTCCAAGGCTCCGCGAATCTTAGAAACGCCAGCAGTGGCTGCGTCGCCGCCAGCTTCACAAGACGACCAGCCTGCGTTCCGAGGGTACCGCGGGTTCTCGGTGGAGCCAAAGCCTTAGATGCCGACTGCACCTTCTTTCCGCGTACTCCATGCTTGGCCTGGACTTGCGAACTTTAAACGTGCACTGAGGTTCTGGTGACGATGTGGCAGGAGTCCTCGATAGCTGAAGGCTCACACAATAATTTGGGGACCACCGCGGCGTCAGCCGCGTTCGCGCAAGCAATCTCAGGCTGGGATGGACCAGTCGTATGCTTGTCCAACGGCACTTCATCACTGCTGACTGTTCCTTCAGCCAGCGTACCAGTAGTCAAATTCGGCAACGTTTTTGATGTCGTGTCCTCCACAGAGTCTATTTGTACTTCCTCCTTGCTTTTAGTCGACTCAGCTGACTTGGCAGACGAGGCCGGCACTGTAAGCTTCATGGGTTTAAGCGGAGGAAACGCACTTGCCGCTGCGTCCGAGTAGGAACGGAGCACCGGGCACGTCACCGTTGGGTGGTCATCACTGCAGCGTCGGTAGGGCACGGCGCAGCCTTCGCCTTGGTGACCGTGGTTACTGCAGCGTCCACAAAAAGGCGCTGAGAGCACCCGAAAGTGCTCCGCGGAGCCACATCGCCGGCAAACACGCTGCATACCTTTGTAGTCAAAGGTTACGCGGTGCCCAGTGACGCGTAGGTAGTTGGGCACTGGAGACGACGCAGACATCTCCATCCGAACATACCGCGACCCAGTGAGAACACCCTACGGGAGCCCGTCGGGCCCGCAGTGACGGACAGGACTGCCATGCTAGCTCAGGACCTGTTTGAGCATTTCGATTGAGACTAAACAGCAGGAAAAGGCAAGCCACGGTGGTACCTTGAGGCCCAACAGGGACGATTGGTATACGCTCGCTGCCGATGACGAGGCAGCCGGCGTCAACGATAGAGACATGGATGCCATGCTCTTCACTGTAATTTGAAAATACTGGGCACCCATATGCTGGACGCAGTAAACTTCGGGTAAACCCACTATTTAGGCCGCCACGTCGACGACGGTCTCGAGAATGGTCCCCGCAGGGAAGACTATGTCGAAGACCCGAGTCTTAAAAGCGTTCCACGGCGTTGAAGGTTGCATGGTGACAAAACCACGGGACACCCCTAACGTGGAAAACGAAGGGAACCCCACCTTTAATCAAGTCTCCACCACTACAATCCACCGGCTGTTCGTCTCATAGCTTTAGACCAGTTGCCTGGCTACCAAAAAGAGGCAAGTGAAAAATGCAATGTACACGGCAAAATTATCCACCGGCTGGACTGTTGGAGGAGGCAGTGAAGAGAATTCATTGGGTACGTAGTACATACGTATAAAAACGCACATAGTATACAAAACACTCTACTGCACATATACATAATAAAAACATGATTCCCCACAGAGGAGAAAACAACAAAAGGGGGGGGGGGGGTCTGTATGGCAAAGCTGGCATAACAAACCTCAGAAGTGCAAGATGCCGGGCTAGCCGGTACTGCATAATGAAATAAAACAGCGCAAGGAGCGGGACGAAACACGAACGTGTTTCGTCCCGTTCCTTTCCCTGTTTTATTTCGTAACAAACCTGCCGTCCCGAACGACGAAGAAAAGAGTGTGCCAGCGCTGCAGAAACCGCGCCTCTTCATATCTATCCAGTTGATCAGAGATATTTCCAAAATAGAAGACGCAGTCTCTGCAGCGCTGCGTACATCAGGCGACTGCAGAAACGCAGACCCGCACAGAAACACACACAGCACGGCCCGCGCAGTCTGTCATTCAGTGCACACGTTGACGAGGCTAAAACGCTGAAATCCCCGCAGAGGCCAGCGACGACCGGCGGGAGCTGCCCAGGGAGCGGTCACGCTGGCATTAAACGTGGGCAAAGAGCAAAAGAGCGACCACAGGGGCCGGCGACGCTTGACGTTAGAGCCATGGTGGCTACGTGTCATTATCTGAGACACCCATTAATGTGCCGTCATTGCCATTTCTGTACAGAGACATAGACGTGAGGGTTGTCGCCGCGATTCTTTGTCACTAGCCTCTTGATGCGGGCTAGGTGGTAATCGTGCGCGTGCAGTTGTTCTGCGGCTCCCGGCCGGCCTTAGTTGTTGAGTGCAATGCTTCCGAGAAAAGACATGCCAGATAGGGCCGCCTCTTCGGATGCCAGTGCGTCCGGAAGTGAGGTAAGGGACGCGGTAGAGTCTGGGCAGGTTACCGATGCGGCCGCCCTGATGAGGCAGATGAACGAAATATTGTGTGTTCACCAGTCAGCTCGGTTCGGTGGCTAGCGCCAACCAAGCCGCAGCTGCGGCGACAGTCTTGCGTCCGCGGAAAAATGTAAAGGTTCCCTCCTTTTCCGGCTACACGGACGTGAAGTCAGTCCACGAGTTCTTGCAAGAAGTCCAGGATTATCAGACGGTACAGGGTTTCCCAGACGACGTGATGCTAGCGCAGGTAATTCCCGTAGCACTTGTTGATAGCGCAGCGCGATGGAGATGCTGCCAGCCGGCCTTCCAGTCAATGGCAAACTTCACAGATCGCTTCCGCGCCGAGTTCTTGCCGCCCGATTACGAGCGCCGGATGCTTGAGGAGCTAGAATTGTGCACACAGCACCCAGAGGAGAGCCTCATCGAGTATGTATGCGTAATGCAGGAGCTCTACAAGAGGGCAGATCGCACGGCAACCGATATTGAACAGGTCGCGCGCGTGATCAGGCAATGCATCCGCGCTTCAAGCCGTATTTGCTGGGACATGGTTTTGCAAACCTCGAGGCCCTAGCACAGGAAGCGAAGGTAGTGCAGACGGATTTACTTGCTCAATTGCGCCACCAGCCACCCACCGGGCCAGCCGAATCGCTAGAGCCGCGATGCGCCTGGGCCGGAGGCCAAGACTCCGTGCCGCGCCCCAGAGGTGCAGACGTAATGACGGTAGGGCATGAAAGGCCAGCGGAAGGCTCCGCGACTCCTCGGGCTCTTGACCCGTACGCGTTCAAGCAGCGGCGTCTAGCTGGGCTCGCCAGCAACGTCCGCACAGGTGCGGAGAGAGGGAAAAGAGGTCCCCAACATCTTCGTGGAACGCGGCTTCCCCCGACCGCGCGGCAGGTGAACTATCGGCTTTGCTGGAATTGCAACCAGCCGGGCCACGTGGCACGAGAGTGTCAATCAAGGCGTATGCAGGGAAACACGGACCACCGGCGGCCATAATTGGTAACACCAGCCTGTCGCCATCGGCGGGAGAATTTCGTGGTAGCCACGGCGGAAAATGGGAAATGTACTCCCACGCCGCGACACCGGGCGAGCGCCCCGGGGGCGCAGAGGCTTTTGTCCCCCTCGCCTGTAGAGCGCAAGAAATGTTGTCGCGCTCGAGCCCTTTTATGCTAGTGCGGTTAGCTGGTCAAAGCTACTCGGCACTCTTTGACACGGGCTCAACTCTGTCACTGGTCGGTGATGATGTGTTCGCGGCCTGCTGTAGATGTAACATCCGTGTCAAGTCAGCCGAAACCCCTTTGAGCTTAGCAGCAGGGACGACAAAAGTGGAGGGAGCGGTACGTCTGGTCCTGCGTTTTGACGGCAGGTAGCGGAGGCATCACTTCGTCTATCTGCCCGGCTGAGCCATACGTTATACTGGGAAGAGACTTTCTTTCGAGCGAAGGCATTGTGCTTGACATGGGGAAGAACGGCTATCGCTACAGCCCCTTCACCCCCCTCATTTCGTTTTTAGCGCACCCAAACAGGCAATCGTCGCCCGGCGGGCGAGCGTCCACGCTTGTGTGGCAGACGGCTCCCCCGCGACACAGAATGGTAGCCCATTAGAAGCAATTATCGCGTCCTTCTCAGGAACCTGTAGTCAGCGCCGAAGGCTCCTGGAAACTTTACTGTTTTCAGATTGCTTCACAGAGAAACCAGGCAGAACCGACATGCTTCAGCACGAGATCGAAACGGGTGATGCGCGCCCTTGCAGATGTAACCCGCGGCTGTTAAGCGCGCATAAGAGACAGCTTCTCGACAGCGCCTTGACAAGATGATACCGGCGCGGTGAGACCCTCACAAAGTCCCTGGGCGTCCCCAGTGGTTCTAGCGCCAAATAAAGATGGTTCGGTCAGGCTGTGTGTTGATTATCGCAAGCTCAACTCACTGACGCCTACGGTTGCATACCCTTTCCAGTCGATCGAAGCTGTAATGTACGCGTTAGGGAACGCAAGGTTCTTCACAGTCCTGGATGCAAGCAGAGGGTACCTGCAGATTGAGGTAGCGGAAGGTGACATTCAAAAAACCGCATTCACCTGTCACCGCGTGCTCTTCGACTTTACTCGACTCCCGTTTGGTTTGTCTAATGCACCGAGCACTTTCATGCGATTGATGGTCATCGACGTGGGCGATGCAAGGTTCAACTGCGCGATGGCGTACCTCGACGACCTTGTGATATTATCACAGTCGTTGGAAGTACATCTCAATCACCTGAATTCCGTTCTTGAAAAAATGAGACGCGCGGGTATAACGATCAACCCAAAGGAAGTGCAGTTGGCATCAAAGAGAGTGAACCTCTTGGGATTTGTGGTTGATGACGGCTCTTTGCGACCGAACGATGACAAACTGCAGGAAATTCTGAACTACCCCTGCCTGACGGACGTGAAAAGCTTGCAGGGGTTTTTAGGAATGGTTGCCTTCTACAGACAATTCATCCCTAGTTATTCAGAGCTCGCTAGGCCGTTGAACCAGCTGTTGCGGAAAGGCTCGAAGTGGGTCTGGGGCAAGGAACAGAACGACGCTTTTGTTGCCTTGCCTCGCGCGATAGTGAACACCGATAGTTTGCGCCTCCCCGACCTGAACAAGCCGTTTGTCTTGCAGACAGATGCTAGTGATGCCGGTGTAGGAGCCGTTTTGTTGCAGGAACACGAGGGCGAGCTGCACCCTGTCGCGTTCGCTAGCCGCACGCTCACATCAGCGGAGCGGAATTACTCCGTGACCGAAAAGGAATGCCGGGCGATAATGTTCGCATTGTCAAAGTTCGACATGTACCTAGAGGGAGCGTTTTCAACCGTGCAGACAGATCACCAGGCACTTTCGCGGTTAGAGGCTCAAAAACCCCGCAGGCAGATGCGCTAGATGGGCGCTGACGTTGCAACGTTGCACGTACGCCATTGAGTACCGCCGGCGCAGCATGAATAAGGTGGCCGATGCTTTATCGCGCACACCGTTGAAGGCTGGCAGAAGCACAGAAGAGGCGCAGACCCGCATTGCTGAAAGCGGCATCGCCGCTAGTGGAGAGAAGGAGAGGGCGGACGCGAGTGTCGCGCCCTACGTAGTTAAAGAGAGAAAGGAGGCGGGCAGAGTTGCCGCGCTGTGCCATGGAGAAAGGAGATTGCTGTGCTGCGAGAGAGAGAAGGCGCAACAACTGGTGGCAACGGCTACTCGCTTGGCAAGAACCGAGGCAGAGAGAAATCTGTCTTGGGGAGTAACGTTCAGTGGGGAAGAGCTAATTGAGGCCCAGAAAGCAGGCGGTTTATGCCAGCGGGTGCTGACAGAGCTTGCGAGTAGCGCAGCTTGCACTGGGAACGCTGAGGGCAAGTACGACGCGTATCTGCTGGGCGATGATGGCTTACTGCTCCGCTACATCCCCCAACTTGATGAGGAAGAGGCGATTGCATCCCCCTTCCGAGTCGCGGTCACGAGGAAGTTACGGAAACGATTCCTCCAGTACTTCCATGAGTCAGCGCTGGCAGGCCATGGCAGCGGCAGTAAAACTTATGACAAGTTATGCCGTGTCGCGACCTGGCCAGGTATGAGAAAGGATGTGCAGGGTTACGCCCGTACATGTCTGTTTGCCAGGTAGCCAAGCATCGGGCGGGGAAACCCGCTGGCATGATGAAGCCGGTAGTTAGCAACTATCCGTGGCAAGTGGTCGCGTGCAATATCATGGGACCCCTCGCTCGCTCCGCGCGCGGACACCAATATATCCTGGTAATAACGGACCACTATTACAGGTGGGTTGAGGTTTTCCCCCTTAGGAAGGTCGTGTCAGAACGGATTTGAGAGAAACTGTTGGAGACATTCACTCGTTTCGGCAAAGTCTTTGTTGATTCCTGTCGGGCGATTCAAATCCGCCACAGGAAAACGAGTCCCTACCGCGCTGAGAGCAACATAACCGAGAGTGAATCGGAATGTTAAGAGTATGCTGGTCGCGACGACCGAGCAGCACAGAGATTGGGACACACGGCTGTCCGAACTGGCGTTCGCCACTAGAACAACCGTGAACAGGTCGGTGGGTATGACACCTGTTTACTTGAATTTTGGCATAGAGATCGCTTTTCCGCTAGAGAAAGCCCTACTTGACGCGGCGGGGCCCGTGCCCCCTCCGCTTACGCAGTACGCGGCAAAGCTCCGCGAGTGCCTTGAGGCAGCGCAGCGCGCGGCTCGTGAAAACCTCGATGTCGCGCGCATGGAGCAAGCAGATCAGTACAACAAAGGTCGTCGTCACGTTGTTTTCAACACCGGCCACTTGGTACTGAAAAGAACGCACCCGCTTAGAAACGCAGCTCGTGGTTTCGCCGCGTCGCTAGCGCACAAGTGGGTTGGACCGTTCGAAGTTACGGCACGGACTACGCCACTCACCTACCGGCTGCGCTTGTTGGCGAGCTGTCAAACCGCTGGTCCGGTGCACGTCGCAGACTTGAAAGCTTACCACCTTCGCAAGGACGATAACTGCGAAGCGGGGGAAGCTCAAAGCGATGCAGCGATCTCCCCCAAAGTAAGGCGTACAGGTAGCAACCCGGTTCGCAACCGACGCTATAACCTAAGGTGAAGGTAGTGCACTACTTTGTCTAACATCCTTGCTTCTTTCAGAATGCATTCTGATACGATTTTGCAGCAGCCAGATGACCCACCGTCGCTGGGGCGGGAAACCGCACCCAGCGCATGGTTCAAGAAGGGGCCACTTAAACAGGGGGTACCCCCTAGTTTGTCGTTGTTTGTGGCCCATCATTGTGACCAGCGCGGCCATGCTGGCCGTCTTCAACAAGTCTGGATTGGAGCCCGCTGCCCAGGCCTGGAGTACGGGCCTCAAGAAGCCAGGTGTGCCCGGGGCGGAAACGCCTGCTGCAAAGGGGTCCCAGTGCATCCAGCACGGCGCCACGTGGAAAGGGGTCAGCGATGAAGAGTAGCAGCTCAGGGCCGCTGCCAGGCGTATCCCTGGCCGAGCCCAGCTGCGCTGTGACCCCGACAATATTGCCGCTTCCGGAGAGGGACCAGCCGGAACTGTCCCGCCATGCCTGCTGCTTCTCCCGTCCCGCGGACCAGCTGAGATGGCATCCAGCCAGAGCCAGGCGACAAGCCTTCATATTTTACACCGACCCAGCCTCGAACATGGACATGGACAGGCTGTTGGCGGAGCCCGGGTCGGACACTGAGGGGGGGAAGATGTGAGTCCTGCGCCACATATCTGTAAGGCCCGTGGCGCGCCGCGCATTCGAAGGCCGCGCCACTTCCCAATTCTCCCTGCGCGCTGCCTGTTTCCCTCTCCCCGCTTGTTCGGGGATAACCGGTCCCGCACGAGGGGGCTATAAAGGAAGGCACGCGCCGCCGTCTCGCCCTCTCTTCGCTCCTCTCTTCGTTCCTGCTTCGCTCCTGGTGCTTCTCCACGGAAGACGACCCGCAGGCTGCAGCCCCCCGGACGACGACCCCGCACCGTCTTGGACGACCGCCTGTGAGATTAAAGATGCTTGTTACGCGGCTCGCTGTGTATTTGTTGTGTGCATCCCTCGGGCAGAGCAATCGCCCGCAACCTGCACGGGTGGTACGCGCGGCTCCTGGGCGCCCGGTCTTTGTCAGATCTGCAACCGCGCTCTTCGTAAGGGACGCCGCCTCCACAGAAAAGTGTTGCCTCACATGTGAAGCTGTGGCTGCCCCAGCCTCCCTTTGCATGTGCTGCGACTGGTACACGGCGGCTTCCTCTTCCGATTCCATAGAGTGGGCGGGGAAGTAGTATGTGACTCGCTGTCGTCATCAGAAGGCGGCACCCCGCTGCACACCTCGTCTTCGGAAGACAGGCTCGAGGCATCTTTCACGCTAGCCGCCGTGGTTGCAGTAGACGCCGTGTCCTCGTTTCCGCTGTCTTGGGGCTCAGGGAACACACGGGGGGCGTCCTTTGCCTCGATGGGGAAGGCCCCGTAAACCTGGGCTGGAGGATCTGGTTTGCCCCGAGACTCCCGAAATGTGAAGCCTGTAGGTTTCCCGGACGCGGCTGTCACGTCAACATATGACCTCGGCAACACGTAGTCAGACGTCGCATGCTGGGCTCCACAGAGTTTGCACGCCGCTCTGCAAGCTTCGGTGTCGTGGCCGAAGGCGGAGCAGCTTCCGCACTTGACCGCCCTACACTCAGCAACGACGTGGCCCCCTCTCCGCACCTGGAGCAGACCCGCTTCATGCCCCTGTACTCGACCATTACGCGGTGGCCCGCGACGGAGAGGAAGTTGGGAGGCGCACGCAGCATATCCAACTTCACCAGCCGGCATCCGCTTCGGACGTGGCTCTTGCCCTTAAACACCGGCTCTGTGATAGCTCGAACTTTTCCGTAAAGACTGAGCGCAGCGGCGAGAACGTCATCACCTACGCACAGGGCAACCAGAAAACGGTCACAAAAACCATTGGTGCAGCCATTTACACCAACGGTACTTCTTTTCCCGCGATGAGCAGACTGGCCGCCGCAACCATCTTCGTGGCTTGAGCCATAGAATGGATTGCTCCAAGAAACTTAGTCCCGCCGAGATGCTGCAAATATTGCAGCCCGCCATATAACTGATTGCTGCAAGGAACTTGATTCCGGCGAGGTGCTGCAAATATTGCAGCCCCCCGACACCGACGACTCTCTCGATGGCGACGATGAGGTCGTCCGCCGGAGCAGGCTCCGGCACGGTGAATTGGAAGCACTGGGCCTTCGAAGGCCGAGTGAACGGCGGTGGCTGATCCATATTGCTATTACCCTGTACACCACGACAGCAGCCGTGGCGCCGGGGCACACGAACGGGTAACGAAACGCTCAGTGGAAAAAAGGGGTCAGTACAGACCGAAAAGAAGGACTGCGACAAAGTCACCAGAGAGATATCTTTTCTTGAGTTATGTGGTTAATCGTCCCAAAGTGACACAGGTAATAACAGACTTCGTAGGGGAGGGCTCCGGAAATTTCGATCATCTGGGTTTCTTTCGCGTGCAGTGACATCGCACCGCACGCGGGCGCCTTTCTTTGTAGTTCAGCATCACTACTCTCCACTTTCTCGCAAAAACCTGATGTCTCAAGCAGATTTAAGCTTGGACCTTTCCGAGGGAATTGGGTGTTGACAGAATCAAGTACGACAGATACTGCGCCTTTCCTTTGGTGTAAACTCCGGTGAGAGAGAGAGTAAACACTTTATTTGCACCCATCAGAGAATATAGATGTCCTGGTGAGAGGCAGCTCCCCCTTTCATCGTCTATCTTCACCCTAGATGTCAGCCGGAGTCAGTTGGCCTCCGGTGGTGGCCCGGGCTTGACGGATGACTTGTTTTTGGGCTTGTTCTTTCTGGCTGTGAAGGGAAGTTTCCCATGATTATTTTCATGTATCCCATTTGGCGCTGGACAATGCCAGAACATGTGATTTACAATTGCTATGCCTTCACAGTTCTTGCATTTCAAGAGCGCTCCTCAGAATGCCATTTCTGTAAGATATAAGGGTTTGGGAAGGTGCCCGTCTGCAGTTTTCGCCAGATTACTTCCTTCTTTAAGAAATCCCGCCGCATAAACCATCCCAGCCCTGTAGGGCCATGAACAATCACCCTTCAGCACGACGACCACTTATCTGCTCGGCAACATATATAAGCGCCTAAGGAAGACAAGGAAGCCACCCATTCTGGGCGACAGTTGGCCCTCTAAGCAATTATTGGACTGAGACGCTCAGCCACCGAGCCAAGCCTAACCCATCTCCGAATTTCTCGCGGACAGTGACGGCGACACCGGCCGTTACCATGGGAGTAACGGTTGAAGGTCGCACCGTAACGGCAGAAGAGCTCGAGTGTGGGGACTGGACACCAGTTACATATGAAGCCTACGCCTCAATACCAGCCACGTTAATGAGCCTTCCTCAACACTCCGGCCACGCTACCAGCGAGGCACATAACCTGGACGCTCGGCAAGTGTTCTATGGAGGCGAAACCATAACCGGACGCAGCAAGACGCGGGCCCACCTTCCACTTGCGACCAAGGAAACCCGTATCACAGTGCAGTGCAGCAAACAGCTGCCACCAGTCCCGCCCAGTGCTGTTGGAGCAGTCGTTCGACCGCGTGGTGAACTGCAACTTCGAGATATCCCAACACGACTCTGGAAAGCAGTGCAGACCGAGCTCAAAATCACACTACCAGAAGACTTCTGCCTGCGCATTCACCCGACCAACAATATGTTCACCGTGGCAATGACACACATCCCAACAGTCGAGACGCTCAAGACGTTTACCTCGCTCAATATTGGAGAGCGAACCCATCCATGCGTGTCCTACGTGCACCCCCACCAGGGGCTACCAGAGGTGTTATCAAAAACGCTCACGACGACGAGAGCCCAAAGCAACTATATCAAGGTTGGGTCCGGAGAAATCCAGAGCACCCCATACAAGCCGCCCGGCGGATGGGCAAGACACATTCTATCTTAATCATATTTGACGCTACCACAGTGCCGCGTTCCATCAAATACATGGGAGCCATACACCGCTGCACCCCATACTGCGGCAGCCCGGATGCCTTCACTAACTGCAGACAGCCGGGTCACCGTCATGATGTATGCCCAAGCCCCAAGGACAATCTCTGTCCCCGCTGTGGAAAGCAGCATCCACAAGACCAGCCTTCTACGCCCAAGTGCATTCTCTGCGAGGGTCCTCACCTTGCCGGCACAGGATCGTGTAAAGGACGCAGCCTTCACCAGCCACGCGAGCAATCAAGCCAGCAACAAATTGCTGCTACAAGAATCGGATGCACTAAAGTACGATTTTCTCCAGTTGTCCGAACACAGCTAGCCTAACTAGCATAAGCAGGCCTGGACAGTGTCGCTAAAACATGCCTGGAACGCTTCTGCCTCTTCACCGAAGCAAACATCCACGACAGCGACTACCAGTATGCAACACGCCCTTGAAAAATCTCAGGAGGAGGCAGCGGCAGCAAAAGCGGAAGCTACAGCAGCGCGAGCAGAAGCCGCCGCCCTTCGTCAACACATCGCCAGATTGCAAGCCCAGATAAGTGCCATTGCCACTGCATCTAAACTTTCTCCCCCCCCCAACTACCGCATCTCAGTCTTCCGCAAATAACGTATCTACCGCCGATACCTCGTCCGACACCTCATATGCTAGTTCACCTCCCAATTCACTAACAATGGAAGCTGATACGGAACCCCCTACAAACACTATCCCTTGTACAATGATCCCTCCCCACCCCCAACTCACTAGACAGCTTGCCAACCATACTTGAGTCATTTGCTGCTAGATTTGAGGCAAGCTTGCAGGAAGCTGTAACACACATCAATCAGGAACGTGCTACACTCAAAGATGCGGTAATCCACATAATGCCAGACAACGCTATTCTTAATAACAGATTAGATGCCCTACTGCAAGAATTCTCTAGTTGCTATATAGATATTGAGACTCGCCTCAATACTAGCGCAACACGTGTTCCAAAGCGCAAGAAACCCAAAGCAGCAGGAGGACCGGAAAATCCTCTGCCTGCTATAGTTCATGAATCCCACCCCTCCGTTTCGACTAACCCTCCGATATGTTCTCATGATGGCACATCGAAATAGTAATCTTGCTGTTTGGCAGTGGATCTGCCGGGGCTTTGGCCAGAAGTGTTATGTAGTCCGCCAACTGTTATCCTGCGCTACGGGACCCGACATCCTTGCTCTACAGGACCCCTCCAACCCACTCACCCTCCCAGGCTGTGCACCTGTTTTGCCTACATCTCGTGCTCCCTCTCGAGTAGCCTTTTTAGTTAGTCACTCTGTAACCACCATCACACATCCGTAGGCGATTCCATACATCGATTACCTTTTAATTGAACTTTTGCCACAACACACTGGAGCGAAAAGTGTTTTTATCTTAAATGTATACAGTCCCATCCTAAGTGCCATAAAAACAATTATGAACGGCTATTTACGCTTGCGAACCATCAAGCTAACAGGTGCGCGTTACTTATTGCTGGAGATTTTAACACTCCCCATACAGCCTGGGGTTACTCGCATGACACACCAAAAGGACGTCGCGTGTGGTTAGCCGAGCAACTAACCGATCTCTCCCTTCTCACTGACCCTACCTTTCCTACCCCCACGGGAACCAGTGTCTGTAGAGGCACTACACCAGACCTTACTTTTGCACATCGTCTTCCTCACGCGTCTTGGTGTATTAAGAGAATCTAGGAAGTGGCCACTTCATCATAGAAATTCTAAACATTCAACTGCACTCTAGGCCTCCCAGAGGTCCAACGTTCACGAAGTGGAAGTCTTTCCGAACGTGTAGAGCAGCCCGCGCCTACGCCCCCATTAACGACATCACCGAATGGACCAAACAACTACAAATTGATGTCCAATCAGTATCTTGTCATTTACCAGATGACTGTCCAGGCGACCTGGTTGACTCCCGCCTCCTACATTTATGGGAGGCTGAAGATAGCCTAGAGCGACGCTGAAAATGGCAGCGTTGGAAACGGACACTTAGACGCCGCCTACCCCGTCTTAATAAAGAGATAGAGATGCAAGCAGCGACTCTTTCACGACAGAATTGGGAATCGCTATGCAACAAGTTAGATGGAAATATGAGTGTATCTGAGACTTGGAACATTTTAAGCACTTATTAGACTCTTGTAAGACTAGGACTACCAAATAAGACAACCTCACTAGACTAATACATACTTGCGATACCCCTCCACCGGAACTTCTTCAAGAACTACGAGATCACTACTTCCCCAAGCCCCCTTCTATAACACACCCCGACTATTCAGGGCCCCCAACGACTACCTCGACCAACCGATTACGGCATCAGAGGTGCAGGCTGATCTTCAGAAGCTAAACACATATTCAGCCCCCGGTCGAGATGGAGTACATAAGGCACTCCGGAATCTTGATTCCCAGTCTATTGCCGCCCTTGCCGAATACTTTAACGCGTGCTGGCACCGGGGAACCCTCCCGTCGCAATGGAAAGAAGCCAAAGTTGTGTTTATGCCGAAACCTGGGAAACCTCTACTCATTACAAACCTTAGGCCCATGTGTCTCACCTCTTTTGTCGGGAAATTATTGGAGCATGTACTCCAGACCAGAATTTCTCAATAACTAGGAGGCAAAAATCTCATGCTCACCTGCATGTTTGGATTTCGTCCTGGCCTTTCTACACAGGTTGTCTTTTTACGGCTGTAACATCACATTCTCGGCAGTCAAACCTATGATACCAAAGCTATCCTAGGCGTGGATCTGACCAAAGCATTTCATAATGTTACACATTCAACAATCCTTCGGAATCTTACAATCCTGGGAGTCGGCGCCCGGTTGTATAATTACGTCCTAGACTTCCTAAGCCAGCGCACAGCCACACTTACATTGGCGACCACTGCCTTCCGGAGATCATGCTAGGTGCACGAGGTACGCCCCAGGGCGCCGTCCTGTCCCCTATACTATTAAACATAGCACTTCTTCACCTACCCAAAAAATTACCACAAATCGCCGACATTCATTTCAGCATCTACGCCGACGACATCACTGTCTGGGCTAACCGCAGCAGTGCTGCCGAAATAGAGAAACACCATCGACACCTACGTAAGGAAACGTGGCCTAATTTGTTCCCCTTCAAAATCAGAGCTCTTTTTCTACCTCCCCAAGCGATACGATTCAGGCAGTTCGCCTATTTTCCTCAAGCTAGACACCCAGTTGATCCCACTAGTATCCAAAATCTGTGTACTGGGTCTAGTTCTTCACTGCATTGGTGCACACGGAGAAGTCATAAAGACTCTCCATACACAATGTCAACAGACCACCCGACTGATTCGCCGCATAGCCCGCCGCCGGGCAGGCTTACGCGAACGAAACGCAATTCGCCTCACCGAGCCTTACGTTATAAGCCGCGTCACATATGCCCTCCTATACCTCTCCCTCAAGCAAAAGGAGAGAGACTGAGTAAATGCGCTCCTACGAAGTTCCACGAAAACGGCTCTACGACTTCCCCGCAGCACATCTAATGCCTGACTCCTTAAACTCGGTGTACACAATAGTCTACATTAACGGCACAAATATCCCGCCTATCCAACTCGGCGGCTGGCCGCACTTTATTAACCCACTTAAACCTTAGCCCAGTTACACACCCCATTACACACCCCTTTCTTCTAACCTACGCTCTAACCTCATCATACCTCCAATCCCTAAAACCATGCACCCTAATTGAGACCAGGGCTTCAGAATAGCCAGCGCTCACGCCCTTCACAGACAATATAGCGACGACCAAGAGGCGGTCTACGTGGACGCCGCGGAATATACGGCAGTATCTTGTACGGTTCTGGCAGTAGCCGACAATCAAGCAAAGCTGCTTACCACAGGCTCGATAATCACCAATTCCACCACAGAGGCAGAGGAGGCAGCCATTCGGCTTGCTCTCATCTACTTCTGCCACAAATATGATCTCTGGCTCCAAATCTGCGATTCTAAATTATGCTAACGGCTGTATATCCCGCGCCGCTGCTAGCATATTACGCTTCTGGCGGCCCCGGTGTGTACCCCTGACCCTGCAGCTCCTCCAGAGGCCTCACTCACGTGGACCGCCTTCACCACGCCCCTGACGGAGCTTCCCTCCTGGCACGGCTGCGAAGCTCCCCCATTCACGGATGGAACAACTGACGGCTGTGCACAAGGACCTCATCGGGACAACCCCAGGGTATTCCATCCTCCCTCCTCCGCCAACACGCCCTCCTTTGCAGGTCACCCTCGACCTGGAAGTGGTCAAGAAGCGCAGCTCTCTTGTTGCTGCCCTGGGCCAGGCCGCCGCAGCCCTGATTTAAGAGTGCAAAGGGATCACCTTCCTCTTCACTGACGGCTCGGTCATGCCTTCCATGGGCCAGGCTGCAGCAGCTATGAATGACCCCACTGGTGGGGGTGTCCAGCTCTTGCAGGTTTTCCTGTCCAGGTAGCTCTACTGCAGCCGAGCTCGTGGGACTCCACCTGGCATCGGAGTACCTGGAGACTGGTCAGCCCCCAGGCCGCTACGCCATCCTGTGTGACTCGAGGCCGGCACTGCAGCTACTACTCAAGCCGTCCTGCTCCCAGCTATCGGCTTGCCATCTACGAGCGCGGCTCTAGGCCCTGGAGGATGCCGGCTTCATTCACTCACTGCACTGGATCCCGGGCCATGCGGACATCCAGGGCAACGATGAGACCGACGCACTTGCCAAAGCAGTCCACTCCGATCAGGTATGACTAACCATGTATCTGTCTGACTTTTCCAGGCTCCCCCTCAAGAAGGCAGTCAGGGCCCTGCACCCTGATCGGCGCATCGCCGAGGGGAGGACGTTCCACCGCCTGTCTGACAAGCTCGCCCGCAGGGAGCGAGCCCTTCTCCTACGCCTCCGCACCGGTGGCTCCTGGACGCCCACGGAACTGTACGTCCGTGGCCGGGCGACCTCCCCTGCATGCCCCTCCTGTGGTGACGCAGAAACGTTGGGGCATCTCCTTTGTGTTTGCCCAGCACACGCCCACCACCGTCGCAAGATGAAGGCGGGCTACCAGGCCCTCGGACTCCCTGCTGCCACTGAGGACCAGGTGCTCTTCCCGGCCAGGAGTCCCCTGGCAGCCCACCGGCTCCTGCTGGCCTTCCTGGAGGAGTCCTGCGCGGCTGCACATCTGTAGCTGTCCACCAGGCCTACTGACCTGTTGGCCACGGCGCTGGCGACGAAGCTGATGACGTCGAGAGTGACTGCTAGACGATGACCCCCTCCTCCCCCTCCCAACATCCCATCTCCCTTTCCCCCGGACACCAAGAGTGCCGCCGCGACATAAGGCCGGCATAACCCGTGTCCGGTATCACCCCCCCCCCCCAAGAATATCCCAAAGAACTAGTAGTAGTAGTAATATCCCGCACCGCTGCTCGCATATTACACTTCTGGCAGCCCCGGCACCCCATAACCCTCATCTGGACGCCAGCACATGGTGGCCTCTCTGGTAACGAGGAGGTTAATTTCCTAGCCCGAGGTCTTACTTTCCGGGCTAGAAGAATGGAGCCCCCTCTACAGGCCGAGGAGCGCCTGCTCTCCTTCCGCAATATTCTCTCATACTACCGGGACGAACGAAGGGAATATACACCCCCAGTCTCCTCTCTCACCATAGCGCAGGCCGTACACTGGCGAAGCTTGCAGACTCGGATGGCTTCATACCCTACACTTCTACATGCCCGATACCCACACCTCATCATGCAGACTCTGTGGCAAACCAGGACACTTCCTACACATCCTTCTTACATGCCCCACCTTTCCTCATCCCCCATCACCGAACTTGGCAAAGTCCTACTGGGAGTTTCTCATGAAGAGCACCTCAAGTCAAGACCAACGGAAGATCATTTCCAGTGCTATGAGGAGGATTCCTCTTCAAGGACTTTCTTTTGCCTTATGAGGGTGTCTCTCGTGTAGTAAGGCAGCACCAAACTGCAATATTTGTTCTTTCCCAACATTTGTTCCAAATGGCAATAAAATGTTTCTACCACCACCACCGCCGGGGTGGCGCAGTGGTTACGACGCTTGACTACTGTTCCCAAGGACGCGGGATCGAATTCCGGCCTTGGCGGCCGCTTCTCAGTGGAGACAAAAAGCAAAGCGCCCGTGTGCTGTGCGATGTCAGTGCACGTTATGGACCCCAGGTGGTCGAAATTTCCGGAGTCCTCCACTATGGCATCTCTCATGCCTGAGTCCCTTTGGGACTTTAAACCACAAAACCAACCAACCTTCTTTGTGAGATATCTATGGGGGAGGGAGGGTTCTCCTGCCCATTTTGTAGTATTCTAGAATTTCTCTGTATGTGGTTGTCTCGATATTCGGACAGGAAGTAGCCTGGGCGCGCTGTGGCCAGGTGTGTGAGTTGGCGATCTCGTTCCCTGTGAATCCACTATGAGCGGGTTCCCATATTATTTTAATTATGTTGTTGAGTAAGTTCTCTTTGCCTGCTTGCAGAATTTTTCCGGCCTCTTTGGACACCTTACCGTTCTCATAGGCTTTGATTGCAGTTTGAGAATAGGTTATGATTGTTCTGCTTGATGGATTTTTGATTTACACAGCAATCGCCGCCATCTCTGCCTCCTCTGGTGAAGAGTCTTACGCTACAGCTCGAGATTAGCTCGATTTTGTTGCTGACTACTACTGCAGCGTAGTGCCCCTCTGTGTACCCTGCCGCATCTATGTACATTACCCCTTGTGTTTGGAAAAAGGAGATTTGGAATCTTTGGACTCGGCTTCTCCTGCGTTCCTCATTGTGCATGGGGTGCATGTTTCTTGGGATGGTGGGTATTTTTAACTTGATGACAATTTCTTTGGGGATGGCGGCTATACCCTCTTGCAATTCTGGATTTTGGTAGCCCAGCTTCTTAAGGATAGATTTGCCTGTTTTACTGCCAGTTAGACATATTGGGCTGGGAGTTTCGCCTCGCACATTTTTTTTAGGGTATTTCACACTCCTAGGTTGAGGAACTTCTCAGTTGATGTGCATGCTGGTAACCCTAGGGATGTTTTGATACCTTTGTTGATGAGGATGTGTACCGTGTCTCTCTCTGCTTTGTTTGCCGTTAAGTACGGGATAGCTTAGGTGATTCGTCTAATAGTGGACAAGCCTAAGTAGCGTCGCCTCCTTCATACCCGCGTTTTTGTTTGCTATCCTTTTGCGAAGCCTGCAAGTTTGGTTGGTCGTTGCTTTTAGTCTATTTTTGTTTCTGTGATTCTTCCCTTTTGCTTATCCACATACCTAGTATCTTCATCTTGTCCACCCTTGGGACCGAGATGTTGACCAGGAGCGGGATATTGGCCTGCTGCTTGCTTATGATCAGCATCTCCGATTTTTCCGGCGAGCATTTTAGCCCTATGGGTCTCGAATAGCCTTATGGTTCCCAGATTGCCCTTTGTAGAGTGTCTTGTATTTGGCCATCACTCACCCCTCTGTCGACTTAAAGGGTGAGGTCGTCAGCGTAGAGAGTGTGGCAGAGGTCCTCTATCTTTCCGAGCCGCCCTGGTAGCCGGATCATTGGAATGTTAAAAAGGGTAGGGGACAGCATCGATCCCCGCGGTATCCCTTTGTTGCCCAGCTTAATGTTATCTCTTGTTGTTCCCCCTATTTTTATATTCGTGATTCGTTCCGTGATTAAACGTTTGATGGAGTCGTATAGTCCACATTTAAATGATTGAGGTTTAGTAGTATCGCTTGATGTTTTACGCTGTCAAACAATTTGCTGACATCCAGTCCCGCTATTACTATTGAGTCGCTAGTCTTCATTTCCAGTACTTAATTTTTCAGTTGTACCATGAATTCATTTGTACATATTTGTCTGCATCCAAGCATGCTGTCTCGGTAGAGTTCCTTACTTTCCAAGTATCCACCGAGCCTATTATCTATGTCATGCTCCATGAGCTTGCCAAGGCAGGAAGTTAACGATATCGATGTTTGTTTCCATTATATAACTTTATTACCTGATTGATCATATTGTTACGTCAAAGATCTACAGTCCGAAAGCTGTCCGCACAACTAATGTTAATCAGAGTACCGATTTCACAACCCTCGGCATCGTCGTCTTCTCGGAGTCTGTCGCAATTCTTCACCTTCACAACGAACAGCGAATACAGATAAGTAATACTACACCCCGCGAGAAAAGCACAGTCGCGGTGCGGTCTACCTGAGCGGAATAGAACATTGATAATAGAGCTTCAGACGAGACACAGCTTCAAACCAACACTTACCCCAACCTACATCAATACAACATAATGTTCCCAGAACACTACATAGACATATGCCCTTGGTGCAATGACCAGCCCACCGCCTACCATGTCACATGGGGGTGCACAGGCCCCAAACCTCCACACATAAACATGCACTATTCGGAGGCGCAGTGGGAGGCCACTCTGCAATGCTCTGATCTAGAGACCCAGCGTAGGCTGGTAACTCAGGCAAGAGCGGCAGCCCAGGCCACTGGGGTCTTGAAATGAAGACTCCACTCACTGCCCCCCCCCCCTTTTTTTCTTTTTTCTTTTCTTTTTCTTTTTGAAATAAAGTTTTCGCTCTCTCTCTTGGCGCTGTAGACGGGGACTTCGGAAACACAGATTCAACTTCGTAGGTGACGTCAGTCACGGGGCGCAAAACACGGTAAGGGCCTGTGTGACGAGGCAAACGTTTTTCACACAAGCCCGCTAGATGGCACGGGAGCCACAGCAAGACGAGAGATCCAGCAGTGTAATGGACATCACGGTAGCGACTGTCGTACCGGAACTTTTGGGAGTGTTGGGATGAAGAGAGCCTGGCATGAGCTATTCGGCGGGCATCATGAGCGCGGGCGACGGCATCACTGGCGTAGGTACTGGTGGCTTCTACCGCGGGTAGGGAGGTGTCGAATGGCAGTCACGGGTGTCGGCCAAATAATAAATAAAATGCAGAGTATCTAGCGGTAGAATGTACAGATGAATTGTAGGCGAATATGACAAAGGGGAGATGAATGTCCCAATCTTGATGGCCGTCAGACACATACATTGCCAGCATGTCTGTGAGGGTGCGGTTTAGACGTTCCGTGAGGCTGTTGGTCTGGGGGTGATAGGCGGTGGTGAATTTGTGGTGGACGGAGCACGAACGGAGAATTTCGTCAACCGCTCGCGACAGGAAACAGCGGCCACGGCCAGTTAGTAGTTCACGAGGAGCACCATGATGAAGAATTACGTTTTCTAGAAGGAAGTCAGCGACGTTTGTGGCGAAGCTGGTCGAGATCGCTCGGGTAATAGCGTACCGGGTAGCGTAGTCGGTGGCGACGGCGATCCATTTGTTCCCCGAGGTGGAAACTGGAAACGGGCTTGAAGTGCAACGCCTATATGGGAAAACGGGTCAGTCGGTATGGGTATTGGCTGCATATGACTTGAAGGCAAAATTGTGGGCTTCTTCCGATGCTGACACAGTTCACATGCGGCAGTGTACTGCTGGACCGAGTGGTAGAGCCCCGGCCAGTAGAAACGTCGGCGCAGGTTGTTGTATGTGCGAGACACACCCAGGTGGCCGGCCGTGGCCTTATCATGGAACTGTTCAAGGATGGTGAAACGCAGGTGTTGGGGAACGACGAGCAAAAGGTCTGTGCCATCTGGTCGCATATTACGTCGGTATAGGGTGTTCTCGTGGAGCACAAATAAGGCGAGAGATGGATCAGGGCGGTCGGAGGTAAGATGGAGGATAATGGAATGCAGAGAAGGATCTAAGTGCTATTCGTCGGCAATCTTAGAAAAGGCCGAGACAGACAAGACCCATGCGTCATCGTCAGAGTCTGTAGAACTAGGGGCGTCGACGGGATGACGTGATAAACAGTCTGCAACTTGGTGGAAACGGCCGGAAACGACGAAAAAGGCATATTCTTGTAATCGTAGCACCCAGCGCCCCAAACGGCCAGTAGGATCTTCGAGAGAGGAAAGCCCGCACAAGGCATTATGGTCTGTTACCACAGTAAAATTGTGGCCAAACTAATAAGGGCCGAATTTCGTAAGAGCCCAGGCACCCTCGCTCTGTGATAGAATAATTTTGTTCGGGTGTTCAGAGGAGGCGGCTCGCATACGCAATCATCCTTGTACGGCCGTGTTGTCGCTGAGCGAGTATAGCTCCTATGCCACGGCCACTTGCGTCGGTGCGGAGTTCAGTATTGGCGGATGGGTTTAAATGGGCCAAGACGGGTGGAGTAGAGAGGGCAGAAATAAACTTCGAGAAAGCTGCAACTTGTTCAGGGCCCCAAGAGAATGAAACGTCTTTCTTGAGGAGGTGGGTGAGAGGACGAGCAAGCGAGGCGAAGTTCGGGACAAATCGTCGGAAATATGAACATAGGCAATCAAACTTCGAACATCGCTGGATGAACGCGGAGTGGGAAAATCTTGGACGGCATGAATCTTGTCAGGGTCAGGCTGAACGCCGGAAGCAAAAACCAGCTCACTAAGAACTTTGATTTCTCGGTGACCGAAGCTGCACTTCTTGGAGTTTAGTTCAAGTCCGGCGCGGCGAAAAGGCGATAGGATTGCAGAAAGGCGAAGGAGGTGGCTGTAAAATGTAGAGGAGAAAACAATTACATCGTCAAGATAACACAAACAAGTGGTCCACTTGAAGCCTCTGAGCAACGAGTCCATTATGCGTTCGAAGGTTGCTGGGGCATTGCAAAGGCCAAAAGGCACAACTTTATATTGATAGATGCCGTCAGGGGTAATGAACGCTGCTTTTTCACGGCCCCTCTCGCCGACAGAAATCTGTAAGTAGACGGAACGAAGGTCAATGGATGAAAAGCAGTTGGCTGCATGCAAACTATCAAGCGCGTTGTCGATGCGCGGAAGAGGATATACGTCTTTTTTGGTTAACTTATTCAAATGATGGTAGACAACGCAGAATCTCCAACAGTTATCCTTCTTGGCCAACACGACAGGGGATGCCCAGGAGCTACTGGAAGGCTCGAAAATCTACCTCGCTAACATCTTTTTGACCTTCGTTTGAATGATGCGTCGCTCGGCAAGCGAAACACGATAGGGCCGCTTCTGAATAGCACTGGCGGCCCCGGTGTCAATGCGGTGGTTGACAACTGTAGTAGGACCGAATGGGCGGGTACCGAAGTCAAAAAGGGCACTGTAGGTAAGAAAAAGCTTGTGTAACTGAGCGGCGAATCACTGCAATCATGCTGTTAAGTGGACCAGGGTGCGACGTGGACATCTAAGGGGTGTTGGCAGGGATGGCGTAGCTAATGAAATTCCCTCGTGCAGAACTTGAGTTGAAAAGCTGATGTTAAGGACAGGGATAGTGGTGCGGTTCTGGGAGATGTGCACAATTAGATGAAGGGTGACGTGCCGCGGCAGCATGACATCAGTAATGGGACAAGCGAGATAGTTGCCATCTGGGATGGGTGGAAATGGCGACATAGGGATGTAAATGGCAGTTTCAGGAGGAAGGCGGCTAAACTGTGCTGATCGAAGGCGGGACGAGCAGGAGGGGTCTTCAGAGCAGAGCAGAACGTCCAACCGAAGTAGGCCGGTAGAGCTGTCAGTAAGGGCAGAGTGGGCTGTTAAAACGTCAATGCCAAGGATAACGTCATGAAGGCCTTCATGTAGGACAGTGAACAACACTGGGACATGACGGTCAGCAATTGTAACTCTCACCGTACACATGCTAACCACGGCAGCAGGACTACCATTGGCGACGCGAACTTTGGACGAGACAGCTGGCGTAAGGACCTTCTTGAGGTGACGGCGAAATGAGGAGCGGAGAACGGACAGTTGGGCGCCTGTGTCAGTGCACAAACAGGAACTCCCTCCACAAGGACGTCGATACGGTTATTTTGTAGGGCAGGGGGTCAGCACAGGCTTTACGGTCCACGTCATAAATGCAGTGTCACATCCGGGAGCTGCATTGGCTAGTGTTCCGGTAAGTGGCCAGAATAGGATGGTGACGAACTGCGGCAAGCAAAAAGAGAACGCGAACATCTTGTTTGCGGGGATGGTGAACGGTTGGCAACCCGGACAGTTGAACCGGGGTCAGCACGGGTCTGGTTGGGGCGAGGTGAGGAATAGCGAGGGGCATAGTCTCCGCGGTGGTCGACGAGGTGTACGGATGAGACGGCGTGTACCAGCGGCTATGCCAATGACGGGAAATGTGGCCAACGCGATAGCAAGTAAAACAGAAGGGGTGATTGTCATGGGTATGCTATTCATTTCTGTTGCGGTGCCAATATCGGGGAGTGAAACCGACGTTGGTTGAGGCAGTAGCAAATATTGGAGGGGCAGGTCTTGAACCCATGGTGTAGGTGGCGCTGGTAGAAGGGAGGCCTATATTCGCAAACTCTTGGTGAACAACAGCCTTAATAAGTGATATAGCAGCCAGGGTGTTGTCATGTGTATGCGATAGTGAGGCCGCGGGAGTCATTGCCTCAAGCTCTTGGCGGACAATGCGTGTCAAAGTGCTGTCGTTAGCAGGCGGTCGAGGATTCGAGAGATGATACAGGAGGAGCTAGCAGCCGTGTTCGGCAGCAGGTCGAAGCGGTGAAATATGGGCCTCTGTTTGGCCGGCTCGAAACATCGGCCGCCCTGCAGCACAGAGTCGACTGTGCAGCAATCCCTGCATAACAGGAGGTTAAAGGCATCGTCGGCAATGCCTTTTACTATATGGCCGACTTTATCCTTCTCAGGCATGCCTTGGTCGACTTTGCGGCATAGAGACAGGACGTCTTGAATGTGAGGTAAGACTCCGTAGACGTTTGGGCGCGAGAGGCGAGCGCTTTTCTGGCGGCGATGTGGCGGCCAATAGGTTTTCCGAACAGGTCGTGTAGCTTCTGTTTGCAGATATTCCAAGATGTTATGTCGTCTTCGTCGGTTTCAAACCACACCCGTGCGGTCCCACACAAGTAGAAGATTACATTCGCGAGCATTAGTGTGGGATCCCACCGATTGTGCTTACTCACGCGCTCGTATAGGGCTAGCCAGTAGACTACGTCGACGTCGTCGGTCCCGCAGAAGGTTCTGGGGTCACGAGGGTGGGCCATTACAACAGCAGGTGCGGCGGCTGTAGAGGTAGAGGCATCTGTAGTCATTGTAGTGGTTCCAATGTGGCGGCCGCTGCGGAGATCCAGCTTGTGACAGGGAATCGAATCGATTCACCTCCACCAAGAGATGTTACATCAAAGATCTACAGTCCGAAAGCTGTCCGCACAACTAACGTTGATCAGAGCACCGATTTCACAACCCTGTGCGTCGTCGTCTTCTCGAGGTCTGTCGCACTTCTTCATCACGAACAGCGAATATAGATAAGTAACAATATCTTCCTCCGACCCTCGAAAATTGTGTGCTAGGTTTCGCGTTTTTCTCCTGGTCTCAGCTTTGGTGTTGTCTGGGTCCATGAGGGGTCACAGTAGTCTTCAGGTGGTGGCGGAGCTTGTCTGCACATCTAGTCTGTCGCAGATGTCATACAAGTGTTGTCTATTTAGTGTTTGGACATGGCTTTCAATGTCGTTGTTGACAGCTGCTAATCTCCTTCTCAGGTTGTGGTGGCCCCCTTTTTCATGAGCTATGTTTCCCCCTCTTTTTTTTCTTTTTCCACAATTGTCTCATGAGGTCATCAACCCATTTTTGTTCCTCATCTAATTGTATTTCCTCCTCAGCCTCCTTGCACGCCTGCTTGATGCCATTGGTAAATTCAGCTATGTAGGTGATCTCCCCGCAAACCTCTGCGTTGTTGCGGAAGGACTACCAATTGGTGGATTTGACAGTTTTCTTCTCACATTTGACTTTGACCCCGTTTCGGACAACGGTATTTATGAGTATGTGATCACTACCTAGGTTCTCTCTCATGTTCTGCCATGTAGTCTCCATGTCCGCTCCAATCATGATCAGGTCGAGTGAGGTGTCGTGTGACCCGCTTTTCCCCTCCATGGTTTGTGCGAGGGGATCATTAAAAAGTTTTAAATTGCACTGTATCATGGTATCCTATAAATATTTCCCCTTTATTTGGCAGTGAGTGTATCATCATGCTTGATGTGGCGCATTAAAGTCCCCTGCGATTGCAAGATGCTGCTGCCCTTGTGCCAATGCTTGCACTTTGGCAAAGAGCTCCCTGCAGCCACAGCCTCTCCTTAGTTTAGGAGAGCTGTAGACGTTCAGGACTAGCAGGCTACATTCTTTCCGCCTTTGTGGTAATCCGTTACAACGTAGTCAATCTGCGTGCATCCTAGCTCATGCTGCATGACGGTGATATTTTTCTTCACCAGGGTAGCATCTGAGTGTTTGGCGATCGGCCTGGGCACGTTTTGCGTCCTTTAAGCTTAGCATTTTTCCCACTCTTACAGCGTGATGACATCGGGACCATCGCGGCTCGCAAGGTAGTCTTTAAGAACGTGTTTTTTCTGAAGACCCTACAGTTCCAATGCGATCTTGTGTTTGCCCTAGGGTTGAGTCTCGCCATGATGCAACCGCAGAAGGTTTTCGTTTTGCTATTCTGCCAGTTGGTCCATTCTAGTTCCCATTGGGATGACTAGCTGTCGGAGTTGGGTTAAAAGATGGTCTATCCTCTCCGCGTTACGCTGAGTAGAAAAGGCGGCCTGTTGTACCTTTTTGAGTTGCTGTATGTCTACCTCGCGTTTGTCTACACTGTCCTGGGCCTTCTCAAGGCCTGATTCAGTCTTTTTAACTCGCTTTTTCCTTGGTGGTGCTGGCACCTCTGGCTCTGTTTCTGACGACTTATTGTCCATGGCCTCCTGATGCTCTTCGAGTTGAGTTGAACGTTTAGCTCGTTGTCCTCCTTGTAGCAGATAACGCGATTACGGAGCTGCTGCATCTGAGCTTGTGTTTGCTCCTCGTAAAGCTTCCATTGCGCCTGCTTCTGTTTCATTTCGTGTTGTTGTTTAATTTGCTCTTTGAGCTCCTTTGTTATGTTGTGAGTCATGGGAATTCCCAGCTTCCCAGCCTACCTTTTTAGTGGGTGGTGCCCCTTGCTTCTTGGGGGAGGTGGTGGTGGTGGCCTGCTGCAGTAGGTACAGGAAGGATGCGGACCGGAGTGATTCCTTGCTCGTGGCCCCCGTCTTGCTCTCATCCCGCCTGCAGCATTGTTCTGGTAGTTTGGTCTTCTCCTCCTGTTGCTGGAGCTTCCACAATTTTCATTTCTTAACCATGTATGTTGTTCTGAAGACCTTGCAGGTTTTGTCACGGGTGGCGTGCGCCTTACGGCACCGCTTGCAGGTGGGGTTGCAATCGTCTCCCTAGGTTGGGCTGGGGATGGCGCAGCTTTGCACTTCTCCTTCTTGCTCTCGCATACCTCGGAGTGGTGCCCCGGTTCTCCGCGATATAGCGTACGTAATAAGTTTTCTTGGGCAGGTAACATTCAGGATGACACCTAGGCCTTTGATTTTTATCGGCACCTCCTGTGTGGTGAATGCAAGCATTATGGTCTTGCTTTGTCCTAGTCGTCTGATCTCCAGCACCTTGGGGTTCTCCTTCTCTTCTGCTATCCCCTGCTTTTTCTTTTGCAGTGATGTACTGAATCCTATTCCGTGGAAGACTTCTCTCGAGAAGTCGTCTGGTACGGCCAGCTAACGGTCAAGTTGTATGCTTTCCCTTCAATGTCCAGGTGTATGTGGCTTATCAGTTTGTCTATTGCGTCCATGCTGGGGTGAAGAAGACAAATATTCCTTGCTTCACGTTGTTGATGCGCTGGCAGGCCTTGTTCCATTTCATTTTCGCAGTTGCATGTATGGCTTCAGTCATGGTCGGTCCATCGCACTGTTTGACTACCATATGCCTCCCTTTGGGCGGAACATGATTCTCTACCCATTCTCTGGAAGCTTCATTTGAATCGACACGATCGGCGTCTCTACTTGGTTTTGACTTCGCGCTTCGGTGATGGTGGTGGGCCGTTTATCACTTTCACCTCTTCTCAGGCGAGCTTGGCTTTCCGTGTCCATTTCTTTGTTGAGTACAGTGAATCCGTTGCGCTGATCTCGCACTTTTTGGCGTTGCGCCTTTGCACAGCCATATTCATACCTCCCGTTTGCTGCTGCACGGCTGACTTGGTGGAACCGGGGGCCTCGGTAAGCCTTAGTTAGGCCAAGCGGCTGGCGTTCGAGTTAACGTGTCGGCACCATGGCTGGCACACTTGACTCTAAAATGGGAACATGCCACTTACAGACAAAAGGATGGTGCCCGCAGGGTCCTCTCAACTTCCAATTGACGATTTTATGCAGCTCTGGTCGATGGAGGGCGCATTAGTGTTTGGAACTTCGTGTGTGAGGTGGTCAACTTTTCTCTGCTCAGCGTTCTCAGCATCGTCTTGTTTGCCATGTATCTGGATAGGTATCTTTGCTTTTTTATTGAGTGCGTAGATTTCCTGGGTTACACATAGCGTCTTTGTTACTTTCTTCAGTTGTTTTATGGTGGCTAAGGAGTCTGTATAGATGTGGGCGTCTGTTATGGAATCTATTTTATTTATGGCCTCTATAGCATCGCGGATTGCATAGAGTTCCATCACAAGCGGGTCCGGGTATTCTGAAACATATTCTTTATGTACCTTCAATTCCCTGTGTGTTGAATTAGTAGCTGCTGTTCTACGCCATTTTCTATGATTAATGCGTCCGTATATGCAATTGAGGTACCTGGAAGTGCATCAACCAGAGGTTGAGATGCCAGCTTTTCTTTGCGACGAAGCCGAGTGGTCTTGTTTGTCGTAATAGTCGTGAATTCTCACGGAGGTAGGTCAGCCATTAGTGGTGTTTGAACTGCCATTTCGTTGTACAAGGATGCTATGGGCATAACGTACTTTCGCTTCATATCCTTTGTTGCCTCTCGTTGTTCAATTAATTCCTGTCAACGTATAAGCTCTTCGAGAATAGGGATAGGGGTACGTTTTGGTAAGGCCGTGATAGTGCGCATTGCGTTTATATTTATTGATTCTAATTTCGCCCACTGCCGCCACGTGAATCTTTGGAATTGGGCCTGGCATAGTATCCTCGGCTGTAGCACCGATTGTACAAGAAGTCTTATCAGGTCCGCTTGAGCTCCTCCTCCCCTAGACGAAATGCGTTTTATCAAGTTTAAGGAAGTCGCAGCTACCTTTTCCACCTTATGAAGCCATTGTGTTCCTTTGCCGGATTTGTGAATTTCTAGGCCAAGAACTCTCAACTCGTCCACCTCCTCCAATGCCTGATTTCTAATATTTAGGGTGACGCTTTGCGTTGCCAATTGTTTTCTTCCATTCTTGTTTGCAATATTAATGTAAGTCGACTTTTGAGGTGACAATTCCAGACCTGCATATTGGACGTACTCAGCTATGGTATTTAAAGCCTCTTGCAAATGCCGATTCTGTCTCTCAAGTTGTTTATGAACAGACCAAAGCGTGAAATCATCTGCGTATATCATGAAGCACACTTCTGGTATTTCGGCTAATTTTCACGCCAATGGGATCAGTGCGATATTAAATAGCAAAGGTGCTAACACTGACCCTTGTGGCACACCTCTGTTCGAGGTGTAATTGCCAATTTGTTTTCCGTTTATCCGGATAGAAAACGTCCTGTCCTAAGCAGATTATGTACTGCTTCTATAACCTGCAAGGGAATGCCCATACATGCCACGTTGCTAAGAATCTTGGCATGTAACACGTTGTCGTATGCCTTTGCCACGTCGGTATCCACTACAGTGCGCACTAGGTGGCTATAAGGCGACGCGTGTATCACCTCTTCAGCGATCATAACCAGTCCCTTTTCTGTGCCAAGGTTTGTTCGGAACTCAATTTGTCGAACACAGTATTTTATATTACCTTCCAACCACCATGACAGGTGCGTGGCTATCATCTTTTCATAGATCTTGCAAACTGTGGGTGTTAGCGAGATAGGCCGCAACGATTCTAGGTTTGTTGATGGTTTCCCAGCCTTTGGTATTGGGACCACCACCAAGTGCTTCCAGCCGAGTGGAATGTCTCCTCCTTGCCATAGCTCATTTACCACATCCAACAAGCTGTCAACTGCAGCTCCTTCTAAATTCTTGAAGACTTCATAAGGAATATCGTCATGTCCAGGTGGAGTTTTACCGTTCGCTTCTTCTATAGCTGGCAATAAATCCAATTTTGTAAATGGTGATGCTATTCTTTTTTATCAACCGCATCCACTGTCAGTGAAGGCGCCGGTGAAGAGCCTGCTACTCGGTCTGTAGCTGAGCCACCTGGGCTGCCTCGAGCGGACAGAGGAGAAAATAGAGAAGGAAAGAAAAAATGAGAAGGGTTCAATGCTGCTTAACCGAATATAGAACAAAAGCAATAGCATCGGTTGGCCGAGCATTCTTCTTCCCCTTCTCCTTATTCTTCTCGTTCGTCTTTTTCTCCAGCCCACATATAAAGCCCTGCTTTAACCAAGCCGTATGAACGTGCCTTAGTGGCCTATAGGGGTGACGGAAATGCCAAGGTCCTGGCAAGCTGATTCTGACATAACCGTCAAATGCATGTGAAACGAGACACCGCAGTTGGCAGCTACTGACAGGGGACCACGGACATGACACACAGTGACAAGCGGTTAGACCTGGCGTAGTATTACTGTCGCAGTAAAAGAAGCGGGAGAGAAAACGACACGCGTCGCCGCAGCCGTCATCTGCGGCCTACTGCAGGTAGAATCACCGGTAGCATACTAGCCCCCTCCCCCCCCCCTCCCCGGCGCAAACGGCGGGAACCTACCAGTCCCAGTCCAATAAGGCCAGCAGCGGCCACCCCTACTCCTCACCAGTTCTGTCCGACAAGGGGCACGCGATGTACCATCTGCATCAGCAATCCTCAGGCTTTCGCATTTTTCCACTGCAGATGTTTTAGTGCTTCCGGAACATTTAGTGCCACAGCAGAAATGCAATGTGTGATCTGGAAGCGTGGCCACCTGATTAACACCTCAAAATAACGTTTATATATGAGAAACACTTCAACCGTGTTCCTGTCAAAACGCCGTAATGCTGCACGACATTTTGTGATTAGCTTAGTTGAACCGTCTGCATTACTTCTTCGAAAAGCGGCCGCTGCGGTTGAGATAAGATCTCGTTTTCTTGGGCTTGTCAGTCGAGTACCCTATTAACAGCACCACCCCGTCGGGCAGATATATCTTTTGTAAAGAAGAAAAAGAACAGAAAACGCTGCGGCATCGCCATCATCATCGCTTGTCTCCGGCGCCCATCTCTCGAGCTGAAGCTGTGCCCTGTGGCTGGCAATTCGACCCTGCTGTGCCCGAATTACTGGCAGCGCTAGATGTTCAACCCATCTATTAAATCCACATTTCATTTGGTGGAGGTGCGGGGTATCGATCCCCGTACCTCTCGCAGTTGAATTGGAATGTGCATTGAAACATGTCTAATGGGAGAAGGAAAGCACTGGAATTATGGCAGGCACACGTGCAGAAAGCCAGGTTTTTACTTATGCACCGTTTAAGAACCATGATAATTACAAATTTCAATGAGGAAGTAGTCCTACTTAAGGAGGAAGTTTTTCTGCTACGCATGGCCCAGAAAGTGCATTTTGTTGATGATGGAAGTGTGACCATGCCCATCCTTGCCTACTAGGAAAGTTGGAAAGTGTTTGCAGATCCTGTATTTAGCTAGAATTATGATAGCACGGTAATGCCAATGAGGCAAAACCATGCAAACATAAACAATGAAATAACCATATGACGACAATGCAGCATCTGCAGCTGAATGATGGTATCCATGTCCATACACAGTAGCAGTGATTACGTTGTCTTTGTCACCATCTGTATATTTTAAATGCCAGAAGAAACAAGTTGCCTCGTTGTGCTGTAGGTTATTTTTCGGGCTAGAGGAATAGAGACCCCTCTACAGGCCGAGCGCCTGTTCTCCTTCCACGATATTCTCTCGTACTACCGGGACAAACGAGGGGAATATATAACCCCAACTCCCTCTCTCACGGCGCAGGCCGTACACTGGTGAAGCTTGCAGACCCAGACTGCTCCATAACCTACACTAGTACATGCCCGATGCCCAGACCAGTTTTCCTCATCATGCAGACTCTGTGGCAAACCAGGGCACTTCCTACACATCCTTCTTACATGCCCCACCTTTCCTCATCCCCCATCACCGAACTTAGCAGAGTCCTACTGGGAGTCTCTCATGAAGAGCACCTCAAGTCAAGACCAACGGACGATCATTTCCAGTGCTATGAGGAGAATTGCTCTTCAAGTACTTTCTTTTGCCTTATAAGGGTGTCTCCCATATAGCAACGGAGCACTCAAGTGCCATGCAGTGGGCTTTGCCCCGAGTATTCATTCCAAATGGCAATAAAGTGTTTCTACCACCACCACCCACTCCAAACAATTAAATTCTTTTAAGCACGAAGATACTGTGGCGTCGGACGATGAAACATCATCATCATCATCATCAGCCTGACTATACCCACTGCAGGGCGAAGGCCTCTCCCATATTTCTCCACTTAACCCGGTCCTGTGCTAGCTGCATCCACTTGACCCCTGCGGACTTCTTAATCTCATCCGCCCACCTAACTTTCTGCCGCCCCCTGCGGCGCTTACCTTCCCTTGGAATCCAGTTTGTTACCCTAAGCGACCATCGGTTATCCTCTCTTCGCACTACATGTCCTGCCCATGTCCATTTCTTCTTTTTAATTTCCACTAGAATGTCGATAACTTGAGTTATTTCTCTGACCCACTCTGCCCGCTTCCTGTCTCTTAATGTTACCCCTACCATTTTTCGTTCCATAGCCCTCTGGGTTGTCCTCAACTTAAGTAGAACTCTCTTGGTTAGCCTCCACGTTTCAGCCCCATAGGTGAGTACAGGTAAGATGCAACTTTTATATACTTTCCTCTTTAGCGATACCGGTAAGCTGCTAGACATAATCTGTGAGTGCTTGCCAAATGCGCTCCATCCCAATCTTATTCTTCTTGTTATTTCCTTTTCATGGTCGGGATCTGCGGTTACTACCTGTCCTAAGTAGACATATTTGCCTACTACTTCCAGTACTTCGCTACCTAATGTAAACTGCTGTTCCTT
The DNA here is from genome assembly GCF_055883805.1 of Amblyomma maculatum. Taxonomy (NCBI): domain Eukaryota; kingdom Metazoa; phylum Arthropoda; class Arachnida; order Ixodida; family Ixodidae; genus Amblyomma; species Amblyomma maculatum. The sequence goes on from NC_139353.1 coordinate 119,324,435, forward strand.
TCCGAGGCTGTTGAACATTACCTTAGTCTTCTGCATATTGATTTTCAAGCCTACCTTTCTACTTTTCCTGTCTAGGTCATCAATCATTGTTTGTAGTTCATCTCCCGAGTTGCTTAGCAAGGCAATGTCATCAGCAAATCGCAGATTACTGAGATATTCTCCATCTATCCTTATCCCTAACTGCTCCCATTCCAAGTCTCTGAATACTTCCTCTAAGCAAGCTGTGAATAGTATTGGGGAGATTGTGTCTCCTTGCCTAACACCTTTTTTTATGGGAATTTTGTTACTTTCCTTATGCAGAACTATGGTTGCTGTGCAGCCACTGTATATATCTTCCCGCACTTTCACGTACGGCTCGTCTACCCCCTGATTTCGCAATGCCTGCATCACCGCCGAGGTTTCAACTGAGTCAAATGCTTTTTCGTAATCAATGAATGCTATGTATAAGGGCTGGTTATATTCCGAGCATTGTTCTATCACCTGATTGATGGTATGGATATGATCGATAGTAGAGTACCGTTTCCGAAACCCTGCTTGATCCTTTGATTGATTGAAGTCTAAGGGTGTCCTGATTCTATTAAGAAGTACTTTAGTAAATACCTTATACGTAACAGACAGTAAGCTGATTGGTCTGTAATTTTTAAGGTCCTTAGAGTCCCCTTTCTTATGAATGAGGATAATGTTTGCATTCTTCCATGGTTCCGGTACCGTCGATGACACCAGGCACTGCGTATACAAGGTGGCCAGTTTTTCTAACACGATATCCCCCCCGTCCTTCACCAAATCCGTAGTTATCTGATCCTCTCCAGCTGATTTCCCCCTTTTCATAGTTTCTAATGCTTTCTTGACCTCGTCTTTCGTCACTGGTGGAACGTCTGAATGTTTTTCCCTACCGACAATCTCGTTACGGTCCTGACTACTTTGGCTACTGTAGAAATTTGTATAGAACTCCTCGGCAACTTTGACTATCTTATCCATATTCGTGGTTTTTGCCTATGCCCAATTTCTTCTTTACCACTTTAAGGCTTCCCCCGTTCTTTACAGCATGCTCAATTTTCTCCATGTTATACTTCCTTATATCGGCCACCTTGCGCTTATTGATTAGCTTTGATATCTCGGCCAATTCGATCCGGTCTGTTGGATTGGAAGCTTTCATTCTCTGGCGTTTCTTAATCAAGTCTTTCGTGTCCTTAGACAGCTTACCGGTATCCTTTCTAACTGTCCTACCGCCTACTTCTACCGCGCACTCAGTAATGATATCTCTGAAATTATTGTTCCTTGCCTCAAGGGTAATGTCGCCATTTTCAGTAAGAGCTGAATACCTATTCTGTAGCGAGATCCTGAACTCTTCTGCCCTCCCCCTCACCGCTAATTCGTTGATGGGTTTCTTTCTTACTAATCTGTTGCGTTCCTTCTTCAGATTTAGGCTAATTCGGGACCTCACCATCCTGTGGTCACTGCATCTCACTTTCCCGATTACCTCTACATCTTGCATAATGGCGGGGGTTGAACACATTATGAAGTCGATTTCATTTTTAGTCTCCCCGTTCGGACTTTTCCATGTCCATTTCCGGTTCTTCCGTTTGCTGAAGAAGGTATTCATGATTCGTAAGTTATTGCGCTCTGCAAACTCAACTAGTAACTCCCCCCTGCTATTCCTAGAACCAATGCCATAGTCACCGACTGCCTTGTCTCCTGCCTGCTTTTTCCCTACCTTTGCATTGAAGTCGCCCATTAGTACAGTATACTGCGTCTTTACTTTTCGCATTGCCGATTCTACATCTTCGTAGAAGCTTTCAACTGCCTGGTCATCATAGATACATGTAGGTGCATAGGCCTGTACAACCTTCAGTTTATACCGCTTATTAAGCCTAATTACGATGCCAGCCACCCTCTCATTAATACTATAGAATTCATCTATATTACCCGCTATATACTTATTGACAAGCAAACCTACTCCTAGTTCTCGCCTCTCCGGTAAGCCTCGATAACACAATACATACCCATCCTTCAGTACAGTATATGCCTCATTCGGCCTCCTAACCTCACTAAGTCCTATGACATCCCATTTCATGCCTTCTAGTTCCTGTAAGAGCACTGCTAAACTAGCTTCACTAGCTAGGGTTCTAGCATTAAACGTTGCCAGGGTCAGTTTCCAATGGCGGCCTGTCCAGCGGAGCCAGGCTTTCTTAGCACCCCCTGCTGCGTCACAGGTCTGACCGCCGCCGTGGTCAGTTGTTCCGCAGCCGCTGGTGACTGAGGGCCGGGGTTTTGTGGAGCTTATTTATTTTTTATTTTTTATTTGAAAAATACTGCAGCCCCTCAAGGGGCTATAGCAGGAGTGGGTACAAAATGTGGAACAATTCCACGCATACAAAAGTACATACAAGCATTACAAATATAAACGCTAGAAAAACAACATACAATGCTACGACTCAATTGCCGACGCAAAATCAGAGATTGATAGTGCACGAATGTTGCCATCCAAAGAATTCCAACACTCCACAGTGCGCGGAAAAAAACTGTATTTGAAAACGTTAGTGCGGGCAAAAAAAGGTTGGATATTAAGATCGTGATGGCTCCTGGTTGCAGATGGTTTTGAAAACGAGATATGCTTACCCTCTGAAAGGCAATTAGCAGAATGAACTATGCAGTGAAGAAGTTTTAAGGACTCAGTTTTTCGGCGGGATGCAAGCGGGCTTATGTTTAGGGAAGACATCGCAGATGAGGGTGAAAAATGAAAGTCGTAGCGGCGAAAAATAAATCTTACAGCTTTACGTTGCACAGATTCTATTTGATCGATTTCACATTGCTTGTATGGATTCCAGACATTAGAAGCGTATTCAAAAATAGGGCGAATTAGAGTTTTGTACATGAGCAATTTTGCTTCTTTAGGAGCATCCCGTACTGTGCGTCGTAAGTAACCTACCTTTTTAAGAGCTTTAGCTGTGATGTAATCGGTGTGTTTTGACCATTGCATATTATGAGAAAAAACGACGCCAAGATATTTATATTCATGAACCCTTTGCAGTGATGCATAGTCGTAAATAGAAGATGATAGGCGGTTGGTGAAAGACATGACTACTGTTTTGCTGAAATTGATGTTCATCTGCCACGTATTGCACCAGTCACGGAACATACCAAAAGACTCATTCAGAAGGAGGTGATCATTAACAGAGTTGATAGTGTGGTACAGTACGCAATCATCGGCGTATAGACGGATCTTGGAGGTTATACTGTCAGGTAAATCATTAATATAGAGCAAAAATAGCAAAGGGCCAAGGACAGAGCCTTGGGGAACACCTGAGGTAACATCGGCTAAAGAAGAATCGACGGAATTGAAGCGAACAGACTGGGAGCGGTGTGAGAGGAAATCGGATATCCAATCAGCGAGTTGAGAGTTATTGAGAATTACTTTTAGTTTGCATAACAATTTAGAGTGAAGGACCGTGTCGAAAGCTTTTGAGAAATCGATGAATATAGCATCGATTTGGTTACCGGCGTGTATGCTGAGAAGAATCTCATGTGCGAATTCGGTTAACTGAGTCACTGTACTAAACCCCTTACGAAACCCGTGTTGAGCTCTGGACAGAAGATTATTTGCCTCAAGAAATTCCATAATGTGTTTATAAATAACGTGCTCTAGGATCTTACATGAATGTGCAGTTAAAGAGATCGGCCTATAGTTAGAAAGCAGTTGTTTGTTGCCGGATTTATAGAGAGGGAGTACATTGGCGAGTTTCCATGAGGAAGGGACAATGCCAGTGGAAAGAGATTTTTGAAATATAATTGAGAGATATCGAGATGACCAGAGGGAATAACGTGCTAGAAAGGTGTTTGGGATACAGTCCGGTCCAGCGCATTTTTTTGTGTCAAGGCACAAGATAAGATTTAAAATCCCCGGAGTGCTAACCATGATATCTGAGATAGAATAATCATGATTAGGAAGACTGAAAGGTGGAATCATGTTATTATCACGTGCAAAGACGGAATAAAAGTAGGCATTAAATGCATAAGATATTTGAACAGGGTCAGTCACAATTTCTTCATTAATAACAAATGAGGTGGAGGAAGTGTTTGAGGGTAGAACAGAGCGCCAAAATTTACGAGGGTTATCTCTTAGCAGCCCTTGGAGCTCAACGCGGAAATAGAAATCTTTAGCAGAGTGCATTTTAATCATGAGAGGTTGCGGCCAATTACTGCACCAGGGTGGCCAACTCCTGTTCTGGTGAGGGAGTGCGTTGTCTGAGGTGTTCACCGGCATCAGGTCGCACCCCAAACCTGTTTATGCATTTCCATCGACACGCGGATTTTTTTTTTTTAAATCCGGTGGAGAATTGCGCGGCACCGGGATTTGAACCACGGTCAGGGTTCAATGATTAATTACTCTCTTATTACAAACTCGCTTGCGACAGTGCGCCCCAGAAGTGCCCATCATAGACAGGGGACGGCCATCCACGGCAGAGCCGACTCCAGACATCCTGGAGAACCATCATAAAATTCATCGACGAACAACCTCGCACCGTTCTCAGGTAAATGAACATTAGGAGCGTCGCAACAAAATGTTTGTGGACATGATTGCCATATACGTCGACGCTGAACGCGACATGGAAGCCACAACGATGCTCGACGCAATGCTGGCACACGCAATCGGCGAGGAGAAGCTGTGCCTCACCGCCAACCCCCAGCATGCAGTGGAACCACGACAACCCGCCCGGCCGCGCACTAAAGACCAGCAACGCCCCAACGGCTGACGATAAATTGCGACGACGTGACAGAGCACAGGCCGGCAGACCAATTGTGGGCCCAGACGGCAATACGCACCGCGGACCGAGTAAAAAACTTGCAGCGGTACTTCGGCCCATAGATTCATTCGCCGCACCGGACAGCCTGACCACGAAGCCATCCCGGACGGCTCGACCAAATGCCGCCGATGCAGGGCGTGGCCAGAAATCCACATGTGCCACATCAAAAGCAGTACTACATGCGTCAAAGAATACGAAATGTTTGAATTTTCTAATATTTAGGTTTTGCTCTCTCTGTTGCTTGGACGATCAATATGTTTTTTAAAAGAGGAATATGCCGCGAACATTCAAATTTCTCTTTCTTGTTTTCAACCGCCGCCAATGCGGCCTTATAATTGTTATTGCAGCACATAGATCCATGATGTACTCTGCTTTTTGAGGTTCGCTGTTGTGGTAGGCGGATTTGTCATTTTCTTCGTCGCAGAAGACGCTTCGAGATATGTATCGAAAGATTCCAGCCACGCGCTTGTTTCTGTGTTCCAGAGTATGCTAGTAACCGTTTGCTATTTTATCTTGACATTTCCTCGCAGCCTTCAAATGGACCGCCGACAAATGAAACGGGCGCCCCCAGTTAGACGACCAGAGAGCGCGCTTGATGCCATCGCCGTGGCCGATCTAATTAGTTCGTTTGCAGGTGGAAGTGAGTCCTATAAAGATTTGATTTCATCGTTATTAGGCAAGTGTCCTCTTTTGGTACCTACGGCCTTGTCACCACCATGTGACAAACTGACCAACCGCATATATGTTACGCAGAGATCTTTGGAACTTACCACACGATGTCCTGGCAGGATCCGAGGCGAGCCTGTGCGTCCGCCTTTCAAATAGGTAGGAAGAGGGCGGCCTTTTGAGTCTTACACCCTTACCGCAGGTAACACAATTTAATGTTTACAACTCCAGCTGCAGCTTTATTGTCGTTTGTGGCAGCACTTTTAAGCCCAGTTTTGTGGCAATAAGCGCTACAAGAAATTAGATTCAGTCGTGGCGTGCGCATATTCAGGGAATGCCCCTTGCAGATATAGTGCGAAAAAAATCAGTAGAATTCGGTATCTGTGCTCATACTGAAACGAACTGAAACAAAATAAGCCGCAATGCCGATGCGATGACGACAGTCGAGCGATTGCACATTGAAAACTATGTTATTGACATTCACGCATGCTTATCTCGATGGCATAGCACCGTCGCGGTTTCGCAGGGTTAAGGCGCCCAGCTATTGAAGTGGCGTACCCGGTTCGGAACCCACCACCGACGGCTGCGTGTGAATGGAGGCGGAACGGAGAGGCGTTCATGTGCTGTGCTGTGTCCGTGCACGGTAAAGATGTCCAGGCCCTCGCAGTTATTCCGAAGTCCTCCACTACGGTAATATGCGTATACCCACAATATAGAGTTGCTGACTCTGCTCACAGATACCTAAGCTACCATAGACCACCTGTACCACCGTTGACCCAGCAGCCTAGGCTTGCCTCGATTGCATAAATTAGCAGGATTTGTCGAAACATTTTGTCGACGAATGTTCGAGGTGGTACATTTTCAGCCGGTGTACCAACATTGTGTCTATTGCTTGCGGCTTTAAAATTATCCAGATTTATTTATAACCCGCGGGAAGAAATAAAAACAGCGTCTAGTGTTTGCCAGTTGGCTCTGTTTTATATAAAGCACATGTGAAAGGTTGGTATTTGTTAACTTGCAAAGTACATCACCTACCTCCTGTGTGAGATGCAAGTGAAGGATGTTCGTCGCTGCGATAGCTAACACTGACACATATTTCCGTACGTTATTTAAAACCTTGCCGGGAACGTTATTTATGCTAAGCGGTTAAAGGTACTGTAGTCCTTTCAATCAGTCAGGTAATTACCACCCCGTACTGTAAACATTCATGCCGGTATTCAAGAGAGTAGAAGGTGCTTAATCGACTTGGCAAACTCGTTTCTAGGAGAATTACTGCTTGCCAACAGTGTCACCAATGAAAAAAAAACAGTTCATGTCGTTCGTCAAAAGGCGTATTCGGCGTGATAAAAGACGCTTTGTGTCTTCGTTCATAATGTTTATTTGACGGCTCCTGTTTCTTTATGGCCATCTTTCCATTTTATATTAGATCACGAATTGGATACTTTCTTTTTCTAGGAGGAAGTAATGTCGCAAAGCTGTGTACTGTTTGTTTTGGCTCAAATACCCTGGTAGGCCGCTTTGTCACATTCTGTGCAACGCGAAATGCGCCCAGAAGTATCCCAAATGATATCAGCTGCGAGCTAGTTATCCAACGTTCTTTCCAATCCCACGTTTTTTCCAATGGGTGCAGTTTGCTTCCGATTCATTATTTCGAAGCTCTCGCTCTGGCGTGAAATTTACCGCTGTCGACAGAGGCTCGACTTCTGCTCAACAGTGACCGCTGAGCATGTTTATTGGTACCGCTGTCCAGTTTTATAGTACTCAGTGAACGTAAATAATACCAGTAAAGCATTTTTCAGAATCTGTTCAGTGTGTTTTAACTATTTCATGTTATCCCGCGAGCTTTTTTGTCATATATACCCGCTATAGAACTCGCTGCTAAGCCCCTAATCTCAACTGCTGAAGCGGCGTGCTTCATTCGTTGAGCTTGAGCTCACGCAAAATGTATCCAGCACAAAAACGCAAGAAAAAAATGAAATCGCAAAAAATGACAGTGAAATTTTACATCGTACTTCAGCCAGCACTACTGTATAGACGATAAGATTAGCACTGAAGTGTTCATGAACAGACAGAGTCGGTCGCTAAGGAAAGACACTTGCACTATCTATAGCAGTGAACTTGCGAGTTGCCCAACCCCATTCACTATAATGCCGTCTTCACCGATAGAAACAGCTGCTGAAGTTTCCTCCATCCAACTTTTTTCTTGTGCAAGAAGATGGCCGATGTGCTGTCTATGCATTTTGATAATGTATTAACTGCGTAGGCAAGGAAAAAACATGCGAAACTTTACGGGACGTTGTCTTCATGTTGTCAGAGTATTGCGCGATGGACATTACAACTCGTTATCCCTCCAATCTTATGAAATCTATTACACGGGTGATTCAAAAACGCAGCCGCTTCTTTCAACATCTGCAGATTTAGTTTGATGGTACAAAAAGTTATAACTGCAAGCATGCTGCCCAAGCAGGTATTTGGATTTGTGCTCTTATAGGTAAGAGTGTCTTTCCGGTGTGATTTCTTGACTGGGTGGCATATACCTGAAGTGACTAAGCACAGTGATGATTAAAAGAACAAAAAAGATAAATTCTGCAAACGCAACCTAAGTATACGAGTTAAGATATTTACCTACAGGAGCTTCAAAGAGCGCGAATATACTTCGTGGATCTTGCACTGCTATTCTGAATCACAGCCGCCTTTGACATATTTCGTCCACAGATTCGTTATATTAAATTTAATAGACCAGCTTGTTATTTATCTTGTGGGAGTATAAGGTTGTCCTGATTCTATAGTAAATACGTTATACGTAACAGATAGTAAGCTGATTGGTCTGTATTTTTTCAGATGCTTAGCGTCCTCTTTTTAATATGATAATGCTTGCGTTCTTTCACGGTTCCGGTACCGTCGATGACACCGCGCACTGCATATACAGGGCGGCCAGTTTTTCTAGCACGGAACCGACTCCGCCCTTAAACAAATCTGTAGTTATCTGATCCTCTCCAATGCTTTCCTAACTGGGCCGTCTGCACTGGTGGAACGCCTGAGTGCTTTAAACTACCGCCAAACATATTCTTGTTCTGACTACTTTGGCTACTGTAGAGATCAACATAGAACTCCTTGACTGCTTCGACAATCTTGTCCATATTCGTGATGACGTTGCCTGCCTTGTCGCTTTGCGCATACATTTGATTCTTGCCTATACTCATTTTTTTATTCACTGCTTTAAGGCTTCCCCCCTTCTTTACAGAATGCTCAGTTTTCTCCATGGACTAGCTTAGGTATCTCTACCAATTCTGTCTGGTATGTTGGATTGAAAGCAATCACAATCAGGCTTTTCTCATTCACATTTTTCATCTCCTCAGACTGCTTACCGATATATTTTATAACTGCCCTACCGCCTGCTTCTACAGCGCACTCAGTAATCTCTAATATTATTGCTCATTGCTTTTAGGCTGATGTCTACCTCGGTTAGAGCTGGATATCTATTCTGTGGCGATATACTGAACTCTTCTGCCTTCCCTCTCACCGGATGGACTTCTTTCTTACTAATCTGTTTCGTTCCTTATTCAGATTTAGACTAATTCGCGACCTTACCATCCTGTGGTCACTGCATCGCACTTTCCCGATTACCTCTACATCTTGCATAATGCCGGGGTTGGAACACAGTATGAAGTCAATTTCGTTTTTATTCTGACTGTTAGGATTTTTCCATGCCCACTTTCGGTTCTTCTGTTTGCTGAACAAGGTATTCATGATTATTAAGTTACTGCGCTCAGCAAACTCAACTAGTTACTCTCTCCTGCTATTCATAGAACCAATGCCATAGACACCCACTACCTGGTCTCCTGCCTGCTTTTTTCCTACCTTTGTATTGAAGTCGCCAATTAGTACAGTATACTTCGTCTTTCCTTTCTGCAATGCCTACAGTGCACCATCGTAGAAGCTTTCTACTGCCAGGTCATCATGACTACATGTAGGTGAGTAGGCCTGTACAACCTTCAGTTTATAATGCTTAATAAGCCTAATTACTATTCCAACCACACTCGCATTAATAATATACAATTCATCTATATTACCAGCAATATACTTATTGACGAGGAAACCTACTCCTAGTTCTCGCCTCTCCGGTAAACCTAGATTATACAGTACATGCCCGTCCTTCAGTACAGAATACACCTCATTCGGCGAACTAATCTCACTAATGCCTATGACGTCCCCTTTCATACAATCTAGTTCCTCTAACAGCACAACTAAACAGGCTCCACTTACTAGGATTCTAGCGTTGGACGTTTCCAGTATCAGTTTCCAATGGCGGCCTGTCCAGCGGAGACAGGAATTCTTCCATGGTTTTTACGAATACATTATGCTGATCGAATGCAGAAACTTTCTTTCTAAAACTGAAACTTTAGCCCGGCTGATAAATCGCTCTTTTTTGTCACCGGGACATAACAGGAGTTTCTGTAATGCTTGGTCGAGTATAAATTTCTCGGGAAATTTAGTTTACTTTTTATCTCTGATTCTGACCGTACTGTTCACGTAACAATTGAGACATTTTTTGATGTGTTATATCGTCGCTTCTAAGGAGAACAAATTCCCTCAATATTCATTGTCTCTTCAATAGAGCGTTATATCCCCCCACAAGTTCATAGTGCCTATTCCAAGTGCGTATTTTTGGAAAAAGAGCGCATCATTAGAGGTAGGGATGCAAATTGGCAGCAAATTAGCACGTATTGGTGCCCGCTGAGGTTTTATTGAAAGAGAACGTCTAGACCTTGAAATATTATAGACCATGGCGCCTCCTGTTCTTTACGTAATAGATATTTTCAAAAGCACCAGCTAATACAATCGGTCCAACCTTAGACTTCAATCAGCCATAGGGTGAGGCAGGTCTTCGTAAAGATCACAACAATACTATCACATAGATATGGAAAAATGCTCGGAAGACGGCCAACCATAATAGATAGCATTGAAAGATTGCGAAAAGGCATTGACTTAGTCGAAACTTCAGCACTCACATAGGCATTGAAGATCTGAATATGAAAATACTGGAAGGAATCTAGAAGGCTACAATGTACCCATACTCATCTTAAGAAAACAAAATCTTCTATAAAGGAAGGCTTCTGGAAAGTCAATGAGATATCTCAAGCACTAATCAACGAAGAAGTATTCAGAGGTCTAGACTGGGAACAGTAAGAAATATTATTCATGGAAAATACCTTAGTGAACTGCGATTCGATGAAGATATTGCTTTGCTAAGCACCTCACACGATGAATTGCAAAGAATGAATGATTAGCAGTCTTGACAGGCAACGCTGAATGAAATGCTGAATGTGTGTGTGTGTGTGTGTGTGTGTGTGTGTGTGTGTGTGTGTGTGTGTGTGTGTGTGTGTGTGTGTGTGTGTGTGTGTGTGTGTGTGTGTGTGTGTGCGTGTGTGCGTGTGTGCGTGTGTGCGTGTGTGCGTGTGTGTGTTTGGGTAGTCTGGGGCGCAATAAAATTTACCATGATATGCTACCAACTAGCCCAACAAGAAGTTCTCCTAAAGGTGCACAGATAATTGCAAAATTGACGGTCACCGCCGAATAATAATTTCTCTCAAGTAAACGGACGCAGTTGTCCGGGTTCCTGAAGCTTGCATTACATACGCGGCACTCAGCAAAGAAGACCAATTTTTTTTCTTCAGTTGTTATGAAAAGCCACTAGCATCGTCCAGCAGCCTTTATCAAAATGTGCATATCGGCTCTTTAGTGCAACACTTTGGTGCAAACGCCAGTTCATTGTATTCTTTAAAGTCACTTTTATTGCGAATAGTTGAATGCGGCCAAAAAAATGCATCGTTAGCTTCTCACGAGCAGGATGAGAACAAAGAATTATTTTTTTTCAAAATTTTAAGCCTGTAGGTTCACATAAAGTGTAAGTGCGCTAAGGACAGTGTACACAGCGAATCCTATCATTCACAGACGAAAACAATTTCGGTTCATGGAAACAAATTTTCTTAACTGGTGACGTATGTACACCAAGGGCTTATCTGCCCCTATCATTCTTGATATTCAATGTTTTTCCGGCGCGAACGCTTAGAGCTGAGCTCACATGATGTTTTACACTCCAACGACGGAATGAACAGCACGAGATAGCATGATGACGTCTTCGAAAATGTCTATAGCAGAGTGCGCAAAGGTGATTTTTTCCCTAGCCCAAATTTTGTCTACCTCGCACAATTATGTAGCCGCTTTTGACGTTCTTAGGTAAATATACAAGAGTAAAAACTCTTCATATATATCTCTTGATAATTAAGGATACGTCGCCTACAATACCCTGAAATGTATTCAAAGCTGCTGGTCCCTGATGCAAGAGTTGTGGGCTTCAGATAAATGCCTTTTAACATTCATAGTGACGTTAGGAGTACTACTTTTATAGCTTATAAATATATGTGGAAGGAAATGTGTGCCCAGGTCGTGTCGCTTGAAAATGATAGCAAGTTAATAATCCGAAACAGGCTAAACACAATAGGAAGGGCCGATAGAAGCACGACATTGGAAAATAAATTGATGCTAAACAGCCATGCTCCCAACAGCTGGAAGCTCAAGAGTTCCATAGCTCAAGGTTACGCAGTATCGAATTGGTGTTTTATTCCCAAGTCATTTTAAGTTTATGTTAAAAAAATGACCAATATGTCTTTTTGTTGACGTATAAACGGTATAAAAATTGGAGGCTTATCAAGGTTAAGCTCAGTGGATGCGAAGCATGTTACGCAGCTGCCTGAGGCATCTTGACCGCATACACGCCCGGCGCAAAGACGCTGGCGCGGTTGCGGGCACAGAGACTGACGCGACGGCGGGCGCGCGCCGCTTCATCCCTGGCGGGACGTCCCATATCACGTGATGCAGCGATGGTGGCGCCGCCGCCGCGTCGCGCGCGACGGCACGAACCGAAGCGTGGAGACCTCCGCCGGGCGAAGTCCGACGGCGCGATATGAGGCCCCATCTGCAGCCGGTGTGACGTCATCACGTGACGTCACATCATGTGATCTCTCTTCAAGGTCAATGGTGGCCACCGCCGGGAGGCGACCGACGGCGCGATATGAGGCCCCGTCTGCAGCCGGTGTGACGTCATCACGTGACGTCATGTCACGTGAGCCCACTTCAGGGTCAATGGTGGCCACCGCCGGGCGTCGCGCGAAGGCCCGAAACATGCGTTAATATGCTTCGCATAATATACTAGCTTGACCTAAAGGCTACAAACTGAAACATTTTGAGGCAAGCGAGGAAAACACAAGACATATTCGTAGAGACCAGGAGAGTACATTCAGAAACCGCATTTTTATTATCTGCGATATGGAAAGTCACGCAAGAATCTTTTTTTCACCTCTTATTTCAGCGCGCGAAGCACTAGTGCTCCATGCTGCCCTGAACCGTAACTTGAACAAAATCATCTGTGCCGTGAGTCAGTGGCCTAGTTGCAGTGCTCGGAAACGGCGAAGCTGGGAGAATAAACAACTTTACGCAGAAAAATGTTCATCCAAAGTATTTGTGATTATAGACACAAATTGCTTACCTGAAACTTGTCACCGCTCTTGTGCTGCGACGCGGTGGTTAGGGCACTCGGCTGTTGTGCCCAAGGATGGAGGATTGAATCCTGGTCTCGGCGGGCGCTTTTCAATGGAGGCGAAAAGCAACGGGCCCATCTGCTGATCGATTAGTACGTGTAACTACAGGAGATTGTTACGATGGTGAAACAAAGAAGACTTCAGAATGAATTGACTTTAGAATGTTTTCCTAGTAGCATAAAACTTCCACTTATCGAAGCCCACAACATTCACTTATCATGCTCATGATAAAAGCTTACATAGCGCCTAAGCACGCGCGGTGTAATCGTGCTGCCGATATAAGTTGCCTAGAGTACAGACTAAAATCCCGCCGTCTTGGTGCACTGGTTAAGGGAGCTTTATTGCTGTACCCAAGGAAGCGGCATCGAATCCCAACCGCGGCGACTGCTTTTCGATGGAGGCGAAAAGCTAGGCACCCATGTCTTGGAAACTAAACAAGCACCAATAACGAACGAACACCACGTAGTAACACAAACAAGCGCTTGTCCGTGCCACTTCCTAGTGATCATTCGTTTTTGGCGATTCTTTATTTTATGACATGCACCAACTAGCCCAACAAAAAGTTTTACCCCTTTGTTATGCTCTGACACTGTACATTAACGAAACCCAATTGGTAGCAATTGGCGGACCTCTTCATTACTGCATCTTTCATAGCCTTAGTCGCTTTGGGACATTAAAAATTATAAACCAAGCCAAAGAGTACAGAAAAAAAAAACAGTTTGTAAAACATGTTCAAGATGCGCACCGCTAATGTTACATGAATCATTTGTTTGAAAAACATTTTTCATAGGATATATTGTGCTGTATAATAAAGTTAAATAATGTTTCCGGACTTTAAAACGCCCAGGAACCACACCAGTTTAATAGAAAAGTGAAATATAAGTCACTTTATCAAACGACTCCTAAATTTTCAATCGCGTATTTCCGAAACTAACTGGGCAACCTATACGAAAACCGACTGCTCATGTACTTGTAACGCGATGTGCTAGTAGTATAAATTATGAATGAATAGAGAGCTTTAGTTTAATTCTAAAGGAACGAAAGCACCTCGGGCGAAAAGCTGCAACCAAATAGATTGAGTGTGCCCGTGTTCTTTTGCTCACCATGGCATACAGCACCCTCGTTAGGACGAGAGTTTGCATCAGGCAAATCATTGTTACAAGCGGATGCTTAAAAAATGCACTGCAGCACCAGGCTCTAATTGTTTTGGAGCATAAGAATTATTCAGCTATAGCACATGCTCAAACATTGCAGAGTGTCACTGACCGAAGGAAACACAAAGTAAAGATAAAAAGAAAAATTGGCGCTAGTATACACGCACAAACAGATATTTGGCTTCTCGTTGCGGCGCCCCATGCACCCCAAAGCTGTTTTCTCTCTCTCTTCCTCTCTCCAAATGGCCGATTGAGACACTACCCCTGCATACTAATTACGAGACGTGCTCGTTCAAGGCAGCTGTAGGCGAACTTCACCCCTCCGCTTGTTTCCCTCCTTGAGCCCTTTTACTGTTCTTTGGACTTCATTCAAGAAGGCGGCGCCATTGGCGTATAAAAGGAGCCAGGTATGCGACAACTGCGCATTTGGAGATGGACAGCCCTGTGCAATGAGCTGCGAGGATGCTGCCCAGGCGAATCATCGGTTTCGTACTCCTAGCAGTATTCCTAACAGGTAAGCCATGCTCGCAGCCTTGATTACCACCTCACGATTGATGCCGAGTGGATCAAAGGTAGTGTTTTAAGTTGCCTCCTAGGTACGCTTGACTAAAGATATTGTTCATTAGAAACCCCCCGCTAGCCCCAGCTTTCGCAGCCTTTTGAAGCCGTGACAGATACATTAAGAAGAAAATGCTTGTGTATTTGAGAAATCATTTCGCAACAATGCATTCAGTGTGGTTACGCTTTTTAATTCACGTAATTGAAATAGTCATTAGCATGGATTCAGGACCGCTCTTCCTCAACACTGCTGTCCTAATCTAAGAGCTGCCTGAGCTAGCATGAGAGATAAGGTTAGAATGCTACTTTCTTCGGAATAAACAAGTTTAAAAATTACATCAATTGGTTTGAAACAGAACAATATGACCGGGATATTGGTACTATGCTCATGCCATCTAGCATGCATTCGATTCAGCGCACAATGTGTCCGCCATTCAGGTTCTTTCGATTGTTCCTTGTCAGATCTATGAATTTTCTGTTCACAGACTTAAACAAGAATAACCATCTGAAGCAACTGAGAATATAGCGGCTTTCAGTTACAACAAAACCATAAAATGGAATTATAAAGCCTTAGGAAAAATGATATATATCTATTTCTTTTTATTTTTTTCAGTTGTACATTTCAACCTATAACTTGTTTTTTCAAGGTTATTACTGTAATTCAAATATTGTTTTTCTGTAATGTGCTGGCGAGAAGAAAAATATTTGTCAACATTTTCGGTATAAAGCAAAGCATCAGATATCTTAGTTTATCTTGAAGGAAATTATTCCGATAATTATCTGCACACTATATATTTGATATCCTTGATTTTCTTTCTTTTACTATCAGGTGTACTTGCTCCCTTCTGTGCAGCGAATCTAGCCTGTTCTTGCACATTGTTGAAACTAACTACTTCGCATTGAATATGGTATGATATTGACAATTAACTTGGCAGATATTTACTGCTAAGCCGGTTACGGTGAGTTGGTTTCGGCATCCTGCTGTTCTTGTAGTCCTCGTATTGCTGCGGTGTGTGAAAACAAACGCACTGATGCAGCTTTTGGTGTTCAGGTCTGAAATCTGCTTTAACGTGACGCTAGCGCTTAATTGCGGGCTTTCATACCAGTCCCATGCTGATGCATGGGAGTCTTTTTTTGTAAAGTGACTCCTAATTTTAAAATTTCCGAATTCTTCTAATTGATCACTTGCCTAAGGATTACGTAGCACTTTTCAAATGCGCTTTCTGAAATGAACTGGGATAAAAGAATTAAATTTAAACTTATAGCTTTCCAAACCATGCTTAAACTTACCATGCTTACGCACAAACCTTGCTCGAATAAAGACACCGTTCTAATTAAAGGTTGGCATTTATGAGGTGAACCCTTAGCCATTTACCGCCTCTTCGTTCTGGATAAGTGGTTAGGGTTCTCGACTTCAGATTCCGCCTACGTCTGTTCTATGCCAGCTACAACGGCAGCGCTTCAATGAGACGAAGCACGAAGCATTCATATGCTTTGAGATGTCAGTGCACGTCAAAGAACGCCTTGTTTTTGGACGTTAAATGTCATAAATCAAAAGTTCCTAACCAAACATTAGTTCTTTTCTGATAGGTTTTCGATTCACGCCAAATTGTATGACCAACGCTAGTCAGGAAGTACTCTTATGTTACCGCTACAATTGTTTTTCTATCCGAAATATTTCCAAACGATAAACGCCCGTATTTATAGTATGCCTAACATTTACTGACAACGCTGGATTCGTTCATGTGTTTCATTTTAATGGAAGCAATACCGTACAGATTTGGTTGCCACGCTTTCATGATCAAGGTACTCTTGGGAGCTGAAAATTTATCTTCCGAAAAATAGAAGCTGCCTAAGATAACATTTCTCAACAAACCGAATATATACACGCAGTAGGAGCAATCTGCGTTCTCTGCAACTCGAATGGAATGCTTATTCATTTTAGTTTCAATAACTGAAGCACAGACTCACGTGCCATCTGGAAAAGTGCCACATTCCACCAGAAGTTCACGCTTATATTTATTGCTTTGATTGCCAGATGCAGAGAGGCAAGGGCCTCATATCGCTGGCCCGAAGTCCTCGTCATTCAGCAGCTCGAAGTTCAGAACCTGATATTTTTTTATTTAACTGCGCGTAAGGCAGACATCATAACCACCGAAACCTTCCCTAATTTATGGTCTGGCGCTGTCGTAGATTCCTCGTCTCGTTCACGTTTTCGTGGCGCCTCAATATGTGCCTAACGTTTCAAAATCTGTTTTCAAAATGCTGTTTTAGTCTATCACAAGTCCATGTCTCCAGATCGTCACTGTCTTCTGCAACATTTCTGTTCAGGGTATTGTCATGTGCGTGCGGCGTAAAGTATATGCCAAAAAACTTCTAGCATTCTTATATTATTCAAGAACACTGTATGGCTCTTCTGAAGACATTATGTATATTCCTCAAAATTGCAAAACAATATTTGCCATTTCTAAATCTGCCATTTCCAACGTTTGTTTGTTCCAAATCCAATAAGTGCCATAATGATCGTTCTGTGGGCTGGATCGTCGAACTTCGTGGTTATTTACCTCGAATTGTAAATTTTTCCAAATTTTTAATATAGAGATTTAGTACTACAGCTCCACGTTCTGCCAATAAACGTCAGATTTGCAAGGCGTTAAACTGTATATTTTGACCGAGCACCACTGTGAGCAAATATACAGTTTCAAAACTTTCCTACTAAGAGTACTTATGCTACAAGGGCTGGAAAAGACAGTCTCATAACACACAGGAATGGAAGACAACGATGATGATCTTTCTCATGGTTATTTTTTTTTTCCACGCAAGACGCTTTCGTAACACCAGATTGTTTTCTGCTCCTCCTTCCATTATAATTTGCCTTCTGCTCTGCTGTATCTCACACCTGCGGCTTCTTTGCGTTGAGCAGATTCCACCTTGGCAAACGACACGAAACTGAGAAAAGTGCCCCTGTCTTAGGAGCATTTCGCCAACGTGCCTACACGTGCGATTTGATCAGTTCTTTTTGGCGCAGGAGGCTGCCGCTCTGCGCTCAAGGCCGGATGCAAGTTCCAGACCCTGCGTGAGTGTGGCGACGACTACATCCCCTTCGGCAACACTTCTCAAATCGCTACGTCCGGCAAGGCTTTCGAGGACAAATGCGCGTGAGTTTAATAGGCGCGCTTTGTGTCTGCCACGCCCATGAACTTTTTGGCTGTAGTGTTTGTTGTGGCTGTCGGCTCGCGTTGTAGACATAACGCTACTATGTAATGACGGAAGTTTTATCCTCTCTTTTAACATTGACGTCGAGATGGCGGTGAAACATTTCAGGTAGGAAGCGCGCTCAAAGAGGATGGTTGACATATCTGAGTACCACCATTTGGGCGGTACTGAGTGAACACATTTGGAGACTGCCTATCCAGATATAGACAAAAAAATTTCCTTGCCTGGAAAAATACTTTAATGCACAAGGAGAATGCAAAGAGAGGATAACCGATGGTCGCTTAGGGTAACAAACTGGATTCCAAGGGAAGGAAAGCGTAGCAAGGGGCAGCAGAAAGTTAGGTGGGCGGATGAGGTTAAGAAGTTCGCAGGGGTCAAGTGGATGCAGCTAGCACAGAACCGGGTTAAGTGGAGAAATATGGGGCAGGCCTTCGCCCTGCAGTGGGTACAGTCAGGCTGATGATGATGATGATGATGATGATGATGACGACAAGGAGAGCAGCGCTCAGGAATATGTCAATACGAAGCGATGCGTAACTACCTATTTCGTCTGTTTTCTGATATTCAGAATACTATCTGTTATTTCTTAAAGCAGTCATTACGTTTAAGAACCTGCCATCAGAAATGATAACGTATCGGTTACAACTGCTTTTAGAAACAAACACAGCCTTCCAATGTGGAACTTGAAAGGGTCACGAGCTCTTGGCCCAGAGTGCACTGCAAAACGGTTTTACCCACAAGGTTGTGCAATGAGCCCATTTGCTCATGTTACTACTGCTGTAAGTTGCGTTTTTGTATTTTCATCCAGTTGAGTTGATGTACCTGTAAAACAGTTTATCTTTTGACTTTGCCAGAAAGACGACTAGATCAAGCTTTCAACACTCTAATTCAATACATAGAGGTGAATTGTGTAGCTCATTAGAGAATGCCTATTCAGCTCAAAAATTGCAGATTAGCTTTAAGCAGAAGCCTAAGCAGTTTTGTGTTCTTTGTGGCTTCAGCACGTACAGAAAACGCGCGTACCCTCACATGCGATACACAAATTCATTTCACTGATGCCCTTAAAACACTTTTTGTGTAATTCTGTGAGGTCCCTTTGCCGTGTTAATCCGCAACACATCTGGAGAGCATGCGCGCGTGCCAACAAAAGTAATTTGTGTTCTGCGTGACAAGATATAAACTCGTACTTCAGTACTTAATATTTGCGTAAACGTGCCACACGAGCTTCCTTTTAACCTTGTGCGCCCGATCTGCTTGCCTTTCTTTTTCAGTGTTTTTTTTTGTTTTGGGGAGACTTTAAATAAAGCAGGGTGTCCAAATTTAGTATTTCACGGAATAAGATACGTGGAACCCGAATTTTTTACGAAGCGGCCGTGATGGTTCTTGCTATGTCGTTCACTTTGGCTAAGAGATTCGCTTTGCCTTACTTTTTTTTCGGACTCAATACTATAAAATTCTTAGCTATTTCTTCTCCTGGTTGTTCGAGCTGATTGAGTTTTATTTGGAGGCACAAACCGTCACTTGTTACAGTATATAAAAATATTTCAACTCTTTGCTAAATGCTTGAGAAATTCTGGATGTTGCCGGTTGTGCCTTTATTGATAAGCAACCCGATACGTAGCTCTTCCTGGTGTGCTTAAGACCAATAGCAAAATACATGTCTGCTTATAAAACAGCACATTTTTATCTCTCCTCCTATCCTAGCCAAGCCACACGCGTAGCCCAGTTTAATTGCAGCTAGTTTTATAACAGGTGCCTCTAGGCTGCATTCACTGCATAAGACTCTACTGCATAAGCATAAGGTTCACTTTCTACTTCTGTGGGCTGGTTTGGTTTTTGAGACGATGTTGCAAAGGAACAAACAGAACAGCAGTATGTTCTGTTCTTCTACCTATATCCTCACCTCAAGTTTAAGCTGGTCGATATAAACGATATCACAAGGATTAGCCGGAAAGCATATGCCATGTAGTTTCCGGTGGGACCCTGTTCTTGACGAAATACTCTTAGCACCTTTCCTCTTAGCTGCGGGCGTGGCATGGCTGAGTTCTACAGCCGCTGTAGACTCACAAGAAAGGAATAACGAGTGCATTTACATAAGAGGCAGGGGTCAAGTACTTACCCAAGGGTGTCCAGATCTTACTACGCTTGAAGAGTCTCATAACTGGGATTATATCCACGCCGACTTGATTCCAAAATTCTGTCGAACCTCCTTCGTGTCTTAGTGCAGACGGGCGTACTGGAGTCCGAACCGTGTTCCTCTTGCAGGCGGGTGGGGTGCTCTAATTTCAGGTCACTGCTTCATCATTGCTGCAAATTTGTATTTATCATAAGAACAATTCAGAAAGCATGCCGTAGTTCCCTGCAATTCTTCACAACATCAAAGTCTAAAATTTGTACTTACAAGGGCAATAGCTGCTATTAAATCAAACTGTAATATTTTTAAAAGAGATATGTATCATTTATTTTATGCTCGCTAAGGAGATATCACCCTGTGGTCAGCTTTTAGCTTATAAAACCGTTGTCAACAAAAGTATATACCAGCGAACGGCAATGAAGCGTTCTCAGGGAAGATTTGTTATACCATTCAAGCATAACATTGTTGGGTCCCAACATTGATATGCTATAAATATATCCCCTCCCTCCCTGCGAAAAATATTACGAGTTATCCTACGAGATCCGAGCAATAAGTCTTAGATGAAAGTTATTCTATGAAAAATTTTGACGAATGGTACCTATACTAATCTCCTACGTGGGATTCAGTTTTTTAAGCAGCCCTGCCGTAGACGTTTGGCAGTAGTCGAAGATACTGGCGATGCGCGCTAAAATCCGTGCAGTACTTCTATTCCCACCGTATATACCACGCTTCGTGATCCACAATTCTAGTGCTGAAGACAAGCTACAAAATAACCACTCAAGTGTATCTCTCTCCTTCTGTCTTAAAACAAACCATCATGTAAGTGATTTCTAGGTGTGAAGTAGTTGTACGCACAGGGTGGTTACATACATTCGGACACAAAAGCTTTCTTTTCTTCCTCTTTTATTCATCACCAGGAAGGAGAAGAAGCAAGTTGCCTGCACTCATCAGTTCGTGAATGGCTGTCTGGCGGGTTCCCCACATCTCGTGGCGCTGGTGGCCGTCGATTCACTGCAACAAACATTGGGTAGCGTCTGCACTCCTGGTTCAGATGCTTACAAGGGTACGTTTTGGTTTGGTTTGATTTGGTTTTTGGGTTTTAACTTCCGTAAGTGGCTCGGGTTATGAGAGACGCCGTTGTGGACGGCACCGGAAGTTCCGACCCCCAGGAGCTCATTAACGTGCACTGACATCGCACAGAACACAGGCGTCTTTATTTTCGCCTCCATCTAAAAGGGGTACGTTTTGAGATATAGGAGCTCAGAATGATGTCGCAATGAGCCAGTGGTCATTACCTTCTTACATTGAGTTTTGTTTACCCATGCAGGGTATTTAGTGTCGACGAGGTTCAGATTATACAGAGAAATAAGCTAGCTCAAATGAATAAATATGAACGGGGCTTTAAACAAACTTTTATTGGTCGTAATGACGTTTTTAGCAGGTGTAATGCATTCTGCAGCCTCTTATGAAGGGACCATTGGCTTCGGCTTTGTGTGTAAGTCTACGCACTTTACCACATACATAACAGTCCACCCAGCTAAGCGCAATAACTTTGCAAGACATACGCAGTCTCCTAGCCGAGTGAAAGTGTTTAGAGTGGCGCAGCCTATTATGTAGAACAGGGTTCTTTTTGCAATGTTTATGACCATGTTCACTGATGACTTGATAGTAGTGTATTTATATGCCCCAAACCTTAGTGTACTTTTTTGTTGTGTTACGTCATTGAGCCTTTCATTTTTTGCTGTTGTGTTTTGTTGCTTATTATTAATTTGTGGCCTTTATACTTTTTTTTTCTTAATATTTGTACTTACCTATTTTCTGTATGCTCACCCTGCGAAAATCCCTTCCTGGGATTGCAGTATTAATAAATAAATAAATAGGTAAAATCACCATGTTCATCTGCGTATTTACTATTAATTGAATGTTCTTTACTTAAAGTGAGAGTCAACGGGGTCCTGCTGGCCTAAATATTTCGCGAGGACTAAGTACCTGTAAAGCTCCCGCGTCGTGGTGGTTCATTTCAAAGAAAACATACAACCGCTCGGAGCTGACCAGAGGCGAATAAAGGTGACACCTGTGCAGCCGTCAGCGCACTGCTTATGCTAGTGAAAAGCCCAAACAATCTCTCACCTTCGTTCTTTACATTGAACATTCCTTCAACAAAAAATGACCCAAGAGAAAAGCAAATCGAAATAAAACAGTCGGGACATATTTTTATGGGTGCGGATTTGTGAAGGCTCTTTTTTGTTCTTACAGTTCAAAGTATATGAATCTCCGATATTCTTTTTTATTTATGGTGCCTACGGCAACATTCGAACTTGTTTTATTGTGTTCGATTTTCGTTGCGTAAAGGCTGGGGGCCGAACATCGAGTAGTTTTAAGTGTTCGTCTGCGGTTTACGACACCTTCCGCTATTTCTTTTCAAAAACAAAGCAGAAGTCTGCCTTCATGAGGTCGTGTTGGTTTCTTTTCCGCTTGACAATGTCAAAATGGTGCATTCATGTTCTTTTCGTTCAGAGAAATAAATTGCTAGGCCTATTGTATTATTAACCTTGTTTTTATTGGGCCCGCCCATGATGGCTGCTCGTTCTTCTCAGGGTACCACAGGGCCGCCAAATGCATAAATACCGTTGGCACTAAGATCCACGCATGCCTCCAAGATCTCAAGGGCACTCTGCAGAGGGCGGTAATCAAAGCTCCCGCCAAGCAGCTCGTACCCTATAATTGCTGGTGAGAAAAAGTGGTTTACACTTTCCCGCACGTGCATTCGGTCGAGTGGATGAAAGATGTACCCGCCTTCAGAAAGATAAGGAAGTTGTCTGATATATATGTCAACTATAGTTCAGATACCACCGAACTAAGCTCACCGTGCAACAACGCAGCTGCCAGCCGCAATAACGCTGTTCTGATTTTCTACGCTTACTATGCCTAGCATCGCTCTTTTGAAGCGTTAATATATGAAAATTTGTTGGCTATGGACCGAAGTATAGAAACCAGAACTAAGTCGAATTTCGGCAATATAGAAATCTCATTCATGCTACACCAGGTGTGATATGGAAAGGTACCCAGCAAAGCCTTGAAAACTTGCTTGCATATCCTATGTAAAATAAAAAACTAGACATATTCGGCTAATGTAGAAATAAAAACGTAGTCAACTACACTCGTCACAGTCACTCACTGATAGCCATGGCTATGAAGAGATCGTAGGTTGACGTCAACCTAAAGTATGGTAATAATGAGAGAATCATTAGCTCCTCCGCCAAATGAGATTGATCTTATGCAACAGTGGACATTAAAGAGTATAAATGTGCTGGTTGCTATAGACATATTAAATTTGAGATTGCAGGTGAAATAGCACAAATACGCATTAGACGACAAAACCTAGTGTTGTGTTATTTTCTGTCCTGAATGTGAGTACGATTTCTCTGTTACTCAAGATCTTTGATGGTGGAATGCAATGAGAGAGTTCCACATTGAATACACTCTAGCTAATTTATTTCTCCTGCTAAAGCGCAATAGTGGGTTAATCGTTTGTTTCTTCGCCGCCTGCGACCTAAACCTGCTACTCGCATACTTGTTTGCGCGGAAGCATCTCAATGCCAATAATTACGCACAACTATTTTTTTTGTTTCACTGCATTTGCAGCACAATCATTCTTATGCGCTATTTTAAATGCGTAGTCTTCTGAACAATACTGAGATACCTCTATAGAGTTTCATGTCCAAAAGTGCCCAATACCTAAAGTTGATGACATGGACCAAATTATCTCCATTATTTTTTCATTAAATCAATGTGCTCATCTTACATATAAAGCGTATCATGCAGCACCGCTACACTTTCTTCATGTACTAAACCTTCGTGTATTTTTCAACTGGTGTTTAATTGGATTTCACTCAATTGACAGAAAAACTTTAAATTGTCAGTTCACGTATCTGCATTTTCTTGATATTTATTAATGATTTACCTAACTCAGTCTCTTCTCAAATAAGACTTTTCGCTGACGATTGTGTGATTTATCGCAAAATGTATAGTAATGACGATCGCCTAGTCCTTCAGTCAGACCTCGACACAGTAACAGCATGGTGCTCTACTTGGCTTATACAACTTACCCTTTCTAAAACAAAATTTGTGTGTTTTACTAACCGAATGTCCATACCGAAACAGTGTATTCTTTAAATAATACTCCAGTAGAGTTGGTAACCACTTATAAATGTCTTGGTCTTCATCTTCTTTCAGATCTAACATGGAACCACCATATTAACCTTATTCTTGCATCCGCTAATCGGTCTTTAGGTCACTTAAAACATAACTCAAGGCATGCTCCCTCCCACCTCCGATTACGTGCTTACACCACTCTTATTTCACCTAAAATTCAATTTGCTTCGGCTATTTGGGACCCTCACCAAGCATTCTTAATAAGTAACATCAAATCATTGCATAATCGCGCAGTTCGCTTTATCTTCTCGAATTATTTACATCATATCAGCATCACAGCCTTCAAGAAACGCGCCGACCTTCAAGATCTATGTATCCGTCATTAACGTGCAAGTTTATCACTTTTTCATAAAATGTATTACCATCCAACGCTTCAAATTAACTCTTTTTCTTCACCGTCTTAAATTTTTGACCGCCGCGACCATCCATTTAAAGTTAAGCGCTTGTCATGCCGTACATCTAACTATGCACACTCATACCACGTACAAAACTGCCTGGAACGGTCTGCCTTCACATGTTGCTAAAGTTACTGATGCGGATAAATTTTATAATCTATTGGCTGCCACTACCTCTGCTTAATCTTTTTGTGTTCACTGTTCACTTACCAGTGAATCAGGCTTCTGTCTTTATTTCCGTTAATGAGAATTCTCGTTTTGTTTTTGTGCCGTTATTTGTGAGACATTGTATAACTTATATCAACGTTACTGTCTGCCGCTCTGTTCAAGTTTTTTTTTGTGTTTTTTTTTTCCTTTTAAGCTTCAATGTTTATTTTATGTTTCGCATTTTTGCAAATATATATATGCTTTATTTGTTTTGTTGTTTCTTGTAATTGTGGTTTATTTGTTTATATTTGATTACATGCCTATATCCCCCCCCCCCCACCCTATGTAATACCCTCGAACGGAGGGCCTTAATGGGTATGTTATAATAAAAATAAATAAATAAATTCCTGGCAATAAACTAACGTTACGTAACCGACAGAGCAGATGAATGCTTGCAAAACTATTTGGCCCCTTGCAAAGCTTGCCCAAAACAAAACTTTAAATAGCAGATATTTTAAAGCAATATTGATCCAAAAGGGCGATGGACTTGATACAAAGTATTTCGCAAATAATTACCAGCATGCAGGACTTGGCTCTCGCGATGCATGTACTCAACCACGCTGCGTATCTCTGCGCTGCGGCCCTTTTAAATGTGCACCTTGATTTAATTGTGCATAAGTGCCAGTAAACAAGGAAATTTTTTGCTTATAACCTCAAAAGGATATAAATCTCACTAGAAGCAAACGATCTACAGGAACGTCTATGTGGCTTTTTCATTAAAATGCCAAGAACCGCGATCCAACAAGGAGCCATTTCTATAAGCAAAACGTCAAATCCGACAGCTGAAGTTGGTTCCCAAAAAGTTAATCACCTTATTTCAAGACTAGCTTTACACATTTGGAAAAGCATTAAGCGCTTTTTTCCTACTGTGCAAGCAGCATCGATAGAGTCGTTACGCATTGCAGCCATAGGGCCGGTGACCGTTTGCCTGATTCTTCTGCAGCTAACTCGGTCCTTTGCTCGATAGGTAAATGCACCCCGTGACTTGACGCAACGGCTCTTGCTTAAAAGAATTGATATAAATTACACAGCTGTATCTTAATCGTCCGATCATCCTACATATTCCTGGTTAAAAGAAAATGACCTGAATAGCAATCTAATTTTGGAAACATCAGCTACAATTCGTTCACGAAAATAATGGCATAATAAGACCAAGACTAAACTAAAGGATAATAAAACTCTTGCCTAAATTGTTGGGCTGGTATCTGAAACCTAAAAACATAAATATTCGTGTATGATTATAAATTTTCCAAACTATGGGCCCTCTTTTTAAAACTTTCTGTATAACCATACATTTGTGTTCACTTTTGAATAAACTTTGACCTGTCGCGATTGATAAAGCTTCGCAAGCAAATTCAGCTAAGATGCAAAAGATACGTTGACTTGCAAACATATCACACAAGTGGAACAATTAGAATGAGCGCTCAAAAGCCTCACTCATAAAAAGCACTTAGATCGGACCCGCGCATGACGTCAATTGCTTGAAAACTGACACTGAGAGCGGACATCAATGGCAAATGCTTCAGTTTTAGGTACGAAACTGTAATTTAAGTCGTTGATGCATTCGCGTCCTAGTGAGCCCTACCTTCCCAGCTATAATCTAAACTGACGGCTAACGGAGCGCCCTCTTCTTCTTCATCTTTGCTCGACAGTGCTTACGGAGAGATGGTCGACTGCATCGGCAAGGCTCTGCTACCATGCGAAGGTGTGAACGCAAAGGACTACCTCTTGGGTTTGATGGACAGGGTTATTGGCAGGACGCTAAAATTGGTGTGCACCAACTATCCCAAGGGATCATCGGCCTGCAGGGCGCTGCCCAAGCTAGTTCCTCTGGGCCCTAAGGACCGCAAGGTGGACAATTACATCGAGCTCTTCATCAAAGCAGCTGCCACTATCGAATCATAGTGCGGGGTGTCCTCGTTGTTCTCAGAATGTCGGGATCCGGCTAGTACACTTGATAGGAGATTTTGTGATGCAGTTGTGCCATTACTGCACTTTCTCTGCGCCATGATACGGTGTGTGGAATCAGATTCAAGATGGCAGTCTCTGTGTAGTATCAAAATCTACACTGGGGAAGCTCTTCTCTCGATCGTAAGCTTTCATCCATGAATACGGGAGATGCGCAAATGCCTAATTTTATTCTGATAAAAATAGTGCTGCGCTCACATCCAGGTCAATAGCTGATATTTCATGAGATGCTCAGAACCCAGCTTTAATCCTACTACATGACAAAGAACAGCCCTCCTACATAATCATTTCTTGGTTTTTAGGTGTCTCAAGCATCACCATCTTCCGATAACATCTTCAACATGTTTGGCTTTGCTCAGGTATTGTTTTATGTGTGTCGTCCATCTAGATGCTCCAGCGCTCGGCATAGACAGATTTTACTGTTATGTTACGTGATATGACTGTGACGTGATGTGATATGACATGTCTGTGATGTGACTGTACTGATTTCACCCATCTCTCTCTTACCAACAACTTTTCTATCCACTCACCCCTTTCCCCCAATATAGGGTAGCAAATCGGTTTCTTTTATCAGTTAACCTGCCTGCCTTTCCTCCTCATCTTTCGTCTCCTCTTCTCCTCCCCCTTTTGTAAAAACCTGTAGTAAAGGGTCCTTCAAGGGAAGCTGTTTTCAAATTGCATGAAATTCGATGGTTGGAAACAAGGGGTATTGTTAATCAGTGTGTAAATTCTTTTTCAGTTTTGTTGATAAAAAAAAAAACAGAAATCGCTTGTTTGAAAACACGCCACGGTCACGCCCTCGTCGCTGCTGGGAGCGGCGGAGGCGGGGCGTCGAAACTGGGAAAAAGGCGGCTATAACGTCAATTTGGGAATGCCGGCCGGCCGCCTAGGCCGGCGGCTCGTTTTGCACACTTGCTCCGCTCCGTCCCGCGATTTAGGGATTTACGGATCAGCGCTGTCTGCTGCTGATGCCATTTGTTTTCTTCAGTTCTATAATCCTCTGCTGAAGGCTCCGCGTGTTCAAAGATCCTATGACGTCCACCAGCAGATACGCAGCTGTTGCGGAGTGACGCTCCGCGCTGTTTAGCGCCCTCCGACTATTGAGCCTCTTTTGCTCAGTTGTAAAATAAACGTCGCTCAATGTTCGAACATTGTTTTTTTGTGTCATTAGAAAACAAGCATTCCTGTGAGTGCGTGAAGCAACTGGTGGCTATAAGCCCGGCTTTCCTTTGCGCGAACTTTGGTGGTCCAGGGTGCTTTATAGTCTCCCAGAGGATAAGAAATTTCCGGCGCTGTGGGCCTCTATCATGAAAAGGAAAAAATAATCTTGCCTTTGGAATCAGCTGTGTTTTGTACTGATGATTTCATGCAGATGACTATAATCGAATCTTGGCAGTGATTCCTGCCATTTGGGATTTTAAATTAGATCAGCACAACTGAAGTCCGCGGCCGTTCTGTCATTGTTCCCGCACCTTGTTAGGTCAATACCACTTCTGCATGGCTGGCTTAACCGAGAATACCAAATTAAAAAGTTAAAACGCGATTCGCGGCTCACTGTTGTTACACAGCTCGCCGCCCTTCTCGGCTACGTCAACAATTACCAATTAGGTACAGCAAACCAAATTAATATGATCGGGTAGAATGAAACTGTATTTGCATTAGTCATTTATAACACAGTGTCTGGATTGCCGTGCAGCTCGCGCGGCAACAACGCGCTCAAGCATCGTCCAAACGCAGCACTGCCTCCACATTCCGTGCCGACCGCGCCTTCCGCAAACTGTCCGTGGATCCCTGGCGCTAGCGTCAAGAAAGCGTGCTCTAATTTATTGCTGTCTTAAATAATAAGCGCAGGGATAACGGAATGTTAATAATTAACTCTTATGAGGCCCCGCACCGAGATGCTGGTAGGATAAATGCGACACAAGCAAGTTTCTCTTCACAGCCGTGTAGCGGCAGTCGCCGGTGCCGTTGCTGCTCATCCGATCTTCTTGTACGCATATATTAGCTTATCTTCTGAGGCGGCGCCGTGAGAAATGATATTTTCATTTCGTTGTGAGACAAAGTGATTTACAGCAGGCAGTTCCCCGAGTAGCCTGTTTACTATACAGCGCTGCTCAATTTCCAAGCGTCGTTTGCTGTGGCACCGATCCTAAACAAAATATAGGCCTAGCGACGACCAGGGAGTGCGCTCGCCCATAGCGCTCGTCCGCCACGCTCGCTGCCTGCACCGTTCTGGTAAGCTCGCTTGATCCGGCGCATCACCGAGGCGGGGCCGAGATAAGGCGAGAAATATGATAAAGATGACTTTGGAAGGCTGAGTGTGGACATGATAATTTATAAAACAAAGTATAATTACTGATTCCATGTCGGAGAAAGCTTGCCGTGCCAAAAAAGGTAAGCGTATTGCAACATACTAGCGTTCTACCGAAAGAGCTGAATCGCGCACACCTCAAGCGCGTCAGCTATTTTCTGTACAGCCGCCACAGATTTTACACCTCGCACGACGACCGCCTTCCGCATTAGAAACAAGCTCTTTCGCCTCGTCGTACCCGTCCTCCGCTCGTCCAGCTTCCTGTGTCGGCGGCATCCGTCCGCCAAGCAAATAAAATGCTCCACCAGTGGCAATTAAAATGCGGTCGCATGCGAAATAGCATCGTCTTTACAACTTTTGGTTTCCGCCATAAATATGGCCTGGATAAATGGAACGCCAACCGCAACAGTTACATCCGGGAAGACTAACCGGTAGCAGGGGGCGCAGTGGACAAACACACATAGAAATGGACATACGCTTACAGAGAACTGAGACGACTGAGAAGTAAAACGAGACAGCGCTGAAATCTGTCGTTCGTGCTTGGGATATGTTAAATTTCTATTCAATTTTTCATCATCCAGGTATATAAAATACTGGCCCTCGTATGAGTTTGTAGTGTTATATAATTGTTTCTGGCAATTTGTCTGCGTGATGTGAGACAACCATGCGATGTTAGTAATGGCTGGTGTCGAGTCGTCTTCTTTTTTTGGTGATTTCTTGTACAGCTGTGACACAAATGCAATCATTCAGATTGCATAAGATGCTTACGATGTGATGTCATGCCAGTCTGCACTGCTAGAAGTTGTACATTGCGGTCGCTTCTTGCACCTCCTAGCTAATGTCTGCATTTACATCATACGTCAGTGGGGCATTCATGTGAAGAAGCACTTCGGTTCACAACTGAGATGGCGCCTCGCCCAGATACGGGATTGATATGCCACGATGCGTGCTTGTTAAAATGTCCGCAGTGGGGCTATATTTGATTAATAACAAACTAGATCCCTCCATAGTTTTTAGGCATCGCTGTCTTCCTATATATCTGTTTTCCCTTTGTGCGTGCGTGCGTGTGCGCGCGCGCGCGCGCGTGTGTGTGTGTGTGTGTGTGTGTGTGTGTGTGTGTGTGTGTGTGTGTGTGTGTGTGTGTGTGTGTGTGTGTGTGTGTGTGTGTGTGTGTGTGTGTGTGTGTGTGTGTGTGTGTGTGTGTGTGTGTGCGTGTGTGCGTGCGTGCGTGCGTGCGTGCACTACATTAGTTTTCTTTTTTATACTATCTCGGCTTTCTCACCCGTTTCGTACGGCGGCGATCTTCGAAAGTAAGGTTCACAGTCTCACGGCGGACTCGGAAGTCCTCTTTCCCGATCCACTGCAAGCAAGGGAAGGCATTAGACTATTTTTACACTTTCCCTACCCCCCTTATCAGTACATCCACTGCCGTGCCTGTCATGCCACGTTCAAGCAGCGTATCCTGACATGCCTAAAGCCACTGTTTCTAATTAAGCGTCCCTGTGAAGCTTCTCCTGCACGTAACTTCTGCCTTCAGCGTATACTATTGCCAGAAGGCATTTGCGGCAGGTCGCATTGGTTGTCCATTCAGCCCTGCGTGTCTTTGCGCCTACATATCTTCTCTCTTTTTCCTCTCCTCGTCCACCTACACTCCCATATTTCTCTCAATCCTAAATAAATGTTCGCCTGTCCATCGGCTCATAGCGTGTGCCGTCTCGTATTTATTTGGTCCGTACTGCGCTCTATGTTGTGACTTAATAATGTATGGCGAATTATAACGCCTTTGAGACTTTGGTAGCGTTTCTTAGCCAGCAAAGTCTTTATCCCTGGCGTCAAACAAAACATATCGCGCAATGAAGTTGTGCAAAAAATGCCAGAAACGTACACAGGCATCCCCTTCTCCCCTTCATCGCTTTCCTTTAAACAGGTCTTTTCTTTTTACCAAACTAGCCTCCTTTCTGCACAAGACGAATCTATGAACTCGGGAGTTGAGGCACTAGTAGCTGTCCCTTTAAAACGGCATTGTTTACCGACTGCCTCATTTTTTGAGTCCGTGCATCACAGAAAAACGTTTGTACTGTTATTGCGGTGCGCACTGCCTTCAACGAAACCAAGAAGAACCAAAATTTCTCATCTAGAACATACTCTTTGCTTGAACAACGTGCCTGTGCAAGTTGATGTATTTATTTTATTTATTTATTTCAAGATACTGTAGGCCCTATGGCAAAAACAGGAGGGGCATAAAAGGCAACAATCACACACACACAAAGTAATACAACACAGCACAATTCGGCGGGCACAAAGAGATGAAAATGGTAATAATAATAAAAATACGAAATTGGACAGCTTACAATTTAAAAAGTGGTCAATTAATACAACAGACAGCACCATTTGGCGTGAACAAAGGAAACAAAACTATAATAGTGTTAATAATAGTAAAAGTGGAACAGCCTAACCAAGCAAATGATCGGACAGCGCCTTGCTAAAATTACTATTTTGGAAGAGACATTCTGGCAGCAAAGTCTAATCGGTGATGATCCGAGGGCAAAACAGTACACTAATGAGTCGTTCGGGCAAAGACATGTTGCAGCGTGTGTTTCCTTGTCTGTCGTGTTCGTCCGGCTGTAGTAGGTTGGACAAAGTTAGGTATTGGAATATTTACTTCCTGTAACAGAATCTTTCCAATTAACGAAATTCGGTTTATTTTGCGCGCATACGTAGTAATGATGAAAGCCCAATAAACGCCGTCAATGCCACTGCGGTAGGAGATTTTGATGACAAAGAAAGCATAAGCATTTTTGATACTTTTTACCATAATATTCGAAGGCCAGGCCACTGAGAAAGAAATGGGTCTATCCGTCACACGAAGCGGCTACAAACACCAGTGTGCTTTAGCCTAGGTGTCGGCAGACTGTTGCCTAGCGTTGACGCAGGTTCTTTCCCTAGCAAAAGAGCTTGTAAAGAAAGCTAGTGGTTTGTGAGAAAAACGCGTATTAGTTATGTTAGTTTTCACTGGATCCCACCTGCATTATTACCGGACCAATGAACCCCCTTACATCTTTAGTTACATACTTCTCTTATAGACTGTAGCATCTCTTTCATTGATATATCTGTGGATTGTAAGAGAAAATGTCAGACCAGTAGAGAAATCAATGCATATTATAGACTGGCGCATATTTTTCTTGCAGAACAGTACATATTGGTTGAAGGATGGCAGTTGGGGAGAATATTTAGGGTCCTCCTGAAAGTAGGCAGCTGGAAAAAAACAAGGACATGGAAGGGGACAAGACAAGCGCAGGATCAGTGAGTTGGTGATCCCAATTGCCCTATATTGCTTCATTTCTCATATCTGAAACAATTTAATCATCATGCACTCATCTTAACATTTGTTACACATTGGCGTAGCCTACAATCTTAACCTCAATAACAATTAATAACCCTGATACAAAAAAATAGTGGCGCTTAACGGGCCGCGAAAAACGTGCGCGGATTCAACAAACTGCATACGGTTGACGCCCCAAGACGCGGATAGCTCTAAATACTTCTGCTTGATGCTGCTGCGGAGGAATCACTGAACGACGAGGAAAAGTGCACCATTCTGTTGGCTCCAGCTGAATCCCAATCACCACCATGTGCAGAGAAAAGCTTTTAAATTGATGGAAAAGGCGAACGTCCAAGCAATCGCGGCCACCGAAGCAAGAGGAGTCGACGCCGAGAACGCGACGAGACCGGCTGCCGCAGATCCTCACGGTCACGAGGTGTCGCAGTTTATCGGCAGCGGAAAATGCTAAGGTTTTTTTTCTCTCTAACTTCTACAATTTCAGAGCGAACAAGAAAAATGAATGGCTATGCTTTCCCCCATGCGGGACTCTTCATACCTCCACAATAGGACGACGGTAGGTGGCCGTTGTTGCCGTGGATGAAACGTTTTTTTTTTTTTTTCTAGGTTGGTTTTAATGTGCTTTATGCATAAAGCACACATGAAAAGCACACTAGTTTTTTGGTTACGAGCATATTTTAGCTGTCTGGTAAATCCTTACACACAATCTAGCGAAGCAGCGTTAGTTTGCCGTCACCACAAGGCAACGTTGGTAAGTTGTTTTGCCTTTGCGTGGTCCCATTATCGTTCAAGTCAGTTCGGTGCCTTGCATTTACCCCTTACAGCCATTTTTAGAAGTGGCATTGCAGCGAACTTTCAGCTTTCGATCAGGTGCGTGTACATCAGTTATAGCATCGGGATGACGCTTATACTTTTTAAGTGTGTATTGTGACATAGCTTTGCAAAGACCGTTCAAGGTTATCGAGGGTTCAGTTATCTCCCCCTTCTATCTCAAAGGGGAAACCCCAGTTTTCTGGTCCTCGCAATCTCAAACAATCTGACGAAAAACTAGTACCTGTCCGGGTCACCAACCAATGAACACCTGGTGCTCTGAAGCATTCCCGTGATAGTTCGTCCACAACGCCGACACCCTATCACCTGATGAACGTCGCTGTCGCGTTGGAATCCTATCCGAAAGGGCCCGGTCGGGGAAAAAACGCGAGAGGGTTCCGAGTGATAAATGATCGGTATATTGAGTGCAATTCACAGACCTGGACTACAGAAAGCATATAATAGAACTATCCGCGCATTGTACGCGACATGACTGCGGGCAAACTAAAAGTAGAAACTTATGCACTGATTATTGCATGTCTCGGTGAACTCCAGTTCAATGCGACAGCCCTAACGAGAGCTGCAATATCTGTTGTGGATATTTGAGATAATCAAATTTGTAAGTGGCTGGCCTATGGAAACTTATGCACATGTTTGTTAGTATAATCATGGAATGCTTAGAGGTCGGAGAAGCCAGCAAAATATGTAGTATGATGATTTTTTCACTTCTTCTCCATTTCGTACAATGACCACAGCTGACCTGTGAAGGAAAACGCCACAGCCACGTCAAATACATCTGCAAATTATTGCCGACGAAACTAATTTTGAGGAAATTGCCTTAATTAATTTCACAGTGGAAGGAATTTTAGAGATATCCGAACGGTTGTTGGCGATCGAACTATGATAAACGAATCGTACCATGGTAATTTCGAAGCAGGCAGTGGTTTCCAT
Organism: Amblyomma maculatum; assembly: GCF_055883805.1. Lineage (NCBI taxonomy): Eukaryota > Metazoa > Arthropoda > Arachnida > Ixodida > Ixodidae > Amblyomma > Amblyomma maculatum. The sequence continues at coordinate 119,358,766 of NC_139353.1, forward strand.
TTGTGACCTTAGCACTCAAGGAGAACCGCATATAGCTGTGCGCAAATAATATAAGCTAGAGGGAGTTGCCGACACAAAGCCGCCGCGGAAAAATTCAATAATCGCCGATAGGAAAGCCTTCTCCCATCTGTGCCTCACATGTATCTCGTCTCAGGATTGTCCACTTTTGGAAGTTGGCCCCATCACTTTGAAATTGCAATTAAATCGTGGCAGAGCTTGGCTTGTCGCTGAATTGGCTGTATTGTGCTATTTTTAATGATACTTTCAGTAGACCAGTCCTTTTATTTGGTGTCTACTATAGTGATATTTCCTTTCGTCACTTACTAACAGGCTGAACTTCGCTGAATTTTGATTTGTCCAGACACTCAAGTTTGCCAATACGGTATACGCTTTCACAATCGGCACGAGATCATGCCCCCAGTTCAAGAATATATACGTACTAGATGAGCATAGTTTTTCAACGCTTTCGTACATTTAAAACGTTATTAACGGAATGGCAAACCACTCCACACAGTGCAGCACTGTTGTGTTTTTTTTTTTCGTAAACGGAGGTGGATACATTTGTCAAAGAAGCGTATCGACGGTGACTTGGCGCCATCGATCACCAATCTGCACATGACATCAACATTCATATTTTGCGAAACGCAAATTATGAATTCTAAAATTAGCAAGCTTCGACACCGACTCTGCTGTAGAAACGAAGCTATCCGCTCGTAACCGCCCCAGAGCAGTCGCGCCGCGCCGGTGTCGATGAGAACTAGGTGCATCCCGCCTGCTTTGTGCGACGCGACGAGCCGCACCTGGTGAACTATTAAACGGCCATGGAGTGAGATTATGCGAATTACGGTGATTATGCGAGCGCCAAAGTGCGTGTATGTGAAATAATATCTGCTGCGTCGGAGGCGAAAACATGGGGGCAATCCACCTATCACGTCATAACCTTGAAGGAGGAGCTAAAGTGGCTTCCCATTCTTTCTCAACCACGCTACCTGACTTTGTGATTTATATACGGCAACTTGTGATAACGCATCGTCGGATCTTAACTTGCATTGGCGCTCCACAGTTGGCACACAGCAGCTTCTCGGCATAGCGGCAGATACGCTAATGGCTCTGCTGGCACCTACACCGACCAAACACGTGCGCGAAACGTGCAGAGTCAGATAAAGCAGTCACAATGAAGACACGCATAAAACTACTAGTGGACTTCTTCAGCGGCGTCTTGCGTAAGGCGCCTCGTCCCGGTGTACTGGCGCCCTCACGCAGATTGACGGCGAAAACTGTACACCATCGCATCGCATCACGCCCTCGCCCAGCTATCGAGACCCGACGCAACAGGCAGCCTACCCATATTCCGTTTCCTTTAGGCTGCCATGAATAAGCGGTTCGTCACTAACCTTATGACTGGGCGTCTAATGGCTGGTAGATTTTGTTATCGAAAGGTGCTTTTATCGCTTAATATGACAAGATGGCCAATTTGAAAAACGTGCGTTGTGCAAGCTTTTTTAGAAGCGACCATTTCTACCATTCTTCGTCGGCAGCAATCTTCTACCACAAATGTCCGCGGGAACAAATTATTTTTTAGAATTCGCGCAATACACCTCACAAAAAAACGATCAGTTCTTTCCTCCCAAAAGTTAAGACAATTTCAGTTTCTTTAATCGCCGTGGCTGAAACGGGTTTTATTATTTAGCCACTGTTCCTTTGATTGCCTCTCGGTGCATTCTCCTGATTGATAGAAAAATACAAGTAAACGAAGCTGCATTTCGTGCTAATGATCGGACAAGGCAGGTTCAGTCATTAATGACTTTACATGAACGCTAGTTTTACACTCACAGTAGCTATAACCGACAGTCCTTTTTTATCAGAGCCTACAGCCAGTTAGAAAGGACGTATATGATTATCCAGCTCCAGTTGCATTCTCTGTAAGTAGAGGCCATATGGAGGCAACGTTTTCGATACTTCTTTAAGGTTTCAATTGCATACGCTAGGGATGCAAATTGTGTCGAAGAAACAAGATTGTATTAAACCAAAATAGCCTTTCAGGACTATCCAAACGTTTTTTTTTTTTTTTAGTTTATTGAGAGAAATTATTCAGGGTCTATATTTCTACCCATCTTTTACCGTCCAGGGCTCTTTTCTCTATGGGGTTAAGTAAAGTACCCTCGCATATTCCTCCTACTTTTCCCTGTACTACTGCTACTCTATATGTGGTCCACATTTCCAGTCATGTGCTGATGTCCGCGCACTCTACATTAATGCCTTCGTAAAGTTGCGGCGCCTTTCAATACCTAACTTGTGAGAATTGGAAGCAGCAGTACTTTCGTATATAAAAAGGAAAACGCTGATTGAAGCTCGCTGCATCCTCTGTGTACTTCCCAGAACCTAATTTAGTTTTGCCGTTCGCTAATAACCCTCATGAACGTATCCACTACCAACTTGATCCATTGAGGCTCAGGAAATTGTGGAGACTATAATGCTGCCGCTAACAATTTAAAACTTTATTGCTTTTCAACAGCCATGGGGCGTTAGCCCTGGCATCGCTGCGTTGGCATCGACTGTCCCGCGGCCTCAAGCCGAACGTCTCCGCTTCTTACGCCCTACAGTCTAAGGTCCTTTCAATATTTTCGCTTTGTCACCCGCTGAACTAGAATCGCCATCTCCTTTTTAGTGTCAGAGCACTTCATAAGCCAACCGCGAATCAAATGTGAAGCCTCTACCGAATGCAGGGGCGGGGGAATCTTGGGAACCGCGTGGATTCGGGCACCGGTATTCCAGGCAAAAAACGATTACAGAAGCTGTAGCCGTTGCCGGAGCCCTATCACTCCGCGTTTTGGACTGCAACGCACTCTCACGCTGTGAATTACAAATCGTTAGCTACACAAACTCCTAGCTGTGCGCAAAACATTTCTCACGTCCTATTCGTTTAAACCACTTTGAACATACAGTTAACCACCCTTGAAAACAAGTAAGAATGCAGGACAAAGAAATCAACCTGGGGCAATAAAGTTATCTCACATTTCCAGCTAGGAAAGACGACTTCATTTCTTGAGACCGGCTTAGGCCTCGAAACAGCCCCAGACTACGCACATTTCAACGCTTTCACTCTTTTTCTGTTAAATGAAACTATGCGTCGTGCAAAAGGAGGGACCATTTATTTATTTATTTATTTTTGTAATAATTCATGTGCTTGTAAATAAAATAAATGGTTGCGTAGCTTGTTTAGCAGATGCACATCTTCGTCCTCCCTGCAGCCTCTACGCCACCTGGAACCATGATCCAACGTCAGAGGCGGATAAACGGAAAAAGAAACGAGTCTTTACAAGATACGGTCTAGCATTGAATCGAGGGCAAGCGCCGCTACTTCGACGTGAATCGACCTAGAGGCTCGTGTTTCCTTTGGCACGCTAATCAGCAATCAGCGGTTGAAGCGCGCTCCACCAAGGGGGATCGCTATAACCGCATCTCGAACGTGAGAGAGCTTCGCACCGTTCAGAAGCCTTGAATGCAGTCCAAGAGATTTTATTTTTTTATCGCGGCCTGATGCCGTGCGAAGCAACGTTCGTGCGTGCTGATTGTGAAACGTGTGCGTAGTCGAGAAGGAACGCTGTGGTGTACGCACTTTCTCTGCCTAGTTTCTTATTCTTCGAAATTGGGTATAGTTCATTGGACGTTTTTCTTTTTACGACGGCGGTTTCGATATCCTGTTAAGAGAACAAGTAATGTCATTGCCGACCAGTTGGTACTGGATCGGGCGCAGCGACGAGCTGCGAGAATGCTGCCGGGAAACACCGCTGCTTTAGTGCTGCTGCTGGCGTCCCTTATAGGTAAGCCAGCTTTGCAGCGCCTTGTGCGGTTTATCTGTGGTACAGTAGGCCTCAAATGCAGGCGTATCTCATCAAATCACAACTATGAATTCTGGTGAGACTAGCGCATTTTGTTTATTCCATATTCTTCCTAACCTTTGAAGGCCGGTCACAAAAAGTTAATGAAGAAACTTGGTATAGGCATACATGGGCATACTTCGTGAAAAGTGGGAAGCACGATGCCGAAAAAGTAGCGGGTGTTCGCTACGCTGGAGCGACACTACATTTGGCGTAGGTCAGGTTTTGCGTGGTTACACACTAGCATTTTCTCCGAACACTTGGTAAAAAAATGTTATAGATAATACAGCTGAATATCTAGAAGATATGTCTGTATTCCTTGGAATATATGACGTCACAGTATGCATCTCCTTATGTAGAAACTACCTCAACGATTCAGTTTTTCGGTAAATGTTTTGTCTAACTTCTTTTTTATTACACACTTACATTGTAAACAAAGTAGCAACTTTCAAACTAATAGCGTAGTTCAATATATACAATATATGCAGTTAAAATTTCTATGATACCGAAGTCATACGCTGAACTTCCAAATTATGGAAGTGCGTCCTAGTATTAATTGTTTTCGACTGCAATAAACAGCGAATCGTTGTCTGTGTTTTCCAAAAACCATGTCAATTAAAATGTCCTAAAATGGCAATGCTTTCTCTCAAGTCGTGGCTCGTTTGAGGTTGCTATGCGTTTTCAGCCGGGGCCGCGACGACGAAGTAATGGGATAAATATAGCAGAAAGGCTTTTCGGTCCACGCTAGGCTGAAATTTGAAGATGGAGGCCGCGCCCCCTACAGGTGGGTCAACTCGGGGAACTCGACCTTTTTCAAAACGTGCAATGAGCAGCTATGTATATACCTGGCCGCTGTTGTTCCCCCCTTGCACATGCCCGCTTTCATAGTGCGTGTGCACTCATTGTAAGCTTGACGTCTGAAATTGGAATAAAGCAGAAAATTATACCGAACCTAACATTCTGATAAATGCAAACACTTTTACAAAACGTTTCTACCTTCATCGTGAGGGAAATCAATGATTTATTCTCAGAGAATTCTCCATGGAGTCTTCAAAAGCTAAGAAATATGCACAACATGTTAGCTTTTTTTTCTTGCACAAAAAACTAAATACTTTTAATCTGTGCGCAGTTTTTTCATCGTGCAGTGCATCTGGTCTGTTGCATATCCTTAGAGTATTGATTGCCAAACTGCAAGATAGTGTTTGCAGCACTCAGCCAGACGTGAAAAAAGTACGGAAGATCGCGAACACACAACGGCTAACTGTAAGTTTATTTATACCTTAAAAAAATTCTGTACCACCCGGTTGAACATTGTCAAGCTTTGCCGAACAATGAAAGAAAGGAAAAAGAGAAGTTCAGAACATAGGATGCCATCCGCGCGTAACTGTTTACGTGAAAAAGATGACGGCGGATAAGATCCTTGGTCCATGGCCATAGCAGTCGACCACCGTTGAGGCATACAGGGCACTACTTAGTTTCCTAACAGCCACCGGCTTGTGTGACAAACTTTGACTGTGCGCAACGTCTTCTATCTCTTCCCCTCTTTAATACCCTTATCACTTTTCCTCAGTGTAGGGTAGCCAACCAGAGGCCTTTCTGGTTGGCTTTCCTGTCTTTCATCCTCATTCCTATCTATGAGTTAACAAAACGATGTTGCCAAATACTTGCAGGGGAAGCTCTACCTGCTTCCTGTTAACGACCTATTTCAGGTACAAAACAGGAAGAGAAATTGGCCAGGTTTTTGAGCGCCGCTGGCAACACTGTTGATGTTTTTTTGTAACTGCTGCCAGTTTACCTGAAATCAACCCTTGCAGAGTAGAATGGGTATCGCTCTATTCAAAGGCAGAGAATTTGTATAGGATCATGGATTGCCCTCGTCGTTATTGACAATTACCTCGCAATGCATGAAAGAGCTCTTAAGGACCGCTTGATTATTCACGTGCTCTAAAATATTCCGGTCGTGGATGAATACCTAGTTCTCTTAGATTCCAATAACGAAGCCATATTACGCAAGGTGCCTCAACATGTCACCTTTATTGTTTATGACGGCACTGGCACCATTTTATTTACACTCTGGAACAACTGAAAAAAAAGAGACGAAGCCAAGACCAGCAAAAGCTTTGCAGTACATGAAGCCAATTAAAAATAAATAGAAAGGAGCAAAAGCTCAAAATTAAAAAAAAAGCTTTTATCATCTGAACAATAAGGAAAACTGGAAAAAAACAAGATCTGAGTCGCAAGGTGGTCCACGCTGGACCGAAGAAGAATAAAAAAAAAGAAAAAAGAAAAACACCAGAAGGCAACATCCAGACCTAAAAATACGGCAAAAACAGGAAACAGAAAAGCATAACACTGGTTCCACTCAACGTGACTCACGAGGGGCCAACAATAATACCCTACGCTTTATCGACCTTAGAATGTTTTTCACACCTAAGCCTGTATTCTTTAAGGAATACATTAAGGAATATTGTACAATCTAGTGAAAGTAATGCCTTGACGAAGTCAATGTGAGCACAAAATTCAGCGTAGCGTTTGCTGAAGTGTGCAGGCTGACTGGGTCGTTCTTGCTTCTGTCGCTGGTAAAATGTTAAAACTTCTGAACGAGCCGATACAGCCCCCTCAGCTGAGGTCTAACAGCAAAATAATGCAGCAATTATTCTTTATATGTAAAAAATTTCTCATAATCTTAAGAGGGTTCGCACGAAGGCAGGCGTTCACGGGATCATTTCGTCCCTTAACTGCCTTTATTGTAAAGTTCTCAAGATGACAAAAAAGACTAAATAAATGTTAGAGAAAGCTCGCAATAAACCACAGGTTATCGCAGGCAAAAACCAATTGACAATAAAATAAAATGGAAAACTCCAACAATAAAATGTCAGAAAAGCGTATTAGAAGCAAACTATGGCACAAATCTCGAGTGGCCCAAGCGAAAAAAAACCAAGGCTGGATCCAGTGTGCCAACTCACTTCACTGTCTGTGTAACTGTGTCGCATGGTAAACGAAACAGCAAAGACACTGGCATTACTGCACGGCAGAAGAATGCCAGCGGAGCATGCGCAGAATACTATATTCCACGATCTCGTGCCAAGGAATACATCGGCCATAGACTGTTGATGTATCAACAAACGATTACCGGAGCAGAGTAATGATTTTTTCGATTCATCGTTTAGAAACGTACCGGTGTCTGCCTTGTCGCACATGCGAAAACAATGAAAAATCTTCTCGTCTCTTGGAACAGACGATCACTCTAAAGAGATGCCGTAATAAGCTTATACGCGAAATAGTTGAAGCCCCCTTGGTCGCGAAGCACAAGGATGAATAAATCAGCAGAGCTCAGACTTTCCAGTAACGAAATTGCATATATCTCTGGTTGTCGCTGATTTTATCTTTGATTTTGCTGGCGTTCTTAACATGGCGTCATTCTATATGATTTGGTTTCGTTTATGAGGTTTAACGTCCCAAAGCGACTCAGGCTAAGAGAGACGCGGTGCTGGAGGGCTCCGGATATTTCGACCACCTTGGGTTTTTAGCGTACACTGACATCGCACGGCACACGGCGCGTTGGTTTTCGCCGCCGCCGAAAAGCGACCACCGAAGACGGGATTCGTTTCCGCATACTTCGGCACTGTTCCCCAGCACCCTATTTCTGCATCACCACCGCTTGGCGCGACATTCTATATATTTTAATTTTTATTTGTATTTTATTCCTGCCTGATTTTTTCGTCGCTCTTTTAGATTGCAACATTTCACATTCAGGCTTCTTTAATTACATTTCATACGACGCCGCATACCCCTCCATGCCTAAACCGATATACTCAAAACCATAACAAGAATGCTCACTAAATGCTCCCTTGACAAAGCCATGATGCACTATGTACGCACGAAAATAAAACATGACAGCAGGCTTAGATTATTTGAAGTAACACCAACGCCCGTGTTTGACAGTGCGAAACGGCTCACTCGACCACAACATATATATCTAAACAAAGTGATAGCAAACGCAGCTTAATTGAAAAGTTGTTTCTCGGTCGACACGAAACACTAAACAGAATACATGCACTTACTGTCAGAAACAGTACTCTGCAGACATAATACATATTATACAGCAATGCGCATCTTTTTCAAGAGGAAGAAACAAAATTACGCATATTCCGCGTGACGACATACCCACCGTAGCACATCAGATACTATGAAGCACCGCAATGCAACATGCCATTGCCACCAATGACAGTGAGAGTGGCCTGTTTCGAGTAGTGTAATAGAGGTCGACTTACAATGCGCAGAGCGGCAGCATGGCAAGCAACGAGAAACCGCTTGTAGAACCGTGAAGAAGCGAGAAACTAGACTCCCATCCCTCCCAATTCTCTAATTACCAAAACATTGCCCAGACATCCCTTAAATTAAATAAAGGCTTTATTTATTCATTAATTATTCTCTTTAATTCTACATGCCCATATCAGCCGCGCTTTTTATTCCTTAATTGGCCTGTATTATTGTTTTGCCATGTTTATAGTTGGCTTTCGATTTTGTTCCATCATTTCCATTACTCTCTCTTTCTCTATGTGTTACTCATTTTTTAACTGTCTTATGTAATCACATGCGGTGTTAAAAAGGTCTTATCAAAAAACGCTCTTTGCACTTTCATTTTTTTAGCCAATGAAGAACTGAAAACATCGTTGATTCTTTCATGCACTATTGTTCCCTGCCTGTTATTAACAGAACTTACAGCATGTTACTTTCATCTCATGCAGTTTTTTTTTCTGTTAATCTTGTGTCAGGCTCATCAATTTATCGATATATAAATTTTTCGATATATAAATTTATCGATATATAAATGCTGTAAGCCGGCGCTTGCTTTTGCAAGCGCCGGCTTTTTTGTCCCATGTTGGCTACATTTTTGCTTTCCTTGCGGGCGTATGTTTTCTGAGGCCATATATGATGTGGGTGGCCGATTGCCGAAATAACGTCGCTGCCGTTCAGCGCTTGTGTGTCTTGTGTGTCTACGCGCTGCAACACACAATAGAAAACCAACTAGCCTGAAAGATTGTCCTCTTCAAACTGCACGATTGTGCATCTAAGAAATTATTCGCCCCTTTTCAAAGGTGCCCTGGTAGTACACACCCTTCTTCAAAATTTCCAGATGGAAACAGTTTGCCATCAAGCGCAGTGTATATTGCGTCGATAGTCAAAGTCAAGATAGTCAAAGTAGCCAAGGAGTTCTATACAGATTTCTACAGCAGCCAATGTAGCCAGGACCGTAACGAGATTGGCGGCAGGGAAAAGCAGTCAGACGTTCCACCAGTGTCGAAGGACGAGGTCAAGAAAGCATTAGAAACTATGAAAAGGGGAAAATCAGCTGGAGAGGATCTGATAACTACAGATTTGCTAAAAGATGGGGAGATATCGTACTAGAAAAACTGGCCACCCTGTATTCGCAGTGCCTGGTGTCATCGATGGTACCGGAACCATGGAAGAATGAAAACATTATCCTCATTCCTAAGAAAGGGGACTCTAAGGACATTAAAAATTACAGACCAATCAGCTTACTGTCTGTTACGTATAAGATATTTACTAATGTAATCGCTATTAGAATCAGGACAACCTTAGACTGCAATCAAGCAAAGAATCAAGCAGGTTTTTGGAAACGGTACTCTACTATCGATCATATCCATACCATCAATCAGGTGATAGAAAAATGCTCGGAATATAACTAGCTCTTATACATAGCATTCATTGATTACGAAAAAGCATTTGACTCAGTTGAAACATCGGCGGTGATGCAGGCATTGCGAAATCAGGGGGTAGACGAGCCGTACGTGAAAGTGCTGGAAGATATATATGGTGGCTGCACAGCAACCATAGTTCTGCATAAAGAAACAAAATTCCCATAAAGAAAGGTGTTAGGCAAGGAGCCATCCCCAGTACTATTCACAGCTTGCTTAGAGGAAGTATTCAGAGACTTAGAATAGTAGCAGTTAGGGATAAGGATAGATGGAGAATACCTCAGTAATTTGCGATTTGCTGATGACATTGCCTTGCTAAGCAACTCGGGGGATCAACTGCAAATAATGATTGATGACCTAGACAGGAAAAGTAGAAAGGTAGGCTTGAAAATCAATATGCAGAAGACTAAGGTAATGTTCGGCAGCCTCGGGAAGGAACAGCAGTTTACATTAGGTAACGAAGTACTGGAAGTAGTAGGCGATTATGTCTACTTAGGACAGGTAGTAACCGCAGATCCGGACCATGAAAAGGAAATAACATAAAGAATAAGATTGGGATGGAGCGCATTTGGCAAGCACTCGCGGATTATGGCTAGCAGTTTACCGGTATCGCTCAAGAGGAAAGTGTACAACAGTTGCATCTTACCTGTAATCACCTATGGGGCTGAAACATGGAGGCTAACCAAGAGAGTTCTACTTAAGTTGAGGACAACCCAGAGGGCTATGGAACGAAAAATGGTAGGGGTAACATTAAGAGATAGAAAGCGTGCAGAGTGGGTGAGAGAAATAACTCAAGTTACCGACATTCTAGTAGAAATTAAGAAGAAGAAATGGACATGGGCAGGACATGTAGTGCGAAGAGAGGGTAACCGATGGTCGCTGAGGGTAACAAACTTGATTCCAAGGGAATGAAAGCGTAGCAGGGGGCGGCAGAAAGTTAGGTGGGCGGATGAGATTAAGAAGTTCGCAGGGGTCAAGTGGATGCAGCTAGCACAGAACCGGGTTAAGTGGCGAAATATGGGAGAGGCCTTCGCCCTGCAGTGGGCATAGTCAGGCTGATGATGATGATATTGCGTCGAACGATGCATTTTACCAAGCTTCTAAATAATACGTAACGCCACAATTAACGTAGGTAACCCCCTGCTCTAATACCCTACTGGCGATGCAGGTATCCCATAAACAACAAAAAACAGGTTCTTCTTTCTTCTGTGCACAACCTGAGCCTATCACACAATAGAACATCACCGTTTGGTCAAAACCCTTTCACACCTTTTCATGCAATAACTGTATCATGCCGTTTCCTACTACCTGCAGGGGAGTGCCGAGCTGCTCTGAAAGCGGATTGCAAACTGGAGACGCTGGGGGAATGCGGCGACGACTTCATCCCGTTCGGCAACACCGACCGCCTGGCCTCATACGGCAAAGGGTTCGACGAGAAATGCGCGTGCGTAATACTGGCGGCATCCCGGCTGCCACGTCCTGCTCAGTCTTGAGAGTTAAACTGAACACTGCTAAAATATTTTCTGTCCAGATGTCAGAATTTATTGCGTCTGTGCTTAAGCAAGCAGTATATAACGTGTGCTTTCTAGTTTTCCAGAGCCCCGGTATATTGACGTGTAGCTACTAGTGACTCATTCGTGGCGGGAATGGCGCCTATGTTACCGGAGTAACGTAAGAGGTTGATTCCGTACTCATTGAACCTTTATTTCATCCCTAGTGGCAAAAAGTACGAGACTGTCAATCCCAAAGAGCTGCACTAGTCGAACGCAATAATACGAATGCGTTGCCGGAGAGAATGTTTATTTTTTCTCACTTCTTTGCTCGAGCAATCGCGAACACGGACTGAGCATCCATAAAAGGCACACGGTTTATACATATTCACAGAAGCCATTGATGACTGAGGTAAGTAGTAGAAATATAGGTCGAAGAAGAACGAAAGAAGGAATCTGGACCGAATACAAAGATTTCTTTGCAAGCTCCCACAGGAATATGCGAAGATCGGAAGAAAGGTGCTTGCTTTCAAGCAGCAGTCTCGACAAATATCCATCGGTCACAAGGCTGAAAGCTTTCCACGCGCCAAGTATTCGGTAACGATAAATACGTCATCAATACACAACGTGATCAATTCGTGCTTTCGTCTAGTTTTTAGAAAAATACGGGCCCACATTTCTGTGATACCACTTAACTCAGCTTTAATTGTCAAAATGTGGGATATTATTAGATAATATTACGTGCGCGCAGGTGAAAATGGTGCAGGCATCATAAGAATGGAGAGTTAGACTTCTAGGTTTACGATCATGGTAAGAATAGCGCTAACACAGGATTGAGCGAGAACACAACACACGCTCTGCGCCAGTGTTGTGTTCTCACTCCGTCCTGGGGTAGCGCTGTTACCAACGTGGTATAAGCATGCGATGGTTGGCAAAAAATATATCCTAAAGTCTTTGCTGCGCTCGTAGTCAGTACCTAAAAGCGCCGTAGAAAACCAATAGCAAGTGCTCTTAACTCTAATGCAAGCGTGATATACTGTAAGATATACTTTATGATCATATTGATAGAAACGCACTGATCTTGCGATGAGGACGCGATTTTGCTGCCGGAGTTCGTACTGCGCTCCCAATAAGAAAATAATAGTTTAAGTAGAAAGCTATTCAGGTAAATTTTGAAGATTGGTAGCGAAAATCTGGAAGCCTGCGTACTTAGGGCTGCTCAGGTGCGTTTTTTGAAATAGTTGGTAAGCGACTGAGACGTAGCGTAAGATAGCTTTATGGGCAGAGTGATAGAAATGCCTTAAACGTTCGAAAAGTGCCACAATTTTTATTCTGAAGCTCTCCGTTCACAACAAATGTCATACTAGCAAGGTAAACATTGTAGTGTGCTTTTAAAAATTTAGAGAAAACCTAGAATCATGCGCAGGGAAGATCTTCGAATATGTTTTTTTTTCGCGATGGTTAACAACGTGCGAAAAAATATGTTCAAAACTGTTTTTCATAAATTTTCCAAAACGCCCGGATATGTGCCAGCGGGTACATTTTATGTGCACTGGAACTCAACCATGTGAAATCGATACTTACACACCAATAGGGCAGTAAGAAACCAGAATTATATTAGCATTTGTCGGCCAGCTCCGCATATGCTCCATTCAGATCATTGTTTCTGAACGGCATAGCAGTAGCACTCTGAAATTCGTACCTTAAATTGGCGAACAAGATCATGTTAGAATAGCATTTTCATTCCAACTCAAAACATAATTAAATCTAGGTGGTGATTCTTGGTAGGGTTATCGCAAGACCTGTATCAAATATGGAATTTTGTGTCTTTACATTTTGCATACGTTGCCGCCTCACATCACATTTTTATTGTATTATTCTAACCTTTCTGTAGAGCGCTTGAGCAGCGCACGACCATGTGAAAAAGATCCCGCTTGACCTCAGATTCTCGGTTGTAGAGGCAACATTTGCGCGGCCGTATTGCGATGTATATCCCATAGCAAGAAAGCTGCGAGAAGTTCGCCTAGAAATTAAGGACTTTTTTGTGACTTGTGACTCTAATTTTATTTTCTGTTGCATTGGACGCAGTTGCAGACTCTCATAGCGCCCTTTGCGATGCTCCTGACAACAATTTTCATCATGATGATGCAATGTCGCATTCCAGTTGCAGTATCCACTTTTCGTTGGAGGCAGGAAGCAAGGTGCTCTTGTCATGTGCGATTTCAGCGGTCGGATTACCGAGGCCTTTCATCACTGTATGCCTCATAGCCTGAGTCGCTTTGGGACGTTAAATCCTACAAATCCGCTGCTAAAATGCACAGAAAATATCATAATCTAACGCCAACAAAAAAATGGTTGTGTTTGGTAAGGCTTTCACCTTGATGGCATTCTGATTGCCTCTCTTCATTTAATTTTACTATCGTTTTATTGCTTCAGTTTTACGTGAGCTTCTGGTAAGTGCCGATTTGTACACTTTGCAACTGGGAAGATAGGTGGAAAGGGGATGATGGTGGGTTCGTGCATGTGCAGCCAATGGAGGGTGTTTTGTCTAACGGAGGATAGACGCTTCCCATACACGCATCTGTAGGAAACATCAGGCGATGTGGGAGTGTCTTAAGGTCGATGATGAGTAGAGAATGGTTGTGGTTTGGTTCTCGGTGGGTGAACAGTCACATGTATTGTTTTGCTCATGAATGTGTGGATGCCGGTCACCGGGTATGCTTCCGTTGGGTTGAGGCTTTACACACACGTGCCCTCACATATCACATATTTATTTAATGCGTTGGCGTTATAATTTTCTTGACACTGAGAACTATTCTTTCTCCTTAGCGAAACGCCATGACTGCTGAAGAGAGATCACATGACCTGTTGACGTCCTATATATTGAATGCAATCAGGACTCAGTGACCATAAATCCAAGTCGCAAGACCCGACTTCTAAAATTATTCCTTGGAGAGTTTTATGGTGTCACGAGGCCACATAATTATGTCTCAGCCGATGGTAGATCTAGTATTGTCCCTGGAAAAATTTTCCCAGGGACCATAGCTCTGGCATGTGGCAGCTAACAGTTTGCATGGCCGAGTGCTTCTAGGTAACCAAGGTGTGGGAAGTGTCCTAAGCTACGAAATAGCCGCGCATCAGCACCACTGCCAAAACGCAAGCGAATAGCCACTGATGTCGTCGTGTCCATAAAAATTGAAACCCGGACGCTCTGCTTACCTATATTGCCCATCATTCAAACTAACCAAGCGCCCCGACCTCTGCACCATTCTCTTCCCCATTCAACATCAAATACTAATCGAACTCATTACGAACTTTACGGCAAAGCGGGCTTTCACTGGACTGGACTGTTTCTTCACTGATACCATGGCAACGCATCGTTTACGCGAAAATTCCCCAGAGTGACAAAGAAAGGAAAAATTAAGGATTCAAAAACACTGCATCATGACCACTGAGGGTCATGATGAATTTCTAAATTCAGGTGTATTAAATCATGTTACCTCATCCTTCACATGCCTACAATGACATTTCTAGGTATAGCTCTTCGGGACCAGACAGTGCATGATATTTACACCCTATTATTTACACTGTGAATTTTGTACGAACCATTCGACCCGCTTGTCACACGTCCTTCATTCGAATCAATCTTTTATATGTTCAATTCAGGGCGGAGAAACGGCAAACCGCTTGCGTACGACAGTTTGTGGACGACTGCTTGGAGGGTGTGTCGGAGACAGCGGCACTGCTATTCGTGACGACGCTTCGACAGAACATCGATGCCATCTGCACATCTAGTTCTGATCAGAACAAGGGTAGGTTTTGATCTACTTATATGGCATAATATACGGCACCTGCCTGAGCCCGCCGTGGTCGCTATAATTTTTCGATGACATCTGACCTCTCCTGATGCTATTCAGCTGCGTTCAGTGCGCATGGTCCAAATAAGAAGAAACTAACTTAAATGAGGCATACTTCGAGAATTGATTTTGCAGCCAGCAAAGGTTAATGCATTCCTCAAAGCTTAATTGGATGCTGATGTTAATAACTTTATTTGTACGTATAGGTTAGATGACGCAAATCAGGTGTTTTCCTCCACCAAATACTCTACGTTGCCGCACAGGCCCTGATGACCAAGTTTATCTTGTAGAGATCCAAGCCAAAAAGCGCGGGCTGCCGCTGCGCATAGGTTGGGCTGGGAAATTCCGGTATAGGCTCCCAAAGCGCCACGAAGCGCCGCTGCTGCTCCTGAAGGAGAGCTCCCTCTCTACTCAAAAACATTACAGTTAAACCCAGTCAGACGTGCGAAAGCATATGGGCTTAATTCTTTAGCTGTTGGTCGGTATTCTTTTTTTTTTGCTCTAAGTTTCGATTTGATTACGCTCCAGGACGTAGGTACATACATAAGGCAACGTGTTCATGTTTACAGCGTTTTCTCTCCCGTTCCAATTCAGCCCGCGGACCCGTAGCGCTCCTTCGGCCAAGACAGTAGAAGATCCCAGCTTACTCGCCATCCTCGTGTGGTCTGACGTGCCGTAGAAATTTCACAGTGTGTCTATGCAAGCAACAGGGAAGCGAATGACTTCATTGAGGTCTGCCTAAATTTCAACTTAACACAAGTGGTATCCGAACCGACCCGCGTTGCAGAAGGGTGTGCAAACATCCTCGATTTAATCCTAACTACCAGGCCGGAAGCCCTCTCATCTATCACTTATCTACGCGAAATCAGCGATCATAAAGTGATTCACGCCACATTTGAGTTCCACCCATCACGACGCCAAAATCAAAACAAAACTATTCGGCTATACGACAAAGGAATCTATGAAGCCTTTAATCTCGAACTAAGCCAATATCTCACAAAATTTGAAGTACCTTTTCACGATCGCTCAGTAAATGTTAACTGGTCCTTCTTTAAGAGCAAG
Organism: Amblyomma maculatum; assembly: GCF_055883805.1. NCBI lineage: Eukaryota > Metazoa > Arthropoda > Arachnida > Ixodida > Ixodidae > Amblyomma > Amblyomma maculatum. The sequence goes on from NC_139353.1 coordinate 119,374,779, forward strand.
ATTATCGAACTAACAGACAGATACATCCCTAAAATAAGCTTCCACTCCGACCGCCAAAAACCATGCTATACCAAAACAATAAAAAGGCTCGACAATAAAAAAAAAGCGCCTTTTCTGTGCGGGAAAAAAAGCAATACGATGCTTTCGCGTGAGAAATATACTATGCAGCCGAACGCACGTGCCTCTCCGCAATCAGCAACGCGAAATACTCTTTCCTTCACAACGACCTCCCGAAATTGTAGACTTCCAATCCCAGAAAGTTCTGGCAGGTAATAAGTGAGCACCCGGCACATACCATCACTCTTACTAAAGAGTCTGGCGAAGAAGCAGATGACAAAAAATGCGCTGATATTTTTAATTACGCCTTTTCATCCGTATTCACTAATGAAATTCACCCACCAACTGCGCCTTCCACCGCCAATATACAGTCCAACATGCCTGCTGTCGTGTTTTCTGAAGCTGGCATTTCCTCGCTAATTGAACGCCTTAAAACTTCGTCATCGGCCGGCATCGACGAAATTAACTCCAAAATACTTCGCTATACTAACGGCATTCCTGCAATGTACTTATTGTTATTGTTTTCACAGTCGCTTTCTACAGGATGCATTCCGGATGACTGGAAAGTGGGGAAGGTCATTCCCGTCTATAAATCAGGCAAGAAAGATACTCCTTTAAATTACCGTCCGATATCATTAACCAGCATACATTGCAAAATCATTGAACACGTCATTTATTCTCAAATTATGAACGTTCTTGACAGTAACAACTTCTTTCATCCCTCACAGCGCGGGTTTCGCAAGGGTCTGTCATGTGAAACTCAAATGGCCATCTTTCTTCATGACGTTCACTCCAACCTCGACCTAAACTGACAGACTTGACGCTATTTTTCTAGACTTCGCTAAAGCATTTGACAAAGCTCCCCACAGGCGTTTACTGCTGAAACTAACCATGCTAAATCTGCATCCTAACGTCTTATTATGGATCGAAGAATTCCTTTCTAACCGCTCCCAATTCGTTTTCGTTAATGGACACAGTTCTAACCCTCTTCCAGTAACATCAGGCGTACCCCAAGGTTCTGTATTAGCTCCCCTCCTATTCTTAATCTATATAAACGACTTACCCGCAAACCTGGTTTGCAATGTTTGTCTGTTTGCAGATGACTGCGTTATTTACCGCACAATTTCCAGCACCTCTGACCAATCAAAGCTCCAAAACGACATTAACGCAATACATGTCTGGTGCGATGACTGGCTAATGTCGCTCAATCCTAATGAATGTAAACTCGCACCTTTTCACCGCCGACGTAACCCCCACATTTTCACTTACTCGGTTGCTAACGCTCCACTAGATCTGCATGCTCATACAAGTACTTAGGCGTCACCTTGTGCCAGGATCTCGGCGCTCACATGTAACGAACCTCGTCGCATCAGCTAACCGATCATTGGGTTTTTTGAAACGCCATTTACGGCACGCCCCTCAAGTATTAAACTTCTCGCCTACCAATCGCTCATCCGACCCAAACTAGAATACGCATCTGCTATCTGGACCCCGCAACAATCATATCTCATCAGTTCTCTAGAATCTGTCCAAAATCGCACCACGAGGTTCATTTATTCTTCCTATTCATATGACATCTGTGTATCGTCACTTAAACGGCAATCAGGTTTATCACCTTTTGCCCATTGTCGTCGCATTGCTTCTCTTAATCGGTTCCATAAGTTTTGTTTACAGCTCCCTCGGCCAACCACCCTACACCACACCGCCAGCTCGCATATCTCATCGCACCGGCCATCCACTTGTAGTTTCAAGCCAGCGTGCCCGCACCGTCACTTTTTCTTCATCATTCTTTCTTCGCACTGCAAAAGACTAGAATGGCCTTCCCCACGATGTTGATGCCATCACCTGCCCATCAAGCTTTGTAAACAGTTTAAATATGCACTTCATAAATATCATGTAGGCAATCACATTCAATCAATGTTTGTACTCCCATCCCTTGTGTAATACCCCCAATGTGAGGTCTTTAAGGTAATAAAGTGAAGTGAAGTGAATATCGCGCGCAGCAAGATGAAAGCCGCATCGCGTCGGGACTGAGTAACTCTCGGTGCCACACGAGCGAGACAACCCAGTTGTCAGGCTAATCCGATAATGACCCCTGTACCGAGGCGTGACGGCGATGACTTTTGTCATCGTTCGTAGATACACCTATTAAAGACACCGCGTGCTCACTCCCCACCCCCCTCCCTTTGCACCCCTTTGTTGGCACATGGTTACAGGTAAGCTTTTGCTGTTGATTTGAAAAGGTCACATTCAAGGCCAAGCCACGCACATTATGAAGGCCTGGTTAGACCTCATGAAGTAGGGCATTCGCACATAAAGGGAAACTGGGAATATGGGGGCAGCGCCGACTGCGGCGGCATCGCGTTCTCCTACACTGCCGCATTCCTACTCCCTTCATGCATATGCAGAACAATTGCACTGCATCTGCAGCACCGCTTCAGAAAACTCTCCTTGCTTGATTTTATATTTCGTAAATCGAACTTGAATAAGTTTGAAAAGTTCGTTGAGAACTTGTACTCTCTGAAGCAGATGGTCGACAATTACGATAGACGTTTGGACCCGATGAGTGCGCTTCGGAAGTAAGCGATCACGTTTTGTTTGGTTTGGTTTGGTAAAACTTTATTTCCCACAGGAGGGGTCTTGGAGGACACTCGGCTAGGCGCCAGGTGTAGAGGACAGCTCCCACGTCGGCACAGAGAGTCCGAAGCTCTCCGCCGCCTCGCGGGCCTCCTGGACAGCCCGAAGCTGATCATGTAGTGAAGCACTTTTTAACACTTTATCCAAAAGTTCCTTGTTCTTGGCGTAGGCGTCGCTCAATGTACAACCACACAGCATATGGTTTAAGTCTACACGGTTACTGCACCGTTCCCACACATGTTGTCTTTCGTAGTCTGGGTCGATGTGCTTCATGCGCCAGGGGTTGGGGTATGAGTTCGTTTGGAGCAAGCGTAACGTGATTGATCGGCTGCGGGTTAATTTCTTATCCGGGAGGGGAAATGCTCGTCTGCCTAGATAAAAGAGCTTAGTAAGGTCGTTGTACGTGAATAATTGATCTCTGTACTCGATATGTGGAGTAGCAGGGGAAACCGGAGGGACGCGGTCGATGAGTCCTCGCGCCGCCTCGTGTGCGATCTCATTGAGACTCCGCAGGCCGCCCCCTAAGCTGTCCATGTGTGCCGGGAACCATACAATGGAGTGATCGGTGATGTTACTTCCGTCTAAGATCCGTAGCGTTGTCTTGTCTATCCCGCCCTTGGCGAAAGCTCGAGTGGCTGCTCTAGAGTCGCTGTATACAGTTGTGAAGTTCGAGTCTTTTAGAGCTGAGTTGTGAAGTGTGAGTGAGTTGCGCGTACGCCCGTGTGCGTCGACTACTGCTGCCGGGTAGGCATGCTTTCCCGGTATGTACGCTGCCTCCACGAAAGCTGTCTGGTCGGGAAACTGTGCCGCGTCCGCAGTGAGGGCTTTGGCGCGGGCGAGCCTTCTTCCTTGATTGTGGATCGGGTGTACGTTTCTTGGGAAGGGGGACACTTTGATTGCTTCTCGCACGACTTTAGGTAACTGCAGGACGTTGTCCCTTTCTACTATGGTGTTCAGGCCAAGCTTAACGAGAATCTCTCTGCCCGCTTTGGTGCTTGATAGGCGTGTAATCTGTGCCGTGTGCTGTGCCTCGATGATTTCGGCAAGGGTATTGTGCACTCCTAGCTGTAAGAGTAGTTCAGTGGAGGCATTATCGGGGAGCCCCAACGCTGTCTTGAAAGCTCGGCGTATGTGTACTTCAAGCCTTCTCTGATGTTTCTTTTTCCAATTGAGCATTGCAGCCCCATATGTGATGTGACAGAGTGCAAAAGCATGGACCATTTGAACGGCGTTGTCCTTGCTCAGTCCCCTGTGGCTATTCATGATGCGCCGAAACATCCGGATCGCGTTTGCAATCTTGATTGGGATGCTGTCAAGCATCGCCCAGTTGGACCCGTTGCTTTAGATGATCAATCCTAGAATTCGTATTTTATCCACCGTAGGTATGCGATTTCCATCCCTGTCGTGTAACTCTATGCATGGTGTGTGGGTCGGCGCCAGCCGTTGGACGGGCGCCCTGGTCTTGGGGGGTGATAGATGAGTAGCTCGGATTTTTTAGAAGAGCAGCGAAGTCCCATTGGGGCAAGATGGGCCTCGGTAACCGTGATGGCTTCTTGCATGCGCGCTTCCAATTCCGCATCGCTGGCACGTACCGGTGCTCCATATGGTAACATCGTCTGCGTATATGATGTGCTCCACGTCAGCAATTTCACCCAGTGCGCGAGAAAGCTTTGTCATCGCCAAGTTAAATAAGAATGATGAAAGTACTGAGTCTTTGGTGTTCCCTTATCGCCCAGATTAAAGCTCTCCGAGACGTGTTCGCCTATCCGGAGAGTGGCCGTTCGATCCTGCAGAAACGCCTTGACGTAGTGGTAGAAGCGTGTTCCGGGATTGTGGTCAGATATGGCTTTGAGAATGGACGCCGCGTTCATTGTATTAGTCATTTTAGGCGATAGCTTATGCAGGTCGTTCCGGTCGAAAGCCGCCGGCGTAGTTGTAGTAGTCCCCACCGCGTGTCAGAAATATACAGGCGTTGCGTAAAAATGGTAACATTTCAATTTTTGGTTCTACTGATTGATGATTCTTTGATGCGTAAGAGGCGATGATGAGTACGTAACGCATGGGGAACTTTTAAGCGCCGGGAAGGTAGGCTAGACTATAGAAGCTAGGCTGAGAAGCTTGCTCTGAAGAAGCTAGTCTCATGTATTTCGGGCCTGACGCATTGTTTGGTTTTAGTTTGTGATAATATGGGCTTTACAGGCCCATAACTGGCAGTTAAATGGCAATGTTCAGTGCTAGTGGTGCCAAATCACTGCACACGACGCACACACCCAAATAACATTTCAAACACATTCGAAACAATGTTGAGAAAGTTTAAAGCAAATTTTGTTTCACTGGTTTTTGTATCCGCTCCCGGATGATTGGACAGGGATGCTAACAAGGTTCACATTTGCCGAGCAAAGTGTGACAAGCTTGTAGCTAACTTAGGACAGCGGAAAAAGTCAACGCAAGCTAACATTTGTTTATTCATACTAAGCATGATGGTCCTATGAAACGTGCATTCGAGACTGAAGATTCTCTTACAAAGCTTGAAATTACGCTACTTCAAAACAATGCTGGGGCGGCGTTCATGTGAATTATAGCAAAGCAAACACATTCACCTGTAGGACAATGGCCAATGTTGCGACCTCTTTGCCCGCGGGTTGGAAAAGCATTCATGCTGTATAATAGAGTACTTCAGCAAAACTATTGGGTCATTTGTGAACTCATGAGAGATACTTTCTGGCTAGCAGCAGTTCATTTTTAATTTAATAGACAGCTTCCATTTTTTTAATAACCCGTTAGCCATTTCACGTCTCATCTTATATTTCATAACACTCAATTAGGCCATCATTCTTCAAAGAAAACCTACAAAAAAATCTTTTTATCTTTCTGCACAAAGGCATTCACAGATAAAGAAAGAGCGAGTTTAGCACCGTTCACCTCTTACTCGCTCAGACTGAAGGGCGCGTGCTACTGGTGCCATGCTGGTGCTACCGCCGCGCGTTTGTTGTTGTTGTGGTTGTAGGAAGAAGGAAAGGAAAATGCGCGGGCCTACTACTGGCTCTGTGGCTGAGCCACCTCCACCGTCTCATGCGGACAGAAGCGAGGAAGTAGAGAAGAAAAATAGGAGGGAGAGAAAGACACGCGCCGCAACAGCCGTCGTCCACCACCTAAGCGGTAGCGGGTGCAATGACGGCCTACAACAGATAAAAATTCGGTGGCTGGCTAGCCCCTGCTGTAAGCAGCGCTGACCAACCTGTCCCAGCCAAGTAGGGTAAGGAACAACCACCCTTCACTCCTCCTTGCTCCCGTAGCCTGGACGTCTCGCCGCCAGGGGGGGCGCGGGGCGGCCGTCATGCACTGAAACTTGAGCTCAGGTTCCCTATCCTTTCACGTCTCCGAACTGTCTTCATAAGCGCCCGAGGACTCCACTAAATGGATATGCTTTCTGATTTATTTGTTTGGTATGAATTGCAGGCTGTAAAATCTTAAAGCGACTTAGGCTTTTAGATTTAGGCATGATTGTGCGGAGGGCTGCGGATAATTTCGACCACGTAGGCTCACTACCATGCGCTGGCTTTTACGTGGGCGCCGACGCTTCGCCTGCATCGAAACGAAGATGGCATGGAATAAATTTACAGTTATCTCAATAGTAAAGCGCCCTAACCTAAATTTTATTGTCAGCTCAATTCGTATTTTGCCTGCAGGGACCTCTTTGAATATTTTGGCGCCAATTCTGAATTTTTAATCTGCTTATAAAGTTTATTGAGTCTGCTTCAATGGGCATTTTTCGTTCAAGGACATCAGATCCGGATATCGACAGCGACAACGCTGGATCCTCGAGACTGCCGTGTTAAAAAACACGTTGGTGCTTTGGAGCAATCGATAAACATTTTTTTTTTAACTTTGCTAGGGACCGGCGAATGTGGCTGGTCGACATGGGATAGTGAAGGTTTTTTATAGTGTGCGCATATTGCGACGCCGCTCTATAAACTCGATGACCTGCTCTAATGCAAATTTAGTTACTCTTTCGCAAAAGAAACCGTATTGGCGTCATCCCTTTGATCGAGACCAATCGTCCTCAGAGGCCTTTCAAAGCATCTCCTTCGTGACATAGTGACCACTGAAACTGTTATATCCAGGGTCATATAATATCTATAATTCTTTATCGCGTAATATTATATTATAATCTCTATTATAGCATCAGAGAGAAAATGGAGACAGTGACACTTCATGCACCGTTTTCCATCGTACTGGTTGAGCGACGCTGCAAATGTTTCTCTTTTATTTGAATGCTGCTGAGTTTCAGCTAAATTTGTTGAGGCAGAGCGAATAGGCGAAGACGCCAGCGTCCCCACAGTCTTCAAAATTTATTGCACTGAACTGACACAAATCACACGCACTTCATACAGAAAATAAACTGACATGAGTGGAGCTTGAATGCAGACAATTATAGCTAACAGAAGAAGGTAAAAAAAAAAAAACCCAACCCAGCGTGAAGAAACTCGATTTCATGCACATAAGCAACATTGAAAGAAATATTTTAAACAAAGTACAAAAATGTTTCAAAATGAAATTATGGTACCACTATAAACAAAATGGTACCACTATATAAAAATACCATTATAAACAAACCAAATTAATGCACATGCATGGCATAGAGGTAACGTGTCCGATTCAGAAGTCCTGGGCGGATACTGGCAGGCTGATTATGATATCGCCCTCCCACATAAAAGGAGAAGCCAGAGTTGGCAGCTCCTGCGAAACGTAATGTCAGGATCCCTACGTACAGTTAGTGATCGGCCATTACGCACATTACATTACGTCGTCGATGACAGCGTCAACGCCAGACGTTTTGGCGAGCGGGGCCTTACCTCTATTGTGTTAAAAATAGCCATTTCCGAGTTCGCATAGAGCACAAAATGTAAAGAACTGGTACTCGTACTTAACGTCAAGTTAAGTTCCTAATAATATGAACGGCAGGTTCCGCCTATGGTTGGGGAGAGATATGGCAGGAGAAGAGTGCACTATATGAAGACTGCCGGAAAAGCTTTGCCCAGGCGTAAGTCGCTGTCATCGCCCGTCTTTGTGCACATTTCAATATGAGCGCCAATATAATTTATTGCCGCCACCTCGTACTGCTCGTCATCGCCCACAGTTTCCCGTTCTTTCTCTGTTTACCCCTCCAGCCCTTGGTTCTCTTCTGATTCTTCATGGCCTTTCTTTCATTTCAATATAGTAGAGTGAGGTGAGTGGTAAGTGTTCTGGAAACTAAAAGAGATGAACAAGAATTGGGAAGAAGCCTTAGGTTTTTGAACAATGTTTGGACAAAAGGATAATTCGAGGTGTTTGCTAAATGACTGAGTGTTAGTATGTAGATGCGTGTGTTTATTTTACCGCCACATCGTTAAGCGCTCTTTCTTCCTGGGATTCGGTCACAGCGTTGTCGTTCTGGCCATTGTAAGTGAAAACATTTTCAGGCCTCTGCCGAAACTGCATTGAGGGAATGAGAAAACAATTAGCGGTGCAACAGCGTGTCTTCTGCATTTTTTATACACAACTTTTTTCACTTTCTAATGTTTTTCCTGTATCTTATTTTACTTTTATTTCTATTTTTTTTTTCAGTGCTTTCTTTGTTAACCTCATATGTAATTCTATTCACTTATAGCCACTAAAATTATTATTCATAAATAATTATTCTCCACTGTGAATAATGAAACTCATCACCCATTATTTCATTTATTGTTTGCATAGCCTATTAAGCATTAATTATTGGTTTACAGGGGAGATGCGGTATCTGTCCCACTTTCTCTGTGGACACCTCAAATGGAACTTCATACTAATACACCGCATACGGTTCTCATACACAGTCGTGGCTCAACTTTTGCATACTCATTCCACGTCCACGGTTTGGCCTCATCAACGTAGCCCTTTTAATGTTTTGGCAATGAATCCTGAGCGCACCACTAGCAGGGGTAGTTAACGGATGAGATGTCAGAGCACTGGTGGTCCTGAGGGTGTTATGACATCACGAGATCGTATAACAGACGAGGTGGCATAAGTATCTCCTTTCAAAAAAGAGAGCAAGATGATATTCGAACCCTGGGTTCTTGAATCTTGGGTCAGGCATGTTGCCTTTAGGCTGCGCAAGAACATTCGGAAGGCTTTGTTACAGCGGGGCTTTGCATGTACGCCGGAATTTCTGCGCTTACAGCGGTAATTTACGACTGTATGTTAATGAGAATTTGTGCTATTAGATGCACAAATAAAACATTATAGATTGTATCAGTAGCAATGTGCATATGTGTGAAAGAGGTCGGTAAGAAGAGCCGCAGATGGAACCCATAACATTACCGTTTCACACATTAATGTAATGCTTATGTGTCCTTTATATGTCTTTTGTTTTCATCTTCCTAGTCTCTTTTTGCTTCCTGTGTACGAAAATAGGTAATGAAATACGAGTAATAATAATAACACAGGTTCACAGGAAAGGAAGGGCGTAGTATCTGTCACACTCATTTTGTGGACACCTAGGCATCACCGTAATGTAAGTGAGGAAGATGGGAGTTAAAGTGAGGTAGAAAGCAGTAGAAAGGAACTTATAGGAGAACAAAAGTTATCAACGTGTCATTTTATTTCTCCTTAATTTCTTTTATACCACGGCCTTTTCCTTTCAACAGAGTTCCAGAGGGCTGCCCCGTGCCTGAACTCAACAGGCCCAGGTATCCACGCCTGCTTTCAGGGCCTGAAGAGCAGTCTGCAGAGGACCGTAGTCAAAGCTCCCGTCAATGAGGTCATTCCTCAGAGTTGCTGGTGAGTGCTTTGGCCGACAGCCTCATAAACTACCTAGTGTGCCTTATGAATGGGCACAAAATTCATATGTCATCTTTTGGAAAAGACATTATATGATTGGTGGAACTCTACTCTGAAACCTATTAATGTCTACCAGAACTCAAAACAGGGAACTGCAGCTGTGGCCAAGAAATGCTTCATGTTTTCGTGTGGAAATGAGTTTTATAGATGGGTCTGCTGACAGTTTTGTGTATCACTCACGTGTGTTTTGATATGGTAAAATTCCATTGTTGCAGTGTTCGAGTGAAAGTGTTGAAATATATACTCTGCGTTTTAAAGAACTGGCGTACCAACTTGTTGATCGGCACTGAATGAAATGACAGTGTTAGCTCAAAATCGTAAGTACCAAACAGCTATGTAGATGTTTAGGCAGGCGCTGTTCGGAGGCGAAGGCTTTTCTACTCAGATGACTGCACGAAACCATGCGTATTTTTTACTAAAATACTCCTGGATGCCGCTTGGAATGCAAACGCATGCAAAACGACAGTAACGCTTGAAGTAACGGCAAATATGCTTTTACCAAAACATGCCTTCGTATTGTAGCACAAGCATAGTAATTTGAGCTTTATAATGAAAAAGTCTGGAATAGTACCCTTTTCTGAAAGAGAAATTTGTGAATGTTCTAAATATTGTTTCGCGTGCTTCACAATGGACAGTGGCTCTGCAACTGAATAGATGGCGTTATGTGCTAGCAGATGCACCACGCTAGATTAGGTGACATTCAAAAACAGCGCCTCTTTTTTTAATTTCGTTACCTGAAATTTTAATTTGACATAAAGACTGCTGACATACAACTCTGCATAAGTTGTATGATATAAAATAATCAAAATTTATGGACGTAACATAAGAAACCGAGTCTATTTCGATGAAACAGATCCAGTATTTATCAGAATTATCTTATCGTTTAAATCTTTGGTCCACCTGCAATTATCAGGCACTCTGTGAGAGAACCACTAAAAGCCGGCCCGTCTAAGCAGAAGTGTACCAGCCATAGACTGGCCCATTATAGATTCCCGATAACTGTCAAGCTCTGTCTTTGAAAGACCCAACAGCTTTGATGCATTCCTACAGCGGCCTGTTACAGGGACTCATTTGCCTACATGTCCCTTCTCCGAGGTGCACTTTTCATATGGCTCAGTCTCTGCTTCCGTAATTAGTACCTTTCTTTTCTCGCACATACTGATTAGGATATATTCGGGAACAACCAGACTTTGTGAACGCTTCACAGACATGGTTGCTCAATTTATTTATTTGATACATGCTGCTAGCCTCCTTGCCTAGGCTGTTGCAGGTTTTGGGCATAAAAACAAAATAAAAAATTACAGGAACATTCAATATTTACACTTTTCTCATTTTGATATTATCCTTTATGGCTGTGTGGAACAAGAAATGGAAAAGAAGAGAAGGGTAGGATACAATACAATCACCCTGAAGACACATGTTTTTCAATATTTGCGCAGAGGTCAGACTACACATATAAGGTACTCAAGGAACAGTTGCCAGGCGTGAAGTGAAACTATTTAGTAATGAGGATATAACCACTTCATCGGCTAAATCATTTCATTCGCGGATCGCCAGGGGAAGATAAACAAAGATGAACGTACCGCTGTGTGCTCGATACTCGACTAAATGCTTGGAATGTTGCGTTCTTTCGTTCCTATGTGGTGACAGTGAAATATATCGATTGCGGTCAATTTAAAGGCTCCTGTTAGAATAACATAAACTTATTAATAAAATGGTTAGGGGGCTCCACTGCTGATCCAAAGGACGCGGGTTCGTACCCAGTCGCGGAAGCTACTTTTAGATCCAGGCGGAAAACAAAGCACAGTTATTCTCTGCCTTCCCAGTGCACGTTAAAAATGTTGCGTTATGATTTCTGGAGTTTTCTTCTATTGCGTTCCTCATAGCCTGATTTTGTTTGGATGTTAGCTCCTCTAAACCAAATAAAACTTGATGTGAGTAAACACCCGGTGTAGATTAACACACAGCATTCACCAAGCCACACGAACGTGCAGCTTCAGTCATACTCAGCGTCAACATGGCTCCGCGTGGTGACGCATACGTGTGCTTTGCCTCATTAAAAATACCTCGTTCACGAATAAATGCTGAGTGGCGAACAATTACGGGGACCTCGAAGCTGTGCTTTGCACTGTCATTCGTTTTGGCTGAATTTCCTAATAGCTTTGGCGCAATGATGCCTTACTTCTTGTGCACCCACGCGGAGCCGTGTTCCCGCTAAGTGTGATTGACACTGTACCGAGAACACAACGCCTCTTTAAAACGACCACCCTGGGAGCTCCGGGCCGCTTCAGTCAACATAAACATCTATTGATAACCATCGCGTTCGAGACTGATTAAGAGTAAGCATGCGGGGCCAAACTGATAGCCTTATCCATATTTTCGGCGATCGCCGCCTGCTTTCGTTTAGAGCACTACCTGCGTTGCCCGCTGAGGAACCTAAAGGTAGCAGCTGAGAGGGCGTTTCTGGCTTATTCGGAACTTTGCCTTTTTTGTATTTTTGGCTAGCGTGGACAGCACTCTGACGAACAAAGCAGGCGGTGAAGCCGCGGCAGCTATCGAGCCCCGAAAAGTGCAGTCGGTTTGACTATGCATTCTTACTCATAGTGGGTCTCGAACCAGGCGGTTATCGCTAGATGTAGCATGTGTAGCCCACAGCAGCCCGAAGCACGCTGTTAGGTTGTTCTAGAGAAGCATTTTGCTGCCCGTACAGTACTGAGCAAAGATGCACACCACACGCTGCATATGACGAAACACGCAAAGACTGGATTGCGAAGCCAACTACCAACAGCTCTCTGGCATCAACAATATCGCGGCCCATTTTATGACCGTGCATGTGTCGTTGTCTCTGTCACTGTCAGTGTAGGTCTGCAGGGAAAGCTTGGGGAAAGTCAATGGAAAAGAAACAGAGTGTACAACTATGCCGAAAGTGGAAAAGGCATATCAGAAAGGAAGCTTTCTTTGATAACTCAAAAGGCAGTGCCCTACTTTTTGAAACTTGATCCGGGTGTCTTATATCGCACAGCTACAATAAAAATTTAAAAAGAAGATGACACGTATGCAGTATGCGGTAACTCCAGTGAAACAATTGACCATCTTACACTCGAATGTAATGATATCCATCAGGATGTCGATGCAGGTTGAGTCACTCTTCCTGAGGCCCTGGGATTTAGAGATTCCACTGGTCGGATGAATGAATTCGGGGTGGAAGAAAGCAAAAAGCGATTGGAATATTGGTCACTTAAGAGCAGAAAAGTTACATAATGTTTGTAGTGTAGAGATAAAAACATTACATGGAATGATGGTGTAGTTAACCGATCTATAAAATTATTCAACATAAAGGCAAAAACGACCTTGATAGAAACTGCTACCACGACGTTTCAAAGAGGACCCTCCTATATTCCATCCAACCATCCACTCCTAGCTCCGGTACTGGCTGCGTGCTTTATATCACTTGTGCTTACGACTGTACCTGCATAGTCTAAGGCTACCGTGTCTGACTCCAGATACCAAGCGAGCTCACTTTTCATTACTCTCTAAATTTTCTTCTCTCCACCGTTCATACACATTTCACACCCATCGCTCCGAGTGTGAGGCCACATCTTTCTGACCAATCTGGGTTTGCTCTACAATCCGCTGTGGCCGCTCGTAGATAGTAGCGCGGGCGCTGGTTTGGTTTGGTTTTTGGGGTTTTACGTACCCAAGCGGCTGAAAATATGAGACGCCCTAGTGAAGGACACCAGAAATATCAATCATCTTGGTTTCTTTAACGTACACTGACATCGCAGAGCACACGGGCGTCTAGCTTTTTACCCCCGTCCAAAAGCAGCCGCAGCGGCCGAGATTTAATTCCTCATCCACGGGCACAGCAGCCGAGCCGCCTAAAAACTGTACCACCACGGCGAGAGCCTTAATATTGCCGCCTTGATAATTATTGCCTCATTGCTGCACGTGTCGGCCGCTGAATTAGTTATCTTCATAGAGGTAACCGATATCTGAAGCTGACCCTCTCTTCTTGCATGCCGCTGTCTCTCCCCCACAGTGCATACAGTGACGTGGTAGACTGCATCGAAGAGGTCCTGCAGCCATGCGACGTTGGCGCCAAGGATTTCTTGCTGGACTTGATAGACAGAGTGATGGGAAAGGCACTGAAGCTGGCCTGTATTGACCTCACCAGAGGATCCGAAGCCTGCAAAGCATTACCGGAGTTGCCTCCTCTGGGCGCCGAGGATCGCAAGGTGGACAACTACATGCAGTTAATCATTGAAGTGGCCATCACGATCGAGTCATAGTGCCGATGCGCTCGCCATTGCTCCCCTCTGATACTTTCCCTCGCAAGTATTTCTGCTTTTTTGTGAGACAATATGAGCTATATGCTCTTGAATGTCTTGAATGCATCATTCATGAATATGCAAGCTTCTTTAGCGCATCCAAAGTTTCGAAACTTTCCACGTACAATACTGTGCTTTTATACTAGTGAAGCACGTGGAAATGGGGCAGGCGTTATCAATACACTCTGCAAAGGGCAATTTAGCAGAAAGAATGTAAATGTTCGGATGGCATTCTTACAATCTATGGAATCAACTGCTCAGTTTACTCATCATAAAATCCGAACAATTTTTGGCAAGTGATGCGCTCGCCCTACACTCTCGAAATGAAGCAGTTTGGCGATATATTCCTCCATTCGAGTTTTGAGTGGGAACCGAAGCAACCAACAGGTTACGCGCTGTACATTTGAGGAAGGCTTATACGGGCATAATGCGTAGCTCATAAAAGCTGTCAATTTCATTTTTTTAAATGGTGCCGGTGCCTACGCAAAACTATGTGAGCCATGAGGTGCCTTGCTTTCTTTGTTTGCTGTTTTCATTCTTCTATTCAAACCTCTTAATAAGAGACTCATCCGTACACGTGTCCTTTATCGCCAAAGGGGAATTTGCTCCAGGGAACTGCGTGCATAGTTCTGTGATATAGTACCCGAGTAATACAATCTATACTTTGCTGACAGAATAATCAAGCAGGCGAAATTCTATAAAAGGATGAATGGCTTCATTCACAAAAATGACAAGAAAATTGAAAGGCAGGCGTACCAAGTGGAACAAATCTATCAGTTATGTATTTATTCCAGCTCAACACAGCAAGACACACGACGAACGACAACACATAAGCGCTGAACTTGCGAATGATATTTATTGGGTGAAAATGTACTTATGTACTGATTGCTCGAGAACATTACGAAAATTTCTTTGCCTGTCACTTCTTCAAAACGAATATCTCCGCATTAGTCAAAGTGATTGAAGTCGCGCTAACACGGATATCTTGCCATGCGCTCGGGACCTTGTCATCTGTTCTGTAATAAGCAGGCACTCGGACCAGATAGTGCGGGCGATCAAGGAGGCTGCTGAGATAGCCGGTCTGAAAGATATCTGTGTTAGCTGGCCTTTAGTCGCTTTGACAAATGTGGAGCTGCTCTTTTTAAAGAAGTGACAAGTACATTTGCAAGTACATATAAGTACATTTCTCACCAATCAATTGCCAGTTAGAAGATCAGCGCTAGTGTGTCCTAGTTCTTCGTCGTATGTGTTGGTGTGTTGTGCTGGTCTACATACGCAATGAATCACCAAATAGCTCGCACTGTAATCTCGCTTTTTAGATCACGCCCTACTGTAATCTATCAGTGCTTTGGAGTCTGCTCACGTGCTCTCACCTGTGCGTACAAGTGTGTGTGAAGTCCCGGTATAAGGAATCAAGGATATGAAGAAAGTACTGAAACCTCTGTAGAAGTTTCGTTCAATAAGCTTTGATAAAACTCAACACCGCCGACATACAAAATGAAAGCATGCGCTTGTTCGTATCGAAAAAGCTTCACCTCCGTTCTCTTGCCTCCAAGCACAGCAGTAGTATTTTGCGCTATTTTTGCCTAAATACCTTAGGGCATGTAGCCTACTACGTGCCCCTATGAAGGAAAATTGGTGCGGCCATCAGGTTTATTCAAAACTGAATAAAAAGTAGTAATGTCTCTAACTTGTTACTGTTGCTGGAGAATATAGAATGTATTTTAAAACCAAAATAATCACGGTCGCACTGACTTCCTTCGTGCGGTGGTGCGTCTGTAGAATACATTCCAACTTTTTGTTCTCTCCCATTTTAACCAGTGTGTCTTGAAATGATGTTGATCGATGTAACCCTGATAGTGCCATTCGCCAGAAAATCGACTCACTCTGGCAGGGGTGGTAAGTGGCTGCACGGAAGTGAACAGACCCATGTCCAAGCTTATGGACTTGGATGAAGTGATGAGATACCACTGACACCTCCCAAGAGAACGACGGCAAAAGGAAAAGACGGGTAATTTAACATCGGTCAAAAATGAACTACCTGCACTGGCAGTTCTGATTTCACATCTGTTTGGGTCCCATATGTATACGCATTGGTAGGCAGTTGTAACCTACCGCATTGTGTTAAAAACCACCTAACGTTGTTATAATGCGCCGCTTTATCCAAGCTGTACGTACGCAGAGGGTCCGCCAAAAGTTCTCAGGACGCACGGTCTGGTTGTTTGTAATCATCAATAAGGGGGTCTATTTCCATCGGAGCATGATGAGGGTTGGTCCAGCAAGAACACACAAATGATATCCACCTAATAGCTCCAATCAAGGCAACTCGGATACCACGCTTTGTGGAGTGCAGAATGAATATTCTTCTACGCCCTATATTAGGTGGTGACTGCTGGTTTCGTAAATGTCACGCAGCATAGGACAGAAGCAGCTAGAGCGGCCCAGAAAGTTTTCACGGACACTGCACTTGCACTGACTCGGCATCCAAAGGTCTCGATGGAGTTTACTCTTATCCCAAAAGTGCTGCTTATGTTGGCTGCTCCTGCCACATACCTGTGACATGGTTGGCGATCTTTTGACGCCGCAGATATCTTCGATGCTTGCGCCGTCGTGCGGCAAAAGCGTCGCTGCTGCATTACAGCGGAGATTTTAGGCATCCCACAGCGGCGAAATGCCGAAGTGTTTAGCGCCCACTTATATATGTCGAACCACGGATGCTTTTAGTTCGACGCTAACAAGCGGGAAGAAGAAAAGAATAAACATAGTCCACGCGTGCTGTGTGCGTAGCCACTGAGCCACTGAGCTGAGTTCAAACGCCTGCCGCGCTGGTCGCTTGTACTGGTGCTCCGCTGTGATTTCCGACAGTAGTTATTACTCCCACACCTCACAAAACTCTAGACAAGGCAGAACACACCCTCCGCCGGCTACAAACAGACACTCTCGTTACACCATTTAAACTCCACCAATGGTACCCCTCACTTTACACACCAGAGTGCCCACACTGTGGAGAAATAGCTACGGCTTTTCACATGGTGTGGACATGCCTATTAAATTCCTTTATCGATAAACTTCCTAATCCCAATTTGGAGGCCATTCTGCACAGCGAGGAACCCGACCAACAACGAGGACTGGTTCGCAGGGCCCACGCTGCGGCACAAGCCACTGGGCTGCCGGAATAGGTGGACCACCCACAACTCCGAGAACTCCCATGCACTCAATAAGGTTTTCAATCAATCAATCCCAGCTAAGATATGACAGACCCCTGCAACCTAGCGCCCTCGGGAGATCCTATGCCTGGCTCTACATCACGCAAATACGATTTCGGTTTGACTGCATCTATCTCCGATGTTTTAAGGCTTTTCCTTTCCCTCAAGGTGGCAGATATATTCCCATAACAATTGATCGCTTCAGCCGTATGTCTGAAGATGTGTCAAATCGCCAAAGCCTTCGTACCAAAATGGGTGTCGTGCTTCGGCTGTCCCAGCAATTGTCACAACTGACGTTGGCAGCCAATTTGAATGCACCCTTGTCACAAGTCTCAACCACCTGCTTGGTACAAAACACTGCCATAACACACCATACCAACCCTACGCCAGTTGCATGATCGAACGCCTCCATTGTATGATGAAGGTTGCTCTCGCTGCCCGTCTAGAAAGAGCAGTGCGTCGACCATCTTCATGTGATGCTTGTCAGTCTACACGCAGTCCTGCGAAGAGGCCTTGGCTGCTTTGTGGCAGAGTGTACGATAAGTTAGCTTCACTTTTAGTATGTTTAGCAACCAGCCATCAAAAATAATGGATCGCAAAATAATGTTGTTGTTGTTGTGTTGGGTTTAGTGGCGCATAAGCAACTTAGGCTATCATGCGCCAATTTCGTGGTTAAGAATGTTGTATTTATGTAATTTAAACTTACATTCTGTGTGTTGTGTTGTGTTGTGTTGGGTTTTATGGCGTATAAGCAACTAAGGCTATCATGCGCCAAGAGCGAGGTTAATGTATGTTCTGGTTGCAAAAGAGGAAATGGATATGTTTAATCTATAGTTTATTTAAAAAGCTTCCTTCTTCTAGGAAACTGAGAACAGATGCTAGGTTTACAAGTGCTCTTTCTCCTAAAAGCAAGGTGGGATGGAATGGGATGGTATGATTGTAAAATATAGTAAAATGTTTTCTCCGTAGTGCCTCAAGTTTTGAGCATGTAATTAGAATGTGGTTTACAGTGAGTATCTCATCGCATTCTTCACAGGTCGGTTTGTTATGTTTCATTAGCAGAAAGTTATGTGTTAGATGTGTATGTCCAATACGAAGACGGCATACTATCACTTCCATAAAACGTTGTTGATGTGTGCTCGATTGCCATTCTCCTAGTACAGGCTTTATGAGACGCAACTTATTATTTTCTTGGTTGTTCCATCTGGACTGCCATTTATTCATCGGTTTATGTTTTATTAATTTCAAGCAATCACTATGTGGTATGTTTACTTTCTGAATCAATTTGTTGTGGGCAAGTGCAGCACATTTGTCTGCTCTTTCATTGCCGTCAATGCCTACGTGACTAGGGACCCAACAGAACACTATGTTGTGTCCTTGTGTCGTGATCATTTTTACATTATGTATTATGTCACCGATTAGAGGCATGGCAGCATTTCTGTGATTTAAAGCCATCAGTACACTCAACGAATCGGTGTAGATGACACTGTTACAAATGCCTTCATTCACTATTTTTTCTACAGCTGTCAGGATAGCATAGGATTCAGCTGTAAAGATTGATGCGCACTGAGGAAGCCTAATTATTTGTTCCCAGTTCTCTTCAACTACGGCACAGCCAACATAAGTAGAAGTTTTTGATCCATCTGTATAAAACTCTATAATTACTGTACTTTTCTTTTATTGTGCGAAATTCTTGTATTATATGCTCTTTAGGAGTTTGGCTTTTGTTGAAGTGTGTTAGAGTGAGATCACAGACATTTGGAAGTTTGTACCATGGGGGTAGGGGGCTGTTTTTTGGTGCAGTGTCGGGCAAGGTGTCCAGAATTTCTAACTCACTGCAAATGTTTTCGAAACGCATTATCAGTGGCCTCGTCGCTTGTGGTTTATTTGTGAAAATTACTCGTGAGCGGCATGTTGAGACTATTGGATAGCAGAGGTGTTTTTTCTGTGACCTTATTCTAAGGACATAAGCACATGTAAGTGAAGCCCTTCTATCTTTCAGCGGAGGCTCATTCGTCTCTGCATACAGACTATCAACAGGGGATGTTCTGTAAGCGCCACAAGAAAGGCGTAAACCTAAGTTATGTACCGGGTCCAATTTCCTTAGGTATGATGGTCTAGCTGACCCGTAGACTATGGACCCGTAGTCCAAGCTAGACCGCACAACAGATCGATATATATGTAGAAGACACGCCCTATCAGACCCCCAGTGTTTCCGAGAGAGAACCTTCAGTATGTTTAGAGATTTTATGGCTTTCCTCTTTAGGATGTTTATGTGAGGCAGGAATGTTAGTTTTCTGTCGAACGTTACACCCAAAAATTTATGTTCGCTCTTTACTGGCAACTCAATCCCATTTAAGTGTAACTTGGAATTGATCTGTATACCTCGTTTCAGCGAGAACATTACTGCCACGGTTTTCTGTGGGGAAAATTTGAACCCATTTTTAAAAGCCCATGAGTCTAGTTTATTTAGTGTTAATTGTACTTGTCTTTCACAAATTGATATGTTTGAGGATGTGCACGCTATTTGAAGGTCGTCGACATACAGCGAGAACATAATGGATTTTGTGATTACCTTGCTAATAGAATTCATTTTTACAATAAACAAAGTTGTACTTAAAATGCACCCCTGAGGCACCCCATTCTCTTGAATAAAGTTCCTCGAGAAGGTGGTACCGAGACGTACTTGAAATGAACGACCTGATAGAAAGTCCTTCAGAACATTTAGCATCCGGCCTCGGATGCCCAAATCTGCTATATCGCGTAGGATCCCGAACCTCCAAGTCGTATCGTATGCCTTTTCCATGTCAAAGAAAACGGCAAGGCAATTTTGTTTATGTATGAACGCTTCCCTGACAGTATTTTCAAGACGCACTAAGTGGTCGGTCGTTGCACACCCTTTTTTAAAACCACACTGATGAACATTAAGAAGTTTATGAGATTCTAAGATGAAAGTTAGTCGGATGTTTAAAACACTTTCAAAACATTTTGCTAAACAGCTGGTCAGAGCTATGGGTCTGTAACTGCCCGCTGAGGTCGGCGGCTTTCCTGGTTTCAGAAACGGAACAATAACGGCTTGTTTCCAAGCCTCCGGGAGTTTACCCAGAGTCCAAATTTTGTTAAAGAATTTCACAAGTGCCTCTACAGAGGATTCGGATAAATGAGCCAGCATTTCGTAATGAATTTCGTCAGGACCAGGCGCAGTCTGTTTTCCAGCAGCAAGGACGTTCTTTACTTCTTGGAGTGTAATAAAACTATTATATGATTCATTTCTGCCACCACTTGTTGTGAGTTTTTGTTTCTCAGCTATGTTTTTTTATTTTAGGAATGTTTCTGTGTAGTGTGACGAACTTGAAACGTGTGCGAAATGTTCGCCTAGTATATTGGCCTGTTCTTCTATGCTAGTCTGAACACCAGGGGCTGTGAGGATGGGAATTGTAAACGGGGAAAAGTTTCCACTCAGTTTACGAACTTGTTCCCACATTTTTTTAGACGTCATTGAGCAATTTATTGACGTGACATACTTCTGCCAGGATTCTTTTTCAGAGTTGCGACGGATGTATCGAGCTTTAGCTTTGGCCTTTTTAAAAGCTGTAAGATTTTCGTGTGTAGGGTACCTTCGGAAAACACCCCATGCTTTATTTTGTCGCTTTTTGGCCTCCTTACATTCCCGAGAGCACCACGTCTTGTGTTTTTGTCGCACCACACCTAAGGACTGTGGAATGGCGAGGTGAGCGGCAGTGATAATGCAAGTCGTGAACAACTCATTTATTCTGTCGACACTAAGGGCATCTGTAAAAACTGCTCCTAGATTCGCCTCTACTTTAAAAAGCTCCCAATCTGCTAAGTGAAGTTTCCACCGTTTCGGTTTGGTCGGCATGAGTGATGGTGAGGATGATAAGCTGATTATTGCTGGCAGGTGGTCGCTACTATACGGGTTGTTCAGAACATCCCATTTAAAATCATTAAAAAGGGAAGGTGAACTAAAAGCCAAATCTAAAAAACTCATTTTTCCTGTCCTTGGTGAACAGTACGTGGGCTCACAGGAGTTCAATAAGCAAATGTCTGAACTAAGAATAAAATCCTCGATAAGCTGTCCACGTGTATCACTTTTTTCACTTCCCCACAAAGGAGAGTGTGCATTAAAATCTCCTACTACTAGGTAGGGCTCTGGTAGCTGGCAAAAAAGGTTTTCTAGATCATGGAGTGTTATTTTAAGATTTGGTTGAATATAGACAGAACACACCGTAAGAGTTTTAAAGGCAATTATTCTGGCTGCTACAGCTTCTAAGGGAGTGTTTAATTTCAGTTCTTGAGCTGGAACTCCACTTTGCAATATGATGGCCGCACCACCCGAAAGCCTGCTTGCTTGCTCTCGATCTCGACGGAAGACTTGATATTTTTTCAGTATATTCGAGTGCATGCAACCTAAATTTGTTTCCTGTACGCACAGTGCAACTGGCGAGACTGTATCTAGAATGTCTTTTATGTGATTAATATTCTTTAGAAGTCCTCTACAGTTCCACTGTACCAGGAATGCCATCTTTTTTTGTTGAAAGCTTGGAGATTAAGTTAAGTTTTTTCCAGGGCCCGTGATTCGGGCCTTGTCTGTTTTTGTTCGTTCCAAGGAGCTCCGCCGTCTCTGTGACGAAGACGGCAAAGAGCTGTCCTGGCCTATGTCCATTACCTCGTCTGAGGTGCTGGACGAACGTGCCAGAGGCACGTGTTCCTTATTTTTAGACCTTGCCCTGTGGGCAGAGGTCTTGTAGCCCGCCGACCCTGAGGGACGCGTAGCCTGTTTTGGGGGTGGTGGAGGAGCGGGAGCTGCTTCCACCAGGGCAGGGTTGGCACTACCTCAGCCTCGTTTGAGGTCTGGGTAGGTGCCGAAGGCCGTTGTGGTGCCCCGCCCTGTCGCACCACATCGGCGAGATTTGGTTTCGCTGTGAACTGAAAAGTGTTCTTGGTTTTGTTGTACTGGGTACGTGCCTCTTTGTATGTGATGTTCTTTGTTGTTTTTAGTGTTATGATCTGCTTTTCTTCTTTCCATTTTTGGCAGGATCGAGAGTATGTGGGGTGATCCCCCTCACAGTTTGCACAGCGTGGGTCTGCGGTGGAGTTATCAGAGTTGTGGTCGTTCGCAGCACATTTCGCACAAGTTCTGCGGCCACGGCAACTTTGCGAACCATGGCCGTATTTCTGGCAGTTGAAGCATCTCCTCGGATTTGGGATGTACGGTCGGACGTTTATTTTGATGTATCCAACTTCAATTGACTCTGGGAGGGTGCAGCTATTGAAAGTCAGAACCAGATGTTTTGTAGGAATCTCCTTGTTATCCTTTCGGATTTTTATTCTGTGAACCGCTATGACGTTTTGGTCTGCTAGTCCTTCTGCCATTTCATCTTCAGTGAGAGCAATGAAGTCTATCTCAGATATTACTCCTTTTACAATGTTCAAGGATCGGTGGGGAGTGATGACGACGGGGATGTCCCCAAGCGACACAATGTTTTTCAGGTTGGAGGACTGGCACTTAGTTTGTACTTCTAGCAAGAGGTCACCATTTGCAAGTTTTGATACTTTGTATCCAGGGCCCAGGTCTTTAGTGAGACACTTTGACACTATGAAAGGGGATATTTTTCGAGCGGGTTTTTCTAGCTCTTCGCTATGTATGACATGGAACTTTGGGAAAGTCTCTTTTGTTTTCACAAAGAAATGGCTTGTAGCATCGGTCCGCCCTCGTTTGCTTGGAGGGCGATCATTTGTTTGGGAGAAAGAATCCATGAAAGGGTTCGTGTTTTCGGTAGTTGTGCCTGCCACCCACCATGGAGCCCAACGAGGGGACGGGACAGGAAGTTGCAAGAAGTCCTGCCCACGCCAGCAGTACACCGCCACTATAACCAAATATGGGCAACTCAGGGTAGCTACTCCACACAAGGTTAACCCTCGCCGCCAAGAAAAAAGGAAAAACAAGAAATGAGGAGGAGACAGGACAGTGCTGAGAAAAGAGATAGGAAAGTGAAAGATGAAGTGGAGGACAGGAAAAGGCGACTGCCGATTTCCCCCGGGTGGGTCAGCCCGGAGGTGCCGTCTGTGGGAAGCGTGGGCCAAAGTGGTGTGTTGCCTCCGCCGAGCGGCCTTAAAGGTCCAAACACTCGGCATCGGCTCAACCACCAGGATCCCCTTTTCCCCAGACACGGCGATGCCACGCACGGCTAAGCGTGGGTGCTCGGGGTCCGTGGTGTCGCACAAAACACACAAACACCTGCTTTAACAGGTGCCCCCTGCGGGGGATCGCAAAATAATGACTCAGCTCCGGCCACAATTCGGTATCTACCTATAGCACGAGTGCTGATACAAGGTCAGTGGCACTAAGCGCGTTAACTTCGATTTCAATAATCCTTCTGTAGGGCAAGCAGTGACTGACAAAGATTATTAACAAAGCCCTAAGATCTCGAAGTCAATATTGAAAAGAAAAATAAAGAGGGCATTATTGAGCTTGTACTACTAAATGCGAATGTGGGCCTGCGCCTGCTGTCACATGGAATATATACCATAACTCTCCCTATACTCCATCTAGGTTGATTAAAAAAAAAGCTTCCAAACTTTCTTTTTGAAAAACAACGGCATGTTCTCGATATGTCTTTAGCATTTCCTTGCCTTGGCTGCAATACTTCTTTTGTCTGCAAAATTAGCTGGTGTTTTAAGATATTCCCTTTAACAATACGCGCTGGTCGAAATGTAGACAAGAATGTTCGTTTTCTGGCTGTGCTTAGTGGCATTCAGTAGCACAGTCTAAGGCTTCGGAAGAGAACTTTGACTACATTTCAAAGGAGGAAGAATGCCAAAACATCCAGGGCATATCTTATAAGTCACCGTATGAAAATAACCCAGGATAATTGAAGGTATATGTAATCATTCTCAGCGACATTCTTCCTCACGACGCATTTAAATATTAGGGTCGGCGAACTCTCTAAATCATATTATGCACAACCGTGTATGTTGGGCTGGTTAGTTGATGTACAACCCTGGAGTCAATTATACGCATCTCGTAGGATGACTTTTCCAGCTGTATCGCTAAGTCCTAAGTGCATCAATTTCGCAAAGAAATGGCGCTTGGTTATCGGTATTTTCTTATACCAAATTTGTTTTTCCTACTAATACGATTCGCTCAGAAGTCGGAGGTTCGAAACTTCTGCGGTGACAGTGAAGCGAAACACAGCGTTTTCCTCGTGTGGGGAGATTTTTTGCACATTCTGGGGGTGTAATCACATGACACGAGAGTGACGTTGCCTATACATCACATACACGTTTCTCGTAATCGGCCGACTAAGAACAGTACATCCGCTCATAAGCAGTCGAATCTTTAGAGGTCCATCCACTGCAGTTCAGGCCATCGCAGCCCATACCCCGTTGCTACGAAAAAAAAAAGGGACCAAACGGGCCTACTGCTCCGTGCTGCGCCGAGGGCAGCTCCAAGCTGTCATTCGATTTAAACCGCTTCTTCTGCGTTGCCAAGCCTGATCGCCTACTGCAAAAAAAAAAAAAAAAAAAAGAAGAAGAAAGCGTGCGGGCTGCTGTCCGCTTTACTCGCCGGACGGCTAGCCTGACCCCCATCTCCCTCCCCACACAACTAAGCGAGTGCCAAGGGAAGCTCGAAGCCGTCACTTGTTTGTACGCGCTGTTTCTCTATGCTGAGATAGCCAGCCCACCCTTCCACTCTTCCCGCGCATTAGGCTTCAGAGAAATCGTGTAGCCTGCCTTTTGCTATGTCCCAGTAAAACGAAAAGAAGGAACGCCGAAACGCACGCACGAGTGGCGTACACACAACGTCATTTTTGTGTCACGTGATTTGCGCGCTCAGGAACACCAAAAATATACTTTAATCGCAATGACACTGGTGGCGCTATCTCGTGAGTTAGGCCTGAATAGGCTAACGGATTGGAATACGTGAGCTTCGGGAGGCGGCTTGACCAAACTACTTGAGCGGACCGGAAGGTACCACATACTGCCACGAAAGACTGTCACAATGCTGTTCTGTAGTCTCTACTTTTTGTTTTTTAGAGCGCAGCTCTTTGGTGCCCATTCCTGCATTTCGCGTCACCGTCGGCTTTGTCTCTCGTAACCAGCTTCGCAACCGGGCCCAGCGCGCGCTCCCCCCCTCCTTCCTCTTCCTCCGTGGCGGCGACCACGCGTGTTCTCCGATTGCGGCGAGCGCTCCTGTCGCCACCGCTTTCCTTTTTCTCTCCTAACTTTCCACTTCTCCTGTTACGTTCACAAAAGCCTGCCCTGAGTCAAAAAGAATCAGGACTTCTTAATTACTTGCTAACATTGCTGTAGATATTCGGCGAAGGAAGACATGCGGGTAGTTGTTTTGGGGAAGAATACAAGAGCTTTATCGACTGCCTTATCAATAATAATCACTAAGACTCCGTTTCGCCGAAACAGTATTATATTTGAGGTGTTTTGTTCGTGTATTACAACAAATCCTTTCGAGCTAAGAAGGAGACATGGTGCCACAGGTGGCATCGGTGGTAAAGCGGCTATTTTTGCTTCGCCGTTGCCTCAGACGATCCGAATGTCCGACTTATAATCTAATGAGGCAAGTACCCCAAACAAGTTTTACAACAAAATACTAACAACTGGTGGCATTTATGTGCGAATTTGAGCTCTAAAGATTTAATGACTTCGGTCATAGGGCGCCCAAGCTCATTTCAGCGCGCGGCTAAACCGCTGAGAGGGCACAGCGGCGTTACTGGGAATAGCTGGCGGCGTCTTTGACACTGGAGGCGGCGCGAGTGCCCATCTGCCGTTCTGTCCAGCTGGGGTGCAGCGGAGTCTCCGCACGGGTAGTTTGGTGAGCGGCTTCGACAACGTTGTATAAGAGGATTTTTTGCGATAGCAAACCCCCCCCCCCCCCCCCCCAAAAAAAAAAAAAAGAAAACGGTGGCGCCTGGCACGCTCGCTCCCTCAGTGGATGCCTTTGTACGAAATGATGAAAACATTTATTTCAGTAGGTATCCGTTCAAGAATGGGGATTTCCTTGCCAGCTATGAAAGGTCAGATGAGAGGTGAACAGGCTAGCGGTTCCTAGCGGTTTCAGACAGTGGAAGCTGGCCATTTAATTAAACACAAACCTTTGATCGCCGAAAAGCATTTCTCGTGGGTTCAGAACTGATCTATTGGTTTTACCGAAGCATTGCATTTATAGGTTGAATGTTTTTTGAGCTCGCGGGTGAGGAGGTCGAAATGTTTGCTATTGCCTACTGGTGAATGACTTCGTAATTACTTAAATGAAGCCAACCACAGCCTCGCTTTGAAATGAGCGGAAGTTTGAGCTTTGCAAGGGTATCTTCTGCCTAGAAAAAAAAAACTCATTTTTTATGAGATGACAATGCCTGCTATGAATACGCAAAAGTGACCTAGCATTGGCCTTTATCGCTCTTTAAAGGTGTTATTAGCTTACCAAACTTTCCTCAGCAAAAGCTCACCTGGTTAGTATCTCTTTCCAATCTTCAGAGAGCAGACACAAATAAACATAAAGTACTAAACTTGTTATAAATTTTCTTAACTTCGTTTCGCATGTGTCTTTACACGTGTGCATCACGTACACTAGTTTTGCCCCATCGTCGCCGAACACTGTGTTTTCACAACCATTTGTGCGCCAGTTTTGCGCCAGTATAGCCCACGTTCTCACAAAAT
Organism: Amblyomma maculatum; assembly: GCF_055883805.1. Classification (NCBI taxonomy): domain Eukaryota; kingdom Metazoa; phylum Arthropoda; class Arachnida; order Ixodida; family Ixodidae; genus Amblyomma; species Amblyomma maculatum. The sequence continues at coordinate 119,401,558 of NC_139353.1, forward strand.
TCAAGCCCGAATACGGCGTGAGAACCGAAATATATGAGACAATTTTCTTCAGAGCTAGCTTCCCAGCCTAGCTTTGAATCTAGCCCACCTTTCTATAGCCTAAGCGTTCCGCTGCCTCATGAATAACTCAGTGGGGAATATTTCAATGTATAGAGAACGCGTGTCTATTACCAAGGCTTTTCAGTAAATAAATACCACTGCCACAACAAAATGTCTCCGGCACGCAGTTAACTTTCATCCCAAAGAGACAGCATTTACTTATACAAGGATGCCATGTAAAAATAAGTAAATATTGATCCTCGTATTCGGCAGCGCAGAACATCGATCAAGTGCGCCACTGAGTGCTTTGATTCGTAGCGCTTGTAGAGCATTCAGTATTTCGAGCATATACTAAAAATAGATTTTCAGTGCAGCAGAAAAGCAAAGCAAGGTGCCCGTGTGCTGTGCGACATCTATGCACTATAAAAAACTCCAGGTGGTCGAAATTTCTGGTGCCCTCCACTACACCTTTTCTCATAGCCAGAGCCCCTTTGGCACATTAAAACCCATAAACTAAATAAATCAACAAACCGAAAATAGGAGAAAGCTAAGCTCCACCGTTAAGGGTATGACACAATAGCGCCTCACATAGACATGGAGGGCGTTTTACACATGTTTCACATTTGCATTACATTTTTTAACTAACATCACGAAGCATTGGCGTATAATTCTGAGAATTTGACACTTATGAACCCCCTTTTTAATTTTTGCATTAATCCGCCCATGCATCAGTTGTATATGTATATATTGTTACGAGGATGTACTTAATGTGACGGTACTGCGATGGGCTGAACTCGACGCTAAGACTTCGATAGCCGTGCAGAATCCACTCTCTCAGCGTCGTTCTCTTTTTCAACGCTTCGTCGTGCCCGCGTTCCTCGATCGTCATCTTTGTCAGTGAGCACATCACTTTAGTCCCGCGTTTCCCGGTAACAATATATTAATTCCATACACTCTTCATGGCCTGTCAATCAGTCATCAACCTCTACAACCACAAAATAACGGCTTGAGGGGCTAGTTGGTGCTTGATCATATTCAGATATGTGGCGCAAAAAACACAAACACGGGAGAAGATACACAACACACGCGCACACTACCAACTGTAATTAGAATTTGAAAACACTTTCTCTTCACCACGCCTCCTCTTCTACACTCAGGCACATTTCTTCTTCCTCTTCTTCTCATCTTCCTCTTCTTTGCCAAGGGGATAATGGCACTCTCTTCCTCACAGACCTTAACATCGTCCAAACATAGTATTGACCAATCTCATCTTCCTCTTCTTCTCTTCTTCCTCTTCTTTATCAGGGGGATAGTGGCACTTTCTTCCTCACAGACCATATACCTCTTCCAAACATGACAGTCACAAATTCTCACTGTCTTGTTACCGCACACCTCTGCTTTGCCCAGTTACTCATACCGCGCTGGACAAGCAAATAACACCACATTGCCACATAGTCATACACTAAACACCACCGCCACACATATCCAGTAGGACATGTCCATCCACACCTCATAACTTGTGTCCAAGAATAACAACTTTAGGCTAAGAATAACAGCTTGAGGCCCGATAGTAATCTCATTCTTTGCATAACTCAGGAGGTTTGCTCAATAAAATTAAATTCTTTTCTACGTAAACTTAACGAAGCTTCACTAATGCATCTCTCTTCTTTCTTCTGTATACAATACGCCTCTAAAATTTCGCGTGCCATCTTATCCCGACTTTTGCCTAAAATGTTTAGCCTGCTAAAGAACGGCTCACACTTGCACTTTTGGCAGTGCAAGGCTAAATTTGACCCTTTGCCATTTTCTATGGACTTCTCGTGTTCCCTCATTCTATCATTAACACATCTTCCTGTTTGCCCAATATATACTTTACCGCACGTCAGAGGAACCTCAAGAATCACTCCCACCCGACATCCAATAAAACTCTTAACATGCTTCTTATCGCATTGGCCTTTCTTTTTCCTCCATATTAATGCACATAACCCACCCAGTTTTTTGGGGGCAGAAAACACAGCTGGCACCTCAAACCTACCAACCACCTTTTTCAGGCAGTGTGCAACTCTATGTATATAGGGAATCACTTGTGGTCGTTTATTTCTCAACTTATCTGGCGATCTTCTTTTCCCTTTCATTTTCTGAAGCAAAGACTCTGCCACCCCACATATAATCATAACCGGGAAACCAGCCACCTGAAGCCTTTGTAATTGATTATTGAAGCTTTCCTGTGCCATATGTACACATGATTTTAACAAGGCCGACTCCAAACAAAGGGAAGCTATCCCTCTTTTTATAGTCTTAGAATGGGCTGACCCATATTGAAGTAGCTCTTTTTTAGCCCTGGGAAAATATTTCCAACACACTTCCCCATTACAAAGTTTCATATTTAAATCAAGAAACTGCAATTTGTTATCCACCGGTAGCTCATGAGTAAAAGTAAGCCCTTTTCCTTGTAGCTTAAAAATAGAAAGCACACTTTTCACACTTAGACTCACTGCAGAGCCCTTATCCACAATGACTAAGAAATCGTCAACATATCTAAATATTTTAAAACCTGATTCATTAAGGGATGTATAAATTGCTCTGTCAACACAGGATAAAAAGATGTTACATAGAACTGGGGCAACACATGACCAAATACAAATGCCCCTTCTCTGCACATACAAATCAGACCCAAACGACACAACAGTGGACATAAGGTAAAACTCGAGTAGGGCTAGAAAAATGTCCACATTGACACCAGCAGAGTTCTGAAAGTCTATAGTCCCATTACTTTCAATGCATTCCCGCACCGATTCAAACAATTCTAAATGTGGCACCGAATAGAACAAATCCTCTACATAAATAGAAAAAAAGTACCCAAGATTGGTTTGAACTTTTAAAAAATTGATCACTTCAAAAGAATGCTTAGTAGCAAAGGGATCATGAACCTCCAAACCTTTTAATGTTTAAGAAGATACCGGCTGATCTGCTGCTGCCACGCATCACGTTCAGACACAATACATCTGAAAGGCGAGTTCGGTTTATGAGTCTTAACAGTGAAGAACACATCCAAACAGGCCTTCTTGCATTAACTGATCCCTTTTGCCAACCTGGTTAACTTCATATCATTACATAACGCAATAGCTCTCGTTCTGCAAACTTTCTTCTTCACTTTAACAAAATTTTTCTCAATTGCAATTGTTGCCTTCTCTTCAAAGAGTCCCGCCGGTATCACAGCAAAGGTATCACATTCTAAGACTATAAAAAGAGGGATAGCTTCCCTTTGTTTGGAGTCGGCCTTGTTAAAATCATGTGTACATACGGCAGAGGAAAGCTTCAATAATCAATTACAAAGGCTTCAGGTGGCTGGTTTCCCGGTTATGATTATATGTGGGGTGGCAGAGTCTTTGCTTCAGAAAATGAAAGGGAAAAGAAGATCGCCAGATAAGTTGAGAAATAAACGCCCACAAGTGATTCCCTATATACATAGAGTTGCACACTGCCTGAAAAAGGTGGCTGGTAGGTTTGAGGTGCCAGTTGTGTTTTCTGCCCCAAAAAAACTGGGTGGATTATGTGCATTAATAGGGAGGAAAAAGAAAGGCCAATGCGATAAGAAGCATGTTAAGAGTTTTATTGGATGTCGGGTGGGAGTGATTCTTGAGGTTCCTCTGACGTGCGGTAAAGTATATATTGGGTAAACAGGAAGATGTGTTAATGATGGAATGAGGGAACACGAGAAGTCCATAGAAAATGGCAAAGGGTCAAATTTAGCTTTGCACTGCCAAAAGTGCAAGTGTGAGCCGTTCTTTAGCATGCTAAACATTTTAGGCAAGAGTCGGGATAAGATGGCACGCGAAATTTTAGAGGCGTATTGGATACAGAAGAAAGAGAGATGCATTAGTGAAGCTTCGTTAAGTTTACGTAGAAAAGAATTTAATTTTATTGAGCAAACCTCCTGAGTTATGCAAAGAATGAGATTACTATCGGGCCTCAAGCTGTTATTCTTGGCCTAAAGTTGTTATTCTTGGACAGAAGTTATGTGGTGTGGATGGACATGTCCTACTGAATATGTGTGGCGGTGGTGTTTAGTGTATGACTATGTGACAATGTGGTGTTATTTGCTCGTCCAGCGTGGTATGAGTAACTGGGCAAAGCAGAGGTGTGCGGTAACAAGACAGTGAGAATTTGTGACTGTCATGTTTGGAAGAGGTATATGGTCTGTGAGGAAGAAAGTGTCACTATCCCCCTGATAAAGAAGAGGAAGATGAGATTGGTCAATACTATGTTTGGACGATGTTAAGTTTGGTCAATACTATGTTTGGACGATGTTAAGGTCTGTGAGGAAGAGAGAGCCATTATCCCCTTGGCAAAGAAGAGGAAGATGAGAAAAAGATGAAGAAGAAATGTGCCTGAGTGTAGAAGAGGAGGCGTGGTGAAGAGGAAGTGTTTTCAAATTCTAATTACAGTTGGTAGTGTGCGCGTGTGTTGTGTATCTTCTCCTGTGTTTGTGTTTTTTGCGCCACATATCTGAATATGCTCTACAACCACACATTGTATACAATGATGCATTTTGTTTGCGGCACCCTCGATTAAAAATTTCCGAGACTTGGTGCGGCTACTATTAATACTACGTCGACGGCTTTTCGAGCGAACGAGCTGTATAATCTATCGTTAAAAATCACTAACACAAATACTGCGGCATTTGAAATGGGATCGTGGCTTTCCGACGTTCACATCCTGTACAGTATTTATCGTAGTTGCCTACTGTCTGCTTGAGAGAGTACGCATTGTCAACGAACTTTCCACCTTATTCAAGTTCGATTTACGGGAAATAAAAGTCAAGCAAGAAGATTCTTTTCAAGCCGCGTCGCTGACGGTACTCTGTGACGCGCTGCAAATGCAGCGCGAGAGGTCTGCACGTGGTCAAAAGGGAGCGAGAATGCGGCAGTGCAAGGAGAACGCACGGAGGCGGGCACCCATACAAAGCGGGACTCGAGGGAGAGCGAGCGCGCGCTCTCCCTCGAAACCGGCCATGCCCCATATTTCCATTTTCTAATTTTCTGCGAAAGATAACGCTTCCCGTCAGAAGCAGCAGTGCCTCCGCGCGGTGGTTTGGGAGCATATACAAACATTCTACTGGATGTGTGCAACTACGCAATAGACGATATGTTCATTTCCTAAAAACAGCGCGAGCGACGCGGTGATCTAAGGGGGGGGGGGGGGGGGGGGGGGCAGCACGGGAACAAAATATTAAGTATAAATTTTGGTTTCGCCCAAAGTGTATACGTTTAATAGTCTTGGAAACCGAATAATAGAAACGAAAGTGCGTAATGCGACTAAACGTTGGACAAAACGTTTCTATCCCGGCTTCTGAAGACTGAAATGTAGAATGCAAACACGCGACTAAACAAACAAAAATCTAGAAAGACACAGGAATGGCAGTCCGTCATACATTGCTAAAAGATAATACGATGTTTTACTTGGAAAGTATAGAATTGCGTTCGCTCTAAATGGGCTTAGCAAACATGCCATGTTAAGCTTGTGAAGACGTATACGCCGATGTGTGTTCACATTTGTTCAGACTACTTCTCCAAACTTGTGCTTCACACATATTTTTTTTTAGTGTTAAATGTTCTAAATAAATTTCGCCTTGCCCTTGACCATAGTACTTACGGTAGATTATACCAAGTTTTAGTACAATCATGTGTAGCAATGTCAGGGTTCGGTTATTGCTATGGAAATAGTCGGTTAGCCGGAAGGAAAGAGGAATCTGTTAAATGAGGAAAATGTATTGTGCTATGTAGAAGTTTTTTCGCACTAATGCCAGCGATAGGCTTGCCGGTTTTACAGCAGTTATAGCTTCGTTTCAACCATAAGTTCTTCCGCCAACTCTTTCATTTCGGCATTCTTCAGGCCTCGTCATAGCCTCCTACTTCCACTCTAGCTGCCTTGTACGTTTCTCTGGAAGTAGCCACCTTCTTGTCGCGCATTCCCGCTCACCTTTTCTCTACTTTACGCTGTGGCAGGCGGGAATTAAATTACTAAATCTATTAAAAAAGGATTTACACCTGACGCTGTGGGTTTCATGGTAGAGTGCACGGCTATAATACCAAACCAATCCTATTTCGGTAAGGCGGAGTAAGTTATGTACATAATCACAATAAAAAGTGCATACTGGCATGACGCGTCTAAAATCCCAATATTAAATTGTTCGATTTCCTCCGGAAACAAACTAAGGGATAGTGTGCGTAAAGTGGCTTAACATTTCTTGCGAACAAATGTCAAACTAGAATGTTTATTGGGGGCTCTGTATCTTCCGTCACTCCTAATGGTATTTGTGTTCAATATCCGCATGAGCACATAATGAAGTGCAGTCTGTAGAGCTGATACAGCGAATAGCAAAGTCGGAACGTGTTGTCGCTTTTCAGCGATTTACAGGATCACACGAACTGTCTTTTACATACCTACGGCTACGTTCTACGTATTATTTGCCACAGCACAACGGTATTATATAAACAGCAGGTTTCTCACATTCCGAAGCGTTGCCTAGAATACCTTCTTAACAAAGGGTCGCGATCTTATTAGGTGCACAAAATAATACGCGTATACGTAACGTTCTTTTTTTTTCTGACGCTTGTGTGATACATCCTGCACATAAGGAATGACGGCGGTGTTCTATCGGTGAATGTACGGAAGACTTTGCGTGGTGTCTACACTTGTACTTCAGCAGTTCCCGCCAAACAAAGCAGGAGGTCCCCTCGGAATTTGGCGGATACGATTTCTCTTACTTGTTAATGGGAGTTTGCAGAATCTAGACATAAACTCAGCCTCAACATTGGGTCTAATAAGGTTAAGGACCATTAGGGAGTGAATTCGCGGCTGTTTAAGCTTGCGCATTTGGGAGAACCAGTGGATCTGTCTTTGTTTCCCCACTACGCGCCAGACAATAACACCTACACACGGCAGAAACTTCAAATGCTTTTCATAACCACACTCCGATATCTTTTGAAGTTCTACACTTTCACATATGACAAACTTTTGTTCTCATGAAACAATTTTAGCTGTGTGTTTATCTATATGCTACAATATTTGTGAACTGTTGTTTTCATTCATCAAATGGAAGCGATTAGAAAAGTATATACCATGTAGAATATCTCATACGAGTACAGGCTCTAAGACTCTCTAATGACGGTGTGCATACGTCATGTGAGGTGTCGGGCCTATGTACCAATTATTACGTTAAATGTATTTTAGCCACCATTAAATAATCGGAAATGTTTCTTTTCGCAAGAAAACCTGTTCGGTAAAATTTACACAACTATTTCAGTCTTAGCTACTAAGAGACAGACAAGATTAATTTACGTTCTCTGATGCATAGAAAACGCATTGCACTCAGCGCCGTCTACAGATGTTTTTAAGAACGTAATTTGCTCACCTCTTAACACCTGACTAAATGCAGAGTGAAGTATATGTGGTTTAAGGGGCATTAAAGGGAAACTGCAAAACAGGAAGATGTCGCCTGGTGTAGATATAGCTACATGTGACACACTATAGGGTAACATGACATTCTGCTCACTGAGGAACACCCCTCATTCAAAGCGGCAAAGAAAAGAACAGTAACAATTTACTTTCAGTGTGCACATAAAGCTCGCCTAACGCAAAACCTCGACACCTTAGGAGGCAAAGCTCAGGTCAGTATCATAATTAAGCGCTGAAGTAACCATGCCAAACGATCGCTTAGCGGCTGAAATTTTTTTCCACCGTTAGTGTCCAATGCTCCAACCATGTGCCTTTATGTCCTGTTTTATTAGTCGTGCATTAACGAATGGTTAAATTATCATCCCCTTACGTAGCAGCAGAAGCCTAGTTGAATGGCGTAGCTGATTACTTGATACGACAAACCCTTCAGAAACTGGCCAAGAATGTTGTCATGGAGACATGAACGTAAAAGGTGAGGCAGGAAGGCGTCCGTTTCATGAACATACTAATCCGCAATTTAGTGCACAGTCTGCAGGATGAATTTGCCGTAAAATCCCCCTGCACGCTTGCAGCGCATTTTCCCTGGACAATACTTTTGAAAACCTGCCCGCTGTTGATTGATGAGGCGGCACGTTTAAAAAAGCTGTGTGTTCATTATCATATCTGTCTGAAGCTTCGGTTAGTAGGTGTTAAGACCGGGAACTGGGAAAAGCAAGACGCACATTGAGGCAAAGCGGCGTCAGTCGCTTTCATCGTGTAACCACCAGCGCGCTTATATTGTGGCTACGATGCTTGACAGCTTCCAGGGACTGTGGTCTGAGCTGTCAGCATCTTGGAGTGCGTCCTACTGGCACGCACTAAGAGAGATGCACTCTTTTATTTTCCCTTTACGGACGTATGCTCCTCGGATAATTTTTCCCTCAGAGTAATTGACCGAACCAGCGCGGTCAATGCCAAAGGTAGCGCGGCGTCCTCTCCTTCAGAGCATTTGTTTTCTCTTTGAGGATAAACTTTGTGCCAGAGTTCGCGAGCCTAGACATCTTAATGGTCGAAAAATATGCCGCCGCCGCATTTTTCCCCCGGCAGTAACGTGTTGTGTTTGCACAGCGCTCTCGACGTGTTCCGATCATGATGCGCGAAAGTGGCTTTGTGTTTATGCTGCTGGCGGCGTCCCTTGTAGGTAAGCGTCTATTGCGGCATCGCCGACTGGTTAGCGGTGCGGTCCGCGTGAAACACCGCTTCTTTGGTCCATTCTTCGTGTATGACATATCACTTCTAGTAATATGTTCTTTACCTCACCTTCCCCTATTTTATTGTCTCCGCAATCGTATGAAACATGGGACGAATAGTGCAGCAGAAAATTTGTGCATAAAATTGATGTGTCTGCTCTTACGAACCTTGGGTACCAGCACGTGTATTTTTAAGCTGAAACGCTTAAGTTCTCTGCAGAGCTGCTGGCAGATAACGCGTCAGCCAAAGATCCTAGCGATTTTGCCGCGCTTCCATCCGGCGTGTCGTTTACGGCCTGACAACTAACTATTCAGACACGTGCGCGGCCTAGGATTGCTATTTGGAGAGCATAACTATCAAAGAGAATTATTTTCTTGATGCAATTCATTGCACTAAGCTTCCAGAGTGGTGGACCTTGATAAGTAGGTATTGCCTAATTAGTTTCATGGGTGTGGCTTTCGCGCTCGGAAAGGAATGAACAGTTGCGGAAGTTCACATTTTTTTAATACTGTCAGTAGCGTGAGCAAAATATTGTCTTCGCCACTCCCCTGCCACTCCTAGAAGCGGCAAGAACTCTAACTGCTCGTCGGAAACCCTTAAATGATGCTGAAGAAAGCACCTTTGAGCTGAATTTAGTCACAGAGCATACGTATGGCACAGTCGTTTCGTCATAGAAACGAGTTTTGCTTCTCCATATAGAAGAGCACAACAAGAGCGTGCAGCATCGTCAAAATTATTTGCTCGCATTGCGTGGCCTTTACATTCCAAGCTAGGAGAAGTGGTCCTCGGCTAGCCGAAACGTTGTCTATAGAAGGAAGCAGAGGTCACTGCCCTTAGCGATGACATTTAATTCAGCTGCTAGGCAAAAGATGGTTCTAACGGTACGAGCATGTAGAATGAACCATTCATGCACCATTTTTTTTTCTGCCAGGTGCTTTAAACAAGGTATGTGTACACACTTTCCAGTAGAAATTTTCAATACAGCAGAAAAGCACAAAAACATTGCGGCCAAGAGTGCACCCGAACCTTTCTGTTATAGGCCTGAGCGTTGATGTAAGGAAACAAAATAATACCTAAAATCATTTCCTCGCTAAGGTTTTTAAAACAATAATAGGACCAGGCAGATTTTCAACGGTTGAAAATCTTTAGGCTATCATCGTATGTTATCGAAACAGATCTCCACTTTCAATGACGTCGGATACATTGATTCAAGCGCGTGACTTGACATGTATAGTACTTACGTCAAACTCTAATGTGTCGATGACGCGTAAGAACACGGTTGAAATAAAGGAACACTGCAACAAAAGAGGCTATTTGCATATAGTTAAATGAACCATGGAGTCTCTTATATACAGAAAGGAGGCGACGGGCCTTGAAACACAAATCGTCTAGTTAGCTATCTCAACGCACGAGCTACTTGATGTCTACATTCACCGCATAAATAGTGGCTTAACCATGCAGTGCCATAAAAAGCTCTCTTAAACTTAACTGTAGGAAGCATGTTTAGCCAGACAGTATGCTTTCTCGATTATGGACACAAGTGGCACATGCCAGAAGGGCGGCCTATTGCGTCGGCCCTCCATATGGCCGCATTGCCATATATAAGAGCGCGGTGTATTGGATAGGACCGGTGAGGATCAATAGAAAGAAATCTTTGATGTGGTTGTCAGTGAGACGGCAGATAAACAGTGCCTCAGCAAGCCCGTGTTGTCTTTGTTCGCAGTATCACACATAATGTTATTACTGAAAAAACACGCTAGTTCCATCATTAAACCGCGAAACTACCATGCGGCGTGACTGCCTTATATGGTTTAGGCAGCTAACTGACCTCTGCTAGTATGCCGGTAGTTTCGCAACAACTTCCTTTTTATCTTGTTTTCAGGCTTGTAGTGATTGGAGGGCTGCTTTTTACATGCTCTTACCTCCTGTTTTGTATCAGTTATGTTCCATTAAAAATGCAGCGAACGACCTTCAACAAACAAAAGCGTAGCAGTGTGAAATAAGGCTTTCCCAACCTTGTATATATATATATATATATATATATATATATATGTATATATATATATATATATATATATATATATATATATATATATATATATATATATATATATATATATATATATATACATGCGCGACGCCGCCGCAGCTCCGTGCCGGGCTGGTCTCAAGGCCGACTGCAAGATGGAGGCGCTGCGAGCTTGCGGCGACGACTACGTGCCCTACAGCAATCAGCCCTACCTGACTGCCTCCGGCAAAGAGTTCGAGGACAAATGCGAGTGCGTATACCGCAGGCGCTCATTGCGTCTACGTCGCCGCGTTGGCGGAATGTGGTGATCATGAATATTCGAGCAGCGTGTAAAGAGTATGGGACACGCTTGCGGCGAAGAGAATCGATCGCTTTTTCTAAGGAAGTTCGATTTCAAACGCAATCCGCCAGCTTGAACAAGTTGTGTGCTGGAATATTTTGTCAGTATCACGCATGCTTTGAAAAACGCCGGTGTAAAGGCGATGTTTCGCAATCTCGCTTGCTATGTAGCATCAATACCATGCTATTTTTTTTTCAAAAAGAGTCTAAGCGCTAGGATTAGCATGTACATTAGCCAGCATTTTACCTAGTAAACAGTAATTTCTTACCAGTGTCTGTATACTATTCTCTGTCGCCCATGCTTGGATGATGATGATGATGATGATGAAAACGTTCGTTGAAAGCCACATTGGCTTAGATTGAGGGAAGGCTGATCGGGTCCCCAGTCCGGGACACCGTTGGTAAGAGCCGCTGGCCATGCTCTTTCGACGAGGGCTCGTTGTTCCTTGAGGCCAAAGCTGGATAGGGCCGCCTCCCAGCCTTCCCACGTTGGCTGATTAGTAATGTGAATACTTGTATTTTGTTAACCAGCCCATACCATATGGTACAAGTTTGCCTTCTGGCCACAAAATTCCACTGCGCCGAAAAGGACTCGGGCTCAATGGGGTGAAGTGTTCTTTTGGTTTCTTCCTTTCGTCCCCGTTTGTTCGCGCTGTTTCTTGTTTTCTCGCATGATAATTCCGAACATATTGAAGCTAACACAAGCGAATAAGTCTAAGCTTATAAAATAGGCGAAACAGGAATAAACATGGTAAGCGTTTTAGCGAGCTACCCGGGGGACGCAAGGTTTACCACGAGAACTTCCTTAATGCCCACTATTTGCCCTGATATTGTATTCGATGATGAATCGCAGTGGCACTCCACTGATACTGTAACTGGCTGTCCCAAGTCCGCATTCTTGTAGTAAACAAAACGCGTGCACAGGATACCGGCAAATATTCATTGTAACTGTTGTTTTTTCATTTCGCCGATAGGACGGATAAAAAAAACAGATCGCTTGCACGTTGCAATTCACCAATGACTGCCCGGACGGTCTGTCCCAGACTGTGACTCTAGGAACCGTCAGGTTAGTGGAACGGAACGTCAACAGAGTTTGCAACGCGATTTCGAAGCAGTACAAAGGTACGTCCTGACCTTTGTTTAGATTATAGTGCAAGGTTAAACCCGCGGTGAATGAAGCCCTTGGAGACATCTTGATATGACATTTCCGGCTTACTAGTACGTCCGCAAAAAGGTCGCTCTAACTGCGGGAATGGCATTGCATTTGCCCACAGGTGTTGGTGGTGGTAAAAATATTTTAATGAAAATGATTAGGAGGTTGTAGCGGCGGTTGGAGTCCTCAGTCCGGAACCCCATTAGCGTAGGCTGCTGTCCGCGCTCTTCCGATGAGTTCTTTTTGAACCCTTGCGTCCGAGCTGGTCAGAGCTGCCTCCCACCCCTCCTGCGTTGGCTGGTTATTAATAGTGACAGTCTGATTTCGCTGGCATGCCCACACCATATGGTATAGGTCCGCCTTCTCCCCGCAGAATTTGCATTGTGAGTCAAATGACTCTGGATCTATTGCGTGTAGTCTGCGTGGATTGTTAAAAGTGTTGGTCTGTAGCTTGCGGAGGTGTATCTCCTCCCCTTTGTCTAGTGTCTTTGCCGGTGGAGGGTAGACCCGGCGAGATAATCTTAAGTGCTGAAGTATTTCGGTGTAAGTTAGCAATGGGATAGGAGGTTCCACGAGATCCATATTGGGTGCCCGGGGGAGAAATGCTCGGGCTGAGGCGTGTGCGCTCTCGTTCCCTGGGATGCCCTGGTGACCTGGTACCCATACTAAGTGTTTATCCATGGGTTGGTAGCCACGGGTGTAACTATCTTGCAGGATTTTAGCTGCTAGCGGTGCAATCCTGCCCCTGAGGTAATTGCGATATGCTGTCTGTGAATCTGTAAGAATGTATTCTGAGGTAGTGTGTGTCGCAGCTAGGGCAATTGCCACTTCCTCCGCAGCCAGTGTGTCATGGCTGTGTAATATTAGTCCATCCACTGTTTTATCTTGGTGTACTACCGCAACGGCCGCCATTCCCTGTTCAGGACCCGCAGCATCGACATAGAACACGCCCTCGCGCCCGCCGTAGTGCCTTTTTATAGCTTCCGCTCGTGCTTGTCTTCTTGGCTGGTGAAAGTCGGGGTGCATATTCCTCGGTAATGGAGTTCCCTTGAATTGTCCTCTCCATGAGGCTGGGATGTCGCTTTTAGGGTCTAGCTGTTCGGGGCAATTGATGTTCAAATCGTTCAAGACTTGTCGGCCAGTCAGAGTCGTGGAGAGTCGTACCACCTGCGCCGTGAGGTGTGCCTCAATCAGCTCGTCTACCGTGTTGTGGACGCCCAGTCGTAAAAGCCGGTCCGTCGATGTCGTAAGAGGGAGGCCCAGGGCCTTCTTGTAGGCTGTTCTGATTATGACGTCGAGGTTCTTGATGTCAAACTTCTTGAGACGAAGGTAGGGTGCCGCATAGACGATGCGGCTCACGACGAAGGCCTGCACCAGTCGGAGAGTATCTTCTTCGCGCATCCCTGATTTCCGCGTCGTTATTCTGGCGATCATCCTGCCGACTTGCTCGCTCACGAGGCGGAGTTTCTGGATGGCGAGGTGGTTGTTGCCCTTGTTATTGATGCATAGACCCAGTATCTTAACGGTCTGAACTTCCTTTATGGGTGAGTTGTCAACGTGGATGTCGATCGTGGCCTGATTTTTGTGCTGGCGGAAGACTAGGAGTTCACATTTTTCGGGAGAGCAGGTTAGTCCACACGCTCGTGCATAATTCTGAACTGTTGTTGCCGCTGTTTGTAGTTGTTCTTCCATCATTCCCATACTACCCCTAGTTGTCCAGATGGTTATATCGTCAGCGTACAGGGCGTGTCGTATGCCCTGTATCTGATTTAGAAGAGGTGGAAGATTGCGGAGTGCAATATTGAACAGAAGTGGGGATAATACTGCCCCTTGCGGAGTGCCTCTCGTGCCCATCTTCACTTGCGTTGTTTGTTTAGTGCCGATGCTGATGTTGACTGTTCTGTCTTTAAGGAAATCATAGATGTATGAGTAGACTCGCTGGCCACAGTTGGTGGTCTGGAGATTTTGGAGGATTGTGGAATGTTTGACATTGTCAAACGCTCCTTTGAGGTCGAGGGATAGAAGTGCTCGGTCACTGTTTCTGCGTGCTGGATCAATGACTTCGCGTTTGAGTTGCAGAAGCACATCATGGGTGGACAGATGTGCTCTGAATCCAAACATCGTGTGTGGCAGTAGCTCGTTGTTCTCTAGATAGTTGGAGAGACGTGCGTGGACTGCCTTTTCCATGAGTTTGCCTGCGCACGACGTGAGGGATATGGGGCGTAGGTTTTCAATGCTGATTTTCTTGCCGGGTTTGGGGATAAAGTGTACATTGGCTGTTTTCCATGCCTGTGGAATGGTGCCGATGCGCCAGCATTCGTTAACGTAATCCGTAAGTTGCTGCAGTGCCTCCGTGCCGAGGTTGGTTAGAAGTCCGACCGTAATTTTGTCTTGTCCCGGGGCTGTACCTCGGCGCATATCTGCTAGTGCTGCTATGATTTCTTCTAAAGTGAAGTCTTTATCTAGGTCTTCGTTCGGTTCCCCCCGGTATTCTGGATTTGAGGGTTCTGCGTCTCTCGAAGTGCAGATATAGCGACGCGTGAGTTCATCCATGAGTTCATCATCCGTGCCTTGAAAGTTGTGTAAGGCTCGATGCAAATTTCTACGTTGTTCACTCTTCGATTTCGGTGGATCAATTAGGCATCGGAGAAGGTTCCACGTAGTCTTGCTGTCTAGGCGACCTTTGAGGGATTCGCACCTTTTTAGCCAATTGGTGCGAGCGAGGTCCCATGCGTATTGGTCTGCTTGAGTAGTTAGCTTCGCTATTCGAATTCTGAGTTTTCGATTGTGCCTTTGTTTCTTCCACCGTTTTATGAGACTACGCCTAGCTTCCCAAAGGTGTAGAAGATGGTTGTCAACAGCTGGGTGGTCCTCCGTGGTGGCAAGGGTTTTTGTGAGGTTTTCTTTAAGGTCGAGAATAGATGCCGCCCACTCTTCGTAACTAGTTATTTGTTCCGATGTAACTAGTTTAGTATCCTTCCTGAATTTCTCCCAGTCTGTCATTCTGGCTTGCCCACGAGGTTTGCTGTGCTTGTTGCTTTCAAAGATGGTCTGCAGCATGTAGTGATCGCTGCCTAAGGTCTCTCCCATATTGAGCCACTCATAGTTGCGGGCGTTGCGGACGAGCGTCAGGTCGGGGGAGGTATCCCGAGTTATGCTGGTACCGACTCGAGTCGGATGCTGCGGGTCAGTAAGTAAGCTGAGTGCCATGTCAGCGATGGCGGAAGCTAGTTTCCTGCCTTTAGTGTCTTCCTTTGGATATCCCCATAATGCGCTAGAAGCGTTAAAGTCGCCGACTATAGCTAGGGGAGCTGTGTGAGCTTCTCTTAGTGCTTTGATAAAGATAGCGTCAAAGGCTGCGCGGCGCTGTTTGGGGCGACTATATATATTGAGTATATAGGTGCCCTTGCTGTTACGGTGTTGTGGTAGCAACTTTATGAAGGTATATTCAATGTCGCTGTGTAGGTCAAGGTCTACAGTGGTTGCTGTGCATGATTTGTGGACCAAAATACATGTCGAGGGGTTTGTTTGATGTGTTGAGTATCCTCTGATCTTAGCCTCCATATTTACTTCTTGCAGGGCTATTATTTGCGGCGCATGAGAATAAGAGTCTATGTATTGTTGTAATGTTTCCCTCTTGCGCTTTAGTCCCCTGCAGTTCCATTGTAGGATGGTGAGTTTAGGTCTTGGTTGTGGCGCCATGTTGAGGATTAGAAATGTGTGTCGGATCCTGTGGTGGATCTTCAGGTTCTTTATCAAGTTCAGGGATGACTAGGCGACGATTTCCCATTTTGCCCTGTAGTTTTGTGCCCTTGTTGTGAGAAACATCCGAATATTCCTGAATTTTTCGGTCAATTCTAATCTCCTGCACTTGCATCCTGATTAGAACTGGTTCAAGTTTTTCCATCATGGGCTTGATGACTGATTCTAACATGCTTTTGATTGTCGTCTCGATCATAATTTGTAATTTATTGGCCATGAGATCTTGGACTGTGTTTTCCAAGCGGGTAATGCGGTCCTGTGTTTCGGTGTTCTCAATAAATTGCGGCATGGGTGCCTGCGGTGCTGCTGCCTGCGGTTGTGGTACCTGCGGCATTGGCGCCTGCTGTGGCGTCTCTAGTGCAGTTTGCCTGTCGATAGTGCTAGTATTTAGCTCCTGTGGGTACGGAGGGTGTACCTCTTCCTTGTCCTCCTCCATCGGACATGCCTGTTGTGTCAATGGAGGTAATGTGTTCTTCGGGTTGGCTGCGACGCCTAATTGCTCTTTTAATTTCCTATTTTCTGACTTTAGTTTCTCGATCTCTGCTTTAAGTTGTTTGTAAGCCAACGCTTCGGGGGAGGAGGCAGCTACATCTGCCCAGCTCACCTTGCCGTCGTTGCGCTGGTCCTTGTAATGGGGTCCTGTTGTTTTCTCAGCTGGACGACTGCCGGTGGGGTGCGACGCCTTGTCGCTAGTGTCACGTCCTTTGCTTGATGACCGGGAGCCGCGTGGTCCTGAGTTGCTGCTGTTGGACTGGGCCCGTTGGGTCAGTCGGTCCCCGCTGTTAGATGTGCCTCTGCGGCTGGACCGGTCCCGAAACTTGGCCCTGGACTGGTGACTGTCTTGACCTGTCTTGGATTTGGCTGGTTGTGATGTTTGGTATTTGAACTTGCATTGATTCGACCCCATGGGATGTGGGCCTTCGCACACTGTGCACTTGGGTTGGCAGTCATGGGCTTCTTGAATGTCGTCCTGGCCACACTGCGGACATCGTGACTGCGCAGGGCAAGGGCAGACATCCGCCCGGTGTCCAAGTTTCCCGCACAGCAAACAGGCTGGTGTTGTTTTCTTGTACAGGCGCACAGGAAGCGCCTCTCCGTAGTAAAAGACGTGAAAAGGGACCTTTCTTCCTTCGAAAGTGACGGCCGCTTTGTTGGAGGAACCTAGTTTTCTCACGCTCACCACTGGTGCGTCCGGGGAGCGAAGCGCTTCCGTGATGTCTTCGTTGGAAACCCTAGGGTCCACCTGTATTACTCCTTTACATGTGTCGTCAGAAGGCCGGAGGTAGGAGTACACTGCGTGTGCTGTGTCCCCTAGTTTAAGTTCTTGAATTGCGAGGATCTTTCTGATTATTTCGGCATCTCGTACGCCGACGACGATGATGTTTTGTTCCCAAATGGGCCAAACGCTGAGCGCTGCTGATGTGTTATTAATGCCTGCTGCCATGTGCAAGGAGCTTCCGAGAGTGTTGCTTCCCCTGAATTTGCTGAGATCCAGCGTTCCTCTAGGTTTGATTATGATGACTGCATCTTGCTTGTCGAGACGCGGCTGCGGAGGAGGCTTCCAACGCTTGACTTGCGTGCGTGGCGTCTCCTGCAGCGGCGTATCAGCTGCGGCGGTGAAGTGGCCATCTGGCGTTCGTCCTTTCTGCCGTGCCGAGCGGTTGTTACGGGCTGATGCGCGTTCCCACTCTTCTATCTTGCGTTGGATGTTGGCTTCTGTTACTTTGTCGAAAACTGGCGTTTTCGCCTGCGGAATGGTGACGATACGCATTCCATCCGGGTCGTACCCCGTCAAGGTTGTCATGATTTGCGGCAGAGTTTGCCCGCGGAGCCGCGGCGGGCAGCTGACTCGAGGCCTATCTGTTAGGCTTAGCTACTCGCTCGATCCGCTTGAACTTGAAATCCTCGTTGAAAATGGTCCCACCTGAGAAACGGTGGTCTCCTCGTTGTTCTGAAGTGCCCGGGAACAAGTCCTGCTGCTTTTGAAGCGCTTTGGAAATCCTTGTCCGGGAAAGGAGCATAAATTCGGCGGAGCCGATGTAACACACGGCCGTCCTTCCCGACTGCTCGCAGCGCCCCCCCCACAGGTGTTGATAAGAGACCAC
The DNA here is from genome assembly GCF_055883805.1 of Amblyomma maculatum. Classification (NCBI taxonomy): domain Eukaryota; kingdom Metazoa; phylum Arthropoda; class Arachnida; order Ixodida; family Ixodidae; genus Amblyomma; species Amblyomma maculatum. The sequence continues at coordinate 119,419,676 of NC_139353.1, forward strand.
TTACCATATCCTCGTACAGACTGAACGCGTGTCAAACATGAATGAAGCAAAGGTCTTTAGTCATTACTTTTTGTCTCGCTGGCTAAGGCGAACTAAACTATCTCTGTCGCGTATATGGCTAGCTTCCGATTACAATATAAAATACTTTTGTTAGTTGAACAAAATAACATATGAAATTAAAGCTAGAAACGAGTTTCATTTCAGCGCTCTTTGTTTGCTGAGGGTCTACTGGAGAGACGTTTTTTGCAGGCTAGTTGGTGCATTGTTGGGGTATTAACTCAGAGAAACAAGCAGATAAGGAAACCAATTGACAGGACAGAGTGCTCGTCTTCATGTTGTAAAAAAACCAAGAAGATGACGAGCGCTCTATCCTGTCATTTCTTCCCTTCCTTTACTTGTCTTTTTACGCTGAAACCCAATTTTTGTTCTTCTTGAGTACTGGCCACTTTCTGGATGAAAAGGGTTATATCTGCTCATGTAAAATCACCGCAACGGAGGTGCGCGCTACCACATGTCCTGTGACAGCATAAACGCACTCCTCTACTGGTCATTAAATATGTGGCTTTGTGAGGCATTATCAACTCTATCTATTTAAAGCTTTTATCTAGCCCGTGTGAACTTCTAGCAGTAGTAGCGCAGGTAAACACCAGACGTGCTGCGAATAATAAGAGTGCACTGCCGCCATTTTATCAGATATATAACGTTGATCGCGCTATTGCTGCGATTTTTGGAGAATTTAAGATTGCTAAATACTTGAGCGTCGAAAATCTTTGATGTGGTTCACTGCTATTACGTTTAAAGACAAGAAGGAAGAGTACTTATTAATATCTCGGACTGTCTTCATTCAATTATTTAACCTTTTGTATATTCTCTGGGAAAGTGATTGGTTGATACAAATGATCCACCGTGACATTCTACCTTGCGCATGCTATGAACTTGTGATCATACAAATGATATCATCTGGTACAGATAATGCATTCGCTGCGCTCTAAACGATTAATCGAAGGATTTCTACTGCTTTTTCATATGCTCTTTACTAACCTCAAGACACAAAGCGATAACAAAAGCGTTACATCTGATGAAAACCTAACTGATAATAACTGCAGGCTCATTCTTTTTCTGATAACTTTATTTAGTGTTCTCTCAGGTTTCGGTTTAGGCATTGTTTTTACTGATTTACATCACTTCAGCAAAAGAAACTCTGGTTTGAAGCAAAGAAACTCTGAACTCTGGTGTACGTTTCTGATGACCACCGTGACTGCGACATAACGCTGCCTTTTGTGACGATCGCTTACAATTCGTCGCGTCACAACACTACCTGCTACTTCCCCATCTATCTTCTATACGGCCGTGAACATCTGCTTCCTTTTGACAGCCTGCTCCCGTCTGTCACCACTGCCCGCTCATATGCTCGTGACGCCATAGCCCCAGCTGATGCTGCGCGCGTTGTTGCTCGCAACCGACTCGCAGCCTCTCAGCACTCCCAGAAACGTCGCTATGATTCCTGTCATCGCAACACCGAGTATTCCTGCGGCTCTCTCGTGCTGCGTTCGACTCCAGCTCGCCGCGTTGGCCTCTCGTAAAAACGTTTGCCCCGTTATACAGGACCCTACCGTATTTTACGACAAGTGACACCAGTGACATACAAAAGTGCGCCCTTGCATCCCGCCCGCCATGCCTTTACACCACGCACCGAGACGGTCCATGTTGCACGCCTAATGCCGTACTACATGGACCCTGGTTTGCACGCTAGTACGCACGGGATGGTGCTTTTCAGCCGGCGGGGTAGTGTCACATTAGGCGGTGCATACGCATAAGGAAAGAAGAAGAAGACTCTCGTGAATTTGAGAGAAGACGACGTTCAACAGCGTCGGCTGGTGCCTGCAGAAAACGTCTATTTGAAAGCCTTGTCTTCCGTGTCCGCCCTCTGCTACAAGCTGAAATACCCTCTAACAATATATTACTTTAGAGCCATTGTTTTTTTTTTTCGTGTCGGTTTTCCAGTTTACGAAGAGGCCATCACATGAATGAATTCCGTTGGGGCGAAGATCAATGCTTGCGTTCAAGACCTCAAAGACACTCTGCAGAGGGCCGTACTCAAGGCTCCAACCTCTGGTGTTCTTCCCTATATCTGCTGGTGAGTAAAGGTGTGCACAATGTCGAAATTCTCGAGCGAGCTAGATAAAATCGCCGACCTGGAATGGTACCAGAAACTGCTTATTGAAATGTGTCCGCTTTATTCTGTGCATTGCAACCTTCTACAAAAGTATCTGTGATATTTAGTTCGCTAACATATCTTTTGAAATCACTTATATGCAGGTCATGGATTAAATTTTCGCTTTGCTCCTTAGGGCTTAAATATTCGTGCAGTGGTGAGTCGACTATAAGTTGACGCGTAAGCCAGTTTTAAATGACAGTACTTTTTTTATTGTCCACGAACTAGAAGCTTTGTTTTAATGGATTATTTTAACTACAGTCCTAATAAGAGCTTATGAATCCTTGTAGCATAGTCGGACGACGTGGTTACTGCCGCTGTACTTACCAGAAAACACATGGGAAAAAATATTCGTATGTCTGGGTGTCTTGAAGCGGGACTGTACGTTAAAGCCACGACAGCGTGGCCGCCGACTAAGCAGCTCTAGTAGTCAAGATGAGTAGTCATGGAACTTAGGAAAGGGCCCCAATAGTCTACCCCGACTTGCTCAAAACGACATCTTGGCAGCTTTACATGATAGAGGAGACCAGGAAGAGCACCAATGGGACCTTTGTAACTTGCAGACGGGTCACACCTAGCCACATACTTCATGAGTGTTGCTACTTAATTTGCCTTTTACAACTTTAAACAGGAAACGCAATCGTGCTACCTCATTTCTGTTTGATAATTCAATAAAACCTGTTCTATCCCTGAGTACCGTAACCGACCTTTTGCCATATTGAGTTTTGATAAACCTGGCTGCTTTCTTTTCTACTCTTTCCATATTATTATTAACTAAAGTAAACGGATTCCAAAATATATTCCCGTATTCAAGAAGAGGTAACACGAGAGATTTACTCGCTAGCAGCTTAACATCCTTTGACGGGTTATGGAGACATCGCTTCAAGTAATGTAATTTTGTTATAGATTTGTTAACAGTGTGTGTAATACGATGGTCCATACGCAAATCGTGAGTTATGTGAAGACTTTGGTACTTTTATTCAGAAGCTTGGAATGGTTGGTTACCGTGAGCTGAATAGTCAAAGGTCAGTAGACACTTCTTATTTGTCACAGCTAAAAGAAAAGTTTTGGCTTAATTTACACATATCTGCCAGGTATCACACCACTTTAGAAGCCGATTGAGGTCAGTGTTCAACTTAACATAATCTTCATGTGAAAATAACAACAGAATACAGTGCACAGTCGTCAGTATATAACCGGAGCTTTGCGCCATAACCATCAACACTGTCATTAATATAAATAAAAAAAAGTAAACGTATCAACTGATCCTTGGGGTACCCCGGATTCGACTGGCGAAAATTTAGAAGGAGGTTCTCTATAAACAACATATTGGTGTCTAGGTGTCAGGTACGCTTGAAGCCAGTTACAGAGTATAGAATTTTTTAATATGCTACGAAGTTTAAATAGTAGTTTCGAGTAAGAGATCTTATTGAATTATTTGGCTAAATCCAAAAACAATGCGTTTATTTGACTTTGGTCGTTTATAGCAGATGCAAAATCATGTATGCTTCAACAAGACGGGCCACAGTTGAGAGACCCCTCCTAAAACCGTTCTGAGCTGGTGAAAAAATAGAATGAGTATCGAGAAATACGCTAATGGGTTTATGAATGGTGTGCTTCAATAACTAACAGCAGGCGCAGGTTAGTGCTAATGATCGTTACTTCGAGATTAGCTGCTTGTTTTCAATTTTTTGTAACGGATTTAGTTTTGACAGTTTCCAGTCTTCAGGCTAAGTACTTGACCAGAGAGATGCGTTGAAGATAGCTGTCAGAAATTTCGACGGCCGCTCAGCGTACCTCTTCAAAAGCAATTGGGTAGTTCATCTGGCACAGCGGATTTTCTCTCATCTAAATGCAATAAAAGGTTAAACACGCCCAGTTAAGGTATTTCCAAGTCACCAACGGCAGGCAGGCTATCATATGCAGCAAAATGAGGTGTGAATGAGTTATCACATTGCGAAGACCAATTTTAAATGTTCATTGAAAGCTTCTGAGGTTTCTGCTTCATCAGTTGTTAACCGATTGGTTATCACGAAAGTCTCAGCGCGAGGTGTTTTGGGTAATATGAATCGCCAGAAAAATTGTTCCGTTCGTGTAGAATTTTATTCTTTAGCTTCGTGGACAAAAACCTAATTTCATCACCTGTGCTTTGAGTGTTGCGTTTCTTCTTTGGTTTTTAAGACGATTACCTTTTATTTTTAAATTAATTACATCTCTCGTGACCCATGGATTATTCATGCTTCGTTACCTAAGCTTAAAGGGAACTAAAAGCTTAATACAGGCAAGTACACTGTTCTTGAACCGTTGAGTTTAGGTCATCAGATAGCGACATTTAGAAGTTCACCAAATGATAGTTGTAATCTATCTCTAATGCTAATGTTATCTGCAGAAGAAAAAACTGGCACTCGAGCTACATTGGTTGACCTTGTTTGTTTAATTGACTTAAATGTAACTAAGACAGCTAGCCTTATGGTCTGAAATGCCATCAACAACCTTGCATTGAACTTCACCGGAGATGTTGCCACGTACAAAAATCAGATCTAGAACCCACTGGCTGTTACCTTGACTACGTGTGTAATCTCTGACGAACTGATTTAAATCGAAACAAAACGCAATGTCAATGAGCTCTTCATTATGGGCAACATCACTACTACCTGACAAAAATTTCGGCCAATCTATACCCGGATGATTAAAACCGGCACACAGCACTAGCTTGGTATTAACGGTCATGCTGTTCATAATGTAGGTTTACAAGTATTCTAGAACTTCCAAACCAGAGCCTGGCGGTCTGTAAATAACGCCAACCATTAGAGCGTATTCATCACAGAATATCTTGCAAACAAACATTCAAGGTTAGTTGGATCGTTCATGCGCAGAGCTTTCAGTTTTTTTCTCAGATAGTAGCGCAACGCCGCCGCTCCTATTGTTGCGATCCCGGCGATAAACTTAGAAGTCAGGGGGAACAAATTCGCTGTTATATATCTCATCATGTAACCAGGTTTCACTAATTGCTACCACTTCAGGGTCATGAATGATACTCAAGTAATCTAAATGTGCACCTTTATTTACAATGGTTCGGCAGTTAACATTCAGGAGCTGCAATAAGAAGGAGCTATTCTCTTGTCACGATTTTGTTCGATTTGGAATGGCTACTTTTTCTAGTTTATCGAAATTCCATAGGTAAAGATTTCCATACACTGATATTTTATCGAATACTACTTTAACGCGTTTTTTACGGTCCCTGCTGCTAGCACTGCTGTCCCAGAATATTTTATAATAGCGCGTATTTTTTGTGAGAAATCATCAGTAACGCATTGCCCAGATCCCTTTAGCTTCGAGCAGTTCTTTAATACCAAAACCTTTTCTCAGTAATCAGTAGGCTTGAGACTAATGGAGGGCCCTCGCAGATCCCTGGTGTCCGGAAGTGGGATCCACATGCATGACGCACAGAACTGGAGATGGTAGGCTGTCAGGTACCACCAGATGGTAGCACTGGCCAGCGCCACAACAGTTCTTGTATACAAGAGCCTGCCCGGCACATTAAAAGACAGGAAGCTGCGAATTCATTTGCAGCGGTAAATATTGACTTCAGATTCTCGTCTTGCCTCTCCTCAGCGCGGAATGTGCGGGCATCAAAGAACGAGGTACTACCACGGCAATGTAATCGTCAAAGTATTTGGCGTCACATTCTATCGTCGTAACAGGCAAATGCTAGGGAGTCCGCGTCAGAGTGCCAGCGCCCGGCCCGCTCTTGTACGACACCGTAAAATGAACTTCTTGCAAACGGATTGGCCACCGCGCAAGACGGCAAGGCGGGTCATAGAGGTTGATCAGCCAACACAGGGAATGATAGTTATAGTAACCACTCTGAAGGGGCGTCCATACAAATTTCATAGAAACCGCTGAACGGCAAAATCTAGGGCGAGGAACTCTTGCTCAGTAATTGTGTAATTGCGCTTAGTTTTGCTTAAAGAGCGACTGGCGTAATCAATAACATGTTTCTTGTCTCCATAACGTTGAATCACCACAGCACCGATGCCAAAACAACTAGTGTGCACTTCTTTGAGGGCAGGAAGGGTGAAATGCTGAAGAATTTAGTGCCATGTTAGTAGAAACTTAATTTGATGAAAATAGTCACAATGATGATCACTCGTCGGGAGTGTTTATTGCGGAGAAGGCACGTGAGCGGGCGAGCGATTTAACAAAGACCGGGATTGAAGCAGCGAAAATGTTTGCAAAGGTCGAGGAAACTTCGAAGTTTCTTTATACCCTGAGGTGTTGGAAATGACGCAACGGCAGTCGTCTTCTGTGAGTCAGGTCTGACGTCTTCACGATCAACTAGGCGCCCAAGTGCCAAAATCTATCGTTCATGGAAGTGGCACTTCTTTGCATTCAATACCGGACCAGCGTTTTTCAGGGATTCCAGTACAAGCGCAAGGCATCGATTGTGCTCATGGTATGTCCGGCAAAAATGACAGTATCGATGTAACGCGCACGTACGCACGCACACACACACACACACACACACACACATATATATATATATATATATATATATATATATATATATTTATCATTTTAAGCCGCATTGGAATCCATCCATGACTATCTCGAAAGTTGCGGGATTATCACACAGTTGAAAAGGCATTATATTACATTCATACAGGCCGTCGGGCATGGCAAAAGCGATTTTCTCCTTGTGCTGAGGGTAGATAGCTACCTGTCAATATCCCGACCACATTTCAACGCAGCAAACGAATGAGACGGAGTAGAGGCAATCTATGGCGTAATCAATTTGGGGAAGAGGTTATACCTTTTTTTAGTTACTGCATTCTGTCGGCGATCGTACACGTAAGAGCGCCATGTACTGTCTTTCTTCCCGGCCAGAATGAAAGGAGAAGCCCAAGGAGTGCATGACCCTTAAATAATACATTTTTTCACCGTACCCCGAACCGGTTCACTGTTGACTTGGCGTTCTTTCTGCGACAGACTATACGGCTTACGTTGAATTGGGTGTGAGTGATGGCGATAGCCGGAACATGTCAAGGAAATGCACTGCGAACCGCTTGCCTCGAAAAAGTCAAAGATGGATGAGTACTTGAGGACTAGTCTCCAACGCCTCACGCTGTTCGCCGGTCAGAGATTTGGTGATCATTCGGCGAAGTTGCGAGTCAGGGGCTGGAGGAGCAGTAACTCTGCTAGGTGCGTCAGTTATCAAAGCCACCGACGGACCAGCATCATCTTGGCTACACATCACAGTCTTCATATTCCTGGGTAAAGCCGCTGGTTCTGAAGAACTACTGATGGCTCATAGCCGTGAGCCGCCCTTCACCACCGACATCACGAAATGAAGAACGATAATGAGTTTCTTGGCACAGTTATAACGAAGCGGCGCCATCGAAGGTGGCGGAAGCACAAATGTGGTACGACATCGGAACGCACGCCATAGAAAGGGCTGGCACATTGGTATCCTCGGATAGGCAAAACACATCCTCCTGCTCTGGGGACTTCTCTAAATATCCAGACAGAAGGGAACCGTCAATGCTGAGTTCTCTGGAGCGGAAAAAATTAATATCGAGAATGACGTCATACGTGAATCGCAAAAGCCCTGCAAACGCCACTCTGAATATCGTTCCGCCAAGGCACACTGTAGCACTCCCATTCCAAAGGGCATAACAAATCACCACCCGGACCACGAAAATTCACATTTCGTTTCCATATAAACTGAACATTGCGGCCCAAGTGTTTCGTGAACGATAAACTCATAACAGAAATGGATTACCCCTTACCCACTAAATCTATTGTCGCCATACAATCGACAGGCAGCAGCGCAGTCTCCGGTAGCTGCGCTGATTAGATTATCGACACAGGTTATAAAGACTGCCGCCATGGCCGTGGTGCCCAAAAGCGGCGTGCAGAAGAGGCAGGTGGTAGTGAGAAGCTGCGATCGGAAACAGGCGAGTGACTGTGTGGTCCATCTGTCTGCGAAAAGCCGTATGAAGAGGAGGGCCATTGCCAAAAAAAAAAAAAAAAAACAACAACCGTAGGATTGGTTACGTGGCTGAGCTTGGTTGACGTGGAGATCGCAGAGGTTTAGTGAGTGACTGCGGCAGTAATGAGCAATGTGCTCCTCACTGCCACAACGGTGGAGGACGGGGACTGTACAGCGAAGACTATGTTCGATGGAAGGCTCTAAGCAGGCAGGAAAAATCTCGTAGTGAAATGTATCGCCGGAACGAGTGGGCAGGTCGCCGGAACGAGTGGACAGGTGGTTGTTGTGGACGGTACTTAGAACGCAGCTAGTGTGCAGCGAGGAGTGATCCGGACATGAGCCGCAGCAAGACGGATGATTACAGCTATCGACCCTTGCCGATAGAATATAGGCGTCACTGTGTGCCACATTGACAAAGTTCATCCCGAGCATCAAGCGGGGCACGGCGGGAACCTCTCGACGAACGGTAACGTCAGCTGTCACGGATGGTGGAAGCCATGCAGATGGCTCAAACCGCTGTAGCTCCTCGCGAACTATATTGTCACAATATGACGGATCGTTGAAGAAAAGGCCGTGAAGCTAGTTCCAATGCTAGCCACTGAGTCACTGTTGGAACGTTGACTAGCAGCCCAATGTTTGGCGTTATGCTACGATACTTCAATCTCTCGAAAGTGCGGATGTGGCGAATAAGATCACAGATGGCGTCCAGGGCATCTTTCGCTATCGAGAAATTGTAAAAATTATGAGCAACGCCTTTGAGGAACTGTCGTAGTTTATCTTTCTCGGTCATCTGAGAATTTTAAGTTAAGTTAAATTGGTTCACAGGAAGGGAAAGGCGCAGTAACTGTCACACTTGCTGAGAATTTGTCGCTTTACAGAGCTTCACGACAGCCTCCAAATAAGCTGTGCAAGTTTCTCCGGATAGCTGAGACCTATGTGCGAGCAGATTTTAAGCGCGTATTTTCTGCGCAAAGCAGTCGCCAAAGCACAGGCACATTTCGGTGACAAAATTCTTTCAGGTTGTCAGAGAGATTTTGTGTTTTACAAACCAGACTAGCGTGAATTTTCTCAGGACGAAAAGCACGTTTGGAAGCTCAGCGGCTGGGTTTCGATGGAGGCGAAATTAATGACGTCCGTGTGCTGTACGATGTCAGCGCACGTTAAAGGTCCCCAGGTGGTCAAAATTACTCTGTAGCCCTCCACTACGGCTCCTCTTTTTCTCTTACCACTTTAACTCCAATCTTCCTCCCTTCCCTTACGGCGCGGTTCAGGTGTCCACAGACACAAGTGTGACAGATACTGCGCCTTTCCCTTCCTGCGAACCAATTATTAATATTATTATTATTATTATTATTATTATTATTATTATTATTATTATTATTATTATTATTATTATTATTATTATTATTATTATTATTATTATTAATAATATTATTATTATTATTATTATTATTATTATTATTATTATTATTATTATTTTATTATTATTATTATTAGCTTAGCGGAGGAGTCTCATCGGTTGTAGCTGCTCCCCCGCTGGTAGTGGGTCAGCCGCTGCTCCTGCGAAAGTCCGGGGCTCCAGATATTGTGGCGAGGAACCGATCCCTGCGCCGAGTGTTGGCGCGTAAAGTATATTTTGTCCGTGGTTTTCACGGCGCAGAGAAAGCACTAACACAAAGAGCGAAGATGAGCACAAAATTTGTGATGGCAATGGTTCCTTCACTTATGTTTCGAGGCTATCAAGTTTGTGACCGTTCTGTCGTTGTAGCGAAAGTAGAAAGCACAAATATTGTTAAATAAAATTAGAGGCACTTCACTCAACTCAAACGGTCATAGTGGCATTCGGAAATTGTCTGCGAAAGGGACAACACGCTGCGGATTGTCAATACTCGAACTAAGTACCGATGACAGCATCCGTCCCCAAGTGGAAAATCAGTGTGCTCCAATGATGCACAGCGTGGCAAGAAATTAAAACAGGTCGGGCTTTTGCGATAGGATGCGCCTAAATGAATATGAATATGACGGTAATCGTTCAGTAAGTAATTGTCACGTCTCAACTAGCATGAAAAACTACAAGGGAGTGCGACACAAAAGGAACAAACGGGACAGCACTGTTCCTTCAGGACGCTTTCCTTTGTATTTTTCCACGTTATAGTTTTAATATCGCTGTAGTTCACTCAAGCGCACCATCTAGCGCAGTTCTCTTTTTTGCTGGAATTTTTCCAGCAAACACGTCACTTTTCATTTCGTGCATTTTCCCTCCTGTCCCGGAATTAATTTGACGTGTAGTGCTTTTCTCCACCTCAATGTTTACACGCACGGACCGCTAGAATGTATGGGCTAACGTATGCTGCCGGGATGGTTTCCTCTCCCGCAGCCTATACCGAAATTACCCTTTCCGAATGACCGTAACTGTCTGAATAATAAGCTTGAAGACGAAGTATTTTCCTTTATCACACAATAATTGTTTACAGTTATCAGAGCGATCAGCGAGGCTCAGCCAATTACCGCGTGCGAATTCTAAGAGAAGCCGTGCTCTACGCACACATGTGTTAACTGGAATAGGTCGCGAAGAAGTGCGCTTATAAGCGCAGGTTTTTCTCACACCAGGAGAGTTGTTACTTTGGAAACAATAGCAATCATGGTTGCAATTCAGCGCTGCAAGGCAAGGGCGTAAGGAGAGTGGCAAACACCGGAGCTTGTATGCGCTCCTCCTTACCCGTTTTCACGCTGGGCTGTAACAGTGAACACAAACGAACAAGCCCGGTTCAGCATGCTCTTGCGTATTCCATCAACATAAAAATGCTTTCAAGGCTTCTACGCCTTCAAAAAGGTAGTCCCACTAGTAATTAGTATACATTTGATGGAAAAACTGTACATGTAGTCCTTTAATAAAGAAACGTGTGTGTAGCTGATTTCTTTAGTTTTTTATGAGACTAATTATTTATTTTTGCTGCAGAGTTTACGATATGAGTAACTGGTACAGAGGTTTGGCAATTTGATTCAGTTCAGTCGTTCAGTCATGTCCGACACTTCGTAACCCTATGGACCATGTCACGCCACGCTTTTCGGTCTCTCACTATCTTCCTAACATCACATAACTTCATCTACAGCGCCTCGAGGATGCCATCTAACCATCGTGTTCGCTGCCTGCCCCTTTTCCAGCCACCCTCCACCTTTCCCAACATCAAATCTTTCTCCAGCGACTCTTCTCTTCTCATCCGATGACCAAAGCAGCTGAGCTTTAACTTTAGAATGTGACCCAATGAGCAGTCAGGGTTTATGGCCGACAATATCGACTGATTTGATCTTCTGGCAGTCCAAGGAACTCTCAAGAGTCTCCGCCTGCACCACAATACAAACGCGTCAATTCTTCGGCGGTCAGCCTTCTTCACAGTTCAACTCTCGCATCCATACATCACAACTGGAAATACCATAGCACGAGTTAAACGGATCTTGGTTGGCAGACTAATGTCTCTGCTCTTTACTAGGCGGTAAAGGTTAACCACGGCTCTCTTTCCCAGAAGCAGGCGTCTCCTAAATTCTTGGCTGCAGTCTCCTTCCGGGGTAATCTTGGAGCCCAAGAAGAGAAAATCTGTCACGGCTTCCACTTCTTGTCCTTTCCTTGATGCTCCAGTACTTGATAGGGGAAGATGCCATGATCTTTATCTTTTTAAGGTTCAGTTTAAGCCCAAACTTCTCACTCTCTTCTTGTACGCGCATAACAAGTTACTTGAGTTCCACTTCACCTTCTGCCATTAAAGTGGTATCAGCTGCATATCTAAGGTTGTTGATACGTTTTCCAGCAATCTTCACTCCAGCTGAAGACTCGTCCAGACCGGCCTTCTTCATGGTGTACTCTTCATATAGGTTAAATAGGTAGGCCGACAGTATGCAGCCTTGTCTCACTCCTTTCTCAACAGGAAACCAATCACTAACACCATGTCCAATTCTGCCTGTGGCCTCTTGCCCTTCATACAGGTTCTTGAGGAGACAGATGAGGTGAATTAGAACTCCCAACTCTTGGAGAGCTTGCCACCATCTGCTGTGATCTACGCAGTCAAACGCTTTCGCATAATCAATAAAGCAGAAGTAGATGGGTTTCTGGAACTCTCTTGCTTTTTCCATGATCCAGCGAAGGTTGGCAATCCGGTCTCTAGTTGCTCTGCCCTTGCGGAACCCAGCTTGCACGAACGGAAGCTCCTGATCCACATACTGCTGCAGCCTACCTAGGAGGATTTTCAACATCACCTTGCTAGCATGCGAAATAAGCGTGATCATGCGGTAGTTGGAACAATCTTTGGCACAGCCTTTCTTGGAATGGTGGTGTAAACTTACCTCCTCCAATCCTGTGGCCACTGCAGGGTTGTCCAGATAATCTGACATAATGTATGCAGAATGTTAACAGCGTCAGGGTTGAGGATTTGAAGCAACTCAGCTGGAATGCCATCAAATCCTGCTAGCTTTGTTCTTAGCAAGGCTGGCTAGGGCCAATTCAACTACACTCTTCAGGATACCCGGCTCGAGATCAGTAATCACAACCGTCTTATGTTGTATTTGCATAACCAGGTCCTTCTTGTACAGTTCTTCTGTGTATTCCTGCCACCTCTTCTTTATCTCTGAGCTTGCAGTGTTGCCCTTGCCTCTATCACGCTCTGCTTAGCACAGAAGCTTCCTTTGACATCTTTGACTGTCTTATACAGGGCTCTTGTGTTCCTTAATTGGCTGTTGTCCTCAACTGCTTGGCAGTGTATGTTCAGGAAGGCATTCTTATGTTTCCTTGCTATTTTCTGAAAATCCGCATTGAGAACCTTGTATCTTTCTCTTTCCCCCATAACTTTTGCCACCCTCCTTTCCTCAGATATTTGCAAAGCCTCTCTAGATAACCAGTTTGCTTTCTTGCATTTATTTTGCTTTGGAACTACCTTAGTAGCAACTTCTTGTATTATTATCACAAACATCTATCCACATTTCTTCAGGGCCTCTGTCTTTTAGAACTAATTCTTGAAATCGATTACTCACTTCCACAGTATATTCTGATGGAATTTGATCCAGATCATACCTTAAAGGCCTTCTAGTTTTCAGCGTTTTCTGAATCGAAGCTTAAATTTGGCAACAACAAGCGGATTATCAGTGCCACAATCGGCCCCAGGTCTTGTTTTTACTGCTTGTATAGCGCGTCTCCATCTCTGCCGGCAAAGAATATAATCAATCTGATTCCTGTACAGACCATCCGGTGAAGTGCATGTGTACAGGCGCCTCTTGTGCTGTTGAAAATGTGTATTCGTTATGGCCAGGTTCTTTTCTTGACAAAACTCTACTAGCCTGTGCCCAGCTTCATTGGCTCACCAAAACCGAACTTGCCTGTAATTCCGGATATTTCTTCACTCCCCACCTTAGCATTCCAGTCTCCTATGAGAAAAAGGACGTCTGATGATGGAGTGCGGTCTAAAAGGCATTGCAGGTCAGCGAAAATCTCTCAACATCAGCTTCTTCTGCAGTAGTGGTTGGTGCATAGACTTGAATAACTGTCATGTTGAAAGCTTGACCTTGGATCCGAAGTGAAATCATTCGGTCGTTTTTGGGGTTGTACCCTAGCACTGCTTTGCCCATTCTTCTGTTTACTACAAGAGCGACCCCGTTCCTTCTCCTGGATTCGTGCCCAAAATGAAAGACACAATGGTCGCCGGAATTAAATTCTTCATTCCTGTCCACTTGAGCTCTCTGATACCCAAGATATCAATGTTCAATGTGTCTATATCTCGCTTGACGACATCCAGTTTGCTTGCGTCATAGATCTTACATTCCATGTTGCTGTGTGATATATCTCCTTGCAACATCGGACTTTCCTGTCGCTTCGCGACACATCCACAACTGAGCGTCCTTTTGGCGTTAGCCCAGCCGCTTCATTCGTCCTGGAGCTACTAGAAATCACCCTTTGTTCATTCCCAGTGACACGTCGGACGCCTTCCAACAGGGGGGCTCATCTTCTGGCGCCATATCATTGATGCAATTGTGACTGGCCATAAGGGATTCTTGGCAGAAATTACTGGAGTGGGTTGCCATTACCTTCTCTAGTGAATCACATTTTGTCAGAACTCTCTGCCGTGACCTGTCTATCTTGGGTGGCCCTACACAGCAGAGCTCACGACTTCATCGATTTTTGTAAGCCCCTCCGCCACGACAAGGCAGTGATCCATGAAGGGGCTATCAGTCGTTATATTGCGGTAAAGACCTATAAAGTGATTTGAAGCATTAGCGTCCCAAAATATGCAGCACTGCATTGAAAAAGTGAACTATTACTGGATTACACAGTAACCAACATATGTTGTTCATTATTATCATCATTAGCAGCAGAGGGACGGTACCCACTGGAGGACAAAGACATCTTCCATTTCCCTCGAATTAAACCGATTCTGAGTAAGCTGCATACACTTACCTCTGCGAACGTCTTCCTCATCCATCCACCTAATTTTCTACTGCCCCCTGCTATGCTTTCTTACCCTTGGAATCGAATTTGTCACTATTCTATATAAAAATATAAGGCAGTAGTAACAAGCCGCTTGTTTGCGGGAAATGAGTTCGATCAGTGCGCTCTCTGTCGTATTGCTTGCAGAGCCGGGACGAGTCAGTAAATCCGCAGGATATTTGTTTAAGTGTTCGAACATTTACCTAAGAAAAAAGTATTGCTGTAAAAGTCTCATAGTTTTGTGGCACCGGGCACTGGTGGCGGATGCTATTATGCAGCGATGTAAACGCTGTGGGAAAGTAAATTAATGACATGTCGACTGCTTGGGAACGCACGGCTAGCAGAGGACGCGGCCGACTCCAATCTCGAAGGTACTTGTCACCTCCGCCACCGCGGCGTGGCCGTCGTTTTTCATACCGACGAAACTTCCGGTTTCGGTAAAGTTCATTACACGCGCCGAACACTGTGCCATGCGTTGTGTACTGACACCAAGAATTTTATTCATTCAATCTCGCAGTAGAGTGGTGCATTTAATATTTTACACAGTACCAGCGTGTTCAAATGGCCGATGCTGAACTTCTGCCGTATGAGGAAATTCACGATGTTTTTCAGTCGTGCCGTTTCGGTAGAACAAATCATCGGACGGAAGTGCGCCCTGAAAACTTTCGCAGGCATTATCACAAGGTTTTCTTGTGCTTTCAGTAACAATTGAGACTAATAACAATACAGTTACGGCAATATTGATGTCGTTTGTGTCTCTCCGTTGCAGTTTTATTGAGATGTATTTAAAGTTTATAATTATTAACCAACTTTGACAAAGATAATTTTTATTGACCTCATTGTCCCCGCTTTGAGCATAAAATCTAGCAAGAATGGGTTCAGGAATTCGCCTCCTCTGAAGGCACAGTACCAGCAGGGGGGGAATGCTGCATCGGCTATTCTGTTCTCGGGTTATATTTTTCGTGTTTTCTTTCTTTTATACTTTTATATCGTGGGCAGCTAAGAAACGTCTTCTATGTCGATTTCACAATGACTTGAAATAAATGTATATACCCGTGTAACACACGTAAGAAATGACTGTAATTAGGGAATATTAATCTCATTATTATAGGAGCAAGTCAGCACATCCCCATTTAATGTTATTACACTTCCGACTAATGACAATAAAGGCGGCAAGCGTGTCATAAATTCCACCACAATATCCTCAAAGGCTCCTCACTACAAAATATGCGAGGAACGCCGCTATTTTGGATGTCAACACGAAAAGATATCAACAGAGAACATTGCTAGCACAGAAGCCGATAGTTCACGTCAGACAAAAGGGCCTGCCAACATGGCAAGTTAGTGACGGAAATACTAGAGGGATTGCTTACCTGACAAACAGTTATCAATAAAACATTTGATACTAGATCGCAGGTTGTTTCGAACTAAGCTACATACTCTTATGTGTGAAATATTAGGAAAATGGTACGTATTTCTCTGTCGAAGAAGTTGTTCGAACACAGTAGGCAGCGAATTACAGTAAGGCTAGTGGCATTGAATGGACTCGTGTGGCACGGTTATAAATATGCAAACTTTACGAGTATCATTTTGAGTCTGAGGCTTAGTGTCGGTCAACTTTGCTGATGCAGTGTATGGGTGCTTAACTAATGGCCCTCTTTTTTCTCCCTCCCTAGCTCATACGGTGACATGTTGGATTGCATCGGTCAGGCGCTGACGCCGTGCGAAGGTGTCGGTGCGAAGGACTACTTGTTGCGCCTGTTTGAGCTTATGTACAACAGGGTGCTGAGGCTAGTCTGCAGAGAGCACCTCCCAGGATCTTCAGCCTGCAATGCGTTACCAATGTTGCCACCCCTTGACGCCCAGGATTACAAGATCAATAACTACGTGGAGCTCTTCTACAAAGCCGCTGCCACATTTGATGGCTAGGGTAGCACTTAATCCACTTCTTATTCCTGCTCGGTCAAAGTTACACGTCCAAATTCTGTGGTGTTCAGCACAACCCCATACAAGAGATTTTTGATGGTGCAGATAGTGTGGAGGGCATTGTTGATCACCAACAACAAGAATTAGCAAGCAATATACATTTCTTGGCAGGGAGCGGATTGGGGAGAAGTTGTGAGGGTGTAGAGAAACTAGTTCACATACACGCAAATCTGAACATCACTCAAAAACTTTGTCTGGAATGTCTCTTTGTCATTGACCAATGGCATTATATACTCGGAATCATCACATCACAGTGCTACTTACTACTCTGCACAGCGAGAAAGTTGCGGTTCAGTTTTGTTACAGGAACTTTACAAAGCTAGGTCAGCGGCTATGGTTGGATTCAAAGAACAAATATAAGAAATGCCTTTTGTTTTGATCGTTCGGTAAGCCAAATCCCTCAAAGTACAAAAATATGAGGCGAAGACTTGACTCTTCGGCGCAGGAAGAGGTTAAAATCAGTGTCAGCGGGCGGTTTCACCTGGTTCACTGGAGTCTGACGCAGTAATCTCTGCCTGGATGGAGTCGCTGCTACAGAGCAAGCCCATTTTTTTAGAAACGTCGCAAAGTTCAATCCCCCTTTACGGCCGCCCACGTACTCCGATGCAGCAAGGAACGACTACTGGCAAAAGTGTGGGTCGGCGCGCTCATAAGTCACACTTGGGGTCGGCTGTTGAGCCACGGCAAAATGAGGGGTATTTGCAGGATCTTGCATTAGGTTGTGTGAGCTGCGCGGGTATGCTTAAACATTCCAAATGGATTCCTAGTCTTGAATCTGTTCAAAACGAAGCTGTCAGATTTATTTAGAGCCGGTAATACCGCAAGTTGATACCGTCATTCCATGCAAACGCTCATCACTTGAGCTGCTGTTATGTCGACACACTAGTGAGTCTAATGTCGCAAGAAATCATACAGGAGTCGACTAACAATCAAGCACCTATCTCATTGATTATTTTCACTGCACGAGTTAGCCGGTACGCTCACCCATATAACAATGTTCCATTTGCTTGGATTGTGTTAAATATTTTTTTTTGCCCACAGATTACTGAATTTTGCCATGCCTGAGAAGGTTCCATGCGTTCACTCCTGAATGATCAAATTTAAAAAAAAATTGTCTAACAATGTTGTTTTGCATTGTCATATTCAAAAGCCCTGTAACCTATTCCTGCTATGTCTAGAAAGAAACAGACAGCAGTATTTGAGAATAAATAAATAAATCTAACCACACTCTATACCAGTGTCCATGTAGTATACTGGTGTAGCTGCCTTTAGATATGACGCTATGAAGTCTATGAAGCCTACCCTATGAAGCAAAACCGAAGGCCAGAAGATCAGCCATCTTACGCATGATTTGGCTTTAACACTTTTCGGCTCAGGCATTATTCCCGAAATCAACCCTAAAGAATCAAAATCAGTTTGTCACCTTTCACTCCATTTTTTAAATCTTATAGAATTACTAAAATTTATTTTTGATCAATTAGGTTCTCTATATTTAATTAACATCAAGTATTGAGTTTTCATTATGTGCATTTCACTCCTTTTCACGATTTCTCCATCTTTCTTATATTTAAAGTAAATAATTGGTCGACACCCTCTGATATTTATTTATTAGTATATCATGCATGGGCTTTCGTTTTATGCTTTTAAAACCTTTGAACCCTATTTTTCTTTATTTCTTTGAATTGTTTCATAAAATACACACTTTAAATTTTCTTTGTTAGGTCATCAATCATTGGTTTTTCATTCTGAGCATTTTGACGACTTTGAACCTTCTTTTCCAATTTTTCATTTTTTTTAATTCATCAATTAATTACAATTATTTCTTTACCTCGCGATCGCTTATCACACATCAATCAGCCATTAATCACGAGAGCTGCAAATTACCAGGATGCGATTTTTTGCACGCAGCCCTCAATTATTTCCGATATGCGCTTCCCAATTCAACGAGGCTATTCCTTAAGAAAAAAAAACAGATTTACTGACTCTCAGAATGCTTTCTTTGCACGTAACAGTCAACTGTCACTGTGATTTCGTGAAAAAATCACAACAAAGTTTTGCCGGCGTGAAGTACGAGAATTGTGCTTTGAGTTCCTGCGGAACGGAGATTACAGTAATGCGGCGGTGAAACTACCGAGAAACTGGCGCATTCATAGATTGGTCGGTGGGATCGGTCTATTAACCCTACCCTGTGCTAGCTGCATTCACATGACCCCTGAAAACCTCCTAACTTGTCTTGTCAGATGGAAGGAAGCATGCACTAGGTGCGATCCTCCTGTGAGGGTACTAACCTCAACCTGCGACCATCATCATCCTACGGCGACCCCAGGCAAGGCCTCCCGCACCATAAGGTTTGGGTTTTTTTTTTTTGTTTAGGGGAGCGGGCTTTTCCCAGCCAAGGGGCTCATGCAACCCGGCCTGTTCCCACCGGGGCGTGGTCGCAGTGGATAGGCACCACGCCCCCCCCCCCCCCCCAGTGGGTCCAAGTCTGACGCGAGCAAGTCTTCTAATATCTCACTTCTAGTTTTTCCGTTTTCTTTGAAGATAACCATGGGGTGTCCCCATTCTTCGAAAAACTTATTTCTCCCTAAGTGGCGTCTCTCTCTCTCTAGGTGGAACCATAGTTCTTTTCTGATTTTGGCCTTCACTTCATGGAGGCTGGGAGTCTTGTTCGAGTAGGCCGCTTTGCAACGGGCCAACCGCACCTGATAGCTGACCTCTGCCAGTGTCAAGACAAACTGCTTGCGCCCTTCCTTTGGAAGCGGGTTGAAGTAGCGCACGGTGGGGTATGGAACCCCGGGGAGGCCTAACATATCTCTCAGACGCTCTAGGCGTGCTGCGGGAATTAGGCAGTCAAGAAAGATGTGCTCCGCTGTCTCTCGGGCCAAGCAGAAGGGACACAGGTCAATCATTCCTGACGTCGCAGGGACGAAGGCACGCCGTCTGATTGATAAAATGCCTCTTGCGAACCTACACATCACGGAGGCTCGGTGTGCATCGAGGAAGTGGGCGGTTATGTACTGCCAACTGGGTCTTTCTGCACATAGCATGTAGCTTGATAGGCGGGCAGGGAGCGGAGGGGTGATTATATTGATAATATCTTTCAGGTTCATGGTTTGTGGGTTAACGTCAGGCGAGTTTTCTTTCGGTAAAATGATAGGGGTGACCCTGCATGCGGGGTGTTGTGGTGTAGGGCCTTCTCAGTGAATGTTCGCAGCCGTGTCGACGGATAGTACGAAGCCATCGTTTTTGTTAGCGGCATGTCCCATTCGACGGCTCTTAATGTCCATTTGATGTGCAGAGCCCTTGCGAGAATATCCAGATCGGGCAGCCCCAGGCCACCTTTGAATCTGGGCAGGCAGACAATGGCTCGCTTTACCTTCCTCTCCCTGCCACGAAAAGCGGTATATATGTTTCTGGAGCTGTTTTTTCTTGTCTGGGGGGTTGTCAAGAATGCTGGCCACAAAACCTCCTAACTTTACCCACCCACCCCTACCATGCTTTTATTTCTTTGGAATATGATTTGCTACTCTCAGCGACTATCGGTTATCATCTCTTTGAGCTGTATGTCCTGCCCATGCACATTTCTTCTGGATTTCGACTAGAATATACACAACTCGAGTTATCCGTCTGACCCATTATTTACATTTCCTTTCTGTTAAAGCTACACATAACATTTTCCGTTCCATACCCTTCTGTGCCAAACCCTATTTGTTATCCTCCACATTTGAGTCACATAGGTGAGTACCGGCAAGAAGCAACTGTTGTATACTTTCCCCTTGAGCAATACCGTTAAGCTGCCGATCAAAATCTGCAAATACTTGACATATGCACTCCATCCTAATTTTATTATGCTAGTTATTTACCTTTCGTGATCCGGATCAGCGGTTATTACATGTGTTATGCAGACATATTCGCTCCCTAATGCAAACTGGTGTTCTTTCCGGTGCTGTTGAACATTCCCTTAGTCTCCAGCGTATTAAGGTCTAGACCGGCTTTTTGGTTTTCAGTGTCCATGTCATCAACATTTTTTTGCGTTTGTCCCCCGAGTTACTTAGCAAGGCGATTTCATCAGTGGATTGCAGATTACTGAGGTATTCTCCATCAAACCTTAGCCATAACAGCTCCCATTCCGAGTCCCTGCATCCTTCCTCTAGGCAAGCTGTGAATTCTCCTCATCTAAAACCATTTTATGGCAATTTTTTTTAGTTTCTTCGTGAGTAACTATGGCTGCCGTGCAGCCCTATAGTTATCTTGCGATACATTGACATACTGCTCATCTACACCCTTTTTTCACCACCTCTTACATTTTGACTGAGTCGAATGCTTTCTCGTAATCAATTAATGCTACGTACAATGGTTGGTTGGTAGTATCAATATGATCGATGGTATAAAGAATCCTTTCTTAAAACCTGCCTTGTACATTGATTGATTGAAGTCTAAGGTTTTACTCATTCTACTAATGGTTACCTTAGTAAATACCACGTTCACAGCTGGTAATATAATAACTGGTCTAGACTTTTTCAAGACCTTAGTGTAGGCTAAGGAGTACAATAATTACAATGCAATCGCCACACTTTAGGTACCTATTTATGCCCACACATGTGACGCGAACACCTTTTTTTTTGACACTACGAATTGCTGCAATAGCAGTCCAACAATGACGGTAAGTACTCTGAACGCTAATATTTCAAACTTTGATTCGTTTTTTATTTCACTTGTCATGAATATTTCTTTAGCACAAGCCCCTAGTTTCTTACTGCAGGATGACTAACCCCCAATTGAGGCAATTTAACTGCATTTTGTCATTAGATTTGTGCAGTCAGTACATTAAATTACATTAAATGTACTCAGCTTTTCACAAGCTGAAGCCCGCCGGGGTGGCGCAGTGGTTACGGCGCTCGACTACTGTTCCCAAGGACGCGGGATCGAATCCCGGCCTCCGCGTCCGCGTTTCAATGGCGGCGAAAAGCTAAGGCGCCCGTGTGTTGTGCGATGTCCGTGCACGTTAAAGAACCCCAGGTGGTCGAAATTTCAAGTCCTCCACTACGGCATCTCGCATAGTCTGAGTCGCTTTGTAACATTAAACCCCACAAACCAAACCAAAGCAAACCAAGCTGAAGTATAAAAATATTTCTGACACTGCCAATGAATGGAAAGCACATCAGCAAAACCGAGTGCGAAATCCTATAGCGTCTGAATAGTAAAAAGAGCGTCAAAATTCTCAGGGCAGCGAAAAAGACGTCCTATGATAGATCAGTAATAATAAGCAGGGAACATTGGGAACTAATAGCAATTGCTAATGACTGAGCGCATTAGCAGCTACAGATAATATTATTCATTATTACTGATTTATTTTATAGGAAGGGAAAGGCGCGATAACTGTCTCACTTGTTTTTCTGTGGACACCGCAACCGCGCCGTAAGGGAAGGGTGGAAGATGACAGAGAAAGTGGAAAGAGAGAAAGAGGAGCCGTAGTGGAGGGCTACGGAGTAATTTCGACCACCTGGGGATTTTTAACGTGCGCTGACATCGCACAGCACACGACGCCTCTTCGTTTGTTGTGCGATGTCAGCGCACGTTAATAATAATAATTGGTTCAGAGAAAGTGAAACGTGCAGTATCCGTCCCACTTGTTTCTGTGGACACCTGATCCGCGACGTAAGGGAAGGGAGGAAGGTGGGCGTGAAAGTGGAAAGAGCGAAATAAAAGTCGTAGTGGAGGTCTACGGAGTTATTTCGACCACCTTGGGATCTTAACGTGCGCTGACATTGTTGTTGTTGTGGCTGTAGGAAGGAGGAGAAGAAATTGCACGGGCCTGCACTGGCTCTGTAGCTGAGCCACCTCCGCTGCCTCGTGCAGACAGAACAGAAAATAGAGAAGAAAAGGAAGAGGGAAAGACGCGCGCCGCAACAACAGCCATCGTCCACCACCGAAGCGGTGGCGGGTGCAATGACAGCCTACAACAAATGAAAATTTGGTAGCAGGTTAGCCCCCGCCGCAAGCGGCGGTGACCTACCTGCCCAAGCCCCACAGCACACGGCGCCTCTTCGTTTCGCCTCCATCAGAACACAGCTGCCGCGGTCGGGATCGAACCCGTGTACTAGTCGGGCTTCTTACCACTGTACCACCACATCGGGGTTAGTACCCAACCGCGGCAGCTGTGTTTCGATGGAGGCGAAATGAAGGGGCGTCCGTGTGCTGTGCTATGTCAGCGCACGTTAAAGATCCCCAGGTGGTCGAAATTACTCCGTAACCCTCCACTACGGCTCCTGTTTCTCTCTTTCCACTTTCACTTCCACCTCCCCCCTTCCCTTACGGCGCGGCAGATGTGTCCACATAAAACAAAGGAGACAGTCACTGCGCATTTCCCTTCCTATAAATCAATCAACCCGGGTACTGCGGTACAATCCTGACCGCGGCGTCTGCGAGATGCATGAAACCTTTCTGTTGGAAAATCGTGGCTTCACGAGAATAATATAAAGATGAATGCATTTGGTGTCACCGCTGCCCCTACCTCCGCAGGGAGTTTACAATGCTCTATTGCTGTCCGCTAGGAATGTAGTGGTGCATTTTTATAGCATTCGTCAAGAAACAAAAGGAAAGTGTTTTCTGAAAATCTTCCTAAACCATGTGTTTTTTAAACCAAAGACAGACATTGCAAACTGTGACTTTCGCGATTCTTCACAGTTCTTATTATTGCCACACCGGTGAGGTGTCTTACAGCTTCAGAAGGATATGTGAAATGTACGCATTTCGGAATTTAGGTCTCCTCGTTAGATGCATTAATATTTTTGCTATCTTAGGATAAACCGGCTCTTTATAATTCTGCACCTGCAGCTAAGTTTTAGAGTGCGTTCTAGCAAGAAGTTTGCCAGCGTTTTACATACACTCTATCCCACTATTTCGTGTAGGTATCGTCTCAACCCATCCATCTACACGAAATAGACAGTCGACTGGCACACATCTGGGAGGCACACAACAGCCTCCAAACCAGGTGGAAGAGACAGAAACACAACCGGAAACTGCGGAAACGCCTCGCGACACTTCAAGCTAAACTCAACTCTCACTCCAAAACTCTTAATTGAGAAAAATTGGGCCAGATCTCCAACGAAATGTCTGGTAAGCTTAGCAGCAGAAAACTTTGACAGCTCCTCCGCCACCTCCACGACCCTAGTCAATTCATATTAATCACACAACATATAATTCGGCTCATTCACAATACACCACTCACACCCACAGACCTCATCGATCAACTAAAACTACACATACTGCACCGGGTACTAACAACCCCTTCTCAGCATATACAGGTACAAATAACCCAAACCTCGACACAGATATCACAGAGCGGGAAGGTCGCACCGCCATACAATCCCTGCACACATCCTCGGCACCGGGTTTCGACGAAATCGCTGACGCAACGACGCAATCTAGACCATGTATCCATCCCACAGATTACAGAATGTTTCAATGATTGCTGGCAGACAGGCACACTCCCCCAATACTGGCGGTGCGCTAAATGATTTTCATCTCCAAACCTAACAAACCTGTCTCAGTTGCAAACATTAGACCCATCTTCCTCACCTCTTTCTCGTTACACTTCTGGAAAAGGTAGCACGGAACCGACTTAAAGGTCAGATGATCGAGCGCTACCTCTATCCACAAACCAAGATCGGTTTCCGCCCCCATCTAAACTCCCAGCACCCCATGCTGCAAATCACGCACGACGTCCTCGACCCCACTATCCCAGCCCACACTAAAGCTGTACTCGCTTTAGACCCCTTCAAGGCTTTTGATAACATCCACCACACCGCCATAATGATGGTACTTTCGCGGTTGGATTGGAAAACATTTATTTCGTCGCTCAAGCAGGTCTATGGAGAGACGTACTAGATGGCCGCTAGTCCATGGCTGGCGGCGACCTTATTAGCCCGCTCGATGGCCCGTAGTTGAATCTGCGGGTCCGAGCTGACCAGCACGGCTTCCCACTGCTCGGGAGAAGGGAGCTGTATTAATTCCACCGCAGGTGGATCATTTGCGCAGTTCCAGAGAATATGATCGTATGTCGCTCTTTCGCCGCATTTACTGCAGGTTGGATTGTACTGGCCTGGGTACATCAGGGCAAGCACCGCCGGATTTAGGAGAGAGCGTGTTTGTAGTCGGCGCCAGGTAACTTCCTGTGCCTTTGTTAAAGATTTGTCGTGGGCGGGTATGTGCGCCTTTCCAGCCTGAAGTGATGGGTAATGTTATGAAAAGAAATTAACCCGTCCTTCGTGAAATTCGGGTCGGAGGGCGCGCTCACTGCCCGGTCGACGAAACCTCGGGCTTGCGCGGGAGCCGCCTCGTTCCCCGGATTAGACGAGTGGGCCGGGACCCAGATTAGTTCAATCTCCGTAACCGGAGTAGAGGTGCTTTGGAGGATGCGGAGGGAGGTAGACGTGATGCGACCCCTCGCGAAATTGCGAATGGCTATTTTAGAATCACTGAATATAATATCGGCGGACGTGTTTGCAATAGCTAAGGCTATGGCCACTTCCTCCGCCGTCTCGGAGGAGGTGGATGCGATTGATGCGGCCGCCAACGGGGAACCGTTCCCATTCACAGCGGCCAGTGCGAACGCTTGTCTCTGGGTGTGCCAATATTCCGCCGCGTCCACGTATGCTGCATTGACGTGTCGGCCGTACTTGGCATGTAGGGCGCGAGCCCTCGCCTTGCGTCGGTCTTCGTGGTGCGCGGGGTGCATATTCTTGGGCAAGTGTTTAATGAATAGAGCTGTCCTAATGTGTGTAGGTAAGTGTGTTTTCGCGTCCTTCTCTGGAAGTTGTTCGCACATGTGTAGTCTGTACAGGATGGACCTTCCCGCGTTCGTGCGAGTGAGCCGTCCGAGCTGGGAGACAAGGTGTGCCTCGCACAGCACCGAAAGTGTGTTGTGAACCCCAAGGGCCACTAACCTTTCCGCAGATGTGCTGTGCGGGAGCCCAAGGGTGGCCTTGTAGGCCTGTCGGATTAGGCTCTCGACCTTCATTCTTTCCGCGAATTGCAGTAGCAGGTACGGGAGAAAGTAGACAATTTTGCTCAGTACGAAAGCCTGGACTAATCGACAGAGATCTTTTTCTTTCATTCCTTTTCTTTTGTTGGCGATTCGTCTGATAAGTCGTACAGTCTGATTCACCGTGGCAGTGAGTCTGTTGATTTTTTCGGTGTTTTTGCGATTGTTTTGTATGTACGTGCCCAGTATGCGCATGGTTTGAACCTCCCTGACCGGTTGGCCTCTCACACATACGTTCAGGGCGATCGGGGAGGTCTGGTTTGTATTTCTTCCTCGCGGCTTGGCCCTGAAAACCAGCAGTTCTGATTTTGCGTGCGAGCATTCAAGGCCCGCTCCCGACGCGTAAGTTTCGATTATGTCGACTGTCTGCTGCAGCGTATCCTCTATTTGGCCGTTATTCCCCGTGGTTACCCACAGGGTGATGTCGTCCGCGTAGAAGGTGTGCTGCAGCCCCGGCAGGGCAGCGAGCTTGGGGGGAAGTGTAATGAGTGCAAGATTAAATAGGAAAGGCGAGAGCACCGAGCCTTGTGGTGTGCCCCGGCTTCCCAGAGGAATGGGATCTGATTTAAGGCTACCTAGAGTGAGCTCTGCTGTCCGCTCTGATAGGAATGATCGGACATAATTAAATATCCGTTCACCAGGGTCCAATTGACAGAGATTCGTGAGGATTGTCTCATGCGAGACGTTGTCGAAGGCTCTGCTCAGGTCTAGCCCGAGTACCGCCTTCGTCCCAGTTCCACATGGAGGGTCCAGCACATCCTTCTTAAGCTGTAGCATCACGTCCTGCGTGGACAAATTTGCCCTGAAGCCAATCATTGCTGGAGGAAGTAAGTCGCAGTCTTCCGCGTAATTTTGCAGGCGGTTAAGGATGACATGTTCCATTAGCATTCCGATGCAAGACGTGAGGGTGATGGGCCGCAAATTTTCGATCGAGAGTTTCTTCCCTGGTTTTGGGATGAAGGTGACCCGTGCGTGCCTCCATTCCTGAGGGATCTCGCCTTCCCTCCAGTAGGTGTTCATTAGTTCCGTCAGGACCACGACAGACGTGTGGTCTAGGTTTCAAAGCGTTTTGTTTGACACTCCGTCAGGTCCCGCCGCGGTGGTGGTACGGAGCTGGCTGAGAGCAAACCAGACCTCGGCATCTGCTATGTCGACGTCCTGGGTGTCGTTGGGGAGACCCTCATACGCGGGTAGAGGGTCTGTGTGGGATGTGCTCAGGTAGCGTGTTCGCAGTTCGGCAAGTAGCTCAGCGTCCGTACCCTGGTATTGGTGAATTAATTTCGTGAGTCGGTCTCGCTGTGTGCATTTTGTCTGTGTGGGGTCGAGCAAGTGTCGGAGGAAGAACCATGTCTTTTTGTTTCCAAGCTGCCCGTTCATATTATCACAGATTTGGTTTTTCACAGATTGTTTTTCCTGCAGCTCTACAGTGTACGTTTCGATATGGCGCTCTAGTTGCGCTATACGCTTGCGTAGATTTCTATTGTGTCTCTGTCTCTTCCAACGTTTTAGTAGGCTGGCATGCGCTTCCCACATGTGGAGGAGTTTGGAGTCAGTCGTCTGGTGCGGCTCCTCAGTCGGCGTCTCGACCGTGGTGGTCTTGACGTCCTCTTTAAGTGCAGCAATCCACTCCGTTAGGTTGTTTATCTGACTGGGGGCAGATTGCTCTCGTAAGCGTCTGAACCTATCCCAATCGGTGATGCGTGTGCGCATGTGGTGCAGTTTGTGAAATGTTGTGTCAAATGTTTAACTATTATGTAATGATCGCTCCCTAGCGTGTTTCTGGTGTTGGACCAGCAGGCGTCGCTAATGTTTTTGGTTAGTGTGAGATCGGGCGAGGTATCTGCGCTAATGCTGTTGCCGACCCGCGTGATTTCTTGGGGATCGTTAAGAATGGTGAGGCCCAGGTGCTGGATAGACTGCCACAGCTTTGTACCCTTGGGGTTGTTCTTCCGATAACCCCAAGCCGAATGGTGGGCATTAAAATCGCCCACCACAAGGAGCTGCGTTCCTGCGGCGAGTCGAGTTGCTTTACACAGTAGGTCGGGAATTCCTGACCCTCTCTCTTTCGGTGGACTGTATAGGTTGAGTATGAAAAGATATGCCTCGCCCTTTTTTCTGGGCACAATTTCAAGTAGCGTGTGCTGTTCGCTACAACTGTCTATGGTGTGTTGTATAGCAGTAATGTTGCGTTGAACAAATGTCGCTGTGAATGGGACTGTCGCCGTCGTCCCTGCGTTCGATGGGGGAGTAAACGCTTTGTAGCCCGGTAATTTCGCCGGACCGCTAGCTTCTTGAAGGGCTATTACGTCCGGTTGTTTAGGTAAGCTTTGGATGTGAAACAACAGGTTACTCCCCGTTTGTTGCGGAATCCCCTGCAGTTCCACTGCCATACCTCAATTTGCTGGCGAGGGGCCATTTTGAGACATGGGAGGAATAATTACGGGCACGGTCTTGGATGCTGGCATTACATTACGGCTTGCCTCCAGGGCCGCGAGACGCTTCACTACTTGCTGAAAAAAACTAGCGATGTTTGAACCCAGCTCAGTTACTTCGCGCGTGAGAACGTTAACTTTTTCCTCGAGATCGCCAAATTTATTCTCGAGTGCGCTCAATTCTGCTCTTAGCTTGTCTGCTGACTTAGATTTGGTAGTGGGTTGCGGATTGTCATCTTTAGACGCTTCTGCAGCGCGTTTCGATCCGGAACCCTCGTCGGAAGGAGCCGGTCTTTTCAGGTTAATGCGGCTGTCCGTCTCCATTGCATTACTGGTGGAGGGTACGGCGCTTAGCGCGGTGGATGAAGGCGCATGGGGTACTGGTGTAGTTGTTTTTACGGGTGGTTGTAGAGATTTAAATAGACTTTTCATTTCTGTTATTTCCCGTTGCATTTGCGCAATGGCTGCGTCTCTGGACTGTATTTTAGCTAAGAGCTCCTTCACCCGAGCGGTGTAATTCTGGGAAGCCGTATCCGGCCAGCTCACCTGCTTCGAGCAGCTTCTGCTCCTGCTCCTGCTCGAACGCTGCCGTCGGTCCGTGCTTCCCTGCCTCGAACTGGCGTCCTGGCTAGATGACAGTGGTGGGAAGGAGGACGACCTGTGGCGCGTCTTGCTTCCTTGATGGTGGCTCGACGAATGGCTACCGGCTTTGTCTCTTGAGCGCGGCGTGTTTTCGGACTGCTGGTCGACTTCATCGTTCAGGTTCTTGTGTTGTTGCTTGTGTTCGGGGCGGCGTTCTACAAAGCGATGTTTGCAGTTCTTGCTCCCGGTGTTGTGGGCCCCTTTGCACACAATGCACTTCGGCGTGCAGGTGTGAGCTTCCCCCTCTGCTGGCGGAAGGTGTTCTTCACCGCACCTGCGGCAAATTTGAGTCCTGGGTTTGTAGCAGACATCCGCCCGATGGCCGACTCTTCTGCCAGTTAAATATTCGACATAAAATGTGTTCTTACATCCCCGCCTTCCTTACTACCCGTATCGCAGAGGTTCATATAGGCCCCGACTCCTCCCCCTACACCCTTCAAGGAGTGGGCACCCCGCAAGGCTCTGTACTATCATCATTTCTATTCAACGTCGCCCTCATTCCACCCACCGCACCGTCGACACACACATTACGCCGAGGACATCACCCTATGCACCACCACGGGAAAAGATGCGCAAACAGAAGGCACTCTCCAGCAGGAGCCACCCACATACAACACTACGCTCGCACTATTGGCCTCACCTGCTCCACGACCAAATCAGAACTCCTAATTATACGCCAAAAAATCTCGTACCCTCCCTACAGCATCCCCCAAAAAACATTGTAGGGCCAGCCTATACCAGAGGTAAACACATTACGCTTACCTGGGCTCCACTTGCAAAACATCGGACATGATAGTTTCGCTATCACAAAACTTACAAGCAGAACAACTGCACTGGCACATCTCATCCGGCGCGTCATCTTATACTGTTCCAAATTATCTTCTCGTAAATCTCCGATGCACTACCTGGGATAAGGATGTTGCTTGGATTTCCGACTACATTTCACTGAAGTAGCAGTGTGTTGTGCTGAATGTCGCCTCATTCAGATATGGCGTGTACGCTACTCCTGGCATGCCACAGAGTTCCGTGTTCGACACACTCCCTTTTATTGCACATTAATGACCTCACATTTGGTATTCACTCATAAGTTTGTATGTTCACGAGTGATTGCATTTTGTACAGGACGATGATTGGTAATGAATATTTGGAGATTTTGTACCCTTGAAAACGGATTTAAACGCTGCAGCAGCTTAGCGCTGCGGTAATGAATTCCCTTATGCATGTTAAAAATGGGAAAATGGGCACATGCAACTTTTATAAGACAATAGCCGCATAAAAATACTGATACCAGGAATAAAAATGTTGCTGATGGATAAATTGACAGGTTTGGTTTGGTTGATGGTGTTTAATGTCCAAAAGTAATTCAGACAAATATACCCGCCGTAGTGGAGGGCTCGGAAATTTAAACTATTTAAGGGTCTTTAACGTGCACATCACAGCGCACACGGGCGTGTGTTTTAGCAGTGTCTCTATTGTTTAAAATTATTGTCCGCGAAGGTAATAACAAAAAAAGCTTTGCTTTTCGTCTCCACCCGAAAGCGGCCGCCGCCGCCGCGGTACTTGGTCGGGATAAATGCTAGGTGCACACCTCAAAACAGCATCACGATAGACCAGGCACGCATATTAAATAGCAAAAAAAAAAAAAAAAGCCGCAGCTCTTCGCTTTTTTTTTCGCCTTTCATCGTGCAGTTTCAAGTAGCGTACATGACCTAAAAAGAAATACTCTAAGTATGTGCGATCAGTGCTTGAGCGCGCCTTAGTTTTCTGGGACCTATATAAGGAAGAATATAGTGTCTTGCAATACTTTCAAAATAAGGCAATAAGGCACTTGTCACAACAACCAATTCAAATACGAAATTTGACATAATAAAAAATTACTCGGTGCCATGATTTAAAGTGTAGCCAAACACATCTTTAACTCAAGTGGTTCCATAGCATTTTCGAAAACACCCTCGTAATATCACAAAAAAAGCAGTATGTCGTGAACATTAATAATTATGCATTCAGGAGCGATTTTGTAGGTCAGTGATATTTTGTATTAAAAGTTCGTCAATGGAAAGTTATATCGCCTGAAATTGTTTGTCTTACCAAATGAAGCCTGTTGCCACGGCTTGAATGGTTAATTTAGCGATATTTGTAATATTTATTCGTGCATCATCTTCCTTTTAACCAAAAGCGGATTAGCATTTAACCGCTTTGCTGGAATGCATGAAGGCGATGCGTGTAGCAAATAAACAATCAAAATGATGATATAGTATAATACAAACTAATGTAGTAAATATAGCGCTGCTTAGTTTTCACACTGCGGACTCCCAACCACGCCGAGAAAGTTAAGCAAAAGAGTTGAGAGGTCCGATATAACGTGAAAAACCGGAAGTTTCAAGGTACACAGCACACGACAAACTCACGTTCCGCTTTCACTGAAACGCAACCGCCGAGGCCAGATCTTGATCCCTGGATCAGACAGCTGGCGCCACGACCACAGATTGGGTGAGTACTGTTAAGAGGGGGTGTAAGCGTTTCAGTCACGCGCGTTAGGCCAAATCACTGCTTGATATTTATCCCGCGAGCGTTTAGCGCAGGAAGCACTGTTCGTGCATAATGATAGCAAGATCTATACACGATCAATGCCAAACGCTGCGTAGCACCCGATATTTTCCCCGCCGGGCTATTTTCCTCTCATTAGCATTCACGGTCAGGAAGATTTCGGCCATGAAAAAATCCCGGTAGTTGGATAAAGGTGCGCCGGACGTCTCACTGCTCGCATATCCGTTTCGCTTGGATAGCGCACTGCAACGAGCTCTGATAATGCTACCCAAAGGTGCCTCTGGACTTGTGTTCCTCGTAGCAGCCCTGACAGGTAGGCCTTTTACAGAATCACATGCCAGCGTCGGCCAGGAGAGTTTATGCTTGGCTCGGGAGCAGCTTCTCATAACTGTTGATATCGCTGTGTAGCAAAGCTTCTAGTGTACCGTACGTTCTCAGTAGTCTTGCGATATGCTGTCCCGAAAAGCGGGTCGAAGTTTTTGTACAACTTATTTGTCTTTCATGTGACAATTAGGGCAAGATTTTCTTTCGTTCTAAACCCTAAAAATATTCCAAATTCCCTTTCTTCACCCAAGAGCAGTGTGCATAGGTTCTCTTCTCATATCCTGCACCTATATGTCACTGAAGCTGGAAAAGCTGTGTCAGCTTGCGACCTTTATAGTATTTTCTTCCTAAGGAATAAATAGGTGTGCCGAATACTCAGTATATTAATTTCAATACATCACTTCGATGTATTTAAAACTCCTATGGAAAACACGTTGTCATTACTATTATTATGAGGCAGTTTGAACTAACTACTGCCGAATATTACCGCAATTTTCGCGGCTTCAAAATGCTTAATAGGGTAATAATAACCAACAAAATACATTTGACTTCTTCAAACAATGTAGCGCATTACATTCAATGCACAACTAAATATACCCGACAGTCCTGGTGTCCAAGTGACCAGCGAGAGCTGGCGAGCTTATCAAGACAAGATATTTTTCTATCTGCGCTCGTGTATATTTAGCGCACATGGCGTTTGTGTATTAATGTTGGAGTTTTTTCATTAAGGTGAACGCCTTTCTTCACTAATTGTTGGTGTAGACAGGGAGTGGCCACAGGAAATATTCCTAGGAAATTTCCGTTAGAACTGGCACTATATCCACAGGAAATAGAATCCCTCCGATCCCCAGTCAAGTGCACAAACGCCTTCCACGCCGGGCTCGTGAGAGAAAACTAGTACTCTCCTTGTCTAACGGGAGGATAACCGTGGTGACGAAGATAGAGATGCTGAGTTTGGTAACAGCGATGTCCATTGTGGGGCTTTTAGTTAACGATGATGATACTAGTGATAGTGATGACAATTATAGTAGAGTTGACAATTACAATTCGGTTAGTGAGAACAACCGTGTGAAGTGGTTTTCACCGTTTTAACCCTTATGCAGACTTAAGCGTAGTCTCGTTTCTTTTTCTACTTTTTTTCAAACGTGTAGTTTGTATGTATGTGTGCGTGTGTGCGCGTGCGTGTGTGTTTCCGAGTGCTTCCGCCTTATTGCATACAGATATAGAACGATGACGGCCGATGCTGTTTCTGCCTTGGCTACCGGAAAGCTGCTGCAGTTTGAAATAGCAGTAGTCGAAAACACGAACTCCGATACGCGAAGGGGCATGGAAATTTGAAATTCCAATCAACTTGGATGAGGAATTTGCTAACACTGTTGTTCTATAATTTCTTCAATATCACTACAGACGATCAGCGGATAGTTTGCAATAATTTATAAGTTGTCATTTTAAGCACACGAATGAAATGTCTGCGTTAGAAGTAGTTTCATTATCCGCCCAGCAACAGGTTGAAAGCACAAGACAACGTCAATTGCTGTGACAGGGAAGAGGGGATAAATCCGACATCACTGGTGCCGCTTTACAGTTGGATGTAGAAAAAAAATTATTAGTCATTTAGAGTGACGCACGGTGTGCAAACATTATCAGGACCGCCATTCACAAAATTCATCATCTTTCTGAGTTAAAATCCTTGTAAAGTGGCTTTCAAACTTTTATACCTCTTTTTCCGAAACTGGCTAATTGGCGAACAATCGCTTAGTTCGCAGTATCTTACGGTTGCGCAGTTGATCCGCTTCAGCAATGTTCATATGTAATGACATTGCTTTTAAATTATCTCCAAAATATCTCAGCCACCGTCTTTCACCCTTGCTTCAAGCCAACAGCACGCAAATTTCCCACAATTAATTTGTTCTCATGTTTTGGCTTTTCTTTCGTATCCGCAAGAAAAGTGGCTCTTTGCCGAACGGAAAATTATCAACATCGGCAAGTAACCGAAAGCTCCAATTTCGGAAAAGCAAAAATGAGCCTGTTTGCATGCCGGCTGAACCCAGAAGTAGTCCTCTGCATGGTCTCCATATTCGCCAAAATGACGCGTCCCCCCGTGCACATGGCAGGCGGTCGCTGAGCAGTCCCTGGAGATATTCTCTGGTACCATTTCATTAGCCTCCTTGCGAAATGCGCTACTCGGAGCTAAAACGGCAAGAACAAGTTGCGACACTGTAGCGCATCTATTTTATTCCATGCATGTGCTGTGGGACCAGGAGCCAACTGAATAATTTACAGGCATGGTACGCGCAGCGATATGGGGCTTGCGCAAACACTCTTACACGAAGTGTTCCACACGCTCGTGAATGTCAATGTTTCCAATGGACTGAGGGTCGTGCAAAATACAAAACCTGCAACGTGATTTCTTTTATTATTAACGTTCATTTGCCAGCTAATTTTCGTTCGAAATATTGCCTAATGGTGATTGCCTTTTCCAAACTCCTTCCTGCTCCCTTTTCATTTTCTTAGCTGTTGCCTTAGTAAGCACCGCATAAGCAATAAAGAATCAGGTTTATATCGTTTCGAATCTCATATACTTTTCTGTACGACAAAAATGAAAACAGGGTCCTTGCATACTTAGAGCTAAACAAGCAGCAATTAGGAACGCCGCATTAGGTTTCTTTTTCGGAAATCCAGTTCGCCTAAAGAAGTTATGCTTGATCCTAGCAGCAAACCTTCGAGCCAACAATTATATCGAAGATGAAAAAAATACTCCCGATTCGAGAACAAAATGAAGCCGCGTAGGAAACACAGTTAGGCTCATTGCAATGCAGCAGTGGGGAATCAGAGATAACGATCAAGATCAACGCATAGTTTTTAACCATGCGTGCCATCGAAATATCTTGATCCTTATTGCAGTGCTAACCTGACACGGTACGTTCGCCTGTACCTGTATTTAGGGTTCTCCAAGCAAACCTAGGCACGTTTCACGTCAGCCTACACAATGTTTGTAAACTCAATCAATATTCTAAACGTATGTGATCGGCATCCGCAACAGCAATGGTCAATTATTCTTTTTTTGCATCAGACAAAAGATGCTGCACCAGATAACGGTAATGAGGAAATGTTAACATCTCTTTATGCGTACTTTCATTGGGCACAACCTACGGCTCACAAATTTAGAAAAAAGCTTCTCAAACGCTTGATATGGTATTGTTTAGCCAGCATGTTATAGATGCAGCTAATGGGCTACAGCCTTTACCAAGCTGCTTGGTTACCCTACTCGCGTGCATTGATATGCGCGTGTGTAACGCCGCAGTATGCCTACATGATTGAATTTTGTTACTCATCATGATACCTTACGATCTGTTTTTCTCTAATGATCTGTTTGGGTATGAATGCGGGTAGCTCACGAGTCGAACTCAGCCGCCACCAATTTTTGGGGCGGCATAGTATTTACCTCACGGTAAGCGCCACGTGAAGAAAAAAAAAACTGATGACTGAATGAAAATTCAAATTCTCCGGTATTATCCCATGCGGCGGACGGAAGCCACAATAGTGATAACGCGTTGGAGGGAGGCCTCCCGTGGCCTTCAGATGTGTAAAAAGATAACAGAAATCGAAACTTTTCAAAAAAGATAGTTTTGTGGGGTTCAACATACCAGAGCAAATGATGATTACGATGAATGATGAATGTGGGGAGCGAATGATGATATGTGGAGAGCTCAGAATAGCTTCTATCATCTGAGGTTCCTTAGTATTCACTGACATCGCTCAGTACACGGATGTCGTACACTGCGGAAGCCGCCGCCAGAATATAACATTGCTCGCCCGGCTTTTTATTCGATGACCCTAACCTCTGCAGCACCACGGCGGTGCGGTGAAAAATAGCTCATACGTAAAGGATATCGGTAGTAAGGCGCAAGACATTTTCAGTGCACATATTTGTGTGTGTTCAGAACCATACGCGCAGATTCTAGCAGCTGCCTTCTCACACTGCCTCACAGTGACAAAAGTGGGCACAATTACATTGCAAAAGCTCGCATGGGCGTTGCAAAAAGTATGTGCATTTCCACGATTCAGCCTTGTGTTTTCTTTTTCTATTTATGATGTTTCAATAAATTCACGCATGGCTTTTTCTTATTGATCTAGGGTTTCTCATCCATCATCATCACTAGCTCGACTGTATCCGCTGCAGTGCGAAGGCCCTCCTTTATTACTGCAATTAAACCTGTCCTTGCTAGCTGTATCCACTTGACCCTTGCGAAAGGCTTAACCTCGCTTGCCCACCTAACTTTCTACTGCCCCCTTCTAAGCTTCCCTTCCCATGGAATCCAATTCGCTACCTTTAGACACCTTGAATTGTCCCCTCTTCGCAGTAAATGCCCTGCACATGCCGATTTCTTCTTTCTTTCCATCTGAATGTTTTAAACTCGAGCGCGTATGTCAATTGCGCACTCATTCAATACGGTCTATATCACCAGCTTTTAATTTCCGTTGCAAACACTACATTGTTCAAAACATTTACTCGTTCTGTTTTTGCACGCTCTGCTCCGTCGACCATGCCGCAGGAGGTTGCTGGGCACAGCTCAAGCCTGGCTGCAAAGTAGAGACGCTGCGGGCGTGCGGCGATGATTACGTGCCCTACGGCAACAGGCCGCACCTGCCAGCCTCAGGAAAAGAGTTCGAGGACGAATGCACGTGCGTATAACGTTCATGCATTGCGTCTGCATGAGACCATGGGCCAAATCTGAGCCCTCTTAATACTTGATCCACGCTTTAAAAAATAGGTCCTGCTCATGCGTGCGAAAACGCCCCACAATGCGGAAGGAACACTTGCGGGTATTTGAAATGGCTACGAGCACACGCGCTAAAAGTTACGGGGCAAAGAGTAATGGTTGTTCTTGTGGTCTGTATCGTTATGCGTTCATGCAGGTTCTGAAGTTGCGAACGTCAGGATACCTTAGCACAGGTTGTCCGACTTCGTTCAGGTCATGTATAACGTAGCTGCTTAAAAGGGCAGGTGAACGCTGACGCGACACCGCGTGTCTTACTTTGCAGCTAAGAGCAATAAAAGGGGGAGTAGAGATTCATTAATCGTTTCTTTTTGCCACGGTTATTTACTTAAATCAAAGCGCGGATTTAGTGTTCTTGGTATTTATTTAGACGGCTACCTGCAGATGTCGCTGGGTTTAGGGCTATTCAAACATTCTTCGTCAGAGCGCAGGAAACCGTAAGAGTGCGTATGAATCTTTGGCTGTCATGTTTACTTCCCTGTATGTCTTAATTCAAACTAAAAAAACGCAGTACTTCTTCACACAAGATAGTAAGCTCGGCCCTAACCAATGGAACACGAACAGTGTTTTCGTTCATCTAGTGAAGGTAAGTTCGGTTTGTCTCAATAAGGAACCTCAATGTATGTCAATGCCAGTCATTTACTGGATAGTAAGCACTAAGTGAATGTAAGTAGGGCCGGGAAGCAGGTCCACAGATATACACGAAAGTGTAGATAACATGTGCGCATCTGAATATCTCTACACGTATAGCTTAGTACGAAATATTTAATTTATCGCAAAAGAATGCGGCTGCATTTTGCCACAAGTTTACTCGAGCTGTAACAGCGCTGGAAACTTGTATACTGTGGAACGTGCATTCTTTCAACCTGTACAGCGCGTGACGCACAAATATTTGAAAAGATATCACTTCCCGCGATCAGATTATGCAAGAAATGGTCCCTAATATGTTTTTCTAGTTAATAAACGAGTTACACTTCCGTACATTACGAAATATTTCCCATCCCCGAGTACCTTAAGAACTCAATCCTCTCTTATGCTTATATATCTTAAGTGTACCACAGTGTTGATGTGAACCCACATCTTTGCCATTTTAAATGTGTCTTGCTGTGGTATTTGCAATACGGTAGAATTCGAGGGAAGGGAGGAAATAGCATATCTGAGTATTGTCTTTGCGACTGTAGGAAGGAGGAAGACAAAATCACTTCACAATAACCATTGTTAACCGCCGTTCAAGTGCCCAACCCTCATGTAATGTCCCATCTGGGGGCTCTTGAGGTTCTAATAAATAAATAAATATGCACCCTGCCAATTGTCTTTAACTAAGCTACCACCGTTGTCTCGCTCGGACAGAGGTGAATTGAAAGAGATAAGAAAAGAAAGAAAAGGACGCGGGTCGTAAAAGCCATGGTACGCCACCGAAGCAGCTGCGGGTGCAATGACGCCATACACCATGCAGATACACCACACAGCGCATAACGGTAATTCACAATCATAAACATTTCGTTTCGCGTCGCTTTTTTGCGCCAATATAACGTTCAATTGGTTGTTCTAACTCGAATCTGAGGTCAGTATGGTTTCGACTCCGTTAACTGCGTAACTGTTATATTAGCCTCCGTTTCGCCACCCTCAATTTTAGGCTAATCAGCTGTTATCTAGCAGCAGCAGCAGTTGGATTAATTATTCGTAAGACTGTTGCCACGTGAAGGTTCCGTGGGGCTTCTGCCGTGGGAAAAAAAGGAGATATTTATCGTGTAGCGAGGCAGGCGTAAAGACAGCGGATGAATGTGTAGTCGAATTATAGCAGTAGAAAAGAAAGAGACGCTGAAGCTTCGCCACAGGAATAGACACAATAGCGTCTTTCACGCCACCTTCCCATTCCGCGAATGCCTTTATATTTTTTATTTGTCTCACTCAGTGGACACCTACTATTTATTAAGGCTTATATTTCCTCTGTTCGAATCCCCATGAATGCTGAATGGGAAGCGAAATGACACTTCCCGACCCTAAATGCTGCATTAAACTATTAGCTATTAAGCACCAGGTCCTTGGGTTTCACGTGCGTGGGGGTAGTAGCAATGAGGATTTGAGTAGCGGGAAAGAGTAAATAGGGTTCCCCATGTGCAGACATATGCCTGTCGCAAAACATTCTCCACCTTAGTATACGGTTAAATGATTATGTATCCACACAACTCCCGCTCAGTCACACGTTACGGTACGGATAACTCCTGCTAACTTTTTGCCTCTGCCTTCTCGACTTTCCATGGGGAAATAACCGAGAATAGAAGGCCATTCGTATAGTATGGTCCTAATGTAAGCTTTGTGGTTATTTTAGCACAAGCTTTTTTTTTATTTATTCGGTGCTTTTGTTTTCAGCAAGCAGAAACGGCAGATCGCTTGTTCGGTGGAGTTCATCAATAACTGCCTGAGCGGCTTGTCGAAGACTGCAGGAGTGCTGGCGGTGAGGTCACTGCAGGGGATCGTCGACGACATTTGCACAGATGGTTCGCAGTCGCACAAAGGTACGCCTGATAATGCGCGAGCCACTGCATAATGATGAAGCTTGCCGACACTTAGGGCTGCGATTCCTGACTGGTATGTTCTTTTCTATGCTACCTAATCGTATTTTCAGAGCAATGAGCTCATCCTAGAGAGAGAGAGGATTTTGCATTTATTAATAACCGTTTCCTTAATCAGCTTTGGTAACGTGACGGATGTCTTCAGCATCTTCTATAACGAAGAACAAGGCGTAAGCTTTAGCCTAAAGGCTGACAGTGAACGCCTTCTGGTGTAGTGTACGCAATGAGATGTTGATTTAAGCATTTGATTTAAACATTTGCTAAGGGTTATGTTTTTGGCTTACAATGCTCGAGTCCAGCTTAAATTCGCTGCCGTTGGTGCCTTCTCGACGAGCCCCACTCTTTTATCCCATCTCATAGAGACTGTACGCTCACTTCCCATTTTCCTTCGTGAGCAATCGGTGAACACTTTGAGCAGCCCCACTCTAGAAGACGAGCTTAGCCTGATCAATCGGACATTAGTGATTGCTGGTGCGTCTGCGGCACTCGATTAGGAGCCCCAGATCCACTTAGGACCTCAAACAACATTTCCTTTGTAAATATATGCTTCTTTGACTCTCTTTCTCTCTTTCAGGCACAGCAAAACTTTTTCTTAGAATGCGTGTTGCTGTACGTACTGTTCCTGTTAAGCATGAACACAAAGATATCTATTTGGCCGCGCAAAATTCCCGCCTTTTTCTGATGCCGAAAGGTGGCTTTGTGGGTAGGTGAAATAGTTGAAACGAAAATGTGTAGGTGCAAACAACTTGATGTTCGATTTAGTCTACAACTATGCTAGAACGCCACCGAGGATTTCACGCAGAGTATGCTCCTTTATATCCTGAATGAAGTAAAAAGCTTCATAACTCACCGTTAAGTATATCTACCAGTCCGAAAAACTTCCTTAATCTATTCCATGGTGGCAAACGTAAAGCCTAAGCTAATCAGTGATGAAGCATACTATTAAAATTACGACACTGGGTGCTTTGATACGGTGCCACGTGCCTTAATATGTGCATTTATAAAAGGGCATGAGAAAACAAGCCAGAAGTGTCATGATCATCAGGCGTGTCAATCTAACCCGTGACATGTTGTTCCAGCCTTGATGGTGAACAGTTTTTTACGAGACCGCGATTTCGTTTGTGCCATTCTGTTTGATGTAATAAGATTTGACGTTTTAAACAAAAGGCACCCTATAATTCCCGCTTTTTCCTGTCGTTTGCAGCGATTTTGTTAGTATGGAGATTGCATTTTACGGGCCTCACATTTTTTCTCACGGCCGTGTGCCTCATTGTCACGTTTCCTAATGTTGCCTCATGGTTACGTGGGATAGTAACCACCTCAACATCAGAGTGCAGTAAACCCTATCTGCTGATATGGCTGATAGGAGTATGCGCCGTATTAGCCATATTTAACGCCAAATTTTCCGGCTGTATAGCGCCACTGCGACCCTTTGCTGCGCGAGCATGGCGTGGTGAAAGTAGGTTGCTTGGTTGTGAAAGAAAAAGCGCCATTAATGTAAAGTGTGATTTGTTTGTAGCAACAAACATAATACCACTAAGCCCACGCGCCAAGTTGGTCAATTAGCTCCACATATAGCCCTGTTATTTATTAAGGGTGGCCTCAAACTGCAGGCCGAACCAATAACTTCACGCCCATGCGTTCGCACACCGGCGCTCGATTAGAAAGGCATACCAATGAAACAAAACGATGTCCTGTGGCGTCCGGTATGTTCTGCACTGTGGGGATTGTAATAAGTTTCGAGATCTCCTGCATGCAAGCAGGCGCCCAGGAATATCATGCGCTTTAAAGAATGGACGCACTTGGGGCCTAACAGCTTGTCTGCTCTACTTGATAATGGCAAATGCACGCCCGATATCAAAAACTTACATATAATAGGGTAAAGGTGTTTAAACCTCGCTAGCAGGTAATCTGGGCGAAACGTATAGGGCTTCAATACTTCGTTTGGCAGTCTACCGCGTCTGTATGCTGTAGGCTCGATTTACGTCTCGCTATGTAAGCGGCAGCGGATTTCGTGCGTATACATTGGTAGCAGTCAGCAAATAAAATAAAATGTCATTTGGTGCTTGCGCTTATCAAATATTTTGTAGGAATCCACAAAGCACGCATACTTTTGCATAGCGCTGTGCATCGAAGAAAACGCACTTATATCGTGTTTGACGCAACGACAAGTTATGCTGCCTAAGTGAACGAGTGCAGGGAGTTAGTATGGGGCTGCTCTTGCAAAAAGCATGCATTGTGATAGTCTGGGCATTCAACTGAAACCCTGTATGTCAATGACCATATAACTTTAAATAACGCCCTAACAGCAGTGACAAAGTGGTGTGAAGAATGGCAAATGACTATTAATGTTAAAAAATCAGTTACTTTATCCATAACCAGAAAGTTACATCGATCAGTTTTTCAGTACACATTAAGCAACATTCCTCTTGCCTCGGTTTCCGAATATAAATATTTAGGCATAACACTGAACTCTGATTTCCGATGGGATTCTCATGTTAACACTGTCACATCGACCGCCTTAAAACAGCTATTTTTCATTAACAGACGCCTTAAACAAGCACCATCGGAAACACAGCTACGCGCCTATAAGACATTTGTCAGGCCAGTTCTAGAATATGCCAATGTTGTCTGGTTCCCTTTCACTAACAAGCTTACTAAACAAATAGAAGCAGTACAGAGGAAGGCGGTCAGATGTATATATAACAAACACAGGTTGACAGACTCACCAACAGAACTACTCAAACAGGCAGGACTACTCACCCTTCAAAACAGAGCAAAACTAGCGCGCCTTAAAACCATGTACCAGCTAATACACAATCACTTAAAAATCGACACTTCAAGATACATATCAAAATCACAAACACGACAAACACGACAAACACGTAATAATCACGCTCACACTCTAAACGAGTTTTCATTCCGTACTGACACTTTCAAATATTCATACTTCCCTCGTGCTATACGCGAATGGAACACCTTACACACATCCATTGTTAATAATTCATCATTAAATGCTTTTAGTACACGTGTGAAACATAAGCTACTTACATCTCACTAATTACTGTGTTCTTATGTCATTATGGATTTTTCTCCTTCCGTTTGTGTTTCACTTGTCGTATTATTTGTCCGCGAAAATCTTGTCGTACGCTCCTCAGTCTGGTCTTATTGCTATAGTATAATTTGTTATGCGTAATTTTGGTATCATATTCTTTCATGTACTTGATTAATTGCCAATACTATATTTTGTACCTCTGTATTTTTATGCCCTTCCTGTTACGATCCCTGATGGGATTGACAGTATCGAATAAATAATAAATAAATAAATATTGGAATCCCAACTAACCATAC
Source organism: Amblyomma maculatum (assembly GCF_055883805.1). NCBI lineage: Eukaryota > Metazoa > Arthropoda > Arachnida > Ixodida > Ixodidae > Amblyomma > Amblyomma maculatum. The sequence continues at coordinate 119,462,037 of NC_139353.1, forward strand.
TGTCGCTGCCGCACAACCTGAACCGAAATATAAAAGTCAGTCATGAAACCAACAATACTGGAGTACAATAAAGGGGACACATAAGAACATGAGGGCGGTTTTTTCTTGTCCTGATGTTTAATGACGTTAACGAACGAGATATTGCGAATCGCTTGAGCTGACACGAGAGACCTCAACGGAAACGGTATGCACCACACGCCAGTATAAACGGCCTTCTTTGATGCGCTATAAGTTCAAGAAGACAGCGCAAGACGCTTGGCAATCACTTTGTTCATAAGAGCGGCCCTAGACACGGCTCCATACTGATTTTCATTATATGATTACTGACGGAGCCCTGCCACCTCATAATCATTCCGTAGGATGGTGTATGTAGGCGGTGTTGTAGCAGGGAAACACAAAAAAAAAACAAAAACGCAAACACGTTCTTGCAGCCATCTGAAGTATATGAAGTGATAACCGGAGTGCGTTAAGAAAAACAAAAGACTGAGCATTGGTTCACTGCTCGAGCACCTCCATATGTCTTCCACTTTTTAACCGTCATTTTGTTCCGTGTGAAGCTACTTCCCCCTTCGCAATTACCAATGTGCCAGTCTGAAGGCTAGTGCTGTATACCTCTGGGTACAAATGCTTATATTCGTCTGCGAAATCCTTAGAAGTCGGGGGTATCAGCCACCAAATTGGGGTTTGGTGATCATTACTTAGCTTAACCCATTCCGTATTTGGTCTTCAATAGGTTCGAGTAGAAGGAGCATAACATTGAGTTAGTAATTTAGAGGGGAACACACACTTTGCGGGGAAAATTTTGTGTGCTAAAGCAACTACGTAAGGCACATCCCACGTATTTTATAATTACTGAAACTTGCTTACCGTCCCAGTTTCTCGGTTTAGTACAGTACTTTGCAATGCTTGCAGCCTATCTCTTCACTATACATATTCAGAGTGTGATAAATAAATTTATTTTAGAAGCATATATTTTGGAAAGTTTGGTGTTTTAGAACTCGGTGGCAGGGTTTAAGAATAGACATCTTTTATGTTATCGTCGAATTTTTCGTGTGCACTGGTCGGTCAAGGCGAAAGGCGCGAACTGCTTGTCAACACAAATGTTGTTAGAAATTTAGAAAACCTCGTATATCTTTTTTCTCCCAGTCCGTGCCGATTTAAACTGCTTTCTAGAGGAAAACATAAACGTATGGAGTGTGCTAACAAAGCCGTTCGCGCTTACCATTAGTGGCAGGATGTCTTCGCGCCAAATCACTAATCCAACTACCCTTGCTACCACATTGAAGTATAACTTCGTGTTGCTTTTTGCATGTTGGAAAATTGCGGTGCTCAGAGTACCAGAAGGTCGTCCCGTGTATGAATGCCGCCGGCTCGAAGCTCAACGCCTGCTTCCAGGGACTGAAGAGCGGAATGCAAAAGGCCGTGGCCAAGGCTCCTCCCAACCAAGTCGTACCCCACACCTGCTGGTCAGTACAAAATGCCTACACTGTACACGCCAGCTTGAGCTGCTTGTATATGTCGCGACCATTCTATAGCCAAACGCTGGTCAAGCAAACAGGCTGGATACTGGACACTACGGTAACAAGTGGAACGGAGGTGTCAGCCGCCGATGGTCGCGATGACCTTTCACTGATTCGTGCACTTCTGATAACCGGCTTCAACTTGATAGTAGTCACGTATTCAGCTACATGCAAATGAATATATATTTCTCCCTTCTTTTCTTTTGAGGGAAACAGATATTCTCCCATTTCCCATTGTAGAAGGCTCAAACTTGCCAAGTATCAGGTCACATCTTTATAACTATAGTTAGCAAGTGTGGCAGCTTCGCATCGTTTGAGCCAACTGAAAAAAAAAAAACGAAAGAAGAAAATGAAGTATAAAACAACCTATAGCGGGCCTGAAATACAATTAGTAGCATTCACCGCAACTAATTCAAAAGCAGGCTTCGCGCTTACAGGGGCAGAAAGTTAAAAGGAAATGAAAGCTCTACGTAGTTATTTAGAGTAAGCCCAAAAATGGACAAACACAAATAGGTCACCTCGAGGCTCTTAGCAAAAAGTTGTTCGCCCATATTTTTTTTGTCCAGCCTTGTCGCTAGCAGCAGCGATGTCCTTCTTGCTTAATTTGTCCGAGTGGTTTGGTGCAGACGTCTTTATAAATGGTACCAACGGCCTATAAAGCACAACCAGTTTAGGAGTTCTTTTCTGCGCAGTTTTTTCATGTTACGGTGGGCGCAGAGGGGAGACAATTACCTAGGCTAAATGCCAGGTAAGATGTCGCTAAGTTTACCTTGAACGGTATTATACCTGCAACACGTGCCAAGAACAGTAGGTTCGTATTCCTATTCCTCTTAGAGAGCAAATCATCAGAGAAAAGAGTAATGCAAGCGCCCTTTGATTGCGTCTTTTTATGCATCGTTGTTGGAGAGCCTGCGAGCGCCAGATTGGATCTTAACTGAGCATCCACTGTCACCTAACCAGAGATGCCCGTCGGCTGACTACGAACACTAACGAGAAAGTGAGCAGCCAAAAATCGCTCATGGAACAGTAGCTTACGAGAGCCGTTGCTCATGAAAAGCTTTTATAGCTGCCATTTCACGACTGGAGTTCACGCATTTAATACTGATGATTCTCCCCTCTTCTCTTTTCCTTCTGATTTATTTCAGTGCGTACGGAGAAATGGTGGACTGTGTCGGCCGGGCACTGGACACATGCGAAGGTGGCAAGGAATTCTTGTTGCGAATTTTCGACCGCGCGTTCGGAAAAGTGCTGGGACTGGTGTGCGGCCAGCATACACGAGGATCCGAGGCTTGCAAGGCGTTGCCAAAGTTGCCGTCACTTGGCCCGAAAGATCGTAAGATCGATAACTATCTCGAGCTCCTTGCTGAGGCAGCCGCAACGTTTGAGCAGTAGAGACCACAGCGAGTTCAACTTTTTGTTCAGTCTCATTTCCTATGCTTGCTGCTTTTAGCAAGATCACTTCATTCCCAAACCCCCTTCTTACGCTCAGGAGGATGTCGTTTAAAAGCCTTTTCTTGAGGCAAACTGTGCAACAACTGTCAGAAAGCTGAATAAAGCTTCTGGAAATCATTTACACTCGTATCGTCATTCCATACTTGAATGTACTTATTTATTTATTCAATATACCTTACAGGCTCCTAAGGCAGAACATTGAGTAAGGCGGGCGCATGAACAGTGAAATACAAAAATATTTACAGGCTACGGCAAGATACAGGATTATACAAAGCCCAAATACAACATGGTGATGAAAAAGACGAATAACACCCAATGACATAGTTTATTTATTTCCTGAACAATTTCTCCAACGCGTTTCGAAACGACGCCCGCTCCACTTCAGAGGCGACTGTTTCGTCAAGACTATTATTTAATTAAATGGCTCGCTGGATTGCAGATGAATTGAAAGCCAGCGTTTTGCCAGAAATGCATCGAGAGCTTAGGTTATGATGCAGCCGCGATGATATGCGCAATGGTGCTTCAATGGGAAAGGGAGATGATCTGGGGCTATGAACATATTTCTGAAAGAGGCATAAAAGGGCAAGTTGTCGACGACGTCTAATGGCTGAAGCGAAATGTTCTGTTTATTTACTGTAATACTAGAATTTGTTTTGTAATTACCCGAAATGAAGCTAGCGCCTCTAATCTGAACAGATTATATAGTTGTCAAGATAAATATTTTTAATACGGTCACCATAGTGCTGACGCATATTGTAGCTGCGGATGGACGAAAGCTAGATAAGAGAGGCTACGCACGGGGGGCGAGGCTTGTGCAAATTATGGCGGAAATGCCCTAGCGTCTTTGATGCTTTGCTATGAGGTGACGGAAAATATGGGGTGCAATAATGTGTTCCAGTAATTGGCAGGCATTGCACGCAAGTAAAATCGGTCGATGGTTGTCTGTAAAAGTTTGCTACCAGACTTAAATATGAAGATTACCTTGGAGATTTTCGAATCCAAAGGTAGGTGGCCAAGGGATAATAATTGGGGAAAAATATGACATGAAATGAGGCTGGAATCATTAACAGTGTTCTTTAAAAAGTTTGAGTTGATGTTGTCGATGCTAGAAAAGATGTAGAATCTAAGAATGCTAATGATACATGCGATTTCTCTGCGGTAACGTCGATTGGTGCCGTGAATAAATAGTCAATTTCGGCTACCATGGACACATTGCAATAGTATTCTCTTGTAAAAACAGATGTAAAAAACGCATTACATGTAGATAAGCATGCACTGGCAGAAAATGGTGTTTGACTATCATTATGCAAGGAAATATGAACTGGGTCATTGTTGGGGGAAATCAGCCGCCAGAATTTTCTAGAATTGGATTCCATAAGTGATGGTACATCGCATGAGAAATATTTCTTTAGCGCTACGCAGGGCGGAAATATAGGAGTTTAGGCAACATTTGTATTTAGCCCACGTGGAAGCTTTAACCACTCGTTTGGCATTCTGGTAGAGCCTCATTTTCTTATTTCTTAACTGTGGAAGATGTTTTGTGAATCACGTATTTGTTTTGTCGTTAGAATTTCAAATTAGTGGTATGCACTTGCTAACAAATACCAAAACCTGGTATTTCAAAGGCATCCAATTTTCTTCAACAAAACAATTCGAGAACGAATACAGGAATTCCCGCAGATAAATTTGCCTAGGTGAGCATTGATAACGTCGAATTTATCCTTATTACAGTCTCTAATTACCTTCGATAAGTTGCCTGCATGCGTCAAGGCGATATGAAAGTCTAAATAAAGACGCTTGTGGTCACTCCAACCATCACGATGTGTAATAGAACCCCGTGTTTCGCAAATAGAAGTTAAAATTAAATCCAAAATATTAGCGTGACGCGTTGGCTGGCGTTCCACTAGCAAAAAATTAAAGCCCCCAAAAAGTTAATGAAGTCAGAAGAAGCTTTGCATGGTGATGTCAAAAGTTACTAGTTACTATGTGGAGAAAAAGTAAAGTCACCGAACACGTAAACGTTATCAGTAGGGAACAGCTCAGAAGCTGCAGTGAGAAAGAGAGCCTCTCACTGGGCCTTGAAAACTCGTTTCAAATAAACCTCGAAGGATACCCACGCTCTAGGTGCTTCGCAGACGGGGAGGTTTATTAGAGTAAGTCTTCCTGCCCTTCTTCGCCATGCGTATCTGCTGGTGTCAATAACTTGAGTCCGGAAAGTGGCATCCCCAACAATAAGACAATAATCTTGTTATCGAAACGGTTGGTTGGTTGGTTTGAGGGGTTTAACGTACCAATGCGACTCAGGCTATGAAAGACACCGTAGTGGAGGACGCCGTAATTTTTGACCACCTGGGGTTTGTTAACGTGAACTGACATCGCACAGCACATGGGTGCCTTGCTTTTTGCCTCCATCGAAAAATGACCGCCCAGGGCGGGATTCGATCCCGCTTCCTTGGGAACAGTAGTCGAGCGCCCTAACACCGCGCCACCTCGGCGGGGCTGTTATCGAAACGAATTCGAAACGTGTGAGCGAACTCGTTGTTATCGAAACGAATTCGGTCACACGTGAATTAACCTGCTCCACATGAATGACCTAACTTCATTTTGATGCGACGTCACTCCCGGTGCATCACACTTACGGAAGACTCCCGAGCAGCCAGGATTTCACAATTCAACTTTTTCGGTTTCAAAAAAAAATGCTAAACACATTACACAAAAGTCTCTTTGTCTATAGGCCTTTCCACTTTTACTGATAACATTGATAGAAATTAACATGCATGCAAATACCTCAAGTTTGAATCACATACATTGTAGCGAGGAAAAATTTTGCTTTTTGTGAACTTCGGTCTTAGTGTCAACGAAACTCAGTTTTATTACACGTGACCTACGGGAAAGGCTGCGCATGACTCTGGCTGCTGCCACTAATTCTTTGAGACCTGCTTCAATCTTGCAAATGGTCATCCCGGTGGTGAGGAGAGGAGATAGAGGTTGCAAATGGTCATCTCGGCGCGTTGCACGCGACTGGAATGTACTCTTTCATTCCTCTAGACCTTAATTGGTGGCGATCGGTATTCCAGGCACGAAATAAGTCAGGAAAAACGGAAATTTTCAAGAAGAAAGTTTTATCATTTTTTTCGGCGAAGAAAAAAAGCAGAAACAAACTCGTTTTTTTATGAGCTTCCAAATTTTATGAATCTTGTTTTCAGTTTTGGTTAATTTGTGTTTTATTTGGAAATCGTTACAACCTGCCAAACCTGCCACAATGATTGACTGGAGAACAAATATAATCGCCTGGTATAGTTATCTTTTTTTAGAGTTTAATGCCGCAATACGACCAAAGCGATAAGGGTAAATACCGCGGATAATTCCGGCTAGATGGGCTCTTTACCATACTTTGACACCCGACACTATACAGGCTCAACGCGTCTTGCCTTCATCTATGTTCTTCCGCAGCACTCAGCAGCCGCGGCGACGTTCACATTGCCTATGTAAGACAAAGTCTTTGAGACATTCTTGCTGCGAGAATGTCGTCAAAAGGCAAGTCTCATGGATGGACCATGATGAATAAAATGTGCATCTAAAAGATTTATATCCAGACATAACTACAATAAAATGTTTGCACACAATGCTCCGCTACAAGCCCGACACAATACTGCAAAGGCATCGTTTGCTCACGTAACCTGATTTCCGCGAGTACAAGCCGCCTCGACGAGCGAGATTACTTCTTGTAGGTTCCCAACAGAGAGATTATGCAGTAGTCCAAAGCGATATAATCGCGCAGTACCAGATAATGAACTGCAGGCAGAACCAGGCAACACTATTCAGTGATACAGCTGCGCAGTTTGGATATGTGCACTTAACAAAAAAATCGCAGCCACCGTCGATAGGGGTTGAAATGCAAGACACTCAGGTACTGAATCTGAGCACCAGGGTTCGGTCCCGCCCGCGGTGGCCGCGTTTTAGTGGAGCCGAAACAGACAGGCATCTATGTGCGGTTAATATAAATTAAAGATCGCCAGGTGGTCGAAATTATTCCGAAGCCCTTCACTATGGCACTCCCGTTTCTACTTCTTCTTTGACTCCAACCTCCCTTCCTTCTTTTACCGAGTTGGTAAGGCGTTCACCGAGTAGAATGACAAATTTAGATGTGCAGCGTGACCACTGCACATCCAAACGCTTTTTTCGTCCAGACAACAAAGGACTGGAATCGCCTTCCTGCCGACGCAGTTCATCACGCTCATCCAGCACACTTCAAAGCATTCATTGAAAGACTCACCAACTGTAACAGCCCACCCCTTATGTAATACCCCATAGGGGCATTTGAGGTATAAATAAATAAATAAATAAACAAATAAATAATGTATAAATAAATAAACAAATAAATAAATAAATAAATGAGTAGATAAATAAAAACAAGCGCATTTTCTTTCCCCTATACGAATTTGACGATTTATTGTCATTGCAGCCGGATGTTGGTTCTCCGTTATGGTTTTAATAAGCAGAGGTCATCAGAACGACTCCCTAACACGTTTTAAAGCTTGGCTCGCAGTTTTCAGTGTATTAACCCAAGAAAGCCTTTAACATCAATGCGAACCTCCCCCCCACTTAGTCGAACGGCTTGAATTCAGACCCGCCGACAGACCGACTGAAATCGCCAAACTTGAGCAGACCTTACGCTATTAAGAAACAAAACAAGAGTATTATTAGTGCTTGAAATTTGTCTAGTGTGGTAAACGGCTCTAAACTGCAATGTCTGTTCGCCCGCGGGTGAACTTAAAGCGATATTTTGTAAGCGAAGCTCCGAATGGTGGAAAAAACAAACAGTATGAGCGTACTCCGACATTCAGCATGGCTTTCGCAATGCGACGCTCTTTTGAATACATTTATTAGCAAATGTCGGCTGGACATCAAAGCATCTTAATTATCAAAGTTATAGAAAGCATAAAATCTATAAACGCTAAGACCAGCATCCATAGCAGAATTAGGCCATAAGGATTGTGTGTTTTTTGGGCAGTATGATGGCAGAGCTGCAAAGCCAAACTTACACTGCTTTCACACCAAACATGACACAGTAATACCATAAACAGAACGCTACCACCTCCGACTGAAGCTGTGGCACGGCATCAGCGTCAGACTCGTACGTATAACATCCTGTAATACAAACATCTGTTCTTCTCCACCCGCTGCCAACGAGACTGACTTGCATGAAAGTGTCTCATTCCAGAACGCCTGCGATGTCACCGTAGAGCACTTCATCGAGCTAATGACCTCTTATCTGGATTCTACAGTCGTGTTCTTCAAGGGAAACATGTATGTGCAACGCAAGGATATCTTCATTGGTTCGTGCATCGCTCAAGGTTTATGTGAAAGATTCTTAGCTCATTGTGACCGTCTGCTGTTGCAGGAACTCGACACAGCTGACACGAGCCTAGTTAAAGTCTACTGCTACGCATATGACTTTATGGTAGCCTTGTATTTATCGGACACGAATAAGCTAAAGGCTAAAGCTCAGAAGATATTAAGGTCTTTTAGCAATTGGTGTCAGCAACTGCGCATTATTGCGGAAAGTCCTGAAGACTAAGCCCTTCAATTTTTAGACCTAAAAACGTTTTTTAGCCACAACGAACACGTATGCATTGCAGGGGATGCATGCCGAAGTTCAGAAAATCAGTTTTGCCGTTTCATGCACAACCTACCAAGATAATAAAGCGAGGTCTGGTGGGTTCTTGCTCGAAGTCAGCATTGTCAAAGTCCCGTGAACACATGATAGCTGTTTCTTTTGCCAAGCAGGTCGAGAAACAGCAAATCCGGCTACTCGTAGGCTCTGGTGCAGGCTGTAGCAAATTCGGTTTTAAAGAAGACAAAGTGCGATGATTCTGATCCTGGCGCGTCAGGAAACCAGAAAAAGAAGAAGGAAATGCATGAGGTTATTCCCTACCAGTACAAAGTCTCGCATAATCTCGAGAAAATTGCCTCGAAGTATGGCGTGCTGTTGGTGTTTTCCGCGCTGTGCAAGCTCTTGCAGCTGTGCAGGCTTGTAGATGAAGGTAGGGCCACGTCGCCGAGGTGATTGCTAAAAGCGGCACCAATATGTATATGTTCCCTGCCGCACAAGTGTCGTGACCAAATACTACTTATCTGCGGGAAAGTGTACATCGAACACACCGGCCGATGTATTTTGAATGCCTCAGAAAGCAAGCAGGCAGTGGTTCGAACATGTCACACCACTGCAAAAAGTGCTCGGGCTGCTCCACTGCACCGCACAAAACTACTATCGAGGGACGAGGCACAAAACAGTTCGAAAGAGAGATTTTGGAAGCCTTGGTTATTCATGGCTTGGGTTAAAAGTGCGTCAGCGATACGTCAGTGACATTGCTGCAGAAAGAGTTGCTGTTTTTGTGTAAAGGAGGTTAGCGGTACGAGCACACTCCTCATTGTCTAGTTTGCGGCACGCACACATAGAATTACCCCTTGATTAAATGATGGTTGGTTTATCTTTGTTGATTGCGTTGCGCTAGTCGATGTTCTTGTGTCTGCGCAGGAAGACTGATATCCAGACAGGAGGGTCCAAAAAACACATTAGCACTTAGCGCTTGTCCCGTTCACTTCTCTCGTGTATGTCTGATCCAGCGCTTCCAAAAGCTACGATGCTATACCAACTAGCCCAGAAAACAACCTTGTTATGGTACCAAGAGAAATTCCTGTTCGTGCCTGCCAAAATCCACCCGGTGCTGTTCCACCTCCGACTTTGCCCACTCCTTATCATAAGATGCCTTGTCCAGCACAGAGCCGACTTAAAAACGCAGGCTGATCGAGTGGGCCGAGCGAATGACTACGGCCAACGGGGCTATGAACTAAGCGTTTAGAACAGTTGCTGAGCCCGCTCTGACCAGCGACAACCCGCAAGACCAGCGAGAGCTGCTCTGACGGGCCTGCAGGATCCTGGTGACACATGGAGCCCTGGATTGAGGAATCCGCTCAGAAATGAAAAAAAAAATATAAACTTAAATTTTACCTCCTCCAAATTCTTATAAACAGAACTTTGCTCGAGCCGACTGGAAGTACGTTTCAGGAATGTCTCGTTTTCCTGGTGACATCGGCAGATGAGTTGAAACGCTCGAAAGCGATAAAACTGTGGCTTTAGTCATGGACAACGCCACCAAGAGACAAGCAGCCAGTGGTATTATTGTACTGTTAAAACAATTTCGGCATGGCATTGCATTAGATATAAGGCTGATGCCCGAAGCCAAATTATGATTAGTCGGGCAAAGGCAAAAACGGTATTGATGTTTCAGTTTTTATACGGAACAAAGCTGTGCTGTTTTTCTGTGTGTTTTCTTTTTCAAAGTTCCTACTCCTTATTTTAAGCAGTGTTTTGTTCTAACAATAGACAACTTCCCGAAATTTTTCATCTTTATTTCTGATGCCGTGGGGCTCATTTTTGATGCATTTCTTTAGGCATTACTGCATCATTCGGAATTGAAGCCACTGCATTTTACAGAGCAGCTTCTAAGCACCCATCTGCGACTAGGACGTCAACGCTGGCCTCAGCCTAATCGGTGAAGAGAACCAGGAGCACAACGGAGAATAAAGGTAAGGCGTTAGAGATGAGAGAGCAGAGAAGGAAATCAGAGTTGTAACTTGGAACATGAGGAGCTGATGATCATTACGAGTTGGCGGCTGCTGCGGAACACACAGCCCAAGAAGAGGCTCGAAGCGGCAGATCGCTGTCGAAGCCGATAGCAGCCGAAAACCCACAGGCCACCCCTTACCGCCCTGCGTGCATGTTACCTCTGAGGTCCTCAGTGTTTAAAATATGCCTGCAGCTGCACTCGATAATGGTATTAAAAATGTGTTGTCGGTAAGCGCGTTATTGGTCGGTAAGTGAATCCTCCGTTCATGTTGTCATTAAACCTCTGGCTAAGGAAGTTAGCCGAGCTGGGAATAAGATGGGGGAAGGTCCTCCCTGGAATCGTGCCTGGACGCCAAAAATGTTGTAGAGGTACGCGTTCAGCTTCAGAATCAAAGGTAATTCGGTAAGCAGTTCACACAACAGGCAAAACACCCCCTTTTCTTCAGTCATACCCTCACAGCCTCCTCTGCAGGTAGCGTGAAGTATAAAGACTTGATACGCTTTTTAAGTGACCTATTTTCTACCTTGAATATATACGTCGTTCCAAGAAATGCACATTACATAAAAAGAAAAGAGGAGGAAGGAGCTAGATAGAAATAAAAACACTGTACAAATGTTCCCTCGACACTGCGATAATGCTCATACAAAATGCCACATGCACAAACTCACCTAAGCAAGAGCGCTAACATATCTTTCAGAAGAGAATCGGCGTGGGCAAATAATTCCCTCTATTTGTCTGCAAAAAGCACGCAAGAACAAGGCAAGAAGTGTGGCGAAGAAGATAACATAAGTTACACTGGGCCGATAATAGGTATGTAAAGGACCCCAAGCTCAGGTTGCAATACGCGACTCCAGCGACACGCTATTCCAGCGACATGCCACTCCTGGCGGCTAGCCGTCGACGCTATGGGAGAAACGCGTCGCGCGCTGCCGGCCAGGCCGACAAGACGGCGTCAGTAGCACCTGCAATACATTCAAGCCGAGCGGGGAGTAGGATGATTTTACACGAAAAAGTAAAAATATTTTATTCAGTAGATCGTTCAAAAATGTTCGCCTACTTACCTGTTATGAAAGATGAGAAGAGAGGTGAACAGGCTAACCGTCCGTTCAAAAAGTGGAAGCTGCCCAGTAAATTAAAAATGAGCTGTTGCTCACCTGAAAGTATTTATTTATTTAGATAAACTGCAGGCTACTGATTTGGCCCAAGCAGGAGGATCATACAAATATAAGTATACAAAAAAACTACAGATGCAACTCGAGAATGCACACAGGGGAAACACTTCACTTCACAAAAAGAACATTATGACAAAAAATAGGGTGTTTAAAGGCAACAACCTCGTGCAAGGTAGGATCCAAAAGTTCATGACAAGTAGCTCGTTTTGTAATAAAACAGTATCCACTAGACATGCAATATGTGGCCCTCTAGTTCTTCCACAAAATAATTGCCGTTAAAAATGTTACTTGGCAAAGAATTCCATGCTGTGACTGTGCGGGGAAAAAAATAAAATGTGTCAGTGCGAACAAAAATTGGGGCTATAGTATTCGTAATTGTGCCGTGTCGTCTTTTAACTATTTTGCTTAACAGATTGTGGGATGGGTAATTGGATCTTTTCAGAAAGAGTGCTATAAAGAAATGTAAGACGGCTAACTTTCCTCCGAGCTTCTAACGTGGATATGTTATTGCGCTTCAATAAATTAGAAGGCAAATCTAAGTGCTTACAGTTTCCAAAAATAAATCTAACCGCTTTTTTCTGAACCCTTTAAAGTTGCATAATGTCTTTTTACAATGGGGCTCCCATACGACCGAGGCATGTTCTAATTTCTACCTTACGCATGAGTTGTAAGCCATATGATTTGTACTAATTGGGGCACTTTTGTTTTTTTGTTTTTTCAACTCTTGTGAGTTCAGACTTGGCAGATTGATTTTGCCACTGCAATGCTTTATACAGCACGAATGCATTTCCAACTCTCGAGTGGAGAGGTCGAAACATTGCCTATGGTACCATTGGTGCATGGGTTTCCTATGTAATCATTTACATGAAGGCCACCGCAGCTTCGTTTTGAAGTAAGTGTCAGTTCTAGCTTTGCAAGGGCACCTTCTTGCTGGAAAGAAAAGCTTTCCCTTGTCATGGGATAATTAGGCCTGCTAGTAATAGACCAATTTGAGAAAGCGTTGACTTTTAACCCTGTCTTAAATGTTCTATTAGGTTTTTAAACTTTCCTCAGCAAATGCTACTTTTGATAGCATCCGTGTCCAGTCATCTGAAAATAGATGAAAAAAGACTATAAACCACAAAATTTGTTTTTAAATTTCTTCATATTATTTCGCATACGCCTCCACTGTCCTCTACGCGTGCGCGTTGCGTGCAGTGGCTTGACACCACCAGCGCTTAAACTGCCCGACTTCAAAGTCCATATTTAAACAAAACTAAGTTCAAGCATGGCGCCAGAACAGAAATACATGAGGCCAGCTTCTTAGGAGCTAGCTTCTATGCCTGGCTTTCCGCAGGTTACACGTTCCGCTGTCTCATGAGCAATTCACCCAGGCAGCACAAAGCATTGGGCCAATGTTGTAAGTACGACGGCAAACAGGGGCCCTGCATTGGGCCAGCCTAACCAGCATGCTCCCAACATAGGACATGCCAGTGAACACAATGTCCAACAATGGCCCAGTCTAGCCAGTGCTCTCCCAGTGTTGGCGCTGCCAATAGCCAACTCTGGCTAGCTTGGGCCAAGATGTACAGTGTGTTCCCGATATTGGCACTGCCGTGCATACAGAATATCTATGTTGGACCGAGATTGCCGTTGTTCCTCCAATAATGGTCGCACCGGGATTTAAAAATGGCTATAATGGGCCAAGCTGTCCTGCGTTCCTCCGTCATTGGGTTTTCCGTTTTTTAAAACTGGCTACAATGGACCAAGTTGTCCTGTGTTCTTCCGGCATTGGATGTTCCGGTTTTTAAACATGGCTACAATGGACAATGTTATCCTCTGTTCTTCCAGTATTGGATGTTCAGTTTTTTAAAGATGGCTACAATGGACCAAGTTGTTCTGTGTTCCGCCGTCATTGGCCGTTCCTTTTTTAAAACTGGCTACAATGGACCATGTTGTCCAGTGTTCTTCCGGCGTTGCCCGTTCAGTTTTTAAAACTGGCTGCAATGGACCAAGGTGTCCTGTGTTCTTCCGACGTTGACCGTTCCGTTGTTTTAAACTGGCTGTAATGGACCATTGCAATTTATCTTGTGTTTTTCCAGTATTAGCTATCCCTGTATAAAAACTGCCCACGATGGACCACTTTGTCCCCTGATCTCGCAATTGTCATTGCCATCCTAAAAACGCAGCTTTAATGGGCTGCCGAAGTGAATATTTTCCGTTGACCATTCAATCAAAACAAATTCTCCATTTTTATGGTTGAATACACGTGCGCTGGACACCAAACCGCGGCATTTAATTCCGACATTTCAGCCGATCGTTCGGACCTCAGGACCTCACAAAGTACCACGTACGGGACGACAATTACTATAACGCATTCAAGCACGTACCGCTGCAACTGTCTGGATTCGTCTTTTCGGTGCGCTCATATGCGGCGCACCTTTCGGGGTCAGCTATATGTGTTTAGGGTTTTAGCATATTGGCATGCATGCAGATTTCGTCGCAGGCGCATACGTTTGTCGCACAATTATATCTAATGATAGCACGACCGTGCGACCACATATGTATACCCCAGACCGGCTAGCACTCACGACCCAATATGCCTGTATTGGACGCCGATTACATCCCTGCATCTATCTTAACCTATAGTACAAATCCAGTTGTCAGTGAGAACGCGCATAAAAACGAAATCGTGTCGTCATAGCATGTTCATGTGACATTAAATTAGTGATTAGAAGGTAGCTTTTTCATTGCCGAGAAGGAAAACATTGCCTCAAGTTGAAGGAACAAATGACCATTTTCTCAGCGATGTTTTTGTTCTAGTGCTTTTGTATTATCCATAAGGAACTACGCGCAGCATCGTCTGTTTACCTGGAGAAAGGACCGAATACGATGTGTGTACTTTCTAGACGCAATCACTGGAAAATGAAAAGCCGGAAGACTCGCGAGGTTACCATTTTAGTTTTGGGCATTCACACGGTGGTAAAAAAAAATGACAGTTTTTCGTGCAGACTGCGAGCATGAAGGCCCCGGTACATTTATATGGCGCACAACATATATATCGCCAATAAACAAAAAATAGTTTTTTCCGCCTATTATTTTAGAGTTTGACCATTCCAACCGCGCTAGGCGGTGGCAAAGGAATAAAAAAAACTGTACAGGAATGAAAATAATGTGCGCTGTCGAGTCATTCGAAAAAACGAATGCAGCCTAGAAACACTGTTTTAATGAGGCAGTTTTCCATGCCCTTTCGAATTCTTTCATTCTACTAAAATGATTTGGAATACGTTGCTTGCTCATTGAACGTTATCGTCTTTTTGTGCAATCCGCGTTAAGGTGAAGGTGATTGCGAAAAACGTCTGTGTATTGCCTGATGCCACAGCGCATCAGGACCTCGACGCGCACAAAATTGATTCTGAATCATTCATTGCTGTGTCTGTCACCGTCGATTTGCGAAGTCGAGACAAAACATGAGCGAAGAAATATTGTTACAGCTGGAGAATTATGAGGACGAAGTGGCGCGTTCGTTTGTGGAAGATTAAGAAAAAGAAGTGCGTCGAATGGGCGGCCCTCGTAGCCTGGCTCCTTGGCTGTTCCTCAATGTATATATCTTTAATCCTCTTTTGTAAATATATTTCTCCCTGTTACAAAATTATATGCCTAAATTTAAAAACCTTGAACAATTCACAAATTCCGTAGAATGTTCAGAACAGCGCGGTGCGCTATAATTGGACAAAGGCTTTATCGATGTGGCCATAATTACTTGCGCAACAAAATTATGCAAGGTGTTATAATGGTTTCGAAAGCTGAGGTAGTGCAGAATAGGTGGAAAAAGTTTAACCATGTGAAAACTGTTTTTGTTTTCCTAAAAATTTTCAATGTTCGCTGTTTTCTGTAAATTAGCGCGATCGTATCTCTGTATCCAAATGTCATAAAAATATGAGCTTTAGCTGTTTGCGGATAATTATGCTGAGAACATATTGTGGAATTATTGCTGCTCTACCATGAACCTTTTCTGAAATAAAGGCCTGCAAATTAGGAAAATTTTCGTTTCCTGGGCCGATGTTGAGAATTTTTATAAAAACATCTACTCATACCCGAAAAGCGAACATTAACTGAATACAAATAAAAACATGTATATATTTAGTCGGATAATTTTCAGCTAGCTAACTTGAGCATAATTTGTATAATCTATAACCAAAGTTGGCCAGAATAGAAGAGAAGCTCGGAACTCCGCCTCTTTGACATTATTAATCAGTCATCACGCAACAATATATAATATTTTGAAGTAAATATAAAAGGTCGAACGATAATCCTTTGGTCGATCATAGGTGGCGAAAGGGAGGGGACGCGCGCATTTGTCGATGCACCAACTCTATGGATTTACGCAAGAATGTCGATGGTAGATGGGGAGGCTTTCTATTTTTTTAGAAAATGTTTGTTCGTGGTTGGCTTGAAGAAACAATGCGTTTGCGAACACACAAAACAAAACTATTTATTAGAACTCGACTCGAGTGGTGCGCTCTGGCGGCCGCTCATCGGCACGGTCCGAAGTCACGGCTGGCCGGTGCAAGCAGAAGAGGGCTGGGTAAAGGAGGAATGGAATGTTGAGAGGGTCGTTGGTCTTTCGTTCCCACGCGCAGCCCTTGCGAACACAACACCGCGGCGGGAATCGTGCGCTGGTTGAGCGGGTCGTTGTTCCCCCTCGCCTACGCGTCTACGTGCAAGACACAACAGACAGCATCCCCAGCTGCGCTGCTGTGCGGCCTCCTCCCGAAGCGTTCATTTCAGAGCTTGTTGGAGACGCTACAAGACTTGTGACCACTTCTTGAACCTTTCTTTAATTTCTTCCCTCATTAATTTTCTTTTTCATTGTGCTGTGTATAATTTTCTCTTGCGCCTATACATGTCCATGTGCTCCGGTTGGTGCTTGCTACATATCAGTGAATAGCTGAGCTGTGAAATGTCGCCGGAGTACGGATTACAGCAACGGCGGGATACCATCGGCATTATCAGACTCAGTGAACGCCGTCATCTTAGACCGTGAGTATATATCTTTGCAGCATGCCGTTGCTTCATAATTGGTTCTATATAATCTCCTACCAGTCCCAAATATTCTCTTTCCGTATTCTCCTCGAAACAACTGCGCGAAGCATGACTTCAAGAACTAAGCGAATTTTCGTCCGGGTTACATGCAAGCAAGTTCGTGGACTTATTTGCTGGCTGCGATATAATAGCAATTGCGCCGAAAATAGAGGAGCCGTGCGTAACAGGTGTGTATGCCACCAACACGTGACAGAACACTGCAGGCAGCCATTTGCGCAGTTTTTTGACTGTGCAGCGCGCCGCAATCAATTAGTAACCAGATACTATGCGCCCGGCTTTGTACATATATTTTGGACAGCCTCTCTTCTGCGCGCAGGAAGCCATGTTCGCACAGTTTTTGGATTTTGTAAAGAGTTAAGGGCAGTTTTTTGTTTTCAGATGTACAGACGAAGTTTTGAAAACTGTTCGTGCCGTTTGTGCAAGCGAATTTTACAGTGGGGCAGACAAGTGCGTGATGCCGCTTGATGATTAGGCTATAATTAAGTCATAATGAACCTCCACTTTTATAATGGTTAATATCATATTGAGGAATTGAAAGCCGTGAACAGCGCAAGTGAGCCCCTTTTCAAAATTTTCTAAATCGACGCCCCTCTTCTGAGTCCGCGCCTTCAGGTGAGGGCGTTATCAGAAAGCGGCGACAATAGGAGAGCGATTTCGCAGACGCGCTTCGAAGGCGGGGGAAAATAACAATACAAGCAAAAAGGCACATCAGCCGTGTGTGCACTGCGTCCCTGTCACTGCAAAGTAAACAACGTGCACGCGGGACACATTGTACAAAACATTGACGGCCGGTATGAGGCAACCATGCATATCGTCCGAAATATTGCTCGCGAAGCGCTCGATCACGGCGCACACTTTCAGGCGAAATGGGAGAGGCCGTCAGGTCCGCCTGTTCGGCAATTACAGCTCTTTGTACCTCACGTACCGTACCGTATGCATGAAGTGCACGCCATAGCCATCGTGCAAAAATGTTGAAACCGAAGCAGCGATCCACGTATTCTAATTCTATAGGAAATCATTTGGGAGTAGAAAAGAGCAACTTAATATGATGTGCATGGTTCTTTAATGAACGATATGTATAAATGGACGGTTGAATAGTTACAGTAATGGAGTGTTCCGCTAGAATTGTTTACGACCGTGACCGCAATAAATATTACTCATATTGCTCTTAGCTTTAAGCTCTGGCATTGATAAGCCTATCTAAAGAACCGACTGACAGTGACAGGTTGTTTACAGCTGTTGATCAAAAGGTAGGCCATCATGCTATTATTGCAGGCATATTTGCTTCTTTTTGTACCTCTGTTTATTAAAACTTAATTTTGTTCCCCATTCCTAGGGACGCTGCACCTCTTACAACACTCACTGTTCTGTCGCTTTTATTCAAGGTACAAAAAGGAGGAAATGCGCATGCACTCACAGGATAGCCTGTCTTTCCGTTAACAGCTGCAAATAACACGCCACTGCTCCTCGGTACCTTGGATGAAGTTTTCAATGGGGCTACCTGAGATGCCTAGCAATTGCTGTAATATTTATACCAATCACTGCAGTGAAAAAGAAAGGTAACACTGCATCACTTTAACTGCTGCATGCACCTATAAACATGGCTTAATTTATTGCCTATTCTTATAGACGCAGGACCTCTTGCTATAGGCTTTGTTCAGTAAGCAACCGTCTTTCATTGCTTCAATTTCTATCTCTCCACCACTTTCTTGTTGCTCTGGGTGTGATCATTTGATTTCATTGTTCAAATCATATTTTTTATCATGTGTGAATGATTTAGCCTGCACATACATGCTTTCATTTTTTTTAGATGCGCATCGGGAGCGTTTTCTACGTAGAAATGGATCGATTGAGTTGTATCACTGGTGCGAAAACCGACAACCCCCAGAAGATATGTGTCCTGTGGTTGGAAGGGCAATAAAGAAGAAGAAAATCAGCGGAAAAGCCTGCCTAAAAAAAGGTAGCACTGCATCACTGTAACTGCTGCATGCACCTTTAAATATGCCTTATTTTTATTGCCTATTCTTATAGACAGTGGACCTCTTGCTATTGGCTTTTTGCAGAAAGCAACCGCCTTTCATTTCTTCAATTCCTATCTCTCCACCACTTTTTTGTTACTTCGAGTGTGATCCCTTGATTTTATTGTTCAAATCATATTAAATCGCCGGTGAATGATTGCGCCTACACATACATGCTTTCATTTTTTTTAGTGTTTTCTACGTATAAATGGATCGATTAAGTTGTATCACTGGTGCGAAAACCAACAGTTCGGTACCCCCAGAAGATTTGTGTCCTGTGGGTGGCAGGGGTATAAAGAAGAGGATAATCAGTGGAAAAGCCTGCCTAAAAACTTGCAAAGATGGTGCAAAAGCGAAATGCTGATGAGGGTTAGAGTCTCATTACTTCTGTTATCCCATTTCACTTGCTAGGTGATGTGACATATATGAAGCACCTTAGTATAATTTGTGGTATACTTACTGAAAATTGTGTAGACATTAACTTTTTTCTCGTTCAAATATTTTGAGTGACGCACGAATTGGAATAAAACGAAGTCATCCACACATCTAATGCCCATAGACATTAGATGCGTGGATGAACTCATTGTGTTCCTATGTGAGCATGCAATAGTTTGTCGAATATATTAATATGTTAAAAGTTGATTTTTTTACTGTTAACCGGAGTAATACATATTCTCCATATCATAGCATTATTTGCCTGTAGTTTGTATCTGCTCTTTCCTAAATTGTATTCTACAAAGTATACGTGTGTCATCTCGTACGTCTATTTACCTAGCGAACAATTTGCAATCGAATCCCTTTTGTGATGTTGTTTCAGCTACAAATAATGTATGACAGTTGTGACAATATAGGTAGCTTTAGGTATAACATATAGGGCGAAAATCTTTAATATATGCGATGATATTTTTATTCAACGCATTGGCTAAACCAGCCTGTTTGAAGAGACGAAATGAAAACAAATATGGATGTCTTCGGACAGGAACAGTAATCGTGGTGCCATCACCATTTTTTTAAATTGAATTTTCATATGTCGTGGGCTAATGTCTCGACACAAAGGAATGACCCTTAGGTTTGCCAGATGCGGCGTAGTATTCTCGAAAAAAACAACAAAAAAACTCCTATCACTAAAGCTGGAAAACGCCGTTTTTGTCGTTTCAAAAAGTTGCACGTTTGGAGGCCGGCTGGTTGCGTAAAATTTTGTCATCCACTGTTTTTTACTCACCGCATTTGGGTAACGTTTACTTGTATAAGAAGTATTAAAAGTGTGTTTCATTGATGCAGTTGATTTAGTAAAAAATCGCAAACTTTGCTTCAAGAACAACGCGCTACAAAAATGTTAATGTTCAACCTTACATACTGGCGTGATGCGTTGCGTTGTTTGCACTAAAACATTCTGTGTTTATTACGCAGGTCATATTGTTAATTTAAGGCAGAATTTGGAGCTCTAAGCTGCTATGTGTGTTCTCTGTAACGCCACCAAAAGTATTATGCTGGAAAGCGATTTGCTTATGATTGTAATTATAAAAATTACACATTGAAAAATCATCTTCAAAAATATAGTATTGTTAGTGGTGGTCAAAGCTGAGAAATGGAATAATATATTAATAACCTAGATTGAATACTATTGCACCTAGCAATAAAAAAGAATGCAGGACAGAGAAAAAGTTCAGCCTTCACTTGCGTTCTGCAATGAAATGGACAGAAATAGTGAATTATTACCATTTAAGCTACATTAAGTATTTGTCCCAGAAGCAGAAAAACGGTGTATAAGCGCTGACAAGGTTTTAAAGTTTACTTAAGGTAAAATGTAACTAAATTCAGCAGATACTAAATTGAAGTTTTGATGCCTATTCCATAAGGGGGAGCCATATAAGCACATCTATAGAACAAAAACAAGCATTTTTATATTTCTAATATTACATTTTGCAGAATTCAATATATTTACTGACTCAAATTAACAAAGTACTTTGCATTGTTTCCACAGGTTTTGATAAAAATTGATGTTGCGGCCGTTTCTTCAATTCTAATCAGTTTTCCTTATTTTACCATTTTCTTACTTTTGTCCAATTTCAAAATAATATGCAGATACACACACAAATCTAGAGCTTCAAATGTTTTCAGAAATAATGGAACCTAGATAATGTAGAGAAATAGTTTCTGTGCCAAGATATTATTGGATCTTGCAAGAATGCAGGCTGAGTTTGGCCATTATCAGCACAAGCACTCGGTTTAATATTTAATGTTATATTTTTAAACAGTATAACGCAACACTTTTTAGTCCGTGATATTTTTGAGGTACTGAAGATTTTTGAGAGGGATTTGAATGAAAATCGAAGATGATCTTTTTTTAATTGCAGAAAATTTGCCCTTTACTGCTGTTTTCGAATTCTGAGCAATTTTGATGCGTTGTGGAGAACACACCTAGTGGTCTGGAGCTCCAGATACTGCCTGGAATTAAGAACATGCGTCAGGAAGTGAAAACATATTTAGTGCAACCAACATAATGCATCACATGCCAGTACATAAGGTTAAAAATGAATATTTTTGCAGCGTATCGCTCCTGAAGAAAAGTTTGCGATTTTTTAATAACACAACTGCAAAAACAAAATAGGTTTCTATTAGTGTTTGTAAATATAAAACCTGCATATATTTAGTGAGTAAAAAAGAGCAGATGACAAAATCATGGTATCCAAACTTGCAACATTTTGAAATGGCAAAAACAGCGTTTTCTACCTCTAGAGATATACCATACAATTGTTTTTTTCGAGGAAACTACGCGTATCTTGAAAAACTAAGGTTAATTCTTTTGTGTCTAGATATTTGCCCACCACATATAAGAATTTCATTGGAAACGAAAGATGGCCATGGGACCTCGATTATGTTTCTTATCTAAGGCACCCATAATACGCTGTGAGAAAGCCAATATCAAGGGCTTTTTTTATTATTCCATATTTCGAACGGTTGTGCCATCTAAGAAAATTTGAAAGCTAGGCACACCTTAGGTGTCGCCAGCCCTCACTTTCTGTTACAGCTGCATTTGCTAAGCTGAATTAATGCGTTGAGTACTTTATTTTAGCCACGAATATAGCGCTATTACGTGTCAATTTTAAAGAAAGGCCGCAGTGACGCGATTCCTGTAGAATTTGTAAGTGAAGTCTGTAAACCTTACAAATCTACCCATATGTATGATCTCTTGCAGGTTTTATTCAAGCTACATTACACCTGCTGCGCCCCATAGCTTGAGCTAAGGGTTATAAATAAACCATTAGAAACAGACGATGGAAACCGGTGGGGCATTGCTGGCAGCCACTTAGGACAGCGCAGAAAATTTTTATTTTGTACGTGGGGAAGTGCGGTTATTCGCTTCAAGTACTAAATATTCACTTTAGACAATAAATAGGACTTACAGATTCGGTGAGCACGTTCGGAAACCCCTGTTTCAATATTTGCGGTTAGAAACCTCATGTGTACCTCTTTTTCCAGCTGCAGATAAATTCCGGGTTATGTAGATACCGAAACCGTTACCAGCCCATTCGCGCACCTCAATTGTGCTGCTCACAACATGATTTTGAGCGGACAAAACAACCTGCCGCTATGATTGCTAGCCCCATGCATGAGTAAGGGTGATATGCTGGCGATGGTTGCTTCGCGTCGGCCCTTTGGCGCACATGAAGGCTCGAGTTACAATGAGCGCGCCGAACTTTGCAATGCGGATAATGACTACAAAGCGGGAAGGATATAAATGAGTTTAACAGTATTTTTCAGCTGTAAAATACAAATACAGGCTTGTTGGACGATGTGCTGGCGCGGACGAAGAAACCATAGGCAACTTGTAGGTCTAACGCTACACAGGGCTGTCGAGCCAAGCCAAGTCCTCAATTGTATTGTCCGGGAATCAGATTTCTGTATTTTCGTGGTTTCCTATTGTATCTGGCGTTCAAAATGCAGACGTGAGGGTTCTTTATCACAAATAAACAAACGTGGTTTGTGCCGGTACTCTTCAAAGTAGCAACACCATTTATTGTGTAAGTCATTAATCAGTAATTTAGGTAAATAATGTCAATTAAGGATTCCAAACAAAACCTTTTTTTTTGCGCTCAAGGTAGCTTCCAGCAATATATATATCTGGTTTCCTTTGCCTGCCTCCGAAATGTTTTTTTTTTATTCCTTGGATCAAATTTGCTTGGACAAGCAGTATATGTGTAAAAATGATGCACCTGTGAGCTACCCGTTTAAGTGAGCTCCCGTTTAAGTGAACTACCCACAGAACCAGTCAAAAGCGTATATCAGCTAACCAGCGGGCAGTGCAGCAGTCGTGGGCTTAGATCGCTTGTGTATATTATATCTAGCCATTTAAAAAAAATGCAAATGGTCGCCGAACATTCTCTTGGTAACGATATTTAGTATAAACTGTTTGCACATCGCAGAAAGCGTAGGAGCGGCAAAAAACTAGCGCGCCAGTCATATGCGGAGACAGCTGACAATCAAGCACTAATTCCTAGTGTGGGATGAAACACTGGCTGTCTCAGCCGTATTGCTGTGGAGGCGATCAAAATGCAACAGGGCACATGCTATGCAATGTATGTGCGTCTTTCATCCTAATAAACCCAAGGCAGCTGAAACTAATCTGGAACTCATCAGTATAGTGTTTCTCATTGACCATAAATTTCGGTACATGAATCCTGGAATTTTCTACATCTTCCTAAAATAATGCGCGCGATTTTGTATGCCTCTTAATAGTGTTGTAAATTTTGTTTCCTCATTTTTTTTGTGCAGGTGCCATTTGCGAAAAAGTTGGGGTGGACGATTTGGAGGCACACGCATTTATTCGCAGGTGGCTGCCTGGTTCCTGTGACAGGGGGGGGGGGGGGGGTGGAAGAAAAAGGCGTTATGCTGAAACCTCCCCTGGCGAACCAGGCATGCCACCTGTGAATGCAATTGCAGGGTCAGCCCCCTCACTACGCCTATGAGTGTGCCCTCCAGCTCCCTGGCCCCTTCCACTTCCCGACCCTATTGCAAAAACTAGCGTCTCCAGTGCGAAACCAGTAAGATTTTCGCGCTGGCTTTGCACTGGATCTGCTGGGCGCGCTGGAGGTCTGCGATATTCACTGGAGCAGTAACGGGAAGACACTGGCTGCACTGGTGCGATGGGAGAAGAACGCTGGGATTAGACTTTTGACGCTGGGTGTGTCGCTGGCATCCGCGATGCACTGGGAGAAGCGCTGTATGTGCGCTGGGCCGCACTGGTCCCAGTGCCCCAGTATAGCCGGTGCGGCCTGCGGCGTCAGCCGGAGTAGCATCCCTCAGGGGCCACCAGGGCAACAGCGTACTTTCAATCGACCATCGGGGGGCATATGAAAAATATGGTTCAAGCAAGCGCTTTTTGCTACGAAGTCGTTGCGCATTTGTAAGAAAACAAAGGCAGTATCTTTTTTCTAGAGTTTCCATGTTTCGATAGGTCGTTTCGAGCGTTTCGAGAGCGACAACGATCGCCGCGCCTCGATCTCATGACAGACTGACGATTAACGCACTACTAAAGCTGCAATTGAATAATGTGGGCTACCATGCATAACCAACTTCACAGCTAATCTTAAGGGCACTCTAACACAATGATTACTGTCAAAATGTTCAATGCGGGCTCAATCGCAGGCGAGCGTAGCTTGCACCACGGCCCAGTATCAACAGCAGAAATAAAAACTAAAACGAGGAAGAGAGTAGTTTACCGAGCGATGGGTCCATGAGAGAAAAAGCAACAACATACAGCGCTTGTAATACATAATATTTGGCGTGTTTCTCAAGCTTTTGCGCTCCTTCTTCCTCTGCGTATCAAGCAGCCGAGCACTCGGTCATCGCAACGCTTCCCGCAATGTTTACATACAAATAAGGTTTAGTTACACGCAATTAGGGTCATCGCTGCGGCGCTTGCCGGTATTGAAGCTTGGTCGCACGTTTTTCCTTGAAGGCTTCTACTAAAGCTCCGTGTTCAGCGAAAATTACGCCCACGGTAGCAGAGCACCACCCAAGAGCCAGCGTTGGTAAATTTGCCAGCGATGTCAAACTCCACATGTTAAAATGATTCCAGTGCACAAAATAGCACGCATAGGCACCCAGAACATTAGCTGCAAGTCATGAGAGCAGACAGCAAGCTAAAATGATCAAGAAGTTGCAATTGTTAGAGCGGTAGCAATGGCCTGTAGACTGCAAAACATGAAGTCCCAACCTTATAAATGCGGGTCCTGACATAAAATGCAGAAATGTTTTCAGAAAATGCAGTTCTCGGCGTGGCCGAGTGGTTAGCGTGCTGAGCTAGTGATTGGAATGTACATAGGGACTTAGTTCGAGGCACGCTTGGTGCATTGTTTTTTTTTTTTTTACTTTTTTTAAAGGTTTTTTTATGTACCTAACTTGTTTCAGACGACATCCTTAGCGCAAAAAAACACACGCACACGAGAGAAAAGGCGGGACAAGGGACAAGCGCTACCTGGATCTAAGGCAAAACATTGCCTTTTCTCTCGTGTGCGTGTGTTTTTTTGCGCTAAGGATGTCGTCTGAAGCTGAAAACCATCTAGCCCGTCTAAAAGGTCTAACTTGTTTCGTCACTTTTACTTTTTATTTTTATCCCACGCCTTTTTTTTTTTTCGGGCGAACAGTGCCGCCAGCGCGGAGCGTCCCAGTACGCCGCGTCCCAGTGCGCCCAGTGTCCAGCGTCATACTGGGACCATAATCAGGTATGGCGCTGGGGCGCTGGCTCCCAGTGGCACTGGTTTTTGCAATAGGGGAGAGCCCGCCCTGCCCTGACCAACCCTGCCACTGCCCCGCTAACTGCTGCTGTGTGTGCCCTCAGCGCTGGCTAGTAACAGCTGCCGTCTATAGTAACAATTGCAATAAATATTATCTTTTTGTGAACCATGCCCTTGTTTTGTGAATATCTACTGGTTGCTCATGAGCGACAATTTGAATTTATATGGCCACTCCTATTTGAAAGGCCATTATTGTCCCAGCAAGTTCGATGTGCTGTCACGAATATGGCTAGAATGAAAAAGGCTGCATTTTATGGCCTGCACAGGCAGTGAAACAAAATGTGTAATCTTGACATCATCAATGGTACATGAATGGAGTAGCCGGTGTACCCATAAACCATTGGATTAATATTGGTATCGACAATATGCGGCATGAATGGAGTAGCCAGTGCACCTGCAATGGCTAACCATTGGTATGATATTGGCATTGACAATGGGCCATCAATGGAATAGCTGGTATTAAACAAATATTGGTAGTACAATGATGGTATAATGCTGGACAGCATTGGCAAGAATCATGGTGCATGAATGGAAAGTCTAATATTGTGCCTACATTGGTGGCTCCAGCTTGGTTGAACACTGGACCAATCTTGGAACGAAAGATGGGCCAAGAATGGAGAATGTAGTAAAATGCCCAAATGCCAATATCAGTCCAATATTGATGCCATTCTTTTCCAGTGATGAACCATTGTTGGACCAATGCTGGTGTGCTGCTTGGGCAGTGGATGATATTTCAATCGATGGAAAACTAGTGTCTCTTGCCTTTAAAGGCTTTTCGATTGATATTACCACTCCCATTAAAAATTGTTTTACGCAAGCAATTAACCTTTATACCTAAGAAAACATGATTGCGTATAGAAGGAAGTCTAAAGTATTCTAACGCGCCGTTAAGCTCCGATGCGCCGTTAAGAGAGTGACTCGATAGCGCTTTACCAACACACACACAGAAGAGGCTTTGCACTCTCTTATTCTTGCCTTTTTAACTTCCACTAATATTTTAATATTTGGTTTGTTTATTTTACACTCATTTTTAATTTTATAAACCGATACTTAGTATCAGCACACCTTGGCTTTGCATGCTGAGCACTTTGACACCTTTGAGCGCACTTTTGTTTTATTATTTTAATGAGTAATGAATTGATGAGTTACACACTATAAATTTTCTTAATCAGCATAGTCAAGCATTGGCTTTTTATTGTGGGCATTTTGACACCTTTGAAACACCTTTTTAATTTTCTTCACTTCTTAAATTACCAACCAGATGCATTGATTTCTGTTACAGGCAAATCAGCCATATATCAGTAGAACCACAAATTGCAAGAATGCAAAATTCTTACACCACCCTTGCTTATTTTTTACACGCAGTGCGGTATAAAACTACTACGACTATGCCAGCGGGTTTTCTACCGAATTGGCTGTAAGGCTATCGCTTTAAATGACTCATTGAAAGGACGCGCCGTATGCGATGTCATCGCTGACTTCCGAAGCCCACACCGCGTCCAGTCGTGTATAGTAGAAGTGGCCCGTCTGCTTCAGAGAGTACACGTTCTCAACGATCTTTTCAACTTATTCAAGTTCGATATACGCAAAACAAAAGTCAAGCAAGCCGAGTTTTCTGAAGCCGCGCCACTGATGGTACCGTCGCGAGTAAAATATATATATTAGCACAAATGACTGGCTACCAGAGATTTGATATCTCAGCACGCGGCACTGCGGGGTTTGAAGGTATGCCTATCAGTCTGTTCTTATTTTGCAGCATGGGGGGAGGGGGAGGGGGACGGCAAAATAAACGTTTATTATATTTTATTTATTTATTTATCTATTCTGCAGCACTTTCAGGGCACTATTGCAGGAGTAGTACATAAAGAAAATAAAAAGAGAAAAAAAAACATTATAAGGTATAGCAGCCCACGTTTAAGCACATTAATCGAAATCATGTTAGATAATACAAAAAAAAAAACTATAAAATGTCAACAGTAAGCATAAATTTATCTACTTGTAACAAATGAACTGCTCCAGGCAATGAATTCCAGTGTTCAGTGGTGTGCAAAAACAAACTGTCTAAAGGTTTCGATTCGAAAAAAGTAAAATACGAGATTAAGGTCGTGATAGCTCCTTAATTGTTATCTTTGGTTTGTCCCGTGATATAGCAGTCGCTTGAGAGATGATAACGCGAGTGGACGATGGAGGTCATAAAATATATTGCCTCGAGATGCCTGCGGGTGGCGAGTGTGGTTAGTTTCAATGATTCAAGAACAGAAGTGGGTCAAAATTTCCCGGAGATATTTATGAAATCTGAAACGACTTGATTTTCTTTGGATGGCTTCAAATTCACCTACGTCGGTTATTTTCTAGGGATTCCATGCAGATGAAGCGTAGTCAAGGATAGTGCTAATAATTAATTTGTGCATTAGTAACTTCGTTTTCATTGGAGCCTGAGTTATCCTCTAAGTTATCCTCATTTTCGACGGGCTTTATTAATAACATATGAGGCCAGAATGTTTGGAACGGCGTATTTTACATATGCACGAAGGAGCGAGAGAGAAAAGATAGGACTGTGATCACTACCCCAGGTATCTGGTTCAACAGCCTAACGAGGGTTATCAGGGCTTAACCAGCAAGTCAAATCGATGAATAAGGCCCTACTCGTGGACGGGTAGGTGTATGCGGGCGGTTTAAAAGATGAAAAGAATTATCTGAAAAGCTACCCTGGATGTGTGTACCCCTCAGAGAATCCGATGGCTAACCCCACGAGGTGTGTGCACAGCTGAGGCCTCCAACGACTAGAATAGGGATACCCGAGTAGGTAGAACGCAGAAAACGAATCCATCCATTATTTGGAGCTGCGGAAGCAGGACGGCCATAAAAGGAAACTAGAATAAGTGGGGTGAGTACAGGCTTAGCTAGGAGTGTTACACTACCGTGTAAGGTCGATCGGTGTGTGGGGAACTGAACTGTGAATACAGTTCTTCCCTGTATACTGTGAAGGGAAGAGGCTATACAACGGCAATCAGGAATGTAAGGTGAATGGTGAGCGCATAATCCTGAAAGGCTAGGCAATGAGTTATGCTCTTAAAGTAGGAAGGCCCACGCCTTTAGCTTTTTGTCGCGAAGACGGATGTTCACTTCAGAGGCCTCATTCGCAAAGCCTCGAATTTGACTGCATCACAAGAGATAGTGCATTATCCATTGCGAGCCCGAAGAGTTTCTGCGATGAGGTAGATCACCTGCTCCATAAGGGCTAATATTTTATCCTCTGTCAGGGAAGCCACGGTTAACGGGTTGCCGGCACGTTATTTGTTTTGGATGCTTATTGAAGGTGATTCATCTGAAATCTTCTCACGAGGTATAAGACTTCTTCGAGAGGGATGAGAGCGACGCCGTTCTCGGAGCTGGATGAGTTCTTCTAGACGTTGGCGAGCCTTCGCAATGGCATTGTCTAAAACAGCGTCTTCATCTGTGGCATCCACATGTGATTGGTGCACTAGCCGTTTTGATGTACCATTTGATCCACGATGGTAAGTCGCTTGTGCGTATGAACGATGCTGAGAAGATGTGTGTTGAGCAGGTGGGTCAAGTGAAATAAGAGCAGGGAAGTTGATTTCTTCACATGTAAGAACAGCGAAGCGATTACTGGTAGGAATATCTGTTTTTCTAGGCGGCTTGCGCAACGGCCTTGTTCGCTTCTTCTTTGGACAAGCGGGGGAGCGCATGTTATGATCCGCCGATTTGCATAGGGCACAAAGCTCTGTTGGTTCATTCATGTCGGCCACAGCTGCCGGATTAGGGCAGCTATTTTGCATGTGCCCTTCTTTATGGCAGTGATAACAAAATATACGACGAGGTCGAAAGGGCTGTGGTTTGATAATCGCATCATAGTAGGTTATGTACTCCTGCAGTGTCAACGGACCTTGTAGGGTGAGTAGGTATGAACCCCGATGCCCTATAGGCCGTGCATGCAACCTTGCGTGAGTTGAACAGCGAATGTTTGCGCGTACCTCCTCAGAAGGACTTCAGCTGTTGACATGGTAAACCTCGCAGCGGAGGGTGTTGTTACGACCGTGCATCCGCATTTGCGCGCTCTATTGTTCGCCTGTGGGCATGGATAAGTGCTGTCGATATGTGCTGTTGGTACAAAGGCTCTAAGTGAGCCTGTTTCCATAAATCCTTTGTGTAAGCCTGTTTTGCCTTGTGAAAACCCTGCAAATGCCAAATTGACCCTGTCAAGAGAACGTCTAGAAAAATACAAAGGAATGTCGTCCTGCGGGAAAAAGCCGGAAGTGCTTTCTTTCTTTTGTTCACCCTTCCCATCGAGAAGCCCTATCGTCCAGTGAGGAATGCCTACTGTCCAAAAGAAGACGACAGAGTGACATGTCCGCTGACTTGCAGGACAAGAAAGGAGCATGACGCATACGGCCATTAAGTGATTTCCCAGGAATGCAGGAAAGATTTGCAATTGTCGGAAAGGGACAATGCTGGGATCATTATGTGGCGCGCACGTGTACTTGATTTTCTGAGAAGTAAATCCACTTGTCGGAACCAGCCTATCGATTCTTGGCTGAAGAATAGAAATTTACCTCCTCGCCGTTCCCAAGCTTTTCCCGCCAACAAGTGACCAGGCCCAACGAAACAATGCCGGGCCAGTCAGTGCTTCAGATCATCAGTGCAGTGATGTGTTCGATTGGATGCCGATATCTGAGGGGCGTGCCCTGGATTTGGTTGGTCAGCATCTTCAGAGGGGGGGCTGGACATAGGGGGTTTTAAGGACAGTGCAGAGCCGAAAAAAGCGCTCTGAGCCCTGGGTAAACGGCTCATCCAAGACGCTTCTCGCTATGAACTCTTTACGCTTGCCATTTTGTTAATATACCCTTCCTTTTCATGTAAATAATCATGTAAATAAGTTTTCTCAAAGTGCCATTAAACCTGCTTGTATATATTTTACCAACTTCGAAGATTCAATCCTTCGTCAACCCCGAGTCTCTGCATGCTACCAAGTGAAGGCCGGGTCGACTTAGCCCCAGCGTCACGACAACTGGTGACCAGCGTTGGGATCTGGATCTACAAGCTACAACATCTGGTGATTAGAGGTGGGATCTGAATCTACAAGCCACAACATCTGGTGATTGGAGGTGGATCTGAAGCTACAAGCCACAACATCTTGTGATCGGAGGTGGCACCTCAAGCAACAAGCAGGAGCAACAATCGGCCAACAAGAGGGCAGCTCGGAACATTGATCGCATGTGTGGGTGAGTGCTTGGCTTTTCTTCTGATGTGGACCAGGTTCTAGAACAGGGTTAGATTTTAGAACTGGTAAAAAGTGTTGAAACGCCTTTAGGTTTGGTAGTTTGCACTGTTGTTTTGGAAGTAGCCGACACTCGGAGCGATCATGGACCTACAAAAGCTGCAGAAACCGGAACTGTTGCAATTGTGTGAGGAATTGGGAATTGATACAAGTGGTTTTGCACGAAAACCTTTGATTATAAAGGCAATCACAGATTTGGGAGCCGATGATGAGGAGCTCAGTGAAGCATGGAACCTCATCGCCCAAAAAAAGGAGGAGCAGCTCAGACAGCAGAAAGAGCGGGAAAAAGAGGAAAAGAGGCGTGAGCGTGAACTTGAGAGGGAAAAAGAGGAAAGGGAGCACGAACGTGAGAAGCATGAAAGAGAAGCAAAAAAGCTGGACCAAGAAATTGAGCTCCGGAAATTAGAGCTAGAGTTGAGCAAGAGGTCGGGCAATTGTCCCCAGCTAGCGGTACCTCTTCTCAACAAGGAGGCAGATTTCAAGATGTCAAAGTACATGCAGCCATATGTGATATCAGGGGATATCGGTCTGTATCTGGCTAACTTTGAGCGAACCTGCGAAAAACTGTCCTTCCAGCGAGACACTTGGTCTCAGAGATTATTGACGGTTCTGCCCTGCAAGGCAGCGGAGGTTGTCGCGCGGCTAAGCAAGGAGGACGCGGACAACTACGAGAAGGTCAAAGCTTGTCTTCGGAGAAAGTATAGGCTTAGCGCCGAGGCGTTCAGACAACGTTTTCGGAACGCTACTAAGTCCAGGGACGAGAGTTACCCTGAATTCCTGTACAATTTAAGAGTTAATTTGGGCGAGTGGCTAAAGAGCACTGATTCCTACAGTGATAGGGACGCTGTAGTCGAGCGAATTCTTTTGGAGCAGTTTTATAACTGCCTCCCAGAAAAAGAAAGAAATTGGTTACAGGACCGAGGCGAAATTAAGTCGACATCTGAAGCTGCCGAACTTATTGAGGAGTATGCTTCGCACCGACAATTCAGCAACCCAGCAGTGGATAGGCCCCGCAATCCCAAGTTCAGAGTGAATAACCGTCAGAAAAGGCACTTTGCTAGATTTGCAAACGAAGAAAGGAAGGCTTCTTCAGGCAAACGCCCTAGAAAGGACGGCAGTGAGAAAAGTGGGGAAGTGACTAACGCGCAGAACACAAAGAACAAGCTTGGGGCTAGGAAGCCGCTCACATGCTTTAGGTGTAATGAGCAGGGTCACATTGCCGTCAACTGCCGGAAAGAAAAGATTGCTTTCTCGTATGTCAGTGACTGCGATGAAAATATGCAGCTTTTAGAACCCTACCTGCATGACCTAGTAGTCAACGGGAAGCCTTGCAAGGTACTGCGCGATTCGGCCGCAACGATGGATGTTGTCCATCCGGCGTATGTGTCGCCTTCCGACTATACAGGGCAGTGTGCATGGATCCGCCAGGTAGTGGAGGAACAGAGTGTGTGCTTGCCAATCGCGAACGTGGTCATCGAGGGCCCTTTCGGCAAGTTAACAACCGAGGCTGCCGTTTCAGGAAAGCTTCCTAAGTGCTATCCGTATTTGTTCTCTAACAAATCGGACATGCTACTGCGAAAGAGGGGCATCCTGTTCGGAGACAGAGTTGTGCAAGCCTTAACACGTTCAAAGGCGCGAGAACTAGCTACACTGCTCATACCAGAAAATTCCACAGCGGACGAAACGGCAGTTAAGACAGTGGTCGATGCGGAAGATAGCGGGTCAGAAAACTTTGAGAGCGAGGCATCTCAGATAAGTCAACTTGAAAGTGAGCTTGATGAGACGCGGAATGAGGACGTTCTTGAGAGTAACCTCTTGCCGCCAGTCTCTAGTAATCTCACGAGACTTCTAAGTGGAACCCGAGAGGACTTAGCTATGGAGCAAGCCAATGATCCCAAGAATAAGCTCGAAGTACAGTGGGAAGGACCTGCTAAAGTCGTTGCAGAGCTTTCTGACACTAACTACGCAGTGAAAATCCCCGATGGGCGTAAAGAAGTGCGCATTTATCATTGCAATCTTATGAAGCCTTATGTGCAGAGGGAAGCCGTGGTAAATCTAACGTTAAACCTTCCCGAGGAGATGGGGGACAACTTGATTTGCCTCAGCGGAAAAGGAAGCAACGCTCAGGAGCTTCTCAGAAAGACGGAGCAGAGAGGAGAACTAAAGAAATCCCAGCTGTCCGATCTGGGCGAGATAACAGAGTTTGAAGCCTGCTTCATGGACAGGCCAGGCAGGACTGATTTGACTGAGCACGATATTGAGATGACTTCAGACGTGCCAGTGCGATCAAGGTGCTACCGATTCTCTCCAAGGCAAAGAGAAATTCTGGATAGGGAAGTAACTCGCATGCTGGAATTGGGAGTAATAAAACCCTCGGAAAGCGATTATGCTTCGCCTATGATCTTAGTAGAAGCTCCAGGTAAAGACCCTAGGCCTGTGGTAGACTACCGAAAGCTAAATTCTCTCACCAGGGATCAAGTGTATCCTATTCCGAATATTGAGGAGAGAGTAGAACAGGTCAGTAGAGCGGCATATGTGACTACGCTGGACCTTACTCGAGGATACTGGCAAGTACCGCTCACTGAACGCGCCAGCAGATACGCGGCTTTCGTCACTCCGACGGGCAGCTACCAGCCCACAATGATGAGTTTCGGGCTCAAAAATGCTCCATTTTGTTTTTCCCGACTCATGGATAGGGTTTTAAAGGGGTGTGAAACATTCGCGGTGCCTTATTTAGACGACATTGCGGTTTTTTCCGACTCATGGGCGGACCATATGGTACATCTAAGAGCTGTACTGAGCCTTTTGCGTCAAGCTGGACTAACCGTAAAGGCCGAGAAATGTTGCCTGGCAAGGGCGACCGTGGACTACTTGGGTCACAATGTAGGTCAAGGTTTCAGGAAACCCAGCGAGATTAAGATTTCTGCGGTAGCAGACTACCCGCGGCCGAGCACGAAGACGGAAATTCGGGCATTCTTGGGGCTGACGGGATACTACAATCACTACATCCCTCACTATTCATCTTTGGCTAGCCCTCTGACAGACGCTCTCCGCAAGACAGAGCCGACAAATGTAGTCTGGGACGAACAAAAGGAAGCCTCCTTCGTAAACCTGAAGGCTGTGTTGATTAGCCGTCCGGTATTGCGAGCTCCAGACTATGACCGAGAATTCACGGTCCAGTGTGATGCCAGTGATCGAGGGCTAGGTGCTGTTCTCTGCCAGAGAGATGACGACGGTAATGAGCACCCTGTGCTCTACCTGAGCAGAAAACTGAGTTCTAGAGAGAGGGCTTATTGCGCGTCAGAGAAAGATTGCGCTTGCATTGTATGGGCCATTCAAAAATTGCAGTGCTATCTTGGAGGGGCCAAATTCACCGTAGAGACGGACCATTGTCCCCTGGCTTGGCTGCCAACTGCGACATCGAAGAACAGTCGCCTTCTTAGGTGGAGCTTGATTTTACAGCAGTACAATTTTGAAATAAGATACAAAAAAGGGAAGCTAAATGGGAATGCGGACGCGCTTAGCCGCTCTTTCTAAGCGGTCCGAGATGTTCCTCACCATGTATCCAAATTGATAATCAGGTTTTTTTTTTTTCCGTGCGCTTGTATATGTGTGACTATGTAAAGCAGCACGTTTGGTTTTCGAGGCATACGTGGGTCCTGAACGTCTTGAGAGTGGGCTTTTCTCGAACAACAATGGCAGTTTTCTTTTAACCTGGTCTCTTCAGACGGGAGCCGAGTGCTTGTTTAGACATGTGGTTGAGTTTCAGACAGCTCGAGCAATTTGGCCTACAACAATCAAGACAACGCGACAAGCAACAGCGAGCTTCAAGCGTTCACGTGCAGGCCATTAAGTCGTCTCTTCATGCAGCAGCTGCGACTGCTGCCCTCCGAGACTCTTCTGGCGGGGGAGGAGGCTGTTACGACCGTGCATCCGCATTTGCGCGCTCTATTGTTCGCCTGTGGGCATGGATAAGTGCTGTGGATATGTGCTGTTGGTACAAAGGCTCTAAGTGAGCCTGTTTCCATAAACCCTTTGTGTAAGCCTGTTTTGCCTTGTGAAAACCCTGCAAATGCCAAATTGACCCTGTCAAGGGAACGTCTAGAAAAATACAAAGGAATGTCGTCCTGCGGGAAAAAGCCGGAAGTGCTTTCTTTCTTTTGTTCACCCTTCCCATCGAGAAGCCCTATCGTCCAGTGAGGAATGCCTACTGTCCAAAAGAAGACGACAGAGTGACATGTCCGCTGACTTGCAGGACAAGAAAGGAGCATGACGCATACGGCCATTAAGTGATTTCCCAGAAATGCAGGAAAGATTTGCAATTGTCGGAAAGGGACAATGCTGGGATCATTATGTGGCGCGCACGTGTACTTGGTTTTCTGAGAAGTAAATCCACTTGTCGGAACCAGCCTATCGATTCTTGGCTGAAGAATAGAAATGTACCTCCTCGCCGTTCCCAAGCTTTTCCCGCCAACGACCAGGCCCAACGAAACAATGCCAGGCCAGTCAGTGCTTCAGATCATCAGTGCAGTGATGTGTTCGATTGGATGCCGATATCTGAGGGGCGTGCCCTGGATTTGGTTGGTCAGCATCTTCAGAGGGGGGGCTGGACATAGGGGGTTTTAAGGACAGTGCAGAGCCGAAAAAAGCGCTCTGAGCCCTGGGTAAACGGCTCATCCAAGACGCTTCTCGCTATGAACTCTTTACGCTTGCCATTTTGTTAATATACCCTTCCTTTTCATGTAAATAATCATGTAAATAAGTTTTCTCAAAGTGCCATTAAACCTGCTTGTATATATTTTACCAACTTCGAAGATTCAATCCTTCGTCAACCCCGAGTCTCTGCACGCTACCAAGTGAAGGCCGGGTCGACTTAGCCCCAGCGTCACGACAGTGTTAGGGCCAGAGGCAAAATATATTTGCACTGGGACATACTCATTCGTATCCAGGGGAATTTGAGTCACTGCTTAGAGGGGAATTCGAGTCACTGCCTAACTCCTTATTCGCAGCTTGCAAGGGACTCCTTTGCAGGCCCTGCTTGATGCATTCAACGACGTGTGGCATTCTGGTGTGATGCCGGATGAGTGGAAGCATTCTATTGTTGTTCCGATACCGAAGTCACGTCAACCTCCAGTATCTCTCGGCCCTTCGTCCAATTTTCCTGACGCCAACAATGTGCAAGATGTACGAAAATATTCTCGCCACTCGCTTATCATAGTGGTTCAGTTCAGTTCAGTCGTTCAGTCTTGTCCGACTCTTCGTGCCCTATGGACCATGTCACGCCACGCTTTCCGGTCTCTCACTATCTTCCTAACATCACATAACTTCATCTGCAGTGCCTCGAGGATGCCATCTAACCATCGCGTTCGCTGCCTACCCCTTCTCCGGCGACCGTCAACCTTTCCCAACATCAAATCTTTCTCCAGCGACTCCTCTCTTCTCATCAGATGACCAAAGTAGCTGAGCTTTAACTTTAGAATTTGACCCTCCAATGAGCAGTCAGGGTTTATGGTTGTCAATTGCGACTGATTTGATCTTCTGGCAGTCCAAGGAACTCTCAAGAGTCTTCGCCAGCACCCCAATTCAAATGCGTCACTTCTTCGGCGGTCAGCCTTTTTCACAGTCCAACTTTCGCATCCATACATTACAACTGGAAATACCATAGCACAAGTTATACGGATTTTGGTTGGCAGACTAGTGGCTCTGCTCTTTACTAGGCGGTCAAGGCTAACCATTGCTCTCTTTCCCAGAAGCAGGCGTCTCCTAATTTCATAGCTGCAGTCTCCTTCCGAGGTAGTCTTGGAGCCCAAGAAGAGAACATCTGCCACAGCTTCCACGTCTTGTCATTTGATGCTCCAGGACTTGATAGGGCAATACGCCACGATCTTTGTCTTTTTAATGTTCAGTTTAAGCTCAAACTTCTCACTCTCTTCTTGTACGCGCATCAGAAGTTACTTGAGTTCCACTTCACTTTCTGCCATTAATGTGGTATCATCCGCATAACTAAGGTTGTTGATACGTTTTTCAGCAATCTCCACTCCAGCTGAAGACTCGTCCAGACTGGCCTTCCTCATGATGCACTCTGCATATAGGTTAAATAGGCAGGGCGACAGTATGCAGCCTTGCCTCACTCCTTTCTCAATCAATCAGTAAGACCATGTCCGTAAATCCCATAAATGTTATCAAGAATCCCAAATCGACTTCCCCCAGCAAATTGGAACGGAGAACGGCCTTGCTACTTTGGCTGCTGACATGCATCACTCTCCGCACAGTCATCTTGTTAGAACCGTGATCGCTACAGGTATAACAAAGGCATATGATAACATATTTCACTCAGCCATTCTTGCCTCCCTGCTAACTCTTGGGCTCCCTCACAGGTTTCTCCTCTCCATTCACGTTTTTCTAACAAATAGAACGTTCAGTGTGCGTGTCTATAGAAAGCCCTTTGGTCACTTCCCCTCAAAGGAGTGTCCCAGGGCTATGCTCTCACCCCTACATTACTTAATGTGGCCTTCATTCCACTTGTTCGAGCCCTAGTGACCATCCCTTCTATACGCGTGCTTGCGTGCGCCGATGATATAACCTTATGGTGCTGTCACCCAGATATGTCTGTCCATCAGGCGGCCCTCCAGCATGCGCTGGATGTCTTGACATTTCGCAACCGTTGGGACGGCATCAGGTTTTAAAATCCGCAGCTTCACTCTTTCCCGATAATTTTCTGGTCTGAAGGGAAGGCTGCAGACCTTACTTCGTCACTTGGCACCCAGGGCTGTTTCCCTGGCCCTGAGAAAAAAAAGAAGAGGAACATCGTGGAAATAGGTATACATTACTTAATTCGGGTATGTTCTCAGTACAACTCAATGCAACGCAAACTCGACTACTGGAGCACATGAGCCACCACCTACAGTAGGTCGTGGCATGAGCGTCCGGAGGCTAGATCGCAGCTCGGCGGGCGCCGTCGCTTAAAATGCAGATTAAAAGCGTGTTTCAAAGCTAGGTGCAGCTTTGTGGCTTACCTTCGCCTTGCCGAGAGATGTTTCTCAGCCACTGATTGCGAATATCAGTGACGGGGAACTCATGAAATGAAATTCCACTTGATGCCCGGCCGCTTGACTTGGCGCGCAACTGTATACCATCGCGCATGAAAACGCCACAAACGCGACAGCTTGCCTCCACGGGGCTGGTAATGACTCAAAAAAGGTCTTGGAACCAAAATATGGACAAGTAAAGCGACCACCAGGCACTAATCGACACACATGTGCGTTGCCGTATTGACGTGCTATCGCTGAAACACATGCGGCCGGCCACAGGGTGGGGGTCAGCACTATGTGCAGGTTGTCCATTATAGAGTAGGTCGTGCTTCATAACTGCTCCGCAAAAACTGTCGGTATCGGCGCCTGCTTGAACAAGCGTAGAACTCGTATAAAATACAAGTATGAGCGTGATAATTAAGCTTTAGTACAGGTGCATTTAGACCTACATTCAGCTTAGCCCAAACCGAACTCCATTGCAAAAAGAAAAGAAACAAGAACTGGGTCGATCGACTGAACATGACCGTCATTTGTTTTGTTGCCGGTGAGGCTGTCTGATTGACGCAGCCTAACACCATTTCTCTGCGGTTTGACGCTCTCGGATCGTCTTAAGGGTCAACTCCATGAGCCCTCGCAGCGCGCGTCCTGCGCGCTTGGATGCGCACGCCCCGACCAGAAGAAGTCTGCGCATGGGCGACGCATCGCCCACCGCCGAGCGCTTTCACCACGGCCGGATCCGACCGTGCCAATATTCGGCGCACGCGCTCCTCGCAGCAGCGCGCGTCCTATTTCTTTCGTGGAAGCATCGACCAATCAGCGGACGCTCTGCGTGTGTGTCTTCCGGAGGTGGTCTGGCGGGCCTTCGAAGCATGTTTTGCGCAAAATGGCGGATCTCCGTCTCAGTGGAAGCGCGTCCTTCAGCACTGGAAGCCAAATAAATGACGTCAACGAGCTGCTCATTGCCGCCATCGAGACGACGGCGGCTCTATGGATAGCGGTGGCCGCGGAACTGTGCCGGGGTTCCCGCGCGAAGGTAAAATGCTGAACCTGTTCGTTCGTCATTAATGCGTGTATGTTCGTTGTTCATGTCGTGTATATCAAACATTCATGTGTAGGTTCTTGTGGTTTCATCACAGAGGCTAAAAATGATCCAGAAGCGATGGAAGAGCCTCCGCGACAAGTTCCACCGCTTATGCAGCGCGCGACCGGGCGCGTACCGCGTCATGGGCTTGGAGTTGTGCACCGCTTTTTTTTTGCGAGATGGGGCGTGGCGCTAACTACGCAGGCGTGCACGGCAACCGCCGCATAGGACACAGAAATATCTATGGAGCCGGGCCTTTAGACTTGCATCGAGCCGTTTTTTCTTTTTTTTTTGTAGTGCCTCCTGGCTACGTACAAAATGTATGTGACGTCTGAAATCCAGCCAGCGCTGCACATAAGGCTGGTTATTAAAATGCCTAGCGTGCCTAATGTTCCATTTATATCGAACTAGTTCACTTCATGTTTTCTATTTTCGATACTGTCAGGCCCATGCTTCTTTCTTTTTTAATTATATTAAGTTCGCGATGACTCATTTTGGGGAAGGCCCCCTTAGTTTTTCTTTCTCATTTTGTTTTGTTAGGGCAACAAAAAGGAAAACGGTTAATAGGTTGTGGGCAAAAATAGGTGGTAAGTACGTCAGAAGGACTGTAAAACATTTTTACTGGTATATCCTGTGGATACGGTAACTATGCTTTGAGGCTGTACTAAAGGCAAATTACGCAGACGTGGTACACTGTTGCCTTTCGGTATGGGCTGCAGGTCGAAGCAGTATTGCTAAATCTGATCATTATCACAGTATTGTCTTTTGTTACAGCAACCAAGGCAGGACTTGTTTCCCATCATTTGCATAATTGTTAAAACAATGCAAATTCAATTGGACAGGTTCGTGGGCTAAAAAAGCACAGATCGTCATGTCCCCATGCGAATATGCACCGTAATTATGAGATGGGACCATCTTCGCCCAATTGTTACTCACAGTCAAAACAATAGGTCGTTAACCTGTTTCTTTGAGCTGAAATGACGCTGACCTGCTTTTTTTGAGGAAGCTTCACTGCGCGGCATAACTGCACCGTTTGTGCAGTGAAGCATCCGCAAAATGTGCAAGGGTCATTTTCGATGAGGCAGCACTGCTACTGCAGCATAATAAAAAAAGGGCCGTGCACTGACGATTCTGGTCAACGTAGAATGTAATCACTGTGGTTTTTATTTGTATTGATGCGACATTGTACTCAAGGGCAAAAGTAAATTATCAAGCAAAATGCCTGAATTTGTTTTCTCCCAGTGAAATCAGAACCGAAACTAAATTTTACCTGCATATGGCCAGCTGTACCTGCACTTTGTGTATTTCATTTCTTCAACGCTGTTGTTAAATTGCTGCTCCCACTCACTTTAGTCACTACCTCGTCTTTGTCATTGCTCGCTATGCCAGACATCGGAGAACTTCAATGCTTCACGTGCTTCCTTAATTGGGAAGTGTCATGAAGTGCTGTGTTCAGTGTGCGATTACAACTCTAGCAGTGAGTTCGCTTGTGAAGTACGTACTGTCTAAATGCGATATTCGACATAAAGGGCCATTTCGAGTCTTGTTAACATGGTATTGTATGTGCTTCATATTGATATGCACTGTCTAAAGCATGGGTGCTCTGTGTCCAGTTTGAAACGATTGGAAGGAGGATTCTGAACAGTTCTGGTCTATGCGACTACATTTGGTATCTGCCAAAAATTCAACAGTACGTTTTTCTAGCCCGGATAAAGGCGAACAGCTGTCTGCATGTCTAGGCAGTTGTGTGTAGAAGTACACAATGTTTACAACTTGGCTATCTTCTTAAGACTGTGTGATAGCCAGCCGAGTCTAAACTAGGGTAGTGCTGTCCGCCCCAAACAAGTTAAAAAGTATGTGCAGGAAGTTGAATGAAACGAGAAAGACTAATGAAGAATGCGGAGTACTGCACAGGGAATGCTTTGTCAAATGCCGCACGGGTGTGTACACGATGTGCAAAATGTGACCCTTATATGGCTTAGATTTGGCCATATCATGCAACATATTATCCATACCTGAACGGGTAACGGGACCTTATATGACTTGATCAGGGGCATATATGGTATCCTCGCGACCTTATGTGGCCTGATGGGCATATATGGCGTCGTCATGACCTTATATAGTCAGACCAGGGCCATATATGCCTGGCCTCAACAGGGCTTTATACAGCCTCATCGGGGCCTTAATTAAGTAGGCGCTTCGTCTACCTTCTGCAAATATTCAATATTGGCACCATGTGGCCGAGCTTCAATTTTTCTACACTCAGCATGGCCATCATGCTTAGTTTTGGCATAACTGTATCCAGTTTAGAAAATAGCTACGACTCTAATTATTTAAATTATTCGGCACATTTCGCTGCACTATAATTATTATACCATGTGTTTCTTAATCCAGGAGTGCGTTGGGTTATGTCTACATGCTCCACTTCCCGCCTACTAACTCGCATTTTCATTTAAAATGCGGCGGCAGACCAGTGCACAAAGTATGGTCGGTTAAGTTGAGCGGTTCAAAATATCAAGAAAATTATGGCAGTTCAGTATACGGACCCCTCCGCTCTGTCTAAACGGTGACTGATCCTCAGAGACAGCTGGCCGTCGCTGCGCCAGGCTGGTTAGACAGTGACTCATCCTCTCAAGGGTTCCCCTCTTCCCTCTCAGACAGCGGCGGTGCCGGAGTCACGGGCTCGCATTTCATCTCTCCTCGCAGTTGCCACGCTCTTCCGCGGAGGCTACGAGCTCTCCGTTTTGTGTGTGTTTGCTTTTTTCCCCTCCCGCTTTCAACTCCGTGCGGGGCAGCACTTCTTGGTGTCTCGTTCCGTTTCAGTGGCAGACATCGGAGTTCGGTGCGGCTGGCGGGCGTGCTGAATGTTGTGTATACTGGCGTGTGTGTATGTGTCAGCGGCTGTTCGCTATTAGCTGAGTGCATGTAACAAAAATGCGACAGCAAACCTACAAGAGATTCAATCTGACCGCCGGCACAGAAGAAATTACTGTGTCCCACTGCCGGTGGAAGCTGCCTCCCCAGTCTTGGCAGCGAACCTGATGGTCGCTTGAGCTTTTCGGGGCTTCTGCTCTAGGTGGCCCCGGCCAAATCTTCACCGTTGTGTAGAAACTGCCAGCGGATCGCACCCTCATTGTGTCGCCTCATCTTCACGCGAGATCACCAAAACCGTGAGCGTGAAACTACTTCTTGTTGGGAGTTAGCACTTGCCAGCCTCAGGATATTGTTCACTTTATTATTTTGATAGAAAATTAACTTTCCAATCAGCAAATTAGATAGCACTTGCCAGTGATATTTTTCCGTACATTTCGTTGCTAATTGGTCTTTCGCTCCAGCAATTCTGACAAATTTCAGTGGGTGGATACGGTCCCTTGTTGTTAATTATTAATATTATTTTCACTACATAAATAGCTTCATGCTTGATTCGGTTAGGGGCAGAGCTATCGCTGTCATGACAAATGCCATCGGACATGTTTTTTGCTTTGTTTTCTCTCTTAAATTCAAAAGCAATCACGAGTTAGGTGCGTTCGCTCATGTACACTGCAGTCTCTACTTAAGGTAACACCAGTACTTCCTAACGGCCTGTATGTACTTTGCTAAGCTGTAGGTATTAGCAGCAGTCCTAACAGTGTGTGGTTTATCGCCCTACGGTTTAGAGGTACCTTTTCCGGGTATCGACAAACTTTCAATTTCGATTTCAATAGTCTAGTTCGATTTCAATAGCCGTTCTTTATTTATTTTTTTTAGCTTCGCAAGTAACCAGCTCAAATTAAAAGCCTTTACTGATTAAAATTGTGCCTAAAATGTAATATCTTTAATGTAATAGATATTTAATAGAAAATGTAATAGATATTACATTAAAAATATAATATCTAATTTAATAGGTTAATGTTTTTCACTTTAGCCTCTGGTGTAGACAGGTAGGTCCATTATTCAGTTCATATACCTCATCAGTTTGTTATAGTATCGCGCGTAAATGAGTA
This sequence comes from Amblyomma maculatum, assembly GCF_055883805.1. Lineage (NCBI taxonomy): Eukaryota > Metazoa > Arthropoda > Arachnida > Ixodida > Ixodidae > Amblyomma > Amblyomma maculatum. Next base: position 119,505,115 of record NC_139353.1, read on the forward strand.
GGATCTCTATATTTACGAGCGGATGAGCATTTCTTTCACCCTCAGTACCCACGTAATTCAGGCCCGTCTTTGAGCGATTCCATATAGGCAAAGAAAAAGAAAACCTGTGGTTTCAAAGCTGTTTTCCTCTAGGTTTGAAATGAAAGGGAAAATTCGTTTCCCTTTGCATTGAGCGTGCGGGACGTTTAGCTGGAATACTAAAATTGTCTTGTGTATGTTGTAATAAAATGTTATGTTGATATACAGATATATCGATCTATAGTTCAAAAACTACATGCCGTGCGGGCTAGATCCTTATCTGGTACTCGAGATCAATATTGGGCAGATCAGGCATATACAACTAGATATGCCTTATCTGGTACTCCAAATCAGGAATTGGGCAGATATGGCTTATCTGGTCCATATCTGTCCTAATATACCATATCTGTCCAATTCTTGATATACCTGATCTCGATTTTTTATAAGTCCAGATATGGCATTTCCGTAAGGGATGGTTCACCGAAACCAAGGTGCTGGCATGCGCAAAAGACAGTTTTAAAAGAGAGATTATTGCAGCATTCAAGACGATTTCGGGGGAAGAATGGGAATGCGTGAGTGTTTCGTCGGTGGCGCTCAACAGCAAGGAAGTGATACGTCTTCGTTTGGACAATGTGACAAGACGTTTGGACAATGTGACCAGAAGTTAGACCTAATTGGTCATTATGTTCGTGTTATTTTAGTTTTATTATCATTTAAATTTTTCATTACGAATTTTTTTTTTATCTTTTGTTTCTTCTTCTTCGTATTGTAACCCCATGTTTTTTGTGAAGTTTTCTTCTTTGTACCACAAAAACAGGCCGTTGGTAGCGAGCGCATTATCTGTGTTAACGTCTTGGTTTAATTGTCTTGTGTGCGTATTGTTTTTGTGTATAACCATGCAGCGCCGGAGGTCGTAGAAGTCGTATAGCCAACTAGCCCGCTCGCAAGTACTACCGTACTTTTGCCGGCGTCGTAAAGCCGCGAGTGAGAAGTGCTTGGGTGCAAGCATTCTGTGGACCAAGTCAGCATAAAGTATTATTGTTAAGAATTTTTCCAAACTCAGGTATACGTATACATAGTTGGTAAGATATTGTGTGCCACTTAAAAAATTAGCTGGGGTTTAGCTTTAGTTAAACCGTAGGCTTTTATGGAGCATGTCATAGGAGGTTGAGGGCAATTACTGCACCAGGGTGGCCAACTCCCGTTCTGGTGAGGGAGTGCGTTGCCGGAGGTGTTCACCGGCATCAGGTCGCACCTCAAACCTATTTATGCAATTCCATCGACACGCGGATTTTTTTTTTTCATCCGGTGGAGAATTGCGCGGCGCCAGGATTTGAACCCCGGTCCTCTTGCATGTGAGGCGGATGTTCTACCGCTACGTCACCGCTGCATTTTTTTTCTTTATTGCCGGTTATCACCAACACAAAACAACGCCAACAAAAACGCGCTACAAACAGAACGCTCACAGCAGAGCGGTTACCACAAGCATGACACTGTTAATACAGAAGCCGGCAGGTTCATAAGAGTTGCCTTTGTCAAGTTAAAATTCCTTCATCTCGCATAGTGGCTCGACTCTTGAAATCCAGTCTGGCACAATGGTCTTCAATTTGTGCATTTCAACAAATCCGTGTATACTCTAGCGAAAGTAGAGCCTTGCAGGGTGGGCGTCAGGGTCACAGTGAAAACCCGCCATTCTGGACCGCCATACACTGTGCAGGCCTATTAGCATAACCGTATCAAGTGGAATCCCATCAGTATTTTCTGTTGGCAGGAATCTCGTTTTTCTTTAAGTTACATACAGGAACATTATCGGTACGAACGTTTTTTGAAAGCAAGGGCTTTTATCTGCCATGGGGTTCACTTTGCTTAATATGTAAGCAGCCAGAGACAATAGACCATGTATTTCTGCACTGTTGGGAGGGTGTCTATTTTTGGGATGTGCTGCAACGAACGTTTAAAAAAGAATTACCACTAGAAGCCACCGCTGCCCTTCAGGCTGCGTAAGCAATCAGCCCTTTTCTTTCGATGTCTCTTCTGCACGCCGTTTTCTATAGTCCTCATTACGTTTGAACCTCCTGGCAGCCTCTCGGGCTCGCTTCTTTTCAAGTCGCTTTTCCCGCTCTTCAGCAGTCTCTTGGGCGCGCCGTTTTCGCTTGGTCGCACTGCGTCCTTCTTGGCTACTGTCTGAAAATGTTAATATGGAGTCTTCACTTCGTAAGGCAGATAGAAGATTCCATTCGGTATCATCACCGGCTGTCGACGATTAGGCTTCGAGAGAATCCCGACGCGCTCGTCTAGCAGCATCTTGAGCGCGCCGTTTGGCAAGGCTTTGTTCGCGTTCTTCATCCGTCTCTTGAGCCCATTGTTGCTTCCTGGTTGCAGCCAGCCGAAGTAGCTTCTCTTTCTATTTATCAGACAGCATGTCGAATGGGCGGGCAGAGCGAGCAAACACGCATATTTTATACTCAGTTTCCACATCCGCTCCCCTTTCCTAAGTATCTAGCGGGAGCGCGGCGCCTCCCCTTCAGCGACGTCAGGGCCTCTACTCGGCAGCGGCGCAGCTGTAGCTGCGGCACGGCGGGGCTATCGACCGGGTTTACTCGACTGCTGGAAGTGGGGGGCCTCATCTGCGGTCGCTCTTAGAGTCACTCGATAATTTTCAGAGTACCGTGATTTTTTCCCCGGGCCGCTGCGCCACCAATTGGTTAACATGAGTCACGTGGTGCGCCGTGGCCCGCTTTCGCCATCAAGCTTCCAAACAGGCCTAGCGTGAAAGCTTTTTCACCGCAGTGCGTGTGAGAAGATCGCTGTATTTGGCATCTGTGTTTTGTTGCTCGCCTTTTTTTCTTGTAAGAAATGCTTAGCAGCAGAATGCCGAGCTACAGAATCGTCGGCTGCAGCAACCTGCATGAGTTCGTAAAGTTCTTAAGGCTAGCTTGTTTAGCGAAAATGTGAAAGGAGGGAGATTAACAATGAATACGAATGATGATGATAATAATAATTTTATTTTCATAACTTTATTTCCTATAAAAGCGATTAACGCTTGACAAAGTTCTTACCCCTTCACAAGAAGTAAGCAGTGGCAAGCGCTGGCACTTCTATCAAATAGCAAGGTAAAGAATAAAAGTATGGACATCAACATGGGTAATTAATAACGCTACTGACTTATAGATATGATTAATAATAACTTTTATTTACCAGTATGTCAAAATATGACTAATGACAGCAACTGATTGGAAATGAGTAAAAATGCTTAGCGATGAGGGGTAATGGCTGCAATGACTAGGCATGACTCATTATGACTGCTAATGACTACAGAAATAATATGTCAAACGATGACTTGCAATGAATGTAACTAATTGGACATGAGAAAAATGCTTAGCGATGAGTGGCAATGACTACAATGACTAGGCATGACTAATCATGACTGCTAAGGACTACAAGACGACCGATATTCCAAACGATGACTTGTAATGACCATAGCTAATTGGAAACGAGTAAAAATGGTTAGCTATGAGTGGTGATGACTACATTGATTAGGTACGATTCATCATGACCACGAAAAACGTATGTCAAACGACGACTTGGAAATGATTGAAACTGATTTCAAATGATTAAAATGACAAGGCATGACTCATCATGATTGTCCATGACTACGAAACGACAAATATGACAAACGTGACGTGTAGCAACCGCAACTGACTGGAAATTAGTAAAATTGCTTAACAATAAGTGGTACTGACAACAGTGATTAACAGTGGCTCATCATAACTACCAATGACCAATATGTAAGATGATGACTTGAAATCACCGAAATTGAATGCTTAGCTGTGAGTAGTAATGACTACAATGACTAGGCACGACTCATCATGGCTACGAAAGGGGCAGTACGCCAAACGACGACTGGAATGGCAGCAACTGATTGGAAACGAGTAGCAATGCTAGCGACGAATGATAATTATTTTTATTGCGTCAATAAAAATATTTAACCACCAAGTACGAATGACCTTGCGTCAAAATGTGCGTGCGCATGTACGACGATATACAGTTTGTTGGCATCTGCAAGTTTGTTGGCATGGCAAGGTGCAAGATTACTTTATAGAGCTATGTAGCAGAACTGGAATGATTCGCATGACGACCGCCGCTCAGCCTTTCATAAAAGCTTACAGTTCACTGTTCGCAAATTCTACTGTCTCTAAAGAAGCTGCGGTGCTCTTCAAGGCAATACACAGGCAAATGCTCATGCTGGTTTCCAAATACCCTCTGTGTCTGACTTGAATATAGCCGCACCAGAGGCGCGCCTCGAGCGTTTGAAAGCTTCATGGCCGCACCGGTCTCGGTTGCCAGCCCGCGATGGCACCTTCGCGGTACTCTGAAAATTGTCCAGTGATTCTAGTCGCTCTTGTTGATATGGCAACGACGCGCTATCTGCGGTGCGGCGTGGCTACCGACCGGGTTTACCCGACTGCTATAACTGGGGCCCTATCTGCGGTTGCTCTAAAGGTCAAACGTGGCTACGCGCTCGGTTTAAGCGACGGGCTGAGGCCTTGCGTTGTATTTCTTACGCAATAAAAACCTGGCAATCAATTTTTTGGAAAGCAAAATAGCGCACTTCAAAACACAGATACAGGAAGGGAACGCCAGCACAGCGCTGACTTCAACTGGTTTTTTTATTAGAGAGTGACACAATATATATGTACGAAAAGCGGGCGCGAAAGAATTGATAACAACTGCTGAGTTTGCATGTGGCGTAAAACACCGAACGCAAAGTGCCACGTGCAAACTCAGCAGTTGTTATCAATTCTTTCGCGCCCACTTTTCGTACATATATATTGTGTCACTCTGTAATAAAAAACAGTTGAAGTCAGCGCTGTGTTGTCGTTCCCTTCCTGTGTCTGTGTTTTGAAGTGCGCTATTTTGCTTTCCAAGATGATTTACCAACTAGCCAGTCCTTCCACCTTTGCAATCAATTTCTGTCAGCTCATTCGCAAAGAGTACCTCCTGAAACTCCCGACTCCTTCTGCTTTACAGTTTTCGTGGATTCAATTTCATGGATTCGTAGATTTCATGAATCCACCGATTCAAACTCAAGAGATTCGATCGTGTCGCTACTGTGATCAAAATTCCAGGTCGCCGCCTCCGAACTGGATTGGCGACACACTTTTTATTCACGCATCGCGCTCAGAATCGTGCCTGCCTACCATGCATGCTGACTAAAAAAATAATAATGCACAGTAACAGGACGATGTGCTGCGTTTTACGCTATGTGCGTTTGCTCCTGGATGCAATGGATGAATGGAATATAGGAGCGTCCCCTTTGAAACAGGGCGGTAGCAGTAGCTATCATGCACATTTTTCTCCCTATATCTTAAATATTGATTTAGATTGGTTAACTGAACCATCATTCTATCTATTAAATTTTTGTTTCTACATTACTAACATTCTGTCACTTCTCTGCTTTTAAGCCACCAATCTTCCAGTCGTTTTTTACTCGTTTCCACCGCCGGTTTATTCAACCGGCCACTGTTATCTCTAAACCGCAGAGCTTCAGGAACAGTTATTGCGCCTGCACCAACTTCTGGATGGATATCATTATATTCGAGTATAATATGGTCAATTGTTTCACTGGAGTTACCACATACAGCACATGCGGCATCTCTATTGTTAAATTTCTTTTTGTAGCTGCGTGTTCTAAGGCATCCTGATCTAGCTTGAAAAAGTAGGCCGTTGCCTCTTGAGTTATCAAAGAAAGCTTCCTTCCTAATCTGCCTTTTCCACTTTCGGTATAATTCAACACTCTGTTTCTTTTCCATCGAATTTATACAATTTTTACCTTCTGTATTTTTCACCTGTTGCTTAATGCTTTTTATTTCACCGTCCTTGTGACTAGCATACTTACTAGTTTGTTTCCTAGTTCTTTTCCTCCATTGTGAGTCAACGCTTTTTAAGTACAGGTATTTAAATACTCTAGCTGCCCATCTGTTACTATCCAATTTCCTCAGGCGTTCCTCATATAATATTTTACTCTGAGCTTCCCGTACTTCGAAAGATGCCCAGTCCATATCTCTCTGTACTGCCTCATTTGTAGTTTTGCCGTGGGCACCTAGGGCTAATCGTCCAACGGATCTGTGATTTATTTCCAATTTCGACTGTACCTCTGATTTTAGGCACAAAACCTCATTTTCGAAAGTAAGTCCGGGCACCATAATTCCTTTCCAAATACCCCTCAAAACCTCATACCTATTGTATTCCCACAATGCCTTATGCTTCATTATCCCGGCATTCCTTCGCCCCTTGGCCTTAAGTGATGGCTCATGCTTTCCAATGTATGCCAATCCTTCGTGTACCCATACCCCCAGATATTTATATTCTGCTACTCTAGGTATTTCATGGCCTTGTATTTTAAGACCCTGATCAGTTGAGCCATTGAAAATCATCAAACCCGACTTAACTGCGCTTAAACTGAAGCCTAGAGCGTCCCCTTCGTCTCCGCAATACTTAACTAGAGTTTTCAATTCTTCCAGACTCTCAGCTAGCAGCACAATATTGTCTGCATACATCAAACCAGGGAGGCGCTGCTCTACCGCCATTCCACCTAATCTATATGACAGGTTAAAAGCTAGGTTACTGTCTTGCATCCTCCGTTCCAGGTTTATCATATAAAGCATGAACAGCAGCGGTGATAGAGGACAGCGTTGTCTTATTCCTTTGCATACTTTGACATCCTCCGTACTTCTTATCCCTTCCCACGTAATTTCTACTTTGTTATCCCGGTATATTTCCTTTAGGAACTCTATTATCTCATAAGCGATATCTCCTTCTTTTAATATGTTAAAAAGGAGTTCCCTGCTTACGTTGTCGTACGCCCCGTTTATGTCCAGGAAGGCCAAATACAAAGGTCTATTTTCCACTCTAGATATTTCGATGCATTGGATAAGCACGAACAGGCTATCATCTAAGCGCCTACCGTTTCTAAAACCATTCTGAAGTTCTCCGAGTATCTTGTTACTTTCAACCCATGCTTGCACCTTTAATTTCACTGCCTGCATGGCTAACCTGTACATAAGAGATGTTATGGTAATCGGCCTGTAGGATTTTATGTGCATCCTGTCTCCTTTCCCTTTATAAATCAAATTCATTTTACTCTGCCGCCAGCTGTCCGGAATTTGCTTATTCGTTATGACTGTTTCCAGAGCTTTTAACAACGTTTCCTTACTTTTTGGACCGAGGTCATTAATCAGCTTGATTGGAATTCCATCTAGTCCTGTAGATGTGTTTTTAGAAATATTTTTTTCTGCCTTTTTCCAGTTTAGATTGGTCAGTTCTAAGCTGCTTTGTATTCTGCTACCTTGTGTTGCTTCCTGATTTGCGGAGATTACCTTATCGTCGCTCTTAAATGACTCGGCTATAACTGATGTAATGTAGTTCACTGCGTTCTCTCCCTTTAAACAATTTCCCTCGTTCTTCCCTAGCCAGCTTATATGGTTCCAGAATTTTCTTGCTCCACCTCTAGAGGCACCGTGTATGTCAGCCATTCAGGGATCGGTGGACTGCCTTATTTTACTTTGGACGAGGGCCTGCACCTATAGTTTCTTTTGTCGATATGATTCCCATTTTTGGTCGATTTCCTCCTGAGATACCTGTGCTTTCTTTACCATTCGGTGTTCCCTTGAAGCAGCCCGTCGTTGTTCAATAGCTTCCCTGATTTCCTTATTCTACCAGCTCCGTGGCTTCCTCTTTCCATTCCAATGGTTTGCTACCTTAACCTCCTGAATTTTCCTCCTTATGAGTAGTTCTACCAGTTCATAATCCCAGTCTTCAATGGGGCTTTTCTCTATTGCTTTCTCTATGTCTGCTGCTATCTTCGCTATTCGATCGTCGTTTAATTTTGCGTTTACGTTTTGTCTAAGATCCATTTCTCTTTTCATCAAGGGCCCCATCTGCAGACTAATACGTTTGTGATCACTTCCCAGACTACACTCCCCTTCTTCGTCTATTTCCATTTTTGTGACCTTGCTATAAATTTTCTGCGACATTAGACAGTAGTCAATGGTCGTCTGCCTGTTGTGGAATTCCCACGTGATTTGGCCTTCACATTTTGTTTCTCTATTTACTATAACTAGATCGTGTCGCTCACAGAAATCTAGCATTAGCTTCCCGTTACAATCCGTGTATCCATCCAGATCGTCGATGTGGCCGTTCATGTCCCCCAGTAGAATAATATTGGCCCCGTTTCCAAACTCGTTTATATCGTCACTGAGACATTCAACACGATCCCTGTTTTCTAGCCTGCATTGATGTCCTGTTCCTAAATAAATTACCCCTAGCCGTGTCCTTATGCCGGCAATTGTTCCTGAAACCCAGATATGTTCCTTACAAGATGATTTAATTCTTTGCCAATTTGTTCCCTGGTGTATCAACATACCTACCCCACCACCCTTTTTTTCCGTTCTCGTTCTGTTGCGCCCTTCCCAAACGTAGCCTTCTATAAACGTCGGATCTTCTAGATCCCTGAGATGAGTCTCGCAGAGAGCGTACACACCTATTTTGTCATCCTTCAGCTGCTGTTCTATCTCTAACCATTTTGCTCTTTTTCTACCTCCTTGCATGTTTATGTAGCTGATCCTAGCGTTAAATGTTTTTTGTACTTTCTTTCTCTACCTGCTCTTTGCCATATTTGGGGGCTCAGCCTCCATTATTACATTTTCTTCTGCTTCACTTCTAACTACCTCTGTGCACGGAGTCCTCGCGGACACCCTAAAAAAGCTACAACACTGCCTGCCAGGCGCCAGCCGATCTCTGCTCCCACCCTTCTGTTAAAATGAATGCCATCTCGCTGAAAAGCCCTACCAAAACCTGCTTTATTTACCACCTTGTTTACCTCAACCACTTCGAAACGCTTCTCCAGGCTTAACTTTCTTATGTCCTGATTAACTGTCACCACGTCCTTTTGCAGCTTTCCGTTCAATCCTTGCACCTCTGGTAATCTGCATACAACTATCTGCGTCTGCTGTGCTATCTCCCTGATCTCGTCAACTCCCTTAGCTAAACTTTCCACCACTCCTGTAGCGTCACCATTTAGGACATCGTTTAGCCCCGCGGCTACTATTACCATACTGCACTCTGCGGAATTCTTCAACAGCCTATTTTTGCTCTCTTTCAGCACTGCCCTCATTGTTCTACCTGGAGAGGCTCCAACCAAAACTCTCTTATCACCCTTTAGACGTGCCAAGATACCTCGCTTGCACCTGTTCATGTTAGAATCTCCGGCGATAAGCCCCTGGGCCTTCTCTCTCCCTCTCCCAACTGTTGGCTCCTGCTTTCGGTTATATGTGTCCTTATCTCTGTGATTTCCATTCTTCCTTACTTCTTCCTTTTTTTCCGGCTTCTTAGCTGCTTCTAAATAACTCTGACGGTTCGGATCCGCCTGACCCACTTTGCTTATGCCTTCCATGCAGTGCTGGCCCCAACCACGTGGCCCGCATTGGAATGTTCGTCCTCGTTGGTTCCGAGGATAAAGTCGGCCCCTTGTTTTCAATTTGAGGTAGCTGTCCAAGCAGTTTCTGATTTTCCGCCCTCAGACCCAGGGCTGCGCGCGCCACATGTCGGCAGCCTTCGTATTAGCGCTGACGGCGCCCAATAATGTCTCGCCGCTGTTGAGCAGGCTTTAAAAAATGGAGGAGGCTATGTCACACTGTAGAGGTAGGTCCGCCAGACGCACCGAACCATCCCTGCTCTCTGCCGCGGATCTACAGATGGATGCGCACTGCTTTGCAGTTTTAATTAGAGCATCTCGATAATAGAGGAACTTTAAATTAACCGTTTCGGGCACCGCTCACTTGCTCAGTTTTATTTTTGATGCACCTGTAAGCCTATGCCTTGAACAAAGGCATAGCGACCTACGATTCAGGAGCATCTACATGAGGTAATGACGCAAAAACGTCAGACTCGGTACACAGTTCGGAACACAGTTGAAAAAAAGCGCTACAACGTGGTAGCGAAAACACGAAAGCAGATTCCGGCATGTCTAGTTGGTGCTGCTTGATATTACTGCATTTTCAGTGACCACGGTGCCTGCAGTGTTCTGAAAATGAAAATATATTCGAGATATCAGTAGCATGCCTACGATTTGAAGACGACAGCCGAGGTTTCGAACTGGTCAAACGCGATGATAGTCCCACACAGGAAGCTCAAAGGCAATTGCTGAGCCGTCAAACGCGACGTCGACCGCTCCGGTTGGTTTGTGGGGTTTAACGTCCCAAAGCGACTAAAGCTATGAGAGACGCCGTAGTGGAGGGCCCCGGAAATTTTGACCCCCGGGGGTTTTTAACGTGCACTGACATCGCACAGCACACGGACGCCACTTCGTTTCGCCTTCATCGAAACGCAGCTGCCGAGGCCGGGATTCGACGCCGCTTCCTTGGGCACAGCAGTCGAGCGCCGTAACCGCTGCGCCACCCCGGCGGGGCACGTCGAACACTCCGCGCTTTCCCTTCTTTAGCTTGGTTACAAAACAATGCTTGGCTTCGATCCAAACGTGAGACGAAATCAAAAGTTACGACGCAGGCCAGAATAAAAGCAAAACGTTTTGGCGCAAGAAAGTTTTGAAACAGCTGCCCGAAGACTACAGCTGATGAACGTAAATATTTTCTCATTGCTTTTAATAGGAACGCCATTCAAATTACTCTTTAGGAAAAATAAAATGCGTCAAAAATGTAATATTCAATCTAGTCCTCACTGCAGTCCACCTATTGATGCAAGTTACCTAATATTGTGACATACATGCCCTGCATCGCTGGAAGTTGAAGATGACAACGATCAGCAACAATGACACAGAAGAAGACAAAGTGGTAGCAATGTTTGATGCTAGAAGAAGGTCGATGCTGCTGTGTTTCTATATTTTGTGTGCTGTGCCATCCTGGACTACCCTTCGTGGACTAACCTTGCCGCGTATCATCTTGGTGGAGGGGAATAAAAATCCCCGTACGCGCCGATTAGCCCATTTACGCTGCCAAAAGCTGGATTTACGAAGCGGCCGCCACCTACCTGAAATCACAACCACGTCTCAAACAGCCACGATGACCTCCGAAGCAGCCCCTACCACCGCGGTAACATCGGCTCAGCCAGTTGTTCTAACGAAAATTCGCCACCCTCCCATCTTTAATGGCGACGACAATCCAGACGTTGACGATTGGCTTGATGAGTATGAGCGCTGCAGCCGGAACAACCACTGGGGCGCCACCATCATGCTCGCTAACATCATCTTTTATTTGGCGGGAACAGCTCGAACATGGTTTCAAAACCACGAACAAGAGCTTGTTACTTGGGATACCTGCAAGCGAAATCTTAAGGACTTGTTCGGGAAACCAATTGGACGCGCTCTGGCTGCAAAAACGAAACTTTCTTCTTGTGTTCAATCTCCCACGGAGTCCTACCTCGCCTACATTCAGGATGTGCTTGCGTTGTGTCGCAAGATTAACACCTCCATGCCGGAAAGTGACAATGTAGGGCATATATTCATGGGTATCGCAGATGATGTGTTCCGCGTCCTATTCTGCATGGATTGCTCTACCGTCGACTCGGTGCTCCAAGCCGGCCGAAAATTCGAGCAGGCTAAACAAAGACGTCTCATACATCGCTTTGAGCGTCTTCCGAACACGGCGGCTACCTCATCCTGTGATGACCTGGCCGCTTTGCACCAACCCTCCCATCCCACGACCGTGACTCGGATCGTCCGCAGAGAACTTCAGGCCCTAACTCCTGCACCACTCCCGTCTCCGCTGCCCGACACCGTTGCCATGATACAGGCCGTTGTCCGCCAGGAACTTGCAAACGTCGGCCTCTCCTCTAGCTCCGTGCCGCCCCCGCCACCATCGCACCCTGTTACTTTAGTGGCTGCTACAACCACCAGCACATCCTCCCCACGTTGCTACCTTGGTCACAACCCTGCAGAGTGGCGCACCTCAGACGACAGGCCACTCTGCTTCATTTGCTGTCGAGCCGGCCACACTTCGCGGTATTGCCGTAGCCGTACTTTCCCCACCCCTAACTTCTATTACAACGCTGACCGTCGGTATTACTATTGACCTCGACGCTTTGTTGCCCCACCAGAGCAGCCCCGGCCCGCCTATGATTGACCTGCACGCTTTCCTCCTCAACCAGATGAACCTTGCACCGAAACCGTCCAAACTATTCGTCGCTGCAGCCGATCCCCATCTCCCCGGGCTCGTGGATCCCGTTGACCGGTACTTTCTCGCGGCTGCTCCCCATCATACGCCGGTACCTACTCGAGAAACTAGCGAATGCAGCGCCCGGAACTGACGCTGCATTACCGACCCGGACTGTCAACTCGGAACTGACCATCGCACCCAGACGTAACCTCATTGACATTCTTGTGGACGGAATCTCACTTTCTGCCCTTATTGACATTGGCGCCCACAATTCCGTCCTCCGTTCCTCGCTCTGTCAAGGCCTCAACAAATTCTCACACCCGCTTCCTCATTTACCGTTCGTGTTGCTGATGGCAACACAGTTACTGAACTTGGTATGTGTACTGCGATAATTACCTTTGCCGACCGCCATATCCCTGTGCTATTTACAGTCCTCACCAGTTGCCCTCACGACGTTATATTAGGACTCGACTTTTTAACTGCACATTCCGCACTCATAGACTGTTCTTCTGGACTGCTTCATCTGGACCTCCCACTCTGTCATGACAAGCAGGCATCTGACACTTTAACGCTCCGTCTCCGCTTCTCTAGATTTACTCACCTGCCACCAGAAGCTGCAGTTTATGTGCTGTTATCGCCTTTCCCCTCCGTTCTTGATGGCGACTACGTTGATTGCCCCATTACCGACATAACCCTGCAGCGTCGAATCGCTCTCCCTAATAACATCATACACGTAGAAAATAACAACGCTTATATTCCAGTCTTGAACTTCGGCCTTTTTGTGCACGTTCTTCCTGAGGGCATTCATCATCATCATCATCATCAGCCTGACTATACCCACCTAAGGGCATTTCTTTAGCCGAACTGACCCCACTGTCTGATGTCGCAGTGTCTGCTCTTTTAACTGACCCTGCTGCTAAAGTGTCGACACGACCTGCACCGTCCCATCCTCCGGAGGCCCGCATATCAGGAATGCTCGCACCTAACTTGCGCGCCCTGACCGTGCTACAGCACTTACGAGCCTTATGACTACGTACCGCGATATTTGCGATTTTGGTGACCGCCCCTTTGGACAAACGTCCCTTGTTACACATCGCATCGATACCGGTGACGCCAGCCCAATTCACAGATGACCTTATCGAGTCGCCATTTTTGAATGTCGCGTCATACAAGATGAAGTGGACAAGATGTTAGCAAAAAACATTATAGAGCCTTCGAGCAGTCCTTGGCGTCGCGTGTCGTGCTTGTTAAAAAGAAGGACAATACCTGGAGGTTCTGCGTTGATTACCGACACCTGAACAAAATTACAAAGAAGGACGTTTACCCGCTCCCCAGGATAGATGATGCCCTCGACTGCTTGCACGGTGCCAGCTGTTTCTCTTCCATTGATCTTCGTTCCGGTTATTGGCAGATCGCAGTCGACGAACGGGACCGATAGCAGACCGCCTTCGTTACTCCCGATGACCTGTATCAATTCAAGGTGATGCCTTTCGGCTTGTGTAATGCGCCCGCAACATTCGAGCGCATGATGGACTCTCTCCTGCGCGGCTTGAAATGGACGACGTGCTTGTGCTATCTCGATGACGTCATTGTATTTTTCTCTACATTCGAGAGCCATCTCCATCGCCTTGCTGCCATTCTTGGCGTCTTCCGAAGAGCTGACCTTCAGCTGAACTCGAGGAAATGTAGATTCGGCCGACGTGAACTCAAGGTGTTCGGTCACGTGGTCGACGCCCGTGGCGTTCACCCCGATCCGGACAAAATACGTGCTGTAAGTGCATTTCCTACACACCGTTGTACCCGTGCCGCGAGTAGTTTTCTTGGGCTCTGCTGCTATTTTCGGCGGTTTGTACCCAACTTCGCGGAGACGGCTCGTCCACTCACTAATCTTTTGAAGACCGACACTCCATTTCGCTTTCGCTGGGACCACGAACAATACCAAGCCTTTTCTGTGCTCATTACAGCTGTCACCAACCCGCCCGTCCTGGCACACTTTAATCCCTCGGCACTACCGGAGGTACACACCGACGCCAGTGGTCACGGTATTGGTGCCCAACAGCAGATGGGTCGCACTCGTGTCATTGCTTATGCCAGTCGCCTTCTTTCTGCACCTGAACGTAATTACTCGATCACAGAACATGAGTGCTTAGCCCTCGTGTGGGCCATTACAAAGTTTCGCCCTTACTTGTTTGGCCGCCCGTTCTCCGTCATCTCTGACCACCATGCCTTAAGCTGGCTTTCTACGCTAAAGGACCTTACTGGTCGCCTGGGCCGTTGGGCCCTCCGCCTTCAGGAATACACTTTTTCTGTCGTCCACAAGCCTGGCCGGCTGCACGCTGACGCCGATTGCCTGTCCTACAACCCGGTAGATCCGCCACCTGCTAGCGAGTGTGACGATGACACATATGTGTTAGCCATCTCTGACCTTTCAAACATTCGCCATGAGCAGCGCTTAGATCCCAAGCTTTGCAGCATAATCAGTCGCATCAGCACTGATCACCTTGATGCTACCCTTGCTCTGTTTGTGCTCAACAACGGCACCTTATACCGACGGAATATGCGACCAGATGGCGCCGAGCTTCTGCTCGTAGTCCCCGGACACCTGCGTATCACCGTTCTTCAACAGCTGCACGACGCACCCACAGCGTGTCATCTTGGCGTATCCCGTACGTACGACAGCGTCCGCCGCAGCTTCTTTTGGCCAGGCCTCTATCGCTCTGTTCGTCGTTACGTGGCTTCTTGTGACCGGTGCCAGCGACGGAAGAACCCCTCGGTTAAGCCTGCTGAATCCCTGCAGCCGATCGACATCCCAGTAGACCCGTTTTCCCGAGTTGGCCTTGATCTCCTCGGGCCTTTCCCACTTTCTGCGTTGGGAAATAAATGGATTGCGGTGGCCACGGATTATACTACGCGCTACGCTACCACCCGAGCGAGACCCACCAGCTGTGCAACTGACATGGCTGCGTTTCTTCTCCACGACGTCCTCCTGCTCCATGGTGCTCCACGCCAGCTGCTCACTGATCATGGTCGTTGCTGTCTTGCTCGAGTAGTCGACGAAATTCTTCGGTACTTGCTCCATTAAGCCTTATTTTACCACCGCTTATCATCCACAAACGAACGGCCTCACCGAACGCCTCAACTGCAAGCTCACGGACATGCTGTCAATGTATGTCTCGGATGATCACCGCGACTGGGATATTAATTTGCCGTTTGTCACGTTTGCGTACAATTCCTCTCGTCACGAAACAATGGGCTACTTACCTATTTATCTTCTATACGGCCGTGACCCTCTCCTTCCGTTTGACAGCGTAGTGCCCCCCACCGCTAACGCCAGTTTCTACGTTCGTGACGCCATCTCCCGAGCTGATGCCGCCCGTGTTATCGCTCACCGCCGACAGGCTTCCTCCCAAAGTTCTCAAAAACGGCGCCATGATTCTCGCCACCGGGATGCCCACTACTCTCCGGGCTCTCTCGTCTTGCTCTGGACTCCCGCTCGTAAAATAGGGCTGTGTGAGAAGCTCTTGCCACGCTACGCAGGACCCTACCGTGTTTTACGGCCATTCACTCCTGTGACATACGAGATCGCCCCTGTACAT
This sequence comes from Amblyomma maculatum, assembly GCF_055883805.1. NCBI lineage: Eukaryota > Metazoa > Arthropoda > Arachnida > Ixodida > Ixodidae > Amblyomma > Amblyomma maculatum. The sequence continues at coordinate 119,520,899 of NC_139353.1, forward strand.
CCGCCGCAACAGTCCTCTATGCCATGCACCGAGATTGTTCCTGTCGCCCGAATGAAGCCGTACTACCCCTGTGGTAGTTCGTCCTAGTGCGCACCGGGACTGTGCTTTTCGCGGGGAGGGGGGTAATGTGACATACATGCCCTCGATCGCTGGAAGTTGAAGATGACAACGATCAGCAACAGTGACACAGAAGAAGATAAAGTGGTAGCAACGGTTGATGCTAGAAGAAATTCGACGCTGCTGTGTTTCTGTGTTTTGTGTGCTGTGCCATCCTGGACTAAACTTCGTGGACTAACCTTGCCACGTATCAATATAGAAAAACATTTCCGATATGGACCAGAAACTCTTTTCGAGCAAAAAAAAAAAATGGTACACCCACTGTGAGCCTGCGAATATCATTACCTGTAATCCTTCGAAAGTATACTTCTTTTTTCGTGCGGACATAAGAAAGTTGACATATTTCATGCATCCAGCATGTGTACGGATGCGGATATACGAATCCAGATTCCACGGCCAAGGGAAGTAAGTTTTAAGCGAAGGATGTTCGAGTCGAACAGGGAAGTCCGCTGAACATTGGTGGTTGCTTGGGAAGAATGTGCCCCTCCCCGCACGGCGGTGGAAAAATGTAACTGAAAAAGAGGGTGAAGAAATTGTTCCGTAGGAATGCGACGAGATTGAAGTGCAGCGTGAGTGCTTAAGTGCGAGAATATGGAAGTGAACAGTTAATCGGGGATTTGCTGGAGAATTCCGAGTTTGTGTGTTCTTGTGCCATGCTACACAGTAATCTATATATATATATATATATATATATATATATATATATATATATATATATATATATATATATATATATATATATATATATATGTGTGTGTGTTTTCACTCATTTAATGAAGTCATCAAAAGTTTACAACTGAACAACGAGGTAAAAGATGTATGATATTCATGCAGTAATGACAGGATATGAAAGGCTAGTTGCTTTAGTTAAAAATATGCAAGATAACGTTCAAACTTGCGCCATGATGGGTTATTTTTGATACTAGTAATGAAAAATTTAAGAAAGGAACGGTACTAAAATCTACCCATTTGGTGGTTAAAAAATTTTGGCTTCTTGGTCGTATATTGAGTTGTTTCTCTCAAGGAGTCACCTATAGTCACGGTGAGCTTCCAAGTTCACGACAACACAAAACTTACACTTCAAATTAAATTCGTATTTATAATTATAGTTGTAGTAGTTTGTCATGCAAGATTGCAACAAAAGTATATTTCAGTTGGATTATGATTGAATGAATAGTTTCTAGCAAATTTAAATGTGGATTCCTTTCATTTGACGAGCCAAGGCATGTTTGAACCTTGTTGATAAATCTCCAGCTGATATTTGCTCACCTGGAAAGCTTGAGGTGGAGAACATCGACTCCAGCTGGAAATTATTTTTTTCCAGCTGTTTCCAACTCCAGCTAGAGTCTCTGTTGAGAGTGCAGCTGAAAATCGCTTTTCCGAGCTCTTTCCTAATCCAGCTGGAAGGCTGCCATCAGGAGCAGTAGGAATCCAGCTGGAAATAATACGCATCCTAGCTGAACTACACAGGGTCTTGAATATTTGGGGGCTGGAATTTAAAAAATTCCTATGCAAAATCTACTAACCCATTCGAGCTGAAATGACGTTCACAAAGTAGCAAAATATAGTCTACATTATCTGATAAGTGATTCAACATCGGTACTTGCCTAGATTTCTCGAAATCGAGAAAAAACTGCTCTCGGTTGCGTGCACATTTTCGCAGAAGAGAGTCGAAAAGCTATTTTAACATGATGCGTCATCTGTCGAGCAGTGAGACAAGCTCCATCCCGGCCGTTGGCGCGCTTGCCTCGCTGCCCGACAGATGACGCATCATGTCAAAATAGCTTTTCAACTCTCTTCTGCGAAAATTGTGCACACCACCGAGAGCAGTTTTTTCTCTATTTCGAGAAATCTAGGCAAGTACCGATGTTGAATCACTTATCAGATAACGTAGACTATATTTCGCTACTTTGTGAACGTTATTTCAGCTCGAATGGTGCAGTAGATTTTGCATAGGAATGTTTTAAATCCCAGCCCCCAAATATTCAAAACCCTGTACAAGTTCCAGCTATGACTACTTTCATTTCCATCTGTAAAATGTCCATTCCATCTGGGAACGCAGTTGGAAATATTGATTTAAGGCTGGAAATCTCGATTGCCATGTAGATGTTCGTTGCCATTGTCACCTGGCTTTGGGACATTAAACCCCTCACACCTAACCAAACATACTACCCTATTGAATAATTCATAATGCGTTGAGCATATTGCGATATTAGCCACCTCGATATCTCATGCCATATGCTCCTAGTAATATTATATGAAGAAATCAGGAAATCTTTAAGGAAATTAGACAACCAAACAACTTTATTTCGTTGCCAGGAAAGGAAAGAAGCAGTGTCTGTCAAACTTGTTCGGTGGAGATTGGACCCGCGCCGTAAGGGAAGGGAGGAAGGGGGAGTGAAAGCGGACAGGCGCCGTGGTTAAGGGTTCCGGAGTAAGTTCAACCACTTGGGATCTGTTACGTGCCCTGACATCGCACAGCACACGGATGTCTCTTTTGTGTCGGCCTTATCTAAACGCCGCCGCAGGCCGTCGGGATAGAACGCGGGTACTCCGACACAGTATTTTATAACAAAATTGATCACCCCCTCCAAACGGATGAGAAGTGAGCGGGACATAACAGACATTGAAAATCTCGCCTGCCACAGTACTCTATTTTTAGCTAAACAGTGTAAAGACCCCCTATATTGAATGGGGAATCCATTAGCTCGGAAACGTTGCCACCTAGCGCGCTAGCACGCTGCCCCCCCCCCCCCCCCTGTCGCGTGGCCACCCTGCCTAACTTCGCGCGCATATGTCAAATCATGCATCACGTGCTGTCATGCAGTCATACACCCCGTTGACCGATGACCACAATCTAAAAAGACGATGCCGGTCGCCGGATACCCCAAGGGGGTTATATTAGAATTAGAGGAGTGTAGGTGGCGCCCGTAAGCTGACGCCGCACGACGCCATCTCGTTATAGGCAGAAAATGCGCCGGTTTCGCTAGTCGCGGTCGATTCTTTCGCTTGATTTTACGCTCATGGATGGTGATCTGCGAAAATGGTGGCGTCGTGCATTTTATATGAATACGTACCTGGATCGAAGAAAGCTTGAGGGATTATATTACACCTGTAAGTACGCTATAACGAATAAGCACAATGCGTGCTGCTGTTGTAACGTTGGCTTTGCTGTCACTTTGTGCTCGGACAGCGCCCATGGGTCGTTTCATTAACAGGTTTTCAAAAAAATGAAGTGTGCACCTTATGGAAGCGAAAAGTTCGAGTGAACACAGGGAACCAAAAGGCAGTTATTGGCGTCTCATGCTTCCACTGCACCTGGAAAACCACCGAACTACACCCGGGGATTGCAGTGCTGAATCTATGCCGAAAGTGGTACAGCCCAACATGGGCACACAAAGTAATGCATGCGTGTCTTTTCTTTTTTTCAGCTGCGTATAATTTGATCGTCCCCTTCATGGATCACTGCCTTGTCGTGGTGGAGGGGCTTGCAAAACTCGATGAAGTCGTGAGCTCTGCTGTTTAGGGCCATCCAAGATAGACAGGTCACGACAGAAAGTTCTGACAAAATGTGATTCACTGGAGAAGGTAATGGCAGCCCACTCCAGTATTTCCTGCCAAGAAACCCCTGTGGCCAGTCGCAATACCATTAATGATATGGCGCCGGACGATGAGCCCCCCAGGTTGGAAGGCGTACCACATGTTACTGGGGATGAAGAAAGGGCGATTCTTAGTAGCTCCAGGAGGAATGAAGCGGCTGGGCTAAAGCCAAAAGGACGCTCAGGTGTGGATGTGTCGGGAAGCGACCGGAAAGTCCGATGTTGCAAAGAGATACATCACACAGCAACATGGAATGTAAGATCTATGACGGAAGGTAAACTGGATGTCGTCAAGCGAGAAATGGACAGATTGAACATTGATATCTTGGGTATCAGCGAGCCCAAGTGAACCGGAATGGGAGAATTTAACTCCGGCGACAATTATGTCTTTTATTGTGGGCACGAATCCAAGAGAAGGAATGGGGTCGCTCTCATAGTAAACAGAAGAATGGGCAAAGCTGTGCTAGGGTACAACCCCAAAAACGACCGAATGATTTCACTTCGGATCCAAGGTCACCCTTTAAACATAACAGTTATCCAAGTCTATGCACCGACCACTACTGCTGAAGAAGCTGACGTTGAGAGATTTTATGCGGACCTACAATGCCTTTTAGACCGCACCCCATCATCAGACATCGTTTTTCTCATAGGAGACTGGAATGATAAGGTCGGGAATGAAGAAATATCCGGAATTACAGGCAAGTTCGGTCTTGGTGAGCCAAATGAAGCTGGGCAGAGGCTAGTATAGTTCTGTCAAGAAAACAACCTGACCATAGCGAATACTCATTTTCAACAGCACAAGAGGCGCCTGTACACATGGACTTCACCGGACAGTCTGTACAGGAATCAGATCGATTATATTTATTGCCGGCAGAGATGGAGAAGCGCTATACAAGCAGTAAGAACGATGCCTGGGGCCAATTGTGGCACCGATCATCAGCTTCTTGTTGCCAAAATTAAGCTTCGATTGAGGAAAACGCAGAAAACTATAAGGCCTTTCAGGTATGATCTGGATCAAATTCTATTAGAATATGCTGTGGAAGTGAGAAATCGATTTCAAGAATTAGATCTAGAAGACAGAGAGCCCGAAGAGATGTGGACTGATGTTCGGGATATAATACAAGAAGTTGCTACTAAGGTAGTTCCAAAGCAAAATAAATGCACGAAATCAAACTGGTTATCTCAAGAGGTTTTGCAAACAGCTGAGGAAAGGAGGATGACAAAAGTTATGGGGGAAAGAGAAAGATAAAATGTTCTCAATGCGGATTTTCAGAAAATAGCAAGGAGAGATAAGAATGCCTTCCTGAACATACAGTGCCAAGCAATTGAGGACAACAGCCAATTAAGGAACACAAGAGCTCTGTATAAGGCAGTCAAAGATATCAAAGGAAGCTTCTGTACTAGGCTGGGCTTGATAAAGGACAAACGAGGCAAGGACCTCACTGAGGCCTCAGAGATAAAGAAGAGGTGGCAGGAATACACAGAAGAAATGTACAAGAAGGACCCGAATGTGCAAACCCAACATAAGACGGTTGTGATTACTGATCTCGAGCCGGGCATCCTGAAGAGTGAAGTTGAATGGGCCTTAGCAAGCCTTGCTAAGAACAAAGCTAGCGGAATCGATGGCATTCCAGCTGAGTTACTTCAAAACCTCAACCATGGCGCTGTTAACATTCTGCATACATTATGTCAGAAGATTTGGACAACCCTGCAGTGGCCACAGGATTGGAGGAGGTCAGTTTACATCCCCATTCCAAAGAAAGGCAGTGAAAATATCGTTCCAACTACCGGACGATCGCGCCTATTTCGCGTGTAGCAAGGTGATGTTGAAAATCCTCCAAGGTAGGCTGCCGCAGTATGTGGGTCGGGAGCTTCCGGACGTGCTAGCTGGGTTTCGCAAGGGCAGAGACACTAGAGACCAAATTGCCAACCTTCGCTTTATCATGGAAAAAGCAAGAAAATTCCAGAAACCCATCTACTTCTGCTTTATTGATTATGCGAAAGCGTTTGACTGCGTAGATCACAGCAGATTGTGGCAAGTTCTCCAAGAGATGGGAGTTCCAATTCACCTCATCTGTCTCCTCAGGAACCTGTATGAAGGGAAGAGGCCACAGTCAGAACTGGGCATGGTCTTACTGATTGTTTTCCGGTTGAGAAAGGAGTGAGACAAGGCTGCATACTGTCGCCCCGCCTATTTAACCTATTGCTGAATGCATCATGAGGAAGGCCGGTCTGGACGAGTCTTCAGCTGGAGTGAAGATTGCTGGAAAACGTATCAACAAACCTTAGATATGCGGATGATACCACATTAATGGCAGAAAGTGAAGTGGAACTCAGGAGACTTCTGATGCGCGTACAAGAAGAGAGTGAGAAGTTTGGGCTTACACTGAACATTAAAAAGACAAAGATCATGGCGTCTTGCCCTATCAAGTCCTGGGGCATCAAGGGACAAGAAGTGGAAGCTGTGACAGATTTTCTCTTCTTGGGCTCCAAGATTACCTCGGAAGGAGACTGCAGCCATGAAATTAGGAGACGCCTACTTCTGGGAAAGAGCGCAATGGTTAGCCTTGACCGCCTAGTAAAGAGCAGAGACATTAGTTTGCCAACCAAGATCCGTATAACTCGCCCTATGGTCTTTCCAGTTGTGATGTATGGATGCGAGAGTTGGACTGTGAAAAAGGCTGACCGCCGAAGAATTGACGCGTTTGAACTGTGGTGCTGGCGAAGACTCTTGAGAGTTCCTTGGACTGCCAGAAGATCAAATCAGTCGATATTGGCGACCATAAACCCTGACTGCTCATTGGAGGTTCAAATTCTAAAGGTAAAGCTCAGCTACTTTGGTCATCTGATGAGAAGAGAGGAGTCGCTGTAGAAAGGTTTGATGTTGGGAAATGTTGAGTGTCGCCAGAGAAGGGGTAGGCAGCGAACGCGATGGTTAGATGGCATCCTCGAGGCACTGCAGATGAAGTTATGTGATGTTAGGAAGGTAGTGAGAGACCGGAAAGCGTGGCGTGACATGGTACATAGGGTCACGAAGAGTCGGACACGACTGGACGACTGAACTGAACTGAACTGAACTGATAATTTGATCTTATAGCTAAGCTATGGCATTACTGTGCGACGGCTCATCTTAAATGAAAAATGAACCACAGGCAGAAATATTTTAAGTGTTTTCCGTTCAAATCTCGTGGAAATGCAGTCAGTCGCCATTCCCTATTGCTTATATGCTCAACAAAACATGGAAATCGCTATCTGCAGGTCAGGTGTGAATATTATACCAAATAAACAAACGGGATAAAAATAACTATAATTTTTTGTAGTACACAATTCTTTAGTTAAGCTATTACCTTGCTTTCCAGCGCGCACTAATTAAACGGCTGTATACATTTTTGGCATCCTTGGTGCGTTTTTAGTCTGCATAGGCTATCTCTAGGCGTCTCTAGCTAAATGTGAATGACGATATATTATGAAATTGAACATGGAAATCGGGATGCACCAGTGGACGAATGAAAAATTGCCAGTGGTTTAAACATGGTTTAACCTAGTTAAACAACCTATAGTTATCGTTTTTGCATGGTTTCGCGTGGTCTAGTGTTCGTTTTGAATTTTTGTTTGTTTGTTCTTTTACGGGCCTTAATGTCCCAATACGACTCGGGGTATGATAGACGCCGTAGTGGAGGCCTACGGAAAATTTGACCACCACGGGTTCCTTAACGTGCGCTGATATCGTATACCACACAGGCGCCTTACTTTTCGCCTCATCGAACAGCGGACGCCGCGGCTGGGATCAGATCCGGCAGTCTTGTTACATCAGTCGACCGCTGTAACCACTGCACCACCGCGGTGAAGACGTTGTTTGGATTATTATCATAGAGATTTTTGAAGGATGTGATAGTTTAGGGTACGTAATCAAGTTCTAAGTTTAGTTATAAAAATACTTATTGGTAAATATTTCTTAAAACCTGCATTTATTCCTGTGCATTTATACTCGGCACGACTACTACATGTGGTTCCGACACCAGGAATCGAACCCGGGCCTCCTGGGTGAGAGCCAGGTATCCTAACCACATGTAGTAGTTGTTGATTTGATATTAGACTGAACTGTGTTACTACAACTTTGAACTTCAGGGGATTCGAATAAAAGTGAAGAATTCACACGCGGACAAAAACTGTTTTACGGTAACAAAAACACTGAATATATTCAACAAAGTTTACACGCGTCTTTCTCCGACGAAGGGTGCGTTCCACACTGTCTCGTCCCCTCTTCTCTCTCTCGGCCAGTCGTTCCCAGCAGCACTCGCACCCCGCACATGCGCACAGCCTCCTCGTCGCCGGCCCAGGCCCCTCCTTCTCCTCAGCGGGGTACCACGCCGACCCTTGTTTCCAATCGCGCGTTCCCCGGTCGTTCCGGGAAAGTGGACCATGCCGTCTTCGGTTTGTAACTTGAAATCTAGGAACACGCTGACTTTTGCTGGCTGCTCTTTCGGGAGCAAGAGCTCGGCATTTCTTCTCTGCTTTGTGCTCAGATTAATGGCCCTTTTTCGTTTCTGAAGTCGAGCTACGGGATTGTCGGTTCTTCTTTTTCTCTATATATTCTTTACACCTGCATTTCCTCCTGTGCATTTATACTCGGCATAATCTATCCACTGATGTACACGATGTTGTAGCGTCAAATTATTTTTAATTAAAATTAAAAATAACGGCGAGTAATTGCCACGCGTAGTTATTGAAAGTCTATTCTAGATGTGAAGTATAAAAGTATCCAACCCTTGTGGTATAACTATACTAAAAAGCTGAATTATACTAAGTTTCGCGGCACCGTTAAAGATTGCTTGTTGACTTAGGTTAACATCAATGGGCAAATATATCAGTACTGTGAACTAAACACAGCGCTGAGTGCGCATGTCTCTCTTTTCCGCTCTTGCCTGCTGTGCGCTATAATTATGATGTCAATATATTTTTCAAGAGATTTCTGGTTGAGATTTTAGGTCATCTCATCTTATTTGGTTTAAATATCCACGCTTTAAATGTCCAACACTGGCTTATTTAGAAATCGAGCAACCATCCCTGTCAGCAAAACATTGTGTTGAAAATTTGCGAAAAACTCGCACATGTTTTTATAAAAAGTACTAAGAAAGTACTCAGAGACTTGGAATGAGAGCAGTTAGGAATAAGGGTAGATGGAGAATACCTCAGTAATCTGCGATTTGCTGATGACATTGCCTTGCTAAGTAACTCGGAGGATGAACTGCAAATAATTGATGACCTAGACAGGAAATGTAGAAAGGTAGGCTTGATAATCAATATGCAGCAGACTAAGGTAATGTTCAACAGCCTTGGGAAGGAACAGCAGTTTGCATTAGGTAGCGAAGTACTGGAAGTAGTAGGCGAATATGTCTACTTAGGGCAGGTAGTAACCGCAGATCCGGACCATGAAAAGGAAATAACAAGAAGAATAAGATTGGGACGGAGCGCATTTGGCAAGCACTCGCAGATTATGTCTAGCAGCTTACCGGTATCGCTAAAGAGGAAGGTATATAACAGCTGCACCTTACCTGTACTCACCTATGGCGCTGAAACGTGGAGGCTAACCAAGAGAGTTCTACTTAAGTTGAGGACAAACCAGAGGGCTATGGAACGAAAAATGGTAGGGGTAACTTTAAGAGATAGGAAGCGTGCACAGTGGGTCCGAGAAATAACTCAAGTTACTGACATTCTAGTGGAAATTAAGAAGAAGAAATGGGCATGGGCAGGACATGTAAGGCGAAGAGAGGATAACCGATGGTCGCTTAGGGTAACAAACTGGATTCCAAGGGAACGAAAGCGTAGCAGGGGGCGGCAGAAAGTTAGGTGGGCGGATGAGGTTAAGAAGTTCGCAGGGGTCAAGTGGATGCAGCTAGCACAGAACCGGGTAAATTGAAGAAATATGGGAGAGGCCTTCGCCCTGCAGTTGGCATAGTCAGGCTGATGATGATGATGATGATGATGATGATTAAAATTCATCGAACTAAAAAAGTCGCCCTCTATCTATCCCCTCCAAGAGTAACTCATGAATCCTCCCCTGTTTCGAAAATATGATTGCAGAAAGAGATTTACGAAATAGTTGGGTACTATTTCTTCCTTATGGCAAGACGCCACCGCGTGCTTGTCCAGGCTTCACCTCCACGTGCACGCCGGTATAGGCGGCCTCCCCTCCAGCAGTTCTATTCTATCCTCCATGGATACTGCCCTGTTATTCTCTTATTCTCCGATCAACGGTTTAACGTTGTGCTGGGAAATCAGCGCATGTCGTACCCCTGTACGACTTTCAAAAGTATCCTTTCATTGCCTTATTCATGGCTCATAACTCCATGCAGTTTAGCATTTTTCGTCGGAGCTTTATAATTAACTGTGATTAGGCATTCTTCGTACGTTGTGCGGACACTCTTTTGCAGTAACCCGTATCTGTGAGTCCCTTCCAGCGGAGGTGTTTATACATTTTTTATTTTTGCCCTGAAGCAAGCCGTTGCCGCGATCACCGTGCCAGTTTGCAGAATGCACAAGCCCCAATGGAACTTCAAACTGTTCAGCCAGTTTTGCGCATTCCTGTAAGCAAGCGGAACCTCTGGGGGAAACTTAAGCTCTGTTTTAAGGGCATGACGGGGCACCGGTATTGGTTCCTGTATGCGGATTCTCGTCTGCGTATGTGTGAGCTAAAGAGGCAGTATATACACTTTGTTAGTGACTTAATCAAAAAATACTGTTTAGCTCATCTGTTAGCTCATACATACTCAACATTCCAGCTTCGTAAGCTATGAGAATTATGTGAGAAATAATCCGACACACATATATAGAGCCCGCTTTAACCAAAGAGCGGTTGTTCGTGGCTCAGGACCTCAGGAGTACCAGACTCGGGTTCTATGTTCCCAGAGAGCTCAATTCCCATCCCAGAGCCTGATAGATCGGCCATGTCATAGAGTGAAGTGACGTCACACATTACACCGATCAATTATGCCAGGCTATATACCACATGGTGACTACCACCTGCCAGAGCTCTCGAGCTCTTTGCTTTTGACGCCATATTGAATGGAAAATAAATTTACGCAAATTGACATTCCCAGTACAGAATGCGGGGCCGTAGTAGGACCGATGTAGTACATACCATCATAAAACCATGTAACCATGTAAAACCATCATGTAACCATCATAAAACCTGCATCGTTCCCGATGGGGCAAAAGTGGGCAAGCCCCATTTGGGCTTGCCCCTGCTCCTCCCGCATGGGTACCATAGCGGCGTTTCTTGGGCTAATGCAGAGCACATTCCTGCATCCAGACCACAAGGGTTCCTCGCCGGATATTTAAGGGCAATCCAACCTAAATGTGGGCTTTTTCTGGTAAAGCCTTCATAGATCCGAAGTGAGGCAGCCCTCATTAAATCTTTGAGGGACGAACATCGGCCGTAGTAGGACAAGAAAACGGACATACCCACATGCTGCCCCAATCGGCCCCTTGTAGGTTACTTGAGGGCAGGTGAAATATGAATAACGGCTCAATTTGGGCAAGGCTTCGTGAAGCCCAAATGAGGCAGCCTTAGTTAAACCGGTTTAGGTCCCACATAGGCTGTAATGGGGCTGGAAGGCGGGCGTGCCCGCATGGTACCAAAATCAGTCCTTTGTGGGGACTTTGAAGGTCCGTGCAACAGCAGGTGGGCTCTAGGTTCAAAAACAACGTCCAGCCCCATTGGGGCTGCCCACATAAAACTGCTTTACATCCCACATGGGCCGTAATGGGGCTGGAAGGCGGGAGGGTCCGAATGATACCAAATTTGGTCCCTTGTGGGGAATTTGAAGGCACGTGCAACAGCAAGTGGGCTTTAGGTTCAAAACCAACACCCAGCCCCAATTGGGGCTGCCCACACAAATCCGCTGTAGGTCCCACATCGGCCATAATGGGGCTAGAAGGCGTGGTGCAATGCGTAATCATTGTTTCCAACCTTTATTTGCATTAGATATTGCCCTAAATTACTATTATAGATGATTTGTATAACAGATGTTGCCACGTTTAGTCGATTAGAAATTTACATGGTTTTAGTTCTCGCGCTCATGCAAATTGCGCTACAAATACTAAAACAAACTGATTGCTAATTGTTGCCTCTTATGTGGTTGCTTTGGACAGCCTGCAACTCGCAGCACAATATTACTGTTCAGAACACACATCTCCATAGCCTGAACAAGATGTACATGAAGTCATTTCGGCTAGATGAATGTTATGAATTATTGTAAAATTTATTATTGTGGCTGTTTAGAAAGTGCAGACATGTATAAAATAATTATTTAATTATGTGCATAAATATTGATTGGGAAAACTTCGACTAGGGCTTTCCATTAATTTCTTGCGTCGGACCCCTATGAGAATAATGTGGGCAAGCACAAGTGCGGCTAGCGCTATAGAACCCATATTGGTCCTATGTCATTATATGAGGGGCTAACTGAAATAAAAAAAAATGTTCCTAAAAGCGGCTGCCCAAATCGGTCCAAAGTAGGACCATCGCGGGGAGTGGGCGGGATGTGCCCTTTTAACAATGCCGGAAAAATGTGGGCAGCCCCGCAAGTGCTCCCTGCATCGGCCCCTAGTGGGGCCCATTGGGGCTTTGTCGACAGCCCCCTTCGGGCCTACGTCGGCCCCTCTTGCAGCACCCACATTGAGCCCACCGGAGCTGTCCTGCATTGCCTACATCGGGCCCACCGGGGCCCACCCTTCAGAGCCCACTTTGTGCTACCTGGGATTGTTTAAAAGAGCACGGAGGAGGGATAAAAAGTTTTACGTAGTGACTGGACGTCACGTTTTCAATGCACATAAAACAGTCTCACAAAAAATATACCCTTCATAGAAGCTAAGAGACCAAAATGTTAAAATGGAGGTTACCCGTTTGCCCACCGATGTCACAAATGATTTCCTGCGTCTAAACCGCTCAATCTCAAGACCCAGGTGTGGCGATGACCCTATACTCACTGAACCGATGAAAACCAGCTGAACAGGACGCAGGGAGTTCGAGTGAACAGTCAGGAAGTTTTTTTTAAAATCTGCTTTCCTTGCAGTCAAAGGCGTCCGCTGCCGGCGGGCAAGTAGCAGCATAGCCGTATAGCGAAATAGTCAATTTTCTCTTAGAGCAGTAAGTTATCCTCAGAAGTCCTTCGACGTGGACGGCAGAGATATGCTACTGCCCCATGACCACGGCGGCAGAAACCAATGCAAGCGTCGTCATTTAGTTAGTTCATATATACCCAGTTGCTGTTGAACGTTTCTATGTCAACAGTTACAGGTGACATGAATGAAAAATAATGGTTATCAAATGTGAGTTGGTCACAATATAAAATCTCTACAAAGTGCTGCATGAGGAATAGAAACGATCTGCCAGTGAGACTTTATTAATTCCCCGAGTCGGTGTATTCACACTTCCGGGATGGACAGCTCCGGGTTGTCCATCCCAATACCAACATTCTGTGTTTCAACTACTTAGGAAGGAGCAATGAACAAGGGTCTAGGGGGAGCCAACGTTTAGAAACGGGAAGTTGTCCTTGTTCAGTTCTCTCATATATTGTATAGCCGTCTTCTTTCTCTCGTTCTACCCCTAACCACTGACGAAGTCTTTTATATACATCATTGCCGCATTAAAATATCGAGGGTCTTTTGGTAGCAGGGATCCAGCGCATCTCTGAAAGTAAGGAGGAAACCACAGGCAATGAGATTACTTCCAAACGTTTTAAAGATGCCTTCGGCCTAAGTGCGCTTCAAGGGTTAGCTAATGAAGATGCCGGTAAATACATCATTAAGATCCAAAAACGTTTTCCGTTGAGGGGATTGACTTTGAGTACAGGGCTGCTATGGTTTGTGCTGCCATTTGGGCTCGATGCGCGACTTGCCACTATTCTTCCGCACCAGATAAAGCTGCTAGGCACCGCCTCACATAAATATGCGCTTCTTTATTGTCTACGCTAAACTCTATTTTGATTTTATTGATTTTGTATGATTACCACTCCTATCTGTAATGCCTCCACGGTCATTATAGTAATCAAATTATTCCTGGCAGGCGTCCGGTGTTACTGGGGCCGCTGGCATTTCTGCACTGAAACTGCGAGTGGCGCTACAGATACTTATAGAGATCTTAGGGTGAATGAACAAAGCTGAAAAATTCTGAACTGAAAAAATAAGCGAAGTACGCTAAGTTCATAACATCGTACAAGTGCTCTCGTGACATGGCAGATAAGTGTACGGCGAGCTCTTTTCCAGTGGTATTTGACGTAATATTTTGCAGCAGCTGGGCAAGCGGTGCAACTTTTTCTTGTCATAAAAGCCTCGGGAGAAAATATTTCAATGCTAGCCTCATGCGGCGACAACCATGATGAATGCCAAGGGGCTCCTGTATTAGGCAACGACGCGTGCCCGGCATAGAAGGCAACCACAGCGCCACTATTTCGAGTGGTATTCGTAATAAACGCTTAAAAGCCTGCCGTAACGCTCCACCAAAATTCTAAATTCAAAAGAGCTTGCAGAGCTTTGAATAGAACTACCTGATTTAAGAGAGTTAGATTCATGCACTCAATCAAAAGTGAGGAATTCAGAAAAGTTTGTGGAACTCTTATGTAAATGCACAGACTGCAGTCTCTTGGAACACATAATTCTTAATAGCCTCAACCTCACTATGAGTGCAAACGTTTTCTTACATAAGTGAAGTTTCGTAGTGCTCCTTCTACAGCAAATTTATTTTCAGGCAAGCTGCAGTTACCGCAGTTTTCTAACTCTCCTAGCTATACGCCGCCCAGGTTATGCGTGCTGATACCATGCAAATAAATTGGGGCTGGAAATAAATGTACCACTTAAATTGAAAAAGAAAAGATGGTGAAATGACTGCTCAAAGTTGTTCATATCTTTGTGCGCTTTTACTTTTATACACTATACAATTCGACTCGGTACTACGAGGCTTTAATTTATGCATATGGCTCACTAAATAAATTAATCAACCCGTCGAGGTGGTGCAGAGGGTAGAACGCTCGACGTCAATGTCCGAGGATGTGGGACCGGATCCCGGCCATTGCGGCCGCTTTTCGATGTAGACAAAACGTTAGGCGCCCATGGGCTGTGCGATGTCAGTGCACGTGAAATAACCGCAGGTTGTAGAAATTTCCGGAGCCCTCCACTACGGCTTCTCTCATAGCCTAAGTCACTGGGACGTTCGACGTTCAACCTTACAAACGAAACCAATGAAAGAATAAATTTTGACGACATTGCCAATAACATACAGGAGACATTTTTGGTACTGTGTTTGGCTTGCATGTATTTCTTGATATATGAAAAGCCATTTCGGACCGACAAATAGACAGAACGGGCCGATGAAGTAGTATTTAACTAATTTTTGTTACTGGCAAGGCAAGTCTTCACTTAGCCTTTAGAACTATTGCGCATGGCGCCTATTGTCCACTCTAAGAGAATCTCCACAATTTACAAACATTCATCAACAAATGCCCATGGAATTCCCAGAGCGCAGCATCAACGCAGCACCATTGTGATGGAGAATAACACTACTGCAAATGTACACTCTCTTCAGCGTTTTATCTGCTGCCCATATTTGCATATATGCATTACTTCTACTGAATACAATGTGACGTCAGTTATACGTCTACTCTGCCTTTTCAGTTTTCCACTGTTAAACAGAAGTGTAGTAAGGTTTACTGCTTCGTGAGCAAAACTAGTAGCATTTAAACGCAAACATTCCTATAGCCCTTTCATAAAAATTATTGGCGACGCTTGACTTCCACCTATAACTGTAGGACGCTATAGGAGGAGGAAGAGGAGGAATTTATTAATGAGAAATTGGTGCATTCATTCTTCGTGAGAGTATACTCTTCTCCTTAAGCCGCCCCAGGGGTGGTCGTCGCTCTATGGCGCTTGACGACCTCCTTGGTCCAGGCCGTGATAGCGCGTTGCCGGCCTGGATCTAATAGCTAAGCAATGCAGCCTCCCACTGTTCCAGATGGGTAATCCGCAGGTCCCGCGATGGTTGTATACGTTTTCACGTTTAAACGTGCTGTACCATAGATCTGCCCTCTGATCACCGCAAAGGGAACACGAGGGGCTCTATTCGCCTGAATACCATTGTGCTAATTTATGTGGATAAAAGCACGTATTTGTCTTAAGTTTTGTTGTTGTTTTTGCAGCGATTTTCGTAGTGTAGGGTGGGCTTCTGGATATTTCAGTCTGCGCTTGTACCAGTTCGTAATTCCTTTGTACCTGGGGTTCCTCTCGCGAGCCGATCTTAGTTCGGGGTAACGCACCGCCCGATTTACGACTAATTCTCGGGCCTCATTTCCAGGACGACTCGCGTGTGTGTGGACCCACAAAATTTTCATCTAACGTGCATTCTTGGAGTGATTAAAATTTCGGCTTCTGGTTGATGAATTCGACGTTTTGCGAAATTTTGAATTCCTGTTTCCGAGTCATTGAAAAAGAATTTGGAGTTCGTCGTGACAATCACTAGAGCTAGAGCCACCTCCTCTGCCTCGTCTGATGATCTGGCTTTGTTTATGGCTCCTGATGTTTGTAAGCGATACGTGTGACCGACCACTGCCAGGGCGTACGCTTCCTTATCCCCGTATTTTGCCGCGTCGACATATGTCGTTTGTGGTAGATTAGAATAGTGTTTCTCTAATGATTGCGCTCTTGTTACCCGACATTGCAGTTGAAACTCCGGGTGCATGTTTTTAGGTAGTGGAGGGAATTCCAGTGTTTTGTGTATTAGACGGGGAACCGACGTTACGTGGGAGTGTCTACCCTCATAGTGTATGTCGGGCTTTTCCAGTACCTGTCCTGCGTTCTACGTTGCGGTCAGCCACTCGCTTTGCGCCGTGGGGTGCGTTTCAGTCATTTCTTCTAGTGTGTTATGTATTCCGAGTTGTATGTTTTTCTTGGTAGCCGTGCTAATGGGAAAACTGAGGGCAGTATTGAAGGACTGCCGAATAATGGAGTCGATCGCTTCTCTTTCCTTGGCCTGTGGGAATAAGTGGGGCATGCAGTATATGATGCGGCGGGGAACGAATGCTAGCAGAAGTTTGACTCCTTTTCTTTCATTCCACTTTATTTGATATTAATTTCTCCGTATGAGGCAAGATGTGTGATTACTTATTGTTCGGAATTTTCGGATTAAATCGTTTTTGTCATTTGATTGAATGCATACACCCAGTATGCGTAACTTTTCTAACCTCGATATTAGGCTATTAGCCCACATTTAAAGTCCCGCTTTAGCCAAGCCGTATGAAAGTGCCTGCGTGGCATCCGGTAACGTGACTGTAACGCTCCGGGCAGTCTGATTCTGACATCTATCTCCTGTATGTAAGGAGAGGCCCCAGTCGCCAGCTCCTGCAAAACGTAATGCGAGGAAACCTTACGCTCAGTTAGTGCGTAACGATGCCACTTGCCAGCTACCGCTTGCCAGCACCATGCTCTGGAATTTTGGTTCACAGAACCAACGCTGGCGCCGGTGGATGGCCGCCGACGGCGGAGTTTCGGTTAGTAGCACTTTAAGAGGATATGATACCCCTGAGGTGCGAGTAAGGAAGCTTCAACATTTCTGAGTTTGTGTTGAAATAAAAGTCTTGAATCTTGGCCCTATAATTTTCGAATGAGCTGACGTCAAACACAGCAAGTGTCAGTCGTTCGTTTAAAAATTTGTACGGCCTTCAAGGACCTCGGATGTGCCTCTTATCGTCTCGTCTATGGTACTTTGCTGCGTGTACTGGCTGATATTTTGAGCCCCCTGTCATCATCGGTCCTCCAGGCACAGTTTATGTTGTACGGCTGTCTAAAATATTGCCCCCCTATATCCGCCTCTCCAATTTGCGCTCGCCAGTGCAAGCCGTCCTTTGTCCATCGCGACTTGAGAGACAGCACCAACGTCTTCTTATGCATGGATTGTGCCCGCCGCTACTTCAGACACCCTTTACTGAACGTATCGTCGCGTGTGGAGACAAAATTTGTAAGCTGTGCGTCAACGGTCGCGGCACCTTCGTATTCCAGTATCGCTTAACTCCTGCACATGTCGACAACGTCGTCCTGCTTTCACCAACTGCCCTTCATCTTCTTTTTCAGTTATTTCCCAACGAGACAGCTCCCTGCCGCTTCCACTTCGACTATGCGCTGCGTTAACTCTGTCCCCAAATGGGAGGCCATGTGGTGGCGGGTTTAGCGCCGCATGATTTGAGGTGAGGTGACGTGTACAGCGTCGTGCGCTATGCGAGAAAGGGGAAGGAAGGAACGAGCAGCGGATGAAATAAATACGTTTGCCTGTGATCGTTGTTGGAACAGCATCTTGAACAACCCAACGCCTTTACAAGAAAGTATAATTTTCCCAGAAAGTAAGAAAACTTTCGTTTTTCTGAGACACTTTCTTTTGGCTGCAAAGTATAAGAAATCTGAAATCATATTTTCTACCGCTTCTTTAGCACACAAGGGACATTAGGCGAAGGAGGAACACATAAGAACAGGACGGACGCTAGTCTTCAACTGTCGTTTATTGAAGCAATATGTCATATATACGATCTCAAAATGAACATCACACATGCGTAGTGAGGGTGCCAGGCTTAAAGGGCCCCTGAAACGCCATTTACGGGCGTATTTTGATGCCACATGTGTTTAGAGGTGGCCTTAGTGAGCATCGAGATCATATTCAAAACCTCTGCGTGTTAGCTATAATTTACAAATAATTTTTGAAAATTGCCACTCGCAGCCGACTTGTGCGACGCACCACCATGCGTTTTCAGCCGTCCAGCTCATGCGACGTCATTGGCGTTAGCGTTATCATTCGCCATGGCCATATGACGTCACGTGTAAGTTTTGCAATTATAGATTTTAAAATTAGCACTATTCTTCCTGAATGAAGTATTTTATTCGTTAGTTATTATTGTATATTAAAGAAAGGTAAGAATTCTGCGCGCATGTTGATGGAAACGGAGCACTTCCGGCCGAGAGAGATCCGTCTGCTCGCAAAAGCACGTGTTGTCCGGTTGTCAGTCTTGAAATCTCGCGATAGCAACTGCTGCTGCTTTTTTTCTGGTCTGCAATGGACCACAATTGCTGTGTAGTTGGCTGTAAAGCCGAGGACAGGAAAGATGTTATAATGCGACATCGTGTCCCTACAAAGCAAGGTGTCACGCGGGAAATCTGGCTCCAACGCGTCGGGCTGTCATCGTCGGACAAGCGCCAGGAGCTCAGAGTTTGTGGCCGCCACTTTTCCGCTGACGCATACCAGTACAATCCCAGTTTGGCGCAGCAAACTGGCCTCAACGTGAGACGTCAACGCCTCAAGTCCGACGCTTTGCCGACGCAGTTTCTCCCTGGAATGGTAAGTTTTCTGGGTTGCGAGTTATTGTGGAAACACGCGTAGAATGGCTCGGAGTCTCGCATGGAAGTGCATGAAGCCAAACGCAAGTTTTGTAGGCGAAGATTCCTTCCGCGCAAACCGCTCTTGCGAGAGGACAACAAGTTAAGGCGCTGAAAATGTATGAAAGGGAGCTCTCGCCCTGCGGCGCGTGGATAAGAAAAAAAAATAAATATAAGGCGAGCTTCTCACATGGAACCATGAATTAACATACAATAACGTGTACGCGATCACAACAATCGTAGTATAGGGTTAGGGTGGTCGACTGCTGTGCCCAAGGCACAGCGGCCGCTTTTCGACGGAAGCGCATGCAAGCAAGGTGCCCGCGTACCGGTGCGGACAAAAGTAAACGGAGCACGCTTTTTCTTCTATCATTTTTCACTCGGTGTATATTTGAAACTGGTAGTCGTGGTATGAGTGGACCGGTAGTAGACGCAAGTGCCCTTTCACGGACAAATATTTCCGGATCTCCAGTGAGGAAGGCATTATTTTAATTTGACTGAAAAAGCCTAACTGCTCCGTTTACTTACGTCCGCACTTGTACATGTGCTGTGCGATTTTACTCAGTGCTGTGCGGCGCCTCGTCTGAGTCGAATTTGGGGCGTTGAACCCCATAAACCAAACCTGACTTGTAATAAAAAAGAAATGCTTATTTTACAGTGCGTCCAGTCCAATCTTGATCTTTGCCTTTTAACACCAGTATATGCATGTCTTTCTCATTCATGAAGCGGAAAATTGAAGGGCAAATTGGCTCATTATGATACAATTAATGAAAGGAGCCAACAGTATTGTCCAAGGTAAATGTTAGTTGTTTTTTTTTAATACTTTTGAGGTTGATATTAATCAGAATTAGTCCTGTAATGATTTTAGGAAGAAAGATAATTAAATACAAAGTGGAAGGAAAAATAACATGCAGTATATAGATAAAATAAAAGGTATCCCCTATGTTTACCTTGCACTTGCAGACTGTTGGCTCCTTTCATTCTCATTCAAGTGCAGAATAATAAAACTGCCATTAACACAATGTTGATTACGCACAAATTTCTTTTCTTTTCTAAGCATGGCAAACCATCATCGGCAGGAAGCCCGAAAGACCTCAGCACTACGCAGGTTTCCTCTGTACAGGTTAGCACTGTGATCACGGTATTAATAACAATCTATATATACTTTTATATGTATATTTATATTATATTTATATTTGTGTATATTTAGGCTACATATATAACTTTGGAATATGTTGCAGACATATATGATGGCTCTATTGCTAGAAGCTATATAAACTAGCACAACTGTTGCTATGTCTTTATGCTTTCTTGCAGTTATATGTTTAACCATTGCTTCAGGCACCTACAGGAGGTAATCCAAATACCACAGCTCTTCCTGTAGAGGTGAGAATATTTTAGACAGTTTTTTGTCCAGTGGATGATGCAAGTCTTTTGACATATGTACATGTTTAATTTTCAACTGTACTGAACAGCTTTGTATTATGTTGCATGTGATGGCTCTATTGCCCGAGTAAGTAAGCTATGCAAATTAGTGAAAATGTTATGTCTGCTTCCATGCACAAGCTCGATCATCGCTTGAGGAACCTTCTGGAAGCAATTAAAAATGTAGCTCTTCCTGTAGAGATGAGATTATTTTGGAGTTCAAATAGTTAGTTTTGTTTAGTGGATGATGCAATGCTTTGGTGTGCACTGGCGCACCAAAAACAAAAAAAAAACTCTGAGCACATATATTAACTGGATTAACATGGGAGACACGCCGTCCAAAAATAATGAGCTGTTGGATTGGTTCATGGAACGGTGTATTAATCTACTGTCCTGCATTGTGTCTTTTGTTTGTGCTGCTAACATGCCTCCAAATTTTTCAGGGCTCTTGAAACTCCACAAAATACAGCTTGTCTGTGCGAACTTTTTAGTCATAGCAGTTCTCCACTTTCAGAATATTTGTGTATGTGTAGCAAGTTGACAATGTGTGCATTTTGACTCTATACAGCACCTGAAAATGAAAGCATGAATTATTTCAAATCTGCAACCATCATTATAATTATGAATATCTGTCTGCATTAAGCATCGTAAGCGGGGCCTTCAACTACTCGCACGCATACTGTGGCAACACAGACAATGTGGGAGTGCAATTCTGTTGGTAAGTCATTATTGATAAAGCTGTTGTAGTGTTGCGAAAATGCAATAAAGAGAGCTATATGATTGATTACATTAAACGTAGATGGGGTGCTTGGCAATAATTCTAAATATATGAAATTTTTTTTCAGGTACACAGGTGTCTATTGGACTTAAATCTCTAGTCAGCACCAAGGTCCAAACAAAGAAGCCTGCCACCAGAAAAGTCGGGGTAGAGGCCGACCAGGGAACCTGTACAGCAAGAAAAACGCACCTAACTGCAACGGTACTTGATCCGCTACCACCTGTGCCAAGGAATTTTCAGCCTCCTCGTGGCTCAACACCCATCCCGATGGAAGTACATGACTCTGTGTGCACCGAAGACGACAACAAGCCGCTAACTGCAGGCAGGGACATGAGTTATGTGCTGCCATCATATGCCAGCTTCTGCAAGTATTATTATTTCCACTTCAACAGAGTTTCAATATTTAAAAACAAAAGCCCCAGCTGCAGACAGTCATGATATAGTGCATTACAGTGCAACTGTAGATCGGTTGCACTTATTCAAGCTAGCTCAATGACATACAAGTGTCTCGTAGGGGCATAAAAGTATTCAAACTTTCCTAGTTTAGTTCATCAACAGCATAAAAGCAGATGTCAAACGAAGACATAGAAGCATACTACATTTTTAGTCTGTGCTTAAATTTTCTTGTCCCTGTTCGTGCTGTTTCTCCTTTGAAATGGATGTCACCTAACTCTTCATCTACTGCAGCAGGGCCAAGTAATGCATGTTCACAATTATTTCAGCCAAATCAGATGCAGACTTGAAATTTCAAATACCATGCAGTTCAACGAATAATGTTGCAAAGTTCATCTAAAGTTCTTGCAAGCTTCATTCTTGGAGTGTTTCAAAGACAGTATCAAGACTGCAATGCCCCACACTGCATGGGATGGAGGGCTTGGCTGCAATATGGGAAATGTAGTTTTGCAAGTTGTGCACAAACAAGCATATAACGCAGTAATGACATAGCATCGATGTCATAGTCTCCTTCCTTGTTCTTAGGAGTGTGCATGTTGGGATGTGAAGAATATATGCAGGATCAAGCAGACTAATGGCAGGAGCCATTAGTCTGCTTAGTCTGCATTAGTGTGCGGGACGTTCATGGTGGGGCCAAGAAGCAGAAAAGGGAGTTGAAATATATCTGAATTATGGCATTCCATACTAATCATGTAAATATGTGAACAAAATGCAAATCTGGGAGCTTGATTAGAAAGGGGCCTATACCGGGCTGCGGTAGCTTCATTGGGAATGCTTGGTACCCTTTCCTGTGGTCTGGTATTTACTGCTATCACTGGCCGCACGTTAGAACAGAACTTCTTTCAGCCACTTTTGTGCATTTGTTGGCTATGGCAGGCAAAAACATTTGTCATTTCAGCACTGTTCATTAGGCAAAAAATGAAGAAAACGCGACGAAATACATAGACATGACATGTATGCTACGTCACCTATGTGTCACAGGTTCACTCATTCAAACCTGCAAATATACCCTCCCCGTGACACAGTCCATTCGAGTGATAGCGTTCATAACCCTTATGCATGGCTTGACATGATTAAGGATGTTGTAATACTCACAATGGGTCAACAAATATTGCCTTGATGAGTCAATAGAGACCATGCCTCATACATACCTTGCACACCACTAATCTCGGACGTGGGGTTAGGATATTCACAGTTGTTTCAGCTAGCAAAAGGGCAATTTTTCCTTACATAATATGGTCATGTTGTGTCTGCCTAGTGTACATTAGTGCTGTCTTTAGAGCTACTATGGAGCCATCACATGCACTTTGCCGTTTAATTTTGCACAAATATTTGAACAAGTCACTAAGATGCACAAGGATATTTGATTCTTTTGGGAGAAAAATATAAGTTGCGTAGCCATAAAGTGTACCTAATTTTCCATGGCATTTTTCTGTTCCTGTTGATAGAACGAAAAGAACAACAACTGCATACCTACTATAAACTTTGACAGGACCTTTATTTAGCACATTTTACAGCCAAGACATTCCGAGATGAACATCCATGGCTGCTACGTATTAGTTCATTATATTAACAATCACATGGAACCAATCGCTGATGTCACTGCACTTCTTTTTCGGCGACTATCAGGATAAAACGGCCCAGTCAGAGATTGAGGAACCCCTTTACGAAGAGCGGAATTTCCTTGTGTTCGAGGGTTGCCTGCGGCAGCTTCTTGAGACCTGCACAATGTGCGGGCAAACAAGAACCCTTTACTTTAGCATAGTGGGAAGCCTTGTGACTGTGAAGGGGACATGCTCACTGCAGCATTCTTTCATCTGGAAAAGCCAGCCACTGGTTGAAGGAAAGGCAGCAGGAAATGTCCTCCTGGCTGCAGGTATCTTGTTCTCTGGCTGCGGTATAGCTTCGGTTCTTCGGTTCCTGCAATCCATCAGGGTGCAAGACATCACAGAGAGGACCTACTACAATTACCAACGGGCATACTTGCTACCTGCCATAAATGAGGTTTGACAATAAGTATATCTCTCATACAACATTCAAGTCAAAGTATACGTTATTAACTCCATAACTAGATGTCGCATCCTTTCATGACAACAACTTGAAGCTACAATGCAACATATAAAACATATAAAGAGCTGCATATATGCAACCGCGGAGGCATTGCAGTGCAATGCACCTGCTATTGCACATCTCTGTTGCCTTTGGCTACATGTTTAATAAACCAGCTGCATGCTCTAGTACTGAAGGCATAATTTTTGCAATAAATATTTTTTACTAAATGTGCTGTGAGAAAAGTGAAAAACAATGAAGCATTTGAAACCTGCCCCCCCCCCTCATCCTAATGTGCACTAAGGCAACCACATGACTGCAAGTTTGTAGCCTCTAAATTGAACATCTCCTTCTTTGCAGCTTTTTCAGCAAAGGCAAGCAGAACTTGTTAGTGATCTTGGGACAACAGATCTGGCAGGGGATGGTCGCTGTGACTCGCCAGGCTACAGCGCAAAGTACATGACTTACAGTGAACTAGCTGTGCAGAATGGAGCCATTTTGCACACAGCACAAGTTCAAGTCGGTGAGGTAAGCCCGAGTCAGAACAATATGATGATTCTTTCCCAAATCAATTCTATGCTTGAATTTCCTGCCCTGCTTCAATGACTAAAGTGATGCAACACTCTAAACGTCAGCCAATAATGAAGAGCACGTGCAAGGCCAGTGAACAAAAAATTCAAACCAGGCACAAAACTGTTATTGGAATCATAATGTCTAACCATTTTTATAATATGCTAACTACTGTTCACTTGTGCAGTCACCAGAGGTGCGAAACAGTGTTTCGATGGAGAAACAAGGCCTGATCAAGTGCTTGGCAGCAGTGGAAGACATGGGAATCGGAATTTCTTCACTGACTACAGGTACCATCCAATGTTCTTGCACATGTTAGTCTTCATTACAATAATATATATGTCAATGTCACTATCATTTCATCAAGTGTTTAGTCTGATTTATGGGGTCCAATAAGCCAAATCAACTCTATAGTTATGAAAGGCGCCATACTAAAGAATTCAGAATAATTTTGACTCCCTTGGTTATTTAATGTGCCCTGAAGTAACCCAGATGCTTTGTGTTTATCCTCCACTGAAACAGGGCAGCTGCAGTTGGGAGTAAACACGAGTCTCCTGGCTCTGTAAGTGGCAAGAATTACACCAGCAGAATAAGCATTTAGCTTGTCTTACTCTTGCAGATAGATACAAACTGGCCCAATTTATAGCTGTCATTACACAAATAGTCTGATTGAGATTAATGTACCATCGTTAAAAAGTGCTGTGTTTACCTCTGCTCTTACCATTTTGAATGGGCCTCACAGTTCCTTTTCTCCTTTTTCTTTCTTTTTTTTTCTTCATAGACCGGCACCCAGCCATCAGGCGGTACTGCAGGACAAGCAGAAGTGCCGTTTTGGTGAGTGACAGGCGTTAGCGCTTGGTCATCTCGTCAAAGCTGACGGCGTCCAGCCTGATCCTCAGGTGGCCGGAGCCGTTGCCGCGTTTCAGCAACCTCAGAATGTGAAGGAGCTCCGCAGTTTTCTTGGGTTTTGCTCATGTTTTCGACGCTTCAACCCTCGTTTTGCAGATGTCGCCTACCCGCTCATGTGCCTTACTACATAAAGACAATCCATTCCAGTGGACATTTGAATGCGACTCATTCTTTCCGCCAACTGAAGTTCCTCCTAACATTACATCCTATGTTACGGCATTCCAACCCTTCTGCTCCAACTTCAGAGCACACGGACGCAAGTGGCATAGGCCTGTGCTGTCCTCGTTCAGCGCTATGACGACAGCGAACATGTGATTGCTTACGCCAGTCGGACTCTATGCAAGAGTGAACGGAACTGCACCATCACCGAGCAGGAATGTCTCGCGGTTGTTTTCGCCGTCCGGCGGTTTCGCTGCTACCTGTACGGAGAGCCTTTAGTAGCAGTAACCAATCACCATTCCCTATGCTGGCTACTCAATCTCCGTGATCCGTCTAGTCGCCTAGCCCGCTGGGCACTTCGCTTGCAAGAATACGACTACAGCATTTCGTTCAAAAGTGGCTGACGACACGCAGATGGAGACTGCCTCTCCCAGTTGCCACTTGCCACGACGGAATGCGACGCGGACAACTTTAATCATTACGTCGCTGCTTTATCTCAGAAATTTCCAGATACTCATACCTTTCGAACAGAGGAACACACCGACCAGCATCTGGAGTCGTTCTTAACTGCTGCTCAGGACTCAACCTCGAACAGCCAGTTTTGCCTATGTGATGGCCTGCTATACAAGAAAGTTTACTCGGACACTGGCCTTCGGCTCCTGTTGGTAATACCTGGAATCCTCCGTCTTTCTGTTTTACGCGTCATGCGTGATGATCCAGCTTCGGGACACCTGGGATCTTCGAGAACTTTGTACTGCACTCAGGAGCGATTCTACTGGCCACGGATGCGCCACACCAATGACCAGTATGTTGCAAGCTGTCCTCAGTACCAGAGTCGCAAAGGTCCTACTGGTGTTGCACCAGGAATGTGGTGCCACCCAAGGCTCCTTTTGAGAAAGTTGGAGTGGACCTTTTGGGTCCTTTTCCAGAGCCGCATGGAGGCAATCATTGGATTGTTGTATGTGTGGACCATCTTACTCGCTACTGTGAGACGGCCGCTCTTCCCGCAGCTACAGCATACCAAGTTTCCCTGTTTAAGCTGCGTTCAGTCATCTTGCGACATGGTCCCCTGAGAGTTGTTATAAGTGACAGAAGTCGTCAGTTTACTGCCGAGGTAATTGAAGAACTCCGTTTATGTGCATCTCATTTCAGACATTGGACCCCTTACCACCCTCAGACAAATGGTTTAACTGAACGCACCAATAGAACTCCCACGAATATGCTTGCCCCCCCCCCTCCCAATGTATGTCGCATCGGACCATAAAAATGAAGACTGTGTTCGTCCGTTCATAACATACGCCTTCAGCGCTACCAGGCATGAGACCACAGGATACAGTCCATTCTTCCTCCTGTTCGCCCGCTCCCCTCGACAAACCCTCTACACCATCCTCCCATTTTCCACTCAAGACGACCCGTGATTAGCCAAAACTCTTTGCTTGGCTGAAGAAGCACGGCGAATAGCCCGACTGAGGACTTAGACGTCACAAGAGCGATCGAAAGCTCGCTATGATGACCACCATCGCCAGATCATCTACTTCCCCAGTGACCTAGTCTGGCTTTGGAAACCAATGAGAAAGCGCAGCTTACACCAGAAAATGCTGGCACGCTACACTGGTCCACGTGATCTTAGAACGACTCGACGAACTTGACTACCGAATTGCACGTCTTACGGCCAGTGGACGACGTTCGGCAAAAACTGAGGTGACACATCGGCCGTTTGAAGAAGTGCCACTTTCGTGACAACACCTGACTTGCCGGTGGGCTTCGTTTGCAAAAGGAGGCAAGTGTTACAGACCAGATGAATAATGAATATGAGGAACTCGGGAGTAGGTGGACGAAGAAGAGAGAGTGAGTGGAAGAGTCGCCTGTTTTGGGTGCATCGTTCCTTGGTCTCAGAAACGTTGCGTTACGTAGAGACGTCAAGAGTATTACGTCGTCTGTAAGCCAGGCGGAATGTTTGTAGGAACTTTGACTGATGAAGTGGAAACACTATCCCTGCTCCTTGTTCACATGCAGCTGTTTGCTTGCCATCAGCTGTCTGGTGCGCCAATGATAGATTATTTTGTCCTGATGAAGTCTCCAACCTCAAGATATTTTCACCTGCTCAAAGTGCAGTCGGAGACCTATTCCCCAGCTATTTTACCCGTATGACCGGAGCACAAAATTGGGAAGGTGTGTACCTGGTGCTTCACGAGTGAGAATCAAGTAGCATCAATGGCAATACTGCTCCTGCTTCATGCAAGGCGGGTGCTCAATAATTTAACCACTGGAATCCACCAGCCTGCTTCATGACTCTTCGCAAATTCAGCCTGGACTCGGAGAGAAATTGTCTTGCACGATATGATCCCCAATACTTGACTGCAGGCAATGCCTGAGACATCACCTGTCCAGTGGGTCCCCAGTGAACATGGTAAACGCAAGAACATTGGTGGGAAAGTAAACAGAATACAAAACATCAGGAAACCTAACAAAGGAAATGCAACCACATCTCACTGGAGACAGTTGGTAATAGATACTGAATAAGAGGGCTCCTCAAATGCTACTTGCGTTGTAATGCAAGAAATCTGTAGAGGTGGCCTTTACGAGTATTCGAGTTCAATTAAAGGCTTTGTGTGGAGCCTATCCTTTACCAATAAATTCTAAAAAGTGCTCCGGGCAACACTTGAAGCCGACTTGGGCAGCACATGCAAACCTCGTCAATAATGTCAGTGGGCCCTTAACGTCACTGGCAGTACCTCATCTGGGAGATAACTGGCAACTAGCGCTTGGGTCATGTCTGCCACCTCTTCACTGCTCAAACGCCAATTACTCCCAGCTTCCCACGCTATGTGCCCCTTTTTCTTCCTCGCTTTTTGGCACATCACAAATGGTTGCACGAAGGAAAGCCTTGCACGACAAAAGCACCTTTCCAACAACTGACTTCAGAAATCTCACCGTGGGTCAACATGGTCATGAAGAAAAGCTTCTTCAACCATCGTTAAAAGTTCAGCACCCAGTTTCACAACCACCATAGCGCAGCCAGCTTTAAAATAAATATGTCTCGGAGTGTAGTGCTACGAAATGCTAAATGTAGCCAATGACTGGCTGTAAAAAACGATGTTTGGAGGTTACACATCAGACAAGCTGTGCTTTTTTTGCAAAATGGGAAGCCCTCAAATATCTCTCCTTGGCTGGAACCTAGCCTCGAAGGAAAGCTTTCTTGGACTTCTTGCACAGAAAAAGGATATTTCGTTGCATAACAGGCCAGTCAGGTGGCACAGGACGTGTCTAGTTTGGACTGAAAGGCACATGCAAACTTCTTGCATACTGATGATAGCACAAGATGATCAGTTCAGTCTGGAAGCTCAACGGTGAGCCAATGAGATTGATCACTCACTTTAGTGCCACAGTACAGAGAGCCAGCAATGAAAAACAGTGAGGTTTCAGACAAACACTGCAGAGCTGTCATAAAAGGAAATATTTTCAGTGTAAAGAAGTTTATTATACCAGCTCTGAAACACCACTGGAAAAATGATAACAGTTCATGAATGAAACTGCATCTGGATATAAGCAACAGACACCACGATTATCAACAGTCAGCAACACACATCCCCACTGCTGGCATGACATACGTCCAGCTACCTAGATCTCCTGCACACCATACGAAATCAGGCGGAGCACAGCAATGCAATCTCTAAAATACATGAAGCACTCTTCAAAACTCGAATTCTTCATCTGATGTTGAAAACCGCAACACTTCTAAAGGAAACTGCGGATCAACAACGTCCAACCAATGGCACAGGCCCTGCTACACCTACGAAACAAAGGGGATGCAGAAACTGAACAAGTGCGCCACCCGATGTCACAGAACCAGTGCGAGGACTTGGGTGTAGCTTATTGTAGCCATTCCCAACAGCAGTGATAGTCTCCGGCTCTGCATGAACTTGAGGCAAGCCAACAAAGCCACCTGAAGATCGATACCCAATGCCAATGGTTCAAACAACAGGACCTAATTCTGTGGTATCATCAGCAGGAACTTTGAACAAGCTTCCTGGGGCATAACCTTCACCAGATATTGTAGACAACAGAGGCTCAAATGTTTGTGGGAGTACTCCATGCAACACGAAGGCAGGCAAGTGGTCAAGTAGTGAGAAGAAGCAAGTAATGTTTCAGAAAACATTACTGCATATAGCAAGGATATGTCACAAGCTACCTCACATATAGAGCGAAGTTATGGGATCTCTTGCCTCACATATAGAGCGGAACTAGCGGGAGAGCATGCTTCGACAAGACGCTCTGGGGCAGCGACGGGCAAGAGCACATCCTTGCTGGTCGGGCCGCAGTACAACCAGAAGAGAGTATAAAATGGCAGACCGGAGTATGCTGCAGCAGTGTGCCCTGGGAAGATTCAGTCGTCTGGGCCTCTCTCGTGGCTGCTTGCTCCAGGAAAGTGTCTTGTTTTTTTCACCAACTTGTCGTCCCCTCTCCCGGTACGGCCGCCGCTACCGACCAACTCTGCAACTATGATACCTCATTAGATAAGAAGGCTGTGGGAATCCCTTTTGCTACAGGCTTTCGGTTAATTGAATATTCTTTTCGCCTTTGTTTAAACCTTCATCTGGCTTAGTATTTTAAGCTGTGTTTTTGTGTAACTCTCGCCCTTACTATCTCTGGAATTCTTGCTTTGTTATTTTATAGTCTTCTTTATCGCAGTGTTTGTTCATTGTCGGTTTTTTTTCTTGTCATTTACAGAGTCGTTTTTTATTACTATCATGTCCTGGCGTTTTATTTCTTTTATGCAGTGTAATTTGGACTACTACCTATAAATGTTCCCATTGTGTGTTGAAAAAAGTGATGCATAAATTTATTCCTTGATCACACACCAACACATGCACTTCACTGGTTAATTGGCCTAACTTAACTGTGTTCTCAAACCTCATAGAGGGACGACGGGTAACCGTAAAGGGAATACCGCGCCTCTGTTAATCGTTAAGGCGGGGTTTGTGACAATATAGAATAGACCAAAACTGCAGAAAAGGTATTACATATGCTAAAATATTACAAACATTACAAAAAGGTCAATGAGCTGCAAGGGTTCATCGGATTTGCCAACTTTAATAAGAATTCGTGGCACAGCCTGCATACTCTAATGCAGTGAAAAAATTGCTCCCCCCCCCCTCAAAAGTAATTGCACGAGTGCACTCAATTCTGCTTAGGTGCAGTAGTGTGAAAGCATTGCAAATTATGTCGCACTGCTTAAATTGGTCCGACATTACGCTAGCAAACCTTGGCCGCACTCGTCCAGATGGCGTATGTGTATGCCATATTTCAGTTCAGTTCAGGCGTTCAGTCGTGTCCGACTCTTCGTGACCCTATGGACCATGTCACGCCACGCTTTCCGGTCTCTCACTATCTTCTACCTAGGTTAAATGAAGGAGTGGTGCAGATGGAACTTCGTGAAGATGACAATGCTCGCCGCACAGCTGAACAGAATGTTGTAGTTTGAACTTGATGAAAAGAACGATGCTTACTGCACAGAATGAGAGTGTGTTGCAAAGTGCATTGCTCGTATCGTAGACGGGGAATGCCTCAGCCCACACAACCAAAGCAGAAGCCAGTGGAGGCCGCTGGGAACCGTCAAAGCCGACAGCCCACCATCACACACCCACGTAGCTGGTCGGAATGCTCTGCCCCAAGGCAGGTGACCTCTTCCCCTTGTATAAGTGCTCCCTTCTTCTTCTCTCCTTGCAAATTTCATCGTGGTCTTTTTGTGTAAAGCTGCAAATGTTTCAGTTATGTCCCGTCTTCCTGGTGCTCTGTTCTATATTGCCTTTTGTTTTCTTTTCACTATCCTGCATAGATGAATAAAATGTAAACACCAACGCTGGAAAAAGCGACCATGAAAAGAAGTCACAGAAGAGGAGATATGCAGATAGAAAAGCGACAGATAAAACTACAAACATATTCACAAATCTCAACGAAACAAGATAACATGCCAAGCTGTCGACAAAGTTCAGGCCCCAGGCTCCAGAAATTGCAAGAGAACAAGTTAAAAGCATCCTTATCAACAGTGTCAAATGAATGAATTATGAAAGAAGCTCCTCGCTCTATAAAATGCCAGAGGGATAAATATTAGAACAGGCAATGACAAGGTCTCCCCGCCCGACTAAGTGATTCCTGCGGTACAGGCCTCAAAATGAGAAGCAGTGGCTACCGTAGCTGGCAGAATTCGCGTACATATATTCACTGTGAAAGATACAGCTGATAATCAAGGAATAGGGGATTATGTCCAGGCATGACAGCTGGTGATAGCCGAGACAGCTAAAGTAAGGCTTTTAGAGCATTCGCTCTACTCCTCCCATGCACAAACCTCAAAGGGAATGCAATGTTGACTATGAACTCTCACGCTGTGCAGCAAACAATGTCATCTTTATAGCTCAGACATGAGAGCACTATGCTATCGCCACAACCTATCACACCTCGTAGTAAAACTAAAACACACTCTCGCACTGTACAGTAAACATTGATTCCATCAAATTCTAACTGCAAGACATTTTCGTGCACTACAATGATCATCGTCTTAATGTTTCATCTACTCCTTCTCCTTCATTAAACTTACGGAAATACACCATGCACATACGCCACCTCACTAAAGACAGAGGCTGCAACCGTGCCAGATAGCCTGCCGAGACCACTGAACAAAGAGAAGCCAGACTAGCCCATTGCCAAAAAGCTGAGCAAGAGTGCAAGCGAGCCAAGATCGAAGCGGTAGCAGCAACTGTGACTGCAACCAATGGCTAACGCGTCCTTGAACCAAATTTCATAACTTTTTGAAAATATGCAGTGCTGCCCCTACACTTTGGAAAACACACCTCAAAGGGACCAGCTATTACTGCAGCTTGGAAATAAGAAATGTGACACTCTGCAAGCATATTAGACTGTAAATAAATTCAAATTAATAATTCAGATCAGCAAATGCAGGAACTAAAGTCGTAGTTTGATCTGTGCTTCACCTGTATTACTCCACTGCTGGAATGGATGTATTCTGCGATCTGTTGTCCTGTATTCATGACTAGGAGTATCAATAAACAAACCTTCAAGCACTAATTTCATTGAGTCAGTCATGAGCACTCACACACTCGGTATCAATCAAAGCACAGAATGCTTGTGCTGCCTCGGCACAAGCATTCTATGTTTTTATTTTAATTTTTTTCCTATAAAATTCCATTCCAAATAAATGAATGTTTATGGTAGATGCTTGGAAGCATGTGCCCGAGCAGACTTGGCGATGCTTAGCATTGTCCTCCATTCTGACTTGTTTTTGGATGTGTATATTTTTTTTTATACGAATTGAACTTTCTCCCCAGGTTTGATTTTTCACTAGCTAACAGTTCTACACCTTTCTTGCTAACACATCTACAACTTCTGGCACTTTAGAGAAATGCGATGCCTGTTCTTAAACAGTGCCACAAAACAGACACTCGACAAAGTGCATAACTTGGCGTTCGTAAAATAGCACTCTCTATTTTTCCACCTTAAAAGTACCGCATTTCCATGCACCACTCGAGGCAGTGCGCCTGGCACACGTGATAAAGTTTAGAAGCCAGCATGCAGTGAAGCGAAAATCACCTGAGATTAAAGGAAGGGTGCCTGAATCCCATGTAGCTCGCCGACGGAAATTGACGACGAACCCGGTAAACGACGCAGGCTGGCAGCACCACCCTGTTGCCTTCGCCCAGCCTGCCCCAAATCCACTTGGTAAAGAAGCGGTAGGCTATGAATCGGTGCTGCCTGAAAATACCACGCTTTAAAGTAAACGGATCATACACACACAAGAAAAAATAAAAAATGAATAACAATGCGAATCTGTGACCCGACGCTTCCGCACTACCTACTTGTTCACATCTCCGTCTCCATCGATATTCGCCCCCTCCTCCTCTAGTGCAATGTGCACAGCCCGAAGAACTTCGGGCGTTAGGCACACGCTTTGGAACGCTGGGTGGCTCGTAATGCAGCCGCCGTCCTGCTGGCGCACCACCAGCACCTCCGGCATGCTGCGGCAGCACACATCTTCTTCAGGTGTGGGCATGCGTTCGCAGCGGCCGCAGCGGCACCTGCGCATAAGTAAAATGTGAAAAGGCCCCGAAGCAAACACGAAACAACATTTCGTGAAATAAGAAAGTTGTAATAACTTATGCGCAGAGGCGCGCGCGCCACGGAACGCACCATGGTAGGCCGTCGTCTCCGTCGCCAGCGGGTGGTTCAGAAGGGCCAGTCGATGGCGTGCTGCTGTCACTGCTGTCGTCGCTGTCTAGCGGATTACGAAACGGTGTGTAATCGTATGGATGGAAGTCCAGCTCGGCGGCGGATTCACGCAGCGAAGCTTCCAGCTCGGGATCCATGCGATCCATGGCGACCGACACGCGAACCGCAAACTCGAAGGGGAAGAAATCGGAGCACCACCGGAAGTAAACAAACCGAGAGTCGGTGGCGTCACTTCGTGACGCTTATGGGCGGGGCGTCGGCCCAGACATTTTCTCTTTTTTTGGCCGGCGCATCGGCGTGTATGAGTTGAGGGTAACAGCGACGGGAGAGGAGGAGCGTCATTTTTAATATGGAATATCTGCGTTATTAAAGATGTTAACCTAAAATTTTTTTGCGCTTTGCTGAATAGTGAAGGGCGCCGACCGCTCGTGCGCCTTTCTTAAGCACGGCTTCAAGCTTTTCATGGGCCCTTTAAGGTACGATAGCTCTTTATCAGATAGACACACAGATGGAGGGCTGACAGTTTTGGCCTTCCTTATTTAAACACAGGGCTTCGACAATTTGCCTTTCTGATTGAGCCTTATTTGTTGCCAGTACACGCGTGTTCTGAAGGACTGGTGTGCAGGGTACGGGCTTTGGGTCACCGGGATGTTTTTTGATGAGGCACCGCTTGCAGTGACCAGCGAGATTCCCCCAGTGGATATAGATCCCGCGGTCAAACGATGCTCTCTCAGCCTTTCATTTAAGCATCGACCTGACTGTCCAGTATAAACCTTGCCACAAGTGAGCGGGATTTCGTACATGACACCGACTTTGCGAGGGACGAACTGCGTTTGGCGCTTTTTAGCACAAATCGGGTGTCTTGCCGCACCGTTGAGAAGAGGGAACAGCCGCACAAGCTTTCTGGGGGCAGTCAATACAAGATGGGCGCCGCACTTTTTTGCCAACTTTTTTTAAACGGCGCGACACGTTGTGCCCATAGGGCATAACCACAAGTCGAGTTCGCCGATTAGGATCTTCACGGTCTTGTCGCCGTCCAATTCTAACTTCTTTCAGTAGCTTTTCAGCCACAGATGTCATGGTTTTGTTAGGAAACCCAGCGTTCTTTAGGCGAAGGTTTTGCAACACCACGCTTTCAGGGATGCAACGTTGACAAGACTTGATGAGAGCAGCGCGGATGTCCTTTATGGCGATACCTCTCTTAATCAGCTTAGAATGCGCTGACTGGTAGTTAGGAATTTTTTTTGTCCTCGGCTGATACAACCAGCCAACACGTGCCCTTTTCAAATCTTATGCATATGTCAAGGAACTGCAACCTATCGTCACTTGGCATTTCCGTTGTGAAGGTTAAACCCTGGCTACTGGAGTCGAACACATCAAGCACATTTCCCACCATATCTTCTTGCGAGGGGGGATACGCAGAGATCTAGATCTTGCACTTGCATAGGGGAGCTAGAATTAGATATCCCCCACCACACAAAGCCCTAACAAAGGAGGAAGCGACCGGCTGGCGCAGATTACAGACCAACTCCTTTCCTAACCTACACATACTTAATAAAATGTTCCCGACACAATACAGAGCCACCTGCCCTTGGTGCGATGCCACACCTACACTTTATCATATCACGTGGGAATGCGAACGCAACAAAGCATTCCACCAACACGAAGACCCGAGTGCGGAGCAATGGTAGAGTCGGCTCACCAGCGGCGAGCTCGCGACCCAAAGGGCCTTAGTGCAGCACGCGACTGATGCAGCACGACTCAGTGGAGCCTTGGAATAGGGGTCCACCCTTTCTGACGAGAAGCCTCAAGTCGCCAGTGCCAGAGAAGACGACGGAGACTTCACAACCGCGAAACCCTTGAAACATCCAATAAAGTTTTCACTCACTGACTCACTCTATTATCAAACATTTCAAGATTCATTACCTCAAGATAGTCGTCAACATATCTAGAAATGCGTTTTACTTTGTCAGTGTTTATCCGCGCAATAATACGTTGGTCAAAAAGGGCTAAACAAATATATCACTAAGTGCTGGGACGATGTAGGAACGAATCCATATGCCGTCCTTCTGAACATATTCCGCACTTTCATGCTTAACAAGAGTCGATGAAAGATAAAACGATACAAGGTTTAAAAAGCTATCTATTTACATCCCAATATCATTCCAGAATGCAACTGGAGTGCCATTTTCAATGCGGTCGCGCAAAGAAGCCATGATATGTCCTTGTGGTACAGAATAAAAAAGGTCTTTTATGTCTACGGAAAAAGCAAAATTGAACTGCAAAGATTCTTTGTGAGTCTTAAGATAATTTACTAGCGCATTGGAGTTAGAAATCAAAAAAGGGTCCTTCACTTTCAGGAGACTTAATTTCGCTTGCAAGAATCTAGAAAGAACGCCTTGCCATGATCCCCTTTCTGCGACAATTGTCCTCAGCGGTACATCATCTTATGCGTTTTCGAGGTGAAGAAAACGCCGAGTGCCGTTTCCTTGCTGTCCCCAATCTTCTTGCCCAAGTTTTCCGATCCCATCTCTCTACACAACCTTAACGCCTGTCTTTTTGCTTTGTGGCTCGTCATAGTCGGGGTAATGTAAATTTTTAGTTATTGCCCAATTTATCTTTCCTTCGTACAGATTGTTTACATGAACATAAAACCACCTTCCTTATCTGCTACTAGTAGCTTAAGATTGTTCGTGCGTAGGTATTGAACAGCATCTTGACGCGGCCACTCACACTGTTTTCAGTTATTTTCTTCTTCAGAAGACATTCGACGCCTTCGGAAATGTACCTTCTCTTGTCTTCTTCGTCGGCTTTACATGAAATCCTTTTTACAACGGACAGTAGCTCCACCGAAGTCATCCTGGGCTCTGTACAGAACTTGGGGCCGAAGCTGAGCACCTTTTCCACTTCCTTGGGTACTGACGTGTCGAGGCATAAAACCTGGCCTTGCTTTCATGAATTCTGTTGTTTTGTCCTATTCCACTCGCACAGTTGGGAAGCACTTGTGGCCCACAGGTACTCCCAAACCCCGTACCCTGCACACCAATCCTTCAGAACACGCGTGTACTGGCAACAAATAAGGCTTAGTCAGAAAGGGAAATTGTCGAAGCCCTGTGTAGAAATAAGGAAAGCCAAAACTGTGTCAGTACTCCATCTCTGTATCTATCTGATAAAGAGCTATCGTACCTTAAATGTGGCACCCTCACTACGCACGTGTGATGTTCAATTTGAGATCGTATATATGACATGTTGCTTCAATAAACGACAGTTGAAGACTAGCGTCCGTCCTGTTCTTAAGTGTTCCTCCTTCGTCTAATGTCCTCTGTGTGTTAATGAAGCGCTAAAAAATATGATTTCAAATGCTTTCCAATTCGCCCAAGTTTCCGCCTTAATAAGAAATCTAATGGGCAAGACACTACCTCGACTGCTATGAGTGCACAGAACAAAGAGCAAGCCTCCCATTGCGCAGCAAGCACCACTTACGATAAGTGATCCTATTACGTCGTCGATGTCGATGTTATATTTCTCCAATGTTCCCTGTGAAAGGCGAGAAAAACATCATGTGATTAATGGAGAGCTCGTTATTTATTTCGTCCTCCGAAATTCCAGAAAGATTGAGTTCGGTATTTCATAATACATTTGCACTGAATGTAACAAAAAGCAAGAATTTTTGTTAAACACGAAAGGAGCATCACGACGTAGAGTGTAGATTCGATAGCACAAAAGCAATGCAAATAAAGACCTAATGCCACAGTAATAGAAAATGAAAGATGGTCAAACGCGACGAAGTGAATGGAAAGTGAAGACCAAACAAAACAACTAGAATATTATTTAGCGAAATGAAAAAACAAAAACAAAATTGTCGGCGAAAGTAATTGGGTCAACTGGTAACAGGTTCCAATGAAGACACAATTTTTGGTGCAAATTAATTCGCATATGTCATTGCGTTTTGGCGAGGTAAGCATCGTTGTATGCTGAATACACCGCCATGTTGCAGCAGGCAATTCTGCCTGCGAAAGTCATGATATAATTTGTTCGTTATAGTAAAATCTCTAATGAAATAGGCACATATGAAAAATCTTACGACGAACAACAACAAATAATTGTATACACAATGATACGTGTCAGTGGCTCCTGCAGAGTGATACTGCTAATTGGAAATGCATCGAACTCCCGGGTTTTGCACTCAGAGCACGCTGTGAAACGATACATGGTCGCATTCTAATATGGAACAGGCATATTCAAGATTGCGTCAGGCATGCGTAACTTATAAATATTATTTAGTAGCCGCAATACAAGCAAGTGTATTTGTTTATCATGTCAACGCGTGATTTTATTATGTAACTCTTTTGGGTCTCTCAAATAGTTTATTTATATTGCGCACTTTAAGGTACTGTGCAGCTACATCCCAGTGATCCTTAGAATATTGAATAAGGATAGGGTACTTGGTTGCCG
This sequence comes from Amblyomma maculatum, assembly GCF_055883805.1. Classification (NCBI taxonomy): domain Eukaryota; kingdom Metazoa; phylum Arthropoda; class Arachnida; order Ixodida; family Ixodidae; genus Amblyomma; species Amblyomma maculatum. The sequence continues at coordinate 119,559,068 of NC_139353.1, forward strand.
AACTTTTTATGTTACATTTCGCCATGCTCAGTTTCTTTTTTGGTGAATGCCACCAAGTGGGACATTGTATTACATAGTTTTACTTAACGTAATACAGGTATGCGCATATCTAACAGGGTATATTACGCAACCATCGGTAAAAAGAGAGGTTAAACTACAAATATTGAGGATTATCCTTACAAAAATGTCTATGATCACTTTATGCAATGTCTTTAGACAATATGATCATAGAAGCTATCGACCATCAAAAGAAAGTCTTTAGAACACGTATGATCTATGTATGACCTCCCTTCCGACAATTGGCCACTGTGATTGAATAGAATGTATTTACATAGAACTTATTTATACCTCCTATGATTAGCCTATTGATAGCGTATATGAACACTGTAACGACTGTGTTCCGATAATTGGCCACCGTTATTTTAAAGAATCTTGTTCATACAAAGTATTAATATCTTGTGTTATGCTAACTATATTTCAAGTGTCCAATAATAATGTGTACTTTACTCACTGTTCACATGCGTGTAATATTTCGTGAAAAGTGAGAGTAGTGAAAGAAACAGATGCAAATTCATACCTTCATTTATTGCACAAACCCTTGACACAGAAACACTTGGTTTCCGGTGGCAACGACATTGTGTGTTTGATGTAGCGGCCATATCAAATTTATCATGGTGTCACCTAGAAAAGAAATATACATGCTCAAAATTTCTCTGCCAATTTCACACACTTTGTGCTAGCATCACACACATCTCTCTTCACTCAGATGCCTCTTTTTCTTTAAAATATGCTAACAGGTTTCCAACCACTTTCTGTACAAACTATACTACAAAACACCCTCAGGAGATAGAGACTATTGCTGTGTTTAGTTGTATTCGTTTTGATCCTCTATATCATTCGACATTAGTTTATCACAATAGGGACCCAGGAAACAAAGGAGTGAAATTTACACGCCAGTATGCTTGGTCATCAGATAAACTCTCTCCTCTGCCATTTGCTACATCAAGCAAATACACATGTTGAACAAAACTTGAAGTTGGGCTAGATGGTGCATTGTAACTTGACTGAAGATAAAGCGCACGGGAAGACACACACAAGAGAAGAAGACACAGGACACGCGCTAACTCACATCTGGTTTATTTGCAGCAATAACAGCAAATATATGCTGAAAAGGGGTCATGCGCAGTACATAACAATCACATAAAGACAGAGAAAAAATATAAGGAATATTACAAAACATGATCAAGGAATATCACAAAACCCGACCAAGAACACTGATCTCTGCCTTCCAGAGCCGCACCGACTGACACACCTATCTCCCCTTTTCCCGATATGGCATGCCTCCAAAAGCTCACGCGCTGTCTTATCACGGCCTCTGCCCAGAATCTTAATGTCAGCCAGTCGCGGCTCGCACGCAGTGCAGTTCGCGCAATGCGCTGCCAAATTTGTCCCTCCACTCCTTAAAGCCCGCAAATGATCCCCTGCTCGATCATTAATACAGCGACCGGTCTGGCCAATGTAGGCCTTCCCACAGGTCAGCGGGATCTCATATACGACCCCCATGAAGCAGTCGACAAACCGCTTAGAATGTTTTTTCTCACAACCGCTCGATTTTCCAACACGCGAAATGCGTGAGCAAAGCTCCGCCATCTTCTTCGGAGCGGAGAACACCACCGGCACGCCATGCCTGTTCGCCACTTTCTTCACGTGGTGCGCAACCTTATGCATATACGGTACCACAACAGGTTTGGCCGTATTTCTCACCGGAGCAGTTTTCTTCCCAAACATGGCTCGCTTGGTTTTGGGAAGAAAACTGCTCCGGTGAGAAATACGGCCAAACCTGTTGTGGTACCGTATATGCATAAGGTTGCGCACCACGTGAAGAAAGTGGCGAACAGACATGGCATGCCGGTGGTGTTCTCCGCTCTGAAGAAGATGGCGGAGCTTTGCTCACACATTTCGCGTGTAGGAAAACCGAGCGGTTGTGAGAAAAAACATTCTAAGCGGTTTTTCGACTGCTGCATGGGGGTCGTATATGAGATCCCGCTGACCTGTGGGAAGGCCTACATTGGCCAGACCGGGCGCTGTATTAATGATCGAGCAGGGGATCATTTGCGGGCTTTAAGGAGTGGAGGGACAAATTTGGCAACGCATTGCGCGAACTGCACTGCGTGCGAGCCGCGACTGGCTGGCATTAAGATTCTGGGAGAGGCCGTGATAAGACAGCGCGTGAGCTTTTGGAGGCATTCCATATCGGGAAAAGGGAGATAGGTGTGTCAGCGATATGTCGGTGCGGCTCTGGAAGACAGAGATCAGTTTTTTTGATCGGGTTTTGTGATATTCCTTGATCATGTTTTGTAATATTCCTTATATTTTTTCTCTGTCTTTATGTGATTGTTATGTACTGTGCAAATAAACCAGATGTGAGTTAGCGTGTGTCCTCTGTCTTCTTCTCTTGTGTGTGTCTTCCCGTGCGCTTTATCTTCAGTCAAGTTACACATGTTGAGCGGCAACGTATCAGTACGTATACATACATTTTGGTGCATGCTACCAGCAAGTGACGCCACTATGGCTGTTTGCTCCCATTTTTCCTGAGTGATGCCTATGTTAGCCATAGCAGATAACACACACACCTAAGTAATTACTGAAGGAGACCAGCTACACCAAGCACCTAGGTGAATACAAAAGCAATAATAGGGAATGATGAAGTATATTATAGTTACCCTACAATATGCAGTCACACATACTTTTTGCTACATATGCAGGTAACAAGTCTCAATAGTGTATTCCCAGACAGTACGAAAATAAGAAAGTGCCACTCATGCCCATCTTTTCCTTTCAAGAGCTTGTCACCAAGGTAAAATCTTTATGACATATGAAAGCAAAATTTAGAATACCTTTCTTTTATAAGAAGTCCACATGGATGCTGAGGAAACTACGCTGCTATGTCCCACTGCTACTTGTCCCGGAAGTCAGGTTGCCTTGTTACTTGTCGGCACAGACCACGGCAACAGGGTGTCTCCAGATATGGTCGAATGAAGCAACAAGAGGACTGCATATACATATGAGAACACTAGTCAGAACAGCACGAATGAAGATTTTTTGAATAATAAAGGAAAAGTCAAATGCACAAGTAAAAGAAACATAGGAGGAGTATTTCATATGGTTGCTGAGTGACAGTATGAAAAGCCCAGAATTTGAAACGCAATGCTCCACTGAGGAAAATTACATAATCAAAAAATACATAAATACATAATAATCTAGGTAATCTCGGGAATAGTGGCAAGTCTTATGTAGGCACTATCTTTTGGAAATACGTGGAAAGACAAGTCAGATGGGGTGGTAAAAAATGACAGGTTTGGTTTATGTGATCTAACATCTCAAAGCAACCCAGGCTATGAGAGATGCTGTGGGGGAGGACTTCAGAGCGTTCGATGAGCTGGGGCTCTTTAGCGTGCACTGACATCGCACAGGACATGAATGCCTTTTTGCTTCCATTTTGGGCTTACTGCTGAACTGGTCGTACTCAAAATAGGTTGGCGCTACTTTTATTTAAATTTAGACAAAGTCCTTTTGAGGATACAAGACTTGCATGTGTCCCAGACACACTCAGGGAGACATGCTAGCCCTGTAAAAAGGCTTAAAACGTGGAGAGCTTGTCTCATTAAAACCCACCCGGCCCCGCATTATCACCTTTTAGTACCTAGTATTGCCTGCTTTGGCTCGTCAATAGTAGGCTACCGACAATAGGAGCTAAATTATTTCATCCTTAAAAAATCATGCAGCTTACTCCTGGAATATGCAGTCACACATAATTTTTGCTACATATGCAGTTAACAAGTCGTAATAGTGTATTCCCGAGAGTAAGAAATCAAGAAAGTGCCATTCATGTCCATCCTTTCCTTCAAGAGCTTGTCACCAAGGTAAAATCTTGATCACATATGAAAGTCAAATATAGAAGAAATACCTGTCTTTCATAAGAAATCCACATGGATGCTCAAGAAACCATGCAGCTACGTCCCACTGCTACTTGTCCCGGAAGTCAGGTTGCCTAGTTTTTACTTGTCGGCACAGACCACGGCAACAGGGAGCCTCCAGATATGGCTCAATGAAGCATCAAGAGGACTGCATATGCATACGAGAACACTAGTCAGAACAGCAGGAATAAAGTTATTTTGAATAATAAAAAAAGGAAAAGTCAAATGCACAAGTAACAGAAACAAGGAATACTTCATATGTTGCTAAGTAACAGCATAAAAACAGCACAGAATTAGAAATACAATGCTCCACAGAGGCAAACTACAGTAAAATGCTTGTGCACAAAATTCTCTTCTAGAGTGGAAGATTCAGTGATATATGCAAGGGGTTACGTGTATCTATTGTGCATGCATACGGTACTATAGGAATACATTACTGTCTGGGAAGTCAACCTCCACACCACTAGGTATCAAACTACTTCAGAAGTTTCTGAAAGATTTCTATGCAATAACAGGAAGATCTTTCACTATCAAACACAGTTGCAAACAACACTAAAATCTAATGAGCCCATGTATGTTTCTCTTAAAAATGTGCGGACGAAGGAAATGTAGTTGCTGCTCCTTTTATTTATTTACTTGTAACTAATACTGCATCATTTCCAGCTATAGCTTGCGTGAACATAATGCAAACAAACAATAGAGGTGAGCAAGCTTATCTAAAGATTTAGAATGACTTTTTGTAATAAAATGAACAGAAATCATTTAACTAGCCATGTACAGGAGACAATGCATGTACTAAAGCAGAGCTGCACAGATTTAAGAGCCTTAAAAGCTCTAGCAAAACACCCTTCTTGTCACTGTTGCCTTTTCACAAACACTACAGGCTGGCCAAGAGCTAGTTTTGATACAATACCTCTAATTATCGCATTAAAACTGATCACTTTTTCAAATACATTGATAAACACAGGTACACATGGCTGAGCTTTCAAAACATCATCTGTTGGACAAAACCCTCATTATACTCTTGGATAGGTCTGATAATGAAGATCAGCATGGCGAACAGCCATTCGGCGCTTCCATGCGCTATGCAAGCTTAATAGCCTTATCATATCTTACAGAACACTGTTGTAATTTTCAACACTTGAGAACCAAATTCCATGGGGGTTTAAAAGGACATCTTTGAGCAAAGTTCACTGTAGGATATTGCCCCCAAAAAACCCAATCACAACAATCTATAAACACATGTTCGACAGCCTCAGACTTTCTGCACAAAATACAGTTCACACCCCATGGCAGAAAGATCTCTCTCTGCCATCTATGTTTATCCAGGCAGAACCCAAACATGCAATTTAAAAAAGAAGATTTTTAGCAGGCTGTAAAGGCATTCGTTTTAGATGTTAGGATTCATTATTATTTGATAAACACAAAAGGGCCGCCACACTGATACTTCCCTTCGTCTTGCAGCCCACCCCTTCTGTAACAAGCCCCCTCATGTTTGAAGAACTCAAAAACACACAAAACAATTAAACAAAAAATGTTCTCCAACAGATAAATATCAACATATTACTTTTGTTATTGCTAGTAACTATTTGGCTCTAGGGTTAACGATGCATTTATTTAGGTTGTGAATAAAATGAGTTCGGAAGTTAATTGCAAATCTTGGTGACTAGCAAGAAAGTACATATTTGCGTATATGTTGCTTTGAGCAAAGTAAATGTTCTCATTTAGTCACAGAAAAACAGAATACCACTTGAACGAACGTAACTTCGACGGTGTATTCAGTTGTACGAACTTTATTAAATCCCCCCACTGAAGCTCTATTGAACACTATGCAAACACACTTCATTTTAACAAACTTCAGTTATTGCTCATTTCAGTTCAACGAACATTTTCTGCGGTGCTATCCTGTGTCTTCAAGGTCATACTGAGCACTTAAAAAAGCGCAGTCCGCACTCTTTGTAGCATATTTTTATGTTAGGAACCACTCTTCATTATCGCGTGAAGAAAAGTGGCCGTTATTTAGCTTTAAAGTGAATTGGCTGTCTAAACTAGCTTGTGACCAGATGAATCCATAGCTGTCTTTGCACGCTTAAATAGCTGTACAGTCATAGCCAGTCAACGCCAGATCTTCAGCCCTACTAGGCCCTTTAGCTCCAAGAATTGCGAATGTGTGCATTTTGGTTAACCATGATCTGCTTGGAGAAAATGAGCCTTTTCTCCTCAGCAGGCCGTTGTGATAGGCAAGATTCTCAGGAGCTTGCACAGTAATCGAGTTCAAAACCACTGTAGTCCTTTCAAAAGTGCTGCAAGCAAAAGGTTACGCATTCTTCACTTGCAAATCAGCGCAATGACAAATAAATGGGCCCAGATAAGATTTGAACAACCTAAAAATCTGACAGATTTTCTCTTCTTGGGCTCCAAGATTACCTCGGAAGGAGACTGCAGCCATGAAATTAGGAGACGCCTGCTTCTGGGAAAGAGCAATGGTTAGCCTTGACCGCCTAGCAAACAGCAGAGACATTAGTCTGCCAACCAAGATCCGTATAACTCGTGCTATGGTCTTTCCAGTTGTGATGTATGGATGCGAGAGTTGGACTGTGAAAAAGTATGACCGCCGAAGAATTGACGCGTTTGAATTGTGGTGCTGGCGAAGACTCTTGAGAGTTCCTTGGACTGCCAGAAGATCAGATCAGTCGATATTATCGACCATAAACCCTGACTGCTCATTGGAGGGTCAAATTCTAAAGTTAAAGCTCAGCTACTTTGGTCATCTGATGAGAAGAGATGAGTCGCTGGAGAAAGATCTGATGTTGGGAAAGGTTGAGGGTCGCCGGAGAAGGGGTAGGCAGCAAACGCAATGGTTAGATGCCATCCTGGAGGCACTGCAGATGAAGTTATGTGATGTTAGGAAGATAGTGAGAGACCGGAAAGCGTGGCGTGACATTGTCCATAGGGTCATGAAGAGTCGGACACGACTGAACGACTGAATTGAATATTTCTTGAAGCTAATGGAAACAATCTTCCACGCATTTATTTCAGTCCAATAAACTTTCATTTCAACAAACTTTTTCCTAAGGTCCCTTGAACTTTGTTCAAGTGAAGCATCACTGTATGTGTACATATGCTGAGGCAGTCTAAATAAACAGTAACTGAATGTCAGCATAAACATGCACACATATGCACAGTGCAGTCAGCTATATTATGAAACTATGTCAATGAGCTATTAAAACACACGTTTACTCAATTTTGCCTCAACTAGAAATAGTAGGTACTACTGCAATAAAACAGCTAATTATATCTCCTGTTTGAAAGCTCTGAAGAGGCCACGAAAAATTTTCTTTAGTGCAGACTATGAGCAAGATTCACCAACACGTCAGTCTTGCGCTAAATACACAGCAAGAATCATATAACAATACCGAGCTGGTTTCAAGCTTTGCTTTAATGAAGCCTGTTACACATCCGCCCGTTATACTCTCAAAAGAAAACAATAAATGCAAGAAAGCATGAACCAGTAAAAATTTTACAGTTATAAAGCAAACACATGAATGCAAAAAACATCAGCATGTGATACCCACCATTTTCATGTCTCCTTTACAGGAAGGATGCTTCAGGGCAGGGCATCCATGGCTGATAGAATAAACTGCCTCAACAGATTCATGACGCTGTCTGCTTCATATTCAGGCAGCACTCCCTCGATGGCAGATGAAATCTGCTGCAAAAACAGTTTGACAATACAATTGCATCAGCTGGACTGCAAGCATTATTGCAAAACAAGCCGTAAACGCAGTAAAAGAAAGACTTCATTAAATCCATGCTTCGCAAATCCATAACATGCCATTACTTTCCCTATACTACTAAAGAAAAGCTGTCTCAGAAAATGAATTCCTAGCAGCTCTAGGTCACATGCCATAAGTTATCAAAAAACTCGATCCTATCATCTGTTTCAATTCTGACCCTCGTCAGCAATGTCAAACATTAATAAACGAAGAACTTCCATAGTTGAAATTCACTTTTCAAAATAGGCTGTTTCTCTGTGAAGCTTAAAGGTTCTTAGAAATTAAACAAAACAGAAGACTAAGTTTGAAAGCTCTAATCACTTACTTCACAGCCAATTGTTAATTTGACCCACATAACTTGCCACGCCTCCGTAAAAAAAAAAAGAAGAAAACCGTTGGGACTTAAATAAACAATACATACTGACCTACTGAGGATACAAATATAACTATTACTGTGTTGGAGTCTGCGAATTGTTATGAATAAAACGATATATCAACCTCCCCCCCCCCCCCCCCAATCTGTGCCTACTCGAAAGGAAAGCTTAAAATACAGTATAATTTTACGCGCAAATGTCGTTGCTTATGGACTATTCCTATCAACCTCGAATTTCCGGCTCTATGTGCAAATAGCTCAGCAAAGAAACCCTATAAATAAAAAAGATAGGTAGCGAGCGATCGCACACATCTGATGGAAGATAAAAATAGCGTCTACATCGCTTTCACGCAGTACAAGGCCTCTCTCAATATTTGAAGCTGACAGTTATGGCTGCGAGGCAAAGCGGTTGTTTACGTTTGAATAATTGGTAATAACTCCGCAAAAACAAACGCCTTAACTATCTGAACTTTGTTGCAAAATGATCGGAAAGAGGCCGCGGACCATCGAGGATCACTTTTTAGAACTTAACTAGGTGCTAAAAAGGCTAAACGATGAAAAATCTTCCTAGCAAATTGGTCGTGCTGTGTGCAGCAAATTAAAAAATGGGTAAACGCGTGTAAGTTAAAAACTGCTCAGTTCAGAAACATAAAATTTTCCGTGAGTATGCGCAAAAGGGTTTATAAAAAAGGAATGAAAATGTTTGTCAACTTACATTGAAGATTTCTGGCAGAAAGAAGTATTTTTTTCCGTGCTCGACGTCGCCAAACGCCGCCTCTCTGAGAAGTTTTTTTGCAGGTCGTCTTGCACGATCACGTGACACAATCACGTGACGCATGCCTCTATTTTTGCAGGAATTCTGAGAGCAATCACGTGACACATGGGTGCCATAGCCAAGCCGTAGTCTCGGCGTCCGCTCACGCGTGTATTGTGGAGTTCGCTTTTTGTTTGTTTGTTTTTTTAATCGCGCTGCCGCGCCAAGGTCGCCGCGCTGCTCAGACGAAAGGCGGGAAGCGTGGAATGCCGAGCGAGCGCCGGTTCTGTGCGTTCGCAATCTTTTGCTTTCGTTCTTTTTCTTCCGGTGGTTTTGTGGGGTGGCTGGTATTCGAGGCGACGCAGAGACTCGGAGTGGCGAGCCCGCTTCTTCACAGCGCGCTGCTTGGATCGTGTGTTTGCTTTCCTCATTGTAATGAAAACTTGAGTTCTGACCGTATGCGGGGCCACACATATTGAGTACCTGCGCATAAGTTATTTGCACACACGCCCGCTCACACACATGCAGGTTTACAGTGGCGGAAAAGATATAGCTCTCAAGACTGAGAGCATTATCCATTTATGCTAATTAAACACGAAAAACTGATTGCTGATTTGGTTACTTTTACTCGGAGACAGCTTCGTGAATATTTTGTGAAACTTTGAAGCCATCCTTTTCGCTGTATTGATGACATCACTGCGGTATTACCATGAAATTGCGCTGTTATTCGGTAAACACATATCTATTTTCCTTTTTTTTTACTTTTGATGCTGTTCATCTCTGTAATGCCTGCAATGTTTATGCCTGTAACGTGTTCCATGTAAACTCTCAAGCAGTGTGCAACTGCTTTCTCGCTGAGGAGCCCCCCCCCCCTCCCCCGTCCTCGGATTTAAAAATAAGGTTGATTGATTGAGTGATAATTTGATTGATTGATTGATTGAAGGGCGCGTAAATGTTAACGTAGCAGTCAAATCGCCAGCGCTACCTAACTGCCGATCCTTGGTTCGATCGGCAGCTACCAAACTTTAAAAAAATAAACTAAAGGAAGAAAGCGTGCAACGTCTGCTCTGTGATTTGCCGAGGGCAGCTCCAAGCCATCACAGGTTTGATACCATGCTGTCTACGTTGGCAAGCCTGCCCGCTTCTCCTTTCACACCTTCCGCAGTTCAAGGGGGAGGGGGGGGGGGTGAAGAATGCGTGCTTGCGTGCGTGCGTGCTGCTGTGTGCTTTGCTCGCCGGACGGCTAGACGCTCCCCCTCCTCCAGTTCGAAGGCGCGCGCCCCGATGGTCAAGCGCCTCCTTGCATCCTCCCCGCGCATTGGATTTGAGACGCCTTGCAACCACCCTCTCGAGAGGGTGGCGGCAGCTAGAACTAGCATAACGTTTTTAATGGATCACAACACACGGAAGGATGAATAAGTTCAGCTACAGCTGGTTCATATTCCGTGGTTCTGCATGTTAATTGCTGTTAATTGTGCCGTAAGGGCGCTTAATTTATGCACAGAGCAAGGTCAGTGCTGCGGATCGCAGGTTGCGCGGTGATATAGTTCACCAGGCTGAATGAGCGCGATGCGAAGGCAGAGAGAGAATATGCGTGTTTCTGCGGGCGCATTCTATGCTGTTATGTGTGCTAGTTCGCCCGCACCGCCCCCTTCTCTGCGCCGTCCCTCTTCCGCTCTCTTTTCTTACCATTAGCGCGCCTCCCTTCTCTACCCTTGCCCTTTGCACGCACCTCACCCAGACACCACCTCCAGCAAAAACGTAACAAACAAAAGTAGAACCTGTAGAGCACTCGCTCGGTTGACGCACATGCCCAAAGGCTGCTGTGTGGTCTCGGATAACCTCCGCGAGCGAAACATACGATGCGCGCGGTCAGGAACAGTATGGCCGCTGCCTTGCCGGGAGCTGTGGCGCAGAAGTGAATAAGACAATTGCTAACATATTGAGCGCGGCGCTAGAAAATGTCGGCGACGCGGACGCCGATTTGTTTCCATAAGTGGTGGGCAGGGGCGTAGCGTGAACAGTGGGGTGGCTCGACGGCGTCTGGGAGCACAGTTCTAATCCCGATCGTGTCGTTATAAAAGAAAAAAAAAGAAGAAGTTCATTTTTTTTTCTGGTGAAAGTTTTGTCCACGTCAGGGAAAAGCACTCTCCATTTTCCAGTAATTTCGGCGCGTGAAAAGAGAAGGGGGCGGAGGGGGGGGGGGGGGAGCTCGTTAGGTATTTTACTGAACCTGTGCATATACTCAATAGTTGTGTGTATACCATCAAATAATGCTAAAGTCCCGCCCATACAGCTTCTGGGCTACGTGGATCCGAGCGTCCAGGGCGTGCGCCTCTTGGAGAGCATCGCGCGATGTAACCCAACACCACACAGCGCACATTCGCCATCGTAAAGTTGGCGGCGCGGTGGCTGACGCCGTGCTGTCCGCGTTTACCTTCCATTTGTGATGTTTTAGTCTTTAATGGTGCGAGCGAGCTCGATAACAGGACTCAGTGCGTCCTCAACAAGAGCGGACGCTGACGAAGAAATGCGCGATGAAGAAAGAGTGAAATTGTAACCAGTTAAATTTTTCAAAATATAAACTTATACGTTTTTATCAATGATTCTTGCAAATTGGTCGTATCAATTGTCTTTTTCCATTTCTCTTTTAACAGATGTTACTCAGAATAAAAATAAAAAAAGTAATTCAAATATGATTTGCAATGAACAGCATGCACTCGGTCAGTTAATTGGGACTATATACTTTCGATCTGAACATTTTTTCTGACATGCCAAATTGTTTCAATATATTGCAATAGCTGTGTATGAGTGATATAACCAGACATAATTGTCGAGGGCGTTATACGGCATCGATAAAAAAAATTGCAAAAAAGGCCAAAAAAAGGAGTTAAAAAACTTTAGGAAGGTGTTTTGACCTCGAAACATAGCCCTGGTTACGCCCCTGCTGTATATTGACAGGCGTATATACAGAGAAGTATATTCGCCTAACAACTTGCTATGTACTAACTTTATATGAACTGATCTAAATACACAAAAGTAACCGTGTATGAACTTCGTATTTACACATCTCCATAGAGATTAAAAGTACGTACAATATTGATATAGTCAATAAGGTGTTAATACAAATTGTAAAGACTGTTGACGACCATTTTTGTAAGGGAAGTAATTAACATCGCCAACGAAACGTTATGCAGTGTTACGTTTCTCCACCGAGAAGTGGGACAGCTGACGCGACCACCGCATAGCAACAGGCAGAACCGCGAGCGGATCGGCCATTTCGACGCCGTTCATCGGCCGCGCAACGCTTCCTCCCGCCGACAAGTCTCAGCGTGTTCCTGCCACGCGCCAAATGTGTGTGCGTGCGTGTGTGTGCAAAAGCTGGCCAAGCCTGGAGCTCGAGGGAAAGTGCGTCGCCCTCTCCTGTCTGCAGGAGGTGGAGGAGATGAGGTCGGAACACCTGCGATTGAGTCATTCGTCGTGAACCAACATGTTTGGCTCTCCCTTTCCTGTGAGGTTTTACCCTTTCCCTGTGAACTGGAAAAACTATAAAAAGCAGCGGCCGGCTCCGCTGAGACAGAGACTACTTTGACGCGCCATTGAGACGACGCTAGACACCAGCTGTGTGAGAGTGTCTGTATTCTCTCCGGGTCAGCTTCTCTGCCCGTATCTTCCCGATGTTGTAGTAAAGGTTGTTTCGTTAGAAGAAGCCTCGTCTTTGCTGGCACCTTTGATGCCGTCCGCCGTCCACGGAGCCGCAAGGCCAACGCTACCGAGGGGCCGCGCGCCGCAGCGGTACGCTACACGGGCGCGCGAAACCCAAATGTAACAATTGGTAGGCATCGGTGGGACGACCAAGCCGTAACCGTGGTTGGAGGGACGAGCCAGGCGATACCGTCGTCCAACAACTGGTGAACAGCGGAAAGCGGAGAGACGAGGACGACCAAGCAGTGACCGTGGTCGGTGAAACGAGACAGGCCTGACCGAGGTGCAACATCTGGTGGGAAGAGCGGAGATGTCACAGGCGTGACCCGTGAGTCAAAGCAGCTCAGCGGAAAGGCGGGAGCAGTGCAACGAGCCCTGTGTGATGACTGGTTGCCTGCAGCGGAACGACTGCGTTGGATTCTTGGCTGCGAGGTTTGGTGAGTGCGGGACTTTCTTCTACTGAGTTTTGCCAGGCTTTTGTTAAGTAGAGAACAGAGCTGGCAATTGTGTTGTCGTTGTTGCTGGGTTAATTGCAGCAAGGCAATAGTGGGCAGTAGAGAAGGCAGCACTCGGAACAGCCATGGGTTTGGATTTGAAGTCGTTGCGCAAACCGTAATTGCTGGAGCTTGCGGAGGAGTTGGGTCTGAATTTGTCAGACAAATTTAGAAAACTAGAAGTGTTAAAGGCTATTCTTGCGTTGGAAGCTGAAGATGACGAGCTTTTGGAATGCCTTGAGATCATTGACGAACGTAAAGAGGAACGTCAAGAGAAAGAGGAACGTGAACGTAGAGAACGTCACGAGAAAGAGATGCGTGAACGTAGAGAACGTCACGAGAAAGAGATGCGCGAACGTAGGGAACGTTTCGAGAAAGAGGACGCCCGCGTAAGGAAACTGATGCAGCTGGAGATATCAGCACATAGAATGAGCGTGGAAAGGATTAAAGCTTGCAATGTCATTCAGTGTAACGGTTCAATACCGCGAGATGGTCCGCCACCGTTCCTCATTGCCGAGGATGTGGCCGAGTATTTGGCAGACTTCGAGAATGTCTGCAGAAGTAAACGTTTCGAGCGAGATAGTTGGGCGCAGATGTTGGTAGCTCTTCTCTCCGCTGAAGCGTCGGAAGAAATCAAGCGATTGGTTGGCGACCGCTTGAAAAATTACGATGAACTAAAATAGTCATTGCTGATACGATATCAGATAACGCCTCAGGATCTTCGGAAGAGATATGAGAGCGAGAAACATTGTAACGAGGCATATTTTGATTTGGCCTATCAGTTGAAAGCCGCTGTAAGCGAACGGCTAGACAGTGCGGAAGTTCCGGAGCAAATCGAATTTGCACCGGAGTGTGAGAAACAGCTTGGGGAAACGGCCGAGCAACGTGACCGCAGTAGTGAGCCGACCGATCCTCGAACAGAAGAGCATCGTGTTACCTTGGTCGAGACACTAGCTGAGACGGTTAGCGCAGGCTTAATCGGTGAGAAGTCCGAAGTGACGCCGTTAAGCGAGGTGAACTGCACGCCGACCCAAGTAGCTGTAGGAGATACAGTTCCATCAAATGAGTGTGGGGAACTGATAATAGCTGAACCGCCTCTCGAGTTAAATGCAGAAGCTGGTCTAGAGCGTGGCGGAGATGGAAATCAGCTAGGAAATGAGAAAATCAGCTGTGTCGTAGAGCAGGGCACGCAGAAAAACGAAGTGCCGATCAGGGAAACTGCGCAGCCCGCGAGTTGTGATCAGCCAGGGCAGACCCACGAGGAGTGCGCGTCCGCTGTAGAGAGCGAGACTTGCGAAAGCGACAGCGAGCGACCAGAGCAGAGTCCGAATCGTTCGTGCCCTGATACCACGCTAGGTTGTATTCGCGAAAGCAACCCCAGTGCGAACGCGGACGTAGCACACATGACCCTCACGCTATCCGAAGCGCCCCAGCTGTCGAAAGAGCTTGATCGTGCACCGGTTAGCGCTGAGCAATGCGGCTCATCGGAGGACCCGTGTAACGTGAGTGGCGAGCCAGAGGAAATGCCTAGCTTGAGGGCTGGCGTAAGCGGTTGTTCGGATTTGACTGAAAGTGAGTCATGCGATGCAGCCGCGGCGCCGCCAGAGGAAATGCCTAGCTTGAGGGCTGGCGTGAGCAGTTGTCGTTCGGACTTGACGGAAAGTGAGTCATGCGCTGCTGGCCGCGATGAGACGCGGCGCCGCACTTTGACCACTCAGACGACACCGGTGTCCTACTAGCTCCGGTTACCGCTAGCTTACCAGAGCTCGCGCCGAAAGAAAGTGGGACTAGAGTGTTCCGGTGCTGCCACCGAAAAACGCGGAAAGGCAGATGCGAGAAAGAATGCTGCCATCGTAAGGAGAGCAAACGCAAACGATTGCAGAAAGGAAGCAGAAGGCTAGTATTCCAGCGCTGCCGACGAAAAACGCGAAAGGCCAGGCGCGAGAAAGAATGCTGCCATCGTAAGGAGAGAAAACTGAAACGGTTGCAAAAAGAAAGCAGAAAGCCTGGGTTTCAGTGCTGCCGTAGAAAAAAACGGAAAGGCAGGCGCGAGAAAGAATGGAGCAAGTGGAAGCTATCGCTCAAAAGAAAGCGACTATCCCAAAGGCAGAAATGCGCCCGTGCCCAGAAAATGCGTGACTGGTGCGCAAAGCGTAAGGAGAGGGATAGGTTGTTTAGAAAAGCGAGTGACTCGTGCTGGTATGTTTCTTTGCGCCGAAACAGGAAGGTACGGTTGTTCCGTGAAACGGACAGCCGAAGCTTTAGTGAAAAGGGTGATCTCAACGGTAACGCCGATGGCTTAAGTCGAAGCCCATAATGTGAGAAGAAGCCTCAATTTTCACTTGTTGGTGTTTTTCTTCCTGGCATAGGATTTTGAACATTTGTATTGTATTATCTTTGTTTGAAGTGCTGTTTTGAAAATGCGATTTTCAAATTTGTGGACGCGTTCCAAGTGCTGCTGAGCCGCCCTTTAATATTGATGGGGGCATAAGAGGGAAATAGTCTGGCAAAACTTAGTGAAGTTTGTGCCGTGCTTGCTGGCTGACCGGTTGAGTCTTTAGCGTGGTTGTGACGTTGTGGGTTGCCAGAAATCTCTCCTGAAGACAAGTTGCAGAGTGCCTAGGAAACCCGGACTTGCCAAGGAATTCTTCAGGCTGACTGGCTCAAGAGAAACAGAGTCGGATGATCCCGGCTAGCAGCAACATCCCGATCCCTCCGGACAGCGGATGCAGTCCCCTGCCCTTCGGGATCTCCCTTCCCCGGCGGGGCAGTCTGTTACGTTTCTCCACCGAGAAGTGGGACAGCTGACGCGACCACCGCATAGCAACAGGCAGAACCGCGAGCGGATCGGCCATTTCGACGCCGTTCATCGGCCGCGCAACGCTTCCTCCCGCCGACAAGTCTCAGCGTGTTCCTGCCACGCGCCAAATGTGTGTGCGTGCGTGTGTGTGCAAAAGCTGGCCAAGCCTGGAGCTCGAGGGAAAGTGCGTCGCCCTCTCCTGTCTGCAGGAGGTGGAGGAGATGAGGTCGGAACACCTGCGATTGAGTCATTCGTCGTGAACCAACATGTTTGGCTCTCCCTTTCCTGTGAGGGTTTACCCTTTCCCTGTGAACTGGAAAAACTATAAAAAGCAGCGGCCGTCTCCGCTGAGACAGAGACTACTTTGACGCGCCATTGAGACGACGCTAGACACCAGCTGTGTGAGAGTGTCTGTATTCTCTCCGGGTCAGCTTCTCTGCCCGTATCTTCCCGATGTTGTAGTAAAGGTTGTTTCGTTAGAAGACGCCTCGTCTTTGCTGGCACCTTTGATGCCGTCCGCCGTCCACGGAGCCGCAAGGCCAATGCTACCGAGGGGCCGCGCGCCGCAGCGGTACGCTACCCCGGCACTCGCGATCCCCACACGCAACAGCAGTTAAGGTGCATCTTCAAGGCAGTAAGCCGCCTTAGTGGGGCCGTTTGAGTTTGGGCTGTTATTAATGCGGCAATACTTAGACCTTACGAGGTTCATAAATTTTTATCATTTTGTTTTTGTAAAAGAATGGAATCTCGCGAATACCGCTATAATCCGCGTCAAAAACGTAGCGTCAGACTGCTTTAAGTAAACTACCCTATTTAACTTTCGATTAGTGTTTGCTAATTTGGCCTAACCAAGAAGTTTGCTTTAACGTTCGCTGTACCAAAATTAGTGTTCACGCTCTGTGCACAATCACAATGATCCTGGCGCTTGAAAATTACAGCACATTAAATTCCGCCTTAAAGAGTGAGCCTATGGTTGAAGAGTACTATAAGAAAACTTAAAATGCTCACGTAGATCTCACTCATCGTGGCAGTAACGAGGACAGAACTCTCAGTTTAAAGCGGTATTTAGTTTGGAATTGATGAAGAAAGTGAAATGAACGTAAACACGTTAGACGCATGGGGTGGCGGGAATATATCATATGAAGAGGGGCTTATTGGGAAGTCCGAATAACTGAAGTCGGCGACCAGTGACGCAAGAAAATCGAGTTGCAAAGCACAATATTGTATCCAAAAAAAAGAGCTTAAGCGTTAAGTGAGAGCGACAGCTGTTGTTCTTACTGTCATAAAAATGCGTTCGGAGAAAAACCCAGAAGCCTTTATCATTCTTGGTGTCGGCGCAGTGTCATCTTCTTCATCACACACATTACCTGACTATGTCACACGTTAATAGAAGAAAGTTTTTGTCGTTGATATAAACCTAAAGCAGCTTAGCTTTTCTTTTCCAAAAAATTATATCTGATTTTATAGATTAAGCTTGCTTTTTCTGTTTTAAACTTGGTTTATAGGTTTTAGGTACCAAAAGTGACACATGTTATCAGGGACGCCGCAGTGGAGGACACTGGTAATTTTGACCACCTTGGTTCTTTAACCTGCACTGACATCGCACAGCACACAGGCGCCTTGCCTTTCACATCTATCGAAAAGCGGCTCCCACGGCCCTTTTTTTTTAAACTGCTTTAATATAAAAATATACACAACCGACGGAGCCGCTATATATATAGTGGGGCTGCCATCGGCAGGACTACTACAGACCAAAAATTGATTGGATTCTACAATAGATATCACCAGTTGTGTGTGGCTTATTTACATCAAAAAGATATTGTCATTGTAATAATCTGCGCGCTGCTTAATGCTTAATTGGCACTTCAAGTTGACAAAGACGACGAAGCAGCCTTCCTGCCCTTGTGGATATAGTGTGACCATGACAACAATATATCGTATCCTGATAACATGGTTTTCAGAGCCCATCTACTATGATGAAAAACAATACTGAATATAATTGAATTTTAAATTGTTCCGTTTCTCTGTGCCAAAGATGAGTATTTGTTAATGTTAGAAATGGACTTTGAAATAAGCACAAAGTGTATCTAAACAGAGCAGTAGACTGTACATCTAATGCCTAAGAGGCAATAGCTACCAGTGCGTCGTGCTCGTGGGGCAGAGCGGCATCTCCGATACCATCTGATCGAGTAACATCGCTGGCTCCGGTCGCTGCCACATGCCAGTATCACCATGGCACTTTTTGCTAACGGTGCGTCTTTAACTCTTACTTTTCTAAGTGTTAAAGGTACACATTCGTGTACAGTTGTGGTAGCAGAATAGGTACACATCC
This sequence comes from Amblyomma maculatum, assembly GCF_055883805.1. Classification (NCBI taxonomy): domain Eukaryota; kingdom Metazoa; phylum Arthropoda; class Arachnida; order Ixodida; family Ixodidae; genus Amblyomma; species Amblyomma maculatum. The sequence goes on from NC_139353.1 coordinate 119,577,279, forward strand.
ACACAACATACGTAATAATACCGCTTGTTCGCAACCTGGACAAGCTTGACCGACTTTGCCTTGTCGGCAGAGTGGTTGGTTTGTAAGCGAGAGGGCGTTGGGACCGATACATCCTATTCGTGGTTCCAAAAAAGCTACTAGTCTGGCAATATATCGCAACAAGTTTTATATTTTTTAATTTTTATTTATTTGAATTTTGGTTTCAAATTACATCCGAACCTAGCGTGAGGAGGTAAAAGACATTATAGAATGCTTGAGTGGCGCCCGCCTTTCAATATAACAACAAAAAGTAACCAAAACATTAAAAGACATCGGCAGCACAATGATATCACAAAACCTTAAGTAGAAATATTATGCAAACAACACAAAACATAACGAGTGTTGTCATACACAGGTTCGTAGAGGCGCTTTCACCAGGCGGTGTGCTTCGTCTTCTAGGCTTTGGCAAATCCTCAAATGCCCCTTTACTCCTGTGAGCATTCTCCATCACTGTACGGGAAATCTTAGTAACGTGCCCAAAGCAGCCCCAGGCGGTACTGGCATAAATGAAATGGCCTTATTTTGCACCACTGTTGCGAACGTAGCGTAGAAAACGATGTATTTATGTAGTCTTCTTGTGGCGTTTTTATTTTTCAGAGTTGCAACGGGCGAAATGCGGAACCATACGAATGAGTTTCTTTTTTTTTTTTTTTTTCAGAAAGGCAGTAGGACAAGAGTGCGGGCTAAGTATCGTTCCATTATGTATTTATACCAGCGCAGTACAGGAAAAAGCAAGAGGTCACACAAGCGTTGAACTTTCAACTGACATTTAGTGGCGTTAAATACTACTTATTCACTGGTTTCCAAACAAAATTATGAAAATTTCTGACCTTTTCACTTCTGAAACGAGCGGCTCTACATTTGCTAAAGCGGTCAAAGGAGCACTAACACAGCTTTCATGCAGACGGGCTCTCTCGGCATCGTTAATAATCAAAGATCAAGCTTCCGCGAATGAAAAATAGTGCGCCTCAGACCGTTCCAGCTGTTAAGTAATCAGCAGGTAAATGGACCAGATAGTGCTTTAGATTGTGGAAGCTGCCGAAATAGCTGTTCTGCATGAAACCTGCTTTAGTGCGCCTTCTATCGCTTCAACAGGGTTTATATTTTTGCTCATATCAAACGCTAAGCACATCTCTTAATGTTATTGAAAAATTAGGATATAGTAGCATTTCACCCATTAAATGCCTTTTGGAAGTTGAACGATTGTGTGCCCTCATGTTTTATTCGCGTCTTTAGCTGTGTTGTGCTAGTATAACACACTATTTTGAAAAAACACCATGCGTTCTTTAAACGATGCCGTCAGCTTGTGTGAACAGCTGCCGCTACGGTTAAAAGAGCAACAACTTGTTGCGTTCTAATTTGCCGTCTCCCTCAGCGCTACGACAGACGGGGAGACAAACTACCCAGAGAAAGGAAGTTGGTGACATTTGATGTCACTCCCGAAATGTGACCTTTATTTTTTAGAAATATTTCGCCACCATGGCCATTGTTCCATATGATGCGCCTTGCTGAACGTGGAAGCTGTGCGTTACAAGCTACCTACGCTCAACCCTGCAAATGTTTTGGAAATATTGTAAAGAAGTGTCTTGTATCGAAAGCAGTAGTTCACCCTGCGAGATTTGTCTCTCGATATTATGGAAGGGGACGAGCAGCTTGGTGATAACATTTCCTTATTAGAGATAGTAGCGGAGCATAATGTAAACTGAAGAATAGAACCAATACAAAATAGGGAAACTGGGAGTAAAATTTCTAGGAGGCCTTTGGACCACTAAACTGTGATGAGGCGAAAGCTTCTATTGCGCGGTGGTCCGATTCCCTCCACTGCGGTACTTCTTTTTTTTATTTTTCCACCCCCACCTTCCTCCTTTACCTCCGCGAAGGCGTCCGCGAAGATTTGTGACACATTCAGAACTTTTTTCTTTTCTCTAAACCAATTTGTAACGCCGCTGATGCCTGCTGTACTGTATCTGCTTCTGTATGCTCTGTGATGCGGCGTTCGAGTAAGCGCCAAATAAAAGTCTCCACATCGATGCTTGAATCGGACGCCCGGCAGGGTCAGCTTCGTATATGCGAGAATCTTCTGGAGACATCATGAATGGATGTGACGTCACTATGAGGTCAGTTCTTATTAGACATGGACAGATATGACGTCATGTTGAAGTCATATCTGGTCATGATGTCACTAGGTGATGGCGTCAGAGTCACAGTTATCTATCATTATCATCATCACTGTGACTATAACTAACTGCCACTATCATTATCGGGGACTATCTGCAACTTGTAACGGCGGTGCTCTCGATGGCAATCGCGCTGGCATGACGCTAGACAAGAACAAAGAGAAGTTCTCACGTATCTCAGGATGATTGAGAGATTTAGTGTGACCGCACGGATGACATTATGAACTATTAAAGGCTTTCGCTTTAATACAAAGGAGTGCGCGGCGTGTTCGCAGTCAAAGGAAACGGTGCAGTAGTAGCTGCTCGCTCAAGTACCGGGACGGAAGCCTTTGATGCCAGATCATAACAGATTGTGGCAAGCTCTCCAAGAGATGGGATTTCCAATTCCCCTCATCTGTCTCCTCAGGAACCTGTATGAAGAGCAAGAGGCCACGGTCAGAACTGGGCATGGTCTTACTGATTGGTTTCCGATTGAGAAAGCAGTGAGGCAAGGCTGCATACTGTCGCCCTGCCTCTTTAACCTATATGCAGAGTGCATCATGAGGAAGGCCGGTCTGAACGAGTCTTCAGCTGGAGTGAAAATTGCTGAAAAACGTATTGTGGAAGAAGGCTAGGTCAAGACGGCGAGGTCGTGGCGGCAAGGACAGCGAAGCTTTGTCTAGCGTTTTAATCCGGTCACCAACCCAGGCACGCGCCGGAGCCGGCGCCGCGGACGATGATGATGGTATGTACAAATGAAAGAAGATGATGGCATGTACAAATGAAAGAAGATGATGATGGCATGTACAAATGAAAGAAGGTCCACAGAAGGCTCACACAATCTGCCCGGCGGGTCGGAAGCGGCCAGCCTGGCCGCTCCAAACTAACCGATGTACCCCGGCGCACAAACGGTTTCAAGCGAGAGACATGAACAATTTCAGTTCCACGGTGGCGTCGATCGGCTGGGGGATCAACAAGCGTGACTTTGTAGTTAACTGGAGAAGTTTGGCTGATGATCTTGTAGGGACCAAGGTAGCGGTGGTGGAATTTGTCACTAAGGCCAGGGGTGCGCAGTGGAGTATAAAGCAGTACTTCGTCAACGGGACGATAAGAGACCACGCGATGCGTAGAATCGTAGCGGCTCTTGCGGTCTTCCTGGCACGCTGCTGTGTTGAGGCGGGCAAGATGACGGCATCTGGCCACACGAGATAAGAACTGGGTAGGTACCGATGTGGAGTTGTCGGGCGTGGAGAAGAAGGAAGCAACAAGAATTGTAGTGGGAGGACGGCCATAAACGTGAAAAAATGGAGAATAACCGGTAGTCCGCTGTACTGCAGTGTTATAGGCGAAAGTGACGAATGGTAAATAGTGTCCCCATTTCGATGATTCGGTGTGATATACATGGAGATCATATCCGATAAGGTGTGGTGAAATCGCTCAGTCAGCCCGTTAGTCCGGGGATGGTAGCTCGAGGTTGTCTTATGAAGGGTGGATGACGCGTAAAGAACTTCGGCAACGACTGTCGATAAGAAGGCCGTCCCGCGGTCACTTAGGAGTACCCGAGGAGCGCCATGACGCAATACAATTGATTGCAAAAAGAAATTTGCTACTTCTTGAGCGGTACCGGTCGGTACAGGTGCTGTCTCAGCGTAGCGTGTAAGGTGGTCGACAGCTGTTATAATCCAATGGTTACCCCCATCGGAGAGAGGTAGGGGACTATATAAATCGATGCCGACTACGTCGAATGGCGTGGCGGGACAGGGAACAGGTAGAAGGCCAGCGGGTGAAGAAGTCCGCCGTTTGCGACGTTGGCATAGAGGGCAGGATGCGACGTATTTGGCAACGCTGGAAGATAGGCCGGGCCAAAAGAATCGTTTTTTTCACGCGGTCGTAGGTTTTGTCAACACCAAGGTGACCTGCAGTAGCGTAATCGTGGAGAGCCGCCAGTATACGTTGACGAAGCACACGCGGCACGACTGGTATCCAGCGAGTTCCATCAGGGCAATACACGAAGCGGAGTAGGATGCCATCTTCGAGCTTGAAATTGCGAAGTTGTCGGCGAAGCCAAGCATTGGGTGGGTCCGAAGCGCCAGTAAGGCGGTCGATGACGGGACGGCAGTAGGCATCGGCTAATTGCTGTGAGCGGAGAGCGTGTTTGTTCTCTGAGTGGTCAAATGAAACTGTTGTGATATACGTCGGGGAAAGAGATGGTCGGCTGTGGTCATAGGTGGAAATGCATTGGGAAGAAAAACAGCAAGCCGATTCCGAAAGTGGACAGCGAGAAAGAGCGTCGGCGTCTTGGTGTTGGCGACCCGATTTATAAATGACGTCAAAATTGTGTTCTTGCAGGCGTAGAATCCAACGGCCAAGGCGGCCTGTCAAATTTTTGAGCGAAGACAACCAGCAAAGAGCATGGTGATCGGTCACAACTGTGAAGTGCCGACCGTATAGGTAAGGGCGAAACTTTTGGACAGCCCAGACGACGGCAAGGCACTCCTGTTCGGTAATAGTGTAGTTTTTCTCAGCTGGAGTCATAGTCCGACTGGCGAAGGCAATCACTTTCTCACGCGAAGTTGCATCACGCTGCAGAAGTACAGCGCCAAGACCGATACCACTGGCATCAGTTTGCAGGATGGTTGGAGCGCTGTCACTGAAGTGGCCAAGAACAGGGTCTGATGTGAGGGCGTGCTTCAGGTTATTAAAAGCAGCTTCGCACTGTTCAGTCCACACGAAAGGGCTGCGTGCTTTAAGTAGTTGATGAAGTGGAGCAGCAATACTTGCAAAATGCTTTATAAAACGCCGGAAATAAGACGCCAGGCCGAGAAAACTACGCAATTCTGTAGTCCGTTGTGGACGAGCAAATTTCAACACCACGATGATTTTTTCAGGGTCTGGACGAATGCCGTCATGGCTGACTAGATGTCCCAATATTTTAATTTCCTTCTGGCCAAAGTGGCACTTCTTGGTGTTGAGCTGAAGGCCCGCTGAAGCGAGACAAGTGAGGACCTCATTCAGGCGCGTGAGATGGTCGTTAAAAGTTGACGAAAAGATGACAATGTCATCCAAGTAACATAAACAGGTTCTCCATTTTAGGCCACGAAGCACAGTATCGATCATCCTTTCAAATGTCGCTGGTGCGTTACAAAGTCCGAAAGGCATAACATTAAATTCGTAAAGGCCATCGGGAGTTGCGAAAGCGGTTTTTTCTTTATCGTCCTCGTGCATAGGTATTTGCCAATAACCTGAGCGGAGGTCCAAAGTCGAGAAATATTCGGCGCCTTGGAGAGAGTCAAGGGCGTCATCAATTCTTGGCATTGGGTATACATCTTTGCGGGTAATTTTGTTGAGTGCGCGGTAATCAACACAAAAGCGTACCGAGCCGTCCTTTTTTTTAACTAACACTACTGGGGAGGACCATGGACTTGTTGAGGGACGAATAATATTGCGATGGAGCATGTCATTTACATTTTCTTCCATTTCTTTTCGCTCAGAGAGGGAAACCCGATAAGGCCGTCGGCGAACAATAGAGTTACCTTCAGTAATGATGCGATGGTGCGCAACACTAGTCCGTCCCAGTGGTGGGGAAGTGGCATCAAAAATGGCTTGGTGTTGTCGAAGCAATGTCAGCAGTTCTTGGCGTTGGTTCGGCGTAAGGTTAGGATTAATAGTCTTTGTGAGAACAGAAAGAGAGACGTCTGTCGAAACACGGTGCTGAGGCTGAGGGGCGGTGAGCACCATCAAGGACAAAGGTTGAACATCCACCTTGCAGGGGAGAGAAGTTCCTTTTCGGAGCACGAGGGATTCACGTGAAGTGTTAGTGGCCGCTACTGTCGCTGAGCCGTTGCAGAACCTCACAAGACTAGACGGGAAGGCGATACCGCGTTCAAGATGACGATAAGATGGTGCGATGAGTACGTCCCCGTCAGCGATGTGGTCAGGAACAACGGTAAGCAGTTTTTCGCACTGAGGAGGCAGAACAGTATCAGTGGCGGCAACGAGGGGATGATGTCGTTCAGAAACTTCAGATGAAAAATCGCTGTCTGTCATATGAATAACACGGTCGCCACAAGAAATTAACGCCGAAGCAGTTGACAAAAAATCCCATCCAAAAATCATCAGGTGCGCACATGGAGAGAGCACAGCAAACTGCACATGATGGCGGACGCCGTCAATAACAACTCGTACGGTGCACTTTGCTAAAGGGCGCAAAGGGCCGTCATTGGCTCCACGGAGTTCAGGCCCATCATATGCTGTCGTACCTTTCGCAAACGGTAGCACAAATCAGCGTGAATGATAGAAATTGCAGCCCCTGTATCAATCAATGCTTCGACCGGTAATCCTTCAGCGAAACCAAAAATCACATTATACGGGCGATCTGGAGGACTTTTGGTAAGTTCGCAGACTGTAGTTTGACCTCCGGAAACTGCAATGCTTAGTTTTCCGGATGGCGGACAGGGAGAGTTGTTGCGGGTCGGAGAGGGGAAACTGAGCGGCGGTATGGGAATAGGGACCGACGTCGGGATGCATGGGTTCCACGAGGCTCAGACGAGGATTCTGGAGGTGGGGATGATCTTCGAGGTGGGCTGGAAATAGGAGGTCGTCGCTGATAATATGAGGGTACGTCACTTTCGAAGGCGTCATAACCACGCCGCTCGTTCTGAATACGGCGACGGCAGAAGCGGGATTTATGTCCTCGTATTCCACAGTAGTAGCACACTGGGCGAGAGGGGCGCCAGGGTGCGTAATAGGGTGGCGTAGGCTGAGCCGTCGTCACGGCGTTGATGTGGTTGTAGGGCGATGCCAGTTGGGGCGGCGGAACAAAAGGAGGGGGTGATGCTGCGACGTGCGCGTAAGTCGGTGCTTGGCGGGGTGCAGGAGGGTCGGACGGCATAGGTCACGTGATTGTTGCCAGCTCATCTTTAATGATGTTGTGTAGACCGGCGTCATTAGAAGGTACGGAAGAATGATCGCACCCGTGTCGACAGACAGGCTTGAAGGCTTGGAGCTCCTCCCGGATGATGGCTCGAATCAGTGCCCGTAGATCCAGGTCAGCATAGGTCGGGCCAGTAGCAATGCCGGGCTGCAATCGGGAGGACTGCAGCTGGTCGATGCGTTGGCAGGTCGCAATAAAGGCGTCAACAGTAGAAGGATTCTGGGCAATCAGGGTATTATAAGCCACAGAATTATTTCCTTTTAAGATGTGGTGTACGCGTTCAGGTTCCGACATGGTGGGACTAACACGCCGGCAGAGTGCAAGTATGGCCTCTATGTAAGACGCGTAGGACTCATCGGGACCTTGGAGGCGAGAGGCGAGCTTGTTCTTCGCGACCTCAGTGCGAACTGCTGGGTCGACGAAATATTGGCGGAACTGCTGCTTGAATGTTGTCCAGTTAGTGGTGTGGGGTTCGCGGTTAATAAACCAGGTTCTGGCGACCTCAATGAGGCAGGAAGAAACGTTCAGAAATTTTAGAGCGTCGTCCCACCGGTTGTAGTTACTGCAGCGTTCATAGGTGTCCAGCCAATCATCGACGTCTTCGTCGCGACGATCAGCGAACAGCGGCGGGTCGCGTTGTCGTGCGGGCACAGTCGGAGGGGGTGGTGCAGCCGAGGTAGAGGGTCCTGCCGATTCCTGGGTGCTCTCGGTAGATATAACGATGGTGGCAGGCGGTAAACAGCGACCGGAACGTAGCTCCAGCGAGAGGCAGGGCACAAAACAGCAAGGGGATCAATTCTCACCTCCACCACTTGTGGAAGAAGGCTAGGTCTAGATGGCGAGGTCGTGGCGGCAAGGACAGCGAAGCCTTGTCTAGCGTTTTAATCCGGTCACCAACCCAGACACGCGCCGGAGCCGGCGCCGCGGGACGATGATGATGGTATATACAAATGAAAGAAGATGATGATGGCATGTACAAATGAAAGAAGGTCCACAGAAGGCTCACAGTATCAACAACCTTACATATGCGGATGATACCACCTTAATGGCAGAAAGTGAAGCAGAACTCAAGAGACTTCTGATGCGCGTAAAAGAAAAGAGTGAGAAGTTTGGTCCTAAACTGAACATTTAAAAGATAAAGATCATGGCGTCTTGCCCTATCAAGTCCTGGAGCATCAAGGGACAAGAAGTGGAAGCTGTGACAGATTTTCTCTTCTTGAGCTCCAAGATTACCTCGGAAGGAGACTGCAGCCATGAAATTAGGAGACGCCTGCTTCTGGGAAAGAGAGCAATGGTTAGCCTTGACCGCCTAGTAAAGAGCAGAGACATTAGTCTGCCAACCAAGATCCGTATAACTGGTGCTATGGTGTTTCCAGTTGTGATGTATGGATGCGAGAGTTGGACTGTGAAAAAGGCTGACCGCCGAAGAATTGACGCATTTGAATTGTGGTGCTGGCGTACACTCTTGAGAGTTCCTTGGACTGCCAGAAGATCAAATCAGTCAATATTGTCGACGACAAACCCTGACTGCTCATTGGAGGGTCAACTTCTAAAGTTAAAGCTCAGCTACTTTGGTCATCTGATGAGAAGAGAGGAGTCGCTGGAGAAAGATTTGATGTTGGGAAAGGTTGAGGATCGCCGGAGAAGGGGTAGGCAGCGAACGCGATGGTTAGAAGGCATCCTCGAGGCACTGCAGATGAAGTTATGTGATGTTAGGAAGATAGTGAGAGACCGGAAAGCGTGGCGTGACATGGTCAATAGGGTCACGAAGAGCCGGACACGACTGAAAGACTGAACTGACCATTAGCAACATTCTGGAGACATTCACTACAAGCAGTCGGAATTGACAGCAACACGGCAATAAACACACAGAACACCATCTGTGGCCGAGCACCGCTATCACGTGTGCTCGGCCGGTGAGTACTCCAGCCTTCTTCGCTGATTGCAATTAGAGGTCCCCCTAACAGTGGGTAAAGACGCGCGATGTGCGGGTGCTGTTCGGAACGGGTGGTCCCGTTGGCGGCGACACTCGCTGCCAGGTGAGCTATTTCCTTTATTGCCTCCATGGCCGATTATAAGCATCATTTGCTCTCTCTGATAAACCGGGCTGAGTCGTCGTAGAAATACCTTGCAATGCTGATGAAAGACATCGTCAGTTTAGGGTTTCAGGCTGCGAGCCTCCTGGCCTCTTGCATTGCACCTAGACGACGCACAAACAACGTTTGGGAGTGAGGGGGGTGGAGCAATAAAATACACTGCGAGGTCATGAAACATGTCTCCGCATCTGGTAATAGTTAGAAAAGCTAGTTGACGACAATTCTCTAAGGGGGCTATACTCCCGCAAGAAACTTTGAACGGGAATATATCTGCGGATGTTAGTTGGGAAGGTGTCACAGTCACCCACTGATTTATTCTCAAGTTTTGTGACGTCATTCGATTACATAAAATGGTCGGGTTGGCAAGCACTCCAACCTCTGGCTCCCTTTTGATATGGTCGGGTAAAATCGGAATACTGCCTTCCGTGACCATTGGATACCGCTTTAGACACACTGCCTCTCGTAATGATAAGATAAAATGAGGAATATTGTTTGCATGCTGGGTGGTCTTTCACATAATGGGGCACGTTACAGCTGTATCTGAGTGTTTGAGGGACATCAGGCACCTAAATAACAGGATGCTAATGAGCGGGTAGCAGAGGGAAAGGACGCAAACGAAGATCCGCAAGCGAAGCCGGAAACGAGAACCATCAATTTTGTCCCGTCATCTCCATAAAGGCGGAGTCTGCTCCCAATGTTTTTCTTATTCTTATTCAAGCATCCCCTCCACTTTTTTCTTTAAATATAAAATTTGCAAATATTTTTATTTCTCTTGAAGCTTACAATCTTGGCATGGGGCACAATGGAAAAACTCTGGCCTCGTGAGCCACTGCTCATGCTGTAAGTGCCCAGCCTGCTCGAGCAGGAAGGCAACTCACTGACAGCTCTTACTAGCCTTTGCGCAAATTGTAGTACATAGCCGTGACGTTTAGCACTCTTGTTGTATTGCGATGCCAATACTAACAGTGATAACAGCGAAGGCCAGGCTTGGCTTTGAACAGCCGAGGAGGAGGAGGAGGACGTGCTGCTGCTGCTGCTGCTGCAGCAGCAGCAGCAGCAGCAGCACGTCCTCTTCCTCCTCGGCTGTTCAAAGCCAAGCCTGGCCTCCGCTGTTATCACTGTTAGTATTGGCATCGCAATACAACAAGAGTGCTGCAGCAGCAGCAGCAGCAGCAGCAGCAGCAGCAGCAGCAGCAGCAGCAGCAGCAGCAGCAGCAGCAGCAGCAGCAGCAGCAGCAGCAGCAGCAGCAGCAGCAGCAGCAGCAGCAGCAGCAGCAGCAGCAGCAGCAGCAGCAGCAGCAGCAGCAGCAGCAGCAGCAGCAGCAGCAGCAGCAGCAGCAGCAGCAGCAGCAGCAGCAGCAGCAGCAGCAGCAGCAGCAGCAGCAGCAGCAGCAGCAGCAGCAGCAGCAGCAGCAGCAGCAGCAGCAGCAGCAGCAGCAGCAGCAGCAGCAGCAGCAGCAGCAGCAGCAGCAGCAGCAGCAGCAGCAGCAGCAGCAGCAGCAGCAGCAGCAGCAGCAGCAGCAGCAGCAGCAGCAGCAGCAGCAGCAGCAGCAGCAGCAGCAGCAGCAGCAGCAGCAGCAGCAGCAGCAGCAGCAGCAGCAGCAGCAGCAGCAGCAGCAGCAGCAGCAGCAGCAGCAGCAGCAGCAGCAGCAGCAGCAGCAGCAGCAGCAGCAGCAGCAGCAGCAGCAGCAGCAGCAGCAGCAGCAGCAGCAGCAGCAGCAGCAGCAGCAGCAGCAGCAGCAGCAGCAGCAGCAGCAGCAGCAGCAGCAGCAGCAGCAGCAGCAGCAGCAGCAGCAGCAGCAGCAGCAGCAGCAGCAGCAGCAGCAGCAGCAGCAGCAGCAGCAGCAGCAGCAGCAGCAGCAGCAGCAGCAGCAGCAGCAGCAGCAGCAGCAGCAGCAGCAGCAGCAGCAGCAGCAGCAGCAGCAGCAGCAGCAGCAGCAGCAGCAGCAGCAGCAGCAGCAGCAGCAGCAGCAGCAGCAGCAGCAGCAGCAGCAGCAGCAGCAGCAGCAGCAGCAGCAGCAGCAGCAGCAGCAGCAGCAGCAGCAGCAGCAGCAGCAGCAGCAGCAGCAGCAGCAGCAGCAGCAGCAGCAGCAGCAGCAGCAGCAGCAGCAGCAGCAGCAGCAGCAGCAGCAGCAGCAGCAGCAGCAGCAGCAGCAGCAGCAGCAGCAGCAGCAGCAGCAGCAGCAGCAGCAGCAGCAGCAGCAGCAGCAGCAGCAGCAGCAGCAGCAGCAGCAGCAGCAGCAGCAGCAGCAGCAGCAGCAGCAGCAGCAGCAGCAGCAGCAGCAGCAGCAGCAGCAGCAGCAGCAGCAGCAGCAGCAGCAGCAGCAGCAGCAGCAGCAGCAGCAGCAGCAGCAGCAGCAGCAGCAGCAGCAGCAGCAGCAGCAGCAGCAGCAGCAGCAGCAGCAGCAGCAGCAGCAGCAGCAGCAGCAGCAGCAGCAGCAGCAGCAGCAGCAGCAGCAGCAGCAGCAGCAGCAGCAGCAGCAGCAGCAGCAGCAGCAGCAGCAGCAGCAGCAGCAGCAGCAGCAGCAGCAGCAGCAGCAGCAGCAGCAGCAGCAGCAGCAGCAGCAGCAGCAGCAGCAGCAGCAGCAGCAGCAGCAGCACGTCCTCCTCCTCCTCCTCGGCTGTTCAAAGCCAAGCCTGGCCTCTGCTGTTATCACTGTTAGTATTGGCATCGCAATACAACAAGAGTGCAGCAGCAGCAGCAGCAGCAGCAGACGAAGAAGAAGTAGAAAACTAAAGGATGAGCTTTAGAGTCCTCAATAAAGGTAGCACCTTACACTTAGAGGCCCTGATAGGGGAATAATGTAGCCGGCAAAAGAAGCTTCCGCCATTGATATCGCAATTCAACTAGGGTTAAAAACGGTTAAATTGAAACGAATTATTCTTTCCTTGTTCACACTAAATATTCGCCGGCTCGGAGAATTTTTTTGCGACACAAGACACGAGTAGATTTCCCTTCAGTGTTCGGTACCCTGCGTCACTGCTTCCACACTGTTCCACATTGTTATAGTGACTTTCACCATCTTTCCTCTAAGGTGTCTTGTCTTAACTCCAGCGCTGCCGAGAGCACCACACATTCTGACCTTATACGAGCGCAAAGCACTTCACTCCTAAGCGGATTCCGAGTGCAAAGCAGCCCCCTACGCGTTCTTTGGGAAACCGTTAGATGTTTTGAGGCCTTTATGGCTCATATCTCGCCGGTTTGTCCCTGCATGAGTCCGTGCGTCCGCGGAAGCTGTCGATCATCTTCAGAAGAATTAGAATTGTTTCATAACTGATAGCGATTCAATAATGGAGCAGAAGGTGTATGAACTTTAGTTATCTAATCAGTCAAGGCTTATTAGGTAATAAATCAATGCTAAAAAGGTGAATAATCAAGACTAGTCAACTAATTAGACAATTTAAATTAGTTAATTAGAATTAGTTACCTGTTTATTAAGAGTCAGGTGATTGATACATGATAATTAGTTAATCAGTAAGCTCTGACTCGTACGTGCGTCCGCGAGATTCCGCGTGATACCACGAGACTAACGCCATCCCCTGGTGACGTCATGACAAATCGTGAGGGCATGACCGGTTGTGACATCATGATGACGTCACATAAAATCCTCTTAAATACACGGAACTGACGTCATCACAACATCAGGTCCAGTCATGAGAGCTGACGTCACTAGGTGATTCACGCATATAAGAGGCTGACCACACCAGCCGCCCGATCCAGGCGTTCGTGCGGTGCCTTTGTTTTGAAGCTTCCTCGAAAGCCGCAACCCACAAGATAAAGAAGCATGCAGTAGCGGTAATTCAGACTGGTGTACAGGAAAGATAAGGTGCAGTATCTGTCACAATTCTCCGCCGACACCTGACTTAGCCGTAAAGAAAAGGAGGAAGGGGAGAAAGAAAGAGGTGCCGCAGTGGAGAGCTACAGACCCCCGTGCTATAAACTATTTCACCTCATCGCACTTTAGTGATCCAAAACGCCCCCTAGATATTTTTGTTCACATATGCCCTCTCCTCTCCACTACGCGACTTATGTGAATACACTGTTATTTCTGTATAAAGTGTTGAGTTTCCCTATTTTGGGCATGTACACCACCGGTGGTAGCGGCAGTGAAGTTCGAGAAATTAATTTACATAACTTTGGTAAAGAACATTGTATGCTGTGCTGTATTGTTTGCCTCAGCACCTCGAAATACAGAATTATTTTGTCTAAGATGCTATCACCGCTGTGTTGTAGCATTTTGTCTTTACCGATAGTGGAACCATGCTGGCAAGATGTCAAAGATATGCCCTCTTAAAATTAGCAATACTAAGTTGAAAAGATGGAGGAAGTGAAAATCTTTGCTGTGTAAATGCAACGAGTGAAGTGTGAGTGTAGATCGCTTTGAAATATCAACGCTCCAATGTCGCGAAAGCAAGAGCAACCATTACGATATGGTTTTGTGCATTCGCCGTCTCGTCGCCGGCGTTTACCCGCACAATAAACATACAATAAAGCCCTTAATTGGCTAGTGCTTAATGTGTCACAGGATAACGCAGAGGGTCAAGTCGGGCGAGCACACGAGCAAGCCGAGCAAGCAAACCAAGATCAGTACAAATTCAGTAATTGTCGTCTGCTAACAAGGTCTATTGCATTGCCGCGCACAGCTCTGCCGTCATTAGTGCGTTGCCGGTTAATGGTTACATCCAATCTTTCGGCAACGTTTCAGCGTCCCATATAAGCGTGGCAAATCTCCACATAGGATGTAGGCAATCACAGTGTTATCATTAAGCCAGCCGGATATAGAGGCCCACCTTCAATTATAGCCCGGGCGTGAAAGCTAGAGATTCGGCTCGAACCGTACCAAAGAGGTGGCCTTGTAGCCGAGCATCATCTTGCATTCGGGAGGCACCATTTTCTATCCCTGAGGCCACCTGGTACTCACCGGTTTTCAACGGGATCAAGACTTCCCCTTCCTTGCATGGTGTGTGGCTCTTGGTGAAATGTTTGGGAAAGGCGTCATGGGCCATGACCAATATTTCTCGTGCTATGTTTTATATTGTTGTTTCCGCAGCCTATCATTTAGGCAACGCTCTCTTCGCCTAGGTATGGTGTCCCATATGATAGTATAGTGTATTGTACACTACTTCTTTTACATGAAACTCGTCTTCCGTTTCTTTTAGCACTGTTTTGGCACGAGGAAGAATTCACCTGAGGCCTGCAAGTGCACTGCAAATTTCGACAAGTGTAATGTTCTCAAGAGGCACAAAGACCAAACAGTGCGCGAACTATTTGAGGTAAATGTATATAACCGCAGAGCTGCGAACTGTATAGGCATTAATTTGAAAAAGAAATGAGATTGAATATCTTGATGCAATAATTACTAGGAAAAATCTCGCAGAATATTATGCTTTTTTGTTTTAGGTATCTTCGTTTTTTGCACGCGTCTGCTCCGAGATGAATTGTAGTTTGCTATTCAAATAGCAGCCGCGCATAGGTCATATTTACATTTGAGTGAGCTTTCTGATTTCTTGCCTGCTCTATTCTACATCATTGAATGCATTTTAGAATTCACTCCTCTCCTTTGTCGTCATAGGACATATGGCGTTTCTCGTAGAGGCAACATAATTCACATTGGAGGATGTGTGCTTTCCATCCTGAAACAAAATAATTAAGCGGGAAGCACAATTTGGCTTGTTAGCATCCTTCTGTGCAGTCGTGTTGCTCCTCTACATACTGGAACTATCTCTGCTGAATCCTGTACATACACAAACCAAATTTTACGTACACTGTAGAGCAAAATATTCACTTACTGGGTAGAGAATATCATATCGATTTGAGAGTTTTCCCAAGCAAGACAACACTCGCTCGGCGAAGGAAGCGGAAGACTGCAAGAAAAGCATGGAACAAGGACAGGTGTGATACAGGAAATGCGTTAAACTCCAGTGGGGCAGAGAAGATACAAAATATAATTTGGCTGAGGACAAGCAAGGCTGATGGCTGCGTAGACAATTTTACTATCCTCTGTGCCCAGAATTTGAGCTTACCTTTAAATTAATACCTTACTGAAGTTTGTGTTGCTTGAGTTTAACAGCGAGAAAATGACATTTGCTGCATGAGGAAGCTGCATTATGCATGCGTCATTTCTTAGCTCACTGAAGCTCGCGGGAACCGCCTTCACTAAGCCAACTGCGCAAACTTTCGCTCTCCACTCATTCACTGATTCTTTGGTACACGGCATTGCTGACGTTTCAGCCGAAAGTGTGACAGTTACTGCTCTTTTGTTTTCCTCAATGCCTCATAACGGTGCTACATCCCTGCTTATATACCACCATCATGCCGAAGATCAGAATGTCCTCGCTCTCCACGGAACTGTAGCCGTGAGTTGTAGCCCATATATTTATTCCGACATTTCGTCTTAGTTGTCGGGGAGCGGGAAATCACGTATGAAGTAGCGGCGACAGCCAAGGTGGCCGCTCTCGACGAAACAGCCGAGACCGGGTGCAGGATAAGGAATACCGTTTATTCGTTTTTGAAGCGCTTATATAGCCAAAGCGGTTACTTCTCCGCTGCTGCTATCAGTTCGCAAGTGGCACGTGATGCACAGGCGATATCACATTCATGTGATGCATAGGCGCTATCACAACATACAAATTGGAAAGTTTCATGGAACGTTCGGTTTGGCTGTGGGGCTTAACTTACCAAACCAACTAAGGCTATGGAGAGGCCGTAATAGAGGGCACCTAAAATTTGGACAACCTGTGGTTTTTGGTTCTATTGCGTGCACTGACATCGGATAGCACACGGGCACCTTGCTTTTCGTTCCCATCGAAAAGCGGCCGCCACGGTCTCAATTTCAACTCGCATCACTGGGCGCAGAAATCGCGCGCATTAACCACTGCACCACCACAGCTAGGTTTCATGTAATGCGTACTAACAACAAAAGCAACCACGCTAATGCTAGCTTAAAACTTTATAGCAACGCACATTTTTCTTCTCCAAAATATTAACTCTTTCGTTGAAAGTTATACAGCACAGTGCTTGGCGCCCAATAAATCGAAGTGAAACAAGGACCATAGAGAACTCTACAATGAAGAGCTCTGAATTATTGGGGATAAAGACGATTTTGCGATTAAACAATCGGAAGCCGAACACCGAAACGATCACTGTGGGTTTTGCCTAATTTTTTTTTTGCTGAATTTAAATAAGATATGTAGCCATTAACAAACTTTTGTTAAGCACTGTACTGATCCATTCAAGACGACTCACCATAACAAGGCATTAGTTGCTCTTGTACCGAGTGTGGTTTTTGGATTATCATCCTGATTGGTATAAACATTCCCGTGGGCTTGTGCTAATGCTAAACAACAAAACACACTTAAATTTTAAATACGTCGTTCATGGCTTTGTGTATTCCTGGAGTTCTAAAGATTGTATAACCTAAAAACATTTTTAGTATTGCAGCTTCCTTTTTACTTTCCTACAGTGCAGACAGGCGAGATGTCACGTATAAGCCTACTAGAAACGTATGCCGGTATTGTAAAATACACATGTGCTTTGCCCGTATTGAGGTTCACCTTAAAAAAACACCATTTGTGCTACTCCCAACCCCCGCTCCCTCGCCTCCCGCAAAGCATGTCTTGACTGCAGGCACCTAGAAGTCTCGGCCTGAGAGGAACTTGAAAATTTATTCGCTGTGGCTATCAAAATGGCAGGAATAGCCTGTACTCGATCATTCGTCGGCGCGAAGCGAAATGTTTTAGTCTGGTCCCATCAATACTGACAGTAGCTGGGACCACAAATAATCGTTTTACGGTCTTTCCCCTTGCACTGGACTCACACGGACCCCCAAGCAATAAAATATAGCAACTGGTTTCGAAGCCGCTCCCCTCCCCCGTCTGCCCGAGTACATTGTGCGCTCATATCAAAGAACCCTGCTACAGTGTCCTAGCCAAAGTCAGCCAGGATGGATCGTCCAAGAAAGCGTGTTGAGATCTTTTCAGAATCTGCTGCAAGCAGCTGCTATGAAACATTTTAAAGAAGAGTTTGTAAATTATAGGGTGCAAGCATGGCGATTAAACTTGACTCGGCTACCAACGAAAACCACCTCTGCATAAATACAGCATTAAAAGGCGAGTATACATATATTTCCTTTGAATGTTCCTTCTCAGCTCTCTGGAACAGGCACTGTAAAAAGAAACACTGCGCTTGCTTGCAGTGGTAGCTGTCTCTAGGTTAATGAATTCATCATTCACGAAAACACCAAAAAAGTATGGACGTGGAATGTTTATAGAAAACCGAGTTACAACTTTTCTTCCTGCGTACTTACGTTCTTGTCGTCGTTGGCAATGCTATAGCAGATACTGCAGCCAGCACATATCCGGTCAGCTTCCTGCACGGTAAATTGGTTTGGTTTGCTGGGTTTAACGTCCCAGAGCGAGTCAGGCTATGAAAGACGCCGTAGTGCAGGTCTCTGAAAATTTCGACCTCCTGTGGTTATATCACGTGCACTGACATTACCTAGCGCACAGGCGCTTTGCTTCTCGCCTTCACCAGAAAATGGCCACCGAGGCCGGGATTCCATCCCGCATACTAGGGGATAGTATTCTAGCGCCCTAACCACTCCACCATCCCGGCGGGGCACTTGAGGTATTACCAGCAGCGGCCTGTTTTGCAATCTGCGCTGTTCTCCAAAATAGTTTGGACACTAAAATTCAAATTCGACTAGATGACGAGATCCTGTATGCTTCTTTGGCTACTAATGAAGTGATATATCATTAAAACTCCGATCTTGAGCCTGCCCACATGTAAAATTGGTAACACTTGTAACCGTAAAGGTATAAGCTCTTGGGCTGCTCCATCGATGCTGTTGTGAAGGCCTGGTCAGTGGGGCACGCCGCTCCCGGGTGATGCATAAGACAACGTAGCAGGCCAAAGAATGCCGGTTTATTCTCGGATCAAGGAGTATTATATAGCCAGAGGGGTGAGGGAAAGAAGGAACGAAAGAATGAAAAGATCGGTGCCGTCGCAGGTTCATAGTTGGCGATTTATCGCTTCTGCTACCAGCAGCAGATGCAAAGGAAGTAAACCGTTTAATATCACTGTGCTCTGGATGCAGCACGAATGCCTTATGCTCGAAATATAATGATCGACATACTGAACACTTATATGATTCACTGGCTCTGCGTTGAGCCTGAATTTCGTCTGCACTGCGAAACAATACAAAGACTTAAAAAGCAAAATATGAGTATTTTACGAGCCTTCATATTATGCTTACATTGACTGAAAACCGCATAAGAAAACATATGAGCACTTGAGAGTATCCCAAGAAAAGCTGTATGCTTCTTATTTTCCAAGTACAGTCGAACTTAGTCACGGCGCTAATAGAATCGAATTTATTCTCAGCCCTAATGTCTTGTTGGATCGTGCAAGGGATTTTTTGTATTTGCTTTTTAATCGCGAACTATCAATATATTGTGCTGTATATCAATAGCTATCAAGAAGTTGGTATACCCGACACTCTCACGTACTTTCTTTAACTCCATATTTTGCTAGGATAAATTAATTTCATTCTCTCCGCCGAAAATCGTAACTGGATTATATAATTTTCCAGCTTGGTCTACTCAATCGCTTGGTCATATAAGTGACC
Organism: Amblyomma maculatum; assembly: GCF_055883805.1. Taxonomy (NCBI): domain Eukaryota; kingdom Metazoa; phylum Arthropoda; class Arachnida; order Ixodida; family Ixodidae; genus Amblyomma; species Amblyomma maculatum. The sequence continues at coordinate 119,596,129 of NC_139353.1, forward strand.
AATGCGCTGTCACCGACAGGTGATAAGAATCAGTGGTAAAGACGCATCCAAAATAAGCTTGGTCGGCTGCTCTTCGCGAGCAAACCCTTAGTGGTGGCAGCGCTTTTCATAGGCCAAAGGAAACGCGCTCCCCTGTTCCCTTTCATATTGATTCTAGCTGTACATGTTTTTCAATGTTCTCTTTTTCCTGATTTGTTTGCTTCACCACTGCAACTTCGGCTTTGCTGTCTGCAGGGTTCATAAAAGAAATAAACTAAATCCTAATTGCATAAAAACGTATGAGCGTGCTTAGTTATCATTACGCGATGACACATATATTTGAGATTTTTCCACATGGAATAAAATGACACTGCTAGTAAACTAGATAAGGCAGAGGAAGCTACTGTGTTCAAGATATCCCGCAGCCCCGGGAATTTAGTCTAGTAGGTTAGCCACAAGGGCGGAGCTTTCCCCTTTTTAGGCGTAGATCATCTTCAAGTAATTTTTTTTTTATGTCTGTGGTCCTAGACACTTCCAAAAAAGTTGGCAAAGTTCCACCTCCACAGCCTGCGACGCGCGTTTAGGCAGGTGCTTGCCCATCTTGAGAGTCCCACCAGCGCTTTACCGAACAGGTAAGGAATTTCCAAGCCCTTATCCTTCTGAAACATCACCTCAAATCGAGATAAAGACACGAAGCGCACACACGTCTGCGCTTCGTGTGTGCCTCTCTGTTCTTCTTGTCCCGTCTTTTTTGCGCAGTTTTGTATTTCCTTACGATAAAGTATCAGTTAGGTGATAAGTGCACAGGACCATTAAGGCGCATATACTTGTAATTAAAAGTAATGGCAAGCTAAAAAGGAAGGAAGTGAAAGAGGCAGCCTTAACAGAAGCTGGCTTATTCCACTTTACTTTGGTGAACGTCATCATCAACCTTTCCTGGCTCATTACACATGTAAGCATTTCTTTCTTTTGTCATCACGGATACGTATCTTCTAAATGATGTTCAGCGGCCTTGTAGCTATTTTGACTTGTTTATTGGCCGCTTAGGAGTCCGCGTAGAGAGGTAATGTCAATTATAGGCTTGATTTCATCACGCTTAAGACGAAGCTCCACCTTACCTGATGGGAGTAATCCGTGCAGTAAGCCCGATTTAAGAACACTAAATAAAAACTGCAGTAGCAGCAGCCGTTTTTCCGCCCTTTCGTTTGTCCAACGTGTCAGTTTAAGTTACAAATGTTTATATACGTATTCTTGCCATCCCTAAAATGTTCGGGTTATAACAAAGTCTAGTCTTCTTAGCAGTAAGCCCCGACTTGCATGGCCAAAGAGTAATTCTATTCTTCTGGGTATTTCTTGAAATCTAAACTTTTGCCCTTTGCGACCATAGGTCATCTTGCCATTTCATCACATGCACTCGGTCCTTACCATTCCTTCTTCATTTCGTAGAAAATGTAATTAGCTCTCGTTTGCTCCCTGAACCTGTTCTGCGCTCTTTCTTCTTCACTTTTGGTATGCCACACTGGATTATAAAAGTCTTCAACAGAGGAGTTTTATATTATTCTTTTTAAATTACACATCCTTCTGCACTGTAAAATCTTTTTGTGCGCATAAGAAACACCTCGACACAACGCGACCTTTCGCGCCATTCATTAAAGAATTGTGTCAATAACGCTTTCTTATATATCGCTTCAGGAAGCCAAACCGAAGGGAAAGTAATTAGGCAGGAAACAAAATTGGGCGAATTTATTTTCCTGGTGCTAAGCGGACCCAGATATTTCAGGTTTCGAAGCGGACACGCTGCTTGTAAGTCAAGAATGCTGGTTGGTTCTTACTGAATAAAAGGGGATCCAGCGAAGGCACGGGGCGAGCGGGATCCCATAGCGCATTGTGCCATTGAAGGGGAACTTTTATTATTCGTCTTCATCATTTAAGCATCCCCATGCAAATACCCCTTGGCGTTAAGGGAAGTGTCATTGAACGGTTTCATAGTCTCTAAAGTCGCAGATCGACCTTTAATTGGCAAAGCCTTAGCGCACCGTAAACCTAGCACCTCCGTGCAAGCACAAATGCGACTGAAGTCTGCCTTCATCGTTTCGCACACGTATACAGCCGCAAAATGGTTGGTTGGTTGGTTGGTTGGTTAGTTGGTTCATATGAAGGGAAAGGCACAGTATCTGTCACACTTGTTCTGTAGACACCTGAACCGCGCCGTAAGGGAAGGGATGAAGGTGGAAGTGAAAGTGGATAGAGAGAAAGGAGGGCTGTAGTGGAGGGCTACGGAGTAATTTCGACCACCTGGGGATCTTTAACGTGCGCTGACATCGCACAGCACACGGACGCCACTTCGTTTCGCCTCCATCAAAACGCAGCAGCCGAGGCCGCAAAATATGTTCTTTGCTACATATTATGCAGTAAATTAAGGCACCCTCCACCGTTACAAAGTGCCGACCGCCAGTTCCTTCGTTATGCCCTCTGTGCCTGAATTTACACATCACGTGGCAGTCCGCAAACTGTGCTCGTTGCCGCGTTCAGTACTTTGCGCTAAGGAGCTTTCAGTGATCCGGTGCTACATTTTCCTTCGGGCTGAGGTAAATGGGCAACGTGCAATACCGTTTGCCGCTGTCCGTGTCGCCACATATAGACACAAGTATAAAAGCTGGGGCAAGCAAGAAGCGCTCTGGCAATGTGTAGCTGCCTCTGTTTTGACTTGAAAGTGAGAATTTGCATAGAAATAGGCTCAATTTCGTCATCCCAGTTACTCATCCGGGCTCATGTGAGGCTGCTGCGGATACGAAGAATAGGATGACTGCCGGTACTGCGGCGTTGCAGATCATTAGGGCAACTATCGCGGAGGGAATTAAGGCCGCAAGGAGCCGGCTACTGCATTCACCCTGGAATTAAATCGTCCGATGCTTACATGCTCGCCTTGTACGATTACGGCTTGCACTAACGACTAAGTTGGCGTAAGGTGCTTCCAGCTCACAACGCCTACAAGAGAAATGAAATCTGCGAATACTCACTACCACAATCGATTGTCGTATGTTCCAGCGGAAGATTTCCTTTCGGCAAGCATAAAAGATGCTTGTAGAAACCTTCATGGCTTGAGTATATTCCCGTGCATCTGAGTGGAAACAGTGCCGGAAATTACCTCTTCAAGCATTCTAAAAAACGCTTTGTGGCAATCATCGGAATAAGGGAAGAAATTCAACATATGAACATCACATAGTCGGTTCGGACTTCGTCACGTTTTATCTAAACATCTTCTCTGAGGCTGCCAGGGGTGTAAGTATGAAAAGCATGAAATCTATTGTCCCGCATCACCACACTTTCAACTATATTTAGAATGGATATAGAAAGCAAATATTCAAATGAACTCAAAGTCTACATAAATCACTCACAATTTTATACAAGACAACGATATTTTTTCTAATGCTATGAAAATGCGTAATGCTAATACTACGGTGGCTAATGCTATAAAAGTGGATTTTCTGATGCTATATATGCACCTTGCTAAAGGGACGGTGAGCACAGCTACATCGAATCATATTTGTCAATTAGGAACTGGTTTCCTGCAGGCTATGTTTACGTTCGTCCTGCTCCAAAGGACGCATTTGCCCGGGAAATTGTTGGCTTTAAAGTCCTGCCCTCAATAGATTCACTCTCGTAGCTTTAAAGCCCAATACGCTGCATTGCAACTGTTTTCAAGTGATGGCCGGTGTAGCTTTGGGATGAAACAAGGATAAAAAAACGTTTCTAACTTGTTTTTTTTACCCCAGAAATTGCCAGATATGCAGAAACCTTTATGTAGCCTTCGAGCATTCTCTAGATTATAAAAAAATTGTTTTGGCAAAAACGTTACCTTGTCGTTTCGTTAGCGTAACTTGACAATAAAGGTCAATTTCAGTAGTTCCCTTTAGTCCCTAAATAGACAGGCTGTTGAACATTCAAAAGTTTTCCATCTTACTCGCTAGTTTATCTTTATCGTCTTTATCTCCAATAATTCAGAGCTCTTCATTGTAGAGTTCTCTATGGTCCTTGTTTCACTTCGATTTATTGGGCGCCAAGCACTGTGCTGTATAACTTTCAACGAAAGAGTTCCCTACTGAAAAAGACCCATATGATTTTCATATAGGCCACATATGAATTCTTATAGGCCACATATGAATTCATATAGGCCACATATCGATTCATATGGGGTCAAATTCACACCATATGGGGCATATAGGACTAGGCGCCGTTTATATGGGCAAGTGGTATGAGGCCATATGTGCCCCATATTATGCCCATATTGTGCCCATATCCATATGCATTGCAGGACATATGGATCATATGGGCACTGGGCATATGGGTGCAGAGTTCATATGGGCGCCCATATATCAACCAAACTTTGATTGTCAATGGTTCATTTGTCGTATTATGTTGAAAATGTACATCACCTGGGCATCCATATGTAAACAACACAGTACCTTTAACTATGCCAAGATGTCGAAATCATTCAACTCTTATCAAAACATATATACTACACAGTGATGGTACAATTAATCATTCCCCACCAGGGCGCTGTTACATAAAGAAAAAGTGAAGCAATTAATAATAAAGTATATAGTTACAGGCGCGATTGCTTAATCGTACAATACTAAAATGCATTCTTGAATAGAGGGTGCCTTTGGATGTTTGACAATGGCCAAAAGTAGTTACATTCTGCTTATGTGCATGGAACAATTAAATGGCTTGAAGGAAGCTGTTCATTTGATGTAATAAAGTAGGTCATTGCACTTTATGTGCCATCATCACAAAAATATACATAACAAAATTTCAATAATCCAATTCCTTTCTTAGATCAAGAGAAATTATTCGGTTTCCGCAACGACACTCATTAAAAGCAGAAAAAAGAAAGATCAGCCTCCCCCCTCCCCCCTCACAAATTTTTTCGTGTTGTCATGCACCGCCAGCTTGTCCCTCTCCCATCGCCTTCATCCCCTGCATACCACCCTGCTTCCTTCGTTTTGCCTATTTATTTTTTTCGTTAGAGGTCAGCACCCATGCTGCAGCTGCTTAATTGTTAAAGCCCTCCCCACCGCTCTCCCCTAGCTCGCATCCGATGCTCTCTAAACTTGAAACTTCTGGTGGTTTATTTTTTTTTTATATTTTTTTTTTTAATTCCCAGAAACGCGATGATTGGGAGACGGCTCGACATCTGTACCGGTGACGAAGGACTTGTTGAGAAGAGGCAAGGAGGGACGAATACAGGAAAGGGGAAGTGGGTTTAAAGGGGTAGGAAGTGGGGGGGGAGAGGTTTAAAAGCCTATTTGAGTCATGAGTCAAGGTGCCGGCAGGTACAGGCAGGTACAGGTGTGCGGTAGCAACGGTGCTCGCTGGGGACATTGAAATCAACCCCCCCCCCCCCCCATTTTTCGTGTTGTGCAGGTACCGCCAGCTTGTCCCTCTCCCATCGCCTTCAACCCCTGCATACGATGCTGCTTCCTTCGTTTTGCGTGTTTTTTTTTCTCGTTCGAGGTCAGTTCCTTTGCTGCAGCTGCTTAATTGTTAAAGCCCTCCCCACCACTCCCCCCTCGCTCGCATCTGCTCTCTAAACTTGAGACTTCTCCAACCATCACTTCTTAAATTCCTACTGCTCGACTCCGGCGCGGGTGACGCAGGGCTTGTTGAGAAGAGGTAAGGAGGGACGAATAAAGAAGAAGAGAGCGAGTAAGGTTTAAAGGGGTAGGAAGGGGAGGGGGGGGGGGAGATTTAAAAAGCCTATATTGAGTCAAGGTGCCGGCAGGTTCAGGTGTGCGGTAGCAGCTGTGCTCGCTGGGGTCATCTTTTCTTTTTTTTTTTTTTTCTGCGTTGTGGCTAGCTCGTACGGTTCACGTGGTTCGGGGTCATCTAACTGAAGAAGTCGCTTTTTTCCGATACTGGGTCTCGGTCTCCAGGACAGATGGTTCTTGGAAGCTTTTTTTTTTTTTTTTATTTTTGTCGAGTCTTCGGAATGTTCGGTTATGGTGTTGCTACTTGTTAAGAAATTCCTTATATACCATTTTTACGTTGCCGCATATTTTTTAGGCACTTGTTTGCCAGTTTGCAGTTGAGGGCTAGTATACATGCAGTGTAGACCGCTTATAACGTAGGTCGCGGGACCTCGAACGCTGCACTGAAAGCGGTATTGCACTTTTTGACCTGAAGCTACACACGCATCTCATTAATAAATGAACAAAACGCAACGCACTAAGTCCTCTGAACACAGATTAGTTTCAGCAAACCGCACGCAGCGCGCGACCGCGTAAATTACCGCGACCGCCGCGCGCGGAACTGTGTATGCTCTAACGCAAGCTCAGTTTCGCAAAGGCGGTGGTGCTAACCTTAGCAGCCACAAAGGCAGTGGGCTAAAGCATCCTTGTCTCTTTGAATTCAAACAAATAATATGAGGAGTCTCGGAACAAGGCCTTTTAGTTGGAACACAAGCTGTGCGGTGAGGGTGATAGAGGAATCCTCATTTAGTGTTTAGTGCACTGTTGTGGCCCCCCACGACATGGTACCTCCTTTACAATAAGCGGTTACGTTATAAGTGGTATCCACTGTATTTTGTAAACAATGGCTTGAGGTCTTTCTCTAGATGGTCTTTGGGAACATATAACCGGCTACGCAATGTTTTTGTTACTCCTTTCTTTCTTTTAGCATACGGGGCGGCGGCACCATCATTATCGTTACTCATTAAAGTTTGCTCTGCCGCCCCATAAATAATGCCCAAACTTTTGAACTGAATCACGTTCACTCTAGAGATTTTAGCCTAACCGCTATTTTCGGCTGCTTTTACCGGCTCCCTCACGCGGCAGCTTCGTTTGCAGCGGAATTCCACAATATGTTTCATCCTATAAACCACATCATATCTGTACACCTTCATTTTATTCGATGACTTTAACTTTCCTTCGATATCATGGAATAATATCTTGTCGCAACACTAAGTGAACAGAACATCGAAAGTTCTTGCCTCACATTCGGTTTATCTCAACACGTCACCTCCTAGGCTTGACGAAAGGAGGAAGCTGATCAGACATAGCCTTTCTTCAGTTTTTTTTTTTTTTTTTCCAAATTAACGGCAATGCAATTATTTGGGAAAACTCGTATCATCGGTATTTGCAGATACATGTGCAAAAAACATAACGGAATGTCCTATTGACAGACTCTCCGTCTTGTACTTGTTCAACTCTACATTTTTGTTTTTTGTTTTGCAAACCTATGCTATGATATGATGCATTCTTTTTATCGTATTGTTGTACCAACCTCCACTGCAGCATGGATACTCTTAATAATTCGTGAATGAAATAACTGGATTTATTTTATTTGAGCTTGGAAGTAGGCCAGCGCCGCATCATTTCCAATGCCATGAAAGGGATTGCGAATTTGCGATCCAAGGGATTTATTTTGCATTGCAAGGAATGTCTCCTCCAGAGCACCCAGTGGGCTTCTCCCTCACCGTTTGTATATATGGCAATTAAAGTTTTCTATCATCACCATGTTTCTTTCCTCCCGTCTCCCGGGTTAGGAAAAACTTGTCCAAGCTCTCCGCTTTTACTTTTCCTCCCTCACTTTTTCGCCGCGTTCTGTCATTCTCTCCACATCTAGTAACTAGCTGCGCTTTCTTGTTTTTCCTCCTCCTACGCCTCCTCCTACGCTGCTCCGCAGTCCCCCGTGCTCTCTCCACATAGCTCACGCCGAAACGAGTTTTCGCTCTCCGCTTTTTTTTCTTCACTCTCGCCTTTCCGCCGCATTCTTAAATTCTCTCTCCGGTCTGCTTCCTCTTTTCTCCTCCTCCGCGGCTTGCTCCCGCCGAAACGACTTTTGTTGGTGTAGTGTTACTGCTGCTGGCGCGCGTCCATTTATACCCACGCAGTGTGCTTCGCCGGTGCCTCTGCTGCTTGTGTTGTGAGAGAAGGGAGGACAGCATACAAGATGGGTATAAAGCTATACTGGATGTCTCCTTAATCAAAGATTTTAACCCGGTCACATGCGCTGACTCTGCTAAATGCAAGAGAATCTACTGGAAGGAGACTTTCAACGGTGAGGTACAAGAATCCTACCCCCCCGGCGACGTTCTGCTTCTTGGATGTAAGTCTGCATGTGTTATAAGTATATTGCAATACTGTTTGTCTCGATCGTACTATTACTGCCTGCTGATGTAGCTTCTGTGTAAGTTTGCGGCTCTTATATTATTGTTCGGCAAAAGGTGACGGAGGCGTTGAATAGATTTTGATCGGTGTCGGCCCGCCGTCAACGCTGTGTGTACGGTCAAACACAACCACGCATACGCACCAAAGTACTTACCAATAACGGAAACCTAGTAAGTATGCTCAGAGTAACTGCCTCATCCCCCCCCCCCCCCCCCCAAATCCTTCTTGAATAAGGGAATAACGGACAGCGAGTACGCATAATCACAGTAATTGCCGCATTCCCCGCCCTTTTATTGGAGCATTCCTGCGTGTGCGCATTCGCGCACTGGCATGAGCGGGCTTTTCATGAGGGCTTGAATAGTGTCTGATAAAAGAACGTGCTCAGTGTACTATGCAACTGCTTGCACGTAATTATTTAACTTGCAGCACTCCGCTGCACTGTGCGTGCGCGGCATATTATAATCGGCGCATATTTTGCAATGTGGAAGTCGCATACAGTTCGACGTGCTGATGGCCGTGGAAGCATATTTATATTTAGACATTTTTGCTGTCCCGGACGGTGACACAAGCCGCGTGCGTCTTCTCGCAAGCAAACGTTTACGTTGCACGGGCGGCGGAGCTTGCCGACTAGAAGTGCGGCCAGCTAGTTTATCTGCTCATTATTTATACTCATATTATCTGACGCTGACCACTGAAAACGTAATAGAATGTGTACACACATTCCATTTTCCATTGCAAAGTGCTGTGTAACGTGTCCTTTAGTTAGCAATAAGTTTAGCTCCCATAAATTTCTCTCTCTGCATGCCACATAGGCTAGCACAATTAGCAGACAAATGACAAAAAGGGACCTGCATTTGTTGCGCATTTATTTGTTGCCATTAAAATTTATCCAACCGCGGTCACATTCAGTGTGGTCGTCTGCTACAGCATGTCATCAATATTTAAGGAAGGACAGGCTTTTTGAAAATACAGGTATCTTACATGGACGAACGAGGACAATATGTATGTGGGAAAGCAGGTCAGTATTTAACTGAAAGGGAAGAGACATGTCACAGTAATGAAGCATAGAGCAACATGAAAATACAATGGGTAAGAGGTGCTGAGAGGTATCAGAAAAGGAGTATTGGCACCAGGGATCACTTTCAGAAGGGGAGAGTTGTTCCTGAAGTCGGACCAGCGCTGCTAGAAATAAACCACTGATGCGGCAGTACAGGGTGACATAAAGCGGAGATCATTGAAAGCTTGAGAAGCATAGAATAAATGCTGATAAGAAGGATGGGTATGGAGAATGGGTAAAACCGACGGGCAACGAAGGTATTAACTAAATATTTGTATAGGAAGAGTGCGGACTTGCAGTGGAGGAAGAGAACTAGAAAACTGACCAGTAAGTGTACAGGATTCCAGAAAAGCATATATTGAGCATATTGAATCAGTGGTCAAAAATGTAGGGGGAGAGTAATGTAAACTTAATGGGGAAAAAAGGCAATTGTTGGGATATGTAGAGAGCTTGCACTTGGGCCACAGTGGCTGCCATTCCAGTATGCAGGCAGAGTGTAACACGTCAGGAGGCATGGCGCATGCGTATAATCAACTTATTGGACCCTAGCTGCTTCATCCTGCCCAATCGAAGCTGCCCAGTCAATGCTTCTGGCTTACAACAGTGTGATTCAGTGGGTATATGTGTAATCTGTGTGCACCAGAAAAGAGCACATGTTTCTAAAAAGTTGGACTATTACTATATTGACACTTACGTATCACTGCATAGACTCTGACGTGGTGCAGTTTTTTTTTACTTGAGAAAAATTCAAAGCCTATAGATCCGTTGCGTGAGCACGCTTGCTGACAGTCAATGCACCATTCTCAAAAGGTAACATATATCGAGGCTCTTCAAGCAGTTAGCTTGAAATTTCAATCTTATTCTGCTTGTACGTGATGGGCTATATAATTTGAACTAACGGAATCACTACACCTATGACATTTTCACCGAAACAAGATTTTCGGTCATGCACATTTGCAGCACTGATTGCAATAGCAAAATGTCTCTGATCACCATGCCACTTGTACTGTGGATGCATGTCTTTGCTTTCTCCAGTTTCATATCTGAAATAAAGCAACTTGAGTTCTTCATTACAGTGGTGGCCCATTATTGTAAAGGCGCAGATCAGCATGCACCCAGTGCATCTGCTAGAAATGCATTGCTGCTGTTAGGTGATTTTGATACTTTGGCATTGCTTCATGCGTTGCTTCATGTCTTTGCAGTCTTGTTGCATTTTTGTTAGCTACTGCAGGAATGAGAAAAAAGGTCCCCTTGAGCAGTGTCCCTCCAGGCCTTTTTTGCAAGTAGTTTGCGAACGCAGCGCAATTCTCCTATAGAAAAACAGATCCTATTGGAATGTCACATCAGTGCATGGGCGATGGCAGGATGTTTTTTTTTATCTTATGGAGCCAAACTTGCTCATCCCAGTAGGGGGGGGGGGTGCATTTGTCCAGGCGCCATGCTGGCAGAGGCACTGATGCCATGAGCCAGCACTTCTGCCAGCCAGATTAAGATCTTGGATTACTATAGATAGCACATGTAGGTATTTGTGTTGGGGGCAAAACTGTTTGTGGTGATTATTTGATAAAGTAAGTTGGTGAATTTTGCCTTAATGCTTTTATTTGCTCAGAAGCTGCATGGATGCTTGAAGATGGTACTTGCTAATCTATACTTTCTGTATTCTGAAGGTGAAACGCAGTAAAAAAAAAAAAAAACTGCTCCTTCTCGGACAAGACTCCCATGGCCTGAAAGCTCGGGTGATGAGCTTATTGAGAGATGGTTGCTAAGGAAGGAGCAAGAAAATAGCAAGTCCCTGTGAAGAAAGGTCAGAAAGCTGGAGGAGAAGCTGAAATGGTTGAAGATCAAGATAGCCGCCTCCAGGATTTGCTGCACAAGAAATTTGGCAAGTTATAAACACTTTTCTTTTGAAATTTAAGCGAAATGATTTGTTTTTAAGTTTTAAATGCAGCGATGTAAGCGCAGAATTATAAGCATTCTGTTTGATATGTGCTGACAGTAATCTGCATTATATATAGCTGGGTGTACGTCTCTGTAACATGCTGTAATAGCCTGTCATTTCCTAACCATTAATTTTAATGTCGTGTACAATTTCGGACAGGCCAAAATACTATTTGTGCTTGGAGTCTTGTTTCAAACTTTGTTGTCATTTTGTCTGTAGCAAGCAATGTTTTCTAACAAAAATGTCAGAAATCGACAAAAATGTATAGTTACTCCGGAAGACACCAGAGACATAGTCGCCGGTGGGCACCATCTGTGTTCACCGAGTACGTGCAGTGAGGGACCTTGAGTGTAGCCAGCAACTTTGGTGAATCAGTGATATTAGCTGTGGGAATAAGTTGTCTATTGGCATCATCACAGTCAGTTATTACTGTATTTGGTTGAAAAAATCCACTGTGCTAAAAAACACCACGACTATACACTCTAAACATAGATCATACCTTATAAGCACAACTCTCTCATAACATAAAGAATGTCGCCCATTGTTATGAGATTACAGTGGTTTGTTCTGCACCCTTCAAATTGTCCAGATTTGCCTGTGTACAGAAAAAAATTGATTTGTCCCAGAGTATTGGCCCATTTCAGTTTACTATTAGGCACAGATCATGGCACGTCCCCTGCATGTGCGGTTGTGTATGAGTTCCATTTATCTTGCAGTAAGGTGTTTGTTGGCCAGATTGGCCGATGTATAAATGTATGTCTGAAGGAGCATTTGGAGGCCATATTGTCCGACACTTACTTGCACGTGGCTGTGCATTGCAGGAAATGCAACGAAGGAAAAAATAAGAATGGTAATAAAGATAGACAAGGCTGCTATCCGCAGTTCTCACAAACTAGCATTCTTTTCCATCATCGAGATAGGTTAACATGAGAACTTAAGAAGGCCTACTGTATCAGGAAAAAAGGTGCTTGATGCATCACCAAGCCTTTGTCTCCCTAGCAGAGTGTGCATTTTTATACCTAGATAAAATTTGAAACGTAATATTTTTTTTTTTTACTGTCTAGTGGTTCTGCGCAGGTGCATCTATTTGTTTCTCTGCATATATATCTCGTCTGTTTGTTCAAATAACCGTAGTTGGGAGTCTGCGCTTGTCCTGTTTTTTTAAGCGTTTAGACGTCATCTTTTTTAGTGCAGTGGATTTTTTCAACCATGTCTATATACCAACTCGCTCAACTTTCTACCTTATTACTGTACTTGTATTCACCTTGCAGCTGTTCTAGGCAATATGATTTCTTATTGTAGGCATCGATTTACTTGCGTTCCTGCAGCATATAAACTGTTGTGTCTACATTTTGAAAGTATAATACATGCAGAAATTGTGAGATGAATAAGGGCAGTAACTGCTTTCGATGATACTGATTCACACAGCCTAAAGCCTAAGCCTCTGGTTTGTCCATCCAGCACAAGAGGTGCCGGCGGCACCCAAGATCACTTTGCACATTTGGAGCGAACACAGATGATGCCAAGCAGTGGCGCTGTCTCTGTTGTCTTATGGTGTAAATGTAGATGTTGATGTCACTAGAGGGGGCCAAATTGCAAGAGAGAGTATGAATATCTAAATAGTACTAGGTACTGTTGAAGAATGTGTGCTGCATTGAAAATTACGTACTCTTACGGCACGCTTCGAAACTACAACTGTCATTGTATAGTAAAAATGCACTCTTTAGTTGTATTTCATATCTTTTTGTACAGAAATTTGTGACAGTTGTGTGTATGGAATAGGATAGAATGTAGCACTGGATAAAGGTGGGGGCTAAGGATACTGTAGCACAGAACCTATCTCCGAGGATGTGAGAAGGGAGCCCGAACCACAAAGTATTGAATGTTGAGTGACAGGTATGAAGAGAGAAAATCAGAATGAAGAGATGGGGCCCCCACCTGATCTTACTTTGTTTAGCTTTTGCCTTTGTCAGACCTTGTCGAGCTGCAAAAACAGAAATTCCCCTTCACTCGGGAGGTCTTTTTCTAAAAATAATCCATCACTCTCGTGCCAATCACAGTAATCACACCTTTTTTTTTTTTAGTTTGGTGTAGGGTAAAATGAAATGGGGTATTTACAGAAGTATAATATGGAAGAGATAGGAGGGACTTCGAAATTCTGGGGGGAGGGGGGAGGTGGCATGCACTCTAGCCTAGGGCCCTTATTTCTGTTAATCCGGCTCCGAGAATGTTGCAAGTTGTGATGGCTGAAGATACATCACAGTGAAATTTGCATGGCCTGCTGATCCACCTTCCAATTTTAAAACGTGAAACTGAAACAATTGCAAAAATCACTGAATTTGTGCAATCAGCACTATTAAAACTAATGCAGGATATGTTACTGGGCTAGTTAGTGGTTGTCGAGCATTATGGTATTGCAGTGCTGGCAGACAAGGACAAAAGGACGAGATACACTTACACAAATGCGCTGAACTTTCAACATGATTTTGTATGTTTTGATTCGCGCTTTACATTTGACAGAAGGGCATCAACGTGCAAACGCACCTACAAAGTAGATATAATCTCAGTAGCCACATGTTTCTTTTTTCATGAAAAATCTGGAAGAAAAGTTAAAGGCCAGGGCACAAAACCAACATCGCACAAAAAATGCTAGCGGGGCCGAAGCCCGAAGTGAAGGCAGCTTTTGATGCAAAAACTCACAAGTGGCAAGTTAGCCACATTACCAGTTGTCATGTGGTTGTGGCATTTTTAGAGAGGTGACCACTTTCCAGTTTAGAATTCCCAATGGCATTATAGGTTTCCTCCTTTGAAATCAATGACTGTGGCGAAATTTGTCAAATCACACCTTGTCATAGTCAATGCTGCAATTAAAACACAGTTTTTTTTTTAGTTTCCTTTATATTTTTACTTTTGTTCCTGGTGCAGTGTATATTTAAACATTTAGTGTTTCCTGCAAGATATTACATGAAATGAAGAGCTAGAGCAGTAATAGTTGAGTGAACCTGAGAAAGTAGGAACCTGGGTGCAAGCAAAAAAATGAAGACAAGGTAGATGCTTGGGCATGCTGGTTAGACATCGGTGCAGTGCATTTACGCCCAGGTGTCTGTGTCTCCTCTCGTCCTCGTCGTGAATGCGCTGCACCGATAATAAAAAAAGCATCAAGCTAGGTCAGATGAACTCATTGATGAAGATAAAGTTTATTCATGCTATCAGTAAACTGCAGCTCACTGGCAAAGAGAAAACAGGAACATGCCCATGTTTACTACTCATGACCTCAAGCTTCTGGCACACACACTGACTTAACTTTGCAGGGCATAGACGTGATCGAGCTTGTCTACAAAGCAAAGGAAGTGACATTTTACAGCAGGTTTCAGTGTGTGTTCTCATTGAAGCAATACTGCATAAGAATAAAAGCAAGTAACAAGCACATTGCCCTAGACAATGCAGTTGAATGCTAGGATTTGTTCCATAGCATAATGCTGTGGTGCTGTAAATGTGGCTCATAAATTACTTCAAGGACATTGCCTGCTCAGTTGAAGTGATGGCCATGCATAGATGGTCTGGGCTCTGGCTTCCTAACTAAGCAGACTGCAGTTGCAAGTGAAACCATCATGTACCATTTGATTTCAACTATCTGTACACAATGCTTTCAACTATGTGTACACAATGCTTTCAACCAATTTTTATTCAGCTGTCAAAATGACTCCTCGTCAGAGTATCAATGAAAATAGATGAATGCTCCTTTTGTTGCATCCTGTGTGCCTGCACTTCACACTTTTAGTGTTGCTTCTGACATCCAGATATGAGCTTTGTGCCATAATTGCTGTATAGTAGCTGCAAACATGACAAAGACAGCTTGTGAAATCACTGGGCTGTGCCAACTTTGCTGTAAAATTGATGCTGATAAGAAGTCCATATCATCATTCTTTGTCAATCTGCTATCACTTTCCGCAGACAGTGCCAAACTTTGAAGCATTAAAACAGTTTTGCTGAGCAGAACGTTCTATCACTAATAGGTCTTCAGTGTGGGACTTGCAGTGTATGACTTCCTTCAGTGCTTCTGCTATACAAGCTTTCCAAGCAACTTGAGCTAAGATTTCAAAAATGTTATTTTGCCCTTACCTGATTATATTTGCTTAACTCCTACATTATTCCCTGCAGCCCCCAAGTGAGATATGCAAGGTTTTATAAGAACTTCAGAAAACATACCACTGTCACACGAGCAAATTTAATGTCATTCGTATCGAATGACATTAGCATCTAATGTCATTATTCTCATGCTACACGAGAAAATTTAATGTCATTAGGTTCGAATGACATTCTTCATCGAATGAGTTTGGGGAACTCATTCGCATTCGATCGCGAACCGAATGAGTACTCTTGACGCCAGATACGCAGCGGAAACAAGTAACCCAGCAACATATTCTGCGCACATTGAAATTTAAAAATTATATTTCTAAAGTTTTGTTTTAAAACCTGTTAATTTAGGTGTAAAATTACCAGCACTGCAAGCTCTCGTGGAACGGCATTACTCTCGGTCACAGCAGTGGTCCAGTCATGGCAGCGACTCACGATCATATTGGGCTGTGTTCCTTGGTAGCCGCATCTCCCCGTATGTTTATCTCGGGACTAAGTTAAAGTTTTGACTGAGCCCCTCACAGTTTGGACGCCAATCGCATACTCTACGTCTCTCCGTGCGTCTTCGCACTGTGTATCCGCGCTCCGCTGTGTTCAGCCATATTGTTTGTTTACATTTATCGGTTTGTGGGTGACTCGATACTTGGCTTGGATTTTTATGGCTAAAGTGCTACTGCACAGTCAAAAGTAATGTTTTTCGCTTGAATTATCGTACAGGAATGTTTTGATCAGCTTTAAAATGTTACGCAGTGATTTCAAACGCCTTTTATGCGCACTGA
This sequence comes from Amblyomma maculatum, assembly GCF_055883805.1. NCBI lineage: Eukaryota > Metazoa > Arthropoda > Arachnida > Ixodida > Ixodidae > Amblyomma > Amblyomma maculatum. The sequence goes on from NC_139353.1 coordinate 119,612,191, forward strand.
TGTTCCTTAAGTGCAGCATTTTTTTATAGCTGATCGTAATTGCCACCATTTGCGAATGACATTATATTTTACCGTGTAGCATCGAAAGAAACCTAATGACATTCGATGCATCGAATGACATTCGATTCGAATGACATTAAATCTGCTCGTGTGACAGAGGTATCAAATTGTTTATTGCACGGTATGCCTCACAAACTTCTTTTTTTTTTGCATTTTAAAGCCTATAAAATATGAAAGAAAAGGTCACTTGATTGGGCGCTTGAGCTTTGCTATTATGCAGCTGTCGAGAATATGTAATGAGTGGGCAAGGTTGGCAGCAGTACGACTGTAGGCATGGTGATGCAACAGTGTTGTATATATTTGGATCTCTAGCCTGTGTCATGTGAAGGTGCAAATGCATGCTGCAGTGACTGACCATTGCTGACTACAAAACAAAGTAAAGAGCATTTTCATTCTCCTTTGAAATGCTTGGTCAGGAACATTCATTGTGCCATTGTGCAGTAAAAAGCAGGAATCCCAGTCAGTCACTGCATGCTTGAGAGCAGCACAGGAGCTTGGCATAAGCATCTGGTCACATGGCTTTTGTTTCTCATATTCTGTGAATTTTAGAATGCAAGAAAGTACTGCATGAGAAATATAATATAGGAAACAATTTATTGATTGGCTTTCACTGGCACTATACAAGTTTGCATATCCCACTCTGGCTCTGCAGGAAATATTTCGCAACTTTCAGTAATTAAGCTTCCATAATAAGTCAGTTAATGGGGAATTAAAAATTAGCCTAAGTTACAGTAGTCTATGTCAACATGAAACATCCAGTACAGTTGTCTCTGAAGTGCCTTTTGATTTTAAATCTTGGCTGTAGTTGTGCATGTTATGCATACCCACTGCTCAACTACTATAGTTTACCATATTGCCACTGTGCATCTGCATGGCTTTTAAAACTATTAGTGAGCATTAAGGCTGACAACAGTATAAGAGATAAGTTGGAAAAAAAAAGATAAGTTGGAATCTGGTGGAAGCATTTCAGATGGCCTATTCCAGTGTTTCTCAAATGGGGGTCTGCAAAAATATTTTGAGGGTCTGCAAACACACATCTCCCCCCCCCCCCCCCCCCAAAATGAAAGTTTATGCAATCGATCTGTGCTCTGGCCTGGCAAGACAGCTTTGCAGGGTTAAAAGCATGGAGGTTCAAAGCCAACTAGTTTCTCAAAGGCAAAGGAGAGGAGTATGGAAATTGAGAGTCTGCATATGAGAGAGGGATTTTTGTTGATGCAGGCATCGGTTAAACTCGAGCTCTTGCTGCACTGCTGGATGGGCTGCAGGCAAACCATTTGGGGTGGGAGAGTGAGCAGCGCAGCGTTGGAAGGAGTTCAGTCCTTTCCAGCAGCATACATACTGGCATGCTGCCTCTGTCTATGTCCTCTGCAGCTGTGGCCCACTGGCTTATCAAGTGCACATTTTTAGAGGTCACTTTAGTATGGACCCTATCCCAGTTTGATCTCTTGGAACTGCAGCAGTAACAGTCCTCACAAGAATCCCTACCCCCCTCTACAGTCAACTTTCAGTGGTTCACAAGAGGTCTCCAACCCATCCATTGCCGATAACCACTGATCTATTCATTAAGCTGTTTGCTACTTATACAGATCCCTTCCGTTTCTAGCTCTTTAGGAAACAGTGCGAACAATGCACTGAAAATATGCAAACAAAAGAGTAGTAAGGATGGCTTTTCTGTATGGCTGTAGAAGTCGTATAGCTAACCTTATCCATATCAAAAGGATTATCTTTTTTGTTCATCTTTCATGTCTACTGTGGCCCATCTATAAATAAACGTGTGAATTCAGATTTCAGTTTGTTGTTTCACTGCTTTTCCTTTCCTTGTAGGTGTTGAATGCACCTGGGGACAAGGTACCTGTACTGGCAACAGCAAACTGCCAGGTAGGGGAATCGCATATGCTTTCAACTCCTATGCTTGCACAACTACCTAACAAAGTCATAACACCCAGATTAACTTATAACTCTTTTTAATGTGCACTGCTTTGCTTTGTTTCATGTTTCTTGCTATGCCATCCCACTTAAAAAACTGGAAAGGATTGGCCAAGAAATCTATGTGTTCATTCATTCATGTTTTTACTATTGCTTGCACATCAGAGTTGTAAGGGTGGCTTTTCTTCGTAGAAGCTAGCTAACATCAAAACCAAGAGCAATATCTTTTTTTGTTCATTTTACCTTTCTACTGTGGCCCATCTATAAACATGTGTGACTTCGGATTTCAGTTTGGTACGTGTTTCACTGGTTTTCCTTTCCTTGTAGGTTTCGAATGTGCCTGGGGACCTGGCACCTGTACTGGCAACAGTAAACGACCAGGTAGGGGAATTGCACATGTTTACCACTCTTATACTTGTCCAACTGTGCAGACAGAAATACGTAAGGAGGAGACCATAAGACCCAGAAAAACACCTTTTAACATTTGTTTTGTGCTTCTTGCTATGCCATCTCACTTAAAAACTGGGAAAGAAAGGTCAAGAAGTCTATGTATTCATTCATGTTTTTACTGTTGCTTATTACCATGTGCTTGGGTACGCATGGAAATAATTACTTATTTCACCACATTTACTATATAACCTATATTAAATCACTACTTGGCTAGTGATCAAACTGTAGGGACATAAGCGGCTCATTGTATGTCGCATACAAGGTGAGCCTACTGCCGCTCGTAACAAGGAAAGCATAGAGGATTATTTATTTTGTTTATTAATATCGGAAATAACGAGTCATTTGATACTACGAATGTACCAGTTTGTGTTTTCTACGGTCTGCGATTTCTTCCAAAATCTTTGTGGTTTTTACTGAACTGTTCAAAGCCAATTTTCTTTAAAGCTGCTATCACGTAACACCTCTGAATTTTCTAGTCTAATGAAAAGTGAAATTTTGTTTTCACACTGAAATTTTTTGCAGACAATCTGTGAACAAAGGTTTTTATCAGGCACCAAAAAGTGCCAGTAGAGTGATTTTTTAACCAAAGATTCATCTGTTTTACATCTTTTTTCAAAACACATTAAATAGGTGAACAATACAAAGCTTAATCAGATTGTCATAACATGTATAACTTAGAAAAATATTTATAACTGCCTCATGACTGGTAAATATCCTTGCAAGATATATTAAGGGAAATTGCCTTTCGCTTAAGGGTTCTTTAAAGTGCATATTTTATCCTTTATTATTCATATTTTATTTTTTCATGCATGCGGAGGGTAATGCTTTTCTCTGTTCCATGCAGGTTCACCTCGGCAAGGGTGTGTACATTCCTGTAGAGAGATGGCAGTGGCTCCTGACGCTGCCCAAGGATTCTCTGTTTTTCAAAGAACCAGTGAAGGCTGCCTGTGTCTCAGAAACAGGAGTGTGATAGGGGCCCCGTGTCGCCGCTTTCCGAACTCTAGTCCATTCAGCCTCCAAAAAAGCCCTGACCTATCACAAATTGGCAGCTGTAACAAGTGAGTGCTTCAATCGTGATCTAATTATCTTTTTTTCAGTCATGTTCATGTTGTTTTACATAAACACAGCTCAACATCCTTCACATTTGTGGAGAATTCATGTGTTCAATTCCATTTCTTTTATATTGCTGTGAATTGTTTTGGTTTCCTGACTGATTTCAATAATTCATTTTTACAATGATATAAAATTGACCATTTCTTCTCTTCGGACTTTTTTCTCATTTGTTGGTTTCCAGATGGATTTGTCGCATATATTAGCAGGAATGCTATTGATCAGTTGCCTCCAAGCAAGTGCATGCAGAAACTAAAGATATATTACAGAAATGCTGAAAGACGAACAGATGAAAAATGCAAGCTTGAAACTTCATATGTCATGTGTATCAGAAACCAAATAAATAATACCGAAAATTTCAGTCATTACCAGCCTTCTCTTATTTTATAATGTAGGACACCTGCTCAAATGTCACCACCTGAAAAGAAATTATATGGCTGTGGATTTCACGTCACCCATCCTGCCCAAATCACCTATAATGCCCGTATTGCCCATAATGCCCGTATTGCCCATATTGCCCGTATCACCCATAACTCCCTTATGCCCATATCACACATATCGCCCATATACCCATATCACACATATCGCCCATATGCCCATATTGCACATATCACCCGTACTCCCCTTATGTCCCATATGACACATATCCCCCATATCCAATAATACCGTATGCTCAAAATTCATATGGGAGATTTTCAGTAGGGTGGTTTGGTTTGCTGGGTTTAACGTCCCAGAGCGAGTCAGGCTATGAAAGACGCCGTAGTGCAGGTCTCTGAAAATTTCGACCTCCTGTGGTTATATCACGTGCACTGACATTACCTAGCGCACAGGCGCTTTGCTTCTCGCCTTCACCAGAAAATGGCCACCGAGGCCGGGATTCCATCCCGCATACTAGGGGATAGTATTCTAGCGCCCTAACCACTCCACCATCCCGGCGGGGCACTTGAGGTATTACCAGCAGCGGCCTGTTTTGCAATCTGCGCTGTTCTCCAAAATAGTTTGGACACTAAAATTCAAATTCGACTAGATGACGAGATCCTGTATGCTTCTTTGGCTACTAATGAAGTGATATATCATTAAAACTCCGATCTTGAGCCTGCCCACATGTAAAATTGGTAACACTTGTAACCGTAAAGGTATAAGCTCTTGGGCTGCTTCATCGATGCTGTTGTGAAGGCCTGGTCAGTGGGGCACGCCGCTCCCGGGTGATGCATAAGACAACGTAGCAGGCCAAAGAATGCCGGTTTATTCTCGGATCAAGGAGTATTATATAGCCAGAGGGGTGAGGGAAAGAAGGAACGAAAGAATGAAAAGATCGGTGCCGTCGCAGGTTCATAGTTGGCGATTTATCGCTTCTGCTACCAGCAGCAGATGCAAAGGAAGTAAACCGTTTAATATCACTGTGCTCTGGATGCAGCACGAATGCCTTATGCTCGAAATATAATGATCGACATACTGAACACTTATATGATTCACTGGCTCTGCGTTGAGCCTGAATTTCGTCTGCACTGCGAAACAATACAAAGACTTAAAAAGCAAAATATGAGTATTTTACGAGCCTTCATATTATGCTTACATTGACTGAAAACCGCATAAGAAAACATATGAGCACTTGAGAGTATCCCAAGAAAAGCTGTATGCTTCTTATTTTCCAAGTACAGTCGAACTTAGTCACGGCGCTAATAGAATCGAATTTATTCTCAGCCCTAATGTCTTGTTGGATCGTGCAAGGGATTTTTTGTATTTGCTTTTTAATCGCGAACTATCAATATATTGTGCTGTATATCAATAGCTATCAAGAAGTTGGTATACCCGACACTCTCACGTACTTTCTTTAACTCCATATTTTGCTAGGATAAATTAATTTCATTCTCTCCGCCGAAAATCGTAACTGGATTATATAATTTTCCAGCTTGGTCTACTCAATCGCTTGGTCATATAAGTGACCAATGCGCTGTCACCGACAGGTGATAAGAATCAGTGGTAAAGACGCATCCAAAATAAGCTTGGTCGGCTGCTCTTCGCGAGCAAACCCTTAGTGGTGGCAGCGCTTTTCATAGGCCAAAGGAAACGCGCTCCCCTGTTCCCTTTCATATTGATTCTAGCTGTACATGTTTTTCAATGTTCTCTTTTTCCTGATTTGTTTGCTTCACCACTGCAACTTCGGCTTTGCTGTCTGCAGGGTTCATAAAAGAAATAAACTAAATCCTAATTGCATAAAAACGTATGAGCGTGCTTAGTTATCATTACGCGATGACACATATATTTGAGATTTTTCCACATGGAATAAAATGACACTGCTAGTAAACTAGATAAGGCAGAGGAAGCTACTGTGTTCAAGATATCCCGCAGCCCCGGGAATTTAGTCTAGTAGGTTAGCCACAAGGGCGGAGCTTTCCCCTTTTTAGGCGTAGATCATCTTCAAGTAATTTTTTTTTTATGTCTGTGGTCCTAGACACTTCCAAAAAAGTTGGCAAAGTTCCACCTCCACAGCCTGCGACGCGCGTTTAGGCAGGTGCTTGCCCATCTTGAGAGTCCCACCAGCGCTTTACCGAACAGGTAAGGAATTTCCAAGCCCTTATCCTTCTGAAACATCACCTCAAATCGAGATAAAGACACGAAGCGCACACACGTCTGCGCTTCGTGTGTGCCTCTCTGTTCTTCTTGTCCCGTCTTTTTTGCGCAGTTTTGTATTTCCTTACGATAAAGTATCAGTTAGGTGATAAGTGCACAGGACCATTAAGGCGCATATACTTGTAATTAAAAGTAATGGCAAGCTAAAAAGGAAGGAAGTGAAAGAGGCAGCCTTAACAGAAGCTGGCTTATTCCACTTTACTTTGGTGAACGTCATCATCAACCTTTCCTGGCTCATTACACATGTAAGCATTTCTTTCTTTTGTCATCACGGATACGTATCTTCTAAATGATGTTCAGCGGCCTTGTAGCTATTTTGACTTGTTTATTGGCCGCTTAGGAGTCCGCGTAGAGAGGTAATGTCAATTATAGGCTTGATTTCATCACGCTTAAGACGAAGCTCCACCTTACCTGATGGGAGTAATCCGTGCAGTAAGCCCGATTTAAGAACACTAAATAAAAACTGCAGTAGCAGCAGCCGTTTTTCCGCCCTTTCGTTTGTCCAACGTGTCAGTTTAAGTTACAAATGTTTATATACGTATTCTTGCCATCCCTAAAATGTTCGGGTTATAACAAAGTCTAGTCTTCTTAGCAGTAAGCCCCGACTTGCATGGCCAAAGAGTAATTCTATTCTTCTGGGTATTTCTTGAAATCTAAACTTTTGCCCTTTGCGACCATAGGTCATCTTGCCATTTCATCACATGCACTCGGTCCTTACCATTCCTTCTTCATTTCGTAGAAAATGTAATTAGCTCTCGTTTGCTCCCTGAACCTGTTCTGCGCTCTTTCTTCTTCACTTTTGGTATGCCACACTGGATTATAAAAGTCTTCAACAGAGGAGTTTTATATTATTCTTTTTAAATTACACATCCTTCTGCACTGTAAAATCTTTTTGTGCGCATAAGAAACACCTCGACACAACGCGACCTTTCGCGCCATTCATTAAAGAATTGTGTCAATAACGCTTTCTTATATATCGCTTCAGGAAGCCAAACCGAAGGGAAAGTAATTAGGCAGGAAACAAAATTGGGCGAATTTATTTTCCTGGTGCTAAGCGGACCCAGATATTTCAGGTTTCGAAGCGGACACGCTGCTTGTAAGTCAAGAATGCTGGTTGGTTCTTACTGAATAAAAGGGGATCCAGCGAAGGCACGGGGCGAGCGGGATCCCATAGCGCATTGTGCCATTGAAGGGGAACTTTTATTATTCGTCTTCATCATTTAAGCATCCCCATGCAAATACCCCTTGGCGTTAAGGGAAGTGTCATTGAACGGTTTCATAGTCTCTAAAGTCGCAGATCGACCTTTAATTGGCAAAGCCTTAGCGCACCGTAAACCTAGCACCTCCGTGCAAGCACAAATGCGACTGAAGTCTGCCTTCATCGTTTCGCACACGTATACAGCCGCAAAATGGTTGGTTGGTTGGTTGGTTGGTTAGTTGGTTCATATGAAGGGAAAGGCACAGTATCTGTCACACTTGTTCTGTAGACACCTGAACCGCGCCGTAAGGGAAGGGATGAAGGTGGAAGTGAAAGTGGATAGAGAGAAAGGAGGGCTGTAGTGGAGGGCTACGGAGTAATTTCGACCACCTGGGGATCTTTAACGTGCGCTGACATCGCACAGCACACGGACGCCACTTCGTTTCGCCTCCATCAAAACGCAGCAGCCGAGGCCGCAAAATATGTTCTTTGCTACATATTATGCAGTAAATTAAGGCACCCTCCACCGTTACAAAGTGCCGACCGCCAGTTCCTTCGTTATGCCCTCTGTGCCTGAATTTACACATCACGTGGCAGTCCGCAAACTGTGCTCGTTGCCGCGTTCAGTACTTTGCGCTAAGGAGCTTTCAGTGATCCGGTGCTACATTTTCCTTCGGGCTGAGGTAAATGGGCAACGTGCAATACCGTTTGCCGCTGTCCGTGTCGCCACATATAGACACAAGTATAAAAGCTGGGGCAAGCAAGAAGCGCTCTGGCAATGTGTAGCTGCCTCTGTTTTGACTTGAAAGTGAGAATTTGCATAGAAATAGGCTCAATTTCGTCATCCCAGTTACTCATCCGGGCTCATGTGAGGCTGCTGCGGATACGAAGAATAGGATGACTGCCGGTACTGCGGCGTTGCAGATCATTAGGGCAACTATCGCGGAGGGAATTAAGGCCGCAAGGAGCCGGCTACTGCATTCACCCTGGAATTAAATCGTCCGATGCTTACATGCTCGCCTTGTACGATTACGGCTTGCACTAACGACTAAGTTGGCGTAAGGTGCTTCCAGCTCACAACGCCTACAAGAGAAATGAAATCTGCGAATACTCACTACCACAATCGATTGTCGTATGTTCCAGCGGAAGATTTCCTTTCGGCAAGCATAAAAGATGCTTGTAGAAACCTTCATGGCTTGAGTATATTCCCGTGCATCTGAGTGGAAACAGTGCCGGAAATTACCTCTTCAAGCATTCTAAAAAACGCTTTGTGGCAATCATCGGAATAAGGGAAGAAATTCAACATATGAACATCACATAGTCGGTTCGGACTTCGTCACGTTTTATCTAAACATCTTCTCTGAGGCTGCCAGGGGTGTAAGTATGAAAAGCATGAAATCTATTGTCCCGCATCACCACACTTTCAACTATATTTAGAATGGATATAGAAAGCAAATATTCAAATGAACTCAAAGTCTACATAAATCACTCACAATTTTATACAAGACAACGATATTTTTTCTAATGCTATGAAAATGCGTAATGCTAATACTACGGTGGCTAATGCTATAAAAGTGGATTTTCTGATGCTATATATGCACCTTGCTAAAGGGACGGTGAGCACAGCTACATCGAATCATATTTGTCAATTAGGAACTGGTTTCCTGCAGGCTATGTTTACGTTCGTCCTGCTCCAAAGGACGCATTTGCCCGGGAAATTGTTGGCTTTAAAGTCCTGCCCTCAATAGATTCACTCTCGTAGCTTTAAAGCCCAATACGCTGCATTGCAACTGTTTTCAAGTGATGGCCGGTGTAGCTTTGGGATGAAACAAGGATAAAAAAACGTTTCTAACTTGTTTTTTTTACCCCAGAAATTGCCAGATATGCAGAAACCTTTATGTAGCCTTCGAGCATTCTCTAGATTATAAAAAAATTGTTTTGGCAAAAACGTTACCTTGTCGTTTCGTTAGCGTAACTTGACAATAAAGGTCAATTTCAGTAGTTCCCTTTAGTCCCTAAATAGACAGGCTGTTGAACATTCAAAAGTTTTCCATCTTACTCGCTAGTTTGGCAAACAAGTTTTCGCAGTAGTTGCGGATGCAGCGTAATTAAATATATAGGCGTTGCATGGCGGCTATTGCAACTTTTGAGCCTAGTCCTTTAGAAACTCTCTGCGTTGTGGAGGTTTGGTAAATTATTCAGCTTCATGCATATAAGATATTCTTAATATTTGCTACATGACGGTTAGTATGTTTATCGACTCTTCGCTTCTCATGTCGTAGTTGCTGCTTAGGTCACCTCGTACGCTGTGCTAGCAATCGACTCGGCAAGCACTTGTGCAGCGTCCCATACGGCAGTCCAAGTGTCTGCGCTTGCACGCTCTCTAAAGTCCGCAAGAAGGAAATGTTCATACCAGAGAGTACCGGGAGACTGTACTGGATGTTGCCAACAAACACAGTCTCGTAAAGTCGTATTAAGGAGCGCTCAATCGGACCCCATTTTATGCCAGCTATGAAACGAAGTACATGGCAAACATTAATTAGCTGTAAGGAAGAAGATGATTCAGCACCCACGCAAACGACGATGAAGATGGCTGAGTTCATGGCTGATCAGCTGGAGCGCGCACTCGAATTCCTGGCCGATCAGCTGGAGCGTGCACTCGAAGCTGGGACGGTCTTATTCGGATGAGATTGTGTCTTACTCTACGCTCGTCGTGTGTCACCAGTCGCGGTCTCCAGTCCTCCGAATAACCCCCAATAAACCCCTCTTCATTTGGTGGAGGTGCGGTGTGGTGGGTATACGTCTTTAGGTGTTAATTTTGCTAAGACGGTGGTACTCAACGCAAAATCTTACGAAGCCATCCTTCTTCTTCACAGGTACCACGGGAGACGACCACGGACTAGATGAAGGCTGAATTACACCACGTTGTAGCATGTCGTCGACCTGCTTAGTAATAACACGGCACTCCGTAGGCGAAACACGCTATGGGCGCTGGCGAAAAGGGGCATGACGGCGGGTGTCGACGTGGTGAACAACCTCGGTCGCACGGGCCAAGGAAGTCGTCTGCACGTCAAACGAAGAGCGGAACGGGTTGAGGAGAGAAAACAGTTGCTCACGGTGAGTCGGGTCGAGGTCACTGGCCACAGATGATTGAAAAGGTCTCAACTCGGTACATTGGAAGACGCAGTAATCGGCATTAGGGAGGCTACGTGGGCACTCTGTGGTAAATGCCCGTCAACATCAAACGGCGAGATGAAGTTAGCAACTTCAGTATGGCCAAGGCATTCGTCACGAAGTAGCGGGACCACAGCGGTTGAGGCATTCGCAACAACAATGTCAGCGGCGCCGCGGTGAATATCGATGATAGCAAAGGGAGCAAGGAGGTTACGGCGAGAAGCGAACTTGGGAGAAGGCACAAAAAGAACAGTCGCGTCTAAAAAAAAAGGTACACACACGGGAACAATCACAGCACGGTTGCGCGGAATGTCGGGGTCGTCGGCGGCAACAAGTTTGGCGCAAGAAAAAGACGGCGCATCGTCAAGAACCGCATCACAGAGCGCAGAGAGGGCAACGTGGGCGTGGGCGCAGTCAATAACATTATTGTGGCGGGACAGGAAATCCCAGCAGAGAAATAAGTCATGCGAGCATGACGCAAGCACTAAAAACTCGACGACGTATAAGACGTCCGCGACAACGAAACGCGCTGTGCAAGCAGCAGACGGACGAACAGAATCGGCGCTGGCGGTGCGAAGAGAGAGTCCAGAAGGCGGGTGGTCTGCTGTATCGCAAAAGCTATCGCCCGGATGGTCGCAAATGGCTTTTGGTCATTCCTCGCCATCTTCGCACAGAACTTTGTGCCCATCACCATGCCGACCCGCAAAGCGCACATGCTGGCTTGTTGAAGACATACTAGCGTCTCCACCAGCGGTACTACTGGCGGGGATGTACAACTTCGTCCGCCGCTATATTCGCTCCTGTACTGCTTGTCAGCAGCGGAAGTCGTCTCCGCGCCCCTCTGCCGACCAATTACAGCCATTGCCTTGTCCAACGTGACCCACCGATCCTGTCGACATTGGCCTCTATGGCCCCCTTCCATACTCGACATCAGGCAACCGCTGGATAATAGTCGCCATGGATCACCTCACTCGCTATGCGGAAACTGCAGCCCCGCCTACGGCTAGGGCTCGTGACGTCCCCTTCTTTATCTTACGTCACTTCGTTCTACGTCCCGGCGCCCCTCGTGAACTTCTCAGTGACCCCGGCCGCGTCTTCCTATCACAAGTGGTCCACGAGCTTTTAGAAGCTTGCAAAAAAATACATCGAACCACCACAGCTTACCATCCTCAAACCAACGGCCTCAAAGAAAGGTTTAAGTGAACTCTTGGTGTCATGCTCGTCATGTACGTTTCTTATGACGCGTCTAATTGGGATCAGGTGCTTCCGTACGTCACCTATGCCTATAACACAGCGTCTCAGGCAACGACTGGATTTTACCCATTCTTTCTCCTATACGGTCGTGAGCCTTCCTGTCTACTGGACACCATACTTCCTTACCACCCCGACAATTCAGAGTATACTTCTCTTTCTGCTGTTGCCCGTAATGCTGAGCAGTGCCGTCAGCTAGCTCGCTCATTCACATCAGACATTCAAGATCTTCACCGACATCAGAGCGATCACGGCCAGCCCACTTGTGACTTTCCTACAACCACCCTCGTTTGGCTCTTTGTTCCGGCTGATTCCAAACTCTCTGCAAAGTATCATGGCCATTATCGTGTATTAGAGCGTAGATCTCCAGTTAACTACGTTGTGGAGCCGGCAACGCCTTCTTTGGGCCACCGTCGCCGCGGGCAATAAGTTGTTCATGTCAGTCGACTTAAACCATACTAGGATCCTCTTGTCGTCCCCTCGCCTTAAATCGCCAGGATGGCTCCCTTTTTCCGCCGGGGCAATGGTAAGGAAGATGATTCAGCGCCCACGCAAACGACGATGAAGACGGCTCAGTTCCTGGCCGATCGTCTGGCGTGCGCCCTCGAAGCTGGGACTGTCTTGTTCGGACGTGATTGTGCCTTACTCTACTCTCGTCGTGTGTCACCGGCCGCCGTCTCCAGTCCTCCGAATAACCCCCAATAAACCCCTTTTCAGGCCTTTTCTTCAATATAGTATTATGTTTCGAGCAAGATAGCCGGTGGTCAGTAATTACTCCCAAGAATCCGTGCCTGGAGACGTGCGGTGTTACGACTCCATGAAGAGTAATCGGGTAGCGGCTGACACATTTTCCCGCCCAATATTCATATACTTGTCACACGAACCACTTCGTGGATATTTACGAGCGCTTGCAAGACACCGTTTTCACCCACTCAGCAAGATGGTGTATGAGCGGCCGGACGGCAGTTTTACAAATGCACTCCGCTGCAATCCGTCGCAAGTACCCACAGGATATGCCCTCACATATCGTCCCGCCCAACCACCATGGACGATGGATAAACCTTTAGTACACCTTCGTGTTCCCGGAATACTAAAACAATCAACCCTGCAACTTAGTTGACTAAAACAACTTACTCTGGCGCACATCTGGTCAGAATACCCTAATTATATTCACTTATATGAGGATGGATCTGTGTCAGCACAGGCATCCGCAGCAGCTGTGGTCATACCAGCTCAAAAAAACGACTCTACATTTTCTTTTGTGACATACACATCAACCGCTGCTGAACTTGTAGCCATTCGGAAATCTAGTCGCTAAATATGTGGGGAAGCACCTCAAAAATGGTGTATATTCACAGACTCAAAGACTGCATCGCAAATTTTGGAAAACTTCTTACGTCACACTGCCTACCAGCCCCTGGCCCTAAACATTATAGAGCTCCACACACCTGCAGAGCTGCAAAGTTACAGGATATTGTTTCAATGGATCCCTGCCGACTGCGGGCTCCATGGGAATGAACAGGCCGGTGTTTAAGCGAAACGCGCACTCAGCAATGGCCTCCAAAGAGCTGTGCCTTTTTCAAGAGCGGTTACGACGTGCCTTCTTAGGAGTTGTATGAAGAATGCTACAGCAGCTTACTGGGCCCAGCCAGACGCCTGACACATTCGTCTAAAAAGGCTCAATCGAACATTGAAATTTTATGTTCCGCGTGATTTTTCGCGTCATCATGCATGCTTGCTACATAGACTTCGTTCCAACGTGGCTTTCACGCGCAAGTACTTACATTTAAATAGACAGGTGGACTCGCCGGAATGTTCAACTTGTGGCATCCCAGAGACTGTGGACCATATATTATTGGTGTGCTCAGTGTATGAGTGAGAAAGACGTGTGCTAGCCACTTTCTTGAAGTGTTTTGACAAGAGGCCTCTGTCGAAGGAACTGCTGCTAGACGCTTGGAAAGACAAGGGGACGGGTGTCCAGGCAGTGCGTGCTCTATGCCATTTTTTTTATGTTTCAGTGGACTTGATTCGCGCTTATAAAGCAATAAGCTACTGTACCTGTATATATTCTCCCACATTGTCACCCATCACCATCTTCTTTCTTCTTTCCTTCCCCTTCCCCTGTGCAGAGTAGCAGGCCAGATTTGACTTATTCTGGCCAACCTCTCTGCCTTTCCTATCAATAAATCCATCTATCTATCTCGTACGGGGTATATAATTTACTAGCTTTTATAATGAAAACAAGAATAACTGCCTTACCTACCGATCAAAAAAACAATAATTAGGGTAAGAAGAGCAGGCATAAGCAGATCTCACGTAAGCCTTTCTATAAGCTCGCAATTTTAAGACGCTTATTGTTTCCCACGATTGATGCGGTTTCATGCATGTGTTCCCTACCGTATACTTTTTACGTGATTGCATAAGGAATCCTGTGCTCTTGCGCTTTCAACAGAGTCGATACGTTTTAAACCGTCGCTACAAAATGTGGTGTAATTCTTGTATTGCCTTTAGTGCCAGGTACTATTGTTATAACCTATTGGAGTGTATGTTTTCTGAAACCGTTTTAGCGTGAGAATAAAAACAGTGGAAAGTGTGTACAATGGTGGGAGTAGTTCATGTATTGGGGCAATAATGATATTTTACTTATAAGGTCCCGGTCCTGGCATTTTTCTTGCGATTCACCACATCCAATGTCTTGCAATTCACCCTCAAGTACCTTTACCCTGGCCGAACTCGGAAGCTCATTAGAAGAAATACGTAGAGTCTTGAAGCGTCGCTTTTCTGCGGTTGGTCTTCGTCCCCTCACAGCGTGTAATCATTGTGGAGACTTTGTTAACATCTGCTTCTGAGCTCCCCCAAATTGTAAATCAATTACCTGCTGCAGCGTCTGGCCCTGGCTGGGTCATATCTGTTGTGATTTAGCTAATTTTCGATGAATCACTTAGTGATTTACGTGAGTGTGTGAATTGCTCTATCACGACCCCATGGATTCCAGATGTCTGGCGGCTTTTTAAAATTGTCCTTGTTCTTTAAAAAACGAAGTGGAAGGATTTGTCTTAGCCAGTATTAGGCCAATTTCTTTAACTTCGAATCTCGTGAAACTGGTGGAATGTGCTGTGTTGCTGAGTCATATTCCTCATCACCGAAAAAAGAATGCCGAATTCCTGTCAAATTGGTTTTAGGCCAAGGTGCTCAGTATTATGGGTGCACACTGATCTTGTAAGCCGTGCCTGATTATCTCGCCGTCATCACAAGTATGATCTAGTTGTTACTCTTGACATAAATAAAGCGCACGACAGCGTTGAACATGGGGCCCTTGTGCGCAGACTACTTGCTAGGTTACTTCATTGCATGGGTGTCAGCTTTCCTGACTGACAAGAAGTTTTACTACTGTCAACGCGGGGTATCCTGAACTAAATTCTGAAAAACCCGAGGGGTGCTCCAAGGTACGTTTCTCTGTCCCGTGTTTTTCAATATTTTACTGAGATCTAGCTCGACCTGTCCTGATTTATCTAAATATGTGTACGCCGATAACATAGATTTCTTGGCAGCAGCGGGTAATTTATATCCTTTTACAAACTGCTGCAGTCATACATAGATGCTCTTGACCGATTGTTAACGAATATCCTCTTGCGCCTCTGTACACAAGTATGCCTTGTTAGTTTTCGCCCCCTTCTAATCAGGCTCAGCGATTTCAGTAACTTAGCAGCATAACGTGATCCACGGGTGTGCTCTATGAAGTATGATTGTTCTCTTAGTAGATTCCTATAGAGCAGGTTAGTGTCAAAAGATACAGCTCGTTGCAACAGCCCCAATGCTAAGTAGCCCCGATGCGGTATGTGCAGGCGCGCATGTTTGATGTTTTAAAAAAGTATGTTCATTCAATTTTAGAATTTTTCGCAGTTCTGTTTTCTGGAGCCTAAGTCACTGGTTTTTTTTTTGTCACCCAGCAATAAGGACGCCGAGGCAGCGGCTCAAGGTGGTGCGGGTCGTGTCATCGTGAAACTGCGTGGCCATCCGGTTGTCGCAGTGGAGGAACTTGAACATTTCGCCAAGGAGCAACCTTCCCCCCAAAGGTTGCAGCTTCTAATAAGGAAGCGGAACCGCATCAGGCCCGGGTTTGGACGAATCTGCGAGGGTTCATGGGGGGTGAAGACCAGCGGGAAGAATCGTGGGGCCTCCCGGACGCGCCAGTCAAGTACGGGTCAACGGCTGGGGGGCCTTTCATCAAGCTGCATGTTTCGCGCGTCTGCACTAAATCCCAGCAGCCGTATTCGTCTGTAATAGCAGTTGTGGGACAGTTGGCCTGCCTCGCCACAGTGGTAGCACTGTGGGCGATGATCGCAAGCGCGCCAGATGTCGCTTTTGTGTCTTAGGAAGTCAAAGAAGAGGTGCTGGACGGGTGTTTGCAGGAACGTCTTGGTTCTAACTTGGAATCAGACAAGCACGACGAGCGACTGCGACGTGTGACCTGGGGTGGGAGTGAGTCGGGTGGAGTGTGTACATGGTTGACCTCTTTCCGAACCATCTGCGAAAGACAGGATACTTGTGGCGCTGCTACTGTCGAAAAAAGGTTTTGCGATTCCTCGTGTACGATGGCCGTATGATCTCGTCGAGTATGTGAGTGCTACCAATGTCGACGATTGCGGCAGCTATCGAGATCCAAGGCCGCTTAAACACTTGGATCGCATCTCAAGTGCCTTCTCGGTGATAGTTATTTCAAACACAAATTCCGCGATTGTCTTGGGGGGATATCGCACTCAGTCAACGAATATCTGCTTATATTCCCCTCATAAGATAAAAAAGCTTTTTTGTTCCGGACATGTTAGGATCAGCCTGACGTAAAAACCTCGTTATGTTCTCAAAATAACTGAGGAGGCACTCGTTAGGGAGCCGAACTCTCGTGTGTAGGAGCAGCTAGGCGCGTTCCTTACGGAGAATGGTGGTGAAAGCTCGCAGGAACTGGTCCTTGAAGCAGCTCCACATTGTGATAGTGGCCAATTATTTTCAAACCAGCTGCGAGCGGGCCCGTCCTGTGACAAAATACATGCGGAAGCTTCTGGCCGTCAGTCCAGCTATTGTACTGGGCTACCCGCGCAAATTTACCTTACCAGTCTTTCGGATCATCACCTGAAAACCCCTGGAATGTGGGTATCTTCTGCGGCTGCTGCCACATGAAGGACGGGGCAGAGGTACTGCCCTGCATCGTGATGGGTGGTTGCGTGGTTGCCTAAAGTTGTGCTGGAGAAGACGTTGGCGTCCTCGTAGTAGGGTGAAACTGCAGAGGCGCTAATTCTTGCTCAAGACCTCGAAGCCGTCAGCTGCACTTATGAGAAGGCATAATCTTCATTGTAAGAGATCCCTTAGGGCTTGTGGTTTCCTACGTGGACATAAGCCACCAACCACCGCGGGTTCGAGCGTCGCGCGAGCCGAAACCCCGATCAGCCGTCACCGCGCGCGCACTGAAACACTGCAGCGCGCACTCAACTCCACCGGGAGGAGAGCACTTCGCTGCAAGGACACCAACCTCCAAGTTCACAAAGGAGACGTTTATTGAAACGCCATCCTCCAGCGGCACACACACACGCACACACATACACATATATACAAAACGCACATACACACACATACACATATATACAAAACGCACATGCACACACATACGCAGTCACCGTGTCAAGGGAGCGCGCGAGGAGCTATAGCTCCCGTGTCACTATAGGAGCTATAGTGACACGGAGTGCGCGCCGCAAGCACGCAAGGGCGTGCTGTGATCTCTCTCTCGCAGTAACCAAAGGGTTCCTTTGAGAGAGATTGGGCAACCACCGCAAGGTACGCCTGTCGCGGATCGTTGGATCATGATCGACAGGCTCGAGCTTCGCTCTCAGGTAAGACCCGGAGCAGACGAACTCGAGTACACACTGGTCTGCGCAGACAAAGGCCGGCAGACAAGAACAGTAGCGTACGCACCTTGCGATGTCTCGGAGGGGTCTCTCCCTGGGCCCCGCTCGGAGGGTCGCGCGAGCGCGGCCCTCGAAGCGGTGCCGTGTTCCCGCCAAAAGGCGCCAATGAGAACAGCCACTGGAACGCCAGGGCGGAGCTGTGGCCCGAACGACAGCGACAAGTCGTCCGAGCCTCTCTCCGCCGCCTCAGGCGGGAGAAAGGGAACGGGGAGAACAACTGGGAAGCGGGCGGCGGCCGCGCAAAGGGCAGCCGCAGCAAGCCCGAATCCCACATCCTCCTCTCCTTAATTGCCCTCCTACCCATCAGTGAAAGCACGCGGCAGGCCCCCGCATGAGGAAAAGAATGCTATCCTCACGCAACAAGTCAACTACACTTCAGTTCCAGCAAGAAAGATCTCGAAAAGACAGACACTCAAGAAAGACAAACATTAGCAAGGCGCACAAAAAAAATGAACAAGATGACATGAAGAATAATGTACAAAGTTCCGGAGGCTAAGTAACAACGACTATGAACACAACTATGTACAGAACAACTATGTACAAACACAACTTTGTACAGAAGTTCCAAAGTTCGTAGGTGCAGCTCAGGGAGCCTGCGGTGACTCACCACTCGTTGACTTCTGAGTGGCCAACGTTCATCCTTGGCTGCAAACGATCTCGGTCGGTGGTGGTACAGGTTAGGTGCAGGGACAGCGAACACGCCGAAGGGGCCCCGGGTGTGGAAAGTCCGTGACTCCGTGGCGATCCAAGGCGCACATGGGAAGACCGCGCGGGGCTTCCTTTCCACCGCGCTCCGCACACGCCGGCAAACACACATGGCGCGACGTCGTCGCCTCCACGCCCAGGCACGCACACGCACAGCCACTCACACACCGAACAAAGGGTGATGCCGACCTTCAGCGAACAACCTGTCCCGAGCACCTTCGCAACCGCGGCGGCCTTGGGTGAAAGGGGCATCGCATCGTTCATGCTCCCAGTCCCCAAACGGCCCCAACTTCCTTTCCACACACACCGGAAAGGCCGCGCGTCGGGGCTGCCTAATGAGCAACCCTCGCAATTTCAAAAAAAGAAGAGAGATGACGCGCTGTACAAAAGAAGGCACTCACTGTACAATATTTACAAGTTAAGAAGCAAGAATGGAAACAGAAGAAAGCGAAAAATGGGAACAGAGGCACACAAAAAAAAAAAAAAAAATAAGCACACAGGCTGGAACTGAGCGAGCCAGAAAAGGGGGAGACCAACCTCGCTTCCGGATAGGGTTAAACGAGCAAGCTCGCTCGGTGAGGCGGTATGCCTTCGGTTACGGAAAAGGCCCGTCGTCCGGCATCAATCACACAGGTGAACGTCGCCTCACCTTGTACCGGTGAAGGGGCACGGCTGCGTTCCACCGCATCGGTTGTGCCTTGGCACTTGCCTGTGGTGACAATGGGCACCAGCGCAAGCTCGTCAGACCGTTACGCATGGGCCTTCAGGTCTGCGATGTAGGCACGGCTGGCTTTCCCCATAGGGGGATTCTCCAGCAATGAGCCCCTGCTTTTTACTGGGGAAATGCCCCATGAAATCGCAGGTGGCCATCTGCCACGGACGCACACTGTCATTTGGTTTTGTCATGCCCGGTGGCTTGCCACCCCTTGACTTCTCCATTTGACAGACATGGCAGGAACGGCAGCAGCGGAAAATGTCGCGCTTCATGCCGGCTGCAGTCACCGATTGACTCAGTTTCTTAAAACCTTGGAGCCACTCAGATGACCAGCCAATGGTTTGTCGTGAGAGAACGGAACAGAGCGCCGCTCAGACATTGGGGAATAGCCACTTCAAATGGTTCATGGACTCATCATCCGTGGCTATGTATTTCAGCGCGAGCCCGTCATGGCCCAGCAAATATGAATCCCCGGGGCACGCCGCGACACACGCTGGCTCGTGCCCCCCTGCGCCCGCTCAATACAAGTAGCGTAACGGCGCTGCGCCCGCTGCAATACAAGCAGCGTAACGGCGCTTCGTCTCCCAGAGACCGTCGCTGACATCGCGACAAAACGGGTCATTCTGCTGGACCGTCGTAGCTCTTCATGGCTGAAAACGATCCCAGTCATCTCAAAGGAGAGCCTGGTTTCGTCCCCCCGCAGGTTCGCAGCAAAACTTCCGCTGGCATCGGCGTCTCAGATGTGCTCACAAAGAGCTTTTACCCTCGCCTGCTTTGCGAAGCGCTGCTTACCCGGATAGCGGAATGGGGAACCCGTCTGCGGGCGTCCCCTCCGTGCCGATCTGCGGCTCGTCCGCTGTTTCGCCCCCTTCGCCCGCCGTCCGTAAAGACGCCGCCGCGGCCGGGTGGGGCACGGGATAGCGCGTCAGCTACCACGTTCGTTCTCCCCTGTAGATACTGCACCGAAAAGTCGAAATGCTGTACCAAGAGAGAATGGCGCGCCAGCCGGCTCGCAAGTTCAAGGAGCCGCATCAGCCAACTGAGCGCGCTGTCGGTCCGGTTTCCAGAGGGAGCCCGGCCGACGCCTCGCCGTTCCCCGAACAGAAATGTCTGCAAGTGGGGTACGGGTGCTGTTGTGCGAAGATGCCGGCAGCGCCGGCGTCGCGCACATTGCTTCCGCAACGGCGTAAAGCTGAAACAGCGGAGGCATATGGTCAACGGTCGCACCGCAGGGTGGTCCGAAGAACCATGTAGCGTGTTTCAGTGCCTTTGCCGAGTGCCGCGCAGGGGGCGGCAGGCATGGCGCATGAGCTTGATCGTCAAGGCGACCGGCTCGGCCGATGTGCTGTCCAACGACTCATGGAGCCAAGGACAATTCACGTTGGGCGCCAGTTGTGGTTTCCTACGTGGACATAAGCCACCAACCACCGCGGGTTCGAGCGTCGCGCGAGCCGAAACCCCGATCAGCCGTCACCGCGCGCGCACTGAAACACTGCAGCGCGCACTCAACCTCCACCGGGAGGAGAGCACTTCGCTGCAAGGACACCAACCTCCAAGTTCACAAAGGAGACGTTTATTGAAACGCCATCCTCCAGCGGCACACACACACACGCACACACATACACATATATACAAAACGCACATACACACACATACACATATATACAAAACGCACATGCACACACATACGCAGTCACCGTGTCAAGGGAGCGCGCGAGGAGCTATAGCTCCCCTGCGCGCACGAAGTGACACGGAGTGCGCGCCGCAAGCACGCAAGGGCGTGCTGTGATCTCTCTCTCGCAGTAACCAAAGGGTTCCTTTGAGAGAGATTGGGCAACCACCGCAAGGTACGCCTGTCGCGGATCGTTGGATCATGATCGAAAGGCTCGAGCTTCGCTCTCAGGTAAGACCCGGAGCAGACGAACTCGAGTACACACTGGTCTGCGCAGACAAAGGCCGGCAGACAAGAACAGTAGCGTACGCACCTTGCGATGTCTCGGAGGGGTCTCTCCCTGGGCCCCGCTCGGAGGGTCGCGCGAGCGCGGCCCTCGAAGCGGTGCCGTGTTCCCGCCAAAAGGCGCCAATGAGAACAGCCACTGGAACGCCAGGGCGGAGCTGTGGCCCGAACGACAGCGACAAGTCGTCCGAGCCTCTCTCCGCCGCCTCAGGCGGGAGAAAGGGAACGGGGAGAACAACTGGGAAGCGGGCGGCGGCCGCGCAAAGGGCAGCCGCAGCAAGCCCGAATCCCACAGGCTGGAGGCTCAACTAGTTGGAGGTGTTCGGAGCATGGGTTACGTTACCCAGCACTCCACAGGATGTCACGGAGTGAAATCTCGTCAAAACGCACCAAGTACAGCAATGACCCGCAGGGACACAGGAGGACCGCAGAGCGGCCGCGAACTTGGCAGGGCCACCTCTTCAACGCTTTTCTTTCTCCTGCCTTCCCGTGGTAGCGATCAGCGCAGAGCGAAGACAAGGATTGCACAGTATCAATATAGACTGCGTACTCTTCTATTCCTTGAGGGAGAAGCTCTGCGTGTTTGTCTCGGAATCCCTAAGTGTTTGTCCAACAATGTTTTTTTATTTCGAACCACGTTGTCATCTCTTACCTCGACATTTCGCTTTCTGATGGTAGAAGCACTCTTAACGTTATGCGATTCGGAGCGGCATATGACCCTGTTGTATTTATTTACTCATCCAGGGAAAATGTCTTAGTGCAAGGTGGTCTCGCTTTAAGCCTCCTCACAATTGTCTGGATGAATCTTTTTCGTGGCCACTCAATGTTCGAATGCCTCAAATTGATCATTTGCGGGTACGTTTCTGTGCATCGACTTGCAGGCACAATGCAGCGTTCTTTAGCGTTTTGGTTGGAAATCAAACGAGCCGACCTTGCATTGCTGCGCTGTATTGAGGTATTGAGTTCGCTCTATCTCGCTTAACAGTGCCTGTTGTTTGTGAATATGCCTGCGCACTGTGTACCCTACGACTGCAGAAATCATTTCAGCGGGAAAGGAAGTGCAAACGTCTTTAGGTTTCCGTCCACGAGGCTGCGTACCGAAAAAAGAGCTGCTTGGATAGCGGCCGTGAGAAGAACAAACCCGGATGGCTCGGCATGGGAACCGAATGAACAATCGCGGCTATGAAGCGCGCATTTCATAACAGGTATGGCACTATTTAGGGCTTACTTCGTTGCCAACTTCGTTCCCAATGTGTTCAACGTATCAACATGTCCCGGCGAAGCAGCTGCGCTTCGTAAAACCCTTAGGCTAAAACGACATTCAGGTAAGTGATTTTTTTTATATTTTTCATATTTTTCAAAACAGTTCTGTCGCTACGCAGCTGACGCGGCGAGCGCTCATTGCTAGCTTACTGTCCTCTGTGTTTGGCTCGTGAACACTGCACGGTGATTGAAGCTGACGGCTCGTTTCGCAAAGCTGTCGACGACTTAGCGGCCCCGGATACATTGCATAGTTTTACACTGAAGTCGGCCGAGAAAATGACTGAAAGTAAATACTTCTTGCAATTAGCATGGCAGCAGTATAGTCATGGTAACGTGGCCTTGTTTCTAATGGCAGTACTGTGAAACCACTCCATTAAGGTATCGTGCCGAGCAGCGTCCGCGTCACTTTCAGAGTAAAGTCACGGTGCGGACTTTTCACATAATCGATCAAAACCAGTAATGTTTTCCGTGTTCCCAACTCTTGTTCTCATTAAAAGTTGGCCATGTGGCCACTCCCGCGTCGGCTTTTCTCAATTTCAATTGCTTTGGAATGCGTTTTCATTATTTGTCTATTTGGAAGTATTTTCCCTCGGTGCATGCCATGGTTGCATTGCCATGTTTGCAAAAGAACGTGTAAAGATGCCACATGTACATCGCCTAATGACACAACGGAGTTACGGCAGCCTGCAAATGGTGAGCATGCATGTGCAGTCTTAGCTGATCCTTTATTAAATTTTTGCCCGTACCCCTGTGTTGTTAGACTTGTTGTTGCAGCTAGCCTGGCTCTATGGCTGCAAACTCACAGTGGGCTAATAAATGTCGTGCAAACTTGCACTGAGCGTTTAGCAGTAAGTTTTAGCGGCTTCTGAACATCCGCTGCTGTGTTTGCAGAGAACAGTCACATGACCACAGGCGCTGCTCAAGAGATTGCATTTTCACAAGACGTCTTGGAGTTGGAGAAGAACGAGTATCAATTCTGCCCCAGGTAGGGGAAACTTTAGGAATTCGCGACTGAGTCTTAGAGAAGACCCCCTTCAGAACCGGCACATAAAATAACAGGCGCAAGGTTAAGATACCGGATCAAAGAAGAATGGGACAGGGAATAAAAGCGAGTTTTTATTGTTCCATCCGAAACAAAAGCGAGTGAACAGACAAAGGCAGAGAATATAATGAAAACGCAAGATAATAAACCGTGCAAGTCTACTGAGGTGGTAATGATGGTAAGTAACTAGGAAGTGACGGAAGCGAGATTAATGATGTCTTGAATATTGTAATTCATGCAAAGATTTCGCGTTTCTGCCGGACTTGTAAAAAGAAAATGTTTCTAAAATAACTGAACCGTTATCCAAGGTAATTCCGCCCCATTCCAGTTGGAAAACATGTTTTAACTATCTATCAAGCCCTTCAGGGTAGACAGCAGGCAGATTGGAAACTGAGCTAAATACTAACGAATCCGTAGTTGCAGAAAAAAATACCATTTCTGTTCAAGTCATCAAATCTTGTACGAGACGTGCGAACTAATAAATGTTTGGTAAAAGTATTGTGAAGAGGAAGAAGTGCACGGGGAACATTCCAGACAGTGGCATCGTGATCGCTACGCGTGCTGGACCTGACTGGGTTCGCTGTCGCTTTGTTCTCCGCTAATTGCCTAGTCCGAGTACCTCAATAAACCCCCATCGTAAAGTATAAACAATTATTCTGTGGTAATTATACAAATAGTGAATACCTGGGGAAATATCAATAACATTCTTAACATCGGCTTTCTTTCCCACCTGTATGCACGAGAGAAAATTGTTTCCTCGCAAAAAGTCACTTCAATATTTTCTATTTAAAATTTCCATCGTAAATAGTTGTTTCAGAAACAATGCCGCTAAAGCTCACGCCGACCAATCCTGCGCGCGCTCCTTCGCTGTACCGCGAAGGCATCGCTTGCAACAGCCATACTAGTTTTAAACGTCGCCGAACACTGCGCTTCCAAACACCGTGGTTACTGCGTATAGGGCTGCGTTCAAACGCTGCTGTTTGCTCTTAAAGAGGTGCCACATTGTCCTGTCTAATTGAAGCTGCCCAATCTGAGTTGAGAGGAAAAAATTAGGAAGATGAGTGCAAAATGTCAGTTGTTCTCTAGATGCCAGTATACTAACACAATTTTTGCTTCGAAAGCACGAAAGCAATGAAAGTTTTAGTTACTCACTCAGCTTGCCCATGCACATGTTCATATGCTGCCGGCTTAGTTGATAAGCGCAGTGCGGTGCGTGGAGCATGAAACCAATTGAGAGCAGCGCCAAGAGCCGGGACACGACTGCTGCAAAAGCCATTGCTCACTCATGGAGTTGCCTGATGCTATGTGCGTCGCTGCTGTATGGTGCCAGAATGGGCAAACGGCATACGATACTTACCTGGCTGAAAGCATTTTATATGCTCAGCTGTTTCCTGTAAAGCACAGCTGCGTGCTTCGGAATAGAGGAAGGCGAGTTTGGTAACTGGTTCGACAGGTACCGAGTAGGCTCGTTTGCGTGGCCTTATAACTCTAACAGTCTCTTTCCCTAATGATTCAGGACATAAGGAAACGGCCGCGGAAATTCTGCGCACATTAAGCATATGAACGTCTACCCGTGTCACCCACGCGGAAAGGCAATTGAGTGCCCCCCCCCCCCCCCCCCCCCCGCATTTACGTTGCGTGTAACTGTGAAGTACCAAGCTGTGAAATTTGAAAATAGCCCCTCAGCAATATTCGGCTACCAGAAAAAGGTGCGGGCAGTCGTCACTTCCAAGTATAATCCTCCCTAACTATATGTTCCTATACCTTGTCAGCGAGGCACAGTATTGAGTAGAAGAGATGCGTCAGCCTAACGCGTTCTAAGAACAATTGTATTTTTGCTTTTGCCGTCATAACCTATAGCTGCATTTCAATCTCAAATCCGCAATCCGCTGCAGCCAAAAGACTTGGAAAGAACGATGGCAGCTGGGCACCGCTATAAGCCTATGAATCAACCCGAGTGAAGCCATTCAAATAATTGCCGGTTATTGTATGCTCAACGTATAAATAAAAGGAAACACGCACTTAAGGGGCGCACAGATAACATCTCAAGGTAAACATATTATGGTTCTTTAAAGCATCCTGAATATAAAGGTTCTTCCTCCCCATCATCGAATGCGCAGCTTGTGACCATCAGCAGCGCGGCTTTTCTTGCATCGGAACAGGGTTCTCAGTGGCCAATCATTAGTGTTAACGAAAAACGGACTCTGAAATCTAAAAAGCAGCCCCGCACTGCTACATTCGCTGGTATAAATATCGTTTTGTAGAACGGTGGCTTAAGAATTTACATCAAGATTTAATCATCATCATCAGCAGCAGCAGCAGCCTGACTATAACAACTGCAGGGCAAAGGCCTCTCCCATATTTTTCCACTTAACTCGGTTCTGTGCTAACTGCATCCACTTGACCCCTGCGAACTTCTTAATCTCATCCGCCCACCTTTCTACCGCCCCCTGCTACGCTTTCCTTTCATTGGAATCCAGTTTGTTATCCTAAGCGACCATCGGTTATCCTCTCTTCGCACTACATGTCCTGCCCATGTCCATTTCTTCTTAATTTCCAATAGAATGTCGGTAACATGAGGTATTTCTCTGACCCATTCTGCACGCTTTCTATCACTTAATGTTACCCCTACCATTTTTCGTTCCGTAGCCCTCTGGGTTGTCCTCAACTTAAGTAGAACTCTCTTGGTTAGCCTCCACGTTTCAGCCCCATAGGTGAGTACAGGCAAGATGCAACTGTTGTATACTTTCCTCTTGAGCGATACCGGTAAGCTGCTAGTCATAATCTGCGAGTGCTTGTCAAATGCGCTCCATCACAATCTTATTCCTCTTGCTATTTCCTTTTCATGGTCCGGATCTGCGGTTACTACCTGTCCTAAGTAGACATATTCGCCTACTACTTCCAGTACTTCGCTACCCAATGTAAACTGCTGTTCCGTCCCGAGGCTGTTGAACATTACCTTAGTCTTCTGCATATTGATTTTCAAGCCTACCTTTCTACTTTTCGTGTCTAGGTCATCAATGATTATTTTGAGATTTCATATTTAGCCCAAACCTGCCCTTTCGTCCGAGGCCTTGTCGCCCCGGAGTCTCATGGACGCAGAGGATGCAAACCTTAAAGATATATTTAATGAATCAACTATGCAAACCAGTTTCGACAAAATGGAAGAATCTCCTAACATAACACAGGTGATGAAGCAAGTCCTATAGATCTTACAAGATCCTGAAACTGCCACAATTGCATCGTCTAACCAAACAGCGGATAAAGCTGTTGGCGAATACCTGACCGTCGAGCACAATATTCAACTTCTACTAACGTCGCAGTGGAATGTGATCTGTTCTGACACAGAAGACAAGCTGCACTTGTCATTTTCTACATATTAGATTGCCTCTCGCGACGCAATGAATACGTTTAAATGCGCAGATTTGGAAGACATTTCAAGCAACCAATTTTTATCTGCTGTCGCAATTGGCGAATCGGCAAGCGTGCTGTTAGAGTGATCAATGCTGTACATTACAACAGCCTTTGAGAGCGCCAGGAAGTACGGCCAAAACGTAATTGATGCTCAGTGCCTGATATATTGGTTCAACCAGTGCAACGAAGCTGCACAACCACTGAAAGACAGACAGGCGTTCATTTTCTGTCATGAGACAAACTGCCAACCTAGTCGTGAACCATCATCAACTCAGCAACAGGCACAATTGAACGAAACGTTCTATCGGTACGGCTCAAGGGGGTCACAGCACAACTAAACTGTTTCTACTCTGACGCTCAGGAGATTTTGAGCCGCCTTCCAAATGAAACACAGTTTTTCGAGACAGAAGAAAATGGGAAGATGTGCCTAGTATACCTCCGTTCAATCACGCCGTGTTTGCGCAGTGGTTAGGGCACTCGACTGCTGCACCTAAGGATGCGGAATCGAATCCCGATAATGGCAGCTGTACTGTGCAGTAACTTGTACCATGTTGCATCAAGTTGCAACTCCATAACACTCTCGCGCTTTGTTGTGAACATCGATGTCTTCAGAAACTTCTACCTTCGTTAATCGTTCACTTATTTTAGTCAAATACGCTGGCTAAACGAAAGTACGGGGGATGTCCGCAAGCGTTGTGAATGGCGAATTCACCAACCGGCGCGACAACTCCAAAGCTTTGGCATTTCCGTACGTAAGAAGACTAAATTCATGATTTCAAAAAATACCCCCCAGCGGAGTAAATTGTATTAAAGGCGTGATTAGTGTTTGGCTGCCATTCAACTTGATGATATGATTACTGAGGAATGCCATACACCTTTCTCAAGAACCGCACAGTAAAAGAACAAGTCGTCCTGATGTGGGGTTCGAACCCGGAACCCCTGCCTTTTCATAGAATTCGCTCTCCCACACGGTTTTTCCGGGCCAATGACTGTCACGGAAAGGCGGGTTCGCTCTACCATACCAACATCTTCAGGATAGCGACTGTCCGAAAGACGGTGGTCGAAGGTCAACTACAAAGTGTCTGAGAAAACTCCATTGTTTTCCTTTCTAGCCGTATGACTGCGTTTGAGTGGATGTCTTTTAGTGATCACTACGTTTTAACAAGAAAAGTGGAGTACCTGAAGCATCATAATAGATCGAATCTTCAAACTGGGTTTGAGTCCAAATGAATGCTATTCAAATGGCTTTACTTAAATTAAATAAAAATCTCCCCGGCATTATTTGCGGCCCAAGGAAGCTATACGTGTTCGTAATTACCTGTTGCACTTGAAAATATACACGCATATACTCCCTACACAGGTAGAATGAAATATTAAGCATATGGCGGCTTGTTTAGCTTTTGAAGATAGGCACTTGTGTTGCTTGAGGAAAAAAAAATATTATAAATTGGCCGAATAGTTGTTTGTTTAGTAGTTCTTCGGCTGACGAATAAAACTTTCTTTACCACTCTCATCGATTGCACGAGCATAACGGCCACTCATCCCCCCTTTTTTCATGAGGAAAAAATGATATTTCATTCTTTATCCCAAGTGCAAAAAGAGTACTGATGTTTGCAAGAGTATTGCGACTGGTTTGCTCTGGCCAGAGACAGACGGAGCCTGACGACAGAGCGGACGTGTGGAGAAAGGTAGGATAACGGTGAAAGTAAACAGCGAAATCGTTAAAAGCAGGTGGCTAATCGACTGCGCTGTCGCACAGCTGCCGAAGCCAATCATCTACTGGGATAATTATTGTGTGTCTTCCAAAATCAAGGAATGATTACTGAACGCTTTCACCAGCGCACGCGGATTTTCTTCCTAGATAACGAGCCATGACAGTTATTAAAGTGTGTGTGCGTGTGCGTGTGTGTGGGGGGGGGGCGGGTTCTTACTAACTACAAGACGAGATATTGGTACCCTACTTCAAGACGAGAGGTTAAAACGCTTTAGTGGCCAGGTTAGAGAAGGTAGAGTTAGTGAAATGCAAGAGCAAGAGGTCGTCAATGGCTATACCGATGCGTATATGGCGCCTCTGTTTCCGCTGTTTAGGAGAAGTGCATTTCAGGGTTTATCAACGATACTTTGTTTTCAAACGCCGTACGTACAATAAGAAAGGTAGAAAACCCTGGGTAACAAAGGACCTAACGAAGAAGATTGAGAAGAAAGAACGTCTGTTTAAAAATTTTATTCGTTCTCGTGTACAATCGACCTGGCTGCTTTCAAGAGATTCCACGATAATTTAACTAAGCAACTAAAGAAAGCACGAAACATTTATTATCAGAATCTGTTCGGTTCTAGTGTAAAGCGCATAAACTTGTTGTGGAATGAGAAAAAGAATGTAGTTGAAGAAATTCTTCATGAAGGACAGACGGTAAACGGGGAAGAAATGGTGAACATCTTCAATGATTGCTTTGTTTACAGAGACTTTGCAACAAAACAGTCAGGATCATACAAAACTTTAGGGCACGAAAACACTAATACATTGTTTTTCGAACCCACAGATTCAGATGAATTGCGTTCTGTCTTTATGAGTTTAAATAATTCTCATAGTGTTGATGCCGATGGCATGCAAATAAGACCTGTAAAGTATGTGATGGATATAATCAGCCCCATTCAAGCGCATGTTTTCAATCTTTGCATTTCAACAGCTGTGTTCCCTACAAGAATTCAAGTCGCCCGCGTGATTGCGTTATCTTTTCCAAAGGCCTTGAGAAAGTTATTCTTCATCGAATATTACCCTTCTGTAAAAACTATAACATATTAACTACCTCACAATATGGCTTTAGAAAGGACCGGTCTACAGAGCTGGCGCTGTTGGATCATAAGGAATATATTCTAAAGCATTTTGAAGATAAACACATTGTTATAGGAATTTTTGTCGACTTCAGTCAGGCATTTGATTATATAGCTCCACAGCATTCTTTTCGAAAAACTTGTTCACTATGGTGTACGGGGTCTTGTTCTAACCTTGTTAAAAAGCTACCTATCTAATAGATTTCAGTATGTTGACATCAACGGTTTCACTTCTCGCAAAAAACCGATAGTCTCTGGAGTTCCACAAGGCAGCATTTTAGGCCCTGTCTTATTTAATTTATATATAAATGATATTGTACAGATTTGTTCAGATGCTAAGTTTATTATATACGCAGACGATACGAGTACCGTAGTAACGTCACGTTCTGAAGAGGAAGGAAATACTAAAACAAATATTTTTTGTGTCAAGTGTACTCATGGAAGTCTTGTAATTAATTAAAAGTTATGGCCACCAAAACAAAAGTGGTCGTCTATAGAATAAAAGGAAAACAGATTCCCTTACAGGCAGACATAAAATTTAGGCCTATACCTATCGATGTGGTTGAGAGCGTATAGGTATTGAGCGTATATTTTAGTGCAACTTTGCAATGGGACTATCATATTAACAGTCCAATAAGTAAACTAAGTTGTATAACCGGAATATTATATCGCGATCACTATGCTCTTTCGAAAAGAGCTAAACTAATAATCTGTAATGCTGTCATTGTCTCTCACAAACTATTGTCATTTATTCTGGGGAACAACCACCAAAACAAACCTACTGAAGCTTCCGGGACTACAGAAAAAAATGTTACGGATTATTGAAAACGTTGAATACGCAGCGCCGACATCGCACAATTTTGCATCGCTTAATCTGATGAGAGTAACTAATCTGTATGAGTACATATTATGCCCCCTTCATGGATGACTGCCTTGTCGTGGCGGAAGTGCTTGAGAAACCCGATGAAGTCGTGAGTTCTCCTGTGTAGAGCCACCCAATATAGACAGGTCACGGCAGAGAGTTCTGACAAAATGTGATTCACCGGAGAAGGTAATGGCAACCCACTACAGTATTTCCTGCCAAGAAAACCTTATGGTCACAATATCGTTAATGATATGGCGCTGGAAGATGAGCCGCCCAGGTTGGAAGGCGTCCCACATGTTACCGGGGATGAACAAAGGGCGATTCCTAGTAGCTCCAGGACGAATGAAGCAGCTGGGCTAAAGCCAAAAGGACGCTCAGTTGTGGATGTGTTGGGAAGCAACCAGAAAATCCGATGTTTCATGGAGATATATCACATAGCAACATGGAATGTAAGATCTATGACGCAGGGTAAACTGGATGTCGTCAAGCGAGAAATTAATAGATTGAACATTGATATCTTGGGTATCAGCGAGTTCAAGTGGACTGGAATGGGAGAATTTCATTCCGTCGACCGTTATGTCTTTTATTGTGGGCGCGAATAAACAGAGGAATGGGCAAAGCAGTGCTAGGGTACAACCCCAAAAACGACCGAATGGTTTCACTTCAGATTCAAGGTCACATTTCAACATAACAGTTATCCAAGTCTATGCAGAAAATACTACTGCTGAAGAAGCTGACGTTGAGAGATTTTTGCTGTCCTGCAATGCCTTTTAGACCGCACTCCATCATCAGACGTCCTTTTTCTTACTGGAGACTGGAATTGTAAGGTGGGGAGTGAAGAAATATCCGGAATTACAGGCAAGTTCTGTCTTGGTGAGCCAAATGAAGCTGGGCAAATGCTAGTAGAGTTTTGTCAAGAAACCAACCTGACCATAGCGAATACTAATTTTCAACAGCACAAGAGCCGCCTGTACACATGGACTTCACTGGACGGTCTGTATAGGAATCAGATTGATTATCTTCTTTGTCGGCAGGGATGGCGAAGAGCTATACAAGCAGTAAAAACAAGGCCTGGGGCCGATTGTGGCACCGATCATCAGCTTCTTTTTGGTAAATTTAAGGTTCGTTTGCGGAAAACGCAGAAAACTAGAAGGCCTATCAGGTATGATCAGGATCAAATTCCATCAGAATATGCTGTGGAAGTGAGGAATCGATTTCAAGAATTAGACCTAGAAGACAGTGAGCCCGACCAGATGTGGACTGATGCTCGTAATATAATACAAGAAGTTGCTACTAAGGTAGTTCCAAAGCAAAAGAAATGCAAAAAAGCAAACTGGTTATCTGAAGAGGCTTTGTAAATAGCTGAGGAAAGGAGAATGGCAACAGCTATGGGGGAAAGAGAAAGATAGAAGGTTCTCAATGCGGATTTTCAGAAAATAGCAAGAAGAGATAAGAATGCCTTCCTGAACATACAGTGCTATGCAGTTGAGAACAACAGCCAATTGAGGAACACAAGAGGTCTGTATAAGATAATGAACGATATTGTTACGTGGAAACTCGATGTATTTACAGTGTATTTACAGCAAAGTTAGAACTGGCACAGCAGTGCTGTTGTTGTTGTTCTCCTCTAATGTAATGGCACATACCCACACAGGCGGATCGGCCAATAATTGGGGTGCAGATATATTAGATTTTGAGATGTATAACTACACCGGAAAAATAAAAAAAATAAATGCTAGGGAATAGAAAAGGAAATGTAAATATGATAAACCAAAATATATAAGAGTAAATACTAACGCACGCAGTAGGAGAATAGTAAGATTTATATGTACAGATCAAAACTTCAAACCATATTAGCCAGGTAGACGTTTTGTTTCTATTAAGAAGTTTTGAATGGCGTTAAAAACATACCTGTGGCTGTACCCAAGTATGGTGGCACCGAACGATAATAACCGAGCAGTGAGCAGCAACACAGAACCAGTCCCACTTCTTCTTCTTCACCTTGTCCCTTCCGCGCGGCAAGAGGACACACTTCGTCGTCGTCATCGCGTAGCCTGATCCCCCGGCGGTGTAAGCGTCGTCCCGGCGCTAAACTGGTAAAGAAGGCATGAATTTGTATGGCTTCGGGTGCGAAACATGGACAACGTCAGTAGTGCGGTGAGAGGAGAAGGACGAAGGCGCAAGAGGGGTAAGTTCATACGTCACATCAGTGACTGGGCGCACCACCCGATAAGGGCCAGTGTAGGGGGACAGAAGTTTCTCCGAGAGACCAATGCGGCGCGCAGGAGACCACAAAAGAACCAAGGACCCAATGTCATAGGTTACGTTTCGATGTCGCCTATCGTAGGCAGAATTCTGAGAAGTCTGAGAGGCGAGGAGCCGAATACGAGCTACTTGGTGCACTTCAGTGGCTTTCGCAATGGCGTCACGTACGTAGGTAGTTATGGGGCGGCTAGTAGGCGGAACCAACGTGTCCAAAGGTAAAGCGGGGTGCCTGTCAAAGAGCAGGAAGAAGGGTGAATAACCTGTCGTGTCGTGCTTAGAGGAGTTGTAAGCAAAGGTCACATATGGCAGCGCTAGGTCCCAGTCGTGGTGATCAGGTGGTACATACATAGATAACATGTCCGTAAGTGTGCGGTTGAAGCGCTCGGTAAGACCGTTGGTTTGGGGATAGTACACAGTTGCGAGCTTATGCTTCGTAGAACATGAACGAAGGATGTCTTCAACAACTCGGGACAAACAGTAGCGACCGCGGTCGGTTTTTAAATGACGAGGAGCGCCGTGATGGAGAATGACGCTGTGTAGAAGAAAGTCAGCGACATCCATAGCGCAGCTCGTGGGTAAAGCTCGGGTGATGCCATAGCGTGTTGCATAATCGGTTGCCACTGCGATCCAGTTGTGACCAGACCGTGACGTCGGGAAGGGGCCAAGAAGGTCAAGCCCAACACGATAAAATGGTTCCGAGGGCACGTAATTAGGTTGGAGAAGGCCAGCTGGTAACCGCGATGGTTTTTTCCTCCGCTGACACGTGTCACAGGCTGCGATGAAGGGCCGGATGCTGCGGTATAGTCCCGGCCCCCCAAAAAAAACGACGCCGCACCCGGACGTAAGTGCGAGACACACCAAGATGGCCAGCTGTGGGCAGGTTGTGGTGTTCTTGAATAACAGAGCAGCGGAGCTTTTTGGGAATCACCAACAGGAGGGGAGAACCGTCATTATGAAAGTTACGGCAGTAGAGGATACCATCCTGTACAACAAAAAGCTTGAGAGAAGAATCTGTTCTTCCAGATGCCAGGCCTTCAATGATGGCTCTTAAAGATGGGTCGTTGCGCTGCTCGCCTGCTATGTTGCCGAGATTCGAAAGGGTGAAGATAAAGGGAATCACCCCTGCGTCGCCGAGATCAGGGGGTTCTACAGGATAGCGAGACAAACAATCGGCATCTTGATGAAGGCGCCCCCACTTGTAAACGATGCTATAGGAGTATTCTCGCAGGCACAAAACCCACCGACCAAGACGGCCGGAGGGATCTCTGAGAGATGACAACCAACAAAGCGCGTAGTGGTCAGTGACTTCTGAGAAAGAATGGCCGAGTAAGTAAGGTCGGAATTTAGCGACAGCCCATACAAGGGCGAGACACTCGCGCACAGTAATCGAATAATTTCGTTCCGCGTTGGAGAGAAGGCGGCTAGCATATATATGCAATGACGCGGTCGTTGCCATGTTGGCGTTGAGCCAGCACTGCACCCATCCCGTAAAGCTGCGCACATCCTTCGAAGACAGGGGACGCGGAAAGCCTCTGACGACTTGAATTTTAGCCGGATCAGGTCGTACTCCGGAGGCGTCAATCATGTGTCCAAGAATAGTGAATTGGCTGCGACCAAACTGGCATTTTGATGAATTGAGCTGAAGGCCGGCTGTACGTAATACATTGAGTATACTGGTAAGGCGTTCAAGGTGCGAACAACAGGTCGGCGAGAAAACGACGGGAGAACGTCCATTTAAATCCGCGAAGAAGGGAGTCCATCATTCGTTCAAAGGTCGCCGGTGCACTGCAGAGACCAAATGCATGACTTTCAAGCGGTACAGGCCGTTTGGTGTGACAAAGGCTGTTTTTTCACGGTACTCCTCGTCAACAGCGATCTGTCAATACCCGGACCGTAAATCGTTACGAAAAGTATTTAGCTCCATGGAGGCAATCAAAGGCATCATCAATTATGGGGAGTGGGTAGACTGCCTTTTTAGTGTTACTGTTGAGATGGCGATAATCGACGTAAAAGCGCCAGCTGCTGTCTTTCATTTTAGCCAGAACGACTGGGGACGCCCAAGGGCTCGTCGAGGGTTCGATGATGGCTTGAGCGAGCATCGTGTTAACCTCCTTTTGTATTACCTGGCGTTCAGCACCGGATACGCGATAGGGACGGCGATGAATAGGGCAGCGTCGCCGGTGTGTATGCGATGTTGCACAAGAGCAGTTCGAGACAATGGGCGCTGATCAAAATCGAAAATGTCTCTGAAGGATGCCAGCAGACGACAGAGTTCATGCGTTTGTGGAGCAGAAAGGTCCGGAGCGATCATCTTGGCTTAGTCTTGGATTCTGGAAACCCCAGAAAAAGAGCAGTCAGAGGAGGGCGTAAAATCTGTGGCCACAACGGAGATATCACATTCATTCACAGTGCACACAGTGGCGAGCGAGATGCCTTGCGAGAGGGGCTGGATTTGCGACGCAAAGTTCAAAGCAGGGAGGCATGTTTGGTTAGCGCTTATTGTGACGACGGTATGAGCAAGGGCAACGCTTCGGGTTAGGGGAGTATCAAGGGTTGAGGTAACGATATAATGTCCATCGGGAATAGAGGGTACAGAGCAGAATGTAACATAAGTTGCGGCTTCAGGTAGCAGGCGGACAAAGTCGACACTACAAAGGCGGTGCAGAGCAGGAGAGGGTGGGTCGAAAGGAGAGGGGAGGTCAAGTTCAACGACACTTGTAGCACAGTCTATGATGGCTGCATGGTCAGAAAGAAAGCCGAGGCCAAGAATGATGTCGTGAGGACAATGCTGCAGAACTGTGAAGAGGACAGTAGTATGGCGGCCAGAAATCGTTAAGCGGGCAAGGCACAAGCCAATGACCTTTGACGTTGTTCTGTCTGCAACACGCACAACCTGTATTGAGGTCAGCACCAGGGGTCAGCACTTTTCGCAAGCGAGAACGGAGTTCTGGGCTTATGACAGAGACTTGCGCACCGGTGTCAGAGGGCTTGAGCGGCTGTGCCATACACGAGCACAGTGAGCAAATTACGGCGCCTACGAAGAGCTAGACGAGGATTTGAGATCGTGGTCACTACTTCAGCATCCCCTCTAAACGCTGCAATGTCTAGTTTTCCGTCGGGGAGCGGCCATATGGACTGGGAGATGAAAAGCGACGGCTTTGGGGCGAACGGGACTGACGGCGGTGGGGGGAGGGTGATCGGTTGAGGCGTAACGACTCGGAATCAGCGGCTGTGCTTGAAGGGTCGTGACGAGGTGATAAGAACGAGAGCAGTCATCGTTGATAGACGAGGGCTGAAGGCGGGACCTTTCTGGTAAGAAACAACGATTTCGTCAATGACGGGCGATATGGCCCACGCCGGAGCAAATAAAACAAATCAGATGTGCGCCATTCGTCTGGATTACGTCGACGCGGGGCAGCATTGGCAGGTCGGCCAGAGTAAAGGTGCGAACGTCGGGGTTATAAACAAACCCGCCAGGATAAGCTGTGCGAACGTCGGTGTCATAAGGAGGTCGACCAGGATAAACTGCGCGAACGTCGGCGACAGGGAGCGGGCTGACAGCAGCAACGGAGTTGAGTCCCAAGGTGGCGAGCTCTTCGCGGACAACGGCCTGAATTAGGGGAACGTCCGGGTGGTGACCGTCGGTGAAATGTGGTGGCAAGATAGCGGGAGCGATGACCTCGAGTTCGCGGCGGACGATACGGGTTACGTTTTGGGTCGATGTTGGCTGGTGTTGGGATGGCAATTCTTGACACGAAGAACTTGGAGCAGTATTTGGAAGGCGGTCAAATTAGTGGGCTATGCGACGACTTTTGGCATCTTCAAAACGGCGGCATTCTTTGATGATGGCGTCAACTGTGTTGCACTATTTGTACACCAGATGATTGAATGCATCGTCGACGATGCCCTTCACGACATGTCCAACTTTGGCGGACTCTGACATGTTGGGATCTACTTTGTGGCAAAGGGCGAGGACGTCCCGAATGATTTGGTAGCTGTCTTGAGGCGGGTCTTTAGGGTTCGCTGTGCATTAAGCTCTCGACCAAGGGGTTTTGCAAAGAGTTCGCGGAGCTTCTCTTTGCAAGTATCGTAACTGGTCAGCTGGTCTTCATGAGTCTCGTTCCAGGCTAGCGCAGTGCCCTCTAGGTAAAAAACATTCGCTAGCATGAGGGTAGGGTCCCAGCGATTCTAGGTGCTCACACGTTCGTACTTGCGTATCCGATCGTCCACGTCCGTAGTGCTGGTACCAGTGAAACTGCCAGAATCGCGCGGGTGGGCGAGAATGACCGTTGGGAAGGCCCCGGTTTGTGTGGGGACGGCATCTTGAGGCATCTTTGGGCTGGAAAGCAGGCGGCCGCTGCGGCGTTCCGTCGTGCGGAGGCTGACACCGGAATCAACGACCGCACCTCCACCAAGATGTTACGTGGAAACTCGATGTATTTACAGTGTATTTACAGCAAAGTCAGAACCGGCACAGCAGCAACACAGAACCAGTCGTACTTGTTCTTCTTCACCTTGTCCCTTCCGCGCGGCAAGATGACACACCTCGTCGTCGTCATAGCGTAGCAATATCAAAGGAAGCTTCTGTGCTAAGCTGGGCGTGATAAAGGACAAACAAGGCAGGGAGCTCAATGAAGCCTAAGGGATAAAGAAGAGGTGGCAGAAATACAAAGAATGGTACAAGAAGGCCCCAGATGTGCAAACCCAACATACGATGGTTGTGATTACTGATCTCGAGCCGGGCATCCTCAACAGTGAAGTTGAATGGGCCTTAGCTAGCCTTTCTAAGAACAAAGCTAGCGGAATTGATGGCATTACAGCTGAATTGCTTCAAAACCTAAACCATGACGACGCTGTTAATGTGAAGTATACATTATGTCAGCAAATTATGACAGCCCTGCAGCGGCCACAGGATTGGAGGAGGTCAGTTTACATCCCCATTCCAAAGAAACGCAGTGCCAAAGATTGTTACAACTAGCGCACGATCGCGCTTATTTCGCATGCTAGCAAGCTGATGTTGAAAATCCTCCAAGGTAGGCTGCAGCAGTATGTGGATCGGAAGCTTCCGGACGTGCAAGCTGGGTTTCGCAAGGGCAGAGGAACTAGAGACCAGATTGTCAACCTTCGCTGGATCGCAGAAAAAAGGCAAGAGAGTTCCAGAAACCCATCTACTTGTGCTTTATTGATTACGCGAAAGCGTTTGACTGCGTAGATCACAGCAGATCTTTGCAAGCTCTCCAAGAGATGGGAGTTCCAATTCACCTCATCTGTCTCCTCAGAAACCTGTATGAAGGGCAAGAGGCCACAGTCTGAACTGGGCATGATCTTACTGATTGGTTTCCGATTGAGAAAAGACTGAGCCAAGGCTGCATACTGTTGCCCTGCCTATTTAACCTATATGCTGAGTGCAACGCGAGGAAGGCCTGTCTGGACGAGTCTTCAGCTGGAGTAAAGATTGCTGGAAAACTTAACAACCTCAGACATGCGGACGATACAACTTTAATGGCAGAAAGTGAAGTGGACTGAAGAGACTTCTGATGCGCGTACAAGAAGAGAGTGAGAAGTTTGGGCTTAAACTGAACATTAAAACGACAAAGATCATGGCGTTTTGCCCTATCAAATCCTGGAGCATCAAGGGACAAGAAGTGGAAGCAGTAACAGATTTTCTCTTCTTGGGCTCCAAGATTACGCCGGAAGGAGACTGCAGCCATGAAATTAGGAGACGCCTGCTTCTGGGAAAGAGAACCATGGCTAGCCTTGACCGCCTAGAAAGAGCAGAGACATTAGTCTGCCAAGAAACCGTATAACTCGTGCTATTGTTTTTTCCGTTGCGATGTATGACGCGAGAGTTGGACTGAGAAGAAGGCTGGCCACCGAAGAATTAACGCGTTTTAATTGCTTTGCTGGCGGAGAATCTTGAGTTCCTTGGAATGCCAGAAGAATAAATCAGTCGATATTGTCGACCATAAACCGTGACTGTTCATTGGAGGGTCAAATTTTAAAGTTAAAGCTCAGCTGCGTTGGTCATATAATGAGACGAGCGGAGTCGCTGGAGAAAGAGTTGATGTTGGGAAAGGTTCAGGGTCACCGGAGAAGGAGTAGGCAGCGAACGCGATGCTTATATGGCATCCTCGAGGCGCTGCATATGAATTATGTTATGTTAGGAAGATAGTGAGAGACCGGAAAGCGTGGCGTAATATGGTCCATAGGGTCACAAAGAATCGGACACGACTGAACGACTGAACTCAACTGACAAATTATGCCGACAGTACCGTATAAGTAAAGAACACAGTTCAGCTTTTTATTAATGGCAGACTTATGCACGAATAATAGAGTCTATAACACCCAAATCCCAGAAATGTGGAAAGTTCGTAAATGCTGCACAATATATGGCGGACAAATGCTTCGACATATTCTTCCAAGGTTATTGAATATTCGTGAAAGAGAAGGCACTGACATACTCAAAACCTCCTTCTCAAACATTTACAAAACATTTGCTGCTTTATCATTCTCCTTTTTGTGAATACACGCACCCATTACTATCCTTTAGTTCATAGTTCATTGTAATATTGTCACGGTGTTGGCGAATGGGGCTAGGTTAACAGAGCCGGTACAGGTGGAATTACACGGTCCATGGTTTAGGTACGTCCTGCGCGTCCGGAGCCAATTCACTTCAACGTCGTTTTCACTGCGAGCGCCTCCTGGCATTCCTCCCTCCTTCAGCGTAATGCACACAGTTACACGTGCACACAAGCGTACAAAAGCAACCCCCTCCCCCCCCCAAAAAAAGAAGTTTGTAGATGTAGTTTGTCAGGCACCGTGAAAAGTACGGCTTCAATCGTAAGACATGAACTGACTCTGCACGAGGTAGCCGACGGCCTGTGTGCTCCGATCCATCCAGGAGCACCTCGTAATTGACGCTACTGATGCGACGAACGACTTTATACGGTCCAAAGTAGCGGCAAATTAGCTTGTCTGAAAGGCCGCGGCGTCGAACAGGAGTCCACATCCACACATGGTCCTCGGTGTTGTAGGAAGCTTGTCTTTGGCGGAGGTTGTACCGGCGTGAATCCCTGTCCTGTTGCTGGGTGATGTAGACGCGTGCTAGTTGGCGTGCTTGCTCAGCATATTGGGCAAACTGCTCGGCATCAGAACAAAGTTCGGTATCAGTTTGGCAAGAGAGCATTGTGCCCAGCATCGTCCGAACCTCCCTGCCGTAAACGAGTCGAAACGGTGTGAAACGTGTAGTCTTGGATTGCAGTATTGTATGCGAACGTCACATATGACACGATCGCATCCCAAGTCTTGTGTTGGGCGTCGACGTACATGGCCAGCATATTCGTGATAGTCTTATTAAGCCTTTCCGTCAGCCCATTGGTCTGCGGATGGTAAGCAGTAGCTTTTCGATGCGCCGTACCGCTGAGATGGATGACTTCGGCCATCATTTTTGATGTAAAGGCAGTCCCTCTATCAGTAATATTACAGGTAGGAGCACCATGCCGTAGTATGATCTGGTGTACAAAGAAATGGGCAACTTCAGACTCTGTGCCGCTAGGTAACGCTTTTTTCTCAGCATATCGAGTCAGATAATCTGTGGCGATGATTATCCAACGGTTGCCACCAGAGGACCGAGGGAAAGGACCAAGAAGGTCCATGCTGACTTGTTCAAATGGTGCTCGTGGTGGTATTATGGGCATGAGGAGGCCTGCAGGCTTTGATTGCGGAACCTTCCGACGCTGACATTGGCGACAGCTCTTGGCATTGCGCTAACAACAGTGGCAAGGTTGGGCCAGTAGACTGTCTGTCGTATCCTAGCAAGTGTGCGAGAATAGCCCAAGTGGCCAGACGTTGGGTCATCATTGCACGCGGAAAAGATTTTCTCTCTGAGAGCTGTGGGTACCACGAGGAGGTAAGTTCTCGACTCGGATCTAGAGTTCTGCTTATAAAGCACACCACCTCTGAGGCAGAAAGTTTAGAGGCTCCAAGAAAAGCACTTAGGTATGGTGGCTGGCTGACCTTCTAAATAATCAATCAGTGTTCGTAAATCTGCATCGGTACGCTGCTGATGAGACATATCTGAAGCATCAACAGCTTCGAGGAAACTGCCAGCGTCATACGTGTCTGGTGAAGCGAGCAGGACAGGCTCACGGGAGAGCGTGTCAGCATCTTCATGGTTATGTCCGGACTATAAACAATAGTGAGATCGAACTGCTGATGGCGAAGAATGGTGGTCAGTGACCACTTTAAATGGGTGACCATAAAGGCAGGGGCGAAATTTTGCAGCAGCCCAATTAATGGCGAGGCATTCCTTTTCAGTAGTTGAATAGTTGGTCGCGGCGCGGGATAAAGTGCAGTGCATTTCTCAGGCAATTTCATGTCAAAAAAGGCTGTTTATCAGTATTATCCACGAGGAAAGTACGAAACAGCTTCAACTTGCCGATTTTTACGTGTCGTACATAAACCATTCAGCCAGCTATAAATGCCAAAGATTGCGCCACAATTGAGGAAATCAATGAAGGCATAGACTGAAATTGATAGCTGCGACGATTATGGGCACAAAGGTGCGAAAATCCGGTGATGAAATAACAGCGATTTAGTGACACACCATATGTATTCACATAAAATTCGTAACGCGCATCGGTCTGAAATGTAAAGGCTCTGTTCGCTGGCAGCGAGGGCCAGGAATATTCTGCCCCATTCCCTCCGGGCGAGCAGCACAGCACTAGACCGACCGACGCTTACGACGTCTCTTTCGGTTTGCGGTATAGCTCGCCTGTTTTTAAAGGCCAGAAAACCATTGGCCCAAGGGTCCCATAGGAAGCGCGCTGGTCTTCCGCCTCATATCTCCCGTCGCGCAAGAGAGGACACCCGGGCACAGGCACGGGGCTCTCCAGGGCATGTTCTGGCTTGCCCGACGCCGAGGCTCCTTTTTGCGCAAATGGTGTGCGACGCAGCACTGGAGTTTGTAACGGGGTATCCGCTCGTCTCCTTTCGTTGAATGTTGCAGGAGCCGCTCGTACCACTACTAGAAACACGATCATAACAGCTCGTCTGCCGCCTGCAGAGGTTTGTAAATGGGCCATACATCCTCGGTGTCCGAGGCCGCATCAGCTGGGGTGATATCCACTTATATCCAGAGAGAGGTAGGCACAATACCTCCCCTCTTGCAAAGCACGCCCTCCTGAGCTATGCCAGACAACTAAACAAGTCTTGAACAAGGCTACAAGAATGACAAAGCAGGTTTCTCCTGCGCTATTGAGCAACGTAGAGAAAAGGCTGCCTTGAATGGTGAAGGACAGGTGACAAGCTCCCCCTTTACCTTGAAGCGCCTTCTTCGGGGCCGTGGTCTGCCGCTTCCCTCTTTCCTTTCACAGCGCCGCGGTGTGGCTCTAAGCGCAAGCCGGTAGCTAGATTTTGCGCGCTTCTTTAGCACAACATTGTTTCTCGCAATTCCTTCAATGGCAGGACGCCTCAGATCTTAATGCGTGTCAGCGCTCGCCTGTTCAGCCGTTATCGCTCCCTGTGTACCTTCGTTAGCTTGGGGTAGCCGTGTGCACGGGTATCTCATAGGCACGTTTCAAATTCCTCACTTAATCGACTCGGCTGAGCAGACAGCTTCAAGTGAATGTTTATACTGTTCCCCGATTTCGCGGCACTTCTAACGCATAAGTGGCTCTACAGAGTGGATCTCGTCGTTCAGGTCTGTTTTTTCCAGCTGAGCTTCTCCACGGTGAGAAAAGTGGTAAGGTACCTGATCTGACAAGGTCACCGACACAGCCACTCCTGTATGCAGAACGCAAAACCCAACCTCAAAGGTGACGCGCGCGACCGGTCGACAAACGCTGTCTTCCTGCGCCATCTGTCTGGTCGACACGCACCCGCCAATGAAATCCTCAGGTGAAACACGTCCAGGGTGCACCCCGTCTACCGTGGCGGCAGAGTCGGGCAGAGTATCGTCATGTCCTAGCCTAAGAACAGGACGGCAATAGCGACCGCAGGTAAGCAGGGCAGCACCAGGAACCAGCGCGATGGCGCGGAGCCCCAGAAACGACGCAAGGACCGCCCGCACCAGCGTCTTCCTTCTAAAAGAGGCTCGCACTTCCTCTTCTTCGACTATGCTACCTCCATCCGAAAGGAAGCATCATACTGATCCTAAATTGAATTAACCAGCGCGAAAAAGTACACATGGTCTTGGAACGTGTTGTAGTAAAAAGGAAAGGTTCTTGGTGTTCACTGATAATACGGCTTCAGCCGCACTACGTGCACAATGTCAGGACGCGAGGAATGGCATGGCGATGGTTGCGTTACACAGGGAAGCACCTACTAAATAAGTTCATCGATGCGACGAACTGTGTATGGCCAGAAATACCACTTCATGCATTTTCCTGAAAGCCCTCGATGGCGAACCGGTGTGCAAAACTTATCTCCCTGCCGGAAATTGACGTCACGTCTCCGGAGCTTGCAGTGACGAGCATCGGTATGCTGTTGCTGCCATATGTGGAGTCTGGACAG
This sequence comes from Amblyomma maculatum, assembly GCF_055883805.1. Taxonomy (NCBI): domain Eukaryota; kingdom Metazoa; phylum Arthropoda; class Arachnida; order Ixodida; family Ixodidae; genus Amblyomma; species Amblyomma maculatum. The sequence goes on from NC_139353.1 coordinate 119,655,524, forward strand.
TTGCCGAGCCTCCTCTGCGCGTTCTCATACTTGCCGGGCATCATCAGCTACGTCATCTGGCTGTGCGTGAGGCGGCATAGCGTCAAGAAAGGTGGTAATTTGCTTTCAATGCATTATCTGGAAGGGGGACCTACGGGTGGTCTCCTGGAATGCGATATGTTTTATGGCAATACCTCGTCAAAGTTCCGGTGGTCAACGTACACGTACACGGCGATAATATCTGCTATAGTTCTGCTCAGTCTCTCGGTTATTAAATTAGTTTGCTGATGATACGTTGTAGCTCGGTGGTCGTAGGGGCAGCTTAGATGCAAGATCTCTTGAGTGAGTTGCGCCACAAACGCGGCGCAGTCAGTAATCAGCCCTGCTGGGCCACCATGCCGGAGGACAATGCTCTCGATAAAAAATTTTGCTGCCTCAGCAGCCGTCCTCGAAGGAAGTGCACGGGACGCCGAGTAGCGCCTTAGATCGCAGTGATGATGCACCTGTTGCCTGAGTGCGACGCCGGAATGGGCCCAGAAAATTATTTCTAACGGTCTGAAACGGAGAACTTGATGGTTCGATTGGCAGGAGAAGACCCGCCGGTAGCGTAAGAGATATTTTCCGCCTTTGGCACTCGCGACAGATTCTTGCATATTGCCGCACGTACTTTGCGAGTTTCAGCGAGTAACGTTTCTCGAATACGCGAAAGCGTTCCGCTGTATCCTAGATGACCAGCAGCACGATCGTCATGGCACGCTTCAGTGACCTTACTGCGCAGGTCTTCCAGCAAGACAAGAAGCCACGATCTATGGTGCTGCCAAAAGTCTTGCACAAGACACCATTCCGAATCTTGAATGCAGGTAGAATACGCAGGAAAACCCAAGGTAGCACATCTTCGTCTCCTGCAATATGCGCCATCAGTTTACTAAACTCGGATGATGTCGTTGCCGTTTTTTTTCATAACGTCAGGATTCAAGGCCCCAAAGGAGCTCTGTTCTTCGTAACCTGCGTTTCCTGGCGACGGCCCAACGGGTGCACGGGACAAGGAGTAGGCATCATTATGTTTTCTTCCGGATTTAGGCACCATCATGACTTCAGATATCATTACTGAATTTGCGGTAGAAGTAGTCGGTACGATAGCTAGAGAGGATACAGGTAAGCTGCTAAGGTGACGAAAAATTTGATTGCAAAACGCCAGAGAATGAAAGCTTCCAATCCAACAGACCAGATTGAATTGGCCGAGATATTAAAGCTAATCAATAAGCGCAAGGTGGCCGATATAAGGAAGTATAACATGGAAAAAATTGAGCATGCTGTAAAAAACGGGGGCAGCATTAAAGCGGTAAAGAAGAAATTGGGCATAGGCAAAAACCAGATGTATGCGATAAGGGACAAGGAGGGCAAAGTCATCACGAATATGGACAAGATATTCAAAGTAGCCGGGGAGTTCTATACAGATCTCTACAGTAGCCAAAGTAGTCAGGACCATAAGGGGATTGGCGGTAGGGAAAAACAGTCGGACGTTCCACCAGTTACGAAGGACGAGGTCAAGATAGCATTAAAAACTATGAAAAGGGGGAGATCAGCTGGAAAGGATCAGATAACTACAGATTTGCTGAAGAATGGGGGGGGGATATTGTGTTAGAAAAGCTGGCCACGCTGTATACGCAGTGCCTGGTGTCATCGACGGCACCGGAACCATGGAAGAATGCAAACATTATCCTCATCCAAAAGAAAGGGGACTCTCAGGACCTTAAAAATTACAGACCAATCAGCTTACTGTCTCTTACGTATAAAGTATTTACTAAGGTAATCGCTAATAGAATCCGGACAACCTTAGACTGCAATCAAGCAAAGGATCAAGCAGGGTTTCGGAAACGGTACTCTACTATCGATCATATACATACCATCAATCAGGTGAAAGAAAAATGCTCGGAATATAACCAGCCCTATACATAGCATTCATTGATTACGAAAAAGCATTTGATTCAGTTGAAACCTCGGCGGTTATGACGGCATTGCGAAATCAGGGGGTACACGAGCCGTACGTGAAACTGCTGGAGGATATATATAGTGGCTGCACAGCAACCATAGTTCTGCATAAAGAAAGTAACAAAATTCCCATAAAGAAAGGTGTTGGGCAAGAAGACACAATCTCCCCAGTACTATACACAGCTTGCTTAGAGGAAGTGTTCAGAGACTCGGAATGGGAGCAGTTAGGGATAAGGGTAGATGGAGAATACCTCAGTGTTCTGAGATTTGCTGATGGCATTGCCTTGCTAAGCAACTCGGGATATGAACTGCAAATAATGATTGGTGACCTAAGCAGGAAAAGTAGAAAGGTAGGCTTAAAAATCAATATGCAGAAGACTAAGGTAATGTTCAACAGTCCCAGAAAGGAACAGCAGTTTACATTAGGTAGCGAAGTACTGGAAGTAGTAGGCGAATATGTCTACTTAAGACAGGTAGTAACCGCAGATCCGGACCATGAAAAAGAAATACCTAGAAGAATAAGATTGGGATGGAGTGCATTTGGCAAGCACTCACAGATTATGACTAGCAGCTTATCGGTATCGCTAAAGAGGAAAGTATATAACCGTTGCATCTTACCTGTACTCACCTATGGGGCTGAAACGTGGAGGCTAACCAAGAGAGTTCTACTTAAGTTGAGGACAACCCAGAGGGCTATGGAACGAAAAATGGTAGGGGTAACATTAAGATATAGGAAGCGTGCAGAGTGGGTCAGAGAAATAACTCAGGTTACCGACATTCTAGTGGAAATTAAGAAGAAGAAATGGGCATGGGCAGGACATGTAGTGCGAAGAGAAGATAAGCGATCGTCGCTTAGGGTAACAAACTTGATTCCAAGGGAAGGAAAGCGTAGCAGAGGGCGGCAGAAAGTTAGGTGGGCGGATGATATTAAAAAGTTCGCAGGGGTCAAGTGGATGCAGCTAGCACAGAACCGGGCTAAGTGGAGAAATATGGGAGAGGCCTTCGCCCTGCAGTGGATATAGTCAGGCTGATTATGATGATGATGATGACGACTTCACTATCGTGTGGCCGCAGACTACACCTTGCAAGCCGGCGGCCAGCCAGCACAGCGAATGGTACATGGTCGGTGACCACGCAAAATGGGAGGCCGCACAGATAAAGCCAGAACGTGGTTATGGCCCAGATGAATGCGAGACCATTCTTTTCGGTTGTCGGGTAACTGCCTCCCACCTTCGAAATAGTTCAGCTTGCGTCCGCAATATCCCGTTCATCGACTGAAGCGGTGGCCTTGTGGTAGAGCATCCGCCTCGCAATCGGGAGGTACCAGGTTCGATCCCTGGTGCCGCCGGTTACCCACCGGTTTTTAAATGGGTACAAGCTTTCCCCCGGCCTGGTGCTCGGCTGTTCTCGGGTGAAATGCTTGGGAAAAGGGGTCACGGCCCAAATAGTGGCGCCGATGTGGCAGTGATTCGTTCCGCCATCGGACAACAATAAGTCCGCCTTGCGCGGCAACAGCCCATTATGTGGCCCTTTTTTTAGGACTGCTGCACCTGAGGCTCTAAGGGAGCACTTCAGGTGCGGGTCAAAGGGAGTACCTTTGCAAGACAAACAGAACCACCTTTGCAGGCTGCGAGGTTCGAAACTGGGTTTGGGCCCACTGCGGAGGAGGGGCGCTCAGCGGGGTTTACGGAGCTTCTCCCAAACGCACACCCCTGGAAAAGCCGAGCGCCAGGCCGGGGGACGCTTGTACCCACTTTTACCGGTGGGTGTCCGGCGGTGGGTTTCGAACTAACCACCTCCCGCAGCCGAGACGGGCGCTCTAACCACTAGGCCACTGCCCATGTGGAGTTCAGTGTCGGCATCTTGATCGAAATGGCCTAATATAGTTGATGATAAAAGGGCTTGCTTGAGTTGGGTGAATGCTCAGTCTTGCTCCTCAATGTGGGCAAGTGACACTGCGATCTGGACGAAGTTGCGAAAAAGTCTAAAGAAGGTGTCTATTCCAAGAAAGCTTTTCTTCTAAACGTTTTCTTGTCTGGTGGTGGTGTAAAGTACGCCACGGCTGCTCTTTTCTTGGCATCTGGTTTCACGCATTTGTGGCTGAAGATACGCTTGAGATATTTCAACTCATCATATGCTAACCGACATTTCAAGTCCTGAGTGTGAGTCCGGCGTTCCGTACAGCCCGAACAACCACTTCGACGTAAAAAATGTGGTCAACGAAGGTCTTCAAAAAATAACATCATCATCCAGATACACCAGACACTGCTCTACTTCAGCAGGGAGACCAGAGTGCCCACAATGTTTTGTAATGTGGCGGGTGCTGCACATAAACCAAAAGGCATCACCTTGAACTTTCAAATGTAGTCCGGAGTTATAAAAGCGATCTTTTCTCGATCTCCGTCATGGACTTCGGTCTACCAGCGTCCACTTTTCAAATCGATAGACAAAAAATAGCTAGCGGAACGAATTTGGGGCAGGGAATATACATCCTTCTTTGTTTCCTTGCTGAGCCGCCTGTAGTCCACATAGAACCGAAGCATCCCATCTTTCTTTACAAGCACAACAGGTGCGGCCCACGGACTGTTTGAAGGCTGGATGACGTCGTCATATAGCATTTCGTGCACTTGTAGCCATATAAGAGAAAGTGCGAGTGTTTTTTAGAAAGAGGACGCTGGTTCGGGCGATCCTTACGGTGTTTTGGGGGCTCCCCGCAGTCGCGCTGGTTCCTACTGCTGCCCTGCTGACCTGTGATCTCTGTTGTCGCCCTGTTCTCTGGCTAGGACGTGACATTGGTGGAATCGCTGGGTGCGAATATCGTGCAGCGTAGCCCTACACGTAATTCGAGCCCGGTTTCAAGTCCAGGCTTCCAAATTTGCTTAGATCCTGCGGCAGCACCTCAAAGTCGCGGTAGTCGATGTCTGCCAGGCCAAGCTCCAGAATTCGGACTCTTGCCCTTAGGGAAGGCTGGCAGGGCTAATGTCATCATCGCCTTCGAACCTCAACAACTCGACACTGCAACTCCTGCGCGGATCATCTATGTACCGGTGACCCAAAAGACTGTCACCCCATTCCGTGGCGATGGCCTGGACGATGTTGAGACTGGGTCCAGCATCAGGACGGAGTTGCGTGCCACAACGGTTCGACACTCGATAAGTGCCTGCAGATTATCTACTTCTCTCTGGAGGTAAGGGCGACGCAGAGGTTTGAGAACTACGAGGCCTCGTTGAACTTTTGGGAGCTGTGCAAGAACGGATTGGTGCGCACATTTGCGGACCAGTATCAGTGACAGCATCCCGAAGACCTTCTCCAAGGTTGAATTCGAGCCCTGCCGAAGGTGTGAGAAGCTTGGTAGTGGACGTGCTGCGTCTAAGTGCTCGCGAGGACCCACAGGCTACTGAGGAAAAAAAAGTGCGCGCCTTAATGCGGGACGCCCGAAAGGAGAGTTTTGGCGGCCGTATAGGCGATGAGCCGATTACAGTTGCCAGTTTCATGGCCGAGGACGATTAACACTGAGCGCGAATGGCCACGAGATCAAACCAATATCAGCGACTGGGCACCTTCCCCAACGTCTCGAGCCTTACTTCGTCTGGTCATAGTGGTACTGTACTTCTGACGTCCGTGAAATCATTCGTGAAGTCGTTCGCGAAGAGCTCAGGAAGCATTTCACAGCTCCTGAGCAGCCTTCACCAGCATCGATTGCCTCAGCAGTTCGTGAGGAACTGCGACAGGCAGACTCACCAGACGCTGCCTCTACTAGGCCAATGGTTGCCGCTGCAGAACAATAACCGTCTGAGAGGTAAGCCTTCCTCCGTCGACCACCGCTCGTAGCTTACTAGTATCAACTGGCTACGGATCCTGATCGTCAACGCTGTGAATTCCTGGCGCAGCATGTAGCCTACTCGCAGACGCGGAGACGGAAAAAAAAGCGACATCTGGGTGACAGCGGACAGCCGACCATTGTGTTTTCACTGTGAACCTAGCCACATGTACCACCGCTGCCCATACCGAGATATAGGTTAGCGAGGATTCAACCGGCGCGACCGGCTCCCTCGTTACGGTGAACAACCGCAAGATATTCAGAAATACAGGCTGTCTAGCAACCGGGAAAACCGGGAATAGTTAGGGAAACTACTTGCACAGGGAAAAATCAGGGTGATGAAAGGGGAAGCAACAAAACTTTCGCCAAGGCAGGGAAAATTGCGCGATATGAATTTTAGGTAGTGCACAGCAAATATGTCATTGACTAAGATTTCGTTTTCCGATTGCATGCCCGTGCCATCAGCGGTGGCCGCGCGGCCGCACCGCAACGCGATATATGGAGACCTTTAGTTTAGCGCTGCCGCTGGCCGGAACGTGGCGCTATCTATTGTCATATGGTTATTCTGCGCACGCATACTGACGCTCGCGCGGTAGCGGTAAGTGTTAGAGGTAAGTAGTAGCGCTAAACTAAAAGTATCTACTACCTCGACGGCAAGGTGAAACTCGCGTTTAGCCGGTGACTTTTTTGACAGAACGGAGTTTGTACCGACCACTCAACACATTGCGCCGCCTCCGATGTAGAGTAATGCGCGGCGGCGGCGCCTCAACTCGAAGTGTACCATGATCCGGGATGCAATTCGTGCTATAATTTGAACCCGCGGTGTCTCCATGAGGCAGCGTGGTTGAGTTCCCTGCACATCTCAAAAGTTTGGCATGGGCTGTAACGCAGGTCCCGACGGCACGCTTGTGGCCGGCGTCATCTGGTTTTTGTTCCACGCCCGTTTTTTACGGCTTCCAAAGGCTCGTTGCATGCACGGTTACAGTGTATAGTTTTTCGTTATTTCGGTCGCAAGGGAGGGCTCTGCACAAAGTGGAACATCTAAACACTAGCGCAAACGCTGGCGCACACAAAGCGACGGGGACGAGTGCAAAAAAAAAAGGAGAAAAGAAATGACGCGTTGATTACGCCAGCCATTGGGAGGCAGTGAACGGCACGCTGAAAAGCGCGCCGCGTGCGAGCTAATCAGAGGTGATAAACGGCCTTCAAAATACCGGTGCGCACACCAGTCCGCTTGAACGAAGCCATTTTGAGATGACGCTTATTCTGATCAAAATAAACATGGCGGCGATCGGCCGGCTGCAACGCCAGCGGCGCGCGCGATAATTTGGAACAAGTTTTCTGTTTCATGGGGGGGGGGGGGGGGGGGGGGGGGGGCATTTCGTGCCTGCTGTGACGTTTTGAAACCCGATTCTGTCGCATTTCGTGACCAAATCCAGCGTTAGTAGTTGCAGTGCAGGTGCTCGAAAGGATAAATGTTCAGTAAAGGAGTTTTTCTCAAAATCGAGCATTTTTCTATCACCTGATTGATGGTATGGATATGATCGATAGTAGAGTACCGTTTCCGAAAACCTGCTTGATCCTTTGCTTGATTGCAGTCTAAGGTTGTCCTGATTCTATTAGCGATTACCTTAGTAAATACTTTATACGTAACAGGCAGTAAGCTGATATGTCTGTATTTTTTAAGGTCTTTAGAGTCCCCTTTCGTTTGGATGAGGATAATGTTTGCATTCTTCCATGGTTCCGGTACCGTCAATGACACCAGGCACTGCGTATACAGCGTGGCCAGCTTTTCTAACACGATATCCCCCCCTCCCCCGTCCTTCAGCAAATCTGTAGTTATCTGATCCTCTCCAGCTGATTTCCCCCTCTTCATAGTTTCTAATGCTTTCTTTACCTCGTCCTTCGTAACTGGTGGAACGTCCGACTGTTTTTTCCTACCGCCAATCACCTTTTGGTCCTGACTACTTTGGCTACTGTAGAGATCTGTATAGAACTCCTCGGCTACTTTGACTATTTTGTCCATATTCGTGATGACGTTGCCCTCCTTGTCCCTTATCGCATACATCTGGTTTTTGCCTATGCCGAATTTCTTCTTTACCGCTTTAATGCTTCCCTCGTTTTCTTACAGCATGCTCAATTTTCTCCATGTTATACTTCCTTATATCGGCCACCTTGCGCTTATTGATTAGCTTTATTATCTAGGCCAATTCAATCTGGTCTGTTGGATTGGAAGCTTTCATACTCTGGCGTTTCTTAATCAAATCTTTCTTCTCTTTAGGTTAGACAGCTTACCGGTATCCTCCTTAGCTATCCTACCGCCAACTTTTACCGGACATTCAGTAATGATATCTGAAGTCATGACGGTGCCTAAATCCGGAAGAAAACATAATGATGCGTACTCCTTGTCCCGTGCACTCGTTGGACCGTCGCCAGCAAACGCAGGTTACGAAGAAGAGAGCTCCTTTGGGGCCTTGAATCCTGACGTTATGAAAAAACGGCAACGACATCATCCTAGTTTAGTAAACTGATGGCGCATATTGCAGGACGCGAAGATGTGGTGCCTTGGGTTTTCCTGCGTATTCTACCATGCATTCAAAATTCGGAATGGTGTCTTGTGCAAGAATTTTGGCAGCACCATAGATCGTGGCTTCTTGTCTTGCCGGAAGACTTTCGCAGCAAGATCACTGAAGCGTGCCACGACGATCGTGCTGCTCGTCCTCTAGAATACAGAGGAAAGCTTTCGCGTATTCGAGAAACATTACCCGCTGAAACTCGCAAAGTACGTGCGCCAATATGCAAGAATCTGTCGCGAGTGCCAAAGGCGAAAATATCTCTTACGCTACCGGCGGGTCTTCTGCAGCCAATCGAACCATCAAGTGCTCCTTTTGAGACCGTTAGAAATAATGTTCTGGGACCATTCCGGCGTCGCACTCAGGCAACAGGTGCATCATTACAGCGATCTAAGGCGCGACTCGGCGTGCCGTGCACTTCCTTCGGGGACGGCTGCTGAGGCAGCAAATTTTTTTATCGAGAGCATTGCCCTCCGGCATTGTGGCCCAGCAATGCTTATTACTGACTGCGCCGCGTTTGTGGCGCAACTCACTCAAGAGATCTTGTATCTAAGCTGCCCTACGACCACCGAGCTACAACGTATCATCAGCAAACAAATTTAATAACAGAGACTCAGCAGAACTATAGCAGATATGATCGCCGTGTACGTGTACGTCTACCACCGGAACTTTGACGAGGTATTGCCATAAAACTTAATATCGCAATCCAGAAGACCACCTGTAAGTCCCCCTCCAGATAATGCATTGAAAGAAAGTCACCACAGCCAGATGACGTTGCTGATGATGTCCGGCTAGTATGAGAACGCGCAGAGGAGGCTCGGCAACTGTCCAGACTCCGCATATGGCAGCAACAGCATACCGATGCTCGTCACTACAACCTCCAGAGACGTGTGTCAATTCCAGGCAGGGAGACAGGTTTTGCACACCGGTTCGCCATCGAGGGCTTTCAGGAAAATTCATGAAGTGGTATTTCCGGCCGTACACAGTTCGTCGCATCGATGAACTTATTTACTAGGTGCTTCCCTGTGTAACGCCAACGTCGCCATGCCATTCCTCGCGTCCTGACATTGTGCACGTAGTGCGGCTGAAGCCGTATTACCAGTGAACACCAAGAACCTTTCCTTTTCACTGGAAAACATTCCGAGACAATGTGTACTTTTTCGCGCTGGTTAATTCAATTTAGCATCGGGATGATGCTTCCTTTCGGAGGGAGGTAGCATAGTCGAAGAAGAGGAAGTGCGAGCCTCTTTTAGAAGGAAGACGCTGGTGCGGGCGGTCCTTGCGTCGTTTCTGGGGCTCCGCGCCATCGCGCTGGTTCCTGGTGCTGCCCTGTTGACCTGCGGTCGCTATTGCCGTCCTGTTCTTAGGCTAGGACATGAGAATACTCTGCGCGTCTCTGCCGCCACGGTAGACGGGGTGCACCCTGGACTTGTTTCACCTGAGGATTTCATTGGCGGGTGCGTACCGACCAGACAGATGGCGCAGGAAGACAGCGTTTGTCGGCCGGTCGCGCGAGTCACCTTTGAGGTTTTGTTTTGCGTTCAGCATACAGAAGTGGCTGTGTAGGTGACCTTGTCAGATCAGGTATCTTACCTCTTTTCTCACCGTGGAGAAGCTCAGTTGGAAAAAACAGACCTGAACGACGAGATCCATTCTGTAGAGCCACTTATGCGTTAGAAGTGCCGCGAAATCGCGGAAAAGTATAAACATTCAGTTGAAGCTGTCTGCTCAGCCGAGCCGATTAAGTGAGCAATTTGAAACATGCCTTTTAGATACCCGTGCAGACGGCTACCCCATGCTAACGAAGGTACACAGGGAGCGATAACGGCTGAACAGGCGAGCGCTGACACGCATTGGGATCTGAGGCGTCCTGTCATTTAAGGAATTGCGAGAAACAATGTTAGGCTAAAGAAGCGCGCAATAGCAAGCTACCGGCTAGCGTTTAGAGCCACACCGCTTCGTTGTGAACGGAAAGAGGGAAGCGGCAGACCACGGCCCCGAAGAAGGCGCTTCAAGGTTAAGGGGGAGCTTGTCACCTGTCCTTCACCATTCAAGGCAGCCTTTTCTCTACGTTGCTCATTAGAGCAGGAGAAAACTGCTTTGTCATTCTTGTAGGCTTGTTTATGGATTGTTGTTTAGTTGTCTGGCATAGCTCAGGAGGGCATGCTTTGCAAGAGTGGAGGTATAGTGCACACCTTCCTCTGGACATAAGCGGATATCACCCCAGCTGATGCGGCCTCTGACACCGAGGATGTATGGCCCATTCACAAACCTCTTCAGGCGGCAGACGAGCTGTTATGATAGTGTTTCTAGGAGTGGTTCGAGCGGCTCCTGCAAAATTTGTACGAGAGGAGCCGAGCGCATGCAGGGAAGAGCCTGACGCCGCGTTACAAACTCCAGTGCTGCTGCGCACACCATTTGCGCAAAAAGGAGCTTCGGCGTCGGGCAAGCTAGATCATGCCCTGGAGAGCCCCGCGCCTGTGCCCGGCTGTCCTCTCTTGCGCGACGGCAGATATAAGGCGGAAGACCAGCGTGCTTCCTATAGGAACCCTTGGGCCAATGGTTTTCTGTCCTGTAAAAACAGGCGATTTATACCGCAAACCGAAAAAGACGTAAGCGTCGGTCGGTATAGTGCTGTGCTGCTCGCCCGGAGGGAGTGCGGCAGAATCTTCCTGGCCGTCGCTGCCAGCGAGCAGAGCCTTTACATTTCGGACTGATGCGCGACACAGCACTACCCGTCACGAATTTATGTGAATAGATATGGTGTGTCACTAAATCGCTCTTATTTCATCACCGGATTTTCGTACCTTTGTGCCCATAATTGTCGCAGCTATCAATTTCAGTCTATGCCTTCATTGATTTTCTCAATTTTGGCTCAATCCTTGGCATTTATAGCTGGCTTAATGTTTTATGTACGACACGTAAGAATCAGCAAGTTGAAGCTCTTTTGTACTTTCCTCGTGGATAATACTGATAAACAGCCTTTTTTGACATGAAATTGCCTGAGAAATGCACTGCAGTTTATCCCACGCCGAGACAAATAATTCAACTACTGAAAAGGAATGCCTCGCCATTATTTGGGCTGCTGCAAAATTTCGCTTCTACCTTTATGGTCTCCCATTTAAAGTGGTCACTGACCACCATTCTTCGCCAACAGCAGTTCGATCTCACTATTGTTTATAAGTCCGGACATAAGCATGAAAATGCTGACACGCTCTCCCGTGGGCCTGCCGAGCTCGCTTCACCAGACCCGGATGACGCTTACAGTTTCCTCGAAGCTGTTGGTGATTCAGATATGTCTCATCAGCAGCGTTCCGATCCAGATTTTCGAACACTGATTATTTAGAAGGTAAGCCAGCCAACATACCTAAGTGCTTTTCACGGAGCGTGTCAAGTTCCTGCCTGAGAGGTGGTGTGCTTTATAAGCAGAACTCTAGATCCGAGTCGAGAACCTACCTCCTCGTGGTACCCTCAGCTCTGAGAGAGAAAAATCTTTTCCGCGTGCCATGATGAACCAACTTCTGGCCATTTGGGCTATTCTCCTACACTTGCTAGGATACGACAGACATTCTACAGGCCCAAAACTTGCCACTGTTGTTAAGCGCTATGTCCAGAGCTGTCCGCAATGTCAGCGTCGGACGGTTCCGGAATCAAAACCTACAGGCCTCCCCATGCCCATAATACCCCCACGAGCACCATTTGAACAAGTCGGCATGGGCCTTCTTGGTCCTTTCCCTCTGTCCTCTGGTGGCAACCATTATATAATCATCGCCACAGATTATCTGACTCGATATGCTGAGACGAAAGCGTTACCTAGGGGCTCAGCGTCTGAAGTTGCCCATTTCTTTGTACACCAGATCACACTACGGTACGGTGCACCTACCTGTATTATTACTGATAGAGGGACTGCCTTTACTTGAAAAATGGTGGCCGAAGTCTTTCATCTCAGCGGTACGGCGCACCGAAAAGCTACTGCTTACTATCCGCAGACCAATGGTTTGACGGAAAGGCTTAATAAGACCATCGCGGATATGCTGGTGATGTACATCGACGCCCAGCACAAGACATTGGATGCGATCGTATCATTCGTGACGTTCGCGTACAATACGGCAGTCCAAGACTACACGTTTCACGCCGTTTCGACTCGTTTACGGCAGGGAGGTTCAGAAGAAGCTGGACGCAATGCTCTCTTGCTAAACAGATACCGAACATTGTTCTGATGCCGAGCAGTTTGCCCAAGATGCTGAGCAAGCACGCCAACTAGCATGCGTCTACATCACCCAGCAACAGGACAGGGATTCACGCCGGTACAACCTCCGCCAAAGACAAGCTTCCTACAACACCGAGGAGCATGTGTGGGTGTGGACTCCTGTTCGACGCCGCGGCCTTTCAGACAAGGTAATTTGCCGCTACTTCGGACCGTATAAAGTCGTGCGACGCATCAGTAGTGTCAATTACGAGGTGCTCCCAGATGGATCAGAGCACACAGGCCGTCGGCTACCTCGTGCAGAGACAGTTCATGTCTCACGATTGAAGCCGTACTTTGTACGTTGCCTGAAAAACTGCATCTACAAACCTTTCTTTTTTTTTGGGGGGGGGGGGTGCTTTTGTACGCTTGTGTGCACGTGTCACTGTGTGTGTTACGCTCAAGGAGGGAGGAATGCCAGGGGGCGCTCGGAGTGAAAACGACGTTGAAGTGAATCGACTCCGGACGCACAGTACGTACCTAAACCTTGTACCGTGTAATTCCACCTGTACCGGCTCTGTTAACCTAGCGCCAGTAGCCAACCCCGTGACAATATTACAATGAACTAAAAACTAAAGGAGAGTAATGGGTGCGTGTATTCACAAAAAGGAGAATAAAAAGGCAGCAAATGTTTTGTAAATGTTTGAAAACGAGGTTTTGAGTATGTCAGTGCCTTCTCTTTCACGAATATTCAATAACCTTGGAAGAATATGTCGAAGCATTTGTTCGCCATTTATTGTGCAGCATTTAGGAACTTTCCATATTACCGGGATTTTGGGTGTTGTTCTTTACTTATATGGTACTGTCGGTGTAATTTGTCAGTTCAGTTCAGGCGTTCAGTCGTGTCCGATTCTTTGTGACTCTAAGGACCATATCACGCAACGCCTTCCGGTCTCTCACTATCTTCCTAACATAACATAACTTCATCTGCAGCGCCTCGAGGATACCATATAAGCATCGCGTTCGCTGCCTACCCCTGCTCCGGTGACGCTCAACCTTTCCCAACATCAAATCTTTCTAAAGCGACTCCTCTCGTCTCATCAGATGACCAAAGTAGCTGAGCTTTAACTTTAAAATTTGACCCTCCTATGAACAGTCACGGTTTATGGTCAACAATATCTACTGATTTAATCTTCTGGCCGTCCAAGGACCTCTCAAGATTCTCCGCCAGCACCACAATTCAAACATGTCAATTCTTCGGCGGTCAATCTTCACAGTGCAACTCTCGCATTCATACATCGCAACGGAAAAAACCATAGCACGAGTTATACGGTTGGTTGGCAGGCTAATGTCTCTGCTCTTTACTAGGCGGTCAAGGCTAGCCATGGCTGTCTTTCCCAGAAGCAGGCGTCTCCTAATTTCATGGCTACAGTCTCCTTCCGGCGGTAATCTTGGAGCCCAAGAAGAGAAAATCTGTCACAGCTTCCACTTCTTGTCCCTTGATGCTCCAGGATTTGATAGGGCAAGACGCTATGATCTTTGTCGTTTTAATGTTCAGTTTAAGCCCGAACTTCTCACTCTCTTTTTGTACGCGCATCAGAAGTCTCTTCAGTTCCACTTCACTTTCTGCCATTAAAGTTGTATCGTCCGCATATCTTAGGTCGTCGATAAGTTTTCCAGCAATCTCTACTCAAGCTGAAGACTCGTCCAGACCGGCCTTCCTCGCGTTGCACTCAGCATATAGGTTAAATAGGCAGGGCAACAGTATGCAGCCTTGTCTCACTCTTTTCTCAATCGGAAACCAATCAGTAAGACCATGCCCAGTTCTTACTGTGGCCTCTTGCCCTTCTTACAGGTTCCTGAGGAGACAGATGAGGTGAATTGGAACTCCAATCTCTTGGAGAGCTTGCTACGATCTGCTGTGATCTACGCAGTCACACGCTTTCGCGGAATCAATAAAGCAGAAGTAGATGGGTTTCAGGAAGTCTCTTGCCTTTTTCTACGATCCAGCGAAGCTTGACAATCTGGTCTCTGCTTCCTCTGCCCTTGCGAAACCCAGCTTGCACTTCCGGAAGCTCCCGAACCACATACTGCTTCAGCCTACCTTGGAGGATTTTCAACATCAGCTTGCTAGCATTCGAAATAAGCGCGAACGTGCGGTAGTTGGAACAATATTTGGCACTGCCTTTCTTTGGGATGGGGATGTACACTGACCTCCTCCAATCCTGTGACCGCTGCAGGGTTGTTTAAATTTGCTGACATAATGTATACTTAACATTAACAGCATCGTCATGGTTGAAGTTTTGAAGGAACCCGGCTGGAATGCCATTAATTCCGCTAGCTTTGTTCTTAGCAAGGCTGGCTAAGGCCCATTCAACTTCACTGTTCAGGTTGCCGGGCTCGAGATCAGTAATCACAACCATCTTGTGTTGGGTTTGCACATCTTGGTCCTTCTTGTACAGTTCTTCTGTGTATTCCTGCCACCTCTTCTTTATCTCTAAGGCTTCAGTGAGGCCCCTGCCTTGTTTGTCCCTTTATCACGACCAGCTTAGCACAGAAGCTTCCTTTGATATTGCTACGCGATGACGACGACGAAGTGCGTCCTCTTGCCGCGCGAAAGGACAAGGTGAAGAAGAAGTAGTGGGACTGGTTCCGTGTTTCTGCTCGCTGCTGTGCCAGTTCTAACTTCGCTGTAAATACACTGTAAGTACATCGAGTTTCCAAGTAACATCTTGGCGGAGGTGCGGTCGTTTATTCCGGTGTCAGCCTCCGCACGGCGGAACTCCGCAGCGACCTCCTGCTTTCCTGCCTAACGATGCCTCAAGATACCGCCCCACACCAACGGGGACCTTGCCAACGGTCATCCACGCCCACCGGCGCGTTCCTAGCAGTTTCACTGGTACCAGCACTACGGACGTGGACGAATGGATACGCAAGTACGAACGTGTGAGCACCTATAATCGCTGGGACCCGACCCTCATGCTAGCAAATGTTTTTTACCCAGAGGGCACTGCGCTAGCCTGGAACCAGACTCGTGAAGACCAGATGACCAGTTGGGATACTTGCAAAGAGAAGCTTCGCCAACTCTTTGCAACACCCCTTGTCGAGAGCTTACTGCACAGCGAACACTCGAGACCCGCCTCCAGACAGCTACCAAATCATACTGAATGTCCTCGCCCTTTGCCAGAAATTAGATCCCAAAATGTCAGAGTCCGCCAAAGTTGGTCATGTCGTGAAGGTGGTCGCCGACGATGCATTCAATCTGCTTGTGTACAAAGAGTGCAACACAGTTTGCGCCATCATGAAAGAATGCCGCCGTTTTGAAGATGCCAAAAGTCGTCGCATAGTCCATTCATTTGCCCGCCTTCCAAATACTGCTCCAACTTCTTCGTGTCAAGGTTTGCCATCCCAACACCAGCCAACGTCGACCCAAAATGTAACCCGTATTGTCCGCCGCGAACTCGAGGCCATCGCTCCCGCTACCTTGCCACCACATTTCACCGGCGGTCACCACCCGGACGTTCCCCTAATTCAGGCCGTTGTCCGCCAAGAGCTCGCCACCTTGGGACTAAACTCCGTTGCTGCTGTCAGCCCGCCCCCTGTAGCCGATGTTCGCGCAGTTTATCCTGGTCGACCTCCTTATGACACCGACGTTCGCAAAGCTTTTCCTGGCGGGTTTGCTTATAGACCCGACGTTCGCACCTTTACTCTGGCCGACCTGCCAATGCTGTCCCGCGTCGACGTAATCCAGACGAATGGGGCACATTCGATTTGCGTTACTTGCTCCTGCGCCGGCCATATCGCCCGTCATTGCCGAAATCACTGGTTCCTGCCACAAAGGTCCTGCCTTCCGCCCTCGTCTATCAACAATGACTGCTCTCGTTCTTTCTCACCTCGTCACGACCCTTCAAGCAAAGCCGCTGATACCGAGTCTTCACGCCTCAACCGATCACCCTCCTCCCACCGCCGTCAGTCCCGTTCGCCCCAAAGCCGTCGCTTTTCATCTCCCAGTCCATATGGCCGCTCCCCGATGGAAACCTATACGCTGCGGCGTCTAGAGGGGATGCTGCAGTAGGAACCACGATCTCAAATCCTCGCCTAGCTCTTCGTACGCGCCATAATTTGCTCCCCGTGCTCGTGGATGGCACAGCCGTTCAAGCCCTGATTGACACCGGAGCGCAAGTTTCTGTCATGAGCCCAGAACTCCGTTCTGGCTTGCGAAAGGTGCTGACCCCTGCCCTTATACAGGTTGTGCGTGTTGCAGATAGAGCAACGTCAAATGTCATTGCCTTGTGCTCTGCCCGCTTAACGATTTCTGGCCGCCATACTAGTGTACTCTTCACAGTTCTGCAGCATTGCCCTCACGACATCATTCTTGGCCTCGACTTTCTGACCATGCAGCCATCATAGACAGTGCTACAAGCGTCGTTGATCTTCACCTCCCCTCTCCTTTCGACCCATCCTCTCCTGTTCTGCACCGCCTTTGTAGTGTCGACTTTGTCCGCCTGCCACCTGAAGCCGCAACTTATGTTACATTCTGCTCTGTACCCTCTATTCCCGATGGATACTATATCGTTACCTCAACCCTTGATACTCCCCTAACCCGAAGCGTTGCCCTCGCTCATACCGTCGTCACAATAACCGCTAACCAAACATGCGTACCTGCTTTGAACTTTGCGCCGCAAATCCAGCCCCTCCCGAAAGGCATCTCGCTCGCCGCTCTGTGCCCTCTGAATGAATGTGATATCTCCGTTGTGGCCACCGATTTGACGCCCTCCTCTGACTGCTCTTTATCTGGGGTTTTCAGTCTCCAAGACTACGCCAAGATGATCGCTCCGGACCTTTCTGCTCCACAAACCCATGCACTCTGTCGTCTGCTGGCATCTTTCAGAGGCATTTTTGGTTTTGATCAGCGCCCATTGTCTCGAACTGCTCTTGTGCAACATCGCATAGACACCGGCGACGCTGCCCTATTCATCGCCGTCCTTATAGCGTATCTGGTGCTGAACGCCAGGTAATACAAAAGGAGGTTGACAAGATGGTCGCTGAAGACATCATCGAACCCTCGACGAGCCCTTGGGCGTCCCCAGTCGTTCTGGCTAAAACGAAAGACTGCAGCTGGCGCTTTTGCGTCGATTATCGCCATCTCAACAGTATCACTAAAAAGGCAGTCTACCCTCTCTCCATAATTGATGATGCCTTAGATTGCCTCCATTGAGCTAAATACTTTTCTTCAATCGATTTACGGTCCGGGTATTTTCAGATGGCTGTTCACGAGCAGGACCGTGAAAAAAACAGCCTTTTTCACACCAGACGGCGTGTACCTGAAAGTCATGCCGTTTGGTCTCTGCAATGCACCGGCGACCTTTGAACGAATGATGGACTCCCTTCTTCGCGGATTTAAATGGACGTTCTGCCTGTGCTACGTCGACGACTTCGTCGTTTTCTCGCCGACCTTTACTTCGCACCTTGAACGCCTTACCAGTATACTCAATGTATTACGTACAGCCGGCCTTCAGCTCAGTTCATCAAAATGCCAGTTTGGTCGCAGCCAACTCACTATTCTTGGACACATGGTTGACGCCTCCCGAGTACGACCTGATCCGGCTAAAATTCAAGCCGTCAGACTTTCCGCGTCCCCAGTCTTCGAAGGATGTGCACAGCATTGTCGGCCTCTGCTCTTATTTCCGCCGCTTTATCAAAGATTTTGCCCGTATCACTCGTCCCCTCACCGACCTACTTAAAAAAGACACCACTATCACGTAGGGCCTTGACCAGCAAGGTGCGTTTTCATAGCTTATAAGCTTTTTGACGTTGCCCTCCTCTTGGCTCATTTCGATCCCTCAGCTTCCACTGAAGTTCGAACAGACGCCTGCGGATATGGGATCGGTGCAGTGCTGGCTCAACGCCAACATGGCAACGACCGCGTCATTGCATATGCTAGCCGCCTTCTCTCCAACGCCGAACGAAATTATTCGATTACTGAGCGCAAGTGTCTCGCCCTTGTATGGGCGTGTCGCTAAATTCTGACCTTACTTATTCGGCCATTCTTTCTCAGTTATCACTGACCCCCACGCGCTTTGTTGGCTGTCATCTCTCAGAGATCCCTCCGGCCGTCTTGGTCGGTGGGTTTTGCGCCTTCGAGAATACTCCTATAACATCGTTTACAAGTGGGGGCGCCTTCATCAAGATACCGATTGTTTGTCTTTCTATCCTGTAGAGCCCCCTGATCTCGGCGACGCAGAGGTGACTCCCTGTGTCTTCACCCATTCGAATCTCGCCAACATAGCATGCGAGCAGCGCAACAACCCATCTTTAAGAGCCATCATTGAAGGGCTGGCACCTCGAAGAACAGATTCTTCTCTCAAGTTTTTTTTTTTGTACAGGATGGTATCCCAGTCGAAAAAAACTACAGAACTGTGTCAAAAATACGACAAACTGTCCTGCAGTTCTGTCGTGACCATCAGATTTTTCTGTAGTACTTTTCTGTAGTTCTGTAGTTTTTCTGTAGTATATTTCTGTTGTCTGTAGTTCTGTAGCACTTTTCTGTTGTAACTACAGAAATTTCTGATGTTACGACAGAATGTTCTGTTGTCACAACAGGTTTCCCATCAAAAACCGCACAGACATTCTGTCGTAACATCAGAAAATGTTCTGTAGTTTTTTTCGACTGGGATCCTCTACCGCCGTAACTTTCATAATGACGGTTCTCCCCTCCTGTTGGTGATTCCCAAAAAGCTCCGCTGCTCTGTTATTCAAGAACACCACAACCAGCCCACAGCTGGCCATCTCGGTGTGTCTCGCACTTACGACCGGGTACGGCGTCGTTTTTTTGGGGGGCCCGGGACTATACCGCAGCATCCGGCACTACATCGCAGCCTGTGACACGTGTCATCGGAGGAAAAAAACCATCGCGGTTACCAGCTGGCCTTCTCCAACCTAATGACGTGCCCTCGGAACCATTTTATCGTGTTGGGCTTGACCTTCTTGGTCCCTTCCCGACGTCACGGTTTGGTCAGAACTGGATTGCAGTGGCAACCGATTATGCAACACGCTATGGCATCACCCGAGCTTTACCCACGAGCTGCGCTACGGATGTCGCTGACTTTCTTCTACACAGCGTCATTCTCCATCACAGCGCTCGTCGTCAATTAATCACCGTCCACGGTCGCTACTTTTTGTCCCGAGTTGTTGAAGACATCCTGCATTCATGTTCTACGAAACATAAGCTCACAACCGCGTACCATCCCCAAACCAATGGCCTTACCGAGCGCTTCAGCCGCACAGTTATGGACATGTATCTATGTATGTATCACCTGATCACCACGACTGGGACCTAGCGCTGCCATATGTGACCTTTCGTTACAACTCTTCTAAGCACGACACGATGGATTATTCACCCTTCTTCCTGCTCTTTGGCAGGCACCCCGCTCTACCTTTGGACACATTAGTTCCGCCTGCTAGCCGCCCCATAACTACCTACGCACGTGACGCCATTGCGCAAGGCACTGAAGCGCGCCAAGTAGCCCGTAGTCGGCTCCTCGCCTCTCAGACTTCTCAGAAGTCTGCCTACGATAAGCGATATCGCTACGTAACCTATGACTTTTAGTCCTTGGTTCTTTTTTGGTCTCCTGCACGCCGCATTGGTCTCTCGGAGAAACTTCTGTCCCCCCACCCTGGCCCTTATCGGGTGGTGCGCCCAGTCACTGATGTGACGTATGAACTTACCCCTCTTGTGCCCGCGTCCTTCTCCTCCCGCACCACTACTGACGTTGTCCATGTTTCGCACCTGAAGCCATACAAATTCTTGCCTTCTTTACCAGTTTAGCGCCAGGACGATGCTTACACCGCCGGGGGGATCACGCTACGCGATGACGACGACGAAGTGTGTCCTCTTGCCGCGCGGAAGGGACAAGGTGAAGAAGTGGGACTGGCTCCGTGTTGCTGCTCGCTGCTGTGCCAGTTCTAACTTTGCTGTAAATACACTGTAAATACATCGAGTTTCCACGTAACAATATATTTGATTGTCTTATACAGAGCTCCTGTGTTCCTCAATTGGCTGTTGTCCTCAACTGCTTGGCTCTGTATGTTCAGGAAGGCATTCTTATCTCTTCATGCTATTTTCTGAAACTCCGCATTGAGAACCTTCTATCTTTCTCTTTCCCCCATAACTGTTGCCATCCTCCTTTCCTCAGCTATTTGCAAAGCCTCTTCAGATAACCAGTTTGCATTTTTGCATTTCTTTTGCTTTGGAACTACCTTAGTAGCAACTTCTTGTATTATATTACGAGCATTAGTCCACATCTGGTCAGGCTCACTGTCTTCTAGGTCTAATTCTTGAAATCGATTCCTCACTTCCACAGCATATTCTGATGGAATTTGATCCTGATCATACCTGATAGGCCCTCTAGTTTTCTGCGTTTTCCGCAAACGAACCTTAAATTTGGCAACAAGAAGCTGATGATCGGTGCCACAATCGGCCCCAGGCCTTGTTTTTACTGCTTGTATAGCGATTCTCCATCTCTACCGGCAAATAAGATAATCAATCTGATTCCTGTGCAGACCGTACAGTGGAGACCACGTGTGCAGGCGCCTCTTGTGCTGTTGAAAATGAGTATTCGCTATGGTCAGGTTGTTTCCTCGACAAAACTCTACTAGCCTTTGCCCAGCTTCGTTTGGCTCACCAAGACCGAACTTGCCTGTAATTCTGGATATTTCTTCACTTCTCACCTTACCATTCCAGTCTCCTGTGAGAAAAAGGACGTCTGATGATGGAGTGTGGTCTAAAAGGCATTGCAGGTCAGCATAAAATCTCTCAACATCAGCTTCTTCAGCTGTAGTGGTTGGTGCATACACTTGGATAACTCTTATGTTGAAATGTGACCTTGGATCTGAAGTCAAATCATTCGGTCGTTTTTGGGGTTGTACCCTAGCACTGCTTTGCCCATTCTTCTGTTTATTCGTGCCCGCAATAAAAGACATAATGGTCGCCGGAATTAAATTCTCCCATTCCGGTCCACTTGAATTCGCTGATACCCAAGATATCTATGTTCAATCTATCCATTTCTCGCTTGACGACATCCAGTTTACCTTACGTGATAGATCTTACATTCCATGTTGCTATGTGGTATATCTCCATGCAACATCGGACTTTCTGGTTGATTCCCAACACATCCACGACTGAGCGTCCTTTTTGCTTTAGCCCAGCTGCTTCATTCGTCCTGGAGCTACTAGGAATCGCCCTTTGTTCATTCCCTGTAAAATGTGGGACGCTTTCCAACCTGGGGGGGCTCATCTTCCGGCGCCATATCATTGATGCTATTGTGACTGGTCATAGGGTTTTCTTGGCAGGAAATACTGGAGTGGGTTGCCATTACCTTCTCCAGTGAACCACATTTTGCGAGAGCTCTCTGCCGTGACCTGTCTATCTTGGGTGGCCCTACACAGGAGAACTCACGACTTCATCGAGTTTCTCAAGCACTTCCGCCACGACAAGGCAGTCGTCCATGAAGGGGGCATAATATGCACTCATCCATATTAGTTACTCTCATCGGATTAAGCGATGCAATAATGTACGATGTCAGCGCTGCGTATTCAACGTTTTCAATAATCCGTAACTTTTTTCTGTAGTCCCGGAAGCTTCAGTAGGTTTGTTTTGGTGGATGTTCCCCAGAATAAATGACAATAGTTTGTGAGAGACAAATACAGCATTATAGATTATTAGTTTAGCTCTTTTCGAAAGAGCATAGCGATTGCGATATAATATTCCGGATATACAACTTAATTTACTTATTAGACTGTTAATATGACAGTCCCATTGCAAAGTTCCACTAAAATATGCCTCCAGTACCTTTACGCTGTCAACCACATCAATAGGTGTAGGCCTAAATTGTATGTCTTCCTGTAAGGAAATCTGTTTTCCTTTTATTCTAAAACAACCACTTTTGTTTTGGCGGCGATAATTTTTAAATAATTACAAGACTCCCATGAGTACAATTTACACAAAAAAATATTTACTTTAGTATTTCCTTCCTCTTCAGAACGTGCCGTTACTAGGGCACTCGTATCGTCTGCGTATATAATAAACTTAGTATCTGAGCAAATCTGTACAATATCATTAATATATAAATTAAATAAGACAGGGCCTATAATGCTGCCTTGTGGAACTCCAGAGACTATCTTTTTTTTTGCGCGAAGTGAAACCATTGATGTCAACATACTGAAATCTATTAGATAGGTAGCTTTTTAACAAGCCCTGGTTGACCAGTTCCGTTTCTCCTTTTATTTGCCACATCATCGTTTAGGCCGCGCATCGGTTGTTACCGCTTACCCCACAACAGCAGCAGCGACAGCAAAGTGTGCAGCATCTAAGTTGCCCCTTATTCTTGCGCAGGCCGATTCCCGACGCAGCTGAGCTCGCATCACCTAGCAGCCGCACCACACTAGGAACCGACGACACATGCAAGGTCTTCTGCAATTGCGCGCGCCCAACCTTCCGGAAGCAGTCCTGCTGGCCTTCCGGGAGCCCCTGCCTATAAATTCAAGACGTCATCTGCAGATCATCACAACAGCAGCAGCGACAGCAAAGTTTGCAGCATCTAAGTTGCCCCTTATTCTCGCGCAGGTTAGTCCTGGTGCTTATTTCTTTATTTTTTATCAATTCATTGTTCTGCTGTCGCTGCTGCTGCTCTGGTTATTCATTTGTGTTGACGATGCACTGCTGGTCCTAACTAACGAAACAGATTGAGCCTACAATTTCAGCGCTGCCTTTAATTTTGCTCTGCATATCGCAAGTGATATGTCAGTTAAAGAGGCCGACCTCCACAAGTTCAAAGAGGAAGTAAGGCAAGAGCTGAAAGTGTTTCGCGAGTCCATAGAAAGGGATTTGCGCAGTGAAATACGGGATTTGAAAACTCAATAGAGAAATTTGGTTCAGAGCCTTGAATTTGCTCACGGAACAATCGAGGAACTAAAGCAAAAACTGGAGGCAGAAATCTTGAAGAGAGAAGATCTGGCAACGCAAAATGAATCCCTCCGCGAAAATTGCTTTGCAGCAGAAACTAAAATTCAAGTACTTGAAGACCGAATGGTCTCTCTGGAACAGTATTATCGGAAAGCAAACATCGAAGTTAAGGGTGTTATTGAACAAGAAAATGAAAGCTTGCCAGATTTGCTTTCTAAGATCGGTTGTGCTGTGAACGAACCAATAACGGAAAGCCATATAGAAGTCTGCCATCGAGTGCCCACGCGAAAGACTGATAAGACAAAAAGCATTGTCGTACAGTTTAAAACACGCACGAAACGTGATGCTGTTTTAAGGAAAGCAAAGAAAGCGCGCCTGACAAATGATGACCTCGGCCTTGATGATAAAGCACCAGTTTTCGCAAATGAGCACCTCTGTCCAACACTCAAGAAATTGCTTACCATGGCTGTGAAAAAGAAACACGAGCACAAATGGAAATCTGTCTGGGCATTCAACGGCAAAATCTATGCAAAGCAAGCAGATGGCAGCTCAGCCGTGTTGATACCGCGCGAAAGTAGTCTAGAAGAGATATTTTCCGAACCGGAGTAAATCTGATTGTGCTGAAAACAACGAACATTGACAATCATATCATGGATTCTGCAATGAATTATCAAGAATTCACTCTTCCTAAAAATGTTGAAGTTCCAGAAAACCCTTTTAAATCAGTTCTGCATATCAATGCATGGTCGGTGACTGGAAAAGAGGACATGCTTACTTCATTTCTCGATGACTTTAGTTTTAAATTCAGCATTGTGGTGTTATCAGAAACATGGTACTCTGATGGATGCCAAACGTTAAGATTATAAAATTACAATAATTTCTTTTTGAATCGTACAGGCAGGCGGGGCGGTGGTGTCGCGCTATACGTTACAATGCGCAAGAACTGTGAAATTGTACCTGATTTTAGTAATGTAACGTCTGACTATGAGGTAATAACCTTACAGAGCAAAAATGAAACCATATCGGTTGTATATCGTCCACCAGGAGGTAGCATGAATTCTTTATGCAGTTTCTTGGGCTTTTGCTCGAACATGTGTGCAGCAACAACTTCCGCCTTGCCTGCAGTGGCGATTTTACCATAAATTTACTTGATACTAAAGCTACTCGGGACTTTAACAGTGTGTTGCATTCTTCTGGTTTTCTGAACTTAATAACATCTACACGAATCACTGTCAGTACTCAATCGTTGCTCGACTTCATTTTGTAAACAATAATACTACTGTTTACAGCTCTGGTACTCTAACATCTGACATAAGTGACCACTTCCCTGTATTTATGACCTATCAGACTATTTTCAAAGGAACAATGGAACGCAAAATAGTCTGGAATCGTTCAAACAAGACATAATTGCTTGTGATTGGTCTACGTTCTTCAGCAAACTAGATGTGAATGAGGCATACGCTGAATTTATTAAACTCTTTGTGAATACATACGCAAAACATTTTCCGTTAGTATCAGTAAAACCATCAAATAAAACAAGAAAACCATAGGTTAACCGGCAGCATTTAAAATTAATCAGAAAGAAAAACCGCCTATATCATTCATTTCTCCAGTCGCGCTGTGAAGCTGTGCAGAAGGAGCTTAAAAAAACAAGAAATCAAGTAATCGCGGAGCTAAAGCGGGCAAAGAATGCATATTATGCTAACCTGTTTGCAAATATAAACAGACAACGGCCCGGTGCTGCAGGGAAAATTATAATGTCCTTTGACGGGATGGCTCTCGTTCATTTCCAAGAACAATTACCGTAAACGGGCGTAATCTGAAAGATCGTGACTTGGCAGATCACTTCAACCACTACTTTGTAAACGCTGCACTACCAATTTGTACTTCATCAGATACAGTTTTCCTAGCTTATAACAGTGTTGGAAGCATATTTCTTGATCCTGCTAATGAAAACGAGATATACAACACATTCATGGCCCTAAATAACAGTAGGTGGTTAGATTCCGACGATATTCAAATTAAACCCGGTAAATACGCATTAGAATTCTTAACATCTTCTTTAGCTCATATTTTCAATTGGTACTTGAGTCTGGTATATTTCCCACTGCTATGAAATGTGCAAGGGTGTCTGTATTATTTAAAGAAGGGGATCATAATCTTGTATCTAATTACAGGCCAATTTCTATACTCCCAGTGTTTTCTAAGGGATTAGAAAAGCTAATTTTTTCTTGTATCGCAAACTTTTTTGACAAGAAAAGAATTTTAACAGACTTACACTTTGGTTTTAGAAAGGGTCGCTCTACTGAGGCTGCTTTGCTAAGCCTGAAGTAAATAATTGTGGCAAATTGTGGCAAATATTGGTAATAATTTACTGACAGTAGGAATATTTATCAATTTCAGCAAGGCGTTTGACTCCATCGATCACAGTGTTCTCATTAATAAACTTTCATCTTATGGAATTCGTGGAACAGTCTTGGTTCTACTGCAATCTTACCTGGAAAATAGGCACCAGTGCGTATGCATCAATAACGAAAGGTCATCTCTCTTACCATAGTATGTGGCGTACCACAAGGAAGTGTTTTGGGCCCCCTTTTATTTAACACTTATATAAATGATATTGTCAACATTGACACCTTAGTTCCATTTGTGATCTATGCTGATGATAGTACCCTACTTATTTCTGCGAATAATATCAGCCAACTAGTGTTAAAATCTAATGATGTCCTTAGTAAACTCTCAGCCTGGACCAAAGCAAATAAAGTCAAAGTAAACCCAATTAAATCCAAAGCCATTATATTTCGAGCTAATAATAAAGTAGTTCCTTCCCTAGATCCATTCATTTTTCAAGACCAGCACATAGAGATAGTTCACGAGCATAAGGTTCTAGGTGTATAATTTTCTTCGCATCTTAGATGGGACGCTCATATAAACCATATTTCTAGAAAGCTCTCGACTGTTACTGGTGTAATTTCACGTTGTCACACACTGCTCCCCATTAGTGTTAAACTGCAAATTTACTATGCTCTGTTCCTTTGTCATGTTAACTACTCTACTGTAGTATGGGCAACAACAACCAAAACAAATATGAACAAGCTTCTTGTGTTGCAAAGAAAAATTATTCGTCTCATCGTAAACTTAAAACCAACATCAAATGTTCAACCCTTAACAACATCATTTAATATGATCCGTGTGGACAATATTTATGAATATCGTTTGTTACAATTAACATATTTCGGTTCGACAGGTATGGGTAATTTCTTGGTAAAACTTGCATCTCTTGAACACCGCACTACAATAGTAAACACTAGATGCACTGACACGTGGTCTCTACCACATTTTAGAACACA
Source organism: Amblyomma maculatum (assembly GCF_055883805.1). NCBI lineage: Eukaryota > Metazoa > Arthropoda > Arachnida > Ixodida > Ixodidae > Amblyomma > Amblyomma maculatum. Next base: position 119,682,387 of record NC_139353.1, read on the forward strand.
CTACAAAGTACAATCCTTGGCTCATAATCTTCCCGTTTTTCTCAACAAACATAAAAACACAGTTGGTTTTAGTCCTAAGCAGTTAAGAACTTACTTCGTGCATATATAATCTATTCATGCATGTGTTCTTTAACTATCATACTCACCTTTACGAACTTTCTGCATTGAGCTTGTTTCATTGTTTTCATCATTGATCAACTTTTTTGTTTTGTTTTCATATTGTGCTGCAGAGGTATACATTGTATAATACTTTTGATGTCATGGTCATATTGTTAACTAACTTTTGGAATCTGCTGTTTGATCCTGCTCTGTTGTGTACCGGTTTCCTGGGCCTCTGTCAAGCTGTTTGTACAGCTTTTAGCCCAGGCGACCATCTACTTGTTGGAAAATAAATCTGATTTGATTTTATTTGATTTGAAATATACACCGGTACTCATTCGCCCCTGCGCCAACGACCATAGAGTGTCTCCGCGACATAACGTCAAATCATCGATGAGCAAGTGGCCAAACTGCTTAAGCGTGGCGTCACTCAACCTTCGCACCGCCCTTGGGCCTCCCTTGTTGTTCTTGTCACCAAAAATACAGCTCCATATGCTGTTGCATTCAATATTAGAGATAAAATCACCCGTAAGGACGTCTATATCTTGCCTCGAATTGACGACCTCTTTGACTGTTTTCATGGCGTCGAATTTTTCTCATCTTTGGACCTCCGTTCCAGGTACTGACAAGTCTCGCTGGCTGATGCTGACCGTGCCAAGACAGCTTTCGAGATGTCATGTGGACTGCACGAATATAACGCCATGACGTTCGGACTGTGTTTTGTAACTACCACGTTAGAGTGCATGATGGACATCATATTGCGCGGCCTGAAGTGGAAGACCTGCTTGTGCTGCTTTGACGGCATTGTTTTCTCGCGGGATTTCCCGAAACATTTCGCTGGATTGAAACATGTGTTGGAATGCATTACTGCAGCAGGCCTTCAACTAAATTTAAAGAAACGTCCCTTTGCCGCCCGCCAATTGACAATTTTCGGCCATGTCTGTTCTAAAGACGGTGTGTTCCCCGACCGAGATTACTTTCGTGCTGTCACTGCTTTCCCAAAATCATCCATGACGAAGGAACTCCGGAGTTTTATAGGTCTCTGCTTTGACTTCCGCCGCTTCATCCGCAATATTGCCTTTATTACCGCGCCACTGAAACCCATTTTCGTAGAAGCTAGACCTCTCTGGCTGATGTTCCGCCTGTGACGAAGCATTCAGTACACGGCGCTGACTGCTTACCTCACCATTCATATTGCGGTATTTTGACCCAGATGCTACCATTGAGACCCATACTGATGCCTGCGGCAAAGGTGTCGGTGCTATTCAAGCGCAACGGAAAGCAGTGTTTGTTCGCTATGCTGTCCCCTACGCCACCAGCACCTTGACGTAGCCGGAGATAAACTATTCATTTAGTGAGGGGTGCCTAGTCACAGTTTGGAGGATAGAGAATTTCCGTCCTTTAGAAGTCGTTACGGACCCCTATTCCCTGTGTTGGCTGTCCTCCCTTAAAGATTGTACTGGCCGCCTCGCTCGCTGGGCATTGCGGCTATAGGAATACGATATTCGTTGTGTGTATCGAACTGGAAGAAAAAATAATGACGCTGCAGCATTGTCTCGCTCCCATATACCCCTTGAAGTAAGTGTTGGCGATTCCTCCATCGAATGCTGTTACTTGCCTTAGACCAACGTGGCAGTCGATCAGCCCAGAGATCCATGGATCGCATCCATTCTCACTTTCCTTTCGTACCCTTCGACCAATTCGACGCCTCGTGCGATTCGCCGTCAGACTGCTCATTTCGCAATTCGCAATGGCGTCTTATACCGCCGAAATTATCTTTCTTCCGGCCGCAAATGGCTTCATGTCATTCTTCGACACTTGCATTCAGAAATCTGCGCTTCATTTCACACTGACCCGCGTGCCACTCACGCTGGAGACTTCAAGACATATGACTGTCAACGCCGCAAGCTTGGCCATCGTCATTTCCCCATGCAGCCTCTCCTTTGCCCATTCAGGCCTTTAGGCAGGCATTAACCTCTACAGTCCGCTTTCCTAGACTTCAGCCAGAAACCGCTGATCCATTGTAGCGATAGATCCTCTCACCCACTGAACGAAACCGCCGCTCTACCTGCTGCTTCGGCGCGCAATGTTGATGCTGTCATATTACACCATTTCGTCATTATTCGTCACGGAGAGCAGCGAGTACTGCTGAGCGACCGAGGCCGTGTATTATTGTTTGAATTTGTTTCGTTCCTGCTGCAGCAATGTAATATCACGCATCGATCTACTACGGACTACCACCCGAAGACTAATGGTCTGTCTGAATGATTCAACCGCAATACCTCGGCGACCTGTTGTCAATATACGTGGCTGCCGACCATTCAACTGGGATACATTGCTACTCTTCGTCACGTATGAATACATCGCCTTTACGCGGACCGCTACGGGATTCTCGCCATTTTTACTATTATATGGAGGTGAGCCATCCTCACCACTCGACACCATACTACCTTACCGACCCGACACTTTTGAATCCACCAGCGTGTCTGAAGCCTCTAGATACGTTGAGGGGTGCAGGAAGCTCACCCGTTCTTTCTCGTCTTCCGACAAGGGCTGGCAGAAAACTCGTTTTGACGCCTCTCACGCCACCGATAGCTTTCTTCCACAACACCGTGTTTGGCTACGTGTACCTTCTACACTACCTGGCCTCTCCTCCAAGCTGCTGCCGAAATACAAAGGCCCCAACTGCATCAGAGCGCACCTCACTATCAATTACATTTTTGAGCTCATCATGGCTTCGACGACGTGGGCCTGAGACATCCATATCTCTCAGTTAAAACCCTACTACAACCCAGACGTATTGGTGTCGCCTCAAGTCGCCAAATGGCTCCTTCTCTTGGAGGATGGTTGTAAACAAGAAGACTTGGTGCCAGCGCCCGAGACGTGAGCACCAGCTGTTCGAGTCAGAATCTGCGAGCCCAAGCAAGCGAGCTCGCTCTACAATAAAGCCCTTTATAAGGTTTTGAATAATATTGCCGCAAAACATTCCAATCTTCATTTCTTTTTTTTTCGACGCCTGCCGACATGCAGCCTTATCACTCCGGTTCTGGCAAGCTGATTAAATCTTTTTTCTTTGTTCATACTCGTCCTCACCAGACGCAGCTTTATCATTTTCTTGTGGCTCAAGATGAGCCGAGATGTGCCTCGAAGATTGCGGCCATTGGCGTATGTTTCCGCAATGCACCATGTTTTGCTAGTCACCGTTCGCGGCTTAATTTAGATGTTTCCTCGCCGCCTTTAAATCGAGCGATCATGACTGGAACGGGCATTCTTATAGTTAGACGTCCGACGAACACGTTTGCTGTTATTGCCGCCACCGACTCGCTTAGTTGTTTTGCGGGCGCAAGCCAGCGAATTAAGGAGTTTCATTTAAGTGCGACACCAGTGTCTTCGTTTCTGGCTACCGGGCTTTCCAATACTACGTGACAATAACAACCAGACTTGAATTATTTCGAGTTCCGGCTTCCCACATGAAATGTCTGAGGTTTTAGTGTCTCCTTTTGCGACATATAATCCTTGCTCAAGAATCGCATATTTGATTTTATTTCAGCATTAGGCACAGCTAGAATTTTTTCTTGGGTCACTTCTGGGCCTAATAATCTTATCTAGAGCAGCGGTTGAACTTATAGGCAATTTGTATGGGTGGACGATTGCATCCACATGGACGGTTTTACGCGCTATTTCATGCAACACAGACGAGTTATATACAAATAATGCAAAGTATATTATGTTGGGAATGCTGCGGTAATATTTTATAAAAACTGAACGATGTCCTGTTCACCCTTTTTGCAGAAATGTTGAAGTCACCTACAAATTTTTGAAAGGTTCTGCAGCAAGTATTAATGTCACCCTACACGGTAAGGACCACATCTCTTGCCGCGCGTACACATGTAAAGTATCCCAATAACAAATCTGCTGTAGAATTATTTTTATTGTGTGATGTGCAGTATAATTCCTTCCTATTCGACCGGCGGCTTTTTGACGCTGGTAATCACAACATTTTTCTTACATTTGTGTCATTTAAGGCAGGCAACTACACATGTGTTGAAGGGTAATATGTAAAAAGTGTACCATGGGAGAGGCGTTAAAGTAAATAATGCAACGTATTCAGTGGGTAAATTGGTTGGTGCTCGGTGAGTAATGTTGCGAGCTGGTAGAGAAAATTGGTATTTTGGACTGGGCCTGAGACGCGCGACTCAGGAGCGAATGTGACACGTAGGCCCAGCCGAAAGAAAGTTTAATACAGATGGAGACACAAGCTTGAAAAGCAGACAAAAATTAGGCTAAACCACAGGGTTAAGTATTCAGTTGTTGAGGCTGAAGAATTTCTTTTTAAGACTTTAGGTGACGCTCCATGAGAATACCTTGAAATTCTAAGCGTCCGTCAATAAACAGAGAAATGGTTTGAACAATAAATATACTGGAACGTTGACAGTGCAGAGAGATTCTTACAGGATATTGTTTGCCAAAAATCGCAAATTCGCCAATTGAAGTTCGACTAAAGTTTGAGAAATGGTCGGCCCAGTTTTCTCTTCAAAATATCGCGCGAGCGGTCTGCTTGCTACTGCAGCGCCGGAAGAAAATGAGGACAAGGAATTCGAAGCAATGGCGCATTCATAATTCGTGTAGCCCCACAATTCCTTCTGCTGCAGTCTTGTAAGCCATTCTGATTAGTACGAAGCCACCCTTATTCATAAAAGGTTGTAATGTTTAGACACCCAAGAAGCTGCAACGTTTTTACCGCCTGCATACAGTGCGATTGATATAGACTGCGGGTAATATTCCGAGGCAGAAAGCAGGCTGCCGAAGAAACCAACTTGGATCATTACTTACGAATAGCTGATAACGAACACCTTCCATGTCGGAGTGTTGAGTTTAAAAGGCGGCCTCTAGACCGTACCCACTAACACAACAGGTCCCTAGCATCATGCTTACAGTGTTGCGCATTGGCGACAATCAAACTAAAACATCACGGTGCAAAACGAGAGCACTAAACAATGTCGGTGGGGGATGTTCAGGTGAAAGGCGCCTTTAACGCTATTGCGTTAAAGCAGGCTCAAATCGTGGCCATAATTTACCCCGCCGGGGTGACGCAGTGGTTACGGCGCTCTACCACTGTTCCCAAGGACGCGGGAGAGAATCCCGGCCTCGGCGGCCGCTTTTCGCAGGAGGCGACAAGCAAGGCGCCCATGTGCTGTGCGATGTCAGTGCACGTTAAAGAACCCCAGGTGGTCGAAATTTCTGGAGTCCTCCACTACGGAGTCTCTCATGGCCTGAGTCGCTTTGGGACGTTAAACCCCGCAAACCAAACCAAACCAAATCTAGGCCATAAACCTTTCTTCGCCATTCTTGCATCGCACGAAAGAGAATAGCTAAGCAGACGACTCTGCCTATATCAGCATGATCGGCGCGCCTGCTCGTTGCCACTTGCAGATTTCCGCATTACTTCTTTCAACTTGCAACCTTCAACTTTAAATTGACGCTCGCGCGACACTTTTGAAGCGAAAGCTTCACTACGTTAAGTACAGCCGGCCATAGCGTGGGCTTCAATCTGACCTTCATTTGACATTCAGAGCACAGATGGGCAAACTGCTGCTGTGCGGCTGTTACCACAGAAAAATGTGAGAGATAGTGTGTGTCTTTTTTTCTGTACAGCAAAATACGACGCCAGCGTGGGCTATTCATTGATACACGCGGGGTTAGGGCGCCGCTTCACTCCACAGTGTCAACACCATATGGTGGAATTGCTCCAGACTGCTTTGTGTGCACCTCTACTCTTTCCCTTTACCGTCCGGGCCGGTTTGGTGCTGGGAAGAATTTTTAAGAAAAATACGGCTGATACTGCGCTTTTCCTGTCCTATAGACTAACAGATAGTGTTAGAGTGGGAGAGGCATTGACCTTCAAGGAGCCACATGACAAAATGTGGCTATAAATATAATATTGTGAAAGAAGGCTAGGTTGAGACGGCAAGGTCGTGACGGCAAGGCCAGCGATGCCTTGTCTAGCCTTTTAATCCGATGACCACACCCAGGCGCGTGCCGGAGCCGGAGCCACGGGACGATGATGATGGTATGTACAAATTGAAGGCCTCGCCTTCAAAAAACGGGTCCGCGAGCCATGGTCTCGCCCGACGAGTGACCAATCCAATGTCTTAAAAACACCGGTTTATTCCGGATAAACAAGAAAAGCAAAACAAAGAAACATAAGGCGCTACTGCGCTGAGAACAGGCTGTTCATGCGCGCGATAATAGAGCACCAACGGAAAGCGAGAAGAATGTCAGGGCCTTACCGCGGCGACACAAAACACACTGCGGAGCGAATAAAACGAGCAATGGGGCCAAGGCGCTAACGGCGACACAAGAAAGATTGCTCCTCGCGGGACAGCAACTCACAGGAATACGCCTAGGCTGTTCCTGCAGACACTGCTTGCATCTCCGTGTCGGCGATCTTCTTTCAGTCGTCCGCGCACACCCTGCTGGTCCATGACGCTCGCCGGTTGCCCCGCGCCGGCCTCTCTGGCGGGGCAAAAAGGCCCCGCGCCTCGCTTCCAACGCGCTTATCTACCCTCGTCTGTCGCCGCTAACATCACGCCCCCCTAGATTATCTGCCAAGGCGGATGTAAAATGGTGGCGAAGGCTGGGCCTAAAAACGGTCTAGCGCGACAGCAGCACAGCCACTTTGGAGGGGGGGGGGGCGAAACACTTAGATAATGAAATTCAAAAGCACAAATAAAAACGCTATAAAGGAATAAATATTTTAATGCCACGTTTTATAAAATAGGTAAAGTATTTCAACAAAACATTACTCAGCATTTTTAATTTTTTGCAACGTTCTTGTTACGCCCCCTGTTGATGAGTGTGCGGGGCATTTGCAGCTTGACTTTGCAGGCACCCGGCCACAGTGGCCGCGGGAGCTCCCGAAGCGGTTTCTTATCGCCAGCTGTCTGCAATAGCGCGCCTGGTAAAGCTTATAAATTTAGCTCGCCGGTCTCGAAATGCCCCTTTTGCGAAGTTTTCGTCGCCCTTGCGCGTCGCTTCTTTGTCACCGTTTTGTAAAATGTGCACCCCGCCGCACCGCTGCGGCAGTTTTCTAGGTTTTGTCGTTTCCTTCGACGTGCGGCCAGTGCGAAGTCTTTTTCAGCCTTTGCACGCTTCGCGCTGTTCTTTTGAAGCGCTTAGCGCTTTATTTCAAGATGAGCTTGCGGCTTGTGAAGAAACCATGCGCCGTGGCACATTGCGACAGCATGGACAGTACCGTCGGTGTCAAGCTACATCGCTTCCCGCTAGACTTTTATAGGTGAGCTCTTGCCAGTGTCGTCTGCTACAAGGCGTCTGCTCTAGGTATGCCCCGAATGCTTTCGTTGGGCTGTTCACTTCTGTTTCTGTAACCAGTTCGTGCGCACGTGGCTTCATTTCTCCGGGTATATTTATGTACTACACTATAGGGCACACACTTTAAGTGCTGAGCTGTGCGAAAGAGGCTCACCATTTGTCTGATTTATGGTGAGTTTCATGCAGCCGGCTATCACCAGCGTTAGCTTGATACCGGGCTCTCAGGAGCAACCACGCGCATACCACTGACCGGAAGGCCAATTTAAAACCAATTGTGCTGCCTGAGAAGTCTGAGCACAACACTGTTTAGTTTTCCAACATCGCGAAGCCAATTTGACCCTCGCAACTGGTAGTATCGAAATTCAGCCACGTGTATATGTGCGGCCTTGAGGGTGCTTTAACTGAATTCCCTCAGCAGGAGTTACTGCCTGTCTTGTTATTGCTATTCTGCATACGCATGACCATTAGGGTAACTTTAAACGCACTTCATTCTCGTCAATCTTAACCATAGAAAGGTATAGCTACCCGAATGGCATGGGGATGAGCGTACCTAACCGCACTCTTGGGCGCTGAGAGCTTGGGGCGAGCATTTACTACCATAGTTCAGATATAATGGAAGTATATTGTACTGCAGTTAGCGTTGACAGGAATAATGATGCATTGGCGTTTGGAGTATGCAGTATTCCTTACGGCGCAATTGTGAATAACGTGCACGTTGCATCACGTCCAGCTGCCGAGCGTGGGTGCAGTTCTGCCACAACGTCAGCCTGGAGAAGAAGACACCATGGTAGCTGCGAGACTTGCGGGTTTGTTTCAAGCACTTCGAACCGTCTGCGTATCTGTCGTCAAAAGGGCTGCGACCCGTATTGATGCACCTACTTATGCCATGTCATGTTTGCCTCAATTGAAGCTGTCTTAGCACTGCCTTCTATGCTTTTCAATTTCCTACCTGGCAACGTTCATGGAACTGCAGGGCTTTTTTCTATCCGCACTGTGACCATTGAGATGAATTGCCAGCTTAAAGAAACTACTGCTTGAGCTGCCTGTGACGCGTATTTTTTGTTGGTGTGCTTTATCACTGTATTTGTTTGGTTGCTGTAATAAACCATGAATATGAAAACCATACTTGCCGTACACTGTATTATAAACTGTGCACTTGAGCCTGTGCTTTGTGCATCATACCTTGCACTCGAAAGTACTAGCATCAGTATTTCCACCAAGGTTTCCACTACGAATCATGCAAGATTGCATGCTTAGCCAGCCAAGGTAAGCCAGCGTCTGAAAGTGCAAGGGAAAGTGTTGCTGCCTTTCTATGCTGCCTTCTTTGCCAGTCACTTTCATTGGGTTCCGAATTGCACATTAACAAGGCCATAACCAGCAGGACCTCGAGCACATTTGACTGGTGAAGGTTGGTGCGCGCTGAAAGACAACCTTCATGAGATACCGGCTTGAACATGCGGGTTGTATAAAAAGACCAGTTTAAAATTCGCGCTAAAAATATACGTATGCGTGATGTCATTCAACGTCACTCATACGTAGTTGCCCCCCAATATGGCGGCGCCCATGAACCGCCATTTTTTGAACCAATGGGCGTCTATGGAGCCTTCGCTACCATAATATCTACCTTGTATCTGCTTGCTCATGCGCACTCGCGCTGCCCGTGCAAACAATACAAATAGAAAGACGCGCACGCGGTTCAAAACACCTAAATGGGGCTGCGGAGCCCCACAAAATGAAAGAGGGAGATCGTGGCATGAACAAATTAACGAACGTCCACGGATGGCTCACACAATCTGTCCGGGGGGTCGAAAGCGGCCAGCCTGGCCGCTCCTAACTAAGCGATGCATCGCGGCGCACAAACGGTTTCAAGCGAGACACATGAACAATTTCAGTTCCACTGTGGCGTCGATCAGCTGGGGGATCAACAGGCGTCACTTTGAAGTTCACTGGAGAAGTTTGGCTTATGACCTCATAGGGACCTACGTAGCGGTGGTGAAATATGTCACTAAGGCCAGGGGTGCGCAATGGTGTATAAAGCAGTACTTCGTCGCCAGGACGAAAAGAGACCACTCGATGTGTAGAATCATAGCGAGTCTTGCGGTCTTCCTGGCACGCTACCGTGTTGAGGCGGGCAAGATGACGGCATCTGGCCACACGAGATAAAAAAATGGGTAGGTACTGATGTGGAGTAGTCGGGCGTAGAGAAGGAAGCGTCGAGAATTGTAGTGAGAGGACGGCCGCAAACAAGGTAAAATGGAGAGTAACCGGTAGTTCACTGTACTGCTGTATTATAGGCGAATGTGACGAATGGTAGAATAGTGTCCCAATTTCGATGATCTGGTGTGATGTACATCGATATCATGTCTGACAAGGTGCGATGAAATCGCTACATCAGACCGTTAGTCTGGGGATGGTAGCTTGAGGTTGTCTTATGAAGGGTGGATGACGCGTGAAGAACTTCGGCAATGACTTTCGATAAGAAGGCTGTACCGCGGTCACTTAGGAGCACCCGAGGAGCGCGATGACGCAATACAATTGATCGCAAAAAGAAATTTGCTACTTCTTCAGCGGAACCAGTCGGTACAGGTGCTGTCTCAGCGTAGCGTGTGAGGTGGTTGACAGCTGTTATAATCCAATAGTTACCCCCATCGGAGAGAGGCAGGGGACCATATAGGTCGATGCCGACTACGTCGAATGGCGTGGCGGGACAAGAAAGAGTTTGTAGAAGGCCAGCGGGCGAAGAAGTCAGCCGTTTGCGACGTTGGCACAGAGGGCAGGATGCGACGTATTTGGCAACGGTGGAAGATAAGCCAGTCCAAAAGAATCGTTTTCTCACGCGGTCGTGGGTTTTGTAAAAACCAAGGTGACCTGAAGTATCATCATCGTGCAGAGCCGCCATTATACGTGGGCGAAGCACACGCGGCACGACTGGGATACAGCGCGTTCCATCAGGGCAATACACGTAGCGGAGTAGGAGGCCATCTTCGAGCTTAAAATTGCGAAGCTGTCGGCGAAGCCTAGCATTGGGCGGGTCCGAAGCGCCGATAAGGCGGTCGATGATAGGACGGCAGTAGGCATCGACTAATTACTGTGAGCAGAGAGCGTGCTTGTTCTCAGAGTCGTCAAAACAAACGGTTGTGATGTATGTCGGGCAAAGAGATAGTCGGCTCTGGTCAGAGGTGGAAATTCATTGGGAAGAAAAACAGCAAGTTGATTCCGAAAGGGGACAGCGAGAGAGAGGGTCGGCGTCTGGACGTTGGCGGCTAGATTTATAACTGACGTCGAAATGGTATTCTTGCAGGCGTAGAATCCAGCGGCCAAGTCCGCCTGTGAAATTTTTGAGTGAAGCCAACCAGCAAAGAGCATGGTGGTCGGTCACAACTGTGAAGTGCCGACCGTATAGGTAAGAGCGAAATGTTTGGACAGCCCAGGCGACGACAAGACACTCCTGCTCGGTAACGGTGTAGTTTTTCTCAGCTGGAGCCAGAGTCCGACTGGCAAAGGCAATCACTTTCTCGCACGATGTTGCATCACGCTGCAGAAGTACAGCGCCAAGACTGTGACCACTGGCATCGGTGTGCAGCATAGTTGGAGCGCTGTCACTGAAGTGGCCAAGAACAGGATCTGATGTGAGGGCGTGCTTTAGGTCTCTTAAAAGCAGTTTCGCACTGTTCAGTCCACAAGAAAGGGCTGCGTGCTTTAAGTAGTGCATGAAGTGGTGCAGCAATGGTTAGAAAATGCCTTATAAAACACCGGAAATAAGACGCGAGGCCGAGGAAACTGCGCAAATCTGTAGTCCGTTGTGGACGAGCAAAGTTCAAGACTGCGATGATTTTTTTCAGGATCTGAGAGAATGCCGTCATGGCTGATCAGATGTCCTAATATTCTAATTTCCTTCTGTGCAAAGTGGCCCTTCTTGGTGTTGAGCTGAAGGCCTGCCGAAGCGAGACAGGTGAGGACTTCATTCAGGCGCGTGAGATGGTCATTAAAGGTTGCCGAAAAGGTAACAATGTCGCCCAAGCAACCCAAACAGTTTCTCCATTTTAGGGCACGAAGCACAGTATCGATCTTTCTTTCAAATGTCGCTGGTGCGTTACAAAGTCCGAAAGGCATAACATTAAATTCGTAAAGGCCATCGGGTGTTGCGAAAGCGGTTTTTTCTTTTTCGTCCTCGTGCGTAGGCATTTGCCAATAACCTGAGCGGAGGTCCAAGGTCGAGAAATATTCGAAGCCTTGGAGAGAGTCAAGGGCGTCATCAATTTGCGGCATTGGATATACATCTTTGCTTTGTTTTTTGTTGCTTGTAATTGTAATTGTGCTTGTGTGCTTGTAATTTTGTTGAGTGCGCAGTAATCAACACCAAAGCGTACCGAGCCGTCCTATTTTTAACTAGCACTGCTGGGAGGACCATGGGCTTGTTGAAGGACGAATTATATTGCGATGGAGCATGTCATTTACATTTTCTTCAATTACTGTTCGTTCAGAGAGGGAACCCCGATAAGGCCGTCGGCGAACGATAGAGTTACCTTCAGTAATGATGCGATGGTGGGCAACACTAAGCCCGTCCCAGTGGTGTGGAAGTGGCATCGAAAATGGCTTGGTGGTGTCGAAGCATTGTCAGCAGTTCTTGGCGTTGGTTCGGCGTGAGTTAAGATGACTATATGATGGTGCTATGAGTACGTCCCCGTCAGTGATGTGGTCAGAAACAACCGTAAGCAGTTTCTCGCACTGAGGAAGCAACACAGTGTCAGCGGCGACAACGAGGGGATGATGTCGTTCAGAAATCAGATGAAAAATCGCTGTCTGTCATATGGGCAACCCGGTCACCACAAGAAATTAACGCTGAAGCGGTTGACAAAAAATCCCATCCAACAATCATCAGGTGCGCACAAGGTGAGAGCACAGCAAACTGCACATGATGGCCGATGCTGTCAATAACAACTCATACGGTTCACTTCGCTGAAGGGCGCAAAGGGACGTCATTGGCTTCACGGAGTTCAGGCCCATCATATGGTGTTGTCACTTTTCGCAAACGGTAGCACAAATCAGCGTGAATGACAGAAAATGCAGCCCCTGTATCAATCAAAGCTTTGACCGGTAAACCTTCCGCGATAGCAGCAATCACATTATACGGGAGATCAGGACTTTTAGTAAGTTCGCAGAGTGCAGTTTGACCTCCGGAAACTGCAACACTTAATTTTCCGGATGGCGGACAGGGAGAGCGGTTGCGGACGGAGAGAGGAAACTGAGCGGCGGTATGGAGATGTGGACCGGCGTCGGGATACATGGTTACCACGAGGCTCAGAGGAAGATACTGCAGGTGGGGAGGATCGTCGAGGTGGGCTTGGAATAGACCGGCGTTGATAATATGAGGTTGAAGGCATGTCAGTTTCCAAGGTGTCGTAACCACGGCTCGTTCTGAAGGCGGAGACGACAGAAGCGGGATATATGTCCTCTAATACCACAGTAATAGCAGACTGGTCGGGAGGGACGCCAAGGTGCGTAATAGGGCGGTGTAGGTTGAGCCATCGCCATTGCATTGACGTGATTGGAAGTTGGTGCCAGTCGGGCCGGGGGAGCCAAAGAAGTGGGGGATGCAACGACGTGCGCGTAGGTCGGAGCTGGGCGGTTTGCAGAAGGTTCGCATGTCATAGGGTGGCTGATAGTTGATAACTCTTCTTTAATCCTGTTGTGGAGAACGGCGTCATTAGAAGGTGCGGATGAATGATCGTACCCATGTCGACAGAAAGGATTGAGGACTTGGAGCTCCTCCCGGATGATTGCTCGATTCATTGCCCGCAGATCAAGGTCAGCAGAGGTAGGACCAGTTGCGAAGCCGGGCTGTAATCGAGAGGACTGCAGCTGGTCGAGGCGTTGACAGGTCGTTATAATTGAATCAACACTTGAAGGATTCTGTGCAACTAAGGTATGATAAGCCATAGAATTGATCCCTTTTAAGACGTGGTGCACACGTTCCGGTTCTGTCATGGTGGGACTAATGCGCCGACAAAGTGCAAGAACATCGTCTATGTGAGACGCATATGATTCATCGGGACCTTGAAGGCGGGAAGCGAGCTTGTTTCTCGAGATCTCAGTCCGAACTGCCGGGTCGACGAAGTATTGTCGGAACTACTGTTTGAAAGCGGTCCAGATAGTAGTGTGGGGTTCGCGATTAATGAACCAGTTTCTGGCGACCTCAATGAGATAGAACGAAATGTTGAGGAACTTTAAAGCATCGTGCTAGCGGTTATAGGCCATGCAGCGTTCATATGTGTCGAGCCAGTCATCGACGTCTTCGTCGCGACGACCAGCGAACAGCGGCGGGTCACGTTGATGTGGGGGCAGAGTCGGAGGCGTCGGTGCAGCCGAGGTAGAGGGTCCGGCCGGGTCGGGATTGCTCTCGGCGGACATGATTATGGTGGCATTTGCCATATGGCGACCGGAACGTAGCTCCAGGGAGAGGCAGGGCCCAGGGCAGCAAGGGGATCAAATTTGACCTCCACCACTTCTGAAAGAAGGCTAGGTTGAGACAGCAAGGTCATGACGGCAAGGCCAGCGATGCCTTGTCTAGCGTTTTAATCCGATGACCAAACACAGGCACGTGCCGGAGCCGGCGCCACGGGACGATGATGTTGGTATGTACAAATGAAAGTGGAAGATCATGGCATGAACAAATTAAAGAACATCCACGGAAGGCTCACATAATGCCTATCGTTCCCCAAACATTCGACCACTTGAAGTGTACCCTTGTAGACCACCTTGGTGGAGCACTACAAGGTCATGACCTTCACCTTTTAGGTGACCTTTCACTTTGCTATCATGGAGCTGATGAGACAGCAAAAATGAGTAAAGCCGATGATTTATTGCGGTGGATTTAGTTACGTCGCGCTATTACACGAAGGAAACAGCCAAGGCGTCATTCGATGGGGGAAAAAAACGAGGTGCAATCGCGCCTCGACTCAGAGTCAGATATGGACGTCAGTGGAGATGATGCAGCACTTCGCGAGCTGTACTGATTCCAGTCAAATCGGACTATGAGGGTTCTGCCAAGGGTAGCCATGCTGCGAGATGAATACCATGTTTAACTGTGCTAAACTTCTGCAAATGTTTCATACGTGGCCGATAGTGCGTGAGGAGGCCAGTTACTTAGCCCTTCGAGTCAGGCGGTGCATTAAAAAGCCAAGTAGGTCTGTAATATTAGGATCTATACATTCTGAGCAGGTTTTGAAATGAACGCAGCTGCTCCTTTACTGCATGAGAATTCAAGAACGCCTGTTGAATAGCGGCCGCGTTTCGACAGAAGCGAAATAAAGAGGCGTCCGTGCGATTAGCTCACGCGCTTGTAAGGAAAATGTGAAAGAAGAACAGGATCTGGAGAAGAACGTGCGAAGGGTATGCAGCGCCATATTGAAGCTCAAGCGGCTATAGGAGCGCCAAAGCCCAAGAGGCTAATGTGAGCTTCTCCATCGATCCTTCCCTGAGAGTAGTAGGAAGAGTAGGAACAACGGCACGAGTCATTCAGGAGTATAAAAGGAGCTCCGCCAACGAAGCCAGTCAGTTCAGTTCAGTCGTTCAGTCGTGTCCGACAATTCGTTACCCTATGGACCATATCACGCCACGCTTTTCGGTTTCTCACTATCTTCCTAACATCACACAACTTCCTTCGCAGCGCCTTGAGGATGCCATTTAACCATCGCGTTCGCTGCCTACCCCTTCTCCGGTGACCCTCAACCTTTCCCAACATCAAATCTTTCTCCAGCGACTCCTCTCTTCTCATCAGATGACCAAAGTAGCTCAGCTTTAACTTTAGAATTTGACCCTCCAATGAGCAGTCATGATCTATGGTCGACAATATCGACTGATTTGATCTTCTGGCGGTCCAAGGAACTCTGAAGATTCTTCGCCAGCACCACTATTCAAACGCGTCAATTCTACGGCGGTCAGCATTCTTCACAGTCCAACTCTCGCATCCATACATCACAACTTGAAATACTATAGCACGAGTTATACGGATCTTGATTGGCAGACTAATGTCTCTCCTCTTTACTAGGCGGTCAAGGCTAGCCATGGCTCTCTTTCCCAGAAGTAGGCGTCTCCTATTTTCATGTCTGCAGTCTCCTTCCGGGGTTATCTTGGAGCCCACGAAGAGAAAATCTGTCACAGCTTCCACTTCTTGTCCCTTGATGCTCCAGGACATGATAGGGCAAGACGCCATGATCTTTGTCGTTTTAATGTTCAGTTTAAGCCCAAACTTCTCACTCTCTTCTTGTACGCGCATCAGAAGTCTCTTCAGTCCACTTCACTTTCTGCCATTAAAGTTGTATCGTCCGCATATCTGAGGTTGTTGATAAGTTTTCTAGCTATCTTCACTCCAGCTGAAGACTCGTCCAGACCGGCCTTCCTAGCGTTGCACTCAGCATATAGGTAAAATAGGCAGGGCGACAGTATGCAGCCTTGTCTCACTCTTTTCTCAATCGGAAACCAATCAGTAAGACCATGCCCAGTTCTGACTGTGGCCTCTTGCCCTTCATATAGGTTCCTGAGGAGATAGATGAGGTGATTTGGAACTCCCGTCTCTTGGAGAGCTTGCCACAATCTGCTGTGATCTACGCAGTCAAGCGCTTTAGCATAATCAATAAAGCAGAAGTAGATGGGGTTTTGGAAATTTCTTGCTTTTTCCATGATCCAGCGAAGGTTGGCAATCTGGCCTCTAGTTCCTCTTCCCATGCGAAACCTAGCCTGCACGTCCGGTAGTTTCTGATCTACATACTGCTGCAGCCTACCTAGGAGGATTTTCAACATCCCCTTGCTAGCATGCGAAATAAGCGCGATCGTGCGGTAGTTGGAACAATCTTTGGCACTGCTTTTGTTTGGAATAGGGATGTAAACTGACCTCCTCCAATCCTGTGGCCACTGCAGGGTTGTCCAAATTTGCTGACATAATGTATACAGAACGATAACAGCGTCGTCATGGTTGAGGTTTTGGAGACACTCAGCTGGAATGCCATCAATTCCTCTAGCTTTGTTCTTAGCAAGGCTGGCTAAGGCGCATTCAACATCTCTCTTCAGGATGCCCGGCTCGAGATCAGTAATCACAGCCGTCTTATGTTGGGTTCGCACATCCGGGTCCTTCTTGTACAGTTCTTCTGTGTATTCCTTCCACCTCTTTATCTCTGAGGCTTCCGTGAGGTCCCTGCCTCGTTTGTCCTTTGTCACGCCCAGCTTAGCACAGAAGCTTCCTTTGATATTTTTGGTTGTCTTATACAGAGCTCTTGTGTTCCTCAATTATCTGTTGTCCTAAACTGCTTGGCACTGTATGCTCAGGAAGGCATTCTTATCTCTTCTTGCGATTTTCTGAAAACCCGCATTGAGAGCCTTGTATCTTTCTTTTTTCCCCATAACTTTGCCCTCCTCCTTTCCTCAGCGTTTTGTAAAGCCTCTTCAGATAACCAGTTTGCTTTCTTGCATTTCTTTCGCTTTGGAACTACCTTAGAAGCAACTTCTTGTATTGTATCCCGCACATCAGTCCACATCTCTTCAGACTCTCTGTCTTCTAGATCTAATTCTTGAAATCGATTCTGATGGAATTTGATCCAGATCATACCTGAAAGGCCTTCTAGTTTTCTGCGTTTTCCTCAATCGAAGCTTAAATTTGGCAACAGGAAGCTGATTATTGGTGCCACAATCGGCCCCAGACCTTGTTTTTACTGCTTGTATAGTGCTTCTCCATCTCTGCAGGCAAAGAATATAATCAATCTGATTCCTGTACAGAATGTCCGGTGAAGTCAATGTGTACAGGCGCCTCGTGCTGTTGAAAATGATTATTCGCTATGGTCAGGTTATTTCCTGGACAAAACTCTACTAGCCTCTGCCCAGCTTCATTTGTCTCACCGGGACAGAACTTGCCTGTAATTCCGGATATTTCTTCATTCCGCACCTTAGCATTCCAGTCTCGAATGAGAATAAGGACGTCTGATGAGGGAGTGTGGTCTAAAATGCATTACAGCTCAGTACAAAATCTCTCAACGCCAGCTCCTTCAGCAGTAGTGGTTGGTGCACAGACTTGGTAAATGTTATGTTTAAAGGCTGACTTTGGATCCGAAGTGAAATCATTCGGTCGTTTTTGGGGTTGTACCCTAGCACTGCTTCGCCCATTCTTCTGTTTACTATGAGAGCGACCCCATTCCTTCTCCTGGATTAGTGCGCCCAATAAATGACATAATGGTCGCCGGAATTAAATTCTGCCATTCCCTTCCAATTGAGATCACTGATAACTAATATATCAATGTTCAGCCTGTCCATTTCTCGCTTGATGACATCCAGTTTACCTTGCGTGATAGATCTTACATTCCATGTTGTTATGTAATATATCTCCTTGCAAGATTGGACTTTCCGGTCGCTTCCCGACACATCCACAACTGAGTGTCCTTTTGGCTTTAGCCCAGCCGCTTCATTCGTCCTGGAGCTACTAAGAATCGCCCTTTGTTCATCCCCATTAACATGTGGGACGCCTCCCAGCCTGGGGGGATCATCTTCCCGCGCCATATCATTAATGCTAATGTGACTGGTCATAGAGTTTTCTTAGCAGGAAATACTGAAGTGGGTTGTCATTAACTTCTCCAGGGAATCACATTTTGTCAGAACTTTCTGCCGTGGCCTGTCTATCTTGGGTGGCCCTACACAGCAGAGCTCACGACTTCATCGAGTTTCGGAAGCCCCTCCGCCACGACAAGGCAGTGATCCATGAAGGGGAACGAAGCCAACTAGACTTTAATACAATTTCACTCAGGCACATGATCTGCGTTAAAGCCATGCGCACTGCTAAATGCACTTTACATAGCCGGCTGCGGAGCGAGAATGGTCGCCTGATCGAATCGGGCAGAGGCCTTCGACAGTTGCACATATGACTGAAAGTCTGGAACAGCGGCTTAGTGATCCGTGAACGAGCAGCTAGAACCTTTTCTCTGTGACGAAGAGATACGTGAATAATTTTCATCAGTTTTTCAATTCGAAGACTTCACTATAGAAATCTTGATGGTACTCCGTCAGCACAACGAGGCCCCTTAGGCGCCACTCCTGTTGCACAGAGCCATTCACTTGAGACACCATGCACATTCACTGGAAAGAGTAATGAATTCCAGTAGTCCCAGTATGACCTCGGTAGTCACAAGGGAGCGGCTGGCGTCATGTTTGGCACTGCTTTGGAACATATTATTAAGGACCAGGAAGAAGCGGACAGTAGAACGGCGAGGTGTGCTCGCTCTAGGCCCGCCGCTATTAATTAAATCATCTCACAGTAATCGGGCATCTCCTCTCTCCACTTCTATATCATCGGCTTGCCGCCCCGTAGTATTTGGTTAGAGGTGCCGGGCACGTCATCATCACTCGTTATCCTGGCCAGGAGCTCCTGCGCCCTATGTCTGCTAGCGCTGTCGAAATCGGGATCCATGGAGTGAATTGTCTGGTTGTCCCCAGCCTGCCTGACCGGAACCGACCTTTTCATTCCTCCGCCCCGTTCCCTGCCCCGCCCACAAGACAACGAAGGTTAGAGCAAATGCTCCACCGACCCCAGACGCCACCCACACGACCACAGGGCACTACGAAAGACCCGAGTGAGTTGATAACCCCACTGCCGAGACGCTGACCAGACGGCCCCACCGAGCCGAAACGACACTACAATAAGGAAATCACCCGTCCATGCCATGCGGTGCGTGCCTGGACCTCGAGACCATTGCTTGTTAGCGACCTGTGGCCCGAAAACGTCCTCTGGGGCAGGCTACACCGAGATTCATCGCGATGGCACATGCGAACAAAGCTGGATCAGCAGATGCCACAAAACGGAGGCAGGCATGAATCTCCCCAAACCGTGGGGCATACTCCGGCATCTGCTGGACTTAACGAATTCAAAAACTGAATCGGGAATAAGATTGGCAAAATCAGACACGCCTTTGAAGGAGTCGATGCGGATTTTATGAATAAGTTGGTAAAAAGGTACGTTGCAGACAACCAGCGTTCCCCCTTACCGAGCTACGGTGGCACGGCCAACGAGGCGCTTGACGCCCCCATCCCTGAGGCAGAGAAGAGGGCGGAAATTCTAAGACTATAATTTAAATCAGCCCTGGGCCCTGATGGGATCACCAATAAAATGCTAAAGAACGGAATTCATCAGAAAAATTATGGGAAACGAGCCAGTTGCAAGATCAATGAGAAGCGGGAAACATAATACTAATACCCAAACCGGGAAAACTCCACAAGCGGAAAATTTGAGACCAATGTGCCTAACCTCATGCGTAGGGAAGTTGCTGGAGCACGTATAACAGACGAGATTAACGTGCTTCATGGAGCAAAACGACCTGGGGCCGCACGAAATGGTCGGTTTCCGAGCACACTTGTGCACGCAGGACGTAATGCTCCGTCTAAAGCATGGTATCATAGACTCGCGATCGACAGACAGCAAAGTGATCCTGTGCCAAGGCCCTCGACAATTTCAGGCACGAGGCTATCCTAGAAAGGCTCGAAGTGCTCGGAGTAGGGGAGAGAACGTTCAACTACATAAAAGAATTCTCATCGGGCAGAAAAGCCTGCATAATATTTCAAAATTTAGAATCTCCTACGATAGAGTTAGGAAGCAAAGGCACGCCGCGGGGCTCTGTGCTATCGTCTTTCTTATTCAACGTGGTGATGAGGGGCCTTCCGGGTAAGCGTAACCAAATGAAGTGCCTAAATTTTAGCATGTATGCGGACGCTATCAACCTCTGGATTAACCGTGGGAGCGATGCGAGTACGGAAGAACGCCTTCAGGCAGCGACCGACATCATTGTCGATTACGTGGCTAAAAGGGGACTTTCGTGCTCCTCGGAAAAATCTGAGTTGTACCGCTACCACCCCCACCTTATAACCCAAAGTACCCCCGCTGCAAGAATAGCGGGGAGATTCATATTCAGGTAGAGGGTAAACCGGTGCCAAAAGTAGATCAGGTCATAATTCTGGGGATGATCATCCAATGTCACGGCCATAACGGAGAGGTCCGGAAAACATTAGAAAGTTGCGCAATCCAGACCCTCGGGCTCTTCAGGAAGGTCGCCACTAAAGGAAGAAGCCTCAAGGAGAAAAATTTACTATAACTAATCCAGGCGTACGTAATTAGCAGAATCAGTTACGCCATGCCCTACCTGGACAAGGCCGGCGAAAAAGAGAAATTAGACTGACTGATCTGAAGATGCCTCTAGGACTGCCCATGGGTGCCTCGAGCGAACGACTGCTCCAACCTGTGATGCATAACACGTCGGCAGAATTGGCGGAGGCAGTGCGAGTCTCCCAATTAGAGAGACTAAGCACGACCGAGACGGGCAGGGTAATCCTTGCAAAAGTAGGCCTCAACCCAGACAGAGGAGCTACAAAAAAGGTCACAAGTAGTATGGAAAGCAGGCACACATCCAGAATTTATTTCGAACGAAGGGCCAAACGAGCCGAAGCTCTAGAGCGACGGTTCAAGAACATATGAACGAAGGAAGTAGTCTATGTTGATGCGGCAAATGGAAGAACAGGTGCGGCGATAGCTTCGGTAGCAGATGGCCGAGGGGCACCGGTATCAGCGGCAGCCATCAGTGGCCGCAAATAGAGACTGCGGAGGAAGTTGCGATAGCTCTAGCTTGCGTAGGAGCGGAAGCCAAGTTCATAACTAGCGACAGCAAAACTGCCATTCACAATTTTGGTAAGGGGAGGTTATCGCCGGAGGCGGCCAAAATCCTCACCCAAAGAACGCTGAATAGGAAAATTCAGTTAATTTGGACACCCGCTCCCGCTGCCGTCCCTGGTAACGAGACGGCTCGCGAGCTAGCCCGAGCTCTCTACTTCCGGGTAGCCGTCGTGCCCCCCGAACACTGGGCACACGACGAGCGTCTGCAAACGTGCGGGGAAATCATCGACCATTATAAATTGGGACGTAGACTGGTACCCCCGCCAGATGTTAGCCTAAATAATAGAGAAGCGGTCGCGTGGAGCCGGCTACAAAATAATACATTCATGAACCCGGTCTGGTCGTTTCACGCGCTACCAGACCTGTGCAAACACTTGGGGCGACAGGAACCCTCGACCAGATAATTTGGGAGTGCCCAGAATCTCCAGGTATAGGATCAAATATTATAAGCAGAGCAGCCTGGGATATCCTGCTGCGAAGCGCGGACACTGCGATCCAGCACCACACCGTCCATCTGGAGGAAGAGGCCGCAACAAGCCAAGGGCTACCTGCCAACCTCTAATCCGCTGGCGCACAACTCCCCGTCTTTCCCGGAACGCGTGCCGGGGGCGGGGAAGAGGATGCCCATTTCCGATGGAAATAAAAGTTGTGCACCAACCAACCAACCAACCAAGCAACTAACCAACCAACCAACCGACCAAGCCAGCCAGCCAGCCAGCGAGAAAGCCAGAAAGCCAGCCAGCCAGCTAGCCAACCATGTATTTTTTTCTTGTGCGACCGTGTTTTTTGTTGTGGACATCTCTAGAGAGAACAAGAGGTTTTGTTTTGCGAGATACCCCTGTAGAAGGTGGGAAGTGACTACGATTATTCAGTAGGGTTTCTTTTGACCTGCGTATTTTATAAAACCATATGTGCATATAATGTACATTGATTTCCATAAATATAATTGTTAGTAAAAATGTAGAGAAATCTCTTGCGAAAAGATATTTTTGAAGTTTTTCAATATTTTCGAACGGGTTTTGAAGGTTGCTTGTAATGACCGCATATTTTTTTTCGTTCCAAAAATAAAATCTAATCAGTTTGGCGGCAATATAGGAGTCACTCCCTGATTACCTCATTCAGTAAAAAAGGTCTGTCATCCACTCTGCAAGAAAATTACCGCGACTGGTGATGGTACATAACGTTTATAAAAAAAACTCTAAACCTGAAAATGCGTTGATTTCTCATTCAATCATGATCATCCATTCACTATCAGGTGATGTTACCTTCCACCCATCACCACCTATATTGCTGGTCTTTAGGAAGATTCATATTTCTCAATGGCTCTGGAGAGACATTGACATTAAGCCCTACTTTATGCAGACCGTACAAACCTGCCTGAATGGTCTAGGTATAGCCTTTAACTCGGGATCTAAGCATCTCGGTGTGCTGGACTCCCGGCTGAAATGGGATGGTCAGTTAGCAGCTCTTATAAAATTGCCATGGCATGTCCCTGACATCTTAGAAGCAACTGGCAAATCCATCTCCGGCCACGCCTCCTGGTAGCTGCGATCTGTAGAGGCAAGCTCGCGTCGTTTGTGAATTTCAAGGGATGCTGTGCTCTCCTCCTTGTGGGGCGTTTCTTGGCATCAATGAATCTTGGCATCTTGGCATCAATGAATTCAATGGACTGGGGTAGGTAGTGGTTAGAATTAGCTCTATGACAGCGCTGTCATTAAGCTCTGGTTTCTCTCATAATGGGGCCTCTTATGCTTTAGAATTTTTTATTTAACAAATTATTCTGGCTGCCTACTGTTGCGATTCGCCATCGACATGTGCGACACCGACGCGGCCACAGCGCAGCATCAGGTAAACCAGCGAGCGTTTCGGCCATTTCAGCGCCGTCCGGTCGGCCGCCGAACGCATCCTCCCGCGGGCGTGCCTCAGCGTGTCGAAGTCATACGTTCCTAATATGTGTGCGTGCGTGTGTGTGCAAACGCTGGCCAAGCCCGGCGCTCGATGGAGAGTGCGTCGCTCTCGCCCGTTTGTAGGAGGTAGGACAGGAGGTTTGTGTCGCTACAACGAGGCTGAGTCATCACAGCTTGCTCGGACATGAATTCTCTCTGAACTGACCAGCGTATAAAAAGCGGCGGCAGATTCCGCTGTGAGAGAGACTACTTGGAAGACGTCGCAGAGACGTCGCCAGACATCAGCTGTCGAAGCATGTCAGTTTTCTCTCCGGACCAGCTTCTCTGCCCATTCCTACGTGATGTTGAATTAAACGTTTGTTTTGTTAGAAGACGCCTCGTCTTTGCTGGGACCGTTGATGCCATCCGCCGAGCCACGGAGCCGCCAGGCCAACGCTACCGATGAGGCCGCGACCCGCACATAACAACTGGCGGCAGCGGTGCGATCCCCAGGCGCAAGCCAAAATCTAACACCACAATACATTTCTTCGAAAAGCTTTTGTATATGTCTTTTCGATCCTCCTCATAAGCATTTTTCTGGCAGGTGGCATGTGACAGCAGATATGATTAGCCCTATACAGCAGTTCATGTCACTATCTCAACACCGTATTCTAGATCCAGTTTCGTGATTTTCCCGTCGCCGGACGCCTATGGCCACGCCGAAGCATATTTTATAAAATGTGAACCTAATACTCCGCTTTAATATAAAGGAGGCCACAAACCAAATGATGCGAACAGAATTTGCCTCTGAGAGAGAGAAATAAGGATGAATAGTTTGTTTGACTTCAAAGATCCAATTTGTTTTCTTAGCGTAATACTTGTTTGCCTTTGGCTGTGTTGAGCAGGTAGCAGCGACGTTCAGGATGAGAGCACTTAAGGCGGGGGTCCCACTCCGGCAGCGCGAATGTGCCATTTTAGGCAATGTTTGCGTGAGCATTCTGCGCGTTGTTCTTTTTCGAACATCACAATGTAGGCATCATTCGAAAGCTTAATATACTCTCTGTCAAATGATGTGCGCTGCTTTAGTGTGTCAACGTTATCAACTGCATGAGAGGTGGTTTTGCAGATGACAAATTCGCTAGCGTCGTTGATATACCCTACTTCGGATTAGTTTGCTGAAGAAACTGCTGCACTTAGAACAGTTTCCTTTGGCCTACACATAGAATGGGCACTTATATTATGAAACGTGAAGCGTAATTAGTTTTAATTTAATCAGTCTTTGATCGGCAGCCTTTTAAACATGGTAAAGTTTGGCTATTTTGGGCACGAATATCTGCGCTTTATCAACGTGCATAGGAGTAAAATTATTACCACTTCGGGCGCACATTATAATAGTTGAGTGTACGAAGTTTCATCGAAATTTATTCGCTAGTTCGTTTTTAATTACCTTTCCAATTTGAAGATTTCCGTAATACTGTCTCACGTCGCATAGCTTGACCAGAAAAACCGCTCATTCTACAGCCTAGGAATCATGCATGGCGAAACTAGAATAGTCGTTATTTGTGAACCATGATCGCCAATTGCGCTTTATACAATTAGCACGATTATACTGCGCCTTCAAATATAATCAATTTTTCGTACACGACATTCAATCGGGAAGGCCGTCATACTCAACAACGTGAGCCTTGTTTGAGTTGGCTTTTTTTAATATTGTATTACTGTAAAATAAGGTAAAATAAGAAGCACAAACCATGGTGATAATTAGTATTTGCACCTGTATTCGGTCAATAAAGGTTTTTCACTGCTAGCGCCATCTAGGTAAAAGCAGCAAAAGTGTGAGTTCACTCTATTGCCAGGAGAGGCGCGCGTGACTACACTCCTTCAAAGTACTGAAGCTAGTCAAGAGACCTAGAAGTCAGCTTCTCTGCAGTGCAAAAACCGCTTCACCATGGCGGCCAAACCTGTTTTGGGGGCACAAAACAGGTGCAGTGCAGGAGACGTCTATTGTGGTAATAATGGCCACGTACATTTCCTGCACCCCTCTTCTTGTCGCAATTATGGGATTAAGAACCCCTCCGTTTGTGAGTGCCATTCATAACACCTCCCCTGCCCCTACCTCCTCCAGGCTCCCAATAGTGAAGGAATCCTGCTCAACACGTTCGTGCATGACATCAGGCTGGACATAGAAGTATTTTGCCCTGCACCCAACTTCTGCCCTCAAAACAGGTTTGGCTGCCATGGTGAAAGGGTTTTGCTCTGCTGACTTCTAGGTTTCAGCAACCCACCTATACTACTTTTGTGCTGTGAAGTGTCTTGCTTGTTGCTATTTGCATTGCTGTTTGTGAGGCGAGTGTCACACTTTTCAAAAATTTATTGCCTGTCGAAACAACTTCTTTCTGTAGCAGATCCGGTTTCAAACATCCTATAGAGGAAGAATTTCGACAAATTTCGACAACTCTCTCACCTGATGCAGAGGCTACAATTCATGATATAGAGGAAAGCAGGGAGTGTCAGTGGAGTGAAAGGAATAAATGGATACCTGGAGGCACCACTCGATTGAGAACGTGGTGCGAGACACCGCTGGTTCTTAGCACAAGGAGACGCATCTACTCAAAGTGGAAACACAAACAGTTCATTAGGGAAGGACCACGCAGTGAAAGTTTTTTTTAGGTGACAAGACATGACACGCACACTACGTGCGTGCACATGTTTTGCGCGCATACAGTGTGGTTTATGCGGGGGCTATTCGCTCGCACGAAGAACCTGCACATGGTCACCGCATCACCCTTTGCACCCCTGCATTGTGTGCGAACAGTGGACGCTCGCCTGCAGTGCTAAGCCGCTAACCTTCACGCCCAATCGCTGAGGGGCTTTGCGCTATTTTGTGCTTTTCTGAATATGCTTCTGGTCCTGTACTTTTTCCCTCACGCATTCGTATTTCGCCAGGCGCTTCAGGCTCGGATAGCAAGTGACACGGCTAGCAAAATCCAAACAGAATACGCAGAATCTTCCGGTAAATTTACATGTATCGGGCTTGCTTTTCAGCTGGCGACAAAAGTGCAAATCTATCAAAATTAAGACATGCCTTGACAGATTGCCGGTTGCTTGGACGAGGTTCTTCATCCGTGCGCGCAGTTGGTCCAGTGGTATTTCTCGCAAAATGTAGATATTATGTGTTTGACAGCGAGTGCTACGGATATCGCCACGTTATGCTGCATGTTGTGCTGGCAAAATGCTCGCACATGACATCACGATACGCCAGCTGGCATACCACGCGTATGATCCACCGTTTAGATGCTATGTGCGTCATGCGACTCTCAAATATTGGTCGAAAAAGGAATAGGACAGTAGACCAAAATAAATAGTTTCGGCCGGTGGTATCGAGTGGTTGTCTCCTTCACATCTCCGTTGGTGCGTGCTCTGTTCCCTAGAGCTTTCAGTGGCACACGTGTGCTTAGGTGCAGCTGTCCTTTCGGAAAGCACCGTTTTGAATGTAGCTTCGCAGCCGCTACAAGAAATACAACTGCAAAAGGACGACGTCGCATACGGAGTACAGATGAAAAAAAAAAAGAAACGAAGGAATTCGACGTTGCTGAACCGAATGTCGAGCGTTAGCTGAAATGAGAATGTACACTGTTTTGGTTCAGTGATTTTCATGCTTATAAACATTACAAATATGTGCTCATAGATAATCAAAAACCAGACGTCATCACCGATAATCACCGTAATGAAACGATAATGAAACGTAACAGCCGTTGTACGTCTGTCTAATTGTATTTGGTCACTTACGAAGCGTGTATGGACATCTTCGCAAAGGTGGGACAGTTCACCACACTACGCTGCGTGGAAAGAGAGAAGTTTCGACTGCAGACAGCGTAACATAAACAAAGTGACGCCGAGAGGGCAGCTGGGCGCATTTCACTCTGACAAGAGAAAAGTGCATGCCTACATGTAAACCGAATTACCGGATTCGTTCGGCGCACACGCAGTGGCATTAGTGGGGCCAAGTAGGGCTAATGCGCGTGCACAGCCGGCACTCTCTACTTCTCTGTGCGTCTACGCTATGCTCAAAATAGTAAGCCTCGAAGCCGTGGATTCATGTTTCAAGGCCAGGGGTCTGTTTTATTATTATTATTATTATTATTATTATTATTATTATTATTATTATTATTATTATTATTATTATTATTATTATTATTATTATTATTATTATCATTATTATTATTATTATTATTATTATTATTATTATTATTATTATTATTATTATTATTATTATTATTATTATTATTATTATTGTTGTTTGGAATGGCACTTGCAAATCGAACTTGGACAAGGTTGACAGAGTACAAAAAAAAATTTTACGGATATTTCATTATCGCTTTCCTTTCGCAACTTCCCCCTCTCGCTCCACCAGGAGCGCCCAACTGAATCTTCCTTCCCTTCACTGCCGTCGTATCAGACTTGATATCATATTTCTGTACAAACTCCTTCATGGCCACATTATGTGCCCTCAGCTCTTAGAGTACATCCTACTGCGCGTTCCGCGAAAGAGCATGAGGGAATTCAGACCATTTCAGGTTTCTCCTCTTCATTCCCACTCCCCTCTGGACAGGATGCAGTGGTTATTTAACTCTTTTTGTCCTCACCTTGACATCTTCCAAAACTCGCTCTGTTCATTTACATTGGATGTTCGTAGCGTTGTATTCTAAATAGTACTTTATCACATATAACTCCCACTTTCTAGCCTTAAATTGTATTTACTTCACTTTTTGCTTTTTCTCCTGTTCAATGCTGTCTGTATCTTGAACTACTTTTTATCCGTTTCTTGCTTATATTTCAACTTTAAACTTTATATTCGAATCTTACTGTCCCTTGTTCAATTTTACTTCTTTATTGTATTATTCTGTATTTCTAGCCTGTGTTTTAAGTACCATGCACTTGTTGCGCCTGGAATGGTTGTTTATTTTATGTATATTTCTATATTACTATAATCAATGTCAGTTATCTGTTTTTTTTTTCTCTTCTACCTACCGTTCTTTTGTTTTTCTTTATTTCCTGGTGTGCTAAAAAATTCTCTCACTGTGTATATAAGTGATGATACTCGTTGTTTGCTTAATTTCCGTGATACTTTTCGTCTCAGTTTCATTTCATGTATTATTTATTTCTTTTTTTTGTGTTCTCTCTGTGTGTGTAAACATGTTTGTGCTTTTTCATTTTTTTTTTGTGCTGCAGCACAAAGACCACATGGTTGTTCCTGCGCACATTAAATAAAGATTGATTGATTGATTGATTGATTGATTATTATTAATTTTATTATTATGCAATGCACCGTAAACGCTTTCGCGGACATTTAGTGCATGTGGTGGGTTGACGGAATGAAGCGCGTGTCTGTATCGGGCGGTCGTGCAGAACAGAGTACTGATATCCATCGCGGCACACGCACATCGCCACTGTTTTTAGACTGCCGCAATGAAAAAAATCGAACGTATTTATTAGCACAATGACAGCCTCCCTTTACAAGCGCACATGGTCATCCCCGATTAGTCACCGCAGTGAAATTCCAAGCTTTTTGGGTGTTTCTAGCACCTCATTCCGGTTTTGTACCGGAAAAAAAAGTAAATAAACGTCGCGTTTGGTTTTGACATAGGACATCGTTTTCTTCACACCTTCGAACACGTCAGTTAGTTTTAGTAAAGTAAGTAGAGGAGGCTCAGAATTTTTGCCTCCGAATGGCTGAATATTGATTGACACCACCGAAATTAAATATGCGACGATGTGTGGAGCGGAAATCACATGACAGTCTGATTCGGCGCGCAGTTTTGACGTCAAGGTCACCAGCGGCATTTTTCTTTTTGTACTGAAAGCATTTCCGATAACAAACATGCAAAGCAGTAAAAGAAAATAAAACGAAAGACTAACGCTAGTTGTAATCCTTACTGCTTAGCATCAAGGAGCCACGTGGTCTTACTCAAAAAGATTCAGAAATATAAGCATAGTAGCACAGCTAGCAGTGCGAAAGCAATTCCAAGCAAACACGCAGAAGACACGCGGCAATATCTACCAAGGCAGCAGTTGTTGCTTCCCCCAGGAGATAGGAGCCTGAGTCTTGCACGAAGGTGCATTCACGAACTGGCCTGAACCTGTTCAATCCGTTTCGAAATGATTTTTGATAACAATACCACGTCAATTCGATGTAGACAGGTGTATGTCCCACAGTTGACCGCGTCGAGTTATCGCTATAGCTTCGTGTCCACGTGTAGCGAACATCACCCATTTTTGCTGTGCACAGATAACAAATGGCGACCACGCCTTGCAGACAACTTTTTTTTTTTTAGTGATAGGAAAACAAATTTCCACTCCTTTGCAATGATAAAATCGGAAATAAATGGGAGGGAATGGAAACATAATGTTCAAAAAACAAAATGACTTGAAACAGCATCGCCGCAGAAGAAACTGCATAAATATTCGCAGCATCTGCCATTTTCTTGGTTTAGAGAAATTGCTTCAAGGGTCTATCAACTTGCATCTTGAGCGTTCGCGAGCATACTTCAGCCGACTGATTGGAAAGTCAATCTAAGGAGTTCTTGTGTGGACAAAAAAAGGAGGATAAGGGTTAGGTGCAACAAGTGGCCATGAACCAGCTCTGCCATTGTTCAACTCTAATCCTGCTGAAACGCTGCATGGCATAGTGAAACAACAAAACATTGGGGTGAGGTCAACGAATTGCCACCATGATTGATCTCATGATAGAGGAAGAGAGAAGGACAGGGACTGGTCATTTTGGGCAAGGGCTAAAAATATACAGGCACGAGGGACAGGCAAAGCGCTTTGTCCCATGTCTCTCGACCATCCCTGCCTCTTTTTTGCGCTTTGTCAAAATGAGCAAACTCCACCAACTAGCCCAAAAAACAGCATTGCAGAGAGACAGTGTGCCTAAAGCTCATAGCCGCTTTTTGTAAGCCTACAAAAGCTAGTAAATTCAGACTAGATTGACCAAAATTGACCAAAATATTCTGGCATGCACTGGGAAACTGTTTTGTCTAACATGAAAATGATTACATTCCGATACCTGTGCTGCTTAGCATTCGTCAAGTTTTTTTCTCTCAGTGTGGCTATTGAAGAAAGTATAAAGGCATACCATTTCCCCAAAGTACATCCAAAATTGCGTCATGTTGGGGGTAGAAGTGGCGTGGGGTGAAGGGAACTACTGGAATACATAAGCCCCGACTCCAAACACACATGCGTCATGCACTGCCGCGCTAACGTCGTCGCACGCGTCAGCCAAAGCCGGTCTGCGCATGCGTGCATCGCGAGCTCTGATGCTGTGATCTGTCCCTGCCAGATATCTGGCGCGTGCTACACGCGTCGAAAACTAGCGAGGGGTTGGGACCGCGCGGCTGTCCCCTACTCCGTTCTTCTCGTCCTGAAGTCCACTTAGCTCCCCCTGCTTCTTTTCTTCACAGAATAGTTTTCTTCACGGTTTTCAAATTTTCTCAGTCCGCGCAAGAGGGTGAGCGAGCCAGCACCACGAACATGCAGGTTGCATTCCCCTTTTGCGACGCCTGCCGTGACGGCGGCGTTGACGTCGCGGCGCATGGAAAGTGCTTTGGAGTACCCGCTTTACTTATGGCAGTTACGAGGGTTTACTTACAGAAGGAATGTGAGGATTGACAGCCATGTTTGTCAGTTCTTCAATTTTCCGTACTGTTTCCTCGGGCTGTTTTTCTTTTTTCCATCAATGATGAAACAAACCCTTCACACATTCGTGGGGACAATGTTTGCAAACGGTGCAGGTTCGCCAGTACTTGTCTAATTGGGGCAATCCCCCCCCCCCCTTTTTCAGTGGAACCGCAGATGAACCAAAAAGGGTATCTTATTGTACGATCCCCAGACATGTCAAAAGAATTCCGGGGCTGGCAAATTTCAAATTATGAAATCATTGTCAAGAAACACATGTGCTAGTTGCAAAGCGGCGCATATTTAGATAACTGCTCGTGATGTCGCACTTTTCTGGTCGTCTTATTGCTCAGAATATGTTTATTTACTTATTTTATTTACATTACCCCTCAGGGAGGCATTACATATATTTTGAATATATTTCAGAAATATGTTGCACTCACGCTCTCGAGTGCTGCTAGTATGGCAGTCCGCTTTCTCAACGCACCTTATAGCTAAAAATGTCGCAACAAGAGTGCAGACTGACTTGAAACTAGAGCTCGTGGTAGTTATTGTAGCTGGAGTACCATTAACAATGTACGCTTACTACCAGCGCTGGTGCATTCGCCTTCAGCCCACCTGCTCATGTTGCTGTATATAGCACAAGGAGCTCAATCTAAAACATCAATCTATTCGTTGTGTCGTCTTCTGACCTTGTGCTCCCGTCCACGTTCCGCGCTGACACCTCAAGATGCATAAGCAACACGCCCAAGCTGCTATTCTAAATAAAAACAAAAATGGGGGAGGGGGAGGGGCGGTTAGCTTACCGTCAACACTATATAGCCTCGTGTGTTTCAATGGAAATGCCTCCACCCCCCTCCCCCACCCCCACCAGGGAAAAAAGAAAGCGGTCAGCGCGTTATGAAAAGGGAAGTACGCAACCCACATATATCAGCGCGCGCGTTTTTTTTTTCTACTTTTATTACAACAGAAAAATTACCGACGATTACGTTACTTCCTAATGCGAAATTTGAGCATATCTCATTGGCTGTTCCAGCTTTTCGATAGATTGAGGCAAAGACAACTTTTTTATTTTATTTTTCACACGTATTTCTTCAAGAAACACTCCACTAACAGTTCTTGACTGTCATGAAGGAAGCTTTGTGGATCAGGAGTTCGCGTAATGCAGCGTATGGACCTGTAGGAGCGTTGCGCAGCGAAGAGATAGCAGCGACTGACTGATGCCACTGACGCCGCTAGCGAGTCAAGTCAACGTGGCTCTGCGTTTCGGCTTAGGATGTATGCACCACGATCCACTTACACCGCAAAACACCGTCGCCGCCACAAAGGAAAAAGGTAGGGGGGGGGGGGGACACGCAGCGGCGAATGGTGGCAGGAGCGTGCGCTGCCCTGGCTGCGGAGCTGGTTACGAGAGACAACGCAGACGGCGACGCGAAACGCAGGAACGGGCGCCAAAAAGCTGGGCTCTAAAAAAAAAAAAAGAAAAGAAAGCTGTTCAGCACGCCAAATGGCCACATCAGGGCAGCGCGAGGAAGTACATGTCCGGACAAATTCTAGGGGCAGTAAGTAACCGAAGGGCGTCTTGCATTATTCTTTTGTTACACATACAACCACAGAAACGAATCCTTTCACTCCAAAGAATGCCTCAGTGGCAGCCAGTTATGCATTTTACCGTGGTTAGCACGAGTGATTGCCGTTCTATGCTTGTTATGAAAGCAGGTGATGCTGGTAGTGAATAAATAAATAAGTAAATAAATATATAGAAAGTACACTGGATTCGCAATGCAGCAAAGACGTACATCTAATCAATGAAGAGTACAGAGGAGATTCAAAGGGGAAGGGTCGAGAAGGAGCGGTCTAACGCGCTTGCGAAACTAACCCGCTTCTACTGGCGACGTTGCCTCATAACTGTCTGCTACCCTCCCCTCTCCAATTCATTTCCCCCAAAATTTAGCCTGAATGCATTGCGGCAGCTGCGTGGTGCTTACCCTTTTGGTAAGTATTTCACACCTATTTCGCAATGCCGACTGTCCTCTCTAAGGTAAAATGAAATTGGCCATCGCCCTTTTCTCAGCTCATTAGGTTAACAACGTCAGTTTCTATGGTTAGAAAAGCCCGAACTAAAAAAAAAAGAAAAAAGAAAATGATTACTGTTGATTGAAACCGACTTTATTGCAATTTTATTATGTGCAATAACGTTTGATAAAAGTAGTTCTGCACCAGAGAGCCCGCAAGAATATCCTACTATAAATGCCATAACTTCAAACGCGATAACAGCTCAAAAGATGGGTATCAAAGGAAAGACAATACAGGTGTCGATTTCAGCCTGAGTTCATGACGAAACCACCAAAGATGTATACTTCGTCTCACAAAATGTTTTTAGTACTGTGAAAGGCCTGGGCGCCATGGACCAAGAGCACTTGGACACTTGCGCGCGAGCGAGGCAAACGCGTTTCCCTTTTTGTTCTTGTACTTTGTAACTAATGTACAAAGCTTCCCCTGTAATTTCTTGTTATAGCTCCCCTCTGCACTTCCCCTCGCTTTCCTCTCCCCATCATTTTGCTTTCCCGCCGGCTGTAGCTTGGGCGCTTCAGATTTTAGATAGCAGTTGAAGGGGCCGGCAGCACTCTTTTCCTTCCTTTTGTTTGAATAACCACTATCCACAGCACCTATAATAGGCATTTGTGCTCCCACTGTCGCCCTTGCCGATTCGAGGGGTGCGTCGGAGCACAATTACCTATTACAGTGCGCATTTGAATGGGCCAGGGAGCCCCTGCCTTTAGCAGTGGTGCAAATCTTTTGTGAGTCAAAGTATAGTATACAAAGGCCACATAAATATCTTCCATCATATCGCACCTTTCCATTTTTGGTATACACTTGAGCTATCCTGAACATATATCGACGATGTATCATCAACTCGCTCAAGCTTCCACTCTATCCAGAACAGTGAACAACAAAACGAGGTGGTACTTTTCATTTACGTTACGCACATTCGGTCATGGCCGAATCGAGCGGCGGCGGTCCGCGTCGCCGCTCAAGTTCAGCCGTGGTAAGGCAAGCTAGCACCCCGCAGTCCTGCTATCCGCAGTAGTCAAGCTAAGAACAGGTGAACGCTTCCCCCTGCGCACGGCTGGGAGAAGAATGGGGCTTTGAAAACCCACCCTCCAACAAAAGAAAGCTTCTCTACAAAGCAATGGTTGGGCCCCTCGGCCAACTGGGGGCAAGGCCGATAGGCACTTTCTCAGTCCTGAATCAGTGGCGTAGCCTGGTGGCAGAATTTGAACTAATTCCAAGATGGCCACCGTGGGACCCCCGCCTTAAAATAAGCTCTAACACTACCATTTTACAAAACCTTTGTCAGCATGCCAATCATACTTCGCAATTTGCGCAAATGTTACGTCAATGTAGCGTATATAGCCGATTTCAAGATGCAATGAATACTTCCGTTTTTGCTTAGACCTCAAACAGCCTGTTTTAGGCACATTATCCAATCTGGGTTCAGCCTTCAGCAACACAAGAGTTTGAGCTAATCAAAGAACACAAATTTATATACTTCACCAGCAATAAAAAGTATCAGTATGCTCAAGCTTCTTTTCTAGAGCAGCCATAATAGCATGCCCCACATTTCCCCACTCAATGCACGTAGCCCGGCACCTCGCCTCCACTTCATCTGTCTACTTGCCTTACACCGAGAACTGTTTCATTCCTGGAATCCGTCTTGCGAAGTCTCAGTAGTCGTCTAATACTACCGTCACGGGAAGTCACATCCTCAAACTATCTCCCACACATTACTACACACATTTGATACGATGCCATACGACCTCGCCGCACCTGTACGAGCGACAGTTTTCATCCCACGCGTTCGAACACGCACAATATATTCGTTTACAGCATTGCTGATTTCATTCAAAAATAACTAATCACTACGCACTGTTCCTGCCGCCGGTCAGACACAGTATACGCGACCCCAAATCAATCACCATTGTTATATATATATATATATATATATATATATATATTTATATATAGGATGCGAGAACATTTAACGTACTTGGCCGCTTAAAAAATAATAGAGCGAAGGGTACGCTTCATTTAAAGAAACATTTTATTAGACTCGACGTTTCGATCGGAGACCGATCTTTCTCAAGAGTGAATCTTCTTGGATAGTGTTGCGGCTTTTTAAGCATTTGGACATAGACCACACCTGGGTAGGAAAACAAAACGTGGGAGACAGAGGAAAGATACAGATACAGTAGGAAAGGATGATGTCCAGGTGTGCCATCGCAGGTGCATCGCAGGTGCTGGACAGGTCTGTCGAACTGCGCTGACACAGGTGCCTGGATGCATAGTCTCTGCTGCGAAAGAATGCGGGCTATTTTCACTCTTCCTGGCCACGACGGCCGAAGAGTGGGAGTAGGGAAAAAAATATATATATAAAAAAAAATGTCGGAAGCAAGCGAAAGAAAACAGAAAGGGGGGAGGGCGGTAGGCGGTAAGTGGCTCTGACAAGACCAGAACACACCAACACTTTGGTATTCAAAAAAGGTGATGACCTCAGACGACTTGGCCAGGTGTGCACATTTCCTGTGTTCGTGACATCGGAAGAGAGGACAGGATCCCGTGGTTTTCGTTTAAGCCCTGTTGTAGAGTATTAAATTTAAAAATGAAATATGATTCTCGTTGTTCGCGCTCACGAGTGTTTTTGAAGCCAGTCTGTAATATTGTGACTTTAAGATTATCGACCTCATGTCCCTCCTTGCGAAGGTGCTTCGAAAGGGGGAGGTTGGGAAGGGTTTGAGCGTGCGAGCGGTGGTTATTAAATCTCAATCGGAAGGAATTATCTGTTTGGCCAATGTACTGCATACCACAGTCACCACACTCGAGCATGTAAACAACATTGCTAGAATCGCAATTTATATCTTCTCGTATAATATGTTTGAAATTTGAGTGGGTGCTTTTAGCTAGTGCTGTGGATTGCATGTGTTTACAGTTTTGACATCGGCTTTTTCCGCGTGACGTGCAACCCAAAGGTCTCGGTTTATTGACAGTTGAGTGGACAACGTGGTTTTGTAAATTCTTTGGTCTTCTGTATGTTACCTGAGGAGCAGTCGAGAATATTTTGGAAAGTCGTTGACTTTGTTCTATGATATTGAAATGTTTTTTAAGGATTTTGTTAATATTTGGGATATTGTCTGCGAAGGTTAGAATGAGATTACAGTGTTGTGGTGTTGGCTGTGATTCCGCAATGGTGTGATGACGATTACTTATTTCAGCCTTTTTTATGGCATCTTCGATGATAGAGGGCGGGTAGTGTTGTTTCTCTAGTGTTACTCGCATGCGATTAGCATTTTCTTGAAAATCTATGAATTTTGAGCAAATACGTTTGAATCTGATAGCTTGCGAGTATGGGATTGAAGTCTTGCAGTGGCGCGGATGGCAGCTTTTGAAGTGAAGGTATTGTTGTCTGTCTGTGGATTTTTGTAAAGCTAGTGATTAATGCGCCCCCTTCAACTCAAACCAGAACATCTAAGAAGTTGATTTTACTAGTTGAGTAGGTGTGTGTGAAAGAGATGCTAGGGTGTATGTTGTTGAATGAGGCGATAAACTTTACGAGTTCGTCCTCTGTTTCGGTCCAAATCATGAATATGTCATCCAGAAAGCGTTTGTAAAAAATTGGTTTGATTGCACATGAGGACAGAAAGTCGGACTCAATTTTGCTCATAAATATGTTTGCGTAATTTGGAGCCATTTTGGTGCCCATAGCTGTACCACTAGTTTGAAGATAGTATGAGTCGTTGAATTCAAAAGTGTTAGGTTTAAGGACCAGATTGGCTAGTGTCTCGATGGTACTTGGACTAGGAGAGTCTAAAATTTTATATTTCTCGTATGCTCCGATCATGGCCTGGATTCCGTCGTCATGTGGGATGTTAGTGTAAAGTGACACCACGTCAAGGGTGACTAGAAAAGCGCCATGAGGGAAGGTAATATTGGATAGTTCTCTCAGGAAATGATTGGTGTCGCGTATGTAAGAGGGATGTTTCGGAGGTATGTGTTTGATTAGGGAATCGATATAATCTGAAATTGGCTCTGTGAGTGTGCCGATACCGGAAACAATAGGTCGCCCTGGATAATTCTCTTTGTGTATTTTCGGGAGCATATAGAAGCGCCCCGCTGAGGCATTTTTGGCATCAGTGCCTTACTTACACGTAGGGGTAATTCACCTTCATGGGGCCATGCAGGGCCGTTGAGCACTGAGGAGGAGGTTGAATTCAACCTCCTCCTCAGTGCTCAACGGCATTGCATGGCCCCATGGAAAGACCACCTGCCAACCTCAGATAAGACCCACCAACCCACCATGGAGCACAGCACCCGAATAGCTGCCAGCTGTTTTGAGGTCCCATCCCAAAACAGTGAAGATGCTGGTCCACCCGCAACACCGGATTTCCCAACCATTGAGGAAGCAGAGCATCTGATCAACCAAGGACGGACATCTGGGTTGAAATGCCGCCGTGCCACGCATAACCTACCACCAAGTGGTTCAGGCTACACTACACTCACGAAAACGCCCCTTCGCCAAGCTCTGCTGCCAACTCCAAGATCACCACATTTCACTGCGCCTCCAGCCGCCGCCAAACCATCCAGAACAACAGGAAATCCCACGCCGAATAACCCCACCTGCCCATCATCAAACCGCCCGTCCCTACTACCGACGCCTGCTGTGCAAGGCGGTACATCCCCGGTCTCCACTTCGACGAGATCCCCGATCCCGGATGGATCCACTCTCAGCTGCAACACTTGGATCCCAGCAAGCTTCATCCACCATGCAGGACATCGGAAATGACGTCAACACGCCCACTCCAAGAGACCCAACGGGACACCAACAGCCTCCTTCCAATGAAAACGACCGTCCAGAGAGCGCCGCTACACCGAAACAAAGTGTTGCAGCACGAGACACCACACTCCGGCACCCAAGCTCTACATCGAACTGCCCGTCCCTACTGCCGACGCCCATGGGGAAGGGCGACACGTCGCCGGCTGCCACGCCGAAAACCCCGGGACCACGGATGGCTCCAATGTCGATACCAATGGAGCCGGCACTTGGATCCCAGCAAGCATCAGTCACCATGCAGTGCTTCGGGGATGAAGCCACCACGCCAAAACAAAGGTATGACCTCAGACGACGCTGTGGCTCAGCCCAACGGCTGAAGCAATACTGACAGGCCGACCAGGCTCACGCGCCCACCAATTCTCCTTCTGGCGATGACATACACTCTCGAAATTTTTTAAAGTTAAGAAAAATAATAGACAAAAGAATCAGGCACGAGCTCCACGTAAAATCCCTTCGAATATATCTGAAATCAGAAATTGTACTGAGAGGACTTACTCTATCTCTAACCCCATCGATGAATAACCTTTCGGAATCCCATCGACTAGCATGGACCAAAGAACTACTCGGGGCATCTTTTAAACTTTTGAAAATAACAATTGAGCACTTCGAACAAACGTTGGCATCATTAAACTTCGAGGAGAGGCGGGCTCGTCACAACATGTTGCTTTCAACATCACAGGCAACCGAGCTTGAGGTCTTCCAGTCTTGCAAAATTGAGCAAATTTGGACAAAGAAACTTAAAAAGTTCTCCCGGGATAACATAATTGTTGATGCAAACATAGACCCTACAAAAGAAATACAACCAGGGAGCCACATACACCCATCCAACGAGAACCTCAAAACCGTAACCGAACACCTAACCACATTAGACCAAACACCCGAGGAACCACACCTTCCAGAAATTATGATTAACCTCTCAAACTCTCAACTCACCTCCGATGAAAAGTCCCTTTTGTCACGCGGCCTAAAATTCTGTCCAAGTAATAGAAAGTATAATGAATTTCAATTATTCAAAGATCTGGATAACTTTTCTCGAAATCTTAGACTACGTGAATACTTTTTCGATAAACCAAACTCGAGTAATCCGCACTTCCCCCGACCTCAGGAACCGTGGACGCCCAAACCTGGTAGGGAAAAATATCTTGACATGTATATAAAAGCAGTACAAGGGGATATTCTTCAGGCCTTTGGGACACGCAGATCTGGCCCACCTAACCTCACAAGGAAAGAACGTAATGCATTAGGCTCACTCGGCAAACGAACTGACATTGTTATTAAACCCGCCGACAAAGGTGGAGGTATAGTCATTTTAGACAAAGACGATTACATTCAGGAGGGCAACCGTCAATTCAATAAACCAAAATTCTATAAGAAACTCTCATCGAACCGCACCGCTGAACACCGGAGCATCATAGGAAAAACTCTGACTAAACTAACCGATGAAGGTGAACTACCCCTACGTGTAAGTAAGGCACTGACGCCAAAAAATGCCTTCTATATGCTCCCGAAAATATACAAAGAGAATTATCCAGGGCGACCTATTGTTTCCGGTATCGGCACACTCACAGAGCCAATTTCAGATTATATCGATTCCCTAATCAAACACATACCTCCGAAACATCCATCTTACATACGCGACACCAATCATTTCCTGAGAGAACTATCCAATATTACCTTCCCTCATGGCGCTTTTCTAGTCACCCTTGACGTGGTGTCACTTTACACTAACATCCCACATGACGACGGAATCCAGGCCATGATCGGAGCATACGAGAAATATAAAATTTTAGACTCTCCTAGTCCAAGTACCATCGAGACACTAGCCAATCTGGTCCTTAAACTTAACACTTTTGAATTCAACAACTCATACTATCTTCAAACTAGTGGTACAGCTATGGGCACCAAAATGGCTCCAAATTACGCAAACATATTTATGAGCAAAATTGAGTCCGACTTTCTGTCCTCATGTGCAATCAAACCAATTTTTTACAAACGCTTTCTGGATGACATATTCATGATTTGGACCGAAACAGAGGACGAACTCGTAAAGTTTATCGCCTCATTCAACAACATACACCCTAGCATCTCTTTCACACACACCTACTCAACTAGTAAAATCAACTTCTTAGATGTTCTGGTTCGAGTTGAAGGGGGCGTATTAATCACTAGCGTTTACAAAAAACCCACAGACAGACAACAATACCTTCACTTCAAAAGCTGCCATCCACGCCACTGCAAGACTTCAATCCCATACTCGCAAGCTGTCAGATTCAAACGTATTTGCTCAAAATCCATAGATTTTCAAGAAAATGCTAATCGCATGCGAGTAACACTAGAGAAACAACACTACCCGCCCTCTATCATCAAAGATGCCATAAAAAAGGCTGAAATAAGTAATCGTCATCACACCCTTGCGGAATCACAGCCAACACCACAACACTGTAATCTCATTCTAACCTTCGCAGACAATATCCCAAATATTAACAAAATCCTTAAAAAACATTTCAATATCATAGAACAAAGTCAACGACTTTCCAAAATATTCTCGACTGCTCCTCAGGTAACATACAGAAGACCAAAGAATTTACAAAACCACGTTGTCCACTCAACTGTCAATAAACCGAGACCTTTGGGTTGCACGTCATGCGGAAAAAGCCTATGTCAAATCTGTAAACACATGCAATCCACAGCACTAGCGAAAAGCACCCACTTAAATTTCAAACATTTTATACGAGAAGATTTAAATTGCGATTCTAGCAATGTTGTTTACATGCTCGAGTGTGGTGACTGTGGTATGCAGTACATTGGCCAAACAGATAATTCCTTCCGATTGAGATTTAATAACCACCGCTCGCACGTTCAAACCCTTCCCAACCTCCCCCTTTCGAAGCACCTTCGCAAGGAGGGACATGAGTTCGATAATCTTAAAGTCACAATATTACAGAGTGGCTTCAAAAACACTCGTGAGCGCGAACAACGAGAATCATATTTCATTTTTAAATTTAATACTCTACAACAGGGCTTAAACGAAAACCACGGGGTCCTGTCCTCTCTTCCGATGTCACGAACACAGGAAATGTGCACACCTGGCCAAGTCGTCTGAGGTCATCACCTTTTTTGAATACCAAAGTGTTGGTGTGTTCTGGTCTTGTCAGAGCCACTTACCTCCTACCGCCCTCCCCCCTTTCTGTTTTCTTTCGCTTGCTTCCGACATTTTTATATATATATATATATATTTTTTCCCTACTCCCACTCTTCGGCCGTCGTGGCCAGGAAGAGTGAAAATAGCCCGCATTCTTTCGCAGCAGAGACTATGCATCCAGGCACCTGTGTCAGCGCAGTTCGACAGGCCTGTCCAGCACCTGCGATGCACCTGCCATGGCACACCTGGACATCATCCTTCCCTACTGTATCTGTCTCTTTCCTCTGTCTCCCACGTTTTGTTTTCCTACCCAGGTGTGGTCTATGTCCAAATGCTTAAAAAGCCGCAACACTATCCAAGATGATTCACTCTTGAGAAAGATCGGTCTCCGATCGAAACGTCGAGTCTAATAAAATGTTTCTTTAAATGAAGCGTACCCTTCGCTCTATTATATATATATATATATATATATACATTGGTGAACACTCTTAAAGTTCTTATACAGACAACGTTAATACCCAAGAAAGTAGCAGGGGGGACAGCGGCCGATGTAGCTCAGTTGGAAGAGCACCGGACGCGATATTCGGAGGTCATGGGTTCGGTCCCCACCATCGGCACGTTGTTTTTTCTTCTACTTTGTGTTTAATTATCTTTCCCCTAAGCAGATTACATTACCGATTTCTGCGATTATCCAAGTAAAAATTAAAAAAAAGACATAAAATACAATCCCCGATGCTTTCCTTGGCCTCGCCGAGTGTTGGCTTCTTTCCTTCATATATGTATATATATATATATATATATATATATATATATATATATATATATATATATATATATATATATATATATATATATATATATATATATACACAGACGCAGCAGGAGCAGCAGAAGAGGAAGCGAGGACCGCGCAGACGTTTCCGGGTTTTTCTGAGCAGTGTGCGTCCGTTCACCTGTATTGAAAACCATTTCACACACACATATGTGTATATATATATATATATATATATATATATATATATATATATATATATATATATATATATATATATATATATATATATATATATATATATATATATATATATATATATATATATATATTGTAAAGAGGAAGTTCCAGTCAGGTGGACAGATCGCTGAGAAAGAGGAAGTGCCTTTTGCGGGCAAGCTGTCTACAAGCTGAGCCACCCCCGCTCCGGTCTTACTCGCTACCAGTGCCCACTACCAGTGCCTGGATCCCCGCTTAACACTTGGTGGAGGTCGCGGGATTTCTCTTCGACTTTCTCGCCCGGGAGCTCCGCAGCCGCCGAATTCCAACCGCATTATCTGACTCCAGCACCAACACCACCGGCCCCGCTACCTCGGTCTCTTCGGCCTCTTCAATTCCATGCTCCGGGGTGCTTCGACAGCGGGATTCGCCGTTCTTCAGCGGTACCGACGATCAGGACGTGGAGGACTGGCTTTCGTCGTATGAGCGTGTAAGCACCCACAATAAGTGGGATGACGTCTTGAAACTTAACGTTATCTTCTACCTTACACAAGTGGCAAAGTTGTGGTTCACCAATCACGAGGCTGACTTTCCAACTTGGGCCTCGTTCAAATCTCGCTTTGTGGATGTCTTCGGTCGCCCTGTGGTCCGCAAGCTTCGCGCCGAACACCGTTTGCGCGAGCGGGTGCAGCAGACAGGAGAAACCTTCACTAGCTACATCGAAGACGTTTTAGATTTGTGCCATCGCGTAAACGCATCGATGACTGAAGCCGAGAAGATTCGACACATCATGATGGGCATCAACGAAGGCGTATTCAACATTCTGATGACAAAAGAGCCCCGTACTGTAATTTAGGTTGTCACAATGTGTCAAAGCTACGACGACTTTCGTCGGCAACGCATCGTCCCTCGACAGCCTGAAGCCACGATCGCGGCTATGTCTGACGCTCCTGTCAGCCCCACTCTAATTCAAGAAATCAAAGACTTCGTACGGGAAGAAGTTGCACGGCAGTTATCGCTAATTCCTAACGTTCCGCATTCCAGTTCACACCTGGCTCCGACCATACGCCAGGTTATTCAGGGACAAGTTGCCGACGCACTTCCGCCCCCTCGACAACCAAGTCTTCATGCCGCTCCACTGACAGCTCCGCTCATTCATGCCGACGCTGTCCCGATGCCCGCACACACTCCACTGTCGTATGCTGAGGTTGCCGCAAGACCACCACCTCCTACGCCTTTTCCATCGTACGGTTCACCTCAGCGGGCATTTTTCACCCAGCGCCGTGCGCCACCTATTCTACGCCATTGGCGCACATCTGACAACCGGCCCATTTGCTTTGGATGTGGTCTCCCTGGCCATGTTGCACGCCTGTGCCGCCGTCACGCGGCCCCGTACGCTTTCGATCACAGCCCGGTCAACTACGCGCAGCCGCCGTCCCATCTCCGTGCGTCCCCTCAGCCCTCGTCCAACTTTGACCACTTCTCGGATGACAACCGCTCAACCTCTCCGCGCCGTCGCTCTCCGTCGCCGATGCGCCGCCGTTTTACCTCGCCAATGCCGGAAAACCACTAGACGCAGTTCCGAAGGCAAGAACTGCGCTTCCGTCGACCAGTGAAAGTCCTGCTTCGCCACCGAACAATTTAATTGAACTTACCATTGAAAATATTTGTACTCTTGCGCCTGTAGACACTCGTGCTGCTGTGTCGGTTATTGACGTTAGACTGTGCCGCTTGTTACGAAAGGTTGTTCTGCCATATTCTGGGGTTTCATTGCACACCGCCACTGCTCAGCACATCGAACCGATCGGTACCTGCACGGCTCGAGTCACCATTCAGAACGTTCTCTACGTCATCAGTTTTATCGTTCTCTGTGACTGCTGTCATGACATTATTTTAGGATGGGACTTCTTGTGTCGCAATTGCGCCGTAATTCATTGCGCTCCTGCCGAAGTAGAGTTTTTTCCGCTTTGCACCGCACCGACTGCCGCTAACGTTCTTGGGGAAGCTAAATAACACGTTGCGGATGCTACTGATATCCCGCCTTCATCTGCTGCGATTGTGCCAGTAAACTATCCCTCTCTTCAAGACTGTACAGTGCTCTTCACCCCATCTTCCCTCTTCGTCTCGCGATGCTGTCTTCCCCTGCCCTGCGCCGTCCTTAGCGTACGAAGCGGACGCACCGAACTAGCCGTTACTAACGATTCGTTCTATCCACTCACGTTGCAATGTGGCGAGTGCGTTGGGCATGCTGAGCCTGTTCGATCCGAAAATTTTGTGACCGTCCCACCGGTTTTCTCCACCTGTGCCGACACAATCTCCCACAACGTCAGTGCCCTTA
Organism: Amblyomma maculatum; assembly: GCF_055883805.1. Lineage (NCBI taxonomy): Eukaryota > Metazoa > Arthropoda > Arachnida > Ixodida > Ixodidae > Amblyomma > Amblyomma maculatum. The sequence continues at coordinate 119,726,440 of NC_139353.1, forward strand.
GCCCACCTCGTTCCTCGTCTCCTTCATCGCCTCTGGCTACCTTCGACAAAGCCATCGACAGTTCTCTCGCTCCAGATCAACGCGCCAAGCTCCTCGACTTGCTGAATCGATTCCGAGCTTCCTTTGACATCCAGCAGCTATCCTTGGGTCGTACATCAACTGTTTCTCACCACATCTATACTGGTACGCACGCCCCATTAGGCCAACGCCCTTATCATGTATCAGCCTCAGAGCGCCGCATTATTGATGAGCAAGTCGACGAGATGCTCAGTAGGGGTGTAAATCAACCTTCCAGTAGCCCTTGGGCGTCCCCGTGCGTTTTAGTCAAGAAGAACGACGGGTCTATTCGGTTCTGTGTGGACTACCGACGCCTTTATGCGATCACACGAAAGGACGTCTATCCGCTACCACGCATAGACGACGCGCTGGACACTTTGCATGGAGCGGAATTTTTCTCTTCCATCGATTTACGTTCTGGCTACTGGCAAGTTCCGATGGCTGAGGACGATCGCCCCAAGACAGCTTTTGTCACCCCTGACGGGCTCTATGAGTTCAACGTCATGCCATTTGGCCTGTGTAATGCTCCCGCCACATTTCAACGCATGATGGACAATATTCTCCGCGGTTTGAAGCGGCACACATGTCTCTGATACTTGGATGATATTGATACGGGGCAGAAGGCTAGCACAGGAAACCACAGCAGGCGATGGGCAAGCGTGCACAGCGTAGTAGAGCAGAACACGGCAAGTGTTCAGGCAAGTCCCAACGGTTTCTTCAGCTTCGTCTTCCTTTCGCGCCACTACTTTTTATCGTCCTCTTCAACATCCAGCAACGCGCAGGGCATATATGTAACATTACCCCCCCCCCCCACGAAAAGCACAGTCTAGGTGCGCGTTATGTCGAACTACTGCAGGTGTAGTACGGCTTCATTCGGGCAACATGAACGATCTCGGTACGTGGCATAGCGGACTGATGCGGCGGATGCACAGGGGTGATCTCGTATGTCACAGGAGAGACTGGCCGTAAGACACGGTAGGGTCTTGCGTGGCGTGGCAAGTGCTTCTCACACAGCCCAACTCTACGAGCGGGAGTCCAGAGCAAGACGAGAGAGCCCGGAGAGTAGTGGACGTCGCAGTGACGAGAATCATGGCGGCGTGTCTGGAAATTTTTGGAGGAAGCTAGTCGGCGGCGAGCAATAGCCCGGGCGGCGTCAGCTCGAGATATGGCGTCACGAACACAGGAGCTGGCATTAACGGTGGGAGGCAGTACACTGTCAAACGGAAGGGGAGGGTCGCGGCCGTATAGGAGATAAAAGGGGGAGTAGCCCATTGTGTCGTGACGGGAAGAATTATATGCGAACGTTACAAACGGCAAAGTAACATCCCAGTCACGGTGATAATCCGATACATACATTGACAACATGTCCGTGAGCGTGCGGTTTAGGCGTTCGGTGAGGCCGTTCGTTTGTGGATGGTAAGCGGCGGTGAAATAGTGCTTATTAGAGCAGAACCGCAGAATTTCGTCGACTACTCGAGCAAGAAAGCAACGGCCACGGTCAGTGAGCAGCTGGCCTGGAGCACCATGGAGCAGGATGACATCGTGGAGAGGAAACGCAGCCACGTCAGTTGCACAGCTGGTAGGTATCGCTCGGGTGACAGCGTAGCGCGTAGTATAATCCGTGGCCACCGCAATCCATTTATTCCCCGACGAAGAGAGTGGGAAAGGCCCGAGGAGATCAAGGCCAACTCGGGAAAACGGGTCTACTGGAATGTCGATCGGCTGCAGGTATCCAGCAGGCACCACCGATGGCTTCTTCCGTCGCTGACACCTGTCACAAGAAGCCACGTAACGACGAACAGAGAGATAGAAGCCCAGCCAAACGAAACGGCGGCGCACGCTGTCGTACGTGCGAGATAGACCAAGATGACCAGGAGTAGGCACGTCGTGCAGTTGCTGTAGAACGGTGGCGCGCAGGTGTTCGGGGACTACGAGCAGAAGCTCGGCGCCATCTGGTCGCAAATTCCGCCGGTATAAGGTGCTGTTGTGGAGCACGAACAAAGCAAGGGTTGCATCAAGGTGATTAGTGCTGAGGCGATTGATAAAACTGCAAAGCGTGGGGTCTAAGCACTGTTCATGGCGAATGTTTAAAAGGTCAGAGATGGCCAATACACATGTGTCATCATCACACTCGCTGGTGGGTGGTGGATCTACGGAGTTGCGGGGGAGGCAGTCGGCGTCAGCGTGCAATCGGCCGGACTTGTGGACGACAGATAACGTGTATTCCTGAAGGCGGAGGGCCCAACGCCCCAGGCGACCAGTAGAGTCCTTCAGCGTAGAAAGCCAGCATAAGGCGTGGTGGTCGGTGATGATGGAGAACGGGCGGCCAAATAAGTAAGGGCAAAACTTTGTAATGGCCCACACGAGGGCTAAGCACTCACGTTCTGTGATCGAGTAATTCCTCTCAGCCGCAGAAAGGAGGCGACTGGCATAAGCAATTACGCGAGTGCGACCCATCTGCTGTTGGGCAAGAATGGCACCAATACCATGACCACTGGCGTCGGTGCGTACCTCCGTTGGTGCTGAGGGATTGACGTATGCCAGGATGGGTGGGTTGGTGAGGGCCAGAATGAGCGCAGAAAATGCTTGAGACTGTTCTTGGTCCCAGCAAAATGGAGCGTCGTTCTTCAGAAGATTGGTGAGTGACGAGCCGTCTCCGCAAAGTTGGGGACAAACCGCCGAAAATATGAGCAAAGGCCTAGAAAACAACGCACGTCACTGGTACAGCGGGCTGTAGGAAATGCACTACAGCACGTATTTTGTCTGGGTCGGGTCGAACGCCACGTGCGTCGACCACGTGACCGAGCACCTTGAGTTCACGTCGGCCGAAGCTACACTTCGAGTTAAGCTGAAGGCCAGCTCTTCGGAAAACTTCAAGAATGGCCTCAAGGCGATGGAGATGGCTCTCGAAGGTCGAGGAAAAGACAATAACGTCATCGAGATAACATAAACACGTCGTCCATTTGAAACCGCGCAAAAGAGAATCCATCATGCGCTCTATTGTTGCGGGCGCATTACACAGACTAAATGGCATCACCTTGAATTGGTACAGGCCATCAGGCGTGACGAAAGCGGTCTTCTCTCGATCCCGTTTGTCAACAGCGATCTGACAATAACCAGAACGGAGATCAATCGAAGAAAAATAGCTGGCACCGTGCAAGCAGTCAAGGGCATAGTCTATCCTGGGGAGCGGGTAAACGTCCTTCTTTGTAATTTTGTTGAGATGTCGGTAATCAACGCAAAACCTCCAGGTATTGTTCTTTTTTTTAACAAGCACGACAGGTGATGCCCAGGGACTGCTGGAAGGCTCTATAATGTTCCTTGCCAACATCTTGTCGACTTCATCTCGTATGAGGCGACGTTCAGAAATGGCGACTCGGTAAGGTTGTCTGTGAATTGGGCTGGCGTCTCCGGTATCGATGCGATGTGTAACGAGAGACGTTTGACCAAAGGGTGGGGCACCAAAATCAAAAATATCACTTTACGATGTCAGTAGGGCCGTAAGTGCTTTAGCACGATCAGGGCGCAAGACAGGAGCAACCATGCCGGATATACAGACCTTCTGAGGTGGGAATGGTGCAGGTCGTGTCGGCACTGCGGCAATAGGGTCACGTAAAAGAGCAGCCACAATAAACTCCGACAATGGGATCAGTTCGGCGAGAGAAATGCCCTCAGGAAGAACTTGCACAAAAGAGCTGAAGTTAAGGACTGGAATACAAGTGCTGTTATTCGCTGCATGCACTATAATGTGAGGTAGAGTGATGCTACGCTCAAGTGTCACGTCAGTTATGGGGCAAACAACATAGTCGCCATCCGGAACTGCGGGAAATGGCGACATCAGCACATACACTGCGGCTTCTGGTGGTAGGCGACTAAATGTAGCGGAGCGAAGACGGAGCATTGAAGTTTCAGGAGCTTTGTTCTCAGGGCAGAGCGGCAGGTCTAGATGAATCAGTCCAGAAGAACAGTCAATGAGAGCGGAGTGTTCTGTTAAAAAGTCGAGTCTTAATATAAGTTCATGAGGGCAACTGGTGAGGACTGTAAATAGCACGGGGATTTGGCGGTCGGCAATGGTAACCCTCGCAGTACACATACCAATGACAGTAGTTGTGTTGCCATCAGCAACACGAACGGTAGACGAGGAAGCAGGTGTGAGGACTTTGTTGAGGCGTCGACGGAGCGAGCAGCTGAGAACAGAAATGTGGGCTCCAGTATCAATAAGGGCAGAAACGGAGACTCCGTCCACAAGAATATCAATGAGGTTTCGTCTAGGTGCGGGGGTCAGTTCCGAATTGACAGTCCGGGTCGGGAATGCAGCGTCACCCCAGGGCGCTGCACTCGCTAGTTTCCCGTGTAGGTACCGGCGTGTGATGGGGAGGAGTTACGGCGAAATACCGGTGAACGGGATCGACGAGACAGTGGGGATGGAGATCGGCTGGTGCGACGGGCAGGGGGACGGTTTCGTTTCGAGTCTCATCCTGTTGAGAAAGATAATGTCCTGGTCCATCGTAGACGGGACGGAGCTCCTCTGGTTGGACAGGGAAGCGTCGAGGTCCTTGGTAGTATCGGCGCTCGGCGTTGTAATAGGAGCAAGGAGCGAGGAAGGACGGCTACGGTAATAACGCGATGTGTGACCGGCGCGACAGCAAATGAAGCAAATTGGCCTGTCGTCTGAGGTGCGCCACTCTGCAGGATTGCGACTAAGGTAGCGACGTGGGGAAGGTGGGCTGGGAGTAGCAGCAGCCACTACAGGAACAGAGTAGGATGGTGGCGTGGGCGACACGGGGCTGGAGGACAGGCCGACGTTTGCACGTTCTTGGCGAACTACGGCCTGTATCATGGCCACGGTGTCGGGTAGCGGAGACATGAGTGGTGTAGTAGCTAAGGCCTCGAGGTCCCTCCGGATGATACGAGTCATGTTCGTGGGATGAGAAGGCTGTGGCAAAGGGGCCAGATCATCGCAGGATGATGTAGCTGCGGTGTTTGGAAGGTGCTCAGATGTACGAGGCGTTGTTGTTTAGCCTGCTCGAATTTTCGACAGACCTGAAGCACTGTTTCAACGGTGGAGGAATCCATGCAGAAGAGGATGTTGAACGCATCATCCGCAAAGCCCTTTAGGATATGGCCTACCTTGTCCTTTTCCGTCATTGAGCAGTTGACCTTGCGACACAACGCAAGCACGTCTTTAATATACGCAAGGTAGGACTCCGTGGAGGATTGGATGCGAGATGAAAGTTCTGTTCTTGCAGCGACAGCTCGACCAATGGGCTTCGCGAACAGGTCCTGGAGCTTTTGCTTACAGATTGCCCACGTCACCAGCTCTTGTCCGTGATTTTGGAACCACGTGCGAGCGGTTCCCACCAAATAGAATATGATGTTTGCCAGCATAATGGTCGCGTCCCAGTGGTTGTTCTTGCTGCAACGCTCGTACTCATCTAGCCAATCTTCCACGTCTGTCTTGTCTTCGTCATTAAATACGGGAGGGTGGCGGATTTTTGTGAGCACGACTGGCTGAGCCGAAGTTGCCGCGGTGGCAGGGGCTGCCTCGGAGGTCATAGTGGTAGTTGTTGACGTCGTTGATAGCCCAGGTAGATGACGGCCACTGCGCAAATCCAGGTTTTGGCAGCGCAAGGGGTAATCTGTGCCCACGGGGATCTTTGGTCACTTCCACCAAGATGATACGGAGCAGAAGGCTAGCACAGGAAACCACAGCAGGTGATGGGCAAGCGTTCACAGCATAGTAGAGCAGAACACGACAAGTGTTCAGGCAAGTCACAAAGGTTTCTTCAGCTTCGTCTTCCTTTCGCGTCACTACTGTTTATCGTCCTCTTCTTCAACATCCAGCAACGCGCAGGGCATATATGTAACATTATTGTTGTATTTTCATCCGACTAACTCGCCTTGAAACTGTCTTGCAATTACTTAGCAACGCCGGTCTGCAGCTCAATCTGAAAAGGTGCCATTTTGCCGCTCGCCAACTCACTATTTTAGGGCATTTAGTGTCCAAAGATAGCATCCTTCCAGAACCATCTAAACTTCGCGCTGTCGCTGAGTTCCCGAAGCCAACATCTATCAAGTAATTGCGTAGCTTTATAGGCTTATGCTCCTATTTTAGGCGTTTCGTTCAGAACTTTGCGACCATCATTGCCCCTCTGACGCGACTTCTCAGCGCTCACAAAGATCTTTCTGCCTGGTCGCCGGCTTGATATGCTGCTTTTAGGAAATTGCGCGCGATACTTACCTCACCCCCCGTATGGCGCCATTTTGACCCGGCTGCTCCTACCGAAGTGCACACCGATGCCAGCGACGTCGGCGTCGGCGCTGTTCTTGCCCAACAAAAACCCGGTGTTGATGAATGCGTTGTGGCGTACGCAAGTCGAACTTTGACCAAGGCCGAGACCAACTACTCGGTGACAGAAAAGGAATGCTTGACCATTGTTTGGGTGCTTCAGAAATTTCAGCCATACTTGTATGGGCGCCCATTCGATGTTGTTACAGACCACCACGCTTTGTGTTGGTTGTCTTCACTAAAAGACCCCACCGGCCGCCTCGCCCGCTGGTCGCTTAGACTGCAAGAATATGCTATCCGAGTTATCCATCGTACAGGGCGCAAGCACTCCGACGCAGACGCATTATCTTGCTCACCGGTGCCGCCTGACGCTCCGTTGTCACATGCCTCCAGCATCGTCCTGTCTTCCCTGTCCATCGACGACATGCCATCAGAACAGCGCAAGGATCCGTGGATAACATTACTAATCGATCTTCTTACGAACTCGTTGCTTTCACCGGCTCCTCGTGCCCTTCGTCGTCAAGCGCAGCATTTCGCCCTTCGTGACCGTCTCCTCTATCGACGTAGCTATATGCCAGATGGCCGTAAGTGCCTGCTCGTTGTACCTCGCCACCTCCGTAGTGATATATGCGCATCTTGCCATAATGATGCGCAGTGTGGTAATTTGGGTGTATTTAAGACTTACGAACGGTTGCGACAGCGGTTTTACTGGCGCTGTATGTACACCTTCGTCAATAAGTATGTGCGTTCATGCATCGATTGCCAGCGTCGCAAGCCTTCTCCTCTCCATCAGCCGGCTCCGCTACAGCATCTTCCGTGCCCGTACAGACCATTCGATCGTGTTGGAATCGACCTGTATGGACCTCTGCCATATACACCTGCAGGGAATCGTTGGATAATCGTGCCGTCGATCACCTCACTCGCTATGCGGAGACAGCAGCACTTCAGGATGCCACCGGACCCAACATCGCGTCCTTTCTTCTTCATCATTTCATTCTGCGGCACGGGGTCCCTCGTGAACTTCTAAGTGATCGAGAAAAGTCTTTCCTATCCGAGGTTGTCGAAGCGCTCCTACGCGAATGTCAGACCATCCACCGGACAGCCAGCGCGTACCACCCTCAAACCAATGGCCTCACAGAGCGCTTCAACCGCACACTGGGTGACATGATGTCCAAGTACATCGCCTCTGACCACTCCGATTGGGACAAGATCCTCCCATTTATAACCTATGCCTATAACACCGCCATTCAAAGCAACTACCGGATTCTCACCATTTTTTCTGCTGTACGGGCATGAACCTTCGTCTCCACTCGACACCATCCTCCCCTACCGTCCTGATATCTCAGAGTACAAATCAGTTTCATCAGCTGCCAGGCAAGCTGAAGAATGTCGCAAGCTGGCTCGCTCGCTTACTTCGGACGAACAAGCCCAGAAGAAAGCGCACAGCGACAGCAGCCACCCTGTGCATCAATTCTCTCCCGGTGCTCACGTATGGATCTGGGTCCCATCGACACTACCAGGTCTGACCAGCAAGTTTACTGCCAAATACCACGGAACATATCTAGTGCTCCGACAGACGTCTCCCGTCAATTACCTAGTTAAACCGCTAGCCGCTTCCACCGACCTTCGTCGCCGTGGGCGTGAGATTGTTCACGTGGACCGTTTGAAACCCTATTACGATCCCGCTATCCTTTCGTCTCATTGCGTCGCCAGGATGGCTCCTCTTTTCTGCGGGGGCAAGATTGTAAAGAGGAAGTTCCAATCAGGCGGACAGATCGCTGAGGAAGAGGAAGTGCCTTTTGCGGACAAGTTGTCTACAAGCTGAGCCACCCCCGCTCCGGTCTTACTCGCTACCAGTGCCCACTACCAGTGCCTGGATCCCCGCTTAACAATATATATATATATATATATATATATATATATATATATATATATATATATATATATATATATATATATATATATATATATATTGGGGAGATGAGGGTGCTCGTTATAATACATGAAGGAAAGAAGCCTACAGTCGGCGAGGCCAAGGAAAGCATTGGGGATTATGTTCTATGTCTTTTTCTTTATTTTTACTTGGATAATCACAGAAATGAGTAATGTAATCAGCTTAGGGGAAAGATAATTAAACACAAAGAAGAAGAAAAAACAGCGTGCTGATGGTGGGGACCGAACCCACGACCTCCGAATATCGCGTCCGGTGCTCTTTCAACTGAGCTACATCGGCCGCTTTCCCCCTGCTACTTTCTTGGGTATTATGTTTGTCTATATACGAACCTTGAGAGTGTCACCAACTCTCAAGGTTCGTATACAGACGATCGCTCGGTGGCCCCGGGTAGTGTTACGGGCGCAGGCGCGCTCGCGCTAGGTCCGCCATCATTCATTAAACGTCGCCTACTATCGCCATCGGTCATGTTCTGTCTCCTTTCATCATCCGCTTGCCGCCCCGCAACATTTGTTTGGAGGCGCGGGGTACATCATCATCACTCGTCATTCTGTCCCGGAGCTTTGGCGCCTTGTGTCATCGAGACGACGGATCACCTGGCTGTTCCTCAGCCTGCTGGACCCGACGCCACATCGTCGTTCTCCACCCCCGCCCAGTCCGCCGCCCTTACCAAACGACACGACGAAACTCAAGCAGCCCAACTTTAAGATCCCACCGACCTAGGACATCACAAGATAGAGAGCATGAAAGACCTGACTGAAGGCTCCGACCGACCCTAAACGCCGACCACATGAACCCACCGACCCGATACAACACTACACGTGAAGACATCGCCCCCGTCTGTGCCGTTTGATGCGTACCTAGGACCCAGCCATCAAATCGTGGCGACCGCTTCAACAAACGCTTCCTGGGCCAGGCTTCATTGATCATCATTGTTGTTGTTGTTGTTCTCTCTAATGTAATGGCTTGGTCGTCATGGTCATCATGGCGGCAAGACCTTACTTTCTTTCTCTTCTTTCTTCACCGGCCAGCACAAGATCACTGTCATGTCACTAAAGTGATCAACTTTGACTTCTTCGTCCAACGATCGGGACGATCGCTCAGTGGCCCCGGGTAGTGTTACGGGCGAAGAAGAAGAAGAAGAAGCGGAAAATGGCGTGGGCAGGCGCGCTCGCGCTACGTCCGCCATCATTCATTAAACGTCGTCTACCATCGCCATCGGTCATGTTCTGTCTACTTTCATCATCGGCTTGCCGGCCCGCAACAATATATATGTATATATATATATATATATATATATATATGTGTATTGTTTGTTACGATGAAATAAGAAGGGGTGTTTATTTACAGTGCTGATGTAGCGGAACAAGATGAAGCCTACTAGCGCCCAGAAACCAACGCTTCTTCTTCCTCTTCTGTCACACCATCACCATCCTTCATCGTCGTCATTAGCGTGACATTTCTCCCCTACTCAGACGAAGCCCTCTGGGCGTGTTCGTGAGTCGTGCGAGGCTGACACGGCTTCAAGCGGGCAACATGGCATAGCTCGGTTTTGGCAGACCGGCGACCCGATGCTGTCAGGCGGGCTATTCCATAAGTTAAATCACTAATGCGTTTGATAACCACATATGGGCCGTCATAATGGGCCAAGAGTTTTTGATGTAGGCCACGGCGCCGAATTGGACGCCATAGCTAGACTAAATCACCTACAGAGTACGTGACCCGCCGGTGACTGGCATCGTATCGCACTTTAGAATGTTCTTGTGAAGCACCAGACCGTAATCAGGCGATTCTCCGAGCTTCTTCGGCGAGACAGAGGGTCTCAGCCAGGCAGGGGTCTTCACGGCTTGTGAAGGGCAGGATAGTATCCAGAGAGTAGCGTGGCGGTCTGGCAAAGAGCGCAAAAAATGGACTGTACCCAGTCGTCTCATGCGCGGCGGTATTAAACGCATACGTGATGAAGGGCAGTATGGTGTCCCAGTTCTTGTGCGCTGCGTCCAAATACATGGCTAGCATGTTGATAAGCGTTCTGTTGACACGCTCAGTCAAGCCATTTGTCTGGGGATGGCATGGTATCGAGTGTCGGAAAGTTACGGCACATAAACGCATGAGCTCTTCAACAACATCAGCAGTGAATTGTCGGCCCCGGTCAGTGATGACAATTCGTGGCGGCCCGTGTCGTAAGATGACTGAGCGCAGGAAGAAAAGCGACACCTGATGCGCCGTAGCAGATGGAAGAGCGGCGGTTTCACAGTAACGTGTGAGATAGTCCACGCAGATTACAATCCAGCGATTTCCATCCACGGACTTCGGAAACGGACCTACAAGGTCAATGCCTACTTGATCGAACGGTGCTGTCGGGGTCTTCACAGGGTGCAGCAAGCCAGACGGAGTTGCAGTTGGACGTTTGTGGCGTTGACATTGCTTGCAACTGGCAACGTATTGTTCAACCGTCGAGCGCATTCTGGGGCAGTAAAATCTTTCTTGAGGACGGTGGAGTGTTCCAACCGATCCCAAATGCCCAGAAGTTGGATCATCATGCATAACACGCAATACGTCCGTGCACAACGTCTTGGGAACTACGAGTAGGTATCGCTGGCCGATAGGCGAATAACTCTTTTTTTATAGGAGGCCATCATGCACACAAGAACGGCTTGTAGGTACGTTGGCTTGGGCAAATAGAGGCTGCAGACTGGTATCATTTTGCGGTTCCGTTTTGAAAACATTCGTGTCGGGGAACGCTGGCTCGAGGGTCGATATATAATTGTCGAAATCGTTGCTTTCAGGTCCAGTCGTGGCCATTGGCATCCTAGAAAGACAATCTGCGTCTGCATCATGCCTCCCGCTTTTGTACACCACGGCAAAGGCATATTCCTGTAACCTGTAGGGCTCGTGGCGCGCCGCGCCGTGCATTCAAAGGCCGCGCCACTTCCCAATGCTCTCTGCGCGGTGCCCGTTTCCCTCTCCCCGCTCGCTCGGGGATAACCGGTCCCGCGCGAGGGGGCTATAAAAGAAGCCACGCGCCACCGTCTCGCTCCTTCTTGGTCCCTGGCTCTTCGTTCCGGCTTCGCTCCTGCTTCGCTCCTGGCTCTCTCCACGGAAACGACCCGCAGCCACCCGGACGACGACCCCGACCAGCCTCGACGACGCCCGCGCTTACGTGAGATAAAAGATGTTTGTTATACGGCCCACTGTGTGTTTGTCGTGCGCATCCCTCGGGCAGAGGAATCGCCCACAACTGGCACCCAACTGGGGCTGAATTAGCACCCATGTGGACGATTTTTCTGCCAACGTGGCGGTGCACGGCAACACGACGGGCCGGTCCTTTGTATGTTAGTAGCGACGCCATTTTGAGTTTAGGGCTATCGTGTGTGCAGATGACACGGAGCGTAGTATAGTAGTGTTTGTACAGGGTTTTATTATGTTTTGGGTTATGTGTGTGTTTGTTAGTGTCGGGCGGTTTGTGTTTTAATTTTTTTGTGCATATGTTAGTTTTATGAAGTGTTTAGCCTTTGTGACTAGCCTCTTGATTCGAGCTAGGTGGTAGTCGTGGCCGTTTAGGCTCCCGGCCGGCCTTAGTTGTTGAGTGCAATGCCTCCGAGAAAAGACGTGCCAGATAGGGCCGCCGCTTTGGACGCCAGTGCGTCCGAAAGTGAGGTAAAGGACGCGGTAGAGTCTGCGCAGGTTACCGATGCGGCGGCCCTGATGAGGCAGATGAACGAAGTGTTGTCGGTGTTCACCCTTCAGCTCGGTTCGGTGGCTAGCGCCAACCAAGCGACAGCTGCGGCGGCAGTCTCGCGTCCGCGGATAAATGTAGAGGTTCCCTCCTTTTCCGGCTACATGGGCGTGAAGTCAGTCCACGAGCTTTTGCAAGAACTCGAGGATTATCAGACGGCACTGGGTTCCCCAGACGACGTGGTGCTAGCGCAGGTAATCCCCGTGGCACTTGTTGAGAGCGCGGCGCGGTGGAGACGCTGCCAGCCGGCCTTCCAGTCGATGGCACACTTCACAGATCGCTTCCGCGCCGAGTTCTTGCCGCCCGATTACGAACGCCGGATGCTTGAGGAGCTAGCGTTGCGCACACAGCACCCAGAGGAGAGCCTCCTCGAGTATGTAAGCGCAGTGCAGGAGCTCTACAAGAGGGCAGATCCCACGGCAACCGATATAGAACAGGTCACGCGCGTGATGAGGCTATGCCATCCGCGCTTCAAGCCGTATTTGCGGGGACGTGGTTTTGGAAAACCTCGAGGCCCTAGCACAGGAAGCGAAGGTAGTACAGGCGGATTTACTCACTGAATTGCGCTACCAACCACCCCCAGGCCAGCTGAATAGCTAGAGCCGCGATGCGCGTGGGCCGGAGGCCAAGACTCCGTACCGCGCGCCAGAGGCGCAGACGTAATGACGGTAGGGCAGGAAAGGGCAGCGGAAGGCTCCGCGATTCCTCGCGCTCTTGACCCGTACGCGTTCGAGCAGCGGCGTCGAGCTGGGCTCGCCAGCGACATCCGCACAGGCGCGGAGAAAGGGGAAAGACGTCCCCAGCCGCTTCGTGGAACGCGGCATCCCCCGACCGCGCGGCAGGTGAACGATCGGCTTTGCTGGAATTGCAACTAGCCGGGCCACGTGGCACGAGAGTGTCAAGCAAGGCGTATGCAGGGAAACGCGGACCGCCCGCGGCCATAATTGGTAACACCAGCCTATCGCCGTCGGCGGGAGAATTTCGTGGTAGCCACGGCGGAAAATGGGAAATGTACTCCCACGCCGCGTCACCGGGCGACCGCCCCGGGGGCGCAGAGGCTTTTGTCCCCCTCGCCTGTAGAGCGCAAGGAATGTTGTCGCGCTCGAGCCCTTTTATGCTAGTGCGGTTAGTTGGTCAAAGCTACTCGGCACTCGTTGACACGGGCTCAACTCTGTCACTGGTCGGTGATGATGTTTTCGAGGCCTGCCGTAGATGTAAAATCCGTGTCAGGCTAGCTGAAACCCCTTTGAGCTTAGCAGCAGGGATGACAAAAGCGGCGGGAGCGGTACGTCTGGTCCTGCGTTTTGACGGTAGGAAGCGGAGGCATCGCTTCGTCTATCTGCCCGGCTTAGCCATACCAGTTATTCTGGGAAGAGATTTTCTTTCGAGCGAAAGCATTGTGCTTGACTTGGGGGAGAACGGCTATCGCTACAGCCCCTTCACCCCCCTCATTCCCTTTGTAAGCGCACCCCAACAGAAGTGCGTTGCTGAGCTAGCGAGCGTCCACGCTTTTGTGGCAGACAGCTCCCCCGCGACACTGAATGGTAGGCCATTAGAAGCAATTATCGCGTCCTTCTCAGGAACCGGTAGTCAGCGCCGAAGGCTCGTAGAAACTTTGCTCCCGTTTTCGGATTGTTTCACAGAGAAACCAGGCAGGACCGACTTGCTTCAGCATGAGATCGAAACGGGTGATGCGCGCCCTTTCAGATGTAACCCGCGGCTGTTAAGCGCACATAAGAGACAGCTTCTCGACAGCGCCCTTGACGAGATGATTGATACCGGCGCGGTGAGACCCTCACAAAGTCCCTGGGCGTCCCCAGTGGTTCTAGCGCCAAAGAAAGATGGTTCGGTCAGGCTGTATGTTGATTATCGAAAGCTCAACTCACTGACGCCTACGGTTGCGTACCCTTTCCAGTCGATCGAGGCTGTAATGTACGCGTTAGGGAACGCAAGGTTCTTCACAGTCCTGGATGCAAGCAGAGGGTACCTGCTGATTGAGGTGGCGGAAGGTGACATTCAGAAAACCGCATTCACCTGTCACCGCGGGCTCTTCTAATTTACTCGACTCCCGTTTGGTTTGTCTAATGCACCGAGCACATTCATGCGATTGATGGACATCGTGCTGGGCGATGCAAGGTTTAACTATGCGATGGCGTACCTCGACGACGTTCGTGACATTCTCACGGTCGTTCGAAGAGCATCTCATTCACCTGAATTCCGTTCTTGAAAGAATGAGACGTGCGGGTATAACGATCAACCCAAAGAAAGTGCAGTTGGCATCAAAGAGAGTGAACCTCTTGGGATTTATGGTTGATGATGGCACTTTAAAACCGAACGATGACAAACTGCAGGCAATTCTGAACTACCCCTGCCCGACGGACGTGAAAAGCTTGCAGAGGTTTTTGGGAATGGTTGTCTTCTACAGACAATTCATCCCTAGTTGTTCAGAGCTCGCTAGGCCGTTGAACCAGCTGTTGCGGAAAGGCTCGAAGTGGGTCTGGGGCAAGGAACAGAACGACGCTTTTGTTGCCTTGGCTCGCGCGATAGTGAACACCGCTAGTTTGCGCCTCCCCGACCTGAACAAGCCGTTTGTCTTGCAGGCAGATGCTAGTGATGCCGGTGTAGGAGCTCTTTTGTTGCAGGAACACTAGGGCAAGCTGCGCCCTGTCACGTTCGCTAGCCGCACGCTCACATCGGCGGAGCGGAATTACTCCGTGACCGAAAAGGAATGCCTGGCGATAATGTTCGCATTGTCAAAGTTCGACATGTACCTAGACGGAGCGGTTTTCACCGTGCAGACAGATCACCAGGCACTTTCGTGGTTAAAGAGGCTGAAAAACCCCGCAGGCAGACTCGCGAGATGAGCGCTGACGTTGTAACGTTACGCGTACGCCATTGAGTACCGCCGGGGCAGCATGAATAAGGTGGCCGATGCGTTATCGAGCGCACCGTTGAAGGCTAGCAGAAGCGCAGAAGAGGCGCAGACCAGCTTTGCTGAAAGCGGCGTCGCCGCTAGTGGAGAGGAGGAGAGGGCGGACGCGAGTGTCACGCCTTGCGTAGTTAAAGAGAGAAAGGAGGCGGACAGTTTCCGCGTGGTGCTGCGAGAGAGAGAAGGCGCAGCAGCTGGTGGCGGCGACTACTCGCCTGTCAAGAAGCGAGGCAGAGAGAAATATGTCATGGGGAGTAGCGGTCAGTAGGGAAGAGCTAATTGAGGCCCAGAAAGCAGACGGTCTATGCCAGCGGGTGCGGACAGAGCCTGCGAGTAGTGCAGCTTGCACCGGGAACGCTGAGGGCAAGTACGACGCGTATCTGCTGGGCGATGACAGCTGCTTACTGCTCCGCTACATCCCCCAACTTAATGAGGAAGAGGCGATTGCATCCCCCTTCCGAGTCGTGGTCCCGAGGAAGTTGCGGAAACGATTGCTCCAGTACTTCCATGACTCAGCGCTGGCAGGCCATGGCAGCGGCAGTAAGACTTATGACAAATTATGTCGTGTCGCGACCTGGCCAGGTATGAGAAAGGATGTGCTGGGCTACGCCCGTACATGTCCTGTTTGCCAGGTAGCCAAGCCTCGGGCGGGGAAACCCGCTGGCATTATGAAGCCGGTAGTTAGCAACTATATCCGTGGCAAGTGGCCGCGTGCGATATCATGGGAACCCTCCCTCACTCCGCGCGCGGACACCAATATATCCTGGTAATAACGGACCACTATTCCAAGTAGGTTGAGGTTTTCCCCCTTAGAAAGCTTGTGTCAGAACGGATTTGGGAGAAACTGTTGGAGACATTCACTCGTTTCGGTTTCCCTTCCGACCTCATTACAGACAATGCTGCGTATTTCACAAGCAAAGCCTTTGTTGATTCCTGTCGGGCGCTTCAAATCCGCCACAGGAAAACGAATCCCTACCACGCTCAGAGCAACATAACCGAGAGAGTGAATCGGAATGTTAAGAGTATGCTGTTCATTATTGATATAAACAGCGCGAACACGAAAACAAGGGACAAGAAACAAGAAAGCCACAGTACATGCGCTGTACTGTGGCTTTCTTGTTTCTTGTCCCTTGTTTTCGTGTTCGCGCTGTTTATATCAATAATGAATAAGTACCAACTCGCCCAACAAAGTATCTTGGTAAGAGTATGCTGGTTGCAACGGCCGAGCAGCACAGAGATTGCGACGCACGGCTGTCCGAACTGGCTTTCGCCACTAGAACAACCGTGAACAGGTCGGTGGGTATGACACCTGCTTACTTGAATTTTGGGAAAGAGATCGCTTTTCCGCTAGAGAACGCCCTACTTGACGCGGCGGGGCCCGCGCCCCCTCCGCTTACGCAGCACGCGGCAAAGCTCCGCGAGCGCCTTGAGGCAGCGCAGCGCGCGGCTCGTGAAAACCTCGATGTCGCGCGCATGGAGCAAGCGGATCAGTACAACAAAGGTCGCCGTCACGTCGTTTTCAACACGGGCGACTTGGTACTGAAAAGAACGCACCCGCTTAGTAACGCAGCGCGTGGTTTCGCCGCGTCGCTAGCGCACAAGTGGGTTGGACCCTTTCGAAGTTACGGCACGGACTACGCCACTCACCTACCAGCTGCGGTTGTTCGCCAGCGGTGAAACCGCTGGTCCGGTGCACGTCGCAGACTTGAAAGTTTACCACCTTCGCAAGGAAGATAACTGCGAAGCTGGGGAAGCTCAAAGCAATGCAGCGATCTCCCCCAAAGTAATGCGTACAGGTAGCAATCCAGTTCGCAACCGACGCTATAACCTAAGGCCAAGGTAGTGCACTACTTTGTCTTTGCTTTTTTCAGAATGCATTCTGATAAGATTTTGCAGCAGCCAGATGAACCACCGTCGCTGGGGCGTGAAACCGCACCCAGCGCATGGTTCAAGGAGGGGCCACTTAAACAGGGGGTACCCCCCTAGTTTGCAGTGGTTTGTGGCCCATCATTGTGACCAGCGCGGCCATGCTGGCCGTCTTCAACAAGTCTGGATTGGAGCCCGCTGCCCAGGCCTGGAGATGGTCCCCAGGAAGCCAGGTGTGCCCGGGGCGGAAACGCCTGCTGCAATGTGCATCCAGCACGGCGCCACGTGGAAAGGGGTCAACGATGTAGAGCAGCAGCTCAGGGCCGCTGCCAGGCGTATCCGTGGCCGAGCCCAGCTGCGCTGTGACCCCGAGGATGTGGCCGCTGCCGGAGAGGGACCAGCCGGAACAGTCCCGTCATGCCTGCTGCTTCTCCCGTACCACGGACCAGCTGAGATGGCATCCCGCCAGAGCCAGGCGACAAGCCTTCGTATTTTACGCCGACACGGGCTCGAACATGGACATGGACCGGCTGTTGGCGGAGCCCGGGTCGGACGCTGAGGGGAGGGAAGATGTAGGGCTCGTGGCGCGCCGCGCATTCAAAGGCCGCGCCACTTCCCAATGCTCCCTGCGCGGTGCCCGTTTCCCTCTCCCCGCTCGCTCGGGGATAACCGGTCCCGCGCGAAGGGGCTATAAAAGAAGGCACGCGCCGCCGTCTCGCTCCTTCTTGGTCCCTGGCTCTTCGTTCCGGCTTCGCTCCTGGCTCTCTCCACAGAAACGACCCGCAGCCACCCGGACGACGACCCCGGACAGCCTCGACGACGCCCGCGCTTTCGTGAGATAAAAGATGTTTGTTATACGGCCCAATGTGTGTTTGTCGTGCGCATCCCTCGGGCGGAGGAATCGCCCACAAACCGGAGGGCCCAGCGTGCGAGGCGACCACACGGGCCTCGAAGGTTCCGCAACCAACAGAGTCAATGATGGTCAGTTACGATAGTAAACGAACGTCCGTACCAATATAAACGGAAACACTGCACAGCGAAAACTACAGCTAGGCATTCCTGTGCGGTGACTGTGTAGTTTCGCTCCGGCTTGCTCAGGGTACGACTTGCGTACGCGATAACATGCTCTCGTTCATCGTGCCGTTGGACAAGGACTGCACAAAGACCGATTCCACTAGCGTCCGTGTGTACTTCTGTCTTGCAGTAGGATCGAAGTGACGTAGGATGGGTTTCGATATTAAAAGAAACTTCAGTTGACGGAATGACGCGTCGCAGTCTGGTGTCCAGTCAAAAGTAGAGTTTTTGTGGAGAAGGCAGATCAATGGGTAAGCAACATCAGCAAAGCGATGTATAAAGTGTCTAAAATACGAACACGACCCTAGAAACCTGCGCAACTCCTTCAGTGTGTGCGGGTGTTTAAAAGACTCAACAGCGGCAGTTTTCTGGGGATCCGGCATTACACCATCACCATTTACAAGGTGTCCTAGCACCAGCGCTTGACGCTCTCCAAAGCGGCACTTTTTGGAGTTCAGAATTAGGGCGGCGTTGTGCAGACAATTCAAGACACGTACTAGACGGTCATTGTGTTCTTGGAAGGATTTCCCAAATATGACGACATCGTCCAGATAGCAAAGACAAATGTCCCATTTTAAGCCGCGCAAAACTGTGTCCATAAAGAGTTCAAATGTGGCTGGCGCATTACACAGCCCTAATGGCATAACATTAAACTCATAAAGGCCATCTGGCGTTACGAAGGCTGTTTTTTTCTTATCCGCACGGTCCATTGAAATTTGCCAGTAGCCAGATCTGAGATCAAGACAAGGAAAATAGGACGCACCAGAGAGGCAGTCAGGGCATCGTCTATGCGAGGAAGAGGATGGACGTCCTTTTTCGTAACAGAATTTAGACGCCGATAATCGACGCAGACTCGCCACGAACCGTCTTCCTTGCGTACAAGAATAACAGGGGCAGCGCAGGGGCTAGATGACTCCTGTATCACCTTCTTCCGTAGCATGTCCTCCATTTGCTCATGAATGACTTTGCGCTCAGATGGGGACACGCGATATGGCTTTTGACGAATGGGACGAGAATATATATATATATTGTCACGGTGTTGGCGACTGGGGCTAGGTAAACAGAGCCGGTACAGGTAGAATTACACGTTCCAAGGTTTAGGTACGTCCTGCGAGTCCGGAGCCCATTCACTTCAACGTCGTCATTCACTCCGAGCGCCCCCTGGCATTCCTCCCTCCTTAAGCGTAACGCACACAGTTACACGTGCACACAAGCGTACAAAAGCAACCTCCCCCCTCAGAAAAAAGTTTGTAGATGTAGTTTGTCAGTCACCGTGCAAAGTACGGCTTCAATCGCAAGACATGTACAATCTCTGGACGAGGTAGCCGACGGCCTGTGTGCTCTGATCCATCCGGGAGCACCTCGTAATTGACGTTACTGATGCGTCGCACGATTTTATACAGTCCGAAGTAGCGGCAAATTAGCTTGTCTGAAAGGCCGCGGCGTCGAACAGGAGTCCACACCCACACCTGGTCCCCGGTGGTGTAGGAAGCTTGTCTGTGGCTGAGGTTGTACCGGCGTGAATCCCTGTCCTGTTGCTGGGTGATGTGGACTCGTGCTAGTTGGCGTGCTTGCGCAGCATCTTAGGCAAACTGCTCGGCGTCAGAACAAAGTTCGGTATCTGTTTGGTAAGGGAGCATTGCGTCCAGCATCGTCCGAACCTCCCTGCCGTAAACGAGGCGAAACGGCGTGAAACGTGTAGTCTCTTGGACTGCCGTATTGTATGCGAACGTCACATATGGTACGATCGCATCCCAAGTCTTGTGCTGGGCGTCGACGCACATCGCCAGCATATCCGCGATGGTCTTATTAAGCCTTTCCGTCAGCCCATTGGTCTGCGGATGGTAAGCAGTAGCTTTTCGATGCGCCGTACCACTGAGATGAAAGACTTCGGCCATCATTTTTGAAGTAAAGACAGTCCCTCTATCAGTAATAATACAGGTAGGAGCACCGTGCCGTAGTATGATCTGGTGTACAAAGAAATGGGCAACTCCAGACGCTGTACCACTAGGTAACGCTTTGGTCTCAGCATAGCGAGTCAGATAGTCTGTGGCGATGATTATCCAACGGTTGCCACCAGAGGACCGAGGGAAAGGACCGAGAAGGTCCATGCCGACTTGATCAAATGGTGCCCGTGGTGGTATTATGGGCATGAGGAGGCCCGCAGTCTTTGATTGTGGAACCTTCCGATTCTGACATTGCCGACAGCTCTTGACATAGCGCTTAACAACATTGGCGAGGTTGGGCCAGTAGAATGTCTGTCGTATCCTAGCCAGTGTGCGAGTATAGCCCAAGTGGCCAGATGTTGGTTCATCGTGGCACGCGGAAAGGATTTCCTCTCTCAGAGCTGTGGGTACCATGAGGAGGTAGGTTCTTGACTCGGATCTAGAGTTCTGCTTATAAAGCACACCACCTCTCAGGCAAAAAGTTGAGAGGCTCCGAGAAAAGCACTTAGGTATGGTGGCTGGCTGACCTTCTAAATAATCAATCAGTGCTCGTAAATCTGGATCTGCACGCTGCTGATGTGACATATCTGAAGCATCAACAGCTCCGAGGAAACTGCCATCTTCATCCGTGTCTAGTGGAGCGAGCTCGACAGGCGCGCGGCAGAGCGTGTCAGCATCTTCATGCTTATGTCCGGACTTATAAACAATAGTGAGATCGAACTCCTGTAGGCGAAGGCTCCATCGCGCCAGGCGGCCGCATGGGTCACGCAGGTTGGCCAGCCAACACAAAGAATGGTGGTCAGTGACAACTTTAAATGGGCGACCATAAAGGTAGGGGCGAAACTTCGCAGCAGCCCAAATAATGGCGAGATATTCCTTTTCAGTAGTTGAATACTTCGTCTCGGCGCGGGATAAAGTACGGCTGGCATAGGCGATGACTCGTTCAACACCCTCTTGACGTTGCACGAGAACCGCCCCAAGGCCAATGTTACTGGCGTCGGTGTGTATTTCTGTCTCCCCCTGCTCATCGAAATGGGCTAGAACAGGCGGCGATTGGAGACGGAGACGCAGCTCGGCAAAAGCAGCTTCTTGTTCGTGAGTCCAAACAAAAGGGGTGTCTCCCCGGGTGAGCTGAGTCAGCGGTTCAGCGAGATCAGCGAAGTTATCGATAAAACGCCGGTAGTAACTGCACAAGCCGAGAAATCGGCGAACAGCTTTCTTGTCACGTGGAATCGGAAATTCCGCAACAGCAGCAATCTTGTCAGGGTCGGGCTTCACGCCGGCGGCGCTGACGACATGGCCGAGAAATTTAAGCTCTCGGTAGCCAAAGTGGCATTTCTGTGGCTTAAGTGTCAAGTTAGCGGATCGAAGGGCTTCGAGTACTGACCGCAGGCGCTGAAGATGTTGTGCAAATGATTCTGTGAAGACCACCACGTCATCTAGGTAGACTAGACAACACTGCCATTTAAGGCCGGCGAGGACAATGTCCATCATCCGCTGAAATGTGGCCGGCGCGGAACACAGGCCGAAAGGTAGAACTTTAAATTCGTAAAGGCCGTCGGGTGTGACGAAGGCCGTCTTCTCACGATCTCGCTCATCGACCTCAGTCTGCCAGTAGCCACTTTTGAGATCGATGGACGAAAAATACTTTGCACGCCGAAGGCGGTCGAGAGAGTCGTCAATCCGCGGCAAGGGGTAGACATCCTTCTTGGTTACGGCGTTCAGTTTGCAGTAATCGACGCCAAAAACGTAACGTGCCGTCTTTCTTTTTAACTAGAACGACCGGGGAGGACCACGGGCTATTGGAAGGCGGGATAACCTCATCTTCGAGCATTTCCTTAACTTGTGACCTAATAACTTCGCGCTCGTCGAAGAGACGCGGTAGGGGTGCTGGCGGATTGGGCGCACATTATCGAACGTCACAATCTGGTGCTTGGCGATGGGAGTTTGATTCACTTTTGATGAAGATGCAAAACACTCTTTGAATTCGAGTAACAATGAAAACAGCTGGTCGCGCTGGCTGACCGATAGCTCTGAGCTGACATCGAGATTGTCGAGGGATGTGAACGGCGGCACGGTTTCTGCGGACAAGCACTCGGAGACATCAGAGATGCGTTCGGCGAAAGCTACGGAAGTATCACGAAAAAGGTGCCGATACTCGTGCGAAAAATTTGTAACAAGTACCTTGGACTGACCACGGTGAAGATGTATCAAACTGCGGGCCACGCAGACTCCTTGTGTCAACAGTAACGATACGTTAGCTTCGGCTATTGCGTCACCATCGTTAAGGGCATTGCATTTGACATTAACGAAGGTGCTGGTTCGGGGTGGCAGAGTGACACTGTCCTCATAAACTCGAAGCACATTGAGTGGTCGCTTTGCACCGCTGAGGGCCACTGCTTTCTCAGTAGAAAACGAGACCTTAGAATTCTGGAGGTCAATAATTGCGCCATACTCATGAAGAAAATTTACGCCAAGAATCAGGTCACGCGAACAGCTTTTCAGAACAAGGCAGCTTACCACAAATGTTGATTCTTGAATTTGAATTCTGGCCGTGCACATGCCCAGAGGAATAATCAGATGACCACCCGCGGTACGAATGTTTGTGCCAGCCCACGGAGTCAAAACCTTCTTGAGAACTGCGGCAAACTGGCTGCTCAAAATAGAATAATCAGCGCCAGTATCCAACAGAGCTCGAACATAGCGACCATCCAGTACTACGGGTATGTCCAACGATATCTGCTCGCGAATGTCAGGCTTCTGAGTTTTTGAGTGCTCTGCGTCGGTGTACGCGGTTTGCTTCAACTGCAATTCGTCGTCGTTGCAGGTGCGTTGTTGCAGCGTCCGTTCCACCGGCAGTTCGTCGTCGTTGCGGGTGCGTTGTTGCGTCATGTGTCCCACCGGCAATTCGTCGTCGTTGCGGGTGCGTGGTTGCGTCGTTTGTTCCACCGGCAATTCGTCGTCGTTGCGGGTGCGTCGTTTCGTCGTCGGTTCCACCGGCAATTCGTCGTGGTTGCAGGTGCGTCGTGGTGGCGTCGAGGTGGCGTTAATATCGGTCCCCGGGACTTTTCCAATGTCGATGCGTAGTCTTTCCGTGTCCGCATCAATGGGGGGTCTCCCGCGCCGCGATGTCCAGCGAGCCTACCCCCGAAGGTCGCTGGTTTCAGTTCTCCCTCTGGGGACTGGGCGAGCGGCCCTGCGCTGCCCATGAGGAACTCGTAGCAGATGGCGACGGGCGAGACCTGGGTGACGGTGATCTAGATGGTCGCAGACGAGACGGAACGATCCGGTGCTGATCATTGACGAAATCTTCAACGGCTCGAGGCCGTTCGCCGTAGCGATGCCCCGGAGAATCAGCGGAAAACCCTTCGAGACCTAGTCGACGGTAGGGACAGCGCCGATAGACATGACCCGGTTCGCCGCAGTGAAAGCATAACGGCCGTCAGTCGGGGGTACGCCACTCGTCTGCTTTCCGTGTAGGCGGTCGAGAATCTGTGACGTACTGAATCACGGGGGCTGCTGTTTTCGGCCCAGCTACGTTCGGAGGAATCAGGGACGGCGACGAGGGCGGAGAGTATTGCAGCACCTGGGTATATGTAGGGCGGTGACACTCTGGTGGTGTAAGAGGAGGAGTAGGGCCAGGTTCACCGATTGGAAATGGAGGCCGGAGCGCTTGCTGCACCTCGTCGCGGACAACGCTGGCGATGGAGGAAGGAGCTGGTTGAGGTGTGCCATACATCAGTCGGAGTTCGTCGCGCACAACGGAACGTATGAGCTCCCGTAGCGCCGATGTGTCCATGCTATGCGATGGGAAGTCAGCAGAGACGGAGGCGGCGTGGATTGTGGGATCCCGTGCCGAAGCTCGCTGCTGAAGCACTTTCTCTATAGTGGATGTTTCCGCAAAGAATTATGCAACAGTTTTCGGCGGGCTGCGCACCAGGCCAGCGAAAAGCTGCTCTTTGACTCCACGCATGAGGTAGCGCAGCTTTTTATCCTCGGACATCGTAGGATCCGCACGCTTAAACAGGAACAGGCGCGTCATGTCTTCGATATACGCCGCGACGGTTTCATCAGGCATTTGGATCCGAGTGTGTAGAGCGCGTTCGGCCCGTTCGCGGCGATCTGAGCTTCCGTAAGTTGCCGCAAGATGACGTTTGAACTCACTCCAAGACGACAGCTGCTCTTCATGGTTCTCGAACCACGTCCGAGCGCCATCCTCGAGGCTGAAATATACATTTAGAAGCCGTGCGGCGTCATCCCAGAGGTTGAATGTAGCTACCCTTTCGTAGTGCTGCAACCAGTCGTCGACGTCTTCATAGGTGTCCCCGTGAAAGGTCTTTGGGACGCGGGGGTTTTGCAACGTCACGTAGGTGGGGGTCGCGCCAGGTATTGCGACGACGTCGTGGCTACTGGTAGTCATGCCCGAGGGGGAAAACTCAGGCGGTAGGCCTCGTTGCCTGCGGCTAGTGCGGTGAATGGGCGTTTCCTCGAATATATGACCAGCACTCCTGCTTAGCGTAGGGGTACGGGACATCAGATCTGACCTCCACCAGATTTGTCACGGTGTTGGCGACTGGGGCTAGGTAAACAGAGCCGGTACAGGTAGAATTACACGGTCCAAGGTTTAGGTACGTCCTGCGAGTCCGGAGCCGATTCACTTCAACGTCGTCATTCACTCCGAGCGCCCCCTGGCAATATATATATATATATATATATATATATATATATATATATATATATATATATATATATATATATATATATATATATATAAATATATATATATATATATATATACATATATATATATATATATATATATATATATACATATATATATATATATATATATATATATATATATATATATATATATATATATATATATATGTACTCTATGGATGTGTTTATTCAGTCGACGCAGATGGATCCAGCGGCTCGGGGTGAACTCGCAGAGGGGCGTCAGGCGTAGCGAATCACAAAGACAAAGACCAACTTCTTCGTTCTCGAACGTGCCAGCACGCGACGCATGTCAGTGGCTATAACAATGAAGATTACCACACTACAGTTTCCCCCGGGTAGAAAAGGAGCCATCCTGGCGACTCATGGAGACGAAAGGACAGATGGATCGTAGTAGGGCTTGATTTGGTTCACATGAACTGTTTCGCGTCCACGGCGACGCAAGTCCGCAGAGGGCGTAACGGGATCAACTACGTAGTTGACAGGACATGTTTTTTGAAGGACTCGGTATGGACCATGATATCGAGCAAGGAGCTTCTCTGAAAGATCGGTGGTTGTGGCCGGGACCCAGACTCACACCAGGCAATTGGCTGCATATAAAGGAGCCTCGCCGGTGTCCCGGTGGTGTTTTTGTTGCCACTGGTTTTCCTTTGTAAGTGAACGAGCGAGCTGACGGCCTTCTCCTGCCTACTGGACGGCGTCCGAGAATAGCGTCTATTCAGAAACATCAGGGCGGTAGGGAAGAAGCGTGCCCATTGTGCAGGTTGGCTCGCGCCCGTAAAAAATAATGAATGGAGATAATCCAGTTTTGGTCTGTGTCACAGTGCTGTACGCGTAGATTACAAAGGGAAGTACCTGGTCGCAGTTGGAATGAAAGTCGTTCACGTACGTACATGGCCAGCATGTCACTCAGAGAGCGGTTGAAGCGTTTTGTCAGGTCATTCGTCTGAGGGCGGTAAGAAGTAGTGGTGCGGTGAATGATGCGGCATTCTTTCAGGAGGGCCTGAAGAGCGCCGGGCAAGAAAACGCGTCCGCGGTCGTTGTAGTTCCTTGTGAGTTCCCTGGCGAAGAATTATGATCTTGAGAAGAAACAAAGCGACGTCTCATCCGGAAGGAGAGGGTAGCGGTGTTGTTTCAGTGTAGCGATTAAGATGGTCTACTGCCACGATAATCCACCGGTTCCCTGCGAAAGAAATAGGAAGAGGGCTATAGAGATCTATGCCAACGCGTTCAAACGGACGAGCTGGACAGGGTAACGGTTGAAACAAAACAGAGGACTTCTGAGGAGTTTTTCGGGGTTACTAAGATTCGCAAACGCGCACGAAGTTTCGTACAAAGCGGTACATTCCACGCCAGTAAAATCACAGGCGGAGGCGCGTGTGGGTTTTCAATACGGCACCGTGGGCATACTGTGGGTCACTATGGAACGCAGCGTAAATGTCGGCGCGGAGATGACGTGGGATGACTAGAAGCCATTTCCGTCCGTCAAGAAAATAATTACTGCGATATAGCAGACCGTCGCAAATAGAAGTGATGGGCTTGCAGGACGAGTGCTCTGGATGAATGACCGGAAGTAGGATTTTAAAGAGAGTCTAATATTGCACTGATCCACGGGTCATTCCGCTGCTCGATGGCCATGTCAACAGTATAAATAGACGAGAAATCGTATGCACAGATGTGGTCAGACGTGGAACCGCTAGGCAATGGCGAACGGGAAAGAGCGTCCGCGTTCGTATGCTTCAGGCCTGATCGATAAATTACATGAATGTCATACTCCTGGAGACTGAGAGCCCAGCGAGCAAGACGGTCGTAGGGGTCTTTCAGAGAGGCCAGCCAGCACAAAGCGTGGTGATCGGTCACGACATTAAACGGTCGGCCATAGTCATAGGGACAAAATATTCCGATGGCCGAAATAATAGCCAAACATTCTCTTTCTGTTACAGAGTAATTAGGCTCTGCTTATGTCAATATTCGGCTGGCGTATGCCACCACATACTCGCTGAAACCAGGCTTACGTTGGGTGAGGACGGCACCGAGCCCAAAACCGCTGGCTTCAATGTGAATCTCAGTAGGCGCAGTCGGATCAAAGTGGCGGAGAACGGGAGGCGAAACCAATAGGCGACGTAAAGTGTCAAAGGCTTTATCGCAGGCTGGAGTCCAGCCTGGAAGGTCGGAGCTGCAGGCAAGCAGCTGGGTCAGAGGAGAGATGATATAGGCGAAGTTCATGATGAAACGTCGAAAGTAGGAGCAGAGGCCGATAAAGCTCCGCAGCTACTTGAGGGAGGCTGGCTTCGGAAACTCTACAACTGCGCGACGTTTGGTGGGGTCGGGAAGAATGCCGTCCTTAGAAACTACGTGGCCTAATATTGCGAGTTTTTGGGCGGCAAAGTGGCACTTCAGATCCAACTCAAGCCCACCGTCGGCGAGACACGTGAGAACAGTGTTAAGGCGGAGAAGGTGAGAAGAAAAGTCGGTAGAAAAAGCTACGATATCATCCAGATAACAAAGACAAATCTGCCACTTGAGTCCACCGAAGAAAAGTGTCCATCAGGCGGTCGAACGTAGCTGGAGCATTGCAAAGGCCAAAGGTCATAACGTTGAACTCGTGTAAGCCATCCGGTGTTATAAAGGCAGTTTTTGAACGGTCATCCTCAGCCATCGGCACTTGCCAGTAGCCAGAGCGCTAATCGAAAGAGGAGGAATACTCGGCTCCCAGTAAAGAGTCCAAGGCCTCGTTTATTCGTGGCAGAGGATAGACGTATTTGCACGTGGCCTACGGTAATCGACGCAGAACCGAATGGGACAATCCTTCTTAGTTGTCAAAACAACTGGAGAAGCCCATAGACTGTTAGATGGCTGTGTGATGCCCCGGGGAAGCATATTGTCCACGTTATCAGCAATGCCTTGGCGCTCAGGGGCCGACACGCGATAAGGACGCTGGCGCAAAGGTGCGTTTGTACCAGTGTAGATTGTGTGCGTAACCACAGACGTACAACCCAGAGAAATGTGAGGAAGGTCGAAGGAAGAAGTGAGGCTCTGTAGGAGGCCAGCGAGTTGATCGCGTTGCGCGCGTGGAAGATCTGCGTCAATAGCTTGTTGAAGAACATCGGGTGATGTCGAAGAGATCGCTATATCGCAAGAGCTGATAACATTAACTTCTGATGAAGTAGGCGTGTGTTTATTCAGTCGGCGCAGATGGATCCGGCTGCTTGGGGTGAACTCGCAGGGGGGCGTCAAGCATAGCGAATCGCAAAGACAAAGACCAACTTCTGCGTTCTCAAGCGTGCCAGCACGCGACGCATGTCATTGGCTATAACGATGAAGATTACAACACTACAATATATATTTATATATATATATATATATATATATATATATATATATATATATATATATATATATATATACGATAAGGAAATTTTCGCGACCCGTGTTTCGACTCGTCCAAGAAGTAGACGCGCAGGATGCTATATTACATTTAGGCAATGTCTGTGTAGTCAAGGACGCATTATCTTGAAGTCACTGTGGCCGCTGCATGACGGCGCCAGCCAAATGTTTTACCGTTGCGTTTTTACCAAATCCTTGAAAGATCACTCTCAAAAAGCGAAGTGGCGATGGCATTTCCGCCCAAGGAACCTAGTACACGTAACGTTCTAAAAGCAGTAAGCAGAGAAAGCAAACATTACTGCTACATACACTGACGAGAATAATATTCAGGCAATGAATCAATATGTCAGTATTAATGTTGTTGTGTGCAAGAACAGCGATATGCCCTTGCTACTGCTGCACAAGTAAGCTACACAAGTGGTACTTCATAGCAAGCTTTGCAGGCAAAGACGGGAGTAAATTACACATTAAATGCAATTTACACAAAATTAGTCATGTATAGAGTAAAATCAATGGGGTAGATCTATTGAAAAATATAACACAAAAAGCCTCCACGAGAACAAAGAGCACAATACACTTTAGTATACTTAGCGTTATTTGATTTCGGGTTTCATATTTTTTTCGAATTCTGGGGGGGGGGGGGGGGGGAGGGGAATCGGGAGGTATTTTTCGACTTGATAATAGGGTATATAGGGTTTTCATGCAGATACTCATAAATTCATGTTTTATCGGGTTTCATTTAAAACTAATAATTTATTCGATTTCTCCTAGCCGGTGGGCAACGATTACGGTTATATTTTCGATTGCTTTAAATCAAGTATCATATTTCGGCATTTCTATCTTAATTATTACTCTCAGTGATGTGCAACCCTCAGTTTTTGGGCAAGAAACAATTTATTCACGTCAGGTGGTCATCGACGTTTTATACGCCGTTATAGACACACATAATCATATGCATGCGCAACATTTCAGTTGCCATCCGAGACTTGTCTGGTCTGTGGAGGTATCTTAGCTAAGACAACGTTCGCTCAACGTCAAAGCTGTCCGTAGCTGGACATAGCAATATCAACGCTGCATCTGCTAGCCTGGAGCAGCGCACAGATGCGTTACTCCTATCAGTTCACAACTTTCATTTGTGGGACTAGCTTCCAGCAAGTGCTGGTTAAACTACCCACAAAGCGAGCCTGCATCGCACGTTACGGAAATAAACAGAGGTTGGTAGTGATCAGACGACTGACTTAACAGCCGCTTCTGGAATGGATCGAGTAAGGCACCCAGTTTCCACATATCAACTGGTTTTCATTGTGGGAAACGTTCGGTTTCCGAGTGCAGCACCTTTTGTAGCGATTTTCGAGCAAACGTCTTCACAACAACTTTTTACTAATGTGGCACTGCTCTTATGTAGCAAAGAAAAGATACCCTTTGCTCCATTGCATTTAACGATCACCGTGGAAACCTCGTTGACAGTCTCCTGTATCTTGACGTATATGAGGTGATCGAAGCTTGGCATCAGAAGTTTTTCGCTTTCATCTTAATATCTAAATGTGGCTCGACTGCATATTTAAATAAGACTGGGTTTGCATAAAGAACCTCGTTATCAGAAAGTATCGCTCGAATAGCTTCTGCTTTGGTCCTTTTATACGAACTTTCAAGAAGTTCTGTCGGCTCAGTTGTTCCAAAAACAGGGTAAAATCTGCTTTCACCCGAAAACAAGCAACAATTATTATAATAAATAAATCCCATCATTGAATGCATCAGACACGAATACAAAATTAAACCCGAGGAAAAGCGCAAGTGCCAGCCCTCTAGGGAACTACCGTTTTCACTTAATAAAGTATTGATTTAATTTTATTTCGTTTCAAGTAAACGAAAAGGATTGAAAGTGCAAGAAATCTGCATTAAGAAGGACTGTTCAGAAAACGACGCTATGAATGCCCTACAGAAACTTTAGAGAGCGAATTTGCGAAGATATCAGCGTGAGGAAAAAATTATTAAGAGCTTCTGCGTCACCTCCAGAGGGGAGTGGGGATGCAGAAGCGGAGGAACTTGGAACAGTCTTGATTCTCCAATGCTGTTCCACCGAATTCGCAGTATATGATGTATTGAAGGGTCTCAGAGCATGTAATGTAGCCTTGAAGGAGCTTGTACGAGAAACTGATATCGGCCCTGACCCGAAGACAGCACACATAAAGATGATGCGGGAAGTTACTTCGAGAAGAGCAAGAGCTGGAAGTTGTGCTAGAGAAACGATGTTGAAATATGCGCAAAAGTATTTGCTGCATTCTGTCGACTTTATCACAGCTTGACTCTAAAGTACTCTTCCAAACAACAGACGAATGCTCCAAAAGCAACAATCATAAGGGCAAGTACCGCTTTAGGAAAGAAAGATGGGCACAGAACTCTCTCGAAAAACTGCATAGGAATCCAAGCGTGCGACAGTTCGCAGAGTAACACATTTAGTACTAGAGAAGTTCAGGCTACAGCGGAAAACCACACCGAGGTCATTAATTTCACTAACCTCACATACAATAGAATTAACATAGTAAGAGTGCAGAAGGCTCAAGACGAACTTTCACGAAGCTTATAAGAAGTAATCGGGGGAAACAACTGACAACTCTTATGCGTGACGAGCTATCGATTTTTATTTTTTCAGCGTCATTCAGTTACGCGGCATCACGCCGCTGGCTGCCGCAAGATGGCGCGAGACGTTTTCGGAGGCGCGTGAGCCAGATTCTTGGGGTCGGTAGCAAAGCTTCATATAGATCAGCACATTTGGGACTGTTGACATTGCTCTTGCCACTTTGATTCGCCCCAGTCGTGTGTAAGTGGCAGATCAAAGTTTTCCTGAACAAGACGCCATGCCCAGGCTGGACGAGGCTACAAGGCAAATAATTATAAATCGTGCTTACGCTGGGCTAAGCCGACGCGCAATAGCACGAGAAATGGGATGCTGCAAAGCTGCCGTTGATCGTATACTGTGCCGGCGTACAGAGATGAACGCCGTATCGGCGACACTCCAAGGTCTGGCAGACAACCAGCAGCATCGCTTTATGACGACCGTTTAATAATTGCGGCAATGAACTGCGATTCATCGCTTTCACTCTCCAAGATTCGTCAGAAACTGAGCTTCGGGTTTGGAGGGACACCATCCGAAGAAGGCTAAATGCGGCCGACCACAAATGCCGAGTCGCTTGCCAGAGGCCGCTCTCCAATGAAAGAGAAAAGTGCGTACGTCTGGACTTCGCGCGAGGGCACGTGCAATGGGTCAATACAGGGA
This sequence comes from Amblyomma maculatum, assembly GCF_055883805.1. Lineage (NCBI taxonomy): Eukaryota > Metazoa > Arthropoda > Arachnida > Ixodida > Ixodidae > Amblyomma > Amblyomma maculatum. The sequence goes on from NC_139353.1 coordinate 119,757,692, forward strand.
ATTATCAGCGATGAGTCTACATTTGTGACCCGCTGGTATCAGGAACAACGCGTGTGGAGGCTCGTTGGCTCAAGGTAAGAATTAAACTAAGTTGTGAGCAATCGATGTTGGTCTGAAGCAATAGGTTACCGTGAAATGAGGAATCGCTGACGCTGGCGTTCTCTCATACGTATTAGCATTGGATGAGCAACAGCTACATCTTATGTTATGCGAGCTGTTCCGATATCAGTACTATTTGCTCTTCATTTTTGTTGCTCAGATGAAATGCATTTTCAAGCGTTCCAGAAAACAAGACCTAGGAAACGACAAGGACGCCCTTGTCATCTCGTATCCATCATGCCTTTTAGCGCTGCGCTCTTTTCGGCGCTGCTGTCGCAGCTAATGTTTGTTTTATTCACGGCTATTGCATACTTAGAGTGTACAAGGCGTGCGAAACAGGCTCGTTGACACTATGTTGCAACTTGGTTTAGTAATGTGATTGTGAAAACAGAGGGCATATTTTATGAGTTGTAGGATATGTTTTGTCCTGCATTTGTGGCAAAGCAACATCTTCCGTTTCATTTTTCCCGTAAATTTACAAATTACACGCACCATTATACCATATATAAAAGTTTTAAATGACTGGTACGAAATCATCTTGCTCCACTTGCAAAGCGAAAGCATGTTTAGATCTCTGTGTCTGGCTGTCGGCTTGTAATGAATTTATCTCAGGTTAGAATATTAGAGATAAATTTTAATCTCTAATTTGCAAGGAGTGCAAAATTGTGAAAGTGCTCCCATGTAGAACAGACTTTTTGAATAATCAGAAAACAGCCATGAACATTGCACTCGTATCCATTAATGTCATGTCACAAATGTTTTTTTTTTTAATGCCGAAACGGCTCATGGCAAATACGTTTCACATACGATGCACACTACATCCAGCAGGTTGCTGCGAGGGGTCGCTGTGTGGTCAGTGTTTTGGGCACATTAAGCTATCAGGGACTTGAGCCTCTTCATCGAAATGATGGAAAGCTCTCTGCAGACAAATATCAAGACATAATTGAGCAAATGCTCATACCCTACGCTTTGTATGGCCCCTTCACCGATGGCTGCTTCCTGTTTCAACAGGACAAAAGCCCTATTCACACTGCCAGGTATGTAAACGGCTGCTTCAGGTCAGCAATAATTTTGTAAAATTGACCACCACCATCCTTCATAAAACCCAAAAGCATTGACGCGTATGTGGGGAGAAAAGTTATTAACACTTTAACAAAGAAATGTGAATACTAGAGACCGGATTTCAAAGAAAATACCTGTGCTTTCTCCCAGTCGTAGCCACACCGTTTGTAAGTATATGCACGGATTGGGTGCTGACAACACGCTTAATGCTGCTTTTATAGTGCCTATAAAGGCCTTTGGGGGATTTGCGGCTGAGGTATGCCTATTTCGGATGTTGGCGCCTAACAACGTCCTATTTTGAATAAGGGGAGCGTGAATCTAGTGCGGTTTCGCTGTCGAATACATTTCAGTTTTCAATAGCCACTAGCGGCAATGTTAATAGATAACCTCGTTCACTGGACGCGGCGAAAACTGCACCAACTACATCTTTGTCAACAGTGCCAACCACGTCATTCGAAAATACCGCAACAACGATTTTCCTCTTTAGTGCTATTTGATTGGGAAAGCTTATAGAACAGGGCGGTAAAATGGCGTCGAAAAGCAAAAATTAGAGGGCAGGCCCTGACATCGCATTTTGCGAATTTCCTGACCCCATCATCTCCGCCCGGCCTCCACACCCTGGTAGGTCCTACCACACCCTGGTAGGTATGGTAGGTCCTCTACATTCTGCCTGGAAGCATCATTCCTCTATGCACCTATTCTCTTTGGCACACCCTCCTATGAACAGTTCACTTCATGCATTGCCCACTGCCGTGAACTTGCTAGAAACAACACAGAAGCCACCCAGACTGCGCGGAGAAGCAGCTGTGACTCTTCTCACCGTTAGGTGTCATTCAATCCCGGTCACGATGTCTTGCTCTAGAAGCCTACACGCACCCCAGGCTTGTCTGCCAAACGTTTAAGCAACTTATCAGCTCGTACACGGTGCTTTAAAAATCTTCACCAGTAAACTATCGCGAAGCCCCCGTGTTTCTTTTCAGCGAGTGTAATTACTCATCATCACCCTTCCTTTCATGTGAACTTCATTCTCAATTGTAAATTATTATCATCAAGATTCTGTGTTCCTTCCTCGACGGCACTGTTGGATGTGCCATTAATGTTCGGTCACCCAGCTCCTAGTACGTACCGTCACATCTCTGTTATAAAATGTTCAGAATTTAAATTGGAACATTCAGCAAGTCTTCTCTCCAGGTATGTTTAAAAACATTAGGACACTAAAACATCAGCCTAATAGATAAGAAGTGCGTTCAATCCAATATTGTAATTCCGCGATTAGTTTTATACTGGGTAGCTTTAATAATAAGTCCAAATGTAGAAAAAGGAATTTAACTGGGTTTTTATTCCTTTAACCGTAAAGCTATTGCCGCGAAACCTTCAAAACTGTATTTGTTGTTTTTAACAGCCGCCGGCATGCGGGCTTATCACTGTGATCCTGGCACGCGTATAAGTTCTGTATCCCGTGTTTGTTCATGCTCTTTTTCACGATACGAAGCGTTATCATTTTCTTTGTCGCGAAGGATGCGCCGAGATCTGTCTCGAAGATTCCAATCACTTGCGTATGTTTCTACAATGTTCCAGGTCGTGCTAGTAGCAGTTTGCGACGTTATCTAGATTGTCCTGAGCAGTCTTTAAATTGAGCGTTGACGAGTGTGACGAGAATTCTTCGTTCAACGAGCACGTTGGTTGCTATCGCCGCCGCCGAGTTGCTTAGTTCTTTTGCGGGCGCAAGTCAGCCCAATAAATAGTTAATTTCAGTACCATCAAGCTTGGCTCTTCTTTTGGAGTCTACGGCCTTGACACCACTACGTGACATCTGGTGGAGGTGCTGCCCTTGATCCTTGAAGCGAAGACCTCAGCTTTATTCCTGTCGCCATAGAAGACCAGCCTGCAGGTCACTCCAAGACCGGCAACCCGAACACAGTCTGCTGCCTAGCCCGTTCGACTTCGGAAGGCATCAACTTTGGAAATGGCCCAGTCAGCAGCAGCCCCCATCTTCAAAAGATTGCCCAGTGAAGATGCGGAAGACTGGATGGACGTTTTCGTTCATGTGGCAGAATAAATGGCTGGAACGACGCCGCGAAACTCGGGCAAGTCCACTTTGTTCTTTAAGGACATGCCTGAGTGTGGTTCGAAAATCATGAGGTAGCTATGAAGGATTGGGAGATTTTCACGGAAGCGTTTTTGACTGCCATTTCAAGCGTCGTCTGAAAGGAAAGAGCCCAGGCCTTCCTTCATTCAAGACTTCAACATCCAAATGAGCCCGTCCTGGTATACGTAGAGGAGATGAAGCGGCTGTTTCGCTGCGCCGACCCTAACATGACCGAGGTGAGAAAGTGAATTTGATAATGCAAGGCGTTAAAGAATCGCTTTTTGCAGGACTTGTCCGGAACCCGTCGAAAACTGTGGACGAATTCGAAAGAGAAGCATCGACCGTCGAGAAGACGCAGGATGCGCTACTACGAGTGCCGACATCAGCCGGACTACTGAAGCCACTACCTCAGCGCATCTGCAAGCGCAGAGAACCGTCGGGACATCATCCGGGAGATTATGCGAGAGGAACTCCGCCGACTGCTGCCATCATCGCAACAATCCCCGGGTGGCGACGCTAGCGGACGTCGTCCGTGAAGACGTGCAGCAGGCGTTGGCGTTCCTCAAGCGACGGCTGCGACTGCTCCAGCACAAGAGGCAACAGCGGTGAACTACGCTGCTGCATTTCGTCACCCTGCGCCCCGACGTGATGAATTTCCAATCCCACGCCGCTACCGTCCTGTTCCTGAAAGCTGCCCCTTAGCCCCCGCCCGCCAAGCCTACCAATGACCCGCAAGCCCCAGCAAATGCGACACCTGGAGGACAGCGAACAACCGGCCATTATGCTTCCACTGTGGTGAGGCCGGGCACATTCTGTGCCACTGCCCGTACCGACGAATCGGTCTCCGCGGATTTGCAGTCGACGCTCCACGCCCACGCCCAGGTGAACGACCGCAAGCAATCGACAACTATCTGCGTAGCGGTGAGATTGCGCCACCAAGCCGTCGCTTTAGGTCCCCATCGCCATACAGGGCCCGCTTTGCGTCGCCAGGCAGTAACTACGATGAGATTGGGCGCGGATGGTCCCCAAGACCGCGCAGGGGAAACTAAATAGAGCAACCTTTGGAGGTGAGATTGCTTCACCGCGAAAACACGAAGATCCTCCATTTCCGACGATGAGTGATGACGACGAAACCATTAAATCGCCGATCCACAAGATGACAACGTCAACGAGATCGCGACCCGACGTTAAGTTGACATCATCGCCCAGCGACGATATGACGGTGTGCCCAGTCCGCGACTGCAGTAAAAGACGAAGGAGAGATCGAACACCGAATCCAACTTGCAATACTAGGACGCGAACAAGCGACCTTGAGGTTGCTGTCGACGGACGCATGGTTACTGCCATAGTGGACACCGATGCTGACTACTCTGTCATCACTGGAGCTTTCACCGCCCACCATCACGTCGCTCTTAGCGTCCTCGACGGAGAATTGACCGTACCGCCCCGATCAAGCGTAATCGTCCCTGTGGTTACAACAGAAGTCGAAATCACGGAAGGGGTTGTCGAAGGAAACACTCAGTTGTTACTGGATAGAGAACTTGGCATCGCAAGAGGCATCGTCCGTTTCCGTCATGGACAAGCTGATGTGCTAGTCACGAACTTCGCCGGCGAATACCAGCGCCTGAACAAGGGCATGATGATTGCTTTCCTTGACGAGCTAGCGGACACCCCAGAGGTGTTCGCGCTCCCCAGCCACATTGAAGACGATGCACCCAGCCGAGCCAAACAACCCAATCTCGACATTAATCGAGAGCTCCCCCGAAACAGACAACACCGGATTCGCACTCTTCTTGAAACCTACAGCGAGTGCTTTTCGTCAGCGTCGGTTGTGCGGCAAACACCGTTGCCAAAGCATCGCATCATCACGGATGAAAACACTCGACCGCTACGTCAAAGACCCCTACCGTATATCACCACGAGAACGCCAGGCCATACGCAGTCAAGTTGAGGAAATGCTGCGTTATGACGTGATCCAGCCGTCCAACAGCCTCTGGTCGGCATCAGTCATTTTGGTGAAGAAGAAAGACGGCACACTTCGCTTCTGCGTCGATTACCGCCGCTTGAATAGCATAACTAAGAAGGATGTCTACCCACTTCTCAGCATCTACGACCCACTGTACCGTGTCTGCATTGCAAGGTACTTCTCATTGATGGACATGAAGAGCGAATATTGGCAAATTGAGGTCGACAACAGAGATTGCGATAAGATCGCCTTCATCACACCGGACGGCATTTTCGAGTTCAAGGTGATGCTATTTGTCCTCGGCTCCACACCAGCGCCGTTTCAACGAGTAATGGGCACTGTGCTGGCGGGCTTGAAGTGGCAGATTTGCCGGGTATACTTGGATCATGTCGTTGTCTTCTCGTCAAACTTCGAACACCACCTGAAACGGCTGCAGACAGTGTTGGAAGCCATGACATCATCGGGACTAACTTCCAAACCAGAGAAGTGCCACTTCGCCTACGAGAAACTGCGGTTCCTAGGTCACATCGTTAGCAAGGATGGTGTTCGGCCAGACCCAAAGAAAACAGCTGCAATCGCACAATTTCCACCGCTTGCTGACAACAAGCGCAGGTTCCTTGCGCTATGCGCTTATTATCGACGATTTGTCAGGGACTTTTCGTGCATCGCCGAACCATTGACACAGCTCACAAAGGCTGACGTACCTTTTGACTGTTAAGCACCGCAAGGAGAAGCCTTCGACGAACTTAAGCGCCGTCTGCAGTGCCCTCCGGAACTTGGCCACTTTGATGAAAACGCCGAGACCAAAACTCATACTGATGCGAGCAGTGTGGGCCTAGGAGCCGTTCTCGTCCAGAAGAGTGCGGGAAAGGAAAACGCGATCTCCTATGCTAGCAGGTCCCTCACAAACGCCGAAGTCAATTACTCAAAGACCGAGAAGGAGTGCCTCGCGATCATCTGGGCCACTTCTAAGTTTCTTCCATGCCTGTACGGTCGACCATTCAAGGTGGTTAGCGACCAGCACGCGCTCTGCTGGCTGCCTAATTTTAAAGACCTCTCCAGCCACCTTACCCGATGAAGCCTACGCCTTCAAGAATTCGACAACAAGTCGTCTACACGTCAGGCCGCAGGCACTCCAATGCAGACTGCGTGTCACAAGCGCCCGTTTATACGGCGGCGGAAGAAGACGACGAAGGCCCTTTTTGGGACCGGTAAGCGCTAGCAGTTTCACAGAACAGCGATCTGATCCTGGGCTGAAAGCGCTAGCCGATTACTTAGAAGGAAACACCGCTTGCCCTCCTGCTGTGTTCAGGTGACATTTATCATCGTTCGCGTTAAGCAATGGCCTCCTCGTTAAGAACTTCGTATCGAACAGGATCGCGCAGCTTCTTGTGCCTAAAACCCTCCGGCATGAAATTCTGCAAGCGTTGCACGATGAGCCCACAACAGGCCATCTTGACTTTGCCGCACGTAGCGGCGAATCGAGGAGAAGTACTACTGGCCGCGACTGCCTGCCGAAGTTGCCCACTACGTGAAGGCATTTCGTGAGAGCCAACGACGCCAGACGCCGCCGATAACACCAGCAGGATTACTACACCCGAATCCGCCCCCCCACCTGCCCTTTCAACAAATTGGGATCGATCTCCCCGACCCCTTTCCAGCTTCGTCTATGAGTAACAAGTGGATCATTATGGGCACTGACTACCTTACCCGTTACGTCGAAGCCAAAGCACTGTCCAATGGTACCACGGCAGTAGTTGCCAAATTTTCTGTCGAGCAAATTCTCTTAAGACACGGCACCCCAGAAGTGCTCATCACAGAGAGGGGAAAGGCGTTCATGGCAGAGTTGACGCAAGCCATCCTGGAATACTGTCATACAAGCCATCGACGAACCACTGCATACCATCCCCGCACCAATAGCCTTACGGAGCGCCTGAACAAAACGATCGCGGACATGATCGCCATGTACGTCGACGCTGAACACAAGACCTGGGACGCCATCTTGCCGTACTTGATCTTCGTGTATAACACGGCATTCCAAGAGACGACCAGAGCGACCCTGTTCAAGCTTGTGTACGGCAGGGAGCCCATGACGACGCTCGACGCTATTGCTGCCGAACGTAACCAACGAGAACAACTTTGACGTTAACGCCTACCTGCGGCGTGCAGAGGAAGCCCTACCACTCGCACAGCTGCGTATTAAAGACCAACAGCGCTCCGACACCCGACGATACAATTTACGATGACGCCACCGAGAGTACAATCCAGAAGAGCAAGTGTGGGTTTGGACTACAATTCGCCGCCGTGGACTAAGTGAAAAGCTGCTGCGTCGATACTTTGGGCCATACAAAATCCTTCGCCGTGTCGGACAACTGTACTATGAAGTCCTTCTCGACGGTACGACAGCATCACAAAGGTGACGCGCGCGCCCAGAAATCGTACATGTTGTTCGTCTGAAGCCTTATTACGCGCGTTAAAGAATTCGTTGTGTTTAAACTCTGTAATGTTTCTATTTTAGTTGCTTTGTTTATTTTTGAGCATCGAGGCGATGTTTTTTTAAGGGGGGAGTAATGACGCGAAACCTTCAAAACTGTATTTATTGTTTTTAAGAGCCGCCAGCATGCGGGCTTATCAGTGTGATTCTGGCACGCGTATCATTTCTGTATCCGTATCCCGTGTTTGTTCATGCTCGTTGTCACGATATGACGCGTTATCATTTTCTTTATTGCGAAGGGTGCGCCGAGATCTGTCTCGAAGATTCCGATCACTTATGTATGTTTCTACAATGTTCCAGATTGTGCTAGTAGCATTTTGCTACGTTATCTAGATTGTTCTGAGCAGCCTTTAAATTGAGCATTGGCAAGTGTGACGAGCATTCTTTGTTCGATGATCGACGAGCACGTTTGTTGCTAACACCGCCGCCGAGTTGCTTAGTGCTTTTGAGGGCGCAAGTCAGCCCAATAAAGAGTTAAATTCAATACCGTAAAGCCTGTGTCTGCTTTTGGTGTCTACGGCCTTGTCACCACTGCGTGACACTATATTGAGGGCTACTGAGGATAACGGATAATAGCGAGAAGGTTTATTTGCTTCGGTAAATAACCAATTATGTAAATTTCGTTGTTTACTATTACTTTAGGGCATCTGTTGTATTTGCAGAATTGGAGCTCCTTATCAAAAAATATCCCCAAAATGTTTTAGGTGTAGTACCGCATTTCACAAAGGCTGCTGATTTTACCTCGATAGGCGGATTTACGTCGTACTATAGCGCATTCGAGCGATTATGGTGTTGATCGCTGGGCCTCGGCGATTATGGCCGAATTGAGAGCGAAATGAAGGCGCTCATTAGTTACTGGCGCACCGGCTACTAGCGAGGTCACGGACAAAGCGAAACTGATATTTAACTATCGCACACTCCTCTGGCTCTCGGTGATGCCTGCAGACTGTCAAAATATCTGGGAGGAGTGATCTACGTCACAGCCATTGTTTTCACATTTACCTCCTCGCAACGATGGATCAACCACCATGCGAAATCCTGAGAGAAACAACGGTCACTTAGCCCCCAGACAGATCAGTTTTGCTAAAGGAAGCAATGGCGTGAAGGAAAATACAAATTCCTACTTTCTCCAATAAGTTCTAGGTATATAAAATCAGCCCAAGGTAGAAAACAAGGTATGTAAATACTGTAGAGAAAAGGTACTTTAGTAAACATAAATACAGAATGCAGCAGCCCCACAGGGGGTGCAGAGTTCAATAATGAAACATCCTGGGACGATTTGCTGCAAAGAGAGGGTCCCGCTACACAGAAACCGACCAACGCCATTGTCCTCTGCTCGGTAGCCCAACCCCAAGGCCCTCGGCTAGGCTAAGACCACGGTGGAGCAAGCTACCTCCCTTTGGATAAATAAAGACGATTGAGTGGCTGACTGACTGTGTGAAGATAGGTATCAGGATGACTTTTCTGGGTCTTATAACACGAGCCACTATCGCTAATTGTCCAAATACAGCTTACCCCCGAAAGGTAAAATTTAAAAACGTTGATTAACCAACATAGTTAGCGCAATAATATATGCAGTGTGCCTCTTACTTGGTGTCCGCCGCAGCCGTCCCTATAGCTCCAGGCCAAAAATAAATCTAGAGCCAGATGCCTTTTTTAGATATCGAAGCCCTGAAGATGCCACAGTTTTTCCTGTAACTTTGTCTTTTGGGAAAGCTAGCCGCAGCATCCTGTGTTCTAAGGACAGACCTGCCCTTATCTAAGGTGCAGATGTCATAGTTGGAGCCGCTATCGCAAACTTGCCTCCAGTACGACCAGAATATGGGTGTTTAATGGGACGAGAAATGGTAAGATAGCACTCCGAACCCTCAAGTATTGTAGTGTGGCATTGTTGATATGAGATGACGTGCGCATACTCTGCGGGATCATTGTCCTTAATCTGTGTTCAGCGACGGCGATACGACAGCTTTTCGACTGAACTAAATGCCTACTTTTAGCATCAAAGTGGACAGCAAAGTCACGGCAACACCATCAATATTATCATGCAGTAGACTGCCATTAAAACTGCTCTCTTGACAAGTCAACGAATAGGGCATTGAAGATTTTTAAGAGCCTATGAAAAAGCAAGCGCGAAAATGGGGAGAAAAAAAAAGCAAACGGCGTGAATCGGAATAATAACTGGGTACGAAAACTCACTGACCTCGTCCACCGCAAGCGAGAAGCCACATGACAAAGATGCCAAGAATGCCCTGGAAGTATTTTATTTTGATGTTCAACATGACAGTCGACCACCTAAAGGAAAAAGTAGAAGAATTTAGTGTTGCATGTAGGTAACTCTGTGGCCAATCCCCCTCGCGGGTATTGAGGACACCACAGCATGAATCGGGTAATTCTGTAGAGACCTACTGCGTAAAGAGCCAATCTAAGAATCCTCAGAAGTGTGTACGTTGACTTTAGTTTACACTCAGGCGAACATTAAACCAAGCTTTCAGACCACCTCTATGAAGGTGGAAGCTGCGATTGAACTACTTCTACCATTCTTGCCATTGTTTAGGTCAATAGATGTTATTTAGTTTTGTCTTCCTGTTCATAAGCTGCTACTCGTATATTTATTCCTTGCCAGCATGAAGTCTGGCAAAGCTGGCGCTATCTCCGCTTTTCGAAACTACGAAAAGGTGTAAATAAATGTTACAACACTCGATCAACTCCATAAACAATAAAATAGTAGATTATAAGGCCATGCAGACAGGAGCCCACCCTATAATGAAGGTTACTTGATCCAAATATAAATCACCCGTTTAAACACGACCAAGAGCCAGAATGTATTCCGTGCTTTTCTTCAAATATTGTAAAATCGCCATTTGCGTGGACGTTCAACCTAGTTGAGAAGTCTCCATGTCATCGCAGACTAGAAATAAATCATATAACTATATCTTGAATTTAAATTCTTCGGCTGGCACTTCAGACAAATAAGGCAATTGATGAGTGTTAGCCTTTCTCATCAGCAGAACTACCAAGAAAGCCTCTGTAACCTTCGGTACATTGAAATAAGAGGACTGAGAGCAAGAAGAAATTAGGTGCTACAAGCGATTATTTACCAAACTGCTGCATTTATGATCGAAAATCGCAACATCGATGACATCTTGTAGGAATTTACAGATCAATAACATGAGCATCATGGCTGCATTGCCGATAGCATGATTGTTTAGTATACTGCGTGATCTTGTGTATGTTTCTAAGTGAATGACTTGTGTTTTATGTGTTTTCAGTGTGTAATTCACTGATTGTTACAAATTGCACGACTTATAATTGTGTACATACTCTAACTCTACTATGGAATTTCCTTGAATGCTTTAGCTTTCTCTTCGATTGCGTTTTAGCAATTTTGAAGTGTCGCGGTTTGTATTTTTTTTAAAGTTCTTCAAGTCATGAATCGCTGTTCCTTCACTATGCTATTAGAAAGTTGTTCATAAATTTCTTTTTCTTTTTAGCATGCCAAATGTGTCCAGGTGGATGCTGATTTTATCATATTATTTTGTTTGTTTTTTTGGCGGCGTAATACCAAGATTATCGCAGGAAGGAAAGCTTTTGTCAGATGTGTATTTGTTTGCTGTCTTTCTCCAAGTGCATATAAGTGCAAAAAACAGTTAAAAACAGGCAAAAATGGCCTGTATTTAGTTTGGCATCAATATGAGACATACAAACTTGCCGCGACGGTGGTTAGGTACTTAGAACTTAAGGCCCCCATATTGAACGACCCGACATTGGTGTCTAACTGTTCATCCCCAGTGACATGCGGGACGCCTTCCAAACTGAGGTGTTAATCTTCCGGCGCCCTATCATTAATGCTTTTGCGACTGGCCATACGGTTTTCTTGACAGGAAATACTGTAGTGGTTTGCCATTACCTTCTCCAGTGAATCACATTTTGTCAGAACTCTCTGCCGTGACCTGTCTATCTTGGGTGGCGCTACACAGCAGAGCTCACGACTTCAGAAAGTTTCGCAAGCCCCTCCGCCACGACAAGGCAGTGATCCATGAAGCCGTTCACTGAAAAAATTGAAAATACCGACACGAAAAAGAATACGAAGAAAAGAAATAAAAATGCGATCCTCTGGCTCAGTCCACTTTCATATGCAAAAAAAATGCAAGTGCACCCCACATTACAAACGCACGAGTATTTGTTTCGCCGCAGCGATAAAGTGACACGTAAAACCATGGAGGCCTTCCGCATTCATAATCAAGGCACGAGCTTTTCAGTAATCTTTCCGTTGCCCTATCAGGAAAAGAAATGGCATACTTTCCCCCCACATACCGTTTTAGATTTTATTTACCGTTTTTGTGGCGACAAGTTGTTTCAAGGAGTATTTATTTGTTTGGTTCTTAATTAAACCTCAGTTGAGAGTCAGCGCTTGTTTGTGTTTCATTCTCCGTCTGTAGTTCAGTCTTGGCGTTCTATGAGTGAAATGTCTTCGCCCTACGCGGCTAGCCCGCAAGCAGTTCATCCAGCCGGAGAAATCTCCCGACGTTCGAAGTCAACCCAGCATTACCTCGGTGTACACAAGACCAAATTCTCAGTCTTCTTAAAACCTACAGGGATTGCTTTTCGTAAGAGTCGAAGTTGAGACAGACTGCTTTGGCAAAACAACTAATTATCACTGACAATTAAACACGCCCGACCTCTTCCTCAAAGCCTGTATCGAGTATTTGCCGCGAGTACGCTAGGCCATACGACAGCAAATAAATTAAATGCTTCGTAACGACGTCATCCAGCCCTCTCAGAGCCCCTGGGCAGCAGCTGTCGTGCTTGCGTCGCTTACTGCAACGCTCGGACTGTGAGTTGAAGGACTTGGCGGACTACTTAGAGGGGAAGATCGCTTCCCCTCCTGCTGTGCTCAGACGTCAGTCGTCGTCATTCGCTCTGCATAACGACGTTTTTGTGAAGAACGTCGAGCCCAACAATACCACATACCTCCTTGTCGAGCCTAAGTATCTCCGAAATGATATTTTGTTGGCGTTCCACGATGAACCGACAGCAGGGCACCTCAGGATGACGCGCACGTTGCAACGGATCCAAGAAAGGTGTTACTGGTCGTGGTTACATGCCTACGTTGCCCATTACGTGAACATATGTCGTGACTAGCGCCACAAGACGCCCCGATCAGACCAGCAGCGCTACTGAATCTCATAACGCCCCCGATCTCCGCACCGTATTCATGAATTGCTCACGCAAGTAAACACAGTGCATCAGAAGAGCATAGCCGTTCGGCAAAAGTGGCTGAAAGCTCCACAGAGTAGTTTTTGTTGCACCTCAAGGCGAGCCGATCTGGCATGCCCAAAGCCCTCATTCTGAACAAATGAGTATGGAGCCCTCCCCTGAGCAGAGCGTGGTAGGGGGCCTGCAGGATGCTGCGGCGAGACCCCTGCCCCTTCCACAGTCGGGTTCAAGCACAGGATCAACGGGTCTCCGCAGATGCTACTGAACAACAGAAGAGGAAAGTTGGCTGCAGCAAAATATGCCATCCATCACGTGGATAATATCCGAAGTGCTTGCCAGAAGAAGCAAACAGAGGAGTTGAAGAAAAATTCTATTAGGAACCGACAGCTAGGTCAGATAAAAAGAATAGCAGAAGACAAACAACCCTAAAACAAACAAAAAACGTATATACACAAACTGCATTTTCCAATACAATATTTCTTAATTATATATAGAAGAACAAAATGGAGGGTGCAGTGCAAATTACAAGCAAAACTAATAACACAGACAGTATATTACTAAGATAGCGGAGAAGGTTAAAAAAAGACTAAGAACGAAAAATAGGGGGGAAGGGGGGGGGGCGGGTGTGCGGGGAGAGAGGTAGCAAATCAGCGTGTATAGTTGGGAATATTGTTGATTATTTGGTGCATCATTTGGATCAAAACTGCACAAGCAGCGGGATATCTGAGAACAGAGGGGTAGTAATTCGTTATAATTTCCGGTTAACATAGTGTCTTTAAACGAGAAATAAAAGAAGCTGTAATAGAGCAATCTCGGTAGTAGTGATGGACATCTTCACATAACATTCTACATGAATAAAGAGAAGATGATGATACGCCATTTTCTTAATAAAACGGGAATCTACCATGCCCAATAATTAAATTTATGAGAGGTTTTCTGGGTGTACAAATGGCGGGAATACTGAGAGTACCTCGGATCCAATTTAATAATTCTGTGCCACCATTATTTTCGTGCCGATAAAAGCTCCACAAAACAAGTGATGAATGATGTAAACGTCAACGTACGCAGCTTCGCGGCAGAGTAGACGCGTATTCCTGGCCGTACTGGCCGGCGCTTCCTTGCAGCCAAATCTGGTAATTCATTTCCATAAATACCAGAATGGCCCCGGATATGAAATAGAAAAAATGGGACCAGAGAAGCCAAGCGACAGAGATCTTTCTTAATAGTAAATATTTTTAATTAAATGTTGTAATTGAAGATAGGGGTGAAAGAAGAGATATGGAATCAATGTAGAAATGAAAAGGTGTAGAGGGAGGATGGATAATATCACATTCAACGGCCGATTGAAACTCTACAAACTCAGCGGCGTATGCACTAAAAGGTGGTTCTATAGAAAGACGGTGGACGTATAAAATATTTTGTTTTGAACTAAGTACAACAAATGCCGCACCAGCAGAGTAATTAGTGAAAGGTTCATCGGAATAAATATGCAAGGAATGTTGACTAGAATAACAGAGGGTTTCCTTATAAATAAGTTGAATAAAAAAATTTAAATTTTGAGGAGGAATGATCATACCAGGGATTGAACAAAGGCTCAATTGAGGATGGATTATAAGATATATTGCCGTATTGTACAGATTGCCGTAGTGTGAAGATCATAAACTCGGCCCATAACTGATCGAAATAAATCGGCAACGGAAGGACATTCGCAAGAACATGGAGAGCTGTGGTAGGGATAGTAGCGTAGGCACCAGTAATAGCGAGAAGGGGAATTCTTTGAAGTGATAAGACGCGATCTTTTATACGAGAAAGGGGTCAATGAAACCACAACGCTGGAGCTGCGTAGGTAATATTCGGAAGGATAACGTTATGATAAATTTGACGCAAATGAAAAGGGAATACACGGAAACGTAAGTGAAATCAATTTAAAAATTTAGTGGTAGAAGCAAGAACTTTAGTTCGTAAGTGATTAACATGAGGGAAGATGCGTAGATAACCGTCAAAAACAACTCCTAATAAATAATAGTCCGATCTCACTTGAGACTGTAAGAGTCTAGACGGATTGTTGGCTTACGTTTCTCTAACGCAGGAACTGCAATGAAAAATAACACTTAGGAACATTTTTGTGGGTTGTATTTAACCCGATATGTGTTACAGCAGTTTCGGACTAAAGTCAAAACATTTGACCCTCTTGTGGATCACTGTCGACTAATCTTACCTGGAACAATGATAATAGTATCATCTGCATATCCCTGAATATGAATATGTGAGGAGGCAGGAAGATTTAAGAGGTCAAAAATTATAATGTTCCAAAGCATATGAGAAATAGGTGACCCTTACGGACTGCCGAGGAAAGAAGAGACAGAAAGAGTACATGAACGAGATTGACAAATTAATTGTCTGTTATGCAAAAAAGAAGCCAAAAGTAAATAAAGGTTTTGTGGGCAATGACGTTTCCTCAAAAATTGTAAAACCAACGGGTGCCAAACACTATCAAAAGCGCCTTTTAAGCCCAAGGAAATAAAAACCACAGGTACTTGCAGTTGTTTGTAGCTATGTAATGACTCCGGTAAATGGTAAAAGGTCTGAACTTCGACCTTGCGTAAATCCGTACCGATTTTTTTGTGAAGCAAGGTATTTTCAACAAGAAGTAATATAGTCTGCTATATATTAGACGCTCAAGGACCTTCCCAAAAGACGAGTTGATGCAAATCGGCCGGTCGATAAGAATGTGGAATGTGTGTTGGTCGTTTTGGTTTTGGAATGAAAATAGTCCTGCCAAATCTCCATGTTTCTGAAAAGTAACCCAAATTCAAGCAGAAATTAATATAGGTACAAAAAAAAGGGGAACAGTGTTAAACAATGCGACAATAAAGCGAGTCGAGACCTAATCAGGGCCTGCATAAGATTTCAAATTCATCGAGTGTATTATAGCTTCATTTTCTTCAGCACTGAATGGTGAGTCTTAAATCGTGTTCTGTTAAGGTTGTGTGATAATGTCCCGAACATGGGAATGAACGGACCATCAATAGCGATATGAGTGCAAAATAAGGGCCGTACAGTTTCAGTAAGCATTTTGGTGTATGTACCATCCGAATTTTGCAGAGGAGGTATTACTGATGAACGTCAACTTTCCCAAAGCAGATTTATATGGTTTATCAAAAGACATTTACGCGTAGCTGAGGAGCAAATCTCCTCTATATAATGGTCGTGTGTTCTTCCGATGCTAGCTCGATAAGTAGGGAGAGCTCTATAATAAATTGGGCGGTGGAACGTTCTCAGCTCAGGTTCTGAAATGCACTGAAAACGGCGACAAAGAGCGTGCATTCGCGACCGATCCATGCGCAAATCATTCGTCCACCAAATTGGATCCCTCGGGAAATATAGATTTAATGAAACTTAAGTTCTCCTTATACAGCTTTATGAAAATGTCATTAACTTTTGCTAGGTGCTGAATAGAGCTGACTGTTATAAAACGACTGAGACCAATTCAGGGAAGCTAACTGTAAAATTAAACGTGCGGAGCTAGCTCTGGTGAGTCACTTGAACGGCGTCGAAGGTTGGGGAAAAAAAGAATATGTAAAACCATGTACTCGGAAAGTGACGAATCTGCCGTAACACACCAAGAATAGCCTTTTGCTACAACATTAGGAGAAGCCAAGCTGAGATCTATCCAACGTTAAAACGTAAGCGGTGTCGTGGGTTGGCAAAAAATCCGGATCATTAAGAAGAACTAAGTTATTGGAAGCCAGAGAGCTTTTAACATGATATTGTCACGGTGTTGGCGACTAGGGCTAGTTTATTAGACCCGGTGCAGGTGGAATACGTCTGGTTCGTCCTGCGAGTCCGGAGCCGATTCACTTCGTCCTTTTTCTCCGAGCGCCCCCTGGCATTCCTCCCTCCTTAAGCGTGACGCACACGGCACACGTGCACACAGGTGGACAAAAGCAAACGAGAAAAAAAAGAAGTTTGCAAATGCCGTCTTTCAGTTACCGCGTAAAATACGGCTTCATGCGTAGGACATGAACTGTCTCTGGACGAGGTAGCCGACGGCCTCTCTGCTCTGGGCCATCTGGGAGCACCTCATAGGTAACGTCGCTGAGGCGCCGCAAGATTTTATATGGTCCGAAGTAACGGCAAATCAGCTTTTCTGATAGGCCACGGCGTCGAACAGGAGTCCACACCCACACCTGGTCCCCGGTGCTGTAGGAAGCTTGTTTGTGGCGGAGGTTGTACCGGCGTGAATCCCTGTCCTGTTGCTGGGCGATGTGGACGCGTGCTAGTTGGCGTGCTTGCTCAGCATCTTGGGCAAAGTGTTAGGCGTCGGTAGAAAGTTCGGTATCTATTTCGCAAGGGAGCATTGCGTCCAGCATCGTCCGAACCTCCCTGCCGTAAACTAGGCGAAACGGCGTGAAGCGTGTCGTCTCTTGGACTGCCGTATTGTACGCGAATGTCACATGTGGTAGGATAGCATCCCAAGACTTGTGCTGGGCGTCGACATACATTGCCAGCATGTACGCAATGGTCTTATTAAGCCTTTCCGTCAGCCCGTTCGTCTGCGGATGGTAAGCAGTAGCTTTTCGATGCGCCGTACCGCTGAGATGAAAAACTTCGGCCATCATTTGGGAAGTAAAGGCAGTCCCTCTGTCAGTAATAATACAGGTCGGAGCACCGTGCCGCAGTATGATCTGGTGTACAAAGAAATGGGCAACTTCAGATGCTGTACCACTAGGTAACGCTTTGGTCTCGGCATATCGAGTCAGGTAGTCTGTGGCGATGAGTATCCAGCGGTTGCCCCCGGAAGATCGAGGGAAAGGACCGAGAAGGTCCATGCCGACTTGATCAAACGGTGCGCGTAGTGGCATTATGGGCACGAGGAGGCCTGCGGGCTTTGATTGTGGAACCTTCCGACGCTGACATTGCCGACAGCTCTTAACATAGCGCTTGACAACAGTGGCAAGGTTGGGCCAGTAGAATGTCTTTCGTATTCTAGCAAGTGTACGAGTATAGCCCAAGTGGCCAGAAGTTGGTTCATCGTGGCACGCGGAGAGGATTTCCTCTCGCAGAGCTGCGGGTACCACGAGGAGGTAGGTTCTCGATTCGGATCTAGAGCTGTGCTTATAGAGTACACCACTTCTCAGGCAGAAAGTTGATAGGCTCCGAGATAAGCATTTAGGTATTGTGGCTGGCTGACCTTCTAAATAATCGATCAGGGCTCGTAACTCTGGATCAGCACGCTGCTGATGAGACATATCTGAAGCATCAACAGCTCCGAGAAAACTGCCAGAGTCACCCTTGTGTGGTGAAGCGAGCTCGACGGGCGCACGAGAGAGCGCGTCAGCATCTTCATGCTTATGTCCGGACTTATAGACTATAGTGAGGTCAAACTCCTGTAGGCGAAGGCTCCATCGCGCCAGGCGGCCGCATGGGTCACGCAGGTTGGCCAGCCAACACAAGGAATGGTGGTCAGTGACCACTTTAAATGGGCGACCATAAAGGTAGGGCGAAATTTTGCAGCAGCCCAAATAATGGCTAGGCATTCCTTCTCAGTAGTTGAATAGTTCATCTCCGCGCGGGATAAAGTACGGCTGGCATAGGCATAGGCGACGACTCGTTCCACACCCTCTTGACGTTGCACGAGAACCGCCCCAAGGCCAATGTTACTGGCGTCAGTGTGGATTTCTGTCTCACCGTGCTCATCGAAATGGGCTAGAATAGGCGGCGATTGGAGACGGAGACGCAACTCGGTAAAAGCAGCTTCTTGCTCGTGACTCCAAACAAAAGGGGCGTCTCCCCGGGTGAGCCGAGTCAGCGGTTCAGCAAGATCAGCAAAGTTATCGATAAAACGGCGGTAATAACTGCACAAGCCGAGAAATCTGCGAACAGCTTTCTTGTCACGTGGAATCGGAAATTCCGCAACAGCAGTAAGCTTGTCAGGGTCAGGCTTCACGCCGGCAGCGCTTACGACATGACCGAGGAATTTAAGCTCTCGGTAACCAAAGTGACATTTCTGTGGCTTAAGTGTCAAGTTAGCGGATCGAAGGGCTTCAAGTACTGACCGCAGGCGCTGAAGATGTTGTGCAAACGATTCTGCAAAGACCACCACGTCATCTAGGTAGACTAGGCAACACTGCCATTTAAGCCCGGCGAGGACAGTGTCCATCATCCGCTGAAATGTGGCCGGCGCAGAACAAAGCCCGAAAGGTAGAACTTTAAATTCGTAGAGTCCGTCAGGTGTGACAAAGGCCGTCTTTTCACGATCTCGCTCATCTACCTCAATCTGCCAGTAGCCACTTTTCAGATCGATTGACGAAAAGTACTTCGCACGCCGTAGGCGGTCGAGAGAGTCGTCAATCCGCGGCAAGGGGTAAACATCCTTCTTGGTTATGGCGTTCAGCTTGCGGTAATCGACGCAAAAACGTAACGTGCCGTCTTTCTTTTTAACTAGAACGACTGGGGAAGACCATGGGCTATTCGAAGGCTGGAGAAGACGAAGACGGCTGGGTGGCAGGCCGTTCTTTTCGCTTTTCGTGGTGCTTGAATTTTATATGAAATGCCGGGCCTCTTGGCATCAATGTTACTAGGCGGGGACCGGTAAGACCTGAACGACACCCTGAGTGGCCTTTGGTCAGTGTCTTTGAATCAATTTTTCCCCTTCTGCTATCCGACGGCTGGCGAGTTGGGCCTACCGGCTGCTTGAGGCCATGACCGACCAGGCTGCTCCAGGCAGGCCACCGTCTCCGTGCGACGCGTCTTCCTATCAGGCGGCTTCTAACATCGTCACTGACCTGACCTCCTACAACCCCGACGTTGCACCTCCTGGTAAGCTTCCGGAGTCCGACCCTGCCTCCCCATCTGCCAGTCTTCATTTGGAACGCGACATTTCTAAGTTGCCGGGAACCCTGGACCTTCCGCCGCGGTCAACTGTGGACTCGGAGTCGCCGAAGTACAACAGCTTAGAACTTGGAACGGACGCGGACGCCATGAGGGTCCATGAGCAGATCGTTGCGGCTATTCTGGACAGGGATAGCAAGATTGGTCCCTCAACCAGGGTAGTCCTCTTGCCTCTTGTCTGTGCCCTGTACCGCCACACTGCGCACTTCTTCGCGTGTGCTGTCGCCGAAATGAACCATTCCCAAACACTTCGGACCTCTTTGGCTGCACGAGATCATGAACTGAGTCTCCTCCGAACGCGGCTTGCTGGTGTGACTACCAAAGACACCACGGCTGCGGTGCACCTTTCCGGCGGGAGACAACAGCCCCCGGTCTCTAGGACATATGCTGCTGCAATGAGTGGCTCTTCAATAACTGCTCTACAGGCAGACGCAGCCATTGCAGCCCCTACAGCGACCTCTGACTCATGTGAGTATCCTGCTTCCGGAGATTCTTGCATCAATCCCCAGCCGCACCAGATGGTTTTAACTTCGGCTGCATCTTCGGACCACATCGGCAATGAAGTGGTGGCTCTTCTCAAGGCAAACATTGATCCCGAAGTCGAGGGAATCGGGGCTGTTACTCTGCGGGCCTCCCGTCGCGCCCTGACGGTTACCTCCAGGGATCCTGAGGACCTCTATCGCCTCAAGTCTGCCATCTCGCGGATCGAGGCCACGCGGACCTCCGTCAACGTCCGAATCTCCAAGCAGCGGAATCCGCACGTTCGATTGACGGGGGTTGACCCTGATATCAGGCCGGAGGAGCTTATCTCTGCACTCAACCATCGCAACCCAACTCTTCATCTGGACCCCTCTTCCTGCAAGGTCAGGCTATCTTTTCTACAACGCTCCGGACAGTTCGTTCACGTCATTGAAACAGACCCCCCAGCTTTTGCCCGTCTCTGCAAGGCACGTCGAGTAATCATAGGGTGGACTTCCGTCGAGGTGTGCGAGGACCTGCATGTACCTCTGTGCACATTTTGTGCACAGTATGGGCACGCTTTGAAAAAGTGTAAGCTGAGGAATGACCCTTCGAAGGCGCGTTGCACCCGTTGTGCGGGGCCGCATGCCTTGGCAGCTTGCCCGAGTTCCATCCGGGATCCTAACGTTAAGTGTGCCCCTTGTGCTGCCGCCGGTCGCCCATCAAATCATCATGCGGGACACGTGTCATGTTCTATTTTCAATGAACTCTCGGACAAGATCCGCGCGCGAACTAAGTATGGGTCGTGCACGGAACACACGCACAGTGAAAATGGCACACAATAAGAAGACGCATCGGTCTGCAGCCTCGGGCATCACAGTTTGGCAATGGAACTGCCGTAGCTTCAGACGGAAAAGGGCATCCCTACAACTCTACATTCAGAACCACGCAAATACTCCGGATGTCATAGCCATTCAGGAAACAGGATGCTCGCCCACTTTGACCGGATACAATACCACTTCCCTATCTGCACGCACTGCAATTCTCGTCAAAAACACTCTCACGGCCATAGACCATACACTCAGCAATCAAGTAATTGAGCATCATCATCATCATCATCATCAGCCTGATTATACCCACTGCAGGGCGAAGGCCTCTCCCATATTTCTCCACTTAACCCGGTTCTGTGCTAGCTGCATCCACTTGACCCCTGCGAACTTCTTAATCTCATCCGCCCACCTAACTTTCTGCCTCCCCCTGCTACGCTTTCCTTCCCTTGGAATCCAGTTTGTTACCCTCAGCGACCATCGGTTATCCTCTCTTCGCACTACATGTCCTGCCCATGTCCATTTCTTCTTCTTAATTTCCACTAGAATGTCATTAACTTGAGTTATTTCTCTGACCCACTCTGCACGCTTTCTATCTCTTAATGTTACCCCTACCATTTTTCGTTCCATAGCCCTCTGGGTTGTCCTCAACTTAAGTAGAACTCTCTTGGTTAGCCTCCACGTTTCAGCCCCATAGGTGAGTACAGGCAAGATGCAACTGTTGTACACTTTCCTCTTGAGCGATACCGGTAAGCTGCTAGTCATAATCTGCGAGTGCTTGCCAAATGCGCTCCATCCCAATCTTATTCTTCTTGATATTTCCTTTTCATGGTCTGGATCTGCGGTTACTACCTGTCCTAAGTAGACATATTCGCCTACTATTTCCAGTATTTCGCTACCTAATGTAAACTGCTGTTCCTTCCCGAGGCTGTTGAACATTACCTTAGTCTTCTGCATATTGATTTTCAAGCCTACCATTCTACTTTTTCTGTCTAGGTCATCAATCATTATTTGCAGTTCATCCCCCGAGTTGCTTAGCAAGGCAATGTCATCAGCAAATCGCAGATTACTGAGGTATTCTCCATCTACCCTTATCCCTAACTGCTCCCATTCCAAGTCTCTAAATACTTCCTCTAAACAAGCTGTGAATAGTACTGGGGAGATTGTGTCTCCTTGCCTAACACCTTTCTTTATGGGAATTTTATTGCTTTCTTTATGTAGAACTATGGTTGCTGTGCAGCCACTATATATATCTTCCAGCACTTTCACGTACGGCTCGTCTACCCCCTGATTTCGCAATGCCTGCATCACCGCCGAGGTTTCAACTGAGTCAAATGCTTTTTCGTAATCAATGAATGCTATGTATAAGGGCTGGTTATATTCCGAGCCTTTTTCTATCACCTGATTGATGGTATGGATATGATCGATAGTAGAGTACCGTTTCCGAAACCCTGCTTGATCCTTTGCTTGATTGCAGTCTAAGGTTGTCCTGATTCTATTGGCGATTACCTTAGTAAATACCTTATACGTAACAGACAGTAAGCTGATTGGTCTGTAATTTTTAAGGTCCTTAGAGTCCCCTTTCTTGTGAATGAGGATAATGTTTGCATTCTTCCATGCTTCCGGTACCGTCGATGACACCAGGCACTGCGTATACAGGGTGGCCAGTTTTTCTAGCACGATATCCCCCCCGTCCTTCAGCAAATCTGTAGTTATCTGATCCTCTCCAGCTGATTTCCCCCTTTTCATAGTTTCTAGTGCTTTCTTGACCTCGTCCTTCGTCACTGGTGGAACGTCTGACTGTTTTTCCCTACCGCCAATCTCACTACGGTCCTGACTACTTTGGCTACTGTAGAGATCTGTATAGAACTCCTCGGCTACTTTGACTATCTTGTCCATATTAGTGATGACGTTGCCCGCCTTGTCCCTTATCGCATACATCTGGTTTTTGCCTATGCCCAATTTCTTCTTTACCGCTTTAAGGCTTCCCCCGTTCTTTACAGCATGCTCAATTTTCTCCATGTTATACTTCCTTATATCGGCCACCTTGCGCTTATTGATTAGCTTTGATATCTCGGCCAATTCGATCTGGTCTGTTGGATTGGAAGCTTTCATACTCTGCCGTTTCTTAATCAAATCTTTCGTCTCCTTAGACAGCTTACCGGTATCCTCTTTAACTATCCTACCGCCTACTTCTACTGCGCACTCAGTAATGATATCTCTGAAATTATTGTTCATTGCCTCTAGGGTAATGTCGCCATCCTCAGTTAGAGCTGAAAACCTATTCTGTAGCGAGATTCTGAACTCTTTTGCCCTCCCCCTCACCGCTAATTCGTTGATAGGTTTGTTGCGATAGGATAGGTTGATAGCCTAAATCTGAAGAAGGAACGCAATAGATTAGTAAGAAAGAAACCTATCAACGAATTGAGCATACGCTCACTGAAATACTGCCGCCTACACCAGATGCCCCCAGCCTTTTCATAACTAACGTTTACGACCCACCCCGAGCCAAAGGACACGGCTTCCTCAGATTTCTATCCGACATCAAACGCATATCTGGTTCACATACACTGATAGTAGGTGATTTCAACGCTGGACACACAGCCTGGGGATACCTTAAAAACACTCCCAAGGGCACACGTCTGTACAACGCATTTATTCAACTCTCTCTCACCCTCATCACGGACCCCAACGCCCCTACCCGCATCGGCACTAGCACCGCCAGAGACACCACCCCAGACATTACACTGACCAACATTCGCTCTCCCATTTTCTACAACGTACTACCAGACACACTGGGCAGCGACCATTATATTATCCAAACTCAAGTGCAATATGGCGCAAAACAGTTCACATCCAAGAGCCAGCGTCTCACTAATTGGAAAGAATTTCGTGAGCAATTAGCGGTAGTCACTTCCGAGGACAGCAATCTCCCACTGGACGCCTGGGTAGATAAGCTTCAGTCTGCACTCAAACGCACCACTAAAAACATCAAAATCACTCCGCAAGCACCTCAAATCGACCCTCATCTTCTGCATCTCTGGGAGGCAAGGCGAAGCCTCGTTAGGAGATGGAAAAAACAACGACACAACAGAAAACTCCGCCTCCGAATCGCACATATTACCACTGAGGCCATAGAGTATGCATCCAATCTGGCAAACTCGAACTGGCGAAACCTCTGCAATAGCCTTCAGGGTACTTTAGGCACGCGGAAAACTTGGAATATTCTCCGAACCCTGCTCGACCCCACAGCCACCAAACAACAGACAGCCATCAACACGCACCGCCTCATTCACACTACAGCACAACAAGGCACAGACATCCTTCAATACCTCACACAGCGATACATTTCGCCCCCGCTCCCACCTTCTTCCACGCCCCCATCCCCTCCCCCACCTAACCCAAGGCTAGATGAGGACATAACCACCGCGGAGGTACGGTCCACCCTCGCCCATATCACTCGTAGCACCGCACCCGGGCCCGACCAAATTACATACAAACTCCTTCGAAACCTTGATGATACATCTCTTTCTCAACTCACAGCTTACTACAACCAACATTGGACGGAGGGTACTTTACCAGCCTCTTGGAAACATGCTGCAATCAACTTCATTCCTAAGCCCGGAAAACCCCTTTCCTTAGACAACCTACGCCCCATTTCTCTCACAAGCTGTCTTGGCAAACTCTATGAACATGTAATCCTTAGACGGCTTCAACCTGAACTCGAATCTACCGGTTTTTTTGCTCACTCTCAATTCGGCTTCCGCCCACATCTCTGTACCCACGACATTCTACTGCACCTGAAAGAGACCATCCTAAACAATACCCTCCATAAACATGCCACACGGGCTATACTTGCCCTTGATATACAAAAGGCATTTGACAACGTGAGCCATGACCACATTCTGTCTACCCTTGCCACAACTAACTGCGGGCTACGCATCTGGCGCTACGTTGAGGCATTCCTAAACAAACGCACGGCTCATATCACACTCGGGTCCTACACCTCCCCGACCATCTATTTACCCAACCGAGGCACACCGCAGGGCTCAGTCCTCCCACCCATCCTCTTTAACATCGCCCTAACTCCCTTAGCCCGGATACTCGAGACTATACCTGACCTTCAGCACGCAATATACGCAGACGACATCACACTATGGACTACTAAGGGTTGCCCTGGCCAAGTTGAACAAACTTTACAATTCGCTACAGATGCCATCCACACATATACAAAGGCTATAGGTCTTTCGTGTGCACCACAGAAATCTGAGCTCCTAGTCATCAAGCCTTCCCCACGTGCCCCAACCATCACCGTACTCCTTGACAACGCTCCGATTCCCAAAGTACCACGGCTCCGACTGCTAGGTCTCCACATTCAACAGGACACTAGAGCCACCTACACCATACACCTCCTGCAGCACAAAATCAACCAGATAACACATCTCATTCGTCGCATTTCAAGCCGCAATCATGGCCTCAAGGAAAAAGACACTTTAAGACTCGTAGATGCCCTTATCATAAGTCGACTATCTTACCACCTCCCCTACCATCACATCACCAAAACCCAACTCAATAAACTTAACGTCCTACACCACTCAGCCGTTAAAGCAGCCCTCCATTTACCTCGTCATACCAGTACAATTCGGCTCCTTCAATTAGGCATTCATAACAATGTTGAGGAGATCATAGAGGCGCACCTCTCCAGCCAGCAACGTCGACTCCGCACAACATCTACAGGCGCTCATCTCTTGCGCTCAATGGGCTACAATACCCCTGATCCCTCACCTCATACTCATATACCCATCCCTCGGCATCTGCGGAGCCTCCTCGAGCTCAAACCCCTCCCACAAAATATGGATCCCGAACACCACAAAGGTCGTCGCGCAGCCCGTGCCTCATATTTTTCAAAACAGTACTCCACACGCCAAGACATCATCTACACGGATGCTTCACACAATCCGGACATTCCTCACATCTGCACTGCTGTATTCTCGGACATTCGCCGCTCAACATTCAATGCCGCCTCCATCCACTGCACTAGCATCGCCGAGGCCGAATGCTTGGCCATTACACTTGCAATTGCACACATCAGTCAGTTGCAGACTCAGCACACCACAATATGCACAGACTCCCAAACAGCATACAGATATCTACTGCGAGGAACCCTCCCACACTCATCTGCTAAAATATTATCTACTCTACCTACCCCTCCCGATACCATCACCATCACATGGGTTCCTGGGCATGAGGACATCCTCGGAAATGAGCGCGCTCATGCGTTTGCCCGAGAACTAAGCTTCCGGGCGCCGGTGGATGTCCTCCCCAAACCTTCATTATACACCACCATCGAACCTCTTGACTACACTACAATTGTTCAGTACTATCGTCGCTGCCGTGCCACGTTCCCGCCACCACATCCCACGCTTTCTCACATCGACAGCACGTACTGGCGACAACTCCAAACACATTCGTTTCCATCTCCTCAATTTGCCCACATATTTCACCCCACGGACTTCCCACCGTACTGCACCACATGCAACGCCACCCCACCTACCCTCTACCATTACTTATGGGAATGCCCACATCCAATCCGCGTTCCTCCCGTCAAACACCCCACCCCCTCCTCCTGGGAGGCTGCCCTTCTAGCCACGCAACCTGCAGATCAGTTACGGCTGGTCGAGCGGGCTAAGCTAGAAGGAACAGCCAGAGGGCTCCTGGACTAAGAGGTCCTCCTGGGAGTGTTTACATTTTTTTTTTAATAAAGTTTTTTCCTCCTCCTCCTCCTCGAAGTCTGGATAACATCATCTTCGAGCATTTGTTTAACTTGTGACTTAATAACTTCGCGCTCGGTCGAAGAGACGCGGTAGGGGTGCTGGTGTCGGCTGGTGGGCGCACATCATCGAACGTCACGATCTCGTGCTTGGCAATGGGAGTCTGATGCACTTTTGACGATGATGCAAAACACTCTCTGAATTCGAGTAACAACGAAAACAGCTGTTCACGCTGGCTCACCGATAGCTCTGAGCTAATGTCGAGGTGTCGAGGGATGTGGGCGGTGGCACGGTTTCTGTGGACAAGCACTCGGAGATTTCAGATATGCGTTCCGCGAAAGCTACGGAAGTATTCCGAAAAAGGTGTCGATACTCGTGCGAAAAATTGGTAACAAGCACCCTGGACTGACCACAGTTAAGATGGATCAAACTGCGAGCCACGCAGACTCCCTGCGTCAACAGTAACGAGAGGTTAGTTTCGGCTATTGCCTCACCATCGTGAAGTGCATTGCGTTTGACATTAACGAAGGTGCTGGTTCGGGGTGGCAGCGTGACACTGTCCGCATAAACTCGAAGCACATTGAGTGGTCGCTGTGTACTGCTGAGGGCCACTGCTTTCTCAGTAGAAAACGAGACCTTAAAATCCCGGAGGTCAATAACTGCGCCATATTCACGAAGAAAATCTACGCCCAGAATTAGGTCACGTGAGCAGCTTTTCAGAACGAGGCAGCTCACCACAAATGTCGACTCTTGAATTTGAATCCTGGCCGTGCACATGCCTAGAGGCGTAACCAGATGACCACCCGCAGTGCGAACGTGTGTGCCAGCCCACGGAGTCAAAACCTTCTTGAGAATCGTGGCAAACTGGCTGCTCAAAATAGAATAATCAGCGCCAGCATCCAACAAAGCTCGAACATGGCGGCCTTCCAGTATTACTGGTATGTCCAACGACAGCTGGTCGCGAATATCAGGCTTCTGAGTGTTTGAGTGCTCTGCGTCGGTGTACGCGGTATGCTTCACCTGCAATTCGTCGTTGTTGCAGGCGCGTTGTTGCGGTGTCCGTTCCACTGGCAATTCTTCATCGTTGCGGGTGCGTTGTCGCGTCATCTGTTTCACCGGCAATTCGTCGTTGTTGCGGGTGCATTGTTGCGTCGTCTGTTTCACCGGCAAAACTTCGTTGTTGCGGGTGCGTTGGTGCGTCGTCGGTTCCACCGGCAATTCGTCGTCGATGCGGGTGCGTCGTGGTGGCGTCGAGGTAGCGTTATAATCGGCAACCGCGGACTTTTCCAATGTCGATTCGTAGTCTTTCCGTGTCCGCGTCGTTGGGGGTCTCCCGCGCAGCGATGTCCAGCGAGCCTACCCCCGAAGGTCGCTGGTTTCAGTTTTCCCGCTGGGGGCTGGGCAGTCGGCCCTGCGCTGCCCATGAGGACCTCGCAGCAGATGGCGAAGGGCGAGCCCTGGGCGACGGTGATCGAGATTGCCGCAGACGAGACGGAACACCACGGCGCTGGTCATTGACGAAGTCTTCAACGGCTCGGGGCCGTTCGCCGTAGCGAGGCCGCGGAGAATCGGCGGAAAAACCTTCGAGGCCCAGTCGATGGTAGGGACAGCGCCGATAGACATGACCCGGTTCGCCGCAGTGAAAGCATAAAGGGCGTCGGTCGGGGGTACGCCACTCGTCTGCTTTCCGTCTAGATGGTCGGGAATCCGTTACGTACTGGATCACGGGGGCCGATGTTGTTGGTGCAGCTGCGTTAGCAGGCATGAGGGTCGGCGGCTGGGGTGGAGAGTATTGTAGCACCTCGGCGTATGTGGGACGCTGAGACTCAGGTGGCGTAAGAGGAGGAGCAGGGTGAGGTTCACCGCATGGAACCGGAGGCCGGAGCGCTTGCTGCACTTCGTCGCGGACAACGCTCGCAATGGAGGTAGAAGCTAGTTGAGGTGCGCCATACAGCAGTCTGAGTTCGTCGCGCACAATCGAACGTACGAGCTCCCGTAGCGCCGATGCGTCCATGCCATGCGGTGGTAACTCGGCAGAGACGGAGGTGGCGTGGACGGTACGATTCTGTGCCGAATCTCGCTGCTGAAGCACTTTTTCTATCGTGGATGTTTCCGCAAGGAATTCTGCGACAGGTTTAGGTGGGCTGCGCACCAAGCCAGCAAAAAGCTGCTCTTTAACGCCAAGCATGAGGTAGCGCAGCTTTTTGTCCTCGGACATTGTAGGGTCTGCCCGCTTGAAGAGGCGTGTCATGTCCTCGATATATGCCGCGACAGTTTCGTTAGGCATTTGAACACGAGATTGGAGAGCGCGTCCGGCCCGTTCGCGGCGATCTGAGCTACCGTAAGTAACCGGAAGATGACGCTTGAACTCACTCCAGGAAGACAGCTGGTCTTCATGGTTCTCGAACCATGTCCGAGCGCCATCTTCAAGGCTGAAGTAGACGTTGCGAAGCCGGGCGGCGTCATCCCAGAGGTTGAAGGCAGCTACCCTTTCGTAGTGCTGCAACCAGTCGTCGACGTCTTCATAGGTGTCCCCGTGAAAGGTCTTTGGGACGCGGGGGTTTTGAAACGTCTCGTAAGTAGGGGCCGCTCCAGGCATTGCGACGACGTCGTGGCTGCCGGTAGTCATAACCGATGGGGAAAACTCAGGTGGTAGGCCTCGTTGCCTGCGGCTGCTGCGGTGAACAGGCGTTTGCTCGAATATATGACCAGCACTCCTGCTTAGCGGAGGGGTACGGGACATCAGACCTGACCTCCACCAGATTTGTCACGGTGTTGGCGACTAGGGCTAGTTTATCAGAGCCGGTGCAGGTGGAATACGTCTGGTTCGTCCTGCGAGTCCGGAGCCGATTCACTTCGTCCTTTTTCTCCGAGCGCCACTTCAACGTCTTTCGCTCCGAGCGCCCCCTGGCAATATCCTCTAGCGTCAGTAAAATATCCACCCCATAAAATGTTTTTTTTTGCGTTAAAGTCCCTTGCTTATTACAGTACTATCGGTAGGTTAAGTCTGTATATAAGTGGTAAGCAAAGCAAAGTAAGCTTCAATATCAGCGCATGGAGGTATATATACTGCTATAAAAAGAAATTGATCCGTCAATGAGGAATATAACAAAGCAACAACATCAGGACAGACAAAAGTGGGAAAAATATCAAAACTAGGATTATGAAGCAGTATGACACACGAGGGTTATCAGTGGAACAAATTTTATGAAAAGTGGAGAGAATTCTACAAATTCATTTTCGGTAGTAATATATTGATTACTTACGGCCGTGAATGTGATGTTGCATTAATATATTTAACCATTGGGGAAGTCGCACAACGTGTCTGATTTACATTGACTTGAAAAAACTTAATATTGGCCATAATTAAGAAGTAAAATCCCATAAACGAATTTTTCAGGGGCGCAAAATCCAGCAAAGTGATTTACCGCAAAACGCAAAAAACAGTATCGGTAACTTATTTTACTCACTTCTCCCAACTGTCTGAAACGCAACCAAGAAAGCCAAAACCAGGGAAAGAAGAAAAGTTAAAGAATGAAATTAGAAGAAATTCAATCCGAACAAGAATAAAAGAGGGCAGTACATCTAATGAAAATGTTAACGTTGCAATGAACAAATATTTAGACGATGGAAAATTAAGAATAAGTCCGTATAAAGGTAGCAGGGAAACAGGAGATTAACTGCGTTCTGCTATATCACAGGTTCTCTGTAACCCCACCCCTTAGACCGGCCAACGAGGGCAAAGAAATTGAAAACAATCAATCAATCAATCAATCAATCAATCAATCAATCAAAGTGATCTTTATTTGTAGGAAACGAAATACATAAAGAATATTTGGACCGATAGCCGGGGGGCTAGTAGACGGTCCAGTACAGAATAAACTTGGTCAGGCAGCCGTAATGAGCGCATACAAACACACACACACACAAACATACAAAAAAAAAAACGACTCAAACAGACAAGCAAAAAGAATCAACAGGCACGGAGAAAAATACTTTTCAGCAAGCAATTCGTAGGCAATTAATACAAAACGCAAGCGCACACACACACAAAAAAAAAAAAAAAATGGGGGGGGGGAGGGGATCATAACTCTCCTTGGCTGTTAATAAAGAACATTTTACAACTCATTTTAAAGTTACCTGCAAGTTTTACATTAATAGGCAACGTGTTCCAATGTTTTGCTCCAGAAAATTGTACTAAACGTTCTCCGTACACATTGTGGCAGGCAGGGAGGTTGAAATTGCCATTTAATGCGTGTCTTGTATTGCGAGATGGCAACAAGAAAATATCAAGTGGCAGAGGAATGCTAGTATTAATGATGTTATTTACCAATACACAGATTTTGTATTTAAGCATTGATTCTAAAGAAAGTACTCGATTTTCTAGAAATAAATTATTGTTGCTGCAGTCGAAAGATACGCGGTATATTATACGCAATGCTCCCTTCTGCAGTCTCTGTAAGGGAAGTAGATAAGTTTTGTACGTTTGTCCCCAAGACTCACAGCAGTAGCTGATGTGGCAGTGAAATAACGAAAAATACAGGGAACGTAGTATGGTGTACGGGAAATACCTTTTCGCCTTGGTAAGCGCGTAGCAACTGAAAGCTAGCTTTTTAGATAGCTTATCTATCTGCTCTTGCCAGTGCAAGTGTTGGTCAAAGATGATACCAAGGTATTTGAAAGAACAAACTTGCTGAATACAATCGTTGTTTAGAGATATGTGAATCGTACTAGGGTCAATGTTTCTTCTCTTGGAGTGGAATACTACATATTTAGTTTTATCTACATTTATTGTTAGTTTATTAGCACGAAACCATTCTGAAACATTAAACAGTTCGGACGTTGTCGTATTTTCTAGGCCCAAGAGTGACTTAGATGTGAACAAAAGAGCAGTGTCATCTGCATACATAAAGACTTTTGAAAATTGAACGGCCTGCGGTAGGTCGTTCACGAAAATGGAAAACAAAACAGGACCCAATACAGATCCTTGCGGGACCCCGCAAGTCACAGGTAGTAGTGTGGAGTGTCTGTCACTCAGCACTACTTTTTGTTTTCTAGCGGAAAGGTAGCTATCAAAAAACTGGAGAGAGGCATTAGTAATACCACACGATTTTAATTTTTCCAATAACTCTGAGTGACAGACGCACTCAAATGCCTTTTTTATGTCGAGGAATATTACTATTGCAATTTGATTTTTGTGAAGAGCAGTGTTAATATGGCGAGAAAGTGATGTGACAGCAGTGGTTGTTGATTTGGCGGAGATAAAGCCATGCTGCTCAGCACAGATTACATTATTATCAAGCAGAAACTTGTTCAATTGTAAGGATATTAATTTTTCAAAAACAGTATTGATTATACTAAGCACAGATATGGGTCTGTAACTACTGGGGTCATTGGGATCTCCTGTCTTGTAGACTGGCACAACTTTCGCAATCTTCAAGCTTATTGGATACTGAGAGCTAACCATCGCATGGTTAATTATGTTGCATAAGGGGGTGCAAAGAATGTCGATATTGTCTTTTAGCACCTTCGATGGTATTCCGTCATAACCACAAGCTTTGTTTTCTCGCAGATTTTTAACTACTGACCTCATTTCTTCTTCAGTTATCTCCCGGAAAGCAAAGGTATTATTTGTTGCAATAGGTCTTCCTAGGTGAGGCGTTGTTGAAGGAAAGCCATTAACCAGTTTTTTTCCTCGATCGACGAAATTATTATTGAAGGTATCAGCCATCTCCTCTGAGATTAAGTCTGGAAGGATATGTTCTTTTTTCTTTAATCCAACAACATCGCTCACAATTCCCCATATCTTTTTGGAATTTCCTTCCTGTCTCATAATTAGATTAGTGTAGTATTGTTTCTTTGAGTTCCTCATCATGGCGACCGATTTGTTTCTGTAGCATCGAAACTGTTCCCGGTAATACCTATTAGTTCGATTGTTTTTCCACTTATGATAGTATGAATCTTTCTTTTTCAAGACTTCAAGTATAGCTTTTGTCATCCAAGGGCATATACCATGGTCGTAGTTACGCCTAGTGTATGTGTAAGTGGATCGGTCAATGACGTCTGTGATTTTCCTTATCAGGTATTGATATTCAATATCTATGTCATCATCATGCACGCCTTCGAAATCTGTGCACTGAAGCAGCGATCGCACTTGAGCGTAATCGATTCGGGTGGTACGTTTTTTAAACTGCTTGGGAGGATAAAGCAAAGGGTCACAGGGATAAATAATAAAGATGGGATTGTGGTCTGAGATGGCAATGTCGCACACACCAGCAAACACATTTATGTCCTTGTTGCAAAGCACATGGTCAATCAGAGAGGCGGATTCGTTAGTGACTCGAGTTGGCTCATCTATAACATTTGTCAAGTTAAAGGACTGTATCAGCAAGAGGTAATCACGGCAATCATCTTTCAACAAATCAATGTTGAAATCACCACATACAATCAAAGACGATTTACCCGTCGCAAGTGATAATAGCGTAGTTTCCATTACGGAATAGAATTTGTTTAGACAAGCGCTAGGTGGGCGGTAAACAACACCTATAATGATGCCACACTTCATTTCAATGAACAGTGTTTCAACTACACCTGCTTCATAACTAGCATTGCATTTACAGCAGTAGTCGATCCCCAGTCGTTACAAGTGTGATGTCCTGGTGATAGGGCCCTTTTGGGGGTGGATAGTAGGATTCACACACGAAATAGGGCCAGTAACTGATTTAATCAGAACTCGATGCAGTCTTGAGGTTGCGTCTGGACGCCACTGCGATGATCCGCCGCTTGAGGTGGGAGATGATGGCCATAGCTGCAGGCAACGCTGATGGTGACGGTGTACACGACGAGCTCAATAGGCGCGCCGCCAGGACTAGCGAGCCGTCTTCGTATCTTCAGGCAGTCGTCCCTCGGGAGACGAGGCTGGGTTGACCGGCTCTAGAGCGTCTGTCGTTCCTCTCTGCCCAACAGTCCTTCTGTTGCTTTCCTTGTCACCTCGGGTCCTTTGTTCCCGTTCCCAGAACCCTCGCCATCCCCGCAACAGCGCACGTGTAGCCGTCATTAGCGCGTCTTCTCCGCATTCCAGCGTGTCATTCAGTGACCCTTCTCGTATCCGGTTTTCGGACAAAAGGCGACACGAGCAGGCAAAATTGTGGAGAGGTCGGTGGTTCCCGGAGCACAGGCAAAACCCGATCCCAAGTTCCGGCATAGGCAATTTAGCCATCACATTCGCTCATCATAGCTTGTTCGAAAAAAAATGTTTTTGAAGTCTGTGCACCGTCACATCAATCCTTGTGTCCATACGCTATTGACTCGAGTTGTGTGCGCACTGCCTCGAAGGCACATAGTAAATGAGGTCAAACGCATCATCGCCTGTACAATATACAAGAAGTCCTCATTTCACACACAATAGCAAGGTTATCCAGAAAGCACATCACAGATGACTTCAATCGCATCAACGTCCACACAAGAAGTCCGCATTTCAAACCCAACAAAGAGGTCATCCAGTTCCCTAACATCTGTTAAGAATCAACTGGCTCGACTTTCGACTATTCACAATGAACACAAATGCGTGTACGCTTTCTTCCCTTTAGCAAAGCATTGCAGCGGATACACATTCTAAAGGAGTCTGAAAATGGTATCATACAGGTTGGTATACACATCAATAAACTGAGTTCATAATATTCATACAAGTAAAACGAAACACAGGAGTACAAGAATAAAGCTTAGACAATAAAACAGTGTTCAGAAAAGGGCATCTTACTATGTTTTGTACATGGATGAAACTTACTAGCAGGCTCACAGCGTTATCAATCAAGACACAGGATAGAACATATCCCACACATTGGGATGCAAAATCAGCTCATAGTCTGGCTCTGTCGGCAGTTCGGAATTTTCGTCCCTCTTCTCTTCCAGTTCCTGTGACCCTGCGGCCTGTGAATTATCCACGTCACCCTCGGCAGTGCTGCTGGGTTGAATATCACCGTCTTTATGTAGCCGTGTAGCCGTCTTCAGCATTTTTCGGCGGTATGTGTCAGAATGCGTGAACGATTTCGGGACCTATAGAGCTTGTTGCCCTCTGCGGGCAAGAGTCCATTCTTTCCTGTTCTGAACCACTTTGAGGGGCCCTTTCTTGGTAGCGCTTCAGTCTGTTCGTATGCACAGTGAAAGTTGGGTGCCTCCCTTCACAGTTTCGAACACGAAATGTTACGGGGCCTAGCCTTTCCACGATGCGGAAGGGGCCTTTCCCTTTTGGTGCCAGTTTATGTGACAGCCCCTTTCATTGTGCTCAACTTTGAGCAAGGCCCGATCTCCTGCCATGAACTCTGCTTCCGCGGCTTTAATGTCATATCTCGCTTTCCGGACTGTGGAGGCGGAAGCCAAAGCTTTCTTTGCCATCTCGTGAAATAGCTGCAGTCGCAACGCCAGCTCTGCCCGATAATCGTCCATTACGAAGCACTTGGGATCCCCACACTCCTCAAATGCCTCTTGCGACATGTCTGGGTCTCGGCCATACATTAGGAAAAACGCCGTCTCATGAGTACTCTCGTGGACGGCGGTGTTGCATGCGAAAATCACATACCGGATCCACAAATCCCAGTCTTTCTGGTCGTATGCCACAACATGGGAGAACAGCTGCTTAAAAGTCTGGTCCAGCAGTTCTACTGCCCCATTACATTCTGGGTGGTATGCTGTTGTTTTCAGCCTATTAACCCTTAGTAGCTGACACATTTGTCATACCCTTCGAAGTCAAATTGCTCCCTTCGTCAGGCAGCAGCTGTTTGGGCACACCGTGGCGCAAAACGACCCTCTCAAAAAGGTCCTCGGCATTGTTGGCGCCTTCTAGTCAATCATTGGAATGGCTTCTGCGAATTTTGACAGATGATCGGAGAATACTAGCGCGTACTTAATCCCATTACTGGTTGTCGGTAAGGGTCCGATAACATCCATGGTCGTTCTCTCAAAAGGTGCGCTCAATTCTCCTGAAGCTGAGCGCGTTTCCAGTTTTTCGGTGTTTTTCGTAACTGGCAGAATTCGCACTGAGCGCAGTACTCCGCAATCGACTTTCTCATTTCTGGCCAGAATTACTTCAACTCAATTTTCTGTCTCATTTTCTTGGCCCCGAAATAACCGGAGTATGGTGCGTCATGGTAGGCACGTGACACATCCCTAACCAGGCTACGCGGTACAATGTAAATTTCTGTGGTCGCCGCGCCTGGCCTTTGCGTCGAGTACGGGCACACCTTAAGAGCAAGCCAGATGCGCTCAATGCGTATCCCCTTAAATACTCTGGTTCATCAGCTAGTTTATCCCTCAATTCTTGAAGTTTCGAATCCTTTTACTGCTCCTGTTTCAGCTTTTCCTCATCAATAACTGGAATAAAAGCTGAGGTCCTTACTTCAGAGACTGGTTCCGAGCGCACCCGACTCAAGCCATCCGCGTTTGCTTGCCCTTTTCCCGCTCTATGCTCCATTTCAAAGATATAGCCTTGAAGCTGAAGGTTCGAGCGTGCCGGTCGCGAGCTAGGATCCCTGATCTTCATAAGCCGCACAAGCGGGTTTACAGTCTGTCGCTATTATCAACTTGCGACCATACAAGTAACAGCGAGAGTGGCAGACCGCCCATACAACAGCCAAGCATTCTTTTTTTGTTGCGCTATAATTTTGTTCCAAGAGAGTTCTACTTAAGTTGAGGACAACCCATAGGGCTATGGAACGAAAAATGGTAGGGGTAACATTAAGAGATAGGAAGCGTGCAGAGTGGGTCAGAGAAATAAGTCAAGTTACCGACGTTCTAGTGGAAATTAAGAAGAAATGGACATGGGCAGGACTTGTAGTGCGAAGAGAGGATAACCGATGGTCGCTTAGGGTAACAAACTGGATTCCAAGGGAAGGAAAGCGTAGAAGGGGGCGGCAGAAAGTTAGGTGGGCGGATGAGATTAAGAAGTTCGCAGGGGTCAAGTGGATGCAGCTAGCACAGAACCGGGTTAAGTGGAGAAATATGGGAGAGGCCTTCGCCCTGCAGTGGGTATAGTCAGGCTGATGATGATGATGGTGAATTTTGTTCCGCCTTATTTAACTGACGACTTGCGAAAGCCACCAGATGTTCATCATTTTGTTCTAACCTTTGAGACAGGACTGCTCCAACCGTGCTCCGTGAAGCATCGATTTGAAGGATGAACTCCTTCCTAAAGTCAGGGTACTTGAGTATT
Organism: Amblyomma maculatum; assembly: GCF_055883805.1. NCBI lineage: Eukaryota > Metazoa > Arthropoda > Arachnida > Ixodida > Ixodidae > Amblyomma > Amblyomma maculatum. The sequence continues at coordinate 119,794,777 of NC_139353.1, forward strand.
GGAGCATCAACGAGCTTTCTTTTCAGATTCACGAACGGAGTTTCTGCCCGGCCGTCCAATCGAAATGTGCGTGCTTTGCTGTTAGCAATGTCAGTGGCGCAAATTTTGCGATGTAACGTAGATAATACCCTACTAAGCCCAGAAACTAACGCACCTGTCTGACACCGCTTGGGTGGGAAAGCGAAGAACTGCCTCAACTTTCTCCGCATCTGGTTGCACGCTGCTGGCAGACACTACATGCCCGAAATACTTTACCTTCGCCTTCAAAAATTGCCACTTTTTCGGCTTCAACTTCAGCCTGGCGCCTTTCAGTCTCCTCAGCACTGCCTCAATATCTATCATGTGCTACTCGATCTTACACCTATAGATGATTATGTCATCCATGTACACGTGACATGTGTGGCCAGTCAACCCCTCAACCACAACGTCGGCGGTTCGCTGCCAGACAGCGGGACTGTTTACTATTGTACCGCGTAGCCTGGTTAGGAATGTGTTACGTGCATACCATGACGCATCATACTCTGGTCATTCCGGGGTGGGGAGTAGGAATCACACACGAAATAGGGCCAGTAAGAGATTTAATCAGACCTGGATGCCCCCGCTCACCCGACGGTCTTGAGGTTGCGCCTGGACGCCACTGCGATGATCCGGTGCTTGAGGTGGGAAATGATGGCCATAGCTGCAGGCAACGCTGATGGTGACGGTGTATACGGCGAGCTCAATAAGCGCGCAGCCAGGACTAGCGAGCCGTCTTCGTATCTTCAAGCAGTCGTCCCTCGGCAGACGAGGTTGGGTTGACCGGCTCTAGAGTGTCTCTCGTTCCTCTCAACCCCACCGTCCTTCTGTTACTTGCCTTCTCACCTCGGGCCCTTTGTTCCCGTTCTCGGAACACTCGCCATCCCCGCAACAGCGCACGTGTAGCCGTTATTAGCACGTCTTCCCCGCATTCTAGCGTGTCGTTCAGCGTCCCTTGTCGTATCCGGCTTTCGGACAAAAGGCGACACGAGAAGGCAAAATTGTGGAGACGTCGGTGGTTCCCGGAACTCACGCGAAACTCGATCCCAAGTTCCGGCACAGGCAATTTAGCCATCACACAAGTCCGGTTCACGGGGCAGGATAATCAGTAAAGAATTGTTCAATTTCCATAGTTCGAGCCAGCAAGCGGACAACACTCATCGCGAGAATGGGGCACTCCGTATGGCCCACTGGACGCGCAGAATTTGGTGAGCAAGTCTGCACTCATGAAAACAAATAGAACTGTCACCAAGCTGCGAAATTCAATCCCTACTGCTATGAGGGCCCTTGCATTTAGTACGAAGTACTTTAGTGGGATCGCTTTGCTTCTGACGTCGTCTTTCAGAATGATCATATTTCGCACAGAACTGACACACCATAACATACGAATCTTCCTTCACCGTGGCAATAGTCCAGCCAATAGCCAACTTTGAGGCCGACATTCATTGCTTGAAATCGGTAGGTGAGATCTCTAACACGTGCGAGTACGATCCAGACTTTTCTCGATATGATAGAGCTCTACTACTTGCTCCAAGCTACATATCTGGATTCTTTTTACTGATTTTTTTGAATAAGGAATTCAGTGCGGATGTCAAGATCCACACCCGAAAGCCGGATGTGAGGCTTCCGATTTTCCAGCATCTTATGGTGAACATCGGCTTTAAGAAAGTATGCGTCATCAGTAGCTTTCTGCACAGCGCGAAGAGAGTTCTTATCAGCTACTGCAATGACATCACGCTAGCCATTTTTCAAGGTAACATTTCGAAGCCCAGCCTTTGAAGGAGAATTTTTCTTTTTAATAATGTCAGAGTCTGTCTTAGTGGGACACCCTGGAGGGTTTGCAGGCTAAATGAATAGAAAACGAAGTGATTCTGTATGTGGTGTGGAGAGAACAAATGGCAAGGTCGGAGACTTTAATAAAGGGCCCTCGCTGTGAGGTCTGGCTACCTCAGCATAAGGACAAGGAGGGTGACTTTCGAGAGCACTCAACCTTGACTGTACTTCTTCGAACCTTGCAGATCGAAAATCTCTTTCACGGTGGAGGCCCTCTGCAAGGGTTACCATTCCATTTATCATGCTGAAAGCCTGTAACCTTACTTAGTTCGTGCACTTGGACCCCTTGTCCATGATGTCAGCGAGCTCCTGAATCTTGGAATCTTCGGTGGCAGGTACACTAGTGCTGTCTCCCGCGTCAGGAGTAACATCCGCGGACGCTAAGTTCCCCTTTCTGGAAGACTCTGCGCCGGATAGATCTGGCACGAACACGAAGAAACCGTGGCCAGCCTGGCCACGCAAAGAACTTATCTGCTGGGCAGAACTTTAAAACAATAAGCCTCATTTTTACCTGGAGCAGGAGCAAACAATAAAAATAACAGAGAAAAGAAATATAACTGAAAATATAAGGAAAAAACAGCGAACGAAAGAGAACACAGCCTACACACAGGATGACCGCCTGCCACTCCCACACGAATGGACTCACGGAACGCGTGAATAAAATGATAGCGGACATGCTCGCTATATACGTCGACTTTAAACACAATACCTGGGACGCCGTCTTGCTGTACGTAGGAGACAATCAGGGTAACCCCGATTCATCTTGTGTATGGCAGGAACCCAACGACCAAGCCAGATCCAATGCTGCCGCACGTAACGGAGGAGGAGAACCTGGATATCGCCGCCTACCTTCAGCGTGCAGAGGAAACTCGACGACTTTTCACGCTGCGTAATAAAGGGGCATTACACCAATGTCGGAACATAAATTATTTATTGCATCCTATTCCTGCAAAACTAGCATTTTCTTTTCTTCGTAAACAGCTTGCTGATCTGGCAAACAGCGCAGCCGATGACGACTTCGACCCCCGCCGCTTCGTCTGCTCCATGTTCTGTGCACGAGCAGCGTCAACCGCAGTTAGGCTAATACGCGGTAATGTGGGCCAAACAGCAGTCATGCCGCTTCTTTAGGTTACCGTAAACTGAGCTTTCCGCCGATCACTGTTAGCGCTTTTAACCTAAGTAATAGCGTCTTCTGCGGGCGGGCGTCAGGTGCGCGTCGGAGCTCGAGTACGAAACCCGCGCGAAATGACCCGCTAGAACAGCCTCCATATTCTCACAAGCGTATACGTCTCGAAAGCAACACATAAAATGCGTAATGTATATAGCGCCGTCAGACAGCGCTTTTGTACGATCTTCAGGTACCGCCCGACAACACAGCAGAGTAATGTATAGGGCGCGGCGCACTACATCGGGGAATCCAATAGCCCGGCTGTCCTATAATAGTAGCACCGTTTACGCTGCTCGTTGTCAGGCCCAAGTCTGGTCTTATCCGCATCATGGAAGTAGACGATAAGCTCACGAAGCTTACAGCACCGGATGCCGCGAGCTTATAGCAAAGGCGCTCGCGAGTACGATGGCTGTCGATCTGCTCCTTCTTAATTGCCACTATAGTCTAAATTACGCATTTCGCATCGAAGCCACAGCGGACGGCACTTTGTAATAAATCAGCGATGCGTTATAGTAAATGGACCACTAGGTAATGACACTTCTTTACTACCAACCCTACTGTTTCGTACTAAAAGAAAGGATTATTTTCGTCGACGCCTTATCAGTGGAGATAGGATACAGAAACACTGGCAACGCCCCGGCTTTGAGCAAAACCTCCCACCGTCTGTTTTCGCATTTGTAAAAAGCAATAATTTTTTTAATTCCTTTTTCGAGGGCTAATTATTATTACAAGAAAAACTAATTTTAGCATGCTTTTTTAAGACTGGCGGAGGGCACTACAGGCGCGGCTGCAGCGGCGGTGTTTACAGCAGTGGAGGCAGTACGATGGAGGTGGTAGCGCAGAAGACTAAATACCGCTTCACTGCAGATTGTGTTCTGTTTTGAGAAACATGCTGAGTACACTTATTTGGAGTCATGTTAGCAAGCGCAATCACAGCACAGTGCATCGGCAGATTATCGGCGCCGGCACAGCAGCCGACTATGTGGTAACCGTTGTCGCTCTATGACGTCACCAAGCGTTTCAACATGGCAACTGTTGTCTAAGAGGAGCTTCGCGGTGTCAACTTCATCCACTTATTTTGAAATAAGGAGTGCGTCTTGGGTGCTCAAATTTCGGGAATAGAATAATAAGGTTCATTATTATCTGGCAGATTAAAAAACTGTAATATATTGCATGACCGTGGCATGGCCCTTTTAATGAGCAACAATGCACCGACGCCCGACGATGCAACTTGCGACGCCGCCACGCAGAGTAAAAGCTAGGAACAACTAGCCTTGGTACTACAGGCAGCCGACCTGTTGGACGCTTAATCTGAGTCCTGAATAAAGTGCATTACTACTACTACTACTACTCGGAGACCAAGTCTGGGTGCGGTAGCCAATTCGCTGTCGAGGACTAAGTGAAAAGTTGTTTCGTCGATACTTTGGATCCTACAAAATCCTTCACCGTGTGGGACAACTCAAATATGAAGTCATTGCCGACGGTACGACAGCATCACAACGGTGACGTGCGCGCCCAGAAATCGTACATGTTATTCTTCTGAAGCCATATTATGGCGTTAAAGAATCCGTGGTGTTACAAAATTGTGATGTTTATGTTTGCGTTTAAGTCGCTATATTTTGGAACATCGAGGCAATCCTTTTTAAGTGGAGAGTAATGCTACGAAACATTCAAAGCTCTATTTTCTGTCTTTTTAGCAGCGGCTGGCATGCACCTTATCGCTCTAATTCTGCATCCGTACCAATTCTGCATTCGTTTTTTTTGTTCATGCTCGTTGTCGCCTGCCGCAGCTTTATCAGTTTCTTTGTCGCACAAGATGTGCCGAGATGTATCTCGAAGATTCCAGCCACTCGCTGTGTTGCTGCAATGTTTCAGGTTGTTCAGTCACTGGTTACATTTTATCTCGATCTTTCTTTCCAGCCTTTAAATCGAGGGCTGACGCATAAAACCGCCATTCGCGCATCGGCAACCGCTCAGCACGATTGTTGCTATCGCCAGCGCCGATTGCCTAATTCTTTTGAGAGCGCAAGTGAGCCCAATAACGAGTTGATTCCTGCGAAGACCAAGCCTCCTCATTTGTTGTCAATGACATTGTTACCACCCCGTGACAATTTATTAGTGAAATTTAGGCGGACTGTAATGACGCCTAAGCAGAATAAAGTAATCTAGAGTGTCTAAAAAACGTGCTCAACATTCGACAGTGCAGCCCTGAGTAATCAAAAACTTTAGTAGACGGCAGAGAAGTTGCGCGCGTGGAAGGAAAAAATGTGTGTGTGCCTCAGTCAGAAATTACGCTGTGTGTATTATCACGATGCAAAGTAACGCGAACAAAGTGATACCCAATCTCTTCGCGGTGCGAATTATTTTTCATCCCGCTTTTACCTGGGTGGTTTACAAAAACACGTTGGAGGCGTCCTAAAATGCATCACGGACGAATCTAGCGTATTTCTGCTACCACCTAAGAAAAAGCGCGATAAAGAGAAATGCAAATAACGAAACGCCTAGGCTCTGAGTTGTTCGCATTTCTTTCCATCGGTCCTGTAAAATACAAGAGCATTGCACCACGTGCTCGAAAGGCTGTCCTTCCATGGCAATGTACAGCAAAAGCCTATCTTTTATTCGCTCGGACAGAGTGCTCAATCCGGCGAAATGCTTGTGAAAGCCACAGAAATTCTATGCCTCAAGTCATCAAGGCTGGAGTGCTGCGTAAAATAAACCTTGCAGTTGGAGAGTTCTCAACACTAGGTTGCTTTGTGATGCAGTGTTTCGAGAGTTCTCAAAGAGAGCATGTATCCGTACAAGGAATGCCTGCAAGAAGCAGTGGTAGGGTCTCATTTTCAGTGCCGGCTCTATTTCTGCAACTGTTGTCTTACCAAAAGCAAGGAGCCCTGAATGATTATACGACATAATGTGGAAAAATCAAGCGCGCACTTCAGAGTTCACGGTTAATTGGCACAACGTCCATTATCAGTCGGCCACTAACCGACGTTGTGTACGAGGACAAAGGCATCGGGTTCGATGGTCCGCAAGTGTATGGCGCGGGATATTTCAAGGAACTAGAATATCACCGGCAGGGCGTACACAGAGCGCGTCCTAATCGGTGTGTTCATGAACTTCGCTTCAGACCTTCAGCTTAACGTGCTGAACTTGATGTGGTTTAAGCATGATGGGACGCCACCACACTCTTTCTCTCGTGCTGTGGACGTTTTTGGCGCGAACTTTCCCAGCATGTGGATTTAAAAGTGCAGTCAGTGGGCACACGGCAACCAGGATGTGCATCTTCGTACAGTCTTACCCCTAAATCGGCATGCTTCCGCGAGCGCGCGCACGCGATAACGTCAGCTATTTCAGAGGTCGAAGGTGGCCTCGAACAGTTTTGGCTATGTCAGCGCTCAACTGGCGCGAAGACAGTCTACTTACAAGGTGACCACTCCACGTGTAGGGTATCCTACTGGGCATCGCCTGGTTAACCTTCCTGCTTTTCTATTCTGTTTTCTCTCTATCTCTCCAACACATTTCAGAATGCTTTACGCCGCTTTATATTGTGTTCATTAAAACTTCCTGCTGGGCGAGTGGGTTGTTCATCTTGATGTAGGGGTTTTTTAGCGCCAACAAAGACAATTGTGTTGCATGGGTTGTCGGCGTTACTAGGTTATCAGTCTAGTCATGCATCATTAAAGCATTTGCTCGCCGCGGGTGCCATGGTAGAACCTTTAATCGGCGCAACGCCAGCAGACGCGCGCATTGTAATGGTGTTCTAGCCTTGACGAGACGAGACAGTGCAGACAACTTTGCACGTTGTATTCCTCCTTAGTACTCAACGCGGTTTGCGATTTATCAACGTTTCAATGCGGTGAAGGACGTCTGTGTGCGTACTCTATGTATAGCGGACCATCGCTTTGGCTTTTATTCCTGCTGTGTCCGATGCACAAGCGATCACTCATTTTGCATCCCAATACAGCAAATTGATGTTTACAAATGATCTGAAGGAAAATTCAGCTAAGCTTGCTTAATTTAACAAACATAGCAATGACGACAAAGCGAGCGAAGAATTTTTTTTATATATCAGGCTTTCAATTTTTGCGCATTTTCACAGAATGCTTTTCATGGAATTTTTTCGTGTTCAGTGCCCGCCCACTGCTTTGCGTCTGTTTGGAGAATCCTGGCAGTTGACTCGTTTAATATGTGCACATTTAAGCATATCGCTCCTAGGTAAAACACTGAATGGATGTTTATAAAGTATACATGCTAGAGAAATTTTTAGGGATAAGATGGCAGAGCACGCACGTCAAGAATGTAATTTGGGGCCCAATGTTGTATAGGATCATTTCAATAATGAGGTATATATTGGCCATTTTTCTGAGAAATATGGGGTGGGGGGGATTGTTGAGAACCCATGCCACTACTTACCTTTTCTAAAGACGCGTCAGAGGCTGTACTAGCGGCGTTACAGCTCGTACTGCCTCTTTCTTCCGAGCTTTACAATGCTACTTATATGCTCACAAATTTCGCTTTAAATACTTCGGTACAAAAATGTGCCGAAGTCACATCAATCTCTCCTTCTTCCACAAAGAGAGCGCCCCAGTTCAACAGACAAGAGTTTTGTTTCATAACTACTCATAAAATAAGTCAAAAATGTAAATTTCAACTAACGTGTTATCAGTATCAAATATATGAAATGCGAGTCTGCCTTACGGAATCACTTATTCTTTAGAATCTCAGTGAGCAGGAGTGGAATATGTTTCATGTGACAGACAAACAATTTTATGAATTCGTTCCTTTCTTCATGGTTTTTTTAGAGGTAGCAGTCGTGATGACTGTTCTAGTAAACCTAACTAGACAGGACAGTAGAGACGCAACAGCTCAGAAACGACTGTCTTGAGGAATGCCAGATCCGACATTACCTTAAATATTAAGCGTTAATGAAGATGCATAGATGGACTAAATATAATAAAGAAATAAAAATGACAGATGTACTTTGATGATGAATATGTTATTGATGAGATTCATGTTGTGTTTTACGATAAAGTCGTCTCGAACACAGCTTTGTCTAGTTGTAACGCGATGTGAATCCTATTAATCTAGTATGGTCGTAACCGCATGCCTCTGCTCTCCCCTTCTCCAGCCTTCTTCACGCGTGCCTTCTTCAGCCCTTCTAAATTAGGGCACATGTACCCCGCACAATACAATCCAAATTGTAAATACTGCGGCGAAACAGCAGCATATGATCACATATTATGGAGCTGCAAAAAGGCGCCGCCACCAGCGGACCTACTACCAGTCCCTTCTTTTGAGCGGTGGGAGGCTATACTGGCCAGCTCAGACTCGTTAACGCAAGTTCGGGCTACTGAGTGGGCTCAAAAGGTCACCGAGAGCAACGAACCTGAGGCCATGTAGCGCCCACAAATCGCTCATTGCTGACAATAAATGTTTTGCAATCCTAAAATCTAAATTATTGTAATTTGCTTTGGAGCAATATCTAGAAAATATATTACGAACTTTAAATCGACCGCAGCCCAGCGCGACAGGCACTCTCTACAAAAAAAATTGGCAGTGGCTTAGCTTGGTTAAGCCTGGTAATTGCGAAAGCAATAGCTATGGCTACACCTAAGTTCAGCTGGTGGTGTAGCTGGTTGTGGTGCTTGTGGTTATGCAGTAATTCACTCTGGCCACGGCATATGGTTCAAGTATTGTTTATTGCGGGGAGCTACCTGGTTATTCTATGTATAACTAGTAGCGAGGCAAGGAATGCCGTGGCTGCAACGATATACTTGGTTGCGGGTGAGGTTAAGGCAGAATGTACAACTGCCGCTCCGGCATCGGATGCAACGGCATTCTTTACGCCAGCAGAACTGAAAGCATCCCTGGAGACTGCGTTGGTTCTACCTGCCGCTAGGCCACCTCTTATAGTATCCAACGCTGCACCCCCGGCGGTAGCTGTGGCTGCAGCCCCATAATTCTTCTTGGCTTTAGGAGCACGTGGCACAACTGCAGCTCCGCGGTTGGTGGCTACCGCCTCGCGAGCCGACGAGTTGGGGCCCCTGTTTTTGCCGCAGATGGAATGACATCACTACGGCTGTAGCGCCCTTCGTGGAAGGAGCGGGAGTTAGGCCGCGGTTGGTAGCTACCGCCTCGCGAGCCGACGGCGCGAGTTGGGGCCCCTGTTTTTGCGGCAGATGGGATGACGTCACTCCGGCTGTAGCGCCTCTCGCAGAAGGAGCAGGAGTTAGGCCGCGGTTGGTAGCTACCGCATCGCGAGTTGACGGCGCGAGTTGGGGTCCCTGGTTTTGCGCAGCTGTGCTTGGCGGCGCGCCAAAGGTCACGCTTAAGGTCAATGGTAGCTACCGCCTCGCTACGCGAAGGGCTGAAAAGTGAAAGTAGTATTGCTTTCGCAATAAAAACTTTTGAGCGCGCACTTTGCCATCACACACTTTGCTAGTTCTCTGTAAGAGCAAGACAGTCCTACAAAACATTTTTAAAAAAGTGTCTTCACAATAGTTTATACCAGAGGGAGGATGATCTGGGTGTTCTGTGATGAATATGTCAAGGGCCAACTAAATAACGTACCAGCGGAAAGCTGCGACGCAATTCGTGCCGACATCGTCCCCGTGCACGTCCAAATCCAACACAAAATACGGGCCTCCATCCTTCTCTACGCTGTCTTTTTACAACACACTGCTGTGCACAAGACACGCAAGTGTCACTGCTTAAGCTGCTTTATGACAGGCAAGCCACCACCAGACTCAACGCTACGTTTTCCAAGATTACTGAAGAAGCTCCGCGTTGTCGTCTACCCGCAACACGCGGAAAATGCTCGACGCTTGACCACTGTGCGCATAAATGACACGCAGCGCACAAACCCAAGGCTCTATAACCTAAGACTAAACAACGCCGACTGCATGCATGTCAGGTGATCGTGTGTGATGCCGAATAGGAGCCGTAGATTGAGTGAAACACTTGCGTTGCCGTTACGGCCCTTTGTTACCGCAGCCGTGGCCTAATGGTTAGAGCACCCGTCTCGGCTGCGGGAGGTGGTTAGTTCGAAACCCACGGCCGGACACTCACCGGTAAAAATGGGTACAAGCGTCCCCCGGCCTGGCGCTCGGCTTTTCTAGGGGTGTGCGTTTGGGAGAAGCTCCGTAAACCCCGCTGCGCCCCTCCTCCGCAGTGGGCCCAAACTCAGTTTCGAACCTCGCAGCCTGCAAAGGTGGTTCAGTTTGTCTTGCAAAGGTACTTCCTTTGAGCCTCACATGAAGTGCTCCCTTTGAGCTTCAGCTGCAGCAGTCCTAAACAAAAAGGGCCACATAATAGGTTTTTGCCGGGCGAGGCGGACCTATTGTTGTCCGATGGCGGAACGGATCACTTCCACATCGGCGCAACTATTTAGGCCGTGACACCTTTCCCCAAGCATTTCACCTCAGAAGAGCCGAGCACCAAGCCGGGGAAATCTTGTGCCCATTGGAAACCGGCGGGTACCCCACGGCACTGGTGATCTAACCCCGTACCTCCCGACTGCGAGGCGGATGCCTCGTAGGGTAGGTAGAATAAGAAGTCCTGGCTGTAGACCAACCGCATGCCGTAAAAGCCACGCGAGGCTTGAAATTGTCCACATTGATCGTCTAAAACAGCATTACGCAGCATTATACTCGATGAAGTGCACTTGCTTGCCTTATTGCTATTGTTAATTGTCTTTCCCCCGCTCATTTTTGACCTTGTTTCACTTTGTTTTAAATTTCTAGGTTGCTGTAATAATGTGTCAAAGCTTTGTGGCAGATAGACACATCATTTGATTGCACTCTAGGCTACCTAGATACAAATTTATGACTTTATGACGCAAGATGCACGCAGGTCTATGCTGAAGGATTGCTCCCCAAATTACTGCTTCAGCGTTGTTGTAGATTATGTTTGCTATTTTTTCTTTATTCTGCACTGTATTCTGTACTGTACTGTACTGTATTCTGAGGTGCCGGAAACGATCCCATCCAAACTGGAACTGCGAAGCCGTACACTACCCTCTACAACCGCCATGCAAGACGAGTCCACTTCTACGCTGCCGGCCGTTCCACCCACGATCATGTGTTCTGGCGTCGTGCGCCAGCGTGACCCTTGCCTCTTCAGTGGCACGGCCGACCAAGATGTCGACGACTGGCTGTCATCGTATGAAAGAGTAAGCAGCTACAACGAGTGGGATGATTCATACAAGCTCAGTAACGTCATATTCTATCTGACGGACGTGGCGAACATCTGGTTTCGCAACCATGAGGCTGACCTGTCATCTTGGTCTACATTTAAAAAGAATTTCGCGGAAGTGTTCGGCCGCCCGGCAGTGCGTAAGCTTCGTGCCGAACAACGTTTGCACGATCGTGTTCAGCGCGCTGATGAGACATTTACCAGCTACATAGAAGACATCGTTGATCTCTGAAAACGAGTCGACCCGGCCATGCCGGAAGCGAACAAAATCCGCTACATCCTCGAGGGTATTTCTGAGGACGCCTTCCAGATGCTGGTAGCGAAAGATCCCACCAGCGTTAGTGAACTCGTGAAGCTTTGCCAGAGCTACGACGAGCTCCGCAAGCGGCGCGCTTCTAGGCGCCGCTCCAGTGTGTGCGACGAAGGCGTATCCGCATTAGCCCTGAGTGGTTCGCCAACTTCTGAAGGGAGCCCGCTGAATCAACAGATCAAAGATTTTATTCGTGAAGAGGTCGCACGTCAAATCTCACTCCTTCCCCATTTTCAAGACTCGGGCCGCCTCGTTCCTGAACTGGCTCCTTCTTTGGCCCCTACTATACGCCGTGTCGTGCAAGAACACGTCGCTGATGTCTTGCCGTCCAACCCCGTGCTGCCGCCTGTGACGGCACCTCTCACGTATGCCCAAGTAACGGCTAGGCCACCACCTTCGCCCACGTCTGGCTCCTATGTGCAGGTCCCTGCCTACCGTTCACAGCCGCATGCCGAGCCTTCGTTCCAAGCCCCACCCTCAAGGTTCCGCCCACATCCCATGGAACCTTGGCGTACTACGGACAACCTTCCGATTTGCTATGCCTGCGGTCGGCCGGGCCATGTTGCACGCTTTTGTCGCCAGGGCCTCCAACCTTCACAGCCTAACATTCGACTTTGCCCTTACGAGACCGACTCACGCTCGCAAATGATTCCGCCCGGTTCTCAATTTGTCTCACAAGATCGCCAAACCTATGCCACTCGTCGATCACATTCTCCTCGTCGCCGATCGCTTTCTCCAATGCTGCGACGTTCTACTAGCACCGTTGAGGGAAACTAACAGTCGCCGTTCCGGGGGCAAGAACTGCGCTTGTTTCGAATTCCTCAAGTCCTCCTTGTCGTCCCGCTAATGTTATCAGTTTCAGTAGAAGGCGCCACAGTTCTCGCTCTCGTCGATACCTGTGCAGCCGTCTCCGTCATCAGTGAAGCGCTCTGCCGTCGAATTCGCAAAGTGACCACTCCGATTTCAGACTTCGCTCCGCACCGCCTCATCACACATTCACCCCTCCGCATCTTGCACAGCCCGTGTGCTCATTCAAGACGTCTTGTACCCCATCGAGTTTATTGTTCTGCCGAACTGCTCGCATGATATCATCCTCGGATACGATTTTCTATCGACTCATCAAGCCGTTATTGACTGTGCTCGTGCGCAAATTGCCTTCGCCCCACTCTGTGATGCCCCCTTCTGTGATACCCCTCCCTGCACTGCAAAACTTCTCGTCGCCCATGACACCGACATTCCTCCGTTCTTTGCTGCCCTCGTACCACTGTCTTGTGAGTGGGTAACTCCTTTGACTGCGATTTTTACACCTTCCGAAGCCGCCACCCGTCATCCCTGCCTCCTTTTTCCGTTCGCAGTTCTCGAAATTCAAGACGGCAAGAGTGCACTTTACGCCTCGAACCCATTTTCTTGCCCAGCAGTCCTGCTCCGTGGCGAATGCATTGGACGTCTTGAAGAGCTTGATCCCGGTCATATCACCACTGTTGCTGACTCAACCCCCTCCTTCGACGTTAGTCTGTGCTCTTACGATGTTGCGACCGCTTCGACGCCCTCCGACGTTTTCCAACATGTTATTGATGCTGATCTTCCACTTGCGCAACGTGATAAACTTGTCGGCCTCTTGCAGAACTTCGCTTCTTCATTCGACCTTCCTCAAACTGACTTGGGCCGCACGTCTGTCGTAGAGCACACAATCGACACCGGCAAAACCGCACCTTTGCGCCAGCGCCCCTATCGTGTGTCGGCTTCGGAGCGCCAAGTAATTGCTGATCATGTGGACGACATGCTCCGTCGTGGTGTCATTCGGCCATCCCACAGTCCCTGGGCGTCTCCAGTTGTGTTGGTACCTAAGAAAGATGGCTCCTTCCGGTTTTGTGTCGACTACCGCCGGCTCAACAAGATCACGCGCAAGGACGTCTATCCTCTGCCACGCATCGATGACGCACTGGACTGCTTGCAGGGCGCCGAGTTTTTCTCCTCGTTGGATTTACGATCTGGCTACTGGCAGGTGCCAATGAATGACGCTGACCGCTCTAAAACTGCCTTCATCACACCAGATGGATTATATGAATTCAACGTCATGCCCTTTGGGCTTTGCAACGCCCCGGCCACATTTGAACGCCTCATGGACACTGTGCTTCGTGGATTCAAGTGGCGAACCTGTCTTTGCTATCTCGATGATATCGTAGTCTTTTCTACCGATTTTCAATCCCACCTGCTCCGACTGAAGGGCGTTCTCACTTGTCTCGCTACCGCCGGTCTCCAACTGAATCTGAAGAAGTGCCGCTTTGCTACTCGCCGACTAACTATTCTAGGTCATGTCGTTTTTAAGGATGGCATTCTTCCCGATCCCGCCAAACTTCGTGCAGTTGCCGAATTCCCACGCCCAAAATCACTGAAGCAGCTACGAAGTTTCATCGGCCTGTGCTCCTACTTTCGCCGCTTCATCTTAAATTTCGCCTCTATTATTGCTCCTCTCATCCAGCTCCTCTCCGGCAGCTCCGACCTCTCCGCATGGACACCTGCTTGTGATGACGCCTTCAACACCTTACGCCGTCTTTTGGTCTCGCCTCCCATCCTCCGCCACTTCAACCCGAATGCGCCAACTGAGATTCACACTGACGCTAGCGGTATTGGGATAGTCGCCGTTCTCACCCAACGCAAACCTGGTATCCGAGACTATGTGGTGGCGTACGCAAGCCGCACCTTGACCAAGGCAGAGTCAAATTATTCTGTTACGGAAAGAGAATGCTTCGCCATTATTTGGGCCATCGGCAAATTCCGTCCGTATGTCTATGGCCGACCATTTTATGTGGTCACTGATCATCACGCTCTGTGCTGGCTGGCGTCCCTCAAGGACCCGTCCGGCCGCCTTGCTCGCTGGGCTCTTCACCTCCAAGAGTATGACATTCGTGTCATATATCGCTCAGGCCTCAAGCATACTGACGCGGACGCTCTTTCGCGCTCACCGCTGCCTCCCTCTTCGTTGTCTGATGAGATCTGCGCCTACGATTTGTCTTCGCTTGCCACTATCGACATGGCCACAGAACAGCGGCGCGACCCGTGGATATCTACACTTCTGAACTTTCTTTCAAGTCACTCTCCAGGTCATTTGTCTAGGGCGCTTGCCCGCCAGGCTCACCATTTTTCAATTCGTGACGGGCTGCTCTATCGCCGCAGTTATCTTCACGACGGAAGGAAGTGGCTTTTAGTCATCCCCCGTCATCTCCGCGCCGAAATTTGTGCTGCTTTCCATACTGATCCCCAGTGCGCCCACGGCGGAGTGTTGAAAACCTACACGCGCTTGCGTCTACGCTTCTTCTGGCGTGGAATGTACCGCTTTGTCCGCCATTTTGTCCGCTCTTGCCAGTCTTGCCAACGCCGAAAAACTCCTCTCAAGTCTCCTGCTCCATTGCAGCCGTTGCCCTGTCCTGCCCGTCCGTTTGATCGTGTCGGCATAGATCTATACGGTCCCCTTCCTACAACTTCAGCTGGCAACCGCTGGATTATCGTGGCAGTGGATCATCTGACCCGCTACACTGAGACATCATCACTGCCCTCTGCTTACGCACGCGACGTGGCTGCCTTTATTCTGAAAAACCTGGTTCTTCGCCATGGTGCACCTCGAGAACTGCTCAGTGACCGCGGACGCGTTTTCTTATCAGACGCTCTTGAGGCTCTTCTGAAAGAATGCCGCATCATACACCGCACCGCTACCTCGTACCACCCTCAGACGAATGGACTGACAGAACGTTTCAACCGCACTCTCGGTGACATGCTGGCTATGTACGTGAACACCGACCATTCCAATTGGGACCAAGTTCTACCATTTGTTACTTACGCATATAACACCGCGGCACAGACCACTACTGGATTCTCTCCATTCTTTCTCCTTTACGGGCGCGAGCCACCCTGTACCGTGGACACACTTTTTCCCTACCGCCCTGACGTTTCCGAATCTTCTCCGCTATCCGATGCCGTCACATATGCAGAAGAATGCCGTCAGCTCGCCCGCTCTCTCACGACAGAAAATCAGTGGCAACAAAAATACCTCCGTGATACCGGCGAAGCTTCGTCATATCTGCCGAACTCTCTGGTGTGGCTCTGGGTGCCCTCCACAATACCTGGCCTTTCAAAGAAATTTCTTGCTCGCTACCACGGGCCATATAGGGTCCTCCAGCAAACATCTGCAGTCAACTACGTAGTTGAGCCCGTCACGCCCTCTGCGGACTCGCGTCGCCGTGGTCGTGAAACAGTTCACGTGAACCGATTGAAGCCATTCTAGGACCCCGCTGTGCTTTCCGCGCCATAAGTCGCCAGGATGGCTCCTTTTTTTACCCAGGGGGAAAATGTACTGTGATAGTCAGCACTTCAGCCATCGACATGCACCAGTGCGTTGTGCAACGAAGACAAAGAAGAAGTACGCTGGGCTCGCCGTTGCAAGGTCCTCTCCTCACAGCTCTCCATCTGAGCGTCAATAAACGCCCTACTACAATTCCTAAACTTCCTTCCTTCCGAAGACGCCACATCCTTTCGGCGCGGCGATCACCGCGCAGGTCACGTGACAACGCTAATCTCGCCTTGTGTGCGACTTCGTGAGCAGATCTGCGATTCTTTTTTCGGCCAGTAGACCGCATTCCAGCTTGTTGTCATTCGTCATCTACCGCGATGATCATGTTTGGTCCGCAGCACACAGCTCGAGTAGTCTCGACAAATCTGTCCTCTACGTGTACATTCCTGCTGGCATGTATGTTTGGCGGGCGCTCAAAGCCTGCAAGATCGAATAGTTTGCCTATGATAGCTGGTCGGGTGACTTTCGCGTAAAAGGGGAGTAGCTGAACAGTCTCCAGCTGTTCCATAATGCACTGTCACTGAGGCTGATTTTTCAATGCGGAGACACAAAAGCAGAATGCTTGCTTTGTCGCGGCTGGCACGGAACGCTTGATCGAGGTCGCGCCGCCGCCGCTGGAATTTAACTTCGGTAGCAGCCACGAGATGGCGACACTGACGCTCACGTCACTAAGCCGGACATCTCTTATTGGCTCTCCCGAATCGCGGTACGCGGCAAGCCGTTGAAAATGGCTCCTCGACCCATTCGGCGCGCGGCAGACCTACCAGCCGCTGCGGCAGGTTTTGCGGCAAGCTGCTTGCCGCCGGCGGCATGCCGCGCGTGTTTTTCCGACAGTGTGTACGTATCGTTACAGATTCATATTGTCTCAGCATTCTCTTCTGCGGCAACCTCTAAGCACCCTGGTTGCCACGTCGCTACAAAGTGGTGCAGCTTTGTGCGGGCGCAATTGAGGCAATATACACGGCTTCTATGAAAAGCCTTGCGTTGCCTTTTAAACTAATTGAATCTGGTCGTGGGCAGGTGACAGTGCTCTTATTCGCAGTCTTCCTGCCTGTCCAAGATTGTATTGTACTACAAGAAACACACTGACACCGTTCGGACATATAATAAATGTCTGTTTCGGTAACATGCGTTCATTGCGATTGATTTATATCGGCCCTTTGTTAAAGAAAATAATTTTGTTTGAGCTAGTATCACAAATAGAATATCAATTGCATTCATTTTAGGTGATTTCAACCTGTAAACAAGTAGAACGACCTTGCGACCTTCCCAGCTGCTGATAATTAAGGGACCTCACGAGACGTTTTTCTCTCAATTGTAATACACTTGAACCTCAGCTTTTGCATAGTGTCTCAGGTGTGTGTGTGTGTGTGTGTGTGTGTGTGTGTGTGTGTGTGTGTGTGTGTGTGTGTGTGTGTGTGTGTGTGTGTGTGTGTGTGTGTGTGTGTGTGTGTGTGTGTGTGTGTGTGTGTGTGTGTGTGTGTGTGTGTGTGTGTGTGTGTGTGTGTGTGTGTGCGTGAAATTATGTTGGCTTCTGTATTTTATTTCACACATAAGTTCTGATTGGGAAGTACTTTGATTTGTTGTAGCTGTCGCGAAAGGCTGTGGTTGATGGCGTTAGACATGCATTCCCGCTTAATACCTCGGTGAAAGCGCCTTTCGTTTCAGGATATTTGTATAAATAAGGAAGGAGAAAAAACGTTTCTCCAAGCCCCAAGACAGAATTTCTATTCAGCTAGGCAAGTGGCTTCATAATTCCAGGCCTCCACAGGACCCTACCGCCCATGGATCTTGCTGAGAATGTGTTTGTTGACTAAGCGCTTATTTCTTGTCAACTATT
The DNA here is from genome assembly GCF_055883805.1 of Amblyomma maculatum. Classification (NCBI taxonomy): domain Eukaryota; kingdom Metazoa; phylum Arthropoda; class Arachnida; order Ixodida; family Ixodidae; genus Amblyomma; species Amblyomma maculatum. The sequence continues at coordinate 119,812,481 of NC_139353.1, forward strand.
CACTCCACCACTCAAATGACGCGCACCGTTTGTCTTTTAGTTTCATTTTATGGCTAGCTCCCGAACAGTCACGAGTTGCGAAAGCATGCTGGGGCGGTCCCCGAGTCAAACACAAGCGCTGCAATATGTTCAGAGTTTCATTTTATGGGTAGCTCCCGAACAGTCACGAGTTGCGAAAGCATGCTGGGGCGGTCCCCGAGTCAAACACGAGCGCTACAATATGTTCAGGGGCACGTACTACTATATCCTTAGAGATTGTGTAAGGCGTTTGTCTCCAATGATTTACCTACTACTACATCTTCTGTGCTAAGCCTCCAGTGCAATCCTGTAAAAGACCTGCGGTTCAGCCACTTGGCCTGGAGGTATTGCTGCAGCTCCACGAAAGCGGTAAGATAATGAATATGTGGGGTCTGTTGTGGCGGATTCTATGGCACTTATGAAGTTATGGATATCAGGCCCAAAGCATGGGCTTATAAGCCTATTTTTATTGTATGCTTTCAACCCTACATTTCCACTGTTTAACTGTTCAAGGCATTTGATTCTTTCTAAAATAAGAACATAGAACAAGTCAACGCCAAATTTTCACCTAAACTCAGCAATTGATGGACATTAATGCGTTCATTGTAAAAGGGTGTAGCGATTTTTTCTTAGTGCGTCAAATATTTCCATGAGTATGGTACGTGCTTCGCAGTGAGCTCGTGTCCACATGCATCACATACCAGTTTTTCTTGGTTTCCAGAGAATATATATGCAAGGTATGCCTTCCATGAAGGCCGCGTAAAATTAGCTCCTTGAAAAGTTCCAGATTAGTAAATATTTTCCCTTGTCCAACGCAGGCTTAACAAATGAAATAATAATATAAATCGGTTTCTAGGTTGCTTGCCATTATCTCTTAACTTACAATGTTTACTATATTTATACAGTCATTAGAGGGCATATTTACAATATTCATTGCTTGCAATCATCACGTCGGGCCTCTTGTTGCCTTTATTTGCGACATGCCCTAGGACACATCTGAATGTGATCTCCCAACCTTCGGCCACGACCATTGTTACGATATCCATGATGCCCCGTAGTTGCAGTGTGAAAACATTTCCGGGGCTGCGACTCCTCTTAAGTAGTCTATAAAATACTCTTTGTGAAGCCTAGTAATTGCTATATATGCTATTTTTGATTCTTCACCGCAAATATTGCCATCGCGCATCACAAGTAAACAACATTCTCGCGCCGTCCGTATACAGGTCGATTAACTTTATATTTCTTCAGTTCAAGGAATGCATGAAAGATATGCTCTTGTGGAGTTTGTGTTTTACGGAACTGTGTACGAGTGAGACTACACCTTGCAGCAAAATCTTAGCATAGTGGTAGTTGGCTATGGATGTCGGCAGCACAAGATATAACACCCCGAATGCTGAGGTCGTGACATTTTTTTTTCGAATAGCAAGAACAGTGGTCTGGCGGAAAAAGCCTTGTTAATATTGCTGCAGAAAGATAGATTACTACACATGAGTAGCAGGTGTGGTTGAGCAATGATCTGATTTTAATAAAATATGCGCAAGTGAATTCCCACTCTCAAGACGGATTTCATTCGTTCCTACAAGTCATGATCGACTTTTAATAATATAGCGCGAGCGTCTACCAAACTGCTAGTCAGCGCCTTACAACGGTGATAAGCGTGCAACACAGCTGGAGATAGCATCGTCTTCTAAGCTCTACCGATCACGAGGGTACACGCCCTGCCACAGTATCTGTTCGCGAAAACGCGATGGACAACTAAGAACATGCGAGGGGATAAGATGTGCGAGACATGATTTTCCTCTTTTTTTTTTATTACCGCAGGTCACGCTGCCAAACCAAATTAAGAGAAGAAAAAATAAAGACAGCAAGTGCACTAGCACGCGAAAAGCTTTGCATGGAATCCGAACATTCTGATTTCAGCAGCCCTCTGTTAGGTGGGAACATGATAAAAGAAGCAACAAAAGAAGCACGTGTGCCCTACCGACATTTCTTTTCTGTCTTTTGTTTGCCACCAGATATTGGGCAGGGCGTGTTATCACGCAATCGTAACAGCCTAGCAGACGCCGCTCTACCTTCATCCGCATGCGCGAACTCTCGCCGTATTACACGCTTATCGCCGTTATAAGGCACTGACCAGCAGTTTGGTAGACGCTCGCGCTATATTATTAAAAATCAGAACGGCTGTACTCTAAATCCGTGGTATAGAAAGAAAACTGCTAGAGAGCGATGAATACGAGGAAAGTTTATCCTTTTAGATCACTAGCGCTCCCGTTAAAGTGCTTTAAGTTTCTAAAGTAATTGAGAGTCTTTTTATTGTGGTCTTAATTACGCGTAAAAGAGAGGACATTTTGTCCAATGTTACGTACAAACTCTTAAGCTTTTTCGTCATGAACTAAACTTTTAGGCATAAAATGAAGTCAGTCTGCAGACGTATTTTTGTGGTAATAAGACAACAATTGCTTTGGATCAAAAAACAATAAATAATTGGTTCACAGGAAGGGAAAGGCGCAGTAACTGTCACACTTGCTCTGTGGACACCCGAACCGCGCCGTAAGGGAAGGGAGGAAGGTGGGAATGAAAGTGGAAAGAGAGAAATAGGAGCCGTAGTGGAGGGCTACGGAGTAATTTCGACCACCTGGGGATCTTTAACGTGCGCTGACATCGCACAGCACACGACGCCTCTTCGTTTCGCCTCCATCGAAACGCAGCCGCCGCGGTCGGGTTCGAACCCGGGAACTCCGGCACAGTAGTCGGGCGTCTTACCACTGCACCACCCCGGCGGGGCAAAGGATCAAAAAACAAAAATTAATTTCTCTCTGCCCAATTCACAAGTTACTGTAATATAAGTTGTATCTGTCTGTCACATGCTCATACGCTGAAGATGTTTGAAGGTTGTCGGCGTACACAGAACACCTATTGAATATTGCAAGTTTTGCTTTAGAACGCGGCCATTTTTACTTTGTTCAGCAGTGTAAACAACGTACGCCACTGAGGTGCCCCGTTTTCATGAATGTAGCCTCTCAAAACGTTTGAACATAGACGGCAGTAAATATTTTAATGAGTTCAAAATTCGACCGTGAATACCTCGGTCTCCCAAGTCGCAGAGAATCATAAACTTGCGTCAGTTCAGTTCAGTTCAGTCGTTCAGTCTTGTACGAATCTTCGTGACCCTATGGACCATATCACGCCACGCTTTCCGGTCTCTGTCTTCCTAACATCACATAACTTTATCTGCAGCGCCTCGAGGATGCCATTTAACCATCGCGTTCGCTGCCTACCCCTTCTCCGGTGACCCTCAACCTTTCCCAACTTCAAATCTTTCCCCAGTGACTCCTCTGTTCTCATCAGAGGACCAAAATAGATGAGTTTAATCTTTAGAATTTGACCCGCAATGAGCAGTCAGGGTTTATGGTCGACAATATCGACTGATTTAATCTTCTGGCCGGCCAAGGAACTCTCAAGAATCTTCGCCAGCACCACAATTCAAACGCTTCAATTCTTCGGCGGTCAGCCTTCTTCACAGTCCAACTCTCGCATCCATACATCACAACTGGAAAGACCATAGATCGATTTATACGGATCTTGATTGGCAGTGGAATGTCTCTGCTCCTTACTAGGCGGTCAAGGCTAGCCATAGTTCTCTTTCCCAGAAGCAGGCGTCTCCTAATTTCATGGCTGCAGTCTCCTTCCGGGGTAATCGTGGAGCCCAAGAAGGGAAAATCTGTCACAGCTTCCACTTCTTGTCCCTTGATGCTCACGGACTGGACAGGGCAAGACGCCATGACCTTTGTGACTCATGAGTTCCACTTCACTTTCTGCCATTAAAGTGGTATCATACGCATATCTAAGGTTGTTGATACGTTTCTCAGCAATCTTCACTCCAGCTGAAGACTAGTCCAAACCGACCTTCCACATGATGCACTCAGCATATAGGTAAAATAGGCAGGGCGACAGTACGCAGCCTCGTCTGACTCCTTTCTCAATCGGAAACCGATAAGTTCTCAATGTGACCTCTTGCCCTTCATACAGGTTCCTGAGAAGACAGATGAGGTGGATAGGAACTCCCGTCTCTTAGAGAGTTTGCCATAATCTGCTGTAACCTACGCAGTCAAACGCTTTCGCATAATCAATAAAGCAGAAATAGGTGGGTTTCTGGAACTCTCTTGCTTTTTTCACAATCCAACGAAGGTTGGCAATTAGGTATCTAGTTCATCTGCCCTTGCGATACCCAGCTTGACCGTAAGGAAGCTCCCGATCCACATACTGCTGCAGCTTACCTTGACGGAATTTCAACATCGCCTTGTTAGCATGCGAAATAAGCGCGATCGTTTGTCAGTTGGAACAATATTTGCCACTGCCTTTCTTTGGAATGGGGATGTAAACTGACCTCCTCCAATCCTGTGGCCACTGCATGGTTGTCCAAATTTTCTGGCATAATGTATACAGAACGTTAATAGCGTCGTCATGGTTGAGGTTTTGAAGCAACTCAGCTGGAATGCCATCAATTCCGCTAGCTTTGTTCTTAGCAATGCTGGCTGAGGCCTATTCAACTTTACTCTTCAGTATGCCCGGCTCGAGACCAGTTATCACAACCGTCTTATGTTGGGTTCGCACATCCGGATCCTTCTTGTACAGTTCTTCTGTGTATTCCTGCCACCTCGTCTTCATCTCAGAGGCATCAGTGTGGTCCCTGCCTCGTTCGTCCTTTATCACCACCAGCTTAGCACAGAACCTTCCTTTGATATCTTTGATTGTCTTATACAGAGCTCTTGTGTTCCTCAATTGGCTGTTGTCCTCAACTGCTTGGCACTGTATGTTCACGAAGGCATTCTTATATCTTCTTGCTATTTTCTGAAAATCCGCATTGAGAACCTTGTATCTTTCTCTTTCCCCCATAACTTTTGCCATCCTCCTTTCCTCACCTATTTGCAAAGCCTCTTCAGATAACCAGTTTGCTTTCTTGCATTTCTTTTGCTTTGAAACTACCCTAGTAGCAGCTTCTTGTATTATATCACGAACATCAGTCCACATCTCTTCAAGTCCACGTCTTCTAGATCTAATTCTTGAAATCGATTCCTCACTTCCAACAGCATATTCTCCAAATCATACCTGCAAGGCCTTCTAGTTTTCTGCGTTTTCCTAAATCGAAGGCCACATTTGGCAGCAAGAAGCTGATGATCGGTGCCACAATCGGCTCCAGGCCTTGTTTTTACTGCTTGTATAGCGCTTTCAATCTGATTCCTATACAGACCGTGCGGTGAAGTCTATGTGTACAGGCGCCTCTTGTGCAGTTGAAAATGAGTATCCGCTATGGTCAGGTTGTTTCCTTGACAAAACTCTACTAGCCTCTGCCCAGCTTCATTTGCCTCACTAAGACAGAACTTGCCTGTAATTCCGGGTATTTCTTCACTCCCCACCTCAGCATTCCTGTCTCCTATGAGAAAAAGGAAGTCTGATGATAGAGTGCGGTCTAAAAGGCATTACAGGTCAGCATAAAATCTCTCAACGTCAGCTTCTTCAGCAGTAGTGGTTGGTGCCTAGACTTGGATAACAGTTATGTTCAAAGGGTGACCTCGGATCCGAAGTAAAATCATTCGGTCGTTTTTGGGGTTGAACCCTAGCACTGCTTTGAGCATTTTTCTGTTTACTAAGACAGCGACCCCATTCCTTCTCCTTGATCCATGCCCACAGTAAAAGACACAATGTTCATCGGAATTAAACTCTCCCATTCCGGTCCACTTGAGCTCGCTGATACCCAGGATATCAATACTCAATCTCTCCATTTCACGCTTGACGACGTCCAGTTTACCTTGCGTCATAGATGTTACATTCAATGTTGGTATGTGATATATATCCTTGCAACATTGGACATTATGGTCGCTTCCCGACACATCCACAACTGAGCGTCCTTTTGGCTTTAACCAAGCCGCTTCATTCGTCCTGGAGCTACTAGGAATCGCCCTCTGTTCATCCCCAGTAACATGTGGGACGCCTTCCAACCTGGGGGGCTCATCTTGCGGTGCCATATCATTAATGCTATTGTTACTGGTCATAGGGTTTTCTTGGCAGTAAATACTGGAGTTGGTTGCCATTACCTTCTCGAGTGAATCACATTTTGTCAGAACTTTCTGCCGTGACCTGTCTATTTTGGGTGGCCCTACACAGCAGAGCTCACTTCATCGAGTTTCGCAAGCCCCTCCACCACGACAAGGCAGTGATCCATGAAGGCAATAAATTTGCATATGCCTTCTAAAAAAAAATTCCGATAGATTGGTTGTGAATAAAGGCTTCTCGGACTGTTTTTTTCAAGTAAAACAAGGTGGTATGTTGCTGAGGATGTTTTTTTAAAGCCACACTCATGGATGTTTAGGAGTTCACGAGATGCTAGAAGAGAGATTAACCTAATATTTAGAATACATTCGAATAATCGCTTAAGACAAATAATGAGTTGTGCGGAACTTTAGCTTGCTGGGAAGTTAGGCGGCTTTCCTGTTTTAGGAAAGGTATGATCATTGGTTTCTTTCAAGCAAACCCTCAAGTATTTTACTTACTAATACTTTACTCCGAAAAATTGAAACTTCCTCTAGCGCAGGTATTGAGATACAGGCTAACATCTCGTATTGAGTATTCCCAGGGCCAAGAAGCTTCTACTTACCAGGCATAGGATATAAGATAACTTGTCTCGAGTATATAGAAACCGAGCAAGAAGCCTCCAAGACTTGAGCCTTTGCTTCTACAAATGGCAAACGACTACGTTCTTTACCATTACAAACAAGCGTTCCCAACCACACTCGCCAGCTAACGCCCGGAAAGGTAACCTATTTAAGCAAACTAGACCCCAATACGCTCACTAACTTGCGTAAGCTAACTATATTCGAGGATGAATATGATGATGAGTGCTCTCCTTGGGGTGAGACCCCCAGAACATACCGTGTTACTTGGCGATACTCCGGCGACCGACCCTCAGGCCAACAGATACACAATTCCGAGTAACAGTGGGATATTACTCTGCTCAGCTCAGATTTGCTGAACGAGAAGAAAACGATGTAAAGACCAGGGCTTGAGCGGTGGCCATTGGGATCCTGAACTATGGTCTCCTCGCCCGATGCTTCATCCTCAGTTTTTCTTCTGTTCAAATAAATGTTTTCAGCAACAAGAACATTGACTACCAACATGTGGATATTGATATTTTGATATTCTGAACGGTAAACTAACTATTGTAAAGATTGTTGGCACTGCCACTTATAAGTAGTTTGTATTGAAACTGTTGTTGTGCATGAAAAGCGACTCTGTTTAGTGTGACACGAACGTGTTTCCTAGTAATCCACCTCTTCTTTAATGCTAGTTTGTGTACCAGGGTAAAAAACAGAAGGAACTATAAAGGCGAGAAGCTAGCATTAGGAATGCGAACGTACCAGGTTAAAGAAAAAAAGGAACAATAAAGGTCAGAAGCTATTAGGAATGAGAGCCTTTTCGCGCATATTTTGATTGTTTTGAACTGTTGTTATGTGCAACCTCTATTTGCGAGGAATCTTTTCAAACGCTGCAGAGAACAAACTGTTCATTGTCTTTCTCGTTTTCAAAATTATCAAATTTTCCAGCATTGAGACACGCCGAGCCGTTCCCAAGTATATGTTTTGTCTTTTTTGCCTCTATCTACTCTAGTGTGCGCCAAACCTCATCATTCTGTATTCTAATTACTGAAGTGTAACGAGTCACCGCACTTTCCATCGCAATGACAAAGGCAGTGAGCGTTTCAGTTAGAAATTCCACGGTTGAAAATATATGAAAATACATTGTCAAGTTTTTCTAAAATTAGAACAGTGCTCCAAACGGATAAATGAAGCTTTCAGTGGCCTAGTTTTGTTGAAACCAAAGATGTTGATAGCCCATGCTGATGCAAACAAGTATGTGTGATCCCGTCAGCATAGATTTCTTCCAGAGCACGCTGCGTAACAAGGTATTGGTGCTCAGCGCGCTGTGAGGTGGACGGTAGAAACTAAGAACGCTGCTGGTCAAGTCGGTGGTCAATCCCTGGCCGATGGGCTTCTTGTCTCTCCCTTCCAGGAGTGGGATCCGGTTGCTTCATATGTGTATAAGAATGAACGACAGACGACATAATTTTAGGAACCGCTATTCTATAGATGGGGGGGGGGGGGTACGAATAGATCCGCAAAGAAACCCTAACCTGCTCAACGCAATCGAAGATTCTGGAAACAGGAGAAACCTTTTTAGCGCTTTCATTATTAACACAGTAATTAATGGTCCAGGAGCAACCTTGTCTGCTTTGTCATTGTCAAAGCCGTCAAAAACGACGTTGGCAGATATACAAAGCTAAGAAACTGAGAACAGGCGAATGTATAGTGGGAGAGTCACAACAACGAAGTAGAAGACTGCTATCCCTGCGAACTCTTGGCGAATTGGGCATGAAGGTACCTCCTCACCGGATCATCGCTTGCACGAAGGTTATAATTTACGATCAAGGATTCTTAAAAAGTACTCATGGAGAACTGGAAAAAAATATCGCCAAGCAAGAAATATTTACCACTCGCCGAAGCACCATTAAAAGGAACAGTGAAGAGATAAAGACAAAGCATATGTGTTAATATAATTTAGCGCAAGCTCCATCCATGCAGCATACCTAGATTGCAAAGTATGCTCATTGATGCCACATCCGAGGTGATGCTTCAGTCGGAAGCATCTATCATTGCTCGATGGTTAGTCAGGACAAGCCTACATGACTCACTGGTAGAGAAAACAAATACGGCTATCAGAGATGTGAGCACGTCGTCAAACGATGTCGAATGCAGTAGCTCACATGTCACGTACTCCAGGTCGTGCCTTATCTGGAAAACAAACAAATACATTGTCAGCTTGATAACAGGAGGAAGCATAATCTACCATAAGGAAAAGAAAGCAACGTGCCTTGGAACAGAAAGGTACAAATTCTGAAGCCGTAACCCGGAGATTGCAGCCGCCTTCAGTTTCAGTCGGTACACAGGGCGAGCTGCTACACCGGACCTAGCGTGGAGATCTAGCTGCCCACCTTGTTCAAAGAATCAAGTGGCCCAGTCCGCAGGCATGAAACTTTGAACGGAATATGTGGGATATGCTCAGGATTCCTTTCGCCGTCGGATTTAGATAAGGCCTCCTCGGTGACAGGTACCGAGATCAGCAGGTGTTTCAGCGTGCCACAAAGGAGGTTGCTGCGGTTTCGGCAGATTCTGTGGTTGATGCGAAGGCTGGTACACCAGCAGCACTGAAGAAGTTGCACTCAAAGGATACGGGCCATAGGGTGCAAAAGCATCCTCCAAAAAGCTCGCGGGGCGAGTAGGTGCATAATAATCCACAACTGCGGCGCAACTTAGACAACAAGGTAGAAAGAAACAACGAAGAGGCGCACACTACCAGCTTTTATACAAACTGGAACCCAAACTTCCTCTTGCACACCCAGCCACAACTTCCTCCACTACTCCCTAGTTCACCGTGGATGCCACGCATGTTAGTTAAGGCGTGCCGGATTACAAAACCCACATACCCGCGGCATGTTCGCGGATATTCTGTGCCACTAGAGTAGTGAAGGAAGCTCAGTAGATAGAAAAGGATAGCAACGAATGAATGCACAATGAGTAACGTTTCCTAATTTTTAGCTTATCACAATAGCTTATGTATTACAGTGGATCTGTACGTATATGCTGAGAAGATATATAGACATTAAAAGCCTGCTTAAATTTATGACACCCACGCCTATGGCACTCCACAAACTAAGTTACATAGACAGTAAACACATATTTTAGAAAAGTAGAAAATTGGCCATCACGACAGACAGCATGCTAACAAACTGTCAGGAGGTGTCGTTTTATAACAAAAACCGAAATCATCGCAAAAGTGCCTCTAAAACCAACTTGGAGGCAATAGCGGTAAACATAACCCGCCAAAAAGCAATATATCTATATTATACAAACAATCACACATCACATTTCCAATCCAAGATAAGAATACATCAATAAAGAATTATCAGAATCACATTCACAGTTGGGATCTTAATAGGCACTTTTCGTTTGGCGAAAGGAAGGTGCAGACTGGCGAAGTTGGATAATAAGAGAGTATGTACATTATCAAATGAACAAAGGAAAGACTACATAGTCAGGTCCGAGGCCGAGGTCAGGAAACATAAGCTGTCTTGACTTAGTGTTTACATTGCTATATATATTAAAATGTTTTATTTGAGGTGTTTTCGACAACGCCATGGAAAGTTAACCTTTGCCTGCTGATATGAAGCTATCATCATCTCACCCCACACCCCAAGTCCATATATATTGCTCTGTAGGAGTGCCTGTAGGACAAATGAAAGATACATTTACTACATACATAATTTCTTAACCACTAGCATCCGCCCCATTAACAAAAGAGCTTAGACGAAATAAACACACATGCGCGCAGAAATATGGTGCCTAGAATGACATCACACCTCGCTCCGGATAAAACTGCCACTCTACGCGAAACACCTCACCAGCAATGTTGCCTGACATGCCGCAGAGACGCACAGGACGCAAATGTTCTCCCAAAGACCGCGAAAACTGACACTTGGGTCACAAGGAATCATTACTGTCCATTCAAGCGATTTTTAAAACACGGACTCATTACAGCAACTCTCGCACCGGCGTCCACTAAATAACCCACCCCAAAGGGCCTTCCTGCCAGCTCCCTCCTTGGAAAGCTCGGACCAACTTGTCACCAAGCCAGACAAGAAAACACAACTTGCACTAATTTCGTGGGCCCAATATGTCGCCCTCACCTGGGGACCGCACAGGATCCACCTGCCGAAATTTACGACATCTGGGGCAAATAAAATTTTTTCTCTTTCTCTGCTTCTCTCCCTCTCGCTTAAAGCAAAAGTATATACACAATTTACACTGACGCCCAGTTCGTTCTTCAACATCAAAGCAGGTAGAGGAATTGCCGAAGATAACTGTTACGCGACCTCAGCTCTATCGGGCACTCACAGGAGCTAGTTTCCCGACGGTTGCATAGGCGAGCGTCGACGTGGTGACGGAGACCGTTCTCGGCGGGGGGGGGGGGGGGGGGGGGGGGGCGGCTAAGCGAGGCAGTCGTTGGCAAGCTCGACTCCATACAACGTAGTCATTGTCTCGGAAATCAACCCATGGTCCTGTCCAAGAGCGTATGGTCTGCTGTCGCCAGCGCTGACGAAACAGCACACTGTGCCCACGGCAGCCGCAGTTACAAGTCAGCGACTCGCGGTAAGCGTAGGTGCTGGAGCCGAAGGAATTCGATGGTGGTTGACAGATTGGAAGCTGAATGACGGACGTTCGATGGCGGGGTAAACTGGGTGCTCGCAGGTGAAGCGGTGCACGCATTAGCGCAGATGTTACGTGGAGTGCTGCGCCCACTAGGCTGGGTATTATGAACACTGTAGCTGTAGCTGAGCTGCGCACTTAGAGTAGACAGGCCGGGCGGCAGAGCATTGCAGTTGCTTGGATAGATCTACACTTACAACTCTCCGTACTAATCAAGCGATATCATCATGAACAGTGTATTCAACACTGGCCACTGTTAGTACGTTAAAAAGGCGTACAAATTTGGGGGAAATGCGCCGCATTTTTAAAGCTTCAAACGTGCGGCAGTACTGAATGGCATCAGAGTTACTGGCAAGGGCTTCCTTCGTAATCAGGAAATTGTAAACATCTTCCGCGGAACCCTTTAAGAGATGACCGACATTGCCTTCTTCAGTCATGCGTCTATTCACAATGCGGCAGAAGTTCAGGATTTTCTCGATATAAGCAATGTAGCTCTCTCCAGGTAACTGTGCTCGTTGGGAAAGAGACTTGCCTTGAGTCGTGTAGATGTCTAGTCTTCAAAACAATTAGTTATTTCTTCGACAAATTTATGCCATATAGAGAGGTTATCTTCGTGATTCTTGACCCACAGTAGTGTTGTACCGTCCAGAAAGAAGACCACGTTTACAAGTTGCAGGTCCGAGTTCCAGTGATTGTTATATTATACCTGATGCTCCGCCTCGTTGCCGGGGACAGATTCGTGCGCGGGGGTCCAAATAGTTAGAATCCTTAGTTCTAGTTTTCCTTTCTCTTCAAGTTTGGCTGCCTCCTTCGAGACCATCCCTTTTCCAATGTTCCAAAGGGCGGTTTTGCTGTCACAAATAACTATGGTGGCTTCCGTTCAAACGCGAACGAGCGCTATCGCAACTTCTTCGGCCGCGTCTACATTTCAGATTTTAACGGACGCCGCCGTTGACGACTGCAACCACCGCCGCCCCCGACTTCTCGCTAGCCGCACCCATGTAGGCGACCTCCTCCTGCTTTGGGAGCGTCTCCGCCCTCTTTTGTCTCCACTCCTTGTTGTATGTAGGGTTCATAATATTAGTTGCTTCACTTCCGCTAATTCCGTCCATGCACAATTTGACGGAACTCGCTGAAGCGAAGCAACTAGAGGATTGAGCAGAACCACTACACGCAGAGCCTTCCTCGACTAGGTACACCATCGTTCCTGTCGTGTGGCGTTCCTTGTCGCGAGTTTAAGTGTGGGATTGCAGATGGCAGGAACGCTCGACAAGAACACATCCAGCGGAATATGACATCTCACACGACGACCTCGGGCACAAATCTCGTGCGCGGGATGTTGTTCCGCGAGCCTAGAAATGCTTTCGCATTAAAACGCTTTTCAATACCTCTACCTCTTCTTCTACGCTTGTTTGAGTATCAGCGGCTATCAAAACGGTAATTACCTACGGAAACTATTTTACTCCTAGATGCGTACCTGTTCTCATATGTTTACACTTAACGGGCTGTTGATTGACGATGTCACTTGCCCTTCCAAGATTTCATTTCGATATTACAGATAATATACTTTGCTTTCGCTATAACACTCTTGAATGTTGTAAAGTTTCCATGTGTTGCATAACAGAGAAAAATTCCACAGGATTTAATTGTTATAGGCGACAGTTGGTCACCTTGCCTGCGCTTAGCAATAAACATTGGTACAAATAATGAAACGAGGCACAATTTGCCCCATTATGATTCCACCTCAACCTCTCCACCTTGCTTACCGGTTACCGAACCCCCCGATGCGATTACTTCTGACCTAACCATGGCGGAGCTGGTCCCGGCCACGACGGCATACCTAACTCCTTATTCCGCAACTTGGAAGGGACTGCTTTGCAGGCCCTGCTTGATGCATTCAATGACGTGTGGCATTCTGGTGTCATGCCGGACGAGTGGAAGCATTCTATTGTTGTTCCAATACCGAAGTCAGGTCATCCTCCAGTATCTCTCTCGGCCCTTCGTCCAATTTCCCTGACGCCAACAATCTGCAAGCTTTACGAAAACATTCTCGCCACTCGCTTATCGTGGTGGTTGGAATCCCATGATTGTTATCCAGAATCCCAAATTGGCTTCCGCCCGCAAATAGGAACGGAGGCCGGTCTTGCTACTTTGGCTGCTGACGTGCTTCACCACTCTCCGCACAGTCATCTTGTTAGAACTGTGATCGCTACAGATATAGCAAAGGCATATGATAACATCCTTCACTCAGCCATTCTTGTCTCCCTACAAACTCTTGGTCTCCCTCACAGGTTTCGCCTCGCCATTCACGCCTTTCTAACACATAGAACATTCAGTGTGCGTGTCCATGGAAAGCCCTTTGGTCACTTCCCCTCAAACAGAGGAGTGCCCCAGGGCTCCGTTCTCGCCCCTACTTTATTTAATGTGGCCTTCATTCCACTTATTCGAGCTCTAGAGGCCATCCCTTCTATACGCGTGCTTGCGTATGCCGATGATATAACCTTATGGTGCTGTCACCCAGATATGTCTGTCCATCAGGCGGCCCTCCAGCATGCGCTGGATGCATTGACATTTCGCCTCCCTCCTTTGGGCCTAACTCTTTCGCATACAAAATCCTGTTTCATTCGAATTGGAAATAAAGCTGGCTTACGGAAAGCTCCCACTATAAATTTTATGATAGATAATACCCCAATTCCTCAGGTACAAACCGTTCGCATTCTTGGTCTTCTTCTACATTCCTCTGGGACTGGCACCCCGTGGCTGACAGCAATCCGTAAGAACGCTCAAGCTACTTTAGGTCTCATTCGTCGCTATGCTATGCTATGCGCTCTGCTATGCTATGCTATGCTATGCTATGCGCTCTGGCGGCGCGCGTGCTCACACGCCCCGCCAGCTTGTTCGCTCTGTCCTCCAGCCACGTATAATATACCAGGCACAGTTTCAACGTCTCACCCGCAGACAGTGGGACTCCCTTGAGGCCATCAATCGTGAGGCTATGCGTGCAATAACGTACCTTCCCCGCCTAACACCCATACCAGTACTTCAGGAGTATGCCCAGTTAAATACGCTCACTGAACTCGTTGATCAGCGGATGGCAAACAGAGCTCGCAAACAGTCTTTACAACTACATCATTTAAAGACACTACCTCCATGGTCGTACTGCCAGCTCACGGACAATCGCCCCACTGCTTCCCCGTCGGTATCATCCGCACATCTGCTGAAGGGTGCATATTATATACCGATGCATCACATACTGCAGAGCGAGGAGTTACTGCTGTGTATAGTCCCTCTCATCCGCATCTCAACACTCACATGACGTATACCGCGGATACGTGCACCCCTCTGGCACTGGAATTTCAAGCAATTTACAATGCTATACATTCCCTTCCACCAGTTTCTACATTCTATGCAGACCATCTTTACACAGACTCTCTCACTGCTCTTAAACAGCTTAAGGCCGTTTGACGCACATTCCAAATAACACAGTCCATACATTTGCTAAGTTGCAAGTACCCATGTCCTATTCGCATACACTGGATTCGCGGCCATGCTCGCGATCCACATAACATACAAGCAGATGCTATGACGCATATAAACACATCAGACGATCCACCACCTTCCCCTCTTCCCCCAGATCCGTTCCTGTTCCACGTTTCTGATTCGCAAGTTCTGCGCCAGCGAACACGCGCTCTCATTCCTCCGTGTTCGCACCCTCTCCTCCGTAGTCTTACTCGGCAGGAGGAGGTGACAGTGCGCCGGATCCGGGCAGGGGCGGCTCTGACCCCATCTGTTCGACATCGATGGCGGGAAAAAGACCTACCAGTGACTGACAGGTGCCCTCACTGTGAGACTCCACCTGACGTCTGCGATGTGCGCCACTTGTTGTGGACGTGTCCATCAACAACGCACATTAGGCAACGGATAATCATGAAGGTGGGCCTGCGGTGGAATCGCGATAGTGATTATGAGAAATGGACAATGGACAATCGCTATACTGCCAACCTTCTTGAATACATAAGCACAACTGGACTGCACTCCTTCTTTTAACTTTCTATCTCCTGCATCCCATTCCCCCTTTCTCAACTTATGCCTTGTGGCAAACTATTCGAAAAAAAAAATCTCCAACTACCAGACATGATTCTTGTAGTTAATTCCACACTCTCATTACAGGTGAAGAGTTATTCACGTTTGGATTCAAACAGACGCAGCAGGCTGTAATTGCTTCAAATTTGGCTGCCATCGTTTAAAACCGAAATTGATATTGATATTCGTGCAATGGCACGCAGTGTTGTACTACGATGGCAACACCCTCTGGGAGCCTGTTTGTCTACCATCGGTTAGGGCACAACATATTATATCTATTAATGTTTATGTATTCTTGACCGATGTTAGTTTCCTGTGTTCATAGAGCAGCAGATGAGAGTGACACATGACTGTCTCTTATATGATAAATTATTTACATGTGCTGTACATTCTAAGTGAGGAACGGCATCTTATTCGAGGAAAGAAAGAGGAAAGCGGGCCTTTTTTGTTCTATCCAAGGAACTCCGTCGCCTCTCTCATGCAGACGGCATCCGACGATCATCGTTTGTTGTGTCCATCACGTTCTCAGACATGATGGACTGTGCAGAACACAGGAAAATTAGAGCCAGGCCTAGCCGTGAAGAGGGAGGCATTCGCGCTGACCTAGGGGTCCGCTCAGCCCTTTTTTCGGGTTGGTTGAACCAGCCCAGTTACTTCCACTGGAGATGAGGAAGCCCCTGCCCAAATCTCAACATGTGTGGGCACGTGCGGAAGACTGCTGTGATGCAGTCTTCTGATGCGTTACAGCAGAGTATGCTGGATTCTGAGCCAAGATAAGTTTCTTGCGTGCTTCCTTGTAAGTCTTTAAAGGCGTTAGCTCTTACTTCTTACATTCGCCGGTTTCTCCTAGCCACACATTTGACATTTGTACCAACGACGTGGCTTCGAAGTGTAGGGTAGCCTTCCTTTGTGTATTCTTCCACGGTTTCGAGTAGCATGCTCCATTTGAAGATAATGAAAATCTGATTACTGATCACTGATATTGCGTGATTGAATAAACATTTGAGACACGCTTTATGTGTTCTGTTTTGTTGAGTTATTTTGGCACATAGGCAACTAAGGCCATCATGCGCCAAACATTAGGTTGCTGAGCTTCTTTTGTAAGTAAAAGTTTGAAGTGTTTACAAAATTACAGCTTATTTAGAGATCCCTAATTATTTAAGAAAATTAAGAACAGATAAAGTTTCACACAGTGGGTTGATTTCTAAAGTAAGCAGGGGGGGATTGGGTTGTTTTTAATGTAGCGTGGAGTAAAAAAATTTCTCTTAACTTTTCAAGTACTTTCCACGAGGAAAATGTTGCAAACTAAGTTTATCTGCACATTTTACATAGAGGTTTTGTTCATATTTGCGTCAAGTGTGTATCCAATTCGAAGATAGCACAGAATCACCTCACTGAAACGGTCCTTCTGTGTACCTGACTTCCATTCTCCTATGTGGGTTTTATTGTGTGTAGCTTATTTTGCTCTTCTTTATTTCATTTATTCCGCCATTTACCTCTCAAGCTTCTTTGTAGTAAGCTGATGCAATCGTTGTAGGGCTGTTTATTTTGTTTATTTCCCTGTAATGAGCTTGCGCAGCACCAAAGCCGGCTCTTTCTTTACCATCTATCTCTACGTGGCTAAAGTCCGGCAAAATATTATGCTTGGCCTTAAGTTGTGGTCTTTCCTTATGCCGTAAATGATGTTTCCTACTGTAGGCTCAGCTGCATTTTTAGAATCTAATTACGCAAGCAGACTTGAAGAATCTAAATATATTACGCTCTTTTCGCAGTTCGGTTTCGTAATTTTCTCTACAGCTGCAGAGACATCATAACATTCTTCAGTGAATATTGGTTCACAGTTCGGTAGTCTTATTACTTTTTGCCTGTTGCCATGCACAACTGCACATCCAACATAATTCGCTACTTTTGAGCCATCTATAAAAAATGGGGTGTGGTTCATTTAATTCTCTCGCACTGGTGTATTCTTGTAATATCTGTTCATTTGGTGTTTCATCTTCTTGAAAGACTGTCAGTGTCAGGTCAAACGTAAAGGGCACGCTGTTCCAGAGCTAATGGACGTTGTCTCTGGGCAACATGTGGAAGTGCATCCAGTATTTCTAGGTCTGGCATATTTCTTCAAAGCGTAGTAGTAAGGGCCTGACTGAATGGTGCTTGTTTATCAACAGTGTTTAGGAAGAACACTTTGGTAACCAAGTGGCAATAGAGATGTTTTCATGGATATTCTAGTTTTAGCATGTATGCACATGTAATCATCATCCTCCTGTCTGCAAGGGGTGGTCATTTGTTTCTACGTAGATGTTTTTATTGGGGAAGATTCTGTATGCACCGTTAGAAAGACGTGAACCGAGGTTATGTATTGGGTCTAAGCGCTTTAGATATGATGGTCTTGCAGAACCCTACACAATACAGCCATAATCTGAACTGGAGCATACAACACAGCGGTAGATGTGTAACAGGCATATTCGATCAGATCTCCAGGGCTTCATCGAGAGAACTTTGAGTATGTTGAGGGATTTAGAAGCTTTCTTTTTAGGGTATTTATATCAAGTAAAACAGTTAGTTTTTTTTATCAAAAGTTACACTTATAGTTTTTCTTCATTTTTAAAGCAAAATATTGTCTTTCAGGTATAAGAAGGTTGGTCTGTATACCTAGTTTTCTTGAGAACATCACTGCCACTGCTTTTTGATGGAAAAACTGGAATCCATTCTTATCTGCCAATTTTGTCAGCTTGTTTATGGTTAACTGCCTTTGCCTCTGACATGGTAAAATGTTGGAGGACGTAGAAGCTGTTTGCAGCTCGTCAAACTATAACTTAATATATAATAGATTTTGGAATTATTTTGCTACCTGAAATTATATTAACACAAAAAAGCGTTGTGCTTAAAATAGATTCCGAGGGTACCCCGTTCTCTTAAAGAAAACGCATCGAAAGTCTGGCGCCTAGGCGTACCTGAAAAGAGCGGTTAGACATGAAATATTTCAGGCAGTTCAACATTCTAAAACAAACGCCTAGCTCTGCTAGGTTACGCAGAATTCCATACCTCCAAGTGGTATCATATGCCTTGTCAAGATAACAAACAGACGACAAGACAGTGTTGTCTGTGTACAAATGGCTCCCGGAAAATATTTTCGAGTCGAACAAGGCGGTCAACTGTCGAGCATAATTTTTGAGCTGGTAGTGATGAACGTCGAAATGTTTACGTGATTCTGGTAAACATTTATTCTAATATTTGAAATACTTTAAAGGGACTTGGCGAGGCAACTTTTTAAAGCTATAGGCCAATAACTTCTGGAAGAGGTTCCTGGTTGGAATGAAACAATAATGGCTGTTTGTTATGTTTGTGCTAGCTTTCCTAGTAACCGTACCTTATTGAAGGGTTTAAGGAGTGCTTTAATTGCATTTTCAGGGAGTTGAGCTAACATTTCATAATGCACTTCATCTGCCCTTGGTGCAGTCTGTTTTCCGGTAGACAGTACTGGATGCATTTCTTTAGTTATGATTACACTGCTATAAGGTTCATTTACACTTTTTGTTTTTCAGCTATATTTTTGTGGATCATGGAATCGCGGGAATCTTTTTTTTCCTAAAAGAACTGTGAATGTTTGTCGGTGCGGCCCGTTTTTTTCGGGAGCGATCTTTGGAGAGCAAAGAAGCGATAAGAAAAATTGTTTGTTCCGCCGGGATGGCGGCCACCAATAAGGGATTGCAGTAAAGGGACGTGACAGGAACTTGCAGAGCAGTCCTGCCGCCTTCAGCCGTACACCCCGACCATAGCCAAATATGGCATAACTTGACCTGGATATGGGCGCGTCCCTCAGTATCCCCACTTTCCACACTGGGCAGGCCAACGTGCGCCCGCATTAGGTACTCCTTGCCACCAGGGAAGGATTTGATGCTCCAGACGACCGCATTCCGCTCGTGTGCGTACTTGACGTTGCCAACGCTCGTCTCGAACTTGGGCGTGTCAGCGTCGTGGGGCACCGGGATCACTATCTCCACATTGTTCGCTGTCGACGGTCGCTTAAACTGGCTCTTAACATTGACAATGTACTCTACTCGGCTGTGGGCATGGCGTTCGATCACAGACGTAAGGTTACCCTAGCCGCCAGGAAAAGAAGGAAAAACAAGAAAGGAAGAGAATACAGGAGAGCTGTGAAAAAGAGAATAGGAAAGTGAAAGATGCAAAGGAGGATAGAAAAGATGCCCCAGTCGGGTAAGCTCGAAGGTGCCGTCTATGGAAAGCGTGGGCCAAAATGGTTTTTTGCCTATCCAGAACGGCCATAAAGGTCCAAACACTCGGCATCGGCTCAACCACCTTGATCTACTTTTCTCCAGACACGGCGATGCCACGCATGGCTAAGCGCGAGTGCTTGGGGTCCGTGGTATGGCACAGTACACTCAGACATCTGCTTTAACAGAAGTTCCCTGCGGTTCCAATACTCATTAAAGCCCAAACTTAAAAATAAAGCAAATGAACACGTTTGTACAGATGGCCAAGAGAACAATAGACACATTTGCTTAATACACAGGCGCACTTTAAGTAACAATAAAAGTACTTTATTGAATATGTCTGGTTTCGCTGAAGTTTTGTATTTGCGAAAGTGCAAAGAAACAGAACCACACATGCCTTGGTCAATACGTCGTAGGCGGCTGGAACGATACAATTCTCCTTTGAAACCTTGGTTTTACGCTACAGAAAAATAACCAAGTCATTGAAATTTTTGTGAACTGTTTACACAAGTACACCTCACCAGCACATCAGGGGATTTCATATGCTCACTGAAGATTAAATTCCTTCAGGTTGACCTCGAATTACCTGTTAGCAGGAAGAAAGCAAAGTAGGTAGGGGACAAATAATAGTATCTTAGTGGAAATAAATAAGGAGAATTGGGCAGGGCATGTAATCAAAAGGAGATAACTGGTAGTCATTTTGTATGCGTGAATGGGTTTCCAAAAAGCGAAACAAAGCTGCAGCCATCGAGGAATCAAGTAGGTGATGAGTTTGTGAAGGTCGGGGAAGGACAGTGGCTGCAGCATAAAGGTGTATTTAATGCAATCCAATCTGTAAAATAACTTCAGTATTGATGCCATAAATTCCTGTAGTGGTGCAATTGTTTGACCGTCACAACGACCCTGTTTCGATGCAAATACAAAAATGGCTGTGTGCTGTGCAGTGTCACGGGAAGCTGTAACCTTAGGTTGCCCAATTATTCTATATTCCTCGAATACGGCAAACCTCAAAGACTATTGGTTTGTATTTGGACATAAAGCTCTATGGTTCACAATTCTTGAAGTTGACAAAAAAGGCCAGTGAACATGGCTTGTAAAAACATGACCAGTTAAAACGATGCCATTATATAAAATTGATGCCAAAAGAGTGTAACACTATTTATATTTAGTACGTGGAGGCTGGAGATGTTTTAGCAGACAGCACTAACGAAACACATCCGTCATTAGTGAAGTTAGCTGAATATGTACCCTGATGTTTAAATGAATCCTAATTCACTGGAGCATTCGCTGAACATGATCTCCTACTTGAGCTACATTGTCCGTGTCTCTTACCTCTTGTGCACTGAACTGCGGACCTAGTAGGAATAGGTGAATTACGAGAACAGCGTTTCATGCCCCTAAAATTTTGCGGATTCCAGAGAATGCTTTGTCTACTAGATTTATATCACCGACCTTATCTCTAGAAAGCTAGAATCAACAGTGATGTGAGTGTCACACATCCTGCTTCTATACGCTTTAGGGCGAAAATAAATCACGCCAGATTGCAATATGCCATTGCAAAATTCCAGTGTGTAGCCGCCATTGTACAAGGAATGCAATGTTCTTTGTCGCCACATTGTTGGCGGTTGTTCGGTACGGACTTCAGTGCAATCAATTATCATAATGCTCTCTTTAAACCCGGGCGGCATTGAAGCTTGGATAACTCTACTTGGTTGGCGGAACAACCATTTTTCTTAGCTAAATGGAAACGTTTTTGAGACACTTTTAAAGTGCCTTTATGCACAGGCTTCATTTAAGCTAAATAAAGTGGCTGGTGATGAGTAATTGATGCCAAGCTTGAGCTTAATTACAAAATGAAGGGCCTATTTTCTATTTAAGCACCACACTTCCATTCACTACATATTAGCAGAGATGCAAACACCACACAGTTTTCACAAATGTTCAAAAGCACTTGGGAACTTTTAAATGCTGTCATAATCAGCAAATAGCTTGTCTGGTTGTCTGTTCAGCTGAAGGTGCTTGTAAGGACTGATTAATTGCTGCACTTCACAGTCACGGATTTCATGATGTGTGTAATCTGTGTTGACACGTCGTACACTTGCGCAAGAAAAACTGGCCACCCTGTATACGCAGTGCCTGGTGTCATCGACGGTACCGGAAGAAAGGGGACTCTAAGGACCTTAAAAATTACAGACCAATCAGCTTACTGTCTGTTACGTATAAAGTATTTACTAAGGTAATCGCTAATAGAATCAGGACAACCTTAGACTGCAATCAAGCAAAGGATCAAGCTGGGTTTCGGAAACGGTACTCTACTTTTGATCGTATCCATACCATCAATCAGGTGATAGAAAAATGCGCGGAATATAACCAGCCTTTATACATAGCATTCATTGATTACGAAAAAGCATTTGACTCAGTTGAAACCTCGGCGGTGATGCAGGCATTGCGAAATCAGGGGGTAGAAAAGCCGTACGTGAAAGTGCTGGAAGATATATATAGTGGCTGCGCAGCAACCATAGTTCTGCATAAAGAAAGTAACAAAATTCCCATAAAGAAAGGTGTTAGGCAGTGAGACACAATCTCCCCAGTACTATTCACAGCTTGTTTAGAGGAAGTATTCAGAGACTTGGAATGGGAGCAGTTAGGGATAAGGGTAGATGGAGAATACCTCAGTAATCTGCGATTTGCTGATGACATTGCCTTGCTAAGCAACTCGGGGGATGAACTGCAAATAATGATTGATGACCTAGACAGGAAAAGTAGAAAGGTAGGCTTGAAAATGGTAATGTTCAACAGCCTCGCGAAGGAACAGCAGTTTACATTAGGTAGCGAAATACTGGAAGTAGTAGGCGAATATGTCTACTTAGGGCAGGTAGTAACCGCAGATCCGGACCACGAAAAGGAAATAACAAGAAGAATACGATTGGGATGGAGCGCATTTGGCAAGCACTCGCAGATTATGACTAGCAGCTTACCGGTATCGCTCAAGAGGAAAGTATACAAGAGTTGCATCTTGCCTGTACTCACCTATGGGGCTGAAACGTGGAGGCTAACCAAGAGAGTTCTACTTAAGTTGAGGACAACCCACAGGGCTATGGAACGAAAAATGGTAGGGGTAACATTAAGAGATAGAAAGCGTGCAGAGTGGGTCAGAGAAATAACTCAAGTTACCGACATTCTAGTAGAAATTAAGAAGAAATGGACATGGGCAGGACATGTAGGGCGAAGAGAGGATAACCGATGGTCGCTGAGGGTAACAAACTGGATTCCAAAGGAAGGAAAGCGTAGCAGGGGGCGGCAGAAAGTTAGGTGGGCGGATGAGATTAAGAAGTTCGCAGGGGTCAAGTGGATGCAGCTAGCACAGAACCGGGTTAAGTGGAGAAATATGGGAGAGGCCTTCGCTGTGCAGTGGGTATAATCAGGCTGACGGTGATGATGATGATGACACTTGTGCAGAGCAAATAAATACAGAAAAGCTGCCATGGTCTCTTTGAATTTACTGGAACAAATTGCAAAGTGAATTAGAGTTTTCAATACCATCAAGATCGCGGCCACGTTAAAATGTAAATCTAAATCCGTATTATTTTCTGCTTGTGTTGTAAATGTCTCGATCGCTCCGGAAGAAAAAGAAATATATGCTGCATGCTGCATGAACTGAGCATAATGCGGAGAAAGAAAATGTGTAAATGTTGATGCTCGGCCTGCACAATTGAAAGGGCACCTTTCCTGGCCCTTCATCCTCTGCGATATTGTGATTTTGACTATACTAAAGCAGAACACAGTAAAAGCAGAAAGGTGAAGCTTGTTATTATTACACAATTATCACGAATATGTTTTAATTTACTTCCCACAACTTTAGCATATTTAATCTACCAAAGTTATTTTGTGTTTCCAAACATTTGGTTCTTTAATGTACGCTGTCGTCCTAGTAATACACACAAAAAAAAAAACAGACATGTAGACCTCAAGAGCCTAAAAATAAATAAAATTGTGGGGGCTTAGTATTGCTTGAAACTAGTTATATGCGAAAACCTGTGATCGTTGAACCAAATTGTTCTGTGGATAACTGGATTAAATTTGCTGCCGTCACAACGCTCAAACTAGGCTTCTGTCCTAGCGACTCGCTGTTGTCGTTCGTCTCTACCAAGTACCGAGTTATGTCTTCTCTCGGTTCCGCTTCTTCTTTTACTTCTTTTTGTTTTCCTTCTTGTTTTTCTCTTTTTCCTTCTTCTTCTGCTTGTGCTAGGCAACGGCATACAGCACACGCTGCCATGCCAACGGCTTGAAAACCTAGAGCAGTGTAGCTTTCGCTACAAAAGA
Source organism: Amblyomma maculatum (assembly GCF_055883805.1). Classification (NCBI taxonomy): domain Eukaryota; kingdom Metazoa; phylum Arthropoda; class Arachnida; order Ixodida; family Ixodidae; genus Amblyomma; species Amblyomma maculatum. The sequence goes on from NC_139353.1 coordinate 119,836,458, forward strand.
TAGAATGTGCATTCTTGCATTTATGATCACCATATCAATAAAGTATTGTAGGCACAAGAGGAACATGAATCTTAACCCCTTACCAGATTCTGTATCATATATGACGCAGTGAATATTTTATCACAAGTCGTTCTGAATGCAAAGAATATCTTGCTTTTGTGCCATTATAGCACTTCCTCTCTGGAATCCATGTGCACAGTATTTCAACCTAAGGGACAATTACTTCAGGAGTTTTTTTCTCAGAATGCACCTAAATGTAGTTCTCTGTATTAGTTTCAAAATTCAATATGGAAAGGTTTTTCTTTATTATGATAGCAGGCAGCTATTTGAACACATTATTGGGTCTCAAAAGTGCATTTTTAGCTCTAATCTTCAGACTGGTAATCTTTCCGACTAGTTCGTGAGAGGGAATTTACTTGCATATCACATGGGATGCAGCACACGACTAGGGATAATTTTTCATTCTGCGTGGGTCATAATGTCAGTAGCAGAAAGTGAATTTCCTCAAGTCAAATGAATACATATGTGTTGCTTTCAGATTACTTGCTAGTTTTGGCTATTTTCTCAATCTATATAAGGTAGTGATATTAATTGAGTACATTTTATAGAAAAGCTGAAAGGGGGACTATGCTCATTGAACAGGTGGTGACAGCACCATTGTCATTATCACTGCGGACAAGTATGACTACAATATTCCACTCATGGGAGGCGAAAAGGTGCAGGAGACAAGATAGACAAAGCTGGAACGTTTGTACAGAGGAGAAAAAGGAAGCAATTATCAGGCTGTTCCTTGAGTATCGAGCGCTACTTAAGGAAATAAAGAACAGTAAAAATAGGTGCCCCTTCATGGATCACTGCCTCGTCGTGGCGGAGGGGCTTGCGAAACTCAATGAAGTCGTGAGCTCTGCTATGTGGGCCGCCCAAGATAGACAGGTCACGGCAGAGAGTTCTGACAAAATGTGGTTCACTGGAGAGGGTAATGGCAACCCACTCCAGTATTTCCTGCCAAGAAAACCCTATGACCAGTCACAATAGCATGCATGATATGGCGCCGGAAGATGAGTCCCCCAGGTTGGACGGCGTCCCACATGTTACTGGGGATGATCAAAGGGCCATTCCTAGTAGCTCCAGGATGAATTAAGGGGCTGGGCTAAAGCCAAAAGGACGCTCATCTATGGATGTTTCGGGAAGCGACCGGAAAGTCCGATTTTGCAAGGAGATATATCACATAGCAACATGGAATGTAAGATCTATGACGCAAGGTAAACTGGATGTCGTCAAGCGAGAAATGGACAGATTGAACATTGATATCTTGAGCATCAGCGAGCTCAAGTGGACCGGAATGGAGAATGTATTTCAGGCGACCATTATGTCTTTTATTGTGGGCACGAATCCAGGAGATGGAATGGGGTCGCTCTCATAGTAAACAGAAGAATGTGCAAAGCAGTGCTAGGGTACAACCCCAAAAACGACCGAATGATTTCACTTCGGATCCAAGGTCACCCTTTCAACATAACAGTTATCCAAGTCTATGCACCAACCACTACTGCTGAAGAAGCAGACGTTGAGGGATTTTATGCTGACCTGCAATGCCTTTTAGACCGCACTGCCTCATCAGACGTCATTTTTCTCATTGGAGACTGGAATGCTAAGGTGGGGAGTGAAGAAATATCCGGAATTACAGGCAAGTTCGGTCTCGGTGAGGCAAATGAAGGTGGGCAGAGGCTAGTAGAGCTTTGTCAAGAAAATAACCTGACCATAGCGAATACTCATTTTCAACAGCCCAAGAGGCGCCTGTACACATGGACTTCACCGGACGGGTTGTACAGGAATCCGATTGGTTATATTCTTTGCCGGCGGAGATGGAGACGCGCTATACAAGCAGTAAAAGCAAGGCCTGGGGCCGATTGGGGCACCGATCATCAGCTTCTTGTTGCCAAATTTAAGCTTCGATTGAGGAAAATGCAGAAAACTAGAAGGCCTTTCAGGTATGATGTGGATCAAATTCCACCAGAATATGATGTGAGTGTGAGGAATCGATTTGAATAATTAGATTTAGAAGACAGAGAGCCTGAAGAGATGTGGACAGATGTTCGTGATATAATACAAGAAGGTGCTATTAAGGTAGTTCCAAAGCAAAAGAAAAGCAAGAAATCAAACTGGTTATCTGAAGAGGCTTTGCAAATAGCTGAGGAAAGGAGGATGGCAAAAGTTATGGGGGAAAGAGAAAGATACAAGGTTCTCAATGCGGATTTTCAGAAAATAGCAAGAAGAGATAAGAATACCTTCCTGAACATACAGTGCCAAGCAGTTGAGGACAACAGCCAATTGAGGAACACAAGAGCTCTGTATAAGACAATCAAAGATTTCAAATGAAGCTTTTTGTGCTAAGCTGGGCGTGATAAAGGAGCCTCAGAGATGAAGAAGAGGTGGCAGGAATACACAGAAGAACTGTACAAGAAGGACCTGGATGTGCAAACCCAACATAAGACAGTTGTGAGTACTGATCTCGAGCCGGGCATCCTAAAGAGTGAAGTTGAATGCGCCTTAGACAGCCTTGCTAAGAACAAAGCTAGCGGAATTGATGGCATTCCAGCTGCGTTGCTTCAAAACCTCAACCATGAAGACGCTGTTAACGTTCTGCATACATTATGCCAGAAAATTTGGTCAACCCTGCAGTGGCCACAGGATTGGAGGAGGTCAGTTTACATCCCCATTCCAAAGAAAGGCAGTGCCAAAGATTGTTCTAACTACCGCACGATCGCGCTTATTTCGCATGCTAGCAAGGTGATGTTGAAAATTCTCCAAGGTAGGCTGCAGCAGTATGTGGATCGGGAGCTTCCGGAAGTGCAAGCTGGGTTTCGCAAGGGCAGAAGAACTAGAGACCAGGGCCTGCTTGCACGATAAAGTCCGAGCTAAGTCCAGACTTAAATGGTGTCTTTAGAAAGACCAAGCTTATTTAAGACAGCTCGTGTTCCGAACGTCGAACGCTTCGGGTTCATGTTGACCAGAGTGGCTTCCCAGAACGGCCTCAGCAACCACTTGGGGCATTTTTCCTCGTAACACAATCTTAAGCCGCAGAAAGCAACGGCACGGATTTTACACAACGCAAAATTGACGGAATGTGTACATCTTAAAGCAGGGACAGTGCCAGCGCAACCCTGTATTTCCCTAATTTCTCTACTTAGACACCTGGCGTCCATGTGTCTTAACCAAGACGGCACTAGAGTCGTAATCTTGCAAGCGACTTATTCAAGTCAAGACTGAAGCCCAGTCTTGGCTCCAGTCTTAAGCAGCCATGCTAGCGGCCTATCCTTAAGACTCCAGGGCCGGCTTGCACGATAAAGTCCGGGCTAAGTCCAGACTTAAATGGTGTCTTTAGAAAGACCAAGCTTATTTAAGACGGCTCGTGTTCCGAACGTCGAACGCTTCGGGTTCATGTTCACCAGAGTGGCTTCCCAGAACGGCCTCAGCAACCACTTGGGGCATTTTTCCTCGTAACACAATCTTATGCCGCAAAAAGCAATGGCACGGATTTTACACAACGCAAAATTGACGGAATGTGTACATCTTAAAGCAGGGACAGTGCCAGCGCATCCCTGAATTTCCCTAATTTCTCTACTTAGACACCTAGCATCCTTGTTTCTTAACCAAGACAGCACTAGAGTCGTAATCATACAAGCGACTTATTCAAGTCAGGACTGAAGCCCGGTCTTTACTCCAGTCTTAAGCCGCCATGCTAGTGGCCTATTCTTTAGACTCCAGTTATGTCTGGACTTAGCTAAGACAGTCTTAAGATTGTTTTGTGCAAGCGGGCCCAGTTAAGTCTGGACTTAGCTAAGACAGTCTTAAGATCGTTTGTGCAAGCGGGCCCAGATTGCCAACCTTCGCTGAATCATGGAAAAAGCAAGAGAGTTCCAGAAACCCATCTATTTCTGCTTTATTGATAATGCGAAAGCGTTTGGCTTTGTAAATCACAGCAGATTGTGGCAAGCTCTCCAAGAGATGGGACTTCAAATTCACTTCATCTATCTCCTCAGGAACCTGTATCAAGGGCAAGAGGCCACAGTCAGAACTGGGCATGGTCTTACTGATTGGTTTCCGATTGAGAAAAGAGTGAGACAAGGCTGCATACTGTCGCCCTGCCTATTTAACCTATACGCTGAGTGCATCATGAGGAAGGCCGATCTGAACGAGTCTTCAGCTGGAGTGAAGATTGCTGGGAAACGTATCAACAACCTTAGATATGCGGATGATACCACTTTAATGGCAGAAAGTGAAGTGTAACTCAAGAGACTTCTGATGCGCGTACAAGACGAGAGTGAGAAGTTTGGGCTTAAACTAAACATTAAAAAGACAAAGATCATGGCGTCTTGCCCTATCAAGTCCTGGAGCTGATGCTCCAGGACTTGGTATATGGATATATGGACAAGAAGTGGAAGTTGTGACAGGTTTTCTCTTTTTGGGCTCCAAAATTACCCCGGAAGGAGACTGCAGTCATGAAATTAGGAGACGCCTACTTCTGGGAAAGAGAGCCATGGCTAGCCTTGACCGCCTAGTAAAGAGCAGAGACATTATACTGCCAACCAAGATCCGTATAACTCATGCTGTGGTCTTTCCAGTTGTAATGTATGGATGCGAGAGTTGGACTGTGAAGAAGGCTGACCGCCGAAGACCTGTCGCGTTTGAATTGTGGTGCTGGCGGAGGATCTTGAGAGTTCCTTGGACTGCCAGATCAAATCAGTCGATATTGTCGACCATAAACCTTGACTGCTCATTGGAAGTCAAATTCTAAAGTTAAAGGTCAGCTATTTTGGTCATCTAATGAGAAGAGAGGAGTCGCTGGAGAAAGATTTGATGTTGGGAAAGGTTGAAGGTCACCGGAGAAGGGGTAGGCAGTGAACGCGATGGTTATACGGCATCCTCGAGGCGCTGCAGATGAAGTTATAAAATGTTAGGAAGATAGTGAGAGACCGGAAAGCGTGGCGTGATATGGTCCACATGGTCACGAAGAGTCGGACACGACTGAACAACTGACCTGAACTGACCTGAAAAATAGGTTATTTTCAAGGGGGTGCAGAATAAATTTTGTTTGTCTAAAACAGTGAGTGAATGTACTGTACATGATTCTTTTACATCACCCTTGGCAATAACAAGTGTAATCGACGACAAAGACAATGCCAAATTTAAATGAGAAAACCATGGTTCAACAAAAAAGGGAACTACCTCTGTCGGCCAATTATTTCATCATCATGCGACAGACATACCAGATAATAACACTGATAAGTTTATTGACTATAAAATAAAAGCACTGACCAATATGCCCTAATATATTTTGAAGGCCACCTAAACAAATAGATCCTCTGCCCTGCTGCAGCCAGTGGAAAGAATGCGTTTAACATTAGGCTTCCGCACACTAGCGAATAATTTTATAACGAGCAATCGTATTCTGTTTAAAGATGCCTAACCAGTTTCAAGGTGGTGCATTAAATCAGCACTCCATCAAATTCCACAAGTGCAGAGGTGCCGAAAGTTTGAATCATGAGCTATGTCAGGCCAGTCTGATTGAACATCTCTCCAAAAGAGTTTTGTGGGGGGGGGGGGGGGGAGGAGGGTGGAATTACCTTTTTAGTGTCGATTAATAAAATCTTGATTGAGTTAGAGGATTTAAAGTTAATTTTAATGCTGGTTTGAAATGTACCACAAACTCATGATCTATCATATATGATACACAATGTTTTGCAAGAATGCTCCAACCACATAGCTTTACTCCGAACTATGATTGGTATTGGTATTTGCGTCTCAAATTGAGTTCACTGCGATTTTTTGGTAGAAAATAAAGTTAATGGAGAAAGTTTATTGTGATGCTGGAGATGTTATTTTTTTGCTATGGTATCGACGCTTACCACAGAAGCAACTTCCGGATGTGTTTCAGCTGTTGTACACAATAGGTTCAAACCACTGAAAAGCTATTCCGCTTTTGATTTGAGCTCCACTGGCGCCGATCTAGACTCATCTGTTTGTTCTAGTATAACTGCAGGAGCAGACGCTACTCTTTTATCCACCTGCCATCATAAAGAAGGTATATATGGCAACTCCTCCAGTTTAACATGCATGAAAACATACAGTTATAATGAAAACCAAAACATCAGGTGTCTCAAAAACAGTTAATAAAAAACTCTACTCGGTAAATGTTGTCAACCGACCAGTAGCATCCATCGACCTTCCCTGTAGACAAAGAGAAAAATGGTTGACCGATAGCCAGGATACGCTTCTACAGTGCTCTTTTCCCTGTTTACGAAATGATTTGAGTGAGTTGTCATTGGGTTCTATTTCGAAACAACCTCGCTACTCAAATATATGACGCAACTAACAGAATCCCAGAAAACGTTGTAAATCCAATTCCATCACTTTATAAAAAGCATACGAAATGCGGTAATCAGCAGTGCAACCTCAATATTCGCCTGCGATGGTAATGTTTACTGTATTCCGCAAAAAATGGTTATAACGCTGGAGACCTCTTCGTAGCACGAGGCAAGCTTCGTTAATTTATGCATCTTGTCCTGACTTGTGCATCCGGTCTAACGGCGCTTAACATAGTGATGTGGTAGAACCTGCTAAACCGCGACCAAAAGCCCGGCTTTCTGATGCGACGATCCTTGAAAGGGGCGGGAGTTGTTCTAAGAGCGTCAAACAGTTTCGGTAGCGTCACCGAAATTCGACAATATGAAGCGGAAAAACTATTAAAGTCTTGTTTGCAATACTTCTCAAATTTACTGTTTCACCTGGCGGTTTCTGAGTTGTAAATTACGATGCGACTTACTTGACACGGCGCAATGCAACAATCCACTAGAGTCGCCGGGTATACTCCTACGACTTTGCGGGGAATCGAAACATCTTCACGTCTCCGTCACATTCTCGGGTATGGGTATGACAGTCCTTTACGCAACATTGCCTGCTGTTACTTATCCTGCGACAGACTTCCATGGTGTGTAATGATGAGGTGACACTTGCAGCAAATTCGACACACGTGCTATGTTTTGGCGCCTTTCTCTGGCTGTGAGACGGTCAGGCCGCGCCGGCGCCTTCACAGTTCTCGCCGCCGTTGCCCGTGAGATTAGCGTCGCATGTGCCGCTAATCTCCACTGCATGTAGCGTATATGGCAGAACTCAGGGTGGTTATACTCAACATTAACAGTAGCCGCCTAGAGAAAAAAATCGAAGAGAGGAGTATAGAGGATGGTTGCACCGTTATCATTTAATCCCATCGCTGTATGAGAGCCCACAAAGTGTAAATCCTATCAAGGCTTCCCTCGATCTTTAACCTCGCCAGTTCGGCGTAACATTTCACATCTTTGTTTATTCCACATATTGTATTACACATTTCCGCAGCTAAGAAAGTCTGTATTTCACCCGCCGCTTCTCACCTCAAGCCTACTTTTCAGGTCTTTAAATTTCCAGCGCATTCATGTCTCCACAAACTCTTTTAAGGGATATGCAGGGCTAGAATACAGTTTTGACCGAAACAAACCATGTTTCGGTCAACTCGAGCGAAAAAGCATCGCTGTGGGCGCATTCGGCTCAGTCAACATAGACTGCTGTCCGATCTGTCGAATATTTTTGTGCGTGGACTTAGCGCGGTTTTTGTGGTGAGCGATATGATACAATGGGTCATGTTTTTAGGGAGAGGTGTAAGGATGAGGCTACTGTGGATGCCAGGTGGACACTATGTCTTGTCCGCAAACGTCGCATCGAAGCCTATTCCCACCTTTTCGAGCATGTGGCATCTCATGGGGGCGTGGGTGAGGCATGCCCGTACTGAAAGGTGAGATGAGCTTCTATAAGCTCTGTTACAGTGTTATAGACGCCTAATAGCAGGCGTTTGTATGTGAGCCGCTTGGTATGCCTGCCTAAAAATAGAGTCAACCCGGTCAAATTCCTGGCAGCTAAGGTATAGGTACGGGAGGATATACGCTAACCGACTGGTAACAAACGCCTGGACCAGATGTCGTAACTCAGCCTCCCGCATGCCTCTATGTTTGTTACCAACACGCCGAATGCAGCGAACGGTCGGCGAGACAGCGGCTGTGAGTTTAGCCAGAGTGTAGGTTTTTTTCGATTTGTCTCAATAAGAAGCCCCAAATACCCTAATTATGGGCACTTCTCGTATAGGCTGTCCGCTAGCAGTAATGCAGATGGGAGCATAATCGTGAAAGCCGGCCGGATCACGAAGTAGGAGCAGCTCGGAGTTCTGAAGGGAGCGTTAGAGATCTACTCATGCTACGTGGCGTTCAATGACATCCACCGCTTGCTGAACTGTGGATTCCATTTCGGCATCGTTGTCTGCTGAAGCCCAGAGGGTGATATCATCCGCGTATAAGGTATGGTATTACCAGGGGATAGCATCTTATTTAGGAGGCAGCTTGAGCAAGGCAAGGTTGGAAAGGAAAGGGGAGAGGACTGATCCTTGGTGCGTGCCATTGCTATCCTTGGTAATAGGGCCTGAGAGTAAGGTGCTAAAGCTCACCTCCGCTTTACAGGCGGCGAGAAACACGCGTATATACTCGTAGGTACGGTAGCCGCCATTTAGTAGGAAGAGGTTACTGATAGTAGCTCCGAGAGAGCCATTGTCAAATGCTTTGGTTATGACAAACTCTAGTAAAGCCTTTATGCCTGCTCTGGTAGAGGGGCATAATATCTCTCTCGATAGCTGCAGCATGGTGTGCTGAATGTTGTGATTTGGGTACAAGTCAATGATTGTAGGAGGTAGTAGGCAATTATCTTCAACAAAATGGTTGCCAGTTGAAAATTACGTGTTTCATCAGTTTACTAGCCCAGGAGGTGATGGTGATGTGGCAGAAATGTTCGAGAGCTGGTCGTTTGCCGAGCTTCGGTATGAAAGGAACCAGTGTATGTTTCCATGCTGCGGGGATTTCTCCCGTCCTATAGAAATCATTCATAAAGCCAGTGAGTGCTTCAATGGATTGGTCATCCAAAATACGAAGAATGTTTGAAATGCCGTCCGGACACGGAGAAGAGTTAGGGGGAGTGGTTACACCGAATTTTACCTCAGCCTCCGAAATCTTCGCATCGAGAGTGGCGTTGGCATCACCCGTATAGCGAGGGGGATATGATTGGGGGTGCGCCTTTGAGGTACCGTACACGAAGTTCATCGAGGAGGTCTTGGCCGGAACCAGGGTGTTTATGAACTAGGGAGAAATGATGTCTTGTTGGAATTTTATGCAACCGTTTGGATCTAAAACATAGCGGAGACGTTGCCAGGTGCGGGTGCAGTGCATATTGTCGCAAACTTTGCTCTATTGTTGGGTAGCCAAAGCAATAGTGTGAGCTTCGATCTGCTTATCTATATATGCTATTCTTTGCCGAAGCGTTCCATTGTGGCGTTGCGTCTCTAAGCGGTTTTGCATGTTTTCGTGGGCTTGCCATAGATGAAGCAGATGGCTGTTTGTATTAGGTTCTTCAGCCGTCGTCGGCATACCGTAGTAGTAGCAGAGGCGTCTGGAGGGTGGAGACCCGCTCGTTCAGGTTATCAATCCGAGTACGGGCATGCTGACAACGTTTGCTCACGAAACTTATCCCAGTCCGTGATTAGGGTCCCGCGCCCTTTCTGACAGTGAGGGGAGGCGCTAAGGGTGGTGGCGAGGATATAGTGCTCGCTATCAAGGATATTTCCTGGGTTGAACCAGTGATCAACCCACACATTTTTGCAGAATGCTAGATCAGCAGAAGTGCCAAAAGACACGCAGTTTCCTGCATGGGTGGGAGTAGTAGAGAGTAATTCATTGAGAAGAAAGATGAAGAGGACTGCAGGCGGTAAAGTGACCCTGCCCTTCTACTAGATACTGGAGAAGAGGGGAAGAGGAAGTAATAGATAGGTAGGGCGCAAATGAAGGCTGTGAATGAAGAGGTTTCACTTGTGGTCCGAGTTATTTGGGAGACCATTTCAACGACACTCATGAAACTTCACATGCCGCACATATCTTGAACTCAATACACTCTCATATGCCAGCACAAACCAAGAAACACGCACACGATGCACATGACGAGAAAACCTCAAAGTATCACATACACGTGTGATATTCGCTCTTGAGGAAACAGCCCATGCACACTCATAGAACGCTTCATGCCGCATATATCTTGCACACGCATTTGTCACTTAACACACATGCCGGCACAAACACAGAAGCGCGCATACGAGACACTGCAGCAAAAAACTCTCAGTTTGCACAGACACATATACATGTTTCAGCACAAGCACTTGTGCACGTATGATACTCGCTCACTTCACAGCATGCGCAAATGTCACAGGTGAGAGTCTAGGCCTGTTTGATCTAAAATTCTAACAGGGCCTTCAGCATACTCCAGTTATCTGTTTGGTTTGCCCTGATAACCGGACTTTTTTTCCTCGGAACGAGGGCGGCTGTACAACTGCTTTAGAGTATTTTTCAAAGTCCTCCTCCCTTCACTATACGTAGGGCACTCACAAATAATATGAAAAGCTTTCTCTGGAATATTGCAGTTCACGCCATTCGAACGTGTTTCAACTCTGATCTTATGGTGGTAGCCTTTGGTGTACGCAACGCCAAGCTGTGACCTATGGAGCAGAGTTTTTTGACGTCACATAAGTTCAGATGGTGCGTCAAGTCACGAGCCTACATCTAGACGAGAGATGCGGTCCTGTTGATGCCTTTCATCATCTCAGTGTAAATGCACAGCAGACTACATTGCATGAACCAGTAATGCTGCGGCGTCACTCCTTGAGAAAGAGGTGTATGGAAGGCTGGTCTTCATGAGCCAGCTAGCTTCTGCATCAGCACTTTCATTTCCGGCGATACCGCAATGACTGGGGATCCATTGAACCTTGACGACGTGGCCATGCTGGAAAGCCTCAGCAAGCAGAACAACAATTTGTCCGAAAAGCTGCTCACAAGTACTTGGTTTCATGCATGTTTTTGTGGTCTGTATTGCGGTTTCGAGTCGCAGAATACGGCCGTTATTTGCATTCTATTGGCCAATGTAGCGGATGGTCTCTCTTATGCGTGCCACTTGAGATGCCGGGGATGTTTTATGCATAAGTTTAAAGTGTTGGCTATACGTGCTTCCAGCCATGTAAACGCCTCTGCTAAATAGGTGGTCGTCAGTGAGCAGTCGACAAAAAAAATGCATTCAGTCACTATTCATAGATGAGATATATGACAGTGCCAACTGTTTGATTCCAACTGTTGCGATGTGCGACTGTTTGGTATACCTGTATTATATTCACGCACGTTAGGTTTTGGAATCGTCCATAATGGCACTGCCGAAATTTGCTGGAGCATGTAGTCTGTACGTATAACACTCCATTGCTTCCTGATAGCTTTCGAATAAGATGCATTTGGATGTATGCTACTAATGTTGGCCAGACATTGGTGATTATACCTAGTTATGTGTCACAAATGCACCCGTAGAGGCTCCTGTTGAACATAAATGCGGGCGGGGCAGGCGCGGGCCTCATAAAATGTGCCACACGTCGTTCTTACAGGGTACACCCAAGCACAGCTTTAATGGATGCGCCAGAGCGCTTTTCAATATTCGCGGGGCATTCAGTCGTATCCCGAAAGAACTAGCGCACTGCATCTTAGATATCCAACCACAAGCGCCTGGTACAGATGAACGAAATATCGCTGAGACGGACCCCAGGATTTACCAGCTATAAAGCTTACAGTGTACAACTCTGTTCAGTTTTCTTTGAAGTAAAGACTTGTACTTCGATCATGACTGGTCGTGGTCTATAGTGACACCCAGAAATTTATGGTGTGTCACATAAACAATGGCTAAGTCATCAATTTTCACAGAGTACCACATCATCAACTTGGTTGTAAAAGCCATGAAGCTTTTTCTTGGAGATATATCTAGCCCCTGACGACGCAAGTACGCAGACACAATTGACACTGAACCCTTCAATGCCGTCGACGTACGCAGATACGGAAACTGTGCTTGGTAGTTCTTAGAATGGGCCGGCGAGCCCGAAATTAAATAAAAAATTCTAGAGGGCACTTTCGACCCCTAAAGTGCAATGAAGCGAAAGCCATTATAGTGCCGTCGATCGTAGCCCTCCACTACGGTACCTGTATCGCCCTCTCTTCTTTCACTTACACCTTTTTTCCCTTCCTACGGCGTGGTACACGTGTCTGTGGACAATTCTGACCAATACTGCGCCTTTTCTATAATGTAAATCAATTTCAAGCGCCGCTGATGCCTCCTAGACATCTGGGTCTGCTTTTGATTGCTGTGTGGTGCGGCGTTCCAGGAAGCGCCAAATGAAAAGCGCCACACGAGCGCCTAGATCGGACGTCCAGTGGAGTCAGATTCGCATGAATCACCTGGTTACGTCATAACCAGTCTTGACGGTGCATCGCACGCCCTTTGTCATAACAACCAGCATTTCATTGAATGCATCAATGTTCACCGGCGTTCTATAACTCATTTACAGGAAATAAAAGGCGCAGTATCGGTCACTCGCGGAAGCCCGCTATCATCCTAATGGTAGACAAGGGCAATTGTGAAGAGCGTTTCGCGATTCGGGACGCGGCTCAGTGGTAACGCACTCGACTTGGGATCGAAGATGTGGAGGTTTGATTCCCGGTTAAGACAAGGTTTATAATTTATTTTTAACTCTCACTCTTGAAAGCGTGACACCTCTGCTCACACACTTCTGCTCATCCTGTCAACAACGATGAATCAATAAAGGCTTCCGCCTTAATATGTGACTTAGCACTCTTCCCCGAGGGACAACGTGAACAACAGGATAATCTGTCATGTCACTTTCATCAGTCGCTATGTAAACTGCCCGGTTCCTGACGTAACTTGCTATCCACTAATGGAGACGTCCACCAATCTCACATTTTACAAAAGCGTCTTATTTGCATCATGGTAGACGTCGAATGCACCATCCATGTCGAGGAAGCGAGCTGCGGTCAGCCTGTGGCGGCCTTTCTCTTGTTCAACTGTCGATATCAAATCAATTACATCATCATCATCATCATCATCACCAATTATTTACCATTAAAGGCCTTTAGGTTAGCGCATTACATAAGGGGTGAACAGATGTGACATAATACATGGCCAGTGACATAGACCAGAATAAAAGATGCATTTAGACACGTGATAAGATACAAAAGATGCCTGGAAAAAAAAGGAAATCAACGCATACACATAAAATACACAGCGGCTCAAGAATAACCCGGAGGGATAAAATGCACATACACACACATGAACCGCGGAACATAATTCCGTACCTGAAATATAAAGTTAATAACTGCCTGAATTTGCTGGGTTCTCTTTCTGTGACAATGGAATCGGGTAGCTCGTTCCATATTGCGATGGTGACGGGTAGAAAAGATTTATTAAATGAGTTTGTGGAGCCATGTATGCGTTGTAAACTTAAATAGTTAAAAAGTCGGCATGAAGTGCGAAGCGGCCAATGACAGACAGAGTTTCTTAGCTGTTGAAAGTTATAGTACATTTTATGAAATAAACGAAGCTGTGAAATTTTGCGCCGAAGTGCCAAGGATTGAAGATCGAGGGATGTCTTGATACTATTTATGCTATCTCGTCTGTCATAATGGTATGTGATAATCAAGCCGCACGATTTTCAATGGCTTTAAGGTGGTTGATTAGATAGGTCGATATCAGAGCGGCCTTGCGAAATCCTGTCATTGCGTCTGCATATTGGTTGCATCTTTCAAAAAACCATTTAAGAGGTGCTAGTACCATGCGTTCCATTGTTTTGCCGATGAAACTTGCCAGAGTTCAGGTTTATAGGAGGTCATCCGATGTGGTTGATTTACCTGGGCCCGCTTGCACAAAACAATCTTAAGACTGTCTTAGCTAAGTCCAGACCTAACTGGGGTCTAAAGAATAAGCCACTAGCATGGACGCTTAAGACTGGAGTCAAGACTGGGCTTTAGTCCAGACTTGAATAAGTCGCTTGCACGATTACGACTGTAGTACTGTCTTGGTTAAGACACAAGGACGCCAGGTGTCTAAGTAGAGAAATTAGGGAACTACAGGGATGCGCTGGCACTGTCCCTGCTTTAAGATGTACGCATTCCGTCAATTTTGCGTTGTGTAAAATCCGTGCCATTGCTTTTTGCGGCTTAAGATTGTGTTACGAGGAAAAATGCCCCAAGTGGTTGCTGAGGCCGTTCTGGAAAGCCACTCTGGTGAACATGAACCCGAAGCGTTCGACGTTCGGAACACGAGCCGTCTTAAATAAGCGTGGTCTTTCTAAAGACACCATTTAAGTCTGGACTTAGCTCGGACTTTATCGTGCAAGCCGGCCCTGGTTTGAGCAAAGCCACCATGCGGCTTCTTTTTGATTGTTGTGGAACACTTGCAGTGAACCAAGCATGGTTGAACCAGGTTAAAGCGTTTCTTCTTCATTCGATCCCATCTGATGAAGCTCATCGTAGGTAATTCCAAACGGCCCTGGGGAAGAATGTTTACAGACAGAAAGCGCTGCTTTGAGCTCATGCTGCGTGAATGGAACATCTAGGCAATCATCAAAAGTAGGAAGGTCACGCCGAGGCTTCGGGACTACATATGTGCTTCCAGCAATGTGCGAGCTGGAATCCTTTGCAACTTCAAGACCTTTCAGGCGCTGGTAAAGTGCCAACGCGCGGAAAGGATGCTGCTGCTGTGGAAACGACGCAGTGCGCGGATAACATGCCATATTCTTGAGAGTGGTTTCCGGGGATCCACCCGGTTGCAAAATGACCGCCACCGCTGTTTATCGAGTTTCTTCAATCAGCACTTTACTTCTGTGCACGCCTAGAGGACCGGAGGTCCAAGAAATCTTTCGTCCTGTCGTATTTTATTTCTGCACATCAGCGAATCGCATGTAGCTGCGCATAGAGCACATTTACTTGTGCACTGTACTATGGAGCAGAGTTGCTACGTGATGTCTCTCGCAGTGCCATAACCATGCACTGCGTCACCCCCGCTAGTGTAGTAAGAGATTTACAGCTCTTTTCTAAAACGTTACGGAAACTATTTCAATCAGTGCAGCATGTCTTGGCATGTGGACGATGGTCAAACCTGCGTAGCTGCATATAGGTTGGTAGATTGTCACGGACAACAGGGCTAGACTTGACTAAAACGACGGGACGAAGCTGTACCAGCGGGCAAACGTTCGGCGCACAGCACGCGAGTCAACTTCAGTGTCCTCTTCTTCCAGGCGCAGCAAGAACATGGGGACACAAGGTGGCATTACTCCCCCTCTTAAAAAACGAAATAAGGGATGGAGCGCGAGCGATGGAAAATGTAAGCGAAAAGAAAGATCAGCACATGGACAGCATAGATAACGGAGGCGGGGTAAGGTGTCCTACGCGACAACGAAACAAGCGTGGTTGCCGACGCGAGGGCTGCACAGTACCCACTGGAAGAACTTCGTAAGTCACTTCCGTGACTCGGCGCAGAACTTCGTAAGGTCCGAAGTAACGGGAAATCAGTTTATCACACAAGCCGGGCCGACGCACCGGGGTCCACACCCAAACTTCCCTCCAGGATGGTATGCCACGTGTCGATGACGGAGGTTGTAGCGGCGTGCATCCGTGCCCTGCTGTTGTTGAATGTGAATGCGGGCAAGTTGACATGCTTCCTCAGCGCGCTGAGCAAACTGCTCAGCCTCTGGAGAGTGGATGATCATCTGTGCAGCTCGGAAGCATGGCATCCAACATCGTCTGAACGTCACGTCCGTAGACTAGGCGAAATAGTGTAAAACGCGTCGTCTCTTGTGTGGCCGTGTTGTAGATATATGTGATGTAGGGGAGAATTTCATCCCAGTTTTTGTGCTGCGAGTCTATATACATTGCGATCATGTCGGCGATGGTTTTGTTGAGTCTCTCCGTGAGGCCATTTGTCTGCGGGTGATATGCAGTAGTTTTTCGGTGGCTGGTATGACTAAGCTCGAGCACGTCGTGCATGAGCTGTGCCGTAAACGCGGTGCCTCGATCGGTTACGACTAGGGACGGTGCGCCATGACGCAACACGATTTGCTGCATAAAGAATTGAGCGATCTCAATTGATCTCCCCCGCTGCACTGCCTTGGTTTCCGCATAACGTGTGAGATAGTCGGTCGCAACTATAATCCATTTGTTACCCATCAATGACAGCGGAAATGCGCCCAGTAGGTCGATGCCGACTTGGTCAAAAGGCGTCCGAGGTGGAATAATAGGTTGGAGCAAACCCGCGGGCTTGAGAGGAGGCACCTTTCGACGTTGACACTCGCGGCAGTCTCCGACGTAGCGATGGACGGCGTCAGAACGTTTAGGCCAATAATAGGCTTGACGAACTAGAGCGAGTGTGCGTGCAGAGCCCAAGTGGCCGGAGGTGGGCTCATCGTGGCAAGCAAAAAGGATATCGTCGCGAAGGTCGGCCGGCACGACAAGGAGGTGCGCTCGATCAACAGTGCTGGAGTTTTTCTTGAATAAAACGCCATTCCGAAGACAGAATGCGGACAGGTGCCTTCCAAACTGGCGGAGGACGTCAGCAGCGCGACCCTCCAGGTGGTCAATGACAGGTCGAAGGTCTTGGTCAGCTCGCTGTCGGGTCATTATGTCTGAGGCATTCACTAGTCCAAGAAAACCTCTGTCATCCGTGACGTTATCGACAAATCCGACGGGTGCCCAGGAGAGCGCGTAAGGATCTTCGTGCTTCTCACCAGATTTGTACACAATGGAGTAATCAAATTCTTGGAGGCGAAGGCTCCATTGTGCTAGGCGCCCCGATGGGTCACGGAGATTGGCCAGCCAGCACAAAAGAATGATGGTCAGTAACGACTTTAAACGCACGGCCATAGAGGTAAGGCCTAAATTTCATAGTTGCCCACACAACCGCGAGGCATTCCTTTTCCGTAGTGGAATGATTTGTTTCAGCGCGGGAGGGCGTGCGGCTGGCATACGCAATGACCCTTTCCACGCCAGCTTGATGATGAACGAGTACAGCGCCAAGGCCGATGTTGCTGGCGTCCGTGTGGACTTCGGTGGCAGCGTCTGCGTCAAAGTGCGCAAGAACAGGGGTGGTTTGCAGTCGTCTGCGCAGCTCCGCAAATGCCACCTGTTGCTCGGCGGCCCACACGAACTGTGTATCATACCGCGTGAGGCGGGTCAGGGTTGCGGCTATCTAGGAAAAGTCGGCGATGAAGCGGCGGTAGTACGCACACATACCCAGGAAACGTTTTAAACTCCTCTTCGTGGCAGGAACGGGAAATTTGGCGAGACCGGCAGTTTTGTCGGGGTCTGGCCTATCGCCTGCGGTACTCACAAGATGACCGAGAAACTTCAACTCTTTGTAGCTAAAGTGGCACTTCTCGGGCTTGAGCGTCAAGTCAGCTGACCGGAGGGCATCTTGCCGCGCCTGGAAGAAGAGGACACTGAATCCTGGGTATGCGGAGGAGTGCGGGACATATACGGGGATCGATACCCCGCACCTCCACCAAAATATGTCACGGCCAACAGGGCTAGACTTGACTAAAACGACGGGACGAAGCTGTACCAGCAGGCAGACGTTCGGCGCACAGCACGCGAGTCAACTTCAGTGTCCTCTTCTTCCAGGCGCAGCAAGAACATGGGGACACCAGGTGGCAATATGGTCACTGCCGTACATTTCAACATCAGCACACGAAGCAGCGGATGATTCAAGACACCGCAATACCAATACCAGGTCCAGACAACTGCTGTAAATTGCTCCACGCCAAAATATCGGCGTCCCATTTTAGAGAACCACAAGGCCAGCATTATATAAGAATGTCGCAATATCCTGACCACGAGCGCTCATTGCGGCGCTATTCCAGCAATGGGGATGGGCATTGAAATCTCCGACTAAATTATGGGGTGTGATGTGCTGTCCAGAAGTGATTGCAGTCTTGTTGTGTCAAATATACCTCTAGGTAGGACGTAGCCGCTAACAATAGGAGTTGCGTGCACGTTCAGGTTCGCAGTGATAGTAACATACTCATTGCTGCTGCCTCCGGGCCCTGGATGATGAACCTAAGTCTCGGCGAATGCATAGTAGAACCTTGCTTGGATGTCGAGCCGCTTCAGATAGGAATTGCAAATTGAGGAGAGGAAAGAAGAGGTGACATTTGATGCGCATATGAAAGTACCGGAAATCGGTACTGGAATATCTTCTACCTTAACTCCGTGAGACGACTTCGCAGCCCTCGAGCATTCCATTGAAATACGGCCGAAGAAGAAATTCTCCCTTAAAATGATGGGGCTGACGACAGTAGATGCATGATTGCTGTCTTCAATTGAAGAGTAGAAAGAACCGGTTCAACAGTATCTAAACTTTGGACAGCTGCCTGAGCAACGGCCGTGTCCACAACAGCAACGATCAGGTGTCGAATGCCGATCAGTTGCTTAAGCGTAACATATTTGGTCATCTTTTGAAGTATCAACAACTATACGCAGTGACGGACAGATTACATTGCGCTTTGGAAGAGGCGGCCATGCTGTAGAATTTCCCTGAGGGGTTTTAATATTTGGCACTTGTGCAGGCGGAGACAATGGCTTCTGTACTGCAGAGTGGCCTTGTTTCTGCTCATCCGCTGTCGCGTCATATGTTGCATTCGAGCCCTTCTGCCGATTGCATGTGCGCCTTCTTCAGCTGTGAATGGCATTTGCTGCTTCCCTGAGAGAAGAGTGGCCCCAAAACATTTTGTTTTTCAAAGTATAATCTTCGTCTTGACTTTCGGGCACTCCCTTGAGGTTGCCCGCACTCCCTTGAGTTTGGAAACGCTGCCGCTAGCGCACTACCAGACTGACAGACGCCCCTCGCATCACCACCATACCTATTTTCTAGTGCACGTCTGATCTTATACATGTCACGTGCTGTCATGCTGTCTAACACCCCGTTGACCAATGACCATATTTTAAAAACGATGTCAGTTGGCGGATGCCATTACGTTATTCAACGATTAAGATTCTAATGTTGTCACAGGAAACGCAACGCAATTCCTTCCCTGTCATCATCATCAGTCTGACTATACACACTGCAGGGCGAAGGCCTCTCCCATACTTCTCCACTTAACCCGGTTCTGTGCTAGCTGCATCCACTTGACCCCTGCAAACTTCCTAACCTCATCCGCCCACCTAACTTTCTGCCGCCCCGTGCTACGCTTTCTTTACCTTGGAACCAGTTTGTTACCCTAAGAGACCATCGGTTATCCTCTCTTCGCACTACATGTCCTGCCTATGTCCATTTCTTAATTTCCGCTAGAATGTCGGTAACTTGAGTTATTTCTCTGACGCACTCTGCACACTTCCTATCTCTTAATGTTACTCTACCATTTTTCGTTCCATAGCCCTTTTAGTTGTCCTCAACTTACGCAGAACCCTCTTGGTTACCCTCCACGTTTCAGCCCCATAGGTGAGTGCAGGCAAGATGCAGCTGTTGTATACTTTCCTCTTGAGCGATACCGGTAAGCTGCTAGTCATAATCTGCGAGTGCTTGCCAAATGCGCTCCATCCCAAACTTATTCTTCTTGTTATTTCTTTTTCATGCTCCGGATCTGCGGTTACTACCTGTCCTAAGTAGACATATTCGCTTACCACTTCCAGTACTTCGCTACCTAATGCAAACTGCTGTTCCTTCCCGAGGCTGTTGAACATTACTTTAGTCTTCTGCATACTGATTTTCAAGCCTACCTATCTACTTTTCCTGTCTAGGACATCAATCATTATTTGCAGTTCATCCCCCGAACTGCTTATCATGGCAATGTCGTCAGCAAATCGCAGATTACTGAGGTATTCTCCATCTACCCTTATCCCTAACTGCTCCCGTTCCAAGTCTGTGAATACTTCCTCTAAGCAAGCTGTAAATAGTACTGGAGAGATTGTTTCTCCTTGTCTAACTCTTCTATTTATGGGAATTTTGTTCCTTTATGCAGAACTACGGTTGCTGTGCAGCCACTATATATATCATACTTAACCAGCCAAAAGACGAGACACAGCAAAGAGGAGGACAGGACAAGGCTGGACTATCAACTGAATGTTTATGATCGGAAGAAAACAACGAAGACTCCTTCCGAAAAGCTCGCGCACAACCCAACCGGTGGAATTTCAAGACATTGGGAAGAAGATGAAGACGAAAATACAAAGCCAAGTCAAAGTCAATGCCTAACTAATGACTTTTCTAAAAGGTCAAATTCTTTACAATGAAGGCTAACCGACGCCTTAGCCACACACTTGTCCTCGGCTTTAGCAATGTAAAATACCTCAACCAACTCCCTGCAGAGTTGATTACCATTGCTGTAAACTACACCCGTATTATTGAAGTCAGGCGCACAAAGGGACGGGTCATGCTTCGACTTACACTCTCGGGACTGCACATGTAGCGCAAGATTGGAACTCGCCTTCCCTCCCAGAGAATGTGCAATCCCGAGAGTGTAATTCGAAGCATGACCCGTCCCTTTGTGCGCCTGACTTCAATAATACGGGTGTAGTTTACAGCAATGGTAATCAACTCTGCACGGAGTTGGTTGAGGCATTTTACATTGCTAAAGCCGAGGACAAGTGTGTGGCTAAGGCGTCGGTTAGCCTTCATTGTAAGGAACTTGACCTTTTAGAAAAGTCGTTAGTTAGGCATTGACGTTGAATTGGCTTGGTATTTTCGTCTTCATCTTCTTCCCAATGTCTTGCATTCCACCGGTTGGGTTGTGCGCGAGATTTTCGGAAGGAGTCTTCGTTGTTTTCTTCCGATCATAAACATTCAGTTGATAGTCCAGCCTTGTCCTGTCCTCCTGTTTGCTGTGTCTCGTCTTTTGGCTGGTTAAGTATGAACCCATACCAACGTGCCCAGTCATCAACCTTGTTGAACTATATATATCTTCCAGCACTGTCACGTACGGCTCATCTACCCCTGATTTTACAATGCCGGCATCACCGCCGAGGTTTCAACCGAGTCAAATGCTTTTTCGTAATATGAATGCTATGTATAAGAAATGGTTATATTCTGAGCATTTTTCTATCACCTGGTTGATGGTATGGTGTCACGAAATCGGCGCACATTTTCATCAAGCCGGTACGGCGCGAGGCCCGCGCGGCGTCGCGTGGAATGTATGCAGAGAAAAGCCTCCTTCCCCGCGCGGGAGAGCGCGTAGCTTTGTACTCGTTGCCGTCACCCTCTTTCCCATTGCACGGGGAGGACGGTGGTTCATCGGCCTGGAATGTGCCAGACCTTTCGAGAACTTTCTATGGGACCTAACCAATGACGACGCGTGGCTCGATGGGAGGAGAAGGGAGCGCTCTAACCAGCGAAGCTGAGTGTGTGTGCACGCTAGCTTTGGCGCGTGTTAACAGACAGACGCGGCGCGCCCTATTTAAAGAGACCGCGCCGCTACAGCAGAAATACTTCTGCACAACCCGTGAGCCGAAGTCCCTGCCCAATTATAAAGGAGAGCCTAACTCCATCCTGGATGCTGACATAACAATGGCGGAAATAAGAGCAGCCCTCTTTAAGGTACGTACAACATCCTCCCCAGGAGAGGACGGCATTAACAGTAAGACACTCAGAAATCTAGACGACTCTTCTATCAGAGCCCTCGCGGACTTTGCGAACGAGGGTTGGAGGGAGGGAAAACTCCCAGCCTCTTGGAAACATGCCATCGTTAAATTCAACCCAAAACCTGGCAAAAAGCTCGCGCTCGAAAACCTCAGACGTATTTCGCTTACTTCTTGCATAGGAAAACTGATAGAGCCCGTCATACTAGACAGACACCAGTCCCACATGCAAAAAGAGAATTTATATCCAAACACTATGGTCGGCTTTAGACCACATTTATCAACACAGGATACGATGCTAAGACTAGCAAACGAAGTCCTATCTCATGAGCAAGAAAGGAGTACCAGGGCAATCGTAGCCCTAGATTTAACCAAAGCCTTTGATAACGTTAAACACAAAGCTATCCTAGAATCTCTTTCACTGCTGAATGTAGGCGCAAGAACGTTTAACTACATCAAAGACTTTCTCTCCGATAGGACGGCTAAAAGTCAAATTGGCACTATCAAATCCGACACCTTCACTTTAGGAGATAGAGGAACTCCGCAAGGATCGGTCCTCTCCCCCTTTTTATTCAACATAACCCTAATCAAAATGGCACACGAACTCGCAAGAATCCCAGACCTAGAACACTCTTTGTACGCGGACGATATCACCCTTTGGACCACCAAGGGGAGTATTGGCACGATACAAGATACGCTACAACAAGCGGTAGACGTAGTCGTAGAGGAGGCGCAAGCCGCGGGACTCGCGTGTTCCCCCCAGAAATCTGAGTTACTCATTCTACACCCAAAGCGTCAAAGAAAGAATAAAGCGCCTGCGATAAACATCTACGCGGACGGTGAAGCCATCCAAGAAGTGGAAACACTAAGAATCTTGGGAATGCTCATACAGTCAAACCAAAAAAACGACACACTAATTAAGAAACTGAAAAACACCGTCAACCAAATTTCCCTCCTCCTCAGACGAATCGCGAATAGGCGTGGAGGAGTTAAAGAAGCTGAGACCAGGAAACTAGTAGAAGCCTTCGTTCTTAGCAGAGTTATCTACTCTACACCATACGTCACCCTCACAGTTAGAGAAAGAGACGACCTGAATTCACTAATTAGGCAGTCCTATAAAATTGCGCTAAACCTCCCTCCTCATACCCCAAATGAAACACTACTAAAGTTAGGAATTCATAACACCTTAGCGCAAATGGTGAAAGCACACCTCACCGCACAGTACGAACGACTGTCAAGCACTGAAACGGGACGTTTCAATCTAAAAAAAGCAGGAATACAATATGAAGGGACCCGGGCCCACACTTTGCCGATTCCAAGACACGTGCACGAGCAATTAATAGTCCGTCCTCTGCCTAAAAACATGCATCCAGAATATGATACGGACAGAAGTAGGGTTAGAGCACAAAAATTACACGAAAGATTTTCAGTACAGAAAGACACGGCGCACGTGGACGTGGCAGAACATGCGGACAGAGATGCCTTTTCCCTGGCAGTTGTCGATCATCGAGGTTCTCCCCTCGCATCGGCGACAATCAATAAAACAAAATTTCCGGAGGAGGCTGAAGAGGCTGCCATAGCTTTAGCCATTACCTCCACCACTGCCAAATACATCCTTAGCGACTCTAAAACAGCAATTTGAAATTTTGCAAAAGGAAGGGCCCACTCCGCAGCCATCAAAATCTTACAAAAAATCTCCCATACCCGCCTTATCACATTGATCTGGGTCCCTGCCCATTCGGACCATCCTGGGAACGAGGCAGCGCACCAATTTACCCGAGGATTCGTAGTTAACCGGGAGGTGCGCTGCCCTGAGCTCAGGTCGGCTAGGGAGCGGATGACAACCTACAAAGAAATTACTACCCACTTCAAGAAAGAAAGACAAATCTTCCCAGAACCACATCGATCTCTAAGTAAAACACAACAAGTCACCTGGCGCCAGCTTCAAACAGACACTTTCTTTAATCCGTACATGTACTCCATATGGTTCCCAGAGCAGTTCAGCCCTGTCTGTTCTCTCTGTGGACATCAAAAGGCAGACACACAACACATCCTATACTCATGCAAGCAAGACAAGCCATCACAGAGTCTGCAGCTCTCTACCCAATCTCAGTGGGGGGCCGCGCTGCTCAGCTCCGACCCGGAGGTTCAACTCCGAGTCACGGAGCGAGCCGAAGAGGTCGCCGAACGACATCGTCGGTCGGCTACCTGGCGTCCGGCCTAGAAGAGGAGCCCACCGCGGGGACGGGAACGCCAACCCACCCCGCGCCTACGACCTCTTCTTTAATAAAGTTTACCTCCTCCTCCTCAGTCAGTCAGCGATTGCAGCGAGTTCGCCAGTGCTTCGGCTGGACTCCCGGGGATCACCCGCTGCTGGCAAGCCCACGGACCTGCAAGGGGGCGGCGCTCGTCTTGTATGGCGGCCACATCGTGACACTTGAGGCGTCGGACTGCAACAGTGCCCGGTGAACAATTTGGTGTTTGTTTATGTAACTCTCTCGTGTTTCATCTGTGTTGTAAAGCCTCTGTGACATTGAATACCTCTGTAATTGCATGCTTACCGTTTGTTATTCTGTGAACCTCTCGTCTGTGCATTTTGAAGTGACCTTGTGTATTCCTTTGTATCGTCTCTTCCTGTGCATAAATTGTGTTTTGTTTGTTACTTTTGACTCCGATCCTTACTCTGGTTTGAACCGGCGACAGTTGGGCACCAAACCGCCACCCCCTTCTGTCATCACAAGGTAGTTGAATTCCGGCTGAGCTTGCCACGCAGGTCGAGGGCATCTCCTTTGCGACCGGAACAGCTACCCCCACTCACTCTATGGTTGTCTGGGAGTGTGCGCACCGTTAAGGGCGCATCGTTAATAATACCCCCTAATTATTAACGGGTGACAATTATTCTGGCGTCCGCGACAGGACGTTTGGTGCACTCAAGCTCAGAGGACGGAGAAAGAGTTGGAAGAGTTTACGTAGCGGTCGTAAACTGTGTAGCAGCAGAGCGATCGCGAGATGTTGTGCCGCTCGGAAGCGTTTAGGCGAGGTTCGCTAAGCAAGACTTTAGGCTACACCCAGACGGTTCGCGCTTCAGATATGAATCTGAAAGAGCTGATTGAGACTGGCACCCAGCTGGGGTTGTCCGGTGCCGAACTGGGCAAATGGGTTAGCCAGAGAGAAAAAGAGGAAAGAGAGAGGGAAAAGAAGAAAGAGAGACAGTTCAAAGGAAGCTGAGGAAGAAAGAGAGAGGGCTCGATAAGAGCGAGAAGACGAATTTCAGCGGGAAAAGGAATCACTTACTATGAAAGTTCAGCTCCAAAATTCAGGGAACAACAGTTTTGCTGAAGTGCATAGCTCCAGTAAAGGACATAGCAGCTTGCGGATAGACGCAAGTAAATTGATCCCGAAGTACGACGAAGAGAGGAGGCGATCTCGACGCATTCCTCTTGCGCTTCGAAAGGATCGCTATTAATGCAAATTGGACAGACAGTGAATGTGCTACCATCTTGAGCACTTGCCTTAGCGGCGAAGCATTAAGCGTATTTGGAAGACTTCCTTCTGCGGATGCAGGCAGCTATAACAAGGTGAAAGCAGCATTACTTAAAAGGTTAAGATTTACGACGGGTGGTTTCGTGAGAAATTCAGGACTGGAAAACCTATGGACGTTGCAACAGCAACACAGTATGTTGCGTGATTGAGTCATTATTTTGACCGCTGGACTGAACTCTCAAAAAGTAAACCAGAGTATTGCGCACTTCGCGAGCTCCTAATTAAGGACAATTCCTGGGCAGCTGTCACCCTAGTCTGTCGCTTTATTTAAAAGAAATAAAAGCGCATACATTGGACGAAATGACGGATCTGGCGGACCAATATTTGGAAGCCCAGGGAGGCGAAACTTTGAGCATGAATACAAATTCTGAAACCCCTCAAAAGCCCGAATTCCAGCAGACAAAATCTAGCGTAAAGTCACCCCCGAGGTGCTACCTCTGCGGACAACGAGGACATTATGCACCTAACTGCCGCAAACTCGCAACCAACAATCCATCCACGTGTTGGAAATGCGGATAGAAGGGGCACAAAGCGATGTCGCGTCCCTACGCTGACAAGGCTGCGGCATGCGCGAAGACTCTGTCAGAGTCGGAATGTCGTCTGGAGGAAGAAGATGCCGATGGCTTTGTTGAGCTGAAGAACGGCAAGAAAGTCCGCGTGGTGCATGGCCTAGAGGAGGAGGAAGCATAGAGAGTGGTTAATCGGAAGAAGGACAAAAACATCCGGGTGGTGAAAGCCGTAGTACACGCACAACCTGGATCTGCGGTGAATCGGATGCCGGTTTCGAGGGGAAAGATAGGAGGAAAATTAGTTTCTGTGCTACGAGATACAGGTAGCAGTGCCGTAATTGTTAAACGGAGATTGATTCATGAGAATGATCTGACTGGTGAGAAATTCCCTGTGAGGCTGATTGACGGCTCAATTCAGCTGTTACCTGAATCAAAATTGGAAGTGCAGACGCCATATTACTCTGGAAAACTGACAGCCCTGTTTCGAACGTCCTATCTATGATTACGTGTTGGGAAATATCAAGAGCGCAACCTTTCCCAAGGATCCTGATCAAAGTCCCGCGCCTGTACGCTGCAGTGAATCTAAAAAGAAAAGGGCGAGGAAAGCAAGGATATGAGAAGCCGGAAGAAAAGCCTCGATACAAGAATGAACAAAAGGAAGCACCTCAGGAGGAAACCGAAAAGAAAGAGACAACACAGGACAACACAGAAGACAACACAGACAACACAGGGGCACGACGCCGCAGTCAGCATGTGGCATTCACCGTTACTGTACTTGCAGGCAGCCATCCTTTGTGGCCTTCACTCCTGCGCTGAAGAACCATGGCCTCCCGGAATCGACAATTACGTCCGACTACCACCTTCACCGATGCGCGCTTGGCCGGATTTGACTGCTGCTGACGCATTCGTCTGGCCACGCGGAACCCTGGCTATCTCGGACGCAACCGGCGCGGGATATAAACGACCATCAACAGCCGTTCCCTTCGGGCACGACGCCGCAGTCAGCATGTGGCATTCACCGTACTGTACTTACAGGTTGGTTACCTAAATGGTGCAGTCTGTCCAAAGTCTAGTGACTACTTTTTGTTTGCGGTGTCGTGCCCATACGATGTGTGTTCTGCGTTAAGGCGAGTTATCTCGCTTCCATTGAGCCTGTGTCCTGCTTTTCTTGATATTTTGTTGTTATCCGGAGATGTTGAATCTAATCCTGGGCCAAACGCCGAGGATACCACGGATGGGCTTTCCACTCTGTTAGCAGCTGTGAGCCGACTTGAATTAGTACAGGCATCGATATTAAACGAGCTCAAATGTGTTAAAGACCAACACGACGTAACTGACAGCGAACTTAAACGTCTAGCAGAAAGAGTAACCACGTTAGAGGCTACCCTCACTTCTCTCCATATTTCAAATAGCGCTGCACCTCAAATTGCACTCTCTAGCATATGTAAACAACTAAGAAATGTTTCACAAAAATGTGACGATGCTGAGAACCGAATGCGACGGTCTAATCTTCTGTTTTTTGGCCTCAAAGATGACAGTAAAGAGGACTGGGCTGCGTCCGAGCATAAAATTACAAAGCTCTGCTCGGAATACCTTGGCATATCAATGAGTGGTAACCAGTTTGAGCGTGTTCACAGGCTAGGTCGGTTTTCAACACAAAATCAGGCCTATTATAGCAAAGTTTGCTCATTACAAAGATAAAGAATACGTTCTGGCCTCGGCACGCAATTTGAAGGGTACTTCATTTTCAATCAGCCAGGACTTTTCGATGCCCACGCGGCATGCTAGAAAAAGGTTAATCGATTTCGCTGGCTTGCAAGATAAACCTTTCAAATTGTCTGTTGACAAGCTGCGTATCGGTAACTCCACCTACACCTACGACCCTGAGACAGATAAGGTAGTAACTTCAAACAGATAGCAACGATCTATTGTCGGCAGCTGCGCTCACGAGCGCCCTCACAGGCCTGAGACGGCACGTTCGCTATCCATATCATACACTAACATTCGAAGCCTCATGCCTAAGCGTGGCCACATCTGTTCATTGCTAACCGACAATGACACTGACATTCTCATTTTAACCGAGACTTGGTTGCATGCTGATATAGCGGATAAAGAAATCCTCCCCGAAAACAACAGTTTCAGCATACACCGGCGTGATCGCAGTGACAAAAGAGGTGGTGGGGTCCTGATAGCCATAAGAAATACAATTTCGTCCTTTATTTTAGACCTGAATTCACCTTTAGAAATACTCTGGGTTGCTTGCACATCATCAGCAAATAGATTCTTGATAGGCGCTTGCTACCGTCCACCAAACTCTGGCCATTCATTTGTCAGTGATCTGCGTAACAGCGTAACTGCAGCTTCTGAGCTGTTCCTTACTGATAACGTTTACTTATTCGGTGACTTCAATTTTCCAAATATTGACTGGTCCCTTTTGACATCACCATGCAAAGTTTCTTCTGACTTTATCGACGTTTTATTAGATTTTAATCTGTTCCAAGTGGTATGCCAGCCTACGCGTGGCTCTAATATTTTGGATTTAATTTTCACTTCTGTTCCCGAAACACTGGGTTCTGTTACACATCATGACGGTTTCAGTGACCACAAGCTGCTTAATTTACACCTTCTTATCCCCTTGACGCATGCAGGCAAGTCATCGAAGGTAATTAGAGACTATAATAAGGGTAAATTCGATCTTATCAATGCTGACCTAGACAAGTTCATCAGCGAGGAATTCCTGCCCTCGTTCTCTAATCGTTCTGTTGACGAAAATTGGATGCTGTTTAAAGACAGGATTTCTGTATTGGTTACCAAGTACATACCACTCATTTCAATTTCTAACGACAAAACAAATCCGTGGTTCACTAAACATCTTCGACAGTTAAGAAATAAGAAAAAGAGGCTCTACCGGAATGCCAAACGCGTGGTAAACACATCCACGTGGGCTAAATACAAATGTTGCCTAAAATCCTATATTTCCGCCCTGCGTAGCGCTAAAGAGAAATATTTTTCACGCGATGTACCATCACTTATGAAATCCAATCCTAGGAAATTCTGGCGCTTGATATCCCCCAACAATGACCCAGTTCATATTTCCTTGCATGATGATAGTCAAACACCATTGTCCGACAGTGCATGCTCATCTGCATTTAATGCGTTTTTTACATCTGTTTTTACAAGGGAAGACTATTCCAATGTGCCCATGGTAGCCGAACTTGATTACCCATTCATGGCACCAATCGACGTTACTGCAGAAGGAATCGCATGTATCATTAACAATCTTAAAGTATCCACATCTTCTGGCATCGACAACATCAACTCAAAATTTTTAAATAACACCGTTAATGCTTCCAGCCTCATTTTATGTCATATTTTTCGCCAATCATTATCCGTCGGTCAGCTACCTTTGGATTGGAAAATCTCTAAGGTAATCCCCGTGTTTAAGTCTGGTAATAAACATTTACCGGACAACTACCGACCGATTTCACTCACGTGCATTTCCTGCAAATTACTCGAACATATAATTGCATCCCATGTTTACCGTCACCTGGAATCTAATCACTTTTTCTTCGCTAATCAGCATGGATTTAGGAAGGGGTACTCTTGCGAATGACAGTTATTGGAATTTTCTACTGATATACACTTTAATATGAATAATAACCAGCAAACAGATTGTTTTTTTCTGGATTTTTCGAAAGCCTTCGATAAAGTAGCCCATTGTCGCCTAATAGAAAAACTAGTCGCTCTTAGACTCGATGACCATACGCTATCTTGGCTCCGTAACTTTTTAACGCTGCGTCAGCAGTTTACTGTGGTTAATGGCTTTTCCTCGCCCCTATCCGATGTAACTTCCGGTGTCCCGCAAGGCAGCGTAATCGGCCCTTTACTTTTTTTTATTTATATTAATGATTTGCCTAGTAATATTTCTTCTCAACTGAGGCTCTTTGCGGATGATTGTATTATCTATCGCACGATTAACAACACTGACGATCATCTAGCTCTTCAGGCTGATCTTAACACAATTTCTAACTGTTGCCAGACCTGGCAAATGACTCTTAACGTTAATAAGTGCAAGGTTATGACGTTCACCCGCAAGAAGACCGTATCCAAACTTAATTATTTATTAAATGACTCTGTTGTATCCCAAGCCTCATCTTACAAATACCTAGGTATTCATTTCACGCCCAACCTGTCGTGGTCCTTGCACATTTCCACCATTCGTAGCAAAGCATCAAAGACGCTAGGGTATTTCCGCCGTAATTTGCACAAGTCTCCGCCCACCGTACGTAGCCTCTCTTACTTAACTTTCGTCCGTCCGCAGCTAGAATTTGCTTCAGCTGTATGGTCACCGTATCAAAAATATTTAACTTGCCAACTAGAATCTGTGCAGAATAGAGCCGCTCGCTTCATTTCAGGCAATTACAAACCATACTCCAGCATTACAGTAATTAAACAGGACATTTCGCTTCAGCCATTAGAACTTCGTCGACAACTCGCCCTTTTATGCCACTTTCAGAAATATGTTCCTAGCCCGAGACCATGCCCCTTTCCCCTTGAAGCTCCATTGCGCACATCATCGCGGCTACATAATAATCTCAGCTTTCGACGCATTTCTGGCAAAACGCTGGCGTTCAATTCATCTGCACTCCCACGAGCCATTTCACTGTGGAATAGTCTTCCCGACACAATCGCTTCTGAAGTTGACCGGGCGCTGTTTCGAAAAGCGCTGGAAAAGTTGTATAGGAAATAAATAGAACACGTCATTGGGTGTTATTCATGTTTTTCATTCTTTTTCATGACCTTGATGTATTTTGCTTTTGTATAATCTTGTATCTTGCCGTTGCCTGTAAGTAATTAATTTTGTGTTTCACTGTTCATGTGCCCCCCTTACCCAATGCTCCGCCTTAGGAGCCTGTAAGGTATATTGAATAAATAAATAAATAAAAGTCAGGAATGAATAGGCCACCGTTGATGCAGGTAGCCCAAGTGTGTTTCCTACTTATGGGGGCATTACTTGGGATATCTCACCTTCCGCGGAAGGAATACCGGTGCCTAGGAAAGAGCACTACTACAGTGCTTCTTTTTGTCGGTCTGTGCGCGTTGGCACAGGTTCCTGTGTATCCGTCGGCGCTACTGGTTGCAGGGGCAATAATCGGCACACATTGGTTGTGTGATTTGCAAGGGGACTATAAGTCATGCCTCAGGGAATTTTCAGTAGCCCGATCGGGGAACATGGAAGCATATCAAATGCGAGAGCCTAGAGCGAAGGCAGAATCTCAGGCGGAGAGAAGCGTGTCACGCACTGATCGCAGGTTGGAATTACGCTCGGAAATTTAGGTTTGTGCACTTCGCATTTGAAAAGCAGTGTGTTGATGATTCCTGTGTGTATCTGACGACAGTGTGGTGCTATGCTTGTGAGCATCATGGTGTTGATCTGTGAACTGTAATGTGTTATTGCAGTTTGTGAAATTTGTGCAATATGTGTGATGTGGACATTTGCCCCATATATTTGTGAGCGCATGCATGTGCGCGCGATGTTCGTGGTTGTTGTGAATATTGTGGGACAATATTCTTTAAGGAACGGGCAGTGTCACGAAATCGGCGCACATTTTCATCAAGCCGGTACGGCGCGAGGCCCGCGCGGCGTCGCGTGGAAAGCATGGAGAGAAAAGCGTCCTTCCCGCGTGGGAGAGCGCGTAGCTTTGTACGCGTTGCCGTCACCCTCTTTCCCATTGCCCGGGGAGGACGGTGGTTCATCGGCCTGGAATGTGCCAGACCTTTCGAGAACATTCTATGGGACCTAACCAATGACGATGCGCGGCTCGATGGGAGGAGAAGGGAGCGCTCTAACCAGCGAAGCTGAGTGCGTGTGCGCTCTAGCTTTGGCGCGTGTTAACAGACAGACGCGGCGCGCCCTACTTAAAGAGACCGCGCCGCTTGTGAGTCAGTCAGTCAGTCAGTCAGTCAGTCAGTCAGCGATTGCAGCGAGTTCGCCAGTGCTTCGGCTGGACTCCCGGGGATCACCCGCTGCTGGCAAGCCCACGGACCTGCAAGGGAGCGGCGCTCGTCTTGTATGGCGGCCACATCGTGACTCTCGAGGCGTCGGGCTGCAACAGTGCCCGGTGAACAATTTGGTGTTTGTTTATGTAACTCTCTCGTGTTTCATCTGTGTTGTAAAGCCTCTGTGTTATTGAATACCTCTGTAATTGCAGGCTTAGCGTTTGTTATTCTGTGAACCTCTCGTCTGTGCATTTCAAGTGACCTTGTGTATTTCTTTGTATCGTCTCTTGCAGTGCAGAAATTGTGTTTTGTTTTTTACTTCTGACTCCGATCCTTACTCTGGTTTGAACCGGCGACAGCTGGACACCAAACGGCCACCCCCTTCTGTCACCACAAGGTATTTGAATTCCGGTTAAGCTTGCCACGCAGGTCGAGGGCATCTCCTTTGCGACCGGAACAGCTACCCCCACTCACTCGAAGGGTGTCTGGGAGTGTGCGCACCGTTAAGGGCGCATCGTTAATAACTCCCCTAATTATTAACGGGTGACATATGGATATGATCGATAGTGGAGTACCGTTTCCGAAAACCTGCTTGATCATTTGCTTGATTGCAGTGTAAGGTTGTCCTGATTCTATTAGCTAGCGATTACCTTAGTAAATAACTTATACGTAACAGACAGTAAGCTGATTGGTCTGTACTTTTTAAGGTCCTTAGAGTCCCCTTTCTTATGGATGAGGATAATGTTTTCATTCTTCCTTGGTTCTGGTACCGTCGATGACACCAGGCACGGCGTATACAGGGTGGCCAGCTTTTCTAGCACGATATCACCCCCCCCGTCCTTCAACAAATCTATAGTTATCTGATCTTCAGCAGCTGATTTCCCCCTTTTCATCTTTTATAATGCTTTCTTGACCTCGTCCTTCGTCACTGGTGGAACGTCGGACTGTTTTTCCCTAAAGCCAATCTCATTACGGTCTTGACTGCTTTGGCTACTGTAGAGATCTGTATAGAACTTCTCGGCTACTTTGACTATCTGGTCCATATTCATGATGACGTTGCCCGCCTTGTCCCTTATCGCATATATCTGGCTTTTGCCTATGCCCAATTTCTTCTTTACTGCTTAAGGGCTTCCCCTGTTCTTTACAAAATGCTCAATTTTGTCCATGTTATACTTCCTTATATCGGTCACCTTGCGCTTATTGATTAGCTTTGATATCTCGGCCAGTTCGATCTGGTCTGTTGGAGTGGAAGCTTTCATACTCTTGCGATTATTAATCAAATCTTTTGTCTCCTTAGACAGCTTACCGGTATCCTCTCTAACTATCCTACAGCCTACTTCCACAGCGCACTTAGTAATGATATCTCTGAAATCATTGTTCATTGCTTCTACGTTAATGTCCTCGTCCTCGGTTAGAGCTGAACATCTATTCTGAAATCCTTCCCTGTAAGGATATCCAAAGTGGCTTCTTCTTTGCCAATCCATGGCTTAAAACTACATGGAGTTTAAAAATTGCCATCGGAATTTTATATTTAACAATAATGAAGCATTCTTCACAAGTCACACTGTTAAGGTTTCGCAACGTTGAAACTGAACCGCAGGCTCTTCCAGACTAGGTTTTTATACGTTTTTGATATCTGTCCTGAAACAAGCTATTATAGCGTTCGCTATGCCAGCTTCCAGAATGCACAATTCAAAATAGAACTTCAAACTGTTCAGCTAATTTTGCGCGTTCCTGGGGTCCAAGATTACCTCGGAGGGAGACTGCAGCCATGAAATTAGGAGACGCCTGCTTCTGGGAAAGAGAGCAATGGTTAGCCTTGACCCCCTAGTAAAGAGCAGAGACATTAGTCTGCCAACCAAGATCCCTATAACTCGTGCTATGGTATTTTTAGTTGTGATGTATGGATGCGAGAGTTGGACTGTGAAAAAGGGTGACCGCCGAAGAATTGACGCGTTTGAATTGTGGTGCTGGCGAAGACTCTTGAGAGTTCCTTGGACCGCCAGAAGATCAAATCAGTCGATATTGTCGACCATAAACCCTGACTGCTCATTGGAGGGTCAAGTTCTACAGTTAAAGCTCAGCTACTTTGGTCATCTGATGAGAAGAGAGGAGTCGCTGGAGAAAGATTTGATGTTGGGAAAGGTTGAGGGTCGCCGGAGAAGGGGTAGGCAGCGAACGCGATGGTTAGATGGCATCCTCGAGGCACATGCAGATGAAGTTATGTGATTTTAGGAGTATAGTGAGAGACCGGAAAGCGTGGCGTGACATGGTCCATAGGGTCGCGAAGAGTCGGACACGACTGAACGACTGAACTGAACTGAACTGTGAGCAAATAGAAACCTCTGGCGAACACTTGAGCTCTGCCTTTAGGCATACGACATGAAACAGCTATTGGTTCTTGTCTGCGGGTGCTCATTTGCATATGATGAGTATGTGTGAGTTAGCAGATGCAGTATATATACTTTCTTACTGACTTAATAATTAATACGCTTAATATGTGCCTCTGTTACTTCATAGATACTCAACAGGCCAGCTTCGTAAGCTGTCAGCTTTATGTGAGAAAGCGCCCAAAATACATACGCAGCTCTCTTTAACCAACCAGCGTGCTTTCGTGGCTCACAACCTATGTTCTGCCTGTCGCTGGTTCATGGGTCCCGGAGGGCTCAATTTCCATCCCAAATCCTGATAACAAGGCCATAGAGTGAAGCGACTACCGCCTGCCAGAGTTATACTCGAGCTTTTCGCTTTTGACGCCAAGTTGAGTGAGAAATAAACTGTTGCCAACCGGCATTGTTTAAAAAACCAGCGCAGAAGGACATAAATATGTGTCTAGTGTTTGGCACCGCGTCGTAATTAGGTAGAGAACAGTCTCATAGCCCACTCTGTAATGGCCATGATTCAGTCTTTAGCGATCAGCTCAAAGCAAAAAAAAAAGTATCATGAAGCATGGTTACGGCTACTGAGAGATTTGATCTATTTCACGCGGTTTAGAAACAGGGTTTTGGAGTTCTCCGGAAGCGGTACATGCGCAGTCTCCGCAAGGACACAATAAAAGTGGGAGCCCCGGTTCGTGCGATGGGCGGGTAATTCAAGCTCAGTCCAGTATAGCAGCTGCAACGCGAGTCTCACGAACGTGTACTTCAAGTTCGCTAACCAACAGAGGCATTGATGTAACCTATGACTGGCCTGATCATTGCTTCCTTGAAGTGCATTCACACTAAAAGGAAAGCAGAATGCCTCAAGGCCGGTCTGGTTCGAATAAGGGGGGTCGGTATCTCTGAATCACCATGAAGGGTGCTCTCGCTAGTTATACCTATGTTTAGATGGGAATAAAACTCCGTCATTTGACAAGCTTTTACAGAAGTTAGAAGACACCAACATGCTGAAAAAGCAGTGTCCTCATTACCTACTGATTTCTCAAGTAAATTCTTGTGTCGACATTATTTAACACCGGATCTAGAGCTGGCGCTACCCCAGTACTCACTCTGAACCGACCAAAACCAATCTAAAGGCGTCAGCTGTACGATTCGCCGTTCAGGAAGGTGTTTTTTTTTTTTCGATCAACTTGTCTGGGCGGTAAATGCGTGTGCTGCTGGCGGGAAAACAGCAGTACGGACGTAAAGAGACGGAGTCAATTTTCTTTCAAAAGAGTAATTTGTCCTCAGCCTTCCTACGACGTGTACAGCAGGTGAGTACTACGACGATATAGCCGTTGCAATGGCAACCAGTGCAAGCGTCGTCATTTAGGGTTCATACATAATCAGTCGATGTTCAAATTTTATTTGTATGTCAACGGTTAGAGGGGCATCGATAGAGGGTTTAAAAAAGTAAGTTTGGCAACCATGAGCGGCACGCTGATCCGGCGCTGACAGCCATATTTTGTTCGCTCCATCCGTTCGCTTTGGTTCGCTTCGTGTCCGTCCGTCA
Organism: Amblyomma maculatum; assembly: GCF_055883805.1. Classification (NCBI taxonomy): domain Eukaryota; kingdom Metazoa; phylum Arthropoda; class Arachnida; order Ixodida; family Ixodidae; genus Amblyomma; species Amblyomma maculatum. The sequence goes on from NC_139353.1 coordinate 119,872,003, forward strand.
GCGCCCGCCGTTCTGTCCGTGCTTTTCATGTTGTAGCCTAGTGTGCTGTGCTTGGACCTCTCTTCTGTTCCTGGCGGTTTCTGTTAGGGAAGCCAAGATGCGTATTTTGACAGCCGAGGGGTAGCGGTTAAAAACTGCTCTACGAGTCGTGCATGGGCACCTCGTCGATCCGCGCAGCGTCATCCCTATCCAGGTACAGTATCTAGAGTTTTGTAATGTGCAAACCTTTTTTTTTTGTCTGTGTGCCTTTGCTATTTACTTTAACGACTATGAGACACGATCGCGAGTTTGCTTGGTTGGCGCATCACCGACCGTCGCTCATCCCACTGCAACCAGTGGGATACGTGTTGGTGATATGAGCGAAGGCGCAATTTGTTTTTAGATGAAAGAAGCTTGCGTAATTTGACGTTAAGTCGGAAATGGCGCTTAGCACTTTCCTGCCTATGCCATCGACGCAGTTATTGGCACGGGTCTCGGAAATAATCGGGGGCTGCGTAAAAAGAAAAATGTGTCATGGTAATTTCTGCTTCCAGTGAGTGAAGATTGATTGGTGTGTAATAGGCGATAATGAGATAACAAAATATTTGTAAATAATTGACCAATTGATGAAATAAAGCAGCAAAAAAGAAATAAAATGGAAATTGAGGGTTCAGAGGAGACAAAATGCTCAGAAGGAAAAACCAGTACTTGGTGAGGCTAATGAAGAAAATTCAGAATGTGGAATTGAATAATTGAAAGTGCTCAAAGGTGTCAAATTGCTCAGAATGGAAAGGTGATTGTTGCTGACCCCGAGTATTGGCGTATAAAAATATAAAACATTAAATAAAATAAAGAAAAGTAATCGAAATATAAAATAAATAAAAGCTAAAAATTCAAAAATGGAAGAAAGAAAACGTGTGTGTGTAAGAGAGAGAGACATCGCGTCATACCCTTAACGGTGGAGCTTGAGTGTCCCCCTAATGTTTTATAAGAGTATTATATAATATAAATCTGAATTTATGAACACAGCCAGTTGCACCAAGCACTGACACTTCGTAATTATGTGAGTTGACGTTTCAAATTTATATTCGTTTCAGCCGAGTTCCTCGAAGCTTCCCATGACAGCACTTTCATATGAGGTTAAGGCTTCAAATGTCTGCTATCTGACAGGGGGAATAAACAATAAATCGGCATATTTACAAAATCAACTGAATTTCAGGTGGCTGTCAATTAGCGAACCATCGGGTCACTCGATAAAACGCACAAAAGTGAAAAGCAAACTTCGTTATTTTATCGGCCGCGCTAGCAGGTATGAAGGCATAGAATGCAAACCTGAGCTGCGCGCTCTAGACGCAGACCGGACTTCGCATGCAGTATCGCGTGATAACATCTTTCGAAACGGGATGGACGTGAGCATATTACAACACACTAGTGGTACGTCATCTTCTCCTGCTTTACTAGACGCCGCGGGTTTGGCAGCCGCTTTTTCTGCGTGAAACACGCACCTCGGGCACACTAGTCAGCCGTATTGCTCTCTGCACCAAGCACTACAATATCGTACGACTGTGAAAAGTAGTTTCGCTAATTGTGCCCTTATCCTAAATCAAGCATACAGTAGTAAATGCAACCTACGTACAAAAGGTTTCAAAAACTTATTTGAACTATAGCGTTGGTATACATGTATTGCTTCTTCTTCCGTGTCTTCCATCGAAGCATAAGCTTATCTTTCAAGTTAACAAGGCTCCATAGCACGCAAAACAACCTTGCTGTTTTAGGTGATAGCACGTTCTGTGAGCTAGCTCCCAGTCAGAGGGACGTGCAGTAATGATTTACATAATGCAAATGACACTTATAAAACCGATTAGGATTGCAAACAAGCGGTCGTATACACGCGTATACCTTGTTTCCGTGCGCATCTATGACGGTGCGCTTGCGCCAGAAGGGTACGCAGCAACATGCTGGCATCATTCCGAGTAGAGCTTGGTGCTAGCAGCGACTGCTGTGATGTTAAAAAATGAAGCAATCGCTTGTGATCATTCCAATGCGCCTTGCGGTGCAAGCACGGGTTCCACGAAGACGCACGTTGACAGCGTACTCGATGGGAGGCGCGGGCGGACTGAACAAAACATGGCCGCCGCGCACAGTTCCTGTCTCTTTTACTAGATGGGGCTAACTTTTGTAAAGCCTCTATGAACAGCGATGACTGCCAAATGTTATTTGGTCACATTAAATAATCTATTCGAAGACCAGCAAGAGGAATTAATTGCGCGAGTCAATGTATTGAGCCTATGTTTTCAAGCACTGACGAAGGACCACGGAAACAGGGTTGAGAGGGAGCCTCGGTTCCCAAGCAGAGCCAACGTTTTCATACCGAGACTTCTATTTGTTTGGTGCTCTCTTATACTGTGTAGCCATCTTTGTTTTACCCTTCTACCTTGAACCGCTGATATAGTCTTTTATATACATTATTGATGAAGTAAAATATCGAGGGTCCTTTGGTAGAAGGGGTCCTGCGCATCTCTGAAAGTAAAGAGAAAAACACAGGAAATTAGAGTGCTTACAAACATGGTAAAGATGTCTTAAGCCTAGTGCGCTTCAAGACTTAGCTATTACGATACTGGTAAATGCATTATTTATATCCCAAAAGGTTCCCCATTGTGGGGATTGGCTTCCAGTAGAGGGCTGCGATGGTTTATGCTCATATTTGTACTCGATGCTCGTGTTTGCGATTTTCTGACTAGTTAAATCTGATAAGCACCGCCTCCCATTAATCTGCGATTCTCGAGTATCTACGTTATTATTTATTTTTATTTTATGGGTATTGTACAATCAGCAGTCCTTCCTGCAACGCCCCCAAGGTCGTGGTAGTAACAAAATTAATCCTGACAAGTGGTAAGTGTTACTGGTGGCGCTGACATTATTGCAGTAAAATCGCGAGTGACTCTGCCCATGCTTACAGAGGTGTTTTGGAAGAAGTAACAAAGATAAAAAATATTACCACAAAAAATAATGCCAAGGACGCTAAGTTCATAACATGGTACAAGTGCTCTCACGACATGGCAGAGCAGTCGTGAGAGCACTTGTACGGCGAGCTCTTTTCCACTGATATCTGTTGGGATAGTTTGTTGTAGCCGGGCAAGCCGTGGGGTTTGTATTTTGTAAAAAAATATTGGAAGTAAAGATTTCAATGCTAGTCTCATGCAGAGAAAACTGTGGTGAAAGGTAAGACGCTCCTGTGTTAAGCAAGGACGCGTGTTCGACACAGAATGGCAACCACCGTTGCTACTAGCTGGGGTGGTATTCGTAATAAACGTTAAGAAGCCTGTCGTAAGCTCCATATATTAGTAAAATAAAATACAAAAGAACCTGCTCAGATTTCAATTGAATTAGCCGATTTAAAAAAGTTAGATTCATGCACCCATTCAAAAACAAGCATTCTTACGTAAATGTATAAGCTGCAGTGTCTTGGAACACATAACGTATACCAGACTCTTAACCTCGCTGTGAGTGCCATTTTTTCTAACGTGTGCAAAGTTTCGTAGTGCTCTTTCTATGGCAAATCTATGTTCGGACAAGCTGTAGTTACCGCAGTTTTCGACCTCTGCTTGCTGTACGCCGACCTTGTTATACGCACTGATACCATGCATATAACGTGGGGCTGGAAATGAATGTAGCACATAAACTGAATAAAAAGTCGGTCTTCTCAGTGCAGTTCGTCTCCAATAGCCTAAGCCAATTTGGAACGCTGAAACATACAAATGAAACCAAGTAAAGAATAAACTCTGACGACATTGCCTGTAGCATGCATGAATCACTTTGGGTACTCCGCTTGGTTAGAATTAATATCCCGCTACATTAAAAGTAATTTCGGACCGACAAATCGACAGAACCGGCCGATGAATTACTATCAACCAACCTTTGTTGCCGACAAAGCGCATCTCCACTTTGCTTTCACTGCGCAATACGCCTGTTGTCCAATCTAAACGAATTTCTCCACAATTTACAAAAATTCTTAACCATATGCCTTTCCTATTCCCAGAGTACAATAGCAACGCAGCACCTTTGTCATGGCGATTACGACCACTGGAAATGTACAATCTCTTCAGCGTTTTTTCTGTTGCCCATATTTACATATATGCATTGCTTGTACTGAATACAATGTTACAGCAGTTATCCGTTTACTAGTCATTTTCAGTTTTCCGCTGTTAAACATGAAGTGCAGTAAGGTTTACTGCTTCAAGATCAAAAGTAAAAGCATTTAGACCCAAAGATTTCTACAGACCTGTCATAAACATTATGTGAGACGCTCAACTTCCACCTTTAACTGTATGACGCGACAACGTATGCTATTTCCCCCCACATTAAAAGTTCCGGTTTAACCATGCCATCTAAACGTGCCTGCGTGGCCGGGAGTAACATGACTGCTACTTTCCAAGAAGTCTGATTCCGATATCACCCTCCTATGAATTGATGGCATTCCAGCTGAGTTCCTTCAAAACCTCAACCATGACGCTGTTAACATTCTGCATACATTATGTCAGACGATTTGGACAACCCTGTAGTGGCCACAGGATTGGAGGAGGTCAGTTTACATCCCCATTCCAAAGAAAGGCAGTGCCAAATATTGTTCCAACTACCGCACGATCGCACTTATTTCGCATGCTAGAAAGGTGATGTTGAAAATCCCCCAAGGTAGGCTGCAGCAGTATGTGGATCGGAAGCTTCCGGACGTGCAAGCTGGGTTTCGCAAGTGCAGAGGAACTAGAGACCAGATTGCCAATCTTCGCTGGATTATGGAAAAAGCAAGAGAACTTCAGAAACCCATCTACTTCTGCTTTATTGATTATGCGAAAGCGTTTGACTGCGTAGATCACAGCAGATTGTAGCAAGCTCTCCAAGAGATGGGAGTTCCAATTAACCTCATCTGTCTCCTCAGGAACCTGTATGAAGGAGAAGAGGCCACAGTCAGAACTGGGCATGGTCTTAATGATTGGTTCCCGGTTGAGAAAGGAGTGAGGCAAGGCTGCATACTATCGCCCTGCCTATTTAACCTATATGCAGAGTGCATCATGAGGAAGGCCGGTCTGCATGAGTCTTCAGCTGGAGTGAAGATTGCTGGGAAACGCCTTAGATATGCGGATAACAGCACTTTAATAGCAGAAAGTGAAATGGAACTCAAAAGACTTCTGATGCGCGTACAAGAAGAGATCTCATGAAGAGATCTCTAGATCTCCCAGAACTTTCGGTGTGGCGTCATTTTTTCGACTTCCCACATTCCACGAAATATATTACAGAAATGAATCCTTGAAACAAAGTCTTTTCACTGCACCGAGTTACATATCATCCCGCATTGACCATCGTTTTAAAGTTAATGTTCCAAACTGCAGCACTAACCAGTATTTCTACTCTTTCCTCCCCAAGACCAGCTCAGACTGGAACCACCTGCCCGGCTGAATCGTCTCCATTTCCGAACCCGAAGCGTTCAAATCTGCGCTTCTTCATCATATATGTTAAAAATTCTTAGTTCTAATGTTTGTATAAGTAGTTAAACCACTCCTATGTGTAACGCCTCAACGGCCCTGATAGTAACCAAATAAATAAATAAGAAGAGAGTGAGAAGTTTGGGCTTAAAATGAACATCAAAAAAACAAAGAACATGGCGTCTTGCCCTATCAAGTCCTGGGGCATCAAGGGACAAGAAGTGGAAGCTGTGACAGATTTTCTCTTCTTGGGCTCCAAGATTACCCCAAAAGGAGACTGCAACCATGAAATTAGGAGGCGCCTGCTTCTGGGAAAGAGAACCATGGTTAGCCTTCACCGCCTAGTAAAGAGCAGAGACATTAGTCTGCCAACCAAGATCCGTATAACTCGTGCTATGGTATTTTCAGTTGTGATGTATGGATGCGAGAGTTTAACTGTGAAGAAGGCTGACCGCCGAAGAATTGACGCGTTTGAATTGTGGTGCTGGCGAAGACTCTTGAGAGTTCCTTGGACTGCCAGAAGATCAAATCAGTCGATATTGTCGACCATAAACCCTGAGTGCTCATTGGAGGATCAAGTTCTAAAGTTAAAGCTCAGCTACTTTGGTCATCTGATAAGAAGAGAGGAGTCGCTGGAGAAAGATTTGATGTTGGGAAAGGTTTAAGGTCGCCGGAGAAAGGGGTAGGCAGCGAACGCGATGGTTAGATGGGATCTTCGAGGCGCTGCAGATACAGTTATGTGATGTTAGGAAGATAGTCAGAGACCAGAAAGCGTGGCGTGACATGGTCCATAGGGTCACGATGAGTCGGACATGACTGAACGACTGAACTGAACTGAATATGAAAGGAGACCCTTACAAAATTGTCTATGATCACTTTATGCGATGTCTTTAGACAATATGATCATAGAAGCTATCGACCATCAAAAGAAAGTCTTTAGAACACGTATGATCTATGCATGACCTCCCTTCCGACAATTGGCCACTGTGATTGAATAGAATGTATTTACATAGAACGTATTTATACCTCCTATGATTAGCCTATTGATAGCGTATATGGACACTGTAACGACTGTGTTTCGATAATTGCCACCTTTTTTTTAAAGAATCGTGTTCATACAAAGTATTAATATCTTGTCTTATGCTAACTATATTTCAAGTCTCCAATAATAATGTGTATTTTACTCACTGTTCACATGCGTGTAATATTTCGTGAAAAGTGAGAGTGGTGAAAGAAACATGCAAATTCACATCTTCATTTATTGCACAAACCCTTGACACAGAAACACTTGGTTTCCAATGGCAACGACATTGTGTGTTTGATGTAGCAGCCATATCAAATTTATCATGGTGTCACCTAGAAAAGAAATATACATGCTCAAAATTTCTCTGCCAATTTCACACGCTTTGTGCTAGCAACACACACATCTCTCTTCACTCAGATGCCTCTTTTTCCTCAAAATATGCTAACTGGTTTCCAACCACTTTCTGTACAAACTAGTACCTGCAAACCACCCTCAGGAGATAGAGACTATTGCTGTGTTTAGTTGTATTCCTTTTGATCCTCTATATCATTCGACATTAGTTTATCACAATAGGGGCCCAGGAAACAAAGGAGTGAAATTTACACGCCAGTATGCTTGGTCATCAGATAAACTCTCTCCTCTGCCATTTGCTACATCAAGCAAATACACAAGTTGAGCGGCAACGTATCAGTATGTATACATACATTTTGATGCATGCTACCAGCACGTGATGCCACTATGCCTGTTTGCTCCCATTTTTCCTGAGTGATGCCTATGTTAGCCATAGCAGATAACACACACACCTAAATAATTACTGAAGGAGACCAGCTACACCAAGCACCTATGTGAATACAAGAGCAATAAAAGGAATGATGAAGTATATTATAGTTACCCTACAATATGCAGTCACACATACTTTTTGCTACATATGCAGGTAATCAGTCTCAATAGTATATTCCCAGAGAGTAAGAAAATAAGAAAGTGCCACTCATGCCCATCTTTTCCTTTCAAGAGCTTGTCACCAAGGTAAAATCTTTATCACATATGAAAGCAAAATTTAGAATACCTTTCTTTTATAAGAAGTCCACATGGATGCTGCTACGTCCCACTGCTAATTGTCCCGGAAGTCAGGTTGCCTTGTTACTTGTCGGCACAGACCACGGCAACAGGGTGTCTCCAGATATGGTCGAATGAAGCAACAAGAGGACTGCATGTTCATATGAGAACACTAGTCAGAACAGCAGGAAGAAAGATTTTTTGAATAATAAAGGAAAAGTCAAATGCACAAGTAAAAGAAACATAGGAGGAGTATTTCATATGGTTGCTGAGTGACAGCATGAAAAGCCCAGAATTGGAAACGCAATGCTCCACTGAGGAAAATTACATAATCATAAAATACATAAATACATAATAATTTAGGTAATCTGAGGAATAGTGGCAAGCCTTATGTAGGCACTGTCTTTTGGAGATACGTGGAAAGACAAGTCAGATGGGGTGGTAAAAAATTACTGGTTTGGTTTATGTGGTTTAACATCCCAAAGCAACCCAAGCTATGAGAGATGCTGTAGGGAAGGACTTGAGAGCGGTCGACGAGCTGGGGCTCTTTAACGTGCACTGACATCGCACAGGACATGAATGCCTTTTTGCTTCAATTTTGAGCTTACTGCTGAACTGGTCATACTCAAAATAGGTTGGCGCTACTTTTATTTAATATTAGACAAGGTCCTTTTGAGGATACAAGACTTGCATGTGTCCCAGACACATTCAGGGAGACACGTTGGTCCTGTACAAAGGCTTAAAACGTGGAGAGCTTGTCTCATTAAAACCCACCCGGCCCCGAATAATTACTTTTTGGTACCTAGTATTGCCTGCTTTGCTCGTCAATAGTAGGCTACCGACAATAGGAGCTAAATTATTTCATCCTTAAAAAATCATGCAGCTTACTGCTGGAATATGCAGTCACACATACATTTTGCTACATATGCAGTTAACAAGTCGTATTATTGTATTCCCGAGAGTAAGAAATCAAGAAAGTGCCATTCATGTCCATCCTTTCCTTCAAGAGCTTGTCACTAAGGTAAAATCTTGATCACATATGAAAATCAAGTATAGGAGAAATACCTGTCTTTTATAAGAAATCCACATGGATGCTGAAGAAACCATGCAGCTACGTCCCAGTGCTACTTGTTATGGAAGTCAGGTTGCCTAGTTTTTACTTGTCGGTACAGACCACGGCAACAGGGAGTCTCCAGATACGGCTCAATGAAACATCAAGAGGACTGCATATGCATACGAGAACACTAGTCAGAACAGCAGGAAGAAAGTTATTTTGAATAATAAAAAAAGAAAAACTCAAATGCACAAGTAACAGAAACAAACAAGGAATACTTCATATGTTGCTGAGTAACAGCATAAAAAGAGAAGCACAGAATTAGAAATACAATGCTCCACAGAGGCAAACTAGAGTAAAATGCTTGTGCACAAAATTCTCTTCTAGAGTGGAAGATTCAGTGATATATGCAAGGGGTTACGTTTATATATTGTGCATGCATACGGTACTATAGGAATACATTACTGTCTGGGAAGTCAACCTCCACACCACCAGGTAACAAACTATTTCAGAAGTTTCTGAAAGATTTCTATGCAATGACAGGAAGATCTTTCACTATCAAACACAGTTGCAAACACTAAAATCTAATGAGCCCATGTATGTTTCTCTCAAAAATGTGCGGACGAAAAAATGTAGTTGCTGCTCCTTTTATTTATTTACTTGCAACTAATACTGCATCACTTCCAGCTATAGCATGCGTGAACACAATGCAAACAACCAATAGAGGTGAGCAAGCTTATTTAAAGATTTAGAATGACTTTTTGTAATAAAATGAACAGAAATCATTTAACTGGCCATGTACAGGAGACAATGCATGTAATAAAGCAGAGCTGCACAGATTTAAGAGCCTTAAAAGCTCTAGCAAAACACCCTTCGTGTCACTGTTGCCTTTTCACAAACACTACAGGCTGGCCGAGAGCTAGTTTAGATACAATACCTCTAATTATCGCATTCAAGCTGATCACTTTTTCAAAAACGTTGATAAACACAGGTACACATGGCTGAGCTTTCAGAACATCATCTGTTGGACAAAACCCTCATTATACTCTTGGATAGGTCTGATAATAAAGATCAGCATGGCGAACAGCCATTCGGCGCTTCCATGCGCTATGCAAGCTTAATAGCCTCATCATATCTTACAGAACACTGTTGTAATTTTCAACACCTGAGAACCAAATTCCATGGGGGTTTAAAGGGATATCTTTGAGCAAAGTTCACTGTAGGAGATTGCCCCCAAAAAACCCAATCACAACAATCTATAAACACATGTTCGACAGCCTCTGGCTTTCTGCACAAAATACAGTTCACACCCCATGGCAGAAAGATCTCTCTCTGCCATCTATGTTTATCCAGGCAAAACCCAAACATGCAATTTAAGAAGATTTTTAGCAGGCTGTAAAGGCATTTGTTTTACATGTTAGGATGGATTATTATTTGATAAACACAAAAGGGCCGCCACACTGATACTTCCCTCGTCTTGCAGCCCACCCCTTCTGTCACAAGCCTCCTCATGTTTGCAGAACTCAAAAACACACAAAACAATTAAACAAAAAATATTCTCCAACCGATAAATATCAGCATATTACTTTTGTTATTGCTAGTAACTATTTGGCTCTAGGGTTAACGATGCATTTATTTAGGTTGTGAATAAAATGAGTTCGGAAGTTAATTGCAAATCTTGGCAAATAGCAAGAAAGTAAATATTTGTGTATATGTTGCTTTGAGCAAAGTAGATGTTCTCATTTAGTCACAGAAAAACAGTATACCACTTGAACGAACGTCACTTCGACGATGTATTCAGTTGCACGAACTTTATTAAATCCCCCCACTGAAGCTCTATTGAACGCTATGCAAACGCACTTCATTTTAACAAACTTCAGTTATTGCTCATTTCAGTTCAACGAACATTTTCCGCGGTGCTATCCTGTGTCTTCAAAGTGATACTGAGCACTTAAAAAAGCACAGTCCGCACTCTTTGTAGCATATTTTTATGTTAAGAACCACTCTTCATTATCGCGTGAAGAAAAGTGGCCGTTATTTAGCTTTAAAGTGAATTGGCTGTCTAAACTAGCTTGTAACCAGATGAATCCATAGCTGTCTTTGCACGCTTAATTAGCTGTACAGTCATAGCCAGTCAAAGCCAGATCTTCAGCCCTACCAGGCCCTTTAGCTCCAAGAATTGCGAATGTGTGCATTTTGGTTAACCATGATCTGCTTGGAGAAAATTAAAGCCTTTTCTCCTCAGCAGGACGTAGTGATAGGCAAGATTGTCAGGAGCTTGCACAGTAATCGAGTTCAAAACCACTGTAGTCCTTTCAAACGTGCTGCAAAAGGTTAAGCATCCTTCACTTGCAAATCAGCGCAGTGACAAATAAATGGGCTCAGATAAGATTTGAACAACCTAAACATCTGTGACAGATTTTCTCTTCTTGGGCTCCAAGATTACCTCGGAAGGAGACTGCAGCCATGAAATTAGGAGACGCCTGCTTCTGGGAAAGAGAGCAATGGTTAGCCTTGACCACCTAGTAAAGAGCAGAGACATTAGTCTGCCAACCAAGATCCGTATAACTCGTGCTATGGTGTTTCCAGTTGTGATGTATGGATACGAATGTTGGACTGTGAAAAAGGATGACCGCCGAAGAATTGACGCGTTTGAATTGTGATGCTGGCGAAGACTCTTGAGGGTTCCTTAAACTGCCAGAAGGTCAAATCAGTCGATATTGTCGACCATAAACTCTGACTGCTCATTAGAGGGTCAAATTCTAAAGTTAAAGCTCAGCTACTTTGGTCATCTGATGAGAAGAGAGGAGCCGCCGGAAGAAGATTTGATGTTGGGAAAGGTTGAGGGTCGCCGGAGAAGGGGTAGGCAGCGAACGCGATGGTTAGATGGCATCCTCGAGGCACTGCAGATGAAGTTATGTGATGTTAGGAAGATAGTGAGAGACTGGAAAGCGTGGCGTGACATAGTCCATAGGGTCACGAAGAGTCGGACACGACTGAAGGACTGCACTGAATATTTCTTGAAGCTAATGAAAACAATCTTCCACACATTTATTTCAGTCCAATGAAGTTTCATTTCAACAAACTTTTTCCTAAGGTCCCTTGAACTTTGTTCAAGTGAAGCATCACTGTATGTGTACATATGCTGAGGCAGTCTAAATAAACAGTAACTCAATGTCAGCATGAACATGCACACATATGCACAGTGCAGTCAGCTATATTATGAAACCATGTTTGTCACTGAGCTATTAAAACACAGGTTTACTCAATTTTGCCTCAACTAGAAATAGTAGGTACTACTGCAATAAAACAGCTAAGTATATCTCCTGTTTTAAAGCTCTGAAGAGGCCATGAAAAATTTTCTTTAGTGCAGACTATGAGCAAGATTCACCAACACGTCAGTGTTGCGCTAAAAACACAGCAAGAATCATAACAACACCGAGCTGGTTTCAAGCTTTCCTTTAATGAAGCCTGTTACACATCCGCCCTTTATACTCTCAAAAGAATACAATAAATGCAAGAAAGCATGAACCAGTAAACATTTTACAGTTATAAAGCAAACACATAAATGCAAAAAACATCAGCATGTGATACCTACCAATTCAATGTCTCCTTTACAGGAAGGATGCTTTAGGGCAGGGCACCCATGGCTGATAGAATAAACTGCCTCAACAGATTCATGACGTTGTCTGCTTCATATTCAGGCAGCACTCCCTCGATGGCAGATGAAATCTGCTGCAAAAGCAGTGTGACAGTACAATTCCATCAGCTGGACTGCAAGCATTATTGCCAAACAAGCCGTAAACGCAGTAAAAGAAAGACTTCATTAAATCCATGCTTCTCAAAATCCATAACATACCATTACTTTCCGTATACTCCTAAAGAAAAGCTGTCTCAGAAAATGAATTCCTAGCAGCTCTAGGTCACATGCCATAAGTTACCAAAAAACTCGATCCTATCATCTGTTTGAATTCTGACCCTTGTCAGCAATGTCAAACATTAATAAACGAAGAACTTCCATAGTTGAAATTCACTTTTCAAAACATGCTGTTTCTCTGTGAAGCTTAAAGGTTCTTAGAAATTAAACAAAACAGAAGACTAAGTTTGAAAGCTCTATCCACTTACTTCACAGCCAATTGTTAGTTTGACCCACATAACTTGCCACGCCTCCGTAAAAAAAAAAAGAAAACCGTTGGGACTTAAATAAACAATACGTACTGACCTACTGAGGATACAAATATAACTATTACTGTGTTGGAGTCTGCGAATTGTTATGAATAAAATGATATATCACCCCCCCCTCCCCCCAATCTGTGCTTACTCGAAAGGAAAGCTTAAAATACAGTATAATTTTACGCGCAAAAGTCGTTGCTTATGGACTATTCCAATCAACCTCGAATTACCGGCTCTATGTGCAAATAGCTCAGCAAAAAAACCCTATAAATAAAAAAGATAGGTAGCGAGCGATCGCACACATCTGCTGGAAGATAAAAATAGCGTCTACATCGCTTTTACCCAGTACACAAGGCCTCTCTCAATATTTGAAGCTGACAGTTATGGCTGCAAGGCAAAGCGGTTGTTTACGTTTGAATAATTGGTAATAACTCCGCAAAAAAAAATTGCCTTAACTATCTGAACTTTGTTGCAAAATGATCGGAAAGAGGCCGCGGACTATCGAGGATCACTTTTTAGAACGTAACTAGGTGCTAAAAAGGCTAAACGATGAAAAATCTTCTTAGGACTTTGGTCGTGCTGTGTGCAGCAAATTAAAAAATGGGTAAACGCGTGTAAGTTAAAAACTACTCAGTTCAAAAACATAAAATTTTCCGTGAGTATGCGCAAAGGGTTTATAAAAAAGGAATGAAAACTTTTGGCAAATTACATTGAAGATTTCTGGCAGAAAAGTATTTTTTTCCGAGCTCGACGTCGCCAAACGCCGCCTCACCGAGAAGTTTTTTTGCAGATCTTCGGTGCACAATCACGTGACACAATCATGTGACGCATGCCTCTATTTTTGCAGGCATTCGGGGAGCAATCACGTGACACATGGGTGTCGAAGCCAAGCCGCAGTCTCGGCGTCCGCTCACGCGTGTATCGTGGAGTTGGCTTTTTTTTTTCGTCGCGCTGCCGCGCTGCTCAGACGAAAGGCGGGAAGCGTGGAATGCCGAGCGAGCGCCGGTTCTGTGCGTTCGCAATCTTTTGCTTTCGTTCTTTTTCTTCCGGTGGTTTTGTGGGGTGGCTGGTATTCGAGGCGACGCAGAGACTCGGAGTGGCGAGCCCGCTTCTTCACAGCACGCTGCATGGATCGTGTGTTTGCTTTCCTCATTGTAATGAAAACATGAGTTCTGACCGTATGCGGGGCCACACATATTGAGTACCTGCGCATAAGTTATTTGCATACACACCCGCTCACACACACGCGGATTTGCAGCGGCGGAAAAGATATAGCTCTCAAGACTGAGAGCATTATCCATTTATGCTAAATAAACACGAAAAACTGATTGCTGATTTGGTTACTTTTACTCGGAGACAGCTTCGTGAATATTTTGTGAAACTTTGAAGCCATCCTTTTCGCTATATTGATGACATCACTGCGGTATTACCATGAAATTGCGCTGTTATTTTGTAAACGCATATCTATTTTCCTTTTTTTTACTTTTGATGCTGTGCATCTCTGTAATGCCTCCAATGTTTATGCCTGTAATATGTTCCATGTAAACTCTCAAGCAGTGTGCAACTGCTTTCTCGCTGAGGAGCCCTCCCCCGTCCTCGGATTTGAAAATAAGATTGATTGATTGAGTGATAATTTGATTGATTGATTGATTGATTGATTGATTCAAGGGCGCGTAAATGTTAACGTAGCAGTCAAATCGCCAGCGCTACCTAGCGGCCGATCAGGCTAAAACAGTCCATACAAAACTTTAAAAAAATAGACGAAGGGAAGAAAGCGTGCAACCTGCTCTGGGATTTGCCGAGGAAAGCGCCAAGCCGTCACAGGTTTGATACCATGCTGTCTACGTTGGCAAGCCTGCCCGCTTCTCCTTTCACACCTTCCGCACTTCAAGGGGGGGGGGGGTGAAGAATGCGTGCGTGCGTGCTGCTGTGAGCTTTGCTCGCAGGACGGCTAGGCGCTCCCCCTCCTCCAGCTCGAAGGCGCGCGCTCCGATGGTCAAGCGCCTCCTTGCATCCTCCCCGCGCATTGGATTTGAAAGACACCTTGCAACCACCCTCTCGAGAGAGTGGCTGCAGCTAGAACTACCATAACGTTCTTAATGGATCACAACACACGGAAGGATGAATATGTTCAGCTACAGCTGTGAAGGCCGCATTGAAAAGCGACTCGCACGTGGAGTCGAGCTGGCGGTCGAACCCCCCACGCGCCGAGGCCAAGGAGCGAGCGCTGATGTTTTTTTTTCCCCTCCTTTTCTCCCCTCTTCTTGGGCGCGGGCGCGCGCGAGGCTTGGTTTCTTCCGTCCCTTCGCCTCGAGGCGTCGCCAAGAAGCGAACGGCAGACGCATCCAATTATCAGCCGGGAACAACAGCAGCACGCTTCTGCGAACCACTTTAAGGCCAGCTCGTCCAGGGATGTCCCGCCGTGGCGCCAAGCATGGGTGCAGGGAGACGCCGTTAATGAAGCCGTTTTGCCCGGCCCCAAGCGCTCACTAAACGCCCTGTAGAAGGCGACAATAGGCGCGGCACTTAGCCCCCACGCAGCGGCTCATCAGGTGCGAGCAACGGCGACTGTAAACTGCTCTGGGACAGTGCCCCCCCCCCCCCCCCCTTTTCCTCGAACGGGACGGCTGAGTGGCCTAGCTTCCAGATCCCCCGCGGCGTTTCTTTCACAAAGGCGCCAGCTGCAAGGTCGCGTCGCAAACACGCTGAGGAGGGGAGGCAAAGACAGTCGCCGTGTGAGAGGGTTTGGGGACGAGCGAGTGGAGAGAGTGTGTGTTTTGAATGTTGTATTTTTATTTGGCGTAATTAAGGACCTGGGTCCAAGATTATTCCCAACCCACGGGGGTTGTGGCATGTTTTTAAATAATTTGATTGGCTGCTTCATTTTCGGGGCGAATCACCTAAGGTGAGCGCTCTTGGGTCTTTGTTGATGTCTGGTATCAAAAAGCGGTCCTCGGACCATGTTCGACAGTCAAGATTGAGGCTCCATGCTTAGCACGTATTTACACCCCCTAGGCTTTAACCGAAACTCTCGGAAGGAAAGTAAGGGCCTGTAAAGTGACTTCTCTGTGTGAGAGTCTTCATTTTCTTTTAAGTTACAGTTGTCTGTGTGCTTGTTGCTGTAACTTTGCCTATGTATACTCTTTTGCTTCTGTAAATATATATCTCCTCTTGACCACCATCTCTGTATCATCGTCGTCTGCTTCTCTACCTGCCGAAGACAGCTAAACATCCCTGGCGCAGCCCGACAGGGTTCGGCAACCAGCGACCACGAGCATCACCCAGAGCACCCAGGCCCTCGGAACCCACTAGGCAACAAGCGTCTGCACGTCCAGCCAGAAGCAGCAAGGTGATCCAGACCCCGAACCAGAGGCAGCGTTCTGGGGAAGGACTCCGACGAGGCTGCGGCACCAAGGGACGGAGGCCCCAACTGGCGACACCAGCACGGGTAAGCGGTATTTCTTGCACTTTGTTGAAGTGGCTATGGCTCAAGTGTAAAGTGGCGTATGGTTTTAACACGGAGCATGATGGCGAGCGTAGGCGAGAGAGAGACAGGGGGAGATATAACAGACGACAGCGAGCAGTCGCAGCAAGCGACAACTCAGCCTGTAACAGGAGCGCTACGTGAAGTAGCGGAGATGTCGATATCCGATGCGGTTGCAATTCGCCGCATGGAACTAGATTTTGAGCTGGAAAAATTGAAAATTCTTTCACAGGAACGCCTAGAGTTACAGAAACTTGGGCTAGATCCAGCGGTTGCAATGGCGATAGCGGGAAGCGGGCAGACGTCTGTAAGGTCAGACATTGACGATCAGCGTCTAATGGGGCCCGATCCAGTCTCCCAATGCGCTAAAGTCCTTAAGGGACTGAAGCTGCCGTGTGACGCGGACGTGCCGTTATGGTTCGAGGAAGTCGAGAGAATTTTAACGACGTACAAGGTGCCAAACGAAAGCCGCGTTCATTTAATCATGCCAGCACTAGCTGAGCGTGTCAGGTACCTTCTCCGTAACCTCGGGGACGATGAGTGTGGCAGCTACGAGTCGGTAAAAAGAGCCGTTTTAAAGGAGCTGAAGCTTAACCCCTCAGAATACCTCGAGCGCTTTGAGCGCGCGACGAAACGCCGCGATGAAACTTGGGCGCAGTTCACCTCGCGCACAAAGACGTACTTTCAGTCCTACCTTCGGTCACGGGACGTAGAAACCAAAGACGACCTGGTATCATTAATCATCGCAGATCGCATAAAGGGTAGTTTCAGCCCTGAGGGCTTAGAGCATGTGCGTCTTCGTGAGGAGAAGAGGTGGCTAAAACCGGATGAAATATCTGACGTTCTCCAAACGTTCGAACAGGCTAAGGGCAAGGGGCGATTGTTGTGTATGCGGAAAAACCGAAGGGACCCCCGCAAGCGGCGAACAATGATAGCAAACGCCAATTCAGTGTTATGAGTGCCGCGCATCTAGCCACCGTGCCAAGGAATGCCCTCGCGCTTCACAAAGCATGCAGAAGAAGGAGAAACGCGCTCGAGCTCAAAAAGTAGCTGTAGCCAACGTAGAGGCATGCGAAACACCGGCGTCGGTAACCTCCCAGACAACCCTAGTAGCAGAGATGAAAACGCCCCAGTCATTCGACGAGGTACGCAAATCGAAGCTACAGCAGGTGGAGATTGAGTGCGCAGGGATACCGGCGACAGCTATAATTGATACCGGCAGCGAGATAACCGTGGTTAGGGAAGGCCTCGTGCCAAGTATATGTTGGGAGCCATCCGGCTCGATAAAGCTAGTTTCGGCTTTTGGGAAGACGGTTAACGCAAAACTGGTCACTCTTGCAGTAAACATCAGGCGGCCCACCGCACACATAGCAGGGCCCGAGGCAGTAGACATTGCATGCGCGCTTTCTGATAAGCTGGCGGAGGGAGTGGATTGTTTGCTCTCCAGGGAGGATTGGGAACTGCTTTCGGAGATAGACAGTCGTTATGAGGCACTTGTTATGAATAAGGCCTGCCCTCTGTCTGAAGCAGTTAACGCGTCTGTCACTATGGCGGAGCAGAGCGCAAAGCTGAACTCTACATCACACGAGGAGCAAGCGGCGGGGCCTGAGGCAGACAAACTAATGAGTGGTGAGCAGGGTGTGGCGACGGAACAGCCCTGTGAAGTAGATCTGGAAGAAAGCGAGAAGGAAGATGTAATCTCGATCCAGGATGACGCGGACGCAGCCCTAAAACAGCGCCAGGTATTCAGATCCGCCCAAGTATCAGACGAAACATTAAAGAAAGCGTGGGCTGACGCAAAGGCAGGGAAGGCAGGCATGTTTGTTTCAGACGGCTTGTTGCATCACTGGGACTCGATATCCGGTAGCAAAGTGAAGCAGCTTGTGCTCCCCCTTAGCAGGCGTGAAGAGGTACTCTGCCTTGCGCATGAGTCACTTTGGGGAGGCCATTTGAGGCCACGGAAGACAAAGACCAGAATTAAGTACAGCTTTTTCTGGCCAGGCTTAGAAGGGGACGTAAAGCGACACTGCAGGACATGTCACGGCTGTCAAGTCCGCTCAGACAGGCGAATTAAAGATAGGGTTCACATCACACCCCTCACCAGACCCGACCATCCGTTTCAGGTCGTAAATGTCGAAAAGAAAAAAAAAAGAGAAGTTCATTTTTTTCTGGTGAACGTTTTGTCCTCGTCAGGGAAAAGCACTCTCCATTTTCCAGTAATTTCGGAGCGTGAAAAGGGAAGGTGGCGGAGGGGGGGGGGGGGGGGGGAGCTCGTTCGGTATTTTACTGAGCATGTGCATATACTCAATAGTTGTGTGTATACCATCAAATAATGCTAAAGTCCCGCCCATACAGCTTCTGGGCTACGTGGATCCGAGCATCCATGGCGTGCGCCTCTTGGAGAGCATCGCGCGATGTAACCCGACAACACCACACAGCGCACATTCGCCATCGTAAAGTTGGCGGCGCGGTGGCTGACGCCGTGCCGTCCGCGTTTACCTTCCATTTGTGATGTTTAATCTTTAATGGTGCGAGCGAGCTCGATAACAGGGCTCAGTGCGTCCTCAACAGAGCGGACGCTTGACGAAGAAATGCGCGATGAAGAAAGAGTGAAATATAACCAGTTAAATTTTTCAAAATATAAACTTATACGTTTTTATCAATGATTCTTGCAAATTGGTCGTATCAATTGTCTTTTTCCATTTCTTTTTTTTAACAGATGATACTCATAATAAAAATAAAAAAAGTAATTCAAATATGATTTGCAATGAACAGCATGCACTCGGTCAGTTAATTGGGACTATATACTTTCGATCTCAACATTTTTTCTGACATGCCAAATTGCTTCAATATATTGCAATAGCTATGTATGAGTGGTATAACCAAACATAATTGTCGAGGGCGTTATACGGCATCGATAAAAACATTGCAAAAAAGGTCGAAAAAAGGAGTTCAAAAACTTTCGGAAGGTGTTTTGACCTCGAAACAGAGCCCTGGCTACGCCCCTGCAGTATATTTACAGGCGTATATACAGAGAAGTATATTCACCTAACAACTTGCTATGTACTAACTTTATGTGAACTGATCTAAAGACACAAAAGTAACCGTGTATGAACTTCGTATTTACACATGTCCATAGAGATTAGACTGCAATCAAGCAAAGGATCAAGCAGGGTTTCGGAAACGGTACTCTACTATCGATCATATCCATACCATCAATCAGGTGATAGAAAAATGCTCGGAATATAACCAGCCCTTATACATAGCATTCATTGATTACGAAAAAGCATTTGACTCAGTTGAAACCTCGGCGGTGATTCAGGCATTGCGAAATCAGGGGCTGCATAAAGAAAGTAACAAAATTCACATAAAGAAAGGTGTTAGGCAAGGAGACACAATTTCCCCAGTACTATTCACAGCTTGTTTAGAGGAAATATTCAGAGATTTGGAATGGGAGCAGTTAGGGATAAGGTTAGATGGAGAATACCTCAGTAATCTGTGATTTGCTGATGGCATTGCCTTGCTAAGCAACTCGGGGGATGAACTGCAAATAATGATTGATGACTTAGACAGGAAAAGTAGAAAGGTAGGCTTGAAAATCAATATGCAGAAGACTAAGGTAACGTTCAACAGCCTCGGGAAGGAACAGCAGTTTACATTAGGTAGCGAAATACTGGAAGTAGTAGGCGAATATGCCTACTTAGGACAGGTAGTAACCGCAGATCCGGACCACGAAAAGGAAATAACAAGAAGAATAAGATTGGGATGGAGCGCATTTGGAAAGCACTCGCAGATTATGACTAGCAGCTTACCGCTATCGCTCAAGAGGAAAGTATACAACAGTTGCATCTTGTCTTTACTCACCTATGGGGCTGAAACGTGGAGGCTAACCAAGAGAGTTCTACTTAAGTTGAGGACAACCCAGAGGGCTATGGAACGAAAAATGGTAGGTGTAACATTAAGAGATAGAAAGCGTGCAGAGTGGGTCAGAGAAATAACTCAGGTTACCGACATTCTAGTAGAAATTAAGAAGAAGAAATGGACATGGGCAGGACATGTAGTGCGAAGAGAGGATAACCGATGGTCGCTGAGGGTAACAAACTGGATTCCAAGGGAAGGAAAGCGTAGCAGGGGCGGCAGAAAGTTAGGTGGGCGGATGAGATTAAGAAGTTCGCAGGGGTCAAGTGGATGCAGCTAGCACAGAACCGGGTTAAGTGGAGAAATATGGGAGAGGCTTTCGCCCTGCAGTGGGTATAATCAGGCTGTTGATGATGATGATGATGGAGATTAAAAGTACGTACAATATTGTTAGAGTCAATAAGGTGTTAATACAAATTCTAAAGACTGTTGACGACCATTTTTGTAAGGGGAGGCCCCGCTTGGCAACTCCTGCAATACGTAATATGAGGCACACCTACATTCAGTCAGTGCGCGGCCATGTCAGCTGCTGGCTACCGCCTGCAAGCGCCATCCTCGTGATGTTTTGCTCGAAGAGCCAATGCTGGCGACGGCGGACAGCCGCTGACGTCGGACTTTCGGTGATCGACACATTTAAGGGGATATGGCACCCCCAAAATGTGAGGAAAGATGGGTGAACATTTCTGAATTGGCTTTGAAACAAAAAAATTACAAGGGTTCAACGCTGCTGAACCAAACATTGAGAGGTAGCATTAGCTGCGGATGACAAAGCGTTCTTCTTCTCTTTTTGCTTCTTCCTCAGCCCCGCTTTAACCAAGCTGATTGAACGTGCCTTATAGCCTATTTACATGGGCAGAGTTAACCACGATTAACGTAACTGCGGTTACGCGAAACCGTGGGTAGCCTATTAACACGGCAGACCAAACCACGGTTACTCTGCTAACCGCGGTTATTGCAAACCGAGCTTGGCGAACTCGGTTTGCGTCGTTGACCGAGGTTATGGCGGCGTCTGTTGACGGAGGCTGCTCGTCGGCACCCGAGTGCACGAAGCGTACGAGCGTGTCTGCTTCAACAGTGTAGTCGTTCGCCCGTATTGAATAGGCGTTGTCTACTGTGCCGTCAGGCTTCTTCGGTTACGGCCTACAGCCAAGCGTCTGCATGCGGAAGAACCGTCTTTTGTCAGCAGTATCATTTGCGCGGCTTTGTGCTTAGCGCGGAATGTCAAAAAATACGCGGCCTTAGCTTTATCATGAAAGTGCACAAGTTCGCAATGCTTGCAGTGTGGGATGCTGCGTGCAAGCTGGGGTACGTTACACTTATCGCGGCGGTGAAGCGTGTGAGCGCGGCGAACGATGGCGGGGTGCGTAGTCCCCTACTCGCTGATAGGCTTAAATTGTTTCTCTTTGAAGCCGCGCCGGTCGGCGCTTTGAAACTGATCAACGCTGTCGAAATGGCGTACTCATGAAACTTCCTTATTGTTAATCCTATTCTGCCGCCGTAAAATAACGATATGATTACTTTTGGCGACGCATTAATCGCAGCGCTAGTATAAGCGCAGCAGTGAGCCGCAATGGCCCGGCGGCAGCTGGCTTTAGCAGAAACTTGATAGTATCGCGGTTATCGGTCCTACCAGCAATTTGCCGCTGGTCCGTGGTCCTCACTTGTGATTCAATCATGTTCGGCATAATATTGCAGATGCCATAAATTTAGCACGCTTTATTTCTGACATCGGCGCTAGCGAGCCGCCGTGTCGTCCGCGTACGGTCTGCGGGAGGAGGGGCCAACGCGGCGATGTTTACGGTGGTCGATGAGGTGCTGCCATTGTGCGGGGCTTTACCGCGCTGTTGACGCCTTGTCGGACGGCACTCCGGAAACTACGTTATAAATAAGATATTTGTAAATGCTGCTTCGTTCAGCAGATCTCCGCGGCGCTTTGGTTGCACTTTATGGGCAATGGCGGCCGTAACCGAGAACGACGGCGAGCTGTGTAAGCACCCGCGATTGGCGGTTAATCGTGGTTAAGTTCGGTAACATCGGTTAATCGTAACCGTGGTTAGGCCGGCCGTGTAAAGAGGGTATTAGTGGGGTAATGTGAATGCAAGGTCCTAAAAGGCTGATTTTAACATAACCATCCCATGTGAAACGAGAGACCCAAATTGGCAGCTCCTGTCGACCGAGTGAGTTGGTAGCCCAGCTCACACCCTCGAGTAACGTAGGTTGTGATGTCACAGCGCCCCGTGAGCAAGACGTGGCCGCGCTACGCTGAAGGCTCGAAACCTACAGTAGTATTGCTTTCGCAACAAAATGTGGAAATTTGGCTCTATAATTTACTAATGAGCTAGCGTCAACCACTCTAAGTGCCAGTAGTCTTTTAGGAATTCGTATGGCCATCAAACAAGGTCTGGGATGCGCCTCTTCTCATCCCGTCTATGGCACATCGTTGTGTCTACCGGCCGATTTCTTGTGTCCTTGACAATAGCGGCGTCTGTGCTTTAGGCATAGCTTACACTGTACAGCTGTCTACAATATTGACCCGTATATCCGCCCCTCCGACTGGCGCTCAACATTAAGGCGTCCTTTGTCCATCGCGGTTTAAGGGACAGCAACAACTTCCTCTTACACGTTGATTGTTCCCGCCGCTATTTCAGGCACCCTATACTGGACCTCTCGTCGCTGGAACTGTCGTCAACACTCACGACACCGTCGTATTCCAGTATCGCTTTCATACCGTACATGTCGACAACATCTTGCTACTTTCAACAACTACGCTTCCAATCCTTTTTGCGTTCTTTTCCCAACGAGACATCTCCCTGCCGCTTTCACTTCGGCTGTTCGCTAGGACGACTCCATCCCCAAAGGGAGAGGCCCTGTGGTGGCTCGTTCAGCGCTGTGTTCTATGAGGTGAGGTGGCGTCATGCGCTGTGATAAATAAGGGAAGGACCCCACGAGCAGCGGATGGAATAAATCAGTTTGCCTGCGATTCTTGTGGGAGCAACAAAATACTTTTTTTTCCAAAAAATAAGAAAAGTTTTTTTTAGAAGTGTCCGTTTTGGCAGCAAGGTATAAAGAATCTAGTGTGCACGACATTACCTCGACTTTTCTGAGTGCACAGAAAAAAGAGCAAGCCTTCCTATGGCGCAGTGCACACCACTTACGACAAATGATCCCATTACGTCATCGATGTCGACGTTATATTTCTCCAGAGTTCCCTGCGAAAAGCGAGAAAGACACCACAGGATTAAAGGAGAGCTTTTCATTTATTTCGTCCTCCGAGATTCCAGAAATATTGAGAAGGGTATGCAATGCTACATTTTCACTGGATTTAACGAAAAGCAAGAATCCTTCTCAAACACAAAGGGATCAATACGCAGTAGAGTGTACATTGGATAGAACAAAATATAAAGCAATCACATCACACCACAGTCACAGAAATACAAAATGTTCAAACGCAACAGACTGAAGACGAAAGTGAGGATCAAAACAATCCAATAATAGAATATTAATCAGTGAAATTCTAAAAGCGGCCATTGTAGGCGAAAGTGACTAGTTTAACTAGAACAGGTGCCAGTTAAGACCCATTTCGGGTGCCAAATAATATCCGTATGTCGTCGTGTTTTGGCGATTTAGGCAACGCTGTATGTTGCATACATCGCCATGTTGCAGCAAACAATTCCCTCGGGGGCAAGTCAAAATCTCAGGGTTGGTAGGGTAATATGTTTTATGATATAGTTACATTTTGGAAATTTTACGACGGACAACATCGGACAAATGTATACCCTTTCATTAGTGTTAAAAGATTCTGCAGAGTGATAGCACTAATTGTAAATGCATCTGATTTCCTGGGTTTCCACTTAATGCCGGCTGCTGAACAAAAAATGACCAGGGTCTCATATGGAACAAGAATATTCAAGATTGCGTCGCACATACGTAACTAATATTTTTCAGTAGCAGCAGTACACCAAAGGCTTTTGTTTCTCATGTCAGAGAAACAAATATATTTTGAATGATATGTCGCTCTTTTGCATCTGTCAAATAGTTTATTTATATTGCGCACTTCCAGGTACTTGGCAGCTACAGCCAAGTCATCCTTAGAATAGTGAATAAATATTAAACAAAGGGTGATTGGTTGCGGAAATTTCCTTCCTTTACATTTTGCCACATTACCTTTCAGTTGCTTTTAAGTAGTACACCACAAGTTGCGACCTCACATTAGTCAGTTATAAGTAACGTAAAATAAGAATAGACATTTTTTGTAGGGTAGATTACACGAACATCGGCAAAAGGACAAGTTAGGCTACAAATACTGAGGAGTAATTCAATAACATAAGAAATTAAAAGTTATCCAGTCAACACGTATTATTTTTAGACTAAGCCGTGTTAGTGAGGCCGTAATTAGTGTGGGTCGAAAGACTTGCGGCAATCCAGTTAGACCCTACAAGGTTCATAGATCATTACTAACTTTTCGTAAAACATTGAAGTCACGCGAAGGCCGCTATTATTTGCGTCAAAAACGTAGCATTACCCCCTATAAGTAAACTACCCTAATTCAGTATTTAATCAGTGCTTACTGATTTCACCTACCCAATCAGTTTGCTTTGAGGTTCGCCGAAACGAAAATTAGCGCTCATGCTGTATTCACGACCACAATGATCCTGCCGCTTGAAAAAAAAAGATGTCAATAAATTCAGCCCTAAAGAAAGGACGCATGGTTGAAGAGCCCTGTAAAAATCTTGGCATACTAAACTAGATCTCAAGACATTGTGGTACTAACTTGTGTCTTCACCAAGTAGCACGCATGACAAGAGAGAACGACATATGCCTGGGTTTATTCAGACGCTGTCTGGCACATGAAGAACAACCATGATAAAGTGCAGCTCCTTTTATAGCCGCTATCACCTGACCCGTGACGCCACACAAGCATGCTGTGACAGCAATGAGACAACATCCCTTCCCCTACACAGTGTTCGTCGTTATTATGGCCGATAACGGTCTGGCGCCCTTGTCTTACACTCTAAGAACTGGAACTCTTATTTCAAGAGTCAAACAGCCTAATTACTCCTGCAGATCTCACTTTACTCCTGCCATATGCGAGGAAGAGTGAAATGGCCTTTCAATCTTCCAAGAAAAAATGAGTAAAGTGAACATTCTACTCCTGCAGATTTAGATAGCGTTAAAGGTTGTTTTACTCCTGCGATAAAGAAATTATAACTTTCCGTACCACACATGTTTCGATTGTTGCTCGGGCAGCACAAGTGTCCGTATTGGACATTGAAGCAGGCTTCTTTTTCATTTTTTCCTCCTGTCTGCGTGATACCGCATTAAATAGTAGTAATCAGCTATCAAGGGTAAAGGCTTCCAGGCGTGTCGTCTGCTACTGTTTTCAACTACGAAACTGTCAACTGCTCAAACCAAATTTACCTGAAGAAATGAATAACCTACGACTATCTAACTTCACAAATGAACTTTATTATTTGAAAATAATTTATGCATCACAAATACTTGATAGTTATCAAACTCATGCTCCCTCTTCTTTCTTTTTTTTTTTTTTGCGTTGCGCAACTGTTGCTCTCCTTGTTCAGTTCAAGCGCTGCGTTAGCTGTGCGTTGTTTGTTCTTGCGGCCTGTCAGTTACATCGTATTTCGCTTAGCAATCCTTTATTACCGCCGGCTTGACCTCTTAAACTACCCTGTTATATCATTATGAAATGCATCGCAAGCCTCAAGCCTTCGAAGTGTTCACCATTTGCAGCGCGCACACAGATATGTATGACCTGCAACTTGCTTTCAATGCTCGCTCGCCAACGGCATCAACGGTCTCCGGACAATAATGGAGTCATTCAGGTAAGGTTCGCTTCTATTTTTTTTTTCCGCAACTGCAAGTTTAAAATACGCGCAAAAGCGTGTAGACTTCTGTTCATTAGCACATATTTTGAAGCCTCAGTTTTACCAAGCGCTATTTTCTTGTACTGGGAGCAGTCGCATTGTCGCTTGTTCGAACATGGGAGGCGCGTAGGCGCTATTTGTTTTGGCAGTGCTGTAACCGCTAATTTTCTTCCGTAGACACAGAAGTATGTGTTCTTGTGCATACATACTTTAATAACTTCCATTTTTTATCATCACAAATATGCATCGGCAGTCACGTTTACGTCCGGTTGAGTGAGGCATTACAGTTTTGTTCCTTGCACTTCCATGTGTACACTGTTTTTGAAAATGTTCTCCTGGAAGACAGCTGCTTGCTCAGGGTGGATGCTTGCTTGGTTGCTAAAGGCGTCCCGTGAACAGCATTAAGCTCGTAAGTGTGTTCTTCCGTCACATGATTCCCAAAAGGCACTACCATGATTAATGGTGATAAATGCTTTATTTGCCTACCTATGCTGTACAAGTAGAGGAACCGCGGCCTTAGGCTAAGCACATGCCCACAAAGTGCGGTCAGCTGTTGCCATGGTCTCCTAGGCTGTTCTGTCTGAGGACGTCATTGCATATTAGGGCACTTCAGATGGGCAAGCAGCTTGAGTATGCGAGTGTGTTTGCTTGCACTTTATGTTCTGAAGATTAGTGTCGTGTGTAGCAGCCAATCAAGGAAGTGATCGTGAGTTAATCCGAAGAAAATGAATTGTTCATTTTTCACTTCCTGGCATACTTTTTTTCTTCTGCAGAAAAGTCACTTATAAACAGTATGCATACTTTTTTTATAGCTGCAGCATGGACATGCTGTTATAAAGCCACTTTGAAACCTCAAAAAAGTAAAGTTGCTATTTAGGTCATGCTCATAAGAAAGAGAAGCTGCTAAGAATGGCTCACGAATTAATTGTCGAGTCATAAAGAATATTCTTTGTTGCTGTGCAAAATAATGCAAAATGTCCTACATCTAAAAAAAAAAATCTGGAAACATTTCAGTGACCTGCTGCGTGCTTGCTGAAACACACACACACAAAAAAAAACAAGAAAATGAGGGTGGGGACCAATGTTGAGTGCACACAGGAAGTTGAGTAGCGGAGGAAGTCATCACCGAGCTCTATGACAGCAGACTTGGCATGGCAAGGAGTCATAGAGCACTGGCACGACAGTGTTGCATCGGCTTCAGCTCTTTCCACGCACTTTTGATGGCCTTCCATAACTCATCAGAATTTGCAGTGTGCAGGACCCTTTTTTGCAAATTGGCTTTTAATGCCTGAAATGTTTTCAGTGACTTTCATATCAGCGACCTTAGGAAGCCAAGCTAGTGTAATGGGCTACAAAGCTTTTCAAGGTGCACTTTCACAATGTGCGCCGTGAGGATAGGGAAAGAATGCTGCGGCAGAAAATGCCCATTCTTGTAAGCCATGATTGACAGCTCTTAACCACACTGCCAGAGTAAAGAACACATAAATGACGAACAGAGGTGCTGAACTTCAATTTTATTCTGTAACCACTGATATTCTGCTTATATACCCATAAAGGCACAGACAAGTGGCGATTTTTGACACTTGTGGCAACAAAAACTAATGTGACAAATAAAAACCAAAAAAAGTACCGAAAGGGCAAACCCGAACAAGGAGAGAACGCGATAGGTAAGTTATCTTTTAAGCCGCCAACACATGGAAAGTGGACTAATAAGTACAAAAAAATACGAATGTGGAAGGAGAGCAGAAAATGGGTAGCAGAGGTAAAGGTAACAATTAGCACAGCAAAATGCATGAGATGAAGTGCACTAAAACTGAAAAAAAAAGCGTCATGAACAGCGACAATGAAGCCAACAATTGACATTGCCAAATGCAGAACACAAGCAGTACTAAATAGCTAAACCAAAGCAAATGAACGAAACGCGCATGATCAACAAGGGTGAAGTCAACAATTAACATAGTGAAAGGATGAAGATGAGGTGCATAAAACCAAACAAGAAAGATAAAATGTCAAGAAATGAATTCAACAAATGCAACAAAGCTAAAACCAGGCTAGATTAGAGAAGTCCATAAAGAAAGGCAATCACTTTTTCCAAAAGTGAAATGGAGGGGGTGCTAACACAATTATCCTTGAGCCTCAAAATCTTGGCAGCTTCGACTGTTTCATGTGTCAGCTTTACCAATGTGTTTTTAACACTGTTTTTTCTTTTTTTCAAAGATTGAGTGGCATGGCTTCTTTGAGTCAGTTTCTGCAGTGGACGGGCAGATTCCTGGGGGATTACCTGAGAAGTCATTTTAATGCTCCATTAGCCTTTCATTGATGCATCAAAAAGGGCGTGTTTGTCCATGTATACCTTACGGCAAGTGAAAGGCTTAGAGTGAGCGCCTTCTGTACACTGCTGCTAAGGGTTTTCTGTGCTTCTTGGTGCGGCATCTTTTCTTTTTCATTAACGATCCACGAAAGCTGCAATAGTTGCTCAGGGGCAGAAAAGAACGTCAACTCCTGCTTTCTTTTCACTCATCGTAAGGTTGTGGGAAATTTGGTGCATGCAACGAATCACTGCAACCTTTTTGCGTGGCCTGTGCACTTCAGCCAGTGGTTGTGTTTTTGCACTTGGTGTTTTTCAGTACTTTTTCTGCGACAGTGGAGAGGACTTGTAATGGGCACCCTGATTGCGTGAGCCTGCATACCTTTTTCAAGAAGCTTTCTTGCAATTTGTGCTCGCATGACTTGTTCAAGGCGTTGACAAGGGCAGACTGGATGATATTTCTTTTGACCAGCTTTGGAACGAGCGGAGCTGCATGTTAGGAAGGGATTGTTTCCCCTTGGTCCAAATGCCCGGCACACATAACTGGGTGTAAAGAAGATTCTTAGTTCCAGGATATGCATGGAATCATTGTCCGGCATTTCGTGCATAAATTTAAGGGGAGCCAGGGCACTCTTAAGGACACTAAAAATTTCAGGTACTTCATGAAAAAAAAGGCTTCCTTGTCACAGTCGAAAAGGTACTAAGAAATCATCTACAAAGCAGAAAATATTTTTAACTTGTTAGTGTTTGAAATGGTTCCTGGACTTTTGTCATGCATAGCTAAGAACAGATCACTGATAACGGGGCAATACATGCTCCAATGCAGATCCTGTGACTTTGGATAAAGTGTAAACCATTCCATTCTAGAAATGTTGATTTTAGGTACACAGAAAGCATAACCAAGAAACCATCTACAGAGACACCACACTCATTCTGGAAGGATACTGCTCCAGGTTTGTCGATAGCTTCACGAACGCATTTCATGAGGTCCCCCATCTTGAGGTATAGAATAAAATAATTTTAACATCTGTAGAAAAACACGGTAGGCTTTCTTTCTATTCCAGTTCAAAGACCTAATGATTTCATCTGCATTCTTTACCAGAAAGGTATCACCGATAGAAAGCAATTTCTGGTTGCCTTGCAAATACATAGAGACGTCTTTCTGCCAGGTATCCTCCGAAACAATAATGCACAGAGGGCACGAGAGGTATATCTGGCAGAAAGACGTCACTATGTATTTGCATGGCAACCTGAAATTGCTTTTTATCGATGATCCCTTTCTGGTAAAGAATGCAGATGTAGTCATTAGGTTTTTGAACGGGAAAAGAAACAAAGCCTATCATGCCTTTTCTATAAATGCAAAAGGCTTGTTTTATTCTATACCTCAAGATGGACCTCATGAAATGCGTTCGCAAAGCTATTGACAGACATGGAACCATATCCTCCCAGAGTGAGTGTGGTGTCTCTGTAGATGGTCTCTTAGAATTGTTTTCTGTGTATCTAAAATAAACATTTGCAGAAAGGAATGATTCACACCTTATCCAAAAGCACGGGATCTGCATCATATCATGTATTACTTACTCCCTTGCTCAGTGATCTGTTGTTAGTTATGCATGACAGTAGTCTCGGGAATCACTTTGAAAGCTCACGAATTCAAAAAATTTTCTGCTTTGGGGACGACTTCTTAGTTAATTTAGACCGTGACGTAGAAACCTTTTTTCATGAAGTACCTGAAGTTTTGAGTGTCTTTAAGAGTATCCTGGCTCCCCTTGAATTAAAGCAAGAAATGCCAGACAATGATTCCATGTGCTTCTTGGAACTAAGCATCTTCACACCCAGTCACGTGAGCTGGGCATTTGAACCAAGGGGCAACTAGCCCTTCCTATAATATGACTCCGCTCGTTCAAAGCTGGTTAGAAGAAATATCATCCAGTCTGCCCTTGTCAATGCCCTGAACAAGTCATGCGAGCACAAATTACAAGAAAGCTTCTCGAAAAAGGTATGCAGGCTCACGCAATCAGGGTACCCGTTACAAGTCCTTTCCACTGTCTCAGAAAAAGTGCTGAAGCACATAGGCAACACGATAATGTTCCAGGGATTCCTTACATGCACCAAATTTCCCCACAACTTTACGACGAGTGAAAAGAAAGCAGGAGTTGACGTTGTTTTCTGCCCTCGAGCAACTATTGCAGCTTTGGCAAATCGTTAATGAAAAATAAAAGCAAAAAAAAAAAATAAATAAAAAAGAGGCCGCACTAAGAAGCACAGAAAACCCTTAGCAGCACGTGCGGAAGGCGCTCACTCTAAGCCTTTCACTTGCCGTAAGCTATACATGGACCAACTGGCCGATGAAGGCTAACGGAGCATTAAAATGACTTATCAGGTATATCCCCCAGGAATCTGCCCGTCCACTGCAGGAACCGACTTAAAGAAGCCATGCCACCCAATATTCAAAAAAAAAAAACTGTGTTAAAAACACATCATTATAAGCTGACACATGAAATAGTTAAAGCTGCCAAGATTTTGAGGCTCAAGGATGATTGTGTTAGCACCCCCTCCATTTCACTCTTGGAAAAAAAGATTGCCTTTCTTTATGGACTTCTCTAATCTAGCCTGGTTTTAGCTTTATAACATTTGTTGAATTCATTTCTTGACATTTTATCTTTATTGTTTCGTTTTATGCACCTCATCTTCATCCTTTCGCAATGTAATTGTAGACTTCACCCTTGTTGCTCATGAGCATTTCCTTCATTTGCTTTGTTTTAGCTATTTAGTGCTCATCTTCTGCATTTAGCGGTCAATTGTTGGCTTCATCTTTCTTGTCATGCACTTTTTCTTTCAGTTTTAGTGTACTTCATCTTGTGCGTTTTGCTGTGTTAATTGTTAGCTTACGTCTGTCACCCATTTTCTGTTACCATTGCATTTTTTTTTCTGTTATTAGTCCGTTGTTCCACATGTTGGCGGCTTAAAAAATGATTTGCCTATTTTGTTCTCCCCTTGTTCAGGTTTGCTCTTACGGTACTTCTTTTTGTTTTTATTTGTCACAAGTGTCGAAAATCGCCACTAGTCGGTGCCTTTATGGGTATATAAGCAGAGTATCGGTGGTTCCAGAATAAGGTTAATGTTCAGAGCCTGTGTTCGTCTTTTATGTGTTTACTCTGTCCGTGTGGTTAATTAAGCACTGTTGATCATGAATCAACACCATTAGCCCGACAACTTTTTCTATCCTTGCAAGGTCCTTTTAGCAGGTGAGAAAGGAGCTGGTGGCAATGATTACAAAATAAGCTTGGGAGCTCAGCTGACCATCAATGCAGGGAAGAGGTGAGAGGCTGTTTTTGTGGTAACCTCCCCCCCCCCCCTTCACATGTTTAAGGATTTTTGAGTGCTTGGCCTGAGGCCATTGACATAAAGGGGATCATACCTTAAAATAGCAGTATTTAATGAAAGTTACAGCCTTGGCAGCAAAACAAACATGGTATATAAGAAAGCAAGCCACAGGTCAAAAGACAAAAGTATAATCATTTACTTTTTAGCAACTAGGCAGCACTCTTTTTGTTTCTAGGCCCACCCAGTACAGGCCCACCCAGTAATGCCTTAAAGTTAGGGCTTTTGTGTAGCCATCCTATCTGAATCCTGCTTTGTCACGCCTTTGCCTAATAAATTTATCTGACACATTAAGGCTCAGGGCAGCCCTTATCTCACCCCCTGTTACGAACAGGCTGTCACTAACAGAGGCAACAATTTGTAAATTCTTTTTGGTTGCTTTTTGGTGAGATAGTGGGAAGCATCTTTGATTTGGTCTTCATCCCGGTAAGTATGTATGATTATGCCCTCTGAAGCCTCAGCCACTCCAGTTGCTTTTCTGTAGTGCGCTGTCAGTGATGTCCCTCTAATTCAGAATCTTTTCGCTTGAGGTATCGCGGCAGCCTTATAGGTCCGTAGCCACGCTGAAGCTCTAAGCAATGCATGTTGATAACTGTCCATTTTACAGATTGAAAAAGCGTTCACATCAGAAAGTGAGAAATGAACGATCCATAAATGGGTGTGTTTGGCCAGTGTTTAAATTGCATTTCTTCAATTGTTTGCTGTATAGGACAGTCTTCAGAACATAAAATATGAGCAAGGCCGTTTGTCTACTCATGCTGCCTGTTCATCTGAAGTGTGCTAATGTGGAGTAACATCCTTAAAGAACAGTATAGCGGATGTGGGCATGCTATTCAACCCATGTACAACCTCTTGACCAATCACTTTGTGGCTAAGTGCAGTTACTACAGGCCTACTATTACCTTCCATGCTATGTGTGTGTTAATTGTTGCACTCCTTATTTAATCTTAAGAGAATGCTCTGTGTAGGTAATTGCATAAAATGGATCACTACCTTATTTTGTCAATTGATTTATTGCTATTGCTGCCATGCAGCATGTGACACTGATTGAGTGTAGAGTTCTCAAGCACTTCCTTCAGCCAATGCTTGGTTTAATAATTTTGTTGTCATTGTCTTGTGTTAAGTAATGGCAATAATTAGTGAACTGGTTGATCTTGTGCCCTTCCAGCAGGTGTGCTTCTGCTTGGCAGCACATGAGAATCAGTGATTCTTGTTTATAAGTCACTGTATCTGTTCTGTTCCCAAACATGTAGTTGTACTCAAGGGGACTCGATCACAGTTCTTCAATGCTGTTTTTTTTTTGTAATACACTAGTTGACTTTGCTTTATATTTGATGATATGTATTCTTTCCTTGACTGTCATTGAGTATATCAGTGGGCCTCTTAGATTATCCACTGTCCGCAGGTCGCCTGAGTACAGCCCAGCCATTTGTTTACTAGGGTTGCTCTGGCGTTAGTCTTTCTCCAGGTGGACAGTTCCGGGCTACCTGCTGGCTGCTAGACTTGCCAGCATGATTTTATGTTGGCTGCTCGCATCCAACTAGCAAACAACGGAGAGGTGATGGGGAGGTGAGGAATGTCTGTGGCTGTTTTTATTCACTAGTACCGCAGAGCTTCGGGTGAAATTATCTTTTGTTTTTAGGGTGTCTTTAATAATGTGCAGGCAGGTGCTCATTTCAGCTGGTCTGCAGTGCTCACTTATTACATCTTTAACTGTCGCCGCATACATATTTTGTATGTGTGTGACATTGTCTCCCATCACATAATTTACAAGATCAGATGTTCGTTCCATAATGAGCTTAATGAGTTCGGATTTGCAAATTATATTTGATCTGTCAAGTTCTAGCATCAACTTATTTTACAGCACTGTTCCGAGAACCTTCTCGAGCGTGAGAGCAGACCTCAATTCCCTGTGCACTCAGGCATGCGCATTCATGCAAGTATATCATCAACATGCGACACACCGTCCGAGTGTTTGGTATTTACTTTTGTAGCGCAGTGGAAAGGACATACTTTGGTAATTGCTCAGAAATATTTTAAGATGTAACGCATGCATGCACTATCACGTTTCACTTGATTCATTAAGGTGGTCACGACAGCTAACAACTGAGCATAAACTAGTTATTGGATTTCACTCCTCACACGTTAAATTATAAATCCTCGAAATTTGAGCTCATTCGGTGCAGCAGATAGTTTTAAAAATAATTTTTATTATTATTGAAATTGGCTTTCTGGTCTGGCAACCATTGGCCGCTGACGTCATGAGATATCATTCCCATGTCGTCTGCTATTCGCGATGTAGTCTATGTAGGCTGCACTTTTGCATTCATGCTTGGATGGTGGTCACAGATTCTTTTTTTTTCAGCAAAAATATTTTATTCGCATATTCTCTTTTCTTTGAAAAGCCTTTACTATAATATGCGACTTTAGTGATCCTCGGACTTGTTTTGGGCTTCGTCTAGAGATTGCCGAGGAGGCTGAAATGGACGGGCTCATGCTGTATAATTCAGCATACAATCAGAAGCATATTATTCTTACGCTATGAGATTTAGCTTGTTTTAGCAACAAGCACTCACGCATATAAAAAGGTACTTGTCCATTTCTTCCCGCCGTGTACCCGCGCCACGAAAGTGGGGAGGGGTTAGCATTATGTTCCTGATTGCTGAGGTATTGCCGTTGCTCTTTCGGTCCAAAAACTAAGAGTAAGCAAGCATTACCTTGAGGCGAGAGCATACCTTGCAACATTAAAGGAGCAGACAAAACTTTTAAACAAAGCAGTACCTCTTGACGACCTTCCATTGATCAGTTCCGTCGGTGTCGCGGGGCCGAAAACCTCACACTACGGTGATAGGTGCTGGTCGTGCTAGCGTCGTCGCCAGTGTAATGCGAAAAATCATGCGTCGATAAGCTAAAGCTGATAAGCTGACTGACCGTCCCTTATGCTGAAGAAAACATGCCTTATTCTATATTGCTTTTGTGCAGTAGCATCTTCATCAAGCGCTTTTGTCTGAGGGTCGGCCACTGAGTCAATCAACTCCCTCCCCCCCCCCCTACCTGCAAAGAAAAAAAAAAGTGTCCTTTGATATTGCAGCCTGCATTTCAGACGACGCTCCACCGTGCATAGTCTCATGTCCGCAGTGATAAGAATGTTTTTAATATGAAAGCGCCTCTACTTTAATAAAACTTTAGCAGCACACCTCTGATTTGAATTCATTATGCAATTGGGGCTGGTACAAAAGCAGCCAATGGTGTGTGCTGTGCCTTCACTGTGGGGAACAACTGCTAGCATGACCAGCGTGGAAGTACGGCCTTGCATGTTGTTTTCCATGCATGATGGCTCACACGGGGAAGATTGGGAAAAAATGAGGTGATAGATAGTGCATGCATTTGGCATTTCTCAAATATTTCTAAGTGCTTCCGAAAACACATCCTTTTTTCACTGTGCAGAAAAATGTAATGAAGACGTGAAAAATTAATGCACTCATTATACTGATGTACTGTCTTTGCCAGAAGTAACCAGGCTGCGTGTTCCGCTTCTCAGTCGGTTAGCAGAGAATTCATAAAACTTCTGATGCTGTAAATTGGTGCAACATAAATGAGAGCTCCTCTCTTCACTTGCCAAAAAGTTATGATCCTCAGGGGATCCATGTTAGCTTCAGAATGCAAGCAAGAAGCAAAACATGCAGCCTGGTTACTTTTGGCAAAGACGGTACATGCACTTATTAATGTGCCTTCTCGAGTACGTACTGGGAGCTGCAACCCACGGCAGTGCTCGAGAAGGTCCTCAAACAGCAAGTCAAGTAAAATAAGCTGAGTACGGACTTGAGAGATGAAACGTATTTTGCAAATAAATCGATTTAATGAGCATAGTATGATGCAAACATCTGCACTTGTAAATGGTGAGAAGAGATATGCTGCCCCACATACACAAAATAAGTAAGCAATGGCAATTGAAAGACACACAAGATGTCCACCACGACTGGCAGAAATAAGTACTATCCTTGAGATTGTACGAAATGTCTTGTTCACTGAAGTACCGCACATGCTCACCACTTCCATATAACCTCTGTTGTCTGCTAGCCGCCCAAGCGCAACCCACACTAAATCATCCTTGTGAGAGTGTGGCATTCAGTGGCATATCATCAGAGAAAAAATGACCCCCCCCCCATACACACAGAAAAATGTAAGAGCTGGCTCCACGCTCGGGCGCCCCTTAGGCTAATAACTTAAGCCCAGTGACAAGGTGGCACGTATGCGGAAACTAACGATAAAAAAGAGTAAGCGTGACAAATGTCTCTTAAACGTAATTTATGTTCATTATTTTACCTGTGTTTGCTGTGTTTTTGGTCATTTATTTTTAATGTGACAGTATTGAAGGCCCCGTTTCCCCAAAATCTTGCATTGTTGTTGGCAACGTCGTGAGCAAAAAAGTCATGAGCAGGGTTCTAGCATTTGGTAATAAGCAGGTGACATTTTTGTGGGTCAGGCATTGATTTTTGGTGTTAGTTTGTGTGGCATCATGAGGCCGCATGAGATGCCGAATTGCCTGGAGCTCCTTACGATTGAAGGGTGAGATGGGCCCTTCCGAGTCGCACTTTTGTGCAATGTTGCTAAAGCAGGTATATATATATCTATGTCAGGTTGTCTTTCAGATAATGTGGTAGCTTATCACTGTATGCTAATGAATGTTTGAGATAAATGGATCAGTGACGAAGCGAATAGCAGTATGCAGGTACGAAAAGGAGGGTCACCTTGTAGAAATGCAGACTGGAGACAGTCAAACTGCCACATTATACCCTTAAAGGCAGACTTTAAGTATCCCTCCAGGTCTTAATTTTAATTTATTTATCCGAGGGCTGTTTTTAGCACCTGTTTTCCTTCCGGATTTAGTTCTCATTTATAATTGTGTGAATTTAAGGTAGTCTCATTTCTCGCAAGGGTGGAAGAACGGGCTAGTTGCTGGTTCATATTGGGAAAGGAAAAAATGATTGCACACTCGATAAAGTGCTGTGTTG
The DNA here is from genome assembly GCF_055883805.1 of Amblyomma maculatum. Classification (NCBI taxonomy): domain Eukaryota; kingdom Metazoa; phylum Arthropoda; class Arachnida; order Ixodida; family Ixodidae; genus Amblyomma; species Amblyomma maculatum. The sequence goes on from NC_139353.1 coordinate 119,908,760, forward strand.
TCATTTTTTGTTCATGTCTCAAAAATGCGCTGTTATTTTTTCTCAAGCTCTCTGTTCTTACTGAGCTTTTTCATTTCACCTCAGATGCATGACCTACAGTAATGAAGGACATGCCTCTTTGTTTATGCCTTATCACTTAATGTTGTGGTATTATATTTTTTTTCTTATGTCTATAGCCCTGTGTTTTAGATAAAAAGAACGACCGAGGTTGCCCTGCTTTGTTATATTGAACAACAATGCACCATAAAGTCATCCCGCTGTCAAAACATGCATGAACATCAGAGCATATCCTACCTTCCGTTATCACTCTCAGAGAAAGTGTCTAGTATGCAGAAACAATAAGGCGGTAGGCATTGCTAGTGAAGTTAACTGCCGCCTGACCACATGCCCACAGGCTACGAGGTCAGCCACTCAGTGTGTATGTGTGTAAGGGCTGATGTGTTAGCAGAATTAGGGTAGCAGCAGCTTCTCTACACTGCCAGGAAATGAACCACTGACAGGGTTTTAATTAGTTTGAATACTTGTCACGCAGTATGCTGTGTTGGTCCAACTGGTCACATTGCAATGCATCACCTTCTTAGTTGGATCTCTGCCTTCTCCACTACTGCAGAGTGTAGGTAGAGCAGTGTGTTATTAGTCTGTGCAGACGTAATTGAGCAGAAAGGTTGCTTTGTGGCCCAAGCAACAGCGATCCGATATCACCTTTCTTAAAGGTTGTTGGGCTGATGGAGTGCATTACACAAATATTACATGTATAATGTATGTTGTGCATGCACATGTGCTTGGTAGCATTGCCGCAGTATCTTTGACTATTCAGGATCGATGACAAGAATGCCAGCCTACCTACCACCAGCTGTTGTGAACACCTCGATTACTATATTATTGCGTTGCTACAGTGGCTTATCCACAACCAGTGACTCGGTCAAAAGAACATAAGCACTCCAGAGAGCTTAGACGTTAGCTTGACAGGGTCAGGGTGCTTACTGAATTTGGTATGGCAAGCATCATGTAAAAAAGGAAGTGGTGGCAGTCCTAAAACTTTTACACTCTGCTAGATATAACTTCTTTTTTTTTCATTATTTTGGCAGTGTGTGGATCTTGCATGAAAGTAGCAATTATCAGTCAATTTTGCAAATATATTCGGTGGAATTAGCTGTGCAATACAGTATGATGCTATATCTGGCTAGTTGCACATACATTTAGGTTTTTTTTTTATTCCGCAAGCTCGCCATAAGGCATATTATAAAAACCCATCTAAATTGTTTTCCATAAGTAACCGAAGAAGGCTCTTGCTCTTATCGTTGTCAGTGAGCCATTTGGAGAAGTCCTCTTGCCTTGTTGCAGTTAGTCCTACTTCCTGCTGAATCTGTCCTTGATGGTCCCTGCACAAGTGCACAGCAGGTGGCGAACATCCACTTCTGCAGCTGGTGGGGAACACTTCGGGCATGTGGCGGGTCCGATGTCTTCTTGAGATTCCCATCGGCATGTTACCGATGGGGTAAGGGCCGCCCCAGCTCTTATTCTTGTTTCTTGCTATTGTTGTCTGCAGTACTAAAACCTGGCTCCTCATCTCCCTGGTATATGAAGTAATCAATTACAGGCTCTGCATCTCAAATACCTATATATTTGAACCTTTGAACAACAACAGCATCTGGGGACATCACATGCAAAGATTTGAAAATACGCAAACAGACAGGCTAAAGTGACACTCCAAGCTAACCTCATGGTGTCATTACGTGGTTGACTGCTGCCATGCGCAAAGTACAGATGTGTCTGAATTGTTCTTTATATGCCACAGAGCTAGACGATGATAATGATGGCAACAGGCAGGGGCAGTACCTCGGGGTGTATGCAGGGCCAGTGTACTATGCAGATTCCATTTCCTTCCAAATAACAGGTTCCAAATTTACAAGGAGTGGCTCATACATAAATGTAGCTCTTAGTCGAGTGTAAAAGGCACTCTATATTTCCTTGGTATGGATGATCAGGTCGTTTAGGCTTTTTGAGAAAATGTATTGCATAAAAGGGTTGCCCTTTCTCAGTATTATTTACACTTGGCAAAGTGCTAGACTGCATTATGCAAAGATAGTCTGCAGTCTACCTCTCCCTTCTTGCCACCCTGCTGAAAGATATCTGTTGTCTGTCTGTAGCAATGCATCCGTCTGTTTCAGGCTACTAGGGAAAGTGACACTATGCACAGGCAACCGTAATAAGCATACTTATTGCGTCCCCACTAGCAACGTAAAGCAATTTGCCTTTACAGTGGTCTTGTTTATGCTCTGTCAGCTAATTGCTTGCCTTTTCATGATGCTATTTCCTTACACCTTCAGTTAAGATCACTGCAAAATTGCCATATATGTGCTCTGGGGGTGAAACCGCAGCCATCTGCTGGGAAATAAATCACATGACTGCATTAATTTTGTAAGAACTGAATCTGCAGTTTTTACCACACATTAACGGTGCATTAGAAAGACACCAGTATCAGTTCTGAATGAAAAATGTAACCCTTACTAAATTTTATGGACATGCGCACGTGGAAAAGTGCTGGCCTTTACACATTCTTTTAACTGACCACTGAAAGTCAGCAACAGAGCTATCTATAGATACATACACCTTCACATTGTCTTTTTGTTTACTGTTAAATACAAATAAAGTCAGATATCCAAGCATTCAGGCGCCTGATGCAGTCATTGGTTGTGGGTGTGCCGCTTTAGGAATGCAATAATGAAGCAGTTGAGGTGTTCACGACAGCTGTTGGTTAGGTGGGTCGGTGTTTTTGTCATCAACCCTCAACAATTAAAGGCTAACCAAGCACATGTGCATGCAGAACATCAATTGTACGCATAGTTTTTGTTTAAAGCATTCTAGCTGCACATCGAGCTTTAAATAAACTGATACCCAGTCGCCGTTGCTCTACTTTTGAAGCAACCTTTCTGCACAAGTAGATCTGCACATACCAACAAGCCTGGTAGGAAGTGGCTCTTTAGCATAACACCATCGGCTGCTGTCTAGATTCAATTGATGAGTGTGCACTGCTCTACCTACAAAGGAGAGGTGCAGATTATTTGCTCTGTGTGCTATCTGCACGCTCCAGTAATTGAGAAGGTGCAGATCCAGTTGGGCAGGTGACACATTGTCATGGCTCGTATCCAAACTTCTCAAAGCCCTGTTAGTGGTTGATCACTGCCAGTGTAGAATAGCATTAGTGAAGCTGCTGCTACCCTGACCCTGCTCACACTTCAGAAGTTTTGCCTAGCCGGCACACTGACGGACCAACTGATCGACCTTGTAGCCTGTAAGCATGTGCTCGGGCAGTGGTTAACTTTACTAGTGCTTCTGATTTATAGTTTCTTGCACTGTTTTTTACATGCTCGACACTTTCTTTGAGGATGATAATGGGAGTTAGGATGTACTCTGATCTTCATGCATGTTTTGTCAGTAGGGTGACTTTATGGTGCATTGTTGTTCGTTATAACAAAGCAGGGTGACCTCAGTAGTTCTTTTTGTCTCAAACTCAAGGCTATAAACACATATTTTGACAGTAGCTCCACTCTCGTTCACAATAAGCATTTGTTATAGCTGAGGCCAATATAGGTGGGCTCTACTTCAGAGCTAGAAAAAAGTAGTGAAACCAGTACCAACAAGTTCCATAAGTACTCACTGGTACCAAGCTGTCGAGGATTTTCTCTTTAGTCTGACATATCGAATACACACACATGTGGCAGCTGTTAAATTAGGTTTAAAAAAAATAAAAACAACAGTAGGCGATAATGCGTAAACAAATTCATCTTCTTCATTGCTGTAGGTAATGCATCTGGGGTGGAATGAAAAAACTCAGTAAGAATAGAGAGCTTGGGAAAAAAATAAACCGCACTCCTAAGACATTGAAAAAGAAAGAGATGACAACACAGCGCTTTGTCCTTGTTTCAAGAGAGTGCTGTTTTTTGTTTTTTTCCCAGAGATGAACTACCAGCTAGCTCATTTTTCCACCCTTGCAGGAACAGAGATCACCTTAAATCGACGCGGTGCTACAAATGGAAACCAAGTCCGGAAGGAAAGCAGGTGTTAAAAATCTCGGAAAAATAAATTAAACCTAACTTTAAAACCTGCAGGGATACCTAAAGTCTGCCTTTAAGGGTATGCTGCTAGTTGCTTCGTCACTGATCCATTTATTTCAAACATTTATTAGCATACAGTGATAAGCTACCACATTATCTTAAAGACAACCTGACATATATATACTTGCTTTAACAATTGTATAAAAGTGCGACTCGAAGGGGCTTGATTGCCATCTCACTCTTCAATCACAAGGAGCTCCTAGCAATTCGGCATCTCATGCGGCCTCATGATGCCACACAAACTAACACCAAAACTCAATGCCTGACCCACAAAAATGTCACCTGCTTATTACCAAATGCTAGAACCCTGCTTATGACTATTTGCTCACGACATTGTCAACAATAATGCAAGATTTTGGGGAGAATGGGGCCTTCAATACTGTCACATTAAAAATAAATGACCAAAAGCACAGCAAAAACAGGTAAAATAATGAATATAAATTACATTTGAGACTTTTGTCACACTTACTCTTCGTTTTTATTTTAGTTTCTGCATACGTGCTGCCTTTTGACTGCACTTAAGTTATCTCATTAGCCTACGGGGCGCCCGAGCGTGGAGCCAGCTCTTGCATTTTTCTGTGTGTAGGGGGGAGGGGGGCTACTTTTGGTTGCTCCAGAATGCGTTCATGTTTTCTCGACGATATGCTGCTGGGTGCCAGACTTTCACAAGGACGATTTAGTGCGGGCTGCGCTTGGGTAGCTAGCAGACAACAGAGGTGATATGGAAGTGGTGAGCATGTGCGGTACTTCATTGAAGACGACATATCGTACAATCTCAAGGATAGTGCTTATTTCTGCCACTCGTGATGGACATCATGTGTGTCTTTCCATTGCCATTGTTTATTTATTTTGTGTATGTGGGGCAACATATCTCTTCTCTCCATTTAAAAGTGCAGATGTTTGCGTCATACTATGCGCATTAAGCCGATTGATTTGTAAAATACGTTTCATCTCAAGTCCATACTCGGTTTATTTTACATAGCTTGCTATTTGAGGGCTTTCTCGGGCATTAGCGCGGATGGCAGCTACCCGTGCTTAGTCAGGAAGGCACATTAATTCGTACATGTACATCAGTATCATGAGTGTACTCATTTTTCACATCTTCATTTCATTTTTCTGCAAAGTGGAAAAAGGACGTGTTTTGGAAAACACTCAAATATTTGAGAAATGACCAATGCATGCACTATCTATCACTTTATTCGTTCCCAATCTTCCCCGTCATGCATCATGCATGGACACCAACATGCAAGGACTGTCACGTTGGTCATGCTAGCGGTTTCTCCACAGTGACGGCACAGCACACACCATTGGCTGCTTTTGTACCAGCCCCAATTGCATAAAGAATTCAAACCTGCAGTGTGCAGCTTAACTTTTATTTATGGTAGAGGCGCTTGCATATTAAAAACATTCTTATCGACATTATGCATGGATGACGGCATGCAACAGACACACTGTCGTGTCAGCTCTACCACATAGTGTCCTTTTTTCCCCTGATAGATTCCTAAGACTGCACTGCATTCCCATCCAGCAATGGAGCCAAAGTTCGAGCATCACCGATGCTGGCATCGACAAATCCCATTGATGCTCTCTCTCTCATGCTCCCTGTTTACGCACTCCTTTTATGTTGAGCTTTGAGTAACTAAAATCAGCTTTAAACCTGTGCCCTTTTAGCCATTTAAAGCTGTGTCTAGCTGGGTCAAAGCTATTGCATGAGCTTTCAATTTTTTTTTTAACATATGTTTTTGGACTCCTAAAATCGTGACTCCCATTTGAGAAACATTGCTTTTTGATGGCTGTGGTACATCATGTGGTACATCTCAAATATATCTGAGCTATTACCAGAGCATGTCCTCATTTCCACTGCATTGAAAAATAAAATACCATACACCCAGATTGTGCTTCACACACTGACGATATGCTTGCATGAATGCGCATGCCTGAGCATGTACTGAGGGCTATGATCTGATGTCACACTCGAGAAGGTCATTAAATGATACCATAAAATAAGCTGAGGCTATGCACTTGACAGATGAAAGATATATAGAGAATCCGAGTTCAGTGAGTTGATTATGAAATAGAAATCTGCAATTGTCAGTTGCCTGGTGGGAAAGAGTGCCGCATGCATATTATACGTATATAAGCAGCGACAGCTGACAAAGAAAAAGATACCATAGGTGGGCACCATGGATCAGCTAAGAGCACCCATGATGCCCTCGGATAAAAGAAATGTCTCATGATACTCCTGTCCTTCTAGTCAGTTTAAAAATAGTGCATAAATTTCTCACTTCTATATCACCTCTCCATTGTCTGCTAGTTGGAGGGCTGCAGCGAGCATAAAATAATCCTGCCATGTCTGGCTGCCAGTAGGTACAAACAAGACAAATATGAATAAAAAATTGAAAACGTTGCTTATGCTTTCTCTAGTTTCGCTGGCTGCTAGCTTCCCTATGTAATTTGTCATTTGATAGATTTCATTACCACAAAAGCAGCGTCACTTCAAAATTTACATTGTCATGGTCTTGCCTGAGTGGCAGTATTAACTTAAAATTGTATGACACCATAATAATGCCACAGCATTCATGGCTTTATTTTGGATATAGTCTGATATAGGCATTTTGAGCAAAAATCATGGGCATATCTCTAGCAGGTGGTGGTTGGCTGGTGACATGGCTGGACACTGCTCAGTGGTTGTGCATGTCACGAGTCTACATGACACGGCTAAAGGCCCGTTCACACTTGCGACTAGCAGCGGTCGCGCGACTGTTTTGGTCGAAAAGCGACAGTCGCAAATGGTCGCATCGGTCGAAAAGCGACTGCCGCGGTCCGATCGGGCACTGCTCGAATTTTCAGTCGCGCGACTACTAGTCGCAAACCATTTCACCAATCAGCGAGGTCCCGGAGTATTTGATCGAGCACCTTCTCAATGCAATTAAAGAATACCCCTACCTTTTCAACAAACGGCACCCGGAATTGCATGTGCATGACTATACATGGATTACCACATAGTATTTGTTTATGGCTGCTAAATAATACAATCTCTCCCATCATCTGTTTCATTTTCAATGCCATAGCAATGGCTGTGTCAGAAATCAGTATAGGTCATGGAAGGCATGAAAAACAAGAAACTGCAATATCTGCTTCATGATTTTATTCACTATATCGCTGAAGCTAGCCTGGTTCAGGAGCAGTCATCACACCGAACGTGCCTTTATGACCTTCTTGATATTTGACACAAAAGCTTTCTTCTCCTGGATTCTAAATATAACTAAACTCAAGGATTCATTCAAGTTATTAACAGGAAAGCGTCACTTCGCTATGTTCACAGATTTCTATCCGTAGACCGCACCCGCAAAATCGTGTCCGCAGCAGTTGCGAGTAATCAAGAAACGTGAGAGGTTAATGAGTGGTGTCAATCGATAGAGGCTGACATAATGTTGCTGCCGAAAAATAGGCCAGTAAGCTAGTTAGGTAATTAATTACAGGCAAAAAATGTAAAAGTTCTCTCCAGCAGTTGTGAGTAATTGAGAAGTGGTAGAGGTTAATGAGTCCAATTGATAGAGGGTGACGTAGTGTTGTGTCCGAAATAATAATTAGGCCAATAAGGTAATTAGGTAATTAATTAGAGGCAAAACATGCAAAATCGTGTCCGTAGCAGTTGTGAGTGATTGAGAAATCGATAGAGGGTGATGTAATGTGTGCAAAGAATTAGGCCATTAAGGTAATTAGGTAATTAATTAGAGGCAAAAAATGAAACAGTAAAGGCAAAAATGGTCTCATTAGCTAATAGCTTGGTGCCACATTTGAATGTATCAAATACTAAAATAATTAAACCAGTGAATTAAGGTGACTTCAAGTATGTGACATTACACAACCTGAAGTAGAGCTAAAAAAGGGCATATGAAGGGATTAGCATGCAATTTCAAAGTACCAAAGACTAAAGTAGTTAAGGCGCTCAATTAGAGTGGCGTCAAAGGTGTGATGTCACGCAACTGGAAATAGAGCTGAAAAAGGGCATAGGAAGGGATTGTGCAATTTGAAAGTACCAAAGACTAAAATGAATAAACAAGAAGTGGATAATATGAGCTAGAGGCTGTGACGTCACACTACCAACCGGAAGTCTAGCTGAAGAAGGGCATAGGAAGGGATTGGTGCACAATTTGAAAGTACCAAAGAAAATGGGTAAACAATAAGTGAATTAAGCAAACAGAAGCAACCAACAGCAGATTCCGTGCTTTTGCATTACTCCAATTCAGATTCTGCAGCGCTGTTTTTAGTTGTAGATGGATGCCACTCTGCAGAAGCGGCCTCAGTAAACTCCAGAGGGAGTGGAGGTTCGCCAGTACAACTGCATGTGTTCTACATCCAAAGCCAATTCTCGAGCAACAAACGGTCCAGTGCCGGCCAGGCTTGTGTTTAGCCTCTGAGGGACTAGCATAGTGGTATTCCCACTTGAGGTATAGCAAATTGGCAGTCAGAATAAACGAGGTATGTGGATTTCTAGATCACTAGCTTTGTTTAATGATTTGTAATGAAAAGTCTACACTTGGTCATGATGTGCCACTGCTAGGGCATACCTAGGTGGCGACCCCAGGCCTTCACACCAAGTTTTGTTTTGTTGCATTAGCTGTAGGTTAAAATGAAAACTTGAGATTAGGAGTATGTTTAGTTGCTTATAATGGTTTGCTTTAACCTCCCTTGCATTGTTTTTATTCTATATGCAGGCACCTGGAAAATGCAAGGATATCTTGAGCGGCTTCACTCGGCTCGGCAAGCTGCGATGTGGTCGAGCGGCAGGATCACTTGGTTAAAACTTTGCTCACAGGATCACTTGGCTTGTAGCAGTGTTCTGGGCATCTAATGCCTAGTAGACTGTGGTGTCGAAAACACTGATGGGCCTAGACCTCACAGAGCACATCCCAAATGTATTGCTGGCATGCACAGCAATTGTGAGAAAATAAACGCTGTCATCAGCGTGCTTTTGCATCCCTATTTATTGAAGCACCGATTTCACATCACAGACTGTTGTGTGTATGGTGCAAGAAGTGTGGAAAAAATTTGTACATTCACCATTGAACAGTGTGTAGTGAAAATATTGTGCACCGTTTTGCAGAGGAAGGTATGGCCAAAGTGAGTCCTACAAAACATATGGCTGGAACTGGTTTAAAAAATGGTAGGATGTGTAAAACAGGCCATGAAATTCCATCAGAAGGAGTAAAATAAAACTCTCTTTGAAGGAGTACAGGCACTCCTATCAGTGGAGTCCTTGAACTCCTCCTGGAAGAGTTGTAGGACGCTACTACAGTGTGTAGTTTTACTCCTTTCGGAGGAGTACCTTTACTCTATTCACAGGAGTAGCGCAGTACTCCATCAGTGGAGTCCGATTACTCTATGGCTAGAGAGAGTTCTTTTACTCTGGAAAAAGGAGTCGTATATGGGACAAGCGAAAACTCCTCCAAATGGAGTTCTAGTACTCCTTCTGTTCTTAGAGTGTACGAGTGCTACGACAGAGTAGAGGCTGCGGAGTAGGTTGCGCTTGAGCACCAGGCTGGGGATCAGGTGTCGGTTGACGATCTGGCTGAGGATCAGCTGGCAGTTGAGGATCAGGCTGTGGAGAGGGCACAGAGCCCAATCGCGGAAATTCTGGTGCTGAAGTGATCCGTTCGGTTGTTGCAGTGTCGTTCGAGGTGCGCAGCCCCGTACCCACGGGGGGAGTCATATGCAGCTGTATGCTCGCATCACCTCCGGCCGAGATGGTAGAGTGTTTAAACGTCACCTTGTCCTGATATGCACACAGTCGAAGTTCATCAGCATGAACGTATCGCTCTTCGTTCCTCGTAAGCACCAAGTACGTGCAGGCGCTCACCCGCCTGCGGTTTATCCCTGCTATCCATTTTTCATCGCAAGCTCGGGGACCCTTTACCAGGACACGATCACCCTCCTCGAACTATCTCCAGGATCCGCGGGTTCGGTTTGCAGTCTGCTTTATACGATCCAATTCGCTTCATTCTTTACTCCAAGTCATGGTGCAGCAGACTCAGTCGGGTTCGGGGCGACCACGATAGGAATCTATGTGCTGGTGTTTCCTCTGTGGTCCCCGCTTGGTGTTCCTGTATCTGAACAAGAATTGATCAATACGGTGTTTCATAGACATCGTCTCCCCTTTTCGTTGCTTGTCTTGGATCTGCTTGCAGAGGTCTCTTTTTACTGTCTGCACACAGCACTCCGCATTGCCATTCGAAGCAGGATCGATGATGAGGATGATATTTACTGTGCCGAAAGCCATTCCAGGTCAAGACGGTCTCAAAATATGCAGACGAAATTTGCGAGCCGTTGTCGGTCACTACCTCTTCTGTTAACCCGTATACGGCAAACACACTACGCTAATTTTTAAAAGATTTTTCACTGATTATTGAACTCATCAAAAACACTTCCACCCCCTTAGAATGCGCGTCAACAAACTAAAACCACTGTCCATGACAATACGCAGAGTGTGCACTCTTTTTTCCAGCTACGCGTGGGCCAGCCCCAGGCTGACAAGGAAACACTCTGTGGCGCGTTTTGCGATAACTTGCTTGTGGCACACCCTTTCACTATTTGTTCTATGTCCAGAGTTAACCTCGGCCACCACACGTGGCCTCACGACATTTTCATTCGGGTCATTCCCGGGTGGCCTTCGTATAACAGTGACAGCACCATACGACCACGTTCGCTGCCTCCTTCTTCCCCCGAGCAGCATTAGATTGGAACGGCCTTTCCCACAGCATCGCCGCTATCGCCTGCCCATCCAACTTTTCCAAAGCACTAACAGATCATATTGTATGTTGAACCCACATGGCAACTATTGTACTTATTTTTTTTTGTATAATCCACCCCTTATGTAATACCCCCACGGGGGTCCTTAAGGTAATAAACTGAACTGAACAGCACTTCTTCACGCAGGCACACTGGCGCTACTACACGGTTTGCCCAAGGTTTACAATCTTGGTCGATAGAAAGTTCGTGGCGACGAACTAAATGCGGTGCGAGAAGATCATGTAAGATGCTCGAAGGCCAACTGGTTTATGTATAATAGAGCACCTTTGAAAACACCTTGTTATTGCGCGTTTCCCGTTTTATTTCCTTAGCAGAAAATTAACGTTGTCAGGTCTGTCAGTTTGGATTGTCAATGGCAGCCGCGACAGTGTGTTAGCGTTTACACTCTCTAGACTTCCGATAAACCCACCGGTAGTTGTAGGCTGCCAGCAGCAACGCCCAACGCTGAACACAGGCCGATAACATAGCCATAATCAACTTGTCATGCCCTAAAAGACGTACTAAGGGTTGATGATCGCTCTAAATGCTACACTTCCGCCCGAACAAATATTTGTTAATTTTATTTAGTCTGAGCACAACGGCGAGTGCCTCTTTTTCGATGTGGCGTACCCTTATCCTCTTTTGCTGAGTGGTTTCGACGCGATAGCGACTGGCCTCTCGACAGAACCTATCTTCTGGAATAGAACGGCTCCTACGCCGTACGCAGAAGCGTCACAGGATAGCCCTAACTCCTTTGTAGGGTCGTAGTACATTAGTATGGAGTTCCTCGTAAGCCACCCTTTTGTTTTCTAAACATTTATTTCTACTTCAGCTGTCGATTTCTATCTCGCCTTATTACTGAGTATTTCATACAATGGTTTCAGGCCTGCTGAAAGGTTTCGAAGAAACTTCCCATAGACATTTATTAGCCCAAGGTATGCTCGGAGTTCTTCTTTGTCCCTGGGTCTTGGGTCTTCCTTGATAGCCTAAACTTTTTCGTGGGAAAGACGTATTCCCTTGAGGTCGATCACATTACCCAAATACGTTACTGAGGTCTGAAAGAACTTGCAGTTTTCTTTCTACAGTTTGATTCCTCTTTTTTTAAACCTTGTCAACACACTTTCGACCTGCTGATGACATTCTTCTAACGTTATCATGGCAATCAAAACATTATCAATAAATAAGGAAACTCCTTTTAACTCGCTGAGAACATCATCCATTACAGCCTGAAAAATGGACTGGGCACTTGTTATTCCGTACGGAAAACATGTGTATTTAACAAAGCCGACATGCGTGTTTACTGTTGCAAGCACCTGTGAATCCGGGTGCAATCTTAGCTGTTGGTAGGCGGTTGAAAGGTCTAGCACTGTGAAATACTTGCAGCCATGTAACGTTACAAATATGTTCTCAGTTACCGGCAACGGATAATAGTCTGTTCCGAGGCACGGGTTTACAATCATCATGTAATCTCTGCTTAACGTCTGCTGTGCGAACGACTACTAAGAGAGTCGCCCACGCCATGATTGTACCAAGGACTGTAATTCATCTGAAACAGTTTCGCGGAACGCAAAGGGAATAGGGTGGTGCTTACATAACACAGGAGTACTACATCTTTCAACAGAAGCTTCACTGGAACGCTGTCGAGTAATCCTAGTGCGGGCTCAAATACTTCCGAGTAATTTTCCACAAGGCCTGCTACCTTGTCCACATTGATTCCGCAGATGCGTGCAGTCTAATTTCAAAGCTTCCAGCCAGTCGCGACCCAGTGAAGTTTAACACATTAGTGAAGTGCGCATAAAGATAAGAGGCAGAGTAACCGTTTGACCATTGTGTTCGACCGGGACAACTAACTTCCCTAGAATCTTTAAAGTCACGCCTCCGTAAGCTTTTAGTTTTAGTACGCAGATTCTTAGAGCTAAGGCTGGACAGTACGTCTGATGAAGACTTCATCGAACAATAGGAACAGACACCAGTATCAATTTTCATTGTAACATTTCTACCGCCCACAAGAACATTCACATTGTAGCTCCGGCGATTGTGGTCGCACGAAAATATACTATGCAGTACGAGGCAGTCCTCACCGTTCATTACTGATTCTTGGTCTGCACTCTCACCAACGGTTCGCACGGAACGCACCCGGACTATACAGACCCTGGCCAGGTGTCCTGTCTTGTTATAGATACGGCAGCAGTATTTCCACAACGGGCATGTAGCTTCAGCGCGTTTCCGCAATGGGGATAACCACGAGCTTCGCGTCTGTACTCCACAGGTTCCGCTAGTCCTGCCTTTGTGTCTCGAGCTCCAGGTCCGGGCTTCCAACTGCCTCGTCTTAGCTTTTTCACTTCCTCCTCTTTGTTAGAGGCAGGTTGAAATTTCTTTTATCTGTGCGGGCTAGTTCAATGCTTTTGGCGAAGTCGCAGGCATCTGCAGACGACAGCGTGCTTTCCTTTAGGAGCTCTGCTTGAGTAACCTGGTCCCTCGAACCAGCTACAAAACGGTCCCGCAATGATTGCCGCTAATCTCAGGTCGCGCTGGACTTTTCTATTCCACGGCGAACGCTGCCATTGTCTCGTTTAAATGCTGCATTCGGCAGTTAAAGCGAAACCGCTCTGCTATTATCATTCGTTTTAGAGAGTAGTGCTCCTTGAGCACCTTCACCAAGTGATCGTAATCTCTCTCTTCCGGCTTCTCCGCAGCTAGTATATGTTTGAGTGTCCAATACGTCTTCTTCACCATGGCAGTCATAAACGTCGCTACCTTCAAGTCATTGCTCCCCTTGTTAGTTTGCAGGTAATGTTGAAAGCGTTCGACGTAGGACTCGAAAGCTTTGGCCTCGTCCTCGGCAAACTGGTCGAATTGGCCGAGCGTAGCCATGCTGCTTTCCGGAGTCCAGGTGCTTACTCTATCCGGCGTTCCGGTGCTTGCCCTTATCCGGCGTCCAGGTTCTCGCCTTATCCGGCGTTCCGATGCTTGCACTAACAAACTGTGATGCTTCAACTGTAGAGTGGATCCCATCCTCGTCGCCACTATTGTGCCTTCAACCCGGCTATTTTCCCATCCCCAACCCAACCCGGGAGGACTGGGAGGCGGTCCTGCTCGGCTGCCACTACTTACAGACCCAACAAGCCTTAGTCGGACGCATCCGGGGGGCGGCAACCGCCAGTAGGGTCCCAAACTAGGGCCCTCCACCTAGTGCTTGTAAGGACCGGTCCCTTATGGGCTGATCCAAACATACCTCCTGGCCCTTGTATAGCCAATAAATGTTTTTACCACCACCACCCTCAAATAGCACACATGACATGAGAGAATGACATATGTCTGGGTTCATTCAGACGCTGTTTGGCCAACGAAAAACAACCAAGATAAATTGCAGCTGCTTTTATAGCCGCTATCACCTTACCTCCGACGTCACACAAGCATGCTGTGAGAGCAATGACACAAGAGTAACGAGACCAAATCTCGCAACTTAAGCGGCTATTTAATTTCGAACTGGTGAAGGAAGTGACGTGTACGGTAAACATGTTAGACGCATGGAACGGAGTGAATATACCATATGAAGAGTGGTTTATTGGAACGTCCGGAGAACTGGAGATGGCGACCGGCGGCGCAAGACGATGAAGTGGCGAAACACAATATCAGGTCCCACCAAGGAAGCTGAAGCTTTAAGTGCGAGCGACAGCTGTTGCTGTTGCCCTCATAAAAGTGCGATCGGAGAAAAACCCAGAAACCTTCATCGTCGCTGGTTTCGGCGTAGTGTCATGTTTTTTTTACACATATTGCCTGATTATGCCGCGCGTTAACAGCAGAACGGTTTTTCTCTTTGATATAAACTTAAATCAGCTTACGTTTTGCGTTTCAATAATTTATATCTGAGCTTACAAATGATCAATCCTTGCTTCTTTTCTTTTTTAAACTTGGTTTACATGGTTTAAGGTCCAAAAGCTACCCGGACTATGAGAGATACCGCAGTGGAAGGCTCCGGAAATTTCGACCACTTGGGGTTCTGCGACGTGCGCTGACATCGCACAGCACACGGCCGCCTGGCTTTTCGCCTCCGTCTAAAAGCGACCCGTACGGCCCCCAGTTTCAATCTGGTCTCTTAATGAAAAATACACACCCGACACAGCTGGTGTATTTAAAGTGGGCCTGAACACGACATTGCTGCTAAAGACTAAAAATTGTTATTGGTATCTGCAATAGATATCGCCAGTTTTATTTCGTTGATTTATTTAAAAGATGAATGTGCACCCTGTTTATGCCAGGCTCAATATTGGCACTTCAAGTTGACAAAACCGACGTAGTAGCCTTCCAGTCCTTCAGGGTATAGTGTAACCATGTCCTGATGTCATGGTTTGCAAAATCCCTCTAAAATGATGAAAAGCAATACTGAATAAATTGAATTTTAAAGTGTGCAGTTTCTCTGCCCCAGAGTTAAAATTTGCTAATGTTGGAAACGAATTTTCAAAATAAGCATAAGAATTATCGAAAAAGAGCTGTACACTGTACATATAATGACATGGAGACAATTGCTGCCAGTGCTTTGTGCTCAGGGGCGAGTGCGGCATTTCTCGCGCTATCTGACCAAGTAACATTGTGCGCTCCGGTGGCTGCCACATGCCAACGTCGCTATGCCATTCCTTGCTAACGGTACATTAATAACTGCTACTTCTGTAATTGTTAAAGGTGCACATTAGTGAACAATTGGCTAGCCCATTAGGTACAAGTCCATACCACATACGTAATAACACTGCTTCTTCGAAACCTGGACAAGCTTGCCCGCATTTGCCTTCTCGGCAGAGTGGTTGGCTCGCAAGCCAAATGTCGTTGGGATCGATATATCCTATTCGTGGCTCCAAAATGGTCACCGGTCTCCAGCCTTCTTTGATTTAAATTAAAGGTCCCCCTAACACTGTGTAAAGACGCGCGATGCGCGGGCGCCGTTCGGAACGGGGGGTTCCTTCGGCGGCGCCACTCGCTGCCGGTTCGGCTTTTTACTTCATGGCGCCCATGGGCGCTTACAAGCATCATTTGCTGTCTCCGAAGAACCGGGCTGAGTCGTCGTAGAAATACATCAGTGTAGGGCATAAGGCTGCGAGAGCTTCCAGGCTCTTGTGTTGCACCTAGATGGCGCAAAAACAACCTTTACGTGGAGTAAAGCAAGAGAAGGCACAGCGAGGACACGAATTCTCTCCCCGCATCTGGTATTGGTTAGAAAAGCTACCAGGCGATAATAGTCTAAGAGGCTATATTAACGCGAGAAAACCTTCATGGGAATACATCTGCGGGTGTCAGTTAGCAGGTGTTACTGCCGCCCCTCATTTGTCGTCAGGTTTTGTGACATGGTCGGATTGGCAAGCACTACCAGCTATGACTCCGCTTTTGATATGGGCGGGTAAAATCGGAATACTGCCTTGCGTGACTTTCGGATACCGGTTTAGACACACTGCCTCTCGTACTGCTTTCATAAAGCGATGAATATATTTTTCTACGTTGGGTCGCCTTTCGCTTAATGGAGCATCTTACGACTGTAAATGAGCGTTTGAGGGGCTTTACACGTCGAAATAAGACCGTTGATGAGCGAGTAGCACAGTGAATTGACGCAAACGAAGATCCGCAAGCGAAGCCCGCAAATGGCAACCTTATAATCTGTTCTGTAATCTCCCTAAAGGCGGAGTCTGATCCCAATGTTTTTCTTATTCTTATTCATGCATGCCCCCATTTCTTCTTTAAATATGAAATTTTAAAATAATTTATGTCTCTCGCAACACACAATCTTGACAGGAGAACAATGGAAAAACTCGCTTCTCGTGAGCGACTGTGCATGCTATAAGTGCAAAAACTACGCAAGCAGAAGGTCGATACCCCGACAGCTGGGCTGACATCGTCTGACACTCCCCTGCCATCGCCTTTGTGCAAATTGTAGTATACTGTCGTGACGTTTAGCACTTTTGTTTCCTTGTTGAAACTCGAAATCCTCCGGCTCGGAGATATTTTTTAAGACGCAAGGGGGGGGGGGGGGGGCAGCAGGTTTTCCTGCAACGATCGGAACCCTGCCTTACTGCTTCCACAATGTTCCATACTATTGTAGTGACCTTTGGCGTCTTTCTCGAAGGCGCCTTGTCTTATTAACTTAAGGGCTGCCAAGACCACTAGAGATTCTGGTCTTATACGAGCGCAAAGCACTTCGCTCCTAAGCTGCCTCCGAGTGCAAGGCAGGCCACTAAAGCATTCTTTTGATAACCATTCGATGTTTTAAGGCCTTTTGTGGCTCATGACTCGACGGTGTGTTCGTGCATGTGTCCATGCGTTAGCGGCAGCTCTGAATCATCTTCAGAAAAATTAAAATTGTTTCAGTACCCATAGTTAATCAATGTTGTAGTAGTAGGTGTATCAACATTAGTTAATAATTATTTCATAAGTGAAGACTAATTATTTATACTGCATGACAAAATTTATTGATTCAAGGCTAATTAGCTAGTAATGCAATGATAATAAATAATTATCATTACTAATCAGCCAATTAGTAAATGATAATTAGCCACAGGGTGTATGTTACTTATTTAATAATAATCAACTACTATGTCGATGATGATTAGCTAATTAGTAAGCTTTGACTCTCGTGGCGGCGCCCGCAAGATTCCGCGAGATACCGGGAGACTGACCTCATCACCTGGTGACATCATGACCAGTCGTGAGGGCATGACTCAATGTGACGTCATGATGACGTTACATCGGGTCGCGTCTAATCCCAAGAACTGCCGTTATCGTGACGTCACGTCAGCTACTGACAGATGACGTCACCAGGTGATTCACGCATATACGATACTGACCACGCCGGCCGTCTGATCCAGGCATCCGTACGGCGCATTTGTTTTGGCACTTCCTCGAATGCCGCACCCCACAGCATACAGAAGCAGGCATTAAAGGTACTTCAAACTAGTTTACAAGAACGATAAAGCACAGTATCGGTCTCCATTCTCCGCGAACACGTGACTGAGCCCTAAAGAAAAAAAAAGGAAGGTAGGAATGAAAGAACAGAGAAAGAGGTGCCGCAGTGGAGGGCTGTAGATAACCGCGCTATAAAAGTTTTCACCTCATCGCTCTTTAGTGGCCCAAAATGCCCCCTAGAAATTTTTTCCACATCTGCTCTGACCTCAGCACTACGTGACTTATGTGAATACACTGTTAATCTTGGATAAAGTTTTGAGTTTTGCTTTTTAAGTATATGCATATACACCACCGGCGACAGCGGCAGCAAAGTTCGAGAAATTACTTTACATTACTATGGTAAATACAGCATTATATGTTCTGTAATGATTACCTAAGCACGTCGAAATTCAGAATTCATTTATCGACGATGTTATCGCCGTAGTGATTGTAGCATTTTAATTTTACTGAAGTGGAACCATGCTGGTGAGATGGTACAGCTATGACCCTTAAAATCAGCAATACAAAGTTGAAAGCATGGAGGAAGAGAAACTCTTCTCTGTGCAAGTGCCACTAGCGACGTGTGAGTGTAGTTTGCTCCTAAATTGTCAACGCTTGAATGTCGCGACAAAAGCAGCAAGCAAATACGATGGTTTTGTGCAATCGCCTTCTCTTTTCCGACGTTTAACCACACACTAAACCCTCCAATGAAGTCCCTCTTTAGCTAGTGCTTATTTTGTTGCAGGATAACGCGGAGGCTCAAGTCGGGCGAGAACAAGAGCAAGCCGGGCAAACAAACCAAAATGAGTAGCAATGCAATCTGTGTCGTTTGCTAACAAGGTCAATTGCATTGCCGCGCACTCCTCTGCCGTCATTAGTGTGTTGCCGGTGAATGGCCACATCCCGTCGTTCGGTTAAGTTTCAGAGACCCAGTATAGGCATGGCAAATCTCCACGTGAGAGACAGGCAATTACGGTGTTATCGTCAAGCCAGCTGTTCCTCAGTTGGAAGCGCCTTCTTCATATGAATGTCAAGCGGACGGCGATTACATATCAGCCGTGGATATAGAACCCCAGCTCCAATAATACACGGGCGGGAAAGCGAGAGTTTGAATTCGAACCCTACCGAAGAGGTGGCCTTGTGGTCGAGCATCCATCCCGCATTCGGGAGGTACCATTTTCGACCCCTGGTGCCACCAGGTAGCCATCGGTTTTCAACGGGTACGAGATTTCCTCCTGCCTGATGTTTGGCTCTTTTTGGGTGAAAATTATGGGAACGATATCATGGAAAAAAAACCATGACCACTTCTCTCGCATGCTGTCGTCGATATTTTTGTTGTGTTTCCTTAACCTTTTATTTAAGCAATGCAATCTTTGGTCTAGGCATGGTGTTTTGTACACTACTTATTTTACGTGAAAGCCGTCTTGCGTTTCTTGTCGCACTATTTTGGCACGAAAAAGAATTTACATGAGACATGCAAATGCGCTAAAAAATTCCGAAGAGAGCAATGTACTCAAGAGGCACAAAGGCGAAACAGTGAGCGAACTGTTTAGGGCAAATGAAAATAACCGCACAGCAGCTGACTGTGTAAGCAATAGTTTTAAAAATAAAATACAATAGGTATCTTGAAGCACAAAAACTAGAAACAAATCTCTCAGAATGTTATTCTTTTATCCTTTAATCTGTATTTTTTCACGCCCCGGCTGCAAGATGAATTGTAGCGTTCTATTAAAACAGCAGCGGCTCGCTGGATTTATTTCTATTGCACTAAGCTTTCTTACTTCTTGCCGGCTAGTGTCGGAATACTTGGTCAAGCATCTCGGCCAAGTACATGCGGATGATCCCGTTAGAATAAAGAACTCTGAGGAGATAATATCTGAGATCAAGGGATATGATAAGAAGAGATTTTCTGGTTTTTCACTCGATATTGAAGATTCTATCCCACAAGAAGGCTTGTTAAAAGAACTACGAGAAACTAATGAGAAGGAGGCTATTGTTTTCCAGAATTCAGCGGGGGTGTTAGTGGATACATTCTTGGAGTTGACTGCAGCCTATCTTAAGTCAAGTGTTGCATACCATGGTGGAATATTTTATGTACAAAGGAGTGGTGTATGCATAGTTTCGAGAGTTGCTCCCGTTCTGAGCGATGTGTACCTAGCCGCATGTGACAGAAGGATTCTGACTGCTATTAAAGATAAAGGCATTGTAAAGATAGTTCGTTACTTTGACGACTTTTTGGTACTGTGTGAATTAGAGAAAGGAAAGGCGACTAATCAACTAAAAGACATAGCCCTTAGTGTGTTTGAAGAAAGTTGCCCTGATCTAAGATTCACCTGGGAACTTCCAAAGGAAGATGTTTTGTGCTTCCTGGATTTGAGTTTCGAATTCTTACAAGAACATGTTGGACTTACCAGCCAAGAGCGAACAAGCAGTTTCTTCCGTATGTGTCCCAACATTCAAAGACAGCAAAAAGAGGTGTTGCGAAGGCTGCATTGACGTCGGCTCTCAACAAATCATGTCACCACCCTGTTAAAAAACGTTTTCTAAGCCAGACTGAGAGGCTTCTGGAGGCAGGGTATCCTGAGCATTTGCTGTGTAGCGTAATAGAAAGCATTGTCCTGTCAATCAAGCGAAGGATTCGAAAAGAAAACCTTACTCAAGGAAACAAGTCGTCAATGGTACCATATATGGCTTCACCCATAATCTAATCAAGATTGGTCAAAGACATGGCATCCGGATTATGCCGACGGCACCAAACAGAGCTAGAGGGATGTGTGTGCGGGTTAACAACCAGGACTTCAACTCTGGATGCAAAACTTCGCGCCGGACTTGGTAGTCTAAGTGTATTCAGGGGGTTGTTTATCAGATTCTCTTGCACTGTGGAAAGAAATATATTGGACAGACAAGAAGATGTCTCAATGATAAGATTAGAGAGGACGCTATGGCAATATCGGACAAGTCTGGCACTAATCTTGCGGGGCACTGAAAAGACTACGTTGGTTGTAGAGACCAGAAATGTCCGGCTGATCTTCAGAATGTTGAGGTTATGAAAAGAATGAAGGATAAGTTAGCAAGAGAAATTTATGAAGCATATGCATTCTGTGACTTGGGAGACCAATGTGTCAGAATGCCATCGGTGGTTTTTCTGAAGCAGGAAGCAGAATTTTTACGCAAACCGCCAGGATGTTAACAAGAAAGAAGTTGGCTGCAGACGTGAAGTGAAGGAAGACGGGCGGTTTCCAGTTAATATAGTTGTCAGTGCAGCGTTGTCCTTGTGTGCCTTTGTGTGCCTCTTGCGCTTTGTGTTGTTGTTACCTGCTCTGCTGTATTCTTCCAAGAGATCTTTTCTACAGCTTGGAATGCATTTTAACATTTACCGCTGTCCTTTGTCCTCAAAAGGCATGTCGCGTTTCTCGTGGAAGCGGCATAATTCACATTGAAGAAAGTGTGCTTTCCGTCATGCGGCTTTGTTATAGTGTGAAAGGAAATAAGTAAGCGAAAATCTCAAGTTCGCTTAGTTAACGTCCTTCTGCGCAGTCGTGTCGCTCCTGTACATACTAGAACTATGTATGTTCTATCTTGTGCATACGCAAACCAAATTTAACGTACAATGTAGAGCAAAATTTTCACTTACTGGATAGAGAATTTCGAATCGCTTTGAGAGTTTTCCCACGCAGGAAAACATTCGTTCGGGGAAGGAAGTGGATGACTGCAAAAAGAACATGGTACAAGCGCAAGTGAGATACTGGGAACGCGTGAAACTGCGATGGAGCAGAGAAGGTACACAAATAATTTGCCTGTTGCATCGCTATGATTAGGATATGGAAACCTGATGGGTGCACAGATAGTTTAGCAACATGTGTGCCCTGACTTTGAACTTGGGTTTAAAATAATACCTTCCTGATATTTGTGTTCCGTGAGCATAACCATGATAAAATGACATTCGCTGCATGAGGAAGCTGCATTATGCATGCGTCATATCTTAGCTCGCTGACCCTCGCAGAAACCACCTTCACAAAGCCAACTGCGCAAACTTTTGCTCTTCATACCCCCATTGATTCTTTACCATGTCGCGTAGTTGAAGATTTATAGGCCTAATCATGGGAGGTTGCTCGACTTGCCGCCACTTGAAACTGACCCTGGCAACGTGTAACGCTAGAACCCTAGCTAGTGCCGCTAGTTTAGCAGTGCTGTTATAGGAACTAGAGGTTATAAAATAGAATATCATGGGGCTTAGTGAGGTTAGGGGGCTGAATGAGGCATATACTGTACTGAAGGGCGGGCATGTACTGTATTATCGAGGTTTACCGGAGAAGCGAGATCAAGGAGTAGGTTCTTTGTCAAAAAGTATATAGCTGGTAATATAGATTAATTCAATAGCATTAATGAGAAGGTGGCAAGCCTCGTAAATAAACTTAGACTGTATAAACTGAATACTGTACGGGCCTACGCACCTGCGCATAATCATGATGAGTAGGCAGATTAAAGCTTCTACGAATATGTAGAATTGGCATTGTAGAAAGGAAAGACGCAATATACTGTACTAATAGGCGACTTCAACGCCAAGGTAGCGAAAAAGCACGCAGGGGACCAGGCAGTGGATGATTATGGTATCGGTTCTAGGAATAGCAGGGGGACTAACTTAAGATTGCAGATCACAATAATTGAAGAATCATGAACATCTTCTTCAGCAAACGGAAGAACCGGAAGTGGACATGGAAACGTCCTAACGAGGAGACTAATAATGAAATTGACTTCTTAATGTGTTCTAACCCCGCCGTTATGTAGGATGTAAAGGTTATGTGGAGAGTGCAGTGCAGTGACCACAGGATGGTAAGTTTTCGAATTAGTGTAAATCTGAAGAGGGAACGAAACAGATTAGTAACAAAAAAGTTAATCAGCACTGCAGAATCTGCATTGGAGTAATGCGAAAGCATATACTGCTGTTGGCTGCTTCTGGTTGCTACAAGTTGCTTAATCTACTTCTTGTTTACCCATTTTAGTCTTTGGCGCTTTCAAATTGCGCGCCAATCGCTTCCTATGTCCTTTTCCGGTTCTACTTTCAGTTGCGGGACGTCACATCCTTGACGCCAAATTATTTCACTTCTTTTTTACCCATTTTAGTCTTCGGTACTTGCGCGCCAATCTCTTCATATGCCCTTTTCCGACTTCACTTCCGGTTGCTTGATGTCACATCATGATGTCACCCGTATATACTACCATAATTAATTGTTTTAGTCTTTCGTACTTTCGAATTGCGCGCCAATCCCTTCCTATCGCCTTTTTTGTCCCCACTTCAGGTTGCATGACGTCACATGTTGGAGGTCACCTCAATTGACTGATTTAATAAACTATTTAAGTATTTGATACATTCTAATGTGGCGCTAAGACATTGGCTAATGAGACCACTTTCGCCTCTAATTTTAAATTTTTCTTCCTTTAAATAATTATCTAATTAACTTATTGGCCTAATTGCTTTCCCGACACAACATTACGTCACCCTCTATCGATTGGTACCATTCATTAACCTCTACCATTTTTCAATTACTCACAACTGCTGCGCACATGATTTTGCGCTTTTGCCTTTATATATATATATATATATATATATATATATATATATATATATATATATATATATATATATATATATATATATATTATATATTAAACTAATAAATTAATGGCCTCATTATATTCTGGACTCAACATTACGTCAGCCTATATCGACTGACGCCACTCATTACCCTTACCACTTCTCACTTACTAACTGCTACGGATACAATTTCGCGTGTTTTGTCTGTCATTAATTACCCAATTATATTATTGGCCTAATTAGTTTTTACACAACAATACGTCATCCTCTATCGATTTACACCACTCATCAACCTCTACCACTTCACAATTACTCACAACTGCTGCGGACACGCTTTTGCGGACGCTGTCTGCGGACATGGCCTGCGGAGGCGGACTGCGGACAGAAATCTGTGAACATAGTGAAGTAATGCTCTCGCATTAATAAATTCATCAACGAATTAGTAATGAAGAGGAGGGCAGAAGAGATCAGGATCTTGCTACAGAATAGATATTCAGCTCTAACCGAGGATGACGACATTAGCCTAGAAGCAATGAAAAATATTTTCAGAGATATCATTACGGAGTGTGCTAGAGAGCAGTTAGAGATGATACCGGTAAGCTGTCTCGGAAGACGAAAGATTTGATTAGGAACACCAAAGTATGAAAGCTTCTAGTCCAACAGATCAAATAGGATTGGCAGAGATATTAAAGCTAACCAGTAAGAGCAAAGTGGCTGATATAACGAAGTATAATATGGATGTACAAAATTGAGCACGCAGTAAAGAACGGGGAAACCTTACAACGATGAAGAAGAAATTGGGCGTAGGCAAAATAAGATGTATGCACTTAGGGACAAGTCGGGGGATGTCATTACGAATATGGACAAGATAGTCAAACTAGACGAGGAGTTCTATACTGATCTCCACAGAAGCCAAAGAAGTCAGGACGAAGTCAGATTGGAGGTAGGAAAATGCAGTCAGAATGTCTGGCGAAGGACGACGTTAAGAAAGCATTCAGTTCAGTTCAGTCATTCAGTCGTGTCGGACTCTTCGTGACCATATGGACCATATGACGCCACGCTTTCCGGTTTCTCACTATCTTCCTAACATCACAAAACTTCACCTGCATCGCCTCGAGGATGCCATCTAACCATCGCGTTGGCTGCCTACCCCTTCTCCGGTGACCCTGAACCTTTCCCAACATCAAACATTTCTCCAGCGACCGACTCCTTCCTTCTCATCAGATGACCAAAGACGCTGAGCCTTAACTTTAGAATTTGACCCTCCAATGAGCAGTCAGGGTTTATCGTGGACAGTGTCGACTGATTCCATCTTTTGGCCGTCCAAGGAACTCTCAAGAGTCTCCGCCAGCACCACAATTCAAACGCGTCAATTCTTCGGCGGTCAGCCTTCTTCACAATCCAACTCTCGCATCCATACATCACAACTGGTAAGACCATAGCGCGAGTTATACGGATCTTGGTTGGCAGTGTAATGTCTCTTCTCTTTGTCGTTTTAATGTTCGGTTTAAGCCCAAACTTCTCACTCTCTTCTTGTACGCACATCAAAAGTCTCTTAGGTTCCACTTCACTTTCTGCCATTAAAGCGGTATCATCCGCATATCTAAGGTCGTTGATAAGTTTTCCAACAATATTCACTCCAGCTGAAGACTCATCCAGACCGGCCTTCCTTATGATGCACTCAGCATATAGGTTAAATAGGCACGGCGAAAGTATTCAGCCTTGTCTCCTTTCTCAATCGGAAATCAATCAGTAAGACCATGCCCAGGTCTGACTGTGGCCTCTTGCCCTTCATACAGGTTCCTGAGGAGACAGATGAGGTGAATTGGAACTCCAATCTCTTGGAGAGCTTACCACAATCTGTTGTGATCTACGGAGTCTAATGCTTTCGCATAATCAATAAAGTAGAAATAGATGGGGTTCTGGAAATATCTTGCTTTTGCCATGATCCAGCGAAGGTTGGCAGTCTGATCTCTAGTTCCTATGCCCTTGCGAAACCCAGCTTGCACGTCCGGAAGCTCCTGATCCACATACTGCTGCAGCCTACCTTGGTGGATTTTCAACATCATCTTGCTAGCATGCGAAAATAAGCGCGATCATGCGGTAGTTGGAACAATATTTGCCACTGCCTTTCTTTGGAATGGGGATGTAAACTGACCTCCTCCAGTCGTGTGGCCACTGCAGGGTTGTCCAAATTTGCTGACATAATGTATACACATCGTTAACAGCGTCGTCACGGTTGAGGTTTTGAAGCAGCTCAGCTGGAATGCCATCAATTCCGCTAGCTTTGTTCTTAGCAAGGCTGGCTAAGGCCCATTCAACTTCACTCTTCAGAATGCCCGGCTCGAGATCAGTAATTACAACCGTCTTATGTTGGTTTGCACATCCGAATCCTTCTTGTACAGTTCTTCTGTGTATTCCTGCCACCTCTTCTTTACCTCTGAAGCTTTCATGAGGTCCCTGGGTCGTTTGTCCTTTATCACGCCCAGCTTAGCACAGAATCTTCCTTTGATATGTTTGATTGTCTTATACAGAGCTCTTGTGTTCCAGAATTGGCTGTAGTCCTCAAATGCTTGGCACTGTATACTCAGGAAGGCATTCTTATCTATTCTTGCTATTTTCTGAAAGTCCGCATTGAGGACCGTGTATCTTTCTCTTTTCCCCACACCTTTTGCCATCCTCCTTTCCTCAGCTATTTGAAAAGCCTCTTCAGATAACCAGTTTGCTTTGTTTCATTTCTTTTGCTTTGGAACTACCTTAGTAGCAACTTCTTGTATTAAATCACGAACATCAGTCCAGATCTCTTCAGGCTCTCTGTCTTCTAGATCTAATTCTTGAAATCGATTCCTCACTTCCACAGCATATTCTGATGAAATTTGATCCAGATCATACCTGAAAGGCCTTCTAGTTTTCTGTGCTTTCTTCAATCGAAGTTTAAATTTGGCAAAAAGAAGCTAATGATCGGTGCCACAATCGGCCCCAGGCCTTGTTTTTACTGCTTGTATAGCGCATCTACATCGCCGGCAAAGAATATAATCAATCTGATTCCTGTACAAATCGTCCGGTGAAGTCCATGTTTACAGGCGCCTGTTGTGCTGTTGAAAATAAGTATTTGCTATCGTCAGGTTGTTTTCTTGGCAAAACTCTATTAGCCTCTGCCCAGCTTCATTTGTCTCACCAAGACCAAACTTGCCTGTAATTCCGGTTATTTCTTCACTTCCCACCTTAGCATTCCAGTCTCCTATGAGAAAAAGGACGTCTGATGTTGGAGTGCGGTCTAAAAGGCATTGCAGGTCAGCATAAAATCTCTCAGCATCAGCTTCTTCAGCAGTAGTGGTTGGTGCATAGACTTGGATAACTGTTATACTGAAAGGGTGACCTTGGATCCGAAGTGAAATCATTTGGTCGTTTTTGGGGTTGTACCCTGGCAGTGCTTTGCCCATTCTTCTGTTTATTATGAGAGTGACCCCATTTCTTCTCCTGGACGCGTGCCCACAATAAACGACATGTTCGCCGGAATTAAATTCTCCCATTCCGGTCCACTTGAGCTCGCTGATACAAAAGGTACCAATGTTCAATCTGTCCATTTCTCGTTTGACGACATCCATTTTACCTTGCGTCATAGATCTTACGATCCATGTTGCTATGTCATATATCACCTTGCAGCATCAGTCTTTCCGGTCGCTTTCCGACACGTCCACAACTGAGCGTCCTTTTGGATTTAGCCCAGCCGCTTCATTCGTCCTGGAGCTACTAGGAATCGCCCTCTGTTCATCCCCAGTAATATGTGGGGCGCCTTCCAACCTGGGGGGCTCATCTTACGGCGCCATATCATTAATGCCAATGTGACTTGTCATAGGGTTTTCTAGGGCAGAAAATACTGGAGTGGGTTGCCATTATCTTCTCCAGTGAATCACATTTGTCAGAACTCTCTGCCATGGCCGGCCTATCTTCTGTGGCCCTACAGAGCAGAGCTCATGACTTCATCGAGCTTCGCAAGCCCCTCCGCCACGACAAGGCAGTCATCCATGAAGGGGTAAGAAAGCATTAGAAACTATAAAAAGACGGAAGGCTGCTGGAGAGGATCAGATAACTAAAGATTTGTTGAAGAACGGGGGGGGGGGGATATCGAGCTAGAAAAACTGGCCACCCTGTGTACGCAGTGCCTGGTAACATAGATTGTACCGGAACCATGGGAGAATGCAAACATTATCTTAATTAATAAGAAAGGAGTCGCTAAGGCCTTGCAGGACAACAAAACAATCAGCTTGTTACGTATAAGGTATTTACCAAAGTAATCGCTAATATTATAAGGGCAATTTTAGACTGCAACCAAGCAAACTATGAAGCAGGTTTTCGGAAAGGACTCTCTACTATCGATCATATCGATACCATCTACCAGGTGATAGAAAAATGTTCGGAATATAACCAGTCCTTTTACATAGCATTCATTGATTATGAAAAAGCATTTGACTCAGTAGAAACCTCGGCGGTCATGCAGGCATTCCGAAATCAGGGTGTAAACGAGCCGTACGTGAAAGTGCTGGATGATATATATAGGGACTGCACAGAAACCGTAGTTGTGCATAAAGAAAGCAACACCTTATAAAGAAAGGTGTTAGGCAAGAGACACGATCTCCCCAGTACTATTCACAGCTTGCTTAGAAGTAGTTTTCAGAGACTTGGAATGGGAGCAGTTAGGTATAAGGGTAAATGGCGAATACCACAGTAATCGGCGATTTACTGATAAGATTGCCTTGCTAAGTGGCTCAGGGCAGGAACCTCAAAGCATTATGTATGACCTATACAGGAAACGTGGAAACGTAGGCTTGAAAATCAATTTGCAGTAGACTATGGCAATATTCAACAGCTTCGTGAAGAAACAGCAGTTGACGTTAGGTAGCGAAGCACTGGAAGTAATCGGTGAATATTTCTATTTAGGACAAGTAGTAACCGCAGATCCGGACCATGAAAGGGAAATAACAATTGTAATATGATTGGGATGGGGCGCATTTGTAATATGATTGGGATGGGGCGCATTTGGCAAGCACTCTCAGATTATGACAAGCAGCTTACAGGTATGGTTCGAGAGGAAAGTCTACAACAGCTGCATCTTACCTGTACTCACTTATGGGGCCCAAACGTGGAGGCTAACAAATAGGGTTCTACTTATTTTGAGGACAACGCCGACGGCTATAGAACAAAACTGGTAGGGGTAATATTAAGAGGTATAGGACACGTGCAGAGTTAGTAAGAGAAATAACTCAAGTTACTGATATTCTAGTGGAAACCAAGAAGAAGAAATGGGCATGGGCAGGACATATATTGCGAAGAGAGTTTAACTGATGGTCGCTTAGGGTAACAAACTGGATTCCAAGAGAAGGAAAGCATAGCAGGGGCGGCAGTACCTTGGGTGAGCGGATGAGGTGAAGGCGTTCACAGGGCTCAATTGGATGCAGCTAGCACATGATCGGTTTACTTGGATGAATATGAGACAGGCCTTCGCCCTACAGTATGTATAGTAGGCAGCTGCGGCTGGTGATGACGATGATGGTAATAGTTGAAGTGTCAGCCGAAATTGAGACTGTTACTGCGCCTTTTCATCAATGCATCATGATTGTGTTATACCCCTGCTTCTCCACTGCCATCATTTTGAAGACCAGCATATCCTCGCTCTCCACGCAACCAAAGCCGTGACTTGTAACATATATATTTATTCGAACACTTCGTGTGCGTTCTCAGGAAGTAGGGTGCACATAAAAATTGGAACATTTCACAGAACGTCTTGTTCGGCCTATGGGTTAAATCTCCCACAGAATCTAAGGCTATGGAAAGACCGTAGTGGAGGGCTCCGGAAATTTGGACCACCAGTGTTTCTTTTACTGCCAGTAACATCGAGCACCTTTCTTTCTGCTCCGTCGAAGAGCGGCCGCTGCGGCCGCTTTTCAACCCTCATAACTGGGCGCAGAAATCGAGCGCCTTATCCACTGCATCACCGCAGCCAGAATTCATGTAATGTATATCAACATCAAAAGCAGCGATGCTAATGCTACCTTAAAAAATGCACATAAACAGACATTTTTTCAAAATATTCACAACTCTTGCGGTGAAAGCTATAGAGCACGGCTACAGCAAAGTTATACATCAGCCTAATAGCCCGAAGCGTGAGGACCTAAAAGGACTCCACAGGGGAGGACTGTGGATGACACTGATATTGCGCCTTACTCTTGGCCCTTTATTTTACCATCCTTTGAAAACGGCCGCGGCGGCGGAGGTATGCTTTTGCGACTAAATAGTCGGAAGTCGAACATTTAAGCGATTGCGGTAGGTTTCTAAAATATTTTCACTGATCTTTATGAAATATTTAGCCGTTAACAAACGCTTGTTAAGGAACGCACTGCCCCAGTCAAGACGACTGCCTATAACAATGCATTAGTTGCTCTTGTACAGACTGGGGTTTTTAGATTGCCACCCTCATTAGCTGAAACATTCCTGTGAGCTTGTGCTAATCCTAAACAATAAAACAGACGCTTAAAGGTCAACTTCCGCAATCTTTCGACGCTCACAGATATCAACGAAATTTGCATCAGACCTTCTTCACAGCGTCAACATTTCGTGTTTCGTGTTCGAAAAAGTATTTAGTCAACCCGCAAAGTAATTTTAAAAATAGCGACCCGGGACCCGCAACTCGCGCTGCCAGGCAGAAAATTTTTACGGCCAACACTGTGCTTGATGACGTCACAGTCGTGCAGGGGTTTTCGAGCAGACGAAGGTGCGAGAAAGCAACGGCCCTACTGGGCGCGGCTTGTACGGTGTTTTGTCGCCTGTACGATCCTTTAAGGTGCTATTGGCACGAGGCAGGGCGATGACGGCACCACTCAGAATAAAGCCTGGCACGACGTAGACATAGCTGACAGCTTGCTTGCAAACAGCATAGATTTTGGAATCACTGTTTTATAGTTTCAGCTCACTGTAGTGCATTCCTTTGCGGCGATGGGTGGTAGCTGGTGTTGTGTTGGCTGCACGAGTCATTGTACGAAACGCAACTCACGGATTTATCACCAAGTTTCCGAGAAAAAAAAAGCATCGCGACAAATTGAATCGATGATACCTGGCGCCTCCTCTGTACCTGAGAACGCATGCATGTTCAGAACATTTCATGCGGGCCTGCTACCAACACAACATGATTCTGATAGAGGAGTTTGGCCTCCACCGGTTCCACATAAGTAGAACTTCGAAAATGTTCCACTCTTTAGCGGCACATTTTTTTTAAGTTTCACTTATACCTGAAACCTACGTGGAACTAGATTAAGAGTGTAGGCGATGAATGAAATAGAATGCTTTTTCGACGATCTTTCCGCACACGACATAAGCTAAACCACCGGCCGCAGTCCGCCGGTGCCGCACGGCAGATTGTTTTCGAGCCTCCGTCAGAAAAGAAAGAAGCGTGCTAAAATCTGTTTTCTCTTAAATATTACGCGAGCGAATAACTTAATGTAAAAAAAAAATCTTACTGAGGAACGCTGATCTGCAATGAGATGTTGGGGATAATTGCGATAGAAGCAAATTTTTGCTCGCAGCTGCCCCCAACTGTTAATATGTCGCTCAGCTCATCCGATCAGCTCCTCTGCTAATGCCTTGAAGAGATTACATCTTTCTTTTACTCTAAGACAGGTTGGCAGTAAGGCTATTCCACGAACAGACCATTTATTACAGCACTGAATTCCGAAGCACCATCCGCGGCAGCTTCGGTGTGTAATAGGTTAGGCCTAGCGGCGACTAGGTCGCAGCGCAGGGCCAGAGCGTCGTCGCTGGCCGCTCTCGTGGGCAGCAACGTTGCGGTAAGCTCGCTGCATTCAGTGCGGCAAACGTTGCGAGTTTCTCATCTACTTTCTTGACGCGGCTGGGGTTGGTCATATTTTGATATACAGCTTAAAATTTATTACGCTGAGCAAACGATCCTGAGAGGACGGAAGGGGGCTGCATGCTGCGCCGTCGGATGCGTATTCTCGAAGGTTGTGTCCGTCGATTGGTACGCTATAGGCAATACCTATATGACTTGCTGCTCTTAAAACTTGCTTTAGTGTGCGAAGTGCACGTAGTTCAAACTGCATGGTCTGCCTGCGCGCTTTGAAATTTTGCATCCGGGCTCGGCGAACGTTCCGTACCCTTCCGCCGGCGACACCGCCGCTCAGCTTAGTAATGGATAGTCGTCATCAGCAGGGTGGTTACGTATGGCATGTAAGAATTCAACGGGAATTTGATAACTTTTTTCCCTCATAGCGCAATCATTTTCGTAGCATACCGAAGGCCTATAAGATTTTGTGTACGCGTAATTAATGTTCATCCATGCCATTATTTGCAAAACACATTTTTTTTTGTCCGTGTAACAGTGGGTAGAAAAAAATATTAAATTGAACAAACTGTATTCGGTTGGAATGACATTACGTTTTCCATGTGGCAAAGGTATTGCTGGTGTAGACAATAATCTCACTCGCAGCGAGGCGAATTCAGCGAGGCGAACCAAAACTATTAGTTCTCCCTTTTCCCCTGAACTCGGCACTCATCGAACCCCAAGCCATAAAATATAGAAACGAGTTTCTAAGCCTCCGCCTCCCATACGCCCGTGTGTATTGTGCGCTGAAATGAGAGGACGCATCTGTGGTGTCGTAGGCGACATCAGTGTGCATAGACTGGCCAAGAAAGCGCCTTGAGATGTTTGCCGAATCGGCTGCGGCAGCTGCAGGAACTTTTTAAAAGTAATTTTTAAAGCATAGGGTGCACGCATAGCATTCAAATTTGGCTCGGCCGCTAATACATGCCACCTCTACATATATTATTCAATAAAATGCGAGCATACATATATACTTTTTCCAGCTTATTTCTCAGTGCTATGGCCAGGCACTGGAACACGAAACACTGCTCGCGCTTGCAGTGGTAGTTGTCCGTAGTTTAATGAACTCAAAATTCACAAAAACACCAAACAAGTATGGACGTTGAATATTTGTACAAAAGCCAGCTCCCACTTTTC
Organism: Amblyomma maculatum; assembly: GCF_055883805.1. Lineage (NCBI taxonomy): Eukaryota > Metazoa > Arthropoda > Arachnida > Ixodida > Ixodidae > Amblyomma > Amblyomma maculatum. The sequence continues at coordinate 119,941,224 of NC_139353.1, forward strand.
TTCCTACGTACTTACGTTCTTGTCGTCACTGGCAATGGTATAGCAGACAGTGAAGCCAGCACATATCCGGTCAGTTTCCTGCGCAGTGAATTGGTTTGGTTTCTGGCGTTTACCGTCCCAAGGCGTCTCAGGCTATAAGAGACACTGTAGTGAGGACTCAGGAAATTTCGAGCCCCTGTGGTTCTTTAACGTGCACTGACATCACGCAGCGCGCGGGTGCTTTGCTTTTCGCCTCCATCGAAAAATGGCCACCACGGCTGGGATTCGATCCCGTATCCTAGGGGGCAGTAGTCGAGCGCCCTAACCACTCCCCCACCACGGCAGTACAGGTCAGTTACCGAGACATTACCGACCTCTTTTGCAAGTGCGCTGTTCTTCAAAATTCATAGGACACTAAAATCCAAATTCGACTAAATGAATAGGTTTTCATACGCTTTTTTGGCAACTAATGAAGTGATATCTTATTAAAACTCCACTGTTGAGCCTGCACACTTCTGAAATTGCTAACACTAGTAGCCGTAAATGTATTAGCTTTTGTGCCGCTCCATCAATGCAAAAGAAGAAAACAGATCAACATTACTGCGTTCTAGATGCAGGGCTTTCGTACTGTTTTGGACAGCACGAGTGCTTTATGCTCGAAATATAATGACGGACCAACTGAACGCTTAAATAAAGCACTGGCTCGGCGTCGACCAAGATACCTTTTCGTCTGCCCTGCGAACCAATGAAAGGACTGGAAAATGTATGAGTACTCTCAGAACTTCCAGATTCTGCTTGCTTTGCATGAGAATCGCATAACAAGACCAATAAGCACTTGAGGATACCCAAAGAAAAGCTGCCCCCTTCATATATTCCAAATACGGTCGAACTTAGTAACGGCGCTAACAGAATCAAATGTATTATCAGCCAATTGTCCCGTCAGATCATGCAAGTGAATTTTGGATAGTGCGAGTGAATATTTTGTATTTGCTTTTAGTAAACAATTATCGATATATACTGCAGCATATCAATAGCTGTCAAGAACTTGGTATACTGGACACTCTCCCCTACTTTATTTAGCCCTGTACTTTGCTGGGAGAAATTCATTTCAGCACAGATTCTCTAAACAGATAATCGCTTCTGGATTATAGAGTTTTCCAGAACACTTTACTCAATCGCTTGGTCAGATAAGTGACCAATGCGCTGTCACTGACAGGTGATAAGGATCAGTTGTAAAGACGCATCCAAAGTAAGCTTGGTCGGCTGCTCTTCCCAAGCATACCCTTGGTGCCTCCCATTCTTGCCTTCTGTTGGTGGCAGCGCTTTGCAAAGGCCAAAGGCCATGCGTTCCCGAGTTCCCTTTAGTATTGATTCTAGCTATACATGTGATCTCTTTTTCCTGATTTGGTTGGTTCACCACGGCACCTCGGGCGTTGCGGTCGGCAGTATGCATAAATCAGTTAAACTATATTTTAATTGCCAAAAAAGGTATGGGAGCGCTTTGTCATCAGACACATTTATTTGAGATATTTTCATGTAGAACAAAAAGGCACTGGTAGTAAACTAGATAAGTTAGAGGAAGTTACTGTGTTCAAAATACCCTGCAGGCCCCAGCTTTTAGCCACAAGGATAAGGTTTTCCTCCTTTGTAGGCGTAAATCTCTCTTCCAGTAAACGTTTTGTTCTTGATTCCTGTGGTCCTGGACACGTCCAGAAAAGTTGGCGAATTTTCACTTCCGCAGCCTGCTTCGAACATTTATGGCAAGTTGCTGCGCATATTGAGAACCCCACTAGAACTTCACCGAAGAGGTAAGGGATTTCCGAGCCCTTATCCTTCTAAATGATATCACCTCCAGTCAAGGTAAAATATCCCAGGTGATAAGTGCCCAAGGCCGTCAGGGCACATATACTCCTACTTAAAAAGGATGACAAGGTAAAAAGGAAGGAAATGAGAGAGGAAGCCTTAACGGAAGCTCGCTTAATGCCCTTTCCTTTAGTGAAAGTCATGAGCAATCTTTCTTTACTTTTATTATCATAGGTACGTCTCTACTCAATGATGGTCAGTGGCCTTATAACTTTTTTGAGTTGTTTATTAGGCGCTTAGACGTCCGCGTAGACATGGACGTTTCTTACAGAGGTCATGTCAATTAGAGGCTTTATTTCATCACGCATAACGAGAAGTATCATCTTACGCGATTCGAGTAATCCGTGAAGTAAGCCCGATGGAAGAATACCAAATAACAATATGTGTAGCAGCAGCCGTTCTTCCGCCATTTGGTTTCACCAGCGCGTCAGTTTAAGTTACAAATGTTTATGCACGTATAGCCACCACCCTCAAAGTTCGCTGGTTATAACTGAGTCTAGTCTTCTTAGCAGTAGTTCCCGTCATATATGGTCAAAAAGTAATTCTATTCTTTTGGGTATACCTTGAAATCTAATCTGTAGCCCTTAGCGACCATCGGCCAACTTGCTATTGTATTACCTGCACCCTGTCCATGCCGATTCCTTCTTTATTTCGAAGAAGACGTAATTAGCTCTCGTTTGCTCCCTTACCCCGATCGACACGCTTCCTTCGTCACTTTCGGTATTCTTCACCAGATGATAAAAGTATTCAACAGGGGTATTTTATTATCTTCATTTTATTCTTTTTTAATTACCCATTCCTCTGCATTGAAAAATCATTTGATGTGCGCATAGGAGACACTTCGACACAACGCGACCTTTCGCGCCATTCACTACTACATTGTGTGGATAACGCTTTCTTATATGTCGCTTCATGAAACCATGGCCAAAGAAAAGTAATTAGGCAGAAAAGATAAATGGTAAGCGGACAAAGACTTTTCAGGTTTCAAAAGGGGCACGCTGCTCGAATACCATGCAGACTCATTGGTACTAGCTGAATAAAAGTGGATCCAGTGAACGCACGGTGCGTGATCCCATAGCGAAATTACATTCCAATTTTGAAGGAGACTTTTTATTAATCGTGTTCATTGTTTAGGCAATACCATGCAAATAGCTACTTGCAATTAAGTGGAGTGTCCTTGAACGGTTTCATAGCCTGTGCAATCGTAAATCGACCTTTGGCAAAATCTTCACCATCATCATCAGCCTGATTATACCCACTGCAGGGCGAAGGCCTCTCCCATATTTCTCCACTTAACCCGGTTCTGCGCTAGCTGCATCCACTTGACCTCTGCGAACCTCTTAAGCTCATCCGCCCATCTAACTTTCTGCCGGCCCCTGCTACGCTTTTCTTCCCTTGTCAAAATCTTAGCGCCCCTTAAAGCCTGAGCACCTCCGCGCATGCACAAACGCGACTGAAGTCGGCCTTTATCGTTTCGCACATGTATTCTCTAGAAGAATAAGCAAAGTAAATTAAGTCGTTCACTACATAATACGCCATTAATTAGGGCATCTAGCACCATTACAAATTGCCGACCGCCACCTCACGTGGTAGTCCGCAAACTCTGTTCGTTGCCACGTTCAGTGCACGGCGCTAAAGAGCTTTCAGTATGTCGACGTTATTTGTTTATTTATTTATTTCAAAATACTGCAGGCCTTATGGCCCAAGCAGGAGGGGCATACCAGGTAACAATCACACACAGAAAAACCAAAAAGTACAATACACACTACAATTCGGCGAGCAAAAAGGAATCATAATAGTAATAGTAATTATTAAAAATTGGACAGTCTAACAAATAAAAAATAGACAATAACACACAGCACAATTCGGCATGAGCAAAGGAAACAGATATAAAGTACTAAAATTTGAGCAGCCTAACCAAACAAATGACCTTCCAGTGCCTTGTTAAAATTACTGCTTTGGAAAAGAAATTCTGGAAGCAAATTCCAATCAGAGATGGTCCGTGGGAAAAAACTGTACTTAAATGAATTTGTTCAGGCAAAGACAGGTTGCAGCATATGTTCCCTAGTGTGTCGTGTTCGTCTGGCAGTAGAAGATTGGACAAAGTTAGGTAATGGAATATTAACTTACTGTGACAGAATCTTACGAAGAAACAAAATTCTGTTCATTTTGCGGCGGACTGAAAGGAGCGGGATGTCATTTTCATCCATCAGCTGTGTGGGAGAATCAGATCTGCTGTACTTGTGGAAAATAAACCTGACTGCTTTCTTTTGTAAATTTTCCTTCGGGCTGAGGTACATGGGCAGCGTGCAATGCCGTTTGCCGCTATCCGTGTCGCCACCTATAGACACGAGTACCAAAGCTAATCCGGCCAAGAAGCGCTTGGGCTATATGCAGCTACCTCTATTTGGCTTGAAAGTGAGCATTTGCACCCAATTAGGCTCAACTGCATCGTCCCATTTACTCGGTCGGGCTCATGTGAGGCTGCAGCGGCTACGAATACGAAGAATAAAATGACTGCCGGTACTGCGGCGTTGCAGACGCTACAATCGCGAAGGGGATTAGGGCGACAAGATGCCGGCTCCTGTATTCACCGTGGAATTTAATCGTCCGACACTTATATGTTCGCCTTGTACAATTACGGATTGCACTAACTACTAAGTTGGCGTAAGGTGCTTCCAGGTCATCACGCCTGCAAGTGAAATGAGGTGTGGGAATACTCACTACTACAATCGATGACCGTATGTTGAAGCGGGCGATGTCTTTTCGGCAGGAATACAAAATGCGTGTTGCAGACTTCATGGCCAGCCCATATTCCCATGGATCTGAATGGAAACATACAGTACCGGCAATTACTTCTTCAAGCATTCTAAAAAACTCTTTGTGGCAAACATCGGAATAAAGGAAGAAATATCGAGAAATCTTCCTTCATATCTAGCATACATTGGGAAAATATCGAGCTTTAATTGAACATCACACAGTCTGTTTCGACTTCTTGAAATTTTATCTAAACTTCTTTTCTAAGGCTGCCAGTGGTCTGTGTATGAAATCTATTGTCCAGCGTTACCACACATTCAACTATATTTATAATGGTCATAGAAATGAAATGTTCAAACGAAGCCTGCGTCCACATAATTATCAAGAACTTTATATTAGAGAAATGTTTAGTAATTTTAATTCTGATTAAGAGAAGTTTTGTTATGTTATGAAGCGTCATACATACAGCAACCTTCCTAAGGGAACAGTGAGGACTACATGAAATCATACTTGTCAATTAAAAAAAAATGGTTTCCTCGAGGCTACATTTACGTTTGTTCCACTTCAAAGAACCGAATTGTCCAGGAAACTGTTAGCTTTTAAGTCTCACCCTCAATAGATGCATTCTCGTAGCTTCAAAGCACAATAGGCTGCTTTGCAACTGGTTTCAAGTGAATGGCGGTGTAGCATTGACTGAAAACACGCCTAAAAATATTTCTAACTCTTTCTTTTACCCCTGAAATTTCCAGATATGCAGATACGTCTATGTAGCTTTCGGACATTCTCTAGATTATGACAAATTCGTTTTGACAAAAGTGTTAACTTTGGTGTTTGAATTCCGTAACTTGCCAATAAAGGTAAATTTCAGCTTTCCTCTGCAGTCCCTTAAATAAAGAGGGTGTTGAACATTTAAACATTTTCTATCTTACTTGCTAGTTTGGCAAACAAGTGGCCGAACTAGTTGCGGATGTAGCATAATTCAACGTCTAGGAGCTGCACGTCGGCTATTGTAACATTTGAGTCTGATACTTTGAAAACTTTAAAAACTGGCTGCGTTGCGCAGGTTTGGTCAATAAATGAACCGTCATGCATATAAGATATTCCTAATATTTTCTAAATGACGATTAGTATGTTTATGCTATTCTCCCCACATCTGCTGTAGTTGCAGGTTCGGTCACCTCCTACTCTGTGCAAGTAATCGACTCAGCGAACACTTGTGCAGTGACCCGTACGGGGTAGATAATTCCAGCTTTCATAATGAAAACAACAATAGCTATCTTGACTACTTCTATAAAACGATATGTAGGCTAAGAAGAACAGGTAGACTCAGATCGTGTCTGAGCCTTTCTATAAGCTCGCAATATTAAGACGCTTATTTTTCCACACAACTACTGTGGTGTGATGAATCCGTTTCCTCCCGTATACTTTTTACATGATTGCATAAGTAAATCCTGCATCGCCGCCACCATCAATACTTTCCATGACCGAAAAGTCCTCATTGGTCGTCAGGGGCATAACGTCAAAGCCCTATGACGTAAGTAAGTAATTTCAAGCACATCACAACGCTCAGCTTAATTCTTGCGCCACCCATTGAATGAACATGACCAAGACATGCCATGTAGTAGAAATTACAAAGGCCCCATGTCTCAAAGCATATCTATTTGGTAAAAAATACTTTTTCGTAAATAACCATTTTAACAATTGTGCGGGATTAGAAGTTGCAACCCTTGCAATGAAAACTAGCCTATTGAAAAAGTCCACTTTCGTTCAACATGTTATATATTACAATAATATATAATACGTATACTATATATTGTGACTCCCAGAAATGGAGATAAGAGAAGATGAGATCGACCAAGAAGCGGCTTGTTCTGGGACTCGCAAGCGGACACAGCTGGGTCGTCGATGTTCATCCTGCCTAAATTAAAACCTCGCTCGTAACATCCTGGTGCGAGGCGCAAGAAAGACGTTCACCATAAACCCCGAAGGCGGATTCTCAGCTTGGACCGCGCCGAAGTCGCCGTCTTACTGGCCTGCCGCCACCTGTGCCTACGATGTCTGTTGACAACGACGCTCAGAGGTTCGTGCGCAGCAGCATGGCAGTGTCGCCGTGAACCGCGTTCGTTCACGGGCTTATCCAGCGAAGATGTGGAAGAGTGGCTCGCTCACTATGCCAGCTGGTGAGCCGTTACATTAAGTGAGACTCTTCCGCCCGGCTAGCTAACGTAGTCTTCGCGCTTAACGGCACAGCCCTAACGTGGTACGATAATCACGAGGACACTTCCACCACCTGAGGCCGCTCTGTGGAAGAGATGAAAAAAGTGCTTTGGGGATTCTGACGCGAAGAAGCCAGCTGAACAAGCGCTCTTTGAAAGAGATCAGCTTTTTTTGGGGGGAAACATGCACCAAGTATATCGAGGAAGTCTTGAAGCTGTGAAAGCTTGTCACTGCTCGCATCACAAAGACTACAAAATTGGCCATCTGGTTAAAGGATTTACCGAAGATATCTATAATTTTCTTATCGGCAAATCAAGCCTTGACCAGAGGCTGACGTGATCCAGCATTCCCGTTCGAGACGCCGAAAATACTTCGGATAATACCCTAGTTCGGACGTTTTGTTGGCGTGACTTCGGTGGCCGCGATTGACGCTGTTTACGTAACATCGTCTAGCGATCTGGCCTCCACGATCCGTCAGATCACTCTCGAAGAAGTGAGCCGGTCGCACGAACTAGCTTGGGGCTCCTCAGCGCTGTCTCCGTCGAATCCGCCACGCCCCCCTCCTGCAATCGCCTTTAATGCGGACTTCGGTAATCCAGCGGTCTTCGAGAAATACTGGGGACCGCAGCAGCTGCGACAGAGCAACATACTGAGGCCACCCTCAAGGCAACGGCCTTTCCACCAGCCGACACATAACCGGTATGACAACATGCTTCATTAGATACCGGGGCCACTGTATCCGTAATGAGTGCTGCATTTAAGCGACGCCTCGGAAGAAGAGTGTTATTTAAGAGGGAGAAAAGTGTTCAGTTTTGTGGTGTGAGTGGCGAACCATTGCTTGCTATTGGAGTGTGCAGTGTTAAAGTTTCTTTGGATGGTGGAGTGTTCTCTGCGGAAATGGCAGTGCTGAGCCGATCAACGCACAGCGTCATCCTTGGGCTCGTCGTTTTGAAGATTTGCGGCGCCAACGTTGACTGCCAAACTGGTGATCTTAGCATCCGCAAATGTGTTACTCCTGGCCTGTTTGAAGGCTCGTTTAGTGATGTGAGTGCGTTTTGTGTTTCTGAAGATAACGTTGTGCCTCCATCATCGGCTGTATGTGCACAGGTTTCCTGGCGCGACGCCACCCTCGACATAACTCAAGCGACCTTAGAACCGGTGCACCTCACCAGCATCAAGAAAAATGCATTGATTCCTTGTGCCGTGGTGTCTATTGTCAAAGGCCGCACTGCAACCTGAACTATGAACTGAACTCGCCAAGTGCTAGTTCTCGAACATCTCATCAATAAAGAAGCGGCCGCCTGTTTCAAGCCACCCCAGTCCTCCAAAGAACTACAGAGTTTCCTGCGTTTGTGTTCATACTTTCGCCGTTTTATTCAACGCTTTGCTGGTATCGGAAACCCCTTGTTAAGTCTACTTCAAACAGATGTAGTATTCGAGAGGCATCTGAGTGCGACTCCGCCTTCCGCCACCTGACAGTTCTGTTCACGTCGCAGCCTTTGCTCCACCACTTCGATCCTTCAGCGCCCACAGATGTGCATACCGACGCAAGTGGTGTTGGAATTGGCACGGTTCTTGTCGAGAGCTGCAACAGCAAGGAGCATGCCGTGTCTTACACGAGTCGCTTCAATAGTAAGCGGGAGCGCAATTATACTGCCATGGAACAGGAATGTCTCGCTGTTGTTTTTGCCACACAATGCTTTCGCTCATATCGTTATGGACGCCCGTTTACCATTGTCACAGATCACCATGCCTGTGCTGGTCACTTAATCTCAAGAATCCGTGTAGTCACCTTGCACGTTGGGCCCTACGATTACAAGAGTGTGACTTTACAGTCACCTACAAACTGGCAAAAAGTTAGGTGGGCGGATGAAGTAAAGCAGTTCGCAGTGGCCAGGTGGATGCAGCCAGCACAGTTCCGGGTTAATTGGAGAAATATGGGAGAGGCCTGCGCCCTGCAGGTGTTATAGTCAGGCTAATGATGATGATGACGACAGAACTGGCCGTAAGCAGACTGTCTTTCTCGCTTTCTGCTACTTACAACGGAATCTGACGCCGATGATTTCGAGAACTGCGTCACGTTAGTGTCACCGGCTTTTCCTAACATCCCACCGTTTCCAGCAGAACAGCGGAGTGATCCCACCTTGGAACCTGTCTTCGCAGCGGCTCAAGATCGGTTTGGTGGACACCAATTTTGTGTGCATGATCGCCTGCTTTGGAAGAAAAACTATTCCCCTACGGGCCCCCGCTTCTTCCTGGTTGTTCCGAGGAGCCTATCTAATTTTATATTACAGGCCATGCACGACGACCCTAGTTCCGGGCCTCTTGAAACTGCGAGAACGCTCCTCCGCACCCAGGAGTACTTCTATTGGCCAAAAATGCATGGACCTACTGAGCGGTACATCGCCAGCTGCACCAAGTGTATACACTGAAAACACCCCACAAGCCTGGCAGCGGGGCAACTTCACCCCATCATACCACCCCGTGCACCATTTGAGCGAGTGGGCAATGATCTTTTTCCGCTATCCCATAATGGGAACCGTTGGATCATTTTCTGCGTGGTCTACCTCACTAGGCACAGTGAGACGACAGCCATACCCGCGGCCAATGCGTATCAAGTCTCGCGCTTTATGCTGCGGGCGATAGGTCTTCGTTCCGAAACAGCACGGGTGATTATCAGCGACCGTGGTCGCCAATTTACCACCGACGTCGTGGAGGAGCTGCTTCGTTTATGTACCTCTCATCTTCGCTATTGTTGCGTTCTACCGGCCAAAGGCCGGCAGCTACGCGATGAAAACCAGGCAGATTCACAGAGCGAAAAGACGACGCTTTACTTCCGGCTCGAAAATATATAGAGAAGGAAAGAAAGGAGGGGAAAAAGGAAAGAGGGACTATCTACGCATGCGCTGGTTATCTGCAGCATTGTTGTCAGCAGCATTTCCTTCCCATAATAGCTATAGCGCTCCAATGGCTTTCTAGTTCTTGTGGACCGGCGTAGCTCAGGAACAGGCCCTTCGGAAAGGTCGTGAGCCTCGTCTGTCGGGGCCCCTAAGGTCGCAGGAGGCGATTCTGCAGGACTTGATACTTCTCTGCTTCCGTCGGTGTCTGATGAGCGTTTTCGGATCTGGTCGACATGACGTCGAACGACTCCGTCCTCAGTAGCCACAGTGACTAGACGGGCACCACTCATCGATTTCACTTTGCCTAGTGTCCACTTTTCTCCTGCGCCGTAGTTGCGCACGTAGACTGCGTCTCCCGGGGTGAAGTACCAACTGGCGGAATCAGTCTCTGAATGCTTGGGCATTTCGTAGTTCCTGGGAGGAAAACACATATCTAATTTTGTACGCAAACGGTATCCCAGAAGAAGTTCGGACGGAGTAGAGCCTGAAGCTTGCGGCGAATTTCTGTAGTTACAAAGAATTCTCGCCAGAGCAGTTGTCAACTCCATGTCCGGCATTTTCTTCAAGCCCTCCTTGACTGTTCTTACGGCCCATTCCGCAAGACCATTGCTCTGGGGGTGATAGGGCGGGGTACGAATCTGCTCGATTCCATTTTTCTGTAGGAATACCGCAGACTCTAACCCAGTAAAGGGTGTACCGTTGTCGGTAACTATGGTGCGGGGCAATCCAAACCTGCTAAACAAGGTTCTCATGCAATCGGCAGTGGCTTTAGCGGTTGCTCGAGATACTGGAATGGCTTCTATCCAATTGCTGTGTGCATCGACAATTACCAACAACATTTTGTTTCCAATAGGCCCTGCATAGTCTGCATGCAGCCGTGACCACCTCTCTTTTGAAATCAGCCAGCTGTCAGGATTCCTAGGGGGCATGGGCAAAGCCTGCACACAGCTTCGACAATTCGAGACCAATCTACAAATATCTTGATCTAAACCGGGCCACCAAAACTTAGCCCTCGCCCTTGCCTTCATGGTTGACGCACCCTGAGGAGACTCGTGTAGCATCGTCAACAGTTTCTCACGCGCCGCACTTGGTATCACCACACGATGCCCTCAATACAACAGCCCCTTCTCCACAGACAACTCATGTCTCCTTTTCCAGAATTCCGCCACTTCCCTGCTGTCACCTTCTACGACGGAGGGCCATCCGTTAGTCACGTACCTGCATATCTCTTGCATAAGCCCGTCGGCTACTGTGAGCGCTTGAATCTCTTGGTGGGAAACCGCTGGTTGGTCCCATTCGTCGATTATAAGCACCATTTCCGACAGATCTTCTGTTTCCGCTTGCGGCTCTTGCAGCGATTGAGGCAAACGGCTTAGAGCGTCAGAAATTAGCATCTGTTTTCCAGGTTTACAAATGAGCTTGTACTTGTATGCCCCTAGTAAAAGCGCCCAGCGCTGAATTCGGGCGGCAGCCATGACAGAAGTTTGACGATCCTGTCGGAGTAGACCTAATAAGGGGCGGTGGTCCGTTACAAGCGTGAACTCCCGGCCCAACAGGTAATCGCGAAACCGTGTCACGCCAAACACCAGGGCTAAAGCCTCTCGCTCAATTTGGGAGTACTTTCTCTCAGCTGAGGTGAGCGTCCGTGATCGGAAGCCAATTGGCCTGTCTTCACCATTTATTCGGTGGAAAAGGGCAGCACCGACACCGTAAGGTGAAGCATCGCATTGCAACATCAACTCCAGCTGCGGATTAAAGTACGTTAGCACTGGGGCTGAACACAAAGCATCCTTGGCCTTCTTAAATGCCGCGTCTTCTTTTTCGTGCCAAACCCATTTTGCACCTTTTTCAAGAAGGCTGTACAGGGGTGCAAGCATAGTGGGAAGATTTGGCAAAAACTTGTAAAATAGCCATTCCGACAAAGGATCCCAATTCGGCAACATTTCGCGGTAAAGGGGCTAGCCTGATTGCATCCACGTGCTTCTCGAGTGGGTGTAGCCCTTCAACATCAATACGATGACCAAGATACGTCACCGATTGTTCGCCAAACTTGCACTTGTCATAACGAAGTTTGATACCGTTCTCGCGGAAACGCTGTAGCACCACTTTCAGATTTGCGTTATCAGCATCGCTGCTCTCGGCTACCAGGACATCGTCTAGATAAGCCTGAGTCCCTTTTAGTCCTTGCAGCACCGATTCAATCTTTCGTTGGAATATCGCTGGCGCTGATGCGATGCCAAACGGTAACCTGTTGTAGCAAAAGAGCCCCTTGTGAGTGTTTATCACTGCTAATTTCCGCGAGTCTTCATCTAGCTCAACCTGATTGTAAGCATCGCGAAGGTCTAAAGTACTGAATTTTTTTCCTCCACATAGATTTGCAAAAATGTCGTCTATGACAGGCAAGGGGTACTGCTCAACCTCACACACAGGGTTTAGTGTAATCTTAAAGTCCCCGCAAATGCGCACTGTTCCGTCCTTCTTCAAGACTGGCACGATGGGCGTTGCCCATTCAGAATGAGGAACTGGTGATATTATGCCAGCCGAGACTAATCTGTCAAGCTCTTTAGACACTTTATCACGAAGTGCAAAAGGAATTTTTCTTGCCTTAAAGAACTTGGGGTTTGCTCCGGCCTTGATGTGCAGTCGGGCTGGTGGACCTTTCATGAGACCAGCGCCTACAGTGAACAGGTTGCAGTTTTGCTGGAGCAGCATCGGCACGTTCTCCGTGGCTTGCTTTGATACGGAAGGCTTCGAATACATGGTCAGCACCTGAATGCGTTCGTCTGTCAATTTTTTCAGCAGGTCCCGACAGCAAAGACTGGGGCCATTGCAGTCTAAAACCGTCAGACTGCATTGTACTGTGGTACCTTCATAGGAAACTGGCATGGTCAGTGTACCAAGGAGTGGCAACTTTCCGAGATAGCATGAAAGCTGTACTTCCGACTTTTGCAGCTGCGGCCATTGATGGGAGTGCACTTGGTAAATGCTTTTGGGAATGACGCAAACAGGGGAGCCGGTATCAATATCCATCATTATTTCGATGCCATTTCATGCAAACGATTTTCTGATGGGGGGTATAAGAGAGCGCGTGGTGGTCAAGGACCAGATTTGGGACGCGCTACTATCACTCTCTTCTGTTTCTGGCGTCTGTGCTGTTAGTGCTAGCGTCCTGCTTGTCTCATTTGCCGCACACATTCGCGCTAAATGCCCTGGCCGTACACACTTAAAACATTTGCGCTTGATTAGTCGACAAGCCTTTGTATTATGACCACAACATTTGCATTGTTGCACGCCCTGTTACTTCGTGCGCGATTCGTATTGGCCAGAGAGCTGTAGCAATCTAGCTTGTTCTTGGTCAGTAACAATCCCTTGCGAACCGCGTTCAGCGTTCTCTGCGGCGAGGGCAAGAGCCTCGGCTTCTTTGAGATTCAGATTTTTCTTCGCTAACAGCAGCTTCTGTAGATTCTTGCATCTGACACCACACACAATACGGTCCCTTATCATTCTGTTTAGCATCGTTCCAAAATTGCAATTGTGTGCCATCAGCCGTATTGCCACAATGAATGCATGTACGGATTCCCCTTCTTGCTGGCAGCGATGGAAGAACTTGAAACTTTCAGAGATTTCATTCGGTACCGGGTCGTAGTAGCTGCTTAGCGTCTCCACAACTTCTTTGTAGGTAAGGTCGTTAGGCTTTCGCGGTGCTACCTTCGCGTTCAAAATTTCTATTGTCCTTGTTCCAAGCGCCGCTACCAGCAGGGCTCTTTTCTTAGCATCGTCTATCAGATCATTCGCTTCGAAATAAGCTTGAACCTTGGCAATATACGGCTGCCACTTATCTTTTTCGTCTTCGAATTCCGGTAGCCTGTGTGCCATGGCTGATCCTTGGCGGTGGGTTCCTTCTGCGTGACGGTCGTGCTTGGGCGTATTGCTGGTTTCCTTGCTGCAGCAGAATCCTCGTCGCCACTATTGCGTTCTACCGGCCAAAGGCCGGCAGCTACGCGATGAAACCCAGACAGATTCACAGAGCGAAAAGACGACGCTTTATTTCCGGCTCGGAAATATATAGAGAAGGAAAGAAAGGAGGGGAAGAAGGAAAGAGGGACAACCTACGCATGCGCTGGTTATCTGCAGCATTGTTGTCAGCAGCAGCTATTCATCGCCTTGTCATCCACAAACCAAAGGTCTAACTGAACGCACCAACCGTACTATCACCAACATGCTGTCCACGTACTTACATTGACGCAAATCATAGGAACTGAGACAGTGCCCCACCGTTCATTGGCTTCACTTTCAACACCGCCCGTCATGAGACCGCTGGCTTTAGTCTATTCTTCCTGCTTTACGCTCGCCACCGACGATATGCTTTAGACACCATCCTCACGTTTTTAGCAACTAGTGATGAAGATCACTCGGTAGCCGAGGCAATATGCTTTCCCGGTCAGGATAGTTCAAAAGCACGGTACGATGTTCACCACCGCCATGTTATTTACCAGCCTGGAAAATTGGTCTTGCTGTGGCCGCCTATCAGAAAGCGGGGTCTGTCCCGAAAGCTGCTGTGCCACTACGATGGACCATTTGTCTTCCTTGCCCAACTTAGCCAGCTGAACTATCGCATCGCTCGCCTCAGCAAAACCGGCCGTCGCTCTGCGAACAGTGAAGTCGCGCACGTCACCAGTTTAAAACCTTACCGATCACGCGACGCTGTTTAAGTCGCCCAGCGGGCTTCAGCTGCGTCGGGGTAAGTGTGACGCCCAGAATGGAAATAAGAGAAGTTGAAGTCCACGAACTTGCAAGTGTACACAGTTGGGTCTTCTACGGTCGTCTTGCGTCAATTAAATGCTCTCTCGTAACACTATATACGTATATATATATATATATATATATATATATATATATATATATATATATTGAAAGGGGGTTTTTACTGTGCTTTAACAGGGATAATAGCCCTGTCGAAGTTTCACGGCGAACCACACAAGAACACAGCCAGTCTCAGCACACACAAGCGAGCACGAGCAGCGCAGCGGCACTTCGTCGTCCTTATCCTCGTCTTCGTGATATTATCACCTACTTAATCCTCGTCTTCGTATATCCTCGTGTAGTTCACTACAATTTCCCCCGGAGCGAGGAGGAGCCATCCTGGCGACCTATGGTGAGGGTAAGAGGAGCGGATCGTAGTAGGTTTTGAGGCGGCTCACGTGCACAGTTTCGCGGCCGCGATGACGCATGTCCGAAGAGGTAGTGAGTGGCTCCACGGTGTAATTCACAGGGGAGGTTTGACGGACAATGCGGTAGGGGCCGTGATACTCGGTTCGAAATTTTGATGACAATCCCGGTGGGGTGCCGGGAACCCAAAGCCAAACAAGGGATCCTGCAGGAAAAACGTGTGGCGTCTGATCTTTGTCGCGGTGATGCTTTTGGCGGCCTTGAGATTCCGATGTAAAACACCGGGCCAACTGGCGACATTCCTCCGCATGTTTGGCAACGTCTGAAAGGAGAGTACACTCGGAGGAGTCGGGACGATATGGTAAAATAGTGTCCATCGCGGACGACGCCTCACGCCCATAAAGGAGGAAGAAAGGGCTAAATCCAGTAGTTGACTGCGTGGCGGTGTTATAAGCGTATGTCACGAAAGGAAGGACAGCGTCCCAGTTAGTCTGATCGGCGGCAACGTACATCGTCAGCATATTTCCGAGAGTGCGATTGAAGCGCTCAGTCAACCCGTTTGTTTGAGGGTGGTAGGCTGTTGTGGTCCGGTGTATGATGCGACATTCGGCTAGTACAGATTCAACGACGTTGGAAAGGAAGACGCGTCCTCGGTCACTCAGCAGCTCTCACGGCGCGCCGTGGCGAAGAACAAAATAATGTAGCAAGAACAGGGCAACTTCACGGGCAGTAGCGGCGGGTAAAGCGGCGGTCTCGGCATACCGGGTGAGGTGGTCGATGCCGACGATAATCCACCGGTTCCCAGAGACCGTGCAGGGAAGTGGCCCGTAAAGGTCGACGCCAATGCGGTCAAAAGGGCGGGCCGGGCATGGAAGTGGTTGTAAGGGGCCAGAAGCACGAGGTGTGGATGACTTTCGGCGCTGACAGGCGATGCAGGAGCGAACGTATTTGCGAATATAGCCGTACATGCCGCGCCAATAGTAGCGTTGAGAGATCCTTTGAAACGTCTTCAATACACCAGGATGGGCACACTGAGGGTCGGCATGGAAAGAGGTGCAAATTTCATGTCGTAAATGGCGGGGAATGACGAGAAGCCACCGTCGACCATCAGTCATATAATTGCGGCGGTAGAGAAGACCGTCTCGTAGGGCAAAGTGTGGTGCTTGACGGCGTAAAGCCCGAGAAGGCGCAGCAGCGTTAGGAGAAGCGGACACGATCTCGATAAGAGATGCGAGCCACGGGTCTTTTCGCTGCTCCGCAGGCATGTCAGCGATGGTTAGAGAGGAGAGGACGGGATCAGCCGCCGTAGAGCAAGCAGGTTCGTTGGAGACGGGAGAACGAGATAGTGCGTCGGCGTCCATGTGTTTACGGCCAAAGCGATATATAACGCGGATGTCAAATTCCTGTAGGCGGAGAGCCCATCGTGCGAGGCGGCCGGACGGGTCTTTAAGAGAGGACAGCCAACATAACGCGTGGTGGTCCGTGACGACGTCAAACTGGCGACCGTAAAGGTAGGGTCGGAATTTTGTTAATGCCCACACAATTGCCAAACACTCCTTTTCTGTAACTGAGTAGTTGCGTTCAGCTTTAGAGAGGATACGACTCGCGTACGCGACGACGTATTCGTGAAAACCGTTTTTCCGTTGTGCCAAGACAGCTCCGAGGCCAACGCCACTCGCATCAGTATGGACCTCGGTGGGTGCTGTCGGGTCGTAGTGGCGAAGGATTGGTGGCGAAGTCAAAAGACGGCGCAATGCGTTGAACGCTTCGTCGCACTCGACCGACCACGCAGTTAAGTCACTGTTTCCTCCGAGTAGTTTCGTCAGGGGTGCAATTATCGAAGCAAAATTCTGCACGAAGCGCCGAAAATAGGAGCATAGACCTATGAAGCTTCGAAGTTGCTTGAGAGAAACCGGCTTAAGAAACTCCGCCACTGCGCGCAGCTTGGCCGGATCAGGGCGAACACCTTCCTTAGAGACGATGTGCCCCAAAATAGTCAACTCCCTGGCACCGAAGTGACACTTCTTGAGATTCAGCTGCAGGCCGGCGTCAGTAAGGCAAACCAAAACTTGCCGCAAGCGCTCTAGGTGCGTAGCGAAGTCGGCGGAAAAGACAACAATGTCGTCCAAGTAGCAGAGGCAGATGTGCCACTTGAACTTCCGCAAGATATTATCCATCATCCTCTCGAATGTGGCGGGCGCATTGCACAGACCGAAGGGCATCACATTAAATTCATAGAGGCCATCCGGCGTCACAAATGCGGTCTTCTCTCTGTCACAGGCGGCCATTGGTACTTGCCAGTAACCTGAACGTAAATCAAGAGATGAAAAGTACTCGGCACCTTGGAGGCAATCAAGAGCGTCGTCTATACGCGGAAGGGGGTAATTGTCCTTGTGGGTAATTTTGTTGAGGAGCCGGTAATCAATACAAAAGCGAAACGAGCCATCTTTCTTTTTCACTAGCACCACTGGTGAGGACCAGGGGCTTTGTGATGGACGAATTACACCACGTTGTAGCATGTCCTCAACTTGTTCATTGATCACGCGACGCTCTGCCGCTGACACACGATAGGGGCGCTGTCGAAAAGGCGAGTTAGAGCCGGTCTGAATGTAATGCGCGACTGTTGAAGTGCGGCCGAGAGGTGTGTGGGCGGCGTCGAAAGCAAAGCGAAATGTCTGTAAAAGGGCCACGAGCTGAGTCCGGTAGGTGGAAGGAAGAGCCTCATCGATGGCGGTTCGGAAGAAGTCGTCTGGCAACGAATCAGGCGTGGGATCGGACTGCAGAGCATCAATGTAGTTACTGCGGTAGGTCTCTGAGGCATCCAGGTCAGAGAGAAGGTGGGCTGGTTGAATGGAACCGGGAGATTCCCCACGTAGCAGAGTAATCGGGCGTGGGGACGGATTGTAGATGAGTAGCTTCGTGAAGCCACCGTGAACATCGAGAACAGCAGATGGCAGCGGCAGGTTCTTGCGGTGGATGAAGGATGCAGACGGTGTAAATAAAACACTAACGTCTGACGCGGCAGGACACGAAAGAGGCACAAGGGCACAAGCCTCTGGTGCTACGTCGACATCTTCAGCGATGGTCAGCTTTTGAGGACACACTGAACGGCTGTCGTCGGGCAGTGCGTCGCACAGTGCAGAAAATTCTTTTTCAGCTCGGGCGCAATCGATCACGGCGTTATTTTTAGACAAGAAGTCCCATCCGAGGATCACGTCGTGAGAACAAGATGACAAAACTACGAACTCGACACTGTACAAAATACCTTCAATGACGACACGCGCTGTACATGCTGCTAAAGGTGCAATCCTCTCTTCACTGGCAGTGCGGAGCGACAAACCGTTAAATGACGTCGTAACTTTTCGTAATCGTCGGCAGAGTTGCTCATGAATCACTGACACTGCAGCACCCGTATCGACCAGCGCATATACGGACAGACCATCGATAGAAATCATTATAATGTTCGTGGGTGGAATATGAGGCCTTGAGCTTTTCGCAGAGTACGCAGTTCTTGCCTCAGGAACCGCGGAGCTTAGTTTCCCTCGTCAGCAGGTGGTGGTCGCCGGCGCATTGGTGAGAGTGACCGGCGACGCGGAGAAGGAGAACGACGCGTTGTATATGAACGCTGTTCTGGGGCATACGCAGGCGGAGAGTGGGCAGAACGAAGCAGCGGTGGCGAGTAATCAGAAGACGCAGGCTCGGCCATGCGACGACGACATCGGCGGGCCACATGTCCAGCGAAACCACAGTAGTAGCAAATAGGACGATTGTCAGAAGTACGCCAAGGGTTGTAATAGCGCGCAGTGGGCGGATGAAGCGGGGCCGTTTGAGAAAGCGGTGCAGGGCGTAGAACAGGCTGCATGGGTTGTGACGGCTCAGGCGGTGGCCACGCAGCCACAGCCGCGTAGGTCAAAGGGGCTGGAACAGCAGGTTGACTATACTGGACTGGTGCTTCGACGTATGTCAAAGCAGCAACAGAAGGAGTTTCAGGAAGCGTGGGGAGTGCTTCCGCAACTTGTTGCCGGATGACTTGCTGCAGCTTTGGCACTAAAGGAGTGGGAGCGTCAGGACGTTGGCGAACGAGGGATAGTTGACGGGCAACTTCTTCTCGAAAGAACTGCTGTATTTGTGGCAGCAAGGTGGACTGGTCTGCTTCAGGTGTTAAAGCTGCAAGCGGCGCGGGGTTTGAGAGCGAAGAGCGAGTGATGTTACGGCGCTTGCGTAATTCATCAAAGTTGTGGCATGCGTTGATAACGTCGACGACGGTGGTTGGATTTTTAGCCAGAAGCATCTGGAACGCGTCATCATCAATGCCTTGCATAATGTGGTCTATCTTGGTGCTCTCTGACATTGAAGCGTCCACGCGCTTGCAGAGGTCTACGACATCTTCAATATAGCTGGTAAAATTCTCACCAGGAAGCTGTGCACGGCCGCGCAGGCGTTGCTCAGCGCGCAATTTGCGCACTGCAGGCCGGCCGAAAATATCGGCAAAACTAGCTTTGAAAGTAGACCACGATGTGATATCGGCCTCGTGGTTGCGGAACCATAGGTTTGCAACGTCCGTTAGGTAGAAAATGACGTTATTGAGTTTTTGGTTGTCGTCCCAGTGGTTGTGAATACTGACCCGCTCATATGAAGCCAGCCAGTCTTCCACGTCATGGTCGCCGGTTCCGCTGAAGATTGGAGGATCACGCTGGCGCAAAGCTCCAGCGCAGAACACCGCGGATGATGGGCCGGTTGGACTGGGGGTAGTAGCGTCGGTCATTGCTTGTGTCGGGAGTGTGCGGCTGCGGAGCTCCAGGGCGGCAGGAAATGCTCACCTCCACCAAGTGAAAGGGGGTTTTTACTGTGCTTTAACAGGGATAATAGCCCTGTCGAAGTTTCACGGCGAACCACACAAGAACACAGCCAGTCTCAGCACACACAAGCGAGCACGAGCAGCGCAGCGGCACTTCGTCGTCCTTATCCTCGTCTTCGTGATATTATCACCTACTTAATCCTCGTCTTCGTATATCCTCGTGTAGTTCACTACAATATTTGTACATATATATAGTTCAAGGGCCACTCCTTGTTATCACTTCCTACTTGCTTACTACTCTAGTTGGCTCTGGACCATTTTTTGCCCTGGCAGGTGCTCCGCACTGTCCTGTTATTATTCTGTTTTTTTTTATCCTTCTCCCCCTTTATGGAGAGCTTTTAAGAATTGCTCCCCTGCAGATATATTCCTTATCAGGGCCCTTTCGAATGACTGTTCATTTTAAAGAAACGTGTGTATGCACCGAACCTGCTTTAAGTGCTTACTAATCATCCAATCCGCATTGTAGTTTTTCTGGTACTGCCGCTTTTATTTCTTTTTCAGACGAGAGAATCAACAGTTCCAGGCTGAGAAATATATACTGAAGAAACATTTTTTCACTCCACCTACTTTCTTCTCTCCGACCCACCCCTACCCCACCCCTTGAGCTATGTTCATCTCAACCACCCAACACCTCCCCAACATTTCTTCGGAAGCAAAATCCTATTTAAACCCAGGCCAGGGATGATCGCTATGCGCAGACGTAGACAGGTCAACTTGTATTAACGTTGGTACGACTTGCGAACTGAGGCTTTCCCTCTCTACCTTTATTCAATGCTCCTTCATACCATGTAGCCATCTTCTTTCTCTCGTTCTACCGAATTTTATAGGAAATTTTTGTGTGGTGACCTTTACTACATTACGCATTATGTTTTCTATCAGTGCTTCAACAGAACGTTTAGAGTTTAGTGCAATGACGACGTTAAAAGTCAATGTATATATACTTTTTTGATGTTCTCATTCATTAGTTTCTCCACAGTGATAAAACGCGCATACCTTCTTGCACTAAAACTGACGCATACTTAGGCAGCTGTTCTTTTTCTGCCTCGTCCTGTACTTTTGCGCTATCAATATAGTCGTTATGTTTTGAACCATTGCTACACAATGTAGTGTAATTCTTGTATTTGCTTTAGTGCCAGGTACTCTTGCAGTAACTTACATGGGGTGTGCGTTTTCTGAAATCGTTTTAGTGTGAGGTCAAAAACTGTGGAAAGCGTGTACAATGAGGCAAGTAGTCCACTCATTGGGGCAATATTGGTATTCAAATTATTAGGTCCAGGTCCTGGCATTCTTGCAATTCACCCTCGACTACCTTGACCCTGGCAGAATTGGAGGTTCATTACAAGAAACAGAGTTTTGAAGCGTCGCTTTTCTGCGGTTGCACTTCGTCCCCTCACAGTGGGTAATCATTGTGGAGACTTTGTTAACGTCCACTTCTGAGCTCTCCCAAAGTCTAAATCAATTACCTGCTGCAGCTTCTGGCCCTGGCTGGATTATATCTGGAGTGATTAAACTAATTTTCGAGGAATCACTTAGCGACTTACTTGAGCGTGTGGTGAAATACTCGATTAGTACCCAATAGATTCTGGATGCCTGGCATCTGTAAAAATGTGTCCAATTTTTTAAACTTCGAATCTGGGAAAATTTGGAGAAACTGCTATGTGGTCAAGATATACCCTCAGCACCGGAAAATTAATGCTGCGTGGCTGTCAAATTGTTTCTAGGCAGGAATGCTCAATACGGTGGTCGCGAACTCATCTAGAAAGCTGTTTCCTGTTAGCTCACCATAATCACGAGTATGCTGCACTTGTTACTATTGACGTTAACAAACCGTACGACACTGTTGAACAAAGGGCGCTACTGCGCAGACTACAAGCTGTATAATTGCCAGGTTACTTCGTTGCATAGGTGTCAGCATTCCTGACTGAGAAGAAATTTTACTGCTGTCAGTGTGGGGTATCCTAAACTAAATTCCGACAAAGCGAGGGGTGCCCCAAGGTACGTTTCTCTCTCCCATGTTTTTCAATTTTTTTACTGAGATCTATTCCGGCCTCTCATGATAACATAGCTTTCTTTTCGGCGGCGGTTGATTTATATTCCCTTTACAAAGTGTTGCAGGCATTGTAGATGTCCTTGACCGATGGGTAACAGATATCAATTTACGTCTCAATGTACACAAATGTGCATTTTTAGTATTCCCTATTTCTAATCAGGCTCAGTGAGTTAACATATTGTTACGCCGCGTAGCGGCGCATGAGAAGCAGCAGAAAGAAAAGAAGAAGAAGCAGGGGAAGCGAGCCGCGCGCAGACTGATCTGGGTTTTCTGAGTCGTGTGCGTCCGTCCTTCATACGACGTTCATCTGTATTAAAACCATTTCATCCGTTACAGTTGGTGCTAGGCGCTGGGTAAAAACGTTCTGGATCCGCCAGTACCTCGTCGCAGACGTCGTGTAGCAGGTTTGCACCTTTATCTCCTCAATAGTACCTTTCAATGGCTACCACCCGCCTCATGAACCACCAGACGCATGAACAGCGACCTGAAGAGACGACGACCTTTCTCGACCAGCGAGAGCCGCGTACGTTCCACGGTGAGCCCGAAGATGATGTGGAGGAAGGGCTCCGACATTATGAAAGATGTAGCAAGTACAACCGCTGGAATTCGATCGCACGTCTGTAGAATGTTGCTTTCTTCCTCGCTGGCATGACTCTGACATGGTTTGATAACCACGAAGAAATCCTGACGACCTGGGACCGATTCGTTGAAGAAATTACGAAGTCCTTTGGGGATACCCTTGCCAAGAAGGAACGCGCTGAGCCTCAACTTTCCCAGAGAGCCCAGCTGCCCGGTGAGACATACACACGTTACATCGAGGAAATATTGAAACTTTGTCCCATTGTAAACCGGCAGACGTCAGAAGAAGACAAGGTAGGGCACCTTCTCAAGGGGATTGCTGAGGATGTGTACAACTTCCTTATTTCGCGGGACACCCTTGCCACAGTAGCAGATGTCATCAAGCAGTGCCGGGCATTTGAGGCGTTAAAGGCACGTCGGATAGCACCCAAATTTGGCTGTCTTTTTAATGTCACAACTGTTGCCGGTATCCACATTCCGGAGGCTGAAGACACCGCTTCTATGGTCAGGAGGATTATACGCGAGGAGCTGGATATTCAGCGGCAACGTATAAATTTCGATGCATCTTTCCACCCGACATCGAGATCCGTATCATCATGGGAACAGCGCACGCCATGGGCTGCACAAAATGAGTGCGAACCAGCCTACAACAACGGCGTGGAGCGGACCCTGCAACCAACATCGCACCCTTATTTCCAGCAGCGTCCAGCCCATCCGGATGAAGTGCCTCGTGGTGCTCCTCGTCGCGCTTCTGTCGCCCCATCTCGGCCTCCAAGGGATCCTGAAGTGAACTACCAGAGCCGCCAGCCACCTGTATGTTGCGGATGTGGGGGCAGCGGACATATCTTCCGATTTTGCCCGCGTCGTCAAATTACCCGACCCCCTGTCCAACGAGCATCATGCTTCACGAATGGCGCCCAGTGGGAGCAGCAGCCACCCGCTACCTTCTATAGGCCCACTTCGCCTCAACGCCATGCACGGAATGGCTCCCCTGTGTCCGATTGCAGCATCACTCCCCCGCCGCTGCGACAACCCCGTTCGCCATCCCCACGTCGCCGCTTTGTTTCTCCACTGCTGGAAAACTAGGTGGTGCGATCGATGGAGGTAAGGTCGCCGGATGCTCAATTTCACGCATACTTCTGCCTATCGTCATGCTAAAGAACAAAGTGTCAGTGTGTGTAGACAATGTTAAAACGGATGCTTTGGTTGACAGTGGTGCCGTTGTGTCAGTTATGAGCCTTTCATTTAAGAACCGCCTTCGACAGAAAGTTATGTTTGTGTAGGACAAAAACACTACGTTTTGTGGAGTTGGGGGTGAAACTTTAGTTCCGGTTAGCCGGTGCACTGTTTCAGTTGTCATTGGTGACGAGTGCTATAGGACAGAATTCGTTGTATTGAGACGTGCCACGCATGACGTTATCTTGGGTGTTGACTTTTTGCGCGAGTGTGGTGCGACTTTAGACTTTAGTGCCGGTGAAATTTATTTGCAGCCGAACATTATCCCCGCCTAAGTAGATAACATGATCATGTCTCAGAGTCATCAAGGAGTTCTCGCCCTGAATGAAGGTTTGCTGCTGCCCGCGATGACGGCGACGTTTCTCCCCGTGAAGTCATCTGAATCATTCATGGGTAAACATTCAGTAGTCGTTGAGCCATATGTCTCGAATGGAGCGAAAACAATATTTTGGCGCCACGCTCCGGTTGTGTAGGCGGAGGATGGTCGCGCATACCTCTGGGCTGTGAACGTGTCAGAAGAGCCTATCCGTCTTCCTTCTGGTTCGACATTCGCGAGATTTGAGAATTATGTGACTCATACCGTTGGAATTATTTCCGATTGCACAGGCTCCGCGAAAGACAAGACTAAATATTGTGCTGAGTTTGAGGGCATGGTCAACAAATCGCTCCCATCTAGTGAACGTCGTATTCTGCAAGACGTTTTGACAACGCATGCCCAAGTGTTCGACTTTCCCTCAAACGGATCGGGTAGCCATTTCCCAGCTTCTCGGCTACAGCACAAAATTAACACAGGAAACGCACACCCTATTCACCAAAAACCTTACAGAGTCTCCCCGGCAGAGCGCAAGATAATTCAGAACAGGGGGACGAAATGCTGCAGAAAGGAATCATCCGAGAATCTTCCAGTCCATGGGCCGCACCTGTAATCCTATTGCGAAAACAATTCTTGGCGATTTTGTGTAGACTACCGTCGTTTGAATGCGGTAACAAAGAAAAACGTATACCCATTACCTCGCATTTATGACGCTGACGATTTTATGCATTCGGCGTCATTTTTCTCCTCTGTTGATTTGCGATCTGGCTATTGGCAAATTCCTCTACATCCATCCGACCGTAAGAAGACTCCTTTTGTAACACCAGATGGTTTATTCGAATCTAATGTAATGCCCTTTGGATTATGCAACGCTCACGCGACGTTCGAGCGATTTATGGACACTATCCTTCGTGGCCTCAAATGGGAAATATGCATGTGTTACCTAGATAATGTTATCATTTTTGGAAAGACCTTCCATGAGCACAATGAGAGGCTCAGTAATGTTCTTGAATGCATTGGCGAAGCGGGCCTCATTTTGAATTCGAAGAAGTGCCATTTTGGAGAGCGACAAACTTTTGTTCTTGGGTTCCTCGTCAACGAGGATGGTAGCAGACCGGATCCACAGAAGATTGCTGCAGTACGCGACTTCGAAACTCCACGCACCCTGAAAAGTCTTCGGAGCTTTCTTGGCCTCTCTTCTTATTTTTGTCGCTTCATTGCTCGTTTTGCGCAACTTCCCACCCCCTACTTCTCTACTGCACAAGGATCCGCAATTTGTGTGGACCCCAGAGCGCGAATCCTCTTTCAATCTGCTCAAGCCTTCCCTAACTTCAGCACCACTGCTGCGCCATTTCGACCCTTCTGCTGTGACGGAGGTTCACACTGACGCCAGTGGCATCGGTCTTGCAGCGGCACTTGTGCAGCTGCATAGTGGGGCTGAGCACGTTGTTGCATATGCCAGCCGCACGTTGACAAAATGTGAACGGAACTACAGAGTTACCGAATTGGAGTGCCTAGCAGTTGTGTTCGCTGTGCACAAGTTCCGACCATACCTATATGGACGCTACTTCACCATAGTTACTGACCACCATTCGCTAGGCTGGCTGATCGGACTTCGCGATCCATCTAGTCGTCTGGCGCGCTGGGAATTGCGCCTACAAGAATACAACTTTGCTGTCGCGTACAAGAGTGGACGAAATCACAGTGATGCAGACTGCTTGTCACGGCACGCATTGCCGACTTCCGTTAACGATGAAGACGGCTTCGACGGGTGTTTAGCCTCAATCGCATCGACGTTCCTTAGTATGGCGACCTTTAGGCGAGAACAACGCTACGACAAGTCACTACAGCCTCTTATACAAGAGGCAGAAGGAAGAGCAGTGTCAACGCAGTTTACTATTGAAAACGGTGTTTTGTTCAAGAAGAACTACTCAGTTGACGGTGCTGCCCTCCTTTTGGTCGTCCCGAAAAGTCTCCGTACACAAGCTTTACATGCCATGCACGATGACATTACCTCTGGACATCTAGGCTTCTAACATCTAGGCTTCTGGACATCTAGGGCACTAACTTAACGGCATAAGGTGATCTACAGGTGCGCTCTGTAAAGTACCTCAGTGTTACATATGTCGCCTCTCTTACTTGGCAGACTCATGTGGAGCACGTTGCTCCGAAAAGAAACAAGTTGGTTGGAATGCTACGTACGCTGAGCAGCTTCCGCTGCGTTATGCGCAGGCGCGCTCTTTTGATGATGTAAAACGTATGGTCACTCAACTTCAGTGTTTGTCTGTATTCTCTTTTTTGGAGCCGCTGCCTCGGGTTATTTTGTAGTCGAGAAACAAAAGCACCGAGGAAGCAGATCAAGGTAGTGCACATCGTCTCATCGTGAAACTGTGTGGCCATCCGGTTGCCGCGGTGGAGGATCTTGGAGATTTCGCCGATGAGCAACATTCCCCCTAAAAAGTACAGCTTCTTGTTTTTCCGTTCAGGGGCTAGGGGAGCGGACCCGCGTCAGGCAGGCGTATGAATGTGTTTGCAAGGAGTAGTGACCGGGTGAATTCCAGCGGGAAGAATCGTAGGGCATCCTGGACACACCAGTCAAGTATGCGTCAATGGCAGCGGAACGTTCATCGTGCTGCGCGTTTCGCTCGTCTGAACTAAATCCCAGCAGCCCGTTCGTCGGTAATAGTTGTTTTGGGACAGGTAGCCTGCCTCGTCAGGGCGAAAGCACAGTGTGCGATGCTCGCAACTGCGCCAGAAGTCGCTTTTGCATGGATGCACCAAAGGAGGTCAAGAGGAAGTGCTGCACGGGTGTTTGCAAGGATTTCTTGGTTCTGACTTGAAAGTCGGCAAGCGCGATAAGCTACTGGGGCGTAGGTCATGTCCTGTGGTGGTATGCTTGGAGTGAGTCGGATAGAGTGTATACGGTTGACCTCTTTGCGAACCGTCTGCGAAAGACAGGATACTTTCGCGGTGCTGCCGTCGAAAAGAGGTTTTGCAATTCCTCACGTGCGATGGTCAGTATGGTCTCGTCGAGCAGGTCAGCGCTACCAGTGTCGACAATGGCGGCAGTCATAGGGAACCAAGGCCGCTCGTATTGTTTAGATCGCCTCTTCCGTGCCTTCTCGGTGGTAGGGGTCTTGGACACAATTTCCGCGATGGGCATGGGGACATCGCACTGTGGCAACGAACATCTGCTCATAATTCCCTTCATAAGGAAAACCCCTTTTCATCTCTGACATGTTGCGATCAGGCTGACGGAATAATCTCGTCATGTCCTCGAAACAAACGAGGACGCTGTGGTTAGGGAGCCGACCTCCTGCGTGTAGGAGCAGCTCGGCGCATTCGTTACGGAGAATGGTGGTGAAAGCTAGCAGGAACTGGTCCTTGAAGGGATGCCACGTTGTGATAGTGACCCATAATTTTCAAACCAGGTGTGAGCTGGCCTGCCTAGCGAGAAAATACATATGGAATCTTTTGCTCGTCGGGCCACTATTGTACTGGACTCCCGCGCAAATGTATCTAGCCTGTCTTCCGCATCATCATCATCTGAAAACCCCTCGAAGTTGGGTATTTTCCGCGGTTGCTGCAACGCGAAGGACGGCGCAGAGGTATCGACCTGCATCATGGTGAGTGGTTGCGTGGTCGCCGAAGGTTGTGCTGAAGAAGACGATAGCGTCCTCCCAGTACGGTAAAATTGCAGAGGAGCGAATTCTGGATCCTCGAAGCTGTCGGTTACACTCTTGGGTAGGCTTACTCTCGATGGTAGGAGATCCCCGAGGGCTGGAGGCTCGGTTAGTTAGAGGTGTTTAGAGTATGGGTTGCGTCAGCCAGTACATCCACCTGATTGCACGAAGTAAAATCTTGACAAAACCTACAGAGGAGCGCAGTGATCCACAGGGCCACAGGGAGGGCCAAAGAGCGGCAGCGAACTGGGCAGGCCACCGCCTCAATGTTAGACTTTCGCTTTCCTTTCTCCTGGCGGCCCATGCTCGTGATCCGCGCAGAGCGAATAAAAGGATTGCTTCGTGTCAATATAAACTGTGGCCTCTTCTATTCTTTGAGAGAAGCTCTTCCTCTCTTTTGGGACTCCTTAAGTTTGTGTCCAACAATGTTTTTTTTATCCTTTACCACGGTTCCATATCTTACCTCGGGATTCCGTCTTCTGACGGTCCAAGCATTGTTGTCGTTATGCGATTAGGAGCGTCATATGCCTCAGTTGATGTTTACTCATCCAGGGGAATTCTTTAGTCTAAGGTGGTCTCGGTTTCAGTCTCGTCACATTTGTCTGGTTGAACGTTTTTGGGGTCTCTGATTATACGAATCCCTCAAAGCCACCATTTGTAGAAAGCTGCCGTGCATGAACTTCCAGGGACATTGCCAGCGCGCTCTATCTGCGTTTTGGTTGGAAACCAAACTAGCCAGCCTTTCGTTTCTGCGCTCTTTTGAGGTGTCGAGCCCGCTTTAACTCGCTTGACGGTACCTGGTGTTTTTGAATATGCCTGCGCACTGTGTAGCCTATGGCTGTAGAAGTTATTTTACCGAAAAAGGAAGTGCAAACTTCTTTAGGTTTAAGTCCGCGAGGCTGCGTGCAGAAAATAGAGCTGCCTGGATAGCGGTCATGAGAAGACTGAACCCTGATGGCTCGGCATGGGAACCGAATGAACATTCCCGGCTATCCAGCGCGCATTTCATAACAGGTATGGCAATATTTAAGACATATCACTTAGTTCGCAAGATTATAAATCGCATTTATTGCAGGACGGCCGACAAAGGAAGTCACCCTGATGTGTTAAACTACGCAAAAAGTCCCGCAGAAGCAGCTGTGCTTCGTCATAGCCTATGGCTGAGCAGACGTGAAGATAAGCGCTCTTCTGTATTTTTCATAATCGCCGAAAGATTTCTGTTGTTATCCAGCTGAAGCGACGAGCGCTCATTGCTAGATTGCTGGCCTCTGTGCCTGGCTCGTGAACACTGCTCTCTGATGGACGCTTACAGCTCATACCGCAAAGCTGTCTACTGCTTAGTGGTTACGGGTGCGCTGCATAGCTTACGTGAAGTCGGGAGAGAAAATGACTGAAAGTAAATACTTGCTGCTATCATGGGAGCAGTACAGTCATGGTAATGTGGCCTTGTTTCTAATGTCAGTACGGCGAAAGCCGATATGTAAAGGTATCATTCAGAACAGCGTCCGCGTTGCGGTCACGATGCGGCCTTTTCGCTTACTCGATCATACCCAGTAATGTTTCCCGCGTTTCCAAAGCCTATGTTTATTACAAAGTTGGTCATGTGGGCAGTCACGCGTCGCGTTTTCTGAATTGGAATCGTCTTGGAATTCATTTTTATTATTAGTGTATTGGGGGGGGGAGTATTTTAATTCCATATAATTGTAGTTTGTAGCTGCTGCAGATATCTCAGTTTGGTTGCTTGCAATGAGCAATATCTCCAGTGTGCACGCATTGCCATGGTTGCAGGAGAACGTGAAAAGATGTCACATGTAAATCTCCCCTAACGAAAACCCCGTATGGGTCAAAATAACCTCATACAGATTCTCATACTAAACTCATACATATCTCATGCAATCTCATATATTTCTCATACGCTGTATGATATTTGTAGGAGATGGTGTGAGATTTGTACGAGATTAGTATGAGAAACCTGCATGAGATTATTGTGACTCATAGGGTTTGTTTCACTAGGGTCCTGATAACACAACAGAGTTCCAGCGGCTTGCAACTGGTGACCTCGCGTGTGCAGTCCTAAGTGATTCTTTTCTAAGCTTTCGCCCATACCCCCTGCGAATGTTAGACTTCTCTTTGTAGCTAACTTGACTCTGTGGCAGCAAACTTACAGTAGGCTATTACATGGCGCGCAAACCTGCACTGAATGTTTGCCAGTGAATTTTTCCTGCTTCTGATCAGCTGTTGTGTTTGCCGATAACTGTTACATGACCAGAGATGCTGCACAATACATTTCAGCTTCACAGGTGATCTTGGAGTTGGAGCAGCCTCAAAATGGTTAGCCTAAGCATATTTGGAACTCTAGTCCTCTTTAGATATTGTCTGTGCTATCGTGCAAGGTCCAGTTGTGACAACTTACTGCAGCATTAAATTGTTACTGATGTTATGTTGTACGCAGGAGTTTCCAATAAGGACACCTGTGTCATACACGGTGACACTGTAGCTTTAGAGTCACAGCAGCCTTAAAATGGTAAACTTAAATGCTTTGTCTAGAATGTAAAGCTGTCTTTAGCTTTGGGTCGTTGTGTGCTGTGTAACTGTACCAACTTGCCTGTTCTTCAGTGAAACTTTGTCCTTACACTGTGATGTATTGAAGATTGTGATTCTAAGACCACATGTTACTATACGAGTAGAGAGGACTCTGCAATGATTGCCGTGCTTTTCAATGTGTATTGTTTTTTTGAAAGTGCCTTTCTGTGTTACTCATAGGTGTTGAGAAAAACACCCGGCCAGACTGCAGGTGTAAACGCTGCTCATAAACAAGTGCAAGTGATGGAGGCTACAACAGGAAGTTTGCCAAAGTCGGCGCTTCAGCTACGCAAAGAAAATGCAAAGCTTAAGGTGCGACTTGATTAAGCCATGACAAGGCTAATCAATTTTAGTATGCTTTACACACTGAAAGAGTGTATGTATCACACTTGACTACCCAACGTGGATCTTTTCCACGCTTTGTTTGAAAGTTTAACTCCCTATGCTAGGGGAATGGTCTAGTGGGGCTCGTAAAAACAGTACAACTTATCCCCGTGGCAGTCCAAAACTTAGTGAGCTGCTCAACAAGTTTGTATGGTATTAGACTTGGAGCAGTATGGCAGGGAAAGAACTAGCATGAAACATCATCATGTATAAGAGTCAAGTTAGTAGCGCCTTCTTCACCTGGATCAACTGTCTACGCCAAGAACTTGGCTGCTTCACAGCATTCCCGACCCCCAAAAGCATAAGGCCTCACATACCAAATTTCTTTCAAGGTTTTCCAGATAGTAGTCTAGTCATCGACGCCACAGAAGTGCGTATACAAAGACCGTCGTCAATGAACGCACAGCGCCAAACGTTTTGCCCTTAATACCCCTATAACACCTATACGGTGGTTGTTGGCTAAACTGCAGACGGGTACACTGCATATGTGTGCCACCTCTGGGATGGTTCTGGTTCTGATAATACAGTACTTGGGCAGAACTCGTCTCGAAGAGCTTGAGGTAGGAGATGCCATCATGGTGGGCATAGGGTAAGTATTCTCTCACTTGCCAGTAAGAATCACCAGTTATCGGTCACCGTTCGAGAACAGCACCAAACACAAATGTCTGCGGAAGCAGTCGATTGAACCAGATGCATTGCATCTGCAAGCGTACACGTCGAAAGAAAGCCGCAACGACGACGAAGTGGTTGTTGGCGCGTGGAGAGCGCTCGGGCTTGACCTTGCTTGAAGATTTGGAGAATACTTCGTGGGTCTGCCTGCATGTCACTCTGCGTCCGCACAGCGCCTGCTCGCACGTCTGAGGTCATGACACTGGAGGAGATGCCACCAATGCTTCCTTCTGGGGCAGAAAACGCGACGCGCCTACATCGCGCGACCACTATCGTGCATCGCACAATCATCGTGCATAGTATAATCACTGCATCCGACTCATAAGACATCACACCGGAGTATATACATAGTGTAATATATATATATTTTTTTCACGTGGTGGTGACCAGGGTCGATGGCACAAATGAAGAGTCGATGAATGCACTAAAGAAACTCTTTATTGGACTGACTTGCGCCCGTAAAAGAACTAAGCAACTCGGCGGCGGCGATAGCAACTAACGTGTTCGTCGATCGTCGAACAAAGAATGCCCGTCACACTCGTCAACGCTCAATTTAAAGGCTGCACAGAACAATCTAGATAACGTCGCAAACAGCTACCAGCACGGGCTGGAACATTGTGGAAAGACACCCGAGTGGCCGGAACCTTCGAGACATATCTCGGTGCATCTTGCGCTACAACAAAACTGATAAAGGTGTGACTCGCGACATCGAGCATTAACAAACAAAGAATACGGAACTGCTACGCGATGCAGAATCAGAGTGATAAGGCCGTATGCCGGCGGCTGTTAAAAACAACAAATACAGTTTTGAAGGTTTCGCGGCATTACTCCCCCCTTAAAAAAAACATCGCCTCGATGTTCCAAACAAAGCAACCTAAACATAAACACTGCGAAGTTTAAACACCACAGATTCTTTAACGTGCATAATATGGCTTCAGTCGTACAACATGTACAATTTCTGAGTGTGCGCGTCGCCGTTGTGATGCTGACGTTCCGTCGGGAATGACTTCGTAGTCCAGTGGTCCGACGCGGCGAATGATTTTGTACGGCTCAAAGTATCGACGCAACAACTTTTCACTAAGTCCGCGATGGCGAATTGGTATCCAAACCCGCACATGGTCTCCTGGATTGCACTCTGCGGGGCACCGTCGCAAATTTTATCATCGGCTGTCGGTGCGCTGTTGGTCTTTAATACGCAGCCGTGCGAGTCGTCGGGCTTCCTCTGCACGCTGCAGGTAGGCGGCGACGTCGAGGTTGTCCTCGTTGGTTACGTGCGGCAGCATTGCGTCGAGCGTCGTCGTGGGCTCCCTACCGTACACAAGCTTGAACGGGGTCGCTCTGGTCGTCTCCTGGACTGCCGTGTTATACGCGAAGATCACGTACGGCAAGATGGCGTCCAAGGTCTTGTGTTCAGCGTCTACGTACATAGCGATCATGTCCGCGATCGTTTTGTTCAGGCGCTCCGTAAGGCCATTGGTCTGGGAATGGTACGCAGTAGTTCGTCGATGGCTTGTGTGACTGTATTCCAGGATGGCTTGCGTCAACTCTGCCATAAACGCCGTTCCCCTCTCCGTGATGAGCACTTCTGGGGTACCGTGTCGCAAGATAATTTGTTTGACAAAAAATTTGGCGACTTCTGCCGCGGTACCATTTGGTAGTGCTTTTGCTTCGGCGTAACGGGTGAGGTAGTCAGTGGCCATGATGATTCACTTGTTACCCATAGACGAGGATGAAAAGGGGCCAAGGAGATCCATCCCAATTTGTTGAAAGGGCATGATTGGGGGCGTAATCGGGTTTAGTAGTCCTGCTGGTCTGATTGGCGGCGTCTTGCGTCGTTGGCACTCACGACACGTCTTCACGTAGCGGGCAACTTCGCCACGCAGTCGCGGCCAGTAGTATTTCTCCTGGATCCGATGCAACGTGCGCGCAAACCCGAGATGGCCTGCTATGGGCTCATCGTGCAACGCCTGCAGAATTTCCTGCCGGAGGGTTTTAGGCACTACGAGAAGCTGCGCGGTCTTGTTGGGTGCGAAGTTCTTCACGAGGAGGCCATTGCTTAACGCGAACGTTGATAAATGTCGCCTGAACACACCAAGAGGGGAAGCGGTCTTTCCTTCCAAGTGATCGGCTGGCGCTTTCAGCTTAGGGTCTGATCACTGTTGTTCTGCGAAACTGCTGGCGCTTACCGGTCCGAAAAAGGCGTCGCCGTCATCGTTTTTCGGGGGAGCGTCGACGGGAGCGCGGGATAAGCAGTTTGCGTCGGAATGCTTCCGGCCCGACTTGTAGACTACAGTCATGTCAAATTCTTGATGTCGTCGGCTCCAGCTGGTAAGGCGGCCGGAGGGATCTTTCAAATTAGCCAGCCAGCCGAGTGCGTCATGGTCGCTTACCACCTTGAATGGTCGGCCGTATAGGTATGGACGAAACTTAGAAGTGGCCCAGATGATAGCAAGGCGCTCCTTCTCGGTCGTCGAGAAATTGACTTCGGCTTTTGTGAGGAACCTGCTAGCGTAGGAGATTACTTTCTCCTGTCCGGCACTCTTCTGGACGAGAACGGCTCCTAGGCCTAGACTGCTCGGGTCGGTGTGAATTTCGGTCTCGGCGTTTTCATCAAAGTGGCTAAGTACAGGAGGGCACTGCAGGCGACGCTTAAAATTGTCGAAAGCTTCTCCTTGCGGCGCTTCCCATTTAAAAGGTACGTCAGCCTTTGTAAGCTGCGTCAACGGTTCGGCGATGCGCGAAAAGTTTCTGACAAATCGTCGATAATAAGCGCACAACCCAAGGAATCGGCGCACAGCTTTCTTGTCGACAGGCGGTGGGAATTGTGCGATTGCAGCTGTTCTCTCCGGGTCTGGGCGAACACCATCCTTACTAACGATGTGACCTAGGAACCGCAGTTCTTCCTAGGCGACATGGCACTTCTCTGCTTTTCGCCTTAGCCCCGATGACTTTATGGCTTGCAGTACTGTCTGCAGTCGTTTTAGCAGGTCTTCAAAGTTTGACGAGAAGACAACGATGTCGTCCAAATATACCAAACAAAGTTGCCACTTCAAGCCTGCCAGGACTGTGTCCATTACTCGTTGAAATGTAGCTGGTGCGGAAAGAGGCCAAATGGCATCGCCTTGAACTCAAAAAGACCGTCTGGTGTGATGAATGCGGTTTTCTCGCGATCTCTTTCGTCGACATCAAGTTGCCAATATCCGCTCTTCAGGTCCATGGATGAGAAGTACCGTGCATTCCAGAGCCGGTCGAGAGTGTCGTCGACGCGGGGAAGTGGGTAGACATCCTTCTTCTTTATGCTATTCAAGCGGCGGTAATCAACGCAGAAGCGAAGTGTGCTGTCTTTCTTCTTGACCAAAACGACTGGTGCCGTCCAGGGGCTGTTCGATGGCTGTATTACGCCATCACGCAGCACTTCCTCAACTTGATCGCGAATGGCCTGCCGTTCTCGCGGCGATGCACGATTAGGGCTTTGGCGTAGAGGTCGGGCGTGTTCGTCCGTTATAATGCGGTGATTGGCCAGTGGTGTTTGTCGTACCTTCGATGATGACGAGAAGCACTCCCTGTAGCTTCGAAGAAGACTGCAAATCTGGCTTTTCCTGCTGTGGGTCAATGCTGGGTTGATGTCAATTGTGGACTGACGGAATCGGTCCGGTTCGTCTTCCAGTGGTTGGTCGTGGAGGGCGAATACGTCTTTGAGGTCCGCTAATTCGTCGCGAAAAACGATGGTCGTGCCCTTGTTGAGATGCCGGTATTCTTCAGTGAAGTATGTTACCAGCACCTGAGCCTGTCCTCTCCGGAATTTCGCGATGCCTCTTGCGATGCCGACACCTCGTTTCAAGAGAAATTGAATATTTCCTTCGACGATGCCTTCAGCGGTTTCGATGTCAGTGCTACCTGCGCTGACTGTGACGCTTGATCAGGGCGGCACGGTCAATTCTCCGTCGAGAACATTTAGAGCGACGTGTTGCGTCGAAGTCGTCGTAGCAGGTATGGCTTTGTCTGCAGAGAGCTTGATGAAGCTTGGATCGCAGGTCGATGATAGCCCTATGTTCATTTAGGAAGTCCATGCCTAAATTCACGTCGCGGGAGCACTGCTGCAAGACCACAAAGCTAGTGGGGTAAGTACGCCCATTTACGGTTATTCTTGCAGTACATCGTCCCGATGGAGTAATCAGGTTGCCACCTGCGGTGTGAATTAGCGGGCCATCCCAAGCGGTCGTAACTTTCTTGGGGTGGGAGGCTAACGATCCACTGATGACTGAATAGTCAGCTCCGGTGTCTACTAGGGGAATGACTTTGCGACCGTCGAGATCAACTTCACGGTCGCTTGTTCGCGTCCTCGCATTGCACGTGGGCCTTGGTGTCCCATCTCGGCTGCGTCGTTTCTTCAGGTCTTGGCGAAACCACGGAGGCCGATCGGCCTGTACGGACAGTGACGGAGGATGTGTCCTGCCTCACCACAATGGAAACAGAGCGGTCGGTTGTTAGATGTCCTCCAGGCGTCGCATTTCCTGGGGCTTGGAGGTCGTTGGTAGACTTGGCGGGCGGGGGCCAAGGGACGGCTTTCGGAAGCAGGATGGTAGCGACGAGGGCTTAGGAGGTCGCGTCGGCTTGGGAGGTTCCGTCGGGGTGCAGGACGACATAATGCAGCTGCATAGTCTATCGCTGCTGATTCATGATCTAGAGCCGTCGGAGTCGTCGCTTTAGGAATGCCTAGCGCCTGCTGAACTTCTTCACGGACGACGTCCGCGAGCGTCGCCACCTGCGGTTGTTGCGATGATGGCAGCATTCGGCGGAGCTCCTCTCGCACGATCTTCCGGATGAGGTCCCGAAGGTTCTCTCCGCTTGCAGATGCGCTGAGGTAGTGGCATGGTTGGTTGGTTTGGTTTGTGGGGTTTAACGTCCCAAAGCAACTCAGGCTATGAGAGACGCCGTAGTGGAGGACTCCGGAAATTTCGACCACCTGGGGTTCTTTAACGTGCACTGACATCGCACAGCACACGGACGCCTTGCTTTTCGCCTCCACCGAAAAGCTGCCGC
The DNA here is from genome assembly GCF_055883805.1 of Amblyomma maculatum. NCBI lineage: Eukaryota > Metazoa > Arthropoda > Arachnida > Ixodida > Ixodidae > Amblyomma > Amblyomma maculatum. The sequence goes on from NC_139353.1 coordinate 119,977,507, forward strand.
CGAGGCCGGGATTCGATCCCGCGTCCTTGGGAACAGTAGTCGAGCGTCGTAACCACTGCGCCACCGGCATGGGTGGTCTGGTTGAAGTAGTCGCTCGTAGTGGCGCATCCGGGTGCCCAACGTCTTCTCGATGGTCGATGCTTCACTTTCATCTTCTTCCACAGTTCTCGGCGGGTTCCGGACAAGCCCCGCAAAAGCGACTCTTTTACGCCTCGCATTAGGAATTTCACTCTCTCACCTCCGGTCATGTTAGGGTCGGCGCGGCGAAACAGGCGTTTCACCTCCTTTACGTAGACCAGGATGGGCTCATTTGGTAGTTGAATTCTTGATTGGAGGAGGGCCTGAGCTCTTTCTTTTTGGACAGAACTTGTAAAGGCCATCAAGAACTGTGCTTTGAATATCTCCCAATCCTTGAAAGAAGTCTCGTGATTTTCCAACCAAACTTGGGCATGTCCTTGAAGAACAAAGTATACCTGCCTGAGTTTTGCAGCGTCGTTTCAACCGTTGAATTCTGCCACACGGTCAAAAAGGTCCATCCAGTCTCCCGCATCTTCATCCGGTCGTCCATGGAAGCAGGGGGGCTCACGGGGTTGGACGAAGACAACCGGTGCTGTAGGCTGGACCATTGGCAGCTTCGATGCCTTCCGAGATCGAATGGGGTCAGGCAGCAGACCGTGTTCGGGTTGTAGGCCTTGGAGTCGGCGGCTGGCTCGGTGACCTGTAGGCTGGTTTTCGAGGGCGACAGGAATAAGGCTGAGGTCTTCGCTTGAAGGATCAAGAACAGCACCTCCACCAGATGTCACGTAGTGATGACCAGGAGTCGATGGCACAAATGAAGCGTCGACGATTGCACTGACGAAACTCTTTATTGGGTTGACTTGCACCCGCGAAAGAACTACGCAACTCGGCGGCGGCGATAGCAACTAACGTGCTCGTCGATCGTGGAACAAAGAAAGCCCGTCACACTCCTCAACGCTCAATTTAAAGGCTGCTCAGAACAATCTAGATAACGTCGCAAATGCCCCGCCGGGGTGGTGCAGTGGTAAGACGCCCGACTACTGTGCCGGAGTTCCCGGGTTCGAACCCGACCGCGGCGGCTGCGTTTCGATGGAGGCGAAACGAAGAGGCGTCGTGTGCTGTGCGATGTCAGCGCACGTTAAAGTTCCCCAGGCGGTCGAAATTACTCCGTAGCCCTCCACTACGGCTCCTCTTTCTCTCTTTCCACTTTCATTCCCACCTTCCTCCCTTCCCTTACGGCGCGGTTTGGGTGTCCACAGAGCAAGTGTGACAGTTACTGCGCCTTTCCCTTCCTGTAAACCAATTTATTTAACTTAACAGCTACCAGCACAGGCTGGAACATTGTAGAAAGACACGAGTGGCCGGAATCTTCGGGATAGATCTCAGTGCATCTTGCGCTACAACGAAAACTGATAAAGGTGCGACTCGCGACATCGAGCATTAACAAACAAAGAATACGGAACTGCTACGCGATCCAAAATCAGTCATAAGGCCGTATGCCGGCGGCTGTTAAAAACAACAAATACAGCAATACTGCTTTGAAGGTTGCGCGGCAATATATATATATATATACATATATAGAAAGAACCATGGAGGAAGGAGCCAACTAAGGACTAAGGAGAGGGCCTTGCCCCAATGATTGGAGAAAGTGTGGCCGAAGTGACGTCAAAATTTAGGATTCGCCAAGTCGGGCCTTTTGTAACGGCATCGCTGTGTCTATGAAACCTCGGGCCACTAGTAACGGCGCTGGGACCGAGGTACGTGAGCGTCGCGGAGAAAGAAAATGCGGAGGGTAAAGGAGGAGGAGAACCATTGCAGCGTCCGTTCGCGGCGCCGCCGCATGGCCACGCCGGCTTCAAAAAAGTGACATCAGGGCCTCTCATAAGTTCATTCCTTCCTCCATGGAGAGGACACTGGGCGCCATTTGCGGCCCAGCTGACAGTTCCCCGACACCGCCAAGTGGCGTTGCAACTACAAAAAAACGTTTTAGCTATAGTGCTGTATGTGTTTAAAAATTAAGAGCAGGTCGACGTAGTAGATCATAGATGATTCGGTTACTAAAAGTAGACAAGATTAAGGGCAAATAGTATTAATACTCGCGGCTAGATGATATGCACCACAACCTCCCGATTTAAAGGGTTCTGCTTTATCCATAGCCCCATGTGCCTTTACGGAGACTTTTTGCACCCCTGTCGTGCCTTATAAAAGAGGCGCAAGAATGTGTTGATGACGAGCACCATCGTTCTGTATTACTTCAGGTACTGCCTCCGCTTTTTTAAACAACAATGCCGGTAACTACTTCACACAAGTGGCGAAAGAGCCTGTGCAGTACACTACGGGACGCATGCGAAAAACCGAAACGGAAATTGATATTGCGGCATCCCAGATTTGGTATTTTGAAGCGCCCTGCTTTGAGGATAAAACATCTTTATTTATTTAGTCAGCGAGGGGGGGGGGGGCCTCATTCCAGGGGGACCCTGGAATGAGGGTCCCCCTGGCTGTGGCTGTGGCTGCAGTAACAGGGCGGCGAGCTAGCCATTGCTGACGCTCCGGGCAGGGGTCCTGCAGGGTGGCCTCCCAATCTTCCGTGCAGGGGGGGGGGGGGGGAGGGGAGGGCTTACAGAAGGAGTAACTTGGCACGCCCAAACCATGTAGAGCGTTGCCTGCTCACCGCAATGTGGGCAGTCAGGGAAATAAAGGGAGGGGTACCAGAGGTTTAGAGGAAATGGTGTAATAAAGGTATTAGTTTGCAGGCGGTGGTAAGTTGCTGCTTCTTGAGTAGACAGGGTAGGAAAAGGGGGAGGTAATGTACGGCGAGACAGCCTGTAGTGTTCAAGCAATTCTGTGTATGTAATGCTCGGGGAGGCATAAGCGTGACCCGGGAGAGGGAGACTCAGGGAAGGAGCGCGCGAGCGTGTCGATGGGCAGCTTCATTGCCGGGCATCGACTGGTGTCCCGGAATCCAGATCACACTGATCCTTTTCGGAGGGTTAGCGACGAGGATTCGGTGGCTGGCGGCACCGATGCGTCCACGAGGATAGTTACGGCAGGCCATGCGGGAATCTGACATGATGGTAGCTATAATATCCCAACTAAAATCGTACAAAAAAAAACTGTTTGCAATGTAAATGCTTAATTTTAATCAGATCAGCTCATTTTTCCACAGCTGGATCAATAGTATGTAGATTTTCCTGTATTTTTGAGACATGTTATTTGTGAGTATAAAATCCTCTATGAGTTGTCCTCTGCTGTCTTCGCGTTCACTTCCCCAGAAGCCAGAGTACTTGTACAGATCCCGAACTATCACATATGAGTGCGGCCATTGCTTAATAAGTACTTGTGAATCATGCATGGTGCCGTTCAGGTTTGGTCGCAGAAAAACAATTATTATTTCAGAGCTAATTTTATTTAGCGCAAAATTATCGAAATTTGTTTTGAATGCTATCTTTTTTGAATGGACTTCGCTTTCTGTTCTGAAGGTGATGCCTGCCCTTACCCTGCTCCCGGTCTCGTCAAGAGTTTTTATATTCTTTATGAATATTAGTGTTTTGTTGACCAAAGTGCCTTTCTTTTAAGCAAACGCTGCGGTTTCTATTGATTTAAGTATATCTGCGACGTGTTTAAAATTTCTCAGTGAACCTCGACAGTTTCATTGCACGATGGCAGAAATCGTCAAAGCCACTTGAAAGTTTTGTGTCTGTGGAATTCCTTCACTGACAAAAACGTAGCCAGACTATCAAAAGTACAAATCACCGCGGCTAGATTCCTTTGTGACCAATATAAAGGAACTCTCAGCCCGACAGAAGTGATCAGTTATCTCGGTCTTTACACAGTTAGAGCCATACATAGGGAACATCAAACATTGATATCTATATCTCATATAGGACGACCAGATCCAAATGAACAACCATACTTTCATTACTGCTAACACCTCAAGAGCAAGCTCCCGTTCTGATGATGGATAAAATGGTTCAAGAGTACGCCACTCTGAACCACTATTTTAAAATGTCATTGTTTGTCTAGAAACATAAATGACTGGAACAAATTACCGAAACATGCAGTCGATATTTTCGGTTTTTTGCTGCATTTATTGCAAATTTGAAGAAATTGCGAGTGTGATGTTCTTGTACTCCTGTGTCGGATTTCATTTGCTCCACTTCATGCCCTGATGTGGTGTAGCTCATGCCTGTTGTGTGCTGTATCTTTCATTTAATGTAAATTGTTTTGTGCTCACTTCTGTTTAGGTCTATGCGACTCTGTAGGATTGTTAATAGATAAATGAATAACTAATATTATTGTGGATAATAAATGAAGTCTAATTGCTGGTGGGCTAATTCGAGGTTGTTCCTTCTTCTCAAAGGAATGTATTCGCCCCTGAACCTGGAGGTGACATCCATTAACTCGCTGGAGACACTGGTGGTCCGTGGAGAGGGGAAGGAAGAACGAGTATCAGGCCTGCCCCAAGCAGGAGAAACTTTACGGATTGCCGACTAAGTCTTCGGAAAACCCACTTTCAGAACCAGAACAAAAAATTAGAGGCGCGACCTTAAGATACAGGATAAAACAGAATGGGACAAGGAATAAAAGCGAGTTGATAATATTCCATCCGAAATAAAAACAAGCGAACAGACAAAAGCAGGGGATGTAGTGAAACGGCAAGATAATAGGCCGTGCACGTCTACTGAATGGCAATGAAGGGAAGTATCTAAGAGCTGACAGAAGCGAGACTTATAATGTCTTGAATATTGTAATTCATACGAAACTTTGCGTCCCCAGAGGACTTGTAAGAAGAAAATATCTACAAAATCAATAATAAAAAGCTGATTCTGCCTAATTCAACTCATAGAACATGCTTTAAACTCTCTCTCGAGCCCTTCTGCGGGGACAGCAGCCACATAGAAAAATGAGCATAATACTAACGAATCGGTAGTTACGGAATAAAAAATAACATTTCTATTCAAGCCATCACATCTTGTACAAGACATGCGAACTGATAAAGGTTTGGTGAAAGCATAATCAAATAATCTGAGGTTTTCTCGGCCAATCATTACTATAGAAAGGAAAGATCTGTCCTCCGAACGAAGCTTATAATAATAATAATATTCTTAACATCGGCTTTGCCTTACGAAAATTCTTTCTTCGCGTATAGTCCCTTCAATATTTTCTATGTACAATTTTCTTCGCAAACAGTTGCTTCAGAAGCAATGCCCCTAAAGCTCACGTCGACCAATCCCTGCGCGCGCTCCTTCACTGTACCGAGAAGGCATCGCTTGCAAGAAATGCTAATTTAAAACGTCGCCAAACACTGCGCTTCCAAACACAGTGGCCACTGCGTATAGGGCTGCGTGCCGAGTAGCCGCTGGCGGCATTAAGATGTGCTGCGTTCAAACGCTGCTGTTTGTGCTCTTGAAGCTGTGCCATATTGTCCTGTCTAATTGAAGCTGTCCAATATGAGTTGAGAGGAAAAAATTAGGAAGATGAGTGCAAAATATCAGTTGTTCGCATGATGCCAACATACTAACTTTATTTTCGCTTCGAAAGCACGAAAGCAAGAATGGTTTCAGTTACTCACTCAGCTTGCCCATACACATGTTCATGCGCTGCCGGCTTAGTTGACAAGCGCAGTGCGGTACGTGGATCATTAAAGCAATTAAGAGCACTCTCATGAACCGGGACACGATTGCTGGAAAAGCCATTGTGCACGGCCGGTGTTGCCTGATGTAATGTGCGTCGCTGCTGTATGCTCCCAGAGTGGGAACACGGTAGACTGTACTTACCTGGCAGAAAGCATTTTATATGTTCTGCAGTTTCCTGTACAGCACAGCTGTGTACGTAGGAGTTCAGGAAGGCAACTTTGGCATTTGGCTCGACAAGTGGCGAAAAGGTGCTTTTCTGTTGACTTTTAACTCTTACGGTCGCTCTTTTCCTAGTATTTCAGGGCATGATAAACGGCCGCGGAAATTCTGCGCTCATTAAGAATATGAACCCTTACCCATGCCACCCACAAGGGAAGGCAATTAACTGCCACCTCTCTCCACTTTCCTTTAGGTGTAAGTGTAGTAGCACCAAGCTGTGAAATTTAAAAAAAAGCCCCTCATCAATACTCGGCTGCAAAAAAAAAAAAAGAGCCGGCAGCCAAGTCAGTTCCAAGTATACGCCTCCATATTTGTCATTCATAACTATTCAGGCACAGTCATGAGTAGAAGAGATGCTTCCGTCTTACGCGTTCGCCGCACAATTGGATTTTTTTCTTTTGCCGTCATAACCTATAGCTTAAATTCGCAACCCACTGCCGCCGCGACAGTTGGAAATAACGATGACAGCTAGGCACCGCTATGAGTCCATGAAACAACCCGAGTGAAGCCGTTTAAATAACTGCCGGTTACTGTATGCTCGCCTCATATATAAAAAGAAACATGCACTGAAGGTGCGCGCAAATAACATATCAAGATAAAACAGATTATCGTTCTTTAAAGCATCCTGAATATAAAGGTTCTTCCGCCCACATCATCGAATGCGCATCTTGTGACCATCGGCAGGTCGGCTTTGCTTGCATCGTATGAACACATGGAAATGGGCTGTCAATGGCCAATCATTAGTGCTAACCTAAAACGGACTCGGTGAAGCTGCAAGGCAGCCATAAATTGCATCATTCACTGGTATAAAGATGATCTAATATTGTAGATCGTGGATCAAGAACTTACATCAAGATTTCATAATCAGCCAAATCTGTCCTTTTGTCTCAGACCTAACCATCCGGAGTCTCATGGACACAGAGTATGCAAACCTTAAAGATATATTTAATGATTCAGCAAAGTAAACCAGTTTCGGCAGAACGGAAGAATCCCCGTTTATAACACAGGTAATGACGCAAATCGTGTCCTACAAGATGACCTCCGCAAACTGTAACAATGGCTTTCGTCCAACCAAACCGTTAAAGCTGTTGGCGAATACCTGACCGTCCAGCAACACTATTCAACTTCTACTAACGTCTTAATAAAATTCGAAATTTTCTGACAGAAGGCAAGGTTTACTTGTAATTTTCTACATATTAGATTGCCTCTCGGGACTCAGTGAACACATTTATTGGGCACATTCGGAAGAAATTAGGAGCAATCAATATCTATCTGCTGTTGCATTCGGCAAATCGGCGCGAGTGCTACTACTATTACTGTTACTACTATATTATTACTATTACTACTAATATTCCTCAGCCACGTAATCTGCTACCACACACCTTTCAATCATAGACACTATCGTCTTTAAAGGTGAATATGCATGTTCCTGGCATGAAGGCGAAGAGCCACATGCCACAGGCAACACTTCTGCAAGCCAATCTCGCCTGCCTAGCCAAGAAATATACACAGTACACCCACATGTTCAAGGACGGCTCAACTATTCAAGACGCTTCTTGCTGTGGCCTTCATGTGCCCTCAACAAACCATGTCCTGTCTTACCGGCTGCAGCGGAAGACATCATCTACGACAGCTGAGCTCCATGTCATTAAAGAAGCAGTTTCCTATAACTTGCGCCAGACCCCCGGACGTTGGGTTATCTTCAAGGATTCCAGAGCATCTCTGCAAATCCTTTATAATCTGCTGAGGAAAACTAGTCACCAACCTGCTTCCTTTGACATCTAGTATTGCATCAATTGGATATTGCCTCAGGCCACTGCATAATATTTTAGTGAATACCATCCCACTGTGGCATTAGAGCCAATGAAAAAGCTGATGAAGCGGCTGGTAAAGGTCACCAACATCGAAGATACATACGGACCTTCTTCACAAAATCTGATCATCCTAACTGGCTAAACATTATGTTGCCGAAGCAAAATATCCACTTTAGAGCTTGCCCACAAATCAATGTCAATTTCGTTATTCGATTAGCCGACGTCTAAGATCAAGACTCCCACCGACATTTCCTTGCCAACTAAAACTCTTCACCACCGACTTCGCCTGAACTGTGCATATACAAATAGCTTGCGATACCCTTTTGGTCAAATGAACAGTCCGCATAGTGACAACTTTGGTTCGGTTGAAACTGTGCAACATATCCTGCTTGAGTGTCCTGCGTACGCTTACGAGCGTGAGTACTACGAACATAGCACGGAAAAGCTCTCCCCAGCGCCTTTAACAGTTGACATTGCTTTTGGTCCCTTAGCCTGCCCTAGGCAGCAGAGACTGGCAATGAACATTTTATTTACGTATTTAAAAGGAAATTGGACTTTTACATGAACTCTAATTTCACCTTGAATGTTACCCTCAGGCCTTTTCCACGCTATGAACTCTATGAGCACATTTACCAGACTATGCATTTCATCGTTTCCTTTTATATTATTACTCCGCGATGCAGCTTACAACACATTTATTGGCCATATTTTTTCTCCAACCTTCATTTTTTTATTCTCCTCGCCATTCTTTTTCAATTTGTTCCTCCCCAATTCCTCTTCCTACACAGAGTAGCATGTCAGCGAAATTTAAATGCCGGCTAATAACTCTGTTCTTCAATTAAGGGGTCTCTCTGCTAGAATCATCAACGCTGAACATCACAACAACCTTTGGGAGCGCCAGGCAATATGCCCAAAACGGAATTGGTGCTCAAGAGCAAACACTGCCCAATATATTGATTCAACCAGTACAACGAAGCTGCAGACACGCGTTCATTTTCTATCATGAGACCCACTTGCAAAATAGTTATGAACCATAATCTTCTCAGCGACAGTAACAATTGAACGAAATGCTCTGTCGCTGTGACCCAAGGTGGTACACCTTCGTTCACAGCCCAAGTAAATGTGTATTTCAACTGCAGAGGCTCAGGAGATTTTGAGTCGGCATTCAAAGGAAACGCTATTCTTCGAGACACACTGAAATGGGAAGATTTGCAAAATAGTCCTCCATTCAACCATGCCGTGTTTGCACAATGGTTAGGACACTTGACTGCAGTATCTAAGGACGCGGGATCGAATCCTGACCACGGCGGCCATGCTTTGCAGTAATTTGCATCACATTGCATCAAGTTGCATCAAGTTGCATCAAGTTGCATCAAGTTGCAACTACAACACACTTTCGATTTGTGTTGTGAACACCTACGTCTCCATGAAGTTCTTTCGTCCCCGATTCCTGATGTATTTAGGCACTCCTAGCCTCGGTGACCACTACTGGGCCATCCAACGGGCCCGCGAGGCGACGGCACGGCGAGACACCTCGACGTTCCCACTTGGGAGACCTAAGGCGCCGTCGGCGAAAACTCTGCAGGTCTCTAAATAAAGTTGTTATCAAATACGCTGGTTGAATGCAAGTACGGGGGAGGTCTGGAAGCGTTGTATCGGGCGAATTCACCAGCCGGCGAGAGAATACTGCAAAGCTTTCTCATTTCCACACGTAAGAAGACTTAATTCATGATTTCTAGGAATGCCCGACAGCAGAGTAAATTTGCATTAAAGGAGCGATTGGTCTTTGGCTTTCATCCTACTTAATAATATGGTTGCAAAGGAAAGCCGTACAGCTTTCTCAGGAACCTCATAGTACTAGAACAAGCTGTCCTGACGTGGGGTTCGAACCCCGAACTACCACCTTTCCATAGAAGCAGCTCTACCACACGGTCTTTCCAGGGCAATGACTGTCCCAAAAAGGTGGCGTTCGCTCTATCATATCGCCGCTCCAAGAAAGTGACTGTCCGACAAAGGCGGCGGTGGAAGTTCAACTACAAAGTGTCTGAGAAAATTCCATTGTTTTCCTTTCTAGCCGTATGACTGCGTTTGAGTGGATGTCTTTTAGTGATCACTACGTTTTAACAAGACAAGTGGAGTACCTGAAGCATCATAATAGATCGAATCTTCAAACTGGGTTTGAGTGCAATTGAAAGCTATTCAAATGGCTTTACTTATATTAAATAAAATCTCCCCGGCATTATTTCCGGCACAAGGAAGCTATACGTGTTCATAATTACCTGTCGCACTTGACATATACACGCGTATACTCCCTACACTTGTAGAATGAAATATTATGCGTATGGCGGCTTGTTTAGCTTTTGAAGATAGGCACTTGTGCTGCTTGAGGAAAAAATATTTTATATTGACCGAATAGTTGTTTGTTTAGTAGTTCTTCGGCTGACGAATAAAACTTTCTTTACCACTCTCATCGATTGCCCGAGCATAACGGCCACTCATCCCCCCATTTTTTATGAGGAATAAACGACAGTTCATTCTTCATCCCAAGTGCAAAGAGAGTAGTGATGTCTGCAAAAGTATTGCGACTGGTTTACTCTGGCCAGAGACAGACCGGAGCCTGACGACAGAGCGGACGTGTGGAGAAAGGTAGGATAACGGTGAAAGTAAACAGCGCCATTGTTAAAAGCAGATGATTAGTAGACTGCGCAGTCGCACAGCTGCTGAATCCAAGAATGTACCGGAAAAATTCTTGTTTGCCTTCCAAAAGCAAGGAATGAAAACTGAACCATCTCAACAGTGCACGCGGGTTCTCTTCCTGGATAACGAACCAAGGCAGTTGTTCAAGTGTGTGTGTGTGTGTGTGTGCGTGTGTGCGCGCGCGCGTGTGTGTGTGTGTGTGTGTGTGTGTGTGTGTGTGTGTGTGTGTGTGTGTGTGTGTGTGTGTGTGTGTGTGTGTGTGTGTGTGTGTGTGTGTGTGTGTGTGTGTGTGTGTGTGTGTGTGTGTGTGTGTGTGTGTGTGTGTGTGTGTGTGTGTGTGTGTGTGTGTGTGTGTGTGTGTGTGTGTGTGCGTGCGTGCGTGCGTGCGTGCAGGCTCGTACTAACTACAAGGTGCGAAATTGACATCCTACTTCCCGACGAGAAGTAAACACTCTTTAGTCGACAGGTTAGGGAAAAGAAAGTCAGCAAAATGCAAGATGACAATGATGTCACTGGTTATACCAAGGCCGCAATGGCGCCTCTGTTCCCGCTGTATAGTAGAAGTAATGTGTAGGCCTTTTTCAGGGATGATCAAATTAGGTGTGTGCCCACAGCGATAATTTCACGGTAGCCGGTTGAAGAACAGGTCGTCAGGAACCACTCGTGGGCGAAAGCTTGCTCTTTGATTTTGTCGAGTGGCACTAGAGAAGGCAATCATTCGTCCCTGGCCGCTGTCGGCATGAACGCCACCGCCACCTATTGTGCCCTTTTTGTGCAATGCGCTGACGACGTGGAGTATGGCGCTCTGACTTATTGTCTATCCGACTGAAGCAAGTGGTTTGTAGTCGGCCCGTCCGTGGCTCGAGTGATGCAAATCTCGTTGCGTGCCTGCCTGCACGCCTGTCTTTCTTCATTAAGCAGCCTCTCAAAAGAGATTTTACTTAATCGGACTTCAAAAAATCGCACAGCTGAGATAGTGACTAATGTGACTAATCACGCAGAAAAGTGACTAATGTGGTTGTAATTTTCTGTTTTCATAAGTGTTGCATCGCCTTCCTTTCATAAGCTTAGCTAAGGTATAACTTGTCTTTTTTGCAGACCAATCGTGTAATGCACTTAACTCCTAACATGCAGCGGCTGCGCCATGGTTAAGGCGCTCGACTTCACCACCTAGAGGTGTGGGATCGAATCCTGCCTGAAGCATTTGCTCTTCGATGGGAGCGAGAAGCAAGGCATCCGAGTGCAGTGAGACGCCAGTGCACGTCATGGAACCCCATGTACTCGAAATGTCAAGACTTGTGGGGTTAATTCTCGAACGTGTGCAGATATATCAGTTGCGTGGCACCTCACCCATATACCACGTGTTTGGGCCAGAGCAAGCCGAGAGGACAGCCGAGCATGTACTGCGCGTCAAAGCTTCAGCTCCAGATAAAGCAAGACCAGATAATATAAGCGGACATTTTTATTACCAAGAACGCTGTAATTACCTGTTACAGCCCATTGCCTAGCAGCAGCTCACAAAAGCGGGGCCACGGCGCCGCGCACACACGGGAAAAACTACATACGCGTGCGCGGCAGAGCTAAGGGCGCTCACAGGCCGTATTGCAAACCAAGGAGTCAAAGCGGGCAAGACAGAGGACGAGAGGATATCTGCGCGGAGCTCGCCTAGACGACACAGGGTAAACTTCGATGTCCAAACGTGAGTCACTGCTGGGCCGGTTTTGACGGAGAACCGCACCAAATTGGGCCCTTCTGACTGAGAAGCGTCGATGTCGCACAAGAAACATCAAGACTCATTTGTGGCGAGCTGGACTCGCGCAAGCGTACAAGGGGCTTACAAGTGTTGAGATTCGGGTTAGTTTGTTTTTCATGGGAAATTTTTAAATTCCACGAAGAACAAACACGAAGATAGAAGGTGCGCGCTTCGACAACCCGCGGTGGGAGGGAAAGAAATTTTGAAGTGGCCTAGCTCAGCTAGGCCAGCATAGGTAGCAAAACGGCTTCCTTCAGCTTTGTTGCTATGTTAGGCTCCACCGGTGAGCCAACTGACACTCTCTCGCGGTCTTATATCCTCAGCTGCGCGGTAGGCAGATGATGATCACGATGAAGACGATGATGAGTATAGCAGTGCGTGACGTCTCTCGAGGATGTCGCGAAGAGACCGGCGCGGCTCGGTGCAACCGTTTATCATGGTAACGGCGCATGCACTACTGCTAGCCTAGCGTAGCTTTCGCTATAAAACCTACGCCCAGCTACTGCCAGAGTTGGTGGCGGTCTCCCCGTTCGCTTCCCACACGCGGCCTCACGTTGAAACAAGAGCCCAAAACTTCCCCGGGACGTCGCCCAATGGGGACGCGATACCGACACGGGAAGAACGAAAGGGAGGGCTCGGTCAGCAGATCTCGCTAGAGCTCCCTCCGGAAGGGGGTCATCATTACGAATGTCATCTTACCTCTGTTGCAGTGAACCCACAGGGGGTCAGTAAAGGCAAAAAAATACGGCACCTCCTGAGGCCCAGTCCCACAGACTATGAACTCCACAAACCAAAGCAAACTTATCATGCAGTTTGTTGATTTCGCGGTCTGCTGCCTTCTGCTCAGTGCATCAGGTCAAGTGGTGTCGGAAATATATTCAACTATGAAGATAACTCTGCATAACGAGGTTTCAAGTGCATTATACTGAAAAATGAACACTGGAATGCACGGTGAGTGCATTTCAGTGCTCACTATGAAAAATAGTGAAGTGATCTAGTTAAAGAAGTTTTAATCCAATAAAGAATTTAACGGCTCCGAATTTCTGATCCCTTGTGAGTATTTTTTGCTTGTTTATCTATCTTACGGAAAAGCTAATAAATAAAATACATGCACTAAGGGCGTAATTCAGGCTGACGCCATTATCTCATAGTTGTGGTTGAACGTTTTGGGTTAAACCAGGACAAACAAATGCATATGCGTGGAATTCATTATTGTAACGTGCTGTTGATAATGCCGTAGAAGATAAACGAACAAACAGGTGATGGGCAAGAATCAACTCTTAATTAGGCCGACTTGTTCCCGTTAAGCAACGAAGCAGTTCGGCGGAGGTGATAGCAACAAAAATGCCGGGCGAATTTCTATAAAAACCCGTTGCATACTGCTGTGCCCATTCAATAGTACCCAAAGTAGCATCTAGATGGTGGGAACAACCTAGAATATAGTAGAAACGGATGCGAGAGGATAGCGGCTAAGAAAAGAATAAAACCGCGTCTCGCCGGCATTGGCATGATTAAAATCGTTTCTTGCGTTACAATCACAATGCTAAAGACGCCTGCTGGTGGCTGTTCAAAACAACTACAACTAAATATTTCAATGGTTCGCAGCATTACTATCCCCTTAGAAACATCACCTCGATGCTTCTAAAAACAAAAGAAGGTGAACACGAACATAACCAATTCTAACAATGTGTCACTACCGCGGGTAACAAGGATTCAGGTGCACAACATGCACAATATATGGGCGCACCCAGCGTTGCTGGGACGTGGTCGTGTGGTTGAAGAGGACTTCATAGTCCAGGTTTCCGACAAGTAAAAGCACTTGCTACGGGCCGAACTGCCATCGTACGAACTTTTCACTCAGTCCAAAACCGCTAATCGGCGTCCAAATCGAGGCTAGGTCCCCCGGCTTGTACTTCGCGTCGCGCTGTTGTAAATTTAGGCGTAGTGAATAATTTCGTAGCTGACCTTCAATGCACCGACGAGCGAGTCGTCGGGCTTGCTCTGAGAGCTGAAAGGCAATGTCGTCAAGGTTGTCCGCGCCCGTCACGTACGCGTCATTGCATCGAGCAAGGTACTTGTCTCCTCCCGTACGTAAGCTGGAACACAACCTCCATGGTGGTCTCCTGGATGGCGGTGGTGTAGGCGAAGATCACGTAGGGCAGACTGATATATTGTGTTTAGCATTGACGCGCATGATAAACTTGTCTGCAGTGCTCTTGTTCTGGCGTTCTGTAATTCGCTTGTCTGCAGATCGGGCGCTGTTGCACGTTGTTGGCTTATGTAACAGTAGGTTAAGATGGCTTGCGTCAGCTCGGCCATAAATGTTATTCCCCTGTCCCTTATTAGCACCTCGGGGCGCCATGTTGCAGAAGAATATGTTCTACGAAAAACTTGAGACGACGTCTGCTGCAGAACTATTAGGCAGGGGCTTCGCTTTGGCGTAGCGGGTCATCTAAACTGTGGCCACGATTACACACTTGTCCGTTGATAAAGCTGAGAAAGGGACGACGGGTTTCAATATTTATATTGTCACAGAAGCCAGTGAAACTGGTTCAGCAGGTTTACCTAGGATTAAGTAAAAGCACCGGCAAGATCAGGCACGGAACCGACTGGCGGGCGAGCACCGAGCGCGTGCCAGTCTCCCGAGCTCGCCACATGGTGGCGCCAGTACGATGACATTGCGGCACTGCCCCTCCCGGTGGAAAAGGCATCGTCCCGATGCCGAGTGGCGAGGTCGAGGATAACCGTAGTCGGCGAGGATGCGCGTTCACATCAAGTAGTTAAAGGAAGCAAAGAAAAAAAAAACATGTAGCTTGACCTAGCGGGAGTAGAAGGGCTTCATCCTGGCGACATGTACGACTTCCGATTGTGCTTGCCGTCGGGATGAGCGAACAGTTCGTTGCGGGATCACTTCGTAGGTGACATCGCTGAGTTTGCGTTGTACTTCGTACGGGCCGAAGTAGCGGCGCAGAAACTTCTCGGAGCGACCCCGCTGGCGAACAGCTGTCCACACCCAAACCTGATCGCCAGGGTTGTAAATTATTTCCCTGTGACGAAGGTTATACCGTCGAGCATCTTTACCTTGCTGTGTCCGGACTCTCAGTCTAGCCAACTGGCGAGCGGCCTCGGCATGCTGGACGAATTGGTCGGCACCGGCAATCGATGGTTGGGCAACATCTGGCAGTAGCATTGCATCCAGCATGGTGACAGCTTCGCGACCGTATACCAAACGAAACGGTGTAAAGCGGGTCGTTTCCTGGACGGCGGTGTTATAAGCAAATGTTGCATACGGTAGTATCTGGTCCCAGTTCTTATGATCTTCGTTGACGTACATGGAAAGCATATCGGCGATGGTCTTATTGAGTCGCTCAGTAAGGCCATTCGTCTGAGGGTGGTAAGCTGTTGTTCTGCGATGACAAGTGCCACTGAGCCGCATCACTTCCTGGGTTAGAGCTGAAGTAAATGCCGTGCCTCTGTCAGTTAAAACGATCGCAGGGGCACCGTGACGAAGGACCAGATGAAAGATGAAAAAGTTCGCAATATCAGTAGACGTGCCGCTGGGAAGAGCTTTCGTCTCACAATAGCGGGTTAGATAATCTGTGGCGACTATAATGTACCTGTTGCCCAATGATGACGTAGGAAATGGCCCGAGCAAGTCCATACCGACTTGGTGAAAAGGTACTCGCGGAGGAACAATAGGCTGCAGCAGGCCGGCCGGCTTGACAGGTGGTATCTTCCTATGTTGGCAATCACGGCGTGTCCAAAACATAGCGCTGAACCATAGCGGCAAGCTTGGGCCAGTAGTCCTTTTGTCGTACTCGTGCCAAGGTGCGCGAAAAACCGAGATGTCCGGCAGAAAGCTCGTCGTGGCATGCCTGCAAAACGTCGGTACGGAGCAGCGTTGGGACAACCAGCAGATACTGAATGTCTGTGGAAGCGTAGTTTTTCTTGTAGAGGACGCCGTCACGCAAGCAGAATGACGACAGGCCACGCGTGAAAAGGCGAGGCGGCGATGAGGCGGTTCCTTCGAGGTAATCGATGAGGGGCCGCAGTTCGGTGTCGTCTCGCTGCTGTTGAGCGAGATCTGGCGTCGAGAGAGCGCCGAGAAAGACGAATTCATCTATTTCACTTGAAGAGCACGGGATAGGGTTTCGGGATAGGCAGTCAGCGTCACTGTGTTTCTTGCCGGACTTGTACACAATAGTGACGTCGAACTCCTGTAAGCGGAGACTCCAGCGGGCTAACCTGCCTGAAGGATCTTTAAGGTTCGCTAACCAACAGAGTGAGTGGTGGTCGCTGACCACTCTAAACGACCGACCATACAAATACGGCCGAAATTTTGTTACCGCCCACACAACTGCAAGGCACTCCTTTTCGGTAGTAGAATAATTCTCTTCGGAACGAGACAGGGTGCGGCTGGCGTAAGCAATCACCCGCCCAACGCCTTCTTGCCACTGAACGAGAACTGCGCCGAGGCCAACGTTACTGGCGTCGGTATGCAATTCTGTCTCGGCCTCCTCGTCGAAGTGGCCAAGTACGGGCGTTGTTTGAAGGCGCTTGCGAAGCTCCTCGAAGGTCCTTTGCTGCTGCTCGTCGGCCCAGATGAAAGGCTGGTCGTCCTTTGTTAGACGAGTCAATGGTTCCGTTATTCGGGAGAAGTCCTGCACAAATCTCCTGTAATATGCACAGAGGCCCAAAAACCGACGCACGGAACTTTTATCAGGGGGGCTCGGGAAAGCAGCTACGGCAGCCGTCTTCTCTGGATCAGGGCTAATTCCCTCAGCACTCACGACGTGACCGAGGAACTTGAGCTGTTGGAATGCAAAGTGGCATTTTTCTGGTTTTAGTGAGATTCCGGCCCCGCGGATGGCATTTAGCACGGCCGTCAATCGGTTGAGGTGCTCTTCGTAAGTCGCAGAGAAAATGACAACGTCGTCAAGGTAGGCGAGGCACGTCTGCCATTTCAGGCCGGCTCGGACAGTGTCCATCATTCTTTGAAAGGTTGCGGGAGCGGAACACAAACCGAATGGAAGCACCTTAAATTCGTACAGTCCGTCAGGAGTAATGAATGCGGTTTTCTCTCGATCACGTTCATCGACTTCGATCTGCCAGTACCAACTGCGTAGATCGAGCGATGAAAAGTATCGGGCGTGGCGAAGTCGGTCGAACGAGTCATCGATTCGAGGCAGTGGGTAGACGTCGTTTTTCGTAATTTTGTTAAGCCTCCTATAGTCCACGCATAATCTGAGTGCTCCGTCCTTTTTAGCGACCAGCACAACTGGTGACGCCCATGGGCTTTTGGACGGCTGGATCACACCATCGCGGAGCATTTCATCAATTTGCGCCCGAATAGCCTCTCGTTCATTCGGCGATACTCGGTAGGGGTTTTAGCGGATAGGGCGCTCGGTGGGATCAACTATAATTCTATGTTTGGTTACTGACGTCTGCTTCACTTTGGAAGTGACGGGAAAGCAGTCACGGTAAGTGTCCAGAATTGCTTGAAGGCGGCGTTTCTGGGTAAGAGACAAAGCTGGGTTCACGTCAGTTTGAAGAGTATGTCCAGTGCTCTCGGGAGGGTTCTCGTTGGCCAGCGAAAGGGCGCATTGAGCGGATGGCGCACTGACTTCGTCAAAATAAGCGATAGCTGTACCTTGCGGTAAATGGCGGTATTCGGCACTAAAGTTCGTTAACAGCAGTTCAGCTCGTTTATTTCTCAAGGCAAAGATCCCCCGAGCGACGCAGACTTGTAGGCTCAACAATAAATTCACGTTCGTTTCCGCGAGGCCTTGAAAGGCGGGGGGGTTGTCGCACTGCACTGTAACAAACAAGCTGGTGCGTGGAGGTAGAGTGACATGGTCGTCGCACACTCGGAAAACTGACCTGTCTGTGTAGTCGTCGTTGTGCTGTCTGTATTCGTCGGAAATTGCGCGGTGAGTGGAAAACGTCACCATGAAGTCACGGAAGTCGATGATTGCTTCGTTTTCTCTAAGAAAATCAAGGCCTAGAATAAGGTCCTTGGAGCACTCTGCTAGCACAACAAAGCAGCACGAGAAAGTTAAGTGGTGAATCTCGAGCCGCGTTACCACGTGCCCTCCGGCTGTGCTTATCGGGGCTCCGTGCCAAGGAGTCAGGACTTTTCGCAGAATGGTAGCAAGGCCATGACTCATAACGCAAAACCCAGCGCCGGTATCTACAAGGGCAGTCGTGTTATGGTTATCAACGACGATCGGTATCTCGGCGGGATTTAGCTCACCGTCGACAAAGTGCGGCGTGTCAGGGATCGTCGGGCTGACGGGTCGTTCGTTGCGTCGAGTTACGGCGTCGTAGGTAAGCTTTCGTGATCGTCGGGAGGTCGTCGGACCCGGTCGTGCGGTGCGTCGATTGGGGGCGTCGGAGGAAAACTTCGGCGATCGTCGAAAAGTGGTCGGACTGTTGGTCGGAGCGAAGGGTCGGAGGTCGGTCTGTGTGATCGAATCGGTGAGCGGAGGATGTTGGTCGTAGTGTCCATCGACGGCGGCCCTACCCCCGAGGGTCGCCGTCTTCAATTTTCCCGGTGCGGACTTGGGGACTGCCTGAGGAAAGAACGGCGGCTTGTGGAAAACTGTCTCGGCGGTGGTGACCTGGACTAGCGTCGCTGGAGGGACGCAAGTGGGACGTGGTCGCTGAGGTATTGGTCGATATCCCGAGGTCGTTCGCCATAGCGCGGCCGAGGGGCATCCGGGGAAAATCCGCGCAAGCCTATCCGATGGTACGGGCAGTGGCGCAGAACGTGACCGGCTTCGCCGCAGTGGAAGCACAAAGGCAGATTGTTCGGCGTGCGCCACGCGTGGGTTTTGCGAACGGGTGGTCGAGGTTCAGGCACACCAGTCGAAACTGGATATTGCGGTGGAGGACGTGCGGGAGGAGCAGGGTTGCTGGGTGCCAATTGTTCAGGCGCAGGGGTACGCAACACGTCGCTGTACGTCATGATCTGTGGCGCAGGCGGCTGGGATGACGGTACCGATGGCACTGCTTGGCGGAGCTCTTCGCGCACAATATCCAAGATGCCCCCAACACGTGGATGTTGTTCGAGAGAGGGCAGCTTTTGCAGCTCTTCGCGCACGATGCTTCGGATAAGCTCGCGAAGGGCTTCCCTGTCGTTTCCGGCCATTGGCAAGCGGAAGTCTACAGCAGCAATGTTCGCAGAGCGATCGAAATGTACAAATCGCTGATTCAAGGCACGCTCGATGCTTGTTGCTTCTTTCGTAAAATCAGCAACAGTACGTGGAGGGTCACGTACAAGGCCAACGAACAGCTGCTCCTTGACTCCTTGCATAAGGTAACGCACCTTCTTTACCTCCGACATGGACAGATCCGCCCGGTTGAAAAGCCGAGTCATTTCTTCCACAAACATGGCGACGCTTTCATTAGGCCGCTGTGCTCGGGACTGTAGAGCGAGTTCGGCCATCTCGTTTCTTGCATCGTTGCCGAATGTTGCGAGCAGCTGCCGCCGGAAATCCTGCCACGTGGAAATGGTAGCCTCATGGTTTTCGAACCACATCTTGGCGGCGTCTTCTAGTGCGAAATAAACATTCTGCAATTTTTGCTCCTCGTCCCACGCATTAAACACAGTGACCCGGTCGTAGCTGGTCAGCCAGTCCTCAACGTCTTCGAACTTGTCGCCATGAAACGGCGTGCGCATACGTGGAGTATGGCAGATCAGCTGCTGGGCACTCACGGGAAGCTGAGTGGTGGTCTGAATTGCCGCTGTAGTCATCGTGGTTCGCGGTGGGGAAACAAGAGGACCACACTCGGGTGCTAAGCCTCTCAAGCGACGGCTCGCCTTGTGCACAGGTGTCGTGTCCACGGTGTGTAGATGGGCGTAGGGGGCAGCCAGAGGCTCTTCGTACATGGGATCTACCCAGAAGCTCCACCAAAAATGTCACAGAAGCCAGTGAAACTGGTTCACCAGGTTTACTTAGGATTAAGTAAAAGCACCGGCAAGATCAGGCACGGAACCGACTGGCGGGCGAGTACCGAGAGCGAAGAAGACGAGCGCGTGCCAGTCTCCCGAACTCGCCACATGGCGGCGTCAGTACGATCACATTGCGGCAATATGGCTTAGTCGCGGGTGATCTCGGGTACGGTGGCCCATCAAGACTTATCGGTGTTGTCTTGCGTCGCTTACACTCGCGGCACGTTTTCAGAGATGGTCAACGTCAGCAGGTAACAGTGGTCGGTGATACTTCTCTTCAATTCAGCGTAACGTACGTGCAAGCCCAAGACGCTGTGCTGTGCAGAATTTCTTGACTTAGGTTCTTGGGCGCAACAAAAAGCTGCGTGGAGCTGTTCGGTGCGAAGTTCGAGTGCTTAGGGAAAACGACGAAAAATGACACATTAACACAGCGCGAGGAGAAGCGATCTTGCCTTCCAGGTAACCGGTCAAGCCTTTCAAATCAGCGTCTGAGCGCTGATAGCTAGCACTTACCTGTCCCAAGAAAGCGTTGTCATCATCATCACCTAATTTTGGTGGCTCGTGAGAAGCAGTCTACTTCGGAATGTTGCGGCCAGACATGTAGACATCTTTGATGTTGAATTCTTGAAGACGTAGGCTCCATCGAGCAAGCCGTCCGGAGTGGTTTTTCAGAATGGCGAACTTGCAGAACGCGTTATGATCGCTTACTATCTTGAAGGGAGGAGCGTATAGGTATGGACGGAACTTCGACGTGGCCAAGATTAAATCAAAGCAATCCTCCTCAGTCGTTGAGTAATTTGTATTTGAGGCGGGACCTGGTAGAGTAAATGATAACTTTTTCAGCACTGCCCTCCTCTGAGCAGGACGGCACCGATGAACACTCTACCTACGTCGGTATGAATTTCAGTCCGGGCGAATCCATCCCAATGGCCGAGGACAGGAAGATACTGTACGCAGAGCTTAAATCCTCGAAGGGTTCCTCTTCTGACGCTCTTGCATTTAAGTTGAACTTCCGCCTTTGTTACTTGCGTCAGGAGCTTGGCGATGTGGGGAAAGTTTCTCATAACTCGCAGATAGTAGCCCACAGTCCATGTAAGCATCCCATGGCTTTATGGTCAACTAGCTGTGGAAGCTTCGTTATGGCAGCTGCTTTTCTGGAATTTAAAGAACTTCGTCCTTGCTTACGATGTGCCCCAGGAACAACAGCTTCTCATAAGCGAAGTGGCACTTCTCTTGTTTGAATGTTAGCCCTGACAACTTGATTGCGTCGAGCACTCTACGAAGCCTTACCTTTAAAGTTCTTTAAAGTTGCAAGAGAAAATAACTACGTCATCCAAGTATACCAAACACATATGTCACTTCAAGCCTAACAGCAGAGCATCCATCTCGCTGTGGAACGTCGCTGACGTGTAGCAAAGGCCGTCTAGTGTGGTGAACGCGGACTTCTCGCACCCTTCTCCACCCTAATTTACCAGCATCTGCTTTACAGATCGGTCGATGACAATCGTTCTGCATTGGAGAACCAGTCCAATGTGTCGTCGATGGAAGGGAGGCGGCAAACATTCTTTTTGTAGTGTTCAAGCGTAGCGATCGAAGCAAAGAGCAGTATTCCGTCTTTCTTCATGACCAGAAGGACTGGTATCATCAAAGGTGGTGCGACTGGTGTCTTCGATGGCTCGATCACGTCCTGGCGAAGCATTTCAACTTGAGCGCTGATTGCCTGGCATACTCGCGGGGATACACGGCGGGCGCTTTGGCACAGAGGTCGCGTGTGTTCATAAGTGACAGTGCGGTGCTTGGCCAATCGTGTTTTACGCACATTCAATGCTGATAAAAAGCATTCGCTGTAGATTTTACCCGTAGTGTATATCTGATCCTGCTTGGCTCGGGGATGTCGGTATCCTTCGATAAAAGTCATGATGAACATGTGACACGAGCCTGCCAATAAGGGTCACAAACTGGACGAGTTGTTACAGATCAATTTTGATGCGGAACAAAAGAATGAGGGCAGAGATAAAGAAGGACAGAAAAATTATTCACTATCAAATAGCAAACGTTTATTATAACACGCAAATTATATATAAATGTAGTGTGGTAATCTTCGTCTTTATAGCCACTGCCATGCATCGCGTGCTGACACACTCGAGGACGAAGAAGTTGGTCGCTGCCTTGCTGGTTCGCCACGCCTCGCCTGACGCTCCGCTGCGAGTTCCTCCTGAGCGGCTATATCCATCTGAATAAACACACCCCTACAATTGGTGGAGGTGCGGGGTACGTTCCCATACCAACCCTGGTACAGTGTTCTGGCGTTCTACGGCAGCGTGATCCATGCCTCTTCAGTGGCACGGCTGACCAAGACGTCGACGACTGGTTGTCGGCGTATGAACGTGTCAGCAGTTATAACAGATGGGACGACACTATTAAGCTAAGTAACGTAATCTTTTACCTGACCGACGTGGCGAGCCTCTGGTTTCGCAACCATGAGGCGGACCTGCCATCTTGGTCTGCATTTAAGAATTTTGCGGAAGTGTTTGGCCGTCCTGCAGTTCGCAAGCTCCGAGCAGAACAACGCTTGCGTGAGCGCACTCAGCATGCCGAAGAGTCATTCACAAGTTATATAGAGAACATCGTTGACCTGTGCAAACGTGTCGACCCACTGATGTCCGAAGCGGCTAAGATCGGACACATCTTGAAAGGTATCTCCGAGGACGCGTGTCAGATGCTCTGGGTGAAAAATCCTGCCTCCGTCAGTGACGTGATTAAACTTTGCCAGAGCTACGACGAGCTTCGAAAGCAGCGCGCTTCTACCCGGCGGTCTGGTTTTAGAGACGACACCATTTCTACACTAGCACTGGGTGGTTCTACTTCATCAGAGGACAGCCCTTTGATTCAACAGATAAAAGCCTTCGTTCGCAAAGAGGTCGCCCGCCAGCTATCCCTGGTCCCTCAATTACAAGACACTGGTCGCCTTGTTCCTGACATGGCTCCGTCTTTGGCCCCTACCATACGGCTTGCCGTGCAAGACCATATCGCTGATATCCTTTCGCCCAGTTCTGTGCTCCCGCCCAGCCCAGTGCTGCCGACCAGCCCCGTGCCAGCGCAAGTAACGGCACCACTAACGTACGCCCAATTTACGACCAGGCCGCTAATGCCAACCGCACCTGTTTCCTACCAGGCCGCCCCTTCTAACCATCCTTCGCCTTTGCCTGGGTCGGCGTTCCATGTCCCTATTCCAAGGGTACGCCAATGCCCTACGAACCCTTGGCGCACCGAAGACAACCGGCCAATCTGCTACTCTTGCGGGCTGCCGGGCTATGTAGCCCGTCTTTGCCGCCAACGCCTTACACCTTCTCGCCCTGACCCCTGGAACTACTCGTACGACGCCGACCAGCCCTCGCCGAGAACTCAACCGGTTCCGACTTCGTTCCTCGGGACAATCAAACGTATACCTCTCGCCGATCATCTTCCCCTCGTCGCCGTTCACCATCACCGCTTCCCTGACGTTCTACCGGCGCTGTTGAGAGAAACTAACAGTCGCAGTTCCCGGGGGAAGAACTGCGCTTGGTTAGAACTCTTCAAGTCCTCCGTCTTCTCCCGCTAACGTAATACGAGTGTTCGTCGACGGTGTCGCAATACTCGCTCTTGTTGACACGGGCGCTGCCGTATCCGTCATCAGTGAATCTCTGCCGTCGTCTTCGCAAGGTGACCACCGCACTACCCGACTATTCGCTTCGCACCGCTTCATCCCAGCGTATTCATCCCTCAGCAGCGTGCACGGCCCGTGTTCTCATCGAAGACGTCTTATACACCATCGAGTTTATTGTACTGGCTCATTGCTCACACGACATCATCCTGGGCTACGATTTCCGTTCCACTCATCGTGCCGTTATTGACTGCGACCGCGCGGAAGTTGCCTTTTTTCCTGTATGTGATACTGTTTTGTGTGACGTCCCTACCCGGTCTGCAAAACTCCTTGTCGCCAATGACACAGACATTCCTCCATTTTCTGCTGCCCTCGTTCCACTCTCCTGTGAAAGTGTTTCTACTTCGACTGTCTTCTTCACACCGTCCGATGAAGCTTCACGCCATCCGTGCCTCCTTCTTCCATTTGCTGTTCTCAAGTTCGAAGAAGGTCTTAGTGGAATGTATGTATCGAATTCATTTTCGTGCCCATCCATCCTGCGTCTCGATCGTATTGAAGAACTTGATCATGCGCGTGTAAATACTCTTCCTGCCACGCCTACTTCATTAGACATTAATGTTCTCAGCTCTTGCAATATAGCGACCGCTTCGACACTACCCGATGTTCTTCAACAGGCTATTGACGCAGATCTTCCACCCGCGCAACGCGATCAACTCTGCCCTTCTACAGAGCTTCACTTCTGCCTTCGACCTTCCTCACACCGCGCTGGGTCGCACGTCTGTCGTTACGCACACAATCGACACTGGTGCAAACGCACCTTTACAACAGCGTCCTTACCGCGTGTCGGCCTCTGAGCGCCAAGTCATTGCTGATAACGTGGACGATATGCTTCGCCGGGGCATCATACAGCCATCAAACAGTCCATGGGCTTCTCCAGTTGTTTTGGTCAGCAAGAAAGATGGTTCCATCCGCTTTTGCGTCGATCACCGTAGGCTAAACAAGGTCACGCGCAAAGACGTCTATCCTCTGCCACGAATCGACGACGCCTTGGACTGTTTACAGGGAGCCGAGTATTTCTCCTCTTTGGATTTGCGCTCTGGCTACTGCCAGGTGCCGATGGCTGATGATGACCGCTCGAAAACTGCTTCTATAACACCTGATGGCTTATACAAGTTCAACGTTATGCCCTTTGGCCTTTGCAATGCCCCGGCTACTTTCGAGTGCCTGATGGACACTGCTCTTCGTGGACTCAAGTGGAAGACCTGTCTTTGTTATCTGGACGACATCGTAGCTTTTTCTACCGACTTTTCTTCTCTCCTTCTCCGCCTAAAGAATGTCCTCACGTGTCTCGCCGACGCTGGGCTTCAGTTGAATTCGAAGAAGTGCCACTTTACCGTTCGAAAACTCACAATTTTAGGCCACGTATTTTCTAAGGACGGCATTCTTCCCGACCCCACCAAACTTCGTGCAGTTGCAGAGTTTCCGAAGCCAACCTCCCTGAAGCAGCTCCGGAGCTTTATCGGCCTCTGCTCCTACTTTCGATGTTTCATCTTGAACTTCGCCTCTATCATCGCTCCTCTGACCCAGCTCCTTGCCGGCAGCTCCGACCTTTCAGCCTGGACGCCGGCCTGCGATAAAGCCTTCGACACTTTACGCTGCCTTTTGGTTTCGCCTTCCATTCTACGCCACTTTTATCCGACTGCGCCTACGGAGATTCACACTGACGCCAGCGGTATTGGGCTTGGTGCCGTCCTTACCCAACGTAAGCCTGGTTACAGCGAGTATATTGTGGCATACGCCAGCCGAACATTGACGAAAGCAGAGTCCAATTATTCAGTCACAGAAAGGGAATGTTTGGCCATTAGTTGGGCCATCGGAAAATTTCGTCCCTATGTGTATGGCCGACCGTTTTATGTTGTGACCGATAACCACGCTTTGTGCTGGCTGGCCTCTCTGAAAGACCCATCCGATCGCCTTGCTCGCTGGGCTCTCCATCTCCAGGAGTATGACATCCATGTCATTTATCGATCAGGTCTGAAGCATACGGACGCGGATGCTCTTTCCCGCTCGCCATTGCCTAGTGATACCTCGTCTGAGCAGGTCTGTGCTTACGATTTGTCGACTCTTTCCACTGTCGACATGGTTACCGAGCAGCGAAATGACCCGTGGATCAGTGCACTTTTGCATTTTCTTTCAAGTCCTACTCCCGGTCATTCATCCAAGGCGCTCGTCCGGCAAGCCCACCACTTCTCCATTCGTGACGGTCTTCTCTATCGCCGCAATTATTTGCTTGATGGACGGAAGTGGCTACTAGTCATCCCGCGTTATCTCCGCGCCGACATTTATGCTGCCTACCATGGTGACCCACAGTGTGCCCACGGTGGCGTATTGAAAACCTACACGCGCTTACGTCTGCGATTTTATTGGCGTGGAATGTACCGCTTTGTACGACGTTTTGTGCGCGCTTGCGAATCTTACCAACGCCGAAAAACTCCATAGAAGTCCCCTGTTTCGTTGCAGCCGTTACCCTGCCCTGCGCGTCCGTTTGACAGCGTTGGCATAGACCTGTATGGCCCTGTTCTTACTATTTCCACTGGAAACCGGTGGATTATCGTGGCAGTAGACCATCTTACTCGCTACGCTGAAACATCACCGTTACCCTCTGCCTCCGCAAGAGACGTTGCTTTGTTCCTTCTCAACAACTTGATTCTTTGCCACGGGACTCCGAAGGAACTGCTCAGTGACCGCGGACGCGTTTTGTTGTCCGAAGTTCTTGAGGCACTGTTGAAAGAACGCCGCATCATTCACCGCGCCGCAACTTCTTACCACCCTCAGACGAATGGGACCGAGCGCTTCAATCGTACTCTGAGTGACATGCTGGCCATGTACGTCAACGACGCTCATTCCAACTGGGCCCAAGTTCTTTCCTTCGTAACCTACGCGTACAATACTGCGATACAGACCACCACTGGATTCTCTCCCTTCTTTCTTCTTTACGGATGCGAGCCAACCTGTACAATGGACGCGCTCTTTCCCTACCGCCCTGATGTCTCTGAATCGACGCCACTCTCGGACGCCGCCCAGTACGCAGAATGCCGTCAGCTCGCCCGTTCGCTTACAACAGAAAACCAGTGGCAACAAAAACACCACCGCGACACCGGCGAGCCTTCTACATATGCACCTAACTCTGAGTCCCTGCCACAGCCACCGGCCTTTCAAAGAAGTTTCTTGCTCGATATCATGGTCCATACCGAGTCCTCCAACAAACATCTCCTGTCAACTACGTAGTTTAGCCTGTTACGCCCTCTGCGGACTTGCGTCGCAGTGGACGCGAAACAGTTCATGTCAACCGAATCAAGATATACTACGATCCGTCTGTTCTGTCGGCTCCACAAGTCGCCAGGATGGCTCCTTTTCTACCCGGGGGGGGGGGGGGATGTAGTGTGGTATTCTTCGTCTTTATAGCCACTGCCATGCATCGCGTGCTGACACACTCGAGGACGAAGAAGTTGGTCGCTGCCTTGCTGGTTCACCACGCCTGACGCTCCGCTGCGAGTTCCTCCTGAGCGGCTATATCCATCTGAATAAACACACCCCTACAAACGCAGAAAAAGTCCTGATCATGCCACAACGGTCGAGTCAAAAAGGCACGTGAAACATCTAAAATCGTATCAAGAGAAAGTGGATCTTCAAGGTATATATACTCTGTATCGAGTAATAACAACGGAGGTGCGCTCACACATTTATTGGCTGAATTTCCTATTCTGAATGCTTCCACAATATCCCGCGCTGTTTTATCTCTGTCTCTGCAGACCACGCGTTTCTTCTAACAATGAGTGTATTGTTGGCAGCTAATATATTTGTAAAGCTGTGTTACGCAACCGCCATCAAATGACCTAGCATGTTCACGAAGGGGCACGTTTAGACAACCCCCGTTTGTCCCGTATAAATCAGCCCACAAGATAAAGGAATGGAGTAAGCCACCCTACAAGCACATTTCACTAATGGAGTAGAGTGACTCACACCACACTTATTTCTTCACTCCCGCGGTGTGACCCTTTAGAAAATTTAGTCTGGCAACTCGGCAGGTATCATCATCAGCAATTCCCGTCGGCGGCGTACGCCATATTTTGGGTGCACACCTTGAGAAGCCCAGCTATGGTAGCGCAGCTGCAGTGGATTGCACCAATTTTTCACCTTTGGCCTTTCTGCAATACTTTTGTGAGAACAATGGCGGAAAATTTGCAGTGGTCGAGGGACCTGACTATCATCCTAGACGGATTTTCGCACAGGCTTTTGGATGCATACTGCGATGCCCATGGCGTGCGCGGTCCATCCGGCCGCACCTTTTAGCGAAGCTACAAGCTGGTATGCGAGGCTTACTACGAAGCGTCGACAGTACGTGTTGTCATGTACATCCTGCAGGTACAGTACGCGTGCCTCCCTTCCGCATTTCTGTGTATACCAATCAAACGCTCGCGCCGCCCGTCACCGGCGGAAAACGAGTTTCTGTGCAGCTGCTAACCGTATCATATTTACCTTCTAGTTAAAAAAAGGGTGTAAAAACAAACTTGACCTGCGACGTCATGTTGTGCGAAACTGTGATACGAACGCACGCCTGTATTTCATGTGACTGTGTGACTGAAAGCGTGCAGAGGAAACAACGGGGGGTTGTCCGGTAACTCGACTCCTCGCACTTCTGCGCCGCTCGTCTGTCACGGGAGACGCGCTGCGGCCTCAACAAACCTCTAGCCACTTCGCCCCATATATATTCTTTAACTCCGCTCATTATTATCAAGAATAAACGATTTGCAATTTAACCTATAGACTCAGAGCAGGTAGTTCTCATTCTATGTCTGCGGAAGAGGCTCTCACTAAAGACATATATTAATAATTTTGCCATAAAAGTGCAGCAAAAGCACCATAGATACTAGTACCAAAAAAAAAAATGATAATACATTCTGAGCTCCACTTATAATAATGCAGCTTCAAGCAAACATCATTGTTTGGCATATCTCTAAATACTATAGTTCACCAAATAGGCTGCATGCAGCTATAATGGGAAGTTCAAAAATGCTTCAAAGTGATTGACATGAAATTTTCTCTTTTTGTTTCAGGCCTGACGAGGTGCATATGAAGTGCACTTGTTTTCGGAGCCAAAAGAAGGCATCGAAGCCCAATGAGGTCTGCCTTAAATTTAAAAGATGTGGGTCAGCAGCATCCGCAAGATGCGGTTGTCCAGTTGGTGCCATTGGAGGGTGTAGCCACAGTGTAGCCGCATTAAAGCTGGTGTTGATACAAAAAGGCAGTGGATACAAGGAACCACCACCACAGGTAGCATGCACTGAGCTGCCACAGCAGTGGAGGCGCCCTCGCAGCAGCCCACTTGCACCGCTACCTTTGCAGTTTGTGGACTGGAGGAGTGTGCGACAAGGTCGCCTCTGAAAGCCTATAAACAGTAGGTTCTATGGTGCAAGGTAGAACGCCCAAACATTTCAAGAACTTTTTTCGGGGATAAGAACACTCGGGGCAAACGTTGGTGAGTTGAATCCTTCGTCATTTTCAAGGCACCTGTAAAGCGTTGAGCTTGTTGAAGCATCGTCAAAACTAGGACCGACACCAATTGGCAGTTCTATGCAATATCTGATGCCTCTCGTGCCACATGGATTTCAAGTCTACGTGGCACCAGGAATAGTGTTCACAAATGCAAAGACAGCAGAAATGCCGACACCACCATGACTGTTTCAGTCGTGTCACCAGTGGCACCTGCAAGATGAGAACTTCCCTGCCGCTGAAGCAGCCATCCTTAAGGTATTTTCACCTTTTACTTGGAGGCTGGAGATAACCAAGTAAATGGCCTCCTGATCTATTTCGTGAATGGCTCAATGACAGCGAGAATGCACTGAATGCAGTATAGTTTGATACCACTCAAGAAAATGTTCCATACGCCCTTCAAATGACCCTATGGTTAATCCCAGGGAGTGTCATTGCGCGAAGTGGCAGATGCAAGACAGTAAACGACAACTTAATCGAACTGAATGTGGCGCTATGAAAATATGTCGACACCTTTGTCTGGTGGGAGTCATTCGATGGGCAATGCCACTTTTTTCTTTAGTTGTATCCAACCATAATGTGGCTTCCGTGTTGTGCTGTTTCCGTCACACCTTTTGCATTGAGAACGTAGCTTCACCAAATCGCATAGCAGTCTGTTTTGTAAGAAGAATAAAAATAGATAGTGACATATTAATAAAAAAAAACGAAGCAACAACTATCACGTGATAAGTTTAAGTACCAGCTGTCCATGATAACGATTTCATTATTTCAGTGGCAGACCAGTACCTTTCACTTCAAGCATTATTACACTCGCTCAGATTTTGAACTAATTGTTCATGCACGCCTCGGGGGAAACAAAAATTTTGATGTGTGATATCTAGACCACTTTGCATAAAAGCAGCCTGAAAATGTCCCCTTTTCTGCAGAAAAGTATTTAAGCAACCTACGTAAAATTGTAGAACCACATCAAATAGCACGGCTAATATAAGTAAGTCTGAGGTGGCAAACTGTCTAAACAATTTTTTGATTACCAGAGATTGCAAGTATCTAGCCATCCATCTCGAAAGAAAACACGAGGCAGCAGTCTGGCACCGAGCTGTGGAAGAGAGCTCGCATCTATCGATTGACTGCGTCGTCATTAGGGGTTGTCGTCAAGAGCCAGACGTGGACAAATAAAGGCCTAAAGAAAACACGAGGCAGCAGTCTGGCACCGAGCTGTGGAAGAGAGCTCGCATCTATCGATTGACTGCGTCGTCATTAGGGGTTGTCGTCAAGAGCCAGACGTGGACAAATAAAGGCCTCCATAACCTGACTGCAGACAAAGACCTGTCCCGTGTCAGGGCTGTTCAGTAAGTAAGATCTCATTTTACCAAGCACAGGAAATGAATTTCAAACAACACATGGCATCATGGGTAGTGCTGTGAAACCTCGTATGTGCATGTTGAAGAGCCCAACCGCCGACTATGAGAAGTAAAGTTAATCATAGTTTGTCTGAAATTACCAGAGGTCAAATTTTTCCCTTCAGAAAATGAAAAATGAATATCAACAGGTATGGAGCATTTGACATGACATACCTGGAGAGCTCACCATTAGAAACTCGGCAAAATTTGCGGACAGCTTGGGTGGTTGTTGTGG
The DNA here is from genome assembly GCF_055883805.1 of Amblyomma maculatum. NCBI lineage: Eukaryota > Metazoa > Arthropoda > Arachnida > Ixodida > Ixodidae > Amblyomma > Amblyomma maculatum. The sequence goes on from NC_139353.1 coordinate 120,008,429, forward strand.
TGAAATCATTTCAGTAAAAAAAAAAAGAGATAGCCATTTGTCAGACGAAAAATGGGCTTCTTTTCGTTGGCTTCATGATGTGCCCGTCAGACCGTGCCTTTCGGCGACTTCCAAAGTCCAGCTCACCACCCGCAGTTGCACCACAGGTTCGGAGCTGGTCACCGCAGCCTCCCATTGTAGCGGGGTAGATAATAGCCATTCGGTTTTTTAGGGTTGGAGCTCAGGGCACATGTATAGGATATGCGCTAACTGGGCCTTTTTGGTATTGTAAAGCGTGCTTTCGAGGGTGTACAGGGACGTCTAGGGAAAAAAAGCATTATCCTTTATAGACCTTTTCAAAGAGAGGTCAAAGGGTGTGACCACATTGCACATTGGGCTATGCTCGTAGAATGGGAAAGAGCTGATGATTCAGCTCCCCTGTGCTCTCACACAACCAAAAAATTGTTTGCTCAGTTAAGTTGTGAAAATGTTAATTTGTGGTTAATCCCGATTCCTAGCCCACTGCATTCTCGTGATAGTGGATTGTAATGATGCAATGCAAGTCAGTAAATTCCATCAGCTAGAGGGCTTCCTTCTGAAAGCATTTGATTCTTTGTTGTGGAATTATATCCATATATATGTACCAAGTCAGATTGAGAACAGCATGTGTTCTTTCCTTTATCTTCATTATTTGATTAGCCGAGTGCCCTGCAATGCATTGCGAACGGTTCTTTATTTGGTATAGACCAGGCGAGTGCACCCAGTTTTGTTCTGTATGGAAGTTCGTCTTGAGATGGAAGTAAAATATTGGCCTCTTTTATGGTTGTTATTGCAGGTACGGCATTACGAATGAGTAGCCGGCTGTGCAGCGGTATGTGGCTGTGATGAAAGCCAGGGGCCATGACGTTGAGGCCTTTCGAACGGGTTGGTTGTGGACCCATCGTGTCAATGGTTGGGAGCTTCACCGGACAGGCTAGTGTTTGACCCGTGTGAAACTCCTTCACATGGCCTACTTGAGGTAAAGTGCCCTACAGTTTAAAGGGAAAAACTCCCGACGATATTAAAGATGGGCACGGCCTCAAGAAGGACAGCATGAATGTGTTTAGGCTGGACCGCAGCCATGAGTACTATTATAATTGCCTTGGCCAGATGGCTTCGTCTGGTCTGTCCTGGACCGATTTTGTTGTTTCTTCTGATCAGTTCGAAATCATCGACTGCATCTAGTTTTCTGCTCAAGATTGGGCTGTCGCAAAACGAAAACTTGATGAGTTCTTTTTTTCTGTGCTGTTGCCATACTTGGCCTATAATATTCCTTAATGCATAGTGCCTCTAAAATAAAGACTATGCTCATAATATTGTTATGAAGCTAACGAAGAAGCGACCAGTAGCACAGGACGTGCTACTGTTAGGCCCACAGCCATTAGTATCAATTCATCTGTCGTTATGTCACCCTGTTCATTGGCTTTCCACTCCGTATTATTATCGTTGAAGAAATGTAGACACCATATTTTTGCATTTTTTTCTCTCCTATCCACTGCAGCATTAAAGCAAGGCTGTCTCAAGAGCCAGGAGTTGACGAGTATCACATGATCTTCTAGTGTCGTCCCTGGTAACCAAGCAACAAGGGATGAAGACACTTCAGACCTTGCTGCTTTACCTGAGTGACTAATGAAGCCAAGCACTACTGCTCAGTTCCTACATCCATTCCTAATGTGTACTAGGTATGTGGTAAATTTACGGATAACTCAGATTTTCTCGCATGCACATCATATTCTCTGTGTTGCATCATGTAGCTTTTGCCCTCTTTCATGCCCGTGTAAACAATGACTGTCACGGTAATGAGAAAAGGGTAATGGGTTGTACAGCTATAATATTCAGAAAGTTCAGTGCCAATTTTTAAGCATCGCTTATTTTGCAGTCACATAATTAGGATCAAAGATCAGAAAAAGCAGAACAAAGCTTGCCTTTTATTGCGGCAGGAGCAAATTTGTGAACACTCATTCATCAGATGGCTGCACCAGTGGTGAATGGAAGTTTGTTAAAATAGTGCACACAATCCACATTTCGTTTATGATGGGTCCCAGAGAAAGCGGTACAGGCCTATTAAAGATATGAAAACTTTTGATGCGTTGTATCCGTCGCTCCACATGTATGCGTAGCGATGCAATTTCTTCAGTTTCTGTTATCTCCTTTTCACTGAATTGATATCTTCTGAGGAAAGGCGGGTTTTTTAAACCCACCTTGATTGTCTCAAGTTGCAAGTGATTCCAACTTGTTGCAAGTGATTGCCTCACCTCTTGTGCTTCTCTTTGTCCGGTACAGTCCCATGTGCATTGAGGCGGCTGTGAAACCAAGGAGCTGTTGTCCATTTCGATATCTGGACATGCTGTTTGTACATGAAACGTTCCAGAATGTTCGTCACAAATGTCGTCAGCTTGCATTCCACTGGTCGTTATTATTTCTGTATTCAGAGCCACATTCTGTACGCAACGCTCTTCTCGTGGCTTCCTTTGCACCTTACATTGCTTTTGTGCAAAACTAAATATACGTGGCACCGCATCATCCTTCAGGCTTCTTGTGTCGGAAGCATAGTTTGCGTAAAGGTCGCTATCGACAAAGTTCTTTGAGCACACCTTTGTGTGCTTGTTTATGCTGAACCCCTTGCCTTCGTCTCTCCTTAGGGCGGGCGACAATCCATTTTTTTTAACCAGGATTTGTGGGGAACCCTAGGAAAGAAACCTACAAAAGTACAGCCTACTTAGTAATTGGTCAGGATGCACAATGTAAAAGCACAAATAAACATGCACTTTGAAAAGCAATGTTATTTGATGTGTAGTCTTCTTTCACATTCATCAAGGTAATGAAATGAGAAGTAAAATTTTTTTTCACCTCTTTAGTACATGAACAGCCAAAGTAACCAGTTTGCGTAGTTTGCCTCTAGCACTTATAGTTTTCTGAAAACCTTATGGCTTCCCTTAAGGTGAAAATGTGTTGGAAGGTAAGACGAACCCAAGTCCTGGGCTTTGGCAGGGGTGTGCGACGCCCATGTTCCCAATCCCTTAACAACCATTTCAGCTTTAGGGGGAGGTCGTAAGGGCAAGGGCTACACCATAGGAGCCAGAAGCAAACCACACAGTCTGGTTACTTTTGACAAAGGCGGTACAGTGTAAGACAGAATAATGTGGACCACAGTTGTGCCGTCAGGCTCGTATAAGCTTCTACTAGCATACTAATGTGTCTTTTACGTCTACAGGGGAAGAGAACCTTCGCATGTTCATTACCTATTGCGAGGCCGGAGTTGAAACCACGGAGTGTAGCCCTTAATATTTTGTCTGCAGATGCTTCACTCTGGCACAGCGTTCGCGGAATGCGTGTGCACAGGAAAATTTTACTCATTGCTATGTAGTCGGTTGTCGAGCTCGGTGCGGGGCGCGCGAGCTACCTCGTTCATCTGAGGCTTCCCAGGCTTCAGCGGCTGCTTCTCGGAGTGCTGCTTCTCGGAGTGAGGCTTCACAGGCCCTAGCTTCTCGCGCCGAGCGGCAGCGGATTCCAGCATGGCCTGTGAAGACCATGTCGAATCGTGAGATCAACACTGCTCACCTTAGTCATGTAGCTGGATGTAGTCCCCCCTGCGACGTCATCGGAATCTCCCGGCGGCTGCGCGGAAGGCACCGCACCGGCCGGTTCCTTGGTGGCCGGTACGGGTAGCGCACAGCTGTAGCTGCAGAGGCAGTCACCATCGAGTGTGTGCTGACGGATGCGAGCGTCCGAACGCCGAATCTCATCACGGCGTGGTCCGCATCGCACCGCTGGCAAGGCAAGTTGGGCGAAGCGTGGCGGAACACGCCACAGTACGTGCACAAGGGCACATCGCACGCCGCCCGCACACAGTCGCTAGAACCACAGCGCCGGCGGACGTGAGCGACACCCTCGTACTCGCACTGCAGAGTGAACTCGGCCACGTCCAGGAAATTCCGAACAGACTTGGTACAGGCGTCCACTGTGGTTTGACAGTTGCTATGCCTTTCCTTCTTTCTTTCTCCTCTGTTCTTTCATTTTATATTTACATGTTAGATTTTACGTTTCAATAATGTCCATTTTCATGTCTAGCAAAACTATAAAGAATGAACACACAGTAGAACTTTATTATATTTTTCAGATCAAAGCTTACTGCGACTATTATGGGTTGTCTGAAAGAAAAGTCTATCCGCGTTTCACCCACTTGAGAAGTCTTTGATATAGAGTATTGCAGTATGAAAATATCGAACATCCTTCGGTAGAAGTGGTCCTGCGCATTTCTGAAAATGCAGAATAGACGATGGATGTCAGCTCTTTGTTGACAGGACAAAACTGTCTAAGCCAATATGCTTTCAATGCTGCGGTACTGATAAGGCCGATGAACCAATTCTGGGGGGGGGGGGGGCAGTTTAGGCCGCACAAGAGCGATTAGGCGAAATGCGTTTACAGCGCGGTGGTCCGCAGCTCTCTAATATGGCACCGCCTTTTCCTTATTGCACCTCCTATATGGCACCTCCTTTTCCTAACCATTACTTTGCTATGTTCACACAATTTTGTCCGCAGAACGTGTCCAAAAAATCAAGGGTGGCAGTTCCTGGCCCTACGGGGCTCGAATGGTAGGTCAACGCCGCATGCGGCGGGTGCCAGCCAGCCACAAAATTTTTATCTGTTGTAGGCCGTCATTGCACCCAACTCCGCTTAGGTGGTGGACGACGGCGGTTGCGGCGCGCATCTTTCTCTCCCTCTTCTCTTTATTTCTTCTCTACTTTCTCTCTTCTGTCCGCACAAGGCAGCGGAAGTGGCTCAGCTACAGAACCAGCAGCAGGCCCGTGCATTTTAACGCAATAGCGTTAAGGGCCCCGTGTCGCAGAAAAGTCGGTGTCGTCGTCGGCGGTCGCCGTCCCGCGTCGTCCGGCGTTGGCCGTGAGCGAAAAATACCAGAAGCATTAACAAAGAAAAACGAGTAGGAAAAATCGCTGACCTGAGGAATCGAACGTGGGCCTCGGGGGTGCGAGGCGAGCACGCTAACCACTCCGCCGCGCCAGTTTTTGTTTTTTTTTCTTTATTGCTAAATGAATATGACAAAATATACAGCACAACATATTTACAAAGTTGGCAGGCCGCTTGCCGGCCGCGAAAAATGCAGTCGTTTCATTTTGTAAAGATTTCAAAACATCACCTCAATTAGAGCATCACATTCTATATCTTTCAAAACATCACGTATTTTCGCAATACACTCGGCAAAATATTCATACACGGATCTGGCACGAGTGTCACCGTGCCGGTAATCCATAGCACTGAGCCACACAGAAGGCTGGCCCAGCAGGAATATGGCATCGTATAGTATTGTATCGTCTTGAACTGGCAGAAACCTGATACTATGCGGTGTAAGAGGAAGATCCTTCTGAATGGTACACTGCAACACGTCCCAAAAGAAGATAGCGTTGTTACACTCAAGGAACATAAGTTCGATTGTTTCTGGTTTGTTACACAAAAAAACAGTTTGTCCCCCATGGTAGATATATGCCTTTTTTGTATAACAAAGTTTTAACGGGTAGGGTTGCAGTGAGTCTTCGCATGCTTTTCTTTTTACTTTTTCGTGTCATCGCTTCCCATCTTCGCGCGTGGAAATGGCAAAGAAAATAAATAACGAAGCGCTGATCAGCGCTGTAGAGAGGCGGCCATCGCTGCGGCTTGCCGGGCACAAGTTGCATAAAAAACAAATTAGTAAAAGAAGCGCTCTGGAAGGACGTCGCAGCGGAATTATTGCCAGGAGTGCCAACCGAAGGTAAGTTGATAAATGAGCATGACTAACTGCAGTGATTAAATGAAATGTGTTCACAAACTGCCGTTTTTTAATCATGCAGAGGGCGTAATAATTGTGCAAAAGAGGTGGAAATCTGTTCGGGACAAGTTCCGCCGACTCTACAACGACTCACAGCAAAGAAAAAAAAGCAGCGCCGGCGCCGAAGAAGTGGCCGACAACGACATTTCTTGGCCATACTATAATTTGCTGCTAATCCTGAAGGACACCATAGAGAGCAAGCCGTACGTTCACTGATAATTATTTATTGCCATATCGAGCTGTTCGCAAAAATTGTTAATTCGGCCTTGCCAACGCGATTTACACCTGCGTAGTGAAGCAAGCATAATCTGGCGAAATGCACGACTTTGCATACAAACGTGAGCACAAACATGTACAGCCATGTTTAGAGCGCTGGAGCTATTGTATGCTGAGTAAAAGGTAAAAATATTTAAAAGCAGGTTCTGCTTTTTGTGGAGAGTTCGCGCGCGCCGACTGTATATATCGCGGCGATATGAGCTACACCGCGGACCTACCGCTCGCGCGGTGTATTTTCAGTTTTTGATTTTTCTCAAGACTTTGCCATCAGGCATAATGAAAACAAAATCTGCATCGCGCAAGCGGCCGGTACGCAGTACGTGTAGCTCTTGTGGCCGCAATAGTAGATCTGTGGCCTCAGTCGACGCGCGAAAAGCAACGAGCAATGGTATGATGGCACCGATCGCTTAAGGCAGAAAAATGAATTGCATGCAGAATCATACATTTATTTATGGCTTTCTATTTTTGGTTACTGTTTTCTAACAGCTTTTCCAATCAAATAAATTATGCAGTTTTTCAGGCTGGTTGCCTGTTAATGAAAATGGTTCTTCTGTTATACATATTGCTTTGGTCTCATACATTCCTACTGATAACTAAGATTGGTAATTGTGCATATTTTAACTTGGTCAAGGTACTTTAGGCAAGCTTCACCATCACACTTGTCAGCTGATAGAAGCCAACTCCATTTGTGATCGCGTTATATTCGTGCAAAATGCGGTACTTATTTCAAAATATTTCAACCTTTATTTCTTACTTTTGTTAGGCTCATGAACATGTTTTCGTCTTTCTTGTCACCCTTTATTTTTACGGAAAAATACGTTATGCAGGACTACAAACATCAGTATGATCAGCATTATAATAAAACACTAAGTGTAACCACAGCTTTAATGATGTTTAAGTAATGGGAGGAATCCTCGCGGAAGACCTATATGTGTTTTGGTTTGAAAAATTGACAAGTTAAACTTGTCAGATTGAATTGTGCTCCTGGTTTATGCTGCTTTATGGTAATGGCAGTTTCAGAAAAATTTCCTTCACTGCTCTCTGCCATTTGTGCCTAATTACTCAAGCTGGCCAGCTTGAGTAATTCGAAGGCCGGCCTTCGAAAAAACAATCAAACTTGGAATAATTTATATTACCTGGGGTTGTTCAACATCGCCTGATATTGCACAGCACACACACGAGCATTCCATGCACTTTTTCTTCCCGTAAACATTTATTCTAGCGCTCTTTCTGGATGCAGTGACGCTTATCTAGCAGCAAAAAATGCATTTTGGAGAGTTTACATTGAAAGAGTTTTCTACCACTTGTGTTAGTCTCATGGTATTTAAACTAATAATTGACTCTGTGGTGATAGTTAGGACCTGCATAGCTGTGCAGACTTGCATGTCGATCCGAATTTTCAAAAAGCTGTCATAAGACATAAAAGTATACTTCTATTTTCAGTGAAAGTAGCATTGTTGTTTGAATGAGGCAGTCAATCAGAAGTTTATTACTGCAAATGTAAAGGAATTGTAGCATGGCACTGAAATAAGTGCCTTCCCTGATATGTTGCACATCATAGGCCTTGCAGATCTGTCAAGCCGAACAGAAAAGCTGGAAATTGGCTCTACGACAGCATATAAGCTCCTCTAGTAACCACAAGAGAGGAGTGGCAACAGTAGGGTACTTTTTATCAGTAACTCAATGACTCAAGTTCCAAGGAATGGTAACCAGCTATTAGGCTTCCATTCATTACAGCCCCTAGAGTGCCATCAGAAAAATAGATGCAAAGGAATGAGACAAAGCACTGCACTGATGCTATCAACACCTGTATTGAGCTAAAACTTAGGACACAGCAATGCACTGTGGAAAGAAGCAACGAATAATATTAGTTTGTCCTATATAAATTTGACTTTTGGGGATTGTGAAAGGCATTCAGTTTAATCCGTACAATGGCAGCCACAGACGCATTACAAAGAAATGACATGGTCTTAAAAAGGTAAAAGGGTTTTGTTCACATATGAGAAACTCATGTAAACTGGGTCATGAAGCACTATAAACTTAATAATGTGTATGAATCTGTGAAAAAAAGATGCAAAAATGGCAAGGATATACAGGAAAACATATACAGAAAAAACAGCGTACACGATGGAAGTAAGTTCAGGTGCAATGGTCCTAAGCGACCGGTAACAAGTGACTGGCAACAGTTTGCGAGATGTACAGAAACCATTTTTACAAGCAATGACATGTAGTATGCAAGTTCATGCGTTATATGCATGTTTTATGTTTGCTCTTTTGATATATGCAGGACTTCAGGCAACTACAAGCCTCGGCAAATTAGCAGTGAAGCTGGATCCAGCAGCGCATCAACCTCGGTGTCCGAGGCGCACATAATGCTGAGCGCCAGTGTTCTTCCCGAGGCCAGTTTAGTGCTAGAGTGCAGTGAAGGGCATCAACCCAGCACCAACACTGTAGAACTTGAAGGAGTGGACCCGTTTGAAGACTGGGATTTGGATGTCTTGTCTGAGCAGCTTCCCCACGGCAGCACTCGCCAGTGCGGGAAGTTCTTATGCCCCAGCCAGTGCCTACACAAGATAAGAGGCGTAAAAAACAAACAGATAAGGCCGACGATGCCACGTTAGCTAGAAATGTTGAGAAACTTACAGACGCACTCCATACAATAAGCAAAGAGCATGATGAATGCGACCTTTTTGCTCTATCTGTAGCGAAAAGACTAAAAAGGCTACCGGTGGCTGAGCAAACCCGCATGCAAATAAGGATCCTGGAACTTTTCCAGGACCTGTCCCAATAAAAGATGGGCATATTGATATGCATTCCCACGTATGAGTGAATGAGTCTTGCTTGCACATTTAACTGACTTTTCATCTGATGCACAGAATATGAAAAAAAGGACGAGAAAAGAATCAATTATCTCTAGTGCATGTAGTACAAAGGCAGCACTAATATGGCTAAAAAAATTACAGGTGTTTGAAAAAGCCTACATGCATTAAAATCCCCAGACAAGCTTGCAGGAACGCCATGATACAAAACAACTGCTCATGCAAGTAGCATGCTAATTATGTGTACACAGTTAAAGTAGCTAGCCCCAGTGTACCCGTAACAGGAAACTTTAGTCATGCTAAGGAGCAATGTTAATTTCCGAGAATAATTTCCTCCTTTTCTTGTAATAGACTTGGCATGAAAACAAAGAGCATACTTTCAATCAATACATCCCCATTGGATGGCAATTCTCATCCTGCCCATTTTTTCATGCGGAGCATTGATTGCTTTTTTTAGCCATGCATGCATATAAACTTCATTAACCCAAGACGTTTCTGTCCTGCTCAAAAATTTGGCCCCACTATGCTCATGGATTCCTGCTACTTCACTTCCTGTCAGCTTATTGCAATAGAGACAACACAATTTTCAAGTAGCAAGGAAATACCCTTGCTACGATCAGGTTTGTGAAAAAGGAAAGATACATGAAGATTCAAGCACTTAACCCTGGCAGGAACTTGTTACCAGGTTTAGAGAAAAGCCATAGCCTCTCAGCTTTGCTTGCTGTACACAAAGCTATCCAACATTTTTGTCACAGAGAAATAGGTACTGCAATAGGGAACCTGCACTGCATAGGTAGCGCTGTAATTGTCCTGCAGCGTGACTCAAAAATGCTGCTGTTAGCTACTTGGCTCACGATATACGACCGAGCACGTTCAACAGCATTTTAGATACGCGTTTGACAGATAATGTCGTTGCCCAGGCGCTTTAGATGTATCCTAGTTATCTGACACACGTCACAAAAAGCTTCGACAGAGCGTGCAATATGATACTGTAAGCTCATGCAGGTGACGTGAAAATGCCCTAAAAAGCTAAAAAGCTGCCTCAGAGGTATTTGCTCTTCTCGCTAGGATATGTGTTACGGCGTAGCGATCGACACAGCAAACTTCATTGCAGGTTGCCTATAGCAAAAAAAAAAAGAAAAAAATTTATGCGGGCTCTTTTCTTCACATCAGTAAGCATAATTCGACTGATCTTAAGGTGTTGAAGAGCCTCGCGTGAAATGATATGTGCTTGGTGTGCAGTCAGCTGTGGATGCTCGAATTTTCACTAGAACCTCCAGCTTTTCCCCTTACTGCTGGCTCCAGTAGTTGGTGTTGTCTGCTGTTAGCAATAATGCAACAAGAAAGCATTGTAGTAAACAGAGATATTGCTATAGGAAACAGTGCCATGACTGTTAATTGTTGTGTGGTCATACTTTGTAACCAGAACAAAGTGGGCTCGACTGAACCACCAAACCTGAGTTTCCAAATAGCAAAGCCTGTAAGTAGAAGGCACAAGTTAGAGCAGCACACCTTTATATGCTTAAGCATCTTACCTTTGCTAGCACGCATGAGGCTACTGGTTTGGCACTCGTCTCAATGCAGCATCCATCGAGACTCCTGGTGGCTGACACTGCCAGTAGACTTCGCCAACAACGCTGTAGAAGTAGGCAGCAAACAAATCCTAGCTTTAGCGGCATCAGATTGGTGGTTTCTGGCGTGTGTCGGAGCAAGTGAGAAGTACCGGGGCTGCGAACCATCCCCCAATGCCCCTCAGATGCCTTGCCGCCAATGTCCTCCCACAACGTTCCCAATTGCGTCCTGTCTATCTGTGAACGTTTCCGCCCGAGGATTTCTCACAGTTAGGAAGTTGTGCAAGACAGAAGCGGCGTTGACAACGTAGACAACATTCTCGGGGCGCAGTGAGATAGTCCGCAATAGTACTCGCCACCTTGCCGCAGTTATGCCGAAAGCATTTTCAGCGCACCTTCTGAAAAAAAAAGACCATTTCAGCCCATAGTAATGTGAAAAGCTTGCCATGTTCAGCAAACATATATTTAAATACATCCAGACAGGGGTATACGGATACATTCAAGGAAATATGATACTATGAAAATGCATTTATTCGAACTTCTGGCTTCGAACCCTATAGCAAGAGCCAGCACCACTTGTGCCAACATCCTCGTGGTATAACATAAAGAAAGGCTGTTTTTTCCTAGTTTTGGTTCTGCTGTTTCAACTTGGCCGGTGCAAGGGCGTGCTCACTAATGAGAAGGCCTTGTTTGAAGCCTGTGGTTTCTTATGAAAGTCCAACTCTCCCAACTAAGCTCTCGAAAGTAGAAGCTGTCTTCATTCTCTATCCAGGGGTGCCAGGAGTTCAAACAATGCTTATCGAGACCAAATTTTTCATTTTACATATGTCTAGACTTCCAGTTTTCTACCTTCTGACCATTTCCAAAATGATACTAGGACAAATGTGGCTCAAGCACATGCACGCTGCTTTGCCAGCATTTTCTATCACCGTCAGATTTCCAGCGTCCCCAGCCAAAAGCAGTGTGAAAAACATACTGGCTTCATACTGGAAGATGCTGGAGGGCACTGGTTTTTACAATAACGAACCCAATTACTTTTGCACAGATACTTCGGAACTAATCATGGAGACTATTGAAAAATATCTCATTTCAATTTGGGATAAAGTAAGAAATTTGCAAATTACGCCTCTTTTTATAACCTGATTACAATTACGCTTTATAAAGTCAGATCAAACAATGCTAATATATACCGTGCTCTGCTGAATCTGTAATTGAAGATCCGCTTCTGGTCATTTAGACACCTTGACGGGTATGGCCGCATGACGTCCGCGCGCAGCTGGAATGCCTCGTCACCGACGAAAGCATACGGTGCAACTGTTCGTGACTTGGGCAGTTTCCTAAGCCTAGGAATGTCTAGAATGTCATCATTCAGGTCACGACCAAAGTCACATTTCTCTAAAGTTCCACCATCACTAAGCCGGCCTTCTGCGCCCACATCGATGAGGATGTACTTGCAATGACTGTCCACAACTGCCATGAGCACCACTTAGTGTGTGCCCTAAAATAAAAAGCATAGCACATAATGAACTGAAAGACTGTGCAAGTTACCGCACACCATACAATATAAACGTACTGACGCAAAGGCCGAATTCAACTGCAATAAATAATATAGCAGTCCATGCATCTACTAAAGCTCTGTAGTAATGAACAAAACTATTGTGCCAATCGTGTGAAATGCACTGTCGAAGCAATTTTAGCTTTCGAGGTGAGGCATAGTTCACAATGAGGTATAAGCTACCTTGATAAAATCCTGCAGTAATAATTTACATTGTGGCCTGATAACATAAGCAGACTTGCTACGACTCGATGTGAAGAATTTTGCACATGTCAAAATGCACCTTACCAAGCTCATGTGACGAACTTTAACCTACTGCCCAATGATTAGGCTAACTGTTTTACTTAACTATGATTTGCCCAACTATATCTTGTTCCAAATGTCTAATAATGAATCATTTGGTTGATGCCAGTTCATGGACACATGAATGCCTTATGGCAATAGTCTAATATGTGCAATTTACCCTGTAGTTGTAGTATCGGCTTCCAGAATTTGGAGGGCAAACAATGGCAACAAGTTTCCCATCGACTGCTCCCAAGCAATTCGGGAACTGCCACCGAATGACAAAATCTTCAGCAATTTTTTGCCGCTGTTCCTTTGTTGGAGTCTGAAAGCAAACAGCGGCGCTATTTTAAGACGGAAAGCAGCAATCTGGCAAAATATGTCATCTTAAAGAAAGTCAAAAGCCAGCAAAAGATATGCATAATACAACTTTCTCAATTTTCGCAGCCAAGAACCTTCTCAAAAGTACAGTTGACAGACATGATAACAAATATGTTCAGAGCCTCTTAAGTCGCCCTTTTTTAATCAAGTTTCTCTAATGCATAAACCTATAGCTGCACTCTGTGGCATAGATGTCCATTACATCGGCTCGTATTTAATTGTAGTTTATAAGTATTATAGGATAATACTGTTATGTACAGTCTTTGTCAATAATATACGGTCCAGCGTGTTCACTTCTAAACCCAAGGCTCCTGTAAACAATACTGGAATATAATAGACAAGCTAGAGAAGAGTTTGGACGAGATTTGCCATCTACGAGGTTTGGAACGCTGGAGATGTGCAACGAGTCCAGATACGGTGCTTAGAATCTAAACCCGTGGGCCGTATACTTTTGAAAAAGGCTCTACATAATGTGAATACAAACTCGTAGCACTGCAGTCAACAGACTGCAATGTAATCAATAAGAATGGTATATTGGGACACAAAAACAGTTCTGGATTTACTGGTTGTAAGCTAACAAAGAATAGACCAGAAACTAGCAAGATGTTAAGAGTGCTGGGAACTCTCACAAAGCCTCTGTGAAGCTTAGAACAAAGCACTTTAAAATGAAGGGTGCATATCTATCAGTCTACTTCTAATGACTTTCATAGCAGAGTGGGTGAGCATTAATGAAGTTGTGCAGGAGTACTTGTCTCACCATACAGTAGTTTCAATGAAATGCAACGGGTGACAAAGTTTTCAGCAAAGGTGCAGCTTACTTGCATGAAGATTTCAGTCGATGGCCCGGCATGTTGCATGAATGCAGCGCCTCGCAGTCTCGATCCCTACACGGAACGCAAGTGCAACGTTGCAGAAGTCCTGCCCTGAAGCCAGGTAGCTACAAGACAAACAGAATTAATACATGCACAAACTTCATCTTGATCGTCTTGTTTTTGTTCGTCGTTTCAGTTTTTCAAGCATCTTTTGCACAGATAAGGCAGGGAAAGGAATTTCATTATATGAAACTTCTAGGTTTTCACAATGTAATGTTACATGTTTAGCACATTATTACGCTAATTATGCCAACATGATATAATTGTGTGAAACTATTTTAATACATCTACCCAAAACGAAGCATTACTATGCAAAGTAGGTAACAGGGATCACATAGACTTGTAACAAACCTGAATGGAAAGAAGTCCGAAAGAAAGATGAGCACTCATGTATTGGTTGTTATGAAAGAATAATATTTAAAGAAAAAAACATGGCACCAGCAGTCAATAAATAATCTGTATTTTTTAACCTGCTTTGCGCCATAGTAATATTTGCCACTGGAAATAACACTTGCACTCTAGCAAAACAATTGTGCTTCTAATTCATAAACCAAGGTGCGATGGAAGGGGAGCATATTTCTCCTGTTCTCGCGTACTGGGTGGCACACGCTCGGTGGATTTCACTTACTGCAGTGTAATCCAAACAAAATTCTTGTATACACTGCAAAACACTATTTTATATCTGTTTTGACCCTTGTTATAGGCGTTTAGCATTCCTTTTTATACATTACCCTTAATAATCACAAATTTGCTGGTCTCGGCTGCTCACAACGTGCTGCCGTGCGAGGTCCGTAGCCAAATAGCCTAGAAGCTCGTCGAACAGCTATGGGGTCATACGGAAATATTTTAAGAAATGACCGAAGAAATCCCCTTCACGCATTCGACGCATGTGGTGAGAAAAATATGTGGTTTGTTGGTCCAATAAACAAATGCACATCAGGGCTGCGATAATCTGTAACAAGTTATGGCAGGCCTGAATGTTACGGATAATATCTACAATGAAGTGAAGAATTTTTTTATTATATTAAATAGTTCTCATGGCCAAATTTTGTTAAGGTGAGCACTGCACTTCTACTACGGTACTTTAATTATCTTGTCAGTGTCTCAGGCAGCACAAAAATAACAATGTTCAGTAAAAGCAATAAAGAGTTGAACCTGCTAGGATTAGCACCTCAGCACTTGTTCCTGAACAATTCGTATGATGACAGTCCTTCACATAGGATGCAGAAAACTTTGACGCTACTACTAGTCTGTGGCTGCATACAGCCAACAGTGCCACCAATGCAGCAATCTTGCTGACCAAGTGCAACTCAAAGCCTTCCAGTTGCTGAGTGTCCAGCGTCCTATCCAAATGGAATGACAGCTTCTACAAATATGTATATGCAAACACAGCATTTCATGTTGCTGCATTAATAGAGGCCACATTTATTTTGCAACTAATATGCAGAATGAATTGACCCTTCAGATATCAATATCTCAATCATATATGCACTACCGCATGCCATTACAAAATCTGCAATAGTAAATTTCTGCTTGATTTTGTTTGCATAACCCTCAGTCTCACTGGCACAGAACTCGTTGCATTTTGCTTTTCCCTGAACATAGTGGCCCATTTTTCATGTGTACGTGTGTGTCTGCATGTGTCCAGCATACCATCTAAGCAAAACAGCATAGCAGCTGCAGTTTGGTCAACAGGCACCAGTGCAGGGCATCACGATATATGTACTGCTGCATAGTTTTGCTTAATTAATAACATCACTCACATTTACATTCCTTGGGTGAAGTTACTTGCAAGTTATAGGGTTTACCACATCGAAACAACTCGCGCTGTGCGCTAAGCGAATCTCACTTTCTCATCCAGAACTCTTGTACTTATGTCACGTCTACAAGGATAAGGAACAGAAAAAAAGGAGGTGGGGGGGCGGGGGGCGGGGGGGGGAGTCGTCCTCTGATTTTGCATAAAAACCTGACACAAGGACGAGAAGAAAAAAAAAGAAAACATTGAGGAGGAGAATATGCGACACCTGACATGAAAACAAGAGAACGTGCACCAAAAAAAAAACGAAAAGAATAGGGGTAGACATATATTGTATATTAGAAACATGACATGCGGACATGCGAGAAAAAAATGGGGAAGGAAGCGCGCAATAGCTGATATAAATCTAACATGTGGGAAAAAAATAAATGGGGAGGAGAAACAACTTATAGCGTGAGTTGTATCGAGATGGTAAAGCTTACGCGAACGTTCCCATGAGAAATTAGGGTCGCTGAGCTATGTGGGAACTCACACAATTATTTTTTTTACTAGACGATCGCAAATTACTGAAGCTCGAGTGGACGAAATCAATCTAGTAACAGTCCTCAAGCAGCATAAGCTCCGAAGTTATCTGTAGCCTGCATACGTACGCTAATGAAATGAATAGCCCCAAGTACTTACAGCTGTGTGGTAGAGTCCTTCTTGCTTGCGCGCCATAAACACTGGCCGAAACCACCACCGTGGCCCTTTCCGCTGGCGTCGGATCTCTCTCCTCCTCAGTGTGAGGAGAAGTGCTACCCTTATCGCGAGCAGTACAACACGCCTTCTTGCGCTCACTGCTGGCATGATTTGAAATAAATGTGCAAGCACATTGACTCTAGCATTCACAGCCGATCGGTTGGCCTCAGCCGTGGAGGAACAAAACCAAAATACTCGTCTCAGCTGTGGTAGCGGAAAATGAGACCGATTGATGTTGCGTCGATGGCGTTGCAGATTCTATTGAAAAGCCGAAAAAATGTTAAAAATGCACGTTTATTTCTGTAGACGTAGAATGTATATACTGTAAGTAAGCTTCATATATAAATTACGTCTCTTAACGTTTTAAAAAGCAGAAATCTTTGAATGTTAAAATTGTTTTGGCCAAAGTCTGCTTGTCATGTCTAGCAATAACACACCACCGCGAGTACAAGCGTCAGTAGTGAGCGCCAACGCCGCCAGCGCCGAGTGCCATTGAGATGCGCACCGCTTGTGACGCCTACAGGGGCACGGCGCTGACAACGCCGACGCTGAGCGCCGACGGCCAGGATATGTCGTTGTAGTTGGGCCTTTAGAGGTGTAGACGACCTGGAGTGCGGACGCAGAATCCACGGGTACGTCAAAGCCTTCCTGTCAGATAGAACTGCCACAATCGGCATCACGCGCCAAACAAAGGAACACCCCAAGGATCAGTCATCTCACCTATCCTCTTCAATATAGCTATGATAGGTCTCGCACAATAACTAAAGCAGATCGAAGGCATCAGGCACGCCATGTATGCAGACGACATAACAGTCTGGACGAACACCGGTTCCCTCTGGGAGAAGGAAGAACAACTACAGGAAGCGGCCTCCTGTGTACAGAAATATCTCTGAGAAAGAGGACTCGCATGTTCGACCGAGAACTGCTTCGAGTGTGGAGAGGCAAACAAAACCGGACCCTCCCGATGAGTGAGGACCTGAAACTTAACATCTACCTGGAAGGAATGCCCATCCCAGAAAAGACAATAAGAATATTTGGTATGTGGGTTCAATCGAACCAACGCAGTAGTCACACTTTTACCATGCTCAAAACAACAAAGCTACAAGTGACACGCATGATCACCCGCCTCACCAACAGGCGGCATGGCATGCGCGAAGAGGATACACTAAAACTAGTTAGAAACCTGGTAGTGAGCCGAAGTATGTACAGTCTGCCCTACCAGTGCCTCAACAAGAGTGAAATACAACAAGCGGATGTCCTGCTACGCAAAGCGTATAAGACGGCGCTCCGATTACCGCGCAACACGTCTACAGAAAAGCTCATGGCGCTTGGATTGCAAAACGCATTCGAAGAACTACGCGAGGCGCAGCTTGAGTCGCAAAAACTCAGGCTGCTGCAGACAAAATGACTGGAAGAGCGCTCTTACAGAGACTCGGATACTGTGAGCAGATAAGAGAAATAGCCAGGACGGAAACGATCCCCGACGAATTTCGCAAGTCCCTCAAGGTAGCTCCAATCCCTAGAAACATGGACCCTAACCTCCGCCAAGGTAGAAGAGAAGCAATGGCTGATTTTATTCAAAAATTCAAAAAACATACGCTCATCAAGACACGGCCGTGTATGCAGATGTGTCCTCGAGAGGAGGACACAACAAAATTGCAGTGGCCACGCGTCTCTACGCGAAGTGACCAGCGCCTCTATCCGACACTGCACAGTAGCAGAGGCCGAGAGAGTAGCCGTCGCTCTAGCGGTGGCGGAGGGCTATAGAACTAGGCGGTAGCTAACAATGCTCACGGACTCTCAAACAGCCTGTAGAAATTTCATGAATGGTAGGATTGGTCGTCAAGCGCTCCGTATACTCCTCGAAGCGCACGACAGAATCAAAAATCTCGAAGAAAACAAGGCCAGACAAATTATTTGGGTACCGGGGCACATGGGGGTGGCAGGGAATCAAGCGGCCGACAGGATAGCTCGAGCATACACTTTCCGAACATCCGACGAGTCCGCGGAACTTTTGCCAGCACCCAAGGCATACTCGGCCATACTAGATAACAACAGAGGAAGAGGAATGCGATATCCCCCACCGCACACTTCTCTCACCAGAGAGGATGCTGTCATATGGAGACAATTACAAACGGGTTCATACCCACACCTACACATACTAAACAAAATGCACCCTACCATATACGCGGACAGATGTCCGTGGTGCGATGAAAAACCAACACTATATCACATCACATGGGCCTGTCAAAACATAGATGTGGTCCCCAAAATTCGAAACCCGAGTGCGGAGCAATGGGAGACTCTGCTGTCCAGCGACCACTGCGAAGACCAACAAGGTCTGGTACAGCGAGCACAACGGGCGGCAGTAGCCAGTGGAGCCCAGAACTGAGGGCAACCAACCATTGTGCAGACGTGGATGAGGTCGATGGAGAAGACTCTTGTAGATTCAACAAGCAGACATCTCTGAAGACGTCCAAAAAACCGTCAAGTAATATAGGGCTAAAGTTTTTCCTCGTCCTCCTCCATCGAGATGCAGCCGCCGAGGTCGGGTTCGAACCCGGGTACTCCGGCAGAGTAGTCGGGCGTGTTACCACTGCACTACCCCGGCGGGGCGCAGCTTTACTGCCAGCCATAGCACGCACAACGCAACGTCGGAGAGGAGGAAAGAAAGAGAGAGAGAGAGAGGACCTACAGCGAATCATAACATGGCGCCTGCTAGATCCGGGCTCTGGTTGGACGGCATTGCAATTGGCGTCTCAAGTGGCCGACAAATGAACGGCACACCGCAGGGCGGACGCCGGTAGACCGGCGCTGACGCGTTGGAAACATATTTGTGTGTGCTTTTGGTTTCGAAGCGCCCAACGTTATGGCGGATCCAGAATACAGGGTTGCCACAACTGCCTCCTGCTAAACCTGAAAGTGAATAGGGACTGTATGGCGTCTCTCATAGCCCGAGTTGCTTTAGGACTTCATACTCGATTAACCAGACAAAACGCCGCAGTGCTGCTGTATCTTCTGAAATTCTAGCAAACGCATACGTCAATGTCCAGCTGTGAGACAGATATATTTCCAGACGGCCATTATCTACTTGGCAATGCTGTAAGTGGTAGCTAGGCACAAATACTTAGCCGGCGCTGAATACTACCGTAACAGCCTTAATAATGGAGAAGCATGCAGTACAGCCTTAGGTGAGCTTTAACTGAAAATGTGGATTGTTCTCGTGCACCGTCGGGATGCGGAGTTGATCGAAAAAATAAACGTTAATAAGCTGCGCGCTATCCGTTTTAGCTGAAACCTCATCCTACGTCCAATACACCGCTACTGTGGAATACGTATTACTGTTGTTGTGACCGGAGGAAGAATTTTTGGTCATTTGTCATCACAGATATCAGCGTAAAATGTTTAAAAACGTTTTCTACTCCGCCAGGGTGGCGTAGTGGTTACGGCGCTCGTCTACTCTTCCCAAGGGCGCTGGATCGAGTCCCGGGCTCGGCAGCCGCTTATCGACGGTGGCGAAAAGCAAGGCGCCCGTGTGCTGTGCGATGTCAGTGCACGTTAAAGAACCCCAGGTGGTCGAAATTTCCGGAGCCCTCCACTACGGCGTCTCTCATTGCCTTAGTTGCTTTAGGATGCTAATCCCCACAAACCAAACCAAACCAAAACCATTTTTAAACACAAAAGAAGTTGCGTGGATCTGCTACCTGCTCTGTAGCTGATGATGATGATAAACTCTTAATTTACTCCCAAAAAAAGGGAACCAGTCGCAAGACTGGTTGCACTGCTTAGAGAGACTCAGGCTATGAGACGCCGTAGTGGAGGACTCCAAAAATTGCGACCACCTGGGGTTTTTACCGTGCACTGACATCGCACAGCACACGGCCGCTTTGTTTTTCGCCTTCATCGAAAAGCGGCCGCCGAGGCCGGGATTCGTTCCCGCGTCCTTGGGAACAGCAGTCAAGACTAATGCCACAAGCTGCAGACGAGAAGCAAGAAATTTCGCAAAAAAATTAAGGTAGCTTAACACTGCTATGCTATATACGTAGCAAAAAGCAGTGACTACCTCGGGATAAAATAGGTTACTCTCTCCAGTATTCTGCGCCATTCGCCAGCAGCTAAACTCTCCTTGGCTTCCATGTCGTGCGCGTCTAAGTTACCGGCGTTCTGTAATTCGTTTACATGAAAGGAAAGGCGCAGCATCTGTCACTCCCGGAATGCAAGAAGGGCCGCCCGGCGGCATTAGAGCGCAGACGTTCCCCCTTGTTCCTCATAGCTGACGGCAGCTGGATGACGTCACATCCTTGAAGTCACACCTAATGAGTGACTCAACCATTTTTGTTATTGGTACTTTCAAATTGCGCGCCAATCGCAGTATCTGTCACTCGCGGAATCCTGCTATCATTCTTACGGTAGACAAGCGGAAGTATGAAGCGCATTTCACACTTTATAAAGACTTTGCGATGTCTTCTCCCGATCCAATTGTACGGATCGTTGTACTGTGCCGGTCCTTGGGATTCAGTCCTTAAACGAGTAAAAAATATGGCTGTGCCAGGGTAGAAAAACATTGTTTTTCAAGCTCCATAGCAATACACTAAAACTTAAGACCTATTTAGAAATCAGTTTTGTGTACCTTAAGGAAATCGCTGGTTCATATGCCGCAAGGCGGAAACTATCGAACACGTTTTCTTATGCTGTTGGGAAGCCTTTTTCATCTGGGACATTCTATAGTTCCTGGAAAGCAGGCACCATAATTCTACAACGAACAATAAAAACGACCTACCCGTAGATACATTCGGAATTCATATTTTACCAGTTGAAGGTGATAACTGGCTACCGCTGGACATGATGATGTTATTGGACCTGCACAGTATCTGTCGATCCAGAATGGCTTTTAGGCATTCAGATATTAATGCGAGGAAAATGCGCCCGTATTTTCGCGAAGCCGTTGCGAGTGTTATTGATGTTTTCAATACACAAGATGAAGTGCCTGAGCGGCTTCCGAGAATGTAAGTGTTGCTGCACGTGACGGATTTTTAATGGATCACGCTGTTGCAAAATTGCGTGGGTTTAATCCATGTTGTGTGTTTGTGGTGTAATGTCCTTTATGTACCCCGCCGGGGTGGCGCAGTGGTTACGGCGCTCGACTACTGTTCGAAAGGACGCCGGATCGAATCCCGGCCCCGGCGGCAGCTTTTCTAAGGTGGTGAGAAGCAAGGCGCCCGTGTGCTGTGCGATGTCAGTGCACGTTAAAGATCCCCAGGTGGTCGAAATTTCCTGGGTCCTTCACTGCGATGTCTCTCATAGCCTGAGTTGCTTTGGGACGTTAAACCTCAAAAACGAAACCAATATTCTTTATGTGTAAATTCTGATTATAAATTTGGCAATAAAGAGAAAATGAAGAGCATTGCACGAAATGGGGCGTGGCACCGCGATAGAGCGCTCGGCTGGGGATCCAAGGGATGGAGGCTCGATTCCCGAATGGAGACTCTTTGCTTTTAAATAGGAGAAGTCGCACATCTTTTAAGCGCTGCTAGGCAACGCCGGCAGAGCTTGGCGAGGGGCTGCGCAGCTGGCCTTGGCTGTGACGTCACTCGGTCGCGGCATATGGCATACGCGAAGCTCGGGTCCGACCCTAGTAGTGAAGCTTTTCGCTTCAATATCATAATGCAAGCGCCTCATCGAATTTCTAGCAGTATGTTTTAAAGGAAAATGAGGGCGGGCTAGATCCGGGCTAGGCCTTTCTCGAAAGCCAAGGGACGATGGGCTAGAGATCCGGATAATCAAACTAGCTGTATATGCGCAAACTACATCAACATATGTTGCTTTTCCTTGTGCCTGACCGCCCGCACTGAGCTGCAGGGTAATATGTGCAGTAACCCAGAATTCACAACTAACAGAGAAAAGCATATTTTCATGTAGTGTGCGTATTACAGCTAGTTTTATTGTCCGGATCTCTTATCTTTGCAGTGTGTACCATGTGTGCCCACGTTTTCCACTTGAGCTCTGAAGCGTGTATTTAACAATTGGTTCACAGGAACGGAAAGGCGCATTATCTGTCACACGTGTTTCTGTGGGCCCCTCAATCGCTCACAGGAATGGAAACACGCAGTATCTGTCATATTTGTTTCTGTGGACATCTGAATCGCGCCGTGAGGAAGGAAGGAAGGAAGGAAGGAAGGAAGGAAGGAAGGAAGGAAGGAAGGAAGGAAGGAAGGAAGGAAGGAAGGAAGGAAGGAAGGAAGGAAGGAAGGAAGGAAGGAAGGAAGGAAGGAAGGAAGGAAGGAAGGAAGGAAGGAAGGAAGGAAGGAAGGAAGGAAGGAAGGAAGGAAGGAAGGAAGGAAGGAAGGAAGGAAGGAAGGAAGGAAGGAAGGAAGGAAGGAAGGAAGGAAGGAAGGAAGGAAGGAAGGAAGGAAGGAAGGAAGGAAGGAAGGAAGGAAGGAAGGAAGGAAGGAAGGAAGGAAGGAAGGAAGGAAGGAAGGAAGGAAGGAAGGAAGGAAGGAAGGAAGGAAGGAAGGAAGGAAGGAAGGAAGGAAGGAAGGAAGGAAGGAAGGAAGGAAGGAAGGAAAGCCCCGCCACACACGGCTGAGGCCTATCATTCTTAGTACGGTAAGGCCAGGAGCAGATATCATCCTTCCTCCCTGCAATAAGTATTGCTGAAAGACTTCCCAGGATCCTACGGACACAATTGCGAAGTACGTGCAACGATTTTTGACCATTTATGATCGATTGTTTCTTTGACCACGCCGTATGCTCTGATAGGCCTACCGCTCCTCTCCGCGGCGGCGCCGCCAGCTGAATCGGGCGCCGAGCTAGCCCACGCGCCTGCCTGCCGCCATGAAAGTGACCGTAGAGGGCGTAGAGCTAACACCCGAATAATTTGCAACTAGTGAATTGCTGACTAAAGTGAACAAGCTCCGGGAAGCTAGAACAGCGAGGGGGACACCCACACCCGAAGTTCCCGGCTCTCAGGATGTAACACCAGCATCCCAAACGACCCCCGATACTCCTATCGGTTGTGAAAAGGTAATGGAAGACACATCTGGGTAAATTGATACGGTTACATAATGAACAAACAGCGCTGCAGACTAGGATAGGACGCGTAACTCCGTCTCCTTAACGGTAGGGTCCCGCAACTTCTTTCTCCTCACTGACTGCCTCTCAGCGGGTTAACCGGCGATAGTTACCGAAAGGTGTCTCTGAACGCAATCGTAAGGTAACATACACTCACTGGGTTGGGTTGGTTCATAGGAAGGGAAAGGCGCAGTATCTGTCACACTTGCTCTGTGGACACCTGAACCGCGCCGTAAGGGAAGGGATGAAGGTGGGAGTGAAAGTGGATAGAGAGAAAGGGGGGTCGTAGTGGAGGGCTACGGAGTAATTTCGACCACCTGGGGATCTTTAACGTGCGCTGACATCGCACAGCACACGAACGCCTCTTCGTTTCGCCTCCATCGAAACGCAGCCGCCGAGGCCGGGATTCGATCCCGGGAACTCCGGCACAGTAGTCGGGCGTCTTACCACTGCGCCACCCCGGCGGGGCAACATACACTCACTGAAGGCAGGAAATGATTACGGTGAAGGTAATTGATTAATGTTATCATTGTCATGCTATCACCTCGTGGCTCTGTTCCCGGCTAGTTTTGTGGCTATTAAGAAATAAAAACGCTCCATAATGCAACCTAAAGGGGAACACTCCCTAGGAATGATCTTGGTAGCTTATTTTGATGTTGCGGTTAAAACGAAAAAAAATTTAAGTGTTACAGGATTCGAACAGATGTTTCATACGTTTAGTGCTGAGTTAAGCAATGTAAATCCGTTGCGCCACTGAGGCAACGAGCTCGGAGAGCTTTAAACCCACTATTACTCATTTTTACAATAATTCCGCTATCTGTCGCTAGGTGACGCTGCTCAGACAATCCTACTGAGAACCCTACTATTTACATATGGAGAAAAATGAGCATGATAGCTACTGCTACCACCCCGTTTCAAAGGGGCGCTCCTATATTCCATCCATCCATACTAAAGCCCCTCATTTGCACCCTACCGTTGAGAGAACGTAATCACGCCTTTAGTACGAAGATCAAGAAGCAAACAGGATGGGCGCTGAGTCGCAAGTGAAGTTTATTGAAAAAAACACACAGTATAAATATCCAAGCCAAGCGGCACTAAACCACACATTAAACAAAAAACCAAGTGTGGTTATGGTTTCTAGGGTTTAACGTTCGAAATCAACTCAGGCTATGAGAGACGCTGTAATAGAGGACTGCCGAAATTTTGACCACTTGTGGTTCTTTAACGTGCACTGAAATCGCAAAGCACACGGGCGCCTTGCTTTTCGCCTCCATCTAAAAGCGGCCGCCGTCATGATGACCCAGCACATATACTACGTTCAAGAAATATTAACAATAAAATAATTGGTTTACAGGAAGAGAAAGGCGTAGTATCTGTCACACTTACTCTGTGGACACCAGAACCGCTCCGTAAGGGAAGAGATGAAGGGGGAGTGAAGGTGGAAGGAGAGAAAGGGGAGCTGTAGTAAAGGGCTACGGAGTAATTTCGACCACCTGGGGATCTTTTAACGTGCGCTGACATCGCACAGTACACGGACGCCACTTCGTTTCGCCTCCATCTAAACGCAGCCGCCGCGGTTCTAACCCGAGAGCTCCGGACAGTAGTCGGGCGTCTTACCACTGCACCACCCCGGCTTTTAACGCGGTAGCGTTAAGGAGCTCGTGTCGCAGAAAAGCCGGTGTCGTCGGCAGCGTTGGCCGTGAGCGATAAATCCCGGCATGCGCTTCATATATAAAAAGCAACTTCCAAGATGAGCTGGGTGGGAATCGAACCAGGGTCTCCGGAGTGTGAGACGGAGACGGTACCACCCAGCCACGAGTTTTGTTTTTCTTTATTTCCTGACCAAGGACGTACAGAAAAAAGACACATGTGACATCAATAACATGACAAAATAAAAGATCAAGCATTGACTTAAAGCTTCAGCCTTCCTTAGCTGAAGTTGTCGGATTAAAAATCCCTCATATGTGACAACCCTTCAAAAATAACTAACCATTCTGGCTCTAGTTTTAAAGCTTCCTGTTCGTCCACATATGCCCGCATGCGCTCTCTAAAGAGCTATCTCGCTGAACGTGCATCGACGTCACCGTGCTCTACAGCCATTCTGCTTTTCCATATGCTGTGGAGAGCCAGTAGCATCAAAAGATCCAACGGTGTATCATTGTTCGCTTCTACTGCCAAGAATCGAATACCATGTGGGCTTATGGGTAGTTCTTTTTTAAGCGTCCTCTGAAGCACGTCCTATAAAAATACGGCATCCCAGCATTCGAGAAACACGTGTTCAATCGTCTCCTCTTTCCTGCATAATATGCAGTGGACACCCCAGGGTACAAAAAGCCCTTTCTGTTCCTTCCATTTCTTTACCTCCAATGTTCCAGTGTGCAGCTTAAAAAAGAACGTTTTCACCCCTGCCGGCACCATCATCCTCTTCACTCTTTTAAGAACATTTTTTCCCCCTGTGAACGAGTGCACAGCTCTGTACAACGGTTCTGGAAGCACCACATCGCACAAGTCTTTATACAGTTTTTTCCGGTTTACACTCCACAAATAGTCTAAAGTAAACCGCACCATCAAGAACCTGTACGCCAAGACCACTTCCCTTAGATACCCGTGGACACCTCCTGACATGCGGTCAGAAGAAACGACAATTCCCGGGAGAGCTTGACGCAGGCGTAACTGACAGACCGTACGAAGTAGTGGATTTTTCACATTCCTCAAAAACATGAAACGATTGACTAACTGGCGCACAAACAGATGTGCCAAACCAAGCCCGCCGTCCTTCACCCGGCGGAAGAGATTTGTCCGACTTGTCCGTTCCCACGAAGACCCCCACACAAAGACGGCAAAGATACGATGCATCTTTTGGACATTAGCTCTTGAACAATAGAACACTTGAAGCACATACTAAACTTTTGTCACTAAAAACAAATTACAAATCGTGGCCTTAGCAAACACCGACCACTGCCATCCATTCCATTTGTCCACTCTATCTATCAATTTACCGACTTGGTTTTTCCAGTATGGGTCACTGTCCCGATACGATTCAAGAGGGGCACCAAGGTGGCTGACAGGGTTGGTAAGAAATTTCATGTTAGCAAAAATGCCTGGGGTCGCTGGCCAGTCACCGTGCCAGAAGCCCAGGTACTTGCCCCAGTTAACAGCACTGCCGCTTACAGCGCAAAAATCTTTTACAGTTTTCACAACTTCTACGATGCTTTCGTAGTCTACACAAAACATCGCGACATCATCGGCATAAGCCAAAAGCTTCACTTCTGCTTGATGCAGCTTGAAGCCGCGCATTTTCTCATGCTTGGTAATGCTTAAACATAAAGGTTCAAGATAGATACAAAAGAGGAGGTGAAATGGGGCAACCTTGACGAACTGAGCGTTGGACAGCAATACTGTCACTGACAGATTTGTTCACAATTAGCCTAGTTGTACAAGCACTGTGCGCCATAGCCACTCCTTCTCTGATGACGCATCCGACCTTGACATAGTCTAATATACACAAAAGCAAGTCGTGGGGCACTCTATCAAAAGCCTTTTCAAGATCTATTTGGAGCATTGATACTCCAGGTCCACCAGCATCGCAACATTCAAGAATGGCCCTCGCGATGTGAATGTTCGTAAAAATGGACCTGTCTTTAATACCGCATGTTTGGTGGTCTCCAACAATATCTTTAATAACTGTTTGCAGTCTTTTAGCTAGTATTTTCATAAAAATTTTATAGTCGACATTGGTTAAACTAATCGGCCGGTAAGAGGTAACACTGCGTAATTGACCTCGGTCCTCCGTTTTCGGAATTAGCACAGTATGAGAAGATGCAAAGGACGGCGGCAGCACATTAAGCTCATATGCTTCATTATACACTTTTTTCAGTACCGGCGAGAGAAAATCCTGGAAAGCTTTATAAAATGCGGCGCTAAGTCCATCAGGCCCAGGCGATTTGCCGGGGTTCAAATTCCCAATAGCGCATTTCACTTCGTCCTCCGTGATGGGGGTCTCTAGCACACGTGTCGTCTTTTCGTCGAGTTGTGGCATTAAAGGTAAATAAACTCTCTTGAAACTCTCGATATCAACTGCACGCCGTGCGAACTGCTGACGATAATGCTCGAAGAAAGCTTGCTGGATTTCTTTCTTTTCGTTGGTAATGGTCCCTTGGTATTCAATTTCATCTATCTGAATCCTTCGAGCGTGCCACTTTTCTGTGCCTAACGCCCTTTTTGTCGGACCTTCCCCCCTTATCAGCCGTTCGGCTCTAGCTCTGACAAGGGCACCGCGATATCGGTCAGCGCCGAGTAGTTCAAGCTTGCCCTTAAGGGCTCGTATGTCGTCTATGAACAAACCGGGGTTATTGCTTTCCACATCGATTAGACGCTGTAGATTCACGTGAAGGGACCTTTCTTCGGCCCATTATTGTCTGGCTATAGCGCTCGATCTTTCCAATGCTGTCATTTTGACATTCTGTTTAAAAACCTCCCATTTAGCCCCTAACTTTGTTACGCCTTTGTCATTCATATTTGCTATATGCCTTTCAACTTCGGTTCGGAAACTGTCATCAGATAATAATTTTGAGTTTACCTTCCACATTTGCCAGTCAAATCCTTGACTTCTAGCTTTGTTCCCAGCTATAGTGACGGTGACCAAGCAGTGATCGCTGAACGATACTGGCTTAATGTGGTATTCGTGGCATACAGGCACCAGATCAAGAGATATGTACATCCTATCGAGTCGAGCGTGGCTAGAAGCCTGGAAATGAGTGAACTGAGCAGCTCGTCCACCCTCCAGACATCCAGCCGCATCAACAAGGCTAAACTCATTTACCAATTCTGCGAGAACACAGGTGCTGGCATCACTATGCGGCCTTCTACTCGTTTTATCTGATGCGGAGAGTACACAATTGAATAGTAGCCAATAATGCGTTGTAAGTTTGCGCTCATTCGTGTGTCGTCTTCCATTTGTCTCTGTATGTCAAGTAGCGCAGTATTCCACAGAATACACAATTGAAGTCTCCCATTACCACAGTTAGCCTTTCAGAGTTGCAATACTGACGAATACCTTCAAAGAAATTGCGCCTTTCGCCAACGCTGTTCGGTGCATAAACACAAATGATGCGCCATTCGTATGAATACAGCACGAGGTCGCAAACAACGAAGCGGCCATACGCACAAGTCGTGACAGCTTGAATTGTGACACCAAGGCACTGACGCACAAACAGCACACAACCAGCCGCTGCTCCAACTGCATGACTTACAACGGCATTGTATCTTGAAGTAAAAAGGCTGACCATTCTCCCGGTTTCTTCTTCACCATCAACTTTAGTTTCCTGAATCGCGATGACGTCTAGCTCCAGCTCGCTAACCAAACTAAACAGTTGATTTTGCTTGCGCCTTGCTGCGAGCCCTCGGAAATTAATAGTCGCGAATCTAATGGCTTTGTCTAGACAAATCATTGCTGATGAACGAATACCCGGGAGCATGGTCATACCTTTAGTGATGTCTGTGGCCGAGCACCCCTCCATGGTGGCAGCTATTAAGTCTGAGGTGGGAACGGTGCAGCCACCCCTCTTTTCTCTAACAAGTTCGGCCTAGGCCGAAAGGACGCCCGCCGTACCGCCGCGGAAGTCTTTTTCGGCGGTCCTTCGACGTCTGCGTTCTCGTGACCTGGTGTTCGGTCCTCCGTGTCGTCGTGTGTCCGCTTCGCTACCGCTGCCAAGTTCGCTGCCTCAGATTCGACCATGCTATCTGTCTCGTGAATGAATACTGTGTTGTGACTGACCTCCGTGTCCCCAGTTGAGTTGCTGCTGCTGGCAACCTTAGCGGCCGCGACGCCGACGGAACACGCTTGCAAATTCTTGACACCCTGCTCGTTGACCTCGTCCGCGTTTGGGGAGGGGGGAGTGACCGTTGTTTCTGCTGAGCTGGTGCCTGTCTCCTTAGCTGCTTCTTCCGCATCCGCCTCGTCCATGAGATGTTCCGACATGTCGTCGTTCCTCACGGGCCCTGCGACGTTTGCATACGTCTTTACACACTGCGGTTCGTCGTGGCCGAAACGACGACAACGAGCGCCGCGCGGAACCTGGCACTCCTTCCGGATGTGACCCGTCGTCTTGCAGCGAAGGCACAGGGGAGCCCTGCCCGGAACGACGACCAGCGCTGGCTCACCGGCAACTCGCAGCTGGTGTGGAATGTCGTCAATTTTCACCCCTGTCTTCAGCTTTAAGGACACGGTGCGCGTAGTTGACCCTTTGTCGGTGACGCCTTGTGCGCGCCACCTTTCCCTTGCGATGTCAGACACCGTCCCATACGGCAACAGTGCGGCTCGCACGTCTTCGTCAGGAACGCCATGCAACAGCCAGTGAATCTTTAACCGGGCGCCCTGGTCGTTGGGGTCGACGATTACACAGCGATGGTCCTTCACTTTCACATCACTGACAGCGAGCAGCTTACGTGTGGCCTCGGCGTCTTTAAACGTCACTGCCCAAGCGTGGTTTATTTTGTGCGCCCCCAGGGCGACCACCTCTGGGAGCAATCCAAGACGAACCAACGCGTCCCTGAAGTCTTCAACTCGGTACGGTCGAGCCTTCACATCATCATGCATGAAAACAGTATTAAGCACAATGCGCCCGGTAGGCAAACTTGGCAGAATCACCTGATACTCGTCAGCCGAAGCGTCAAAAAGCCTGTTTCCGCGGCCGGCCTGGGCCGCAAACGCCGCTCCGCCGGAGCTCATGCTTCTGCGTCCGTACACGCCGGTGGCCGGAAGTAGAAGCCCACGCCACGAGTTCGATGCTTGAAAGCGGTACAAAGGCGCTTCTAGTGAATGCGGTGTTGCCTTAGAAACGTGCCGTAGAACGTTATACTGCGGTGTATATCGGTAATTATGAGCATGTTACTTACAGACGTCGCAGTTACACGAGTAGCGAAGTACGTTTCCGCTGCATTTCTTCTGCGCTCTGCGCACATGCAGAGCCATCTTGCGGCAAACACAGAAGAACCCCTCCTCGCAATGTGCGGCGCTGCCCCGACACGTGGCGCGCCACTCGCCCCTGACGTTTCGCCGTGTACCCTCACGGGTTGTAGAATCAAGCGTCTTTCCTTTCTTTAGATCACTATCTTCGCTCACCCGCTTCTCCCCTTCGGGCCGCGCGGGTACCGGTGCGAGGATGCCCCAATACCTTTGCGTTTAATAAGTTTTCTCGACGAGGTGCAATAACGCTATCGCGTTCCACTCTTGAAAGCGAAGCTTAAGCGCCCTCCAAATTTTTTTTGTGGCCTGACTTTTGCAAGACAAAACAAACACACACAAGGCACTGATATAATAAGCCTGCCAGGGGCTGGCTTATCTAAAATACCTTAATATCCATCAAAGGTTCTACCTTTGGCAACCACTAAGGATTATCATCGTCAAAGTTCACAATCTTGATAACCCAATTGAGAGCCTCGCGGAAAAATATTCTTGCAGGCAACGGGGGAACGTTCAACAAACCCAACCTCATTATCTGTTAAAGCGATTGATGTTTCATTAACGTTCAAGAAACCCAACCTCATTATTTGTTAAAGCGATTGATGGTTCACTAGCGCATTTTTCACCTAAACGCATGCTATGCCTGGCCTCAATGATTTCAAGGTTAATTTGTGCCGGATGGGAATCCAAATGTTACAAAAAGATGGCAGCCATCACACCCTTTACAATGTGCAACAACATTAGAGCCTCTACCAATCTCAAATGATCTCTCGTGGTCTCGTAACCGAACAATAATGCACCTGTCCGTTTGTTCCACATACACGTTATCACAAGATAATTGAATCCTGCATATCACTCCTACTTTGCATGGAACTTTTTTCGCTCCTTTGTTTTTAACTATGCTACGCATGTTTGACAGGTAATTTGGTGCTGAGAAAACCACAATGATGTCAGACCTTCTGGCTACATCTTTTCAAACTGTGTGATAGACCATGCACATATGGCAGGGCCACATATCTTTTTGTATCTCTCTGTCCAGCCCTCTCCTACTCCCGTGAACCTGTGCATGACTGTTTTACGTTTTTGATCACTTTATAACATATTCTTATTATACTGTGAACGGGAAATCTTGCGTTCGCTAGCCTAGATAGTTGTTCATTAAAGCTGATTAGCATATTATGAAAGCATTATTTTGACAGGACTGCGGTAGGACAGAGCGATGTCTTCTTTTGCGGGCTTAGAATGCTGCGACCCATAATCTAGCAGCGGCTTAGCACTCCTAGGCGAATACCGCCAACCAACATGATGAGCATAAAACTTCAAAGTAAGGTCTAGAAAACGCAGTTCATTGTCTTATGACATTCGCTCCAATGTAAAGCTCAGACCCAGCCCTTGCTCTTGAAAACCTTTAAGAATATTCATAGGTGTTAAGCTACTATTTGGGCATGAGCATGAGTTTTCCTATGTTCCATGTAAAGTAGGAGTGATATACAGGATTCCGTTATCTTGTAATAAAGTGCATGTGGGTCAAACGGGCAGGTGTAATAATGTTCGGTTACGAGAGCACGAGAGACTATAGAGATTGGTAGAGGCTCTAATCTGGTTGCACATTGTAAGGGGTGTGATGGCTGCCATTCTCTTCTAACGCAGGCAGATATTTTGGATGCCCATCCGGCACAGATTAACCGGGAAATCATTGAGGCCAGACATAGCATGCGATTAGATAAAAAATGCGTTAGTGAACCATCAGTCGCTCTAACAGATGATGAGGTTGGGTTTCTTGAACGTGGTTTGTGTGCTGGGTCATCATGACGTGTTATTGTTTAATGTGTGGTTTATTGCGGCTTGGCTTGGATATCTATACTGTGTGTTTTTTCAATAAACTTCAGTTGCGAGTCAGCGCCCGTCCTGTTTGCTTCTTGATCTTCGTCCTAGTCTGTAGCGCTGTTTATTCATTATGTGAAAAAGTAGCAGACGCGCTTACGCCTTGCCAACGTCTACGCCAACTCGCTAGACGCTCGGTAGCTTCCAAACAGTCCCGCCTGCCTAGCAACACGCTCAAGCTCATCGTCCGCCCCAGAGGAGGATTACTACTCTCCAAGACAACTACATTTCAACTGCTCGAAGCGGTCTACATGGCTTCAAACGTCACCCGCGAATCCATCCGGCATGAGGACCTTATACAAGCCAACTACCTACAAAACACTTTCGCTTACTGCACACAAAATGTCGAACGCGCTGAGTGCATCATACGTCTTAAAGAGCTCGTCATCGACCAGCTATCGTACGGAATATCAGTGTACTGTGCACCAGAAGACTGTTCAAGAACAGCAGTGATCATAGAGATTGATCTCCGTCTCGATCATGCAACTATTCAAGCAAAACTCTAGGATCACCGAAAGTCTCCTATCGAGAACTCTAGAAGACTCGGCAACACCATTGCCGTGCTGATCACCTCCGCCCAACGTCAGGTCTCTGCACGGATCTATTTTTGTAACACTGAGCACCGCTGTACCATCTTCAAAAAGAAATATGAGGTATGGTACCGCTGCACCAAGCTCGGCCACCGAGCAGACGTATGCGTGAGGACAGTTGCCAAATGCCGAAGCTGCGGGCTTCCCAACCCGTCCAATGACCACTCCTGTACGCCGACCTGCCGTCTCGGCGGGAAAGAATACTTAAAGGGCGACAGCCGATGCAAAGAAATATTTCGCACTCCATATACGAACAAGCACCATCACTGCGGGGGATTTTACAACACGCCAGCCGCTACGACCGCCAACGTTCTGGCAGCAATCAATACAGTCTCATGGACCGCTCGGACTCTATTCCACGCCTCGGGTCCAATGCCTCCAGGTGATCATCTCGGACGCCATCCAGAAGGCTGCCAGGTACGCTGACAGTCGTCCACCAGCAGCAGCAGCAGCAGCAGCAGCAGCAACCTGCTCTACCGGGGAGCTCCAGGGTCCGGCTCCGCCAAAACCACCACCGGCTCCACCTCAAGCGGTGAGTACGCTATGAGGGACTCCAACTTTTCACCCACTCGAACCATCCATTACGCACATCACGATCGTCGTAACACAACTGGTTCATAGAGTCGAAACTATAAGAAAACGCCTAGACGCTCCTCCTACTACTTCTCCCGCACCAGCTGGCACTGCCCACAAACGTAAGGCTCTTGCCGCTAGCGATGCGCAAACTAAGGACATACACGTACAGATCGTGCTTCTCGAAGCAAAGGGCGTCTTCTATCAAGATCGTATCCAGTCGCTGGAGGAACATATTGAGAACTCCTTTCGCACTCTCAGCTCTCAGTTTGCTCTACAACTAGTATCTTTTGGTAAGGCAATCGACTCCCTCTACAAACATGAAGGCATGACCCACTCCCGGTTCAGACGCGAAATCGCCCAGTGACCTCCACTTCGAACTTCTTCGATTGTAATCATGGCGGCTCGCTCGGGTAACACTACCATCTGGCAATGGAACTGCAGGGATTTCGCGCGCCAGAGTGCGGTCCTTCAGCAGTTTATTACCGCAAGTGACCCCCCAGAAATATTTGCCCTTCAAGAAGCAGGAAAAGACGCGACATTGGCTGGATATCGGAATTACACATCGGGAAGAGGAAACTGCCAGGTGGCTACTCTAGTTAGGCGAACACTTACAGTTATCTTACATGAGCTAAGCTCCACTTTCTCAGACCATATCTTTCTCGAAATTCTCCTCCGACCCTCTCGTGCGACCAGGCAAAGCCTTTTCGTGCCCGACGTCTATAGCCCACCCCGATCTATACAGGTGGCTGTCTTCGGGTCACTTTTCCTTCGAGTAAAGCAGCTAGCACAAGGGTAACCTCTACTTATTCTGAGTAATTTCAATGCTCCGCATCAAACTTGGGGTTACCACTATGATATGCTTAAAGGCCCATTGCTTTGGAGCGATTGGCACACACTCCATCTGAACCTCTTGATGGATTTCACCCAACCAACTCGGAAAGCAACGGGCGTCTAGCGGGATACAACCCCGGATCTCGCCTTTACGAAGCCGAGGATCACAGCTACCTGAAGCAATACTCGGGAACTATTGGGACGCAACCACTACGTTCTGGATATTGTCATTCTTGAGCCTACTCGGCAACGTACGCGCCCAGCAAAAGTGGTCAACTGGGACTGCTTTCGCGCCAAGCGAAAAGAGCTTGCCAAGCTATCACAGGCGTCGCCGCTTGTTCAGCCGACATTCTCAAAAACGTTGCAGACGTCACTGCTGAAGTAGCTGTGGAGGACTCCGTACCAAACTGCGACATATATTATGCCCAACTTTGGGACCGCAAGCGCAAGCTGGAGGCCCTGAGGCAAACTCGCAAGTGGGAGCGACGACGACCCACCCGAGTCCATACAAACATCGAGAACTATGCCGTAGAGCTTACACCCCAAAACTGGCACAATATATGTGACCAGATGGATAAGGCTGCTAACACCAGAAGCACCTGGCAACTATTCCGTCATCTCCTCAACCCTGAAGGGAGCACGTTCCAAGCTCGCCAGTCGCTCCAGCTTATCTTCCACCAATTTCCCGGCACCTCAGACGCCCTCAAACAGGAGCTAGTAGACACCTACCTCCGCCCAGGACCAGTGAAATCTCTCCCTCCTTATCAGGGGAAGGAAAACGTCCGTTTAGATGCTCGCATCACTTTACCGGAAGTACGAGCCAAGCTCAATAGTCTCAAGACAAACTCAGCTGCCGGGCCGGACCGGATATATAACCGTATGCTTCGAAACCTCGGCGAAGCCTCGCTTCATGCTATCACAGACTTTCTGCAAAAATGCTAGAAGTGGGGAGTCATCCCGCAAGAGTGGAAATGCGCCAACCTCGACCATGCTCATCCCCAAACCGGGCAAACCACCTACTCGCTTGAACCTCCGCTCCATTCCTATCAAGTCCTGCGTGGGAAAACTATTCAGTTCAGTTCAGGCGTTCAGTCGTGTCCGACTCTTCGTGACCCTATGGACCATGTCACGCCACGCTTTCCGGTCTCTCACTATCTTCTTAACATCACATAGCTTCATCTGCAATGCCTCGAGAATGCCATCTAACCATCGCGTTCGCTGCCTACCCCTTCTCCGGCGACCCTCAACCTTTCCCAACATCAAATCTTTCTCCAGCGACTCCTCTCTTCTCATCAGATGACCAAAGTAGCTGAGATTTAACTTTAGAATTTGACCCTCCAATGAGCAGTCAGGGTTTATGGTCGACAATATCGACTGATTTGATCTTCTGGCAGTCCAAGGAACTCTTAAGAGTCTTCGCCAGCACCACAATTCAAACGCGTCAATTCTTCGGCGGTCAGCCTTTTTCACAGTCCAACTCTCGCATCCATACATCACAACTGGAAAGACCATAGCACGGGTTATACGGATCTTGGTTGGCAGACTAATGTCTCTGCTCTTTACTAGGCGGTCAAGGCTAACCATTGCTCTCTTTCCCAGAAGCAGGCGTCTCCTAATTTCATGGCTGCAGTCTCCTTCCGAGGTAATCTTGGCGCCCAAAAACAGAAAATCTGTCACAGCTTCCACTTCTTGTCCATTGATGCTCCAAGACTTGATAGGGCAAGACGCCATGATCTTCGTCTTTTTAATGTTCAATTTAAGCCCAAACTTCTCACTCTCTTCTTGTACGCGCATCAGAAGTCTCTTGAGTTCCACTTCACTTTCTGCCATTAAAGTGGTATCATCCGCATATCTAAGGTTGTTGATACGTTTTCCAGCAATCTTCACTCCAGCTGAAGACTCGTCCAGACCGGCCTTCCTCATGATGCACTCTGCATATAGGTTAAATAGGCAGGGCGACAGTATGCAGCCTTGCCTCACCCCTTTCTCAATCGGAAACCAATCAGTAAGACCATGCCCAGTTATGACTGTGGCCTCTTGCCCTTCATAAAGGTTCCTGAGGAGACAGATGAGGTGAATTGGAACTCCCATCTCTTGGAGAGCTTGCCACAATCTGCTGTGATCTACGCAGTCAAACGCTTTCGCATAATCAATAAAGCAGAAGTAAATGGGTTTCTGGAACTCTCTTGCTTTTTCCATGATCCAGCGAAGGTTGGCAATTTGGTCTCTAGTTCCTCTGCCCTTGCGAAACCCAGCTTGCACGTCCGGAAGCTCCCGATCCACATACTGCTGCAGCCTACCTTGCAGGATTTTTAACATCACTTTGCTAGCATGCGAAATAAGCGCGATCGTGCGGTA
This sequence comes from Amblyomma maculatum, assembly GCF_055883805.1. Lineage (NCBI taxonomy): Eukaryota > Metazoa > Arthropoda > Arachnida > Ixodida > Ixodidae > Amblyomma > Amblyomma maculatum. The sequence continues at coordinate 120,044,795 of NC_139353.1, forward strand.
GTTGGAACAATCTTTGGCACTGCCTTTCTTTGGAATGGGGATGTAAACTGACCTTCTCCAATCCTGTGGCCACTGCAGGGTTGTCCAAATCTTTTGACATAATGTATGCAGTGTGTTAACAGCGTCGTGGTTGAGGTTTTGAAGCAACTCAGCTGGAATACCATCAATTCCGCTAGCTTTGTTCTTAGCAAGGCTGGCTAAGGCCCATTCAACTTCACTCTTCAGGATGCCCGGCTCGAGGTCAGTAATCACAACCGTCCTATGTTGGATTTGCACATCCGGGTCCTTCTTGTACAGTTCTTCTGTGTATTCCTGCCACCTCTTCTTTATCTCTGAGGCTTCAGTGAGGTCCTTGCCTCGTTTGTCCTTTATCACGCCCAGCTTAGCACAGAAGCTTCCTTTGATATCTTTGATTGTCTATTACAGAGCTCTTGTGTTCCTTAAAACTATTGGAGCATGTAATTCAGACCCGTCTTCTTCGCTACCTAGACTAACATCACCTACTTCCAGACACAATGGTTGGTTTTCAACCGCACCTTGGGGCTCCAGACGTCATGCTCTTGCTCAAGCATCAAGTGCTGACACACAACACTTTGCACGCCAGTCACAGTTGGTGTATATGTTGCGAAGGCCTTTGACAACATCCGGCACGAAGCCATTCTGCAGAGCCTCCAGACCATAGGGGTGGGACAACGAACGTATGCATATAAGTGCGACTTTCTCACAAACCGCAAAAGTGCAACTTGCCACCGGCCGAGAAGATCCTCCCATCATCTTTCCAAGGCTCAGTGCTTTCCCCACTCCTGTTCAGTATTGCACTGCTTGGCATACCCAATCTTTTGGCAGACATCCCCCGTGTGCACCACAGCATCTACGCCGATTACCTCACTCTGGATTACACACGGCAGTGGCAATCAGATCGAGGAGACCATACAGACAGCCATCAATCGCGTTGGTACCTACCTGGCCACAGTCGACCTATCCTGCTCGGCCACCAAGTCTGAATAATTATTATCCCGATCCCGGGTAGACGCCTCAGATCACCTCTGGCATCCTTCAATCTGCAAGTACAGGGCACCCCCATCCCCGTACCGACCGAATCCGCACCCTGGGCCTTCATCTACACGATAAGGAAGGAAACGCCACTACTCTTCAGCGAATAGATCAATCTGTAATCCAGATCAGCCGCCTGCTCAAAAGAGTTGCCAACGAGCATAAGGGCATGCGCGAATTCAACCTTTTGCGCCTCGTACAAGCTTTCGTTAGTACGCGCATTGCCTACTTTACCTCTTATCTTCGCCTTACGCGAACAGATCGGGAGCGACTGGATGCATCACTACGCAAGGCATACAAGATAGCATTGGGTCTACCCATGTCCACTTCAACCACCAAACGGATGACCGTCAGGATCTGCAACGCAGTCGACGAGCAGATTGAAGCGACTTTAATTTCCCAATATGAGCGCCTCTAGCTGACACATGTGGGCCGCGCAGTAAGGACCCAGGTAGGAATCATCCCTTTGAGGGCGACTTCTTTGTATATGGACTTCACGCTTGAGCAGAGACTCAGTCTTCGTATGCCTCCGCTTCCCAAAAGCATGTATCTAGAGTATCACACAGAGCGCAGGGCCGCCCAAGCCCGGCAACTCCAGAAGCATTTTGCCGGTTGCCCCGACGTTACATACGCAGATGCGTCCTATCACCCCTTCACCCGCTATGGTTGCGGTTGCACTCGCACCGCATCGAAACTGGCACAATGCCTGCAGCGTCCTCAACGCCGCAACTGTTACCACCGCGGAAGAGGTTGCCATCGCGTTAGCTCTGACCGACCCCTCCACGAAAGCAGTCGTAACTTCGATGCAGGTCGTATACCACGAGAGGCGCACACTATCCTCCGATCTCTCCCCTTACAGTCTACACCTCGTCTTCTCATATGGGCCTCAGCCCATGAGGCGCTCAGCGGGAACGCACAGGCATATGCTCTAGCCCGAGAACTCAGCTACCGGGCGGAGCACCTTCCTCAGCCTGCCGCTTCCACTGACATTCCCAAAGGCACTCATTTACGCCTTGTTACTTGCACGGACATCCTCCAGAATTATCGGCTCAAACTGTGTCTGTACCCCCCTGCGCACGGGGAACTATCCTGGCACGAGGCCGTTCATTGGCGCAAACCCATGGCTATTTAGCAAACTTGTTCTAAATCATATTGCACCTACGTGTAAACACGTCTCAGAAAACACCACATTCATTCACATGATCTAGACATGTACGCGACACAACCCACACAATTCAGTACTGGGTCGTGCACAGTTAGGATAAACCAAAAAGATCTTGTCACTCTTTTCGAAGCGCCATTTTCTAAGTTCTGACTTGGCCCAGATGCGAAGCGACCAGTTATGCGAATCTATATGTCCGGATTCTCAATCCATACTCTCCTTGGCTTCAATATGCGGCCGTGTCGGGGCAAATCAAGGCGCGTAAATGAGTGCGATCTCCTGCTCGCCGCAAGGGTAGATCATCCTTAAGTCTAAGAATATGTTGTAATGTGAAATGAAAGTGCAAGCTCGCCTGAGATTCTTCGAAACTATTTGAGCCTCCATGCTCTATTCAAAGTATCGTAAGGGGCCAAAAGCAGTTCATAATGCGTATTAGGAACGGCAGAATTCCCGTGAGGACGCTTAACGCCAGGTGGCTGCGTACTTCAGCGAATTAAATGACCCCAACGCACTCACTGCAGCGAGATACAAACAAAAGCCATTGTTAAAAAAGCGCTTTCTTTGCTCCATCGATTACCCTCGCTTTCACAGGAAGAAACGTGTATTAATAACAGACTAACGCCAAAAACTGTGGGTAATGTAATAAATAAATAAATAAATAAGTAAATAAATAAATATGCTCATTACTGAAGTATTTCCCAGCGAAGTTCAGGTGCGAAATAGTAATTCAGCATTTTAGGTTTTATAGATACGTACGCGTTTCATAAGACCACGTGTTTGTTTTGTGAGCTAAGTTTATTTGACTTGAGCGAAGACTAATAACAAATTTGTTAACAGCTCTGTTACTGCTCAATAGCCAAAGCGGAGCGATGGTAATTTACTGTGCACGACATTAATTAAACTGTTCCCTATGAGCAAAAATCAATCATCAGCAGCGCGCCCACTTACAAGTAGTGAGTCCACCACGTCATCAATGTCGATGTTGTATTTCTTCGTAGTTCCCTGCAGGAGAATAAAAACGTTTTCCATTTCAAAACGTGTAATTATGAACATACCCTAAGATGTCTACAGTCTTAACGGCACAAGCTCTTTATTGGGCTAGTTGGCTGGTAAATTCGACATTGTCGCGAGCGCAAAATGAAGACGCACACAAAAGGAGGGGGACAGGATGCATGTTAACGGAACAGTCTACAGCTGCAGATGAATATAACAATGTTGACAAGAATATAACAAAAACGAGGACAAAATTTGTGCTTTATTCAGTAATTTTAATTTGAAATTGACCGAGAAAAGCGTAGTGGATGGTAGCTTTGTGTGGTGCGGCGGGTAACATGGTAGACGCCTTGAGCATCGGGACTATACCCCATTACATTATTACGGCGCAGCGGCATGTGGTCATTTTTGTTCGCATAGCTCAAATAAGCATACTTTCTCCTTTCAATAAATTATAGCAATTTTTTATTTTGTGTGATCCTGTCTTAAGCTGCTTTTATAAAACTTACGTAATTGACGCCGTCGCTATAGTTATAGACGAGTATATATCGGCTGTGCTGCTTCAGGCAGAAACGGCCGTGCCTGGTGTAGAAGTTACCAGCTCTATGAATGCTATTATAAAAAATTGTTTACGCTCTCATTTATGTGCGTCTTGGTTGATGTCATGTTCACTACTGGTAAGTGGGTGGGTGAGCGGACGGACGGACGGACGGATGGACGGATGGACGGATAGATGGATGGACGGATGGACGGATGGATGGATGGATGGATGGATGGATGGATGGATGGATGGATGGATGGATGGATGGATGAATGGATGGATGGATGGATGGATGGATGGACGGATGGATGGACGGATGGACGGAGGGACGGATGGATGGATGGATGGACGGATGGATGGATGGATGGATGGATGGATGGATGGATGGACGGATGGATGGATGGATGGATGGATGGATGGATGGATGGATGGATGGATGGATGGATGGATGGATGGATGGATGGACGGATGGATGGATGGACGGACGGACGGATGGATGGATGGATGGACGGATGGACGGACGGACGGAGGGACGGATGGATGGATGGATGGATGGATGGACGGACGGACGGACGGACGGACGTCGGCTGAAAATACAAGAGTGTCATCGAGTCTCTTGAGCTCAAGCAGAAAGTCAAGTCAACCCTCTACTACAAGGCCAAGAAGGCTGACAGGAAATTGCTGGCAAAGGCCAAGGAGCTCTCGTCAAAGCAGGTTGAGCCCTGGGCGAAAGTTATCAAGAGATATGGCTATGATGTCTGAACATCTCCGCAAACTGTAATAAAATGACAGTGGGCCATCCAAAACAAAACAAAATCAGCATACAGCACACGGCGGAACTGTCCTTTATTGTTGGTATACTTTTAGTTCTTCCTTATAATGTATTTATTTATTTATTATCATACTTTTATTATATTTATTCTCACTAATTAAAATTTCAGCAAGCTCATGCAACACTCTCAGCCATCAATGTGAATGAACCGGATTTTATAAAAATTCTAATCTCACTTCTGCAGAACGGAATCTCGTAAACTGTAATCACCACCTGGTCGTGGTCAATAACTCTTGGGGTATGCGCCATTTTATAAGGCTAACAGTAGTGGTACGGACTGCTATTGCTTGTGGATCTTCCCCGTAATATCTCTTGGTGGAAATGAATTAATCTATCCCGTACAACAAGCTAAATCTCCGCAGCGGCCGCCACGTCGGTACCATCATAACGTCTAAAGACGCCCACCCCCCCCCCCCGTCCATGGTCCCTGCCCCAGCTGTCATCATAACCCAACCCGAAGACTCGAGCACCTGCTGCGGGACCGACGATGTTGATGTGGACGACTGGCTAGCCCTCTACGAGCGAGTAAGCAAGAAAAACCGCTAGCATGCAACGGTCCTGCTGAACACGCCATATTTTATTTGACCAGCACCGCGCGTGTCTAGTTTGAAACTCATGAAGACATGCTGGCATCTTCGGACGTATGCAACCAAAGGTCCACAACCTCTTCGGCAAACCTATTTGACGCCAACTTGCTGCCAAGAAGGACCTGTCATGCCGCGCCCAAACTTCGTCCAAGTCCTATATTTCTTACAAGACGTACTGTCCCTGTGCCGAAAAGTTTACTCGGCCATGACTGAGGCCGAGAAAATAGGCCAGGTACTAAAGGGTATTGCCGACGACGCTTGCCATTTTCTCTTGTGTAAGGGCTATTCTACTGTGGACTCTGTTCTTCAGGTATTCCGACGCTTGGAGCAGGCGAAAAAAACGCCTATGTCACCGTCTTGTTCCCTGGCCTAACACAGTTGATAGCTCGTCCTGAACGGACCTGCGTACTTTCCGTCAGCCTTTTAACCAGAATAACTTGAAGGCTCCGCCTTCTAGAATACGGATTCGCGAGCGATGGTCTCGCCCGACGAGTGAAAAACCAAGTCTTTTTAAAAAAACCGGTTTATTCCGGTCAACAGAAAAGTATAAAATAGAAAAGAAACAGCATTGGTCAAAACTGCGCTGGAAACATGCCGTCGAAGTGCGCGACAATGGACTATGCAGAATAAAACGGAACATGGCTCAGGGCTTCGCCGCGACAACACAAAACACACTGCGGCGCGGATAGGACGAGTAATAAGGCCAAAGCGTTTTTTGGCCCAGGAAGCCTGGCTCGGGGCCAAAAAAACCCGAGCCATGCTTCCGACGCGCTTATCTACTCTCTGTCTCGCGCCGATAACATGCCAACCCCGCTCCGGGCAGCACGCTCATGCGTACTCGCGCTGCCCGGGCGGACACCAGCACAAAATGAAAAAAAAAAAAAACGCGCGCGGTTTGAAACGCTAAAAGGGGCTGTGGAGCCCCACAAACTGTATCGTCCACCGTGAACTTGAGGCCCTGGCTCCCGTTGTTTCGTCATCGCAGCTTTCACCCAGGCTGTTGTTCGCCAAGAGGTCGCAAATATGGGCATTCGTATTGGCCACGTCCCGGACACCATCGACTCCAGCTCAGCACCTCCTGTGATCGACAGCCTCCAATCCCAGCTTCATGCCTCGATACCAGTACCGCAAACCTAAAGACTAGCGTACCACTGACTATCGCCCAATCCATCTTCACTTGCTTCCGTGTTGGCCATAGCTTCTTTCACTGCCGCAACCACTGGTACTCACCGTCACGCCCATTTTACTACGTGAATCGCAGTGTAGTCTGCACCATGCCATTTCTCATTTCTCGCCTCAACCCGACTCACCTCGCAGTGATCTTGTTCCATCTGTTCGTGTTGCCAGGCGGTCATCCACGCCGCAAGCCCGAACTTTCAGCTCTACTCTTCCTCGCCGCAATTCTTCACCGTCCTATACAGGTCGCTTCTCGGAAAACTAGCCGATGCAGCTCCCTAAGGTGACGCTGCTGTTATGACCAGGACCGAAAAACCTCTGCTGACACCTGCACTACAAAAAATAACCGCATCGAAGTCCTTGTGGATAGAGTTGCAGTTTCAACTCTTATTGATGCCGGCACCCAGCTGATCCGTTCTCAGCTCCTCATTCCTCAAGGAAGTCCTCACGCCAGCCGTCTCGTCCACATTTCGTGTTCCCAATGACAGCCCTGCTGTTGTGGTTGGCATGTATACGGCGCGAGATAACACTGCTCGCCGCCATGCCCCAGTGTTGTTCACCGTCCTACAGGAATGCCCTCATGACGTTATTCTTGGAATTGACATTTTAACAGACCAATCTGCAATCATTGACTGCTCTACCGGCCTACTTCGCTTGGACCTCCGGTCTTCTCTGAGAGCCCCGCTTACACGCCCCGCCTTTCCTCAGCATAATTCTGCCGCTTTCCTCCTCAAGCTGCCTTTTAGATCCATATGTCGTCATTCCCACCCGTCCCAGACGGCGACTATCTCGCGTGTGCCATTGCTGACGTCATCCTGCAGCAGCATGTCACCCTTCCTCACCTAATGTACGTATCTCTCAGAATCGCATTGCTCTCCCTGTCCTTAACCTCAGCTTGTAAACTGCAGTTTTGCCCGAAGTAATGTTTCACTATCTGCGTTGTCCCCGCTGACAACGCACGCTGACAAGCTGATTGTGCCATTTCAGCTTGAACTACCCACCATCCAACTGCCATCCCACCAGCCCCTCCCTCGTCCTCCACATTGCATCCTGATCGTGTTAACAGCATAATTGCAGCTGATCTTCAACCTCAACTCGCCGCAGAGTTACAAAAGATTTTACTCACCTATAGTTACTTTTTCGATTTCGCTACCCGCCATTGGGTCAAACTACAGTAGTTACCAACCACATTGACACCGGTAAGGCCAGTCCTATTCACAGGCGGCCCTATCGTGCTTCGCTTGCCGAGTGACGCAACATTCAAACGGTGGTCGAGAAGCGTTGGCGACTGACATAATCGAGCCTTCCAGTAGCCCTTGTGTATCCCCTGTCGTGTTGGCCAAGAAGAAAGATAAAAGTTGGAGATTCTGCGTTGCCTACCGCCATTTGAATAAGATAACCAAAAAAATGTCTATCCTCTTCCGCGTATCGACGATGCCCCTGAGAGTTTGTACGGAGCCAGCTACTTCTCGTCCATCGACCTTCGTTCCGACTACTGGCAGACCTCTGTCGACGAAACAGACTGTGAAAAAACTGCGTTCATCAGTCGTGACAACCTCTACCAATTTAAAGTCATACGTTTTGGTCTTTGCAATTCCCCAGCAACCTTCGAATGCACGATGGACACTTTGCTCCGGGGCTTCAAGCGGACCACTTGTTTGTGTTATCTTGACTACGTAATGGCTTCTCCTCTACATTTGACAGCCACCTCCATCACCTTTCAACAATTTTTGCACTTTTTCGACAACCCGGACTTCAACTAAACTTCAAGAAGTGCAGCTTAGGTCATTGAGAAATCAGAGTACTTGGCCATTTGGTTAATGCTGCTAGCGTTCAGCCTGACCCTGGAAGATTTGCGCTGGCAAAGATTTCCTGACTCCGCGTTCATCCTGCGATGTTCTAGTTTTTATAATCTTATGTTTGTATTTACCAAGATTCTTCCCGAATTTCGCAGCCCATGATTGTCCACTCACTCACCTCCTGAAGAAAGACGTTTCATTATCTTGGGGCCCGGAACCCATTGTAGCTTTCTCAGAGCTTACTGCTGCTCTCACTACTACACGCGTCTTGGCTCATTTCAACCCGTCCACCCCTACTAAACTCCGCACCGATGCAGGTGGCCTTAGTATTGGAGCTATACTCACTCAGCGACAATACGGCCGCACAAGGGTGATTGCGTATGCCAGCCGCCTCCTATCTACGCCCGAACAAAATTATTCTATCACAGAGCGAGAATGCCTGGCGCTTGTTTGGGCAAGTATAAAAATTCGCGCCTACTTGTGTGGCCGCCTATTTACTGTTATAATAGACCATCATGCATTGTGTTGGATTTCCTCCCTCAAAGATCCTACTATCAATTGACGCTGAGCGCAACGATTGCCAGAATATACATTTTCCGTCATATACAAGTACGGCCGGCTTCACCAAGATGCAGACTGCTTGCCCCGTCATCCTGTCTAGCCGTTCCGACGTTGACGCCTGTGTCTTGTCTTTCTCGTCCTTTCTAGTAATGCCAAAGAACAGCGCTTGGATCCTTCGCGGCATTCGCTTATCCCCCGTCTAACTTCCGACCAGTCTGATCTGTCCCTCACCTTATTGTACTCCATGGGAACACCGTATACCGACGTAATATATGACCAGACTGCGCAGATCATTTTCTCGTTGTTCCCCAAGAACCCCGTTCCATTATTCTTTAAACGTTTCATGATGCCCTTACGACTGGACACCTGGGTGTCTCCCGCACATACGACAGCCTGCGCCGACGTTTCTACTTGCCGGGGTTCTAGCGTTCCGTCCAGCACTGTCTCAGCGTAGGAATAACCCCACTATTTTCTCTTCAACTCACTTGCAACCGATCCCCATACCGACGGACCCGTTTACTCATGCTGATGTTGACCTTCTTGTGCCCTTCCCAGTTTCCGCCTCAGCGAACAAATCAATCGCCGTCGCCGCCAATTACGCTACGCGGTACGCTATTACCCCAGCCATCCCGACCAGCTGTGCCAGAGACGTCACTAACGTCCTTCTAGAAAACTTGATTCTTCATCATGGCGGCCCTTGTGAACTACTCATTGATCGTGGCCGCTGCTTCCCCTCACGAGTAGTTGAAAAAATTCTCCGTCCGTGCTGCGTCTGCCCCATATTCACTACCGCGCATCGCCCCCGACCAATGGCCTCAGGGAATACGAAAATCGCACACACACAGACATGATTTTCATGTACGTACGTGTCTGACGACGGCCGGGATCTGTACGTTCGTCTGCTCTTCTGGCGTTCGCCTTCAAATCGTCTCTCCATTCTGCCGCAGGATAGTGTGCATTTTACCAGCTATTTGATCGCCACCTGTTACTGCCCTTCGACACCTCACTACCCGTGGCAGAATGCCACCATTACTATGCCAGCGATGCTGTCGGCCGTGCGCATGATGCCCGCCGAATTGCTCATGTTTTTAGTGTTTGTTAATGATTTGCCGTTATATGTCAAGGACTCGAGAATCTTGCCCTTCGTAGATGATTTCAAATTATTCCGTAATATTGGAGATATTGAGGACTGCCGCCAATTGCAAGCTGACATTAACAACGTCGAGAAAAGGTGTTTGTTGAATCGCTTAAAGTTGAATATTAAGAAGACTTCCGTCTTGTCTCTAACTAGGAAACGCGACGCAGCTGTGTTTGATTATACACTTTTGGCGGATCATATTTCTAGTGTGGCCCATGTACGAGACCTTGGTGTTGTTGTTGATTCAAGGCTTGATTTTAGATTGCATGCAAATTCAAGTGTGTTAAGCGCATCGAGACACATCGGTCTTATCTCTAGACTAACAAAAAATTTCAACGGCACGAATGTCTACGCACTCTATACTGTGCCCTTGTGAGACCGCGTCTTCAGTTCGCGTCAGTAGCCTGGAATAACGTATCTGCCACCTATTGCGCAAAAATTGAAAATGTCCAGCGTAAGTTCATACGCATCTTTTATGATAGATATATTGGACGCCGCCGTTTCTGCGACTACGATTCTCTCTTGGCAGACCTCAATATGTGTACTCTTGGCGACAGGCGGCTCATACGAGACATGCAGTTTCTGCAAAAAATTGTGCGCGGTTTCATTGACTGTGAGACCCTACTGATGTCACTGAATTTTCGTGTGCCGCATGCAAAGGCAGCAAAATGTCTTGACACATTTTATCCAGATTTGCACGCCAACTGTCCAATGACTCGTATACAAATCTTGTATAACAAAACGTTTATTGACAAAGGACATATTTGCCTAATTGTTGTTTTCATGCCTGGTATTAAATGTTATTAGGTGTTCTGATGTATCTGACCTAGTGTGCGCTCCTTTAGGCCACTTGGCTGTTGAGGCAGCTGTTGAGGCACACTCAAATATGCATTATCTATCTATCTATCTATCTATCTATCTATCTATCTATCTATCTATCTATCTATCTATCTATCTATCTATCTATCTATCTATCTATCTATCTATCTATCTATCTATCTATCTATCTATCTATCTATCTATCTATCTATCTATCTATCTATCTATCTATCTATCTATCTATCTATCTATCTATCTATCTATCTATCTATCTATCTATCTATCTATCTATCTATCTATCTATCTATCTATCTATCTATCTATCTATCTATCTATCTATCTATCTATCTATCTATCTATCTATCTATCTATCTATCTATCTATCTATCTATCTATCTATCTATCTATCTATCTATCTATCTATCTATCTATCTATCTATCTATCTATCTATCTATCTATCTATCTATCTATCTATCTATCTATCTATCTATCTATCTATCTATCTATCTATCTATCTATCTATCTATCTATCTATCTATCTATCTATCTATCTATCTATCTATCTATCTATCTATCTATCTATCTATCTATCTATCTATCTATCTATCTATCTATCTATCTATCTATCTATCTATCTATCTATCTATCTATCTATCTATCTATCTATCTATCTATCTATCTATCTATCTATCTATCTATCTATCTATCTATCTATCTATCTATCTATCTATCTATCTATCTATCTATCTATCTATCTATCTATCTATCTATCTATCTATCTATCTATCTATCTATCTATCTATCTATCTATCTATCTATCTATCTATCTATCTATCTATCTATCTATCTATCTATCTATCTATCTATCTATCTATCTATCTATCTATCTATCTATCTATCTATCTATCTATCTATCTATCTATCTATCTATCTATCTATCTATCTATCTATCTATCTATCTATCTATCTATCTATCTATCTATCTATCTATCTATCTAGGCTCTCTGCATCCCAAGATTCTCCAAAATGGCATATCCCGATGTGCACTACTTCTGGATCTCTCGTCTTGCAGTGGCTCCCATGCCCTCGAGTGGGGCTGTGCGAAAAACTTTTGGCCCGTTACCCAGGCCCTTACCGTGTTTTGCACCTCGTGACCGACGTTACATATTATTACGTGGTGGCAAGACAAGCGATGGAACATGACGACAGGACGAACAGAACACATGATGACATGGCAATTAAATATGCTTTTAATGGCCAGCAAGCCTGACGCGAACGCTCCGCCCCGCGCCACTCCCGCATCGTCATCTTCGTAGCACTACCCGGGGCCCCCGAGCTATCGTTCCTATCTATTGCTGAAAATTCATTGCATGAAGTGACGATGAACAAAGACACAGGATTAGGACATGAAACGCTGGACACTACAATGAATGCGAAGATGGGATGAATGCTTGTCCCGGAGCATCAGGTCCAATCGTCATCGTTTGCCGATGGCCAAGGCTCATGGACACGTCGAACGGCTTGGGCGGGGGTGCTGTCTTCGCTCGAGCGTCGTGAGGTCGCTTCGTCGTGGGGTCGGTCGGGTCGGCTTTGGGCTCTTCCTGGTCGTCATGTGTTGTGGTCAGGGCTGGGGACGGGGCTGGGGAGAGCGGCTGGTCGAGTCTGAGCACAAAGGGCTATGGCAAAGCGGGGCGGTGATCTCCACGGGCTCTCGGCCGATGGACCCGGCGTACGGTTGGCTTCGACGGTGCAAGGCGAGGATGGGGATGAACCGCACCTTCAACCAACTGTTACGTGGTGGCATGACAAGCGATTGAACACAGCGACACAGCAGAAACAGAACGACATGATGACATGACGATGAAATATGCTTTTAATGGCCAGTGGGCCAGGCGCAAGTGCTCCGCCCCGCGCCACTGCCCGCTTCGTTCGTCATCTTTGTAGCAATACGAAGTTTAACCTGTGCATCCGAAGTCCTCGTCCACCGTGCCATCCTCCAAAATTGCACATCTCTCCCGTATCAAGCCCTATAATTCACGTTCTATTTTACTACCGTAGAAAGCTCCGGTGCAATGCTTTTTCCGAGGAGGGGGGGGGGGGGGTATAGTGTTACTAGTGGCATTCGTTGGTTATGCTCCAGAGGACAATGAAGTACGACAGCTGCCTAAAGACGACGATGCTGAGGGTGGCCAGGGCTGGGCTGCCATCAAAGCTAGTGGTACGGACTGTTAGCGCTTGTGTATCTTTCCCGTAGGAATATAAATGTGTGTACTTTATAAGCAACTGAAAGCTTATTTATATTTCGGCCTAGAACTCCATATACATTTGCTGACTATTTGTTTCTACTCTGTCCCAAAACTCAATGAGCAGTTTACATTTTTTCGTGCTCAATGACGAAAAGTAAGCCTTCCTTCACATAAACCTCACTCTACATAAGCGCATCTTCATTATTTTTCCTCTATTCATAATGCAATATATATTCATTCAATGCCACACTCTGTGGGCTACTCAATCAACATAATGGACACTTATTCGTTCGTGTATGCCTCTGTTTATCTGTTCACTTCATGTGTAGGTTTGTGTTCTGTTATCTCCTCGTTAGCGCTTACGATAATTTTCACACGCGTAAATTCACGATGAATTCTAGTCTGATATTCAAACAACAGGTCCTCTTATGTGAGGTTTTCGTCTCATTTACCCGTTTATACATTTAAAGCTGTTTTACATCAATAAGAGCACTTCAGACTACTGAAACCACTTAGGTGCGAAGGGCATTTCACATTTCAAATTATGGCGATGTAATTCACATTGAAGAAAGTGCTGTTCTGGTTTTATCGTTTGTCATTACGCCGAACGGAAGCAGTTAGCAATATGCACAAGACGTCCTTGCTGAATGCTTTCAATTTAGTTCTGCTGCTCGTACAGGCACTTAGCCTAGCATTAACATACCACGGCCGGTCGATGGAAGTGCACTAGGTGCGGCCTGCTACGTCGCCAGAAACCAGCGGGAGGCGCCTACTTCCAGTCGCCACCTAAGGCGCCACCGTTCGGGGATAGCGCGCGGAGAGCTGCGCCTGGCTGCGCTTTGAGGGAGGCGTCGGCGTGGTAGAAGCCTCTTATTTTAAGGATATAAGAGCTCCGCTTCACACAATTTGGCAACACGAATTAGTATATACTGTCATGTCTAACATGACCATGTCAGCACTTAGCGCTTGTTCGGCAAGGATGTACACTGGAGTGTGCCCCGAAACCCTTATAGAGACGGTGGTTCAAGGCCACTCGATTGGAGAGCTCGCATTATCGTGATGTTGCATTCTGATCCAATTGTTTGTCACATGAAAATGTGACTCGGCTGTGAACAATTCGAAACTGTTTAGCTGCCATGGTAGCCTAATGCATAACCACTTAATTAACTATTTCGCGAATTCCGTGTGTCATTTTCATACCATTTACTCATTCCTGCATACAGCTTTTATACACAAATTGATGTCAGCCTGTTCTAAGCTGCCAACGCTATCCAATAAAAAATGTCCTGCTATGAGCAACCTCTGTGAAAATGCGACATGTAACCAACCTTTCTATCTCATTCTGACAAATGTTATGGTGGAAATATGAAGATGTTTATTAGGTTAAATCTAGATTACAACCTGGGATCTTCGACTCAGTTTTAGACTTTAAACTTTGCACGCCAGAAAACCAGAACGCTATCCGTCATGGCTTTCCGCATTTTGCATGACCGGACAAAGTAAGCGCGCTTGATAGAGCCAGTCTGCCTCAAGGTGCTACGTATATGCGCCGAAAGTTTTTATTACTATTTTTATTGGATGCTCGCAAACCCATACAATTTTGCTGGTTCGCAATTTTCAATGGAAGAACGCGCATCGAGTTGTGAAACTCTTAGCTGCGATCACACGAATGTTCACGCTTCAGAGCGCAACTGCAGCCGAGATTTAGCGAGCAGCCGAGTACGCTTATTTAATGGCCACACACACACACAACAAAAGGAAGAAAACTACCAATCGCAGACAGAGAACCTTTCTTGAGAGAGGTTTATTCCATAGCCATAAACATCGCTCCACTGTTGAGTTGACATTTTCAGCCCAGCTCGCTATCAGGGGGGGCAGCAACTTAACGATATCATGCATAGCGCCTTAGCATGGACATAATCATTGTTTTTACAGATTAGCTGCAGGTACTGCGTACAGTGAGAAAACAATGATGAAACCAAAAGTTTACACAGCTTGCGACTTCGCCGGACCTATTCAGACTTCATCATCCTGTTAATGAAGGTGCTCATAAGCTGACAAAGCTTGATTACTTCCTTTGCGGGGTACATCAAGCTTCCTTTGTCCTTGGTTTTTATTAACCTGTAACTGGTCCAGTTGACTCATATTTTCTGCAACAGGCTCTTGCACGACTCACATGTGGCCGCAAAACCATTACCAAATACCGCATAAATTAAACAATAACCTGGTAGTGATAAACAAAACTTGGGGTTCTTAAATCTCCTTGCAGAGCCTCGTTAGAGTACCCGCTTTTTGCTACCTGCTTATTCCTCATATCCCGTAATTGCTGCCGCGGTCGCATATCATTAGAATGCAGCGTTAAGCCACCGCATTATATGAAATAGCACCCTACACATAGCTATATAAAGCCCCTCTTTACTGAAGCCGTACGAATGTGCCCTATAGGAGTATAGTGTGCCGGACTTGGGATCTAAGGGTCACACTTACAATTCCCATTTCACCCTTACATCTTATTGACTCTCTCTGATTCGGCAGCTCCTGCTACATTGAACATGTCATGTGTTCTCATTGCGCCAAAGGTGTCTGGCCATATCACCAATGAAAGTGCCTCTTAGCAGAGAGGTATTTTTCCGACTTTCCGACGACAGAGCGGGCGCCGGATTTTCTGTGGAACGTGGCTTTTCACTTTATCGCATCGATTAAAACAGTCTCAAGAGTATAAACAAATGTTGCATGCACAGGCTCGTTTGCTTGCAAGGCCACTCAGACTAGCGCGGCAAAATTTAGAAGAAATTGCACGCTTATAACAAAAAACTTCGTAGCTTTTTCTGATATGCCCTCGCAACATAATCTGCTAGAAAAGCTCCTGGTGCTACCTTATCGTGTTCATCTGCTTCACAACACATCGCTAAAAATCCTAGTTCACTGGCCAGCTCCCTAGCAACTAAATAGGTTAAACAACGTAACGAGAACACAGGAAAAGAGACCAATACAACTAGCGCGGTTGTGCCGTTTTCTTATCATGTGTTCCCGTCACGTTGCTTGCACGGTTAACCTATAATCAATCACCAACAAGTCCAATCTGCTGTTCCTTGTAGCAAATTCAATGGCAGCTGATAGGGTATTATGCTTCATCATCTGAACTTTTTAACCTCAGCGCCGCTTTCATTTCAAAAGGAGGCGAGTGCATTTCCCCTCCTCGCTGCTGCCTTTGCCTGAAGCGAGTTCAGCAGATAAAATTAGATGGTCTCTTAGATATCTCTTAAGCGGAGGACGGCGATAGCCTACCCTTCTCCTATCATTTGCCTCTCATCGTTTGCCACAGTTCGTCATTTCAAGTCGTCGTTTGATATATTGGTCGTTTCCCAGTCATGATGAGTCTACCAGCGTAGTCAATGTAGCCCTTATCACTAATAACTAAGCAGGTTAATCATTTAGAATCAGCAGTGGTCATTACATGTCGTCGTTTCACATATTGGTAATTTCGTAGTGATTAGCAGTAATGATGAGTCATAATAGTCATTACCACACATTGCTGAGCACTTTTACTCATTTCTAAACAATTGCGGTCATTACATGTCGTAGCTTGATATACTGGTCATTACATATTATTTTAGTCATTATTAACCATTATTAGTGATTAGCATTAGTCATTACCTCTATCAATTTCTATTTATCACTTTTATTGATTACCTATCACCATCAATAATTTTCATTCTTAATCTCCCTCCTTGCACGTCCGCTTTTGTGACTGACACACTAGTGCAAAGATGCACCGCACAGATTACAGGCACAGCTTTTCCGCACAGATTTTCGCTCCATGAGCCTAGAACGGCTTTCGCCTTAAAACACAAATGCATCCCGTCTAAATGATAACGTGCTTGCACACACGCACACAAAGAAGTTTGCTTTTACCACGCAGACGAGAGGTAAACGCGCTCAGAAAGGAAGCAAACCGCGAGCTCAGAGCCGGCGGCCCCGGCAGCGACGTGTCCCCGAACAGTGGCGCCCTCAGCAGATATAGCGGGCGCAACTGTAAACCCCCTAAGGACGCACTTGCCCATTGACGGCGGGAGAGACGCGGCAGGCCGCACCCAATGCGCTTCCATCGAGCGGCGTGAACATACACTCCGCTTTAAAATATTGACTTACTGGGTCATCATCATCATCATCAGCCTGACTATACCCCCTGCAGGGCGAATGCCTCTCCCATATTTCTCCGATTACACCGGTTCTGTGCTAGCTGCATCCACTTGATCCCTGCTTAACCTCATCCGCTCACCTAACTTTCTGCCGCCCCTGCTACGCTTTCTTTCCCTTAGAATCCAGTTCGTTACCCTTAGCGACCATCGGTTATCCTCTCTTAGCACTACATGTCCTGCCCGTATCCATTTCTTCTTCATAATTTACGCTAGAATGTCGGTAACTTCAGTTATTTCTCTGACCCACTCTGAACGCTTCCTATCTCGTAATGTAATCCCTACCATTTTTCGTTCCATAGCCATCCGGGTTGTCCTTAACTTAAGTAGAACCCTCTAGGTTAGTCTCCACATTTCAGCCCCATAGGTGAGTACAGGTAAGATGCAACTGTTGTATACTTTCCTCTTGAGCGATACCGATGAGCTGCTAGTCATAATCTGCGAGTGCTTGCCAAATGCGCTCCATCCCAATCTTATTCTTCTTATTTCCTTTTCATGGTCCGGTTCTGCGGTTACTACCTCTCCTAAGTAGACATATTTGCCTACTACTTCCAGTACTTCGCTACCTAATGTAAACTGCTGTTCCTTCCCGGGGCTGTGGAACATTACCTTTGTCTTCTGCATAATGATTTTCAAGCCTAACTTTCTACTTTTCCTGTCTATAGCATCAATCATTATTTGCAGCTCATCCCCCGATTTGCTTAGCAAGGCAATGGCATCAGCAAATCGCAGGTTACTGAGGTATTCTCCATCTACCCTTACCTTAACTGCTCCCATTCCAAGCCTCTGAATACTTCCTCTAAGTAAGCTGTGAATAGTACTGGGGAGATTGTGCCTCCTTGCCTAACTCCTTTATGTTAGGGGATTTTTGTTTACTTTCTTTATGCAGAACTATGGTTGCTGTGCAGCCATTATATATATCTTCCAGCACTTTCACGTACGGCTCTTCCCTGCGATTTCGCAATTCCTGCATCACCACCGAGGTTTCAACTGAGTCAAATGCTTTTTCGTAATCAATGAATGCTATGTATAATGGCTAGTTACATTCCGAACATTTTTCTATCCCCTGATTGATGGTATGGATATGATCGATAGTAGAGTACCGTTTCCGAAACCCTGCTTGATCCTTTGCTTGATTGCAGTCTAAGGTTGTCGTGATTCTATTCGCGATCACCTTAGTAAACACCTTATCCGTAACAGACAGTAAGCTGATTGGTCTGCAATTTTGAAGGTACTTAGGGCCCCCTTTTTTATGACTGAGGATAATGTTTGCCTACTTCCATGGTTCCGATACCGTCGATGACACCAGGCACTGCGTGTACAGGGCGGCCAGTTTTTCTAGCACGATATTGTGACACATATGCCCTGCATCGCTGGATGTTAAAGAAGACAACGATCAGAAACAGTGACACAGAAGACGACAATGTGGTAGCAACGTTTAGTGCTAGAAGAAGGTTAACGCTGCTGTGATTCTGTGCTTTGTGTGCTTCGTCATCCTGGACTTACCTTCGTGCACTAACCTTGCCACGTATCATCTTGGTGGAGGTAACCAAAGATCCCCGTGTGCACACATAAATACATTTAGGCAGCCGAAAACTGGATTTGCGCAGTAGCCGCCATCTACCTGAGATCACAACGTCAACAACGGCCACTATGACCTCTGAGGCAGCTTCTACCACCGCAACAACACCGGCGCAACCACTCGTCCTCACAAAGATCCGCCACCCTCCCATCTTCAATGGGGAAGACAAGACAGATGTTGACGACTAGCTGGATGAATACGAGCGATGCAGCCGGAACAATCATTGGGACGCGATCATCATGCTGGCCAATCTGATATTCTATTTAGCGCGAACTGCTCGCACATGGTTTCAAAATCACGAGCACGAGCTGGTGACTTGGGAAATTTGCAAGCAAAAGCTTCACGACTTGTTCGGGAAGCCCATTGGACGGGCTCTCGCAGCCAAAACCGAACTTTCGTCTCGCGCCCAATCCACCACGGTCTCCTACCTGGCCTACATTCAAGACGGGCTCGCGTTGAGTCGCAAGGCGAACAGCTCCATGCTGGGAAGTGAAAATGTAGGGCACATCCTCAAGGGCATTGTAGATGACGCGTTCAACATTCTCTTCTGCATGGATTGCTCTACCGCCGAGCCGGTGCTTCAAGTTTGCCGAAGATTCGAGCAGGCTAAACAACGACGCCTGGTACATCGCTTTGAGCGCCTTCCGAACACGGCAGCCACATCATCCTGCGATGATCTGGCTCCTCTGCAACAGCCTTCTCAGTCCGCAACAGTGACTCGGATCGTCAAGCGAGAACTCGAGGCATTAGCTCCTGCACCATTCCCATCTCCAGTGTCTTACACCGTCGTGGCCATGATACAGGGTGTTGTCCGACAGGAACTTGCCAACGTCGGTCTTTCCTCCAACCCCGTACCGCCCTCGTCACCATTGCATCCTGTTCCTGTAGTGGCTGCTGCAACGACTGGCCAAGCTCCCCCACGTCGCTACGTTAATCGCAATCCTGCAGAGTGGCGCACCTCAGATGACAGGCCAATTTGTTTTATTTGGTGTCGAGCCGGCCACACTGCCCGTTATTACCGCAGTCGCACCTTCCCCACACCTCGTTCCTATTACAACGCTGACCATCGGTACTCCTACGGACCTCGACGCTTCCCTACCCAACCTGAACAGCTCCGCCCCGCATATGATGAACCTGGATACTTCCCTGCTCACCCAGATGAACCTCACACCGAAGCCGTCTCAAGTGTCCGTCACTCCAACCATCTCCATCTCCACGGTCTCGTCGATCTCGTTCACCGCTGCCTCGTCGCAACTCCTCCCCATCATACGCCGGCGCCCACTCGGGAAACTAGCGAGTGCAGCGCACGGGAGTGACTCTGCATTACCGACCCGGACTGTCAACTCGGAACTGACCCTCGCACAAAGACGTAACCTCATTGACATTTTTGTGGACGGAGTCTCAGTTTCTGCCCTTATTGACACTGGCGCCCACATTTCCGTCCTCAGTTCCTCGCTCCATCAACGCTTCAACAAAGTCCTCACACCCGCTTCCTCGTCTACTGTTCGTGTTGCTGATCACGAACCACGAAATCACGAAATACCAATCACAGCTACTGTGATTGGTATTTGTACTGCGAGAATTACCATTTCCGACCGCCATATCCCTGTCCTATTTACAGTCCTCACCAGGTGCCCTCACGACGTTATATTAGGACTCCACTTTTTAACTGCACATTCCGCGCTCATTGACTATTCTTCTGGACTGCTTCATCTGGACCTGCCACTCTGTCCTGACAAACAGGCCTCTAATACTTCAACGCTCCGTCTCCGCTCCTCTACATTTACTCGTCTGCCACCAGAAGCTGCAGTGTATGTGCTCATGTCGCGTTTCCCCTCCGTTCCTGAT
Organism: Amblyomma maculatum; assembly: GCF_055883805.1. Taxonomy (NCBI): domain Eukaryota; kingdom Metazoa; phylum Arthropoda; class Arachnida; order Ixodida; family Ixodidae; genus Amblyomma; species Amblyomma maculatum. The sequence goes on from NC_139353.1 coordinate 120,065,332, forward strand.
GGCGACTGCGTTGTTTGCTCCATAACCGACGTGACACTGCAGCGTAGAATCGCTCTCCCTCATAACATCGTGCACGTAGAAAATAACAACGCTTATATTCCAGTCTTGAACTTCGGTCTTTTTGTGTACCTTCTTCCTGAGGGCATTACTCTCGCCGAGCTGACCCCACTGTCTGATGTCACAGTTGCCGCTCTTTTGCCTGACCCTGCCGCTAAAGTGTCGACAGGACCTGCACCGTCCCCATCTCCGGAGGCCCGCATATCAGGAATGGTTGCACCTCATTTGCGCCCTGACCGTGCTACAGCACTTAAGAGTCTTCTGAATTCATACAGCGATATTTTAGATTTTGGTGACCGCCCCTTAGGACAAACGTCCCTCGTTACACATCGTATTGACACCGGTAACGCCCGCCCAATTCACAGAAGACCTTATCGAGTCGCCATTTCTGAACGGCGCGTCATACAAGATAAAGTGGACAAGATGTTAGCAGAAAACATTATAGAGCCTACGAGCAGTCCCTAGGCGTCGCCTATTGTGGTTGTTGAAAAGAGGGCGATACCTGCAGATTCTGCGTTGATTACCGACACCTCAACAAAATTGCAAAGAAAGACGCTTACCCGCTCCCCAGGATAGATGATTCCCTCGACTGCTTGCATGGTGCCAGCTATTTCTCTTTCATTGATCTTCGTTCCGGTTATTGGCAGATCGCAGTCGACAAACGGGACCTGGAGAAGACGGCCTTCGTCACTCCCGATGGCCTGTATCAATTCAAGGTGATGCCTTTCGGTTTGTGTAAGGCGCCCGCAACATTCGAGCGCATGATGGACTCTCTCCTGCGCGGCTTAAAATGGACGACGTGCTTGTGCTATCTCGATGACATCATTGTATTTTCTTCTACATTCAAGAGCCATCTCCATCGCCTCATGCCATTCTTGGCGTCTTCCGAAGAGCTGGCCTTCAGCTGAACTCAAACAAATGTAGCTTCGGCGGACGCGAACTCAAGGTGCTCGGTCACCGGGTTGACGCCCGTGGCGTTCAACCCGATCTAGACAAAATACGTGCTGTAAGTGCATTTCCTACGCGTCGTTGTACCAGTGACGTCCGTGTTTTCTTGGGCTTTGCTCCTATTTTCGACGGTTTGTACCTAACTTTGCAGAGACGGCTCGTCCACTCACCAATATTTTGAAGAACGACGCTTCATTTTGCTGGGACTAAGAACAATCCCAAGCTATTTCTGCGCTCATTGCAGCCCTCAACAGCCCGCCCGTCCTGGCACACTTCAATCCTTCGGCACCAACGGAGGTACGCACTGACGCCAGTGGTCACGGTATTGATGCTATACTCGCCCAGCCGCAGATGGGTCGCACTCGCGTCATTGCTTATGCCAGTCGCCTTCTTTCTGCGCCTGAACGAAATTACTCGATCACAGAACGTCAGTGCTTAGCCCTCGTGTGGACCATTACAAATTTTCGCCCTTACTTGTTTGGCCGCCTGTTCTCCGTCATCACCGACCACCATGCCTTATGCTGGCTTTCTACGCTGAAGGACCCTACTGGTCGCCTTGGTCGTTGGGCCCTCCGCCTTCGGGAATACACTCTTTCAGTCGTCCACAAGTCTGGCCGGCTGCACGCTGACGCCGATTGCCTGTCCCGCAACCCGGTAGATCCCCCACCTGCGAACGAGTGCGACGATGACACATATGTGTTGGCCATCTCTGACCTTTCAAACATTCGCCATGAGCAGAGCTTAGATCCCAAGCTTTGCAGCATAATCAATCGCATCAGCACTGATCACCTTGATGCTATCCTTGCTCTCTTTGTGCTCAACAACGGCACCTTATACCGACGGAATATGCGAACAGATGGCGCCGAGCTTCTGCTCGTAGTCCCCGAACACCAGCGTACCACCGTTCTTCAACAGCTTCACGACGCACCCACAGCGGGTAATCTTGGCGTATCTCGTACGTACGATAGCGTCCGTCACCGCTTCTTTTGGCCAGGCCTCTATCGCTCTGTTCGTCGTTAAGTTGCTTCTTGTGACCGGTGTCAGCGACGGAAAAAGCCCTCGACTATGCCTTCTGGATCCCTGCAGCCGATCGACATCCCAGTAGACCCGTTTTCCGAGTTGGCCTTGACCTCCTCGGACCTTTCCCACTTTCTGCGTCTGGGAATAAATGGATTGCAGTGGCCACGGATTACATTACGCGCTACGCTGTCACCTGAGCGATACCCACCAGCTGTGCAACTAATGTGGCTGCGTTTCTTCTCCACGACGTCATCCTGCTCCATGGTGCTCCACGCCAGCTGCTCACTGACCGTGGTCGTTGCTTTCTTACTCACGTAGTCAACGAAATTCTTCGGTACTGCTCCATTAAGCACTATTTTACCACCGCTTACCATCCACAAACGAACGACCTCACCGAACGCCTCAACCGCACGCTCTCGGGCATGCTGTCTATGTATGTCTCGGATGATCATCGTGACTCGTGTAATAATTTGCCGTTTGTAACGTTCGCGTACAATTCTTCTCGTCACGACACAATGGGCTACTCACCGTTTTATCTTCTATACGGCCGCGACCCTCCCCTTCCTTTTGACAGCGTATTGCCTCCCACCGCTAACGCCAGTTGCTACGTTCATGACGCCATCTCCCGAGCTGACGCAGCCCGTGTCGTTGCTCGCCAACGAGTGGCCTCCTCCCATAATTCTCACAAACTGCGCCATGATTCTCGCCACTGGGATGTCCACTACTTTCCGGGCTCTCTTGTCTTGCTCTGGACTCCCGCTCGTAAAGTTGGGCTGTGTGAGAAGCTCTTGCCACGCTACGCAGGACCCTACCGTCTTTTACGGCCAGTCATTGCTGTGACATACGAGGTCACCCCTGTACATCCCCCTCGACAGGCCTCTATGCCACGCACCGAGATTGTTCATGTCGCCAGAATGAAGCCGTACTACTCCTGCAGTACTTCTTCCTAGTGCGCACCGGGACTGTGCTTTTCGTGAGTGGGGGGGGGGGGTAATGTGACATATACGCCCTGCATCGCTGGACGTTAAAGAAGACAACGATCAGAAACAGTGACGCAGAGGACGACAAAGTGGTAGCAGCGTTTAGTGCTGGACGAAGGTTAACGCTGCTGTGATTCTGTGCTTTGTGTGCTGCGTCATCCTGGACTAACCTTCGTGCACTAACCTTGCCAAGTATCAATATCCCCCCGTCCTTCAACAAATCTGTAGTTATCTGATCCTCTCCAGCTGATTTCCCCCTTTTTGATAGTTTCTAATGCTTTCGTGTTATCGTCCTTTGTCACTGGTGGAACGTCTGACTGTTTTTCCTTGCCGCCAATCAAGTTACGGTCTTGACTACTTTGGCGACTTTAGAGATTTGTATAGAGCTCTTCGGCTACCTTGACTATCTTGTCCATATTCGTGATGATGTTGCCCGCCTTGTCCCTTATCGCATACATCTCGTTTTTGGATATGCCCAATTTCTTCTTTACCGCTTTAAGGCTTCCCCCGTTCGTTACAGAATGCTCAATTTTCTCCATTTTATACTTTCTTATATCGGCCACTTTGTGCTTATTGGTGAGCTTTGATATCTCGGCCAATTCTATCTAGTTTGTTGGATTGAAAGCTTTCATACTCTGGCGTTTCTTAATCAAACCTTTCGTCGCCTTAGACAGCTTACCGGTATCCTCTTTAACTATCCTACCACCTACTTCTACGGCGCACTCAGTAATGATATGTCTGAAATTATTGTTCATTGCTTCTAGGGTAATGTCGTCATCCTCACTTAGAGCTGAATATCTATTCTGTAGCGAGATCCTGAACTGTTCTGCCCTCCCCCTCACCGCTAAGTCATTGACTGGTTTCTTTCTTACTAATCTGTTGCGTTCCTTCTTCAGATTTAGGCTAATTCGGGACCTCATCATCCTGTGGTCACTGCACCGCAATTTCCCAATTACCTCTACATCTTGCATAATGGCGGGGGTTGAGCACGGTGTGAAGTCAATTTCATTGTTTTTAGTCTCCCCGTTAGGAACTTTCCATGTCCATTTTCCATGTCCATGTCCACTTACTGGGTAGGCGATTTCGAATCGGTGTGACAGTTTTCTTAAGCAGAACAGTACTCGCTCGGCGAAAGCATCAGTTGACTGCAACAAAAACGTGGTACAGGCATCGGTGAGATATCGTGAGCATGTCAAACATCTGTGTTCAAGAAAAGATTAAAAAGCAATGAAAGACAGATTGACTCAGGCAACCGAGGTACAGTATCACTCAAAAACGTACAAATGTTAACTGTTCGTTAACATTCGCAGACCTTCTGATCTATATTTGTGGGTGGCCTAACCAAAATGTGAGCTTGCCCAAGTCCATTTTGGGACGGAGCAAGTCGTTGTTTAACGTAAGAAAACCCAATTTAGGATTTCTGCACAGTCTATATTTTAGATGAATGAAGTCCGTTACTCAAGCCGAATGTTACCTTGGACGCAGCAGAAGATGTCAGTTATATAGTGTTTGTTTTCGATTGATTTCGCACGGTTAAAACAAACGAGCTACGAGGTTCCGCGTTCGCTTCCCATGAGAAATGTCTTGGTTCGAATTACCTGCATTGGAATAATTTTTTCCTGATCTCGGCAGATCATTCGTACGGGATTGCCGGTTGAGTTTGACCACGTTAATTAATGTTTTTCCTCTGTCAAACTGGCTGCATTCAATGCTTAAAACACGCAAATGTGACTGCTAGCGGCGAAAATTTTAGTAACCTCACTTTTCACAATTTGAATGGGTTATTAAAAATCATATGTACAACCTCATTCTTATGCTGCCTGAGCAAGGGAAGGAACAATATTGTAGTGAAATGGATTCTCCAGGCGTGAGCGAGGCCCTTAGTGCATGCTGCCATAGGGCCTTCATCAGCTTGACATCAGGCGTCGACAGGACAGCGTAGCCTCCCTCTGCTCCGCGATTAGTGTAGTGTCTATTGGCGCTACTTCTGTTCTTTACAGTGCGATGTAGCATGGGGCTACCCGTATAGCGTTCATTATTGTTCTAGATAATCGGGTAGATTTTGCTGAGGAAACTTCGAAATAGAGTATTTGTTATTCTCAGTTGTTGCTGGGCAACCAATTGTGCACTCTATTAGATTTTTGTGCCGAGGGAATTTGTACTGTTTAAGGTCCTTGGTGTTCAGAATGCCTCCGTAGCGTCTAGTGTCCGCGTCCAATTCTTTGTCTTTGTGCGCCTCCCCTGGTGGCGTGCGTATGCTCGCCCATTGAGATAAGCACGTTCATTGCCGTTTACAATCTCATGGCCGGATGTCAACGTAATGGAGCGTCTCGGGAAGGTAATGTTTTTCACCTTCTCCTATTGTTTGCGTAATGGTCTCCTCACCGTGAGAGCGACTGGCGCCTCCTCAGCCTAGAAATTACTGCTCTTGATCGAGGCGCAGTTGACTTCCCTAAACTCATAATCACCCATGCTGGCTACCACTCCGTATCATTCTGTGTAGGTGGTCCCATCGATGTATATGCTTTGTTTTCTGCGAAGTTTTTTGCTGCGCTTCTCACCTTGCATCTCTACTGGCCTTGCGCATTTTGGTTTAGTTTGGGTTTGGAATTTAACATCCCAAAGCGACTCGGCTTATGAGAGAAGACGTAGTGAAGGGCTTCGGAAATTTCCACCCCTGGGGCTTTAACATGCACTGACATCAGATGCCACATGAGCGCCTACCTTTTGGCCTGCACAGAAAAGCTGCCGCCGAGGCGGGGATAGGACCCCATATCCTCGGGAACAGCAGTCGAGCGCCGTAACCACTGCTAACAGGACTTTCGCAAACATAAATAAAATGCATACAGCTCAAGGCCTGCCCCCTTTGTTGTTTTCGACTTTACGTGTCACATCCATGCGCCCAGCTAACTACCGTATCCTTATAACGTTCGGGCATTGTTTCAAGGTACCTTCCAGGGGTAACAGACCATGAAATCGTTTCAGGAACGGAAGATGCGTTGCTCTAGACCCTATGCCCGAGCACCAAACATTTCTTCTAGTTAACGTCACGTGCCGTTTGGTTACGAAATCGAGTAACATCTTAACTGGCACTGAAAGGCTTCTTTTACCAATACTGAACACGGATATATATGTGGTCAGCGTAGTGCAATATACTCGCTTTATATAAGCCTAAATCCCCGAATAATTTCGTCCTGAATCGGCTTTAAATCCAATCGCTCTACGTCAATGGTAAATAACAGAGAAAAAGCGGACATCTTGATGTAATGCACGGTCATATTTGAAAGCCTTCTCCGATCTGTCTATTTGTGACGATTCTGACGGAACAGCTTGCATATCTAGTTTGACTCCCTGTAATGAGACTTATCTCTATTAAAATATTCCGATATTGAAAATAGAATTTTGAGGTCAATCCTGTTAAAAGACTTCTCTGATCAGATCGTCTCACGTAAAACAAAACTTTCTTGTGTCGTACAGTAAGCATCATCTTCAAGTTCCATCTGCAACAAACTCTCGTGCATTGATCCCAGTCGTTTTCATGAAGTTTCATCTGCGCCACTCCTTCATTTACACTCTGAATCAAAAATAATACGGCGCGATGGACGAGAAGATATAAATAATGCAAACGACAGGACTAGCGCCATATACACATACGTGATCTTGTCGAGTGCGGGGGATGCCGCACCGTAACACATGGCGCGTCCACCTGGCGGCGTGATAGAACTTACAATTGTTTTGCATTTTCGCATGCAAGAGGAATTAAGCGCGGCTTTGTAATTTTTTACTTATTTGTAATTTACTGGTTCCACGCAGGCGTTTTACATTTGACCCAAATACTCAAAATGACATCTACACATAAACCACATTAAGATATGAGCTCACAATTTTTTTACATGCTCTTTAAGCACTTGGACCGGCACTCTCATGGAGAGCACCGCGCACAATAAGAGTGATAGTTGCTATTTTCAAGAATTTCATGACTAAGAAATAAATTAACGACTAAACGCTAAATGTTTTGAAGTAAGACAAGCTGGCTTTTCCTCTTTCTCCATCTGCGCTTACATTGTTGGAGTCGTTGGCAAGGCTGTAGCAGACACTGCAGCCGGCACAGATCCGATTGGCTTCCTGCGCATTGGGATTCAAGAAAGTAAAATATATTGTGAGATTGGCAGTAACGACCTGTTCATGTGATGTGCGTGATACTCAAATACCCCTCCTTTCTTGCTCCCAAAAAACCTCAAAGTAATTCCCATTCCAAAAAACCTTGCACCCAATGATAACCGAGGCAGACGTTCTGCTCGCGTTTCCAATCATTTTCACCCTATTGATTTCAAGATCGTTTACACAGATGCGTCCCTAACTAACGTCGGAGCGGCTGCTTGCTCAGTTGACAGCGATAGGGAGGTAGTGACACATACTCTCGGTCCTTACATCGATTCTGCTCCTGCAGCGACTCTCAAGACTCTGCCAATAGTTGTTAGTATTCAAGGCCTCGCACTCGCACCTCGCCCTTCAGGCTGAACCATGTACACTTATCCAATAAAGGCTATACGCGCCATTCCTACGGGTCGCATTCATGAATAACTGCAGGACGACTGACACAGAGCTCTCACCAAACTATGTCCCAACACTGTCACGCTAAGTTAGATTCCTGGTCACGCTGGAATCACAGGCAATGAGGTATACTGCATAGCCTCGCCCGCGAACTTGAACACCGAGCACCTGAGATTCCCTGGCCTTAACCACCCAAATGGGACACTACTCGTCCCTACAAAAAAATCAGCATTCATTATGACAATATTAGAGAATCTCTTCGTACACTGCCTCTTCCTGATAAATCGCTCACAACCACGCAAATACGCATTCTTAGATGCATAAAACTAAATACATTCCTTTCTCCTGCCCGATCGTTTCTATATCGAATCAGACATTCCCCGCATGCCCAAATGGTTCTGAACACTGTGGAAACTTAGAACATTGCATGTTTTCATCCCCTGTCGCAATTCCATCACCTCACTTTCCACACCTTCCTCCCCCGACGTGGCGGACTTGGTTAGCCTCTGACCATCTGAAAGAACAGTTGGCCTTGGGGACCCTGGTCCAGGACCTTATTAACGCTTCGTAATGCATTAAATAAAGTTGTTTCCTCCTCCTCCTTCAGCACACTCAAGGCCATGAATGCCGAGTAGCACAAAGTGACTTCGGTTTTTAAACGTTTCGTTCCGACTAACGCTATCTATATTTAAAAGCTCTCGAAATATGTGCATTTGTGCATGCTCAAACAGCAGTGCTCATATCAGCACTATAGTTGGTGCCACTTATTGCTGCAGAGAAGGAAACTGTACTGTATTTGGATGGAGGTCTTTCTAAAATCGACTAGCAACCATAAAAATTTCGGTTCCTTGTGCTCACAAAGTTATACACATATCGTCAGCGCCATAGTCATATCGAGGGCTAGCGTACAGGATGTGCTGTTGATGTATTAATAAGAATACCTGCCTTGTTTAGCTGCTAGACAGCGCGAATGCCATTCAAATGGGCTCTGTAGAAGCCACTGCACTCTTTCTAGTGCATCATGTGATTATTCGTGCCGGCGTGGGACCAATGCGTGCCTTAGATTTTGAGAGCGACCGAAAAAGTGTATGGAACAATTATTTCAGACTCTGGAGAATTTATCGGAGGCCTGGGATTGAGTATTGGGGCCCTAATATATGACCTGTGGACCGTCGTGGTTAGCTCAGTTAGTAGAGCGACAGCCCCGGAAAGGCAGTGGTCCTGGGGTCGATTCGCGTACAAAAACAAATTTTTCTGTAACTACAAGTTTCTGGGAAATATGTTTAGCTTTCCTTTGTGGCCGTATGACTGCGCTTGGGTGGATGCCAATAAGTAATTACTCCCTTATTGTTAATCTACTCCACCTGGGTGTCCACTAAATATTATACCCTAAAACCACTTCCACTTCGAGTTATATATCAAATTGCTCTCGCCCTACTATGTGATCTGTTGACCGTCATGGTTAGCTCAGTTGGTAGAGCGACTGCCCCAGAAGAGCGGTGGTCCCGGGTTCGATCCATGGAGGAGGACAAGTTTTTATCAACTACGAAGTTTCTGAATAATCTATTTAGCTTTCCTTTGAAGCCATGTGGCTGCACTAGGGTGGATGGCAATTAGTAATTACCCCTCTATTACTCTTCTACTCCACCTTGGTGGTTTCCCCTAAATTTTCTAACAACACCATTCCCACTTCTAATTATATAAAGATCAATTAGCTTTCGCCAATCTATCTGATCTGCTGACCGTCCTTGTTAGCTCAGTTGGTGGAGCGACAGCCGCAAATAGGCGGTGGTCCCTGGTTCAATCCGCGGAGCAAGACAATTTTTGGTTTACAAAGAAGTTTCTGAGAAATCTGTTTAGCTTTTCTTTGTAGCCGTATGGCTGCGCTTGGATGGATGTCAGTGAGTATTTACTCTCTTATTACTAATCTACGCCACCCTCAGTTTCCCCTATATATTCTAACAGCACCATTACCACTTTGAGTTATATATAGATCAATTCGCTCTCGCCCTACTATCTGATTTGCTGATCATCCTTGTTAGCTCAGTTGGTAGGTCGAAAGTCCTGGATAGGCGGTGGTCCGGGTTCGATTCGTGAACCAGGGCAAAATTTTAATTAAGTACGAAGTTTCTGAAAAATCGATTTAGCTTTCCTTTGTAGCCGTATAGCTGCGCTTAGGTGGATGTCGGTGAGTAATTCCTCCATTATTAATAATCTACCCCAGCTTGGGGACTTCCCCTAAGTATTCTACAAACACCATTCCCACTTCGACTTCTAGATTAATGCGCTCTCGCCCTACTATGTGATCTGCTGATCGTCATGGGTAACCCTACTATCATTGGACCCTCAACTTGATCTGCTGACCATCATGGTTAGGCCTAATATCATTGCGCCCTCCCCTCTGCACTATCTGCAAAAAACTGGAGACCATTGATCATGTCGCTATAGATTGCTGGGATCCTGTATTTTGCTGGAATATATTGCAAGGAATTAAAAAAAATAACTATCTATTACTTATTATAGCACCCGGTTTCAACCCGTACAAAGTGACGAGGTTATATATGACATGATCATGGTGCCGGTCCTCCATAGCATTTGGAAAACACGAATGGCATTTAAGCACGCAGAAGGAAATGAACGATCAGTCATGGACAACATTTAAATTGTAACATTTCTCAAAAATGTTCTCCGTAGTCAGCCTCAGCAGCCTCAGTCAACGAATGTGACCAACGGATTGATCGAAATGAAAAAGATTTAATACATTGCTTAAGCCAAAAGTAGGTATAGTGGTTATAATGCATCTATATACTTTGTTGACCGGCAATAAAAATATTTCATGGTTAACTCAGTCGCCAGAGCGACTGACCCGAAAAGGCGGGGGTCCCGGGTTCGATCCGCGGACCAGGACAAATCTTTCTTGTCACCCTACTTCTTTTATAAGGCCATGAGTTCAGCACACCGCACAAACAAAAACAGAAATTACCAGGTTTAAGCGCCCCCCGAGCTGAATAGCTTTAGGAGCAGCCAATAAATGTATTTAGTGTTTCGAACAGCTGTCATATACCACCGATTTTTACGAAAGCACAGATGCTCGCTATTGCCCTAGCATTCATCGCCTCCCATTGTATGAACGCTGAAGCGGGGGCGTAATGACTAAAATATCCAGTACATTTCGCTGCCAGGCTGTGAGCGTCATACTATTCAGCGAAGTGATGAAAATTAAGCGTGTTAATTTATCCCAAGTCAACTACCTGCGAGTGTAAATGACATTCGTGCTTACTCTCATGATCGATGGCCTTATGTTCCATTGGAAGATTTCTTTCCGGCAAGCATAAAAAATGCTTGTGGCAATCTTCATGGCTTGTGCATATTCCCGTGGATCTAAGTGTAATAGAAACAGGCGATCATCTTTTGAATATTTCAAAATATGGCTGGTTACTAGCATTAGCTAAGTAAGAAATATCAAGCCAGCTCCCTTCAGATACCATCGTGTGAACAGATCGTATTTTAATTTAAGATCATATAAGAGTATAATTCCAGCACTTGTACTAGGTGTAACGGCGTGAAACCTTCACTCGGGACGGGTTCGCGCCACACGAATTAGGTGAGACCTTCGTCGCGTTTGGCAGCGCCACTACCCCCTCTCCTTTCACTACGTCGTCTTCGCTCCTCCATTACAATATTATGCTGAGCTTCTTCGCCACATGTTATGTAAAGTCATTATATTAAACATACCACCGCCGAAATATGAAATGTATTGTAAAGCATCATTACACATTCAATGCTACTAAGTACGATCCACGAATGTGAGCGATCGTATCTTCAAAAGAATCGTTTTGTAGAAAATGACGCACACCATGAATGAGGTGTCGAGAATTTCTCTTAATGCTCTCTACATAAGTGATATACAAGCGTTATTGGTAAAAAAAAAAGAAAGCCTTCTGAAAGACATACTACGGAGGACAGCATATCTTCATTCATAGCCCTCGATAAAAGTTCATTCTTTGCGTGAATTTAGCTATTTCCTCTTCCTGGTTAAGCACACTCTTTTATGGGTGAAACAATTTATTTTAAAGATGTAATGTTCCCACCCCTACATTCTCACTAGCTGCATCATCGACGTAAAGTACAGCTTGCCACCTTTTAGCAGGGAACGACACTGTAGCATAAACTCAGATAAATGTCATAACGTTCTGTGAAAGCATGTGTTTTTCAACATGGTGAAAAGTCTCTTCAGGTTTGCGGCCTTCTCTAGCAATCAAAAATAGGCATAATTGTTCTTTTTCCTTCTCAATAAAACGCGGTAGTTTATCGCTAGAGGGAGAATTCAACATCGTTCGCAGTAGTGATGAACAGCGCACAATAGTTGTCAATCACTCTGAAAAAAGTATAGAAAATCAGGGTCTCGTTATGAGACGGGCGATAAGAAAGTCATAGCCACTGACACCAAGAAACGCATAGATGATTTACTTTGTGGGTCACGTGAAATAAGTTCCTAATCGTGCAGATAACCGATTTTATAGTAAAGGAAAAAATATCCGGGGCAATTAGGCTCTGCTTTTAGTTGTATAACACGATAGCATTAATAGCAATGTATATGCTCGCTCTTATACCACTTCCTAATGTGTGATCTATCCCATTCTTATCACCACAGAGTAGTAAGCCACCATCTTATTTAGCGACCGGTCGTAAAATAACACCCGGCGTAAAATGCCGCACTTTAACCAATCCTGTCATCTTGCCTGCGTGGCCTCCAGAAGTAGCGTACCTGATATCCAAGAGCACTGGAAGGTTAATTCGTATACCGCATTCCTGCCTCGAATAAGCAACCCCAGTTGGCAGCTCATCTCACATTGGTGATGTTACATGGTCTCTTCAAGACGCGCAAACCATCCAAAAATAAATGCTAGGTGTGGGAGTCCTGCTCGAAACATCACCTTCAATGTGCTCGCATATGGTAGCTGGCAAGTGATAATAATAATAATAATAATAATAATAATAATAATAATAATAATAATAATAATAATTATTATTATTATTATTATTATTATTATTATTATTATTATTATTATTATTATTATTATTATTATTATTATTATTATTATTATTATTATTATTATTATTATTATTATTATTAGTATCACTTGCCAGCTACAATATGTAGCGAAGAGAGGGTAACCGATGGTCGCTGAGGGTAACAAACTGGATTCCAAGGGAAGGAAAGCGTAGCAGGGGGCGGCAGAAAGTTAGGTGGGCGGATGAGATTAAGAAGTTCGCAGGGGTCAAGTGGATGCAGCTAGCACAGAACCGGGTAAAGTGGAGAAATATGGGAGAGGCCTTCGCCCTGCAGTGGGTATAATCAGGCTGATGATGATGATGATAATAATGATGAATGATGATGAGCTACAATATGCGAGCGCAGTGAAGGTGATGTATCGAGTAAGACTCCCACGCCAACACCGGATATTCTGGGTAACGTAAACTTTAACGTAATCGCGGTAAAAACTAACGCATCCCGCCGATGGGGCTTGAAATCACGACCTCCGAACTTGGCTACTGCTCAAATGGGTGAAATCACTCGGTGTTTGACATGGATGGAGGATGACTATCTATCCCAATATTTTTGCGAACAATCATAGCATACTGCTGCAACGATTCATTTAGAAATCTCATTGAAATGTTGTTTTTACAGTTAAATACATTAAAAGACTCAGGCGCAGTGTGTACCTGTGAAAACGCTGACACAGAAATAAGTTGTTGTTTTTTTTTTTCGCTAGACCACAACGTGGACATACTCCGTTTTATACTTAGCAGTCAACGCAGCCAAGGCTACTGAGCTTGTTTGCGATCCCCGTCCGCAACATAATGTAGTGCGTCCAAAGTGAAAATAGAAATTAATTGACAACCAAAGGGAACACTGGTTGATATTGTTACCGGGAAACGCGGGACCAAAGTGATGAGCTCACTGACAAAGACGACGACCGAGGAACGCGGGCACGACAAAGCGTTGAGAAAGAGAACGACGCTGACAGAGTGGACACTGCACGGCTACTATCCACGGCTATTATCTATCCTTCCGGCGACCGCGTACATCACCGCAGCGAGGTTTCGAAGAAACGTTGTATTAAATATGAAAAATGGACATCTTTTAAGATCTGATGACTACCTGCATCTAAATTATTCTTGGAATAGAAAATTATGTCATTACCGGCAACTTGAGATTTCACTAACAAGGCTGCGATGCCGTATCCCACCTTTAAATTTCTATCTTTACAGGTCTGGTTTGGCACTGTCTCCCGTCAGCGCATTTTGCGGTGAACAAGAAACATTAGATCACTTTTTGTTGTTTTGCCGCCGCTTTACTACGTTGAGAAAACAGTTGATGAAAAGGCCATTTCAACAGCTTGGCCTTAGTTTAAGCAGCCCGACATTGTTATCATTTGGCGCCACCATCCTTGGGCACAGTCACCGGTCTGTTTTTACCGCCATGCAAAATTTTTTACTGGACTCAAATCGTTTGCCTTGCTGAATATTTAAACATCATTTGTTCTACAATTGCAGTGTCAATCTCCCGTGAGTGTTACCACTTTTCATTTTATATTTCACTTATTTCCCGTTTTGTTTCCTTTCCTCTACCCCTCAAATATTTTCTTTGCTACCCAATTCTTGGCCGATCCCCCTCTGTGGGTATGTGCCATAAGTTATTTGGACAACAACAACAACTACTGAAGTCTTAGCGTCGAGTTCAGCCTATCGCAGTGCTGTTACATTAAGTACATCCCCGTAACAATATTACAGTAGACCGATGCAAGTGCTTCATTTTGCAAATAGATTGATTTTTCTTGTATGTTCTCTAGAACCGACTGACGTAGATTGGTTGTTTTCTCCGGTGCCTGCTGTACCAGAGTTTCGCAGCTGAGCCGGCAGGCCACTTTGATTCTTGAATTTGTGAAAATGGCGTCGTTGTCACCTACTTGCTTGTTTTCTTCCCCCGATGTGACTTCGAAAACCTCTCCTGCTCACCTCTTTTCCAAGGCGAAGTCTCTAGAGTTTTACAGACCGCAACGTGGTGATTGTTAACGTCTATACAAGCAAAAGGAAGCGCTGCCCTGGGAAGACGGCGTGACGTTCTCGCAATTGTGGACCCTCGAACCGGAGTGGGACCGGAGTGAGCCCTCGAACAGTTACGAGGTTTAAGAAAGAAGGTCTCTTTGGCGGAGTAAAATCCAGCAAAAAAGGCCGAAAAGGGTGGCAATATCCAGCTCTGGCAGTGTGAAGTACGCCAGCTTTACAGTCAACGCCATGCGGCTCAAGTTTCATCGTATGTATGCCGAAAGACAAATACCGACTTTGGACATTATCCTTCATGAAACGAAAGGAGATGCTGATTTATCAGGTATGAGCAAAGCCACCTTGTAGATGTTTCTGAAACAAAAAGCAGCGAACTCTCGCACTTATCCAGGGATCTCACATAGTAGCCTGGTGGCGTCAGTATCTCAGTGCTATAACAGCATTCCGTAGCCAAAGTAGGTGAGCGCTTCGTTTTTGATGATCGTTCAAAGAGCGACTTTTACACTGTTCGCCTACCTTTATCGCGGCAGTGTACGTCATGCATTCGTTTTATGAAATAGTTAATACTGTTTTAAACAGCCTAAAATACGAATCAAATATCGATGACACTGAATCGCGGATGTTCCAAAGAAGAATTAGTCCGCCTTTTGTTCCATTCTCCGGGTCCCTGCACCTTGCTGCCGATTACTCGAAAGCATTACAAATATAATTTGTGATTTGAATTGCCACTATTCAGTTCGAATGACAAACTGAAGATTGTTCTAATAGCCATTGTAAAGTTTGTAATAATTGCATTCGCGATATTTTATATTTCTATGACAAATACATTGATAACAAAAACTCAAGCGATATTTTTCTCTTCCTCCCCGTGAAAGTGCGTCATATGCCTCGATGAGACATGGGTCGACGCTGGCCACACCAGGCAACGTGTGTAAGGACAGCACTCTGTCAAGGCATCGCAAGATGCCGTTCTTAGGGGCCTGACTACAGGCCTGCCAGCACCATCGGGGAGAGGAGGCCGCCTGATCCTTGTTCGTGCAGGCAGTAGCCTCACAGGCTTTGTGAGCGGTGCTGCCAATCTTCAGAGCCAAGAAGACCGCTTCAGTTGTTTACCACTCCGAAATGAACGGCAAGTACTTCGAGGAGTGTTTTAGAGCAAACTGCTACCAAGCATTTCTAACATTAGCATTATTGTCATAGATAATGCCTCTTACCAATGTTGTGGCGCTCGAAAACGCACCAACAACATCAATTTCTTAAGATTCAAATGCAGCCATGGCTCACAAGGAAGGGCATATCCTAGTCAACATTTATGATGAGAGTTTAGTTGCTTGATGTGTGCAAAAGAACGACGAGCGGACACAGTGTGCATGCGATCGACACACTTGCCGCAAAGCATGGCCACGAAGTGTTGCGTCTGCCTCCGTACCATTGCGAGTTTAATCCCATTGAGCAGGTTTTGAGCATGGTGAAAGGATTCGTGACTAAGACAAACAAAGCTTTCACCCTAGCTAAAGTTGAGGAGCTTGTGCCTCAGGCTTTGGCACAAGTGTCAAATGAAGGCTGGCAGAAATTTTGTGCACATCCGTGGCACATTGAGAATGAAGCCAGGGAAAGGAATATAGTTTTCGATGACGACATTGAACCAGTATTTTTCACCATTTGCAGTTCAAGCAGCTCGTCTAAAGAGTCCCGATCTGAATTGAATGGCATTGAGGAGCTGGAATATAGCTGTTTTCTTTGCAGATTTTGTGTTTCATTTATTGTCTGTTGATTGTTTTACGGGGTTTAGCGTCGCAAAGCGTACTCTCTTCCTGGAAAAATAAAGTGAAATAGAAATTTAAAACGACTCGGGCTATGAGAGACGCCGTAGTGGAGGCATTCGGAAATTTCGACCACCTGATGTTCTTTAACGTGCACTGACATCGCACAGCACACGAGCGCCTTGCTTTTCGCCTCGATCGATAAGCGGCCGCTGCGGCCCGGATGCGATCCTGCATCCTGCATTTTTGGGTACAGCAGTCGAGCGTCATAACCAGTGCGCCACCGCAGACAGTTTTTCAATTTATGCGAACAACCATAGCCTGCTTTATACTCTCTGTGCCTGTCAGCGCGCCGCGCTAACAATACAGCGGCGCCGTCGAGTAAAGTTGCGCGGTCCCCTCGCTGAGGGCGCCGCTGACATAGGGGTCGAGGCGCACGGGTACGAATGTCGGCGCGGGCCGGAAGCGCTGCTATTCGCTAGCGGGATAACTGTTTCTAAGCATGAGTCGTGCATATTCAGCATATTTACTTGGAAGGCCGACATCCACTAAGCCTAACAAGTGACCATGATACTTGTTAGGCAATAAAACCAACGCTATATGACATTTTATGTCAGGCAGTTTCAAGAAATTGCGCACGGCTCGAGAAACTGCATGACCGCTCCGCTAGCGCCAATGGTAATAGAAAAATTACAATGCTAGTCTACGCTGCAATAAAACAAAATTTAAGAAGAAAGGCACCATCATTTATTTACACATTTCACAACAGCAATTGTGCTACAAGAGTAGCACGTAGAAGTGGTGTGATGAATAGTTGCCACAAGTAGGGAAATATGTTCACGGCGACTGCTGTCACTGATAGCACTTCAGAGGCCAGCTTGATTTACAGATGATTGGAACAACTGCATCGCAGTATGCCATTGACATCTGTAAGGAGAACAATTTTGGTATCAGCTGTTACTTTCAATGATTCAGCACGACGTACAAACGTTCTTTTTTTTTTTTGCTTGAAAAACAAGGAAAGACAAATATACGTGTTGCATCTTTCTGTTTCGATCACTCCAAAATAATCGTCACAATAGGCAAAGCTTGTGTATTTATTTTTTCACAGAATCGCGCAGTTTGCGAAACAAAAAATACTGCGCTGGAGCACATGCAACGTACCACACAGACGAGCTAACCAGGGAGGAAGTTAGCATCGCAGTCCAGAAAATTCATGTACACATTTAATATTAGTATTATCTTACTGACGCGTAATAAACGCACTTGTGGTGCTGTCATTATTTTTGACAGACCTTACTGCGGTTGAGTACGAGGTTTGCGATTTTCGATGCTAGTTGACAAGGAAACCTAATATGGGCTTTGCACGATTTGGTTTAGCTCACTTTAAAGTAGTCATCTTCACAATAAGCAAATCTTGTGTTTCTATTTTATCTCAAAATTTCATAATTAGCGTATACTGCAAAAAAACAACTTCGCAGGAACCCATCTAACTCAATACGCAGACGAGTTAGGCAGGGAAGCAATTAGTATTGCAGTCCAGAAAGCACAAGTGAACATATAACATTACTATTAAAGTATTAACGCTTAATAAACAAAGTGTTGGTGCTGTCAGCATTTTTTACAAGCCTCAAAACAGCTGAACACTACGCAGCGATCCCCGGAAGGACAAAGCAAACCTGGCACTTACCAGTTGGTTCAACGTTGTATTCCTGCAGCACCCGAAGGCAGAGAAACGTAGAAGCATGACCTTGCACACTACAAAACAGCACACGAAACAGTGAGAAAGCGGCAGCGCGTGGCAATCCGGACCGCTTTGCAACACGGCGCACCCGGCACTCGCCTGGCGAGGGTGACCCTACGTCGCTGTCGCCAGCTCTCGACAGCCAGCGGCGTAACTTGTCAACCCGTTGAGGAGCGGCGGCGACGGCCGCGGAGCGCTGAGTTGCCAGGCACAGAGTGTATAAAGGAGACTATGGAACAATATTACTTGCCTCCTTTGAGGATTTCTCCAACCGGGTGTTGTTACAGCACCTGGTTACACTATCATCGAAAGTCATTGTGAAATAGGCTATGCCCAAATATTTAGATACAGGTGAACGACAGAGACAGATTTGCTTGTCGAAACGTTGGCTCGGCTTCCGAACTGAAGCTGCCGCTCAACCTTTGATCTGTGCTCTCTCATACTGTGCAGCCATCTTTCTACCATGCATGTGTACAATGTCACTGCTTTGCATTAAGCAAAAGTGCCAGTGTCAAACAACTAAGGAGATATTTACCGTCCAGATGAGTGTTTGTCCTTTCTTCCTTTCTACTTTATGACGTTCTCACTGTGCAACATTGATTTGTTGGTCATTGTTTATATAATGTTGCTCTTGTCTGCCTGCTATGTTATATTGTCTGCCGGCTATGTTTTCATTTGGATGTCACGTCTACTGTGCGAATACCAGGACTGGGTTTTACTGCAATAGCGCGTTCCAGACGTATGAAACGTGAGCAGGAAATTGCTTGCCAGAAGGATATAGAGGATGCTTATAGATATAAAAATAGATTGTTTTCCTGAGCAGCGCTAAGATTCTCCATGTTACCAAATGGAGCATTTGTCACCATGTTGGAAATTTTTCTTACTCGTTACTGGTTCTTGCTTTTTTGTGCTGCAGTTGGTATTTTATTTTATTTGTGACATTGCGACAGTTTGGTCGTAATATTGACTTCGAATGTCCTAAGCAACAGAGAGCAACACCGAAGCGTGACCTTGTTGTAGAGCATCCGCCTCGAATTCGGGAGGTCCCTGGAGCCGCCGGGTACCCACCGGTTTTTCAATGGATACAAGCTATCCCCTGGCCTGATGCTCTGCTCTTATAGGGTGAAATGCTTGATAAAGGGGTCATGACCCAAATAGTTGCCCCGATAGACCAGTGATCCGTTCCGCCATTGGACAACCATAGGTCCGCCTCGCGCAGCAGAAGCCCCTATGTGGCCCTTTTTTCTCGCAAATTCAGACAGCAAGAAATATGGACTTGCCCAGGACAGCAGCGATTCTCTGAGAAGTGAACTTCATCAGTGGCAGTGAACTTTTACGTCTTGCGACACTCTTAATTAGAGCGTTTCGCAATTAAAACTTCAAGGCTTTTCTTAGTTTTAGCGTGCGCAGGATACGACTCGTTTTCAGTTTTGAACTCCTTGAAACACGGTAACTCTAACCACCTTTGCAGGATTAAGTATTCAAAACTATTTTGCCCCAGAAGAAGCGCAGCGGGGTTTGTGGATCCTCTTCCAAGCGTACACCCCTGTGAGAGCCGGACAACAGACCAAGGGACGCTTGTACCCATTTTTACCGGTGGGTGTATCGCAGTCGCTGAGCCACTTGTGTTAGTAGGATGATATATATGTTGTATGTAGCATCAGCAACTGCCATCGTTCCTAGTCATGTGTTCAAAGTCTTCGTATATATGATCATTTTCTCCCTTGGGCATATCGTTCTTTGGGTCTTGTTTCATTGCTGTCTCAACTCGCATTCTGATTTATCTATAAAGATTAAACATTTCGAGGTTCTTAAGGGCCTTGTGGCCTCCCCTCTCTAAGACAACAGGCCCCATATGACTTCATTCTCTGGAACTGGCATCAGAGACAACTCTTCACGAAAGACTCATTTAGTATTGCCTATATGATTAGCCTTATCCTATTGCGTAGCTCACTGTATAACTTGCACTCCTATACATGCTATTTGTCCAAAGTTGTTGGCGACATTGCTTTGCTAGTCTTTTATGGCTTATGCAAAAGTTAGAAAGTTTTCATGCTTTTTCCTTTCTGAAGTAATATGGTGTTTAGCCCATGCTCCAACTCTGAAATGTTGGCCAACTACATAACTGCAAGAGCAAATGGCACACAAGATACTGAGAAGGCGCTGTTTAATAAAAAAATGAACAATTTGTATTTGTGCAGTTGTTGCATTTGCGGACATATGCTTCAGTGATTCTCCAAAAATCTAGCCCACCCCCTTTTTTTTTTGGGGGGGGGGGGGTGGGGGGGATGGCTAGAAATAGCCAGTATTTAGAAATTGACTTTCTCACGCATCTAAAGGAAGAAAACAGTCTTGGACAAATGACTTTTGGTGCACTGTTCTCTTTACACTAAAAGACAGCCCGTAGAAACATTGTCGGCCATTAACACGACATGCATTGCAATTGTCTACATATTGATACGGGGCAGAAGGCGCAGGAAACCACAGCAGGTGATGGGCAATTGTTCACACCCCAGTAGACCAGAACACAGCAAGTGTTCAGGCAAGTCCCAACGGTTTCTTCAGCTTCGTCTTCCTTTCGCGTCACTACAGTTGATCGTCCTCTTCTTCAAAATCCAGAGACGCAGGGCATATATGTAACAATATAACATTCTATAATACGCAACACCAATTTTTAAACCCTTGTAAGTTTTGGCAGCAGTCAGAAAACTATACTAACTCACGATAGAGCACGAACGGTTATCTCCAGTTAGAAAAATGATTTCTATCATTGCTGATATCTACAAAAATTAAAAACATGCGAAGTGATGTTAATTACATAAGGCACCTTGTTTATTCACTCTGTACTTACACCTCCTTTGTGCAGAAACCCGAATTTTCACAGTAGATAATGGTACCGCGAGAAGACGACGACGCTCTACCGTGGTTTGTTAGGAGGACGAACAGGTAGCTTTGGGACGTTGGACCTCCAATAACTATAAATCCAAAACATCGCCAATCTCTATCGCATAGCCTCCATACGACGCTGCCCCGAATACTTGAAGCTGCACTGAATGCTATTACCTCACAAATAATGATTCATTGTGTGCAGCATGCGAAAAAATCCCTGAACACCGAAAAACAGCCCCTCTCATCGGTTGTTTCCAACTCTTACTTCACATGCGTATCCCTGCAGAAAACGTAAAAAGCACGCTGTTTTTCAAAAAAGTCATTTATTTTGCTAGAAAAATACAGGCAGTTATATATGGCTCGCATTTAGACTTTCCATCTAGAGATTCGGTGAAGAAAAAAAAATAAAGATGAGGGTCGAACCTGGGCAACTCATAAAATGAACAAACATTCATGCGCTTCGTACCACTGATCTACGACGCGAGCCGAAGTGACACATTTTTCTTTTTTTGATGGACTACTTCCTACCTTTGGCTGCGTTGACATGTATGATACAGAGTATAGTTTATTTTAAACAAAGTCAGGAACGTCCTATAATTGCCATGCTATCCGGGATTCAGTGTTCCGGAGTTGGAAATCAACTTTTATTCAGAATTTCAATGTGCAGGGAACCGGGCGGATAAACTGATTCGGAAAGATGAAGCACAGAAGAGTTGAGCTGCGCCATTTCCTTTCTTTTTCCTCAATAAGAAATCGCAACTATCTGCAACAAACTACACAGATCAGTTGTAGTTTTTCTTGACGTAAGCAGAAATTTTGTAGACTGTTTCGTTAGTGACGCTGAGGTCTGTGTTACTAAATTGGGTAGTTATAACAGAGTTCTTCTCAGTCGATAATATTTTTAATGTTTAATGAAGCTACAATTTCCTCTTTTTGGCAGCCGAGTTCTGAAGAGCATGTGTACCTAGTGTAAAAGGACGAGCTTTTTTACATTAATTTGTTTTCTTTTCCCGAATTTCATGCTGCTTCGATGAAATACGTGAATTGAATGCAGTGTCCACAAAAAACCTAAATATCTTGTTTTTGAACTGCACACCGGAACTTTAGGTGTTATGAAGATTATGAATGAAGCAGGTTTATTTCTACTATTGGAAGTACGCTGTTCTATATTAATGCAACCAGCTACGATAGACCATGCTTCTTGCATTGCTAAGATGTGAATTCTTTTTGGCAAGTGTTTGGAAAGCATAAAGAAAATTCTGACAGATGCTTGTGCGATTTAGTACTTATCCATTACTGACGTGGTTAGTGTCTTTAGATTCGTACATACCAATGAATTTGCACTGTATTTGCGGTCCCAAACAAGGGATACAACACAAACAAGACACCTTTATCAAACCGGTTACATGTTGCCTTTGCTGCTAGCGTAGTACCGTGAACGCACTCGCCGCGACTGCACACAGATTGGTCACGTCATCTGGCAAAGAGCCTTGATGTTACGATATGGCGATCAATTCCCCTCAGCCGCATGCATGCTTGCCGCGTCGGTACCAGTCAGCACGGACACACTGTCTGTGGGCAGGAGTGTGTGAAAGCATGTTGAGGTATAGGAAGTTGCTAATCATAATGCTGACTGACTGTCAAGCATTGAGCTCTTTTCGGAGATAAGTGCACCATGGCATGCAGAAGCCATCATCGATTTGCTAATGGTGTTAACTCCTGACGTCCTGCTTCTGAGTGGAAAGCATGGCTGTCGGTCAAATTAAGGGGCACGCGTGCTTCGCTATTTGATCAGATTTCGCTACAACCCATAAACTATATTCTTATACGTGCCTAGAAACCACTACGGCGCAATGAAAACAATGCAAGAAAGAGGACACCATATTTTATTATAGCGGCTACATGAAGCGTAACATCCCAAGTGGCGATGCAAGAGTAGTTTACAATTGGTTACTTATTGGTTTAGCGAGAATTGTTTAGCATTGGGAACTGGTAAATGGATGCATGTGATTATAGCAGGTATTTGCTGTAGTTTTAACCGCGGAAGTGCAACATCCTGAGAATTGCATGGTGCGCATCTTCACATGTAAACTCAAGACATGAATCTCAAATTGTTCATTCAGGTGACATGTGTATAATGGCTCGCTTTTAGTGCTAATCGCGTTTCGGGAAGAAACGTGCCGTAAACAATTGGTTCCGCTCTCATTCCGCTGAGCACAGCGAGCTACACAAAGGAAAATTGACGGGAGTAGCGTTAAAGATCGAGAATAAATCGGTGTGGTTCAGGGACCAAGCACGAGGTATTGATGCTTCAGGCGAGCTCAGGAAAGGGAAACCGATGTTTTATTAAAGTAATTAAACTATTCCATTGGTAAGCAATCATACCACGTAGTTGCAGCATGCTAAAATGGCGGAACAGATTTGAAGGATACCAGCGATATGGTGGCCAGCTCGCACAGGGCAGCGTTGATCCGCCTTTTTCACACGACAGCACTGGGTTTGAGCGCCACTATACTACAGCGGCACTCGTTGAAAACGAACCGCTTGCCCCAAGTACGCATGTTTGTGTTACGTTAAGGAATGCGCATGCGCCTCATGATGGCAGGTGGCTAGCACTGACCTTTCCCCTTTGTAGGTGCATTTGGAGCTCACGGTGCCTTATAGGATAGGCTTTGCCCGGTACATTTTATTTCATCTAGTGGATGAAGAAAACTCGCCATTCTCCTATCCCCTTGTGTAAGAGGTGGTTGTGAAAGATGTTAGAGACACCTGCCCCAGTGGTGGTTATACTCAGGCGCATCAATATGTTGGTGCTAAGTGTTATGTCATATCTGTAAACCTTCTACATGCTGATTCCAAAATCCCGAATAGGTCCACTAGCCATACAAGGTTTATTTGTTGAAACTCATTTTTTCTTCACAATGTGTCGTTTTTTTGTTAAAATGTGATCGTGCTGACACCAAAATGGTCTTCAACTTCCATTCTGCACCTGCCCAAAAGAGGCTAACAATCAAAGCAATCCAATAAATAACGGATCTTTCAGATGAATTCAGTATATTTGCATCTCAAATTACATAATCGACATTATGGAAAAACTACGGCTTCACAAAAGAAGCTTTGTAGCAAACCCCTCTGCGTAAACATTCAGAACAATTTTATAGCCAGTATTATAATTTTATTCGTATTCACTAGCACTATGCACGTGTTGGAAATAAACGACTGTGAAATTCCTTCTGTGAAAATTCCAGGAAGCCAGGAAAGTAGGACAGTACAAGCCGGAATTTCTAAAAGGGCCAAGAACAATAACGCAAATAAAAACCAGGCTTGAGTAATTTCTCTCTTGGTGTAGTGAATCACATTAAGAAATAATTACAATATATAGGACAAGACGATTATAGAAAAATTAGTTCAGAAGACGTGCATAAACGCATCACCAGCGGAGTCGGACTCGACGATGTCCGGACGGCGTTGTAAATCAAGAGTTACGGATAATGCATAAACTGTGTCTCAAATACATGACATATAGTGGTACTTTGTGCTACTCTCTTTCACGATGTGTATACTACGGATGAATATTAAACTAATTTGCGAGATTTATTACGTAAATTACAAAAATATATTTTGAAATCTCTTTAGATGCAGGTTACCGTTGCATTACTTCTAAGGATTGCCCCAGGTACGGATTGAACTGTTTGCCTTTCACTGCCAGCTTTCCATCCTATAATATCTTGCAGGATAGAAGCCCCGAACCACATCACAAAGGCCCAAAACAGCGTCAACATCCCAACGTTCGAGATACCACAGACCCAAAACATCACATAACCAAGTTTGTCCCTTCGTTTGGAACTACCCGTATATTCCTGCTGGTTACGCAGCATTTGTCTATCGCGTCCAGCACCTATTCAATGCTGCCACGCTCTAATGATCTCCCTAACCCTTCTCCCTATCCCCGTAAATATATCATAGTGCGTGATTAACTAAATCATTAAAGTCAAGTATCGTTGCATTCATCGATTCCTTCAATCTGATTCCAGAGCAGTCTAGTAAATCGGTTTCAGATAGGAAAGGCTAACATGGCGCCTTAGGTGTTCAAGACAGACATTTATGTTCCCTATATCTATTCGGCCTTGGAGCTGACACTCGTTAGGTTTCAAGTACCTTCTTGGTACCTGTTTACGACATACTCTACACCATCGTAAGCTCGAAACGCGAAGGTCCAACATCAGGCTTGAAGAAAGTTGTCGCGAGTAACACCGGATGGATGTAATTTAATAAAAACAGCAAATATGTGAAAAATTGCAAGAAACAGATACAGGATAGACATTTTAAAAATTTGAAGCGAAACTCCAGAAAGTTTCACTTCTAGCTTCTTCGTACAAATAAAACAAAGTTCAGACAATGACGCCTGCTGTTCACTACGTCCTATTTCGCCTGTTTATATTCAAATGTCCAGTGCGAGTCGGCATCATCAATAGCAAGACGTATGCAACGTTGTATAGTGAGAAATATGAATTTTTTGTACTTGATGCCAATTTGCTGAGTTAAATGTTTTACCTGATTGAAATCGCAAAAGCAAGAAAATTTTTAATTACTCACTTAGTTTCCCTACGCACATGTTCATCTGGTGCTGGCTTAGCTGGCAAGCGAAGTATTGGACGTTGAACAAGAGCCCAACTCCGAACAGTTTCATAAGCCGCAATGCGACCGAAGTGTAACCCATCGTTCATGCCCTGAGCTGCCCTATTCTATGTGCGCGCCTACAGTATGGCCTCAATTCGAATGCGTGGTAGGCTATATTTTGCTTTTACTTGAAAGCTCATTTTTGTAATACCTGCACTTTTTCCACTTGACCATTAAGCAAGGCTGCTTTGGATGGCTGTTGTTTTGTCAGGCGGCGAATGCGAAATGCATTTCCGCCTGTGTGTCAAGCTTGCTGCCTCGCTTTCCAGTCATTTCGACCGAAAAGGAAGCGGTCCTCAGAAATCTTTGTGTATTCAGCCTATTATTTTCCATGAGATACCTACAAACAAAGGCGATTCCCTGATCATCATTTATGACTACTTGAAGGCTCCCGTCGACAGTTAAAAGCGAAATTAAAACAAAACATTACAGTGGTGTAGCCGTGCTGTGTACTTCCAATAGCAGTAGCACAGTGAGAATAGACTGCCAAAAGGAAAAGCGCAATCATCTTCTGAGAAAAACAGCGACATATGTGTTTCTTTTAGATACGAGCTTGCTGTTGCAGTCCTTATTTTTTCGCACCTTTAGTTTACTCGTGGGCTCAAGCTGCAGCATTGTCGGCCTTAATCTTACTTGGTTTGGAAACATAAAGAAAAACGGGGCAAACAGAAAGTGAGAAAGAACTGCTAAAGAACGTCTTTTTAAAAATGGTCCAAGGTATGTCTACTACTAAGCGATTAGCGAGAAACGATTACTGCTAACAGATATGAGGAACATAAATAGGGCGCTACTCGGAGATATTGGCCACGGAAGAATACAGCAATAACGAAGGAAAACTAAGAATGGGTACTGAGCGTACGTGTTGTTTTCTGGATGTTGTTCCGAATTAGTACATTTTCTTGGGGCAGAGTTGAGAGTAGATGCACATGAAAATAGCTATACCGCCTTGTGAGGTCAAATAAATAAACGTAATGGTGTCTTCCTGCTAAAAACGTTCGTGGTTCAGTGTCCGACCTTGAGCTATACCCATTTATTTCTCCAAGATTGCATTGGTAACAGATTTGGCATTAGACCCATGTTCCTGCCGAGCGGGACAACAATTCTCGCGGTTTAATCATTGTTTCGTGACTCAAGTACTTGGCAAGTACTTTTAAATATAATTCTAACTCAATCGTCATTTTGGCCGCCACATCAAGGTTCGTCGGTCTCAAAGCTCGAGTGCTTTCCACTCCCATGAATCCCATGTGCATTCTTCATTTATTGCACAACAAATACCAGGCACCGCTGAGGTGTGAGAAGATGTGCGTCCGGTCAGAACTTCTAACACAGCGTTGAGCTTCTTAACCTCCTCATAAGATATAGATGACATATAATTACGAAATTTGCTCCCAGATGCTGTCATAAGGATGGAACAAACGATGATGCCAAATACCTTGTCGTGATCCCAGGTAAGTGAATCTACTTGCAGTAATGCCCACTGTCCAATAATCTCATAAATAACGGTAAGCAAGTGCCCTAAGAAACAGGAAGGTAATCTTTTTTAATTAGAATCAGGCGTCCTTTCTCCAAGCCAACCTGCAAGAACCAGCTCCTACGACCGACACTCTCAAATCAACAACATGGCGTCCATCAGCATCTCGCAATTCGCAGCACAATTCCGGGCAGCTCGCAGCAGAGTAAAATAATTTGATTGGTAAAAAGAAAGCACAAAGGATGCACATAAAATCCTGCAGGCCGATTACCATAACATCTGTTATATACAGGTTGACCATACAGGCCGTGAAATTAAATATGTAAGCATGAGTAGAAAGTAACAAGATAATCGAAAAACTTCAGAACGGCTTTATAAATGTTAGGCGCTTTGATTATAGCATGTTCGTGCTTACCCAATGCATCGTAATATCTAAAATGGGAAATTTGTACTTAGCCTTCTTGGACATAAAAGGGGCGTACGACAACGTAAACAAGGAACTACTGTGGAACATAATAAAAGAAGGTATCGGTTATGATATAACAGAGTTTCTACAGGAAATATACCGGGATAACAAAGTAGAAATTACATGGGGAGGGATAAGTAGTACAGAACCTGTCAAAGTATGAGCAGGATTAAGACAAGGTTGTCCTCTATAACCGCTGCTGTTCATGCTTTATATGATAAATCTGGAACGGAGGTTACAAGAAAGTAACCTAGGTTTTAACATGTCATATAGATTAGGTGGAAAGGCGGTAGAGCAGCGCCTCCCCGATTTAATGTATGCAGACGATATTGTGCTGATAGCAGAGAGTCGGGAAGACTTGCAAACTAGTTAATATTGCGGAGACGAAGGGGACGCTCTAGGCTTCAGTTTTAGCGCAGTTAAGTCGAGCCTGATGCTTTTCAACGGCTCAACTGATCAGGGTCTTAAACTACAAGGCCATGAAATACCCAGAGTAGCAGAATATAAATATCTGGGGGTATGGGTAAACGAAGGATTGGCATACATTGAAGAGCATGAGCTATCACTTAAGGCAAAAGGGCGAAGAAATGCCGGGATAATGATGCATAGGGCATTGTGGGGATACAGCAGGTATCATATTTTGAGGGGTATTTGTAAAGGAATTATGGTGCCCGAGCTTGCTTTCGGCAATGCGGTTTTCTGCCTAAGATCAGAGGTACAGCCGACATTATAAATAAATCAGAGCCGTCGGACGATTCGCACTTAGTGCCCACGGCAAAACCACAAATGTGGCGGTAGAGGGAGATAT
The DNA here is from genome assembly GCF_055883805.1 of Amblyomma maculatum. Classification (NCBI taxonomy): domain Eukaryota; kingdom Metazoa; phylum Arthropoda; class Arachnida; order Ixodida; family Ixodidae; genus Amblyomma; species Amblyomma maculatum. The sequence continues at coordinate 120,093,783 of NC_139353.1, forward strand.
AAGTTGGGCATCTTTCGAAGTACGGGAAGGTCAGAGTAAAACATTATATGATAAACGCCTGAGGAAATTGAACAGTAACAGATAGGCAGCTAAGTATTTAAATACCTATACCTAAAAAGCGTTGACTCACAATGAAGGAAAAGAACCAGGAAACTAACAAGTATGTATGCTGATCACAAGGACGAAGGAATAAAGATCATTAAGCAACAGTTGAAAAACACAGAAGGTACAAATTGGATAAATTCGATGGATAAAAGATGGAGGAAAAATTGGATAAAATAAGCAGAGTGTGAAACTATACTGAAATTGGAAAAGGTAGATCAGGAAGGAAGCTTTCTTTGAAAACTCAAGAGGCAGTGCCCTATGTTTTGAAGCTACATCAGGGTGCCTTAATACACGCACCTACAAAAATAAATTTAGCAATGAAGATGACGCATGTGCAGTATGTGGCAACTCCACTGAAATAATTGACCATAATTTACTCGAATGTAATAGTATCCATGCGAAAGTGGGTGCAGGCGCAGTCACTCTTCCTGAAGCTCTGGGATTTAGAGATCCAGTGACCGGGTGAATGAACCTGCCGTCGAAGCTAGCAAAAAACAATTGGAAGATTGGTGGCCTAAAAGCAGAAAAGTGACATAATTTTAGTAATGTAGAAACGAAAATTCAATAAATATAACGATGGTATAGGTAACCAATCTAAAACAATAATTAAGATATAGGGGGGGGAATGAGCATGATAGCATCTGCTACCACCCCGTTTTAAAGGGGACGCTTCTATATTCCATCCATCCATCCAAAACACGCACTAGTCGGTGATTGTGCTCTTGGAAAGATAGCAGAGGCAAATTTCCCATTTTAAGCCGCGCATGATTATATCAATGGATGGCTAAAATGTGACTGGTGCATTGCACAGCCCGATTGGCATAACATTAAACTGAAAAAGACCTTCTGGCGTGACAAAGGCCGTCTTTTTCTCATGCGCAGGGTCCACAGAAATTTGCCGCTTGCCAGATCTCGCATCGAGACAAGAAAAATAGGACGCACCGTAGAGGCAGTAGAGGGTGTCATCTAAGCGAGGAAAAAGATAGACGTCCTTTTTCGCAACAGAATTGAGACGTCCACAATCTACACACAATCTCCACGAACTGTCTTTATTGCGGACGAGGAGATTGGGAGAACGACAGCGCTGCACTCGCTTGTGGCGGTGAAGAAGCCGGGCATACAGGAACCCTGTGGCCAGAGTCCTGAGCAGATTCATGCTGGGGAAGTGAGTTGAGGCATTGAAGTTCTCGCACGATTTGCCGTATAGTCGACTAAAGTTCCTGTAGGTCATGATCATCAAGGCTGGCCACGATAGGCACGTTCGCCAGCCGCCCAAACTTTGGCGCAATAAGACGTGTTTTGAGAGCCTGAAACGCTCGGATGTGTCTTATGACGTCCGAGACAGTATCAAGGTTGTCCGCGTTAATTAATGAGTTGTACACGTCTTCCGCGATACCCTTAAAAAGGTGGCCGATGCTATCTTCCTCGGGCATGTTGGAATTGACGCATTTGGATAAGCGGAGGATCTCTTCAGTATAGGGGGTGCATGTTTTATCGGGCAATTGAGCTCCTTAAATAAGAGTCTGTCAGCCAACTTTTGGCTCGGGACATAGGCGCCAAAACGCTGTTTTCACTCTGTAGCAAATATTTCTCATGTCGTCAAGTTGTCCTCATTATGCTCAAACCAAAGCATTGCCGAATGAGTTAGAAAAACCTGACATTGGTTAGCATGGTGACAGGGTCCCACCGGTTGTACCGACTAACTCTTTGATAATGAGATAAGCACTTCTCGACGTTCTCTCCCTCTTCTGAAAACGACCATGATTTCCTGTAAAGCTGAGACAGAACAGGGCTGGGGGTGGCAGGGATATCGCTAGCCTGGCTTTCAGCATCGCGACGTGCACGGTTCGAGTCAGTTGCGTGCTCCAAGAGGATCGCAAGCTGTGGCAGTCCAGCAAGACGGCGACTAGGGCGAAACTCCAATTGTTCTTGCAGCGCCGTTGGTAGTGGAAAAGGAGTGGAACCAGCACCTTCCGCCAAGTTGTTACGATTAAATATTAAAAGGGTATTTATTTACAATGCAGATGGGAGCGGAACAAGGTCAGGCCTACTAGCTCCAAAACCCCACGGCTGCTTCCTTCTCTTCTTTCTTCTCTTCTGCCACACAATACCTCATCTTTGTCAGTAGCGTTACAATATAAAAAATGTTCCCGCCGCACCGGTGGTGTGCTTAAGATGCCAGAGTACTGTGCCGGAGTACCCGGGTTCGAACCCGACACCCGGCAGCTGCGCTTCGGTGGTGGTGAAAATATTGTAATAAAATGTTTAGGAAATTGTAGCGGTGGTCGGAGTTCTCATTCCGGAAACTCATTGGCGTCGGCTGCAGCCCGCGCTCTCTCGACGAGTACTTTTTGACTCCCTGCGTCCGAGCTTGTCAGAGCTGCCTCCTATCCCTCCTTCGTTCCAAGTTATTAATAATTGCAGCCTGAATTCGTCGGCAGGCCCACATCGTATGGTACAGGTCCGATATGTGTGCCTGATATAATATCAGGGCTGCTTTCATGCTACTTTATTTTCGCAATCGCAGCATATCAGGACGTGAGACAGCATGGCAAATCGTTCTACGACACAAATTGGCGCCTGTCTGCTCTTCCTCGAAGACATCCCTGTATCGCCACTCATAATTCAAGCGCGTGTTACGCAGATTGGACCTGACGTCCGGGGCCGTTGCGGTATGTGGCCGGAGCGTGCCGAAGCCAATGATGTAGGTAAAGCATTATTAGCGGAGCTCACTTGCACACTTTCGCTTCATTTGGACCCGCACGGTTTTTTTTAGGTTTATTTGAATGCGGGGGATATGAATTTTCTGCGCGAGGGCGTGTGGTGGTGACTCATGACTAATAGCCATCCAGTATTTTTAATGGCACCGCAGTAAACGTCTAGTGCAGCGTCGGCGTGTCGCTGCTGTAGAAAAAATGAAGGTCCCACGTAACCCAGACGCCTCGACAACAACTTAAGTGATGCAGCTAGCGCCACAATGTTGAGACCGGCGACATATGACCACTGAAACGCGTTCAAACAAACAACGGCGCAAACCTTGCAAATAGGTAACTATACGTCATCATCGTCATCATCATCAGCTTGATTATACCCTCGGAAGGGCGAAGGCCTCTCCCATATTTCTCCAATTAACCAGGTTCTGTGGTAGCTTGCATCCACTTGACCCCTGCGAGCTTCTTAACCTCATCCGCCCACCTAATTTTCTGCCGCCCGCTGCTACGCTTCCTTTCCCTTGGAATTCATGTTTGCTACCCTAAGCGACCATCGGTTATCCTCTCTTCGCACTACATGTCCTGCCCATGTCCATTTCTTCTTCTGAATTTCCGCTAGAATGTCGGCAACTTCAGTTATTTCTCTGAACCCAGTATGCACGCACCCTATCTCTTAATGTTACCCCTACCAGTTTTCGCTCCATAGCCCTCTGCGTTGTCCTCAACTTACGTAGAACCCTCTTGATTAGCCTCCACGTTTCAGCCCCATAGGTGAGTACAGGTAAGATGCAACTGTTGTATACTTTCTTCTTGAGCGATACCGGTAAGCTGCTAGTCATAATCTGCGAGTGCTTGCCACATGCGCTCCATCCTAATCTTATTCTTCTTGTTATTTCTTTTTCTTCGTTCGGATCTGCGGTTACTACCTGTCCTAAGTAGAAATATTCGCCTACTACTTCCAGTGCTTCGCTGCCTAACGTAAACTGCTGTTCCTTCCCGAGGCTGTTGAACATTGCCTTAGTCTTCTGCATATTGATTTTTAGGCCTATCTTTCTACTTTTCCTGTCTAGGTCGCCAATAATTCTTTGCAGTTCATCTCTTGAGTTACTTAGCAAGGAAATGTCATCAGCAAATCGCAGATTACTGAGGTATTCTCCATTTAACCTTATCGTTAACTGCTCCCATTACCAGTCTCTGAATACTTTCTCTAATCAAACTGTGAATAGTACTGGGGAGATTGTCTCTCCTTGCCTAACTCCATTCTTTATGGGAATTTTGTTACTTTCTTTATGCAGAACTATGGTTGCTGTGCAGCCGCTCTATATATCTTCCAGCGCTTCCACGTACGGGTCGTCTACCCCCTGATTTCGCAATGCCTGCATCACCGCCGAGGTTTCAACGGAGTCAAATGCTTTTTCGTAATGAATGCTATGTATAAGGGCTGGTTATATTCCGAGCATTTTTCTATCACCTGGTTGAAGGTATGGATATGATCGATAATACAGTACCGTTTCCGAAAATCTGCTTGATCATATGCTTGATTGTAGTCTAAGGGCAGTGATTCGATTAGCAATTGCCTTAGTAAATACCTTATACGTAAGAGACAGTAAGCTGATTGGTCTGTAATTTTTAAAGGGCAGCGGTGGCGTTGCGGTAGAACATCCGCCACGCATGCGAGAGGACCGGGGCTCGAATCCCGGTGCCGCACAATTCTCCACCGATTAAAAAAGGAGGCAAAAAATCTGCGAGTCGATGGAATTGCATAAACAGGTTTGAGGTGCTACCTGATGCCGGTGAACACCTCCGGCAATGCACTCCCTCACCAGAACAGGAGTTCGCCACCCTGGGGCAGTAATTGGCCGCAACCTCACATGATTAGTCCTATTCAACCCCGGCCCTGTGTCACCAGCGGCTGCGGAACAACTGACCACGGTGGCAGTGAGACCTGTGAAGCAGCAGGGGGTGCTAAGAATTCCTGGCTCCGCTGGACAGGCCGCCATTGGAAACTGACACTGGCAATGTTGAACGCTAGAACCCTGGCTAGTGAAACTAGTTTAGCAGTGCTGTTAGAGGAACTAGAGGGTATGAAATGGGATGTCATAGGGCTTAGTGAGGTTAGGAGGCCGATTGAGTACTGAAGGATGGCCATGTACAGCTGTGTTATCGAGTTTTACCGGAGAGGCGAGAACTAGGAGTAGGTTTCCTTGTCAATAAGTATATAGCGGGTAATATAGATGAATTCTATAGAAATAATGAGAGGGTCACAGGGATCGTAATTACGCTTATTAAGCGGTATAAACTAAAGGTTGTACAGGCCTATGCACCTACATACAGTTATGATGACCTGGCAGTTGAAAGTTTCTATGAAAATGTAGAATCGGCAATGTAAAAAGTAAAGACGCAGTATACGGTACTAATGGGCGACTTCAGTGCCAAGGTAGGGAAAAAGCTGGCAGGGGACCTGCCACTAGGTGACTATTGCATTGGTTTTATGAATAGCAGAGGGGAGTTACTAGTTGAGTTTGCAGAGCACAATAACTTAAGAATCATGAATACCTTCTTCAGCAAACGGAGAAATCGGAAATGGGCATGGCAAAGTCCTAACGGGGAAAATAAAAATGAAATTGACTTCGTACTGTGTTCAACCCCCGCCATTATGCAAGATGTAGAGGTAATCGGGAAAGTGCGATGCAGTGACCACAGGATGGTGAGGTCTAGAATTAGTCTAAATCTAATTGACTAGCGCAACAGATTAGTAAGAAGGAAGTCCATTAACGAATTAGCGGTGAGTGGGAGGGCAGAAGAGTTCAGGATCTCGCTACGGAATAGATATTCAGCTCTATTTGAGGATTACGACTTTACCCTAGAAGAAATAAACAATAATTTCAGAGATATCATTACTGAGCGCGCTGTAGGAGTAGGCGGTCGAATAGTTAGAGAGGATACTGATAAGCTGTCTAAGGAGACCAAAGATTTGATTAAGAAACGCCAGAATATGAAAGCTTCCAATCCAGCAGACCAGATAGAATCGGCAGAAATATAAAAGCTAATGAATAAGCGCAAAGTGGCCGACATAAGGAAGTATAACATGGAGAAAATTGAGCATGCTGTAAAGAACGGGGGAAGGCTTAGAGCGGTGAAGAATAAATTGGGCATAGGCAAAAATAAGATGTATGCGCTAAGGGACAAGGCGGCCAACGTCATCATGAATATGGACAAGATCGTCAAAGTAGCTGAGGAGGTCTATACTGATCTTTACAGTAACCAATGTAGTCAGGGCCGTAATGAGATTGGCGGTAGGGAAAAACAGTCAGACGTTCCACCGGCGACGATGGATGAGGTTAAGAAAGCAATAGAAACTATGAAAAGGGGGAAAGCAGCTGGCGAGTATCAGATAACTATAGATTTGCTGAAGGAGAAGGGGGGGGGGGATATAGTGCTAGAAAAACTGGCCACCCTGTATACGCAGTGCCTGGCGTCACCGACGGTACCGGAACCATGGAGGAACGCAAAAAATATCCTCATTCATAAGAAAAGGGACGCTAGCTATACGTATGTCGGTTTAATGATTTCGAGAAGCAAAGGCCGAACATTAACATTCGGAGGGATTTGCTCCTCTTCGACGACATCAGCAAGTGCCACATGGAACGGTCGACATGAGCATATGCCAGTGACGGCCGTGCTTTTCCGCGCCAACACCGAAATTCACAACGGCACCGAAGGCCATAGTTATGAACTTTTTCGCGATTCGTACTGGGTATCATTAGGGGCATCGAAATCGAGAAACCTTTCCGGAACCGCCCCTGACGATTTTATTGCCAGTGGGTAAGGCAGCACCCATGGGATGCGGTCACAACTAAGGCCGTTCTTCTTTTTCATGCAGGTTAGTAGATTTCGTAACTCAAAGGCATTTAAAAGTGATGCCCTTTGTTTTGTTGTGCTGTCTTGCCAGGCGTCTTGCTTTAAACTTCCGCTAAATGTCCTGACTCATTTTCTTTACTTGCACTTTTGCTTAGTGGGAATGTTGAGCTTAATCTGGACCCAGATATTAAAGAGAAACTTCAGCAAATCATCGAAAATCAAAAGGTTTCGTCACGCGAACTACAGTCTGTCGCAGCAAAACTTGACTTGCACATATCAGATACAAATTAGAGGCTGGCTGCGATTGAAGGCAAACTGAACATACTATAGGAACCACTGAACGATTGGAAGCCTGTGAGGAAGCCATGGCAGAATTGAATAAAGTAGTAGTTTCATTACGAACAAAGGTGGACTATCCCGAAAAGTACTCCCTCCAAAACAATCTGATAATTTATGGAATTGCAGAATCAGAAACCAAACCGAAATGGTAGAGGGCCTTTAGGAACATGTCCTAACAGAAATCTTTGAAAGCAATCTTGAAAGCAACCTCTGAATTGATGAAAAGTGCCGGGCGTCCACGAAGGAAATGTGCTCATGCTTCTACTTGACAAGCTGCCAGTTCAGCTCGGTCGTCTTTCAACGCCCTTAGTACTCATCATCAAACTAAAAAGATACCATTATGTATAGAGAATACCGTTAGAAATTCCCTTGGCAGTCAGGCGCAACGTCCACCTGAACATAGCCAATTACGTGTCATATCTTTGAACGCCAGGAGCATTGTGAATAAAATAGATAGGCTTGAGGTACTGCTCTTTTCATATAATCCCCATCTACTGGGTATAACCGAGACGTGGTTGCACAGTGGTATTTTTGACGAAGAAATTGTGCCTCCGGGCTACGTCATATACAGACGTGATCGCGGTTCACGTGGTGGAGGGGTTGCTGTGATTGCCAAGCGTGAAGTGAACGTAACGCTCCTTGATCAAATTGATCAGCATGAAAGCTTGTTTTTGCGCCTGATAGCACATGGCTTCACCTTTTACCTTTGTGCTGTGTATGGCCCACCTGATGCTGCGGATATTTTATGTCTAGTCTTTTCGATCGTTTAATGCATTACCAGAGTCGGAATTTAATGCTTACCGGTGATTTAAACCTCCCTGCCATCGACTGGGACAAACCGTCGTATGGCATATGTGCCTCATATGATGTTATTTTAGATATTATGTTCTCATTAAACCTTAAGCAAGCTGTTCGTGAATACACCAGAGAGTCATCTGTTCTTGACCTATTCTTTGTTAGCGAAACCTTTTTTGATGGAGTGCTTGACGTTGAACCAGGAATCTCAGATCATCGTCTATTACAGTATTCTTGTACTTCGCCTACTGCTTCCGGGATGCGTCCAGTTAAATTGATAAAGGACTACGCTCGTGCTGATGATAATGCAGTTTTCGACGCCTTACAATCACTGTTGAACAGCTGTGGCGGGAATGACGTTCATAGCTTATGGCTGCATTTCAAGAATGCAGTGCAGTACTGCACTGAACATTTCGTTCCGCTTAGAAAGGTTCGCACCCACCGTCACAATCCTTGGGTAACTCGTGAAATTGTTCAAATCAAGCGCAAAGTGAAGTGATGTAGGAAGAAAAAAACAGCTTCCTTACAGCACTTCCAAGTTTTCAAACAGAAACTTGCCTCAAAATTAAAACTAGCGAGGTCTCATTATTTCAATACGACGCTCCCAAAATTCTTCAGAAGTGACCCCCAGAAATTTTGGAATTTTCCAGATCGAAAGGTTGAGCAGTTGAGTAAGGTTCGCATTGATAATGACATTGTCACCGACTGCACGAAAATAGCACAAGGTTTTAACCAGCACTTTCAAAGCGTGTTTCTGACGGTGACGGCAACCACAGCTAGAGTTCGAATTGAAGACCAAAGTAACATACCAAATATTTCTGTAAATGGTGTTCTGTCTATGCTGCGTAAACTCGGCGATAAAAAATCTGCGGGCCCTGATGGACTCTCAAATGTGTTTCTTAAGCGTTTTGCGGCGCAATTATCCGAGTTTTTAGCTAAAATCTTTCAAGTTTCTTCACTTTCTGGTGAAGTGCCGGAAGACTGGAGAATGGCCCGTGTAGCTCCAATTCATAAGAAAGGCGATAAGCTAACCATTTCTAATTACCGTCCAATTTCTATCACTTCTTCTTGTTGCAAGCTATTAGAACACATAGTCTCTGGTTATCTTAACTCCTTTCTAGCTGAAAATAACATTTTATCCTCCTTGCAACACGGCTTCAGAAAGGGTATGTCCACTGTCACGCAGTTGATAACTACAGTTAATGAATTTCAAGTAGTTCTCGATAAATCTTGGCAGATTGATGTCCTCATTTTAGACTTCTGCAAGGCCTTTGACACAGTTTCCCATAGCAAACTCATTTATAAATTAGTAAGTATCGGCGTCCCTAACTACCTTGTTAATTGGGTTAATGCTTATCTTACATACAGGAAACAATACGTAGAGGTTAATGGTTTCAAATCAAACGAGCTTCCAGTCACATCAGGTGTACCCCAAGGGAGCGTGTTAGGACCGCTGCTTTTCATAATTTATATTAATGATCTGTCTGTTTCTCTTCCTGATAATGTCTCTTTAAGGCTTTTTGCAGATGACAGCATACTTTTGAAGACCATAAATGAGCCCAACGATCACTACACCTTGCAAAATTCGCTATTAGCTGTTCACCAATGGTGTCTTAAATAGGACATGAAATTAAACCTCGACAAAACAGTCCTATTGCGAATTTCACGTAAAACATATCAGTCATTTCTCTTACAGCCTGCTTAATCATTTAATTGAGGAGACTACACATTATAAATATTTAGAGGTAACCTTAACTCATTATTTAACTTGGTCTTCTCATATTTCCGACATTTGTTCCTCCGCATTTTCCAAGCTGTGCTACTTGAGGGGGAAACATGATGCTCCAAGTAAACTCAAACTTCTTGCATACACATCATTTATTAGGTCTAAACTAGAGTATGCTTCAGTGTTATGGGATCATTATTTAAAAAAAAAAGACATACACAAAATAGAGATGGTGCAAAGGAAAGCGGTTAGGTTCATTTACAGTAAATACAAGAGGTCAGACTCACCTACTACACTAATGAAAGCTAACCATATTCCACTACTTGAACTACGCAGAAAAATGTCCCGTTTATTGTTTATGCACAACGTCTTAACACACAAATTAAACATACCTCGCCCTGAAATTCTTAAACAATTGTCGCGCAGGACACATCATTCAAGAAGTAACCTGCTCGAACCCATTTTTGCAAGGACTAACTCTTTCAAGCACAGTTATTTTCCACGGACCATTTCCGACTGGAACTGTCTTCCTGAGGCTATTCTCCAGTCTTCCAATTTCATTAAAGCTCTAGAGTTACATTTTTTTGAATGATACAGTGTTGTATTTTGTTGACTTGTTCATTTACTCTAATCCCGTGTTTTGATTTTTATTTTTATTTGTTGTTTTAATGCCTTGTATATCCACTCCTGCCTGGGCCAAAATATTGGCCTGCAGTATTTTGAAATAATAAAATAAAAATCAAAGAATGCAGTTTGGAGAGGGCCCCCCGCTTCGAGAAACAAACTGAAAATAAAAAGCGCACCGTGATTATCGGGTTTTCTGAATTCACTGGAAAGGTGGAGGTCCTCAGATATGATTCAAAACTGAAAGGTACTCAAACGTTCATTTCAGAAGGACTTTTCGCCTATGCTTCCTGAAATAAGAAAGCTGCTCTAGGCTAGAGAAGACATTAAGAAGCCCGAGGATAAAGTGTACCTCAAGTACGACAAATTAGTCGTCAACAAAGTGGTGTACGAGTGGAAAGAAAAGAAGAATCAGAGGTACAATGTAAGCGATGTCGTTTTACGGGATATCGGTCAAAACTCGCCGAGCAGTATAGAAACAGCCACTAGACCCGAAAAAAGTGCAGGTCGTCCGCGAAGGAAATGCACCTACGCTGCTTCGACTTGACAAGCCACCACTTCAGACCTAATGCGGTCTTCTTTTAACGTACTTAGTACTGAGCCCTGAAGTAAACCGTCCCCATCATCTGCAGAGGTTATCGTTCGGAAATGTTTTGGCAGTAAGACGAAACCACCACAAGAAACGAGCCAGCTACGTGGCATATATTTCAACGCCAGGAAGCATTGTCATTAAATTAAATAACCTTGAGCTGCTGCTTTACTCTTACCACCGGTATCTAGTGGTGATAAGCGAGACTTGAATGCACATTGGTATTTTTGATGAGGAAATTGTGCCAATTGGCTACGCCCTACACCGACATGATCGCGGTTCACGAGGTGGAGGCGTCGCCGTGGTTTTCAAGCAGGAAGTCAACGTTGAGCTCCTGGGTTAAATTGATCAGCATGAAAGTTTATTTTTGCGTCTACAACGCATGGTTTCATATTTTATCTGTGCAGTGTATTGTCCACCTGATGCAGCGGACTCTTTTATGTCTAGTCTCTTCGATCGTCTACTACATTACCAAAATCGACATTTAATTTTTAGCGGCGATTTTAATCTGCCTGCTTTCAACCGGGATAAACCATGTCATGGTTTGTTGCCTCATGTGATATTATCTTAGACCTGATTTTTTCACTAAACCTTAAACAAATTTTTCGTGAAGACACCGGATGGTCATTTGTTCTAGACCTATTTTTGTTAGCGAAATCTTTTTTGATGGAGTGCTTGGAATTGAGCCTGCAATATCGGACCATTGTCTTTTAAACTTTTATTGTGATTCGCCTATTTCTGCTGGGATGCGTCCAGTTAAAATGATAAGGGACTATGTTCGTTCTGATGATAATGCAGTTATCGATGCCTTGTAATAACTGTTAGATTGCACTTGCAGCAATGACGTCCATACTTTATGGCATCACTTTACGACTGCAATAGAATACTGTACAGAACATTTGTTCCACTTAGAAAGGTACACATCAACAGCCGAAATCCTTGGATAAGTCGTGAAATTGTTCAACTGAAACGTAAAGTGATACGATGTAGAAAGACAAAAATATCTTCCTTACAACAGTTTCAAGTTTTGAAAAGGAAACTTGCCACAAAGTTAAAGTTAGTGTAGTCCTAATATTTTAACACGACCCTTTCCCAATTCACCATAAGTGATCCCAAAAAGTTTTGGAATTTTCTAGGTCGCAGGACTGATCAGTTGAGCAAAGTTCGAATTAATAATGAAGCTGTAACTGACAGTACGACCATAGCACAAGGTTTTAAAAAGTACTTTCAAAGCGTGTTTCTAACGGAGGGGGTAATACAGCTAGAATCCATTGTGAAGATCGCGGTTATGCTCCAACTGTTTCTGTGAATGGTGTTCTATGCTGCGAAAGCTCGCCGATAAAAAATCCGCCTGTCCCGACGGGCTTTCCAATGCCTTCCTGAAACGTTTTTGCTTCAAAATTATCTGTGTTCTTAACCACGATTTTTCAAGTTTCCCTACGTTCTGGTGATGTTCCGGAAGACTGGAGAATGGCTGGCGTTGTGGCGCTTCATAAAAAATGCGATAAGCTAACTATTTCTAATTACCGACCAATTTCAATCACTTCTTCGTGTCTTAGATTATCAGAAGATATAGTTTCTGGCTATCTAAACTAATTCCTTTCTAAAAATAACATTTTATCCTCTTTGTAATATGGCTTCAGAAAAGGGATGTCGACTGTGACTCAGTTAGTTACGACAGCTAATGAATTCCAACTAGTTATTGACAAAGCAGGGCAGGTTGATGTCCTTATTTTAGACTTTCGAAAGACATTCGGCACAGTTCCCAATAGTAAACCCATTTTAGCAGTTCACGAAGGGCTTGTTAAATGGGATATGCAATTGAACCTAGAAAAAACTGTTTTTTTAGCATTACGCGTAAAAAGCATTTTAGTTCTTTCCCTTACAAGCTGCTAAGCTACTTAATTCAGGAAGTTTGTAAAGAAGACGAAGAAGAAACAACCCTGCGGCATCGCCATCACCATCACCATCGCTGGTCTCCGGCGCCAATCTCTCTCGCGCTGAAGCTGTGCCCTGCGGCTGGTATCTTGATCCTGCTGTGCCCGATTTACTGCCGTTGCTAGACATTCAAACCATCTATTAAATCCACATTTCACTTGGTGGAGGTCAAGCTGAGGTTTCCTGTACCCATCTCGCCCTGGAACTTCGAAGCAGAACGTTGAGCACCCCAATGACGGAGCCTACTTCATCGCACCTACATCCGCCAGTCACCTGCACAGGTTCCCTTCGCCAACGGGACCCCGCTACCTTCAGTGGAAGCAGCGATGACGACGTCGGCGATTGGCTGTCCACTTACGAACGGGTCAGCCGCCACAATAACTGGGACGACAATCGTAAGCTTAATAATGTCATCTTTTACTTGAGCGACGTCACTAATCTGTGGTTTCGAAACCACGAGTCCGACTTTACCACCTGGGCGCATTTCAAGACCAAATTTTCTGATGTCTTTGGCCGCCCCACCGTCCGAAAACTCCGCGCGGAACAGCGTCTTCGATCGCGACTACAGCTGCCCGGTGAATCGTTCACCAGTTACATTGAGGACATTGTTGATTTGTGTCGCCGCGTTGACCCAGCCATGACCGAGGCCGTTAAAATACGTCATGTCCTCACAAGAGTTAATGACGGCGCTTTCAACATGATCGTCGCCAAAGGCCCCACTACGGTCAAGGAAATATACGACCTCTGTCAAAGCTACGACGAACTCCGCAAGGAGCGTGTTTTGATTCGCAGTCTCAAGCATCACTTGCTGAACTTGCCGCGGAGAGGGAGTCATCTAGCCTCTCTGAAGACATCAAGGTATTTGTACGTCAGGAGGTCGCGCGACAACTGTCTCTGCAGCCATATATTAAGGAGTCGACACCAACTGGCCTTGTTCCGGAGCTTCGCCGTGCAATCCAGCAGCATGTGTCTGAAGTCGTCCCTAATCCTGTTCCTCAATCAGCTCCGGTCGCACCCTCAATGCCGTTCCCCACGCCCAAAATGTCATCGTCCGGCGTTGCGCCACTGAGCTACGCTCCAGCATTCGCGCCGGCTCCTCCTCAAGTATTGCGTCGCACGTATGCCGAAGTCACTTCAAGTTCACCTCCTGAGCCAGCATATGCCTATGCTTCGCCCCCCATGCGGTCGGCACCAACAGCTTTCGCTCCCCCCTTGCTTCAGACACGATCTCCATGGCGCACTTCAGACAACAGGCCTATTTGCTACCACTGCGGCATCCCTGGACACACTACACGCTACTGCCGGCGCCGAATAAATATGGCCTTTGCTGCACGGCCTGCGCCACCTTATTTGGCACCCCAGTTCCCCGTTCCATCGGGTCCTCCAACAGCATCCCCCGATCCTCCGGACTTCCTGCCTCGTCGTTCGCCATCACCACGTCGCCGCTCCATTTCGCCAATGCGCCGACGACCCGCTACTCAGCCGGAAAACTAACCGCCGCAGTTCGCGAGCCACGAACTGCGTATTCGACAGAATTTCAAAGTGCTCGTCTTAATCCCGCGAATGTTACTGCTGTCATCGTTGAAGGTGTTTACACTCTTGCGCTCGTCGACACCGGTGCCGCTGTATCAGTTATCAGCCAAAAACTCTGCCACTCCCTCCGAAAAGTGACTACGCCCCTCGAGGGACTATCGCTTCGTACCGCATCCGCTCACAGTATACAGCCGACAGCTGTCTGCACTGCTCGGGTCGTCATTGCTGCAGCCTTGTACATCATCGAATTCGTCGCCTCCCACATGTTCTCATGACGTCATTCTCGGCTGGGATTTCCTGTCCAAGCATCATGCTATCATTGACTCCGCCAGTCCTCAAGTAGAGCTCATTGAATCGAAGGATGCACCGTCTGATGCCCTGCTCCACGCGCCGCGTCCTCGTTTTGCGGCAAAACTCCTCGTAGCTCATGACACAACCATCCCACCCGTTAGCGCTGTTCTGGTTCCCCTCACTGCCTCTTTTACTACCGCCGCGACAGTCCTCTTTGTGCCCTCTAACGTTGTCTGCCGCCGCCGCCACTTACCGCTGCCGTTTGCCGTCCTTGACATGAACAACGGCGCTAGCACACTCCTGGTAGCCAATCCCCTGGCGTCTCCCGCTATGTTGATCGAAGGGGAGTGCCTTGGCCGCATCGAGCCCATGGACCTTCTGTTCGCCTTTGATGACGAGTCGTTCCCTGTTTGCCAAGTTGACGCCTTGACCCCAACTCGTGTGGCTTCCGATCCGCTACAGCGGGACCTTTTTGACCATTCTGTAGACAGCGCTCTAGAGCCGCGCCACCGCGAGCAACTTCTTGATCTTCGCCAATTCCGCTCCTCCTTCGACATCCCGCAGTCTTCCTTAGGTCGCACGACGACCGTTTCCCACCTCATCGACACTGGCGCTCATCCACCTCTCCATCAGCGGCCATATCGTGTGTCCCTGACTGAGCGCCGTGTTATTGCCCAACAAGTTGATGACATGCTGCAACGCGGAGTAATTAGAGAATCCTGTAGCCCATGGTCTTCTCCTGTGGTCCTAGTTAAAAAGAAGGATGGCTCCATACAATTTTGTGTTGATTATCGCCGCCTCAACAAAATTACTCGTCGTGATGTGTATCCCCTCCCACGAATCGACGATGCCCTAGACTGCTTGCAAGGCGCAGAATTCTTTTCCTCACTCGATTTGCGCTCTGGATATTGGCAGGTGTCCATGGCAGAGGAGCATCGCGCTAAGACCGCCTTCATTACTCCAGACGGACTATACGAATTCAATGTTATGCCATTCGGACTCTGTAACGCCCCAGCCACATTTGAAAGAATGATGGACACTGTACTTCGCGGCCTAAAATGGAACATCTGTTTATGCTACCTCGATGATATCGTCGTCTTTTCAACCGACTTCCCGACCCACCTTACTCGACTTCGCCATGTCTTCACCTGCCTAACCCGCGCCGGTCTTCAACTGAACCTCAAAAAGTGCCGCTTCGGTGCCCGCCAGCTCACAATACTCGGGCATGTTGTGTGCAAAGATGGAGTTCTGCCTGATCCTGAGAAGCTCCGCGCCGTTGCTGACTTTCCGAAACCGACCACTTTGAAACAACTGCGAAGCTTCGTGGGCCTCTGCTCGTACTTTCGTCGTTTTATTCGCAATTTCGCAACCATCATAGCCTCCCTTACACAGCTCTTGAAAGGCACCCCTAACCTCTCCTCTTGGTCGCCAGCCTGCGATCATGCATTCGCGACACTGCGCAATGTTCTGACGTCACCGCCAATCCTTCGCCATTACGACCCTACTGCACCTACAGAACTTCACACCGATGCCAGTGGTGTCGGCCTCGGCGCCGTCCTCGCCCAGCGCAAGCCTGGCTTCTCCGAATACGTTGTCGCCTACGCAAGCCGTGCTCTTACCAAAGCCGAGTCCAACTACTCCGTTACCGAAAAGGAGTGCTTAGCAATCGTGTGGGCTGTAACGAAGCTCCGCCCTTACTTATACGGCCACTCCTTCGAGGTAGTTACAGATCATCACGCTCTCTGCTGGCTCGCGTCTCTCAATGATTCGTCTGGCCGTCTCGGGCGCTGGGCTCCCAGGCTTCAGGAATACGACATCCATGTAGTGTACCGCTCTGGCCGCAAGCACTCTGACGCCGACGCTCATTCTCGGTCACCGGTGCACTCGCCTAACTCATCGTCCCCTCCTCAAGCATCCTTGTCAGCACTCACCATTGAGGATATGCCTTTCGAGCAACGACAAGATCCTTGGGTATCTAACCTGCTAGATATCCTTGGCACTACTTCCGCGGCTACGCATTCTCGGGCACTCCGCCGACAGGCGTCCCATTTCACCATTCGGGACGGCCTTCTCTACCGAAGGAACTACAACTCAGACGGCAGAACGTGGCTTCTTGTCATTCCGCGCCACCTACGCTCCGAGGTTTGTGCCCACCATCACACTGACCAGCAAAGCGCTCATGCCGGCGTGCTGAAAACCTATGATCGAATTCGTCAGAGGTACTACTGGCGGGGAATGTACAATTTCGTACGGCGCTATATTCGCTCTTGTACCGCCTGTCAACAACGCAAGACTTTTCGCCACCCCGCTGGCCCTCTCCAGCCTTTACCGTGTCCAGCTCGCCCATTTGATCGCGTGGGAATCGACCTTTATGGTCCGCTACCATGCAGTGCCGCTGGTAATCGATGGGTGATCGTCGCCGTCGATCACCTGACCCGTTACGCCGAGACTGCTGCACTTCCCGCGGCGACAGCCCGAGAGGTAGCCCATTTTCTTCTGCACCACTTCATTCTTCGACACGGCGCCCCTCGCGAGCTACTCAGTGATGAAGGTCGTGTCTTTCTTTCCGAAGTAGCCCAAGAGCTCCTGTCGTCTTGCAAATCGATACATCGGGCTACAACCGCGTACCACCCGCAAACCAATGGCCTCACGGAGCGTTTCAACCGTACGCTTGGGGACATGCTCGCAATGTATGTTACATCTGAATCTGGGAGCTCCAACTGGGACCAGGTACTGCCATTCGTAACATTCGCGTACAACACTGCCACCCAAGCAACAACTGGTTTTTCGCCCTTCTTTCTCTTATACGGCCGTGAACCATCTTGTACTCTGGACACAATTTTGCCATACCATCCAGATGCCTCTGAGTACAGTGCTTTGTCCGATATTGTACAGAAGGCTGTGGAATGCCGTCAGCTAGCTCGCACGTTTACCTCCAACACTCAAGGCTATCGCAAAGATCAGCATGATAGCGATACCTCTACTCCGACGTTCCTGGCCGACAGCTTCGTTTGGCTATGCGTTCCTGCCACCAGCAAACTAGAAACTAAATACCACGGACCTTATCGCGTCTTGGAACGCACATCCCCTGTTAACTACGTCATCGAGCCAGTCACTCCTTCTTCCGACCACCGCCGCCGCGGCCGTGAGGTTGTCCATGTTAGCCGCCTCAAGCCGTATTACAACCCTCTGGTTGTCTCTTTTCCGCGAATCGCCAGGATGGCGACTTCTTCACGCGGGGGAAATGTAAAGAAGACGAAGAAGAAACAACCCTGCGGCATCGCCATCACCATCCCCATCGCTGGACTCCGGCGCCCATCTCTCTCGCGCTGAAGCTCTGCCCTGTGGCTGGTATCTTGATCCTGCTGTGCCCGATTTACTGCCGTTGCTAGACATTCAAACCATCTATTAAATCCACATTTCAAGCTACACATTATAAATACTTAGGAGTTACACTAGCGCATCATTTAACAAGGGCTGCCCATATAAATGACTTATGTTCTTTGACATTTTCCAAACTGTGCTACTCAAAGCGGAAGCATAAATATGCACGAAGTAAGCTAAAATTTCTTGCATACTCGACAATTATTAGGTCCCAATTATAGCACGCTTCAGTTTAATGGGATCCATTCATAAAGAAAGACGTATACCGAATGAGATGGTGCAATGAAAGCTGTCAGATTTATTTATAACAAATACAGGATATTTGAGTCATTCTCGGCTCTAATAAAAGCCCACCATACTGGAACTACGAAGAAAAATGTCCGTTTATTGTTTATGTATAACGTTTTGCCACATAAATTAAACATACCCCGACCAACAATTCTCAAGGAGGTGTCGCGCCGAACACATCATTCATGAAATCGATTGCTCGCACCCATTTTTACAGACTGACATTTTCAAGTGCAGTTTTTTTTTTTCCCACGGACCGTTGCCGATTGGAACTGTCTTCCTGAGGCCATTTTCTAGTCTCCCAATTTTAGTAAAGCTCTAGAGGAGCATTTTTATGAGTAAACAAATGCTGTATTTTGTTGTTTTTGGTCACTGACTGCAACCACCTGAACTGCCTAATCATTGTATCTTTTTTTTGTCTGTGAAGCATTGAATGCCTTGCATTGCCCCTCCTGCATGAGCCAAATATTGGCATGTAGTATTTTCAAATAAATAAATACCATTAACAAGAATCCCCTCATTGCGGTGGTCGATTACATGAGGAGTAGCCTGCCAGCCATGCGCCTTTTGGATCGTGGCGGCCGCCAAGGTATGCTCTCACGACTTGTGTGCGCCGAAAAATGGTGACCGATTATATAAATGATTTACCTGTGTTCGATGTTGCACCTAACATTCTGCGTTGTTGTCTCCAAATTAAAATGTTTTACTGGCAGAATGACAGTTCGAATGTATGAGAGGTACCTGTCATCGTAAGTGGAATCCTCGCTAACCCTTTAAAAACAGCCTAACAGGTGATGGTAATCAATATGGTCCAGGGGGCCATGCTTGACAAAATCGTGTTAAGCATATAAGCTTTTCTATATGTAATATTTTTCTTGATTTCAAATGTTTGCTTTTGCTAAGGCTGAAGACTCTTCATAGTTGTTATCTCTGTTTTCTCCTGTTTGCTACAGCTAAATACCGATTTCTTCTTCAACATCATCTGATAAGGTTGGTGTGCAATGGCACAGCGATTCGACGTGGCCCTGTTGCAGTTTAAATTCTTAATATGAAACATACGAAAAAGCTTGGCTTCCGATGTGCCATTCATTTCTATCTTCGCCAGTTTTGTTTTCTTCCCCACCTTATCATGAGAGCCTTTCGAATGGCACTGTGGCCTTCCCGAGACAATGAACAAATCTTTTAATTTAACGAAGTCTTGGAGCAGAGAGCCAAGATGCGTAATTGGGTAGAGTACCACCTTCTCTAAGTGTATATTTTCGAGATACCCGGCTATTTATTATTCGTATTGTTTAAATTCTTGCTGTGCTTATCAAATACTCGTTCACAACCCACTGTCCTCTGTAATCTTTCTGACAAGTATAAGTAAATCAAAATGACAAAACTCACTTCACAGTCTCTTGAAATCGATACACAATCATTGCCAGAGTGGCTTTATTGCAGCAAGGATTAAAATTTATTTGCCAATTTTACATGTCTTTCATCCGCTGACAAAGTCTTTGACATAACTCATTGACTTGTGCATATATCGAACATCCCTTTGCAGAAGGTGTCCGGCACACCTTTGAAAGGAGACGAGTAATTATTGGTCACAAGCTTCATGCAAATGAAAGAAGCACTTCTGAGATCGACGTACTATTCCCGGCATGGTAATGATGATGACGACGATAATAAGCAAGTTCCATTTGACACAAAAGGAGGTCCCTTTAGTGATTTGATGCCCTTCGCCTAGGGCCTCTATGGTTGTACCTCTCAGCATTACCGATCCAGCAGCCAAAGCTTCTCTAAGGACCTGTAATGGTTAGCGCTGCCTCACGCATCTCCAGTTTAGGGTTGGGAAATTGTAGTGCTGCTGTCATTAATGCTGTGACTGGGAGTTGCACAAACACATCTGTCACAATAACGAAAGGCACTGAATTCACCAGTATTAAAGAAGCACATAACATTCATAACATTGCGATTGGCGCATGATGTTCCATTAAGCCCAACTGAAGCTCGAAGTCAAAATTCATAACTTTTCATTAGTCTATGCAATTGACTAAAAGAGACTGACCTCGCAAATTTAAAGAAGCATTCACAAGTCATAACCTCACATTAATATCCGACGGCTGTCATTCCGCAGCAGCGCTTCAGTGCTTGAGTGCGAGGCGTTTGCATTCTTTTCTTTTTCTTTGCTGCTCCTGGTAGTTTGCAATATTCCAGTTTTTTTAAGCTTTGGTTCATTGGTAAACCACTTATATAGTCGTGGGAGCCGAGCAACAATCTCGCTTTTGCCGAACTTCTAATTGGCTCGCCAGAGAGTGACGTTACAGTCCACCTGTACTTGCGCGGGTAATTGAAATAGTACTATCTCAAGGTATAGTTGGTCTAACCACGCTACAGCACAGATAGAGCTTAAAAACTTCCGACGCTTGTATGTCCTCTTGTAGTGCTGTCACACCAAAATACAATTTCTTAGAGGGCGGACACTGAACTTGTGGCTCATCACGTCTAGGCGGGCACGTGTTTGTGTATTTTTTGTTTGAATATATGCGTTTCTTTTGTCTCTTTTTCTTTTGCTCCTCTTTTTTCTCCTGCGACTGTGTTTGCGCCCCATGATAAATTATCCTTTCCTTGCCCCCGCAAATAACTGCTTGAAAGCATCTTGATATCTTGTAACATTTTGATGAGGACTACTCCCCAGTGGAAACGTTAATAAGCAATGTTATGTTTTGAAGCTTACATCAACCTACCTTATCAGTATATATATATATATATATATATATAGGGTGGCATTGGTTGAGCCGTCGTCATGGCGTTGATGTGGTTGTATGGTGGTGCTTGGGGTGGGGGAACAAAAGGAGGAGGGGATGCAGCGATGTGAGCGTAAGTCTGTGCTGGGCGAGGTGCAGGAGGACCAGGGGTGACAGGGTGGTTGATAGTGGCCAACTCTTCTTTAATGATGTGGCAGAGGCCGGCGTCGTTAGAAGGAGGAAAAGAATGATCGCACCCGTGCCCGCAGAAAGGGCTGAGGGCCTGGAGCTCCTCGCGGATTATCGCTCGAATCATGGCTCGTAGATCGAAGTCAGTAGAGGTCGGGGCAGTAGTGAAGCCGGGCTGCAATCGGGAGGACTGTAGCTGGTCGAGGCGTTGGCAGGTCGTTTTAATGGAGTCAACACTTGATGGATTCAGGGAAACTAGGGTGTTATAAGCCATTGAATTGATTCCCTTCAAGACATGGTGTACACGTTCAGCTTCCGGCATGGTGGGACTGATACGCCGACAGAGTGTAAGCACGGCCTCTATGTATGATGCATAGGACTCATGGGGACCTTGACGGCAGGTAGCGAGCTTGTTTCTTGCATCTCCGTCCGAACAGCCGGGTTGGCGAAGTACTGTCGGTACTGCTGCTTGAAGGTGGGCCAGTTTGTGGTGTGGGGCTCATGGTTAATAAACCAATTTCTGGCGACCTCAATAAGATAGAAAGATGCGTTCAGGAATTTTAAGGCATCATCCCACCGGTTGTAGGCACTGCAGCGTTATAAGTGTCAAGCCAGTCATCGACGTCTTCATCGCGACGACCAGCGAACAGCGGCGGGTCGCGTTGTCGTGTGGGCACCATCGGAGGCGGTGGTGTAGCCGAGGGAGAGGGTCCGGCCGGGTTGGGGCTGCTGTCGGTTGACATAACGATGGTAGTTGTTAAACGGCGACCGGAACGTAGCTCCAGCGAGAGGCAGGGCACAAGGCAGCAAGGGGATCGAATTTCACCTCCACCACTTTTGAAAGAAGGCCAGGTCCAGACGGCAAGGTCGTGAAGGCAAGGCAAGGTATGCCGTGTCAGCGTTTAATCTGCTGGCGGAAACCCAAGCGCGCGCCGGAGCCGGCGCCGCGGAACGATGATGATGGTATGTACAAGAGGAAGAAGAAGATCATGGTATGTACAAATGAAAGAAGATCCTAGGAGGGCTCACAATGTATATATATATATATATATATATATATATATATATATATATATATATATATATATATATATATATATATATAGAGAGAGAGAGAGAGAGAACATGGTGCTCGCAACCTTCCACCTCTTTCATCTGTATAGGACCATCATCATCGCTTGCCTCTGTTAGGAGCATTTCGTGTTGTGGGCTAGGTTGTCCCAAAAAAACATGATTCTTGAAGCGGTGACTTACAGGTGGAGGAGAGGAAATTTATGTCCCTCTACCATCTTCCTAGGAGCTCTGTTTTAGTGTTGGCTTGCATCTACTACCCCTCTGATATGGATAAGGACAACTATACATGCTTAGCCCCGGCGTCTCCAGTTGCTGCTGCGGCTCCCACTGCCTAAAGCATCACCAACCATCAACGCAATCCCCAGGTTTTGACGGCCTTCGCGGTCAAAATGTCACCTACTGGCTCTAAAAATACAACAGGGTCAGTGCATTTAACCGCTGGGATCACCATCACAAACAGATGAACGTCGTTTAACTTCGGCCGACGTCACGAAAACTTTATTCCTCAATCAAGAGGACAGCATCGATGACTGGCCGACATTGACAGACCAGCTGAAGAACATTTTTGGCTTGCGCCGAACGTCCAATAACTAGCAGTAAATATTGAAAGACTGCGTTGAGGCCCGCATGGACACAGACGCCTGTTTATTGTCATACTTTTCACCCTCTCTTCTCACCTTCTTAGTCTATACATTGGTCCGCCCCTTCGTTGAGCCAATGGTACTCTTATCAAACCCACCGGCTAATCCACAGCATATGTCCTTATCGATAACCAGCGGGATCATATAAAATTTGCGGCGCTCCCCATGTGCCTTCATCTCTTGATCTTTGGTGGGATTGCTTGTCGGCGTCCGCCCTCGATCTCTTGCCGGGCGAGCATCATTCATCTTGCGGACCCCGATATATTACCCACTTCTGACAATTCACCCCTACATATGTTGGCAGCAGCTGATTTCGTACTGTCCGCTGGATGCGAGCAGCTGGTCATTTTGGACTTGGACTACCCTATCGACAGTGATGCCTTAGATATGCCGGTGCCATGGTGAGCCTCCAATGTATAGCTCTTGCTAAAGCCTCACTTGCTCCACTCTCGGATGCTTGGTGCTCGCGGCCCTGAATACAACTGGCTAGTGGTTCTTACTGCCCAGAGGCGGCACTGCAGTTATTTTTGGCGGTGCTCTTTTCTCCCTCAACACACTTTGCATCACCGCCTGCTGCAAGCCACCCCTTCCGACTGTCTCCTCTGCGCTCGCAGCCTCTATCAGCTGTGGCCTAACATCTGAGAAGTCAACAGCTCTGCTAGACGTCCTCTTGCAGCACCAAGAATCTTTTGATGTGTGCATCGCAGCTTTAAACATGACCTCTACACCTCTCATAGCATAGAGAAGGACGGCTCTGCTATTGTTCGACAGTAGCCGTATCACGTTTCGGCATAAAAGCAAATAGTCATTGAAGAGCAAGTTGCTGGCATGCTTGCTCAAAATGTCATCTGGCCATAAACGAGCCATTGACCCTCGCCAGTGTTTTTGTTCGAAAACAAAGATGGCTCAGTCCGTTTATGCAGAGTTTACCGGGCACTTAAGACGATCACCCGCAACGATGTACAAGACAACCCACAAGGACGTTTCCCATTTGCCTTGTATTTGCGGTGCATTAAACTGTCTTCAAGGGCCTTATTACTTCTTCAAACTTTACCTTCTTTCTGGGTACTGTAAAATTCCCATGCTCGATGAGGACAGACAAGACCGTTTTTTCTACCCTCCAGGGACTATCCGCGTTTAACGTGATATCTTTCGAACTCTGGAAGGCGCCGGCCATCTTTGAGCGCATGATTGACACCGTGCTTCATGGAATGAAATGCTATCATGCCTGTGTCATCTCGATGAAATCATTGTCTTCTCATCGAAATTCAGTGAGCCCTTACAACCACTCGCCGAAGTCATCACATCCCTTGCCTAGGCCGCGCTCTGGCTCAATACCAAGAAATGCCACTTTGCCAGTAGAATCATCAAACACCTTGGCCATATCCGTAAAGCGGGAATCCAGCCCGGTCCCGTGGAAATTGCAGCTCTAGTGACTTTTCTCGGCTCCCAATGTCAGAAAGATCTTCGAAGCCCCCTTGACTTGGCACCTACTTTCGTCGCATTACTAACTTCGCTTCCATTGCGGCCCCGCTACACAAACTGTGCCTTACTAAGCGCTTTACGCCTGATCTACTCGATGTGAATAGGGGCTCTAAACTCTGAAGCAGACACTCACTTCTACTCTTCTGTTTAGCCATTTTGACTCGGACGTGCCCACTACACTTCACACTGGCGCCAGTGGCGATCGCAACTGCCTCGTTTCCTTGAACGTAACGCCGTATTTGAACAGCAAGTCGTCGAATGCGCCAGCTGTACACTTACTGCAGCTGAACTTACCTACACTATTACGGAGCGAGAGCGTCTAGCCAATGTTTGGTCGATTAAAAATTTTAAACCGAGTTTGTATGGCCGCCGCTTCACCATTGCAGCAGCACATCTTTCGCCCTGTTGGCTGTCATCGCTGACGAAAATTCTATCGGGCCGTCTGGGTCGCTGGGTACTACGTCTTCAAGAGTGTACCTTCACAGTCACCTATATATCTTGCCGGAAACACCTCGACGCTAATGCTCTATCTCGCTGCCCATTGCTCCCGCGGCTTCACCTCCGGCCTCCTCTTCCCTGTCTATTGCGAGTCCGCCTTCTGCTGCCCACCTTAGTTTTGCATGCATCGTTGTGGCTCCACTCGAGATCAACGCTAATTTTCCATCCCTGCAGTTGGCTGACCCACAGCCGCAAAATCAACTCTCATCTCCGTGGCGAATCAGCGGTACCAAACAGTAGCTTGCGCCGTACGGTTCGTTGCTTCCGGTTTGAACATGAAACACACTACTGCGAAGTTTATCACTCTACGGGTGAACACTGGTTCCGTTGTACCTCGATCGCTTCATCCTAACATTTTGAAGGCTTACCATGACGACGCCACAGTACGTTATTTTATCATCATCATCAGCTGGACTATACCCACTGCAAGGTGAAGGCTTCTCCTATATTCCTCCACTTAATCAATTCCGGTGCCAGCTGCATCCACTTGACCCTTCTAACATCTTAACCTCCTCCGCCCATCTATCATTCTGCCGCCCCTTGCTACGCTTTCCTTCCCTTTAAATCCAATTCGGTACCCTACACGACCATCGATGATGCTCTCTACGCGCTACATATGCCCCGCCCACGCCCATTTCTACTTAATTTCGATTATAATGTCATTACATCAAGTTATTTCTCTGACTCAATCTGCGCACTTCCTATACCTTAATGTTACACCTACCATTGTTAGTTCCATACGCCCATGGGTGGGTACAGGTAAAATGCGACTGTTGTATACTTTCCTCTTCAGGGACACCGACAAGCTGATAGTCATAATCTGCGAATACTTGAACAATACGCTCCATCCCACTGTTATTCTCGTAGTTATTTCCCTTTCTTGGTCTGGATTTTCGAGTATTATCTGTCTTAAGTAGACATATTCGTTACCACTGCAAGTGTTTCGCTACCTAGTGTGAACTGATGTTCCTTCTTGAGGGTGTTGAACAACTTATTCCTCTTCATATTGATTTTCAAGCCTACTACTCCGCTATTCATGTCTAAGTCATCATTCATTCTTCACAGTTCATCCCTTTAGCCTCTTAGCGAGGAAAAGGCGATGCCATTAGCTAATCACAGATTACTGAGGCATTCTCCGTCAAACTTTATCCCTAACTGCTCTCATTCCAGGTCTGAATACTTCTTCTAAGCAAGCTGTGAATAGTACTGGGGAGACTATCTCCTTGCGTAAAGTCTTTCTTTGTGATAAATGTCTTATTTTCTTTATGCAGAACTATGGTAGCTGCGTAACTGCTATATATATATTCAAGTACTATAATGCTATGTATATGGGTTGAACATATTCCAAGAATATTTTATCCCCTGGTTGAGGTATGGATATGATTGACAGTTGAGTAACCTTTCCGAAAACCTGTTTGACTTTTTGCTCAATGGAATTTTAAGATTTTGCTGATTCTATTAGCGGTTACTTTAGTGCACCCCTTATATGTAACAGATATTAAGCTGAGTGGTCTGTATTTTGAAGCCCTTATGTCCCTCTCTTATGAATTAAGATAATGTTAGCGCTCGCTTATAATTCCGGTACCGTCGATGACACCAGGAATTTTGTATAAAGGGTGGCCAGTTTTCTTAGCGGGATATCCCCTTAGCACGAAGTCACCATTGTCAATAACGGAGGATATTTTGTGACAGACAGGCTTTCCACTCTGTTCGAATGTCAAAGGTATCGCAATAATAAATGTATAGAAATCATGCTAAAATGTCAGTGCTCACAAGGAAGCGGACATTGTACGGCAGAGGACCTTCTTGCCTAATTTCAAACTATTTTCATGTAAATGACATGGCAAAGAAATGACCTACGTAGTTCATTATATTGCACCATTTATCGTTGATGAGTAAATGTATACGCTCCAAAATTGTCATTTGATTGCGATTTTCCTGTCGAACTCCTCTTTGTGCACTTTTTATCTATTCGTTAATACATTCGCAAAGAGGCCAGTAAATTATTCTATTAGCGCCAGATTCGATCCCACATTCTTGGGCACAGACGTCAGTCGAGCTACGTCACAACTGCACCATCCCTGCGGGACCAGGAGAGTAAGAATATTTATTTTCCACTAAATACCATCTCTGCTCAAAGTTAGGGTTTTAAGGAGATTTCGTTTGAAATGAGTTTCAGGACTAACTCGGAAATATGTTGGACAGGGTGGCTAACAGTGCTGCAATAGGGCATTAAAACCCCATATTTAGCCCGTTAGGCTGAATTTATACCTGAAGACTGAAACAGAACTGCCATCAAGCAAACTGCAACAAGACAAACAAGTCACAGCTGATCCCAGACTGTTATGGGCTTATCAGCGGGAACATTGCCTGCCTACAACACGCTATATGATTATCTAGCCGCCTACGTCAAGAAATGAAACGTACATTAACTCTCGTTACAATCATTTGTTGCACTCTGGGAGTAAATCTTAAGGTTAACCTGTGCCCAACCTTGTCCCCTGCCAAATACAACCAGCCAAATGCAAGATCGAGATTTTTCAATGTTGCGGTGGCTGAGAAGTGGGTAAGAAGCATGCAAACAGGTTCCGTTCCCGTCGCACCATTTTAAATTAACGAATTCCCCAAATTGGAAGTTCATTACAAATAGACCATTTCATATTGCAACGTGGCGTCACCCAGCTAAGTGCACCTGCAAAATATGTTCTGTCAAATTCACACTTGCGATTTTTCGAGGCAAAAAGGCTATTAAAGGAGATTTCCAAGGTCCCCCTGTCTAAAATTTGATATCTAATGCCTCACACAGGCACGGTCGGTATTTTTCAGGGCTGTAGAACCGCCATAGCGCCATAGCGTATAACGCGATAGCGTTAGAGGATCCGTTCAACAAAATATCTGACATCGGCTTTGTGAGTGAAACATCCCCAGAAGGCCGCTTGCCAGTGGAAGCTGGCAGCTGACGTGGCACTACACTGACTGGCAATAAGGGTTACCTGCCACGACGGTTGGTGCTAGCTTTCTACTTGAGGCTCTCCTTTCATACAGAAGGATGATATGAGAATCAGCCGGCCAGAACCCTTGCATTCATCATCATCATCAGCCTGACTATACCCACTGCAGGGCGAAGGCCCCTCCCATATTTCTGCAATTAACCCGGTCCTGTGCAAGATGCATTTACTTGACCCCTGCGAACATCTTAACCTCATCCGGCCACCAAATATTCTGCCGCCCACTGCTACGCTTTACCTCCCTTGGAATCCAGTTTGTTACCCTAAGCGACCATCAAGTATCCTCTCTTCACGCTACATGTCATGCCCATGCCCATTTCTTCTTCTTGATTTCCACTAGAATGACAGTAACTTGAGTTATTTCTCTGACCCACTATGCACGCTTCCTATCTCTTAATGTTACCTCTACCATTTTTCCTTCCATAGCCCTCTGGGTTGTCCTCAACTTAAGTAGAACTCTCTTGGTTAGCCTCCACGTTTCAGCCGCATAGGTGAGTACAGGTAAGATGCAACTGTTGTATACTTTCCTCTTGTCACCCTTTCACCCTTTAATTCATGTTACCCCTAAGCCACGGAGGCACGTTGATACAGCTTGGTTAGAGCACGGCTTTTAGGTCGGGGAAGCCTACGCTAGCGCATCGTATCCTTAGAGGGGGAGGTGTCACCCTCAGTTTTTTCTGGCAATCGGCAATAACGCACTTTTGTTAAACCATTAAACCATTGCGGGGATCCTATTGTCTGCTTGCATGTATATCATGTGATAGCGTTAACGGTTCTTGTCTACAGACCGTCTTTCGGATCCCTAATTGTGTACACGCACTTTGCTACTCGCTTAGTCATTAGGATTCATTCAGTGGCTCTTCCATCTTCGCGCATTTTAGTAAGCCTGCAGTCGTAAGCTCCCCCCAGCCGAAAAAAAAGGAAATCTTTTGTCTTCACGACAGAATGTTCGTGCCGTTTTCAGTACACTTGTTGCGTCAATAGAGATTTCTGTAGTAACATCAGGACTTTTGTTGCTAAAATAACAAAAAGTTCCAGAAATCTACAACAGTAAAATATACATCAAGATTCGACTGAGCAACGCAATATTTAGCGTATTTTCGACACGGTTATGTGAGCTTTTTTCTTTAACTAGCACTGATATGTACAAGACCAGTCGATACGAATATCAACAAAACGCGCTTTTACCAAGTCGTCGGAGCTGCCAGTGCGGCATAGGAGGCGCACTCGGAGAGTCGAGTGCTAAGACCCTTCAAGTACCACCTTCCGTAGCCATGCCCGCTATTGGTGATCACAACGCCAACAACGGCGGATGTTCTCCAAAGCGATGTCTTTAAGGTATCTCGTAAAAAATCAGATTTCAAAGCGCCAGAGCGTTCGATGTCTTTCTCTCTCGATCTCTCTCTCTCTATCTCTGCACACCTACAGGCGTCGGCCTTGTAGCCATTACCATCAGGTTTGTGAGCGAAAAGTCATGAGCATACCCGTGGCAGGTGGTTGCTGCCAGTTGGCATGGGAAGGCGAGGAAACATCGGCGTGCTCTTTGACGTCGTCAAACCGCATGGTGAGGCGCAGGTGGCATGCATACCCGGTTAGCTCGTTTGAGACGGGAGGGCGCGATGGGAATCAAACCCTTCGAAATTCTTGAATCCCATGTTGGCATGCGGGCATCTATGTAGTGTAGTTATAGCTAGCTTTTATATCTACGTCGAATGGCCTCTCACATTATTTGTTAGCCCTGGAATTGTAATAATAAAATTAGCTGGGGTTTACCTTTAGTTAAACTCGGCGTTTCGTTTCGCCTCTATCGAAACGCAGCCTTTCCCTGCAGAGACGCCTAAGAGTGTTTTCCCATATCAAAGATGCTGAATAGATCAAGGAATTTTATTTCAGATCCAAGAAGCAGCACAGAAGTACGGCATGTTTTTTTTTTCGGTTCTAAGGGTTTTGTAGCCAACACCTGGTGCAAATACTCTGGCTTTTGTTTTTCAAGAGAACAGTGTATATTTTCGTAGATATAAGCTAGCAAGCCCCAATAGGTGGGATATTATTTTGAACCAACAACTTAAAAACATATAGTTGTCCTATTACGCTCATGTGTATGACAGCCTAGTGAAGGACAGAAGCGTCTGTCGTCAAGATGTTTCTACCAGAATAATCATACATCACGCTGCACGTGCCAAGGCTTGGCCTTGTAAAGCCTTTTGTCGTCGTGTAGCTTCTTCAAATCTGGTCGTAGAAACACGTGCTGTGGTAGAGAGCCTGTAATTTATTTTGTTTCAGTATATCGAGGTGAAGGTGAGTTTTACCGCGCATGATACAAAATCTTAAGAATTGGATAAAATGGTGACCGAAATTGTGTTGACGAGCAAAACGTTCAAACAAAACCTAAAAATAATGGAAGTAGATAGTGAAATATGCAGCAAACAACCACGAGGTTTTTATAACTGTTTTACGTAGTTCGGACGCTCTTGAGTCTGGTCTCTAAATAACTATACTACCAAATGCTCAACAAATTATATTGCTCGAGGGCTACATTCGCTAATTTCAACCATAGAACAACACCGCACCGCAGCAGGAGAATGTATAATTTGTTGCAGACCAGTACATATCGGGTGGCCCTTACGAATGAAACCCGTAATTTCCCTTATCCGTGATGTTTACTCCAACTGCTACGATATCGCTGCATAAAAAAATTAATTTCCGTCCTCCAAATTGTTTTGTTTTCAGTGCAAAAATCGCATATTCCTAATAAAAATGCGAAAAATGTTTTGTCTTTCTGCGGATTTACTGTGTGCTATCAAAGTGCAGGCCTCTATGAATGTTAACCCGTCGATGAACTTTCATGCTTTGCAACGCTTCCTCCAAATGCAGCTAGAACAACTGGTACAAAAACAAGATGCGGCGGTGTCACTAAGCACGCTGCCGAGATGACAGGGACGGCCCAGGAGGTCGAAATTTTCGGAGTCCTCCACTACGGCGACTCTCATAGCCTGAATCGCTTTCGGACGTTAAACCCCAGAAACCAAACCAAACCTTTACTCACGAGTGCCACAGCAGGAACTTTCTTGGAAGCATCGAATGTTTTCTTTCACGACGACTGCAGATGGACTGTGAAAAACAATACAGCCGATTATGCGTACTTAATCAGTTGCGAAATAGGTGCACAGCACTGCTTACCCATTGCAATGCTTTTCTGTCGTTTTACAGTTTGTTATGCTTCACTTTGCTTTGTTGTTGCGATTGTATGAAGAAGGAAAAGAAAATGCACGGGGCCTGCTACTGGCTCTGTAGCTGAGCCACCTCCGTTGCCCTGCGTGGCCTGAAGAGAAAATTGAGAAGAAAGAAAAAGAGGAGAGAGAAAGACGCTCGTTGCAACAGCCGTCGTGCGCCACCGAAGCGGTGGCGGGCGTAATACTGGCTTTGAACAGGTACAGCTTCGGTGGCAGGCAAGCAATTGGCGATGACTTACCAAACCCACTGGCGATGGTGGTAGTGACTACACGATTTTGGGGAATGTGTGGAGAAAAACCAGACACTCGTCATGGGGTCTCCACATATTTATTTTGGCAGGACCGCTATGCCAGGAGGCAACAGAACAGCGAACCGCCTGCATTCAGTCCTGTAGCAACGTTGAACTGCGCGTGCTTGGAAAGCGTGCTTAGGCTATCGTCTTCTCCTTCGCCGATATGGCGATGGCATGCCACAGGGCCCCCCTCCTAGCTATGAAGCCATGAGCGAAGGGGAATGGCGAAAAGTGGACACTGGTAGTGTGCATCGTACGCGGCGACAAGTGGCACGATCGGAAGTGGTTGCAGTGGTACAGTTCGCGATGACATCTTAGTCATGGTGGGCGGGTTTAAGGCGATCAACGGAGATCATGTCCTCCCGGCCGTTGATACGCAGTAGAAAGTACGTAGGAGCACACTGGAGCACCTGGTACAGACAATCGTATGGCGGCCGTAAGAGTGGGCGTACAGCGTCGTGACGAACGAAGACGTGTGTACACCACTGCAGGTCGAGGGGAACGTGGATACGACGGGAATACTGGCGCTGACATGGTGAAATAACATTGCCCATAGCTCTATGTAGTCGGCAGGCGTAATCTGTGACGTCAGGAGGCGAGGGTGGCGAGGGCTCGAAAAACTCGCCAGGGACACGGACAGTGGTGCCAAACGATAACTCTGCTGCACAGGTGGAAGAGTCGCTGCGAAGTGCGGTGCGGAGACCAAGCAGGACGCAGGGTAGGCGCTCAATCTATGGTGCAGGGAGAGTGGACGCCATAAGTGAATCTTTTAACTGCCGGTGAAAACGTTCACTACCATTCGAAATAGGGTGATAAGAGGTCGTCTTAATGCGGGTGACGCCGAGGAGCCGCGATAGGTTAGCGAAAAATGCTGAGTCAAACTGAAGACCGCAATCAGTCGTAATGGTGGCTTATTTAGTAGCGGCTTATCCAGAATGTGATGAGCACTCTTGCGATCGACTCCGCCGTTATGTCCAGAAGGGGCATCGCTTCAGGCCGCCTCGTGAGCCTGTTAGTGCAGGTTAACAGGTAGCGCTGGTTTCCACAGGGAGGAAGAGGGCCGACAATGTCGACGTGCAGATGGCTGAAGCGGGCGTCCGGGGACCGGAAGAATCCACGAGGAGTCGCAGTGTGTTGTGCACCTTACATTGCTGCCAGCTAAGGCACGTGCGCGACCAGCGGCGAACGTCGACATTGATGCGAGGCCACACATAACGAGCCGTGACGAGGCGCTGAGTTGCGCAGATGCCAGGATGGGCCAAAGAATGGAGGGCATCAAAGACGGATCGGCGATATGATGAAGGCACGTAGGGGTGAGGGCAACGGTCGACGTATCACAGACGAGAGGAACGGCGCAGTCTGGGAGCAGGACGTCCTCCAATACCAGAGAGGTGTCCGCGTGCGAAGCCGTTGCAGTTCGGCATCGGCTCGTTGAGAGCAGCCATAGCCGTGAAGTCAATGATTGGTCGTCCATTGCTCGTCGCATTTACTTAAGCGCAAGAAAAACATCAGCAATTATACTCGACTTGCCGCTGACGTGACGAATGTCACAGGTAAACTCAGAAATATAGGCGAGTTGCCTGATTTCTCGAGGAGCGTAGGAGGAACTGCTGGATTCCAGCCCAGACGTCAGAGGTTTGTGGTGAGTCAAGATGTGAAACGTGCGTCCTTCGAGAAATTGACGGACGTGCTTCACGGCTGAATATATTGCAAGCAGCTCTCGGCCGAAGGTGCTGTAGTGGCGCTCAGGGGACGCAAGCTTCTTGGAAAAGAAGGCGATTGGCTGCCAAACACCAGCCACATACTGTTGCAAGACCGCGTCGAGAGCAGTATCCAATGCGTCAACCATAGGGGATGTGGGCGCATCACATTTGGGATGGACGAGGAGCGTGGCGCCGGCGATGGCAGCTTTGATGCCGCTGAATGCGCGGTCAGCAGTATCACTCCAAGCGACAAGACCTGTCGGCTTGCAGTGGCCCGAGAGAATGTCATGAAGAGGGTGCAATACTGCGCCATAGCGAGGAATGAAACGCCGATATTAGTTCGCGAGGCCAAGAAATTCGCGTCGCTGGCGGGTGGTAGTGGGCCGGGGAAATTGAGTGATGGCGGTGACACGGACCGGTAACGGGCGGATGCCAAGGGCGTTCACGCGATAGTTGAGAACGTCCAACTCTGTAACGCCAAACTAAATTTTCAGTCCACTGACCATAAGACCAAAGCGGCTGAGCCTGGCGAGGACTTGACGCGGGTGGAGCTTGAAGGCCTCTGCCGTATGGCTGAACACGAGAATGTCATCAAGATAGGCAAAGCAGCCCGTCAAACCGCATAGGACTTGGTCAGCAAAGTGCTGAAAGGTCTGGGCCGCATTGCGAAGAGCGAACGGTATCCTCCGATATTCAAACATGCCAAAAGGCGTAATAATAGCGGTCATCGGAATATACGAGGGCCCTGTAGGAATCTGGTTATATGCCTTCACAAGATCAGCTTTGCTGAAGATTGTGCAGTCATGAAGGGTCGATGTAAAATCCTGGAATTGTGGAATCGGGTAGCCGTCAGGAATTATGGCCCGGTAATCGCCGCACAGGCGTCAATCGCCGTTCTTTTTGGGTACCATGTGGAGCGGCGATGCCCAAAGACTGGAGGAGGGACGGATGAAGCCAGGCTCCAGCATGTGCTCGAATTCCTTTTGGCGACAGCAAGGTGAGCCGGTGCGAGGCGATGAGCGCGAGCAAATACAGGAGGCCCAGTCGTCACAATATGGTGAGTCACGCTGTGCGCAACCGGTGCTTGAAGGGAAGTGGGTCGAAAAACGTCCGGAAACTCGTCAAGGACGCTAGACCAAGGGTCGGGGACTGTTCTGTGCCTGGAGGAGCCAGAGTGGTGGATCGCGGCAAGAGACGACTAGGCTTGTTGCGGAATCCAGTATGCGGCTTTGCCACATGTCAACTAGGAGCCTGTAGTGCCATAGAAAGTCGGCGCCGATGAATGGCGAGTGCACGTCCGCGATGAAAAATACCCAGGAAAAGGCACGGTGGAGTCCGAGGTCGAAGGTCACCGACTTCTGGCTATATGTCCGTATGGTCGATCCGCTGACTGCGATCACAGGTGGAAAGTTTGAAGGACGGCATCGCTCAGCCAACGTAGGCGGAAGAGCACAGATCTCGGTGCCGGTGTCGATTAGGCAGCGGACTTTCATCATACGGTCAGCAACAAGGAAGAGGCGACTGGATCGTGGGCCGAAAACACCGGTCGCCTTCAGTGTTCGGCCGGAATGTTTCCCGCGACGAGCTGGCGGCGTTGGCATGCGCGAGAGCCATAGTGGCGGTGGTACCAGCAAAAGATCTAGGAGGGCGGAGAACGGTTTCCAGGAGCACTGGGGCTGGTACGGCGAGGTGGAGATGAGAAAGGCGGCCGCCGCTTACTAAGGGCTACAACTTCAACTGTAAGCCGCGCTACTTGCCGAGTGAGCTCTTCATTAGCATCGGTGAGGCGGGCATAGTGATCGTCAGCAGCTGCGCTGGGCAACTGAGAGGCAAGAGGACGATGAATAGTTTTCATGAAGGGAAAACCGGCGTCCATGATCTTATCTGCCAGTGTAGCGAGGGATTCTAGTGCCTGAGAGGAAGATGCGCTCAAGATCATGCGCATCTTTGGTGGCCGAGGCTGCAGGAACAGTTCTCGCAGGAGTCCGCTGTCGTGTGAAGCAGCGGAGTCTCCAGCCAGCGCGGTCATGCGACGCAACAGCTCGGTAGGCTTGCGATCTCCAAGCTCTTCTAAGGTAAGGAGCTGATGTAGACGACGCGGCTCCATTTCAGAAGTTCGCTGGATCAGCGTCGCCCAGAGATGATCATAAGGGTGATCGGCAGGCGGGGAGCGCAGGACGTCGTGAACAATCGCCGCAGTAGTAAGCGTAAGCGCGCCAATGGCGTGGTCGAACATGGCCACCTGCGAAATGATGCGGTGCCGGCTGAACAAGGCCTTGATGGTGAAGAACCAAAGTTCCGAGTCTGATGACCAGAAAGAGGTCAGGGAGCTTGAGAACGGAGACCGCAGACCCAGTACGTGGCACCGTGTCAGGCGACGGCAACAGTCGATGAGTGGGGAAATCCGTGGCCGTGGTTTCCACGATTGAAGGTAGATGGGATCTCGACCTCCGGGCGCTGGTAAGCCTAGCGAAGCGGCTGATGAAAGCGCAGGGCAGGAGCAGAGAGCGAAGACGCGAAGTCCGGAGTCACCAAATTTGTGGAGATGAATCATAGACACTTGTCATCGGGTCTCCACAAATATATTTTTGGCAGGACCCGCTGTGCCAGGCGGCAACGGAACAGCGAACCGTCGGCATTCAGTCCTGTAGCCACATAGAACTAACTGCTGAGGCTTTCGTCTTCTTCGCCGAGACGACAATGGCATGCCACAAAGGGACACTGGTCGCGTCTTATGTTAGCCAACTTTGTTGCATCGCTCTTGGCGACCAGGAGGTGGGGGAAGGAGAGTTAGGGGGGCAGAATTGGTCTGAGAGGAAGTAGCTGACGTCGCTTTTCCTCTCACGTGGCACTATAGGCCCATGCAGGCCTACAGGGCAGTACTGAGGCCAGACTCGTCCAGAAACGTGAGGAGGAGATGGTGAGCAGAAACTTGGTTCCGAGCCGGGAAGAGCAATTGCCCTTCCGTATCGGCAGGGAGAGCGAGATTCCGGTAACCAGCCAGATGTTTCTGGTGATGACTAGCGGAGGCTAGACATATTAGGAGTAAGTACCCCAGTGTGCCAGTGTTGCCGGAAAAGAGACAAACTGTGCTAGGAGCTCTGCCGCAGGCGTACATGTGTGAAGGGGTCCATGTACAGTGCAGGTGCAGCAGGAGAGATTTGTCCCTTTCGGGAAGTTTGTCTGAGAGCCGTTGTAGATGTTCTCCAGCGGCAATATGGATGGAACGATCTTACAGCCTGCCACAAGAGGGGTCTTGAGAAGTCAAAAGGTGTGACATACTCAGTAACTGGGGCACCATTGTCGTGCGCCGCTTTGGCCAGGGCATCTATCTCCTCATTGCCCCGGACTCCAGTATGTCCTGGAGCCCAATGTCGGGCCAGTGTATACTCTGAGTCCTGAAGGGCTAGGGATCGGCCTGGGAGGCTTTTCGCCGAGAGGTTGATGCCATGGTGTATAATAAAAAGCTGCAGAGTAGATCTGGAGTCACACAGAACATTCACAGTTCCAGGAGAGAAACTGGACTAGATTTACTGTGCAGCTAGATGGAGACCAGCAAGCTCTGCAGCAGTTGAACCAGCTGGTAATTACAGGTGACAAGACCTGGACTGGTATAGCTGCAGTGCTGTCATGGCTGTTGCCGCCTGGCCAGTAGGGGAACGAACCTAGCCATTCTTGAAGAGGAGGGTAGATCCTCTTGACTCTTCAAGAACTGCAGTTGACTGCTGGAAGGCAGCTGCAGGAGTTTGGCGTTTGGTATTGCCATCTGTACCCAGAAATACCTGAATTGGAGGTCGATTATACCTGAAATGGAGGCGGCCCCACAGAGATACTAGTAGCTGGTCCGATGAATTCCCTGTACGCTGCTGACAGCGTTCCCATTCGAGAATGGGAGTTGCTGTGCAGCCGTGCTAAGGGTGAGGCACCGTCTGGAGCATGGCTGAGACGGTCTATGTGGGTGAGTCCCCTCTGGGCAAGAAGGGCCACAGGGTAGATTCCAGCTTCCGCGAGGGTATCAGGAATCTGTGGTGGCTGAGAAACTCTAAGGAATCGCCACACTCAACACCTTCGAATCACGTTGAGTCGAATTACTCGAGAAGACTGGTCGGAGGCGAGGGGAGGGCGTAAAGGATACCCAATGTCCCCGCTGCCTCGAAGAGCTTGATTGCCCAGGTGGTCGAACAACCATTGCCACTGGCGAAGAGAAGCTGGACTGCTCTTCCGACATGGTCCAGATGAGAGATGAGGACTTTGTCCGCCGGGAAACTGGTGAGCCGGTCATCAATTGTGAGACCTAGGTACTTCACCTGGCGTCTCCATGGCAGGGGGGTTCTTCTGATATGCATAGTTATAAGTCACATGGTGCTCCTCGCTCCTCTGGGATGGCAGACTAGAACCTCGGACATGGTAGCCGAGCGGGTCAATTCCTTTGGTGTTAGGAAGTGCTGGACGCCATATAGTGCCCGTTGCAAGGCCTTCCTAGCTGAGAGAATACGTTTGTTTGCCGCTCGAATCCAAAGGGTTATGTTATCTGCATATATAGAGTAGGAGATATTGTGAATTCTGATCTGCTGAACGACGTTAGGCATGCCGGCAGTGACGAGGTTGAAGAGCGATGGGCTAAGGACCGACCCCTCGGAAACTCCAGAGGTAATAGGACGAGGGGAGCTGAGCGTTTGCTCAACTAGAACCTGGATGATGCGATTTGAGAGGAAGGCCGAGATAAATTGTCGGAGGTTGAAAGTTACTCTAAGGACGTCCAAAGCCTGCTCAAAGACGATGTGCAGCAGGTTTTCGGAAGCGGATTGGACATTCTAGAGGACTAGGAAGACAATATATCCTGTATTCTTGGCTTCCTCGAGAGTGGAGACCACATCTGCGATGAAATCTGAAGTAACGCGATGCTTACGAAATCTTGTCTGCATCTCAGGAAGGAAGTTAGTAGCTCGGACGATCCATCCAAGTGTGTCGCTCCAGTGAGTTGCATCTGACCCAGTTCCGTAGGGTTAGGAGCCGCCACGCCCTTCGCTTTGCTTTGATATAAAACGTTCTCAAGCATATTATTCAACTCTCGGCACAATGTTTAGTTAACTAATAAGTGGTTGCTAGTTAGAGCTGACTAATTAGCAGTACTTAGTACCCAAATACAGCTACTGCTAAATATTTAGTTTTAATTAGTACCCAATCAGGGTAACTAATTATTGTTAATTTTTATGAAGCCTTGTGGTTAGTCTAGTAACTAGGAAGTGATATGTAGTAAATGTTTATGGCAATTTTGGGTCGCTGCCCAAGGTGTGACACCCTCTGCGAACTGAGTATGAGGCCTTAACTGCTTTCACCTTGAAATTCCGAGAGCATAACGTAATCTGGCTTAGAGAAATGCGTAAGCAGGAGTGTCCTGAGTTGCCCGCGAGATGTGTCACCAAGGCACTGCGAGTGACTGATAGTTCGCCTTTCTTTTCCTATAAACCAATAATAGCACGCCGGTGAACTTTGATGAGTTCACCGTTTTGTTCGGCATAAGACGTACAATGTACCGCGTGCAGCATCAAAGCTCAGGATTTCGATATTCACCCTCCAGATTCTGCACTGCTCTCGGAATTTGTCCACCGGTGCGCCTCCCTCCCAACACGTTCGGACATGCTGGGGCGGCGGCTCTCCATGAGATCACCGTTGCTAGAGGCGCGACATGGCTGCGCCGGTCGCGGTCACTATGGCAATGTTGCCAAGGTGGCGTCACCGCATACCTGTCTGCATTTATGATTTTGCTTGCTGCTCCTCGCTTTCTTCTGCCCTAATTTTATATTCTTTTAATTACTTCACACTCACTAATCACTTTTCATCGATCTCGACCATTTATTAGAACTCTTGCACTGTGACGTCGAAACGCACGTCTTCTTCCGGTTCCGTTTGGACGTCGACAATAGCTGGCTCGTTTATTTGGGCCTCTCAATGGGTTTCTTGGCCATATCTAATAGACTAACGTCTCCACTTCGACCCCACAATTTCCCAGGCGAGATATTTTGGTCCTCTTTCGCATGGAATTGTTCTTTTCTGTCTATCTTCAGTTCACCGCAACCATGATGACGAACTATGGCGACAAGCTCCCTCGAACAGCCACTTTTAGTTGACAACCAACCTAAAACATCGCATGTGGCAATGCGCATCGTTTTCACTGGCAAGAAACAAAACTACGCCAATTTCACACAACGACATGCCCATCCTAGCAGATCAGATTCTATCAAGCACCGCAATACAACATTCCATTGCCACCTATGGCAGTGAGAGTGGCCTGCTTCGAGTAGCGTAAGAGAGGTAGACTTACAGCGCGCAGATCGGCAGCATGGCAAGCAACGAGAAACAGCTTGAAGAACCGTGAAGTAACACTCCCATTCCTTTTAATTCCCTAATTACCCAAACAACAGCCGAGAGCCATCCTTTCATTCAAATAAAGGCTTCATTTATTCTTAGACATTAAAAGGAACAATTTAATTGCTGACATATGTGAGTCTCATTATAACCAACTATACACTGCTATGCAGCAGAACAATAACACCTGCACAAAAGCGCTCTCCCGCGATATTCGAAACTCAGCCAAATATTTCTGCAAGGATTTTCATAGCCTAATCACAAAAATTATTAACATCACCATTTCGTTCATTTTGGGTTTGAAAAGATTTTAAGTAGCCTCCAATGAGGATTGCTAGTGGCGGCAGTTCATTGGTGAATTATATTTCAGGTGACCAGCTTCGAGAGGTTGGAGATTTTCTCGGTAATTTATTATTTTTTATTTCCCTTTTTTTAATTTAATTATAACTGACTTGGTAATTTATTACAAAAGTATAAGTTGCTTACATTGATGATATACATCAATGCAAGAAACCTATGTTTATTTCAAATATTTGATGGCGTGACAAGGGGTCTTGAGTGATCAAACCGATCCCTCAGAGACCACTTGTCACGTCATACAACTGCAGGAAGAAAATTAGGCCAGTGTTTTTAAGATATAGTGCCAAATCGGCACTATATTCTGCGAACAACTGGTCATATTTTTTGTTTATTCTTCCAGCAAGTCATGGTAAAACTTAGTACATTCTTTGAAATTTCTTTTTATGTTACAATCTGTTTGAGGAAACCAGTTTAGCGGAAAGCTTCAAATCAGCGTACATAACCAGCTTGTTGTTCTATGTCTGGCCAATCGACAGTTCATGTTCCATTTCATGTCCAATAGAAAACATCTTAATGCGGAATAAAGTCGCAAGCTCTCCTGCACTTCTACCAAGCAAACTGAACTTCTGTGCAGCATCTGAAGCATTACGGGGTAGCCAAATCGATTCCCATTGCTCTACAAATCTAATGTCAAACATTAGCAACATAGGCCAGCGTACTTGGCCTGAGTGCAGTGACAGTGCTGTCCTCAATGAAGTGGGCCGCAGAGAAGAATCATTCTTAAAACAACGGATCATATACCATTCACACATCCACCTAGCGCAAGCATAAAAACCGTTCCTATGTCTGGTTTCGAGATTGCACATTGCAAAAAAAATTGCAAACTGAGCTTCACGTGTTTAAGTGCATTGCCTATTCAGGTTTTTAGTAGGCGACTGAAACCACGTCATTAATGTTTTTTTTTAGTTTGGGTATTGTACGGCGCTTAGTTAAATGTTTTCGTGACTCCTAAGTCATTCACACCAACCTGCAACTGCTGAAAACCCCAAGCGGCAGTTTAGGGAATGAAGCGTGCTTCCATTTTTCTGCTGGCAGAAAATAATGACACAAATAAAGTCAATGTAGCAGCGCACACCACTTACAGAAATAGCAGGAACAAACTCATCGAAGTAGAGGTTGTACTTCTTCATTGTTCCCTGCGGTTGCAGAAAAAGACATCAAGTGCATTGGCATGTCGTGTTTATATTCTCTAGGAGCCTGCAAAAGGTTATTAAAGGGGACAGGCAATAGTAGGTAAAATAAACTGATTCTAACGAAAACGGGAACAAGTGCGCAGATCTCAAGCACAGTTTATAACGCAAGGTACCGAGTAGGCCGGGTGGAACAGCATCACTGCCAAAATAGTAAATTAAATTGATATTTGCCCTCAAGAATTCAAGCTGCCAGAAACAAAATAAATGCAAAAGTGCTACCAAGACCTTTAAAGTGATTTATATTGCAGATACAAATTTTACTCACTGGACATTTTCGTTTGAAATCTGTATGCAAGGATTATTACGTAAATTTGCAATCAGGGTCCCTACCTGTGAAAACGTAACTCAACTTTGTGACAAGTCGCGATCTCCGTTCCTTATTACGGTAGCTCTTGTGACCAAACCAGGGGATATATATCTTATTGTGGACAGCGAGGAGGTGAGGTTGTCAGGTTGTCTAGTGCAGATTCTCACATGTTGGTGCTTTCTGCGGTAGGTATTGTTTGAGACACGGTTGCAGGCTGCCTCACCTATACAGCGGAAGTTGTGGAACAGTCTACCTCTGATATAGAGCGAAACTCACGGGATCTCGCTGCTCCTCTGAAAAAGCGTCGACAAGCCGAGAGGGCAGCGACCGCGCATCCTTGACGCGGGCTCTGCGCACAAGCTGAGTGTATAAAATAACCGACTGCAGAATGCCCGCGCCAGTGCGCTCTGGGAAGATTCAGACTTCCGGGCCACTCTCGCGGCCGCTCCGGGAAAGCGTATTGTGTTTCATCGGGCCCGCGATCGACGAATTGTTCTTCTCACCTGTACGGTCTCCGCTAGCGAACAACCCAGCCT
Source organism: Amblyomma maculatum (assembly GCF_055883805.1). NCBI lineage: Eukaryota > Metazoa > Arthropoda > Arachnida > Ixodida > Ixodidae > Amblyomma > Amblyomma maculatum. The sequence continues at coordinate 120,135,588 of NC_139353.1, forward strand.
TCGACGCCTTAACTCGCAAGAAAGCCGTGAAAATTCCATTTCGCCGCAGACTGTTGTTCAATCCAACATTATTTTCGCTTTTGTTAGTCTTCACCTGACTTACTAATATTTTTCGCTGTCTTTTCTATGTAACCCTTGCCTATGCTCATTATATCTAGAATACTTGCTTTGTTATCTTTATAGTCTTCTTTTCATTGCAGTATTTTGTTCATAGTCATGTTTTTCCTCTTGTCCTTTAACTAGTATTTTATCAATATCTTGTCGTGGAGTTAGATTTTTTTTATTGTATTCTATTATTATGTAGTGTCATTTAGATTACTATTTATAAGCGTTCAATTGCATGGAAAAGAAAGTGACCTGTTTGAGCTTATTACTCAATCACACACCGACACACGTGCTTCACGGTTTGACCAACCTAATTTTTAAATGTGTTCTCAAACCTCATAGAGGGACGACGGCTAACCGCCAAGGGGATCCCGCGCCTCTTTTGACCGTATGTGACAGACGCGAGGAAGGTAACAAGTTGCGTAGGCCGTCTAGCACGCTAGCCATACAAGGTGAAGACGATATTGTATAGGTAGAGTGCTCGCAATTACAGCCAAATCTGTCATAGCCATCATACAGAAGTTTTATTTGGTGCCTGCAGTGAGACTCAAGAGTTTCGTTCTAGACGTACTAACAAGCAGTTTACATGTAGTTAGCACGAGTCATTCGGAAAAACGTGTCCATTATGCGCACTCCAAGGTATTGTCCTCCTGACAAAGGTAAATACAGATATTGCGATGGACTGATTGGCTTTGTAAATCTGGTTTACTTACGTTTCACAGCGCTCAGCTGAATTTCCCAGAAAGCGCACCAAATAGTGACTTTATCTCAATCACTCGATTGTAATCTTCTATTACAAATATTAGTTAATTACGATAAACTAAAGAATTTCTCACTAACAGATATTAAGGTAGAGACATTGATAAGTCACTAGATAACATTGCAGAAACTACTGTTGAGGTTCAAACACCCTTCAACCAACTTTCACGAACGTTAACCATGGGCCAAGTCACTGCTGCCGCTCCGATCTTGACTCGCTTCTGTGCTTAATAACCTTTTGGCATCGGTATAGTATGACTGCTCTTTGTTCTATGGTCTCAGCAGCCTGCCTGCCACAAATAGTGTGTCTGTCTTTAGCGATATGGCATATGTGTATCGCTTAATTACCTCGGTTAAATCGAAGAGTTCGCAGATGGAACTCCTTGAAAACGACGATGCCTAGTGCATATAGCTAGAGGGTCTTGCATTTGGAATTTGATGAAGACGGCAACTTTTACCCCAAAGCACGAGGGTGTGTTGCAGTTTTACACGTGGCCTGATCGGCTACGTCGTAGCAAAGTGCTGTCCTGCCTGGGCTCAACGATGTTTGCTGCACAGCACGAGATGAAACAGCATGCTGTGCACGAGCACGCACCGCCATATCTAAGACGCACGGTTTAATAATAGCAGGGATAACGCAGAATAAACCGAAGCTCGCAAATGACTGTAGTAGAGTTAAGGCTCTAAATCTAATGGAAATAACGAGGACCTTAAGGAGAGCCGGATCGAAAGTTTGCTCTGTCCTTCTCTCGCCAACGTCAGCTTTTCTGTAGTTTCGTAGGTTTTCCTTTATTAGTTTTCTGTTCTCTGTTGTTCTCTAGTGGTTTTCAGTTGCAATTACAAACATTCTTATGTTACACCGAAATTTTGTTTGTCACGAATGGTTTACTCTCGCACGCCGCACAGAAATTTCTTCTTAACCACAAACATTTTTCTTTAGTTTTCCGACTGGGCTCTCTCTGTAGCAGTCAAAACGTAGTGGCAGGCTGCTTTATTTTTCGAGACGTTTGCCAAAATGCATAAGTTGAGTGCAGGAGATGGGAAGTTAAAAAAAGGAGTGAAGTCCAGTTTCACTAGGGTAGTCGCATAGGTTGGCGGTGTAGTGGTTGTCCATCGTCCACTTCTTATAATCACAATCGTGGTTCCACCGCAGACCCACCTTCATGAGTAGCGGTTTTGGTGAAGCATCTTGTGAAGAGCAGCGCGAGCACGAACGCACTACTGAAGAAGAGCGACTAGCACAGCACTGACTAGCAACTGAAGGTTCCTTTTTTTCCCCAGTCAGAAGATTTGTCTTTCGAGATTAACGTCCCAGAGTGGCTTAGGTTATGAGAGATGTTATAGTGAAAGGCTTCGGAGTAATTTAGACCACCTGGGGATCTTTAGCATGCACTGACATTGCACAGCACACGGGCGCCTTACTTTCCGCCTCAATCGAAAAACGGCCGCAGAGGCCGGGATTCGATCTCCCAATTTGGAAACAGTAGTGAAGCGCCGTAACCTCTGCGCCACCACGGCGCGGTCATTCAGAAGAAAAATGACAACAATCACATGAACAAAAAAGAAATAAGAAAACCCGGAGTCAAAGCACAAAGCGAAAGAAATAAAAAAATACAGGCAAAAGGAAAGAGAAAGAATGCGAGAAGAAATAAAAGCAGAGAAAGGAAATTGTGTCAAGGCAATGCGTCCAAACCGGCAAGGATTAAATGCCCCTTAAAAGTGTCCACTATCCTTGTAGCTTTTTGTGTATACCGCCATTATTTCCCTTACGATCCTCTTCCGCTCTTTAAAGGCCTACTGTCCACCCTCCGGTTGAAAATATGTTTTCCCCGGTGGCTGAGACTTCGCCCCCAGAACGCAAGGCCAGAAAATGTTTTTGAAAAGAGTAACTAATAACGCAGTTACAGCCACCGAAATCACCCAATTCTGTCGTGTTTCTCCCCTCCCGTCCCCTCGCAAAGGTTTGTTTACTCTCCTGCCCGGTCGTGCAGCCTCCGCAAGACAATTTCACCTTCTCCTCCGCGTTTGGCGGGAGGTGGGGCGTGGCACTCCGCATGCGCAAAAAAAAAAAAAAAAAAAAAAAAACGGGCGAGGGAGCGCGCACCGCTGGATTCAGTCCGGCCGTGCCTAGAGAAGAGCGCGCAGCAAGCGGCGGACACCTATCCTTGATCCTCAGACAGCGAGACGAACCAATGGACGTCGTTTTCGACTTATACGTCATAGTTGCGGCTCGACGGACCAGCGCAGGGAATGGGGCAGCTGGCTTCCCGAAAGAGAACATGAGAGAGCTTTGATTTGTATTTTCGTTGCTTTGCAGCGCGCGTGTCACTGTAGCATTTCGCACAGACTATCTCCGGTACCTGATCGAAACACTGGGCTCCTTTGCTTAAAAGTTCCTTCCCTGGACATTGGCCCTTTATGAGCGGTAGCTCTTACCATTTCGTTTGTACATGTGTCCGTTCTAGATTCAAGATGGTTACCGACTATGTGATCAATTGCCGTAGCATTTGAGTGGAATGTTTCGTCATTGCAACCACGTGACCACTCTGTAGGGCACTTGACTACTTTGACTAAGGATGCAGGATTGAATATCGGTCTCGGCGGCTGCTTTTCGCTGGAGGCGAAAAGCTAAGCGCTCGTGTGCTGTGCGATGTCAGTGCACGTTAAAAAAAATCCAGGTGGTCACAATTTCAGGTGCCTTCTACTACTGCGTCTCTCATAGCCCTAGGCGCTTTGGGACATTACACCTCACAAAACAACAAACAAACCTCATCTAAGCTAAGCTCGTGACCTGTCTACCATGCAACCATGGTGGTCAAGGTAGCACGCCAACACAGGAATGACGTCATTCGCAATTGACTCCCAGGTCTCCCGGAATTACATTGTCACCACAATGCCAGGCAATGCTATGTCCATATCCTTGGCTCTGCTATGTCCATGACGGCATCGCACAGTGGTGACCATGGTGGTACGGGCCAATACGCTTGCAGATTCTGGATGCGCAATCACGTGACGCATGGGTGATGTAGCCTATAAATCACATAAGCGTATATCATGGTGCTTTTTTCTTTGAGGGAAGCACGCTGCTCAGTCAAAAGGCGCAATTGGCGTGGCGTTCGCAAATTGTTGCTTTCTTGTTGTTTTTTTCGGTAGTTCGGCGCGGTGGCTCACATGCGAAGCGACGTATGGACTGAGTGCTTCTTCGCAAAGCTAAGGAAATTTGAGTGCTTTCGTGATTGTAATGAAAATGTGAAAGAGTATTGGCCGTTGAATACCTAGCAGCGCTAGAGTTTGCGTACTCGCACGCACAGATACGTACATACATACACATGCAATTTTGTAGTGACGGAAAAGATAACTGTCAAGATTCCGAGCTACTTCTTAAGGGGGGATGTGGGGCTGAAACCAGAACTTTCACCAAAGGAATGCTTTAAAATTTTGGATGTTTTGGAATATGTATGTATTAAACAAACTTATCGCCAAGTATGGAGGTCATCTGTGCAGTGGAAAGATTTAGAAAAATAATTTGGAGAAATGGGAGCGCAGTCACCCCCAAAACAGCCTATCAACTCAGATTTCAAGAGACAGCCGCATAGCGGGCAAGGCTCTGGACAAGGAGTGTATCCCCAAGCTAGAATTCTTCTTTTTTGCACTCGCTAGCCAAAATGAATCTGTCTAGAACACGGCGGAGATCTGAAAGCAAAATTGAAAGGAACGGCAAATGTTTGACAGTGGCAGCAGCGGACTGCTTGGTAAACCGAAATACAAGCTTGGTTTGACTAAAAAGGAGCATGTAACCTTCAAACAGTATTCTCCTACGATATAGAGCCTGGCTACCCGATGCTGGAGATATAATATGTAGCCTAGACAAACCTGCACGCCCAGCAGGCAACCCAGCAACGTACTTACGAGCGCAGACAAGGACACTGGATAGTTGCAATGCTGACAAAAAAAGAAGTAACTCAAAGCAATCGCTACGCAGTAGTATCAAGTTGAAAAGGGCAACCCTGCGCACACACCAGGCAATTTAATATATTAATAAAACAAATCTACTGGAATTGCAGCGTTGAATTCTAACACTACTCTGTACTAATTTTTCTCTACTCGTACTTATGAAACGCGATGTCCATTAATGTCTCATTCAGCATATATTTTTTTTAATATTTAATGCCTTTTGTTACTATATTATTATGAACGCTACTAACCGAACCACCTGCACCACACCTTTTTGCACCGCTGCATGTTCTGTACTTTAAATGTTGGACTTATTTAATGTTTTGTGCCCTTCCCGTAATGATCTCGAACGGGATATTCAGTGTATCTAAATGAATAAAATTAATAAATAAATAATTATGGCCCTATTCATGACTAGCATGTTCTTAAATTTTGTAACTTACTTTTCTCTGCACGCTTTTGCAAGAGCACCAACGCACCAAAAACTACGATTTCAAGCTTTTTCGCCAAAGCCTAGTTTCAATGTGGTTTCTGAACTAAAGGTTTGGGGAACAAGGTAAGGTATTCTTTGGATTCCTAACTACTTCATAAAAATAGCAACGATCAAATATGTGCTATAAAATGACAACAAGAAAATGAAGTTCGTTTCCACTGTACTCAGATATTTTGAAAATGTCATTAAGAACCAGCAGTTGGCCTTATTCTGCACAGTCAACTACCTAGAAGTTATCTAGGCACAAAGGGCTAGTACATGATGATCTTTGAAATGACAATGTTTCTAAGCAAATACACTCATTACGAAATTATGAGAACTACAGGAGTACTCATTATGACAACTACGTTGTTTTTTTTTATCTGTGATAAGGTGATGAAATTTTCAATATATTCTAACAAGACGAAGATAAGCCATCTCTTAAAATTCGATTGAAATTGGTCTAACAGTTTAAAACTTCACCCTTTAGCACCGGGTATCTCTAAGGGCGCGTAAACTTTGAAGTCGGAACTAAGCTTTAAACTTGTACAAGATGTTGCTTCAGTTCAGTTCAGTTCAGTTCAGTCGTTCAGTCGTGTCCGACTCTTCATGACCCTATGGACCATGTCACGAAACGCTTTCCGGTCTCTCACTATCTTCCTAACATCACATAACTTCATCTGCAGTGCCTCGAGGATGCCATCAAACCATCGCGTTCGCTGCCTACCCCTTCTCCGCAACCCTCAACCTTTCCCAACATCAAATATTTCTCCAGCGACTCCTCTCTTTTCATCAGATGAGCAAAGTAGCTGCGCTTTAACTTTAGAATTTCACCCTCCAATGAGCAGTCAGGGTTTATGGTCGACAATATCGACTGATTTGATCTTCTGGCAGTCCAAGGAACTCTCAAGAGTCTTCGCCAACACCACAATTCAAACGCGTCAATTCTTCGGCGGTCAGCCTTTTTCACAGTCCAACTCTCGCATCCATACATCACAACTGGAAAGACCATAGCACGGGTTATACGGATCTTGGTTGGCAGACTAATGTCTCTGCTCTTTACTAGGCGGTCAAGGCTAACCATTGCTCTCTTTCCCAGAAGCAGGCGTCTCCTAATTTCATGGCTGCAGTCTCCTTCCGAGGTAATCTTGGCGCCCAAGAACAGAAAATCTGTCACAGCTTCCACTTCTTGTCCATTGATGCTCCAGGACTTGATAGGGCAAGACGCCATGATCTTTCTATTTTTAATGTTCAGTTTAAGCCCAAACTTCTCACTCTCTTCTTGTACGCGCATCAGAAGTCTCTTGAGTTCCGCTTCACTTTCTGCCATTAAAGTGGTATCATCCGCATATCTAAGGTTGTTGATACGTTTTCCAGCAATCTTCACTCTAGCTGAAGACTCGTCCAGACCGGCCTTCCTCATGATGCACTCAGCATGTACGTTAAATAGGCAGGGCGACAGTATGCAGCCTTGCCTCACTCCTTTCTCAATCGGAACTTAATCAGTAAGACCATGCCCAGTTCTGACTATGGCCTCTTGTCCTTCATACAGGTTTCTGAGGAGACAGATGAAGTGAATTGGAACTCCCATCTCTTGGAGAGCTTGCCACAATCTGCTGTGATCTTCGCAGTCAAACGCTTTCGCATAATCAATAAAGAAGAAGTAGATGGGTTTCTGGAACTCTCTTGCTTTTTCCATGATCCAGCGAAGGTTGTCAATTTGGTCTCTAGTCCCTCTGCCCTTGCGGAACCCAGCTTGCACGTCCGGAAGCTCCCGATCCACATACTGCTGCAGCTTTCCTTGGAGGATTTTCAACATCACCTTGCTAGCATGAGAAATAAGCGCGATCGTACGGTAGTTGGAACAATCTTTGGCACTGCCTTTCTTTGGAATGAGGATGTAGACTGACCTCCTCCAATCCTGTGGCCACTGCAGGGTTGTCCAAATCTTCTGACATAATGTATGCAGAATGTTAACAGCGTCATGGTTCAGGTTTTGAAGCAACTCAGCTGGAATGCCATCAATTCCACTTGCTTTGTTCTTAGCAAGGCTGGCTAAGGCCCATTCAACTTCACTCTTCAGGATGCCCGGCTCGAGATCAGTAATCACAACCGTCTTATGTTGGGTTTGCACTTTCAGGTCATTCTTGTACAGTCCTCCTGTGTATTCCTGCCACCACTTCTTTATCTCTGAGGCTTCAGTGAGGTCCTTGCATCATTTGTCCTTTATCACGCCCACCTTAGCACAGAAGCTTCCTTTGATATCTTTGATTGTCTTATACAGAGCTCTTGCGTTCCTTAATTGGCTGTTGTCCTCAACTGCTTGGCACTGTATGTTCAGGAAGGCATTCTTATCTCTCCTTGCTATTATCTGAAAATCCGCATTCAGAGCCTTGTATCTTTCTCGTTCCCCCATAACTTTTGCCATCCTCCTTTCCTCAGCTATTTGCAAAGCCTCTTCAGATACCCAATTTGCTTAGTAGCAACTTCTTGTATTATATCACGAACATCAGTCCACATCTCTTCGGGCTCTCTGTCTTCTAGATCTAATTCTTGAAATCTATTCCTCATTTCCACAACATATTCTAATGGAATTTGATCCAGATCATACCTGAAAGGCCTTCTAGTTTTCTGCGTTTTCGTCAATCGAAGCTTAATTTTGCCAACAAGAAGCTGATGATCGGTGCCACAATCGGCCCCAGGCCTTGTTTTTACTGCTTGTATAGCGCTTCTCCATCTCTGCCGGCAAAGAATATAATCGATCTGATTCCTGTACAGACCGTCCGGTGAAGTCCATGTGTACAGACGCCTCTTGTGCTGTTGAAAATGAGTATTCGCTATGGTCAGGTTGTTTTCTTGACAAAACTTTACTAGCCTCTGCCCAGCTTCATTTGGCTCGCCAAGACCCCGCCGGTAAAAATGAGTACAAGCGTCCCCCGGCCTGGCGCTCGGCTTTTCCAGGGGTGTGCGTTTGGGAGAAGCTCCGTAAACCCCGCTCAGCGCCCCTCCTCCGCAGTGGGCCCAAACCCAGTTTCGAACCTCGCAGCCTGCAAAGGTGGTTCTGTTTGTCTTGCAAAGGTACTTCCTTTTACCCTCACCTGAAGTGCTCCCTTACAGCCTCAGCTGCAGATGTTGCTTAGCTTTTCCGTAATAAATGTCGTTCGCATAACGGACGCAACTTGAGGTACAAAAGCGGCCAATTGAACCCAGATAAATATTAGCAGCTCCTAGGCCATAATGCTCTCCACCGGCTCTGCCACTCAGGCCACCGCCACAGTCGGGTGACGCTGACCACAGCCCATAAACCTGCATACAGTTTTGTGCATTCATGAACGAACGCCATGATCCCCCCTCCCTGCCCCACACACAATTAGGCAAGCAGCAGCTCCAGGTCCAATCATTCTATTATTTCAAACCGCGGTGTCTACGCTGACCAGCTTGCCCGTCTATCCGTTCATCCTTTTCGCCCCGCTAGGGAAATAGTGCAAGAACTGAGTGATGCGAAAATAATGATGTTTAAATTCTAACCTCAACGCTGTCGAAGCTGGCCCTTACTCGCTGCAGCTCCGACAGATTGGGTGACTCGAATTTGTGCACGCAACCTCACCGTCCAAGTTAAATTCTTCTGGCTCATTCGGCCTTCCTGTAGGTGGCGACCAGCTTCAGAACAGTCAAACTAGCAGCATTTTGTTGGCCGCGTTCCGGCCAACCTGCCCCATTGTGGACCAACAAGCCACTCTTTTTTTGGTTACTCTATGTTGAGGTGCATTTCCGATGCGGAATGCCACCAACCAGAAGAGCAAATTTCCCCATCTCGTGTCCTCTCTGCCCCTTGATGTCGCTGAGGAATTAGCGGACATCATCACTTCACTGGATCCGTCCGACCCTTGAAGGCGGCTCTCTTGGGCAGCAAGTAACCATCTGCGCGTAACAGATTCTCACTAGCTTCTTACTGCTACAGAGCTTGTGGAAAGCCGTCTCTCGTTGCTCCTCCGTCGCATGCGCCAGCTGCTTGTAGACTCCGCTGATAAACAGGACACCATTAAGAGTGAGCTGTTTTTCCTGCGCCTTCCCAGAACGTGCTAACCATCCTGGCGGCTCCATGTGATGCCCCACTGGATAAACTCGCCGACCTCGCAGACCGTGTCGCCGACTACTCACGGCACCCCAATCTAAGCGCTATGAGCACTCCGCATCCAGCTTCTACCGAACTCTCTGCAGCTTCTGAGCATAAAATGCGGACTGGATGCTCTTGCTAGGCGGATCAATCATCTAGCGCCCTTGCCACGCCAGGGCGCCAGGGATCCGGTCACGCCGCAACTCGCCCCGGCACCATTGCGCTTCCCTGAGCTCCTACCATTCTAAGCGCAGCACGGTACCTCTTCCTCGCCTGTATGCTGGTTCAGTTCAGTTCAGGCGTTCAGTCGTGTCCGACTCTTCGTGACCCTATGGACCATGTGACGCCACGCTTTCCGGTCTCTCACTATCTTCTTAACATCACATAGCTTCATCTGCAATGCCTCGAGAATGCCATCTAACCATCGCGTTCGCTGCCTACCCCTTCTCCGGCGACCCTCAACCTTTCCCAACATCAAATCTTTCTCCAGCGACTCCTCTCTTCTCATCAGATGACCAAAGTAGCTGAGCTTTAACTTTAGAATTTGACCCTCCAATGAGCAGTCAGGGTTTATGGTCGACAATATCGACTGATTTGATCTTCTGGCAGTCCAAGGAACTCTTAAGAGTCTTCGCCAGCACCAGAATTCAAACGCGTCAATTCTTCGGCGGTCAGCCTTTTTCACAGTCCGACTCTCGCATCCATACATCACAACTGGAAAGACCATAGCACGGGTTATACGGATCTTGGTTGGCAGACTAATGTCTCTGCTCTTTACTAGTCGGTCAAGGCTAACCATTTCTCTCTTTCCCAGAAGCAGGCGTCTCCTAATTTCATGGCTGCAGTCTCCTTCCGAGGTAATCTTGGCGCCCAAGAACAGAAAATCTGTCACAGCTTCCACTTCTTGTCCATTGATGCTCCAGGACTTGATAGGGCAAGACGCCATGATCTTCGTCTTTTTAATGTTCAGTTTAAGCCCGAACTTCTCACTCTCTTCTTGTACGCGCATCAGAAGTCTCTTGAGTTCCATTTCACTTTCTGCCATTAAAGTGGTATCATCCGCATATCTAAGGTTGTTGATACGTTTTCCAGCAATCTTCACTCCAGCTGAAGGCTCGTCCAGACCGGCCTTCCTCATGATGCACTCTGCATATAGGTTAAATAGGCAGGGCGACAGTATGCAGCCTTGCCTCACCCCTTTCTCAATCGGAAACCAATCAGTAAGACCATGCCCAGTTCTGACTGTGGCCTCTTGCCCTTCATAAAGGTTCCTGAGGAGACAGATGAGGTGAATTGGAACTCCCATCTCTTGGAGAGCTTACCACAATCTGTTGTGATCTACGGAGTCTAATGCTTTCGCATAATCAATAAAGCAGAAGTAAATGGGTTTCTGGAACTCTCTTGCTTTTTCCATGATCCAGCGAAGGTTGGCAATTTGGTCTTTAGTTCCTCTGCCCTTGCGAAACCCAGCTTGCACGTCCGGAAGCTCCCGATCCACATACTGCTGCAGCCTACCTTGCAGGATTTTTAACATCACCTTGCTAGCATGCGAAATAAGCGCGATCGTGCGGTAGTTTGATCAATCTTTGGCACTGCCTTTCTTTGGAATGGGAATGTAAACTGACCTCCTCCAATCCTGTGGAGGAGGTCAAGATTGCTGTGTGTGTTTTCCAGGTCAATCCTGTATGCTGGTACCGCCGTACTAATTGGCAGCCTTGCCCGCAAACACACACACACACACACGTGTTCTTCGTCAACGAATGTAGCGACCGGCCACTAACGGCAGCAATGGTACTTGTACGTACACTTCCGACAATATCACTGGGGCTCATTTCCTTGTTGACACGAGAGCACAGGTGTCAAGAAATCGGCGCACATTTTTATTAAGCCGGCGCGACGCGAAGCCTGCGCGGCGCCGCATCGAAAGTTCGACGACTTTCGGCTCCTTCCCCGCGCGAGGAGGGTGCGTGGCCTTGTACAAATCGGCTTCACTCTCCCTCTCCTCGCTCGGCGATGATGGTGACTCATCAGGCCGGAAGATCCGAGTTGTTTCGAGAAGGTTCGACCAGGGAGCGGCGAAATACTCAGCCACCCACCACATTGCGACCTCTGGACTACCAGTGTTTGCTTTCTATCATCGCCTGTTTTGAGAACGCCTCACGGTCGCTCGCCGTGAGTTTCAACACATGCTTGAACTCGACATTTTGCACCCTTCCTTTAGCAACTGGGCATCGCCACTCCTTATGGTTCAGAAGACAGATCGGAGCGACTGGATACCATGTGGGGATTACCGTTCCGTCAACGCCCACAAATTACGAGGCTGCTGTCTACTTTCTTGCATACAGGACTTCACATTAAAGCTGGCTGGATGCATGATCTTCTCTAAGATTCACTTTGTGAAGGCTTACCACCAAATTCCCAAGCAGCCCGCTGATGCTCCGAAGACGGCCATTGCAACGCCATCCGGCGTTTTTGAACATGTGATGAAGCATTTTCGATTGCCTCAGGCTGCATAGACTTCCAGTGAGCTGTAAACGAGGTTACGTGAGGCTTCCACTTTGTAATCGCTTACACCATTGCTCTCCTTGTCGCAACCTCCTCCCCGTCTGAGCATGCAGCTCACCTCCGTCCTGTTTTCCAAAGCCCTGATGAATATGGCCTCGTAATCAATCCGCACAAACGATTCTTCGGCGTCGTTACAATAGAATCCCTTGGCCATCTTGTCACTCCTGAAGGTATCCGACCTCTCGACAGTAACTTCAAGGCAATTCAAAATTTTCAACCACCTACGTCCCTTACAAATTTCATAAAATTCTTGGGCCTTCCGATCTTTCATCGCTGCTTTATCCCCAAGTGTGCCAATTTCCTGAAGCCTTTGACTGGCAGTTCGGCTACCGAAAAAGATCCTCCTGTGCCACTTGAATAGACTGACGATTCTGCAGAGCGTTCACCGCTGACAAGAATGCGCTCACAAACAAAACTTTGTTCATACATCCCGTTTCTGGCGCACCACCACGTCTCGTCACCGAGGCATCCAACAATGCAATCGGCACAGTTCTCGAGCAGCACGCCTCTAGCTGCCTGTCTCGGTTTTTTTCTGAAAAGCTGGAGCCGTCAGGCTAAATACAGCACTTTCGATCGAGAATGCCTGGCTGCGTAGTTGTCCATCCAGCCTTTGCGCCACTTTCTGGAGGGCCAGGACTTTCACGCTCTCACAAGCCGTAAGAGCTTGACGTTTGCTTTCCAACTGAATCACAGCGCCTATACAAAGCGTGCGCAGCTCGCCAGCTGTGCATTTCTCTGGGTTTACAGTGGATATCCGTCATCTCCTTGGGCCCGAAAATGCTGCTGCTGCTGCACTTTCCCGTGTCGGTGCCATGGCATCCGACCTACAAGTGGACATGCAGGAGCTTTCAAGAGCACAGCGTAACAACCGAAGCTGCATCTTCTTCGCTCATCCTCCGCATTCTTCTGCTTCTCTTAATATGCGCGTGATGTCTCTATCGTGAATTGAAGGCTACCCTTACCACCTACCAGCCAAGGGAACGCCGGTCTCACCACCTTGCCCTCGTCCTTACGGGCACTCGCTCAGCACTGAAGAGTGACCTAGGCTGCTCCTCGGCTGAGCTAGTCTATGGCGTTCCCCTGCTCATACCTTGTGAATTCTCTCCTTCGTCTCCAACGCTCATTCAAGATGCTTCCTCTTACCTACTGGACCTGCGCAACATATTTAGAAATATTACTCCGCTAATCTCCACTGCTCCTCTTCCTCGTTCTTTATTTTACAGCCAGGATTTGCCCTCCTACAGCCACGTTTTCATCCATCATGACCACTTCCGTCCTTCTCTGAACCAAGGCTATGATGGACCGTTCCACGTACTCCAGCCTTCCACAGACGCCTGTTCTCTCGATGTCAACGATCATGAACACTTTGTGTCTACTGACAGGCTCAAACCTACCTATATTGACGACCCTCCGCCCGTTGCTCCTCCAGTCACTCTTGTTCCGACTCAACCACCTGTATTTGCGGTCTTGTCCAAACAAGCCCATTGGGCAGATTTTTATTTATTTTTACATACTGCAGCTCCATCCGCAGCTATAGCAGGAGTGGGAGGTAAACATGATAAAAATAAAATAATTATACAATGCAGTGGGTAGAGCAATAACAGTACAAAATTTAAACAGAGCAACAACACTAATAACGGCTAGAGGTTACTTAACGGTATGAAATAGTCAGTGTGCGATGGCGTCAGTAAAATTTTGTAAAGGAAGGGAACGAAGTGAGCCAGGAAGCTTGTTCCAAGCTGCGATGGTGCGAGGGAAGAAGCTGTTTTTAAATGGATTATGTCGAGCAAAGTAGGGGACAATATTAAGCTCATGGTAGTATCTGGAGGCTGGAGTAATTAACTGTTAGATGAAAGTAGATAATGAGCATGAATGATACAACACAAGAATTTCAACGATTCCAAATGCCGGCGACGTGATTGTGTAGTAAGCTGTAACAAAAGGAGAGCAGAAGTAGGCGAAAAATACGGTGATACTGGTGACAAATGAAACAAATGGCTTTCTTTTGAACTCTTGCGATCTTGGTAATATCATTTAGTTTGTGAGGGTTCCATACAAGACATGCATAGTCTAGTACGGGACGGAATAATGATTTATACATTATTAACTTCACATCACTTGGAGCTTGAACTAGAATACGTCTTAAATATCCTAATTTCATGAGGGTTTTGCTACAAATGTAATCAATATGCTTAGACCGATAAATTGGTACTGAAGATAACTTCCAAATATTTATAATTAATGATGTTATGGCTTCTCCTCTACGGCGAGGGTGTGCAGTGTACTGCCCCTCGCGCCATGCTTGGCCGCGAGCTATAGCACGGAGCCGGACAAGGACGAAGTGTGCACGAGGAGCAGCAGCGCGAGCATTGAATATAAAGATGTGTCAGTTGACCAAAAAGACGTTAAGTTGTGTGAACGTGTTCAATATGGGATCTCGCTTCAGAGTCAATTTTTTGGCTCACCTGCTGCGTCCTCTGACCTACCGTTCATGGGAAAGCCTTCGGAGCACTACCCCATACTCGATAATACCAATATCGATAAGTCAACGCCCTTTTCTGCGAATCTCAAGGGCTTATCCACTCACAGGCATGCCGTCAGGACCCTGCGCTCGCTTGTTCGAGCCAGGCCTCTACTCACATGACCTCAGCGATGAGCTACATCGTCGATGGGGAAGACATTTTGCCTGCGGAGCTTGCATCTGGCGAATTGAAAGCCGTTCTTCGCCTACAAGACCCCGCCCGACGCCTAAAACAAGACACTGCCACCGCTAGGCCTAATCTGAGGCACGCCAAGCCAAACTCCAGCATTCTCGCCCAAGAAGAAAGGAAACCGCCCGCTACCACAAGGACAGTGCCGCTACACCAACTCCCACTGAACGACTGTAATATCGTCTGCCATCCGCGAGGCTGAAATTTAAACAACTGTGCCACGCCAACTCAAACTCGCCACGTGCAAGTATTCCGCAGTCCAGTTCCGCGACGAGTAGGCTATAGCACGAGTCGGCGGTTTCGGCTCAACAGTTTAGGGAATTAAGGAGCGCGTATTCACCAGCTTCAGCGGCTGCATGTGGCCATCGAGTGTAGTTCTGCTCATGGTGATGCCAAATGGATAACTGCATACACCAGAAAGGGCGTGCAGATTAAGCGGGAAATTTCAATGTGACCCTACTGGCGAGCAGTACAGAAGGCAGCCAGCTGTCGGCGCCGCTAGATCTAGCCTCCATCCAGTCATTACAAAAGCTATGTAAACAAACACGCTGGGGGCACAGTCGTAATCCGCCAATCAGCGCATTTCTGCGGGAGTTTAGGGCCCACACACTAAATACTAAATGGTGTATGTTAACGTTGAAGCTCTCACGAGTCATTTGCTGTACATGTAGTACCAGATAAAACGCAAGGTTATGCTCAGGAGGCGGTCGCATTCGCGCGCGAGCGGTTGCGGGGGAGACGAGACGGACATGGCGGCCGCTGGGATAGCTGGAGGCTCATGTTCGGAGCGAACAGAGAAGCGCATTCGAACCAAGTTGGGCTTTGCGATGATGAGACTGAAGCCGCGGCGCCGGCACATGAATACGTACGCTGGCTGTGGCCAGGCTAAATATGCATAGTCTTGCAAAAAGGCTTTAACGGTCGAAAGTAAATAAGTTTGACAAACACGTGCATATTGTTACGGGGCACACTCCGACGTAGCCATAACAGTTCGCCGTCAGGAACACACTCGCAGGACCAATACAGTCTAGTTTTAGCGCGTCGTAGTTCACTAATCTAGCACATCGTTGTCGTATCCGAGACTGCGTATCATAGCAATACCCCCCGCGGAATACGCACAGTCCCGGTATGTATACTGCACAGGTGAGCTCGAAATATAGAGTTTAAGAAGGGCGCCATGCACCACTTCTGAGTGAAGGGTTGTAGAATGCTACTTAGGCTGTGCGGCATAATCTCGTAGGTAACGTCGATGAGATGCCGCAAGACGCGGTAAGGGCCCACGTAGCAAGGCAGAAGTTTCTCGCACGTGCCTACTCGTCAGGCCGGGATCCAGAGGAGTAGGAGGAAACAAAGAGGGTAGTAGGCGTTATGGTGCTGAAGATCGTAACGGTGCTATTGAGAGCGCTGAGACGCACCAAGCCGGTCTCGAGCAGTATGACGGGTGGCATCAG
Source organism: Amblyomma maculatum (assembly GCF_055883805.1). Taxonomy (NCBI): domain Eukaryota; kingdom Metazoa; phylum Arthropoda; class Arachnida; order Ixodida; family Ixodidae; genus Amblyomma; species Amblyomma maculatum. The sequence continues at coordinate 120,151,722 of NC_139353.1, forward strand.
CGCGGGCGAAGTTAAAAGAGAGAGTATTCGGCAGTATCGTGGCGTGAGGGGTTGTAGGCGAACTGTATAAAGTGCAAAGAGACGTCCCATTCACAAGGATGGTCAGAAGCACACTGCATCATGTCGTTCAGTGTACGATTAAAGCGCTCAGCAAGACCGTTCATTTGTGGATGGTAGACCATTGTGAACTTGTGGCGCATAGTGCACGAGCGGAGAAATTCATGAACAACTTGAGAAAGAAAGCAGCAAGATCGGTGAGTAGTTGACTAGGAGCACAGTGAAGCAAGATGACGTCATGGAGGATAAAGTCTGCAACGTCGGAGGCACATTTGGTGGGGATAGCTCTGGTTCTGGCATACTGAGTGGCGTAATCGGTCTCTATGTAATCCATTTGTTCTCTGAAGTCTACGTGGGAAATGGCCCAAGCAGGTCGAGACCAACACGAGGAAATGGCTGTCGGAACTTCGGGTGGTTGAAGGGTTCACTCGGTTGAAGGAACGGTGTCTTCCTGCGCTGGCACAGCTCACATGCGGCGACGTAGCGAAGAACAGAGAGGTAAAGGCGAGGCCAGTAGAATCGCTGTGTGAACATTGTCATATGTGCGTGACACTCCCAGGTGCCTTGCTGTAGGGGCGTCATGAAGGTGCGCAAGAACGGCAGAGCGCAGATGTGTCGGGAAAACAAGCAAAAGGTCTGCACCATCTGGGCGCATTTTGCGTCGGTTAATGTGTCATTGCGCAGTACAAACATACTAATGGACAGATCGGAGCTATCGTGGCGCAGGTGATCAATAATGGGGCGCAGGGAAGGATCACGACTCTATTCGACGCCGATGCGAAGAAAGTCCGAAATCGAAAAAACGCAATTGTCGGCAGTATGGTCAGGCAGTTCGCGAGGGACAGCGGGGTTCCGGGAAAAGCAGTCGGCGTGTTGATGCAGGCGGCCTGACTTGTACAGAACCGTAAACATGTATTCTTGTAATCAGAAGGCCCAGCGGCCTAAGCGGCCGGTAGAGTCCTAAAGTGAGAACCCCCAACGCAAGGCGTGATGGTCCGTCACTACGTTGAAGAGCCGCCCAACCTAGGGCGGAATTTGGTCAACGCCCAAGCAAGTGCGAAGCTTTCGCGCTCCGTAATGGAGCAATGGCGTTCGGACGGAGACAATAGCCGGTTGGAGGAGGAGGAAGATGAGGAGGAAAGGCAGGGAGGTTAACCAGTAAAAGCAATCGGTTTGCTACCCTGCACTGGTGAAAGGGGATGAGTGGATATCAAAGTTGTGACAGAGGGATAGTCGAAGTTAATACAGTCACATAACAGACAGGCCACATCACACCACGTTACAGTCATGTCATAGCAAACTCAGTCTTTCGATTAGGCCTGTGCTTCTCATAAAGCGGAGCATAGGCAATCATACGAGAGTGGCCGCGCTGATACTGGGCAAGGATGGCGCCAATACCATGGCGCGTAGTTCTGTGGGGGCGGATGGGTCGAAGAGTGCCAGGACAGGGGGAACGGTAAGGGCGGAAAAGAGCGTTATGAAGGCATGAGCTTGCTTGCTGCTCCACGAGAAATTCACGTTTTTCTGCAGCAGGGAGATAAGGGGATGTGCTATGTCTCCGACGTTCCGAATGAAGCGACGGAAGTAGGAGCAGAGCCCGAGAAAACTTCTCACAATACTTGTGTTACGTGCCGTAAGGAAATCGTGCACTGAACGAACTTTATTATCGTCGGGCTGCACATCATTTACATCAATCAAAGGTCCCAGGATTTTGATTTTGCCCTGGCCGAAGCTGCATTTTTTGCATTCACTTGAAGGTCGGCGCGGCGGAGGATGGCCACTATCGTAGAAAGCGGTTGAAGGTGGCTTGTGAACGTGGCAGAGAAAACCACAACGCAATCTAAGTAACATAATCACATTGTCCGCTTTAAGCCACGGAGAAGAGAGTCCACCATGCGCTAGAAGATCGCAGGAACGTTACAGTGACCACATGGCATGCCCTTAAAGTGTTATAGTCCGTCAGGGGTGATAAACGCATTTTCTCGCGATACCTGTCATCGACAGCTATTTGCCAGTAGCCGGAACGCATGTCGATGGAATAAAAATAACTGCCACCATGCAAGCAGTCAAGGCCGCCGTCAATTTTCGGCAGAGGGTAAACGTCTTTTTAGTTATCTCACTGAGATGGCGGTAGTCGTTCAGAATCTCCAAGCCTGATCTTTCTTTTTGATTAAAATGACAGGGGACGCCTAGGCAGTGCAGGAAGGCTCAATAATATTGTTTTCCAGCATTTGTCAACGTTTGTAAGGAGCACTGCAGACTCAATAAGGCCTTCGGTAAATGGGACTGGCATCACCAGTATTAATGCGATGGATAACGATGGAAATCTTGTCCAAAGGTTGGTCCCCAAAATCAAATATATCGCTGTACAAAAACAAAAAGTCAGAGAGAGCACTGGCTTGGTCAGGTTTCAAATCCGCTGCTATCAAGGGAGTAAACGGGTTGAACGGGAAGCTGATACTGGGGGGGACTCCAACAGAGGCGCAGGCTTGAGTGCAGCAACTTCGCATTCATCCAACGGAAACACGTCAGCGAGTGCAGTGCCATATATGGAAAACCTAGGACGGGGCGACTGAAGTCAAGGACGGGAAGATGCCCCTGTTTTGCCACTTGCCGCATCCACTCACGCAACCGACCTGCTGTTCATCGAATCGAAGCGTCTGATTAGTGCTTCTGCTCTCTTCTCCCTCCTCTCTGTGTTGAATATGGGATGCATGTTACGAGGGAGGGGGGGTGCCCCGCCGGGGTGGTGCAGTGGTAAGACGCCCGACTACTATGCCGGAGTACCCAGGTTCGAACCCGACCTCGGCGGCTGCGTTCCGATGGAGGCGAAAAGTAAGTAAGTAAGTGCTTTATTTTCCGTTTGCAAAATACAGTTGAGAACGGACAGGTTCGAGGAAAAAAGGTGCGGAAACAGCTTGACAGGTTCTAAAACCCGTTTGTTGGCAGCAGCAGCCGTGCGGAATGGCAATGCTTTCAATACAATAAAGCACAAGCATGAAAAAAGAAACAAAATAACAAACAAAAAAGGTTAATCTGCAAAGCTACATAGGTTAGTATTCGAAAAATACAGCAGCATGAAAATAATCTCACTCAGTCACAAAAGAAGTACAATTGGCAAGGGACATATATAGTGCTGATTTACGATGACTAACCCAATGGTTAACAATATAAATACACACTCAATATTAGTGGCAAAAATAATTGTGTAGAGTAGATAATGAAACATGTAAAACACCAATATTTTCCGAGATTAGTGCATTGAGTAAGGCAGGTAGGGTGTAAGCAATCATTTGCTTACCGTAATTAGTTCGCGTGTGTGTTACATACCAGTATTCCGGACATCGCGTTTGGTAGTGAAGTAGATTTTGTTTAATATTGGCTGTTGAACGGATGGCAAAATTATTCAATTTGTATTCTTTAATGTATGCGTATGGTAACATGTAGTTGTATAAATTATGCACTTTCAATATATTAAGCTCATAGAACAAAGGTTCACTTGGGAAATCCCAGTTCACATTGCATATCGCGCGCAGAAATTTCTTCGGAAGGGCAAGTAACCGACCTACATTTGTGGCAGACGTGGTACCCCAGACAAGAAAGCAGTAATTAAGGGGATTCATAAAGAGAGATTTATATATAAGCAATTTTACATTACGGGGAAGATATCTAAGGCAAAAAATTACTCCTGGGATAGTTTACTTACAAGTCATGATGAATGGCTGTTCCATGACATGTCATGGTTGAAAAAAATTCCTATCACTAGTTCAATTTTATCCATATTAAGTGTAATGTCTGCAAGTAGTGTAGCGTTTCTGTTCTTGCCTTGGAATAATATGGCTTTTGTTTTAGTTGCATTTATCATGAGACCGTTTTTGATCGACCATACATGTAGTTTTTCTAGTACTTTATTAGCAATTCTTATTAAGTCTGAGGTATCATGAGAAGAAAACAGGAGTGTGGTATCATCAGCATAGATTATGTATTTGGTGTCATGATCAATATTAACAATATAATTAACATAAATATTGAAGAGGAGGGTTCCAAGTATACTACCCTGCGGCACGCCTATTCTTATGTTTTTTTATTGAGAGGATATGTTATTGACATGTGTATATTGAGCTCTAGAGCCCAGATATGACTCAATCATTTCATGAGCAACGCCACGTATACCATAGTAAGTTAACATTTCAAGTAGAAGTTCATGTATAATGCAGTCAAAAGCTTTTGTAAAATCTATTAGTACACCGAGTGTAAGTAGATGATGTTCAATGTTCCTGAGGATAAATTCTTTTTGTTCCAAGAGGGCAAGCTGAGTAGACAGGTGTTTGCGGAACGCGTACTGGCAGTGAGTTAAGAGGCAATTATCCTCAAGAAATGCAGAAAGACGTTTAAATATTTTTCGAGACCATTTTGAAAAAACTGGCAGAATTGATATGGGCCTATAATTTATTAGGGTCCTGTCACTACGCTTGAATAACGGGATTACTTTAGCGATTTGCATTTTCTGCGGGAAGATTCCGGCATTTAGGCATAAGTTGTAAACATATGCCAACACTGGAGCAATGATATCTAAGATATACTTAATTGGCATTATCTGCAGGCTGTCTACGTCCATACTACGACTATTGCTAAGTTCAGAGAAGAGACAGGTTAATTCGGATTCATTGGTTGGGTGTATAAATATACTATCCGGAATGCTTGTTAGTATGAAATCGCAGGCAGTCATACATACGGGAATGTCATTAGTGCTGGTTAAACATTCATTAAGGGAGTCAGGCAATGACTCATCGCTTATCTGAACACCATTTTTAACAATGTGCACAGGTAGTTGGAAACTGGGCATATGGTTCCGTAAGACATTAAGTTGTTTCCAAGTCTTCTGACTGTCGCCTTCACATGACTTGAACAGGTCGGTATGATAGTTGGTTTTAGCGCTGCGCAGTTCGTTTGTGAGGCGATTGCGAAAGCGTTTAAACTCAGTCCAGTCCTCTGGATTTCGTGATTTGATAAATTAATCGTATAGCCTGTGTTTCTTTTTTATTTTTTATATAGTTGCATTGCAATCCATTGCTTGCGCTTAATACTACAGGGGAATTGTCTATGATAGCAAGTGGAGAAGATTTTTAGGAAATTTTTATAAGCAATATCGGGATTTTGTACAGTATAGACATCCATCCAGTCTGTGCTTTCCATTTCGTCGCGGAAACTGTCTAGCCCGTTCTGCGTTATTACTTGTTTGAAAGTGTCATTAGTAGTTGATCGACAGCTTTTACGGTTTAGACTTAAAAATATGGGCATGTGATCACTAAGACCACACGAAAAAACTCCCGATTTAATCCTACCTAATGCAGCACTTGTAATGAACAGATCGATACATGTGGACGTATTACAGTAGTTCTGGTATGTGTTGTTATGACATTGAAACAACCATGTGTGTGTATAACTGCCTCAAAAGTGCGTTTTGACGGGCTGTAGACCATCATGTTGATATTGAAATCGCCACCCAACACAACTTCATAACTGAATTCACACCTATACAAAAAGAACCGTTCAAGAAACCGAAAAAGTATGTCTAGGTTTCCACTTGGTGGCCGGTAAAAAACAGAATAAATAGTTCGAGCACACACAACTGATAGAACTTCATAGTCAGCAGTAGTGCAACAAAATTCGTTAATGGGCTCTACATTTATGCTTTCACGAACAAGCAAACTGACGCCGTCTCCGCGCGACGTTTCTGGACTTCTAGTAAAACCCTGATAACCAGGGAGTTGCCAAACAGCTGAGTGCGGATCATACCATGTTTCGGACAGCATGATAAAGTCAAACTGAAATGATAAGCTGCTGAAAAAAGGTCGAGCATGTCGTGTTTGTTTCGCACTGATTGGCAGTTTAAATGAATGCATCGAGTAGATTTTTTATGTTCTGGCCCAACAAAATAAAAAAGTCAGAAGGCGATAACGAGTCTGCAGAAGCCATGCCTAAATCTGCACAACCTACGCATAGCACGTGGGTATCAGTCTACCAATTTTTCGAGATCGGTCTTAGCCTTGATCGCGTGAACATCTGCATGTTCTTCTTTCCTGACCAAGATTTTTCCATGGCGATGCCACACAAACCGGAAATTGTTTTGAAGTGCTCATTCTTTTGTAGTCTTGAGCAGCAAATTATTTTGCGTGGTTAGGTTCTCAGATATAAACATGTCCTTGTCGACCGCTGATGCAGCCTTCCTTTTTTCAAGCCATTTGTCTCGTGTCGATTGTTGCGGGAAGCGAACAATCACACCGGGAGTCTTACCTTTTTGTGAAGGAAGACGGTGAACGGCAGAGACATTCTGCTCGTTAAGAGGTTCAAGGTCTAGGTTTTTGGCTAGGTCTTTTCCTCTGGTCATGAGGCATTCCTTCTCCTGTTTCGCCATCACGTGAATTTCGATGTGATTCAGCTTTCGACTATTGTATTCAAGATCATTTACTGCAGCAGACAGTCTCTTCAGTTCAGCGTTACTTCCAACTTGTTCGAGCTTTCAAATTCTTTTGTTGAGAGTCTTAATCTCGCCAGAGTGCTCTGCTATGGTTGCGAGTGCCGTATCGTACTGGGCGGACATGTGCTTTATCAGAGCCTCCATATCACTAACAGTGGTTTTCAGAGGAAGAAGCTCATCGAGTTTTCTGTTCATGTCAAGCAGAAGCGCTGTAACAGTACCATTATCAGATTCATTAGAATTGGGTGCAGTTGTCTTGCCTTTGCGGCATGTTACGCATTTCCAGGACTTCTTATAGTCATCTCCTTTAGATTTATATGTAGAGTCTGACACACCAGAACAAGAACCCAGGTGGTACTCTCCCGACCATTCACTACATGTTATTGACCGGCAGTCAGCTTCTATAGATTCTTCACACTTTTTGCAATCCATGGTAACGGATGCTCAACAATTGGAATAGCAACTAAAGCAACCTATGGGTTATTACACACAAAAATAGCAACCTAACATGGGCTAAAAGGTAACAAAAATGGCAACAAACTGCAAAGAAAGGGGGGGGGGGGCTGCAGCAGCAGCGAGGTACAAGCCAAAGGAAAATATTTTGATAAGCGCAAGGCGGCAGTCACCAACCTGCAAAAATCCAGGAGCACACTGTGCAGGCGTCTGCGATCCGCCGCTGCTGCTGCTAAACGAAGGAGGAATCCGCAGCCGTTTCTTCTTTTAAACTTGTCGGTGGCACCCCGGTAGCCGAGAGATGATGACGCAACACGTGGAAGCTGTCATGATCGCCGGAAGCAGCGATTATATGGATTATGGGCCTCTGAAGCGATGAAAACCGGTGGTATCTTGCGCAGCAGGAGGCCGCCGGGTCCAGTTTGCGCAACTGCAAAAATCCAGGAGCACACTGTGTAGGCGTCTGCGATCCGCCGCTGCTGCTGCCAAATGAAGGCAAGGGTTCCCACTACTACAACATTTTGGTCCCATGCCGGGATGATGTTGAGAGTGGCTGCCGCCTGCTTGCCAAGGTAGGCGGTGAGCGCCGCTCCCAGTTCGCCATCTTGGAACACACTCCGCAAGTTCGCCGTGACGCGGGGCTTGATGATTACAACAATGGCTTGGGGGTGCGGGTGTGGCATGGGTCGTGGACGCCATTGCATTCCTGCTGCAATTTTCGGTTCGTCAGCAGTTTGGACAGGACGGGCGTGGGGCTGCTCGCCAGCGTCCTTGTTGGCTTAAGGTTGGGAGGCCGCTGACGTGTCGGCCGCTATCTTGCGTCCGCTTCTGGACTGGAAGCGGCGTTGTACAAGTTTGAAAAGCTCTCGTTCTCAAAGGGCTGTTAAACTGAAGAACCAGTATCTTGGACCGTCAAAATGGTGGACCATGACATTTCGGACGGATCATAGCCGCGTTGCAAGGTAGAAGTCATATTGGAGAAAGAGGGGTGAGCAACCCAGCGGCGGGGAGCAGCGCAGCCGTTAGGCTTAGCGCCGCTGCAGCAATGAACGGGTGAAACTAAGCCAATAATCGGTGAAATTGGGGCCCACCTCGATACAACTGGTGGCTCCAGATGTCGGGTCACTTTGCGTGTTGCAGTCGCTCTGATGTCTTCAAGGGTCGAGTTGCTGTGCCACGATCACAAGCGAAAAACACGGTGCCGATGCACCATGCGTCCGCTTGCGAGAAGCAACGCGTTTCATCGCCCCACAATCTTAGAAGCATACTGTCCATATCTGCCAAGGTATCCTGCTAGCGGACATAGGTGGCCACCGGGTATATATATATATATATATATATATATATATATATATATATATATACATATGTGTAGGGGGGGGAGATGAGAGTGCTCGTTATAATACATGAAGGAAAGAAGCCAACAGTCGGCGAGGCCAAGGAAAGCGTTAGGGATGGTACTTTATCTCTTTTTTTTAATGTTCTCTTGGATAATCACAGAAATTAGTAATGTAATCTGTTTAGGGGCAAGATAAACACAAAGTAGAAGAAAAAAAAACGTGCCGATGGTGGGAACCGAACCCACGGCCTCCGAATAACGCGTCCGGTGCTCTTCCAACTGAGCTACATCGGCCGCTGTCCCCCCTGCTATTTTCTCGGGTATTTATGTTGTCTGTATACGAACCTTGAGAGTGTTCACCAGCGCCACCCTCAGCCATAGCAGCGGACGTGGAACGTCCTTTGTACCGCCAGCGTCACGTAGAACGTGATCAAGAGCGAGGGCGAAAGCTGTGCTACAACCTTCTTACGCTACCTATGGCTTCAAGGCTGCCAGAACCGAGACCCCCGTAAGCTACAAGCAGATCAATTAAGGGGAAATGAGGGTGCTCGTTATAATACATGAAGGAAAGAAGCCAACAGTCGGCGAGGCCAAGGAAAGCGCCGTGGGTTCGATTCCCACCATCGGCACGTTGTTTTTTTTTCTACTTTGTGTTTATTTATCTTTCCCCTAAACAGATTACATTACTAATTTCTGTGATTATCCAAGAGAACATTAAAAGAAAAGACAAATTACCATCCCCAACGCTTTCCTTGGCCTCGCCGACTGTTGGCTTCTTTCCTTCATATATATATTGTCACGGTGTTGGCGACTGGGGCTAGATTAAGAGAGCCGGTACAGGTAGAATTGCACGGTCCAAGGTTTAGGTACGTCCTGCGAGTCCAGAGCCGATTCACTTCAACGTCGTCTTTCACTCCGAGCGCCCCCCGCGCCCCCTGGCATTCCTACCTCCTTAAGCGTAACGCACACAGTTACACGTGCACACAAGCGTACAAAAGCAACCTCCCCCCCTCAAAAAAAAAGTTTGTAAATGTAGTTTGTCAGTCACCGTGCAAAGTACGGTTTCAGTCGCAAGACATGAACTGTCTCTGGACGAGGTAGCCGACGGCCTGTGTGCTCTGATCCATCCGGGAGCACCTCGTAATTGACGCTACTGATGCGTCGCACGATTTTATACGGTCCGAAGTAACGGCAAATTAGCTTGTCTGAAAGGCCGCGGCGTCGAACAGGAGTCCACACCCACACCTGGTCCCCGGTGTTGTAGGAAGCTTGTCTGTGGCGGAGGTTGTACCGGCGTGAATCCCTGTCCTGTTGCTGGGTGATGTGGACGCGTGCTAGTTGGCGTGCTTGCTCAGCATCTTGGGCAAACTGCTCGGCGTCAGAACAAAGTTCGGTATCTGTTTGGTAAGGGAGCATTGCGTCCAGCATCGTCCGAACCTCCCTGCCGTAAACGAGGCGAAACGGCGTGAAACGTGTAGTCTCTTGGACTGCCGTATTGTATGCGAACGTCACATATGGTACGATCGCATCCCAAGTCTTGTGCTGGGCGTCGACGTACATCGCCAGCATATCCGCGATGGTCTTATTAAGCCTTTCCGTCAGCCCATTGGTCTGCGGATGGTAAGCAGTAGCTTTTCGATGCGCTGTACCACTGAGATGAAAGACTTCGGCCATCATTTTTGAAGTAAAGGCAGTCCCTCTATCAGTAATAATACAGGTAGGAGCACCGTGCCGTAGTATGATCTGGTGTACAAAGAAATGAGCAACTTCAGACGCTGTACCACTAGGTAACGCTTTGGTCTCGGCATAGCGAGTCAGATGGTCTGTGGCGATGATTATCCAACGGTTGCCACCAGAGGACCGAGGGAAAGGACCGAGAAGGTCCATGCCGACTTGATCAAATGGTGCTCGTGGTGGTATTATGGGCATGAGGAGGCCCGCAGGCTTTGATTGCGGAACCTTCCGACGCTGACATTGCCGACAGCTCTTGACATAGCGCTGAACAACAGTGGCAAGGTTGGGCCAGTAGAATGTCTGTCGTATCCTAGCAAGTGTGCGAGAATAGCCCAAGTGGCCAGATGTTGGTTCATCGTGGCACGCGGAAAGGATTTCCTCTCTCAGAGCTGTGGGTACCACGAGGAGGTAGGTTCTTGACTCGGATCAAGAGTTCTGCTTATAAAGCACACCACCTCTCAGGCAGAAAGTTGAGAGGCTCCGAGAAAAGCACTTAGGTATGGTGGCTGGCTGACCTTCTAAATAATCAATCAGTGCTCGTAAATCTGGATCTGCACGCTGCTGATGTGACATATCTGAAGCATCAACAGCTCCTAGGAAACTGCCAGCGTCATCCGTGTCTGGTGGAGCGAGCTCGACAGGCGCGCGGGAGAGCGTGTCAGCATCTTCATGCTTATGTCCGGACTTATAAACAATAGTGAGATCGAACTTCTGTAGGCGAAGGCTCCATCGCGCCAGGCGGCCGCATGGGTCACGCAGGTTGGCCAGCCAACACAAAGAATGGTGGTCAGTGACAACTTTAAATGGGCGACCATAAAGGTAGGGGCGAAATTTCGCAGCAGCCCAAATAATGGCGAGGCATTCCTTTTCAGTAGTTTAATAGTTCGTCTCGGCGCAGGATAAAGTACGGCTGGCATAGTCGATGACTCGTTCAACACCCTCTTGACGTTGCACGAGAACCGCCCCAAGGCAAATGTTACTAGCGTCGGTGTGTATTTCTGTCTCCCCCTGCTCATCGAAATGGGCTAGAACAGGCGGCGATTGGAGACGGAGACGCAGCTCGGCAAAAGCAGCTTCTTGTACGTGAGTCCAAACAAAAGGGGCGTCTCCCCGGGTGAGCTGAGTCAGCGGTTCAGCGAGATCAGCGAAGTTATCGATAAAACGCCGGTAGTAACTGCACAAGCCGAGAAATCGGCGAACAGCTTTCTTGTCACGTGGAATCGGAAATTCCGCAACAGCAGCAATCTTGTCAGGGTCGGGCTTCACGCCGGCGGCGCTGACGACATGGCCGAGAAATTTAAGCTCTCGGTAGCCAAAGTGGCATTTCTGTGGCTTGAGTGTCAAGTTAGCGGATCGAAGGGCTTCGAGTACTGACCGCAGGCGCTGAAGATGTTGTGCAAATGATTCTGCGAAGACCACCACGTCAGCTAGGTAGACTAGACAACACTGCCATTTAAGGCCGGCAAGGACAGTGTCCATCATCCGCTGAAATGTGGCCGGCGCGGAACACAGGCCGAAAGGTAGAACTTTAAATTCGTAAAGGCCGTCGGGTGTACGGGACATCAGACCTGACCTCCACCAGGTTTGTCACGGTGTTGGCGACTGGGGCTAGATTAACACAGCCGGTACAGGTAGAATTGCACGGTCCAAGGTTTAGGTACGTCCTGCGAGTCCGGAGCCGATTCACTTCAACGTCCTCTTTAACTCCGAGCGCCCCCCGCGCCCCCTGGCAATATATATAAGTCGTGCCCCGTTAATATGGATGACCCGAATTATGGACAGTTTTTCTGGAGACGAAACCTTTTCAATGTATTCATGCCTCGTTATTATGGAAACTCGTTGTCCGGACAACGGACAGGGGAAGGATGCACGCGCCCCACTTGGGCCCATGTATTTTTGTCTCGTTAATATGGACAGTGCTTGAAAAAAAGCAGAGTAGACCGAACGCAAGTAAAAGAAGGGCGCGCCGCCCGCGAACCTACGCGACAGACGATACGGCGGGATGCCTGAACGAGTCTTGGAGAGAACCAAAGCGGGCGTGTCGCCGTTCTAAGGGAAGAGGGAGGGGGGATGTGGGGGGAGGGGAGGGGAGGGGAGCGCAAGAGCGGAGAGGAACGCACACAGCAAACCGAGGGTCAGCGTAAGAAAGACCCCGTAAGGGGGGAACCAGGAGATTTCTGGGTGCAGCGGCAGTGCCGCCGCGGTCGGGAAAACAGCAACACGTGGTTGCAATAAATTCTGCTGAACGTGAACAGAGAGGCCGGTAAAAGCGTAAGAAAGAAATGACAGGAAGAAAGACAAGTGCCTACAGTGGCGGTGGGAACTAAAGTTTTCTTTCCCAAAACGCAATGTGTTCCATGAAGCCGTTAACGCGTTTCGGTGAGGGTTAAGACATACTCACAAAGTAGAGCGACGAAAGAAAGACAACGTACGAACACGCAACCGGGACCGGGCTTCCCGTCCTGGACGCGCTTCCCTCTCATGCTCCTGGTTTTCATCCCTGTTGCCCTGCCGAACTGCCAAACTTTGCACACTAGGCGGTCCGTATGTCGGCTTCGCTTTGAGTCAACGATGCGGCCTTGACAAGGTCTGAGCTCTTCGTAGTCGGCTAGCCGTCGTTGTAAACTGTACCTCAGCTCGCAGTGTTTGTTTTACGGGAACACATAAGAACGGCGCCAAGAAGATGGGATGTTCGATAGCCCTCTGCATAGCAGCTTGCCAACTTGACTCCCTCGCTTTCTTACAGAAACAGTACAAGGCACAAAAAGAAAGAATCAGAAGAACGGAAAGGCAGAAAGGTTAACTAGGCAAAAAAGTGCACAGCATCAGGAGCCTGTAGCTCTCAACTTGAGTCTGGCTTTTGGCATGGCGGGAGTTAAACGCAAAAGAACAGAGCTGAACACAGGCGCGAAGAAATCTGTGAATACAAGCGGCAAAAGCCATCTCAGTCAATCCAAGCTGCGAGGGACTAGAATCGACAGCTCAGCTGTTTCCTCGCCTCAGGAGAATCTCAAGCAGCTACTTAGCGGCTACTTAGCTCAGTGAAGAGGTCATTTCAGAAGTGGAGGCGAGTACAGAATCAAACGCTGATTCATCGGCCAGTGAGGAGTTCGGGCTCGAAAGTTCGACCAACACAAAGCCCAACATCACGGGTGTCATGGTGATTGAGTCGCTTCAGACTGCACTACAATTGTTTGAAGACAACAATGAGAAGGATAATGCACTCAAAATTGCCGGTGTTCTGTGAAACTTTGAGTCCAGTGCACACCGTTATGTACAAAAGCAGTCATTACTTACAATTCTCTTTTCTCGTTATTATGGATGACTCGCTTTATGGACAGTTTTGGTCGGAAACCAAAGTGTCCATATTAACGAGCCACCACATATGTATATATATATATATATATATATATATATATATATATATATATATATATATATATATATATATATATATATATATATGTATATATATTGTAGCGTGTGCAAAAACAGCCGCTAGGCGGCTGCCCATCGAGAGTCTTGTGCACGGACTCGAAGAAGTGCCCCGTGGCGTTCGAGAAGAAGCTGAAGTTAGCTGCCGTCTCTCGGTGCTCCGACCCTGATCTTCTGCGCCTGCTAGCTCAACCCCCCATTAAAACCCAACCTTCTGGTTACGGGCCTAAACGGCTACGTGACACTGGTGGAGGTGAGGCCTTGAACTACATGTCTCGGGCCTCTCGCAGCCGCTCATCGAGTCCCAACCGGCTTCCGCTCGTATCTACACCCGTTCATCGCTGCAGCCGTCGCCTCCAGGGTCTGGCGCCGGAATTCGCTCCTCTACCTGAACCGACGCCAGCTGACCAGCATTTAGAGACTTCTGCAATGGCCCAGGCAAGTCAGCATCAGTTGCTGCTTCAGCAGCCTCGCACGCCCCCCCCCCCCCCCCCAGTTTCCATGGCGATACTGGGGAAGATGTCGACGACTGGATCGACCAGTTCGAGCGAGTGGCGCAATTTAATCAGTGGAACCCGGCTCAGAAGCTGCGCAATGTGTATTTCGCGCTTGAAGACTGTGCTAAAACGTGGTATGAGAATCGGGAGGCCAGTCTTCAAAACTGGGATTCCAGCAGCTGCGGGAAACCTTTGCCAACCACGACCGCCGTGATCGCGCACGCCACCTCCTAGAAGCTCGTGTCCAACTACCTAACGAAAGTGTGGCCATGTTCGCCGAGGATGTGACGCGTCTTTGCCGATGGGCTGATCCCGACATGATGGAATCAGCGAAGTTGCGCCACCTGATGCAGGGCGTAAAAGAACCCCTCTTCGCTGGTCTGGTTCGGAGTCCACCTCAAACCGTCGCGGACTTCATCAATGAAGCCACCCTCATTGAGCGAGCCCTGCAGCAAAGATACCGGCGCACGGAGTCTGCCTGTGGTCAGCCCTTCAGCAGTGTGGCCACATTGAACAGGTGCACTGACGATCACTCTCTGCGTGAGCTGATCCGCGAGGTAGTTCGCGAGGAGCTCCTCAAGTTCAATCTTGGATCGCCTAACCCGACTGCCGTGGCTGTCAACGAAGCCGTGCGGGAAGAAATACGTCATACATTGTCACCGCCTGAGTAACTGTCGGAGCCACGTTCTATGAACTACGCAGCGGCTCTTCGTCGGCCTGCAGTGCCTCCTGCGCAACAGCTTCGTTTAGAAGCACAGCCGCCGCCCACTTTGCAGCCACCGTTCTACCAACCGTCCTACCAGCCGCCATCCCAGCAGAGCCTCGTCATGCAGCCGTCCGCTCCTCAGCCACTGTTCTACCAGCCGCCATCCCAGCAGAGCCCCGTCATGCAGCAACCGGTTCGGAAGGCTGACGTCTGGCGCACTCCTCGCCAACGGCCGCTGTGCTGCCACTGCGGAGAACCCGGCCACTTGTACCGTCGTTGTCCATACCGGGAACTCGGACTTCGGGGTTTTGCTCGTGATTCCCCGCGTCCCCGGGTCGGCGAACGCCCTCCAGAAATCGAAGAGTATCTGGCAACCCGTGCAACCTCTTCGAGCGACAGTACACAGTCTTCTCCCGTGCGCTACTCGTCACCCGGCCGCTGTGAGTTTAATCATGTGCCGAGGCGCCGGTCGCCAAGCCCACACCGGGGAAACTAAAGGCGGCGACCTCGGGGGAGCAGGTTGCTGACGAACGGAATCGATGTCCCGAAGACCCTTCCTTGACGACTGAGCCCGATGCTGTGACTACGATGCCTCTGCCGCCCCATGAACCCGAAACTCCCAGTCAACCTCAAGCCGATCACGTTTTTAGCGCCCACCTTTCCGTTCTCGTCGACGGACACCCAGTAACCGCTTTGGTAGATACCGGAGCAGACTTTTCAATAATAAGCAAGAATTTCGCAGATCGGCTCTCCAAGGTTAAAACTGAATGGCTGGGGCCGCAAATTCGTACTGCTGGCGGTCACCTTATGACGCCGATCGGAAGATGCACTGCCCGAGTAACCACCGCCGATTCAGCCTTTGTAGCCGTTTTTGTTATCCTGCCACACTGCTGGAAGGACCTCATACTCGGCATGGACTTTTTACGTGAGCATGGGGCCATTATTAATGTTCCTCGCCGTACTGTCACGTTTTCGACGCCTGCAACGACGACCGCTGACTCCGAACGACGCCACGCACCTTTACGCATCGTTGACGCGGATGTATCTATGCCGCCACGTTCGTCTGCTCTCGCCACAGTCAGGTGCGACGACAAGTCCTGTGCTGCCGGCGTTGCCGAACAGAACACAGAGCTTCTGTTACATCATGGAGTCTGCGTTGCACGCGGTATAGTTCATCTGACTAATGGTCTAGCGCACGTGCTGATTACGAACTTCGGGAACGAACGGCAACGCATCGCTAAAGGCACCACGGCAGCCTACTCTGAAGGTGTCGCAGAAGCAGCCCACGACTGCTTTGTTCTTGAGACCAACACGTCTGCCAGCCAAACGCCCAACTTCGACCCTGATGTGAATCCCGCTCTATCATCGGCAGAGAAGGACAGACTCGTCGGGCTACTCTTTCAGTTTCAAGACTGCTTCTCATCTGCCTCCGCGGTTAAACAGACGCCCTTGACCAAGCACCGCATAATAACCGACGACCGTACCCGACCAGTCCGACAGAACCCCTACCGAGTGTCACCGCGGGAACGCGAAGTCATTGCTCAACAGGTAGACGAGATGTTAAATGACGGTGTCATACAACCATCGAGGAGTCCCTGGGCTTCTCCTGTTGTCCTCGTTAAGAAGAAAGACGGAAGTTTAAGGCTCTGTGTGGACTACCGTAAGCTCAATCAAGTCACAAAAAAAGACGTCTACCCGCTGCCACGCATTGATGACTCATTGGACCGGTTGCGCCACGCGCGCTACTTTTCATCGCTTGATCTTAAGAGCGGTTACTGGCAGATCGAAGTCGATGAACGTGATCGCGAGAAGACAGCGTTTGTCACGCCCGACGGACTTTATGAATTCAAAGTCCTACCTTTCGGATTGTGCTCCGCTCCAGCGACATTCCAGCGAATGATGGACGCAGTTCTATCTGGTCTTAAATGGCAGATGTGTCTAGTCTACCTGGACGACGTTGTTGTGTTTTCACCAACGTTCGAGGAACACCTCCAACGTCTCTCCGCTGTGCTACGGGCTATCAGATCTGCCGGCCTCACGTTAAAACCACAAAAGTGTCTCTTTGGCTATGAAGAGCTCCTGTTCTTGGGCCACGTCGTCAGCCATCGAGGAGTTCGTCCCGATCCCTCTAAAACAACAGCCGTCACCAAATTCCCTACTCCATGTAACAAGAAGACAGTTCGCCGTTTCTTGGGCCTCTGCGCCTATTACCGCAGGTTTATTGAAAACTTTTCACGCATTGCCGCTCCATTGACACGTCTCACCCGGTATGATGTCACCTTCAACTGGACGGACGAAGATCAAAAGGCATTCGACGAGTTACGGCACCGCTTGCAGATAACACCTGTGCTTGCCCATTTCGATGCGAATGCCGACACTCTGGTCCACACAGATGCCAGCAACGTGGGTCTAGGTGCTGTACCAGTCCAGTGGCAAGACGGTGCCGAGCGAGTTATCCCGTACGCCAGCCGGACTTTGTCCCGTGCCGAATCGAACTATTCCACCACCGAAAAAGAATGTCTGGCTGTTGTATGGGCGGTGATGAAATTTCGACCCTATCTTTATGGCCGGCACTTTCGGGTTGTGAGTGACCATCATTCTTTGTGCTGGTTAACGAACTTGCGAGACCCCTCCGGACGCCTTGCACAATGGAGTTTACGGCTACAGGAGTTCGACATGACCATCGTGTATAAGTCTGGACGTCAGCACAACGACGCCGACTGCTTGTCCCGTTCACCTATCGAGGCTGCGCGGGAAGACGAAGAACCAGACTTCCCACTTATCGCAGCCGTCGACACGCTCACTGTTTCGCAACAGCAACGTGACGACCCGGCTCTCGCACCACTTATCAATTTTCTGGAAGAGCGCTCTACAGAAGTTCCCCGTCTCTTCGCCAGAACTCATTCATCGTTTTGCATGCGAAACAATGTTTTATACAAGATCAACTTCGCTTCGACGGGAAGAGATTACCTCCTCGTCATACCAGAGTCTCTTCGAGAAGAAATCTTACAGGCATGTCATGACGAGCTCACCGCGGGTCACATGGGGTATGCTCGAACTCTGGCCCGAATTAAAAAGAGTTATTACTCGCCAAACCTTGCGGCCGCAGTATGACATTACGTGAGGACATGCCATGATTGCCAGCGACGGAAAACACCGCCTGTGAGACCGGCCGGTTTACTGCATCCTGTTCAAGTGCCAAGATACCCATTCGAACAAGTTGGCATGGATCTGTTGGGTCCTTTTCCAATTTCTGATTCGGGCAACAGGTGGATAATTGTCGCTACAGATTACCTCACGCGTTACGCTGAAACGAAGGCTCTCCAGCGCGGTACAGCAATCGAAGCAGCAAAATTTTTCATCGAACGCATCGTCCTGAGGCACGGCCCCCGACAGTTATAATAACGGACCGAGGCACTGCTTTCACTGCCAAGCTACTGGAATCTGTCATGCAACTAAGCGGCACTACCCATCGCAGGTCAACCGCCTACCATCCACAAACTAATGGCTTAACAGAACGTCTGAACAAAACTCTCGCCGACATGATGTCCATGTACGTGGATGTTGAACATCGGTCGTGGGATGACGTCCTGCCGTACGTCACGTTTGCGTACAACACGGCGCAGCAGGAAACAACGCAAATGACGGCGTTCTCCTTATTGTATGGCCGCGAAGGTTCGACAATGCTCGAAGCCATGTTGCCCCACGACGGCCGTGACCTCGAAGTTGGCGCCGAGGAGTTCACTCAACGCGCAGAAGAAGCGCGACAGCTGGCGAGGGCACGCATCCGGAACCAGCAAGGTCGAGACGCCCAGCGTTACGATCCCCGCCACCGTGTAGTGACTTTCGAACCGGGCGATAGAGTGCGGCTTTGGACTCCGATTCGACGTCGGGGACTATCCGAAAAAACTTCTGAAGCAGTACTTTGGTCCATAAAAAGTGCTCCGTCAGCTGAGCGACGTCACGTACGAAGTGCTTCCGGACGGCTTTTCTTCTACTCGTCGCCAGAAGAAATCGGAGGTTGTCCATGTCGTGTGCATGAAGCCGTACTTTTCGCGAGGAAATTAGCGCACCGCCTACCGCATGTTTCTTGCTTTATTTGTTTTATCTCTGCTTTCGAATTCATCAAGTTGACATTTATTTTTTTTTAGAGAGGGGGGGAATGTAGTGTGTGCAACAACAGCCGCATGGCGGCTGCTCATCAAGAGTCTCGTGCACGGACTCGAAGAAGTACCCCGTGGCGTTCGAGAAGTAGCTGAAGTTAGCTGCCGTCTCTCGGTGCTCCGACCCTGATCTTCTGCGCCTGCTAGCTCAACCCCCCATTAAAACCCAACCTTCCGGTTACGGGCCTAAACGGCTACGTGACAATATATATATGTATATATATATATATATATATATATATATATATATATATATATATATATATATATATATATATATATATATATATATATATATATATATATATATATATATATAACGTGCTTGATTTAGCATCGTCGAGGCCTGGAAGGTAGCTTCTATATACAATCCTCCCTCCTAAAATCAGAAACACGGATAAGCAGCTTCTTCCTAACTCATTGCGTCTCTTTACATCACAGAGTCCATCGAACAATCAGTTCTCGGACGCGGTGAATCGCAGCCCTCCACTACGGCACCTCTATCTCTTCTTTCACTTCCACCTTCCTCCCTTCCTTTACGGCGAGGTACAAGTGTCAGCGGAAAATTGTCACAAATACTGCACCTTTTCTATCCTATAGATCAATTTGAAATGTCGCTGATGCCAGTTGTACTAACTCCTCCTAGACACCCGGGATTGCTTCTGTTTGCGAGGACGCGCCAATGAAAGGCGGCACACGTACGCCAGGAGATGTGGTGAAGGGCGGCTGTCCCTGACAATGCGAGGCTGGGACTGGTAGGTCGGCACCGCTTGCGGAGGTGGCTGGCCTGCCACCGAATTTTTATCTGTTGTATACCGTCATTGCGCCCGCCACCGCTTGGGTGGTGGACGGCGGCTGTTGTTGTTGCCCAAATAACATATGGCACATACCGGACAGATTGGGATCGACCAAGAATTGGGTAGCAAAAATTGTTTTGAGGTACACTTGCATGAAAAAAAGAAGAAAAAAAGGAAAAGTGATTTCAGGGGTAAAAAGGGAGATAAATGAAATATAAAATGAAAAGTGGTAACACACATAGGAGATTTACACTGCAATTGTTGAACAAGTGATGTTTAAATATTTAGCAAGGCAAACAATTTGATTCCAGTAGGAAATTTTGTATGGCGATGAAAACAGACCCGTGACATCTGCCCAAGGATGGCGGCGCCGAATGATAATAATGGGCTACTTAAACTGACACCAAGCTGTTGCAATGGCCTTTCCATCAACTGTCTTCCGAACGTAGTGAAGCGGCGACAAAACAATAAAAAGTGATCTAATGATTCCTGCTCACCGCAAAATGGGCAGACTGGAGAATTAAAGTGCCAAACCAGACCTGTAAAGATAGAAATTTAAATGTGGGATACGGCATCGCAGCCTTGTAAGAGAAATGTCAAGTTGCCGTGAATGACATAATTTTCTATTCCGAGAATAATTTAGATTCAGGTAGTCATCAGATCTTAAAAGATGTCCATTTTTCATATTTAATAGAACGTTTCTCCGAAACTTCGCTGCAGTGATGTACACTGTCGCCGGAAGGATAGATAATACGGCTCCACTTTTGCCATACTATCAGCGTATTCGTTTAAAGTCACATTTCTGTGGGCTGGTACCCATCCCATATGTACAAGTTTCAAATGTCGAGGGATCAGGGAGAGAAAGGGTTTTACTATTGCAGAATCCACTGACGAAAAGAGGGATGAACACAAGGATAAAGAGTCGGAAATTACAGCCACTTTAGAAAAAGAGGAGTCTAATATCGTAAAGCAAGTATCACAGCCAGAAAGAAAACAAGCGGCCGAATTTTATAAGCCGCTGAACCAAAAAACAAGACTTAACCGAACTCTAAATTTTGACGCACATATATAACATAAACCATCAATAGCACATTTCTCCGCATTCCAGACCGGGGACGACTAATTCGGCGCAACATGCCCACGGCCCGAACCCCTTTCGTAGCAATATGGTTATGGGGGCTGCCATGAAAGATTATCATCATAAGTGACCCCTAAATACTTTAATGATTTAACCTGAGGTATTATTTGTTGCTTTTACATTACAGAGAAACTAAAAGGATCTTTTATATTTAATACATGGGCCGCGCTTTTGTTCACATTTAATGTGAGACGCAAGCCACACAACCAGTTCTCAATGGAGTTTAGGTACGTTTGCAAGCGGAGATAAAGGGATTGGTTACAAAAAACGCAATATAATCTGCATATATGCAAGTGCAAACGTCATGATTAACTGGAATTCAGCTGAGTAGTTTGTTGAAAAGCACAGGTGAGAGGACTGCTCCTTGCGGCACTCACCTGAATTGCTTATACCTGCCAGAATGAACGCCATTTAATGCACAGTAAAACTCTCGGTTTTGGAGGAAGTCAGATGTCCAGGCTACGAAATAATGTGAAAACTGAGGAGCTTTTAATTTTTTCAATAGAATGCTATGTTCAGCACTGTCATAGGCTTTGGCTATATCTAGCGTTATCAAGGCAGCGTGCATTTTTTGGCGCTGCGCTAAAAGAACTCGACTCTCGAGGTCAGCATGCGCATTCCAGATGGAACACATCTGACGGAAACCAATTTGACAAGGGCTGAGGATATTTTCTTGATTCATGAAGTTCGAAGTACGCATAGGCATGACTTTTTAAATTTTTTACAATGTTTGATATTAATGCAGTCGGTCTAATATTATATATGTAAAAGGCACAGCCTTTGGTCTTAAGTAAAGGAATTATTTTGGCAAGTTTCCATTCTGGTTGTATCCAAGCATATTTGATGGAATAATTTACTAGCTCTAATAACGTGTCAGGTGACTCCTCAAAAATAATTTTTAACATTTTTGCGAATACGTAATCAGGACCCAGAGCAGCAGCTAGTAATCTCATAACTACAGGAGAAAGCTCAGAAACAGAAATTTGAGGATCATAACTGGATCCATTGGCATTACAGATATCGAGCATGAAGGAAGTGTATACTAGAAACGCTTCTCCAGTCTTTTGGCAATTGTTTCAATTGTGTCTATTGCTGCATGGGGAGTCAAAAAGAGAATGCAGATTTTGCGATTGCGGAATCGTTTTATCGCGAACGTAAAAAACCAAAAAGAGCAGTTCGGTTGCCAGATTTAGACAGGAAATCAAAATGCCTAACATCATACTCGTCCTTCGCTCTTGCAACCGCACTTTTAAAAGTAGCGGCAATTAACTTATAATCATGCCAGTTTTTTGGGCACTTGTTCTGGAGAAGCTTTTTCCATGCCGCCTTTCTACATCTGTAATCTCGGGAACAGTCAGCATTCCACCAAACAGCTGAAGTATTCCCTCTTGAGCTCCGTACCAAAATATCACACTTCTTACGGCAATCTTCAATCACCGAGCATAAGCGCTTTGATTTTTGTTCTTCATCCATGTTAGTCACTGACTCAAGATTAGAGCATAACGTACACTGAAAATTATTATAGTTAATATATGACTTCAACTGAGAAGTCGCTGGAATTAAAGGGCAATTAACATCAAAAGCGATCGGTATGTGGTCACTAGAGGTGCCACAATCAAGTGTCGACCAATTTTTAACAAAAAGGCTCGGAGAAGTAAAACTTAAATCTAAAACATATTGACTCTGTTTTGTTTTGAGAGTGGCCGAACCCGAATTTCTACAGGAAAAGGGATTATGTGTTACCCAATCCCAAAGACGCTTGCCGCAACCATCTGTCTTGTAGCCCCATGACACATGATGTGAAGAACTGAGTTTCGACAATTAAAGAAATGCAGATGTAGAGGTTTTGTCTCTTGTAGACATACGGCTAGGGAATAAACCTTTACAAGGGAAACAGACAGCGCCCTGGAATTTCAAAGTCTAGGGCCAATAACTCACAATCTAGAGAAGATAGATGGAAAAAATCTTAGCCCTGTGACAGAATTGTGTAGAGACAAATATTGTTACGGTGGTGGCATGACAGGCGATGAAACACGGCGACACAACAGAAACAGAACGACGTGATTACATGACTTTGAAATATGCTTTTGTGACCAGCGGGCCTGGCGCGAGCGCTCCGCACCGCACCACTCCACGCTTGATCTTCGTAGCACTGCCCGGGGCCACCGATTGATCGCCCGGTCGATTGCTAAAAATCCATTGCATGAAGTGACGATGAACACAGACACAGGATTGGGACATGAAACACTGGACATCACAGTGAGTCCGAAGATGGGATGACTGCTTGCTCCGGAGCATCAGGTCAATCTTCACCTTTTTCCGAAGGCCAAGTCTGATGAACACACCGAACGGCTTGGGCGGGGGTGCTGTCTTCGCTCGACTGGTCGTGAGGTCCCTTCGTCTTAGGGTCGGTCTGATCGGCTTTGGGCACTTCCTGGTCGTCATGTGTTGTGGTCAAGGTTGGGTACCGGGCTGGGGAGAGCGGCTGGTCGGGTCTGAGCACAAAGGGCTGGGGTAACGCTGGGCGGCGATCTCTACGGGCTCTCAGCCGATGGACCCGGCGTACGGTTGGCTTCGAAGGGGCAAGGCGAGGATGGGGATGAACCGCACCTCCAACCAAATGTTACGTTGTCGCATGACAAGTGATGGAACACGGCGACACAACAGAAACAGAACGACGTGGTGACATGACGATAAAATGTGCTTTTATAGCCAGCGGGCCTGGCGCGAGCACTCCGCCCCGCGCTACTGCCCGCTTCGTCATCTTCGTAGCAATATAATTAAACCAAACCTCATCCTTCTGATTGCCGATCTTGTCGAAATGAATGATAATTTTGTAAATAGAACTGCTTATCGAACGTTAGCCAAGTTTCTTGCAAAATAAATATATGTGGATTATACTGAGAACAAAATGTAAACTAAATATGCTGAAGCTTTTAGAATTGAACGACAGTTGCACTGGATAACGTTTAGTGCCCCTATGATTGCGAAATCTGGACAGCCGCAAATGCCTACCACAAAATATTCTCCTTTGGCTTTGATGTATGCTGATCGCTTTTTGGTTTTGGTTGGGATCACGGATAAGAATGGTTGGACGTGGGAGACCCACACCGTTTTAGAATTCTTACATCTGATTCCATCATCTCTGCGTCATTAATGACTCCATCCTCATCTGTAGTAGTCCTGTGAGCCGAAGAAACAGTAGTACTTTCAAGCAGTTGAGGCCATTCTGAAGGCATGTTTGCAATGACAGGGACTGTTCCTGACTGCAGGGCTTGTTTTAGCTGAACTGCCAGAATGTTAGAAAAACACTCTGTGACAGTAGCAATTATTCGGTCGACCACTAATAACTACAGTGATCGACCGAATAATTGCTGCTGTCACAGAGTGTTTTTCTAACATTCTGGCAGTGGCAGGATTCCACTGCAGTCATTATCGCCTTTGAGATTGATGCATCCACCGGCACACCTGATCGAATGACACACCTGCATAACCATGCAATCGCTCTTTAACTTCTGTTACCTCGTCAAGACGCGAACAGCGTTTTCTGTCTATTAGTTCTAGAACTTGAAGCCCTTTTTGTCGGTATAAACACTCCAAAGAGTTTGCAGCATAGTCTTTAGCGCAAAGGCAGCATTTGGCGTTTTGTTGTGGAAATGATGACGAATTATGACCATCGCCACATTAGCCACACCGCACGCAGGACTTACAACCACGAGCACTGTGACCATATCGCCAGCAATTAGTACACTGCAGTGGCTTAGATTCAAGAGGATCCACACGAAAGATCAAATGGCCATGCTTTTATCTCTGACGGGCATGCAGTTCCCGCAAATGTGACAATCAGTGACTCTGTTGGCACCCGCGTATTATTAACCGCCTGGCTGCAGCAATGCACCGCTACCCCACCAGCCGCCGAAAGAAGGTCGAGAGTACATCTCAGCTGGAGTCTACTCCTTGGATCATTTCTTTTGTGCATGCAAGATGAGAAGGGATAAAGCTGCTCACCTGAATCGATCCAAATAAGTTGTATTTAAGCAGATCCTTAACGCAATTGAGGTCTCGAGATTGGCACAGTATCCCGCTGCGTCCTAACCACCTCACTTCTGTAATCAAGTCATACAGGGAAGAGGCTGCCTGGAGAGCAGCTCGAACAGTCCCAGGATTAGTCATTTTGATAAATCCGCCTTTCTTGGGTACCAGCGCTACAGGAATGTTTCGAACGCCAGATCGTTGAAAAGCTTCCACAGGTGGATCATGAGACACAATGAAAGCCGACCAGGAGGAGCCCCCTTTGTCGGGAGACTGCATAGACGTCACTTTACAGCTACAATCTCTCACGGAGTGTTATCAACGCGGTAAAATGGGCAAATGCGCAAGGGAAACAGAAAAAGAGGACCAGCCGCCCAATACTTAGCCGATTCACGCCCTCTCACGCTGGCTCATTTGCGGCTGTTGTCGTTGTTGTTGTGTTGCCCAAATAACTGCGCGTCTTTCTCTCCGTCTTCTTTTTCTTTCTTCTCTACTTTCTCTCTTCTGTCCACACAGTGCGGCGGAGGTATCTCGGCTAGTGAGCCAGTAGCATGCCCGTGCATTTTCTTTTCCTTTTTCCTGTAGCCACAACAACAACGGACGCCAGACTCGGCCTACCGCGTATCTGTTGGTGGTTTTCATTGCACCCGCTACCGTTTCGGTGGTGGACGGAGGAGGAGGAGCTAAACGTTATTAAAGAAGAGGTCGTAGGCGCGGGGTGGGTTTACGTTCCCGTCCTCGCGGTGGGCTCTTCTAGGCCGGACGCCAGGTGACCGACCGACGATGTCGTTCGGCGACCTCTTCGGACCGCTCCGTGACTCGGTGTTGAACCTTCGGGTCGGAGCTGAGCAGCGCGGCCTCCCACTGAGATTGGGTAGAGAGCTGCAGACTCTGTGATGGCTTGTCTTGATTACATGAGTATAGGATGTGTGGTGTGTCTGCCTTTTGATGTCCACAGAGAGAACAGACAGGGCTGAACTGCTCTGGGAACCATACGTAGTACATGTACGGATTAAAGAAAGTGTCTGTTTGACGCTGCTGCCAGGTGACTCGTTGTGTTTTACTTAGAGATCTATGTCGTTCTGGGAAAATTTGTCTTTCTTTCTTGAAGTGGGTAGTAATTTCTTTGTAGGTTGTCATCCGCTCCTTGGCCGACCTGAGCTCAGGGCAGCGCACCTCCCGGTTAACTACGAATCCTCGGGCAAATTGGTGCGCTGCCTCGTTCCCAGGATGGTCCAAATGGGCAGGGACCTAGTCCAATGTGATAAGGCGGGTATGGGAGATTGTTTGCAAGATTTTGATAGCTGCGGAGTGGGCCCTTCCTTTTGCAAATTTCGAATTGCGGTTTTAGAGTCGCTAAGGATGCATTTGGCAGTGGTGGAGGTAATGGCTAAAGCTATGGCAGCCTCTTCGGCCTCCTCCGGAAATTGTTTTATTGATTGTCGCCGATGTGAGGGGAGAACCTCGATGATCGACAACTGCCAGGGAAAAGGAATCTCTGTCCGCATGTTCTGCCACGTCCACGTGCGCTGTGTCTATCTGTACTGAAAATTTTTCATGTAATTTTTGTGCCCTAGCCCTTCTGTCCGTATCGTATTCTGGATGCATGTTTTTAGGCAGAGGACGGACTATTAATTGCTCGCGCACGTGTCTTGACATCGGCAAAGGGTGGACGGAGGCTGTTGCGACGCGCGTCTTTTTCTCCTTGTTCTTTTTTTTCTCTATTTTCTCTTCTGCCCGCACGAGGCAGCGGAGGTGGCTCAGCTACAGTACGTGCTGCAGTAGCCGGCTTGTGTGTTTTCTTTACTTTCTTTACTTTTACTTCGTTTCCTCTACTTTTTATCTTTACTTTCTTTCTTTTTTACTTTTCTTTTTACTTCTTCCTGGTGCTTGGCATACGCTCAGCTAAAAGGCTGCTTTCCATCGTTCATCTGCGCCTACGGGCCGAAAACCACCACAAAGATCCTGGTCATCACTCCATGTAAGATTTGAGTTTGGCCATTCGGCGGATTAATTCCTCTATCATCGGAATTGCACCTTCAAGATGGAAGAGCTAGCTAGGCCTAACTCAGACCTAGCGTCGCATAACCGAACCCAGGTCGACAGATGCCGACCCCCGTGGTGGCCCTCAGACTACCACGATGAAAAGCGCTGTGGACGGAGAAAATATGACCCCACAGAATTCGAGAACGGTGAGTGGGATACCATTCTCAGCATGCACAACCGCATGAGGAAGAAAGACGGGAAAGCCGCGCAGAGCTCAGTGAACGGCGGCGAGCACGGCGCCGGCGAGAAGAAATCTCTCATTTAGAAAAACAGGCAGGAACCCAATATCCGCAAGACAGCCCCAATGCCGAAGCTCCCGGAGAGCGACTATAAAATATTCTTCAGGCCAAGAGGCTGGAATTTAAATGACTATGTGCCACGTCTCCTACTGCAGGCCATGTGCTCGTCTGCAAACCTGCCCTATGTAAACGTGCTGGACGAATATAATTCAAGAGTCAACTCCGGGAACAACACGTACACGATCAGCACGCCCAATCGTGAACGAGCGAGCATTTATGCGAACAGAAAATTCATAGTTATAGACCAGAAGACCCTCGACATGGCGCCCTACATCGAGGCATCTGACGACGCTATTAAGGGCGTCGTGTACAACGCCTACGACATCGGAACTCCGGAAGAAGTGCGCCAAGGCTTTATCAAGCACAACCCGAACATCGCCGTGCTCAAAGAAAGGAGAATCGGCAAGTCAAGATCTATACTGATCCCCTTTGCAGAGGAAATGCTCCCAAGACAAGTTTTCTACTGGAGATCAGTGTTCACCGTCTACCCGTACCGATGCGGCTGGAGACATGTTACAACTGTAGGAAGACGGGGCACAGGACGGACGTGTGCTACAACCCACGGCTAGAGCGTTGCCGCAGATGCGGCGAGATCACCCGGAGACAACGGAAGGAGAACTGCCGACGTGCAAGCCCAAATGCATTGTATGCTGGGGGATGCACAACACCGGCGTAGGAATTGCAAGTATAACCTGCTCAAGACACGACCGCACAAACCCAAGAAAGACCTAGGGCAACATGACTCTTCACACCAGTCACGATGTCGGGTCAGCGACAACCACAAAGGCTACCGGGGGAGAAGTAGGTTGAACTCCTTTCCAGTCCTGCCGGGGACAAGTGGCGGAGTCGTCGGTTCAGGTCCGGACAAAGTCAAATGGAGGAGTTCAAGCAATAGTGGAGACACAAGCAGAAAGGTGAGCTGGCCAGTTAAGACCTCCCCTTGGGAAATGGCACGAGAGAAGGAACTGGAAGAACAACTCGCTAATAGTGACTAATAGTGACAGAGAGCATGAAACCATAAAGAAGGAAATAGCAGAAATGAGGAAACTTGATACTGATAACACAAAAATGCAGAGGGTACTCGACACGTCATCTATTCAATCGTCTCCATCTAACACAAACGAAATGGTATACAACGAAAAATCAATGGAGATGGACACCAAAGTTCCCACGAAAAGACCTCTACCCAGAGAGGAAAACACAGAAGACAGCAAGCCCGAAAAAGTGGCAGTAAATTCGAATGAGGAAGCATCGACTCCGACTTACAGCAAACTTAGGTTGGACATGAATGTACTCATGAAGCGGGTAGGAGCTGAAGATGCCAGAATAGATGCCGTTTCGGCTAAAGTTGACATACTAACCGAGCAGGTAGATACTATTACAGCGGAATTCATCATGGTCAGAGAACAAACAATGACTTGCTTCCAGCAAATTATCGAAAGACTAACGAACATAGCAGCGAGGCTTAACCCGTCACCGGCAACAACCTCCCTCAGCTGCTACCGCAGCAACACTCCTAGGACATCATGGTCCCTCACCACCAAATGAGAATGTGGCAGTGGAACTGCGGAGGTTTCCACTCTAAGAGAGGGAACCTGCTGGCACACATTCAAAAAATTGGAATTCCACCCGATTTAATTACGCTAAAAGATCCAAGCGGCACAGTAAAAGTAACTGGCTACACTGCATATACCCCGCTAAAATTACAAGGGGATCATAAAGCTAGGTCGTTCAAGGCTACGTTAGTGCCGAGAAATTTGACAGCAATACAAACAGCAATACAACATGAACTCGAAAACACGAGTGAAGACTCTGTAATGATTGAACTAACCCCAAACACAAAGAGAGACAACACACTCTTTATTCTGAATACGTACAACTCGCCCAAAAACCGAGGGACAGGGCTGGCAGATCTTTTACGAAAAGCCATAAGACTAGCTGACAGGAAAGGGCTAATAATCACTGGGGACTTCAATGCCCTGGGACCCTGCTTGGGGATATAGGATTATCTCTCCCAAAGGAAACAAAGTATGGATGGAAATTCAGCACTTAAGACAAACAATACTAAACTATTAACAAGACTCCACAAGGATAGGCAACAGCATCAGTGTAGACACGTCCCCAGACTTGACGCTGGGCAGAGACCTAGAGGGCGAGAAGTGGTCAAATAGAAGACACACCTTAGGTAGTGATCATTATATCATAGAGATTGAAATACATACATGACCATTGAAGGGGACGCTGCACAAATAGAAGCTGATAGACTGGGACACTCTTGGAAAAGTCAGGGACAGAAAAACTCCGAGGGAGATCGAGAATCTAAATCAATCTGCTGAACGACTGAAAAGTGATGTAAACACACACACTAGAGAGATCCCAACCGCCGGAAATTATATTACAGATTCGAGATTGGCCCACATGTGGGAAGCCCGCGAGAGCCTTACGAACCGAAAAAAAAGCAGAGGCCCAATAACTATGCGAGGCACATAAATTAACACAGTGTGAGGTTCTTTTTTTTTAATCTTCTGGCCACCTTGTTCTGTGGCTTATTCAGAGATAGCAAAATAAATAAATGACCAGACCGATCAATTTAACGACGAATAATTTTATGTACGCACATGGACGGGACGAGAGTAGGACAAGCAAGTAGGACAAAGACAAAACTCAAAATTGCCTGCAGTCAGCAGTTCGTTTGGTAGGGAAGCTGTGCAGACGCTCCGGGTGGTCAGAGTTTTGCAGGCTCGGTGAAGTAGGGCCTCGGTAAGCCCAGCGGAAGGCTAGGCCACCGGACGGGGCCCAGTAGAGGCAAGAGGCCTCGGGTTGCCGTTCCACGGCCGATTTGTCAAGCCTCCCCGACGTGCTTGGGCCCAGCACGGCACCGAACGTCCGTGCCGGTGATGAGCCGCAGTTTCAGCAGCGGCGATGAGCTGCAGCTGTTGTGGTGCTCCCGGGCCCGATCGCCTGGGACAGCAGGAGGAACAAGACGGGATGCGGCCGGTAGGCCCCAGGTTTGGATCCCGGGGTCAGGCCTGGCAGAAGACGCACCGCTCCGAGCTCCGTGTACAACCGATCGGCTCCGCTGCTCGCCTGTTCTCACCTGCTCGTGCCTCGCGCTCATCGCGCTCCTCGAGCCAACCTCCACGTTTTCCTCTTCTTTCTCCAAACGTGGCTTTCCTTCTTGGTCTTTTATCAAATTCTCCCCACTCACACGCATGTTCTTCACAAATATGCCCGTCCCCCCTTTGAGAAGTTTTTTTTTTGGGGAAAAAAAAACTTTGGGGCCACAACACTGATGCACTCTTTTGGAGGATCGCACACCACAAAACTGCTGCACACATCACTGCACACACCATAGAGTGGCCACACTACTGTCTGCTGAGAGTGTGTCACTCGTACACACAAAAAAATACTTTGTACTCATACAAGTAACTAACGTTAACACTTGTCATAGAGGAAATAAACTCCTAGGAACATCCTAAGAAAAGTGCGACGAAACCTCCAGGTGCTTCGTCTGAGACTTGCTCTGTGACGTTAAAGCTCCCACGGCGTTGGAGGACAGCACAGAAATTGGCATCGTCTCCCGTATCGTTATCGATTCACCAGTTCAATCTTCTTTATCGAGTCTCGGTTCCCCAGTCCACTCCGGGACCAAGGACCTGCACTGAACGTTGGCAACGGAGTAATCGACTCGACTTTATCAACAACTACGAAAGATGAAGCTAGTATGGCATTCACTGGCTGGCACTATTCGTAGCGTTTTGTGTTAATAGGCATGCGTCCTAATGGAGCGTTCCTCAGTTTTCCCTTCGGGACAGTCCTCTGACATGCATCGCACGACCTCACAAACTGCTTAATGTCAGCTTGCACCCCTGGCCAGTAAAAGTCATCAAGTACACTTGTGGTAGTTTTTCTGACACTCTGATGGCCGACAAGTGCACTCTCATCTGCCTACACGAGGACCTGACGGCGCAAAACCTTCGGAACGACCGCTTGTTCGACTGTTCATAGTTCAAAGGTCCGATACAAAATGCCGTCAACTAGATGGAAGGTGTAGGCCGTCTGCCCTTTTCCGTGATAGGTTTTCTTCAGCTTGCGACGACACACGTCTAAGCTGGCGTCATCTTCTTGTTTGATGCGAAAAACAGGCCGAGATAATTGGAGTACGGTTTGAGTGGCATCCAAACCAGTCTGAAACTTTCGCCGCCAGAATCTGGAAAGAAGCACTGGACCCATCATCACTGGCAGGTATGCTTCTCTGGCCCGTCAAGACTGTTGGAACGTCGGCGAATGGGGCGCTTGCACCCGGAACGTTGCCGATAATTACGTCATATAATGGCGTCGGCAGGCACCTAGCAATAGCTTTGCCTGTGAAGTATGGCGACTTGATAATAACCTCCGCCTCAGGCGCTTTCGATGTCAGAACCATCCGCTAAACGTAAAGATGCTCGTTGACCAGTATACGCAGCCTCGGGCACCAAAGCCTGACGCACCACGATGCTATTAGAACCAGTATCTCGCAGCACCGACACTGCTTGTCCGAACACTTCTCCATGCTCCACCGGCATGTTGGTAATAATCTGAGATGGACTAAGAGAAAAATCGTCCCTTCGAACATCTAGGCATGTTCTTCCCAGCTGAGGACCAGGGGGTAGAATGACATGTTCCTGATTACTTAAAAGGCGAATATAATTCGCAAAATTGCATGACAACTATCTTGTTCTCTGGACTAATTCTCTTGTTATGAAGCCTTGATGCTGCACTATTCATTAACCCATTACTGATATTTGTATTCTTTCTAGGCATTGTTTTAAAAGGAATTTCAGTTCTACAATGGAAGGTTGTGTATATTCTTATTGTAGCGGTGCGCAAAAGGAGAATCCTCTTCGTTAGTGCTTTCGGACTCTCTCTACGTGCAGCAAAGTATTGTGATATCTTTCGTGGAAAGAAATCTGATTCCAATTAGGCAGCTATAAAAGGAGTTAACGGGAGCATATCCGGAGCTCAAACGACACGCAGCTGCATGTCTTCGCAATAGCGATATAAAATATCAGTTAGGTGAGAAGGGTTTACATAATTAATATTTTCGCAACGACATTGCACCTGGAATAAGTCCGGAAAAAAAAAATCTCTAACGACGATATATTGAGGGCGCCAGCATAAAGAAGCCTAATTTAAAATATTGTGCGGTTAAATGTCATTTAAAAATGTCGAAAGTCATATATACTTATAGCGGGTTTGCCTTTGTGCTGCATTAAAGTAACTTGATATCGTCTCCCCATGCCTTCCATAATATTTTAAATGTACTCTTAATTATTGCTCATAATTCATATCTTCCACTTTCGCTAGGCCAGTTCGACAATGCAGTATTCAAAAGTAATGAAGATCTTTATACATCATCTTGTCGCGTGTTCTTTTTGGTACCTCCAGAATTTTCTCTGGCCCACAATGTTTACGCTCCGTTCGCCTCTGTTCTGGTTTCGTCAGGCCTTCTCTGTTCTTCAATACTTTATTCTTTCAAGGCTTTTCTATAACTACCTCTGGTCATTTTGTGTCCCTTAACGATCATTCTCGGCGTCGCATAGGCTTACTGTTGCCAATTCGTTAAAACGTTGCACGTATTTCTCCTTAGTTTCCAAATTGAAAGTATTGGTTGGCGTTCTGAGTTGGAACCAATTGTTTGTTACTTTTTGTTACTTTTTCCTCAACGCCTTTCCTTTCACTGTTTTATTTAACTGTTTTTTAATGTTCTGTCTGTAGCCTTGTAATGCAAAGCTCTCGCCACCAATCATTATTTGCTTTCTTTATCTTAAGAACGAACCACTATAGGAGACGCTACGCTTTTCAAAACAAAATATGAAGCTTTTAGGAGAAACGTTCAATCGATGACCCGAACTTCTGAGATATATCGTAAGGAATTCCCAGAATGCGTAGGCTAATATTCCATGTGTGGCTTTAATCAAGAATTATACATATTTTGAAAAGGCTCTTTGTATGTTCTGAATAAAGTCGCCGTTGAATAAACGAAAACCGCTAGCTTCATTCACCTTTATGTACTTTTGATAATCAGTCATCAAACCCAATCGAAATCTACTCAGAGCTGTAAAAATTATCTTGAATGCTACACAAAAACAGAAGACGCAAGTTCAGAAAGGTGTGAAATATTCGAGGAAGTTTAGTAGAAGCGAATTAAAGTGTGTAATTAAACTACTCCCTTAGAGTGCATAACGTTTTCAGAGTAATGATAAGTGTACGCAAATATGTCAGATAAAGATCACTTTAACATCCAGGAGGCGTGAGTTTATCGGCAGGGTTCGTTTTGGAAGGTAGGAAAATTATTTACCGCGAAGAAAATTGGCTATCGAAAAAATGCTGCTGCAAAATGGAGTGAAGAATTTGCAATCTGCGAAAATTGTCTGATTACGATCAAAATGTAATTTGTCGATTTCAAAAATTATTTAAATTCACATTGTCATAGCATCATTGTAGAAGTAAATCTAGAAAACGTCGAAACTCATTTCAACGAAATTTAGATTTCTCAAAAGAATACCTAAATCTGGACAAGTAATTCAGGC
This sequence comes from Amblyomma maculatum, assembly GCF_055883805.1. Lineage (NCBI taxonomy): Eukaryota > Metazoa > Arthropoda > Arachnida > Ixodida > Ixodidae > Amblyomma > Amblyomma maculatum. The sequence goes on from NC_139353.1 coordinate 120,185,471, forward strand.
TATGCCAAATAATGTTCATTTGGATTTGGTCAAATTCAATGTTCATTTCGTCAAATTAACAAAGAATTCAGTATGAATGTGCTGATAAAATCCAACTTTAAGAAGTGACTGTTCTAAAAGCATGACTGCACGCCAGTGAAACTAGTTAATACTGAGACATTCCCCGAAATAATATGTAAAATATGCCTTCAATCCAACATGCTCCTATATTTCAACTACCCACATTTGTTGGAGCTAACAGCGCACCATGCTCCGCATAAAACGTATAGGAACAACTAAAGGGAAGCTTCATAATAAGAGCTACACCGATAGCTCCTTTAACTCAGCCTTTTCAACCAGCGAATACTTTGATATACTTTTCTTGAAGTGCTTTTTATGTAAAAGAAAGACGGGATATCTGTCTCACTTCTCAGACGACAAGTAGATTTGTTTAGGTACAAATTCCGTCCTTTCAAATATTTATTTTAAAGTAAGCGCTAACATGACCAGTAGATGGATGCTAGATGACATCATATCACCCTGAACGCTGCTAAAAACGGTTGCTTTGCGAATTTGCTAAGACTTCGCGTGTGGGTTTTCGCCCAGATCGTTTCCCGAATTCTGAATTAAGGCGACGGCGACGACTTTTAGTCCGAAAACTGAATACACATCGCGTAAAAAGAAGCATCTATTGTACCAGAATCTGCTCCATCGTAGTTGAGTCCAGCGATGGTAATCATCCTGTCGCTGGCAGCATAAATAATCCCACTCAGGTCATGGCTGTAACCGTAAATCTTTTCAATCCATTTTCCATGGTATCCGCCAGGGGGGCCTGCAACAGCAAACGCGCATACAGAGTCAAGGCTGCCCGAGCAGACAGGGTACTTTCGCCATGCACTCTCTTATTTTCTTCCTGAAGATCTTATTAAACCTCCTGTCTATACTATTATATACAGCAGTGTTCTCGTAAACTGCTTTTAGAGATAAAGTAATGCATTTATTTCGGGTTTGGTTTGGAACACTATAAATTTCAGACTCTTTCTGTGCAGCTAATATTTTGTTGGCGTTGTTGGAAAGCAGACATTGGAGACATGGCTATGGTAGGGAGTGGACGGTAGATGACATGGCCGAGCGCTGGGTTTTCAGTGGATCGCGTGACGTCGCTGGTCCAAAAGAAGAGGCAACAGCTGCCAACTATAGCTTTTCTCTCAGATAAGAGGGGGGTGCAGAGATGGGAGTCACACCTACAGGGAGGCTCGAAACGCGAGAAAATCACGCTAATTCTTATCCACCAAGGCACAATCATTCGTGCATAAAACACAAAGCCGAATTTTAATTTGTACCATATACCTCTGCCGTCATGGTAGTTTACGACTGCAGGCTACTGAGAATCTGCGAGGTACTAACAGCAAAAATTAAGTAATTAGTGTCTCAGCGAGCAGCGTAGCACGGTTACGCGAACAAAGAGCCTCAAATGGATCCGCAGTCTTGGGCCTTACTCTATCACGTCGAAAGAGAATCTTAAGTATCTCGGTATCTTCAAGGCGAAAGCCTTACTTGGCTCATGGTGGCAATCTCACGTGCATGAAATCTGTTCTAGAGGTTCCCCGAGATGTGCTCTACGCGTCTAACGTTGCTGCTGTCACTATTACAATGTAGGGGCCGCGACGAAGATCGACGCTTTGGAGCCAGTCCCGCAATTGCAGGAGTACTGCAACGAACGAGCGCCAAGGAAATAAAATTCCACTTTGAGGCATGAGCCATGGGGTTGCTAGCAAAAGGTATACAAGGGGCGCACGATGTGCCGTGTGCCGCAGCAACGCTGAAGTTTTCGCATTTCTCCGGCTATTGGGCCCAGCATTTCTGCGGCCTACAAGGCAAATTCGGCTGAGTGGGACCATCTAGACGCCTGAAGCATCAGCCTTGGAATATTAGATCGGTCACTGTGATTTCTGTTTCTGTCCTGCATGAAGTTCGTTGCCGTCACGGATGCTTGCTCCATAAACTACGTTTAAAGTTGGCTTTCACGCGCAAATACTTACCTTTTATTGATCAGGAGGACTGGTCGGGTAGTCTTACGTATAGCTTTATGGAGACTTGAGCAGTTGCTAGAAGCTCGTTAAATGTGATAGCGTCAGCCTTCAAGTGTTTGCACGGCTCTTCTTTCGATGAGAATATCGTTACGGTGAAATAAAGGGGATGTTGATTTACAGTGTTGTGGCAGCGCAACAAGGTGAGGCCTGCTGCCTCCCCAAAACACCAAACCCTCATCCTTCTCTTCTTCCACCCAATACTACATCATTGTCAGTAGCGTGACATTTCCCCCCTACTCAGCCGAAGCCCTCTGGGCGTGTTCATGAGTCGTGCGAAACTGACACGGCTTCAAACGGCCAACGTGACTGAGTTCGATTTTGGCAGACCGATTACCCGATGCGGTCAGGCGGCCTATTTCATATGTTAAATCAATAACTCATTTAAGAACCACGTATGGGCCGTGATAGAGGGCCAAAGACTTTTTGTGTAGGCCGCGGCGCCGAATTGCACACCACAGCCAGACAAAATCCCCTATGAGTACGTGACACGCCGGTGACTGGCATCGTATCGTACTTCGGAGCGTTATCGTGAAGCATCAGATCGTAAGCGGGCGAATTTCTGAGTTTTTTCCATGAAGCACAGACTATCAGCCAGGCAGGAGAAGAGCAGGTCAGTACCCAAAGAGTAGCGTCGTGGGCAGGTAACAGCAGGAATTATGGGCTTTACCCAGTCGTCTCATGCGGGCGGTATTAAACGCTTATGTGATGAAGGGTAGTATGGTGTCACAGTTCTTATGCCCTCCATTCACATACGTTGCTAGCATTTTTATAGGCATACTCTTGACTCACTGAATCAAGCTATTTGGCAGGGTAAGGTATGGCGTCGACTTTCGGGAAGTTACAGCGCACAAACCCACGACCTGTTCAACAACAACAGCGGATAACAGACAGCCCCCTCAGTGACGACAATTTGTAGCGGCCCATATTGTACGATTACTGAGTTCAGCAAGAAAAGCCACACTTAATGTGCCGTAGCAGATGGAATAGCGGCGATTTCACAGTAACGTGTGAGGTAGTCCGCCAGACGGTATTCCAGAGGTTTCAACCCAAGGACTTCAGAACTCAACCTACGAGGTATTTGCCTTTTTAATTTAACGGAGCTGTCGGGGTTTCAAAGCATGCGGAAAGCCAAATAGTTTTGGTGGAATGTTTGTGACGTTGACATTTCTTGCAACTACAACGTATTTTTCAATCGTCGAGCGCTTTCTGAGCCAGCAAAATCTTTCTTGGGCATGGTGGAGTTTTCTAACCGATCCCAGATGCGCAGAAAAAGGATCATCGTGCATAACTTGCAATACATCAAGTTCAAAGAGTCTAGGAAATACGGGTAGATATCGCTAGCTTACAAGGGAACAACTATTATTCTTTTGGAAGCCATAACGAAGACAAAACGGCTTCTATCTCCATTGGCGTGGGCGGCGGCAAAGAGGGGCTGCAGGCCACTGCCCTTTTGCGGTTCTGCTTAAAACCTTTCGGGTCGGGGAATGCCGGTTCGAGGGCCGATATACAAAATTGTCGAAATCGTCATAGTCAGCTTCGGTCGTGACCACTGGCATCCTAAAAAGACAATCTGCATTCCATGACGCCTCATGATATTGTACACCACCGCAGTCATATTCTTGTACCTGGGAGGCCCAGGGTAGAAGGTGACCACATGGGTCTCAAAGGTTCTGCTGTCAAAGAGTGAATGATGGTTATTTACGAAAGCTACCGACCGTCCGTAAAAATATGAACGGAAACGCTGCACAGCGAAAACGACAGCTAAGTATTCCTCATCGGTGAATGTGTAATTTTGCTCTGGCTTGCTTAAGGTACAACTTGCGTACGCAATAGCATGCTCTCTTGTTCGTCGTGGTGTTGGACAATGCAACAAGGCCGATTCCACTAGAGTTCGTGTGAACGTCTCTTAATGCAGCAGACTGAAGTGAGGTGGAATGGGTTTCGATAGTAAAAAAAAAAAACTAATGACGCGTCAAGTTTGGTGTCCAGTCAAAAGTTGCGTTTTTGTTGAGAAGGCACTTCAGACGCGGACTAGAGGGTCCTTGTGTTCTTTAGGACTTCTTAATTATGACAACATAGTCCGGATAGCAAAGGCGAATGTCCCAGTTTACGCCGCGCAGAACTATGTCCATAATGTGTTCAAATATGGCAGCCGCATCGCACAGCCCGAATGGTACAACATTTAACTCAAAAGAATCATCTAGCGTGAAAACGCTGTTTTTTCTTTACCCGCGGGGTCCACTGGAGTTTGTCACAAGGCAGATGTGAGGTCGAGACAAGTAAAAATATAACGTACCAAAGAGGCAGTCAAGGACATCATCTATGCGAGGAAGAGGGTAGACGTCCTCTTTCGTAACAGGATTTGGACGTCGGTAATCGACAGGAAACTGCAACGAACCGTGTTTATTGCGTGCCAGAATGACAGGAGCTGCCCAAGGGCTAGATGACTCACGTATCACCTTGTTGCGTATACCATGTCCTTCACTTGCTCATGAATGACTTGGCGCTCAGAGGAGGACACGCGATATAGCTTTTGACTGATGGGACGAGTCTAACTAGTGTCGATGGTATGCTGGTTCCGAGATACAGGGCGAGAGGTTGGTCTATTCGCTTGAGAAAATTGAAACATAGGCGATAAGGGTAGAAGAATATCCACAATCGTACAGCGCTGAGGTAAGCTCAGATTGGCTCTCATCATGCGAAGCAGAGATGATTCATCAGCAGCCGGAGGTACGGGGACACTCGTAGCATCTGTGACCAAAGCAGCGACACGGGGTTCATCGGGACCACATGAGGCAAGCTTCAATCCAATTGTAAAGCTGCAGGCACGGATGGATGATTGTTCATAAACTGGCATTATCGTGGTGCAAGGAGATTCATACAATGAAAAATAATATTTTTCTTGGGGTATGTTGGAGTGAGCTGGGTGCGCCACTGCCTGAAACCTGTTCAATAAGTGAGCGGACACGGAGACGAATATGGCCGACACGGGTAGAACTACTGTGCCTTCTCTAATCCTAAACGCAGTTTCTTTGTACCGCCGCTTTCAAAACGTCTCGGCAGATGGGAGCCATAAAAATGAACCTCTTAAATTCGGCGGCAGTCCACGGTAGCACCACAATACCTAGAGACGTTCATTCCTAAAAAGATGTCATGCGTACAGTGAGGTAGGACGACAAAATTGGCTTGAAAACGTGCACCACAACAGACACTTGCGCACTACACACAGCCAGACGCCGCAACGCCTTTCCACTCGCAAAGCAAAACGTTGAAGTCCGGTCGTATTCAAGCACCACTTTAGACCCCAACAACAGCTTAAATTGATTACTCATCGCAGACAAAGTCGCACCTGTATCCACCAAAGCTAATTTGAACACACCGTCAATGAATACACGAATTTTGTTTTTGAGCATTACAGTTGAAAAAGGGATATTGGTGCACAGGACATTTCCAGCAGCCTCACCCCATTTGTCAGGCTAGTTAGTTTACCTGACGAGGGGACACGGAGCCCCGCCGTATTGATGGTGCGCATGGAAAGTGGGTGGAGGTGTAACACTTTGATGAGAAGTTGGAGCTTGGTCGCGGAGTTTCTCGTTCTAGATATGGCGGTAATATCCACGCGGAGCATTTCATTACAGGAAAACTGGGCTGTATTGCCGATCGTTAGGCACTGTTGAAGGCCCTGGGTGGTTGTAGCATCGCGGCAGCTTGCTGCGGCAGTACCTGGCGCTGCGACCTTCGACGCCGCAGCGGTAGTGATCGGGGCGGGAGGTAGGAAATGCTGGAACGGCAGCCTGGAACGGCAGGGCGCGTCACAGTTATGTCTGATTTCTCGCACTGATATAGAATTTTGGTAGGTCGGCTAAAAATTCGAAATGTACTTGAGGCGACGACAAGCCTTTAGGGCGTCGAACATCGTCGCAGTCCGGCTGGCGAAATGCAAAGACATGTAGCCAATCGCAACTGCAACTTCAGGACCTTGGGAGAAAGGCAGCGATGCAGTCACGTGTGTTGGTGAAGTAGCCGGCCTTCTAGAGGCACTGTGACCAGAGACCTCAGCAGATTCATGCTGGGAATGTGGGTTGAGCCGTAGAGGCCTTTCCCGCACGGTGTTCCGGATAGTCGAGGGAAGTTCTAGTAGGTCATGGTCATCAAGGCTGGCCACGGTAGGCACGCTGGCCAACCGCTCAAATTGCGGCGCCATTCGACGTCATTTTAAAGCTTGAAACGCACGGATGTGTCTAAGACATAGGAGACAGTGCAAGGTTGTCTTTGGCGAATAAGGAGTTGTAAACACCATCAAAAATGTGTCTGACTCTGTCTCCCTCAGGCTTGCTTGAATTGACGCATTTGCATATTCTGAGGATCTCTTCTGTGTAGGCGGTGCACGTTTCATAGGGCGATTGAGATCTTTTGGCAACCCTGTCCTCTGCTCGCTTTTTGTACAGTACAGAGTCGCCAAAACACTCTTCTTTCTCGGCTTCAAACCGTTCCCAAGTTGACAAGCAGTCCTCGTATTCTCAAATCAGGACATCGCCGTACGATGTAGAAAGAATAAAACAATGATAGCACCGTTACAGAGTCCCACTGGTTGCACTGACTACCTTTTTGATCATGAAGTAACCATTTCTTAACGTCCTCGCTCTCTTCTCTAGCAAACAATCCTGGTTCTCGTTAAGGGCGGGGCGAAATAGGGCTGGTAGGGGGGGACGGGGTGAAAAGCATTTATTACAAAAGGAGAGGTTGCTTGGAGAGCCACCCCTAGTGGGCCACTCTCCTTTACAATACTAGGTGGAGTCCCTGATTCCGGGACTGCATTAGTCTGGGCCGCCACACGAGCTCTCAAGACCAGTGCTTGTTGTGCCGCTAGATTCAGGCAGCCTAGCAGCGCCGCCTCCCAGTCGTCTCGGGTAGAGGAAGGGGTCATAGGCCAAAGAGAAGAATTTAGCTGGTATGCCCAGACCGTGTAAAAGGTGTCAGCCACCTATCCACCGAAAGGCCAGAGGCCAGAAAAGAAGGGTCGAAATGTTTGAGTACACCGGGCACAGTAGAGTGTTAGTAAAAGTCTAAGAAGTATTATTTCGCCCGCTTTCTCTTGCCCTTTGAGAGGAGTAAGATACTGACGGTTCGAATCCCGGTAATATAGGCACAAATTTCTTGAAAAGTAAAGAGAGGATGTGTGTCCTGGTTCAGACCAGTAAGATCTACGCTGGGGGCACGGTTAGTCAGTGTGCGGGCGGCCGAATTGGCGGCCTCATTCCCTGGTAGGCACTGGTGGCCTGGAGTCCAAATAAGGACGCGGGTCTAGGGATCCTGATCCTGAGCTGCTCTCCGAAATATTATTTGTGCTGTAGGCATTCTCCAGTTCAGTTCAGTCGTTAAGTCATTTCCGACTCTTTGTGACACTATGGACCATGTCACGCCATGCTTTCCAATCTCTCACTATCTGCCTAACATCACATAACATCATCTGCAGCATCATGTGTGTCAACGTCCTGGTTCAATTCTCTTGTGTGTGTGTTGTGTTTTTGTGTATACCCATGCAGTGCCGGAGGTCTTCGGATTCATCTGCAGCGCCTCGAGGATGCCATCTAACCATCGCGTTCGCTGCCTACTTCTTCTCCGGCGATCCTCAACCTTTCCCAACATTAAGTCTCTCCAACGACTCCTCTCTTCTCATCAGATGACCAAAGTAGCTGAGCTTTAAGGAATTTGACCCTCCAATGAGCAGTCAGGGTTTACGGTCGACAATATCGACTGATTTGATCTTCTGGCAGTCCAAGACACTCTCAAGAGGCTCTGCCAGCACCACAATTTAAACGCGTCAATTCTTCGGCGGTCAGCCTTCTTCACAGTCCAACTCTCGGATCCATACATCACAACTGGAAAGACCATAGCACGAGTTATACGGATCTTGGTTGGCAGATTAATGTCTCTGCTCTTTACTAGGCGGTCAAGGCTAACCATGGCTCTCTTTCCCAGAAGCAGCTAGGCACCTCCTAATTTTATGGCTGCAGTCTCCTTCCGGGGTGATCTTGGAGCCCAAGGAGAGAAAATCTGTCACAGCTTCCACTTCTCGTCCCTTGATGCTCCAGGCCTTGATAGGGCAAGACGTCATGATCTTTGTCTTTTTAATGTTCAGTTTAAGCCCAAACTTTGCACTCTCTTCTTGTACGCGCATTAGGATTCTGTTGAGTTCCACTTCACTTTCTGCCATTAAAGGGGTATCATCCGCATATATAAGGTTGTTGATACGTTTTCCAGAAATCTTCACTCCAGCTGAAGACTCGTCCAGGCCGGCCTTCCTCATGATGCCCTCAGCATATAGGATAAATAGGCAGGGCGACAGTATGCAGCCTTGTCTCACTCCTTTCTCAATCGAAAACCAATCAGTAAGACCATGCCGAGTCCTGACTTTGGCCTCTTGCCCTTCATACAGGTTCCTGAGGAGACAGATTAGGTGAATTGGAACTCCCATCTCTTGGAGAGCTCGCCACAATCTGCTGTGATCTACGCAGTCACACGCTTTCGCATAATCAATAAAGCAGAAGTAGATGGGTTTCTGGAACTCTCTTGTTTTTTCCATGATCCAGCGAAGATTGGCAACCTGGTCTATAGTTCCTCTGCCCTTGCGAAACCCAGCTTGTACGTCCGGAAGCTCCCGATCCACATACTGCTGCAGCCTACCTTGGAGGATTTTCAACATCACCTTGCTAGCATGCGAAATAAGCGCGATCGTGCTGTAGTTGGAACAATCTTTGGCACTCCCTTTCTTTGGAATGGGGATGTAAACTGACCTCCTCCAATCCTGTGGCCACTGAATGGTTGTCCAACTCTTCTGACATAATGTATGCGGAATGGGAACAGTGTCATGGTTGAGGTTTTGAAACAACTCAGCTTGAATGTCATCAATTGCGCTAGCTTTGTTCCTAGCAAGGTTGGCTAAGGCCCATTCAACTTCACTATTCAGGATGCCCGAATCGAGGTCAGTAATCACAACCGTCTTATGTTGGGTTTGCACGTCCGGATCCTTCTTGTGCAGTTCTTCTGTGTAATCCTACCACCTCTTCTTTATTTCTGAGGCTTCAGTGACGTCCTTGCCTCGTTTGTCCTTTATCAGGCCCAGCTTAGCACTGAAGCTTCCTTTGATATATTTGATTCTCTTATACAGAGCTCTTGTGCTCCTTAATTGGCTGTTGTATTCAACTGCTTGTCACTATATATGTTCAGGAAGGCATTCTTATCTCTCCTTGCTATTTTCTGAAAATACTCACTGAGAACCTTGTACCTTTTTCTTTCCCCCATAACTTTTGCCATCCTCCTTTCCTCACCTATTTGCAAAGCCTCTTCAGATAACCAGTTTGGTTTCTTGCATTTCGTTTGCTTTGAAACTACCTTAGTAGCAACTTGTATTATATCACGAACATCAGTCCACATCTTTTCAGGCTCTCTGCCTTCTAGATATAATTCTTGAAATCGCTTCCTCACTTCCACAGCATATTCTGATGGAATTTGATCCAGATCATACCTGAAAGGCCTTCTAGTTTTCTGCGTTTTCCTCAATCGAAGCTTAAATTTGGCGACAAGAAGCTGATGATCGGTGCCACAATCGGCTCCAGGCCTTGTTTTTACTGCTTGTATAGCGCTTCTCCATCTGTGCCGGCAAAGAATATAATTGATCTGATTCCTGTGCAGACTGTCCGGTGAAGTCCATGTGTACAGGCGCCTCTTGTGCTGTTGAAAATGAGTATTCACTATGGTCAGGTTGGTTTCTTGACAAAGCTCTACTAGCCTCTGCCCAGCTTCATTTGGGTCACCAATCCCGAACCTGCCTGTATTTCCGGATATTTCTTCCCTCCCGACCTTAGCATTTGTCACGAAATCGGCGCACATTTTTATCAAGCCGGCGCAGCGCGAGGCCCGTACGGCGCCACATGGACAGAAAAGCATCCTTCCCCGCGCGAGAGAGCGCGTAGCTTTGTACGCGTTGCCGTCACCCTCTTTCCCATTGCCCGGGAATGACGGTGGTGCATCGGTCTGGAATGTGCCAGACCTTTCGAGAACATTCTGCGGGGCCTAGCCAATGACGACGCGCGGCTCGACAGGAGGGAGAGCGCTCTAACCGGCGAAGTTAAGTGTGTGTGCGCGGTAGTTTTTGCGCGTGTTGACAGACGCGGCGCGCCCTATTTAAAGAGACCGCGCCGCTTGTGTAGGCAGTCAGTCAGTCAGTGGCTGCGGCGTGTTCGCCAGTGCTTCGACTGGACCGCCGGGGTTCACCCGCTGCTGGCAAGCCCACGGACCTGCAAGGGAGCGGCGCTCGTCTTGTATGGCGGCCACATCGTGACTCTTGAGGCGTCGGACTGCAACAGTGCCCGGTGAACAATTTGGTGTTTGTTTATGTAGGTCTGTCGTGTTTCATCTGTGTTGTAAAGCCCTTATGTTATTGAATACCTCTGTAGTTGCATGCTTAGCACTTTTTATTCTGTGAACCTCTCGTCTGTGCAATTTCAGTGTTTGTGTATTCCTCTGCATAGACTCTTGCTGTGTATAAAGTTTGTTTCGTTTGTTACTTCTGACTCCGAACCCTACTCTGGCTTGAACCGGCGACCGCTGGGCACCAAACGGCCACCCCCTTCTGTCACTACAAGGTCGTTGAATTCCAGCTGAGCTTGCCTTCAAGGTCGAGGGCATCTCCTTTGCGACCGGAACAGCTACCCCCACTCACTCTAAGGGTGTCTGGGCGTCTGCGCACCGTTAAGGGCGCTTCGTTAATAACCCCTCTTCATTATCAACGAGTGACAGCATTCCAGTCTCCTATATGAAAAACGACGTCTGATGATGGAGTGCGGTCTAAAAGGCACTGCAGGTCCGCATAAAATCTCTCAACGTCAGCTTCTTCAGCAGTAGTGGTTGGTGCTTACACTTGGATAACTGTAATGCTGAAAGGGTGACTTTGGATCCGAAGTGAAATCATTCGGTCGTTTTTGCGGTTGTACCTTAGCACTGCGTTGCCCATTCCTCTGTTTACTATGAGAGCGACCCCATTCCTTCTATCGGATTCGTGTCCACAATAAAAGGCATAATGGTCGCCAGAATTACATTCTCCCATTCCGGTCCACTTGATCTCGATAATATCCAAGGTATCAATGTTCAGTCTGTCCCTTTCTCGCTTGACTCAAGTTTACCTTGCGTCATAGATCTTACAGTCCATGTTGCTATGTGATATATCTCCTTGCAACATCTAATTTTCCGGTCGCTTCCCGACACACCCACAATTGAGCGTCCCATTGGCTTTAGCCCAGCCGCTTCATTCGTCCTGGAGCAACTAGGAATCGCCCTTTGTTGATCCCCAGTAACACGTGGGACGCCTTCCAACCTGGGGGGCTCATCTTCCGGCGCCATATGATTAATGCTATTGTGACTGGCCATAGGGGTTTCTTGGCAGGAATTACTGGAGTTAGTTGCCATTACCTTCTCCAGTGAATCAAATTTTGTCAGAACTCTCTGCCGTGACCTGTCTATCTTGGGTGTCCCTACATAGCAGAGCTTACGACTTCATCGCGTTTCGCAAGCCAGCCCAGCTCATAATTCCGACAGGCCCCTCGTAAGTCGGATAGGATGAATTTAGATTGAGGGCGGGAGGCAGCCAGGGCGATGGCTACCTCCTCCGCGTGGGTTCCAGGCCTGTCGCCAGTGTCGCTTGCAGCGTCGCGGCTTGGACGGTTGTAGTCTGTTTAGTAGTCCATGATGGTCGGGATCGGCGACAGTCCAGAAAGGTGCGATTACGGTGAAGCTCCAGCTGGTCTTTAAGCGCCGTTGGTTCTGAAAAAGGGTTCAAACGGAGCAACCTCCACTAACTTGTTATCTAAAATAGTAAAGGAGGTGTTTATTTACAGTACTGTGGCAGCGGGCGAGGTGAGGCCTACCTCATCCCCAAAACACTAAGGCCTCTTCCTTGTGTTGTGCCACCCAATACTTCATCGTCGTCAGTAGTGTGCCATAATAACAATAAGTGCATTGCAGCAAACGTCATACGGTTACAGGCATTTCTTGCTCTTTGTAATTTCTTCGCCTACACGAAACAGGACTCGCGCTCGTGGCAGAAGTTAATGTGCCTGTGTACTGATTTCACACCTCTTATTACCATATTAAGAAGGAGCGCAGTAGAAGGGTAGACGGGGGAGCCTCAGTTCGAGAGTCTGCCTAAAGTTTCGACAAGCGGACTTGTTTTCATCTGGACCAGAAGAAGATAAGTCCACTTGTCAAAACACTGGCTCGACTTGTGAACTGAGTTCCCCCGTCTACCCTTTTCCAGTGTTCTTTCATACCGTGCAGCCATCTTTCTCTCGTTCTACCCAGGACTCTCGCCGCATAGTAATTTATCATGTTCACTTTCTTAACATCTTCCTCTTCCATATTGCAGAGTACCAAGCCAAATGTCTGTTTTCGGCCCACCTGCCTGCCTTTTCATTCAGTACACATATTTATCTAGTGACCTTCTTTAAAGGAATGACTCAGACGCACAATCCCTCCAATCTGTTTCTCCTTTTTGAAATCGTCGTTCATTTCATGCAATCTGCCGCTGCCGAATAGCAAAACTTTAAATTTTCTGCACGTTCCTTCACGCATGTAGACTGTCATTCAGCCGCAAGCGCCAACATTACGAGAAAGGTAACCTGACAGTGACATAAACCCTCGTTTTAACCAAGCCGTAGGATTTCGCCTGCGGAGCTTAGAAGTCGTGTGACTCAGTCGGGATTCAAAGGTGCTGTGCTTGATTCTCACGTCTAACCAACTCCTGGCTTTCATGCATATCGGCTTCGACCCACGTTCGGGCCAAGGTGCGATCCTGATTATTCGGCCACACAAAGAGGGAATGGTCATCGCTTCTACGCACGCAGTTGCAACGATATGCGCGAATTATTTTCTCTCTATTTTCTGCATCTTTTAGTCCCACTATTTTTGATGTACAATGTGGCGCTTAACTCTGTCCTAATATGGTTCCCCCCTTCAGTACACAGATTTGAACATGAGCATGAATATTGAAATGGTTGCTTTCGTTTTCATTTTCATAACTGCAATGAAAGGGCTGCTACAAAACAAATTAAAGCCGATATATTTACATTACGGTTGTAGTAAGGACTAAGAGATATTCATTCCCCATTGAGGGCATACTAACACAGAGCTGATATGCTATAGTCAAGCAAAGTTACTCAAAATATAAAAGCCGTTTCTGTAGCTAAGGCGCAATAAGCGATAGCAAAACAATATATGAGGACTTACGTTTCACCTTTAGAGTTTGAAAATAGGGTTAACTGCTCCATTTGTGGCCTCCGTTTGTCGCTCCTTTTTCGCATACGTGCGCTATGCAACTCGCTCTTTTAATACGTGCCATCATTGCCGGCACACTTACTTGCGCACAGTCTCAATACAGCAGATGAGTGATAGACTACCCGACCTAGATATAAATTCCTTCTCTAAAGACGCCATACGTACAGGTTCATTCAACTCTCAGGTAGAACGCGTCAGCAGTGAACGTTCACTTAGAGACACTAGTGTGTTTTACACCGCTTGGCATAGAAACGAGATGATGGCCCATGTTGAGAGCCACTTCTAGGACCGTCCGTGCGAGCGTCGCTGTTTCATATTTGAAGTTTTGGACGCTACGAACGCTTCAGACACCGCAACAACTTCCGCATATGTTCTCCCTAACAGTGGCTAATCCTGCACGCGTGTGCGTGGCATCTGAATAAGAACAGCTTGTCTAACTCGGCCTCTATAAGGCTCAACTGTGGGAGGTTTCCGATCTCACCTTACTATCTCAAAAGCGAAACCCGAGTATGTAGCGGCCGAAAGCTCGGCCATGTTTTGCGGTTTCGCGACGTCACTCAACCCCTCAACCAATCAGTGCGTGCTAATGTCACCCATACAGGTTCACGTGCCTGCGCAATGTCTGATTTTTCACTAGACGCGCCGTGAATCCCTACTACGCGCATTCCAAAGTTCCTAAAGAGCGGGGCCTTTGACGCTGTCCCATGTAGACCGGCTTAAATTTGATGATATATTAATGAAATCGTGAAATCCCTCACGCGAAAATTCAGGTAAATAGATAAGCATAAATTTTACGGATGCACGCAAGCGTTCTCATTGTGGCTGTTTATTGCCTTCATTTGCAATTTCCTTTGAATTCCGTACGGCGGCCACTAAGACACATTTTACCCTTAATGCTTATCACGTAATATATTGCAGGCCAAGCAATGAGAAAACAGGAGCTGAAAAAAGGAAAGAATAATGCCCGGATGTGGGAGAAATAACATTTCGAATTGAAAACAAATGTTCTGCAATATAGTAAAGTTATTCCGTGAGCTCATCGCGACGAATCCTTTTGCCCCCAGAAATAATTTGCATATTCCACTGTCTTTTCTAGTTGAAGACAAGACTGACAACTTACAGATCTGTACTCCAGGGGGGTGCGTCGGGGAGAGAGTTGGCCGCGTTGGGCGGTTTGGGGCTGTGAGAGAGGTGCATTAAAAATTATGAGCACAGCTTTCAGAATAAATCAGCACCAAAAAGTCAAAACAAGTGAGGGGTTAGCAGTACCCGATATTAAAGAAGTGTCAGTTAATCTCGAATATTGTCCAAGAAGGTTTTGGTTAAAGAAAGCAATCTATACTGTCACGTAGTAGAGACAAGCCCGATAGCCACAAATATAGAGACTGGCGCTGCACTTCAATGAAACTATTTATTGGACTCACTTGCGCCCGCAAAAAGCAAAACAAAAAAAAAACTAAACAATCAGCGGCAGCGATACCAACAGGAGCGCTCGGCGGCCATCGATCAACGAATGCCCGTTTCACGCGTCCGCGCTCGATTTAAAGGCCGCGAAGAAAGATTGAGCTAAAACTGCAACCGGTGACTAGCATACACTGGAACACTGCAGAAACACACGCGAATGACTGGAATCTCCACGATATATCTCGGCAAATCTTGTGCAACAAACAAAATGATAAGGCTACTTCGAGCGGTCAAAGAAATCAACCAAACAAATAATACGTGGCCATCCCTGCGCTGGAATCGGACTGATAAGGCCGCATGCCGGCGACTGTAGAAAAAGAAGAAAGTGTTGAATAGTTCACAGCATTACTACCCCCTTAAAAAGCATCGCCCAATGTTTTAAAATAAGCAGACATGAATTAACATAAACATTGGGAAGTAACCATGTGTAGCAATGAGCGCGCGTAACATGGCTTAAGGCGTAGAACATGCACACTTTCTGGGTGCGTTCGGCGCCGCTGAAATGCTGTCGTGCCGTCAGAAATGACGTCGTAGTTCAATTGTCCTAGTCGACGAAGCTTCCTGTAGGGGCCAAAGTATCGGCGTAAAGGTTTTTCGCTCAGTCCGCGGTGGCGAACCGGCGTCCAAACCCAGACTTGTTCTACTGGCCTGAACGTAGCATCGCGTCGTCGTTGGTTATAACGTCAGGCGTCGGTTCGTTGCTGATTTTTAATGCACATTAGGACGAGTCTTCAGACTTGCTCTGCACGATGAAGGTAGGCAGCCGCAACCAGGACATGTCGTGAGCTCCAAGCCATACACAAGCTGAATGCAGTCAACTAGGTTGTCTCCTGGACGGTGGTGTTATAAGCGTAGTTGGGTAGAATGGCATCCCTTGTCATCTCTTCAGCGTTGACGTACAGTAGTTTTCAAAAATACACGGCCCACGGCTTCAGTCCGCGGAGCGGCTGCCAAGCCGCACCGCTGCGCTGCTATCTCTGCCCGGCGCTCGGTACGAGGGTGCCCTATGTGACGACAGCTTTCACTCTCCCTCTCGCTCTGTAAAATAACACGCCTTCGGAACTCTACGTGCGGCTTTCGTCCGGTTCGCCTTTCTTCCTCTATGGTTTCGCCGCTGGCGCTACCTAGGAAAGAGGACGTGAATATTTGCATCACAGGTCTCTGCGGGCGTTTGCAAATACTGGCGCTCAGCTACTTTCCTCCAACATACGTTCATCGCCGTACGTGCTTAGAGACGCGAAAAACGAGATTCGTGCCTCTCTCGCGCCGCGCTGTTATCGGACCTATGTCCACGGAGCGTTCAGATGCAGCGCTCTGCAGTGGCCAGACCTTGCTACTCAGTCCGCTTCTCTTGTGCAGTTGTGGCGAAACTCAATATGACTTTTTTAGAAACGTCTGTTCTCCTCAATGCAAACGCTTCGAAAGAAGAAATACCGAGTTTAATGGGAACAAATGTTCTATCATTGACCATTTTGTCTAGTACAGTTGCACTTGGCAAATCGGAGACCTTAAACGTCTACTGTGAATTATGTCAGTAGGAATAAATTTGAGCATTATGCTACATTTAATGATATATCACTGGAAAACTTGTCAAGTATGATAACACTGTACTAAATGTGGGTATTAATGAGTCGTCACTAACTTGTAATTTGCGATTAAATATTTCGCTATACCTTCAAGTCATAAATTGTTGGGTAGCTATGCAGAGTATAATTGCGCTGGACTAGCTTATTGTACTTTTCAATGATTTATTGCTATTTTGTTAATTACAACTAAGTATAAAATATGCTACATCGTGAAGTCATGCATGGTTGGAAAACTTGTGTGAAGTATTATAGCAAATAAGGATTGGTTTGCGCTAAACTGATTATCGCTAATTTGTGAGTTGCAATTAAATATATATGTTGCACTGCTACCTTAAGTTACGTACATTAAATAGCTTATATCTAGTATAATTGCACAGAACTAATAATAGGCGTTAATTATTCAGTGCTAATTTGGTAATTGCGAATAAATATATATGTTACACTAAAACCTCAAAAACACGTATCATTCGGTAGCTTATGTCGAATATTATTGCACAGAACTAATAATATAGGTTAATTATTTATCACTAGTTTGTTAATTGCGATTAAATGTAATACACTACAACCTCAGCTTGTATATCACTTGATAGCATATGTTGAGTATCATCGCACAGATCTACTAGTAGGTGTTAATTATTGCTTGTTTGTTAATTGCGAATAAATATCGCCAGGCATGCGCACAGAAGAGAACAAGGAAGTGCAAAAAGAGGCTCTCCGGAATAGAAATGGAAGAAGAGGAAGTTCACTATATCTTGATAAGCACATCAGGCTAAGGGGCAGAACCACTTTGTAAATAAACCTTAACAGTGTGATGGAAGGTGCTGCAAAGATCACCACGGATTCCTCTCTACCTCGTTCGAGCCGACGACTCGCTGGGCTCCCCCCTTTGACACCCACATTGATCCAAGACGGCGATGCACGGCAGCCAGGTCCAGCGGCACCCGCATGGCAGCATTACCGTGAGCCGCGGACCTTTTCTGGCAAGGCTGGCGAAGACGTGGACGACTGGCTCACCAATTACCAGCGAGCAGCTCCCATCCAGCGCTCTTATTGGCGTTCTACCGCTCCTCCTCCGGTTCGTGACCACCGAAACGACTCATATGGCCCTGCTCCCCTAGCTCATACCCTCTACAGGGCGCCACCTCCTCCGCAACAGCCCCAGCGGCTGGACTCTGCTGATCGGTTCGATCCTGTTACCGAGGACTATTATTTGGACCGTGCTCGTGAACCACCCGTCTGTTACCGCTGTGGTATGCTTGGCCACATATCCTGATTCTGCCGCCGCCGGAACCCGACACCACGCTACCAGAGCCAATGGTGGAGTCGCCGTTCTGCCGTGAGTCCAGAAGTCCGTGACCCGACCCTATCCCCCTCCTTGCGGCTCCTACCGCTACGTACCACCACGCAACGACTCAGCAGTTTCTGATCACAGCCTGACGCCTCCTGCCCGCCGCTCCCGACAATCGCCTTCTCCCCGCCGTTCTTCTCCGCCACCGGGAAACTAGCGTGTGCGGCCGATGGAGGTGCGGTCGCCAGGTCATCGATATCGCCAATTCCTCTACCGGTCGTTCGGTCTTTATGCTTTAGAACCGCTTGGAAATGTTAGTGGATGGTGTTTGTGTTATGGCCTTAGTGGATACGGGTGCTACAGTTTCCGTGATGAGCTTAGATTTTAAGAACCGTCTCGGCCGCAAAATTATGTTTGGCTGGGATAGAACTGTCTTATTTTGATGTGTAGGGGGAGAATAGTGGCTTCCGCTTGGTATTTGTTATGTAAATGTAGCGATGGCTGGACACGAGTTTAGAACTTAATTTACGGTGCTCCCTCGCTCTACGCACGACGTTATTCTAGGAGTTGACTTTTTACAGCAGTGTGGCGCAACTCTCGACTTCAACAGTAGCGAGATATCAATAAGCCCCAGCCTTCGATCGGTCCTCATAGAAGAATCGCCGCGGGCGGTCCAAGTGTTTTCTGTCTTCGAGGATACCGTCGTTCCGGCGATGTCCGCCATCTTCGTCCCAGTTGTGTCTTCGGGTGCGGTTCCTAATGCCTTCGACGCTCCGGTGGAACCCGCTTCCCTTGCCGGTGCTAAAAAGAGTGTGTTGGTGCCCGGCAGCGTTGTTAGAGTGAACCGGGCCGTTCCACGCTTTGGATTGTCAACCATACCAATGAACCTGCCTTATTGCCGCGTGGTTTGAAACTCGCCGACTTTGAAGAACACCTTTCTATGCACATCGCCGCGTTCAGTGACGGTGTTGCTCGTTCATCTAGACGTCCCGATCACGCTGATTCCCAGTTTCAGTATATGATAAATGAATCGCTACCCACCAACGACCGCCGAATATTGATGGAGGTTCTTACGAAACATGCGGACGTGTTCGACTTTGCTCGAGATCAGCCACCACCGATTCCGCCTTCCCGCACCCATCACATGATCGACACTGGTTCTGCACACCCGATTAGACAGACACCATACCCTGTTTCACCTTCAGAACGGAAGATAATTGACGAACAGGTCCGTGATATGATGCAAAGAGGAATCATTCAGGAATCATCTAGCCCATGGGCCGCCCCTGTGATTCTCGTGAAAAAGAAAGATGGCACCTGGCGATTTTGTGTCGACTATCGCCGCCTCAATACTGTCACCAAGAAGGATGTTTACCTGCTCTCGCGTGTTGATGATGTAATTGACTGCCTCCATTCATCTTCCTACTTTTCATCTGTTGATTTACGGTCCGGATACTGGCAGATATCGATGCATCCGAAAGACAAGGAGAAGACGGCATTCGCGACTCTCGATGGGTTATATGAATTTAACTTGATGCCTTTCGGCCTATGCAACGCTCCGGCTACCTTTGAAAGATTTATGGACACTCTTTTGCGTGGGCTGAAGTGGAAAATTTGCATGTGTTACCTAGATGACGTAGTGAGTTTCGGGAGGGCCTTCGCCGAGCATAACAGCCGTTTAGCTGTGGTCCTTAACTGCAAGGAGAAAGCGGGTCTCGTGCTGAACTCAAGTGTCGCTTCGGTGAATGCCAGATCGTTGTGCTTGGGCATTTGGTTGACAAAGACGGTGTTAGGCCTGACCCACAGAAGATTGAAGCTGTCAGCTGCGTCAAAGAGCCCAAGTCTGTGAAAGAACTCAGGAGCTTCCTGGGACTTTGCTCTTACTTTCGACGCTTCATTCCTAAGTTTGCTGAGGTAGCCTACCCCCTCACATGCCTCTTGCAGAAAGATATTCCTTTCAAATGGACTCCTGAATGTGATTCTGCGTATCGCCAGCTCAAGTTTCTTCTTACCTCGCGGCCCATACTGCGTCATTTCAGCCCGACAGCTCCCACTGAACTCCACACTGACGCAAGTGGCATCGACGTGGGTGCTGCGCTCATACAACGACATGACGGAAACCAACACGTTGTCGCTTACGCAAGTCGCACCCTTAGCAAGTCCTATACCGTGACGGAGCAAGAGTGCCTTGCCGTCGCTTTTGGCGTACAGCGATTTCGCTCGTACCTTTACGGACGTTCCTTTACAGTCATCACCGATCATCATTCGCTTTGATGGCTGGTGAATCTACGTGACCCCTGCGGTCTGCTGACCCGCTGGGCACTACGGCTTCAGGAGTTCAACTTTACAGTGTCCTAAAAAAGTGGCCGCCAACACGCTGACGCTGAATGCCTCTCGTGGCTGCCTCTCGCAACTACCCTCTGCGATGACTTTTACGACTATCTTGCCGCCGTTTCTGTACAATTTCCGGATCTTGCCACTTTCCAGCGAGAACAACGAATAGATCAAGACTAGGTATCATTTTTTGAAAAAGCTCGTGATCCGGCATCTGCGAACCCTTTCTGCATTCGCGATGGTTTGCTGTATCGAAAAAATTACTCGTCTGGCGGGGCACGCTTTCTGCTAGTCGTTCCGGCTAGCCTCTATTCCTCTATTCTACACTCTATGCACGATGACGTTACAGCTGGGCACTTGGGGTTTGCCATGACTCTTACACGCATTAAGGAACGTTTCTGCTTTTCTGCTGGCCAAATATGCGTCGAACGACTCAGCGTTACGTGAACTCCTGCGTGCAGTGCCAGCTGTTCAAGCTCCCCACGACTTCTCCGCCGGGCCACTTACATCCGGTGACACCACCGACCACACCATATGAGCAAGTGGGTGTTGACCTCATAGGCCCGTTTCCCCGCTCGTCCAAAGGCAATCGCTGGGTCATCGTGTTCGTTGATCATCTCACGCGTTACTGTGAAACTGCCGCCATCCCTTCCGCCACCGCCGCTGACGTCTCGTTCTTTCTTCTTCACGCTGTCCTCCTCCGTCATGGGCCTCCTCGTGTAATTATCAGTGACCGAGGCCGCCATTTACGGCAGATGTTGTGGAGCAGCTTCTGCGCTATTGTACTTGCCAGTTGCGTCACTCTACGCCGTACCATCCCCAGACAAATGGCCTCGTCGAACGTACAAACAGGACACTGACGAACATGCTTGCGATGTATGTTGACTCGCGGCACAAGAACTGGGATGACGTGCTTCCTTTCATTACTTACGCCTATACCACCTCGAAGCATGAGACAACTTCCTAGAGTCCATTTTTTCTCCTCTACGCCCGTCAGCCTCGACGTTCTCTTGACACCATTTTTTCGTTCTCTCTCGAAACCGAGCCGTCTGTTTGAAGCACCCTCTGCCGCGCTGGAGAGGCTCGTCGGGTCGCCCGATTACGCACTCTGGCCTCGCAGGACCGCTCTAAGCAGCGCTATGATCGTCGGCGTCAGGATGTCGCCTACCTTCCCGGCGATTTAGTGTGGTTCTGGACACCTCTCCGCAAACGTGGTTTGTCCCAGAAGCTGTTGTCGCACTACACAGGCCCATTTATTGTGCTCAAGCGCATCAATGAGTTGAACTACGTCGTGTCTCGCCAATGTTCCCAAGGTCGCCCCTCTCGGAAAACGCAGGTAGTTCATGTCGCAAGAATGAAGCGCTGCCACTCTCGCTCGGGACTCTGACTGACAGCCCAAGGGCTTCGTCTGCGAAGGTGGAAATTTCAGCCATGCGCACAGAAGAGAGCAAGGAAGTGCAAAAAGAGGCTCTCCGGAATAGAAGTGGAAGAAGAGGAAACTCACTATATCTTAATTAGCACATCGGGCTAAGGGGCAGAACCACTTTGTAAATAAACCTTAACAATATATATGTTACGCTACAACCTGAGTTTATATATCATTGGATAGCTTATGCCCAGTATTATTGCTTAGAACTGATAATGGGTGTTACCTAATTATCGCTAAATTGTTAATTGCAATTAAACATTGAGTGCCATGCTAAATGTTCAAGTTATATATCTTTGAATAGGTTATGTTGTTTACAATTGTACCCGCTATCAAGAATAATCAGTAAGGATTACAGTATCTTGCTCTGAATAAGCTAAATCTGGTGTATTGTGGCGAACTCTGTCTATGGCGATAACAAATTAGCAATAAATAATTACCCCGTATTATTATTTCTCTGCAATAATACTCGACATAAGCTATCCAATGATATGTAACTTTAGGTTGTAGTGTAATATGGATATATATATTTATTCGCAATTAACAAATTACTGATCAATAATTAACACTTTCCATTATTTACCTGATATAATATTAATTATACGTTTTCCAACCATGCATGTTGCATATTTAGGTACAATTAAAAAGAGGGTGATAATTATTTGAAAACTACTATTTGCTAGTCCGGCGCCATTACTATCCAACAATTTATGACCTGAAGGTGTAGCAAAATATTTATTCGCAATTTACAAATGAGTGACAACTCATTAGTACTAACAGTACAGTGTAATCGTACTTGACGAAAGCTATCCAGTGCCTTATCATTAAATGTAGCATAATGTTCCAATTTATTCACACTGAGATAATTCACAGTAGATGTTTAAGATCTCCGATTTGTCCAGTGCAAGTATACTAATGGTAGAACACTTTTCCCATTAAACTTGGTATTTCTTCTTTCAAAGAGTTTGCATTGAGGAGAGCAATCTTTTCTAGAAAAGGCATAGTGAGTTTCGCCACAACTGCACAAGAGAAGCAGACTGAGAAGCAAGATGTCGCCATTGCAGAGTGCGGCATCTCAACGCTTCGTGGACATAGGTCCGCATAACGGCGCAGCGAGAGAGCCACGGAACTCGTTTTTCGCGTCTCGTTGCATGCCCGCCCATGAACGTATGATTGGAGCAAGGTAGCAGGGCGCCAGTATTTGCAAGCGTGCGCCAATCGCCCACGTGGTGAGCGCCGAGACCGGCGATGCGAACATCCTCAGTGAGTGAGTGAGTGAGTGAAACCTTTATTGAGTAGAGATAAGGGATGGGGATGTGTAGGAGGGGGTCCCTAGTCCAGGACTCCAGCGGCTGCCGTTGCTATCCGCGCCCGTGTCAGGGGGCTCGTTGGGCCTCTAGTCCAGAGCTGGATAGGGCAGCCTCCCACCCCTTAATTGTTCGCACTGCTTTTGTGTGATCTGGAGGCCCCAACTGCAAATATTGCATGGAGAAGGCAGACCTGCACCACATGGTGTGGACCTTCCCACACAATCCTCCAGATGACCCGAACATCCAACGAACATCCAACGTCCAGACGCCCTCTTTCGTAGCGAGCGGCAGTGGCGAAACAAACGGACGAACGCCGCACATAGTGTTCCGAAGGCGTGTTACTTGACAGCGCGAGAGGGAGGGAGATAGCTATCATCACATATGGCACCCTCGCGCCGAGCGCCGAGCAAAGATAGCGCCTCCGTGCGGCCCGGAAGTCGCTCAGCGTACCGACGCCGTGGGCCGTGTATTTTTGAAAACCATTGTACATTGCAATCATGTCCGCAATCTTTTTGTTGTGGCGCTCCCGTACGTCCATCTCAGGATCTTACGAAGTTGTTCGTCGACGGCGGATATAGACAACCTGCAATGAATTTTGCTGTGTCGATTGCCCCGCTGTAACATATACCCTAGCGAGAAGAGCAAGCACTTCTGAGGCGGCTTTTTAGCGCATTTTCACGCCACTTGCATGACCTTACAGCAGTCAGATTGCACGCTCTATTGAAGCTTTGCATGCATGTGTCAGATAACTGGACTACATCCAGAGCGCCTGGGCGAGGACGTTATGTGTCACACGCTTATCTGTAATGCTGCCGAATGTGCTCGGTCGTTTAAAGCGAACCAAGCGGCTAACAGCAGCATTTTTGAGTCACGCTGCGGTACACTTGCAGCCCCACCTATGTAGTGCAGCGTACGTATGATCAAATTCTAGGATGAATTGCGTCAGCTCTTCCGTAAATGCCGTTTCCTTGTGCGTGATGACCATTTCTGGAGCGCCGTGTTGCAAGAGAATTTGTTCGCCAAAAAAGCTTGGCAACTTCTGCCGCGATGCCATTGGGCAGTGTTTTCGCTTCGTCGTGGCGGGTAAGGTAGTCGGTGGCCACGATGACCCAGTTGTTACCGGTAGGTGAAGATAGAAAGGGGCCGACAAGATCCATCCCAATTTGTTGAAAGGGCAGAGTTGGGGGTGGTTTCGGGATCAGTAACCCAGCTGGTCTGACTGGCGGCGTCTTGCAGCGCTCGCACTAATGGCACGTTTTCACGTAATGGGAAACGTCCGCAGGCAGTCGCGGCCAGTAGTGCTTCTGGATTCGATGCCACAGTCGCGCAAACCCGAAATGCCTTGCTGTCGGCTCGTCACGCAACACATTAAGAATATCCTGCCTGCTGCTTTGAGGCACGACATAGGCAGCGCGGTTTTGTTGGGAGCGGAATTCTTTACGAGGACGTCATTGCTTAAGGCAAATGACAACTGCCGCTAAACACAGCAGGAGGGGAGGCGGTCTTGCCTTCCAAGTAATCAGCTATACTCGGGGACAACTTTCTGTGGCAATGGAGCCCAAGTTACGAGGGCGGGGCTTTCCTAACTGTGTTACTACGCAATGTAGTTCCGAGTACATGGCCTCGGCTGCAGTTTACATATACGCTGTCAAAAACAGACGCGCGTTACGAACGCGCGCAGAAATGGGCGTAGAAAAGCAACACATGCATCCCACCCTGTCCCGCGTACGCTGCTTGTGCTCTGCGAGATTGTTCACAGGACGCGCAGTCATCGACATAATACCTGCGTATTATACTCCCGCTGTACTGTCAATACTGTAGTTTAAGCCTGATACAATAATAAGCTTAATAGTTCCGTAATAGTATAACATTCCATAGCATCCACTGCTAAATTTCTGGAGGCACTATATGCTTGTGCGCAGTGAGCTGGTGCGTTTCGGCTCCGTTGCTTCCACTACATTGCCACAGGAAGTTGTCCCCGAGTATAGGTCCTTCAGCTCAGGATCTGATCACTACTCTTGTGCAAACCTGCTGGCGCTTACTGTCCCCAGAAAAAGAGTCGTCGTCATCGTCATTTAGGGGAGCGTCGACGAGAGCGCGAGATAAGCACTCTGCTTCGGAATGCTTGCGGCCCGACCTATAGAATACAATCACGTCAAATTCTTGAAGTCGTAGGCTACACCGGGCAAGGCGGTCGGATGGATATTCCAAATTAGCTAGCCAGAAGAGCGCCTGGTGATCGCTTACAATCTTAACTGGTCGACCGTATAAGTACAGACGGAACTTTAAAGTGGCCCAGATTATCTCGAGGCACTCCTTTTTGGTCTTCGAGTAGTTGGCTTCTACTTTTGACAGAGACCTGTTAGCGTATGCGATTCCGTTCTCCTTTCCGGCACTCTTCTTAACGAGAACGCCGCCTAGGCCCACGCTGCTCGAGTCGGTATGAATTTCGGTCTCAGCGTTTTCTTCAAAGTGGCCAAGGCCAGGAGGGGACTGTAAGCAGCACCTAAGTATGTTGAAGGCTTCTGATTGCGGCGCTTCCCATTTAAAAGGTACGTCAGCCTTTTTAAGCGGCGTCAACGGTTCGGCGATGCGCGAAAAGTTTGATAAATCGGCGATATTAAGCACACAGCACAGGGAATCTGCACATAGCTTTCTTGTCGGCAGGCGGCGGAAACTGTTCGATTTCAGCTGTTATTTCCGGGTCAGGGCGAACACTATCGTTGCTTACGATGTGACCTAGGAACTGCAGTTCCTCGTAGGCGAAGTGGCATTTCTCTGGTTTTAACGTATAACCCCGATAATTTGATGGCTTCCAACACTGTCTGCAGCCGTTTCAGGTGGTCTTCAAAGTCTGACGAGAAGACAACGACGTCGTTCATGTATACGAAACACATCTGTCACTTCAAGCCTGCCAGGTCAGTGTCTATTACTCGTTGAAACGTGGCTGGTGCGGTGCAGAGGCCAAATGTCATCACCTTGAACTCGAATAGGCCGTCCGGTATGATCATCATCATCATCATCATCAGTCTGACTATACCCACTGCAGAGCGAATGCCTCTCCCAGATTTCTCCACTTAACCCGGTCCTGTGCTAGCTGCATCCACTTGATCCCGAGTTCTTAACCTCATCCGTCCACCTAACTTTCTGCCGCCCCCTGCTACGCTTTCCTTCCATTGAAATCCAGTTTGTTACCCCAAGCGACCATCGGTTATCCTCTCTTGGCCCTACATGGCCTGCCCATGCCCAATTGGGCTGCTTTGCTTGCTTGGGTGCATTGACTTCAGGTTGGCTGGCGAGGGTGAAGATATCTCGGTCTCCGTTAACTGGTCTAGGAAAGCGATCGCCGTGCCCTTGTTCAGGTGACAGTATTCTTCGGTGACGTTCGAGACCAGCACTTGAGCTTGTCCATGACGGAAATGGGTGACGTTTCTTTCGATTCCCAGTCCACGCTCTAAAAGGAACTAGGTGCCTCCTTCGTAGATGCCATCAGTTGTTTTGATGTCTGAATTTCCCACGCAGGCGACGACGCTAGATGGCGGCGGCACGGTCAAATTTCCGTCGAAGAAGTTTAGAGAGATGTGGCGCATCGATGCCGTCGTGGATGTTATGGCGCTGTCTGTCGAGAGTTCGTGAAGTTTTGAGCCGAGGTCGATTATTGCCCGATGTTCTTTCAGAAATTCCATGCCCACGACCACACCCCGCCAGCATTGTTGTAAGGTAGCTGGTTGGGTAGGTGCATCCCTTTACTGTAGCTCTTGCGGTAATGTGTCCAGCCTCACTACAATGAAGCAGTGTGGTCGGTTGTTAGACGTCCTCCAGGCATCGCATTTCAGGAGGCTTGAGGATCGTTCCAATGCTTGGCGGGCGGGAGGCCGAGTGTCGGCTTTGGGGAACAGGACAGTAGTGGCGAGGGCTTGGAAGATCGCTTCGGGGGCAGGACGACGCAGTGCAGTAGGATAGTTCATCGATGTTTCTTCGTGCGCTGGAGCCATCGGAGTCATTTTTTGAGGAATCCCCACTACCTGCTGAACTTCTCCACGGGCGGCGTCCGCGAGCCTCGCTACCTGGGGTTGCTGGCATGATGGTAGCAACCGGCGCAGTTGTTCTCGAACGATTTCGCGTATACCCTCATAAAGCATGTCTCCGCCTGCATCTGTGGCGTCATTGTTTCTCGCAGAGAACAGTTGGAGACCAGGTTTAGTGTGGAATACAAGAGTGTACGGTCCGTTCAATTGAGGATGCTTTCTTTAAAAATTCAGTTACGGTTTGGGGTAGGTTTCTCATGAGGCATTCAAAAGAAGATTATTTGGTGCCTCATATCAAACATTTAACTATCTCATATTCAGTCATATTCGGGTTGACCCGCAGAAGAGGCGTTTCGTTTTCTCAACGTAATGGAGGACGGGCTGGTTGGGGAGCTGGGCTTTGGACTGGAGAAGGAGCGCCGCTCTTTTTTTCCTTAACACGCCAGCGAACTATTTCGACAGCTCCTTCGTGAAATCCTCCCTCGTCATTAGCGAAGACTGTGGTTTTCTTACACGTCCACGCTGCTCCATCAAGTTGGCAGAACACGTTTCGGAGTTTCAAAACTTCGTCCCAATTGTTGAAAGCGGCAAATCGTTCGTACCGGTCTAGCCAGTCCTCTGGACCTTGACGCGGATTGCCGTTGAAATTGGGGTGCTGTCGGAGCTGCTGGATGACAACTGGTACCGTAACCATACCGTAGCTTTGTTGACATTGCGACCGTCTTCCGGGGCCGAACAGGATCCGGCAGCAGACGGTGCTTTGGTTGTAGCCCTTGACGTCGGCGGCTGGCTCGGTGACCTGTAGGCTTGTCCCCCAGGGCAACAGGGGCAAGGCTGTGGTCTTGGCTTGAATGGGTAACCGAAACACGAAGGGGAGCACCTCCACCAGATGTCACATAGTGCCGACAAGCCTGGTTGTCACATACAAAGACACTGCATTGCACTTGAATGAGAAATTTTATTGGGCTGACTTGCGCGCGCAAAACAACCAAGTAGTCAGCGGTGATGATAGCAACAAGCGTGCTCGGCGGTTGTAGATTTACGAATGCCCATTTCACTCGTCAGCGCTGGATATAAAGGCTATGAATAAAGATAGAGATAAAACTGCGAACGCTGACTAGCATTACCTGGAAGATTTAAAAAAAAAAAAACATACGCGAATGGCTAGAATCATCGAGGCATATCTCAGCCCGTCTTGCGCAACAAAGAAAATGATAAGGCTACATCTCGTGGCAAAGAAATGAATAAAACAAACAATACATAATCGATTCGTGCGCTGGAATCGCAGTGATAAGGCCGCATGCTGTGGGCTATGAGCGTTGCAGTGAAGTTTTCTGCGGACACCTGTATTTATTGTGGCACCGTTACAGCGTTCGAACGAATCTTCTGTCCTAGCTGCTCGCTGTAGTCGTTCGCCTCTACCAACTACCGTGTTATCTACAAGTTCTTTTTCTTCCTTTTTGTAGCTTATTATTCTTCTTTTTGTTTACTTCTTTCTCTTCTTTTTCCTCTTTTTAGTTCTTCTTTTTCCTCTTTTCATTTATTCTTTTCTTCTTTCTTCTCTTTTTTTCCTCCTCTTCTCTCCTCCAAGTCCTGGCCCAGCTCTCGGTCTAAAGCACGTAACAGTTGCGAGGCAACGGTCACATGGCACGATGTCACACGGACGGCTTGCAAACGTAGGGCAGTGTAGATTTCGCTACAGAAGAAATAAAGTTTTGAACGGTTCGCGTCAGTATAAGTGCTGGCATCTCTAACTATTTAGGTGCCACATCTGCTGCTACGTCTTTTATGATCGGAAACATATAAAACCCGCAAATGGT
Source organism: Amblyomma maculatum (assembly GCF_055883805.1). Classification (NCBI taxonomy): domain Eukaryota; kingdom Metazoa; phylum Arthropoda; class Arachnida; order Ixodida; family Ixodidae; genus Amblyomma; species Amblyomma maculatum. The sequence goes on from NC_139353.1 coordinate 120,214,130, forward strand.
TCGTCGAAGTGTTGCTGAAGTAAAGCAGCTATAATATACATCATTTGCGCAGTTATTCGAAACTGCGTCAACTGGATGCATCAAAGGGTGTTGTAGTGGTAGTCACTAGAGCATCTCTTGTGTAAAGCGGTAACACCAACAGATATAGGAGACCTCCGGCGAAAACAACTGAAGGCTCCAATCTTCTTTCTCAATAAAAAGAAACATTATTATATGCATACGATGCCGGTAGGGCGAGATACACAACGCACAAAAAAATGAAATCGCACAAACAGTGGCAAGAACACACGGTAAAATGAGCAGAGGTTATCAGCCAGAGAAGTAACAGCCGCAAATGGACATAGAAAAGTGCTAACGGGAAGACTAAAAACGAAATTTACTTCATACTGTGTTCAACCCCAGCCATTATGCAAGATATAGAGGTAATTGGGAAAGTGCGATGCAGTGACCACAGGATGGTGAGGTCCCGAATTAGCCTAAATCTGAAGAAGGAACGCAACAGATTAGTAAGAAAGAAACCCATCAACGAATGAGCAGTGAGGGGTAGGGCAGGAGAGTTCAGGATCTCGCTACAGAATAGATATTCAGCTCTAACCGAGGACGAGGACATTACCCTAGAAGCAATGAACAATAATTTCAGAGATATCATTGCTGAGTGCGCTCTAGAAGTAGGTGGTGGGAGAGTTAGAGAGGATACCGGATAGTTAAGAGAGTATAGTTAGAGAGGATACCGGTAAGCTGCCTAAGGAAACGAAAAATTTGATTAAGAAACGCCAGAGTATGAAAGCTTCCAAAACAACAGACCTGATCGAATTGGCCGAGATATCAAAGCTAATCAATAAGCGCAGGTAGGCCGATATAAGGAAGTACAACATGGAGAAAATTGAGCATGCTGTAAAGAATGGGGGAAGCCTTAAAGCGGTGAAAAAGAAATTGGGCATAGGCAAAAACCAGATGTATGCGATAAGGGACAAGGCGGGCAACATCATCACGAATATGGAGAAGATAGTCAAAGTAGATGGAGATCTATACAGATCTCTACAGTAGCCAAAGTAGTCAGGACCGTAATGAGATTGGCGGTAGGGAAAAACAGTCAGACGTACCACCAGTGACGAAGGACGAGGTCAAGAAAGCACTAGAAACTATGAAAAGGGGGAAATCAGCTGGAGAGGATCAGATAACTACAGATTTGCTGAAGGACGGGGGGGATATCGTGCTAGAAAAACTGGCCACCCTGTATACGCAGTGCCTGGTGTCATCGACGGTACCGTAACCATGGAAGAACGCAAACATTATCCTCATTCACAAGAAAGGGGACTCTAAGGACCTTAAAAATTACAGACCAATCAGCTTACTGTCTGTTACGTATAAGGTATTTACTAAGGTAATCACTAATAGAATCAGGACAACCTTAGACTGCAATCAAGCAAAGGATCAAGCAGGGTTTCGGAAACGGTACTCTACTATCGATCATATCCATACCATCAATCAGGTGATAGAAAAATGCTCGGAATATAACCAGCCGTTATACATAGCATTCATTGATTACGAAAAAGCATTTGACTCAGTTGAAACATCGGCGGTGATGCAGGCATTGCGAAATCAGGGGGTAGACGAGCCGTACGTGAAAGTACTGGAAGATATATATAGTGGCTGCACAGCAACCATAGTTATGCATAAAGAAAGTAACAAAATTCCCATAAAGAAAGGTGTTAGGCAAGGAGACACAATCTCCCCAGTACTATTCACAGCTTGTTTAGAGGAAGTATTCAGAGACTTGGAATGGGAGCAGTTAGGGATAAGGGTAGATGGAGAATACCTCAGTAATCTGCGATTTGCTGATGACATTGCCTTGCTAAGCAACTCGGGGGATGAACTGCAAATAATGATTGATGACCTAGACAGAAAAAGTAGAAAGGTAGGCTTGCAAATCAATATGCAGAAGACTAAGGTAATGTTCAACAGCCTCGGGAAGGAACAGCAGTTTACATTAGGTAGCGAAATACTGGAAGTAGTAGGCGAATATGTCTACTTAGGACAGGTAGTAACCGCAGATCCGGACCATGAAAAGGAAATAACAAGAAGAATAAGATTGAGATGGAGCGCATTTGGCAAGCACTCGCAGATTATGACTAGCAGCTTACCGGTATCGCTCAAGAGGAAAGTATACAACAGTTGCATCTTGCCTGTACTCACCTATGGGGCTGAAACGTGGAGGCTAACCAAGAAAGTTCTACTTAAGTTGAGGACAACCCAGAGGGCTATGGAACGAAAAATGGTAGGGGTAACATTAAGAGATAGAAAGCGTGCAGAGTGGGTCAGAGAAATAACTCAAGTTACCGACATTCTAGTGGAAATTAAGAAGAAGAAATGGACATGGGCAGGACATGTAGTGCGAAGAGAGGATAACCGATGGTCGCTGAGGGTAACAAACTGGATTCCAAGGGAAGGAAAGCGTAGCAGGGGGCGGCAGAAAGTTAGGTGGGCGGATGAGATTAAGAAGTTCGCAGGGGTCAAGTGGATGCAGCTAGCACAGAACCGGGTTAAGTGAGGAAATATGGGAGAGGCCTTCGCCCTGCAGTGGGTATAATCAGGCTGATGATGATGATGATGATGATGATGATGATGTAGATGGAGAATACCTCAGTAATTTGCTCTTTGCTGATGACATTTCCTTACTAAGGTACTCGGGGGATGAACTGCAAATAATGATTGATGACCTAGACAGGAAAAGTAGAAAGGTAGGCTTGAAAATCAATATGCAGAAGACTAAGGTAATGTTCAACAGCCTCGGGAAGGCACAGCAGTTTACATAATGTAGCGATGTACTGGAAGTAGTAGGCCAACATGTCTATTTATGACAGGTAGTAGCCGCAGATCCGGATCATGAAAAGAAAATAACAAGAAGAATACGATTGGGATGGAGCGCATTTGGCAAGCACTCACAGATTACGACTAGCAGCTTATCGGTATCGCTCAAGAGAAGAGTACACAACAATTGCATCTTACCTGTACTCACCTACGGGGCTGAAACGTGGAGGCTAACAAAGTGGGTTCTACTTAAGTTGAGGACAACGCAGAGGGCTATGGAACAAAAAAGGTTAGGGGTAACATTAAGAGATAGGAAGCGAACAAAGTGGGTCAGAGAAATAACTCAAGTTACAAACATTTTAGCGGAAAGTGAGAAGAAACGGACATGGGCAGGACATGTAGTGCGAAGAGAGGATAACCGATGGTCACTTAGGTTAACAAAGTGGATTCCAAAGGAAGGAAAGCGTAGCAGGGGGCGGCAGAAAGTTTGATGGGCGGATGAGGTTCAGAAGTTCGCAGGGGTCAAGTGGACGTAGCTAGCATATAACCGGGTTAATTGGAGAAATATGGGAGAAGCCTTCGCCTTGCAGTGGGTATAGTCAGGAGGATGATGATGATTATAAGGTCACAGCTGTACTCGTAAAGCCACTAACAAATGGGTGGTGATATACACGTCTTTTTCTATTTCAGTAAGTCGGGTATATCGACTACTGTCCTTGAGGCTTGATGCCGGCTCTCGCAATCACAGCTGTTTCACTGCGCAGCGGCAGGCGCTGTTTTCCTTGTTTATTGACCCACCTAAAGTCCCTGCAGTTAATTTCGAGGTGTAAGCTACTTTTGAAATTTTAGAGCAGCGTTATTTTAGTCCTTTATTTATGCAGCATCCAGGCTTCCTTACCCACTGTTCTCCGCAGAGCCCCACCTAAAGAGACCACATGTCGCAAGGGAGGAAGCGTTGCAGAAGCCTCTTTGTACACTTGCCAGCCTTACCCCTCTCATCAATCACAGCTCGGCAAACGCTACACAGACGATCAGGGTAGAACATAGCACCTCTAAACCTACACCTAATAAACACCCCATAAATACCTATTAATGCTAGAGCCTTCTTGCCTACGCCTTAGGATGAGCAGAAAAGGTGAGCAGAGATTGTGTCCAGAAAGCGCGAACAGAAAACGTCTTTCAATTGGAGTAGACATGTGTTCCACCAGGAATCGAGTAACTGTCTCGCCAATACCCAGTCGAATGTGCAAACCGGTACTTAACACGAGGCTCGTGTGAAACAAATCGTAATTCTCCTTTTCCAGCGTAGGGATGAGGGCGGCGATGACAATGATGGTTAATTTCGCTTATAATGACAATGACTGTAGCGATAATGATGATGCTGATACTTGCCGACACTTAAGAAAAGAAGAAATGCAGTTAAGAAAAAAGAGTCCTACTAAGTGTCTACTGCCATTGCGACTCTTAAGAAGACTTAAGCGCCACCCTGTAATTTTTGCTACAGCGGCAGCCCACACAAGCAAAATGTACACCAATGCTGCCATCATGCTATTGACTATACATAACTCTCCGGGAGTCCGTAAACGTAACCCAAATGGAGGTTTTTACACAATGTAGTAGTTTAGGAAAGCATGCAAATTAGTAATATTAGGTATCATGGAGAAACGCAATAGAAGTTAGTGATTGTGCGAGCAGCTGAGATCATGCGTACAAAAGATAATACGAAAGAGGGAGGCCGTAGATGGCATCCTTTAAAATTGTCACTTCGCAGCCTTAAGGCGGAGGTTAAATTTTGTACCTGCTTTTGTCACACTACTAAATACGCGTGACTTTCTTTGCTTCTGACTCCGGTCTTAAATGCATGAAGAGGAATGCAAACTTCTCAGTTCTGTAGATTGTCAGTACGTGAGAGTTCATGAATTGGCGGTGCAGACGTCGCGAAAAGCAGAGATATCAATTTGCACACATACATACGTATGTTTCGCGGCAATATACCCAGCGCGACACCACCACTAAGTGTGCTCTGCAACATTCCGATCTAGACTGGTAGCGGGTGCGTGCATGTTCAGGCAGTACAAAGTTTTTCAGTAAGCTGACAGTAACTATTCATTGAAACTAGCATAAAAACGAATGGCAAGCCACCTCATTTACGCTATTTGGCTATTTAGGATGCTTAGGTAAGTTAAGTAGCTCCCCATCCATGCATTAACGTTCACATTTATTTCATTTAAGAGCATCCATATTTTGAAGAAAAACGAAAACACTCAACAAAGCTGAGTTACCGAAATTTTCTGATACCTTCTACTGGCAAAACCTTAAGCTTAAGCTTTATTGAGCTCTGTATAGCTGTAAAATACTAATGCCAGCTAAGAAGCCTTTATCAGGCGCAGATTACGAGCAATACGACATTTAATTTTTCCTGCGAACTTACACCTCTTCCCATTCAAAAGGATTTCCGTTTCGTCCTTGGCGGTTCGTGTTTAAACCTATCGACTGTGACAAAATACTTATTTTGTCCCCAGCGTTTGCAGGATGAAATGCGTTTCTTTCTTCGAACAAATACGCAATCAATTATTACGCCAGAACAGAATGAGACAGAGTTTCCCTCAGCTCTCCAGTTGTCCTTCGCTCTGAGGCTTAGGAGGAGGAGAAGAAAAGGAGGGAGGAAGGCAGGGATGTTAACCAAAAATACTTCCGGTTGGCTACCCTGCACTGGGGAAGGGGTATGGGTGGAATAAAGGGGAAGGGTAGGAGAGGAAAGGAAATGAGAAAGTTCGCCACAAAATATCAGTACTGACCTGATGTAGCTGTCTGTACCGAAGGCTGCTTGGGACGTTCCTCCGGGACGTATACGCTCAAAGGGTGCGCATCACTGCTCATCTTGGGCTCAAAATCACTGACGTCATCGCCATTGTTGCCGTTCCCGTTGTCGGCTCCATCTGGGGATACAGAAGAATACGCGGTGGTTGGAAACGCTCTATGGCAACCGCGATATTCTGACTCATGAAAGGAGAGAGCATGAATACGTTTTCCAGGTAAAAGCCGCTAAATGAATATGACATCTGGTGGTGAGTATATCAATATTTTGAACATATTTCTAAAATATTCCTAATACAGATTTATGGGACTAGTAGTTACGGCGCTTGTGCTATCTGAAACATATTGCGAAAGCATTTGTAGGATCGTCGTAGCTCAACAATTTCCCTGGTTGCGTATGACTAGTGATTGGCCCCGCATATTTTGATGTCACAAAGCCCGTGTGCCTTGGCACTGGAATTTCAGACACAGTCTTGCGCTGTCTCATGTCGCCGATATCACCATCGGCCTGGGCGAGAAACATTTGGCACTATATATATCCTGCTTACGCAAGTTAAATATTACCTTTCTTTTTTAATCACAAAAACAACCGCCAAAGAGGCATCTGAATAAAGAACAAAAAATGTTGTTTTTCTAAAATGAACTTTGCGCATTAAAACGTTTTTGAACACTACAGAAACCCAAGTTGAAGGTATATTTATGGCGATCACAGCTGAAACATTTACGCAGCCTGACAGCTAGCCCTCTTTTTCTGCAACATCGAATGGCCCCACAACTCATCTAATTGACTACATCTCACCAAAAAATAACGAAGGCCTAGGCTCAGACGTATATGAGCCGCGATCATCAACCGAATAATTGGACAACTGTTACCTTGCGAATATAAACTTCGCTGGCAGCAAACGTATTACTCACTGTGCGATCCTATCAGAAAAACAGCGAGCACACCCAGAAATGCGAGGAACAGCAGGACAGCAGACAATACGACCAAAGTCTTTGCCAAGTTCGATGACCTGAAAAATTGCAATCAACGTCTCTAAGTAAGAGTACCTTTTTCAGGAGCTTTTCAAAAGAGAAAATAAGAAATGTAGATTAGTGTTGGAACCGGAGAAACCACTGACATAAAATTGAGTCGCCAACATACAGTGCTGAAACAGGTGATCGATTTTTTTAGCTCACTGAGCAGTGAGCATTTCGGTTGATCGACAGACAACAAACCGGAGACTTTCCACAAAAGCTGCACGTAAGGTAAGCAAAAAGTACTGGAGAGCAAGTAATCTAAGATCGCTCTAGATTACGCAAAGCGGTATAGAGTAGCAAAATTGTGAAAGTTCATCGCGCTACACTGGCAGTAAACATTAAGTGGTGCTTGGAATAAATATTAAACTGATAGTGGTGACTGCATGCTGTGCCACATTTTTAATTCACCGGTGCGCTGCTCCGGACGCTGACTAAAACTATTTTAACATCAGGTTTCTGGTTCCAACAGGCGCATGAGGAAACACTGCAAACTCCCAGCAGACGCTAACGTAACCCTAAATTAACGGCGAACCAACCAGCGGAAACTTTACCAACAAACTAGCTCCCTGCCGGCGGTCGCAAAAGGATAATTACGTATCAATAGTAATTGGTTCACAGGAAGAGAAAGGCGCAGTATCTTACACACTTGCTCTGTGGACACCTGAACCGCGCCGTAAGGGAAGGGAGGAAGGTGAGAGTGAAATTGGAAAGAGAGAACGGGGAGTCGTAGTGGAGGTCTGCGAAGTAATTTCGACTACCTGGGGATCTTTAACGTGCGCTCACATTGCACATCACATGGACGACACTTCGTTTCGCCTCCATCAAAACGCAGCCGCCGTGGTCGGGTTCGAACCCGGGTACTTCCGGCACAGCAGTCGGGCGTCTTATCACTGCACCACCCCGGTTCTATTTTCTCCTAGTCTACTAACAGCATGGTTAAAGCTATGCAAATATTTTTAAATGATGTATATCTGACATACATAGTGGTACCGGGAAACATGTCACCAAAGTGACGTGTTTTTATCTGTTGTAGGCCGTCAGTGCACCCGCCACCGCTTAGGTGGTGGACGACAACTGTTGTTGCGGCGCGCGTCCTTCTTTCCCTCTTCCTTTTCTTCTCTGTTTTCTCATCTGTCTGTACGAGGCAGCGGGGGTGGCTCAGCTACAGAGCCAGTAGCAGGCCCGTGCATTTTCTCTTCCTTCTTCCTACAGCCACAACAACAACAACACAGACAAAGACGACGACAGGGGAAAGCGTGCTCCACGAAGCGTTCAGTAAGACGACGACGGTGACAGATTGGATGCTGCACGGCTACTTTAGTCTTTGCGTCGAGTTCAGCCCATCGCAGCGCCAGTTACATGAAGTACATTCCCGTAACATTTTGGTGGAGGTCACGTGTTCGACACAATCTGAGGCTGGATCTCCGCAGCGGCCGTCACCTCGGAACCGTCACGATGACAAACGACGCGGCTCCATATATATTTAAAATATTTATAAGCTCTGAAGCCTCAAGAAGAACTCTCAATAATGCAAACAAGTATATATTGTAAAAATGAAAGAGCACTTGTTTACATATTCATCAATTAAAAATTGCATATGCATTGTAACCATAGCAATAAATATTTAACATCGATATGGGAGATCTGATCTTACTTGTCTTCGGCATCTGAAATAAACGTATAAGCACACTTAGGGCAAGAGACTTAAAGACGAAAAATCTTTAGCATAGAATTCTCAATTTTAAAGAGAGATTGCTGTGAAAGCTTTCATGAAATGAAAATAATAAAATGAATCGAATCCTCGCTATCGTTTGAAAAAACTTCAAACCATGCAAAACAATGATGCTTTTTCTGCCTCAAAAAAGCAGATATTTGTTGTATTTCGATTCGCAATATTTTTTTTTTGTCTGACGTACATCAGCCCCTTTACATGATAATCCAAGAAATAGGGTACAAAGGCAGTATAACGTGTGATGGGCTTTTTAAAAAGAACCACACAATGTTCACACGCGGCAATGGGTGCATTAAAGAATACCAATGTATTAATACGTTTCAAGCTCGTGATTCGTTTTAATAAACTAAATACATATAACAAGAAGAAATCAATTACAAGTTGTATATTTCTAAATCGCACGTTTGCCCTAACTGGATTTGTTAGGTTACGTTATAGCAAGTATCATCTGTGTTGTTGCAGCTCTAGCTTTTGGTCAAAGGAAACTGGGAGTTAAAGAAAGCTTATGAAAAGGCATCACAAATCATCCACAAAAAAAAAAAAGGAAAAGCAACTGAATAACTTTTTTACATCGCTCTACGAGGAACATTTATTAGTTGCTGAGGAAATTATCGGCAACGCAACGAGCATACAGTGTGCGTAAGAAGCCTACGACGAAATCAAAGACCGAAAAAACGTTTGTGAATTACTAAGAAAGCGAATTGCTGCAGCTGGACAGTCCCCTTATTTGGGTGCAGCTGGACATGTACAAAAACATGAAAGGCAAAACTCACGGGTTCGCAATCCTAAAGTTTCGCCTGAATTATTTCTGGCAGGTCATATACACTTAACCAGAAATCAACGGTATTCAAATCAACCCCTTCGGGGAGCAGGATATTCCAGTGTCTGTAATTTTATGTGCGTAAGTACAATCAGTCAAGACTCTAAAGTACTGATTCAACTCGATATTGGTGGTGTAGTCTTTTAACACTGCGTTACCTATTGCGCCTATGGACAGTGATGTGGTTGATTATTTTCCGGGATTATGGTTCCATAGATTTCCTGCATATGCCTTAAACAAATTATTACGACGTTCCCGCGTAATAAGTAATTACTTTTGTTATCCGTGTTGTTTGTTTTAAGTGTTTGGGATTGTCCTTCTTTGTTAGCGTGACAGTGTTATTGGCCCCATCGAAAATCCAGCGTCGTCATCAGCCTCGTGAGCGTAAAACAACCAGCACGGCGCTGGCAGGCGGTAGTTTGTAGCTGATAAGAGCGTGAACCGACTGGATGTAGTGTTGCCTGACTTGCAAGTTTGTCAGGAGCTACAAATGGGCTGTCGTTACGTGTAGGACGATGATATTAGAATAAGCCTATTAGGATCCTTCCATTGACATTACCCTAAGCCACGCAGGCAGTTTCATAGGACTTGGCCAAAGCGTGGAATTATATTTCTTGGGGGAGGGTAGCTACGGTTTCGCGGCACGCCCTTAAAGGCGGAGCCAAAGTGCGCATTATAATTTTTTTGTTTACGCGGGAGGTGCATTTTAAGTAACTTCAACAAATCTTCGAAAGGTATTAGCACTGCCGGGATATTATGAATAAAACTTTCCCTTCCATCATCAAAGCGGCTCTGCGCGCCAAGCGCTGTTGCGCAGGCGTCTCGGAGAGTTGTAGCAGGGTTGCCGGCTACATGTATATGGTCGCCTCCTATGCAAGATGAGCAAATCTTGGTGTCGCTTCGCACGCACGAAAAGCATTGTCAGCATCTGCCGTTGCCAGAAAATCAGTGGCAGGCATGCGCTGAGGACTCGGCGAGTGTCTTGTTATTGCCGAGGCCACGCAAAGGCATCTTGCGTGGATATAGTTTTTATCTGTGTGGTAACCTAGCAAAGTTGTCAGATACTGTTTGAGCATAACATAATGTTGAGGCCCTGTTACCTTAAATACTGGTGACGCCATTGTCGCATACCTTTTCTATGGAGTGTGAGCGAAACAGCCCGGGTACGCCTATGCAGGTGGTCGTCTTCCGCTCTCATTGAGACTCAATACTCTTCCACTTTTAAATCCGGGTCGTTATGGCCTGTTCGATGCGGTGTCCTCCCGATGACATCTTTCGTGGGCACAAGTTATTTGCGATCCAACTGAGGAATATTGCAGTGCCAAATGGCATCGATCAAGGTTTAAGGAGTTATTTTAGGACAACCATTGCTATACGCCATCATTCGTTGCAAATTACAGTGTGCCACCATTCGAGGCACGTGTAGATGCGTTCGGTTTCGATGCCTGGCCCACTGGGAGTTCAATAGGAACCCTTAAAAGCAGCCGAGGAAAATATTTCGCTTCCGCTTCGCCAACAATTCGCCTTATATATCAGATTTTGTTACCCTCGCAAGCAGGCTGCTAGCACGCTCCTAGCAGCCTGCGGCCCCAGGCGCTGTCCCGGCGAATGTGAGTCGCGCGGGCGCGTCGCATGTGATACGCGGACGTGAGCAAGTATTCTTTCATTATGCCGTTAGCACGATTTACCATCTATGCATGTAGGTGCTTGTCGTGCATCGTTTACCCTCTTCTAGAGAGCACTGCAGCAATTCGAAGCGGACTGCTGTCTCGTTTACGCGATATCCGAGATTAGTCAACCTTGCAAGTTACGAACTGGAAATCATGGTTTATATGCAGTAATGCGCTGGCGTCTTACTGTTTTGTGTGTGTGTGTGGCTGCCCATCGAATGTGGTAAATGCATATGCTCCTTGGTCTATGTTTTGATTTTGTGCATGTGATGCATATTTTTTTTATCTTTTTATGCTAACTCGATCAGTGAGCTCCGTGCTGAAGGTTGCTATGGTAAAACGGTTACGCTTTCGGCAAAAAAGTGGTTCGTGTTTGGCTTTATTTTAACCGTTTCTATACGTGAATAGGAGCACGACCACCAGCAATAGAAATTATTTTCGTATTTCAGAGTGAGATCCGCATGGAAAAGGGTTGAGCTCATATCTTCATGGGACGCAACAGGTGAACACGATTTCAATCGAGGCTGTGATGCTGGCCCAAATAGCTGCGCAGCGCTTTTACAGACACCAATAGCAGCTTCGATGTAAACGTTTACTTGTCTTCTGGCTGCAGAGGTCGCGATAACTCTAGACTCTAAATATTTACCCAACATTGGTTATCGAATAGGAAAACGACCTTGTGCCCCACAGTGGTGGCTCAGTGGTTAGAATTCTTGATTACTTAGCCCACAGGCGTCGGTACGACCAGGCAGTGACCGCCGCGCTTGGATGAAGGTGACGCGGAAGACACCAGTGTAGTGTGTAATCCCAGCGTGCATGAAAGTGCCCCAGCTGATCGAAATTACCTGAGCACTACTCTACGGCGTGCACCATAGCCGATGCCATTTTGGGAAGCTAAACTCCATATACCATATGCAAACTGAGTTACGCTCCAGCTAGCATTCATTGCTTCTTCTTTCGTTGTAATGTAGGACTATCTACGTGCAGGGTCCAAAAAAGAGTATCATAGGTGACATTCTGATGCATCCGTTTATAATCGGCACATATATATTTTCCAGGCATAAAAAATGTTCCTTCTGTGGCAGTGTTTATAACTAATGAACATAAAAATTTTCTCACTGCTAGCTTGGCAGCACTAATAAGCACAGACGAAAATCTTAATGTGACTGCGAATCACCCGCAGGTGGCAACACGGCCTATTTGGTGATGCTCGCTATGGCTGGCAGGAAGAATGAAGTGTGCTTTCAAGGACTATATATGAGCCGTACACATACGAATAATTCTTCATCATCATCATCAGCAGCAGCCTGACTATACCCACTGCAGGGCGAACGCCTCTCCCATATTTCTCCAGTTAACCCGGTTCTGTGCTAGCTGCATTCACTTGACCCCTGCGAACTTCTGAACCTCATCCGCCCATCAAACTTTCTGCCGCCCCCTGCTACGGTTTCCTTCCCTTGGAATCCAGTTTGTTACCCTATGCGACCATCGGTTATCCTCTCTTCGCACTACATGTCCTGCCCATGCCCATTTCTTCTTAATTTCCACTAGAATGTCGGTAACTTGAGTTATTTCTCTGACCAACTCTGCACGCTTCCTATCTCTTAATGTTACCCCTACCATTTCTTTTTCCATAGCCCTCTGGATTGTCCTCAACTTAAGTAGAACTCTCTTGGTTAGCCTCCAAGTTTCATCCCCATAGGTGAGTACAGGTAAGATGCAACGGTTGTATACTTTCCTCTTGAGCGATACCGGTAAGCTGCTACTCATAATCTGCGAGTGCTTGCCAAATGCGCTCCATCCCAATCTTATTCTTCTTGTTATTTCCTTTTCATGGTCCGGATCTGCGGTTACTACCTGTCCTAAGTAGACATATTCGCCTACTAGTTCCAGTACTTCGCTACGTAATGTAAACTGCTGTTCCTTCCCGAAGCTGTTGAACATTACTTTAGTCTTCTGCATATTGATTTTCAATATGCAGAATTCTCAGTAGTTTAAAAGATTTGTTTTCGGCTGTTGGGTGCCGCTACAGTAGCTTTCGCGTGGCTGCGTACTGAGTACCAACACACTAAACGCGAACGTAAAACAAAGTTGCTTAAATAACGCAACGATTTGAACTCTGCAACAAAGCAAATAAGCTCGCTCCTGAATAACCTGGCGGTGAAGATATCTCTGGTAATATTCTCTAGCCGCCGAAGGAAAGGTAATAGTGGTTACCGTGCATGCATGGCCCGCGGAACTCACCAGCCCCACAGTCTCCAACAAAATGCTCGCGCGGCGACACGCCAGTCAGCAGAAAATGCCGCACCCAAGAACGGCTAAAGAAATCTGGACTATAAAGTTTTCGACCCACTCCTCCACCCTCGGGCCCCACCCACTCATCACCCAACGACTACACGTCTGCGACCCCAAAGCTGCGCTAGGGAAATTTCAGTTCAGTTCAGTTCAGTCTTCAGTCGTGTCCGACTCTTCGTGACTCTATGGACCATCACATAACTTCATGTGCAGCGCCTCGAGGATGCCATCTAACCATCGCGTTCGCGGTCTACCCCTTCTCCGGTGACCCTCAACCTTTCCCAACATCAAATCTTTCTCCAGCGACTCCTCTCTTCTCATCAGATGACTAAAGTAGCTGAGCTTTAAATTTAGAATTTGACCCTCCAATGAGCAGTCAGGGTTTATGGTCGACAATATCGCCTGATATGATCTTCTGGCCGTCCAAAGAACTCTCAAGATTCTGCGCCAGCACCACAATTCAAACGCGTCAATTCTTCTGCGGTCAGCCGTCTTCACAGTCGAACTCTCGCATCCATACATCACAACTGGAAAGACCATAGAACGAGTTATACGGATCTTGGTTGGCAGACTAATGTCTCTGCTCTTTACTAGACGGTCAAGGCTAGCGATTGCTCTCTTTCCCAGAAGCATGCGTCTAATAATTTTATGGCTGCAGTCTCCTTCCGGGGTTATCTTGGAGCCCAAGAAGAGTCACAGCTTCCACTTCTTGTCCCTTGATCCTCCAGGACTTGGTGGGGCTAGACGCCATGACCTTTGTCTCTTAAAGTTAAGTTTGTGCCCAAACCTCTCACTCTCTTCTTGTATGCGCATCAGAAGTTTCTTGAGTTCCACTTCACTTTCTGCCATTAAAGTGGTATCATCCGCTTATCTAAGGTTGTTGATAAATTTCCCAGCAATCTTCACTCCAGCTTAAAACTCGTCCAGACCGGCCTTCCTCATGATGCACTCAGCGTATAGGTTAAATAGGCAGGGCGACAGTATGCAGCCTTGTCTCACTCCTTTCTCAATAGGAAACCAATCAGTAAGACCATGCCCTGTTCTGACTTTGGCCTCTTGCCCTCCATACAGGTTCCTGAGGAGATAGATGAGGTGATTTGGAACTCCCATTCCTTGGAGAGCTTGCCACAATCTGCTGTGATCTACGCAATCAAACGCTTTCTCGTAATCAATAAAGCAGAAGTAGATGGCTTTTTGGAACTCTCTTGCTTTTTCCATGATCCAGCGAAGGTTGGCAATCTGGTCTCTAGTTCCTCTGCCCTTGCGAAACCCAGCTTGCACATCCGGAAGCTCCCGATCCACATACTTCTGCAGCCTACCCAGGAGGATTTTCAACATAACCTTGCTAGCTTGCGAAATAAGCGCGATCGTGCAGTAGTTGGAACAATCTTTGGCACTGCCTTTTTTTGGAATAGGGATGTACGCTGACCTCCTCCAATCCTGTGGCCACTGCAGGGTTGTCCATATTTGATCACATAATGTATACAGAACGTTAACAACGTCGTCATGGTTGAGGGTTTAAAGCAACTCAGCTGGAATGCAATCAATTCCGCTAGCTTTGTTCTTAGCAAGGCTGGCTAAGGCCCATTCAACCTCTCTCTTCAGGATGCCCGGCTCGAGATCAGTAATCATAGCCGTTTTATGTTGGGTTTGCACATCCGGGTACTTCTTGTACAGTTCTTCTGTGTATTCCTGCCACCTCTTCTTTATCTCTGAGGCTTCCGTGAGGTCCCTGCCTCGTTTGTCCCTTACCACGCCCAGCTTAGCACAAAAGCTTCCTTTGATATCTTTGATTGTCTTATACAGAGCTCTTGTGTTCCTCAATTGGCTGTTGTCCTCAGCTGCTTGGCACTGTATGTTCAGGAAGGCATTCTTATCTCTACTTGCGATTTTCTGAAAATCCGCATTGAGAGCCTTGTATCTTTCTTTTCCCCCATAACTTTTGCCGTCCTCCTTACCTCAGCTATTTGCAAAGCCTCTTCAGATAACCAGTTTGCTTTCTTGCATTTCTTTTGCTTTGGAACTACCCTAGTAGCAACGTCTTGTATTATTTCACGCACATCAGTCCACATCTCTTCAGGCTCTCTGTCTTCTAGATCTAATTCTTGAAATCGATTCCTCACTTCAACAGCATATTCTGATGAAATTTGATCCAGATCCTACCTGAAAGGCCTTCTAGTTTCCTGCGTTTTCCTCAATCGAAGCCTAAATTTGGCATCAAGAAGCTGATGATCGGTGCCACAATCGGCCCCAGGCCTTGTTTTTACTGCTTAGGGAATTTACTGGTTTTCATTGAACAGCTACCGAGTGAGGGTGCCAGTTTTCCTTTATAAGCAAGCACAATTGCCGAACACTGCTGTCACCCCAGCTTTTGCCTCGAATCTGGCCACAGTCCTCAGCGCAGCACGTCTAGAAAATTTCTTCTATGTACCGGCCCACCAGCATTGACCGGATTCCGTAATACTGACCTCTACGGCAGCAGAGCAGTGTGCATGGCTCTCTATCAGCTCACGTTGAATGTGAGCTAACCCACCACGCTTAGCTCTAGCAGTTTCGTGAGATACTAAGGATCATCCGTTCCGCTTCGGCGATATCAGCGTCGTCTTATTCAGTGTTGCGACCGAAAATTCTCGGTCATGTCCATGCTTGGTAATCCTTAGTCTGCGACAAGGTGCAGCAAACGGGATTCATTGCGCTGTCATGCCATTCTTTTCATCGCTGAGCTAAAGTGAAGTATTCCCATTATACGGATCAGTTATTGTTCACAATGTTCTAACCTAACTCTGCGCATGAAAATCTTCCTCCTAATGTTTGACCTGCCTTCGTAACAAGTAGTCAGTTGTGATTTTAGATGCGATTAAGCTTAACTTTTCTAAATAAAGGCAGCGGACCAAAACAGATAGAGGGCTGCATTTGCATGCATTGCGATTGTTCTGCTGTAGTATAATGCAAGATTGTAGTACATGATGTCGGTAATCTTCCTGCGAATGAATTTGTCGTTTGTCTAGGAATCTTTTGTTATGGATGCAACGGATTCTGATATTACGCTATATATGAGCACTTCGGTCAATCCAGTTGCAAAAATGCACCTCCTCTTCAGTACTACACATAGTCGTGCGCCCGTTTCGGTGATTGAAGGACATTTAACTACAAACAACTTAACAGGAACTGCGCGTCCCCCTAAACTAGCTCTTTGGACAATCGCTCTATGAAGAAGCGGATATTTTGTTAGCCATACCCGCTTTCGTGAGCAAGTTAGCCATTCCAAACAGGCAGAAACGACCATGCTCTTGAAATTATAGCATAAATACGTGCTTCTTACACAGATGCAGTCTGTGTGCGAAGAAATGAACAATTACAGTAGATTAAAGCTGAAAATGAACATTCACAGCTTCCCAGCACCATCAGTCTGTATTCTTACCAGAGATGTATCTCGACTCGGTACCTGAAAATACAACTATGTTCAGCGCTGGGATGTTTTCTATAAGGGAAGACGTTAACGCTCAAAGTTGATACGATGAAAAATTCAACGTTCACAACTATTTATCAAAACTAACTAGACTTTATTCTTACCGTACATGTCTCTCGACGGCACCACTGAAAATAAAAATTAATTTTGAGTTCATCGAAGTTTCCTGAAGCGAAGAAGTCACGCTTACAGTTCATGAAAGGAAACATTAAGAAATAACAACTCTCCTCAACTGTGAGTTTTTTGCTTACCAGATGTGTCACTCGACTGTGCTACCGAAAATAACATTCACGTTTGAAATACAGGGTCATTTTGCCCATGTTTACCGGCTGCTAAAATGATATTTATGCCCTTAACAACAAATATACAACACAAAATTTTAAATACCACCGAGCTATTGGGAAGCATTGTTCTTCATTTACCTTGAAGAAAAAAATAGCTTTGCTCTATCTTCGATTAAACCTAGTGTGAAGTGATAGTTAAATTAAGTCATTGTTGTTGCTGTCGGTAATGACTCAGAAGCGCCAGCGGCCATCAGTGCTGCTAGTCGCTCACGCCTTGTAGCCTCGTCGCAGCTCCGTTTTGCAAGACCCTTCTCACGTTGTTTCGGCGTCTCTGCCACCCTTTTTACCTTAGGCCTTTCTCTTATCTATCCAAAACGTTCACCCCGCAAGGTAATGTCCTCCGGATCGTCAGGTGCAGCCAACCGACGATCCTAACGAGCACGGCTGCTCAGTTACTTTTCATTAATGACGGAAGTTCCTGCCGAGGTGCGCGGAGCCCCTCTATACATACTCGAGATTGACTTCAGTGATCATGTGTCTCGCCACGCATCTGCTCCCGCGTTAAGGTATGTAGCACTTCAGTTTACCTTTGACATTGAATATGACCTTTGGTCGCAACGTAGCTACCCAAAGTGGTTGCGGCTTAAGTTCAAACTTGGCCTCGAAGCTGTGTGAAGCTTCGCGTAGTGCTTCAAAAACCGTACAAAAATTATCTCGTCCCCTGTCCATTTGGGGGCATTTACCAGCGTTTTTTGAAGAAAGAGAGTACACGATCACTAAACATGAAAAGATACAAAGTTCGATAATTCAGGTATCGAATACTTCACCTTTTGCCTGAAACATATTTTGTTTGCTTTCGCAAACCTTTTTTGACTACAATATCTTAAACCATATGTCCAGTTGCGTTGAGTAATGATGAATTATCCTCACTGTCGTATATGATCACTCTCTTCCACAGTGAACGAGTGTTACAAATCAAAAAGTGCGAATATTTCCTTTGCATGCGCCAATAAATGTGGTAAGCCTCCTCCTATGGCACCGTCCACGATTCATTTTGGTGGTGTTCCAAGAGGCGCGGGCTCGGAGGATACTACCTCAATATTCCATTTCAATTTAGAGCGGGAAAAACGATGGAGATGAAGCCCGGGACACTATTGAGAGCGCAATACAAACTCTTGCTGTTGTGAAAGATGGGACATTGCAAAATGCTTAAGAATTTCACAGTAGACCTGAAGGATAGCGTAAGCAAACATATCCCTTTCAGAAAAAGCACTAATGATACCACGAAGCAAAGAGGGAAGATGGAAGTCGAATAGTTTATAACCTTTTTAATCGATGCCACAGGACAGCAACCGAAATGATAAAATTTCTATATTCGGGCGTCCAGAGCAATCGGGGATAGTTTTTACAACAAAATAATGAGCAGCAAAACTTGCCGTCTACTAACCTGACATTACAGATGACCATAAAACGACCATTTTTATGTGCCAGGCCCATCACCCACAGGCGACAACTCAGCCTAATTGGTGAGGTTCGCTATGGCTGGCAGGAGGCATGAATAGCTCTTTGGCACTGGCTAGAATTATATACGAGCCATGCACATACGAATAATGCTCGCAGTTGTTTAAATACTGTTTTTTCCGGCTGTAGGGTACCGAAACAGTAGCATTGGCGTAGCTGCGTGCTGAGTACCAACACAATAAACGTGAACGCAAAACAAAGTCCCTTAAATAACGCGTCAGTTTTAACTCTACGACAATGCAAATAAGCTCGCTCCTGCACAACCGGGCGGTGAAAATATATCTGGCAATGTTCACTAGCGCACGAAAACGACCTAATGGGTGCTACTGTGTAGGTGGTGTAGCGGAATTCCCCAGCCCCAGAGTCCCCAAGGAAACGCTAGAGCGGCGGCACGCCAGTCGGCAGAAAAAGCCGCGCCCAAAAACGGCTAAAAAATCTGGTCTTTAGAGTGTTCGATCCACCCTTCCATCAACGGGCCCCACTTATTCCTCATCCGATGACTGCACGTCGGCGAGTCAAGGCTGAGTAGGGATATTTACTGGTTTTCACTACAAAGCGACCGAGAGAGGACGCCAGTTTCAATCCTGGAACAAGCACAATTCCCGAACACGGCTGTCACCCCAGCTTTTGCCTCGACTCTGGCCACAGTCCTCAGCGCAGCACCTCCTAGACAATGTCTTCTATGTACCGGCCCACCAGCATTGACCGGCTTCCGTAATAATGACCTCTAAGGCAGCAGAGCAGTGTGCATGGCTTCCTATCGGCTCACGTTGAATGTGAGCTAACCCAGCATGCTTTGCTCTAGCAGTTTCGTGAGATACTGAGAATCTTCCGTTCCACATCGGCGATATCAGCATCGTCTTATTTAGTGTTGTGAACGAAAATTTTCGGACATGTCAATGCTTGGTAATCCTTAGTCCGCGACAAGGTGCGGCAAGCGGGAGTCATTACGCTGTCATGCCATTCTTCTCATCGCTGAGCTGAAGTATTCCCATTACACGGATCAGTTATTGACAATGTTCTAACCTAACTCCGCGCATAAAAATCTTGCTCCTAATTTTGGACCTGCGTTCGTAAGAAGTAGTCAATTGTGCCTTAACAAGCGAATAAGCTTAACGTTTCGAAATTAATTACGGCTAAACTTAATCCGTGGAAGACACCGAGGGCTGGATTTGCATACATAGTGATTTTTAAGCTACAGTATAATGAAATATTATACATGATGCCAGTAATCTAACCGCGAATGGATCTGACGTTTGTCTAGGAGTCTTGGCTATGGATGCAAAGTCTTCTGATATTACGCTTTATTTGAGCATTTCGGGCAATCAAGTTGCGAAAATGCACTTCCTCTTCTGTCTACACTCAGTCGTGCGCCCTCTTTGGTGATTCAGGGAAATTTAATTATTAACAACTTAATAGGTACTGCGCGTCTCAATGAACGAGCTCTTTAGACAATCGCTCTGTGAAGAAACGGATATATTGTTAGCCATGCATGATTTTCATGAGCAATTTAGCAACCGCAACTGGCGAAAACGACCATCCTCTGAGAAATTATAGCATAAATGCGTGCTTCTTAGACGGATGTATTATATATGCGAAGAAATGAACGATTACAGTAAATTGAAGCTGAAAATAAGCATTCACAACTTTCCAGCACCATCAGTCTGTAGTCTTACCGGAGATGTCTCTGGACTCGGTACCTGGAAATCAAAAATGAGCTCAGCGCTGGAATGTTTTCCAAAAAGGCAGGCGTTAACAATCAAAGTTCATGCGATGAATTATTGAATGTTCACAACTATGTATGAAAACGAGACTTTATTCTTACCATACATGTCTCTCAACTGCGCTCCTGAGTACATCGTGGTTTCCTAGAAGCGAAGAAGTTAAAGCTTCCAATTCACGCAAGTCGAAATTAAAAAATCACAGCTCTACTTCACTGTGTGTTTGCTTGCAAGGTGTATCACTTGACTGTGCTCCTGAAAATAAGATTCCCATTCAAAATATGGATATATTGTACCTATGTGTACCGGCCGTTAATTGGAGTTGGAACTGGTTTATTGATTCCTGGTACAAGCGAGAGAGCGAGAGGAAGCAGGGGCTAAAGGCTGTGTAAAAGCCTGACAGAGGTTCCTGCCCCAGCACAGATTCTGGCATTAAAAATTAAAACCATGTATCAGTAACAGTTTGTCATTTCACACACTGTTAGGATAAAAACGCACATAATACCGACAGTGAAAAATGGTTACAATTACTACTACCATATAATAATTCTACAAGAAAATGTTTCATCTCAAAATCATACATTTCGCACAAAACATTTTCATCTACATGGAACAATTTAAGAAAATAAAACTGATATCAATACACATGAATAGTTCCTATAACTTATGAAAACAATTTACTGAGATGACTGTACACAATAAGAAAAATAAGTGCTAAAGACAACAAGGTATGCGGATTGCATTCTGAAAGCCACGTTCTGCATTGCCTAAAAGCGCACATAAGATGGATCACATAACAGATTGTGAAATCTGAGCAGTTATTCAGTTCCGAAATGCAGATTTTGCCGTATTAACATTCCTTGATCTTCTTTTTAGGTTTGCGTTTTGAGCAGTTGAAATCTACTAATTCTTCCACTTGATTCATTATTTGTATTGCTTGGAGCAGAAATGTTTGCTTTCCGTAATTGGTTCCTACCCTGGGCGTACATATTGCTTTTGGCCTGAGGTAGTGACAGAGTGGAGTGCACATGATACAGGAGGCGTGAAGAAAAAGCTGCCACAAGGACAGCTTCACAAAGCCTTGCTATTGCATTTGAGTATATATACACATAAACATTTGCAAAACATAGATAACCATTACATATGACACCACAAAGAAGCACATTTCATGACAAAATTAGCACAGAATAAACAAAAGTAACACCATGATTGCGCATAGCATTGTAAATTTATACAAACGTTTTAAAACAGCGAGTTCACATATATTGCAAAAACGTTCAGGCCGAGCAACGGTTCCTAATTAAATAGTCGTATGGAATTAGATTCGAAAATGGTACGCAGAGCTTTAAAGGAAAGTTTCTTAAGGTCTACATTGTGGCGCTCAAAACAGTTTGATAATGTAGGGAGTATGCATTCCAGCACTTGTTGCCCATATGTAGTCCGTATGTTTTCACTTTCCAGGAATCTGTATATTGCGTTGTGTAAACTAAAGTACTTTTTTATAATTTGCCCAATTGTTTCAAAAACATACAACCGTTATACTTTCTGCTTATATGCTTTACAAAGTCGATAATTATATAGCTCAATATTCCACAGCACAATATACTTCGCGAATAAGTGATATATATATAAATAGCATGAAATATTTTCAATATTTTGTAAGAACCTGGGCCCGCTTGCACGAAACGATCTTGAGACTGTCTTAGCTAAGTCCAGACTTAACTGCAGTCTAAAGGATTAGGCCGCTAGCATGGCCGCTTAAGACTGAAGTCAAGACTGGGCTTCAGCCCTGACTTGAATAAGTCGCTTGTGCGATTACGACTCTAGGCCGTCTTAGCTAAGACACAAGGACGCCCGGTACCTAGGTCGAGAAATTAGGAAATTACAGGGATGCGCTGGCCCTGTCCTCGCGGTAAGATGTAAACATTCGGTCAATCTTGCACTGTGTAAAATCCGTGCCATTGCTTTTTGCGGCTTAAGATTGTGTTACGAGGAAAAATACCCCAAGTGGTTGCTGAGCGCCTTCATGGAAGTCACTCGTGTGAACACGAGCCGAACCGAAGCGTGCGGCTTGTTTAAGAGCTCCATCTTTATCGTGCACGCCGGCCCTGTTCTGTAGGACATGTAATTTGTCTATATTTTGCTGAGATGTAGATGCCCATATTAAATACAGTAGTCAAGCATTGAAGAAAAGAGAGTGCTATAAATAAGTAGCATAGAAGTTCGTTGCAGTATTTGGCGGTCTCGGTAAACTACACCGATACCTGAGATAATTTTACCCCCTATGGTAGCTATATAGGTATACTTCCCAAGACAACGTATCTGGGAGGTAACACCTAGTGTTTTAAAGCTCGATACAACATCAGTAGAAGTAGAATTAAATAATATTCGTTGTTCCAGAGTAGTATTTCTGTTTTTGCTTTTAAATATTATTCAGTTCAGTTCAGTTCAGTTCAGTCGTTCAGTCGTGTCCAACTCTTCGTGACCCTATGGACCATGTTACGCCACGCTTTCCGGTCTCTCACTATCTTCCTAACATCACATGACTTCATTTGCAGTGCCTCGAGAATGCCATCTAACCATCGCGTTCGCTGCCTACCCCATTTCCGGCGACCCTCAACCTTTCCCAACATCAAATCTTTCTCTCCTCTCTTCTCATCAGATGACCAAAGTAGCTGAGCTTTAACTTTAAAATTTGACCCTCCAATGAGCAGTCAGGGTTTATGGTCGACAATATCGACTGATTTGACCTTCTGGCAGTCCAAGGAACTCTCAGGAGTCTTCGCCAGCACCACAATTCAAACGCGTCAATTCTTCGCCGGTCAGCCTTTTTCACAGTCTAACTCTCGCATCCATACATCACAACTGGAAAGACCATAGCACGAGTTATACGGATCTTGGTTGGCAGACTAATGTCTCTGCTCTTTACTAGGCGGTCAAGGTTAACCATTCCTCTCTTTCCCAGAAGCAGGCATCTCCTAATTTCATGGCTGCAGTCTCCTTCCGAGGTAATCTTGGAGCCCAAGAACAGAAAATCTGTCACAGCTTCCACTTCTTGTCCATTGATGCTCCAGGACTTGATAGGGCAATACGCCATGATATTTGTCCTTTTAATGTTCAGTTTAAGCCCAAACTTCTCACTGTCTTCTTGTACGCGCATCAGAAGTGTCTTGAGTTCCACTTCACTTTCTGCCATTAAAGTGGTATCCTCCGCATATCTAAGGTTGTTGATATGTTTTCCGGCAATCTTCACTCCAGCTGAAGACTCGTTCAGACCGGCCTTCCTCATGATGCACTCTGCATATAGGTTAAATAGGCAGGGCGACAGTATGCAGCCTTGCCTCACTCCTTTCTCGATCGGAAACCAATCAATAAGACCATGCCCAATTCTGAGTGTGGCCTCTTGCCCTTCATGCAGGTTCCTGAGGAGACAGATGAGGTGAAGTCGAACTCCCATCTCTTGGAGAGCTTGCCATAATCTGCTGTGATCTACGCAGTCAAACGCTTTCGCATAATCAATAAAGCAGACGTAGATGGGTTTCTGGAACTCTCTTCCTTTTTCCATGATCCAGCGAAGGTTGGCAATTTGGTCTCTAGTTCCTCTGCCCTTGCGAAACCCAGCTTGCACGTCCGGAAGCTCCCGATCCACATACTGCTGCAGCCTACCTTGCAGGATGTTCAACATCACCTTGCTAGCATGCGAAATAAGCGCGATCGTGCGGTAGTTGGAACAATCTTTGGCACTGCCTTTCTTTGGAATGGGGATGTAGACTGACCTTCTCCACTCCTGTGGACGTTGCAGGGTTGCCCAAATCTTCTGACATAATGTATGCAGAATGTTAACAGCGTCATGGTTGAGGTTTTGAAGCAACTCAGCTGGAATGCCATAAATTCCCCTAGCTTTATTCTTAGTAAGGCTGGCTAAGGCCCATTCAACTTCACTCTTCAGGATTCCCGGCTCCAAATCAGTAATCACAACCGTCCTATTTTGGGTTTGCACATTCGGGTCCTTCTTCTACAGTTCTTCTGTATATTCCTGCCACCTCTTCTTTATCTCTGAGGCTTCAGTGAGGGCCTTGCCTCATTTCTCCTTTATCACGCCCAGCTTAGCACAGAAGCTTCCTTTGATATCTTTGATTGTCGTATACAGAGCTCTTGTGTTCCTTAATTGGCTGTTGTACTCAACTGCTTGTCACTGTATGTTCAGGAAGGCATTCATATCTCTCCTTGCTATTTACTGAAAATCCGCATTGAGAACCTTGTATCTTCCTCTTTCCCCCATAACTTTTGCCATCCTCCTTTCCTCAGTTATTTGCAAAGCCTGTTCAGATAACCAGTTTGCTTTCTTGCATTTCTTTTGCTTTGGAACTAGTAGCAACTTCGTATATTATATCACGAACATCAGTCCACATCTCTTCGGGCTCTCTGTCTTCTAGATCTAATTCTTGAAATCGATTCCTCACTTCCACAGCATATTCTAATGGAATTTGATCCAGATCATACCTGAAAGGCATCTAGCTTTATGCGTTTTCCTCAATCGAAGCCTTATTTTGGCAAAAAGAAGCTGATGATCGGTGCCACAATCGGCCCCAGGCCTTGTTTTTACTGCTTGTATAGCGCTTCTCCATCTCTGCCGGCAAAGAATATAATCGATCTGATTACTGTACAGACTGTCCGGTGAAGTCCATGTGTACAGGCGCCTCTTGTGCTGTTGAAAATGAGTATTCGCTATGGTCAGGTTGCTTTCTTGACAAAGCTCTACTAGCCTCTAGCCAGCTTCATTTGGCTCGCCAAGACCGAACTCGCCTATAATTCCGGATATTTCTTCACACCCGACCTTAGCATTCCAGTCTCCTGTGAGAAAAACGCCGTCTGATGATGGGATGCGGTCTAAAAGGCATTGTAGGTCCGCATAAAATCTCTCAACGTCAGCTTCTCCAGCCGAAGTGGTCGGTGCATAGACTTGAATAACTGTTATCTTGAAAGGGTGACCTTGGATCCGAAGTGAAATCATTCGGTCGTTTTTGGGGCTGTATCCTAGCACTGCTTTGCCCATTTTTCTGTTTACTATGAGAGCGACCCCATTCCTTCTCTTGGATTCGTGCCCACAATAAAAGACATAATGGTCGCCGGAGTTAAATTCTCCCATTCCGGTCCCTTTGAGCTCGCTGATACCCAAGATATCAATGTTCAATCTGTCCATTTCTCGCTTGACGACATCCAGTTTACCTTGCGTCATAGATCTTACATTCCATGTTGCTATGTGATATATCTCCTTGCAACCTCGGACTTTCCGGTCGCTTCCCGACACATCCACAACTGAGTGTCCTTTTGGCTTTAGCCCAGCCGCTTCATTCGTCCTGGAGCTACTAGGAATCACCCTTTGTTCATCCCCAGTAACATGTGGGACGCCTTCTAACCTGGGGGCTCATCTTCCGGCGCCATATCATTAATGGTATTGTGACTGGCCATAGGGTTTTCTTGGCAGGAAATACTGGACTGGGTTGCCATTATCTTCTCCAGTGAATCAGATTTTGTCAGAACTCTCTGCCGTGACCTGTCTACATGGGTGGCCCTACACAGCAGAGCTCACGACTTCATCGAGTTTCGCAAGCCCCTCCGCTACGACAAGGCAGTGATCCATGAAGGGGTAAATATTATTATTTTTGTGTTACTGATGTTAATTTTAAAACCATGTTTTTTGTACCCAGAGATTCAGACTCTGCAGCATACTGTTTGCGTCGTTCGTTAATTCCTCAATCGTGTTTCGAACAAAAAAAAATGTGAGTGTCATCAGCATAGATAATGAATGTGGTAGCGGGTGCAACGGTTATGATGTCGTTAATATACATATTAAAAACAAATTGTCCGAGAATGCTCCCCTGCGGTACCCCACAAGCGGCCCTCAAGAGATCAGAAAATGGATCACCGATATTGGCAATTTGCGTTTTGTGCCGCTAGTAAGACTCAAAGAGACATGCAGCTTTTCCTCGAAAACCGTGATGTTTAAGTCTTGCTCTAAGAATAACATGATGCATGTCGTCAAATGCTTTTGTGAAATCGACAAATATTCCCAAGACCAGTTTCCCACCTTCCAGTGCGTTGAGAAATTATTCTTTTGGTGCTAACAAAGCAAGTTCAGTCCCCTTTCCGAAAGCTAAATTGTGCCTGGGACAAAATATTATGCCTTGGATAAAGTACGCTCAACATGCTCCAGCAATTCGTTTTACAGAGCAGGATCCGATACTCAGGGCGCAGCAACGACGTATAGCTTGCTGGGACCTAATGGCATTGATGGGTTAACGAAAGGTAACATGGGACTTGTATTAGATAAAGAAAAGTAAGTGGATCACGTCCGGGTAAGATCTAGAACAAATATCGTCACATGCATGAACCGAGCGCACTAGCCAGAAATCCAAGCCGATTTCTTGAAACATAGTAAATTATTCTCCTTGTCTATATTCAGGAAACAGGAAGGAGTTGATAGAAAGGACTACGACGGATATGGAGAGGAGGAAATATATTTCAATAGCGGCAGTATTTTCCTTGAATTATATAGTTTTGAAAGCACTAAAGACGAATGTCAAATAGTGTACAACCTTCCTGAAGCATGCAAAACCATGCTTACATTAGCTCTCGCTCATCTAACTAGGTTCAAGCCATGCTTTAACTTCGGCCATTCATATTTGTAGCGATAATTCCTTCTGGGTGTTATATCATGATTCTGTGGTTATATAGCGCGATTTAAGCTCCTGCTAGGTCTTCATTGTCCTTCAGATAGTTATTTCAGGTTAGTCAAGAAAGCATAGGTTATCAGGATTCTTAATAAGCATCGTGTAAGCTAACGTTTTCAATAGCAACCTGCTATATTTCAACGCAGGCTTCACTAGTAACTGTGAAAATATTAAATGCGTACCGATTACCGTTTGCCAAGTTTGATTTTGTTCGAGCGGAGTTCCGCAGTCTGTCTATAAGGTATTCTCGACATTGTATACCCAATATGAGTGTATTTTTAAGGGCAAATGTGCTTTGGCGATACATTACGTAGCAGGAACGCACAATACAACTTACTAGATCAGCAAGAGAACTGCCATCTGTTATTTAGATGTATAAGCATTTATTTCAGATAGCTCTAGTGATTAAAGTGCATGTTGGATTCATTTAGAGTAAAGGAAGCCATACAAGGACATACAAGCTTACCTTTAATATTGTTCCTTCATGATCTGGCCTCGGTATGAGCATAATTGTGCAAATCTATATTCCTCTCCACCTTAACAAACATTCTTGGCTGAAACGTGCGTGTAGTGCGATGGGAAGATATTCTTATAAATCACAATATAGCATCTCAAGCAGAACTTATGTTGGGCTGCTCCGATACCCCACGAAAAGCACTAAAAGCACTCTCAAGTATAAACTCGTCATACTCAGTAATAAAGCCATTTCTAAAATACCTTAGACTGTGTTTTGCAATATCGCTGGACAACGCGATTTTGTGGTACGCTTCGTGTTAACGGGGCATCCCATACTTATATTTCTGGTGTCGTTGCTTCGCAAGCCAAGTCACGCCACTACAGCCTCGAAGTAAGTCGCACCTTCACAATATTTTGGCTAATTAACTATTACCGGTTTCTCAATAAAGGAAATCCGTCGAAATTTGATGAGCGTATATCCAAAAGCCAAACTTTAGCCTCACGGCTGTTGGTACTCGTTTTCAATTTTCACCGGCTGCACCTAAGCGTCGTTTGTGTGTCCAGAATAGTACGAGTCACTATTCCTTCCGCATTCGCTGCTACGATTGAATTTGACTGTCTAGCAACATTGATACCTCATCGCTGCGTCCGATGCTACAAATTCTCGATAAATGCTAACTTAGCCCACTCTTTATCGATCACACCTTCGAGGTATTATGTTAAGGTCGATTCGCGACCTTGTAGAAGGTAGCGAATTTTGTATTCATTCGTTCATTGGCTGACGTGTTTCATGTACTGGGGCAGAAAACGTTATCCATGGGCCAGATTACAGTGTGAGTGTGCAAATTATCTTCCGTTATAAATCTAGGAACCTGGTCGACAATCGCCTAGCGCTCTTCACCACGTATAAAAACTGAACAATGCTTGAAGCGTGGCCAATACTCGCGTTCTCAGCATATTCTCGACGTTCCGTAGTGTCGTTTCACAAGAGCAATATTTTAAACTGGGCGAAGCAATTTGACAATCGCTGTTACGCTTTTGCGAAAGCGATTAAGTAGCTAAAAAGCAATAGGGGTTATCCCGGGTGCTTTAAAACTTTTTTCAATTGTAGCAAGCTTTAGAAATATTTTACTTCGGGGTATTAGGAGGTTCTGTGGACACTATTTAAGAGGAAGAATGCTTCGGTTAGCTGGCTGAGTATATTAATACTTTAAGTAACATTTTATTTTTTTTTTATCTTTACGAGTATGGTTCGTGCGCAAAATCATTGCTCGTCCTTTTAATAGTATAGCCGAAAAATATATTTTCCTTAAAAAGGCATCTGGCGCTCCGACACAAGACGCGCAAAGATAAGCTTGCAGGCTATTTCGCAACAGCGAACCCCATCCCTCAAGTGTCGCATATTGTAGTGCGTTTCCGTCGAGCGGCTCTGCTGACAGTGTCCAGCGAAGTTTCAATGTCCAGAGGCAACGTGCTTTTTCCAAGCCCATATAGCGACTGCACTGATAAAAGCAAAGCATCTCAGTAGAAGGTCTAGTGCAAGGGCACTGAAATAAATTAGTGAAACAAACGGCCTGCGACCATATTAGACATTGACTAAAGAATCATCTTCCCTGATGCCGGGCTGTGCGCTTGGATAGAAGTGACGTGATCTAGGCTGTGAGTATACCGGAATTTCAGGGGAATATCTCAAAAATCTTCAAACGTGAGGACTACGAGAGAGCCAATTTATACTCGCAGTAATAAACTTCAGACACGCTTAAAGTGATTTGCTAGGAGATTTAAAAACAGAAAACGAATTACATAAAACAAGTTTAATCGGCCGGCCATTAGGAATACTGATATCTTGGACAAGGCAATGCCACATGAGTTTAGAATGGAATGAATTCTCTTTACATGAAGCTTTCCAGCGAGAATTGCGACGCATCTTACTCACAAACCCACTAAGCGTGCAAGACAGTGCGCTCAAGATATTCGCGCTGCAGGAGTTCAGGAATTTAGTGTTTTCGTTTTTTCGTGTTTCAAAATTTGATCGTGCTCTCCCCGCCTTCGAACTCCATAATCGTACTAACCTCCAAGCTCCGTTAGTTTAAAGGTGATCAATTGCGATTACTGAATAATTTTCGTTTACTACGAGGTAGGGGCGCACAAACGAAAACAACGAAACGTCGGAAATAAACCGTTGTTTTCGTTCGTGCACCCCTACCTCATCATATACATATTTCTGGATCCTGGAAGACTTTTATAAAACATATATATATATATATATATATATATATATATATATATATATATATATATATATTGTAAGGAAGAAGATGATACAGCGCAGACACAAACGAAGATGAGGACGCCGATCAGCTGGCGTGCGCACTGACAGCTCGGACTGTCTTGTTCGGACGAGATTGTGCTTCGCTCTACGATCGTCTTGTGTCACCGGTCGCCGTCTTCAGTTCTTACACGATCACCGTAGAGCTCCGCAGCCGTACGATACCTATGGCGACAAGCAAGGTAGGCAGCCAGTGCCAGCGCCTTCGCAGTCAATCTCATGCTCTGGTGCCATTCGGCAGCGAGAGCTAGCAGGTTTCAGCAGGCAGGGCGACCAGGACGTTGAAGATTGATTGGCATCGTACGAGCGAGGGAGTCGTCATAGCAACCGGGATAACAGCATGAAGATCAACAACGCCATCTTCTACCTGAGTGACGTTGCTAACCTATGGTATCAAAATCATGAGGCAGACATGCCAACTTCGGGCTAAATTTCAAGGCAACGTTCGCGGACGTTTCGATCGTCGCATAGCTCGGAAACTACGCGCTGAAGAATCCTTGTGCGTATGAGTTCAGCATAAAGGGGAAACCTTTAGAAGCTACATTGAAGACGCCGTGGATTTATGCAAGCGTGTCGACCCGTCTATGGATGAGGCTGCCAAGATAAAGTACGTAATGAATGGCATTGATGTCGATGCATTTCACTTGCTGTGGGCAAAGAGCCCCACCATAGTGGCCTCAATATACAGTCTTTGCCAAAGTTTCGACGAGCTGTTCAAGCAACGCCTCTGCACTCGTCGCCCTCACGCACCTGCTGTGGCCATCTCTGGCCTGGATATGAGCAGCGACCTTTTAACTCACATAAAAGACTTCGTTCGAGATGAGGTCTCTCGACAGCTTGGGCTTTTGTCTGGCCAACGCCCGTCATCTACAGCCCAGCTGCTTACCCCTTCTATCCGAAACAGCATCACGCAGGAGGTTGCCGATGAACTTCCCAGTTTTGGCCAGCCAGCGCCTGTCACACCTCATGTCGACCCTGTTCCACTGCAGCCCACACCTCTTGCTGCACCACTGAGTTACAACCCCTATTGCCGTGCCGCCTCTACCTGTACCAGTACAAATGCCTCCTACATATGCAGAATATACAGCGCGCCATCCGCCGCCACAGTCCTTTGCGTATGTGCCGACTACGGCGCCACCGACTGTCGCTCCACGGTTGCGATCAACGACGCCTCCCTACAATCCTTGGCCCACGAATGACAACCGGTCTATCTGCTATGCCTTCCGTATTCCAAGCCACGTCATCCACCTCTGCCGTCGTACTGTGCATTCTGCCCTGCACGCACTATAGCTAACTGCAGTTATCAGTACGACACCTTGCGCCCACCTCCGGTGACATCTCCAGGGCAGCCGCGCAGCTCATCGGGCCGCCAGCACATTCCATTGTACCGCTCGCCGTCCCCTCGCCGTCGGTCCTTGTCGCCACTGCGGCGTTGCAGCGTGACACAAGACTCGGAAAACTAGCAGCCGCAGTTCCTGGGGCAAGAACTGCGCACATTTCGCCTACCACAAGTCCTTGTCTGTCTCCGCCGAACGTTCTCGAAGTTTTTGTTGACGGTGTTCGTGCGCTTGCACTCGTCGATTTCCACTCTCCGTCATTAGCGAAAGCTTTTGCCACTCGCTTCATAAAGTCACCTGGACTCTCTTTTCGCACCGTCAGCACTGATTCCGTTCGTCCGCCTACTGCTTGCACAGCGCTTGTAGTTATCGCGGACGTCTTATACATCGTCGAGTTTTTAGTGATTGCGTCATGCTCGCATGACCTAATTCTTGGCTGGGATTTCCTTTCCCGCCACAATGCTGTTATTGACTGCGCCCGCGACCACCTCGCCTTCTATGCGCACTGTGATGTGGTTCTTGACCATGCGCCGTCTTTCTCTTGCGCAAAACTTGTCGCCGATTACACCGACATTGCGCCCAACTGTACTGTGATTGTTCCCGTGTGCGTACCCTTTTATTTCGACGTGACTGTTCTTTTTGCGCCTTCTTCCATGTTCGCCTCTTGCAGTCACCTCCTTCTTCTGTTTGTTATCATCGATATTTACAGCGGTGCCGCTGACATTGTTGTTGCGAATGCCTCAACCGCTTTGGTCCCGCTACTTCGTGGTGAATGCCTTGGTTATATTGAAGTTACTGACCTCATCTCGCCGTTTGAGGCTGAGGGGTATTTACCACAGAGTGCCCACGTAGCCTCCCTAACGCCGATTACTGCATCTTCCGATATACCGAGTACCGTCGGACACCCACCGGTAAAAATGGGTACAGATGTCCCCCGGCCGGGCGCCCGGCTCTCACAGGGGTGTGCGCTTGGAAGAGGCTCCGCAAACCCCGCTGCGGGATCCCTCTGGGGCAACATAGTTTCGAACACTTCAGCCTGCAAAGGTTGTTCAAGTTAACGTGTTTCACGGGGTTCAAAACTGAAAACGAGTCGTGTCCTGCACACATGAAAACTCAGAAAAGCCTTGTTTCAAGTGCAAAAACGCTCTTAGCCATCGTGTCGAAAGACGTAAAGGTTCACTGTCACTGATGAAGTTCACCTCCCAGAGATCACTGCAGTCCCATGGCAAGTCCGGATTTCCGGCTGTCTGACTTTGCGCGAAAAAAACCCACACAGTTCATTGTGGGCCGGCCTTTGCAGGCCATTATTACTCGAACCTTTAAGCCCTCGAAGGAGCACAGCAGGGTTAGCAGAGCCTCTTCCAAACGCACACCCCTGAAAGAGCCAGGCGACGGGCCGGGGGACGCTTGTACCCAATTTTACCATTAGGACGCATTGTAGAGCATCCGCCTCGCATTCGGGAGGCGCCGGGTTCGATCCCTGGTGCCGCCGGCTACCCACCAGTTTTTCAGTGGGTACAAGCTTTCCCCCGGCCTTGTGTTCGGCTCTTCTGGGGTGACATCAATAAGTCCGCCTCGCGCGGCAAAAGCCCATTATGTGGCCCTTTTTTTTTGGTGGCCTTGTGGTAGAGCATCCGCCTCGCATTCGGGAGGTACGGGGTTCGATCCCCAGTGCCGCCGGGTACCCACCAGTTTTTCAATGGGTACAAGCTTTCCCCCGGCTTGGTGCTCGGCTCTACTGGGGTGAAATGCTTGGGAAAAGGGGTCACGGCCCAAATAGTTGCGCCGATATGGCAGTGATAAGTTCCGCCATCGGACAACAATAAGTCCGCCTTGCGCTGCAAAAGCCCATTATGTGGCCCTTTTTTCTTCAGCACGGCCTTTGCAGACCATTGTTGTTCGAAACTAAGCCCTCGAAGGAGCAGAGCAGGGTTAGCAGAGCCTCTTTTCAATCATCTGTGACCAGTGTGACCTCGACCCAACTCACCATGAGCAACTGTTTGCTCTCCTCAACCAGTTCCGTTCTTCGTTTGACGCTCAGACGACTTCCTTGGGACGTGCGACCGAGGTTGTTCACAACATCGACACCGGCAGTCATGCCCCTCTTCGCCAGCGCCCTTACCGTGTTTCGCCTACGGAGCGCCGTGTTATTGCTGACCAAGTCGACGACATGCTACAACGAGGTGTAATTCAGCCTTCATCTGGTCCTTGATCACCTCCTGTGGTACTTGTGAAAAAAAAGGATGGCTCCATAAGATTTTGCGTTGATTACCGCCGTCTTCACAAAATTACTCGTAAAGACGTATACCCACTACCCCGCATTGACGACGCCATCGATTGTTTACAAGGAGCCGAGTTTTTTTTGTCCCTGGACCTGCGCTCTGGCTTTCTGAAAGTCCTTATGGTTGAGTCTGACCGACCCAGGACAGCCTTTGTTACCCCTGATGGACTATATGCGTTCACTGTGACGTCGTTTAGTCTTTGCCAACGTTCCTGCTACGTTTCAGAGAATGATGGAAAATATCTTAGGCGGCCGCAAGTGGAACATTTGCCTTTGCTATTTGGATGATATCGTCGTTTTCTCTCTCGATTTTCCGACGCACCTCGTGCGCTTGCACCAAATCCTGAGCTGTCTCACTGGCGCCGGTCTCCAACCTAACCTAAAAAAATGTCGTTTTGGCGCCCGCAAGCTGCAAATACTGGGTCATGTCGTGCCCAAAGATGGCGTCCTGCCCGATCCGGACAAACTACGTGCGGTCACTGAATTGCAGAAACCGACTTCTGCTTAAGAGCTGCGCAGCTTCATCGGCCTATGCTCATATTCTCGCCGTTTTGCTCGCAATTTCGTTACCATCATTGCACCGCTTACAAAATTGCTGAATGGCCCCGCCGACTTGTTGACATGGACCCCACTCTGCGACGATGCTTTCTCTACGCTCCGACGTCAACTAACTTCACCGCCCAACCTCCGCATTACGACCCATCCGCTCCTACAGAGGTGCACACTGAGGCCAGCGGCATCGGCCTCGGCGCTGTCCTCGCTCAACGCAAACCCGGCTTTTCTGAATATGTGGTTGCTTACGCTAGCCGATGCGCTAACGTAATCTGAAAGCTACAACAAAAGCTACACCGTCACGAAAAAGGAGTGTCTTGCAGTTGTGTGGGCCTTAACAAAGTTTCGCCCCTACTTATATGGCCGCCGCTTAAACGTCATTACCGACCACCATGCCCTCTGCTAGTTGGCTTCCCTGAAAGACCCTTCTGGATGCCTCGGCCGCTGGGCTCTTCGCCTTCAAGACTGACTTTGACGTGATATATCAATCGCGACGCAAACACTCCGACGCTGACGCCTTGCCGCGCTCGCCGCTGCTTTCTGCACACTCGGACTCGATATCCGAACTCTCCGTTGCAGCCCTCACTTCCGACGACTTGCCTTTTGAACAACGCCGGGATCCCTGGATATATTTGCTCCTAGACGTCCTCACCGCGTCCTCAACGTCTTCATTCCCACGAGCCCTTCGTCGCCAAGCTTCCCATTTTACGATCCGGGATGGTCTGCTGTATCGCAAACGCTTACGCCCGGATGGTAGCAAATAGCTCTTGGTCATTCCTCGCCATCTATGCACAGAAATTTGTGCCCATCACCATGCCGATCCACAAAGCACACATGCTGGCTTGTTGAAGACATACGAGCGTATCCGCCAGCGGTAGTACTGACGGGGGATGTACAGTCGCGAGCAAAAGTGGTATACAACGCTGAGGTAGTGACAGAGCTCGAGAAAACGGCATCAAAATGCCGTCTCGCGACAGCGTAAGGGACTATGACGTCGGCACATGCATGTGGATAACATGGGGCACTGCCGCTATTGTCTCGATCATAGATATATATTGCTGGATAAACATGGCATGCAGTTTTAACGAGCTGCGCCACCCGCTGTGTTTGTATACCACTTTTGCTCACGACTGTACAACTTTGTCCGGTGCTATATTCCCTCCTGTACTGCTTTTCAGCCGCGGAAGTCATCTCCGCGCCCGTGCGCCGGCCCATTACAGCCATTGTCTTGTCAAGCGCGACCCTTTGATCGTGCTGGCACAGACCTTCCATATTCGACATCAGGCAACCACTGGATAATAATCGCCGTGGATCACCTCACTTGCTACGCGGAAACTGCAGCTCTGCCAACGGCTAGTGCTCGTAACGTCGCCTCCCTTATCCTGCGTCAATTCGTTCTACGTCTGGGGGCTCCTCGTGAACTTCTCAGTGGCTGCGGCCGCGCCCTCCAATCTCAAGAGGTGGACGAGCCGTTGGAAGCTTGCCAAATAATACATCGAACCCCCGCAGCTAACCGTCCTCAAACCAACGGCCTCACAGAAAGGTTTAACGGAGCTCTTGGCGAAATGCTCGCCATGTACATTTCTTTTGACGCCTCCAATTGGGATCAGGTGCTTCCGTACGTAACCTATGCCTATAACACAGAGTCTCAGGCAACGACTGGATTTTCCCATTCTTTCTCCTATACGGTCGTGAGCCTTCCTGTCTACTGGACACCATACTTCCTTACCACCCCGACAATTCAGAGTACACTTCTCTTTCTGCTGTTGCCCGTAATGCTGAGCGGTGCCGTCAGCTAACTCGCTCTTTCACGTCGGACATTCAAGATCTTCGCCGATATGAGAGCGATCATGGAAAGCCCGCTTCCGACTTTCCTGCCAACACCCTCGTTTGTCTCTGTGTTCCGGCTGATTCCAAATTCTCTGCAAAGTATAATGGCCCTTATCGTGTACTAGGACGTACATCACCGGTTAACTACGTCGTGGAGCCGGCAACGCCTTTTCGGACCACCGTCGCCGCGGGCAAGAAGTTGTTCACGTCAGTCGACTTAAGCCATACTACGATCCCCTTGTCATACCCTCGCCTTAAGTCGCCAGAATGGCTCCCTCTTTTCGTCCAGGCAATTGTAAGGAAGAGGGTGATACAGCGCCGACACTAACGACAATTAAGACGCCGAAGCTGGCGCGTGCAGTGAGAGCTCAGACTGTCTTTGTTCAGACGAGATTGTGCTTCACTCTACGATCGTCGTGTGTCACTGGTCGCCGGCAACAGTCCTCCGAATAGCCCCCAATAAACCCCTGTTCACTATATGTACGTATGTACATATATATAGTATATATACATGTGTGTGTGTGTGTGTGTGTGTGTGTGTGTGTGTGTGTGTGTGTGTGTGTGTGTGTGTGTGTGTGTGTGTGTGTGTGTGTGTGTGTGTGTGTGTGTGTGTGTGTGTGTGTGTGTGTGTGTGTGTGTGTGTGTGTGTGTGTGTGTGTGTGTGTGTGTGTGTGTGTGTGTGTGTGTGTGTGTGTGTGTGTGTGTGTGTGTGTGTGTGTGTGTGTGTGTGTGTGTGTGTGTGTGTGTGTGTGTGTGTGTGTGTGTGTGTGTGTGTGTGTGTGTGTGTGTGTGTGTGTGTGTGTGTGTGTGTGTGTGTGTGTGTGTGTGTGTGTGTGTGTGTGTGTGTGTGTGTGTGTGTGTGTGTGTGTGTGTGTGTGTGTGTGTGTGTGTGTGTGTGTGTGTGTGTGTGTGTGTGTGTGTGTGTGTGTGTGTGTGTGTGTGTGTGTGTGTGTGTGTGTGAAGGAAAGAAGCCAACAGTCGGCGAGGCCAAGGTGAGCGGAGGTCAATGCTTCGTCCTACGCACTGCTTCAAAAGATTCTCGCAGCAGTACAGTAGATATCGGCGGTCTGGGCTAACCTCATGCTAACGCACTATATTTGTATAAGCAGGCCTAATGGCCCCGTTCTTCATTCTTCCTTGTGATAAATACAGCTCGTCAAGAGGAATATGGGTAAATCACTAGGCACACTGCGCTTTCTTTGCCAATATAGTGCATGAGAACAGATATGGTATCCTCCCCCCATAAAAAAAATTTACGGCTGATTTTCATAGTTATCCAAATGGGAAATAGGTGCATAGCACTGCTTATCCCTGCTATAACTTTCCATCGCTAGCTGTCGTGCAGCCCGTTGTCCTGGTGTTTCTACCGTATGTTTGTTCCTTTCCGATTCGGCATCTGTTTCACGAAGACGCTCAGTGTCTTAAGCAGTTTGCTGAGCACGCTCGGCACGTTTCCGCATTCTTTGTACTAGATTCTTGCATCTTTTAGCTGAAATATCAGAATGGGTAGACTCATGATCCCGCTGCCTTCGTAACCGTTATACTTCAGCGTGTGGAGCACGGCGAGCCTGCACTGAAGTGCCTGACGGCCCGCCTTTATCCGTTGCAATGCCAAGCGAACGCACGGCGCAACCACGTCCTCAGCTTTCCTTACACTATCATCAGAAATGAACGAAAACAAGCACAGTACCCCTTTGCAATGCACTGCTCTTCGGCCGAAAGATCTAGGGTGGAATCATAGCAGGAGAGAAATAGAGAGGGAAACGCACTTGAAGATGAGCGCTAGTTGGTGCGGAGGTGAGCACAAGCTGCTTCACGACGCGGCGAGCGGCTCAGAGCCGAGGTACAGACAGCACAGCGCGTGAACGTCTGCTGTCCGTGAAGGCTGAGTGGTGACTGATGCGCGGGGAGAGAGACCGAAGTTGACGCGCGAGCGACACTCGACTGCTCACTCTGGAGAAACGTATGCTTGTGCAACGCTGCCTTATGACGGTCGCCACGCCCGCAACAGACACGCCCCTCTCTCACTGTGTTACTCTCTCACTTTGTACTTCTGTTTGGCCGCTCCTCTCCCTGTGTTTTAAGTAGCCTGATTCGGGCGTCGCCATTTTCCCTTCCTCGTCTTCAAGTCCATGGAGAGACGGACGGGCAGAGAGAGAGAGAGAGCGTGGCTTCTGCTGCAACTGTGCGACCGCTCCGCCTCCTCAATGCTGAGCTGCGTGACAGGCGCGTCGCCGCCTCCTCTTTCTCCACTTCAAGTTCGCGAAAAGAGAGATTCAGCGGCTTCGGACAGACATCGGCGAAATCCGTGAATGCGGCTAGTAGTGCTACGCATAAAAAAAGGGCAGCCTTCCTAAATGCTCCTCCTACACATGTTCAGTGCAAGAGAAATACGCTCAGTTAATTTGGCCTAGAAAGGCTAGAGGCTTTTGGATGCGCCATAAATAATGTGCAATCATCGTACTCACAACCGAATGCAACCTACAGCGCCGCAAATGCGTTGAGCCGGAAGATCGCGTATCTGACGTAGAAGCATTTTTTGCAGTCAATGTTGCATCTCTCATATTATCTCCTAGTCGTTGGCGTGGTTTGCAATATTAGCTGCCACGAAGGGAGCCATTATCAGACACCAGGGTGCGGAGACCTTGGTTTGGATGTGTCGCTAAGAGCGGCCCATTTATC
Source organism: Amblyomma maculatum (assembly GCF_055883805.1). Taxonomy (NCBI): domain Eukaryota; kingdom Metazoa; phylum Arthropoda; class Arachnida; order Ixodida; family Ixodidae; genus Amblyomma; species Amblyomma maculatum. Next base: position 120,252,491 of record NC_139353.1, read on the forward strand.
AGGAATGCAGATGGCACAGGCCTAACGTATTAGGGTGAAATGTGCTATTCGCTTAGGCAGTAGAATCGTACGCGTATACGCTGTCTAAGAAATGTAGCTGTGCTTGCCTGAAGTGAACGTTCGCCGCCTCTTGACAGACATACAGTTCATGGAGAACCTAGCGGTCTTAGAAAAACAAGCCTTGCTCTTAGTGGCACAACGTAAGCTTATTCTTTGGTCGGCGAAATCAGCAACGCGATTTCGCCAACCGAAAGCCTTACAAATAACAGTTGCAGAAACCTTCGTTTGAACGTTAGGTGGGAAAAATACCTTGGTGGTTTCTTGACGGAAGCGGCGAGCACACAGGAGGTTCTCCTTAGCAGGCAGGTTCGGCACGGAGGGCCACTCGAAACCCAAGCTAACTGCGCTGCTTGTAACGCTGAAAACAAGCAGATCGCTCCTACGTCACCTCAGGGCGTGAAAGAACTGATGATGATGATGAGTGTGATCTCATTAGCCCATACTAACGGCGGCAGATTGGTGAAAATTGTCTGCATGCGCAAACACATTTATGAATATGTTGTGCAGAGCTTGTTTTAAGTTTGTTCCGGGTGTTTCAAAATCTTCATTGAAATAGCCAACGCTCTCTGCCCTTTGCCCCAGTAGCGATCTTCTTCTTTATCTTGTGTGGACAGCACGGAAATGGATGGGGTTATTGATTGATTGAACACATTCAACCAGGATTTGGACTATAGTACTTTTCACCGCGAGGCGGATGCTATCCCTCTAAAATAAATCTGCACCATCTTGCAATAAAACAAGTCGAATGGGTGCTATATTTTGACTGGTGTGTAATCGTTTTCTCACACTGCTAAATTAAGTGGGCTTCTAAAACATCGTTGTCCAAATATTTTAGGATTGCTCAAAGCTTCAAACAAAAACGTGCACCGCATGTTTTTCTCAGTTTTATGTGATGTTGAGCTTCTTCATACTGACCTTTAGAGTAATTTGACCAGCGTCACAATCAATGTCACAATCGTCAAATTTAATGAAACTGGCGGAAGGAGGCCCTCACCTGATTGAAGTTCGGCGAAATCATCCGCTGGGGGCACTGCACGTAAACACTCGGTGTCCTATGCGGTGAGAATTCCTGTATTGTATTGACGTAATCGCAGTTAGGGTAACAGTTCGAAGAAGCACTGATGCTATCATTGTAGTGTTGATGCGGACTCATTTTTAATGCCAGCGACTGGTCGTACGCTATTCGAACTAAATTTATTGGGACTAATCTCCGTCTAAGGACGTTTTATAGCGATTAAGGCTGTCTTCACTAAAGCAGCAAAGACTGCCAAGTTTGCACCTGAGTGATTGGAGTATGGTAGCACAGCAACTAGCATATCGTCCCGCAGTGCCTCTCCCCCTGCAGTGAAGTCCAACTGAAACAAATTGGCAAACTATCACCTGGGCCTTGCAAAATAGAGACGTATATACAACGTGCGTAATAGGTTCTTCAGAAAAATACATCTCGGATAATAATTTCCTCTGTCATCAGAGTGCCGTGCCCCATGAGGCCCTTTACGAAGCGAAATTCATTCTATGGATGCGCCACTAATGTAAGGTGTCTGACATTGTTTAGATATATCAGGAACGTATACAGTGGTGAAAAGGCGACCAATCAATACAGCTGACATAGGACCAGACGACAAAGCCAAATCATTACGACTGCGACCAAAGTACGATTCAAACCTAGTGCAAGACGACGCGAACGAATGGAAAGAGCGGTGACATTGCGCAAGGTTTCCTCACCTCAATTCCAAAGGATTGGCAAACTATATGCTTTCTCCGCTATCGCTGAAACATTGTACGTAGTATATCGCGCAACCATTAAATAGGGCATGTTTTCATTGCCAGAAAACTGCTGCAAACTTCGAAATAAACCATAGTTGCGTACGCCTTTAGTATTCACAAGGCCGCCTGTCCGTATAAATCATGGAAACAATGGCGGCACTACGTGAATGTTGACTTCGCGGAGTATATCGCGCAGGCACAAAGCGTCTCTCACTGCTCGTCATGTAAGACTACTTTCGCTCGAACTGTCTGGTCAACCGTAGGGTGCCCGGCAATTCAGTTCGCTCTGTCTCTGGTAAAAATGCTGCCCGTGCAGTTGGCAAGGATAAGCTTTTATCAAGCACCGAGTTGCGAGAAAATAAAAGAATCTAAAGGACGTGGCGCAATACCGCTTGAGGTTCGAACAGAACACTTCAGCCACAACTCACACAATTACTTTTTCACCGAGCTTCATGATTCCATTACGGAAAAAGAGTCCACGTGCTACGCGGAATTAGAAAATGATTTCGTTTCAAGAACTGATATGGCATCGGCTTTGAACTGTGCATTTAAACTCGCCGTAAAGCTGCAATGTTTTAAAACACTTCGTTGTGCAAATAATTTATTAGTTTAATTTTAGTCAACTTAGGCAGCTTCTCATTACTGACAACGAGACAAATATAATTAGCAAAGTTGGATGGTACCTGCGTTTACCACAATAACAGTATTCGGGCTAAAGAAACCTTGTTCGTTACTTTTTTTTTAATTTCCAAAAAGAGATTAAAAGAGAACAAAAACGGCAGTGGCTTAGCTCAGCTACGCCTGTATACACGCAGCAAGAGGTACAGTACTCACGGATTGAAATAGGACACTTGGAGTGCGTGGCCGTCGCTGCATGCAGCGCCGCCCGTGGATGCTCATGGAACCAAGGTGCTGCGTTGTGATATAGCGTGAGGGGGAGAATATCTAAAAAGCAGAACTGCTCCTTCCGGTCGCCAATAAGCCGGCCTGTTGTTTACCACAATGCCTTGCATGCAGCGACGGCCACGCGCTCCGGGTGTCCTATTTAAATCCGTGAGTACTGTACGTTTCTTTAGCTGAGCCTACGCGGTCATGTATATTTAGCAATGAGACATTGGGTATACACACATTTTATTCATTTTGCTTGACTGAAAGAAAGACTGCCCGGGGATCTGTGAAGTATGCAGTGGTCTAAGCAACTCGGCTGCGGCGATAGCAACAAACGTGCTCGTCGATCATCGAACAAAGAATGCCGGTCACACTCGTGAACGTTCAATTTAAGGCTGCTCATAAAAATCTATATAACGTCGCAAACTGCTACTAGCACAACCTGGAACATTGAAGAAGCATACGCAAGTGATCGGAATCTTTGAGACAGATCTCTGCGCATCGTTCGCGACAAAGAAAATGATAACGCGTCCTATCGCGACAACGAGTATGAACAAACAGGGGATACAGAATTGATACGCGAGCCAGAATCACAGTGATAACGCATCATGCCGACGGCTGTTAAAAAACAACAAATACAGTTTCCAAGGTTTGGCGGCAATATAGAGTCTTATGTTCGGAAAGGTGAGCGTGCTCTTCCTAGGCTCCTACGGATAAGTAACAGGAGGAAATTTGGAATTCGGCAAGATACTCTACTTCTGTACAAAGCCGATGTGAGACCGATTCTGGTATTAGGCTGCATTCTTTTTTCTGGTTCTCCAAAACATAAGCTGCATCCTTTGCTGCTTTTAGAGCGGTGTACGTTCCGTCTCTGCCTAGGGCTTCCACAGACAGTCTCCAACACTGTTCTGTACTTGGAGGCCCGCATTCCGGACCTTAACTCCCGTTTCCCGCCTTCTGTTAGACCATTCTTACGGTCATTTGAGGCTACTCCCGGGCTAGCTATACCTATGTTTATATCACACCCGGCCTTCTTTCTCACTCACCAGTGGCCAGCGTTCTGCATTCCCTAAGTTGTCTTCACGCAGAGCAATTTAGCAAACATTGGTGTGGACCTCCTATTGGTTGCTTAACGTTCGTTATCGATATCAATTATGATTCTATATTTCCATCTAATGTGAAGCATTTGACTTCAAGTTTAATATCCAGTTTCTTATGTTACTACCTTGAAACGTTCCCTGATAACACTGTAATCGCCACAGATGCGTCTGTGACTGCGCATAAAGCAGCGATCGAAATTTTTTTAGAGTCTGTTTCCCAGTGGTTGTCGGTGAGTGTCCAGGATTACACACTGATTTTTTTATCAGTGTTTATGGCAATTGTGCTAGCACTTTTAAAAGTTCCTTGCAATCACTCACAAATAATTTGTCTATCAATCTCTCTTTCTGTTTTGTTGTCACTGGAGTCCAAACGGGATGCTCTTTTGAGCCGCTAATTCATGCCCAGCTTTCTGGATGGATGGATGGATGGATGGATGGATGGATGGATGGATGGATGGATGGGTGGATGGATGGATGGATGGATGGATGGATGGATGGATGGATGGATGGATGGATGGATGGATGGATGGATGGATGGATGGATGGATGGATGGATGGATGGATGGATGGATGGATGGATGGATGGATGGATGGATGGATGGATGGATGGATGGATGGATGGATGGATGGATGGATGGATGGATGGATGGATGGATGGATGGATGGATGGATGGATGGATGGATGGATGGATGGATGGATGGATGGATGGATGGATGGATGGATGGATGGATGGATGGATGGATGGATGGATGGATTGATGGAATATAGGAGCGTCCCCTTTGAAACGGGGTGGTAGCAGTAGCTGTCATGCTCATTTTTCTCCCTATACCTTAATTATTGATTTAGAATGGTTAACTAAACCACCATTCTATTTATTAAATTTTGCTCCTGCATTACTAACATTATGTCACTTCTCTGCTTCTAAGCCACCAATCATCCAGCCGTTTTTTGCTAGTTTCCACCGCCTTTCTGGGACATTTACTACTCACGCCATCTACCGGAACGTGGCGGCGCCAGGGTGCGTTAATTAATGGGAATCGGTACAAAAAAATACGTAAAACGTGAACAAAAGCACGTACGCAAAATGATTCCGGGATTTATATAATATATAGTTAGCCGAAGATTGTGCCGAAGTTTCAGCTCTGTGCTCTTATTACACGAGCTTCCCAACGCATCTGAATATTATGCATTACTGCCTATGGCAAGGCACCAAAATTTCCCTCTTTTTCAGACTTTGAAACTGTATAGCGTCGTAACGCGGATAGATATCGAAAATAATTCCCGGTTTTAGGTACCCTAACATATGCTGATTAAAATGGTTTGCGTTGATCTGGCATAGATTTAATCATGCAGCTTCCCGGGGCCGTTTTATGTGCAACCTGATGTCGCCTCGCATATGAAACACGGCGCCTGCAGTGGGCAGTTACGCAGAAGAGATGGTTGGGTGATTCCACATAAGATGGATGAAAGCGTGGCTTTTCGAAATTTTTATGTGATGTTTCCTGATGTTTAAATAAAAAAATATCTGCAACTGGTTTTAATCCATTTTTGTTTTCTATAAGCACCTGGTATAATTAATGGCCAAGAGGTCTAGCGCCGCGATTAAATGCTCTGCTGTTTGGCTAAGTTTTTATGAATGACATAAAATGATAAAGTTATGTAAATAAAAATCGTTCGACTACATATCAAAATGTTTTTATTTCCGCTCAGTTATTTTTATTTTTGTTTTTTATAACGAACTTTTTAACAAACGTCAGCCCAAGGAAACAACTTTTTTTATGCTATTTTGCGTCTCTAAAAAAAAAGATTACTAAAAAGCAGCAGTAATGCGCATTATGTTTCATGGAAACGTATCTATAAAACTGCCAGCGCTCCTATCTGACATTTCCGATTTAGCGTTATGATCGGGCTAACTTCAACAAACGCTGCGCAATGGAAAATTCGGACAACAATGAAAATACTTTGTATTTCTTAAAATTTGTCCACATATTATCCTCTACATCAGCTTTCATAATCACTAAAAACTTATTGCCTAATTTCATTGCACTAATAGTTACGGCTTCTTTAATGAGTTCCCTGCGCAAGGCTCAGTGCGCAATGCGGGTTGTAGAGTCTACGGGGTCATTACAAGCCAACTCATCCAGACTTTTCACTCGACCATCTTCGATTTCTTTAAAAAAAATTATGGCCTGTTGTATTACTGTGATGAATATAAACAAACATGTTTAAAATGAGTGCACATGTAGAACATTTATTTTAAATAAAACGCGCATAATTATGATTTACAAACATTTCAAGCTCTGAAACTTACATTTCGTCCTACTGTATACCCTTTACAGGAGGCACTCGAAGCAGTGGAATAGGTCTCTGTCCATGCCGTCGCAGTCAACCGCATCGCCCCTGTTACGCTAGCTGCTAGCTTTACTAAAAAGAAGGCAGTGCGTTTTGAAAAGGGCAATATAGTGCGAACATAAAATATTTTATTACACACTGTCCTACGCAACAATCGGAAACAAAATTTGTGCAGTCAGAATCACCGCGTCATTACAATCTATTGCTGTTACATATACAACCTAAACAGTCCACTATAGATGTCGCTATAATATTATTGAAGCTAAAACATTTCACAACGGACAGTAACAATAAAAGAAGCAATGCTTTAAGAAAGAAAAGGAAGGCAAACTTCTCGTCGGTTAGCAAAGAATATCAGTCAGCAAAAGTTGACGTAATTTGAATATAAATATGCTAACAGTTTATACAGCCAATGCAGCTTATGTCGGACAATGTAGCAATATCCTTGAGAGTTTCAAATGTTGTGGCTCGAGCTCCCCAGATGGTGCAGAAACAACGGCACAGAACGGCAGACTATCACATGCAGGAATAAGCGGACAACGGAGTGAGGCCCTCTTAAATAACTTCGGGCGTTGTTTTGGCGCCTTTTTTGCCGGACAGGAGTGCTTTCTTCTATTTTCAGTCCTGCTGTACCTGATTGGGGTATTTTTCCTCGCCGGAGACGTCTCCGCAGTCTCACTGACTTTAGATATTTAGCTTTCGGCATCGCAAGTGTGTGTGTGTGTGTGTGTGTGAGTGTGTGTGTCGCTCGGCCCTGGAGCCTAATATATGTATATGTTTATTTATCCACTGCACAGACAAGAGAGAGTTTCCTTCTTGGTCGCAAATTTAGTGCCCTCCTTGCTCATAGCGCCTGTGCTACGCTATGAGCAAGGAGGGCAGGCGTTCCCATTTCGTTTCTCCGTATGTGTACATGAAGCGCCCCTCTCCACCCACAAAAACTGGGCAGTAAGTCGTGCCTACTTAAAGCATTCGAATGCTGCACCCTTCGTTCTCTTCGCGCATTTGTCTTGACTCTTGGTGCCATACATCAATATGTCAGCGGGAAGGCCAAGTCAGGCAGCCATGTGAGTCACATAGAACTGACAAAACGAATGGCGATGCAGGGAAGAAAAAAGCGACAGTATGGTGCTCTTTGTTCTGGTGCCTGTGACGGGCGTAGCTGGGTTTTAAAGCGAAAAAAGAATAAACCAAGACCCGAGGATAAGCCCCTTTACCATGCGTTCAGCAGGGAATCTCAGAATGTGCGAATACGCTTCCAAGAAAAAAGCAATTACCCTGCCCGCAGTGGTCCAAGTGTCCGAACCCCACTTTGCGGAGACAGACATCTCCGTTTTTTTTTGCCTCTTTTTTATATAGCCTTCGTGAAGTTAAGGAAATGCACGCGACCTCTCTCTGCAGCTGGTCGCTTGCTCGAATTCTTGGTAGCTGCAAGGAGGAAGTTTGTACACCAGTTCTGTAGCTTCAGGTCAAGCGCAGACGTTTCGGCCCCACATTCTTTACTTGGGCTTCCGATGTTTCAGGCTCGTCAGGCGAGCAGTAAGCTGGGCTTTAAATCAAGAGATGTCAGTTTTATTGCCTGTCTCGGCTGCAAATGCTTTCTTCCTTTGTAGGACGCACGAGGGGCGCAGGCCAGCGGAAAGGAGTCAGTGGCGAAAGCTTGGTCCCGCACAGAGCCAACGGGCACAAAAAATACAGGCAGCGAAGCTTCTTTAGTAAGAAGACTGCCCATTCCTTTCTCTTTCTGCCCCCCCCCCCCCCCCCTCTTCACACTAAACGGGTGACTAGGGTCCCACAAGAGCAAAGAATAGTCAGGCAGAAAGAGGGTACGACCGTTTGGAGAGAGCGGCCGCCTGCATCTTTGCTCTAGTGCTGAACAATGGGAGAATCTGTTCAGTAGCACTCGCGACAACCCAAAGAGGACCGGTCCAAACTTTCACTTATTACAAGCGGAAACAGGGGCCAGATCCCGCGACGGTTCCGTTCGGGAACTGGTTCCTTTCGCCGCTCCTAATTGTCTGCTGCGTCACGTCTGGCGTGACTCCCAAAACTTCCGGAGGCGGCTCTGCGTTTTTCGCCTACGTCACGGGGCGCGGCCACCGCTCCGAAAGGAACCTTTTTGCCGGCCGGCGCAGGAACCGCGACGAGTTTGTCTGCTTCGAGATGGAACCGCTCTGCGCTCGCTGTGGCGCCTCATGGCCGTAGTCGAGCGACGGCGCGCGCCGCGCAGCTGCTTGAGTACGGCCGTGGTATCTTTTTTTTTTTGTGTGTGTGTGCTTTTTTTGCGGGGCCAGCGCTTTGCGGGTTTAGTAAGTGACGCAGTAAAAAAAAAGGAAAAACGAGACGACGCCTTCTACATGTCTCAGGAAGTTTTGCGTGCCGATCGCGAAGCGAAGTGGGGACGAAGGGGCATGCCGGGCTGCCGTCAGAAGCAAAGGTGCTCTATGCGCTTCGATCGCTACTTTGCGATCGGGAGCTCTCGGTCAACAGCAGTGCGACCATTTGAATCCGGCAGTCGTAGAGACAAATAATTCGTGTCCGTAAGTGCGGGCTGAGTTTTGCCTCCTCCTACATCAGCGGAATGGGAGTAGACGGTGGCTGACTGGATCGAGTGCGGTCGGATTCCATGTGTCATCGGCTGCCCTACATTTACAGCTATTCACGGAAAGGTCGCGCATACTCACTACGTTTGAGCGGCCGATAAGGCTACGGACGCTGCCCCGCTACATAGGCAGGCGCGGACGCGCCGGCGCGGTGCCGGTATCAAGCAGCTTGTTCGTACTCGCAACGGCGGCAGCAATTCCTCCGTCATAGAGCTAGCGTGATTCGGACTGCATACTACGGGCGTTGTAGACCTCGTTCTTAGGATATTTGCCACTCTGTGCGAAAGGCAGAACTTACAAAAACTTCACAGCGAGCAAGAAAGCAGACGACGCCGCCGCGCGCGCGACATCATCTAGCGGCGAAGAAAGGCACTCATGAGCCAAGACAATAGAGGGTTTACAAAAGTACGTCTGGCAACCGTGAGCGGCACGCTGATCTCGCGCTGGCCGCCATATTTTGTTCGCTCCATCCGTTCGCTTCGTGTCCGTCCGTCAGCGCTCGCCGTTCTGTTCGCGCTTTTCACGTTTTAACCTAGTGTGCTGTGCTTGGACCTCTCTTCGGTCCCTGACGGTTTCTGTTAGCGACGCCTAGAAGCGTATTTTGACAGCCGAGACGTGGCGGGGCCCAGCGGCCGCGCTGCCGAGCGCAGTTACAAATTGCTCTACGAGTCGTGCATGGGCCCCTCGGCAATCCGCAGCGTCATCCCTATCCAGGTACAGTATCCAGAGTTCTGTAATGTGGATTTTTTTGTCTGTGAGCCTTTTAAACTTAAACGTTTATGAGAGATCATCGCGAGTTTGCTTGGCTTGCGCAATCACCGTCGCTCATCCCACTGGAAGATACTTGGTTGGTGAAATGAGCGAGGATGCATTTTATTTTATGATAAAAGGATCATGCGTAATTTGACGTAAGTTGGACTGGCGCTTAGCACTTTCCTTCCCATGCCGTCGACGCAGTAGTTGGCATTAGTCTCGGAAATAATCGGGGGCTGCCTAAAAAAAAGTGCCATGGTAATTTGTGCTTCCAGTGATTGAATATTGATTGGTGTGCGATAGGCGATGACGAGTTAATAAAATCTTTGTAATTAATTGATCAATTGATGAAATAAAGAAGCGAAAAAAGGAAAAATTGGAAAGTAAGGATTTAAAGGCCCACTGTCCACCCTCCGGTCGAAAATATCTTCTTCCCCGGTGACTGTGAGACTTCGCCCCTAGAACGCAAGGTCGCAAAATGTTTTTGAAAAGAGTAACTAATAACGCAGTTACAGCCACCGCAATCACCCAATTCTGTCATGTCTCTCTCCTACCATTCCCTCGCAAAGGTTTTTCACTCTCCTGCCCGAGGTCGTCTAGCCTCCGCAATACAAATTCCCCTTCCTCCTCCGCGTTTGGCGGGAGGTGGGGCGTGGCTCTCCGCGAGCGCGAAAAAAAAAAAGAAACAGTCGAGGGAGCGCGCGCCGCTGGATTCAGCCTGGCCGTGGCGAGGGAAAAGCGCGCTGCGAGCGGTAGACACCCATCCTTTCCCGTCAGTCAGCGAGACGGACCAATTGACGTCGTTCCCGGTACGTATGTCATTATCGTGGCCCGTCGGGCCAGCGCAGGGAGCGGTGAAGCTGGCTTCAAAAGGAGAGCATGAGGGAGCTTTGAATTGTATTTTCGATGCTTTGCGGCGCGTGTCGCTGTAGAATTTTGCACAGACTATCTCCGGTACCTGATCGAAACACTGGGCTCCTTTTCTTAAAGGGGCCTTCCCTGGACAGTGGCCCTTTAAAGGTGTCAGAATGAAAAACCAGTGCTTGGTGATGCTAAGAAAAAAAATTTAGAATGTGTAATCGATTAACTGAAATAATTGAAGAATATGTTCTAAAGTGTCAAATTGCTCAGAATGGAAAGCCGATTGTTGCTGACGCATGCGTATTGGTGTATAAAAATATAAAACGCCAAATAAAATAAAAATAAATAAAGAAATGATAGAAATATAACATAACATATACATAACATAGAAATACAGCATACTACACTTGTGTGTAGTATATTACTTTTGATGAATTCATATTCCACTTCACTGTATTCTTTTCGACCCTCCTGCTAGGGCTCAGTTAGGGCTTGCAGTATTTGGTAAATAAAATAAATAAATAAAAGAGCTAAAATATAACACATGAAAAAAGAAAACATGGTGCATGTGTGTGTATGAGAGAGACACTATCACGTTATACCTTTACGGCGGAGCTTAAGTGACCCCCTAATTTTTTTATAACGATATTATATAATATAAAACTGATTTTATGAACACAGCCAGTTGCACAAAGCACAAACACTTCGCAGTAATGCGAGTTGACCTTTCAAATTTCTTTTCGTTTCAGCCGAGTTCCTCCTCCTTCGAGTTCCTCGAAGCTTCCAATGTCAGCGCTTTTATATGAGATTACGGCTTCAAATGTTTACTTTCTGACAGAGGGAATAAACAAGAAATCGACGTATTTAAAAATTCCAGTAAATTTCAGGTAGCTGTGAATTAGCGAACCATCGGGTGACTCGAGAAAACACAAAAGTGAAGCGCACGCTTCGTTACTTTATCGGCCGCGCTGGCAGGTATAAAACCTGAGCTGCGCGCTCTGGACGTGGACCGGTCGAAACGGGCTGCACGTGAGCATATTACAACATACTAGTTGGATGTCATCTTTTCCTGCTTTTCCAGACGCCGCGGGTTTGGCAGCCGCTTGCTTTTGCAGCGTGAAACACGCACCTCGGGCGCACTAGACAACCGTATATTGCTCTCTGCACCAATCACTACCATTTCGTACGACTGTGAAAAGTAGTTTCGGTAATCATGCCCCTGTCTTAAATCCAATACACAATGGTCAGTGCAATCTACGTACAAAATGTTTCAAAGAACGTATTTGCACAATAGCGTCCGTTACACATGCACTGATCCTTCTCCCGTGTCCTCCATCGCAGCATAAGCTTACCCTTCAAGTTCACAAGGCTTCATAGCGCGCAAAACAACCTTGCTGTTTTAGGTGATAGCACATTCTGTGAGCTAGCCCCCAGTCAGAGGGACGTGCATTAATGCTTTACATGATGCAAGTTACCCTTGTAAAGCCGATTAGGACTGCAAACGAATGGTCGCATACACGCGTATACCTTGATTCCGTGCGCGTCTAAAACGGTGCGCTACCTGCAGAAGGGCACGCAACAACATGCTGGCATCATTCCGAATAGAGCTTGGAGCTAACAGCGACTGCTGTGATGTTACAAAATGAACCAATCGTTTGTGATCATTCCAATGCACCTTGCGGTGCATGCACGGGTTCTACGAAGGCGCACGTTGACAGCGTTCAGGCGCGGGCGGACTGAACAAAATATGGCCGCCGCGCACAGTTTCTGTCTCTTTCACTAGATGGCGCTTACTTTTGTAAAGCCTCTATTGCTTGGCAGTTGTTAACAGGATGCATCTAAGAATATTTCAGTCTATTATTCACTAGTTTGCATTACTATGTAATTATTAGATTTATTTCGTGCCTAACACAACTTGGTACAAGTATTTGGTACCAGAAAAAGCAACATGCTCGTGGTGGACACGCCTACGATCTGGCGCCATCGCTGATTGGCTGCTGTCTTTCCCGTCCTCGCCGTCAGGTGGCGCCCGCTGTCTTGCTGACGTCAAATTGACGTCATCTTGAAAGAGAACGGTTCCCGAAAGGAGCCTCCGCTGGATACGGGCCCAGAGTACATTTTCAGTGGAAAGTTTTGCTTAGAACAGGAGCTTAATTGGTGAGTGACAGTCATTGCGCCAGCAATTCACTCACGGCACCGAAAACCTCCAAAGGAGCCCTCCTAAGGAGCCGCTGCAGGTTCTGAAGCGGCTGTTACACAGAACGATAAACATGAAAAAAAATGTGTTTGTCAACCGTAGAAGCTGCTGTTTTACTCCGTAAGCACCTGAGCTGCGGTCAATGGTAAATAAAAGGGACTGAAGAGATTAGTAGGAGAATAACACGGAGGAAAGCAAGCGCAGAACTATATGCACTAATTACGTTATTCAAAACTATGAGCAAGAAACAAGAACAAGCGAAGAATGCCACCCGCACACTGTGCTCGCACCCCTGTTCCACGCGGATGGGGGTTTCGAGCACTGCACATGCTCGGACTTACCCGAAAGCCAGAGCGCGGCCAGGCCCGGATCTTCAGGTAACAGCGCAAAAAACATGGACGGAAAACAAGAGCAAGAACACACAGCAGCTCTCGTTGTGTGTTCTTGCTCTAGTGTTCCGTCCATGTCTTTTTGCACTGTTACCAGATTATATAGCAAGTACAAAACTTTTTTGGCGTAAAAACTTTCGCCTTGAGTGGAGCGCGTGAATGTTGTTGGATGCCATAGAGCAGATATGGAATCTGTACGACGGTACACAGAGTGCATAAATGTCGATTTTACAAGAATTCGTCTAATTTCTTCTTCGAACGGGAAATTCAGAGCTCACTCAGAGCTCATGAGCTTAAGCGTCCCCAATAATGTAGCACCTTACACTTACAGATCGTGATAGGCAAATAATGCAGCTGGCAAAAGAAGTTCCGCTGTTGCTTTCGCAATTCGACTAGGGGTAACAAGAGCTAAACCGCAATTTTGTTTTTGTATATATTGGAGCTGCCTATTAGGGCGTACCGTAGATGTGCCCGCTAGTTAGAAGAACAAATACAGCGGGAATGGTCAGTTACGTTGCATTTCAGTATAAACTACAATCTATCCGGTAAATGCGAAGAAAGCGATCAGCTGGTGCTGCTGTCGTAAACAAATCATTGTGTCTAGAAAGCAAGACAGCAAAACCAAGACCAAAACAAACAGCATATCAGAAGTGATTCTGTTCTAGCCAAGACAAATAAACTTCTCTGATTGATATACAACCATGGTTAGAACTTCACTCAGAAATGCCCTGTTGGCTTTTTATTCATTTTTCGTCTCACTAGCGACATTCACAAGTTTGTTACTCAAAGCCGATGTTACCTTTTGACGAAAATGCAAAACTTTCCGAGTGATATTTTTGCTGGTGATGTTTTATAGTTCTGGCTGCTTCTAGCACCTTGGTGGTAAGCTGGCTACATTCACAATATCGCGGCGCTTTCTTTTTTTTTCTTTTTTTTAACTTGAGATCGTGTAGTGTTACGAGACACATAACTCTCTCCGTAGTTGGGAATCGCTAGCTGCGGTGCCACGTCACATCGCGATGGCACTTTGCAATCACTGCAAACGCAGTTCGCAAATATATAAGAAAGTTGTGAAGTGTGTTCAGAGTGTGGTGGTCCATTAAAGAAATGCAGTACCTAAATCAAAGTGATAATAACACTTATGCTAAAGGATATACATTTCCTTTTTGTGCATTTTACCCGTAGGATGCCTAGGTCGAAATAAGGTCTGGTTATAAAATGGGATTGTATATCCTGCTTATAAGGGACCTCTGATATTGGAGATCCCCTTCATGGATCACTGCCTTGTCGTGGCGGAGGGGCTTGCGAAACTCGATGAAGTCGTGAGCTCTGCTGTGTAGGGCCACCCAAGATAGACAGGTCACGGCAGAGAGTTCTGACAAAATGTGATTCACTGGAGAAGGTAATGGCAACCAACTCCAGTACTTCCTGCCAAGAAAACCCTATGGCCAGTCACAATACCATTATCGATATGGCGCCAGAAGATGAGCCCCCCAGGTTGGAAGGCGTCCCACATGTTACTGGGGATGAACAAAGGGCGATTCCTAGTAGCTCCAGGACGAATGAAGCGGCTGGGCTAAAGCCAAAAGGACGCTCAGTTGTGGATGTGTCGGGAAGCGACCGGAAAGTCCGATGTTGCAAGGAGATATATCACATAGCAACATGGAATGTAAGATCTATGACGCAAGGTAAACTGGATATCGTCAAGCGAGAAATGGACAGATTGAACATTGATATCTTGGGTATCAGCGAGCTCAAGTGGACCGGAATGGGAGAATTTAACTCCGGCGACCATTATGTCTTTTATTGTCGGCACGAATCCAAGAGAAGGAATGGGGTCGCTCTCATAGTAAACAGAAGAATGGGCAAAGCAGTGCTAGGGTACAACCCCAAAAACGACCGAATGATTTCACTTCGGATCCAAGGTCACTCTTTCAACATAACAGTTATCCAAGTCTATGCACCGACCACTGCTGCTGAAGAAGCTGACGTTGAGAGATTTTATGCGGACCTACAATGCCTTTTGCAATGCAAGGTTGAGGGTAGCCGGAGAAGGGGTAGGCAGCGAACGCGATGGTTAGATGGCATTCTCGAGGCATTGCAGATGAAGCTATGTGATGTTAAGAAGATAGTGAGAGACCGGAAAGCGTGGCGTGACATGGTCCATAGGGTCACGAAAAGTCGGACACGACTGAATGCCTGAACTGAACTGATATTGGAGATAAAAAACTGCTCCCCAGTGCACGTACCTTATAAAAGGGTTCAACTGCAGTCGTAAGATTTGCAAAAGGAGTCTCCAGAAGGTTGAGAAGTGATGCACCGCGGGAAAGAAGGGCGCAGTGACACACAGTGTGCCATGCCTCTCCACGTAGGGCCGTATATTTTCGTTGTGTAATACCAACTAGCCCAAAGCGCCACCTTAGTAAACTCAGATTTACACCCGTGATCAGAAGCCAAATTAAAATCTATAAAAAGATTTACGCAGTCAATGATGCTGAAAGCAGGGATACTGGGTCTTTGAAGAAGCATCTTTTCGTGAAGGCAATTCAAGCGTCTAACGAACCAATGTCAAAAATCATTCAGGGGAGCTGGAAGCTGCCGCTAAGATTTTATAATTGCCTTCGCCTGCCTTTGCTGCGGCTGAGTGACCCGGCTGTTTCATCGACGTAATGCTAGTACGAGGTTTGTGTCCGGAACTTAACTTTTTTTATATGAACCAACCATCACGGATAGCTGCGCTGTTCATGAATTTTGTGACGGGAGTGAGCCACTCCGGTACAAGCTGAGGAAACAACGTTTTGTGAAACGACGTCTCTCGCGTTGTGCAAGCTGAGCGTTCGTGAAATGAGCGGCCAGCAGTGAAAAAAAACACTCTCGAAGTTTTCGTGAACTTTGGCTTTAGCGGACTGTGGTAAAAACACGATCTTCAAGTTTAAGAGCTCAGGTCGCGGAATTGCCGACAAACCAGAGTAAGGATAATCCCCCCCCCCCCCCATAGACACCACCACCACTGCTTTCGCAAAAAGCTGCACAGAGCACGAGTAGGATTATTCCTTAGTTCTTTTACATAGTTACCAAACAGATGCATGTACCCTTGCTTAATTGCGTTCAATTGTCCAATTTTAATTTAACGGTTCCAACGACAACATAAGCATGTAAACTTAATTCAGTATTCCCCTACGACATTACGTCATTACTATGTTCCGCTGAATCAAAGCATGTCGCTTGTATAAATGTAGGCTGCACTTTTCATGACTCCAGTGGTATGTAGTCCTAAATTTACAATACAAGGTTACAGTGAAGTTCATCCCAAAGCTGCGTGAGGCTATAGAAGTAATTTTCCCTCTCTTCAAGTGTCGTCAGGGGGCCCCTTGTTTCTGGGAAAAGTAGGGGGAGCTACTGGGGTCGGAGTACAAAGCCCTTTTCTTCCGAGCGCGCTGTCTCTCTTGGCTTGCGAGCGCCTTGTTCCTGCCGGGTCGGTCTACAGATGCTCAGGCTTTGTGCGCAAGAAGCATCCCCCGAGGGGGCGAAAAAAAAAATAGAGAGGGAAACCTGCGAGCAGCGTTTCGGAATATGCACATGTTGGGAAGGGCACGTTTGTTTTCAAGCGAATCCTACTGTTGGGCGTAAACCTAGTGGGCGAGGGTCGGTGTTTTCGTTATTTTACTTTTGTTCTTTGTTGTAGAGTCTTGCTCTTCAGTGGGCGCACAGTAGGCGGTCAGTTGGCTGCTACTTTCCATATCTAGAGTACTGTTCGAATTTTGTTTGTGATGGCTGTCGCTGGTCTCACCTTCTTGCCCCAGGGCTTGCGCACGTGCTCCTTGCATGGTGTGCAGTGCGTGCTGGACGAGGTTGGTGCAATGGCTGTACTGCGTGGCTGAGAACGATTCCGTCATATATATAACGTAGCCCCGACGGACTTTTCTTGAGCTTTGACGTTGGTCACCTTACATGAGCTTCTGGTTTTGCGCGAGTCTGACAGTATTCGCAACTTTCACAGACGGTGCCGCCGCCGCGCGGTGAACGCTCGAAACGATAAACCGCTGATCAAATCGCTCGCAGACGCGGCGTTCGTGCAGCAAGGGCTCGTCGCGTGGTGCAATTCCCGCGTTCTTCGTCCCATGTGTACGCCTGCATGCTTTGAAATCTTGCCGACAGCAGACAGCAGTGCGCCAAAATGGGCAAACTTAAATACAAAAGCAATAGGATGTGCTCGGTGCCCCAGGGCACGAATCGCACTGTGAGGGGCGAGGTAAGCCTCCACGCGTTTCCTTCGGAGGTGCGCATGAAGAAAACGTGGGCAGCGAAGCTTCGGATTGGAAAAACCGTCACGCAAGCCATGACAGTCTGCAACCAACATTTCGCGCCGGAAGATTTCTTCTGGGGCACCATAGGTAAGCATGCATTTTGCAACGTTTGCGGCCTTCCTAAACGGAGACCGTACCTGAGTAACAATGTGCGAACGTTAATAGCGTGTTTGCTGCAGCGTATCACTTGCATGCGTTTGAAGATTTGTTTAAATGTACTTTTTATTTTTGCTTCGTTTTTAAAATTTGCCAGCAAATATGAACACTATGAACACTAAGCAGGCGCTGTGTATGCAGAAGACAGACAGGTTGTTTCACTGAAATAGAATTGGATACGGACAACTGCGTTTTTAATTGGCTGCATTTCTGCTGAGCTTTAAATTATACATCGTGGTTTTTGTACTTGAGCATG
Organism: Amblyomma maculatum; assembly: GCF_055883805.1. Classification (NCBI taxonomy): domain Eukaryota; kingdom Metazoa; phylum Arthropoda; class Arachnida; order Ixodida; family Ixodidae; genus Amblyomma; species Amblyomma maculatum. The sequence goes on from NC_139353.1 coordinate 120,270,181, forward strand.
TCTTAAAAAAAAAAGACATGCGAAATGGCCCAGACATTCTGCTCCTAGGGAGCGTTATCCTAGCATGCTTTTGCCTCTCGATATTCATGCCAACAAAAGTGTGCATGGTCTGCTAGCGTAATTAGAGTGCGCGCGTTTAGCCATTTCTTTATCTCTGATAACCAGACACATGGACTCCCTCCAAAAGGCGTCTCAAGAAGACTGCCATCCCTTCGAGACGCCTGCCCGTACGGACTCATGACCGCGACAATGAAGGGGCAAAACAGGCATCGCATGAACGAGCACTACGAGCCTCTGGGAGAGCTGCAGCAGAAAGTGAGTGCTTCTACAAGGAGATGCCCCTTGCATTGTGTGCCAACCTATGCCTGAAATGTTACCTTTTGCTTCAATCTAAAATGCCTCATTCTTTACTTACCAGGTGTGTTTGTTTAGCTAGATAAAAAACGGTGAGTTCCCTTTTGTTACAAGTTGTTGCTCAACTGAATGAATTTGCAGGCCTTGGCACCAAACCACCGAGTGGAAGTGGCTCTTGCTGCATGCCAATGTTATCAGTGGCAACATCCCGGGATTGCACAGACACCAGTGCAGCATGTGTAAGTATAAGTTGTCTTGTTACTGACTGTTAGTGAAGGTGATAGCTAACTGGTTGATGAACTGCGTGAGCAGCTTAACAAATCAAGCTGCAAACAACCTGCATAAGCGAGACATAGATGTAGGTTAGAATTAGATTAGGCAGACTTTCATGTACTGCCAGATGTTTGTGCCATATTAAGTTACTTGCATCTGGTGTGGACTATTATTACTGTAGTGTAAACTTTCAGGGAAATTTGGTTCTGTGCAGCATGCATGAAACAAGCATTTACGATTAGCTTCCCTTTGCATGCAGGATGCATCAGAGGCTACAAACAGTGTTCAAGCAGGAACAGCGGATCTCTTAGCTGTGCAGCATACAGCTGAGAGTCTCGTCTGCCTGGATGCAAGACGTACTGAACTTGCAGGGCTGGAAAATGTGGCTGTTCAAGCACTGCTGCAGCTCAACCAAAACTCTACTGGGCTACGTTCCACAGGTGTCCAAGTAGACACCAGTTCTGTTCCAATGAAAAAAGGTTTTCTTGATCTCTTTTTGACAGACAGTGCTGTAAGGGCGTTTACAGGTGTAGAAAGCTTTCACCTTCTACTCACCATATCTGAACAAGTTGCTAAAGAAGACACTATGCAAACTGAGAAAAGTGTGCTGGAGAGAGTTATACTCGTTCTGGTGCGGCTGAAGACTTTCCTGTCTTTTAAATGCCTTGCAGTTTTGTTAGGTACTTCGGAGGCCACTGTGCATAGGTATTTCTACGGGACGTTGCGCACCATGGCTGCTGTGCTTGAGGCGGCCATTCCATGGCCAAGCAAGGAAGAAATTAGTGAGAATGAGCCGCATTGTTTTGCTGCTTATAAAGATGTAAGAATAGTGCTAGACTGCACAGAGGTGGAAATAGAAAAATCACATTGTGCCTAGTGCCGAATCCTTACATACTCTCATTACAAAGGCAAAAACACATTGAAAGTAATGATAGGTGTGTCTCCAGGTGGCCTAATCTCCTTTGTACGCGACGCTTTTGGGGGACGTGCCTCTGATAAAGCCTGTGTCGAAGACTCCGATATTCTTGGAAAACTAGAGCCATTTAAAGATGACATAATGGTAGATAAAGGATTCAATATTGAGGACAAATGTTTTGCATTGGGCATTGGCGTCATTCAGCCACCTTTTCTCCGTAACCAGGCTCAGTTTTCTGCAGAAGATGCTGCCAAGACAGTGCAGATAGCAAGGGCGAGAGTTCATGTTGAGCGTGCCATACAGCGCTTAAAGCTTTTTAGAGTATTGAAAGGTCCCATGCCTTGGGAGATGCTGGCTGTTGCTGATGAAGCAATGATTGTAATTACTGGTATTGTTAATATGTCTGCACCAATACTGGCAGAAAAGAGATTCCAGACTGCGTAATCCTTGATTTTTTAGAGACATCACTGTGAATCTTAACTTCAAATCACTACAAAGTGTTGGTATCCTAATACATACACATTTGCTACACGTGTGTAAGTCCTTTTTTACATGAAGCTTATACAGTCCGTTCAGTCGAAAAGCCACCGCCATAGCCAGAATAGAAAAAAAAACGAAGAAAATGTGCATGTGATTTTGTATCAAAATTGTACTGCAGCTGTTCTTTGTGCAGCGTTGGTGTCATATCAATCTGTTTCTCATTTAGCATCCATCTTCCAGTCAGGTTGGAGGGCAATTTGCGACCGACATTCGAACTGACGACATATCTCCCTCTCGGTGAAGGTGTCCACTGAGAAGTTAGATACTGTATTATTTAATGTACTTCTTTTACTGCATATGTCGCACTTCAGCTTTATGTCAGTGGACCAAGTTGGAACCCTTCGTATTTGCTTTTTAAACATAGCACACAAATGCATGTTGGTAGACAAATATGCGCAATTAAACATGTATTCTATACATCCCAGAGTGCAGAATTTGGTGCACAGCTGTTTGAACTGTGTCTAACAGTATGCCTAAGCACATAAGGCCAATAAAGTTGTAGCCAAATATGACTTGTCACTTTTTTTTAATATAGCTGATGTTTATCAATGTTTACTTCTTGGATTATTTTTTTTGCCTCGATGGAACAAAGCACACATTAAATCAGCAGACATCTTTGTCATGCGCAAAAAACCTTTGGGCTGCGTTGCACCTTTCATACCTGGCTGGCTTGAGTTTGGTTTCGTGGGGCTGAACAGGAGTCACTATAGTTGAGAACAGTACTATTACCCGCTTAAACAGACGTGGGGAGCAGTCAACCCAATACAGTCTCTAGGCTTAGCAGTACACCCAACATACTTGCTAGCAACATACTAGCATTTCTTGAATCTAACCCAGCATTATAGTGTGTTTGAACTTGCTGCTTGTAATGTGTGGTATATTCCTATTGCTAACTACATTTTTTACTGCACTGTAGCTCCATGCCCATCATGTATAATATTGTGTCAGTTTGATAATGTGTTTGCTTTTTTTCATCTTTTCATTTAATTGCATTGTTGTACTATGGATCCTTATGCATTTATGTAAGCATATTGTTTTGTTTGAAAATTATTATCCACTCACCCCCATATCAAATGTTTAAGGGGGAGGTCCTTAGGGTACTTAAATATTCCTAGTTTTAATGCAAGGTATGCAATTAAGAAGAGAACAGAAAAAGGAATATGGCTTTCTTTGAAACGTGTGGTCTATACAGTGGCGTCGCTAGGGTCATCCGCACCCCCTGTGAAGGCATAGCCCCCCCCCCCCTCATCTTGGCCTTCGAAGCACATGATCGCAACTTCCTTTCTACCTTGTCTGTCCTTATGATTTGCTTTGAAGTCAAGGTCGCCCTGCATCCAACAACGCAGTGTGAGTGAAGTGGCATTTCTTTTCTTATTGAATCTTAGACGCAGCGATTGTGCCCAACGACTGATAATTCAGCAAAACATCATATCAAAAGAACATATTTCCAAAAAATGCAGAAACACTAGCATGGGTAGGTTGAGAGGAAATTCACTGAGCAAGCACCTTAAGACAGCTGATTGCCCAGTATGAGACCACGCGCTGTAGTTGGATCCCAAGCAGAGCCTTTAACACACCACATGCATAGGTGAAAGCCTTCTACACAGTTAGCTTTTCATTTTATTTATTCAATATTTTTCAAACAACATTACAGTGCTGAAAGGGATAAGTGGCCAAAAAGCCAGATTAAAGGCTCGACTTGGGCTATGCACTCTGGTGAAGCGGCTGTGACAGCAAATATGTTGCGGCAAAGTAGTGAGGGACGACTGACACAGCAAATTACATATCTCATGGGTACTGCAAAAAACATTCGCGATATATATAAGAAAAAGCACTGGGAGATACTTATGCAACAAACTAAATCGTAGAAAAGCAGAAACATGATCACTAAGCACTCAAAATTTATCTAAATGGAGAAAATACACAGACGCAACAATGCATCTAGAAATATGGTTGAAGAAATTAGCAAGGAACAATGGCGCATTAAAATTGTATGCACACATGGTTGATCACACATAGGAGTAATACAAGAGAAATTGAACTTGAGAGATAACATAGTGATACATTTTAAAGCACCTGTTAATCCAAAGACAACTGCAAACTGTTTAATAATTTGGGAATCCTAAATCAAAGCACCTGATACCCATACTTTGTTCGGCAATGTGGTATGCTCCAAACTTCAGTGAAGTGTATGGAATAGGGTTTAAGGCATTTTAGTTGAGCATTGTCATCACCCCCCTCGTGACACCACTGGGTCTTTACTCTCTGCGCTTTGCAAGGTGGGGCAAATAGTGGGCAAAGTACACGTACTGGAGTCGTCTGATGAGTCCATCAATGAATGTAGCATCCTTTTTGACAGGAATGACTAATGACTCTATCTTACTGTAAACAATAAAATGAGCCTCCTCAAGCCCTAAAAGGAATAGTCCAAGCTGAACTTGTGAATAGTAGGCATGCGTTGGCCGTAGGCTGTGGTTTTCTTTCCCGCTGATGATGTACGGAACCTTCTTTTCCTTGATGAGGTCAACAGCCTTGCTGGCCTTTCCAAGCACTGGACTTTTTACTTCCAATAGAATCTCTGGCTTGCAATTAACGAAAACAACCCCATTCGGGCTGTACCCCAACCATGGTAGCACAGGGTTTATAACTAAACCTAAGGTAGCTACAGTACCGCTAGATTTCAGAGCATATTCTTTAAGTGCTGGCTTTTCGCAAGCCTTTTCATAACGTGTTGCGTCGTTAGCTTTGAAGTTAGAGCATAACATTGTTGCAATCTTTTGGTCCCAGTCACGTTCCTCGCTAGGAACAAATCTGTACAATGAGTGGCATTTGCTTCCTGTGATGCGCAGCATTCTCTCACTCATCCATTTTGAATTATCTTGCATTGCTGTACTTGTGCAAATATCAAGCGCTTCGTTCAGGGTCACAGTGACAAAATTCTTGTAAAATGTAACCTCAATGTTTGGCAGGTCATCCATGGTGGCTTTGTAAATGGTTAATTTTGTGACATCTTTAAAAGCAACACCGTGGAAGAGCAAACGCTCATATTCCTCAGCATTCTTAATTGAAGCCAAGTGCTCCATCAAGAGCATTGGCTCCAAGCCAGAGTCCTCACATGAAAAACTTTGTTGTTCTTGACTAATAGTATCTCTCAATACGTTGCCTCGGCCTTTCTGGTGGAGGGCAAGAGTGCTATTTGGTGCAGCAGCAATAAGCTTCTTTCTAATATCTTGAAGCTTAGCTTCCTCCAAGCGCAATCTAGGCTGTAAGCGCACATGGCAGAGGTCTTTTATCTTTTTCGGCCCATACAAAGGCGTCTCCTTGAGCTTGCCCCACGCTTGAGTCACATCGGTTCCTGTGAGCGTTTCCAGGTTTTGGATGCCAGTCCTGGGAAGAAAAATTACTTCCAAGTTATATACCTTTTCACAAGACACATGAATGCTGAAGCATGACATGATATATGATAATCCACATATCTTGAAGTGCCAGCTGAATTTGCTAGTATTCAGAAAAGCTGTCATTAACAAACTGAGATATTCAGTTTAAAGTTAAGACTGAATGAAAACTGTGGCAGATAATATAAGCACAGCAGAGCACTCGAGGAATGAACTGTATTAGTGACATAATTTGAATGTTGCAGTCACTGAAATTATTTTTATTCCAGTGTAGCATCATACAGACGTTTAAATATAACTTCATGTTCTTTTACACTATGAACATACAGTCTGAGTTTTGTACTTTTACCTGTGAACAAACAGCAGCAGAGCAATCATGTGCTTGCATCTCGTCGACTTGCCTGCTTTGCACGTACAGTGACCCTAGAAAGAACAAACATGATCATCCATTTGTACATTACTCGAAGGAGGTTTTCAGGAAATTTAGACCATTGTCTCTGCACATGCCCATTTGCCAAAATAAAGTGTCTTCTTTCTTTCAATTGAGTACATCATGAGTGCTGGCTGCACCATGTTCTGCATTTAATTCACTGTGGCCAGTCTGAGAATGATTACTTTCACAGAAGCATGCATAGTAGAGGATATGCACTGAGGATTTCTACAAGGAGAATTTAAGCAACACAAATCCAGGCAGATTTCTTCAAAATAAAAATGATCTGACAATGCGTTCAGTAGTCACAACCGAATGACTTGCATGTTGGCTCTGATGCACGCATTCTGTACATCAGAATGTACCAGTTTCTGTACGCGTTTTTTTTTGTCCCGAATCTTTCAGTCTTATAAGACGCCGTAGTAGAGGGCTTAGGATTGCATCAACACTGACTGGCTGCACTCGTATCGCGCAGCAAATATGCGTTTTCGCATGTGCCCCTCCTGAAATGGGTCAACGCAGTCTGAGCAGAAATGGCAATCTCGCGCTTAGTCGTTGAATACGCAGACAGCAGCAAACGAATGTAGAATATGTTAATTAGGCAGTAATGCAAAATGTAGCACATGAACCGGCGGGATCAACCGGTAACAACCAACCAAATATGTTAATTAGGCAGTAATGCAAAATGTAGCACATGAACCGGCGGCATCAACCGGTAACAACCAACATTTCTGCTAGCTCGAATTTCGGCATGTGTTATAATAGAGCGAAAAGGAGGCACTCCACCACCAAACGTGGTATTAGTTAGAGGCGTTCGTGATTCGGGATAATCTGCTATTCTGCTGCCAAGCGCGCAACTTTTCGCGGCGATCCCATAACGGCGGCAGCGAGCACATTACACTCGACAGTTATAGTAAAAAAAAAAATGCACGCTTACCTGTATTGTGTTCTGTGTGCACAATTGAAACCAGAGTTCGTGCGGCTTCTGGCGTGGATGTGATGTCTGTACACAGATTCCTTGGACTGTCGTGGCCGAAGAAGCTTTTATGCCGCAGCAGATAACGTGGCCGGCGTTCAATACCTCTTCACCTTCAGCAAGGCAGCGCAGTCTATTTTCTGCGCTCCCAATGTGGGCTATTATACACCCTAACGATAACGAGTTCACAAATGGGAAAGTCATGTCTGTAAACACGCACTTATCACAGCAGACAAAGCGACTCCTTCTCCCACCTTAGCTGTCGCCACGCGGCGCCTCGCACCCGATCATCATTTCGGAGCCATATTGGAATTGCGGTGGCACCCCCTATAGGTCGTGAAAGTTGCGAATACAAGCTTGAATTCGGCTTTTTTGCATGCACGAGTTGGAATGTTTAGCTGCACATGGTCCTATTTTGAGTAATTCCTGTCATGTTTTCTTTATGTTGGCAATGTTGTAAAGCATGAAATGATGGTTGCGTAGTGTTTTGTGAATGTTAGTCGAAGTAACTGTCATGCGAGTGTCATTGAGTATGGAGGCAAGGCAGCAAGGCTCATTGCTGCATCTAGTGCAGTGAGTATAGTGCTGTCTTTAACGACCATTTACGAAGTGGACCATGAGATCATATTCTGCTTGATTGAGAGCGTAAGTGCGTAGTGATTTCTGAATGTGGGCCTTGAGCTTCCTCTCCGCCCTCAACTCTCGCGGTATGAGTAAAAGGCACTTACACCTGCGTGCGCGCTCATCATTGCCATCAGGCCGGTGCATTCCCAATCTAAAGGGGTCTTGTTCTTGACCAATGAGATTCATGTAGTCGCAAAGTGGCGGATGCCCATGCTGCTTTCTGATAACCAAACTGGAAAAATAATAGTGAAAAAGGAAAAAAGTAAAGCTTTCTAGTGCGGTGCTGTGAGCTCGGCAGGCACAGGAAAGGCAAACTGAGGACTGCATGCCGACCTATCTTTGGTATCCAAGTGGATGTTGGCTCTCCACGTGGATTTGTTGGCGCGGCGCCCAGAGACATCTTTAGCGGGAAGCTTTGTTTCATTTTTTTTTTTCATTATTGCTCACAGCTTGCCCTGCGTGACTCGCTTAAAAGGTGGTCCGAGCGCATCATTTCTACAGTTGTCTTTCCTGACAATTACCACAATGAAAAACCACGCCATTTTCAAGCGTAAGCAACGTAAGCTGAAAACAAACGCCTTCATAATACAACTCATGCGAGTGCTATTGTTATTTACTGAGCTCTATCGATCTATACAATCTAGAAAGCATCACCAATGACGCATCACGGAGAAATGGACGCTCAATTGAAATGAATGCAAATATACTCAATTGACTAGAAAACGTATATCAAGAAGCTCAACATACGGTTTAAATTCCAATCCTTTGGAAAAGCTTCCGAATCTAAATTAATGGGCGTGCGTACTAAAATATGGCATTTTACATTCCGAAACTTACGTTCCAAAACACTTTTCCTCAGGTTTCCGTCTATGTTTTTTTTTTCTGTTCGCCCCCTTTGTTGAATGCTTCTCGCGCTCAAGGCCGGAACATCTACAGACCGACTCGGCAGGGATGAGGTGCTCATAAACACAGAGAAGGGGAAGAAAGACGGCGCGCTGGGAAGGAACGACATTTGAACCCCGACCCCAGTAGTTTCCCCTCCTTTTCCCTCAACCGATGAAAATTAAAGCACAATGAGGGGCTCGCAATGAGATACTTACAAGGGGAGCCAACAGCCACTACCCACACAAATGAAAACAAGGTGTGTGTGTGTGCGTGTGCGTGTGTGTGTGTGTGTGTGTGTGTGTGTGTGTGTGTGTGTGTGTGTGTGTGTGCGTGCGTGCGTGCGTGCGTGTGTGCGTGTGTGTGCGTGCGTGTGTGCGCGTGTGTGTGTGTGTGTGTGTGTGTGTGTGTGTGTGTGTGTGTGTGTGTGTGTGTGTGTGTGTGTGTGTGTGTGTGTGTGTGTGTGTGTGTGTGTGTGTGTGTGCGTGCGTGCTTGGGGGGAGAGTTCATCAATGCGAAATAAATAATGCAGCATCATTGGAAAACTTATTATAAAGAAGAAAAAAATACGTATGCAAGCTGTGGAATTCGAAACAGTGAGCTCTAAATTTCAAGCTAGAAGTAGAAATTAGCTGAATTCTTGATGACATCGAGCGGCATTATTGAATTGGCATTACATTTTTAATATTGCGGCGCAGTATGGATTCGGCGGCTCGTTGCCGTTACGGAAAATATCTTACTGCGGTTTTCCACACCTCACGCACGTTTTAAAAGCCTCTACTGCGCTTTTCTTAAATAAATTGGTAATAAATGCGATCTGGAGAGTGGTTGCAGTTTCGTTCACTTAGTTTTCGTTTTGGTGTTTTATGTATAACTGGAAAGTAATCTGAGACTAAATGAATTAGATATCGGAAGTAATTGTAATTTAACGTGAATAATTTTCGGAGCCGTAATTGGTATGTTTTTTTATTTCTTTTGAAACGCAATTTTCCCGTGTATGCAACGGCAACATGTACTAATATGTGCAATTATATACTCCTAATATTCGCTAGGTTACGCGTGGCGAGAGTTTTTATCACCGAGGCATGCTCCATATTATTATGGCTGGGACTGTACATACAACGCGCCAGTCCAGCGCTGACGCGATCGTCCTTGTGCCAGCCTTCTTGCCGACTCGACTTTCTCGCTGCTCCGCTCGGACAGTGGAGACTGCGGCGACGAGCAACCGCGCGACGATGTGAGTGGCGAGAAAGTGAGGGACTGGTGCCCGCGCAAGACCTAAACTTGCAGAGAGCCGGCTCCGTGAACTGCGCATGCGCGCCCAGGACCAAAGTGGAAAGGAGGATATGTTGCTCTTCTGGACGGATGTGACGTCAAATAGCTTTTAGTGCTTGTTTTTTTCTAGAAGTAAGCCTCAAACCCAGATGCTCACTGAGTCGCCCAAAGTATGGCCCAAAGAAGGAAGACTGGCGCGCTTTTCAGACAACGAGCATTTGCGCTTTGCGAGCCCTAGGCACCTAGGTTGTCTTTCATGCGTCGGTCTGCTGCAGTTTGCGGGCCATCATCCCGGTAAATACAAACTCGGTGATATGCGAATTCAGTTCGTGAATTATAGCCTTAAATTCAAGGGCGCAGCCTTCAGTGCATCCTATTTGCAGCCTTCTGACTGCGGTGAGTCGTACATACATGCCCGCTAACTCTAAGTAAAGCATTTGTAGTCTTTCTGCCATCGCCTTCCTTGCAGCTTCTTGTAACGAGTTTTTGCACGGCAGCGCAAGCATGCGTTAGTCTCAATTATTGACGCGGCGTAATCGCGCGACGGTCTCCGGGCGAAGGCGTGAGGAGACTGCGTAATGGCGTCCACGATCTCGTTTCATTGCGCTTGGAACAGCTTCCATACCTGCTGCCGTGCACCGATCAATCGCCGGTTGCTGTCGTCTTCCGGATGCACTAGAGTATTGGGACATATGAGGCGACTAAAAGATAACGTAAAACTGTTTCTGAGTTCGCTTATATTTGTTTGGGCAGTATAAGGCATTTTTGCGTGCGCCAGCGTGAACGCGCTGGTTTATAATCAGGAGGTTTTATTGCCTTCCTCGCAGCTTCAACCGATGGAGCGGCTCAGCCCTGTTACGACCAAGCATCCGCAATTGCGCGCTCTATTGTTCGCCTGTGGGCATGGATAAGTTTTGTGAATATGTGGTGATGGTCCAATGGCTCTAAGTGAGCCTGTTTCCAGGAATCCTGTTTTGTAAGCATGTTTTGCTTTGTGGACAACCTGCAAATGCCAAATTGACCCTGTCAAGAGAACGTCTGGAAAAACACAAAGAAACGTCCCCCTGCGGGAAATAGCAGGAAGTGCTTTCTTTCTTTTGTCCACCCTTCCAGTCGAGAAGTGCTATCCTCCAGTGATGAATGCCTCCTATCCAAAGGAGACGACAGAGTGACATGTCCGCTGACGTGCAGGACAAGAAAGGAGCATGACTCATACGGCCATTAAGTGATTTCCCGGGAATGCAGGAAAGATTTGCAATTGTCGAAAAGGGACCATGTTGGGAGCCCTATGCGGCGCCACGTGCACTCGGGTTTCTGAGAAGTAAAACCCCTTGTCAGAACCAGCTTGTGGTTTCTTTGCTGAAGAATAGAAATGTACCTCCTCTCCTCGCCGTTCCCAAGCTTTTCCCGCCAACAAGTGATCACGCCCAACGAATGAATGCCGGACCAGTCAGTGCTTCAGACCATCAGTGCAGTGAAGTGTTCGATTGGATGCCGATACCTGAGGGGCGTGCCCTGGATTTGGTTGGTCAGCATCTTCAGAGAGGGGCTGGACATAGGGGGTTTTTAAGGACGCTGCAGAGCACGAAATGTCGCTCTGGGCCCTGGGTAAACGGCTCATCCAGTCGCTTCTCGCTATGAACTCTTAACGCTTGCCATTTTGCTGATGTACCCTTCTTTTTCGTGTAAATAATCTTGTAAATAAGTTTTCCCAAAGTGCCATTAAACCTGCTTGTACATATTTCACCAACTTCGAAGATTCAATCCTACTTCAACCCCGAGTCTCTGCACGCTACCAAGTGAAGGCCGGGTCGACGTAGCCCCAGCGTCACGACAACTGGTGCCCAGCGTTGGGATCTGAATCTACAAGCACAACATCTGGTGATTGGAGGTGGATCTGAAGCTACAAGCCACAACACCTTGTGATCGGAGGTGGCATCTCAAGCAACAAGCAGGAGCAACAATCGGCCAAGAGGGCAGCTCGGAACATCGATCGCATGTGTGGGTGAGTGCTTGGCTTTTCTTCTGATGTGGACCAGGTTCTAGAACAGGGTTAGATTTTAAGAACTGGTAAAAAGTGTTGAAACGCCTTTAGGTTTGGTAGTTTGCACTGTTGTTTTGGAAGTAGCCGACACTCGGAGCGATCATGGACCTACAAAAGCTGCAGAAACCGGAACTGTTGCTATTGTGTGAGGAATTGGGAATTAATACAAGTGGTTTGGCACGAAAACCCTTGATTATAAAGGCAATCACTGATCTGGGAACCGATGATGAGGAGCTCAGTGAAGCATGGAACCTCATCGGGCAAAAAAAGGAACAGCTCAGACAGCAGAAAGAGGAAAGGGAGCGCGAACGTCAGAGGGAAAAAGAGGAAAGAGAGCGTGAACTTGAGAGGGAAAAAGAGGAAAGGGAGCACGAACGTGAGAAGCTTGAAAGAGAAGCAAAAAAGCTGGACCAAGAAATTGAGCTCCGGAAATTAGAACTAGAGTTGAGCAAGAGGTCGGGCGATTGTCCCCAGCTAGCGGTACCTCGTCTCAACAAGGAGGCAGATTTCAAGATGTCAAAGTACATGCAGCCATATGTGATATCAGGGGATATCGGTCTGTATCTGGCTAACTTTGAGCGAACCTGCGAAAAACTGTCCTTCCAGCGAGACACTTGGTCTCAGAGATTATTGACGGTTCTGCCCAGCGAGGCAGCGGAGGTTGTCGCGCGGCTAAGCAAGGAGGACGCGGACAACTACGAGAAGGTCAAAGCTTGCCTTCTGAGAAAGTATAGGCTTAGCGCCGAGGCGTTCAGACAACGTTTTCGGAACGCTACTAAGTCCAGGGACGAGAGTTACCCTGAATTCCTGTACAATTTAAGAGTAAATTTGGGCGAGTGGCTAAAGAGCACAGATTCCTACAGTGATAGGGACGCTGTAGTCGAGCGAATTCTTTTGGAGCAGTTTTATAACTGCCTCCCAGAAAAAGAAAGAAATTGGTTACAGGACAGAGGCGAAATTAAGTCGGCAACTGAAGCTGCCGAACTTATTGAGGAGTATGCTTCGCGCCGACAATTCAGCAACCCAGCAGTGGATAGGCCCCGCAATCCCAAGTTCAGTGTGAAAAACCGTCAGGAAAGGCACTTTGCTAGAGTTGGAAACGAAGAAATGAAGGTTTCTTCAGGCAAATTCCCTAGAAAGGACGGCAGTGAGAAAAGTGGGGAAGTGACCAACGTGCAGAACACAAAGAATAAGCTTGAGGCTAGGAAGCCGCTCACATGCTTTAGGTGTAATGAGCAGGGTCACATTGCCGTCAACTGCCGGAAAGAAAAGATTGCTTTCTCGTATGTCAGGGACTGCGATGAAAATATGCAGCTTTTAGAACCCTACCTGCATGACCTAGTAGTCAACGGGAAGCCTTGCAAGGTACTGCGCGATTCGGCCGCAACGATGGATGTTGTCCATCCGGCGTATGTATCGCCTTCCGACTATACAGGACAGTGTGCATGGATCCGACAGGTAGTTGAGGAACAGAGTGTGTGCTTGCCGATCGCGAACGTGGTCATCGAGGGCCCTTTCGGCGAATTAACAACCGAGGCTGCCGTTTCAGGAAAGCTTCCTAAGTGCTATCCGTATTTGTTCTCCAACAAATCGGACATGCTACTGCGAAAGAGGGGCATCCTGTTCGGAGACAGAGTTGTGCAAGCCTTAACACGTTCAAGGGCGCGAGAACTAGCTACACTGCTCATACCAGAAAATTCCACAGCGGAAGAAACGGCAGTTAAAACAGTGGTCGATGTGGAAGATAGCAGGTCAGAAAACTTTGAGAGCGAGGCATCTCAGATATGTCAACTTGAAAGTGAGCTTGATGAGACGCGGAATGAGGACGTTCTTGAGAGTAACCTCTTGCCGCCAGTGTCTAGTAATCTCACGAGACTTTTAAGTGGAACCCGAGAGGACTTAGCTATAGAGCAAGCCAATGATCCCAAGATACAGGAGATAAGGGAGCGCCACCGCGCCACTAAGACAGCAAACAATATTTCTTTCGAGATGAGAAAGGGAGTGCTGTATCGCTTATTCAAGGATAAGCGCGGAGTAGAGCGGGACCAATTAGTTGTTCCCCAAAAGTACCGCGGAGACTTACTGCGACTTTCCCATGGCAGCTCGTGGTCATGTCACCTTGGAATAAAGAAAACAAAGCAGAGGCTGTTGCAAGAATACTATTGGCCTGGATGTTTTAAGGACACGGAAAATTTTGTACGGTCATGCGACACGTGCCAGCGGGTTGGAAAGGCGCAAGATAAGTGGAAAGCGCCGATGGTGTTAGTACCAATCATTACCGAGCCGTTTCACCGGTTAGTAATAGATGTAGTTGGGCCACTTCCTGTGACAGAGTCAGGGTACCGTTATATCCTCACTATGTTATGCCCAGCCACAAAGTTTCCAGAGGCTGTTCCGCTGCGCGAGGTGACGTCCGAGAGTGTAGTGGATTCGCTGCTGTCAGTGTTTGCACGAGTTGGATTCCCTTCCGAGGTCCAAAGTGATCAGGGTAGCGTTTTCACGAGTGTCCTCACCACCTCATTTCTCGAGCGATGCGGCATTAAGGTAGTGCATAGCTCGATCCATCATCCGCAGAGCAACAGCGTAGAAAGATGGCACTCTGTTCTCAAACGAGTCCTGAGGGGACTGTGCTATGAAAACAAGCGCGAATGGGATGCCTGCCTGCCTGCAGCGCTTTTCGCTTTGCGGTCAGTGCCGCACGAATCCACTGGATTTAGCCCAGCCGAGTTGGTGTACGGAAGGTCACTGCGCTCACCTTTGCGAATGGTGCGCGAAGCCTGGGAGGGGCGCGGAGAAGACCCAACAGTAGTAGAATTCATTCTGAACCTCTTGAATCGCTTACATAACACTAAGGAACTCGTTGAGGCCAGCATGAAGTCAGCCCAGGCTCGTTCCAAGGTGTACTATGATAAGACAGCCCGTCAAAGGATATTTTGTATCGGGGACCAGGTGATGTTGCTGAGAAGTTCAAGGCAGAATAAGCTCGAAGTACAGTGGGAAGGACCGGCTGAAGTCGTTGCAAAGCTTTCTGACACTAACTACGCAGTGAAAATTCCCGGTAGGCGTAAAGAAGTGCGCATTTATCATTGCAATCTTATGAAGCCTTATGTGCAGAGGGAAGCCGTGGTAAATCTAACGTTAAACCTTCCCGAGGAGATGGGGGACAACTTGATTTGCCTCAGCGGAAAAGGAAGCAACGCTCAGGAGCTTCTCAAAAAGACGGAGCAGAGAGGAGAACTAAAGAAATCCCAGCTGTCCGATCTGGGCGAGATAATAACAGAGTTTGAGGCCTGCTTCGTGGACAGGCCAGGCAGAACTGATTTGACTGAGCACGATATTGAGCTGACTTCAGACGTGCCAGTGCGATCAAGGTGCTACCGATTTTCTCCAAGGCAAAGAGAAATTCTGGATAGGGAAGTAACTCGCATGCTGGAATTGGGAGTAATAAAACCTTCGGAAAGCGATTATGCTTCGCCTATGATCTTAGTAGAAGCTCCAGGTAAAGACCCTAGGCCTGTGGTAGACTACCGAAAGCTAAATTCTCTCACCAGGGATCAAGTGTATCCTATTCCGAATATTGAGGAGAGAGTAGAACAGGTCAGTAGAGCGGCATATGTGACTACGCTGGACCTTACTCGAGGATATTGGCAAGTACCGCTCACTGAACGCGCCAGCAGATACGCGGCTTTCGTCACTCCGACGGGCAGCTACCAGCCAACAATGATGAGTTTCGGGCTCAAAAATGCTCCATTTTGTTTTTCACGACTCATGGATAGGGTTTTAAAGGGGTGTGAAACATTCGCGGTGCCTTATTTAGACGACATTGCGGTTTTTTCCGACTCATGGGCGGACCATATGGTACATCTAAGAGCTGTACTGAGCCTTTTGCGTCAAGCTGGACTAACCGTAAAGGCCGAGAAATGTTGCCTGGCAAGGGCGACCGTGGACTACTTGGGTCACAATGTAGGTCAAGGTTTCAGGAAACCCAGCGAGATTAAGATTTCTGCGGTAGCAGACTACCCACGGCCGAGCACGAAGACGGAAATTCGAGCATTCCTGGGTCTGACTGGGTACTACAATCACTACATCCCTAACTATTCAGCTTTGGCTAGCCCTCTGACCGACGCTCTCCGCAAGACAGAACCGACAAATGTAGTCTGGGACGAACAAAAGGAAGCCTCCTTCGTAAACCTGAAGGCTGTGCTGATTAGCCGTCCGGTATTGCGAGCTCCAGACTATGGCCGAGAATTCACGGTCCAGTGTGATGCCAGTGATCGAGGGTTAGGTGCTGTTCTCTGCCAGAGAGATGACGACGGTAATGAGCACCCCGTGCTCTACTTGAGCAGAAAACTGAGTTCTAGAGAGAGGGCTTATTGCGCGTCAGAGAAAGAATGCGCTTGCATTGTATGGGCCATTCAAAAATTGCAGTGCTATCTTGGAGGGGCCAAATTCACCGTAGAGACGGACCATTGTCCCCTGGCTTGGCTGCAAACTGCGACATCGAAGAACAGTCGCCTTCTTAGGTGGAGCTTGATTTTACAGCAGTACAATTTTGAAATAAGATACAAAAAGGGGAAGTTAAATGGGAATGCGGACGCGCTTAGCCGCTCTTTCTAAGCGGTCCGAGATGTTCCTCACCATGTATCCAAATTGATAATCAGGTTTTTTTTTTTTTTCGTGCGCTTGTATATGTGTGACTATGTAAAGCAGCACGTTTGGTTTTCTAGGAATACGTGGGTCCTGAACGTCTTGAGAGTGGGCTTTTCTCGAACAACAATGGCAGTTTTCTTTTGACCTGGTCTCTTCAGACGGGAGCCGAGTGCTTGCTTCGACATGTGGTTGAGTTTCAGACAGCTCGAGCAATTTGGCCTACAACAATCAAGACAACGCGACAAGCAACAGCGAGCTTCAAGCGTTCACGTGCAGACCATTAAGTCGTCTCTTCATGCAGCAGCTGGGACTGCTGCCCTCCGAGACTCTTCTGGCGGGGGAGGAGGCTGTTACGACCAAGCATCCGCAATTGCGCGCTCTATTGTTCGCCTGTGGGCATGGATAAGTTTTGTGAATATGTGGTGATGGTCCAATGGCTCTAAGTGAGCCTGTTTCCAGGAATCCTGTTTTGTAAGCATGTTTTGCTTTGTGGACAACCTGCAAATGCCAAATTGACCCTGTCAAGAGAACGTCTGGAAAAACACAAAGAAACGTCCCCCTGCGGGAAATAGCAGGAAGTGCTTTCTTTCTTTTGTCCACCCTTCCAGTCGAGAAGTGCTATCCTCCAGTGATGAATGCCTCCTATCCAAAGGAGACGACAGAGTGACATGTCCGCTGACGTGCAGGACAAGAAAGGAGCATGACTCATACGGCCATTAAGTGATTTCCCGGGAATGCAGGAAAGATTTGCAATTGTCGAAAAGGGACCATGTTGGGAGCCCTATGCGGCGCCACGTGCACTCGGGTTTCTGAGAAGTAAAACCCCTTGTCAGAACCAGCTTGTGGTTTCTTTGCTGAAGAATAGAAATGTACCTCCTCTCCTCGCCGTTCCCAAGCTTTTCCCGCCAACAAGTGATCACGCCCAACGAATGAATGCCGGACCAGTCAGTGCTTCAGACCATCAGTGCAGTGAAGTGTTCGATTGGATGCCGATACCTGAGGGGCGTGCCCTGGATTTGGTTGGTCAGCATCTTCAGAGAGGGGCTGGACATAGGGGGTTTTTAAGGACGCTGCAGAGCACGAAATGTCGCTCTGGGCCCTGGGTAAACGGCTCATCCAGTCGCTTCTCGCTATGAACTCTTAACGCTTGCCATTTTGCTGATGTACCCTTCTTTTTCGTGTAAATAATCTTGTAAATAAGTTTTCCCAAAGTGCCATTAAACCTGCTTGTACATATTTCACCAACTTCGAAGATTCAATCCTACTTCAACCCCGAGTCTCTGCACGCTACCAAGTGAAGGCCGGGTCGACGTAGCCCCAGCGTCACGACAGCCCATAGAAAATGTCGGGCATCTTTCGGAAAACTGTTGGAAGGTAAGTGGCACTCATCTGCACAGACCATACGTGGTAGTGCTGCAATACATGAGTATATCTGCGGACTGATAAAGGGGGGTTGCTGGCCAGCTGAGAGATGGTTTAAACGTGAGTTGGCCCTGTGCGGAATGAGCCTCGAAGTGCAACAAGCCTACTGCACAGCATGAAATGGCTACAAAAGTATGGTTATATACATGACCGAATTCCTGTGCTTATTTGCTCAGACCTTCCACTGTCAAGTACTCACTTATTTCGGTGTATGCAGCAATGAGGGTGACCTCGATACTCCTCAGCTAGCATAGGTTCATGCCTGTGACAATATCTCTCTTTTTACTGCCGAAATAACTGCATTGGTGGAACTCACTGAGCTTGTTTATATAGATTTAACACTTTGGATGCATGTTGCTACCGCAGAGTTCCCTAATATATATACCTTTTGCCTGCTCCAACATAAATAGTTGGCAGTGCTTGGCTTCAAGCTGCTGCCAAGGCCATTGACAGCTTATTTGAAAACAAAGCAATAATTAATCTGAGCTGGCATGTTTTGTGGGACAGTGAGGCACCATTGCGAGTACCTCGTAATCCTGTCAAAGAGCTTGGCAGTTGCTGCTATAAGCACTCTCCATTGCAGTTCCATGCAAGCCGCAGCATATTGGGCACTTACTGCACAAGTGATTTAACTTAGATTCTCTTTGTTGCTATTTCAGTGTTTTGTAAGTGTTCTAAATATTTGTATTTGTGCTAGCATTGACAGCCAGTCTCATTACTACCTTTTTCCTTCTGCAGCAGGCACTCTCACTTGCTTTACTCGAACCAAATTCTATTGTGAGTGAGTTTGCTGAATTTATGCAAACTAAATGTAATTACAGTATTACTCTCATTTATTTACATTTGCAGAGGCAACGAATTCTTGGTGCCGACGAACGAGTTCCCTCCGCCAGTTCGATTACACCGCCACCTCAGTAGTGCAGTGAGCTGCGACTGGTGTGACCAAATGGATGCTCTCGCTGCTTCCACAGGTTTAGAGCGTGCTCCCAGTTAAGTTTAAAACACCTTGCTTGCAATGTATTTAATCTTGTGTAATATTGTCACCCTTGAATTTGCTGATATGCTATTATTTGAAAATCATTCTGGGTGGTTTGGAACTCATGATTTGCAGTGAGGGGAGGTGGGAAGCACAAATGTGTGACTGCAATTTTTTGTCAGTCTAGCTTCTAGCCTTGCGAATTAAAGTAACAGATTCATACCTGAACAGGCCTGACATTTATTGGAGAGATGTCATATAGAAGAAAACTTGATCCCTTGTGGAGGTAACACAGCTGTGGTTCTCCGAGAAAAAGTTATCCGTGTGTGATGGTGTCTAAAACATGGCATTGTCTTAGGTAACTTGGCATGGAATCAGCCACTTGTACTCTCTTGACAGCATCTATTGTACTATGTGCTAGGTGAGATGCCTTCAGGGATGAGGGTAGATGGAGAATACCTCAGTAATCTGCAATTTGCTGATGACATTGCCCTGAAACAGTCAGGATGACGGGCAGTAATGTGAGCAGGTTGTACGTCATGCTGGTCGTGGAGGAAGTAAAAAAGCCTTAGAAGCAATGCAAAGGGGTAAAGCGGCTGGTATGGATAGGCAACTGCAGATCTTTGAAGAGTGGTAGGGAGATTGTGCTAGAAAAACTTCTTGCTTTGTGTGTGTAGTGCCTCACGACCTCAAGTGTATTGAAATCTTGGAAGGATCCTAACAGTACCATAGTCTATAAGAATAGGGCTGTCAAGCACTTGCAAACTTAAACTGATCGGGTTATTGTCCATTGCCTACAAGATAATAGAATTGGGAAAATCTTGGACTTTCTATCAGCTGAAGGAGCAGCTGGCTTTCGTAAGGGCTGCCATGTTCTTTAATGTGTCTGCCCTGCCGCTGTTGTTTGCTGGATTGTAGCCTACATCCACATCGGATAGGAGGCTGTGCAAACAAACTGCTCTTTACAGAAGGGACATAATTTGAACTGCCCATATCATACAATGCAGCAGCAGTAGTGAAAAGTGCTCCACAAGAAGTGACTTATTTTAGAATAGTTGCTTTATTGCGGTAGCATAAAAGGCGTCACCCTTGAGAAAAATCACAACCATGCCTTTGGCAGGTGACATGGCCATGCACTGATTGGTTGTCTGGTTCTGCGATGTCATGAAGCCACATGATATGGCCGAACTGGCTGGAGCTCATATTGTGGAAAAGCGAAAAAGAGACAAAGGATCGAGAAAAGAGAGGACGATGCTATCTGGAGCTGCTAATTCAGGCAGCTCCTTTGAGGTGAGAGGGTGAGGTGGAATAGAACCCTCAGAGACCCTTGGATCTAGTATCAGACATGCTACCCCACATTCATACAGCTTGGTTAAAACAGAGCTTTATACCCATGTTGGGTGGTCTTAGGCACAATGTGGTAGATTATGGTTGTATGCTGATGATTGTGTGTGAGATAATACCGGCACAAATTAAGGGATTAGGGCTTATAACCTTTCAGGACTGCTTTAAGCCAATCGTTCATATATGAATGATCGTTCTCACACACTGGCAGACGTAAATTTATGTGTTTGGAACATGTAGCCCCATTCAGGCAGATAGTATGACAAAAGTAATTATAGTAATTAGTTCACAGGAATGGAAAAGGCACAGAATCTGTCACTTGTTTCTGTGGGCACCTGAACTGTGCCGTAAGGGAAGGGAGGAGGGAGTCAAAGTGGAAAGACAGAAATGGGTGCCGTAGTGGAGGTCTATGGAGTAATTTTGACCACCTAGGGATCTTTAATGCGCGCTGACATCACAAAGCACACGGGTGCCACTTCGTTTGCATCGAAAGCAGCCGCCAGCGATCGGGTTTGGACATGGGTACTCCGGCACAGTAATCTAGCATCTTAACCACTGCACTACCGCAGTGGGGCTATTGTGACAACCATAGTTTCTGTTTGTGTGGAGCTTGTTTATTTTTTTATTTATTTATTTTTTTGTTCTTTCTGGCACAGTGTGACATTTAAAAAATTATTTGAAATAAAGAGGTCTTTGGCGCCATTCACACGATTCTGCTGCTTCTACTATAGTTTTCTGTTTATGAGAGTAGTAGCGAAGTCTCTTGAAGACAATTTTACTAGCTCTCAGTTCAGCTCAGATGATGAATCAGTCAAATGTCAGCCTCGAACTTCAGCTAGTGGCCAAGAAAAGCTTAGTTTCAATCTCTGATCACACTTGGTCAGTTACACATGCTCATTTTGTGTTCCCACTGTTCTGTTTCCATTCGCTGGGTTTCAGCAGTAATGAAAGCTTGGTACTAATTGATATGGCTTCTCCAGAACTTCAAGTGTGGAACTTCTTCAAGCAAATTCAGTGGAGTTTGAACACCAAGCTTCTATTGCAGATTTTGAAATTTAATAGCAAACTCTCCCACCTTCTGGAAAACATGTCACCAAATAATTCAGTCATAAATCCTGAAAGGTTTGGAAATGCCAATACTATAAACTGTAAAATGAGTAGAACAAGGCCGAGCATAAAAATGGGTGTTTTCAGCAACTTAGCTATATTTCTGAGAGAACAGCACACCTTCAAAATCAACTTCAGAACCTAAACTAGTAATAAAAGAGGCAGTGTAGCATATTTTTGGTATTCTGAATTATTTTTCTTGCTGTCTTATTTTGATATTCATGCCCCCTTTTCTTTCACTTTTTGGATTTTTTCTGCAAATTTCGGAGAAAAAGTTTTTTATGCCATGTATAAAGCCAGAACAAAAACATGGGCATTTATTTAATTGAGCATCTAAATACCTGCATTTTAGTATTATCTAATAGCAAGATTGTGTAAATATTTCATTTAATAAACAAATTACATGGTGCTGAAGGAGTTGAGGCAAAAAAAAAAGCTTCATTTGCAAGCTGTAGTTCAAGAAATGACCATTTTTCTGCCTTTTGTATATCCTCAAGATTTTATTACAATTTCTTGATTTTATATTCATGTTTGACAATACTTTGTGAATATTTTACCCAGTGCTGAGAATTTATCTTATGTATTATGCTTATATTCATAATATTCACGTGTCTAGAGGGCATTTAAATAGCTGTATTTTAATTGGCTCATGTGCGTCATGTACAGAAAGTGTGATCAGAAATTGTCATCAAGAAACGTCCTTCATACTGGAACTTGCGTGTGAAGAGCTCTGGCAGGTGCGTGCTCTGTTGCCGCGTTGCAGAGAGGAGGAAAGGAGGCATCCTGGCTGTGCAAACCGCTGCAGAGAGGTGACAAAGAGGGTAATGGCAACCCCATGCATACGCGGGCCACTTATGCGCTTATTCACAGGACCTCGGAGGATGGGCGTGTGGTATTCGATCTGTCATTTGATGCGCGTAACTATAAGGCTGCATTCCCTGCACCGTACTTATTAGTCACATATTCTAATTCTGGTGTCGGGTTGTGTTCGCCTTAGCGATCTTAGAGCTCTTAAGCACTTCCTACATTTTTTTTTGTAGGTTGCAGCAAAGTTATTTAAAGACTTCATTTATAAAATAGCAAGGTGCATGTATGCGATCAAGGATCTTTGAGGGAAGCTGCAGATGGGAGCTGTTGACGCTACCATGCTATACTCTTAAAGACAGATCTCAAGTGTCTCCTAAATTTTTATAACAAAACGAACATCCGCACAGTGTTTGCTGGAGATGCTTACAACCCTGCTGTCCTGTCCGAAGACAGGGGTACATGCATTACTGCCCGCCATATGCAAGGCCAGCCACAATTAAACATTCGTTACCAGAGTAACATGATTGCCTGGCTTTTTTGTGTGTTCACTTCCTTAGCATACTGTAGCATAGTCATAGTAGTGTGCACCTTTCCAATAAGTGGTCACGGGGTGTCACCATATTACCTGCTGGACTGCTTTGTGCATTTGGTGCTAGCACAGTGGAAGCAGAGCCGGTTTGCAGCAGTCCAGAGAGGAGGAGCGAACAATATGGTGGCACCGAGTAACTTATTGGAAAGATGTATATAGATTGCTTGTTCCTGCAAGATGCGAGTTAAACTGCTCTCATACGAACAGTTTCGATCCTCATTGAACTGGATCTACATTCAACTCATTGTAGATCGAGGTTGTCACACGGCAACTGTCAAGTGTAGTGAGCTCGAGCCTGCTTGACTCAAGGTTGCTTCCTCAATCGCTCTCGAGATTTCAAGCACACTCAAAAGCGGTCATTGACACCCTCGTCATCAACGAGCTCTAAAACTTGAAAAATGAATAAATGCAATAGAACTGCACATAATAACACATAAATGTATTAAAAGGCATGATAGAACATTCGTAGAACGGCTAATTTTATAATATTGACACCGTAGTCTACTGCCAGTGGAAGCTAAGGTGGCGTTCTCTTCGACTGCGTCAGTGTGGAAACTGTGGAGTGGAAGAGAAACTGCACTGTAGCACTTGACTGCTGGGAAGATAGGTTAGATGACCTGAGGCGCCAAAAGCGGAATGCTGCTGTGTACACTGAAATCGTGCAATCATTACCCCAATCTTAAATTTCCTTCTGAGACTCATTGCGACTGACAGCAGACGACGGACCACGTAGGAAATTTCTCAATGCTGACTGAAAACGCTCGTATAGCACCGGATGCTTCAATCCTTCTTGAAAGCCTGAATGCAGATTGAGTTCAATGAGGATCGGAAGTGTTTGTGTGACAGAGGGATTAGTGTAGCGTGTGCACAAGTTGGGTGGCCAAGCTGTGTTAAATGGTCTTACAATGCATATTTAGAAAACAAAACAGGGCACCCCGAACGGTTTATTCAACTTCTCAGATTATTTGGCATTACACACATTGTCTTGAAAGCAGTCCACAATATGGCCAGCACAACTTATGTCCTTGCTTATTTCAGATTGTTCATTTAAGAGAACTAACATATTCAAGGGCTACTGACCAGGCTGACATTTTAACCAAGCCCGATAAGGCGTTGGACATGGTCTCTGCGAAATACTGCAGCGATGCACACACTGGAAAGCAACAAAATGCAAACCAAAGCTCTCATGGTCCTTTTAAAACAGCCAAACCTTCTCATCCTTTGCGCTGGCCATCGAACTTTGTCGATGAGGTACCCACAGATACTGCATCCATTGGTTTCTCTCTGACTGATGGGCGAGGGGTGTCACTTAGTCTGCTGATGTCACGCACTTTTTTGTCTTGCATTTCGTTTTCACTCATGCATACTCTCACACAAGAAAGAAGGCTTTTAGTTTCTTGCCCTTGTCTATGCATGCTTCAGCGTGTTCTGTGCACTGTGCTATTCATACACCAACGGCTGGACTCAAGTGGCAGCGACGCGCACTTTCATACAGCCTGCGCATTCGCCGCAGATATAATGGCAGCTCTTCTAAGCAAGCAGTGCTCTCTTCCCCGTGAAGTTAGTGCAGGATTTACCCAACCCTGGCCACTCGCTTCTGTGGCGGCGCCCGGTGCGCACCTGCGTTCGCGCCTTCAAGCGTTCAACTGTTCAGTTTACGGAGTGAGCGAAATACTTGGAGAAATTATGTAGTCTCAATTTTGTGTGCGCAAAAGCGGTGCAGTGTAGGCTCAGGCAACAGTATTATTTTGATCGTAGTAATACTTACTTTGTCTTATTTCTTGCAGTGCGCAACATGTGCTAATTACCGCCTGAATACAACAGTGATTTGGGTTATCAGTCTGCAGTAAGGCAAGTAGCAGCATACTATTGTAAGGTCAGTCCCATTATGCTGCACAAAAGCTGATTTTTTTCTTCCTGCTGTAACTTTGTTTTCTTTATGATATGAGGGGAACTGTCAAAAATGCATTGACATGGCTACAGAAGCACAGAATTTATCACATGAACATTTTCGGCCTCTCGGGCCTGTTCTGCCAGGCCTGTTACAATTAGTGGCCGAGCAAGGAGGAGTACCTGTTTTGCCTACATGCATTATTTCAAATGATATGCCAGTGTGACGGCATCTTTTCGCTTTTGGGCACATTTCTGTCTGCTTCTGCACATGTACCAAAATTTCGGGCACCTTCACGTGTCTGCAAGTCAGGCTGGTCGTTGACCTGTTTTAAGTTGTTAGTGCAAATTAAAAAAAAGGTAACCTGCTCTTATTGCACTTTTTGTGAACTTTGAACAGCGCATTCACTGTAACTGCTTTTCCTGTTCTGAGGCGTGCGCAGCATCACCTCGAAATAACAGGAGACATTCATCACCATCCTCATATAAGGATAGGATAGTAGGAAAGCCTTCCGACCCTTGTCTTTGCCTGCCACCTATGTCGCTAAACTCTGCGGCTAGTTTGTAACGAAGCTAACTTCATGACAATAGTTGAGCTTCTCGGCCGCAGTGTGCTTTTGGTATTTCTTTCGGTCCGGACCCATACGTATGTTTTCTGCCACGCATTTGAACTTTATTTCCTCTGAACGACGTGCCCACGCCTGCAAGTTTGAAAAACTTGCAGTGTTTCCTTTCATCAATTTCCGAGTGATGTAGAACTCTGTTCCAATAATTTAGCTATATTTTATGAGAGTTTTTCCCTGGTTTTGGCTCTTCGGCAAGATGCTGATACACAGCCAGAGCCTGTAAGGATGGCTCACGGCCGGCACACCTATCATATATAACTCTCAGTACAGCGGCAAAAATCACTGCAGGTCGCTCTGAACGCTCAAGTTCATGACATCTCGTTGGCAAGAATCACAACCGGGTGAAAGTGCAGGCTTGGCCAGCCTCCGCTTTTTTTTTTTTTCCAGCTTGTTGCACACCAAATGACGGCATCACTGAGTAGACGCGTCAATGCCACACAGTGCCACGATTTCGCAGCTGTAGCAGACAGGAAGCACCCTCCATGCGTAGGTCGTAAAGAGCGCACCGTCGCCACTCGAATCCAGCCATGGTACACCGTGCATAACCATAATACAGAAAACACAGAACATCCATACATGCACGGGCTTGGTTTCCTGTTCCAATAATTTAGCTATATTTTATGCGAGTTTTTCCCTGGTTTTGGCTCTTCGGCAAGATGCTGATACACAGCCAGAGCCTGTAAGGATGGCTCACGGCCGGCACACCTATCATATATAACTCTCAGTACAGCGGCAAAAATCACTGCAGGTCGCTCTGAACGCTCAAGTTCATGACATCTCGTTGGCAAGAATCCCAACCGGGTGAAAGTGCAGGCTTGGCCAGCCTCCGCTTTTTTTTTTTTTTCCAGCTTGTTGCACACCAAATGACGGCATCACTGAGTAGACGCGTCAATGCCACACAGTGCCACGATTTCGCAGCTGTAGCAGACAGGAAGCACCCTCCATGCGTAGGTCGTAAAGAACGCACCGTCGCCACTCGAATCCAGCCATGGTACACCGTGCATAACCATAATACAGAAAACACAGAACATCCATACATGCACGGGCTTGGTTTCCTGTTCCTATAATTTAGCTATATTTTATGCGAGTTTTTCCCTGGTTTTGGCTCTTCGGCAAGATGCTGATACACAGCCAGAGCCTGTAAGGATGGCTCACGGCCGACACACCTATCATATATAACTCTCAGTACAGCGGCAAAAATCACTGCAGGTCGCTCTGAACGCTCAAGTTCATGACATCTCGTTGGCAAGAATCACAACCGGGTGAAAGTGCAGGCTTGGCCAGCCTCCGGTTTTTTTTTTTTTTCCAGCTTGTTGCACACCAAATGACGGCATCACTGAGTAGACGCGTCAATGCCACACAGTGCCACGATTTCGCAGCTGTAGCAGACAGGAAGCACCCTCCATGCATAGGTCGTAAAGAGCGCACCGTCGCCACTCGAATCCAGCCATGGTACACCGTGCATAACCATGAATACAGAAAACACAGAACATCCATACATGCACGGGCTTGGTTTCCTAAGAAAGGCCAGAGGCCTCGCACCTATGCTTCGGCCACCCATTGAGCTCAGTCTCTCCCCCTCCTCCTCCTTATTGGCATTGTAGCTGGATGAGCCAAAGCTCACTTCTCAACCTTCAAACAAAGGTCACTGGTGGTGCTTGGGTAGCAGAAAGCAAGAAAAAAAAAAGCTGAGGCGGTAGCGTTTTGATGGAAGGCAGAAAGCAAGGCACCCGTGCAATGTCAGTGCACCTTAAAGAAAGAACTCCAGGTGGTCGGAATTATCGGGGCCCTTCACTATGGCGTCTATCATACCTGAGTCTCTTTTGGACGTTAAACCTCACAAACCAACCAGCAAGAAAAAGAATGCCTGTAAAAGTCGGGGCCATAATGACTGCATTTGATGCATTCTTGTAGCTGTTTTTACCCAGCACAGGGCAGCGTTTTCATTTTGTTGACCGAACCAACATGGCGGGCATAGTTTCTCAAAGCACTAAGAGATGGCGCTCCACATTTCGCGTATTTAGGGAGCCTACATGTACCAGCCCTACGCGTATTGTCTCTTGTGGAGGCTAGTCAACCAGGGAGGAGGGAGACACTCTTTGGTGATGGAAGGGAAGGAGAGAAACATACCGGTTTTGATGGTTGTAGCTCTGTTATTAACGAGTCTGCTGCAAAAGTATTTTTGGCCACCGCGCATTCTGAAGGCGCTGCCTCATAGACAGCAGGTTTGAACACATTTTCGAATCTAGGGTGGTTCATAAACAAGTTCAGTTTATGGAATCGCACCTGAAAACGAAAGGAATGATTGAAGCAGGAGAAATGATAGCACCTTAAAATAGAAACAAAAGGTGGATGGGTTTTAAGATGCTTTGCAGCTGTTTTCCGCTTGCCCAAAGGCAGTGCAGAGTTTTGGCCGGTGTGCAATGAGCAGTTGGGCGCATGGTTTCGCTGATGGCATGGCATGGCAGCTGCGTGCTGGTTGGTGACATTTTATACACAAGGTCTTGTAGACTTTGTGTCTAGTTGGAAAAAGAGGATTGTAGCAAATGAGCATTTATGCTGAAATAATTTTGTGAGTATCTTCAAAGAGCAGCCTTTTTTAAAAAATGGCTGCTTTCCATGAAAACATGGCATTAGATTTTTGCTTTTCTAGATGGGGTTTTAAATTTTGTTTTGATGGTTTCTTGCAATCTTTTGCTTGTTCTTCACGACAAATGTATTTACTTCATAGCTTGCAATAAAATGCTTTCATTGCAAATAAGCATTCCTTGTGTGTCGTGCTCTTTGGTCTCATTATTTTGAACTGTAGTAGCCATGACAATCGGAAAACATTTGGGTGAACAGCATTGCATCATGTCTACATTATATTCCTGTAGAAAAAGAGAACGGGCATTGCAGTTGATGTCGATGAGACTGAAATCGACATTTGTTTCAGCTAAACTGTTTCCTCGATTTCGAATCTGGTTTGGGCTATTGCATGTCTAAGGCCCCAGCCAAATATTGCCCACTGCCTCAATAACAGCACATGCTCAAGGACCTAAAGAAACTACAAGATGAAAGTTTATTTTTCAACCCTTTGTGATGAGAGCAACTTTACAACAGGTAGAGGTATTGACATAGCACACAGGGATCGGGAATGCCAAAACCTAATGCGGTCTATGAAAGACGGCAAGCATGGGAAAGAGCTAATTAATTTTGACTGCTTGGTGTCCTTTTTATATGCACTGACATTATGTAGCCCACAGGTGTCTTTACATCTTGCCTCTGCCAAAATGTAGCCATGTATTTAATCTTAAAACCTTAGGATAAGCAGTCGAATGCATAGCCACAAAGTCACTGCTGCACATAGGTAGGAAGGTTTCGGACGTAGGAAGGGAGTAATGTTTTTAAGCCAGGTTGAATCTGAACCATGAGAAACATTTCCCCAAGAGCAAAAAGAGGTGAATGTAAATTTGGAAGGTGCTGTACATATAATGTAATAAAAGGCAGCTTGCTATCATGTGATCATTTGAAAGGCTGAAAAGTGGATATTAAAGCATTAGTTTAAAATACCTAAGCAAAGGACAGTGCAGCAGGTTATAGAAAGTAAAATAATTTGGAAAACCTTCACAAACACAGATGTGGATTAAAGTACAGTTTCAAGGTAATCATAACAAGGAAGTAGTAATCAGCTATTATTGAAATGAGCAGGCCCTATTTGCCCTGGGCAGGTGGCGTCCTTGGTCCAAAAAGGTGAGGGCATAAGCAGGTCCTCATCTGATGGTTTGTGTGGGTGGTACTTCTATGCTGCCGCAACACCATACCATATGACACAGAGTGCTGGGCATCTTGCAGTAGAGTACCTGCAGTTGAGATTGCAGCACATGGTGCACATCTTTGAGTATGAAGATGCAGAAAACTGAAAAGAAGCATTAGAGAGGGACATGTGATCCAGGAAATAGGGCTTTTCAGCTAATCGATTAGGTTTCGAGGGAGTGAAACAAGTAAGGGATTCCAGACACTGGGATGAAGAGATAATGTCGGCAAATGAGCCAAGGTTAGCGGCTGCAGCTAACGCATGAAGCAGCGATGATTGCAGACCATTAATTACCTTCAGCATACCTAATGCAGGCAGTGATGATGAATCAAAACTGTGTTGCCAATTTATGAAATAACTATAGATATGTAACTGCACTGTGGGAAGCCCACTTAGCCTCTTGATTTTTCTTCCAAGTTTTTGTTATGAATGGACAGAATGAAAATGCGCAAAGGAAATAAATGCCAGACTAGGAATAAGTGTAGTCCTTCATTGAATGGCTCTAGTGTCGCATTGCTGAACTGTGGTTTAAAAGTTACTTGTGGCGAGATAAATGAGTCATACAGCCTCTGGGAGGCTTGCAAGAGAGCTGAACTGAGAAGAAAGAACAGCAGAGACTTGTGCGAGCACCGTACAACCAGCCGGTTCAAATGGCGCGCCGTTGCAACGGTTGAGTGACAGCGCTGCAGGTGGCGAAAACGTCCAATGCCAACAAAAATTAATTCAGTAAAAGGAAACCTTTAGATAATTAAAATTGGCACTTGTAGTTTATGCGTCACCACCTCCTTTGTTTAACTGAAACTGTATAGTTTCATTTGCAACAATTTTAGATACGATGGTGCGTGCGCCATTATCATCATCATCGCCCCTCCACTAAATTATTTTGAGTTGCGGCGCGTTACATGAAACGTTTTAAAAAAATGTTTGACGCGTTATTGACTCTAGTTATTCTCCTTCCAGTGCTTTGCGGACCCTGTGTTGCGCTTTATCTATTTGTTGTTAATGCTAACGAACCATAAAATGGCTGTGTTCTGTGTTTATACAGCACAGGTGACGCACTTCGCACGGTGAGCATCACTTTGGTAAGTCGAATAGAAAGCCAGCTGATTGCTTTTTGGAAGGAAATGAGTTAATATATTGATTTGTGGAACATTAACGTACTCGAGTGCCATGTTGGTAAGCATGGTGCCTGCGCTAGAACCGTGATTCTTCCGCGAATCGCTGTGTGAAATTAGCTGGGAACGATTTGTTTCGGGACGTTTAACTGTGAACATTGCAGCAAGGTTACTTTCTTGCTGCACTTGAGGTTGTCTGAGCGAAGTTCTGAGCTTGCCTGCGCAGAACTAAATAAAGCGCTCCGCTGAAAGTGTTTAGGCATTGTGACTACAGAGACATCGAAGGCTTACGTTTGTGTCAGAAGTGCTTTGAATTAATTTTTAGTGTGACTGTGAGGCATGTAGCTTTCCCTAGCAGTCGTAAGATCACCGAGGCCAACGTCAGTTTTGCACTTGCATGGGACGCGCCTTTTCAGCACATGCTGCATGTATGCGCCTGTTGTTGCTTTTATGTATGATGACTGTGGTAATAGTTTGCAGACTAGCTGAATATAGAACTGTGTTTCAAGTGTGTTGACCGCTTCTTAATAGTGTGTAATGTTGATTGACTAGAAATTAAGCTTCGCTTTTTTTTTGGCAAATGATAAGGGCCTAACACGCTGTCCGTCAGTCCCGAGACGAGTGGTACGCTGTACAGCGAAGTAAATGTACTTCATTACCGAACGGGGTCACGTACTCGTTAGCTATGATGTTTATTTTTATAACTGTAGTGCACAACGTAGATGTAATGTGGGATCGCTTGGTTCTTTCCTAGTGTATTCTTGTAAAACAAATAAACTGGTCAGAACAGCATAGAGATGTGGCTTTAGGGAATGCATCGAAACAGGCTTACCAAATGGCTTGCCTCTGTTCTCATTCTTGCTCAGATCCAAAGGCAGTACATTTCATTTATCAACTTAATTTTTTTGTAATTTCAGTGTTTGACTTTACAGTAGTTGTCTGCATGTTAGGTAATCTTCCCTAGTATAGATGACTTGCAGCACTGTCACATTCTTGGTGGACCAGAGCCATGAACGAACCCTGTTTGCCTGCCTAGCCTGCTACTAGCTACCTGCCCCATGGAAGATACATATACCTGATTTACTATCATGGAGTATGTGCGACAGCCACCTGATAGCTCGCAGCTGCAGCCATGTTTTTATGTTCTACACCTGTGCACTGCAGTGTAACGCTCTATCACGCATTTTAAAAAGGACAGTATTTAATGGCTACATTTTCATCTACAATAATCTGTCACAGTTCCATCCACCAAGGCTGCACGACATTCATAGGTGCCCTAGTGAGGCTCAGAGGAGTTTTGAAAATTCTTGTGCAGTATTGTTGAATTATTACTTACAAAATATTGTCCAGTGAACCAGTTTTAACTGTGAATGTATTTATTTTTTCTAAATTACTACCCACGCAATGTTGTTATTACGGCATTGTGAATGCACAAGATTGTTAGTCTGCTAGAGTTTCCAGTTTGTACAACCCATAGCCATTTAAACAAGAATTGCAATGGTGGCGCTGAAGGGCAGCACTTATCTGCGAGATGGCTGATGCATTGTGAGGGCACCAGACATTCCCCTCATCATCTGCGGCGACTGTCATCGATACTACGAAATCACAGTGGTTGCCAGTGTTCACGTGCGAACTGCTCGGGGTCGCAGTCAACAATTTCAAGCCACTACAAAAAGTGTTAATTGCATTGATTACATCTTTGCATGACAGCCGATGTATCCAGCATGAACTGCGTCTTACTACAGGTACCATATGCCATTACTTGCTGTACTGTACGACAGCACAGAGCACATGTGTGATTAGTGGGGTAAATAAAATAAATAAATACTGTCTCCACTGGGAATCAAACCTCCATACCTTGTATTCCTCACATACTGTACTTTGTTTATGGCAATAGAACATGAGTCAGCACAGATGCATTCTTGCAGTGGAATTATCTAGGCATAGCACTGCTAATTTTTGTTCTAATGTGGCACCTTTTATGGAGTTCACAGATTTTTTTTTTTTTTGCATCGTTCATATAATAAACACATAAAAACCCTGCAGCACTATGAAAATTTGCCCGGAGCATTCAACTCGTGCTACAGTATGTGCAGTAAAGCTACCTTTGTCTTTGTGTGCAAAATGAAATTTTTTACGAAAAATTTACATTTTGCATGTTGATTTGATCAGAATATATTGGTTTTGAACATTATTGGAAGAGGCTTTTCAATACCCGAGCTGTTTCATGTGCATGGTTGTTAACTACCATGCTGAACTTTGTAGTCAAGTACAATATGTGCGTAGTGCCTATATGCATACAATATATGCATAGAGGCAGGTAGAGTGATTGTTTAGGTGTACTGTAATTATCAGGCTGTGCTAGTATCGTTACAGCTATGATATAAAAATTCGCATCAGGTTTGTAGAACTTGTATTGTGAACAGTGGTTATATGGTGTCTGTGTATTTTATTTTAGCATAGCAGTGATATTGGCGCAAGTTCTGTCAAGTTTGGTTTTGTTTTGATTTTAACTTTGCTTATTGCCACTTATGGACAGCCTTATAACACAGCGCTATTCAGGTTCTACTAGTGTCGAAGATCATTCATTTCACTTTCTTTAATAGACACTGAGGGTTCACTGACACATGCGCCACCAATTTTTTTTGTTTCAACTGCTTCAATTGTTTTCCTTCCCAGTGGTGTTGTACATTTTCACAGAAATTTGCTTCCAAAGTGAAGTTGTCGACTTTCTTCCAAGTTGTGTGATATGCTGTGAAAAATGGCATGCGTGTCATGAAACTTGTTCCAGATTTTTTGATCGCATTCTGCATGTACAAGTTTTTTCAACCTTCTATGAATGCTTTGTCTCAAAAATATTAAGTATTCAGGCTCGCGTAGGATTAGGTTGCATTCTGGGTTCTGTTGTGCCGGGTAGCAGCTCAGCAGTCAGATTCTTTTACTGGACTTGCCTGAGAGTACGAGTTGTGTGAAGCCTGCACACAGACCCATATCATGCCATTTGACGCAATTTTTACGCTCGACCGCCGTCAGTTTAGAAAAGGACTGTATTGGGTTACTACGACAACGTTACCCCAGCTTGTTTTAGGCGAAAAAAAAGTTTGTGCCATGGTCGCCATCTTGCATGTTCTCATACACTTTAATTTCAAATTTGTAAAATTTGCTGTTCTCATCGTAGTTGTTCCAACAATACCCCAAGTTTTCCAGAAGTAAAGGAACCCAAGAAAATTGTTTTGGAGATTAGAGAATATAAGCCATGCCAGAATAAAATTCACAAGTTTAGAAAATTTGCTTTTTGCAGCATTTTCAGCTGTAAAATACAGAGTAAGGTGGTTCTAGTAAATGTGTGACGTGTATTAAGAAAAAAGTGCCACTCGGTGGCATTTATTTTGGGAAGTTAAATCCCAGCACTCAGTTCCTTGCTCGCATACAGCCGCCCAAACCTTCAACTAGACTGCACAACGGCCACTTTCAACAGTGATGCTGTTTAAGCTGGAGGTTGTTTCATCTATTGTGCACAGCTTAATGTGTTCGCAGTAATGTCACCATGACCGGATGTGACATCATCATGACGTCACATCCAGTCATGTCTAATAACCAGAACTGAGGTCACCACATGACATCATGTCCGGTCATGACCGATGACTTCACTGTGCGATTCACGCATATATGAAGCTAACCTTGCCAGGCATCCAATCCAGGCATCCGTGCTGCGCCTTTCATCTGTCGCTTCCTCAAACGCCCAACCACACAGGAATCAGCAGTGTTTTAAATTGGTTTACAGGAAAGAAAAGGCATAATATCTGTTGCACTTGTCCGCTGACAACAGATAGCCACGATGAGTCTCGAAGTATAATCACGGATAACTTGAGGCAAACAGAAACAGCATCATTGTGTCATCAGTCTTGTACATGACTGCAATCTGCCTTAATTTTTTTCTGTACCCCTGCGCCTTGGCAGGGATCGAACTTGCAGAGAGGTAAAAATAAGGCAAGGCCTTATTTTAGCGTGTATCCTAAGGTCAACATGAATTCCTAGAGGATCACAACTTGTTGAGAAGTGAGGACTGCAGCTTGCCTTTACTACTTTGCACAGATTTACAGTTTCAGAAGTGGTACGAATTATCTGCTACTTGGCTGAAAAGCGGAGCACGCAGCCTGGTTATTTTTGGCAATGGTGGTACTTCCATTATCTTATACATACTCTTTAGCATAGAGTCATGAACTACCACATTATGTGAAAGACTGCCCGACACAAATATAAAGCCTCCCTTAACCTAGCCGTATGAAGTGCCTTTGTGGTCTACGGGTAGCATGTCTGACTTGAAATGCAAGAGTCCTGGAGGGTTCGATTCATTTCACCTACCCATCTGATTCGAGAAGCTTGATTTGGCAGCTCCTGCCAAATCTGCCATATCATATGATCAAGTGACTTTGCACAACCCTGCCACCATCAATTCCCGGCTATCACCCACAATTTTTCATTCACAACCCTGATACCAAATTTTATGGTGAATGGCAGCCTTTAACGCTGTCATATCAACATGTAACCAAAATTTGGTTTCCTTCAAGTGGTGGCTTTAGACAGCTTGTGTTGATCGTCCCTTTGAGACCTTTATTGGCAGGTGGCAAAGTAGAGACAAGAAGGATGATGAAGAGAAGGTAGGAGGCAGAGGGTGGAGAACGGGTACAATGTGTCGCACTGTGATTTGTAGATTAGGTGGCACAACCCGCTTGCATGGTCGTAACCCATCAGCTGCATTGAGAACAGCAATGCTAACTCCTAGCTCTTATTCCCCTGCACAGATCGTATTCATTGTCTATACTTTTTCTTGGACAAGTTCTTCTGAATATCTCGTAGGATGTCACTGCTAAGATTTTTGCACGGCCCCTGAAGGCTAGGTATTGCTGCAAAGCACCTTGTCCAGAAAACGAAACATAGAATGACCAGCTTGTTCAGCTTGTTTCTGCAATGGGCACAAAACTGGACTTCATTCCACTCGTGAAATATGGAGGAGCCTCTATGACCGGTTATCATTGTACAGTAGAACCCTGCTATAGTAAAGTGAAACTGAAGTCCCATCATAGTAGTGCTTTTGGTAAAACTAGGTTACACTAAACAACGTCTGGCCGTGGCGTCGACTTCTCACGAAATGTCATTGCTGCACACGCATTACATGGAATCGCGAGGAAATTTTTCTTAAAAAAAAAATAAGTAGTGCTTTTTTTTATGGTTTTACCGCTAGGCTCATCAGCACTGAGAAGAAGCCAACTTTAAGGCCTTGGAGCCGTGAGGGAAAGCATGCAGCACGTAGCGGGAAAATGTAAAGCTGACCAAACACAAAAAGAAGACGGCCGGTCACTTAAAAATAGAGTAAAAGTGCAGCAAGAAAAAGGGAAGCGAAGAAACGGCCGAACATTCACACAACACTGTTCAGCACGAAGGAGTAGTGGCAAGAATTGGAGGCGTGGCTTGTGAGGTTTTGCAGTGCTGGACTGTCGCGCATTTTTCATCTATTGCCTCTTAAAAGATGGAAACAGCGGAAGATGATGCTGCGATCACGCAATGCTTTGGTTCTCAGCTGGAATCAAGCTCGGCTGTATTTGTATCCATGTTGCATTCATGCTAAACAGGTACTTCTACAAGCTGTAAAAGAAAAAAAAAATGAAAAAGGAAATGGCACAGAGATGATAAGAGAGTGATGGAAGGCATTTTAGAGCGTTCTTTTCATAAAGCAACAAGATGTGCTTAGTAAGCAGACTTTAATTACGAGATAGTATCTTCAGGACCGTGTCATCACTAACAACTGATATAGTAAGATTTTGGCCGGTCCCGGTGACTTTACTGTAATGGGGTTCTGTACTTATCAGTTCGCATAGAGCACTTCCTGGCAGAAGGGCAGCTCAACACTGTTAATGTGGAAAATCACTCACCACTCTGCTTGTGCTCAAACTGAAACCCACATCTGAATTTGATTATGCTTCCTGCAGGAACGACCTTTAGTCTGCATCTCAAGTGAGCATGCGGGGTATCTTGATGCTTATTTTTATTTTTTGTAACCGCAACCTCGAGCAGACTAATTCGCCAAAGCTGGCAGCGCTGGTTATGTATACGTTTGCCGCTGGCTCAACACTGCACTGCAGTGAAGTGCAGGCACAGAACAACGCTAGAGAAGAGCACGGGCTTTCAAATTGCGAAACTTTTCTGCCCCAGTCAAAAAGAATTCCATTTAAGCTTCCGGGAAAAAAAAAATGCTAGAGTGGCCCTGCGCAATATAATACCAGCTAGTACCACATCACTACTCTCTACAGTGACTTTCTGTTAGCTAGTGCCAAGTTACTGTATATCTGGCAGAACCACATGAATGGTTTGTGGGGTATAACGTCCCAAAGCGACTCAGGCTATGAGGGACGCTGTAGTGGAGGACTCCGGAAATTTCGACCACCTGGGGTTCTTTAACGTACACTGACATTCCACAGCACACGGTCGCCTTGCCTTTCGCCTCCATTCGAAAAGCGGTCGCCGAGGCCAGGATTCGATCCCGCATCCTTAGGAAGCGCCCTAACCACTGCGCCATCCCGGCGGGGTAACACATGAATGTGTCATGACAAACACAAAATAACATAAAAGGAACAGCCAAGGTCGCAATGAGCGACTGCAGGTGACAAATGCATCGGTCCCTGGTACTCGTGCTTTTTTAACATCACACTATGCAGCACTGAACTGAATGCTCATACGAGCAAAAAGTAAAAACTCTAGGGGCACTTTGAACCGCTAAAGAGCAATGAGGTGAAAGCCTTTATTGCACGGTGGTCTGATGCCCTCCACTATGGCACCTCCTTCCTCGTTTTCTTTATGGCTCGATTCAGGTGTTCGCGGAGAAGTGTGAGATACGCCTTTTCTTTCCTGTAAACCAATTTGAAATGCTGCTGATGCTTGCTGTACTGCGTCTGCTTTTGTATGCTGTGTCATGTGGCGTTAGAGCAAACGCCAAATGAAAGGTGCTGCACTGACGACTGGATCAGGTTAACTTTCACATGTGCTCGAGTCGCCTGGTAACGTCATGACATCATAGTAATCTCTGTCATTATCATCACTGTCACTATCATTATCAATCAGTATCTATCACTAAGTTCTTCACTGACAGATTTAAAGGTAAACAGCACAACCATGCAACTGCTCGCAAGATTCCAATGACAGCTCTCGCATGTTGGAATGGGGACGGAGGAAAGCAGTGGCAATGTGAGTGGCAAGTATGTATTTCCTGGGGCGGCCGTGCTGGGCAGATATCGTGCTAGAAAAACTGGCTACCCTGTATACGCAGTGCCTGGTGTCATCGATAGTACCGGAACTATGGAAGAACGCAAACATTATCCTCATTCATAAGAAAGGGGATGCTAAGAACCTTAAAAATTAGACCAATCAGCTTACTGTCTGTTACGTATAAGGTGTTTACTAAGGTAATCGCTAATAGAATCAGGGCAACCTTAGACTGCAATCAAGCAAAGGATCAAGCAGGGCTTCAGAAACGGTACTCTACTATCGATCATATCCATACCATCAATCAGGTGATAGAAAAATGCTCGGAATATAACCAGCCCTTATACATAGCATTCATTGATTACGAAAAAGCATTTGACTCAGTTGAAACCTCGGCGGTGATGCAGGCATTGCGAAATCAGGGGGTGCTGGAAGATATATATAGTGGCTGCACAGCAACCATAGTTCTGCATAAAGAAAGTAACAAAATTCCGATAAAGAAAGGTGTTAGGCAAGGAGACACAATCTCCCCAGTACTATTCACAGCTTGCTTAGAGGAAGTATTCAGAGACTTGGAATGGGAGCAGTGAGGGATAAGGGTAGATGGAGAATACCTCAGTAATCTGCGATTTGCTGATGACATTGCCTTGCTAAGCAACTCGGGGGATGAACTGCAAATAATGATTGATGACCTAGACGGGAAAAGTAGAAAGGTAGGCTTGAAAATCAATATGCAGAAGACTAAGGTAATGTTCAACAGCCTCAGAAAGGAACAGCAGTCTACATTAGGTAGCGAAGTACTGGAAGTAGTAGGCGAATATGTCTACTTTGGACAGGCAGTACCCGCAGATCCGGACCATGAAAAGGAACTAAGAAGAACAGGATTGGGATGGAGCGCATTTCGCAAGCACTCGCAGATTATGACTAGCAGCTTATCGTTATCGCTCAAGAGGAAAGTATACAACAGTTGCATCTTACCTGTACTCACCTATGGGGCTGAAACGTGGAGGCTAACCAAGAGAGTTCTACTTAAGTTGAGGACAACCCAGAGGGCTATGGAACGAAAAATGGTAGAGGTAACATTAAGAGAGAGGAAGCGTGCACAGTGGGTCAGAGAAATAACTCAAGTTACCGACATTCTAGTGGAAATTAAGAAGAAATGGACATGGGCCGGACATGTAGTGCGAAGAGAGGATAACCGATGGTCACTGAGGGTAACAAACTGGATTCCAAGGGAAGGAAAGCGTAGCAGGGGGCGGCAGAAAGTTAGATGGGCGGATTAAGAAGTTCGCAGGGGTGAAGCGGATGCAACCTAGCACAGAACCGGGTTAAGTGGAGAAATATGGGAGAGTGCAATGGGTATAGTCAGGCTGATGATGATGAATCCCACAGACTTTCGGTAGAAGCAATGTTAGGCAACCCAAGGGCCGCCTTATACGCCAGCCTAATCATAGCGTCCACCTTGTTTTCCTCCGTCACGTCCATATTCATACAAGGCGTCGCATAAACTGTTCTACTGATCACGAATGCCTGTACCAAATGACTTGACTCCTTTTCCTGCAATGCTCTCTTTAGATTGACGATTCTTTCAGTGAGCCTCATGGCGGCGTTTACCGTATTCTTTAGCTTTCCTAAGGCCTCCTTATTTTTCCTGTTAGTCTGCAAGTACATGTCCTGTTGTAGCGTATCCTCCTCCTCCAATTGTCTGTCTCTACCCCTGGTGACACAGAGTAACATCGCACCAAGTGGTGACACACAAGCGATCTGTATCTGAAGAATGGTGGCAGCTTAGATGAAGAAATGTTCATGTCAGGCCGCACAACAAAAAACACTGAAATTGTGTGATTCAGCAACTTCAGCTACAGATTTTTTTTATCACACTAGCAGCAAAGAAGCCAGAAGAGTCTGTCAGAAGAAGCTCTGATTTCAGCTTTTAGCGATTCAGGTACTACAACCACCTGTAATGCCAACTAGTGGCCAAAGGTGCACATAGTTTCCGTACCCACTTGCTTTTGAGTATGTACACATGATCGCTGCATGTCCTCAGTTTTATCTCTATTTAGGAGGGTTTCCACAATCGTTAGCAACAATCTGCTGACACTGGCACACAAGCGTGTAGTTTTCACGTAGATAGGAACCTAGTGTATACTTGAGTGAAGGCTCTCCAGCTTATACAAACGATTTGTAAAAATAAAAATAAATATGATTGTACAGGGATTTTGGGGAAACCAACAGGTTGCTTGTTTTGACGGATGTTTAGAAGAAATGACTAAGTTAAATGCTCAAGTTCATAGGCCTCTTGTTTGTCCAACACGGGCATTGTGAAACTTCACTGGCTGAAGCTGCACTGGAATGAGGACATTTACAGTGGTTTGCCTCCACCAGGAACAATGCTGGGAATCTGCTTCATAGCAGTGCTGGTGCTCCTCAAAGTGGCAGTCCTGTACAATGTAGACCAGCTGCCACAAGTAATGCACCGGTACATCAATCAAGTGCAAAGCCCTCACAGCCACATTAGGCAGTATTTGCATGTAGCTTCCCGAGAAGAGTTCAATAAACAGATATTTAACCTTCGTGGCACACCAGCTCAAATTTTGTCACCCTCTGCAAAATGTGCCAACCATAAACCACAAAAAGTTGACAAATGCACGAAATGAGTTGTGCTATGAGCAAAAGAAGACCGGGATTAAAAATAATGTTTCTAGCAATTTGGCAAAGTTACGAGAATGGCAAGCCTTCACAATGAACCACATAACACATTGGTTCCTGGTATTTGGCTTCACTGCATTTTATTGGTGTAGTCTGGAGAATAGGAATTTCTAACTCGCAACAACCACCCCATCTTGATACATCAAGGCAACTGCTGCAGACATACAACAGATCCGAAGGCATGCCGCCTAGCACACATTACAATAGATGCTGTCAAGAGAGTGCGAGAAGTGGCCGATTCCATGCCAAGTTACTTAAGACAATGTCGTGTTTCGGACACCATCACATACAGAGAACTTTTGCGCAGATAACCACAGCTGTGTTACCCCCGCAAGGGTCAAGTGTTGTTGTATATGACAAACTCTTTAATCCATGCCAGGCCTGTTCACATATCAATCTGTTGCTTTAATTCTAAAGGCTGAAAACTAGAGAGGAAAAAAATTGCAGTCACACATTTGTGCTTCTCGACCTCCCGCCACTGCAAATCATGCGTCCAAAATCACTCTGAATGCTTTCCAAATAATAACATATCAGCAAATGCAAGGGTGACAATATTCCACAACAAGATTAAATACATTGCAAGCAAGATATTTTAAACTTAACTAGGAGCACGCTCTAAACCAGTAGAAGGAGTGAGAGTGTCCATTTGGTCACACCAGTCACAGCTCACTGCACTACTGAGGTAGCGGCGGAATCCAACTGGTAGAGGAAACTCGTACGTCGGCCCCGAGTATTCCTTGCCTCTGTAAATGTAAATAAATGAGAGTAATACAGCAAATACATTTAGTTTGCATAAATTCAGCAAACTCACTCACAGTAGAATTTGATTTGAATAAAGCAAGTGAGAGTGCCTGCCGCAGAAGGAAAAAGGCAGTAACGAGACTAGCAGTCGATGCTAGCACAAATACAAATATTTAGCACACTTGCAAAACACTGAAATAGCAACAAAGAGACTAAGTTAAATCACGTGTGCAGTAAGTGCGGAATATGCTGCGGCTTGCATGGAATTGTAATCAAGAGTGCTTATAGCAGCAACTGCCAAGCTCTTTGACAGGATTACGAGGAACAGTCTTTGTCAAAAGTGTAGTGCCCAGGGGTTCTGCTTCTGGGCCAGTTCCTGCGGCTTGTAATGAATTTCCGGTATTCCAACTTTGTTGATGGCAAGAAGATTTTTGTCCTACCCCCTTCAGTGGGAAAGGCCTCAACTAATTCTACATCAGTGCCACTATTCGGCTCAGAAGCGGACCCCCCCGGGCTCTACACTTTTGACAAAGGCTGTACATGCAACGGTGCCTCACTCCCCTCAACAAAACGTACCACCTCAGGTTAATTATTGCTTTGTTTTCAAATAAGCTGTCCATGGCCTTGACAGAAGCTTGAAGCCAAGCACTGCCCACTATTTATGGAGGCATTGTTTCTGCTATCATTCCCAGTTTTCTCAAAGTGATGACGCTGTTGGAGCAAGCAAAAGATATATATTAGGGAACCCTGCGGTAGCGACATGCATTCGAAGTGTTAAGTCTATATAAACAAGCTCAGCGAGTTCTACCAATGCAGTTATTTTCGTAGTAAAAGGGCAGATACTCTCATGGGCAAGAACCTATGATAGCCGAAGAGTCACCCTCATTGCTGCATGCACTGATGTGAGTACTCGACCAGTGGAACGTGTGAGCATATAAGCACAATAAATTCGTGCGGGTATACGCCCGTATCTTGTAGCAATTTTATGCTGAGCAGTAGGCTCGTTTCACTCCGGGGCTCATTTCGCACTGGGCCAGTTTACACTTATACTATCTCTCAGCTAGCCAGCAACTCCCCTTCTTTAGCACTTCGTCGACACTGTAAAGAAGCTGACCTCTTGCACTGCAGCACCACGTATGGGCCGCATAGATAAATACCTTACGACAGTTTTTTGACGGAAGCACGACCGTTTCTATGGGCCCAGCCACTCTATCTGCTGAAGCTGCGAGGAAGGCAATAAAACCTCCTGATCATAAACCAGCGCGTTCACGCTGGCGCACCACACCAAAATGCCTGCTACTGCCCAAACAAACTAGGCCACGAACGAAGAATCTTCAAAAAAAAAAAAGCAAATTACAAACTTCCGTGACTGTCGACTCACCAATAGTTTCACATCATCTGTAAGGCGCCGCGTACGTCCCAATACCCCAGTGCACCCCGAAGACAACAGCAACCGGCGACCGATCGGTGCACAGCAGCAGGTATGCAACGATTGTTTCAAGCGCGAAGAAACGGGATCGACGCATTTATGCAGTCTCCACATGCCTTCGCCCGGAGACTGTCGCGTGATTACGCCGCGTCAGTAATTGTGACTACCGCATAGCTGCACTGCCGTGTAAAAACTCGTTAAAAAAACTGCAAGACTGTAGCAGAACGCCGACAAATGCTTTACCT
Organism: Amblyomma maculatum; assembly: GCF_055883805.1. Lineage (NCBI taxonomy): Eukaryota > Metazoa > Arthropoda > Arachnida > Ixodida > Ixodidae > Amblyomma > Amblyomma maculatum. The sequence goes on from NC_139353.1 coordinate 120,312,596, forward strand.
AGAGCTCGCGGGCATGTACGAAACACCATCATTCGCGTACGACTCACCGTAGTCGGAGGCTGCAGACAGGCCAGGGACAGGAACGAAGGCTACGCTGTTGAATTTAGGGCAACAATCCACAAACTGAATCAGATTTTCACCGAATTTGCATCTATCGGGATGATGCCCCGCAAACTAAAACAAGCCGACGCATGAAAAGCGACCTAGGGCTCGCAAGGCGCGAGCACCCGTTGCCCGAAAAGCGCGCCAGCTTTTGCTCGGGTGCGGTGGTTCGAGACGGGGTAATTGGCATCTGGGTTTGAGGCTTATTTCCAGAAAAAAGCAAATACTAAAAGTTGTTTGACGTCACTTCCGTCGAGAGAATCAACGTGTCCTCCTTTCCACTTCGGTTCTGTGCGCGCATGCGCAGTTCACGGAGCCGGCTCTCTGCAAGTTCAGGTCCGCGCAAGAGCTTCGTATCCCCGTGGCCATGCATCCCATCCTGTGGTGGTGGTGGTCGGTGGTCGAGCGTCAAAAAAAAAAGGGGGGGGGGGGGGGGGCGTGAAAAAAAGACTAAAGTGCGTGGTGCAGTCTCCTTCTATTCTCCCCACCCTCCCGTTTGCGAAGCGACATAAAAAAGCCCCACCGCTGAGCCCGGCAGCTCTGGTCGGTACTCGTGCCATCCCTTAGGCGAGAGAGGGAAGGGAAGAAGAAAAGGGAAAGCAGGAGTTCGCGGTGGTACGCCGCGTGGTGCTAGTTTGCCGAACTAAAGACCCGTGTCCCGGAAAGCTGGGCATGTTTAGGGCGACCGATTCTAATTTGGAAGCCGCAGCTTAATTTGCATTAGTCCATTTAATTGGACATCTATTTTGGTAACACTGTAAAGAAGCAAAATTTTGGGGGTCCAGGAGCCTAATTTAGTGGGTGATCTTTCCCAATTGGCGGTCGCCGCTGAAAATGCAATGCTAGAATCAGGTTTTGATACATCAGTTCTGGCCTAGTTCTGACGAGGTCAAATTTTGGGGGTCCAGGGGGCCGAATTTTGCGGTGGCCCTCCAAATTAGGAGGTCACCATCAAGTAGGTCACTCTGAAATTAGATTGGACACCAAATTTTGTATTTTTACGCTATTGACCGGTGCAATGGATCCTTGACAGTTCGTGGGAACGCACTGTAATGACAGGCATTGTCCACACACTCTACTGACACCAGAGTCGAAGCAGAGACTCTGGTGACAACACTAATGATAAATGAAATGCCTCCGCCTTAAAACGAAGAAAAAATGATGCGCACGGTTTTTAAGTAGACTGTTGTCTCAAAATGAAGGTAAAATGCTTTAAAAGGTCTCCCCGAGATTTGAACGCGGATCGCTGGATTCAGAGTCCAGAGTGCTAACCATTACACCATGAGACCTAATTGTCTCCTTCCGACGCCGGGAATCGAACCCGAGCCTCCTGGGTGAGAGCCAGGAATTCTAGCCTCTAGACCACGCCGGAACTGGTGGCGCTGGCATGCCAGGAACAATCTCAAAGGCACATATGACTACGGCCTTCACGGCGTCTGGCATGTAGAATTATAATGATCAAAATTGTACTTTTCAAAGTTAATACTGTTATCAAAAAAATTACCGAGAGTATTATTCCTCTACACACACAGTGCTTCTTTGCGCCGCAAGATGGCGCCACGAACACCCATTCTTAGATTGCGAAGTATGCCCGCGAAATTCAACGAGTAAAACCTCACGGATTTGTTCGCTATGGCGGTACTAAATCAAAGATGCAGGTGTGGTAACACAGGGCCCTCTCCGATATTTTATTTCCTTGAGGGAGAAATTCTTACATGGCTCACGAGGCGCCAAATCTGAAGCCGGAAGCTGTCCGTGAAATATGACACCCGGAATTTTTTATCGGTAAGTAGAGACTTGACGGAACTATTGGCTGTGCTGTGAAACTTGGTTGCCGGGGCACATCAACGACACAGTTTACCGCCAAGGAAAGTGCAAAACGTGTGCTATGGAGAAAGGGTTGCGAGGAAAATTTTTGGAAAATAATGGACTTGGGTGAAAGGGTTGTATTCACCGTTGAATATCAGTAATACCCCGGTCAGACGAGCAAGTTTAGTGTCACTTTCAACGAGTGCACTCGCGTTTAGTGTCATTCGCATCGTGTCACACGATAAACTTTAATGACACTTACTGCCGAACACACTTGGCGTGAAGTGAGTTTGGCGAACTCACTACACTTTGTCCGGCAGGCGGATGTGTAGTCTCGACAGCAGGGCAGTGACATATCACTCATACAATTTTTGAGAATTACAATGTTTTGAAATGTTTATCGTAATTTCATGAGCGTTTCTATCAATAGGCAAGAGATTTAAGCTGTCACCAACTGAAAACGATGCGTACACATGAATAGTTACCCTCGCTCTCAGTGCTTGCGCTAAGGCGAAGGCGTTCGTCTGCTGCTTCACTTCGATGATATGCGGTATCTCGAGCTGCATCAACGAAGTTGTAGTTATATGTAACCCAATCTCTAGAAAGTCGTCACTTGACAGGCAGCATTTCGCTCAAGCGCCGGCCGGAGACACAACCGCTTTTCCTCCCGCAAGCCGCCAGCGCCAAGCCAGCACCTTTACGGCGCTACCCCGCTATCGCCGGCGTCAGAAAAGTGTGCGAGAATTTGTTTTTCCCGTAAATAGTAAATTCTGGAGTAAAGCAATGTCAGTAATTAATCATTCTTGGGGATCTTTGACCTATACCGAGTCGCTAGTAGGTGTAGTTGCTGCGACAGAAGCAAATTTCTGCTCACAACTTCATAGCCATTGTCGCCCGCGGCGCGGCGCAGCTCACCCTTGCAGTACACGTATACGCTAAGTCGTCGTCGATTTGAATTGCACCTGACTCTTATTATGAACAGACAGCAAGGTTGGCAATAAGGCAGTGCCACGAGTGAGCCGTATATCCTATTAAGCTGGCCATACGAAAGCGCCGCCCACTGATACTTCGATGCGAAACAAACTATAGGCATAGCGACGACCACGGAGGAGCGCACGGCCAAGCGCTACTTACACCGCGCACTCTGCCGTTCACGGGCACTCGCGGACGGTACTACAGCTTAAAGCTAGTAGCATCCGGTGCTGTGAACGCTGCGAACTTCTCGCCTACTTTCGTGATGCTGCGGAAACCGGACTTTTTTCGACGTGTACAACGGTAAGCAAACGCTGTGAAGACGTAACATGCCCGTGCGACATCGCGATGTTTTTTTTAGTCAAATCCATGTACTCAAATGCACAAATAAACTGAATAATAGCTTGTGGTCGTTGTGCTTGCAATAGAATCGAATTTTAACGTATTTCTGTGAAAACTAATTAATATGCACATAGGGCTACAGCATCCGCATGGGCACTGCCGTCATTTCAAAATGAAACTTGATTTTACCGTGTGACTGCGAGCACCGAAAGTGTCATTCTTCCTAAGTAAGTGCACTTCGTGAAAGTGTCACTAAACTTGCCCGTGTGACTGGGGTATAAGTCACACAAATAAGAAGACACGAGTGGATATACTAGCAGCTCTACAGGAAGTACTTTCTGAACTCCAGTATGGTGATAAAACTCGATTTTATGTGCTCAGTACGTAACTTGATTTAGCCGTGCTTCCGCAGCATAAAAGTAAGCGTTACATTCGGCGCTTTTTGCTCGTCCAAGTACCAACGTTTATAGATTCTTTTGACGTAATGATAGTGCATGGCTGCGCATTAATAGTGAGCGAGCTTCCTCTTGACGTTGCCTGAGCAATACTTGAAGTTCAGATAACGTAAAAGGACAGTAACTCTGGAAGCGAACACAGCGGCGGTCATTTCAACGTATAATAAGAGCTGAACCATGCATAGTGCAATAATTTACAACTGAACGCTCGCTTGCATTTGGTAAAGCGAATGAAAATAGTCAAATTATGAGCATGCGTGGTATTTTAACGTCCCGGGGTGAACGCTGATTGTCCAGAGAATAGGTGAAAATGAAAAAAGATAGCCATGTGATATTATACCAGGCTCGCTTTGACTAAAATGACGCCAAAAACACGGAACAGCTTGCTAGATAGAGTGGTCGCTTGTAGACACAAGCATGGACTGTTGGCAGCCAGGTATGTCTCGTTCCCGTGTTAGGTCGCGGATTTAAATTGACTGCAGTGAGTGGGGGCTTTTCTCGTTTGGCATACAAATCTCAATATATACCGCAAATGAGAATTTTATGATTCGACCGAAAAAATATCCACGTAAACGCCTAAGGTAATGACTTCACCGGAAACACTTACCTGTGTAAAATCCGAAACAGAAATATATGATGTTCCGAAAATTGAGTTCGTTATCATTTTCGATGCTGGCCTTCTTGATACTCTGCTCGGTCTGAGTAAAGGAAGCTAGTGGTAGCTGCGAAATTCGACACGCGTATGTCATTGTAAGCTAGCGCCAGGGGGTTTCATTGTTGATGGTAAAGTTCCAGTCTAAAACAAAAATGTCTTCCAGCAAAGTTCGTAATTAATCTTTTATCACCACGTCAATCGCAAATCGGCGCCAGCCACATCCGGAGTTCCTCAAAGCTCTGTCCTTCGACCCTTGTTGTTTTTTATAATTATGGGTGATATTACCTCAGGCAGTAACTATAAAATCAAACTCATTGCCGACGATTGTACATGCTACAGAGAAATCAGGAGCAGTTGAGATCCAGCCATACCTAACAGATTGCTAAAGAAATTAATTATTGGTGTAATAACTGGCAGATGACAATTAACACAAACCAATTTGTAGCAGTGACAAACCAGGAGAAAAAAAGAGCATTCTTTTGTTAATTTTTAAGGATCCAATCTACTAATGATCTCAGATGGCGCGAACAAGTCAGCAATATTACTTGCACTGCATTGTGTAAGTTATTTTTCTTAAAAGACGTCTTCTCTTGTCCACCATTAACTAAAGGTCTAGCTTATATGAAGCCGCTTTGTTTTCTTTTTTTTTTTGTATCCGCACCCTCATCACTGTTAATGAGGCTCTGCTGGAGACTACGCATTTTTGATTAAAAAAAAAGGAACTTAATGAATTTTCACTCTATCTTATAAGGGATCTGTTTAGCACCACAATTCCTACGCCACTCGAGCGCGAAGTAGTGAACGAAAAGAAGCACTCCTAATTAGACTGGCGTTTAAAAGCCAATACACCAGAAAGAGTAGTAAAATCTAATATGTGTTTAGAAACACTATACATTGACATGTGCGATGACGAACGACCAAAACTGAAAACGTACACGGTTAACAACAAGAGACACTGCACATAACATACCTTATGTCGAAGATATACATCTAAATTCACTATTTACATTCCAAAAAAAAGTTAATAATTGACTGGTCGTAATAATGATATCGTCACGTAGTGGTGACAAGGTTGTCGACACCAAAAGAGGACACAGGTGTGATAGTACCGAAATTAATTCATTATTGGGCTGGCTTGCGCCCGCAAAAGCATAGCAACAAACGAGTTCTTCGATCGTCGAACTATAACGCCTGGCGCCCAGTTCAACGGCAACTATATAGGCGGCTCAGAACCATCTAGATAAAGTCGCAAACTGTTACTAGCACAACCTTGAACATTGTAGAAACATACGCGAGTGATCGGAATCTTCGAGACAGATCTCGGCGCATATTGCGCGACAAAGAAACTGATAAAGGTGCGTCTAGTGACATCGAGTATGAACAAAGAATACAGAATTCATGTGCATGCACGCCGTCTGCTGATAGAATAAAAATACAGTTTTGAAGCTTTCGCGGGAATATATACAATTTTGAGTGACATCATGAATGAAATCATACAATGTAGAATAAGTTGACAATAAATATAGATACAAACATATGCAGCAATCGCATGTTCAGTGTGTATTACAGATGTGTTTTGGGATGTATACAGCTGTGAAGTGACATAGATATTTACACTATACTACAAGTACAAAGGTGGACTGAAAACCATCCGGACACGTCCATTCAATACGAAAACAAAAGGGCAAGACCATTGGCAAAAGAACTCTCGTTCACCAAGATAGAAAACGTCGTTAGCCAGAAAACTTACAATCTCCTTTCGCATACGCGTCAGGACGGGAAAAAGCGCACATCGGCGCCGGCTTGAGCACAGCGATTGCACCAATGCAAAGACATACAAAAATAAAATGAAGAACTGAGCAACACTTTTTATAGAAAGTGTTTGCGACTTTTTGTATTTCAGTGCTGTGAAAACAAATGCTACTTACAGAGTAAAAAAAAAAAAACTGCCCTGCCACATCCTGCTTCTCATAGCTCCAAACAGTTTATGCAGCACAGCATCTATTACTGCATAGGAAGGGCATGACTAACTTATAACTGTGCAAATCCTCAAACAAAAACTTCTCGTATCACGCGACCTGGCATCATGATCCGAATGCCCAAAATATAAGTTGTCGATAAGCTAGATAAAAACATTGCAGCGGCTTAGGTCAGCTATGCCAGAATATACATAGCGAGAGGTACGTTTCTCTGGCTGAGCTTGTTGTGGTCGTGCTTCTTTAGCAGTGAGAGACATCGGGTGTACACGTATTCATTTTGCTTGAGAGAGACGAAGACTGCCCGATGATCTGTGAAAAAAAATGCAACGGCCTCAATTTTTTATACAGTATTTAGATTTGGCAGTCTCCAAACAAATACTCATACATTGGATCACTCACTGCTGACAACTCGATTTGGTGCCACAATATCTCGCACACACTACACATGCATGCAAACGGATTGTTCACAAAGTTTTCTTCAAATGTCCGGGTCGCAGATGCACTTTACGAAACTCGAATGGAGTGATCAAGTACACGAAGTACCTTCAGTTCCTCTTCTGTTGGTTCGCGTTGAATGAACACTACCATAGGCCCCACTCGGTGGTTGCTCCGTCTGTAGCGCTCGGCAGTCTGGCATCCCTCTCTGCCGGTGGGTGCGTTATGACGGAATCGAACAGGAGACGCCCGTGTGCTGTGCGATGTCAGTGCACGTTAAAGATCCCCAGGTGGTCGGAATCAGGCCGTAGTCCTCCACTACGGCTCCTCTTTCTCTCTTTCCACTTTCTCCACCACCTTCCTCCCTTTCATTACAGCGCGGTTCAGGTGTCCTCAGAGCAAGTATGACAGATACTGAGCCTTTATCTTTGCTGTGAACAAATTTAAAAATATTAATAATAATAAAAATAATAATAATTGGTTCAAAGGAAAGGCAAGCCGCAGTATCTGTCACACTTGTTCTGTGGACGCCTGAACGGCGCCGTAAGGGAAAGGAGTAATGCAACACTGAAAAACAGTTCCATCGTATTCCAGCATTCCAACGGGGAGCATTACTACGTCGGTTGATTTGCACGAAGGTAGCCAGGGCAACCTGGAAAGAACGAATTTAACAGGTTAATTTCTATCCAACCAGTAGAGAACACACTCATTTTCAAAAGCACGCTGGTTGACAGCGATGTTCATCTAATTCTAACGACTGCAAATGCTCTGTATTCCTTACAGCATCACGACCCCTGCATCAGTCTTGTAATAAAGATGTCATTTTTAATGAACCAGTGCAATTGTATCGTATGCTGCCTGTACTCTCGTTTATGCCCTTAATGATAACCGTCTACTCTGATACACAAATGTGACAAATCCGCATGATTGCAAGCCTCATGGTGACTAAAGCTGTGAGGGACGCTGAGGTGACAGGCTCCACTAAATTAAAACACTTGGAGGGCTTAACGTGCACTCAAACAATTTTGAGGGACGTTAGATACTAAAGTATTGAAAGGCGAAAGCCTGAATGCCGCAATTCTGCTACGCAACTGATACTAATTAGTAACTAGTTATTGAATTATGGTAATTAGTAATAAATAAGTAATACACATCAATTGGTGAATTAACAAATTAGTTAATTAGTTATTATTTAGTAAATTATTACTTTGTTATTATTTAGTAATTGATCATTGATTGGCTAATGGCTATATAAGGCACGCATTCGCGCATACTATGGTGGTGCTCCTGTGATTGGTCGAGACCTCTATGACGTCATCGCGCCTCAGCCAATCAGAGCCGCCGCAAAAGCGGGACTCATTTTGTCGACGACAGCATGAGCCATTAAAGGCTTTCGCCTTAACATAGAATGGAAAGCCAATGTAAAATCCTGTTAACATAAATCATAAATTAAATGGATAAATTATCTGCTTGTTTAAATGGAACCACAATCGTGGGAATGAACACGCGTTCTCGAGATCAGTAGTCGAGCACCATAACCATTGCTCCAGTGCACAGGAATTTTTCCCAAATTAACAGCCTAGACTGTCCGTCCAAGTTTTAGAAAACAATGCTACCAGCGCTGCAACATACAAGGCCTGAAATCAGCACTTTAATGCACTTACCTCATCCACACTTTCAATGACAATCAGTGATGTCGTGCTCTGGAAAGCTCCGTGTTTATGCATACGAGGCGCCTGGTTTGTGAATGTTTCTTGAAGAGCTCCACCACTGCAGCTTGACTTCCCACAGGGGGGCTGTTGACCTGGAAAATCAACATGAGCAGTGCAAAGGGCACTGGTAAATTTAGCATGCTATTGCTATCAAAATACAGAACTTTGGATTTTTCACACCCAAAAGGCAGTATCTGCTTGTTGGGTGTATCGTTAGATTGCCAGCGGGTAAATCTAAGCAGCACACGACTTGCTGCATCAGCGAGAAAATTTGGTGACACAAATGTTCCGGTACATCACTTCCTTAGATCAGGAATGCTGCTACAGCTGAAGACCAAACATGCAGATATATATAGCTACACAGACAGCAAGGCATACGCAGTAAATGTAAAGGGTGGAGCGTTCAATACAGTTTTTTTTTTCGCCGACGCCAAACTCAGACCTGTTTGATATTTTGGGTTTCATTCAATAACAGTCCCACTTCACAAGAAAGTCACAGGAAAGCCTACACTTTAATAACCGATACTTTGGCCGCTGTGAAGACCAAAAAATCCAACTTTCCGACCAAAAGTGGCACCAGCAATACAGCGGCATAGTTTTTTTTAATCAAAATTGACTTCTCGGCATGATATAGAAAACTGGCTTCGCTGTAGCGGCCAATCATCTCCTAACAGCCGTAGAAGAATTTAATTTGAATTTAAGAGAAATAATTCGGGTGGATGAGTATGGCTACTTAAATTGCTGCGATCTGAAGGAATGGCAATAATGGTGCGCTCTTCGTTGTCATTGCGGCCTACACAGTACAGTCGGATTTAACGTGAAACATGAGCAGTGTCTCCCACGTTCGGTTCATTCGCAGATATCGGTAAATTTCAACCTCGCGGTTCTTGTGACCGTCTTTACCCATGGAAATTGAATGTTAATTCTTCGTTTCGTACATGCATCATTCGCGGCATAACATGCAGTGTTTGGTTGGTTGGTTTGGTTTTTAGGGTTTCAATCGCAAAGCGAATCAGGCTATGAGAGACGCCGTAGTGGAGAGCTCCGGAAATGTCGACCACGTGAGGTTCTTTAACTTGCACTGACATCGCACAACAAACGGGCGCCTTGCCTCTCGCATCCATCAAAAAGCGCCCGCCGAGACCGGGATTCGATCCCGCATACTTGGGAACAGTAGTCGAGCGCTGTAACCCCTGCGGCACACACAGCAGCGGCAGCTGTATTTTACTGTGATGAAGCGAAGTACATGGCAAAAGCATGGTTCTAGCTGAGATAGCTTGATTGCAGTTGTAGCATAGCGTGATTCACTTGTATAGAGCATGCAGATGGCCTAGGGGGAGTCTCATGCATATCGGTTGTGTGCAAGCCTTCCACGTCAGAACCAGTCACACACGTGCTGTGGGTCGTGCACACTGACGACCCAGAGCCGGAGATCACGCTATACGCACACGGCTTGCATGCAGAACCAGATTACGGTAGCAAATTGTGCTGAGCTATAACGCTTGTATCGACAGATCAACGAAACATGAGCGCCAATGTCTCGCAAACAGGTGACGATTTCTTTTTTTAAGCTCACTAATAATTTAGACTGTGGCGGTCATTCAGACCATTTCACGAGTCCCGCCAGGTCCTAAAACTCAGTCTGTGACTATTGGAGCTGGGGGCTTTGCTTGCGCTGTAGAGAATGAGCGAGGTAAAAGATACCCAGACCCTGTCATCCAAATTGTAAGCTCTCAGAGCAGGAGGAAAAACAGCAGTCCGAATACCCACGTGCATAGCAAACAATTATAGGGGACACGTTGGATCACTAAAACTGCGATGTGGCGAAAGCGCCAACTTCTATCGCGTGGTGGTTAGAAGCCCTCCACTACGGAACTTCTGTTTTCTCTCCCACCTTCGCGATTACGCGATAGCGTGAGCTACCTGCCAACATATTAAGTCCCGCTTTATCTGAGCCGCATGAACGTGCCTGGCCTAGGAACAACGTGAATGCAATGGTCTAGGTAGATTGATTCTGACATCACCCTCCCATATGAAAGGAGAGGCCCGAGTATGCAGCTCCTGCTAAACGTAGTGCCAGGACGCCCTAGTCCAGTTAGAGCTCGGCCACGTCAGCAGCCAACTACCGTTTCCCACGTAACGAAAGCGTTACGGATGGACGAACACGAGCCGCGAGCATGAGCCACTAAAGGCTATCCCTTTAATATAAACGTGTACATGCACGCACATATACGAAACACGTTCACTGTTGTGTGCCATGAGGAACAAAATTGCAAAAACACAGAAGCTTTGCAAGACAACGCGATCTAAAATAGAACTTCGCTGACACGTTTTTCACTGGAGCGAAAAAGGAAAACTTAACAGCCGGGAAATACAGCAAAATGAAAGCTTAAAGTACGGGCACACTCAACCCATGTTGATGTGTAGACGCTTGAAAATTGGTATGTACCATTGCGCTGGGACTCATACAGAACGTGGCACCTGGGAAAAGGCGGCGCCCCTGAACGCAACCGTGAAGTGCTCCTGTATACTTGCATCCTATCATGTCTTCAGTTCACTTTATGAATAGTGTCAAATCCTGTATTTGCATTACCTTCTCTCAGAAATGTTGCCTAATTCGACGTGCACATATATCATACACACATATATTACATGACCACATCTACAATGCGCCCCGCCGTGGGGGTGCAGTGGTAACAGCGCACGACTGCTGTGGCCACGGATGCAGTATTGAATCCTGATCACGGCTGTCGCTTTGCGATCGAGGTGAAAAGCAAGGAGCCTATGTGTTGTGCGATGTCAGTGCACATCAAAACCCTAAGTGGTCAAATTTTCGAAGCCCTCCACGACGACGTCTCACATAGCCTGAGTCGCGTTTAGACGTTAAACCCCCCAAACCAAGTATTTAGCATGCTCACACATCTTTCTACTAAGCGCATCTTCCTTTATGGCCTTTTATTTTTTATACTGCCGTTGGTGGTATTTTCGCAAAACGAGGAAAGCTCTCAATATAACAGGTTGAACTACATAGTTCATGAATGTTTTAGATAAGTCAATTCCGGTAGCTGATACTGCAACAAACTTTTTGCTGCGACACTTCCTTACTTATCCAGCACACTCATGTAATGCCTCGGTGAATTATTGATGAGCAAGCGCGCTTGAGAGGTGCACACAGCATGGAATATCAACGGAAAATGCCATCACCTTTATGATGAGCTCAGGGTTGTCAGGGCCAATGATATCCAAAAAGGCAGCAGATGTTTTGTCATTCCAGAAGAAGCCATCGTCGCGAGTAAAGTTCCGCAGCTGGCACTGCAGTACCTGGACACACAACAATGAACAGTAAGAAGTAGATGGCTTTCGGTGTTTAGCAGTTTAATTTCAATACTCGGCATTCTCAGCTGCCGCAATACACACACTGCACCTTTTGCTCCCTATCAACAAAAACTCCCATGCCAGCAGCCAGGACAAACTGCTGGAACTTGTGTTTGTTAACACAATGTGGCACTCTTTTTGGAAAACTTGAAAGTATGCTTGCTACACAGGAGACAAGTCACTCCATCTGTTGCATGAGCCTGTAGCCTTGTTTTTAACCAGTGGCTTCTTGGAGGGGGGCAGACGAGGAAACTTCACAAGTGTAAGAAAGGTGAACTCAGATGTGCTTTCGAAATTGATCACGTGCTACAACCTTCATTTCTTGCAACCGTGACTAGTGCAGGTTTCCCACAAACTGTACAAGTACACCAATATGCGCCCATGCATGCAGTCAGCACTAGGTCATTACTAAGACACGACGTCACCTAAGCTCACTGAATGGTTTTAACTTCTAGCAACGTGTGGCGGGAAGGCTGGCTGAGTAGTTTTGCACAAAGTATGGCTCAGTCTGATAGCCCTTCACCAGCAGCAGACGTCGAAATTTGTGTGCACATTTCTGCACATTTGGAGGTATGTTACAACTAATCGTGGCAGCTGGAGTGTATAAAGTTTTTTCTAGGAAAGCAGATTAAGGATCGGTTAAAGAATTTTCTAATATTAGGATCGAGTAGCATGTACCATGATCTTGCATCCACATGCTTGTCCTTTTATAGGTTTATGAACTTGTGGCAGACTAGAAGCTCTCACAACCAGTTACAGCCCCACTGAAACTGCACTGGAAGCGAGAGTGCGAACCATGGTAGGAACTCTGTACCAATATGAATGCATTGGCAGGTAACAACCCACTATTATTGAAGCATCATGAAACAAACTTTCGTGCATCATTAGATCACCCCATTTCTAGTCAAAGGCAGTTCATTCGCTTCAAACAGCGCTTTTTTAAACCACGAAAATTTTTATATTATAAAGCTTTTATCACCATAAAACAAAAACGTCAAAGACATCTAAATGGCCATAACCAAGTTCTTTTTAAAGGGGGCATCGATTTTGAATAGAACAAAATTAAAACAATTAAGCTCATTTTTCCCGCAGTGAGTAGTTTGCTGCCTTTCACCCATCCAGGAGAAAAATGCATGGCACTTGCCTAGAGCCATCTCTGCCACTGGTCAAGTGAAAATAACGTACCCCACTGCAATGAAAAGATTGGCAAAACATACCTCTCTAGATGGAGGAGGCGCAGGAGAAGTCAGAAGAGCTCCGTAAAACGTGACATCTTTGCGAGACTGATTTCCACACACTTTTCCAACTTCTGGCTTGTCGACTGCTTCATTATCTCTCTGTAAAAAAAATTAAGAAACTTAGACCAACTGCCCTAACGCACAACTCAGCATGGTGACAATCCACGCAAACGCAACTTTCCAATATAAGTTTTGAGCCTTCCCTTGTCATTCAGAAAACTGCGATGTTTTCTTTTTTTTTATGCTTTTCTTACCCATTCCTGCAGAAAACGGTGAGCTGTCTAAAGTAAACCATCTGGTGATAATTTAAGATTTTGCCCCCAAAGACGAATTTTACGTAACGAGATGTGCTTGCACTGTGAGAAAAGAAGACACCAGATAAGGCTCAATTTTACTCCATGCAGGAACGGCCTGGAATGTTTTTTTTTTTTTAAGTCGATATTTATTGCCTCAGGGCATCAGTAGGTTATGAGATGAAGGATGAATAAATGATTAAATAAATGGAAAAAGGTTGGCTGATTTTATGAAGTCCAGAAGTGAGCGATGATGAGGTCCCTGCGTCCAAGTGACGTATGAGGCAGGATTGGTTGCTGAAAGGCCAGCTATTCTCAGGTGCCGGAATCGTGTTGGCTTGAGTGCTGGGCAGTCCCACAGCAAGTGGTGGATGTCGGCCTCGACATCTTCGTTGTTACAGATCGGGCATCCTGGGCGAGGAAATAAGTGTTGGAAGTATGACCACGTCCTAGTTACTGCTGGTGTAAGGGCAACACCGACCCGGATCCTCCTAAGCGCAACCTCTTCTGCACGGGTGAGACCGCGGGGAAGGGATATCGCACACGGAGGGACAAGTGCACGTGTGCGGCGCCGGAGGTGCTCCTTTCTTGACAAAAGGAGGGTAGCGTCGTCGACTTCGAGAGGCTGTGGGATTGATGCGTCTTGGTTCACGAGGCGGGTTGCAAAATCAGCTTGACTTTGGGAAGGCAGCAGATCCCGTGGGACCCACTCAATGCGTATTGACTGTGGGATGCGCGCCGCAAGCTGGTGGATGTCCTGGCAAATTTTAGGGCAGCGGCTGACACGTCGGAGCAGACGTACTGCTTGAAGTGCGTCAGTGCGGATTACAATGTGGGCTGTAGGGAGCATGGTTATAGAAGTCACGGAGCAGAGTGCCTCTTGAACTGCCACAAGCTCAACGCAGAAAGATGTAAGTGGTTCCGAAAGCTGTAACGTAGTTGTCTGATTCAGGCTAGGCCTCCGTGGACAGTGGATTGCCGTTTTGGCTTCACAGCCTTGCAGGCTTCCATCTACGTACACTACTACGGAATCCTGAGGCAGGTTAGTATCTTGCTCTTCAAATCTCTGGCGTAGCAACGATGCAGAGTTGGCAGACGTCGGTCTGCGGATGTCAGTTGGCTTGTTGTCTCCTAACTATAAATTTCCAGGGAGGGAGAACTGGCGCAGGTGGCTGAAGAATAATGTGTGACGTTGCATACGCCCTCAGTGCTTGCGTGGAATGTGACAAAGTGGCCTTGAGTCTGCGAGCATCTCGGCGCTGCTGCACCAGTTCATCGATGGTGTTGAGCTGCGCATTCTCCTGTAACGCTACGACCGGTGTGATTCGTGGAAGGCATGTTATGGTCCTCATAGCTTCTCGATTTAAGGCTTCAAGGCGATCCCATTCTGCCCTTCTAAGATGCTGGAACTGGGCCTGATAAACAATACGGGGCTGCAGAACCGCCCTCACTAACTGGCGTGCAACAGACGAGCCAGCGCCACCCGTTTTAGGTGCAATTCTTCTTATTAAACTTATAGTTTGAAGTGCTTGCTTTTTTGCCTGAGAGAGCCAAGCAGTCGCTGATCCTGATTGGTGAATTGGTAAGCCCAGAATTTTCAGGCTCGAACTTTCTTGTATTGGGGTGCCTGATAGAGAGAGACGAATTGGATTTGAGGCAAGTTTACGGCGTCCCCAGCGGTTGGCGACTGACGTGTATGAAGTTTTACACACAGAAAGTTGAAGGCCAATGGAGGAGGCGTAATCAGAGGTTACGTCTAATGCTGACTGAAGGGCGGCCTCTTGAGTGAGAAGATGAGTGCTCCATACCGTGATATCATCTGCGTACTGCAAAAACTTGATTTCAGGGATATCATGTAAGCGCCACGCCAATGGGATGAAAGTAATATTGAATAACGTCGGAGGCAATACTGATCCCTGGGGCACGCCACGTAGTGAAACGAATGAACCAACAGTGTCACCGCTGAGGCGTATTGCAAATTTTCGTCCATCCAAAAATGATGCGACAAAAGTGCGTACTCTCGGAGGGAGATGGAGCATGTCAATGGCATTCAGGATTGCAGCATGACTGATGTTGTCATATGCCTTTTCAACATCCATTGCTAATATGGTACGTACATCGCGGCTGCGGGTAGATGACAGAACTGCTGAGGCCAGGACAGCCAACCCGTCCTCTGTACCTATGTATGGACGAAATCCAATTTGAGCAGGGTGATAAAAACCGTGCTGTTCAAGCCACCAAGAAAGTCGTGTGGCTAGCATTTTCTCTGCAAGCTTGCAAAGCGTTGATGTTAAGGAGATTGGTCGCAAGTTGGCGAGGTCCGTTGGAGGCTTCCCAGGTTTGGGAATAGGGATCACGACAGCGGTTTTCCAGCTCTCGGGTACGACACCATCAAGCCACACTTTGTTTATGGTGTCTAGTTGTTGAGGAAGTGCAGCAGTACTGAGGTTCTTGTAAACCTCATACTGAATTTTGTCCAGGCCGGGCGCTGTTTTCCGTTTCGCATCGTCAATTGCAGCCAGCAGCTCGCACATCGAAAAGGGGCTCGCAATTCCATCTGCGTCGGCAGCAGATGGTAATTTCCATGCGCCTGCAGGGATACCTGCCAAATTAAGGTTTACAGCTGAAGGAGGCAGTATATCGTATTTTTATACCCAGCCTAAGATGATAGAAGAATAATTACATGCGAAAAGTATGTTGGTGCAAAGTGCTTAGATTATAATTTTCCATAATCTGCTCACTGTTAAAGCAATATGAACATTTAAGGCATAAGCTGCACATTTTTTGCAAAATAAAGACAACATAAGAACCTGCACAGATAATGGTGTAATTTCTCTCGAGAGATGTGTTTCTGTCTTGAACGCCACGCGGCAGGAGCGATGGTGTACCGTCCAAACTCACACCTGCCAGAGAAGGGGCGACAGATACTGCCCCTTTCCTTTCTTGTAAACCATTTATAATTATATATAGCGCTGCAATGAACGCAGATAAGAGGCAAACAATAGGAGAGGAAGGGTAGGCTTTCACCATTCTCCTCTTACGAGACATCTAAGAGACCCTCTTGTGTTCAACGTAGCAAGCCAAGTGCAGTGAGACGACGCATGGAATGGAGCCAAACAGCTTATCTGCTACATCTATCTATAAGGGTTTTTGCAGGCAAGAAGCCTAACGAGAGTTGAGATGTGCAGCTGACCAAGCAAGTTTTTGACTGCGTGGTATCAAATGCCATGACTGCAGGGCAAGCACAAAAGGGCTTTACATAAAAGGCATGAGTTGCGCGCAGATATTCGCTGCTATGATTGCCCCACCACCAAACTTAATGCCGGGCACAAACCACTCGGCCGTTACACATTTAGAACTAAGAACACGGGAACAAGCACAAGAAAAAATAAGGCTCCCACAAAAATTGCAGTCAAGGCAGAATACACTCGATATATATTGTTAGAGGGAGCCATTATCCAAACTTTGGGATTTCGATATAAATATTTAGACTTTAGTGATGGTCCCGACTAACGATCTAGTACTACGAGAAGACGCTAAGTGGAGCCCAATATGTGCAGCCCTTTTTAAGAAACTACATCCCAATTCACCATTTAGCATGTAAATATGTGAAATACCGGCACGCACCACATATGTAAAGACATGTCGTCATGGCATATCCCTCTTACTATTTAGTACTTCTGTGCCTTGGTGCAAGCTATGTTGGAACGATAAAAATGAACAGCAATTACCCGGTCTATATTGAAAGTGTAAAAAACTCGGCAGTTGTTCTGTACATCTAAGTTTTCTATTATTTCACGTGACTTGAAAGGACAATGCAGAATGTTAACCAAAATAATCAAATACACGAAGAAGTGCCTTAATAGTGTTTACGGTAAACGCCCATTACTTAATGTCTAAGCGGTAGCACATTTTATGGTCGTGCTAGCGAAGGGGTCAGAGACATGACAGTGGTAATGGCCTGTCTGCAGGTGTATTTTGAGATCCTTGTTCATATGCACGAGCAGCATTGCAATATGCGTGATCCATGCGCTGTGGCCTAACCTGATGACTGGTTATTTAGGCAGACAAAATTGAATATCAGGAAAACCAGGTGTACCGTTCCTCTCATTTTGGTTCTTATGCAATACTTGCACTTCATTTCTCTGGGTATATTGACTATGAACTAAGAAAACGGTAAAACAATGAGAACATTCTGCTCGTTCTGAATTCTTATATATAACAATAGGAAAATGAGAATATAGAAAATGTATAACAGCAGGAAAATGAGAATATAGACGCAAGCATATAATTCGGCGAAACATGCTCCAGGTTAATTTTCGTGGAACCTGGGGAAGTGAAGGACTGTAGCCGTGTTAGTCAAGCACGCCGCCGTTGCTCCCCCTAAATCAGCAGACTTCTGAGTTCCCACAGCAATTTATTTGATTACCTTTTGACCGCGACTACAGCTGCGCACATGTAAAACTAGACAGTATTGGGAGATGCTGAGATAGCTGAAACTACGCTCAAGAATGCTTATATGGATGACAAGTTCCTTCGGTACGGAGCCTTGCAGGTCCGGAATTAACAGCAATAATCGTGAATGCATGTGCCAAGCAGATATAGATACACATGTGCTCACAGCCATGAGACTACACCCAGCACCATCCAGTCGGATTAAGTTTGAACATTCGAACTATTTTGGCCCACTTGGCACATATAACAGCCTGCTGTTCTCCCTACGGTGGGCGCCAGCGGTTTAATAGCCCACCTCTCAGGCCAACCGCCCATCTTTGGGGCTTCAAGTTTGCTATACGTGAGGATAACTTTCTTTGAATATACAGTGAAAGATACAATCCTGAGGTGACAGGTTTCACAAGTGCATATTTTGCAATTACTCTGAGCCAGAGAGCCGGCCAGACAGCTGGCGGTAATAACAAACGATTACGGTGCACTGATGGATATAATGTAATAATGCATTGGGCGAACCGCAGAATGGGTTCAGATGTGGTAGGCGCCTAGATAGCATTTTCGTAATAACCCAATACATAGAAATAGCCAGGACGGAAGTAGACCGCTGTGTTTAGCCTTTCTGGACATAAGCGGTGCACATGATAGCATAAATAGGGAACTTTTGTTGAACATACTCGATCGAATCTGAAGGCATCGGTAAAGAATTATGTGAATTCTAAAGGAAGTATATAGAGATAATAAAGATGAAATTGCATGATAGGGGATAAGAAGTACGACTACTGTCCAGGTAGGCAAAGGACTAAGGCAAGGATGTCCGCTATCACCGATGTTGTTCATGGTTTATATGAAGAATATGAAAAAGAGTCTGCAAGAACCTTGGTTTTAATCTCTCGTATAAGCTAGGTGGAACAGACGTAGAACAAACGCTTCCAGGATTAATGCACGCGGACAACCTTGTTCTATTAGCCAATAGCTAAGAAGATTTACAAGCATTGGTTAATATATGGGGATACGAGGATATGCAATCGGCATTACCTTCAGCGCAATTAAGCCGGGTCTGATGGTATTCAGCGATGTCACTGATAAAGAGGTTACAATACAAGGGAGTCAGATACCAAGACTGACAGAATACAAATATATCTGGATATGGATAAACCAGTCAGGTATACATGGAAAAAGCATGAATATGCCACTAGGACAAAGAGATGTCAGAGATGCACACACACTATGCACAGATGCACAGGCCACTATAAGTGTACAACGTATATATAGTACTAAAGGTATTTTGAAAGGAATAGTGCTACCGAGGCTAACCTTCGGGAAGGCGGTTTTGTGCTTTAGGACTGAAGTTCAGTGGAGGCAAGAAATAAATCTGAGATCTGTGGGCAGGCTAGCACTTAGAGCCCACGGCAAAACTACAAACGAAACAGTACAAGGATATTTGGGCTGGGCGTCCTTAGAGGTACAGGAGGCTAACAGCAAAATAATGTACCAAGAACGCTTCAGGCGACTGGATGACAATAGGTGGGCAGCTAAAGTATTTAAATACTTATACCAAAATGATTTGACTCCCAGTGGCGGAAAAGGACAAGAAAACTAGCCAGTAAGTATTTTGGAAGGTAGGATGGAGAAATAAAGAATATTAAACAACAAGTAGCGAACATAGTGGGAAAAAGACTAGAATAATTCAATGAATAAGAAACTGACCCTAGACATATACAAAAAATGGAACTCTGATTGAGAAGGAAACCTATGACAAATCAAGAGGCAGCGGCCTTCTCTTTGAGGCTAGATCAGGATGTCTTAGAACCTGAAGCTACAGAAGAAAGTTTAATCAAGAAGAGGTAATGTGCTATCTGCGGTAAATGCCCTGAAAGAATTGAACATATTATACTAGAGTGTGGCAGCGTTCATCCAGATCTCCATGCGGACATAGTAACCCTGGCCGAGGCCCTGGGGTTTAGTGGTAACAAAGGAAGCATGAGTGAATCGGCGGTAGAGGAAAGCAAGAAACCTTTTGAAGATTAGTGGATAAATAGCACCCAGTGTACATATGGAAGGCAAGTCGAAATTAAACAAGGGTATTGAAAGATAGCCTGGGTCCAAAAACAGTCATTAAACTGGTTATCGAGATTTTCTGCAGAAATTTGTTCCCAGCAGAACCGTATATATCCCCCTTGGTTCATAGTTGCGGCGTGGGTTTATTTTTCAAGCAGTAGTTGAATGCAGGGCGGCTCTGGCCTAGCCTGTGCACACACGCGAGAGTCATCTGTGAACAAACCTTGAAACACGCCTCCCGGTAAACCAATGAAAATGACAACAGGCAGCTGTCCAACCTGGTCCTGTTTTTTCTGTTCAGGCAAGCTGGAAGTATGCTGGAAGGGAGAAGGGGGGGGGGGGGAGAGGGTAGCCTAATATAAAGCATCCATTACGAAGACCTAGAAGGTGCTAGCTCTGCACGCAGTTATTGTGCAGCAGTTCGTCGCGCGGATGAAGCGAGGGACTTCGTTTCCTGGAAAAGCGTGTGCAGTGAACTCCCCCCCCCCCCCCATCTCCGCTTGGGGTCCAGGCGAAAATGACGGCCGAGGCGGCTTCGAGCATGCGCAGTAGCGCTGCTTGAAACAGGTCCTTTGAAAAACGTATTGCCTTGTCCCTGGCCAATACGCACGATACATTTCCTCCAAAAACAAGAAACTCAACCTTCTCAAGCCACGAAGGAAGAGCGATGGAAGAGCCGTTGCGCTGCCCCACTTGAAGATGTTAGACAATGTGTAGTATTGACCACGCAGGCAGGGCTCCGCGTTACGCTCGCTATAGCAAAATAATTCTTCCCGATTACCCCGTAGCAAACCTTTGCGACATGTAGAGATAAAGACCTCTCGTGTGAGCCATAACCAATAAGAAAGGTTGTTCTGTACCCGCGGACACATATTTCTGCGAAATGGTCGCCCTACTCCGTTACACTTCCTGCTTTGAGTTGAACGCTCCGCCTTCTAGAATACGGGTCCGCGAGCGATGCTCTCGCCCGACGAGTGAAAACCGTCTTTCTTAAAAACACCGGCTTATTCCGGATCAACAGAAAAGTACAAAAATAGAAAAGAAACAGCATTGGTCAAAACTGCGCTGGAAACATGCCGTCGAAGTGCGCGACAATCGACTACGCAGAATAAAACAGAACATTGGTCAGGTCTTCACCGCGACGACACAAAACACTGCGGCGCGGATAGGGCGAGTACAAAGCGTTGATTACGGTACAAAAGCATTGCTACTCGCGTGGCAGCACTCACGCTAACACTCCTATGGCTTTCTTGTAGGCGCCGATTCCGTCTTTGCCTCGCAGGACTCCGCTCCGTCGTCCGTGCACATCCCGCCGGCTTGGGACGCTGCCACGCTGCCCTTCTGTGGCCGGCCTCCCGGCGAAGAAGCACCGAGCCATGCTTTCGACGCGCTTATCTACCCTCTTTCTCGCGATAACACGCCGCCCCATCGATAACACGCCGCCCCAGCTCCGGGCAGCTCGCTCATGCGTACTCGCGCTGCCCGGGCGGACACCAACACAAACAGAAAAAAGCGCACGCGGTTTGAAACGCTAAAAGGGGCTGTGGGGCCCCCCACACTCCCCCCCTCTGAAGACGGGACACCTCCCGATGTGTAAAAACAAAAATAACGCGGGATAAGGACGGAACTGGTACTGCTGCTGGCGGAGCGTATGCTTGGAGGTATCCGCCGAGCGTGGGTACCCGTAGTGCCTGGTAGGTCAAGTGGTACTATGTGGCTGGTGGACGGCCGTTATAAGTTCGGAGATCAGCCACGTTGACTGGTCCGGCTTCTCGACCACCCTGCACATGGCGAATAAAGCAAGAAAGCCGAGACACGCGCTTTGTTATCGTGTAAGGGCCAGTCCATCGTGGTGCGAGAGAAGCAGCAAACCCTTTTGCTGCATCACGTAGTGGGTGCGTGCGGCGAAGGACTTTGTCGCCGACTGTGTACTCCAAAGGTCGCCTTCCCTTGTTGTACTGGTTTGTACTGGAGCTGACGCCAGGAAAGATGCCTCGATGCGGGATGCTTCTCTAGCCATGTCATCGAAGTCCGCGAACTGGCGACGCCAGAGATATGGCTGATACCTTGGATGGCACCGATGTATAGCATGAGCCACCTTCTCTGGTTCCGGAACTGCAGGATCTGCCCGCTCATGCAGCTCTTGAAAACTGCGCAAAAACTCAAGCAAACCCTCGTTTTCGCCTTGCGTCCTGGTGCAAAGCTCGTCTTTCATACGGATGTCATAATCAGCCGGCAAGAACTCTCCTCAAAAACGGTCTATAAAATCCTTCTTTGTTGTAAACGACCGCTGTCTACGCCTCCAGGTTGCTGCGGAACCTGCCAAAGCTACGGGAAGCACACGCGTGACCAGAGCACTGTCCGAAATTGCCATTGCCATCTGATAATCGTCGATTTGATAAAGAAAATCGCAAACAGATTTCTTGTCGGCGTGTCCTTCAAACCTTGGCACGGCCAAATTCAGCCGCAGCTGATTATCGCGATACAAGGGAGTGGGCGTTAACTGCCTCGCTTCCTACCATTTCTCTGAAATGTGCCTTTGATTCAAGTAGCTCGAACAGGAGGCCAAGAATTCCACTACAAATGTCCGACGGTTCGCTTTTCCTGTCTTCTGATTGCTCATGCCCCGAACGCGCCTGTGTGGGAGGCCGAACTGTCTCTGTTAACTGGACGCTTGCACCCGGTAAGTCCGACACCGCTACGCACGAAACTGCATGAACCTCAAATTGCTACACTCGCGGGGTAAGCCAAAGCTCGAGCATAAATCACGTTGGGCGCCAAATGAAGGTTCCGCCTTCTAGAATACGGGTTCGCGAGCGATGGTCTCGCTCGACGAGTGAAAACCAAGTCTTTCTTAAAAACACCGGTTTATTACGGATCAACAGAAAAGTATAAAAATAGAAAAGAAACAGTATTGGTCAAAACTGCGCTGGAAACATGCCGTCGAAGTGCGCGACAATGGACTATGCAGAATAAAACGGAACATTGGTCAGGGCTTCACCGCAACGACACAAAACACACTGCGGCGCGGATAGGGCGAGTAGAAAGTGTTGATTACGGTACAATAGCATTGCTACTCGCGTGGCAGCACTCACGCTAACACTCCCAAGGCTTTCTTGTAGGCGCCGCTTCTGGCTCTGCCTCGTGTACATCCGTGCCGTCCGTGTACATCCCGCCGGCTTGGGACGCTGCCACGCCGCCCTTCTGTGGCCGGCCTCCCGGCGAAAAAGCCCCGAGCCATGCTTTCGACGCGCTTATCTACCCTCTGTCTCGCGCCGATAACATGCCGCCCCAGCTCCGGGCAGCTCGCTCATGCGTACTCGCGCTGCCCGGGCGGACACCAACACAAACAGAAAAAAGCGCGCGCGGTTTGAAACGCTAAAAGGGGCTGTGGGGCCCCACAGAGTGCAGTATGGTGTTTCTCATTTTGTAGTCTATTGAAGGTTCCGTCGAATAGAAATGTCCTTGTTGATGAAAAACCGGGTTATCTAGCTGCAAGCAAGGATTGAAAGGCGGAGAACCCAGGGAAATTTTTGATCGATGCGCACGGATACATTAAAGTAGGGGGCTTGAATGATCTATGTACGCAATTGAGGCATTTAATTCACGCGAACTACTCATTAACATGATTGCACTTCTTAAAAAATGAGCGACCCGACGGTGTTGCTCGCAAGCTGCAGATGCTAAACGAAACGCGACAAACTACTACGCTATCGACTGCCTGCCAAGGAAGCTTAAGTCAAGAAAAGTCGATAAATGGAGGACTGCTCTAAAAATTACCTGCAACAGCATCGGAAAATGTAAAATTCGAAAACTTGCTAACTCAATAATTCACAAGGCAATTTTTCATTGTCGACAACCATGGGCTAAAGGTTAAGAACGTAATGAATTTGATATACTTTGGCAATCAAGGAACATTTACACCATATAAGCATGTTTGGGAGTGAGAAGCAGAGCCCAACTGCTACTTGAAGTTCTATGCTTTTATGAGGTCACCTTTTTTTTTTTGCGCAAGCAGCACTAGAGAACAATGCAAATGAGCACGCAAAGGTTCGACGCGCGGCGACTGATTTGAGACGCGTTCGTGACACACGTGTGCGACAACCGGCTGAGTTAAATCCCAGCCACGGTGAACGTTTTTATATAGATGTAAAGTGCCCGTGTACTGTCAGTGCACGGCACTTTAGCAGTGTCAGTACATGCTAAAGAAAATGCAGGTAAGCTCCCTGAAACGGCCAGACCTCAAGTAGCTTTAGGCGTCGAGCACAAAACTGAAATACGCAATCATGGCACGATAATGGCGCCCTCCTACAACAACTTCTTGCGACCCTTTACGAGCAAAAATAGCTAAATATAAGGAGTCAGTTCTTGGTAAGAGCTTTACGTCATCAGCCTCCATTATGAAGGCCGGCTCGCGCATTACTGTATAGCTGTATATAGCCGGCGGAGCGAAGGGCGAAAGGCGTTTCTCTTGAACCAGAGCGTGCATGCACCTGATCACCCGTACCAATCACACCGTAGCCCCGTTTCTTCCGGCTATGAAAGGCAGCAGTAGATGATGAAATTGTTAACTTATCCGTGGAACCCTATACGAAGCAAGCGTGGATATAGCGCAGGTGACGATGTTCCGAAGAGACGTACGCGGCACGATCGATGCCACATTCTTATAACATTTCGCCGGAAGGCAGCCACAGCACTTTTTCTTTATTAATTTTTAGGCTACTGCCGGTTCACAATGATGTCCATAATACATTCCGAGCCTTTTCACTCTCCCTAAGGAGCAAAAAGAAGCGCGTGTCGACGTAGAAAGCCTGCGAAATAAGCGCTGCAGCATACGCATAGCGGTCGTACTACCCGGTCACGCTTTTCGTGGTCACCAGGAGACGGCACCACCCTATTCAGAACTCCAGCGCAAGGCTCCTACTATCGCCCATGATCCTGATTTCATCACTCCTACTTTTCGCAGCGCGGCATACAGATTGTGAGACGAAGTATTGTTTCAGCTGATGGGGCACGAGAAGCCATCCACTCCTGGTGCGAGAAACAACGCGTGGCGTGCGTCGCGTAGGTGTAGGCAAAAGGGTTTCAAATCACATGCGCGTAAGCTACGTGACATTTCTCATGTTTACGCACGTTAACTCTGCACGTACTACGTGAAACTAAAACTGTCTTAGGATTACGCCTAAAGCCCTCAAACGTAGTGAATTTGCAAAACCTTCACAGCTGGTTTGGAGTTACCGTTTATGGTTTGTCGAAAATAAGTATTAATAGTATTCCGTGTAACCAAGCCTCCAGTTGAATAAAAAGAAAATAATGCTTGCGTTGCGCGAATGACCATCAGAGTGCGCCAATCTGTAATAAAATCTGCACGTACCAGTGAGGGAAGACGTCCTTCGACCGTTGCCGCTGTGTCAGACGAGGAAGGCGACGCTGTTCTCGGAGTCGGAAGCTGCAACCAGCAAACTCGCACGATGAAGTCGGAACTAAAATCGGAGCACAAGCGCAAAATGCTGCCAACGAATTCAGTGGTCGCGTACCGACACTTGTCGCGAGTTATAAACGATGCGAGAGAGAAGGAAAATTCGCATGGCCGATACCACGTGACAAGAGAGAGAAAGGAGGCCTGCCGTCAATGGTCGCTTGATACTGACGAATGCCTAGCAGGAGCCCACTTTGCCCCAATACAATTCGTCTCAAGATATCTGCCGCTCTCCGAAATGCAGTTGAGCCCTCCCTTGAAATTGAGCTCCTAAGTGCCTCTCGCCCGTGCGCACTATAATAGGGAATTGTGCCCCTACTGTCACCCCCGCCAATTTGGGGGGGCGAGAGGTTCCTAGGAGCACAATTGCCTATTGTAGTGCACCTGATCCTGATGCGACGGAGGTGCCTCTGCCTTTCGCAGGGCTGCAAACGTTTTGTGAGACGAAGGCAGTCGCTCTTGACGGTATTGTCTGTGACCTGGTTTAAAATCACAAGTTTATAGCACTCGCGACAGTTTTCTCATCCTCCTACCTCTTCTCCTGAGCGGCGTGTAGTGGCGCCCTACCCACACTCTCCTCCCGATTTCTTATCTCTCCTGCTGTAGGGCTGCAGTGAACTGCATACTAGGAAGATCTATGCGTCACCCTATTTTCGAATTGGCCTTTTTATGATAGCGCACTGCACTTGCAGCCACCAAGCGAAGTCACTTTGATGTGACCGGCTACCGAGAAATGCTGATTTTTCAAGCAGTAAGTAGTTAAGTGGGCGGCTGGTCTCTCTTAGCCTGGGCAGATAACCGTGAATATCCTTTTCACACATTGCGGTACACTCCTCTCGGAACCCCAGCCCAATTAAGCCACGACAAAAGGACGCTGGCGAACCTGGCCAGTCCTCTTGGTTGAAGTGAGCTAGGGAAGCGGGGTCAATGAAATGGGAGCATTTGGAAGGCCTAGAAGATGATATTAATAGAAGAGACATCTGGGCAAGTTGATATGATGACATGATGAGTAAACAGCGCTAAAGACGAGGACGATGAGTAAGAAGCAAACAGGACTGGCGCTGACTCACAACTGGAGTTTATTGAATAAAACACATGTTAAAAACCCAAGCAAAGCTGCACTAAGCAAATACCAAGTCATGACGACCCAGCACACATGCCACATTCAAGCCCAGCATCAATATGTGTTGAAGCAATTGACGGGTCACTAACGCATTTTTCACCGAAACAGTAAACTACCTGAAAGATCGCAGGGGCATCGAATTTCTTTAGTTGCTATTGTGATGCATAATTTTTTTTTTTGGGGGGGTTATAGTATATCCCGCTTACTATCTTAGTCTAGTTTCTTTTATTTCATGTTGTTATGTTCTGTGTTAATGCTTTAACAGTGACTTACTTTCCGTGACTGAAGAATCGTGGGCAGCGGTTACTGGAGTTTGAGCTTTGTCCGACTATAGTATAAGGCCAACATGGTAACGTGTGCGGCCGCTACTACCGTCGCACCATGCTTGCTTGCCGACGGTAGTTACCGAACCTCGACCTCGAGCGCGCAGGAGCGGATAATATCTGGAATGCTAGGAGCAAACATTAAAATAAAGCACCGAGAAGCAAGTTCTGTTATAGTGCTACGTAATAATGTGTGGACGCTGACGGTGACTGTAATGGAATACTATCTACGACCTGAGATTGACGTGTCTTAACGAAAAGCGACATTTTAAAGGCTAATTGACCCCGAGCAGCGACTTAAACGCACGAGGAAAAAAAACTGTGGGGCTAGTTGCTTGATTTAATAACAGCTCGATTTGTATTAGCAGAAAGCGTGATGTGACGGAGGCCACTGCACACGTAGTTAATCACTGCGTTCGTAGCGCTCCTCACAGAGAGGCATTTTGTCCTCCCACCAGGTCCGTGAGAAGGAGGGAGACAGCGCCGTGTCCGCATGTATTCATAGTTTCACGATGCAAGGAAAGCAAACTGCACGATAGAGGCCGGCAAGGCGGGGAATTCGCAGATGATACCGTGCTCCGTCTAGCACCAGGGTGCTATACAGCCTCGCTCCAAATTATGCTCCGGCAAGGCGTCCAACTACCCTCTCGTCCCTGGAAAAACCGTCCCCGGAGCAAATGTCTCTACTGGCGAAGTAGGAAAAATGTCCCCGAACGGGGCTGCAGTCTTGCGCTATAGGACGTAGACTGCATTTCCCCGTGGCGAGCTGCAATGATGAATGATGCATATTAACTTTTTTACAGCGGTTTCACCTGTCGGCTTGGAATTGACCGCAAACATCGAACTGATGCAGGCACTCATGAAAAAAAAAAAGTTATGGCAGCGGTAATGTAGTGACAGTGACATGCTTTTACGCCGTTCTTGTAAACATTTCGGGCCCCAAGATGGCGCAGGTTCTAAATGATGATTACATTTAACATAAAGCCAAGAAAAAATGGCATAAAATGTGTGTTTTTTTTTTTTAGTGTGAGTTTGGGAAGAAATCATTTTTAGGGCCAGTTTTGGCCTTGGGGACTTTTTTTTCCTAAATGCCACTTCTTCAGGGGACGTTTCTTCCGGGGATGATTTTTCCGGGGGCGTATCTTCCGGGGACATTTATTCCGGGGACGTTTTTACCTACACCCACCCTCTCGTAGGGTGCAGCAGGGAATCCTGATGGCTGGGGCTCTCAGCATATAGCTGAAATCCGGAGGGCACTCACAACAGAACTAAATACTATCTATACATAAAAACGCTGTTAGGGCCGCCTTTATGCTTTATGATTTTATGCATTAGTGTTACGCGTTCGTTCACACTTCGCTTACAAAATAAATTTTAATTATTTTGAGTATGCTACTCTTGTCAGGCAATCAGGTAGAGTGGTGCAGTAGTTATGTTTTAGGCATCACTGTCCACCGTCTCTATTACCTCGCTTTTTCGGGTAAGGATTAAACCTGGTGTAGCAATGAACGTCTCCTGCATTGTATAGGCTTTCCTGCATTTTTCTTTCTCTTTTGTTTTCTCTCGGCTACCCCTTCGCTCACTTCCTCGAGTTTGATTTATCAGCACCTTCCAAGATTTTTTTTTAATTCATTCTTCTTCTCCTCGTTATAGTTTTTATTTTCTGTATGAATGCAGTAGACCTACCCTGATAATTCCGTAGATGACTGCACAGCACCATTTTCCACCCCTCCTGCTTGTTATGGAATATCCCGCTTACTATCTTAGTCTATTGTCTTTTCTTCCATGTTTTTATATTTTGTGTTCTTACATGATTTATGTTTTTATGTTAGGTGATCCATGAGGGTGGCCGCGCGGGCACCGGGTTGAGGAACGCCGAGACGTTCGGGAGAGGTGCTGCCAAAGCGCGGCAGCAGCGATGTCTAAAGCAGAAGGGACTCGCTTGTCCGCCGTCTCCCGCGAAAACGTCGGGCCGCAGGTACCTTTTCCGCCATGACGCTGTCCCACAACGGCTCTCTGCTGTTTGCCGGAAGCGTTTGCCAATAGTGATATTGCGAACAGCTCTAGGAGTCTCTTGCAACCACGTGGTCCGCTACCACAGTCGCCACTCCAGAGAACAGGAAAATCCGCGACAGACGGGGAAGCCACCATGCACCGGCTTAGCCGACACGGCAAAGAGCGGCGCGATAAGAGCGCGAGGGAGGTGCAATTACACATTTGTACTTCTGGGAGGCCCAGCGGAAATTGGAGAATGCAAAGTGTATGTAAAGAATGCATGTGTCTACACTTATCTCAGGAACAAGAACCCTCTTTATACCCCACCTACCCCACTCCTTCTCCAGCCTGTGCTCCTCTGAATCATTGTCCAAGTGTCTTCCCTCCAGACTCAGTTCAGACTTCTGTCTCACCTTTCCCCTGCTCACTCCTGGTTTCTCTTTTGTTAGTAAGTGCGACATGATAGGGATGGCGCGGGGAACAGGCGTCCTTTTCGATGAGTGGTAGTGCCAACAAAAGAACAAAAGCAAGAAAGGAATGTGAACACAACTGCCCACTTTCTTCGCAAAAACGTTTTGCACGTGCCCACGTGGTGTCGCGGGCACCATCAAGGAAACCTTTTTGGGGACCATGGGAATGCCCTTCCCAAAACGCGTTCCGTTCGCCTCAATGTGCGCTCACCTTCGTGCGGAAAAGACCTATTTTCATATTCCATTTTTGTACAACGGAGAAACAGAAAGATTTCACTACTCTCACACGCATTATCCTTCCCTGCAAATACAGTCGCAGCATAGGTTTGCCTTGTAGACCATGTATGCAATCGGGAGTGGCCGTTGCAGCTTCCTTCACAAAAGCTATGCGCGCTTCACTCGTAGTATAAGATTTCACATTCCATCGCGGTAAAACCTTGTTCTCCAGTTGATCTAGACAAAAGTCGTCCTTGGAAGAATACGTGCGCAGCGAACTGGTATGGAATGCCGTGCAGAATGGCATACGAGGAGGCTATGTGCATGTGAAAGGCACATATTTATGTAGTCAAGCATGCCGCCTAAGTTTATGAACAATATAACTTTGGACGTCTAGGTGTATGAGACAGTGGAAATATTCAGGAAATTAAGTTCGACGTTGACTTGACCGTCTGATTGCGTATCCAAATAGCACAGCTGTTGTTCACATAAGGTATTGTTACGATGTCGTAAATGTCCTACTGGGTATTTAATTTGCTTTAAGGGAAAACTAAGCTGCAATAATATATTTTTATTCCAGCACATAATGCCTCCTCCCTCCCTCATGGGGCACCTACCGCATTGTGGCTCTAATAGCAATTAGTCTCATCTTAATGATTCCCTTTCCTTCTACGGAACGTAGCCACTAGCAGTGGATCCAAGTAAACATCTTTGTGGCCTTAACAAGTGAACAAAAAAATATATAAAAAAACGCAAGGCGCAAGTTCCACATATGATGTCGTCGTCACGTTGCTAGCCATGGAAACGCCCGAAGCTTAGTTTGTACCGGCGGAAAAGGCTTCACCTGATGCAGCGCCCTCGCCATATTTGTAAGATGTTTGTCACATCGCGTAATGCTTTCAGCTTGCCGTTGTTTCCAGGGATATTTTTGTCGCAGCCACAGATTATTATAAAGTCCTGACATGCACACTGTATAGGTTAAACAGAAAATGCAGTTGCCGAATTGAAATTCTCTTACTTTCTTCGCAGCACAAAAACTGTGCGGCGGAAGACACGAACCTGTATTCATAATTTTCTTCAAGGCCGTTAGCTTAATGAGCAGTGAAATCGCAAATCTCTGTGTTGTCGAGTCGTTTATAGACAATATGAACATTTAAAAACAGCGTGAAACGAACGAGCATGAGGAATACACTCGCAAACGATATGACTAGAGCTGCTTGTTGTTTCTCTAATCTTTTATTCCTCACTGTTTGCCTGCGCTGCTTCAGATTTCCTGCGTAATTCAAGTTAGCATCGAAAAGAACGTATGACCAAGGCTGTGACATTTTAGTACGCGTTATTGCTCCAATTATTTTTATATTGCGTCACCAGGTAACAGTGACCATTAAGTGACGTAAATTGTGAACTTGAACTACCCTTCGAGGGCAACATTTCTGTCAGTGAATGATCTGACAGACTGGTATTTTATAATAAATGTCTTGGATTTTTCCCGCGCGATTCTTGTTTGCAGTCAGTAGGTACCAAATCTGTACTGAATTCGGAGTATGCACTGAACTTTGTGGCAACGTGTAGCGACATTCAAAGGCGGTAGTACCCTTTGTGGTACCCAAGAAATTCTACCTATTCCCGTTATAAAGCCGGAATTACTCCAGGTTATCAAGCGATAACTGCTGCAAAATACTTTCGTCAGGGGTTGTTATTCACAGTTTCAGATCATTCGAAACGGATGCCTACCAGTAGTGCTCCAAAAGAAAGCATGGGTTGAAATGCTCCCTGTAGACCATATTATTGCCACCTTCATGACCCCGATTATATGCATTTTGCTTGTTTCCCGCTCTTTCTAGTGGACGCAGTCTTCTCTGCCAATATAATGTACAGTATAATGCATTGGCTGCCATAAATTGCTTCCATGGTTTTTTTTTTTTAAGTGGGGTCTAACTAGGTAGAAAAGCAAAATCCCAGACAGGGTCCGGCAATTCAAGACACCAGACAAATAAAGCACTTTTGCCTGCCGCCACTGTTCAGCCAATTTGAATGTTTTATATTTTCACCCCAAAAATGCCACCCGCGAAGAAGACTACCCTGGCGTTCGGAAAACGAAAGCACGGTTCGCTCTTCCACGGAGAGAGGAAAGGGCAGCGGCGGATGCAGTTGTGCTGGTACGATTGCATTGTTCTGCTATGGTTTGTATAGCCTATACAGCGGTTAAAGAGTTGCTTTTTGTTTATATATGCTTGCATCATTTAAAAATAGCTTTTTCACATCAAGCAAGAAATATACGCCACGTGGCCCTTCTTTAACTTGAAATTTCATGATGAAGGAGGCTGTCAGTTCGTTTTGAACATTTATCTTCCTTCAAAGTGAAAGTTTGACATTTTCGGCGATCATTGGGGGAAAAAAAAAAGGAGACCAGCACTCATGTCCTAATAATATTTTCGTTGCACGAGCTCTGAAACACGGAAGCGAGACCGTGCAGTCCTCTACTGCGAGTATATCCCCCCCCACCTCGTTCCTTCGCACAGTTTTCTATTTGTACTCTCTGTCACCCCCCCCCCCCTCCTTTCTTTTTTTTTCTTTCAAACAACGGCTAGGGTGCATTTTTGCTCCCACCCGATGCAAAGGGGACAGCCACATCATCATCATCATCGCAGGATACCAGAATACTATACTGATACTATACCAGAATGGTGGTATAGTTAACTGATCTAAAACTGTAATT
Source organism: Amblyomma maculatum (assembly GCF_055883805.1). Lineage (NCBI taxonomy): Eukaryota > Metazoa > Arthropoda > Arachnida > Ixodida > Ixodidae > Amblyomma > Amblyomma maculatum. Next base: position 120,344,798 of record NC_139353.1, read on the forward strand.
AAGACATAGGGGGGGGGGGGAAACGAGCATGATAGCAACTGCTACCAATATCTTGGACGGAGCTCCGCCTGGTTGGGTACTTGAAGCAAAAGAGAAACGCTTATGACCAACCAAATTATTTATAACACCACGTTTCGGGACAAACTAGTTGCCTTCCTCAGGGGCGACTAAAGTTTGAGGCCCGCAGTAGCTGGCAGCGGCCTGCGCTTCCCCTTTCTAAACACGTGACGAAGTTCAGTTGTGTACGCGGAGGGTAATGTCCCGGGTTTCCTGTTCACTGCTGCAGCTGTCAGCCGGATGAATCAGGATTCGACCTGATGTCTTTTGAAAGGGTTGGTCTCCACATCAAGTACGCTCACCTCCTCAAAGGCGATTTTGTGGTCGGCACATTCACAGTGCTCGGCGAGGGGGTTGATTTCCGAGTTTCATTGCCGGATGTCATTTTTGTGCTGTAAAATCCGCCCACGGAGATCGTTTCGCCGAAATACGAGGCCGGGCACTCGGAGCACGGCATTTTGTAAGCAACGCCTGGTTGTTTTTCTCTGGGAATACGGTTTTTTTGTAGCGGTAGAAAACGGCCGACTGTTGAGGCAGGTTTGTGCGACACACTGACGTGTTTGCGTAGGATGCGTGCAAGCGCCTCACTGGCGCCCGCCACAACGTTAATAGAACTAAGATCAGTTGCCAAACTGAGAGCTGTTTCGCGGCGCCGCCACCGCTGGCTGCTTTGAGTGGCGCTGCAGTTCTACCAGGCTCTCGTCGGCCCGAACGTGGGTTGAACACGTGCAGTGCGGGCAGCATGAGTACAGTGCGTTCCCGACTCGGCTGCTGCAGTGATCGTTTTTTATGCTACCTGTGCTAGCATGCAGAGTTGAAGGGGCTGCAGTAACCATGCCGACGTGCTGCGTGCTGGGCTGTGCGAGCGGTTACAAGAGCGACAACACAGCGAGGCGTTTTTTCTCGGCTCCCCATGGCGCGGATCTCCGTGCGGCATGGGACCGCGCGATTCCGCGTGTTGACAGGAAACTTTCTGACAAATCACGTGTGTGCGATTTTCATTTCTACGATGAAGACATACTGAAGACGTACAGTCATATCATTAATGGCAAGGAAGTAAAAATCGATAGGGGCAAATGGAACCTCGCTGAAGGATGTGTACCGAAGGTTTTCCCTAACTGAAAAGCGCTCATTTGTCCCTGGAGTGCTCAAGCACCCTTCAAGCTCCCTGACTGAACTGGTGACTGGCATCAAGTCAATGGTCGAGCGACAAACAGACGAAAAAGTTTTTGGAAATCTGTTCTGGTTGATTGTTGACCTGCTTTTGAGCAGGAAGCTACCCCGAATAGGTTGTAGCCTGCAGGGTGAAGTTTTATTTGGTAATGCGGATGCATTTTTACACACGATTCCTATCCGAGAGGAGCAATGTGAGTAGTCAGGTTAAAAATGCAAGGAAGAAGTCTCGCCTGCTGTAATTTGTGCATTCAGTAAAGTGTGAAAACGTGCTGTGAATAAAATGTAAAATTACATTTACTTGTGTGTCTATCTGTAGCCCACTGCGTGAAAGGTCGCAAAAAAAAACTACTTGCGACGCGGGCGCAGGCCAGTAACGATAAACCCACAGTTGGGAATCCCAAAAAGACTAAATTTTATTGTCTCAACAAAGGAGTAGTGGAAAGTGCAGATATCATCATGCGCACATCTTACAAGACAGCCCTGCACCTACCAATGAACACCTCTAACGCAAAACTACTAGCTCTTGGCGTTCACAACACCTTCGAAGAGATCAAAGAAGCCCAACTGGTCACGCAGATAGCCAGGCTCCAGCAAACTACTACGGGGCGCTCGCTTCTTAGGCGACTGGGGCTAGGTGCAACTGCGGAAATCGAGAATCGTACTGCGAGCATACCCTTACGGAAATGCCATATCTGAACTTATAAAAAAAATCCAGGTCAGGTATATCAGGAATTGGGCAGATATGGTATATTAGGACAGATCTAGGCCAGATAAGGCAAATCTGCCCAATTCCTGATTTTGAGTACCAGATAAGGCATATCTGGTTGTATATGGCTGATCTGCCCAATTCCTGATTTCGAGTACCAGATAAGGCATATCTGGTAAGATATGCCTTATCTACCCAATTCCTGATTTAAAGATCTAGCCCGCATGGCATGTAGGTTTTGAACTATAGATCTATATATCTGCATATCAACATAACACTTTATTACAACACACACAATACAATTTCAGCATTCCAGCTAAACGCACGCTAAATCAAGTTTGCCAAGGGAGACCTGAATTTCCCATTTTATTTCAAACCTTACAGGAAAATAGCTTTGAAACCACAGGTTTTCTTTTTTCCCTGCCTATATGGAATCGCTCAAAGACGGGCCTGAATTACGTGTGCATACCGAGAGTCAAAGACATGCTCATCCGTTAGTAAATATTGAGATTCTACTGATTTAGGCGCGATACTATGACAAACTAATGGAATATCTGAACAGAATAATGTCTACACGAGAAGCTAAAGTGAAACACATTAACCTATTAAATTAGATATTACATTTTTATTCTACTCTTTTACACACAGAGCTTTAACCAGTAAATGCTTTTAGTTTGAGCTGGTTTACTTGCGAAGCTAAATAAAATAAACGGCTAATAATCGAACTAGACAACTGAAAGGAAATTTAAATGTTTGTCGATACCCGGAAAAGGTACCGCTAAACCGCAGGGCGATAAAACACACTGCTGGGACTGCTGATAATACCTAAACCTTAGCAAAGTATATATAGGCTGTCAGGAAGTACCGGTGTTACCTTAAGCAGAGACTGCAGTGCAAAATGAGCGAACGCGCCTAACTCGTGGTTGCTTTTGAAATTAAGAGAGAGAAAAAAAAGAAAAAAGCATGTCCGATGGCATTTGTCATGACAGCAGCAGCTCTGCCGCTAAACCAAATCAAGCATGAAGCTACATAGGTAGTGCAAATAATAATATTATTAAACAACGAAGGACCCTATCCACCCACTGAAATTTGTTAAAATTGCTGGAGCGAAAGACAAATTAGCAACGAAATGTACGGAAAAATATCACATACTGGCAATTACCATCCAATTTACTGATTGGAAAATTTTTCCATCAAAATAATAAAGCGAACTATATCCTGAGGCTGACAAGTGCTAGTTCCCGACAAGAAGTCTCACGCTCACGGTTTTGGTGATTGGGCGTGAAGATGAGGCGGCACGATGAGGGTGCGATCCGACGCAATGGTGAAGATTTGGCCGGGCCACCCAGAGCAGAAGCCTCGAAAAGCTCAATCGACCATCAGGTTCGCTGCCAAGGCTGGGGAGGCAGCTTCCACCCGCCGTGGGACACAGTAATTTCCTCTGTGCCGACAGTCAGACTAAAGCTCTTGTAGGTTTGCTGTCGCATTTTTGGTACATGCACACCGCTAATAGGGAACAGGCGCTGGCACACACACACACCAGCATACACAACATGCAGCACGCCCGCCAGCCGCACCGAACTCCGATGTCTGCCACCGCGAAAGGAACGAGACAAGTGCTTAGGCGCACGGAGTTGAAAGGGAGAGGGGAAAGAAGCAAGCACACACAAAACGGAGAGCTCACGGCCTACGCGGTATAGAGCGTGGCAGCGAGGAGGAGAGATGAAATGCGAGCCAGCGACGCAGCCGCCGCTGTTTAAGAGGGAAGAGGGGAGCGCGGGAGAGGAGGAGTCACTGTCTAGCCAGTGCGGCCCTCCACGCAGCCACCGCCAGCTGTCTCTGAGGATGAGTCACCGTCTAGACAGCTCGGAGGGGGCCGTATGCTGAACTGCCATCATTTCCTTGATATTTTGAATCGCTCAACTTAACCGACCATGCGTTTGTGCACCGGACTGGCGCCGCATTTTAGATGAAAACGCGAGTTAGTAGACGGAAAGAGGAGCATGTAGCCATAACCCAGAGCTCTCCTGCATTAAGGAACACATGGCGTAATAATTACAGTGCAGCGAAATCTGCATATTTGAAATATTAGGAGTAGTAGCTATTTTCTAAATTGGATACAATTAACACTAAGCATGCAGGCCATGTTGAGTGTAGAAAAATTGAAGGTCGACCACATGATGCGAATATTGAATATTTGCAGAAGGTAGACGAAAGCCATATATTGCTAATATACAATCACTATGGCGCCTACATAATTAAGGCCCCGATGAGGTTATATAAAGTCCTGTTGATGCCAGGCATATGGCCCTGATCTGTCTATATAAGGTCATGACGATGCCATATATGCCCTTTATCAGGCCACATAAGGTCGCGAGGATACCATATATGCCCCTGATCAAGCAATATAAGGTCCCGTTACCCGTTCAGATATGAATTATATGTTGCATCATATGGCCAAATCTGAGCCATATAAGGGCAGCATATTGCGCATATATGACCTTATCTGGCCCAGATAAGGTCTTATTTGCTGCCTTATATATTTGTATCTGGCAGCATATGTTCCATATCTGAAGCAGATATGGGATTTCCGTAACATACCGGACGCAATTCGCCAGACGCTAAAGGTTAGCTCCCTTCCCCGGAACATGGACCCCAATTTGCATGTGGCCCGTAGAGCAGCCCGGGCGAAGTATGTACAACTAAATTTAGCTACAAGATCCACAACGGTATACACGGACGCGGCTCCGTATACAGGAAGCTCCCATAATAGCGCAGTGGCGGTAGCTATTGATTCCAACCTAAAGGAACTAGCTAGCGCCTCAGTCAGGGAATGCACGGTAAAGCGAAGGGGAGGAGCTGGCCGTTTCTCTTGCGGTGGTAGCCGGGTATCGAAGCAACACGTCCCTTACCATTCTCACAGGTTCCAGGGAAGCGTGCCGTAACTACATGAACGGCCGTATAGGTCGCGCCGCGCTCAGGCTCCTCCAGAGCGCGACCCCATCAAAGTCAAACACAACATCTACTGGGTGCCAGGACACACCGACATAGCGGGAAACGAACGCGCCGATCAGGTAGCTCGAGGGTACACGAGCCGAGCTTCCTCCCAGTCGGACGATCTACCCGAGCGAGTCGGCACTACGTACTCAGATATTCTGAATTACTATAAGGGGGTACGGATCCGCTATCCGCCGCTTCATCGGGATCTAAAACAACAAGAGGCAGTGTACTGGCGAAGACTGCAGACAGGAACATTCCCTAACCTGCATATCCTAAGCAAAATTTACCCGTCACAATATCGGGACACGTACCTGCCCATGGTGTGGTAGCACACCTTCGTTATACCACATCACGTGGCAATGCAGAAATAACGACAGCTTTCGTAAAGACCCGAGTGCGGAACAGTGGGAGAGCCGGCTCTCCAGCGGCGATTTGGATTGCCAACTAGGTCTAATCCAGCACGCCCAGCGAGCAGCGAAGCTCAGCGGAGCCCTGGAATAGGGGCACCGACCCTGTGAGAAGGCGGAAGATGGAACTCTTCTGCTACTAGCACAAGACCCTCCTAGAGAAACTAACGTATTTCCTATCCTATCCTATCCTATCCTATCCTGTCTAATCTCCTGTGTAAGCTCTCTTCTCTTACTGGAAGGAAGAAACCGACAACTCAAGAAGCAGAAGTTCGCTCTTTTCCCGGCACAGATTGCGCGCGGCGCTCGGCTAAAAGTCACATGCATGCTTATTGACGAAATGAATGCAATGCGCAAAATTCGCTTATTCCGTTAAACTGCACCACAGACAATGCGGCTCTTTGCTGAAAAAGCGCTGGTAATTTTTTTTTTTGTTAAACATATGCACATGCATGCGGTTGAGCAGAAACTGCAGAAACATACTTCGAACTGACGATGAACCTTGCAATGATCATATCTCTAACATTATTGCACGTTTCTCACATGCCACTTCGGGGAAGAAACTAGCAAAACAACTTCCCTAAAACAAAAAAACAACGGTAGCGTTGCCTGAGCAGCGCTCACCTGTATCGCTCGAGTTGCTGCAGTAAAGTTTTGCAGCATGCTCGCCACACACGGTTCATACTTGATTGGTGACTGTGAGTAATTAACGATACGTACGGCATTTAGGACACCAAGTAATTTAACATTCCCGAATGCTACATGCTACGCGGAACTGCCGGGCCCGCAGCGTTTGATTAGTTTGATTGTGATTCGACAGCGGCCAAGCAGCGGCTAGATAGAGCCTGTTTCGACGGCGGCGCCACCTCGCGTTAAAATTGACGCGCCGCTTCAGCAGCATGGAGAACCCGGAGAGTTTGGCAACTGATCTTAGTTCTATTAGCGTTGGCCCGCCACGTATGGGAGCACAATGCGAGGGCGCTTTGTTGTTTCCGTGCTGACCGACCGTATTGTCCTGATAGCTCGACGGCGGGAAGCATAAAACCTGAGAACTTTTCAGAGCCAAACTCAAGGAAGTGTCCTGGAAGTGCGTGTACAAAATTAGGGACCCAGATGATGCGTACGATCTTTTCATTAAAATAATAAAAAAATATGTATATAGAGGGCTTTCCCGAGGCAACTTTCAAAAAACCAAGAAAAGCTCGCAAACCTTGGAAAACAGAGACTGTCTTAAAATGATAAAAAGGAAAAACGAGCTATACAACCAATTTCTTTCTTCTAGAATTTCCGACTACTTCGTAGCTTTTAAAGCATCTAGAAATCAGGCAACTTTGTTCCTTAGCCAAACAAAGAACTACATGAATAAACTGTTCAACTACAATACAGTAAAACGAAGTGACCTTGTCTGGAAGGAAATTAATAACATCCTAAACCCTCAAAGGCAGCTATAGACGCTTGATCATGATTGGCGACCGAACATTATCTGGAAAGCAGTTGGCTAATCGCTTTAACGATTACTTTGTTACACTTGTGAACAGCGCTCATGATCGCCGCTCTGCGGAGTTTTTAAAATTTCGCAACCCTCATACTGCATTTCTGTCACCGACAGATAAACAAGAATTGAAAGTCACTTTACAACCCTTCGCAACAGCCGGTCCCGTGATATAGATGGTTTCCAGGTACAACACTTTAAATACGTCATTGACATTATCAGCAAAGTTTTGGAGCACATATTCAATACCTGCCTAGAAAAAGGAGTATTCCCAAAGCGAATGCAAGTGGCTATAGTTTCTATTATATTTAAAAGTGGTGACAGAAATGACCTCTCAAACTATCGTCCGATATCGATTCTTCCCGTCTTTTCAAAATGTCTGGAAAAGGTTATGTTTCAGCGTATTGCTGGGTTTAATGGAAAACATAATTTGATAAGTGCATGCCAGCATGGTTTTCGAAAGGGTCGGTCAACACAGAGCGCCCTTATTGTACAGAGTTAATACTAGAATCATTTGAAAACAGACCGCTTATCCTGGGCATATTTCTAGATTTTTCAAAAGCCTGTGATCGGATCAATTATGAGACTTTATTAGGCAAGCTAGACATACAATTTTCGGGGAGTTTTTCTCCAATTGATCCGATCTTACTTAACCTTCCGTAGCCAGCAAGTTAAAATTGACAATCACTTTTCTGACATACAGGCCGTGCGAAATGGCGTCTCTCAAGGCAGTATATTGGGTCCACTCTTATTTAACCTATACATAAATGACATTACCAGTATAGATAACAAATGCACATTTATAATGTACGCTGACGACACAAGCCTTTTCTTTAAATCAACAGATGTATATGACCTGTTTGGGCAAGTAAATAGGTGTTTGCGTTCACTTCACGAACGGACAACCATTAATTCCTGAGAAATAAATACTAAAAAACAAAACAAAAGCTGTCCTTTTCCGGCCGAGAAACAGGATCGTTGACTTCTCGGGCTTCTCACTGTGGCTAGGGTCAGCTGAAATCGAACTCGTCTCGGACTTAAAAAGCCTTGGAGTATATTTCAATGAACAATTATCATGGAATACACAAATAGATGCCACGATAAACAAACCAGCTAAGGCAGTAGGTATTCTGTCAAGGCTCCGGTATTTTTTACCACACTCTGTTAAAAAAATTATATTTCAGTCCCTATTCTCTTCCGTTATGGGTTACTGCGGTTTGGTTTGGCGAACCATCACATTTTATAATATCACCAAGCTATTCAAACTGCAAAAATGTGCCCTTAGAATAATCGTCAACGTTTCCAGAGACGCACCTACGGCGCCGATTTCTCACAAACTGAATATAATTCCTCTCCCGCAGCAATACAAGCAAACCTTATTAAGTCGCTACAGGACTGCAACAATAAATCCAGTTCTTTTCTTCAGAGAAATGTACAGGCTTAAGCGCAAAACTAATAAGTATCACACACGTACTAAAATAATTTCATCCTTCCGCAAACCCGAACAAATTACGGACGACAAAGCATTAATTTCAGCTTGCCACTTCTGTTAAACACAATAGATTGATTACACTATGCAGATTCCATACTCCTTATGAACTTACTGAAACTGTATTTTTATAAAAATGCCTTTTGTTTTGCGTGTATGTCCTTGTTTCAGCCTTATTTGGAAGTGTCGCTATGCCGAGTTGCTGTTTCTGTAAAAAAATAATAATAATAAAACAGAGAAATGTATATTTGTACTGCTTTCTGTCGCACCAAAGTTAAGTGTTTTCATGGGGGCGTAGCCTTTCGTCAAGCCTATCTTTGTTAGTCTTTTTGGCTACGCCCCTAACAACTCTGCGATGTTGAAAAATAAAGATGACTTGACTTGACGTTGAATAAAGGCGCGTGTGTAGCCATCCTTCTTCAGATCAGCGAAAACGGTGGCCTCTTCAGCTTTTCTCTCCGCCGCGGAACTCAGCTCTCCTCAGAAGAGAGGAGACGACGGAGGCCTTGTGCGCAGCGGGGTGGTTTGAATTGAAATTTAAGTAACGGCCGGTATGAGTGGGCTTCCTTTACACACTGAAGTTTAGGTCTACCCCTTGTCTTGAAGTTAGGACGTCAAGGAATGCTGACTGATTGTCCTTTTCCCGTTCCAAAGTGAACTGGATAGAGGGCTCAACCACGTTCAGGTGCGCAAGAAAGTTTTCAATTTCTGATTGTTTTTGTGATGCAAAAGAAGTCGTTGACGTACTGAATGAAAACTTTTGGCTTTCGTCCGCGATTGGCTTTGGTACAGCCCTGATGCCGCTCTGTAGCAAAGAACCGCGGCACCGTCCGTGGAGGAAGTGCAGAAGAGTGGTGCACGTGTTGAAGGCGCTACCAGACGACGCGCGCGGCCGATAAGGTGCCTGTAAGCATCGATGGTCCGCACAGGGACATTTTTATTTTATTTTACCATCGTCGACGGATCCAGCGTAATTTTCCATGAAAATGGCGAGTTCCTCTAAAGTTTCTTGTGGCAACCTGAATAGCCTTCTAAGTTCAAAGCTGAAATATCTAGCAGCAACGCTTCAGTTGTACGGGAACTTGATTATTTGCGGTCTGTACGAATTACTCTATCAGTCTCGGTCTGAACCACGATGTAATAACTGTGTTGCTGCGAGGGAAAGCACTGCGTTCGAGTTCCTCGTCCTCACTGTCGGAAGACTACAGAAATTCCTTAAAAATATCTTCAACGACGATGTCGTCCTCACGAGGCACAAATATATCCACACCGCGAGAACGTACAGTTTGTTGCCAACTGGAACAAGCGAGCAGACGACAAGGCTAGGTTCAAAATTCCCCACCAGCAATGTGTGGCACTGCTGACGCGCTGCACCTGAACCACAGAACTAGACCTGCACCTCGCAGGCACCTGACTGGCACCAGCGCCGAGAACTGGCGCCGAGAACAGTTCTGAATCGAACATATCCATTTCGCCCCACATGCTGTTTGCAGCACTGTCGAAGGTAGGGAGTACCTTTTCCAATTAGGGTCATGCGAACTACAATTGGTAATTGTGCTCATATGCGCCTCTCATAGCCCAAATTTGTGGGGCGACAGTAAGAGCACAATTATCTATTATTGTGCGCAGTGGCAGAAAGCACTTAGAGGCACAGTTACCTATTATATTGAGCATGATTTTGAATGGTCCAGCGCTCCCCTGCCTTTCCTAGTGCTGCAAGCATCTTGTTAGATGAAGTATATCAGAGAGGTATGGACTGCGCCGGTCAGAGGGACAGTGGAGGGAGTCACGGCCCGTGTGCAGAACAACTACACTGACGGAAAATTGTCTGTCTATAAGCCAAGCAACCTGTTCATTAATGTCTGCGCGTAAACTACAAAACTGCATGTGCGTAGGCGCGCGTGCGTGTGCAAATATATTTGCAGCCGCGCATACGATCAATATTCTTGCCCGTTTTCATTACGATCAGGAAAATAAACACACAATCCCTGTAGAGCACTGCGAAGCAGATTCACGACTCCGAGTCCCTAGCTGCGTCGCTTCGCATAGCAGCCACCCCAACAAACCACCGGAAGGAAAATAATCAAAGCAAAACATTGCGAATAGCGCTCACTCTACATTCCCGCGACTTTTTACTGAGCAGCCCACATTTCTCAAGGAAAAAGGAAAAAAAAAGAAACTTCACGAGGCGCGCGTAGCTTATGAACACTCATGTGTCACGTGAATGCACACCCAGTACCTGGAAAAATATTCTCCTCTATCGCCCGAAAAAGTTGCGAATAGCTTTACCCTCTTCGAACTTTCAACAGGCAGCCTGTCAGGATTGTCACTCCATTATCTTATGGCTGTCTGCATATAACGATGCCCTTGTTCCGCTCTTACCACTCGGACAAAAGGGCGCCAGGTGACGCATTGCTGAGCAATCTCGACAGATATTTTAGGACTCGCGGCAAAGGCACTAAGTCGACATAATAGTAGTCACTATGTTGAAATGGCAAAGGCTCATTATTTGCCATGCTCTATTGAGGCATGGCTTCAACATAATGCCGGTCTGGTTGATTATGCAAGAGAAAGCCCAACATTTTTATAGGGAAACGCGTGGCTAGTTTTCTACTCTCATTCTTTTTGTTTTGCACTTCCATTGTCCACTCCACTTTTACTTATAACGCATCGCATTTTTAACAGCTTAGCAGATGCCCCGCCCTGAGTCCAATTTCCGCATAGTTTCTCTGCTTCCTGCTAACTGCGCTAAAGTACTGTCAAAAAAGCAGCCCAGCTGTAAACTCACAATATGCAAGCCTTCATAATTGGGTAGTATGGCGACGCACTGATCCTCCTAGTCCGGCTTCCACTGCGACCCCAAGCAGGAGGGAGTGGAGAGGGCGTGGGAGGGCGCCCCCCGTTCAGAAGGAGCGATTAGGATAGAAAGGGAACTGCAAGGAGAGGCAATGAATGGGTGATATGAAAGCAGGTTACATGTGCGTTACCCTCAAGAGAGCGACTGGGCGAACTGTGCGCCTTCTATGCATTCGCCACCTTTCAAACGACCAATGCTAGCAGGGCTTCTTTGTTGCTCTTGTCACGTGGAATCGGCAACGACAGTTTTTCCTTCCCACTCTCATCGTTTACAACATTTCCCAAGCGCGACTGCGATGTCAGTACACGACTACACACATTGACAGCAGTTGGCGCTTGTGCTTCGCTTTGTATCCCGAACTCATCGTGCAAGTTTGCATTCTGCTTGGAGCCTCTCACGCCAAGTACAGTGTGACGTTCTTCGCCTGACACAGCGGCAACGGCCAAAGGACACATCCTCTGCGCAATGGTACGTGCAGACTTTAATACAGAATGGCATAGTGTCATGGTCTCTCGCGCAGTAGAAGCGTTATTTTCCTTATATATATTTTCTACCGGAGGCTTTGTTACACAGTTACGGTACTGTAATTACTTCTTTTGCGTTTCAACAGATGTAATTCTAGCGCATACCACAGGGACGAACAAACTACACAGACACCATAAAGGCTTCTACCCTCGTCCCTGTGATATGCGCTAGAAGTATGTCTGTTGTATCTAAGCGCCAACTTACCCAGCTTTCCCCTGAAAAAAAAAAAAAAAAAGAAAAGCTACTATTGTGACAAATCATCAAAGGTCTATTCAAACTAGCTGCGAAGTTTTTTTTTTTTTTGCAAATTCATGGCGTTTGCGGGTTTTAGGCGTAATCCAAGTAGACAGTTATAGTTTCCCGCACATGCAGAGCTCACGTGCGTGAACGTGAGATATGTCCAAGTAGCTTATGTGCATGCGATTTGAAACCCTTTGAGTTGCACTTACACGATGCAAGCGGCTCGTTGTTTCTTGCGCCAAAAGCGAATAGCTACTCGTGGTCGTGGAGCTGCAGCCTCCTTTCACAAGGTGTTTGCAGCATTGCGAGATGCAGCGGTGATCTGGTAAAATCGGTATCATGCGCACTAGAATAGGTAATAGGCGTCTCCCTGTTTGCAAACAATGTGATGTCAAGGAGACGCGTGACGAGGGCACGCGCCAAAGGAAAACCGGATTGGTAGGCAAACGCGTCGTTCCGAGTCGGATCTTCCAGCTATAATGAGCATCGGGGAGCTGCCCATTGCTGCACAATTTTTGCTTTAAATTGTGAGTTAGCCGTATTCAGATCCGGCACAGTATACAGTACTCCTTAGTATACGTACTCATAGCAATTCTCACCTGGAAAAAGATGACTCTCGGCAAGCATGCAATTATTTTTATGTCTCATGAACTGGTATCGCCTGATGCGGACGGCCTGAAGTCCTACCAAAAACAAATCAATGCAGGCATCGTCTTGTTTTTTTGTTTTTTTTTTTTAAATGTCCTTCACAAAAGCCACTGCTGAACTCCAAACAAGCATGGGCAGTTGGGGAGTGCACAGGTGCAACAGCTGCGCCAATTGCGTCATTTCGATACAACTGCATATTTCTCCACCAGGCTACGCCATAAGTCTTAAATTTGTTACATTGGCGCCACACTGCGCCATAATGCTAAAATGCTGGCTGCATTTTCCCTACCCAAGTAAACGATTGATTTTTCAAAAACTTACAGCGTATCAAGCATGGAAAGGAAGATGACATTCGACGTTTGTAAAGCTTCTGCAAATAAATAGTAGTACATTAAAACAGAACTGCTTTTTCTTCCAAATTAATTTATTGCCTGAGTTGCAAACCTCATATTGCATTACACATTTTTTCGAGGAGACTAATAGCGGCAGGATTGCACTTAGCTTCGCCTAAAATTAGGTGAATGACGAATGCCTTTCCTCCTTCTTTTCTTCTTCCGCTATCTTGCGCGTTTGTGTTCTCGTTAAAATTTCATTATTTTTTTTTTTGGCTGGTGTCAGAACATGGTGCATCACCGGGGAAATTGTGTTCATGTCCGAACTTATAGCGACGTCTCGCTTACACATCTCGCAGGCGCGAGATATCAACCATGAGCCTACAAAGACTTTCACCTTAATATTCAGCAAAGCCCACCTGACTGCATGCAGGCCCCGGCACACCGAATATGATCAAATGCAGCAACCCTACTTGCCATTGCGGCATATGGCACACCAAATATGACCTGCTTCAAGTTGAGTGAGAGAGGCCGACTAACAACCCTCAGTGTGGGAAGAAGAGAGAAGGATCGAGATACTACATACCCATCTTTCTTATTCCCCGAACAGCAGCTGCGAGCCGTCTGTTCAATTCTATTAAACCGCTCAATTCATTCATTCATTCTTCTTTGCTTCATGCAGAACATCATTTTGACGAAAATATCGCCGAGTTCACTTTGAACGAAATGATTAAACTAATGGTTAAAAGCGCTCGTGTTGTGTCCTTCTACTCTTGGTCCTCGTTCTTCGCGCTACCTTCAAAATTAACCAGATTCAACTCGCCCAACTTTCAACCGTACTAATAAATGGTTAAACCACTCAGAAAGCTTGAAAAGAAAGAAAACTTGCTTGGTTCATATTAGGAAGTTGTACGAATCGAGACATGCTTAATTTTTCTTCTTCCACAATGCATGGTGCTACTACTAAGTACTACTACGCCCACTAGGAAAGACCGTGTATACGGCATAGCTACTTCGTGCGCTTACTTGCTGTAGAGAGCCAGCCGTATTTATTTTGGAGTTCACCACTCTACAGCAGTTATTCCCGCGCATATATTTTCAGGTTGCTGATGGAAAGCTATGCACCTATTATAGAGAAGAGGGAGATACGCATACTGGTACTTCCATTGTACTTATATAGCCTTACGCGTATTTGTGCTTACGCTTTGCAAGCTGTTTGTGATGTACCGCAAAACGACCAAGCTTACAAAAGAAGTCATCAGCAGACATCCACTATGAACTCTTTCAGGTCGAAGATTTTCTTCGGAAACCGCTGATCCAAATGTTACCACTCAGTGCAAGGTCTTGCCTGTCGAGTCATGCACGCGCGTGAAAACGGTTATATAGCAACGCTATAACAGTTACCCTAGTATAGTGTGTCTATACATGCATGATAGCCATAACCATGGCCATTCATTATGCTTTGAACTTTGACCTAAATAATGCCCAATGATACTTAACTAGACAGTATTATTTTATTTATTTACCTAACTAAATGGCAATACAGTTGGAATAAAATTGCCTCCGATACTATGATCGACGCAGAGGCAACATGCAGCCCAGGAGGGTGCTGCAGTCGCACCGTAAAATAAATAAAAACAGATTTCAATGGAAATAAATGTATTTCTCGCATCAGCCAACTACACAAACCTAGGTGACAGAAGAAAAAGACTTGTGCAATGCCACTTTCTAACGGTATTCGAATTCAGGCAAAATTTACTGTATTTTTTGATAGAGTATGCTTCACGTAATCCTGCGGGACAACGTCATGTGTTTACATAACTGCCCATGAGACGTCGGCCGATCGAACCACGACAGCCTGTCAGTTAATTTGAATTAGAAAATGTACGACCACAGGATAATTAAACGCGTAGAGCATAACACCATCGGAAGTCCCAAGTTTGCGTAACATTTTACGGCGATGTGAAAGCACCCTCGAACAATCGCTTCTGTGCCTGTTCTGAACACAACATACGGGCGTTAAAACTCCTGCGATTAAGAGATAACCCTTTTGATAACGGTGGTCCCCTTGGCGCATGACAGCGTCTAGCTGGCTATGTTGTGGTTGTTTGTGCCCGTATTGAAAATAGCAGATTCCAACGAGGTTATGTGCGTCTATTAGCCCCAACACGACAGCATTTTTTTCTGCTTGTCGCCGTTGTCTCCAGCACGCAGCTTCACTTAGTCATTGTCAGGCGTGCTTGCGTCTTGTGTTACCTGTCCTTCAAATTATGGCTCATACTAAGGTGCACCTTTCTAACCTTTCTTGTCTCGTCCTCGGTGCAGTGTACCTTGGGTTCTAACGGAAGACTTGCAGCCACGATGAACCACCTGTAGCACGTCCCGAGCAAGGGGCAGTTACTGCTGCTGGCGTCTGCAGACAAGGGCTAATCTGGTGGAAGTCCCGCTGCAGGACTTCAATCTTACCAAGAGCAGCCGCTTGACCTTTCGCCCACATCTGCATAGAGGGGCGAATCGTCTTCGTCTCCCGTCAGTAATGGAGCCGCCGCCGTCGATGGTTGCGACAGCGTCAACGGAGGGCCGCCGCAAGAGAACTCTGCCGCCGGACCGACGCACCGTCTACGTCCGCTTCCTGCAGCATGTAAAACCCAGGGGTACTAGGAACGCCGCAAGAAAAACGAGTCAGCAAAGAGGTCGCCAAGAGAGAAGAGACTGCCAGACGAGTACACTGTTACAGGGTGAGAATGGATGCGTTCAGGATAAAGTTGCGAGGTAGCCGAAACGTGGTTGAATGCTTGCGGGCCGCCTTTTATCGTCAGCAACGTTTCTGAACGCTTGCTCTCGCTCGCCATGCTTCGTTGCCGTGATACCACGAGACCCAAAGCGAAGAACAGCGAGGAGCTTGGTCGGCGAAAGAACGGAAGAATGATCGAGATATAAAGGCTCGGCGGTCAGCAGCGGAGGCTGCCGCTACTTCGACCTCGCCTTCGACGACGACTTAGCGTATCGGTGATACCGAACCGATCCACTTCTAGTGTAACCTGTGCCGCAAACAACCGAGTGAATCCATGTTTCAGCAATAAATATTTCATACCATCAAAACAAATGTGTACTCACGCTTAACAACACAGCTTACGATCGCGTAACTTAACATAACCGGTATAAACCTCCGCAATGTTTCATCCTGTATGGTAAGCAAACCAACAGGGTCCAGTTACTCGGTCGAAAGATCGTGCACAACACTGAACCATGCTGAAGGGTCCGTTCACTGGGACTCCCTAATGAAGGTTATATTGCGAACCCTGTGTAAAATAGCATGTAACGTGGAAAGGAAATAAACAAGGAAATTGAAAAATCTCAAGGTCGCGTCGTTTTATTCTGTTCATCATTCTATATAAGTTGTAAAGGTAGAGTTAAAGCAGCACGAGAGACAACCAGAAGGAACATCCACTCACAAATGACCACGTAAATGACGTATGCAAGCTGTGGCTTTGCTTTGGAGTCTCAGTCGGACGTTTTTACGATACAATCGATACACTATGTGCAGGATGTTTGTCACCATATTTGCTTAACATTAGTTAACTCATACACGCCGAAGAAGTTTTACCAGTACAGATATAAGGGTGGGAATCCCATTTAGGCGTGTCCACTTCTTTTGAGGAGACTGGTAAATACGTGCTGTTCTGTGGTCTACTGTTCTAGTGATATTCCTTTTATTTAGAAAGTAATGAAAGAAAAATTTAAATTCAATCTTTCGGCTCTACACCTACATTTTTGGCCGCTTGTTTTGTAGAGGCTCAATAAATTGTCTCTGAGTGCGCCTGTTTCTTTTTAGTTTTTTGACAGTGCTACTCTGCTTTGAGTTTCGAAAACCTGCACTTATTATAATCTCTTATTCGTCCTCTTGGGGCCACCTTTGCAAATGATCATGGGTGCATGGTATTTTCTGTGAAAAATCTCGACCATTTTGCTGCCTTTCAATATGCACCCTTCACTCGAAGCACATGCCTTTCCATGTCTCTTTATTGGGTGCATAATTATTATTGATACCTAATTTAAATTATCTGTGCTGCTTGCAATAAGAGAAAGTAAAAATGATTAAAGTGCTCTTTTTCATCATAAATGTGTCGTCTTAAGTAGAGTCTGGTTAGCAGTGATCAGGGTGCGGATAAAAAAAACAAAAACAAAAAAATTGAGGGCGCTTTACATTAGCTATAGAGGTTTAGTTGATGGTTTGAGAAGGAAATACGTATTTTAAGAAAAATAACTTAGCATTGCAGTGCAAGTATAATATTGCTGACTTGTTCCCGCCATCTAGGATTATTAGTTTGTGTGGCACTTAAACAAAATTATCTGTGGTTTAGATTGTGGCTAAACCTGGATTTACGCGAGAGCTATCTGCATGGATACGCTTACGCTTAGATTAGGCGCGGTGGCATGAAGCCCTCCACTATCTTACCAAGTTTCTCTCTGTTTTCACTCCCAGCGCGATGACAAGATAGCGTAAGCTACCAGCCAACATATAAAGCCCCGCTTTAACCGAGCCGTATGAACATGACTGCGTGGCCTAGGGATAACTTGAATGCAAGGGTCTTGGCAGGCTGATTGTGATGTCACCCTTCCATATGAAAGGACAAGGTCCGAGTTTGCAGCTCCAGACAAACATAATGCCAGGAACCCCTATGTCAAACTAGTGCTCGGCCATGTCGTTGTTGTTCTCATCTAATTTGATAGCCCATACCCACACAGGGGGATCGGACAAGAATTGGGGTGCCGAGATATTAGATTTTGAGATGTCAGCTGCCAGCTACCGCCTCCCACGACTTTTTCTTCTTTCTTCTCTCTTCGGACAGGCATGGCGAGACTGTGGGCATTGTCGCTCCCGCAACAAAACTGCGATCGTTGACAGAAAACAATGCACTGTAGGTCAGTAGTTTTGTGCACAAAATTCGAATGCTCTTTTTTCCTGGCTTATGCCATTGCTACAGATTTGTACGCAATTGTCGTCTGCCAGTTGTTAAACCAATTATAATGTTTTAGCAATATTTCAAGTATGGCGTGATCTTCACGGTGACCTGATTTCTTTGTAGATTTGTCAATCGTCAGCAAAGAGTTGAATCTTATTGTTCCTTACTGGGGAACAATCAATGAAGATAAGAATCAGCAAAGGTTTCAGGCCAGAACTTTGAGGAACGTTGTCTGGCACCAATTTGGGTTTGACGGGTTGATAAAAGATTAGTTATGAACATTGCGGCAGGAAACTTTATTATTAGACTAAATATTCGCAATCAACAATGAAACAACACAGCTTTGCGATTTGCTTTGAATGGCGTACGCTTTTAAAATTTCGCCAGTGCCCCTTGCTTTCTTTGTCCAGACCGAGCAGAAGATTAAGAATGCCAGCATCAGTGATGATAAAGGATTAAATTTTCGGAACATCATATATTTCTACTTCGGGTATAGCGCAGTTGTCTGCTGAAAGAGAAACAATAACGGGGAAATAAATCGTGCGAATTTGCCTTTCTAACTTTTTCATCAGCTGTTAGATATCAAGCATGCTTTTTGTAACCGCTCATGTAACTGCTGAAATGCTTCCAAAACCGTTGCAATAGAGACTTTGAGTTTAGCGCTGCCACTTATCGCGGCTGTCAACCGCTATCGCGCACCGTCGCGGCACAGCACGCGCTGATTGGTCCCCGCGTGCGGCGTCTGCTGAAATTTGACAAGAACGTTGCGTTGCGCCATCTGTCGCCATCGGGGCGATCTGCGCATGCGTGCTCGCGCGGTAGCGGTAGCGGTAAGCGGCGGCGCTAAACTAAAAGTATCTAATATCTTGTCCGGTCTTTCTTTCTTTTCGCTTCATTTCTGTTACTAGACAAAAGTGGTTGGTTTAGTTTGGTTTATGGAGTGTAACATCCCAAATCGACTCAGGCTATGAAAGACGCAGTAGTGATGGGCTCCGGAAATGTCGCCCACAGACATCGCACAGAGCACGGGCGCCTTGCTTTTCGCCTCCATTGAAAAGCGGCCGCCGTGGCCGGGATTCGATCCCGCGTCCTTGGGCACAGTAGTCGATCACCTTAACCACTGCACATTTTTCCTTCATTGCAACTTCAAAACCTTATTTTACATTCACGGAATATTACGCGATACAACATGGGTTATAAACTACGCCAGCTCGGACTGCGTGATCCATTAAAATTCGCGCTTGTGTAGCAGCGCTTCCATTCTCGGAAACCACTCAGGCACTTAGTCTTATGTCTTGAAAACACCAATACCTCTAGCAACGGTTTCTCGGAAATAATGCCATATTTTCCTCGCATCAATGTCTGCATGCCTGGGAGCCATTCTCGATCGCCAAATACTGTGCAGGGTCTATACCACGATCCTGTCTAGCGGTAGACCATCATCATCGTCAACCGGTAAAAATCTGATTCCGAATGCATCCACGGGTAGGTCTTTTTTAATCGTTCGTTGCAGAGTCTCCCAGACGAAATAGGCTTCCCAATGTCTAAGCAAACATGTTCGATAGTTTCTGGCTTGAGGCATTTGAAGCAGTGATTTCTCCCAGGCGCAATAAACCTCTTCATTTCTTAATAGGTCTTAACTCCTAGCGTATTACTATGGAGTTCGAAAAGGATTGTTCTGTCGTCGCCTGGTACCGCCATATTTTTTACTCGTTGAAGGACTGAATTTCATGGATCTGCACAGTACAACAATTTGTACAATGGGATCTTGAGAAAGACATCATACGATCATGAAAAAGACATCATACAAGTCCTTATAATATTTCTTTCGCGATACAGCTCACAAATATTCAAATGAAAATCGAGCTTGCAAAACACGACATGCCAAGTACGCTTCTCTAAGAATTCCGAAAATTCTCCCTTGCATTCTTGCCGAACTTTAAACTAAGTTTGGGAAACCTCTGCTCCGCCTAGCCTGACAGATAGTTTGTTAAAACGGGTCCTTTGTATCGCGGAAAAGCATAAAACGGTTAACCACCTGGCGCAAATACAAATGCGCCAAACCAACTCTTCCAGAGGGGACGCGATAAAACGAGTTGTTTCGGCGAGTGCGCTTCCAAGTACTTCTCCACAGAAAAATGGCAAACACACAGTCCAGTCTCTCGACCTTCTCACGCACGTCAAAAATCTGCTAGTTCCAATATGGCTCACTGTCTCGGTAGTTTTCAAGCGGCACTCCTAAATATTTACCTGGGGTTGTTACCAAAGACATGTTCACCTAAGCTAAGTAACTTTTTTCTGTGCCTCTTCGCTGCAGAGGTTTACTAACCAGACATGGACATCTGGTATGCGCCCTTACCGCCCTCCTGTTCATTGACACCGGCGTCTTTCAGGGGTTGGCAGCATTTTCTATCCTGTAAGGCCTTCTTGTGATATCCCAGGGAAGAACAACCACAGTTTTCAGTTCTTCCCCGGTAGGCAGAGGTGGCAGTACAATTCTGTAATCTTGCATTCCTTCTTTCAAAAACGATGTTTCGCGGCCAGCATTGGCCGTTACCACAGTTCGCGAGCCTAGTGTGCGGAGGCTCGCGAGCTGTGGTAACGGCCAACGCTGGCCGCGAAACATCGTTCTTCGGCTTCGCAACGGGCTTCGTCTCCCGTTCCTGCCGCCGCGAAAGACTGGCCACACTAACAGTTCAATTTCTGTCTTTACGTGATCTCCATAGTTTTAAAAGAATGTGCTATTTAAATATATTTTTTTTCTTTAGCGACACATCGGAAGACGCATGCGACACACGAAGCCATTCCTTCCCTCGCATTGCGTATTCGTGCTCTTACTGCTCACCTAGCATCAAGACCAGTTACAGGAAGTCAGAAAACGTTAACAGATTTCGAAAAAGCATAGCCGTTCAATAACACCACCATCACCGTCATCACTAATGCATTTCAGAGCAAGAAAGAAGCAGAAGAAGACAGCGTGAAGGCTTCTTCGCACAGCTAATTCACACCGCTTGGAGCAAGCCTGTGCCGCGTCCATCGAAGGCCCCGCAAAGCCCACATCAAACCTTTGTGAATACGAACAAGCCTTCACCAGTTCTGGGACCGTGATGCAGCTGGAAGTAGCGAGCGGAGGTTCTCAGCAGGCGCTGGTCGATTCGTCGGCACAGGTCCGCTTCCCCCATCATCCGCCTCCGCACCCTCCAGGTCGCCTGGGAAGCAACAAGCGCACCCTGGTAGTCTTCTGCGTGGCGGCGTCGATGCTGGTGTTCGAGGTGACGTGACCGTCGTTGAAGTATTATCTATTTATTCATTTAATTATACATACTGCGGACTTTTATTGAAAAGCAATACTACTCTAGGTTTCGAGCCTTCAGCGTAGGGCGGGGGTAGCCACGTCTTACCCACGTGACGCTGTGACATCACACACCATGTGACACTAAGGTGAGAGCTGGGCTACCAATTCAAGCGGTCGGCGTAACGCGGCGGTAGCCACGTCTCACCCATGTGACGCTGTGACGTCACACCCTACGTGGTACAAAAGCGAGAGATGGGCTCCCAACTCAAGCGGTCGGGGTGGCACGGTCAGAGCCACGGCTTAGTTGGCAGGAGCTGCCAACTTGGGTTTCTCGTTTCACATGGGACGGTTATGTCAGAATCAGCCTGCTAGGACCCTAGCATTCACGTTACCCCTATGCCGCAAAGGCATGTTCATACGGCTTAGTTAAAGCGGGGATTTATATGTGGGCTGAGGAAGAACAAAAAAGAAGAACGCTCGGTCACCCGCAGGTAATGCTTTCGCTCAATACTTGGTTCAGCAGCGTTGAACTCTTGTAATTTTTTTCCAGGGCCTTAGCAGGGTGGGCACATACACACAAATGACCATACATAAAGACAGAACAATATCGGTAAACTATTTCAGGCCTTCGAGTGATTCCAGTCAACTGTGGTCTCTGGGAAGTAAAAATACTTAAATGAATCAACTGTTGAGGGCAGAGGTGTGTTTGTTTCGTCTTGTTTCAAAACATGTCGAGAAAGTGATAATTCCAGAGGCGCTGAGGTTGGAGGAGAAGCCTTTGAAAGGCAGGAACAGAACGACCATGCCACACGAGCCAACCTCTGCGGGAGCGTTAGCATGAGATTAAGTCACAAATGTGGATAGTTGGAGCTCGCTTGCGCTTTCAATGGCCTTAGAGTCTGTGCGTATAGTACACGATTAGTTAGGATTGATGTGGATACAGACGCTCAATGGCCGAATAAACCGCACTATATACCTGCAGATGCTAGAGGTGGCTGGTATATTGCGAGCTACACAAAATGTTATTTCGAACTACAGGACTTACTTTAAGCCCAAAGAATTTCTCAGAGCGCCACAACATGTGTAACTTAAATAAAATAAAGGCGGCGGTAAAGCGCATCTTGAAGGCAAAAACGGCAAAGTGGAAAGATGATGTGCGATATTGAATACCTGAAGTATAAACCATGTGCAAGTTTTGTTGAGAAAACATGACTCTTCGTCTCCACTGAGAGGTTTAAAAAAGTCATGACACTATTTTTGGAAAATAAACTATTTATTGCATCTTATCACTGATGTCCTAAACAAATGAGCCTCAGTATCACCTGCATCGGAGCAGCAGATATTTTTAAAACTAGTATTTTCGTTTCTCAGTGAACTGCTTGCTGATCTGGCAACCGGCGTATTGCACGAGTGACGACATCAACCGACGCCGCATCGCTGCATGTTCTGTGTACGAGCAGCGTCGCGAAGCCGTGGTAAGCCGATGTTGCGGACCGATCAGCAGTCATGAACTAAGCTTTTCAATATCTGTTATCGCTTTTAACCTGCAGCCGGGATTCAGGTGCACGTCGGTGGCCGAGTATGAAAGGCGCGTCAGCTGGCCCGTTCGAACAGCGTACACATTGTACACTGAAACATGTCTCAAAAGCAACACATAAAACGCTCAGTGCTTAGAGTGCCGTCTGATGGTGCTTTCGTACAATCTTCGAGCGCCATCCGATAACGCAGCACGATAGTGTATAAGGTGCGGCGCGCTACATTGAGGCACACCCCGTACGATATTATAGCAGCATCGTTTACGCTGCTCATCGTCAGGCCCAAGTCTGGCCCCAGCGGTATCTGAAAGTAAACGATAAGCTAATGAGGCTTAAAGCAACGGTGCCATCGCGAGCGCGGCGGACGACGGCGATTTGACCTTCTGCTTCTCCCTAATCGTCGTTATGGGCCTACATTTCTGCGCATCGAAGCCACTGTAGACAGCAGTTTGTAATTGATCAGCGAAGTGTTTATTAAATAACCCACTAAATCATGAAACGTCTTCTCAGCCCTATTGTTTCGTGGTGAAGCAAATTATTATTTTCCACGATGCCCTAGCAGCGAAGCTTGCGTACAAGAACACGGGCACCGCACCGCGGCTGTGAGCAAAACCTCCCACCGTATGTGTCCGCATTTCTCAAGAAGCATTCGTTTTTGAAATTCATTTTCGGGGGCCTAATACTATTACGAGAAAAAAAAACTTTAGCAAAGCTTTTGTGACACTGGCGCCACTAATCCGCCGTATCGCTGGCGCGCACAGCTTGCGGAAGTACGAAGGGCATTACCGGTGCGGCAGTGTTTTATGGCGGGGGGGGGGCAGTGCTGCCATGTATGATGACGGCGGTTGTGCCGAAGGTGGATGTGTGCGCAATAAATGGCGCTTCACTAGAGTTTGTTGTCTATATTCAGAACTATGCTTAGTACTTTCTTTGGTAGCCATGCCGGCCTTTAAGCAAGCGCGAACACAGTAGAGTGTATCGGCAGCATCGATGCCGGCACAGCGGCAGAACAACGCGATGTCTGTCTATGACGTCACCAATCGTTTCAACATGGCGATCGCTGTCGGTGGGAGAAGCTTCACGATCTCAACTTTAATAGCTTATTTAGAAATAAAGAGGGCGTCTCAGGCACTCAGATTTCGGAAATAAAAAAATAAGGTCTAGTATTACCTGCTGCAGACTACAAACCTGTAATATATTGAATGACCCCTTTAGAACTTTACTCCTTATATGCGATTAAAAATCTGATTCTTAAAAGAATCAACTTCAAGAAATGCGTCGAGCAAAGAGGGCCTCCAGGTGGAGATCCAGAAAGCTGCATATCTGTTGCCAAATGTATTTGTGTGAGGAGAGTTCAATTTCGATATCCATTTCTTACGCAGGTGGCGCTGGTCATGGCGTAGGTCCGTCCGACCAAGGCGACCTCAGACATGGTGATTTATTCGAAGAGTCTCCTTGAAGTAAGTACTAGTGAAAATTTCATCTGATTTAGCTTATTTTTTAAACACAAAGCATGCGCGCTAGCAGGTTACGTTTATAATATCGCTCTCTGTTCGAGGCTGTAGGTTAAAGGTCGGCCTCCAGGCAAAGATCGGCGAAATTCCTAATTGGGGACCCTAATGGCTGCACACTATAATATTCTGGAACTGCTTAGGGCAATTATTTAAAGCTATATAATAGCGGTGTGACCTAGATCCATTGGGCGTGAATGGATGTTGATGAACACAATGTGGAATGCACAACGTGTGAAAGTGGCAGTTATACACGCCGTTTGGTCGGCTGCGGAGATAGCATGGCGCTCTCGTGAAGTGGCCAACGAAGCGGTTCCAACCCAGGCGCGGGGAGCTTTTTTTGAAGCCTTCACTATAGATAGCTGCGGCGCGTTTCGTTTACGCCGAAGTTTAACCTTCGTCGACCTTCAGCCGGGCGCGTGGCATGCTCGCAACACGGAGCGGACGGCGCTCAGTTCTGCTGCCGCTTCGTTCCTTCTTCTACATCGCATGCATACCTGCTTGTTCTTGTTCAGAGACGTGACAAACTTGATTCGTACTGGAACACATCGCCGGTCTCCGTGGAGCGACGCGGGTAACTTCAACAGCTATCTGCCTTTCTGCGCATGCGCGGTGCTGTTCAGCTGCTGCGTAGCAGCGGGGAATATAAGCCGTGGAGCAGCCGCTCGCTTGCGAAGGCGTATATATATGATTACAATTGCTGCAAGTCTGTAGTGCTATGCCATGGATGAGGCAAGAACGATGAGTGAGAGCGCTCGCTACTCTTGCTACAAGCCAAACCTACTCATCTTGCCGACTTCGGTCGCTGTGAAAAAGCGGCACGTAGGAAAAGTGAAGCTGACCAAACGATGAAGCGACGATGAAAACATTAAGCTGAAGAACGATGGAAACACCTGACGAGTGAGAAGAGAGACTTGCAAAGCGATGACGTAAAGCGGCGAAGAAGGTGCGGGTGCGACCAGAACAACAACAGAGAAACGATTCGGTCTCATGCAAGACTGCTACTTCTTTCGCTTTGTAAATCTTGGCTTAGCTGAGTGAAACCGTGGCAAAGTTTCGTTTTTGTTTTAAGCTCAGAGAGACATGACATCCCTACAGGCAACAAATTTTCGATGAAGTAGAAGGACCTGAAACTACCGCACTAACATAATCGTTGATTGACTTTGATGTTTGGAAATACGGCCCCTTGTATGCGAAAATTTGAATTTTGCGTCACCAGTCTGACCGTGTTCAGCACTTTTCAAACATTACGAGCGGTGAAATTCGATTAGATTTTCTGGCTTTGTCTAAAATAGACTTCGATAATCAAATTCACCAATTAATCAACTATGCAGCATTACTGGCTCTGTGCAACAAAAATAAGTAGCTCATCTACACATTCTGTGTGACATGACCGATATTTACCGTCATGTTATTGATGTTGAGTACGTAAGTTTTATCAGATACTCACTTGGCCGGCGTGTGGGTGCTGGAGAAACGTTTTAACCCTTATTTAACCTGAATATAGAGTTACGGTCACGGCATTACCCACTGCGCTTACGTGAAACTGGTTCGGTCATATAATAAATCGTCATTTGCATATCGCCTTTTCCATCTTTGCCTTTAACTTTTTCTCTAGTTTTCGTCCCTTTGGCATTATAACAACATGCGCTCCTTGCTTGAACAATCGCGTTTTCACTTAGCAAACACGTGTTCAGTTGTAAGTTATTGCACTAAGCATGGTTCATCTCTTGTTATACGTTGAAGTGGCCGCTGTTGTCGCTTCTCTCCTTTTGCATTATATGAACGGTATACGCATTGCTCAGGCAACGTCAAGATCAAATTCGCTCCACCGTTGCGTCAATAGAGTCTAGAAAAGGTGGTACTTAATTGGGGGAGAGAAAAGCGCTGACAACGTAACGCTTGCTTGTGTGCTGCGTAAACATGGCTAAAGCAAGTTACATGCTCAGCACAAAATATCGAGTTGTCTCACCTTATTAGAGTTCAGAAAGCACTTCCTGCAGAGCTTCTATCACATCCACGCATGTCTTCTTGTTTGCATGACTTAGGGGTATCCAATACCCCTAAGTCATGTAAATACACGCCGTTCACTCAAATCCATGACCTTCAAAAAAATTTCCTGGCTACCCTCCCTCCATAGCATCTGTTCCATATTTTTCTTGGCGGTGAACTTTGTCGTTGACGTTCCCTTTCCTTGCCCCCAAGTTTCATAACGCAGCCAATAGTTTCGTCACGTCTGTACTTACCGGTAAACAATTCCGCGTGAAACATTTTGCGGACAGCTTCCGGCCTCAAATTTGGCGCCTCGTGAGTCATATAAAGATTTCGCCCTAAAAGAAGTAAAATATCGCAGAGGGCCCTGTGTACCACACCGCTACACCAAACGAATCCGTGATGTTGTAGTGGTTGAATTTCGTGGGCGTTCCTTCTCAATCTAAGAACGCTGCCATCTTGCGGCAAAAAGAAGAAATGTTCTCGGCATTGTTCTGAGCAGAGTATTAACTTTGGTATTAATTTCGTGGAGTACGATTTTGGTCAGTTATAATTCAAAATGCTAGACGTCTGACAATTTCACGTGTGATTGAGATTGTTTGCGGGTGGACAGCGCCACCATTTCCGGCGTGGTCTAGTGGCTAGGATACCTGGCTCTCACCCAGGAGGCCCGGGTTCGATTCCCGGCGTCGGAAGGAGACATTTAGGTCTCATGGTGTAATGGTTAGCACTCTGGACTCTGAATCCAGCGATCCTAGTTCAAATCTCGGTGAGACCTTTGTTTTATTTTTAAAACCGAAATTCAAAACTTTGTGAAACTGTGAATAATTTTTTTTTTCCTTTTAATGCGGAAGCGTTTGTAGTCTCATGGGTGGCGTCACAGCCTCTCCGTCCGGTCTTGTGCCGTCAGTGTGTGGACGAAGCCTATCATCATACTGTACCCGTGCTAAGTGCCAATAATTCATTTCATCAGTTAATAGTATAAATGTATCAAATTTAGTGTCTAACCTAATTAAAGAATGGTCAACTAGATGGGAACCTCCAAATTTGGTGGGTCACCACAAAAGTTTTGTCCCCTGGACCACCAAAATTTGACTTCGTCAGAATTGGAACAAAATTAGTGTGTAATAACCTGATTCGGGTATGGCTAATTCAGCGGTGGCCTCCACATTGGGATGAATCATTCACAAATTTGGCCCTCGCGATCCCCAAAATTTAATCTCGTCAGAATTGAACCAAAACTAATGTATGAAAGGGGGTGTTTCTGTCCTTTAACAGGGATAATAGCCCTCTCCAAGTTGCACGAAGAACCACACAAGAGCACAGCCAGTCTAGGCCTTTCACAAGCGAGCTCGAGCAGCGCAGCGGCACTTTGTCGTCCTTATCCTCGTCTTCGTGGTATTCTCGCCTACTTCATCCTTGTCTTCGTATATCCTCGTGTAGTTCACTACAATTTCCCCCGGGGCGAGGTGGAGCCATCCTGGCGACCTATGGTGAGGGCAAGAGGAGCGGATCGTAGTACGTTTTAAGGCGGCTCACGTGCACAGTTTCGCGGCCGCGATGACGCATGTCCGAAGAGGTAGTGAGTGGCTCCACGATGTAATTCACAGGGGAGGTTTGACGGATAATGCGGTAGGGGCCGTGATACTCGGTTCGAAATTTTGATGACAGTCCCGGTGGGGTGCCGGGAACCCAAAGCCAAACAAGGGATCCTGCAGGAAAAACGTGTGGCGTCTCATCTTTGTCGTGGTGATGCTTTTGGCGGCCTTGAGATTCCGATGTAAAACACCGGGCCAACTGGCGACATTCCTTCGCATGTTTGGCAACGTCTGAAAGGAGAGTACACTCGGAGGAGTCAGGACGATATGGTAAAATAGCGTCCATCGTGGACGACGCCTCACGCCCATAAAGGAGGAAAAAAGGGCTAAATCCAGTAGTTGACTGCGTGGCGGTGTTGTAAGCGTATGTCACGAAAGGAAGAACAGCGTCCCAGTTCGTCTGATCGGCGGCAACGTACATCGTCAGCATATTTCCGAGAGTACGATTGAAGCGCTCAGTCAGCCCGTTAGTTTGAGGGTGGTAGGCCGTTGTGGTCCGATGTATGACGCGACATTCGGCCAGTAGAGCTTCAACGACGTTGGATAGGAAGACGCGTCCTCGGTCACTTAGCAGCTCTCGCGGTGCGCCGTGGCGAAGAACAAAATGATGGAGTAAGAACAGGGCAACTTCACGGGCAGTAGCGGCGGGTAAAGCGGCGGTCTCGGCATACCGGGTGAGGTGGTCGATGCCGACGATAATCCACCGGTTCCCAGAAACCGTGCAGGGAAGTGGCCCGTAAAGGTCAACGCCAATGCGGTCAAAAGGCCGGGCCGGGCATGGAAGTGGTTGTAAGGGGCCAGAAGCACGAGGTGTGGATGACTTCCGGCGCTGACAGGCGATGCAGGAGCGGACGTATTTGCGAATATAACCGTACATGCCGCGCCAATAGTAGCGTTGAGAGATTCTTTGAAACGTCTTGACGACACCAGGATGGGCACACTGAGGGTCGGCATGGAAAGAGGCGCAAATTTCATGTCGTAAATGGCGAGGAATGACGAGAAGCCACCGTCGACCATCAGTCATATAATTGCGGCGGTAGAGAAGACCATCTCGTAGGGCAAAGTGTGGTGCTTGACAGGGTAAAGCCCGAGAAGGTGCAGCAGCGTTAGAAGTTGACACGACGTCGATAAGAGAGGCGAGCCACGGGTCTTTGCGCTGCTCCGCAGGCATGTCAGCGATGGTTAGAGAGGAGAGGACGGGATCAGCCGCCGTAGAGCAAGCAGGTTCGTTGGTGAGGGGAGAACGAGACAGTGCGTCGGCGTCCATGTGTTTACGGCCAGAGCGATATATAACGCGGATGTCAAATTCCTGTAGGCGGAGAGACCATCGTGCGAGGCGGCCGGACGGGTCTTTAAGAGAGGACAGCCAACATAACGCGTGGTGGTCCGTGACGACGTCAAACTGGCGACCGTAAAGGTAGGGTCGGAATTTCGTCAATGCCCACACAATTGCCAAACACTCCTTTTCCGTAACTGAGTAGTTGCATTCGGCTTTAGAGAGGACACGACTCGCGTACGCGACGACGTATTCGTGAAAACCGTTTTTCCGTTGTGCCAAGACAGCTCCGAGGCCAACGCCACTCGCATCAGTATGGACCTCGGTGGGTGCTGTCGGGTCGTAGTAGCGAAGGATTGGTGGCGAAGTCAAAAGACGGCGCAATGCGTTGAACGCTTCGTCGCACTCGACCGACCACGCAGTTAAGTCATTGTTTCCTCCGAGTAGTTTCGTCAGGGGTGCAATTATTGAAGCAAAATTCTGCACGAAGCGCCGAAAATAGGAGCATAGACCTATGAAGCTTCGAAGTTGCTTGAGCGAAACCGGCTTAGGAAACTCCGCCACTGCGCGCAGCTTGGCCGGATCAGGGCGAACACCTTCCTTAGAGACGATGTGCCCCAAAATAGTCAACTCCCTGGCACCGAAGTGTCACTTCTTGAGATTCAGTTGCAGGCCGGCGTCAGTAAGGCAAACCAAAACTTGCCGCAAGCGCTCTAGGTGCGTAGCGAAGTCGGTGGAAAAGACAACAATGTCGTCCAAGTAGCAGAGGCAGATGTGCCACTTGAACTTCCGCAAGATGTTATCCATCATCCTTTCGAATGTGGCGGGCGCATTGCACAGACCGAAGGGCATCACATTAAATTCATAGAGGCCATCCGGCGTCACAAATGCGGTCTTCTCTCTGTCACAGGCGACCATTGGTACTTACCAGTAACCTGAACGTAAATCAAGAGATGAAAAGTACTCGGCACCTTGGAGGCAATCAAGAGCGTCGTCTATACGCGGAAGGGGGTAATTGTCCTTGTGTGTAATCTTGTTGAGGCGCCGGTAGTCGATACAAAAGCGAAACGAGCCTTCTTTCTTTTTCACTGGCACCACTGGTGAAGACCAGGGGCTTTGTGATGGACGGATTACACCACGTTGTAGCATGTCCTCAACTTGCTCATTGATCACGCGACGCTCTGCCGCTGACACACGATAGGGGCGCTGTCGAAAAGGCGAGTTAGAGCCGGTCTGAATGTGATGCGCGACTGTGGAAGTACGGCCGAGAGGTGTGTGGGCGGCGTCGAAGGCGAAGCGAAATGTCTGTAAAAGGGCCACAAGCTGAGTCCGGTAGGTGGAAGGAAGAGCGTCATCGATGGCGGTTCGGAAGAAGTCGTCTGGCAACGAATCAGGCGTCGGATCGGACTGCAGAGCATCAATGTAGTTGCTGCGGTAGGTCTCGGAGGCGTCCAGGTCAGAGAGAAGGTGGGCTGGTTGAATAGAACCCGGAGATTCCCCACGTAGCAGAGTAATCGGGTGCGGAGACGGATTGTAGATGAGTAGCTTCGTGAAGCCACCGTGAACATCGAGAACAGCAGATGGCAGCGGCAGGTGCTTGCGGTGGATGAAGGATACAGACGGCGTAAATAAAACACTAACGTCTGACACAGCAGGACACAAAAGAGGCACAAGGGCACAAGCCTCTGGTGCTACGTCGACATCTTCAGCGATGGTGAGCTTCTGAGGACACACTGAACGGTTTTCGTCGGGCAGTGCGTCGCACAGTGCAGAAAATTCTACTTCAGCTCGGGCGCAATCGATCACGGCGTTATGTTTAGACAAGAAGTCCCATCCGAGGATCACGTCGTGAGAACAAGATGACAAAACGACGAACTCGACACTGTACAAAATACCTTCAATGACGACACGCGCTGTACATGCTGCTAAAGGTGCAATTCTCTCTTCACTGGCAGTGCGGAGTGACAAACCGTTAAATGACGTCGTAACTTTTCGTAATCGTCGGCAGAGTTGCTCGTGAATCACTGACACTGCAGCACCCGTATCGACCAGCGCATATACGGACAGACCATCGATAGAAATCATTATAACGTTCGTGGGAGAAATATGAGGCCTTGAGCTTTTCGCAGAGTACGCAGTTCTTGCCTCAGGAACCGCGGAGCTTAGTTTCCCTCATCAGCAGGGGGTGGTCGCCGGCGCATTGGTGACAGTGACCTGCGACGTGGAGAAGGAGAACGATTGGTCGTGTACGAACGCTGTTCGGCGGCGTATGCAGGAGAAGACGGAGTAGAACGAAGCAGCGGTGGGGAGTACTCCGAAGACGCAGGCTCGGGACGCGCAGCCATGCGGCGACGGCACCGACGGGCCACGTGTCCAGGGCAACCACAGTAGTAACAAATTGGGCGATTGTCAGAAGTACGCCACGGGTTGTAATAGCGCGGAGTCGCAGGATGAAGCGGAGCCGTTTGAGGAAGCGGTGCATGGCGTAGGACAGGCTGCACGGGTGATAACGGATCAGGCGGAGGCCGCGCAGCCACTGCCGCGTAGGTCAAAGGGGCTGGGACAGACGGTTGGCTATATTGTAGTGGTGCTCCGACGTATGTCAAAGGAGCGACGGCAGGAGCTTCAGGAAGCGTAGGAAGTGCTTCTGCGACTTGTTCGCGGATGACTTGCTGCAACTTTGGCGCCAAAGAAGAGGAAGCGTCAGGACGATGGGGAACGAGGGACAGTTGACGGGCAACTTCTTCTCGAATGAACTGCTTGATTTGTTGCAGCAAGGGGGACTGTTCTGCGTCAGCTGTTAAAGCTGCAAGAGGCTCCTGGTGTGAGAGCGAAGAACGAGTGATTTGACGGCGCTTGCGTAATTCCTCAAAATTTTGGCATGCATTGATGACGTCGACCACGGTTGCTGGGTTTCTGGCCAGAAGCATCTGGCACGCGTCATCGTCGATTCCTTGTAAAATATGACTAATCTTGGCCTGTTCTGTCATTGAAGCGTCCACGCGCTTGCACAGATCTACAACATCTTCAATATAACTCGTAAAATTTTCGCCGGGTAGCTGTGCACGGCGGCGCAAGCGTTGCTCAGCGCGCAGCTTGCGCACTGCAGGCCTACCGAAGATATCGGAAAAAGTAGTCTTGAAAGCAGACCACGAGGAGATATCGGCCTCGTGGTTGCGGAACCACAGGTTGGCAACGTCCGTCAGGTAGAATATCACGTTATTTAATTTGAGCCCGTCGTCCCATTTGTTGTGCGTACTGACCCGCTCATATGATGACAGCCAATCTTCCATGTCATGGTCGCCGGTTCCGCTGAAGATAGGAGGATCACGCTGGCGCAAAGCTCCAGCGCAAAAGACGGCGGATGAGGGGCCGGTTGGACTGGGGGTGGTAGCGTCGGTCATTGCTTGTGTCGGGAGTGTGCGGCTTCGAAGCTCCAGGACGGCAGGAAACCCTGACCTCCACCAAGTGAAAGGGGGTGTTTCTGTCCTTTAACAGGGATAATAGCCCTCTCCAAGTTGCACAAAGAACCACACAAGAGCACAGCCAGTCTAGGCCTTCCACAAGCGAGCTCGAGCAGCGCAGCGGCACTTTGTCGTCCTTATCCTCGTCTTCGTGGTATTCTCGCCTACTTCATCCTTGTCTTCGTATATCCTCGTGTAGTTCACTACATGTATAATAACCTGATTCGAGTTTTGCCACTTCAGTGGTGACCTCCGAATCCGGATGGATCCCCCACAAAATGTGGCCCCGTGGACCCCCAAAATGACCTCTTCAGAATTGGACCATATTCATGTATAATAACCTGATTCAAGTATGGCGAATTCAGCTGCGACCCCCCTATTTGGGATGAATCTCCCGTAAATTTGGCCCCTGGACCCCAAAAATTTGACCTAGTCAGAATTTAATCAAAATTGATGTGTAATAACCTGATTCGAATATGGCCGATTCAGCAGGGGGGACCCCCGAAAAGAAATGGGCCCCCTACAAAATTTGGCCCCGTTAGAATTGGACCAAAACTGTTATATAACCTATTTCGAGCATGACCAATTCAGTGGTTACCTCCGAATCGGGATGAATCACCCAAAAAGTTTGGCTCCCTGTACCCCGAAATTTGACCTTGTTAGAATTAGACAATATTCATGTATAATAAGTATGCTCAATTCAGCACTGATCTTTAAAGTGGATATATCACCCACAAAATTTATAACTCTGAACCCTCAAAATTTAACTTCGCCAGAATTTTTACCAAAACTGATATCAAACAAAATCGAGTAATACAAATTCAGTGTTGACCGCCAAATTGGGATTGGCTACCCAAACCATTTCGCCTCTGGACCCACAAAATTAGACTCGTCAGAATGTGCCCAAAATTGGTGTTGAACTGAATATGAATATGGTCAACTAAATGCTGACCTCCAAACTTTAGGTGGGCCGCCTTTTAAGATGACCTGCCTGGACCCTCGAAATTTCACTCCGTCCACGTTTTACCAAAACTGGTGTCTAACGTAATTTAGGTACGGTCAACTGAGTAGTGACTTGCAAATCTGTGTGGGCCATCTCCAAAATTTGGCGGCCTGAATCCCTAAAATTGGTATTCGCCCGAGTTTACTGATAGAAACGGAAACTACGGATTGGAAACTAAGAACTAAGGATGGAAACGGAACTTGACACAGAACTCACAATGCTTTCACATTCCTGCACGTAAGCGGACTTAAGTGCACCCCAGTAAGTTTATGTTAACTGAATTCTGCAGGACGTTCCCAAAAGCTCCTGACTATAGCGCCGCTCTGTAGAGCGTAAACTTCCTTGACATGGCGTCATATAACAAAGTGGAGCTCAGTCGAACCACTGCTTGTCATGTGTGTGCAGAGCAGGTGGCTTACGAGACAACTCTGCACTGCTGCAGAGTTTAGTAAATAAGCTTTTCCTATGCATGAAAGCTACCTTTTGGAGTTTTACGAAGCGTTCATGCCAAAACCCGCATATTCGGCGCGCTCATTACGCAGGCATTTCTCCGAGTTCTGTTTGGGTATACTGTCTAGGATGTCCGGGCAGCCTATTTGGGTTTGCTCGGTACGGTGGCTCCGCAAGGGACAAAGCAACAGCAGAGACGAAGAAAACGGGCTGTTCCGACTAGCATCTACCGGCCCCAGGAGCCGAGCAGCCTAGCGATTAGCGGCGCATGCTTTTTCAATGGGCGTCACGTTGGACGCGGCACTAGCTTGAGAGAGCCTATAATACTGCTACTACTGCTACTACTACTACTACTACTACTACTACTACTACTAATACTACTACTACTAAATAATAGTAATAATAATAATACACAGTAATATTTCTCTGCTAATTAGTAATAATAATTAGCGGATAAATATTACTGTGCATTATTATTATTATTAGTAGTAGTAGTAGTAGTAGTAGTATAGAGGAAGACTCGTTTCACGAAGTTGGCACTGAATTGTGCAGTTAACGGCCGAATTAACTGGCTAAATATTATCTTCACAGTTTTAATAAATAATAATAATGATAATAATAATAATAATAATTGGTTCACAGGAAGGGAAAGGCGCAGTATCTGTCACACTTGTGTCTGTGGACACCTGAAAAACTCCGCAGCCCCCCGCTACGGCTCCTCTTTCTCTCTACTACTACTACTACTACTACTACTACTACTGCCACTACTACTAATAACAATAATAGTATTTGTAGTAGTAGTAATAGTAGTAGTAGTAGTATAGGCTTTCTCAAGCTAGTGCCGCGTCCAGCATGACGCCCATTTAAAAAGCGTGCGCCGCTAATCGCTAGGCTGCTCGGCTCCTGGGGGCGGTAGATGCTAGTCGGAACAGCTCGCTTTCTTCGTCTCTTCTGTCGTTTTGTCCCTTGCGGAGCCACCGTACCGAGCAAACCCAAATACGCGTCCGGGCAACTCGTTGCAGTTTTCTCATCGCAGCAACTCAGAATTGCGTGCTAAGCTGCCGCATCTCGCACGCCTTGCGAGTTTCGTCCGAAAGCTGTGAAGCAAACAAAATAAATACGTGCAATCCGGTGCACTTCCAAGTGCGTTCCACAGGAAGTCTCCTCCACTACAGTTATCTCATTACACGCTAGCTATCTTCTCCACTACAGTTATCTCATTACACGCTAGCTATGAACGATGTGTACCTTCGCTTGCATTCCCATCTTACAGCGATATTAAACAACATTCCCAGCAGTGTGTAAAAAAAATTATTTGCGAATTATATATAAAAAAAGAAGAGGGTGTGCGCACTTCTCCTTTGGGGTGTGCAGGAAAATCACTTGGGATCCAGCTTGAAATTAATGTCGTTTCCAGTGGGAATTGGGGATTTCCATCTGGAGGGATGTGATTTCCGGTTCAATAGTCCTTATCGAAATGGGATCCGATAAGCATTTGACAAACTTAAGGACTCCTGTCACTGCACCACTGCCCTGTACACATCAGAACCGCGTAGCGGGGGGGAAGGTATAGAAAGGCGATACAGTTAAAGCGGCTAGATGGATGCGCCGTAGGGAAATGGTCCCAAATTATTTGAACCTCCCGCGGATCTTTCAAGTGCACTGAAATTACGTGCCCAGGACCAGAATAAAAAAAAACATTCTAGAGGGCATTTTGGACCATTAAAAGGTAGAGATCTTCAATAAACTGAAGTGCGATGAGGCGAACAGTCATGTTATGCTTGCTCCAAACGAACTCATACCCCAACCCCTGGCGCATGAAGCACATCGACCCAGACTACGACGGACAACATGTGTGTGAACGGTGCAGTGACCGTGTAGATTTAAACCATATGCTGTGTGGTTGTGCATCGAGCGACGCCTACGCCAAGAACAAGGAACATTGGGCCAAAGTGTTAAAACGTGCTTCACTACATGATCAGCTTCGGGCTGTCCAGGAGGCCGGCGCGGCGGCGGAGAGCTTCGGGCTCTCTGTGCTGACGTGGGAGCTGCCCTCTACACTTGGCGCCTAGCCGTGTCCTTCAGGACCCCTACTGGGGGAAATAAAGTTTTACCAAACCAATGAGCCGAAAGCCTTTACAGCGTGGCGGATCATAGCCCTCCACTACGGCACCCCTATCTCCCTCTCCTCTTTCACTCCCACCTTTCTCTCTTTCTTTACGGCGTGGTATATGTGGCCTCCATCGAAACGCCGTCGACGAGGTCGGGTTCGAACCCGACCTCGGTGACTGCGTTTCGATGAAGGCGAAACGAAGAGGCGTCGTGTGCTGGTTAAAGATAACCCAGGTGGTCGAAATTCCTCCGTAGCCCTCCACTACGGCTCCTCTTTCTCTCTTTCCACTTTCACTCCCATCTTCCTCCCTTCCCTTACGGCGCGGTTGCGGTGTCCACAGAAAACAAGTGAGACAATTACCGCGCCTTTCCCTTCCTATAAATAAATCAGTTATAAATAAATCCGCGGAGAATTGTGACAGATACTGCGCCTTTTCTATCCTGTAAATCAATTTCAAACACCGCTGATGCCTGTTGTACTAACGCCTACTAGATATCTGGCTCTGCTTCTGCTTGCTGTGTGGTGCGGCGTTCGAGGAAGCGGCCAATGAAAGGCACCGCACCTGGATCGGACACCCGGCGGGAACAGCTTCGTATATGCATGAATCGTCTGGCGACTTGAAGACCTGTCGTGACGGTCCATTGCGCGCCCCTTGTCGAACACAACCAGCATTTCATTTAAGGCATCGAAGTTCACCAGGGCCCTATAATTCGTGCACAGGAAAGGAATCACGGAATCCCACTATCATCCTCGCGGTAGACAAAGGGAATTATGAAGAGCTTTTCACGATCTGGGGCGTGGCGCAGTTCTAATGCCCTGGGGTGGGGATCCAAGGGATGGGGATCCAAGGGATGGGGGTTCGAATCTCGGTGGAGACAAGGTTTATTAATTTATTTTTAAATCTCCATCTCGGAAGCGTAACACCACTGCTGACAATCTTCTGCTGACAACCTTATGTCGATAACCTTCTCTCGACAATAATGAGGCATTTAGGCTTTTGTCTTAATAAACCGTGATGTCCTCGCATAATGCGCATGTAGCCGAAACCATTTAAACCTCCCTCCCAATCCGTAAGAAAACGCAGACGTCTCAAAAGGAAGGAACCGCCTGACATGTCACGGAATTATTGCTTTCGCACCTCCCTAGTTGTCTCCAAAAGCCTCGGGCCAATAGCCTTCTGCATCTGGTTTTCTCGCTTCATAAGTGTTACTTTGAGTTCTGTTATCTGGTGTTCAAAGCATGAAACAGGTTAGAGTAAAAGCGACCCCTTCACCTTCCCTTGGAGATGAGGCCCCTGCCTGGAGCCTCCTTACCTCGCTTGGTATTGATGTTTCCCGCTACACAGAGAGCCCGTTCACGTTATTTCCGGACCTAGCTGTGCCGGTTCAATTTGTCGGTGATCATAACGACGTTGCCAAGGAACTCTACCACTTATTAATGTTCCTCTATTCGTTCTAGCTGGAAGCATGGACTTGTTTATCCATTGTTTATTCATTTTTGGCCACTGAGTCACGATGGCATCTGACAAGCCAAGAATGTATGCTTGAACGAAACTTAAAGCCAAAACAGGCAGTCGCGATCTCCATTCTTCGGTCGAAAATTACAAAACAACCTGTCCACCCCAAATGCTTACATTCCGGTCGCATGTATGCAGGAACAGGGGAATGATTTCTACGTGACTGTAAGGAAAACCCACCTTCAGAAGACCAGTACCGGCACAGAGGGCATGGCTTAGACGCCTAAGGAAGTCGGATAAGTACACAGAAGCCAAGATTGCGGACTGCATGGGAGAGGTCGCCCTCCGTTAGGGGGCCACTGATCCAATCCGATTGATCTTTACGACCAACGAAATTAGTCCAATCCAATCCAGGCAGTAGCCACCTGTAATTAGCAGAGTTGGCTCTCTGTTGAAGGTGGTCAAAACTATCCAGAGCCCTCCACTATGGTGCCTCTCAGAGCCAGAGTCGCTCCGGCATGTCAAACCTAAACCAAACAAAACGAACTCTGTGCAAACGACATGCGATTGCGAATTCTTTCAATTAATGCAGTCATTTGCAGAGCAGTGATTTCAACTGAAATTTTTGCTCGGTTCCGCAAAGCTGAGGCGCCTGACAGCGGCCGACTACTCTGACGGCGTGGACAACCCCAATTTCGGCGAGACCCCAGCGGCTACCGACGGTGCTTCTTCCGGCCGGCAGCTGTGGTGCGTGTTCGAGCCCGACCGCGGAGGCTACTCGCTGCACGATGTGCCGGTGTCACTGTGTACAGTGGTGCTCTACTGCTGCGTCGACCTGTCTGCACGCGGGGTGTTCCACCGCCGCGCCGAGGACGAAGGACCCGACGGGGTCGACGCATTCCCGTTGCTGCGGCGCCAACGTCCGAGCCTGCCGCTGTATGCGCTCTTGGGCAACGGCGTCCAGACCACGGCGGTCTTCTGCAACCAGGTGGATATTTGCGTTCTACGTGTCGGTTCTTTGCTCCAATGGCTCTATGTTTTACTTGTGCATGGCGCTGACTTCATATTGAGGCGAAAGCCTTTATAGGCTCATGATGGGCGCGCAAAGAAAGTGTCCGTCGGCAGAGGGACGGACACTTCGAAGAATTGTGTGATATTTGAGTACAGGAATGAGTGTATGAGGTACAGGGTAATAACTGTCTGTATGTGCAAAATTTTGTTGATATGGAGTAATTGAAAAAAAAAATGGAGTCAGAAAAGAAATTTGACGTCGAAAGAGCCATTGACGACGATATGGTGTGAAGAAGTGAAAAGAGCCACGAAGTTGGAAATTGTGCATTAAACGTGCAAAAACCTTGCAAAGCTGTAATATCAAGACTCGTCATGCGTTACAACGAAAACTGTCAAATTAAAAGAAGAAAAGAGTAGTAAAAGAGAAAAGAGTAAACACAGTAAAAAAAAGTAAACACAGCAAAAATAAAAAAAAAAGTGGAAAGTAAAAATAGGAGGAAAAACAATAGAAAATGGAGCAAGCAGAAAAAAGAAAGAAAAGGCAAATGAGTGCAAACAGTCGCAGGAAAGGCATTCGCCTTACCCCACTTAGGAAAGATCTAAGTGCCTTCAACGAATATTTATTGGCCGCGCATCCGGTCAAAGAGCGGCATTGTACACCATGGCCCCCAATTCGAGCCTGTTACCGGACGCCACCGAATCAGGCTATAAACATTAGTGTGTACAGGCACACTGAGGTTACAAAAATTATCATAACGGCGTCTATACTGCATTTTGCTCTCATATTCGTTTCCGCGCTGGCCGATGTCGCATGACGTCAGCCGTTATGGGTCGGCTCAACCTCGGTCCCTGTAAGGGAGGAACAGAGGGTGAGAAATTGGGAAATATATTTTTTTTTCTGTTACAGATATGCAGAATGTGTTCTTTATCTACGCAGAGCTCTATGCAGTTGGAGGTGATCCATTGTTGTGAGTTTACACATCGTCAGTTGGAACATGTCATAATCGGAACTCCAACGCGACTTGTAGCTGTATGTCATATGCAACGAGACATCGAATGACACTTCAAATGGCGGCAATATTTTGTCAGTATTGTTAAGTGAAGGTTAAAGAGGCGCTGATTGGAACCCAGAACTCCAGACGGACCACGTGACCGTCAATTAGCTGCCATTCACATCAAACACAATATATATATATATATATATATATATATATATATATATATATATATATATAGGAAAGAAGCCAACAGTCGGCGAGGCCAAGGAAAGCGTTGGGGATGGTACTTTGTCTTTTTTTTTTTAATGTTTACTTGGAGAATCACAGAAATTAGTAATGTAATCTGTTAGGGGAAAGATAATTATACACAAAGTAGAAGAAAAAACAACGTGCCGATGGTGGGATCCGAACCCACGACCACCAAATAACGCGTCCGGTGCTCTACCAACTGAGCTACATCGGCCGCTGTCCCCCCTGCTACTTGCTTGGGTATTTATGTTGTCTGTATACGAACCTTGAGAGTGTTCACCAGCGCCACACTCAACCATAGCGGCGGACGTAGAACGTCCTTTGTTACCGCCAGCGTCACGTAGAACGTGATCAAGAGCGAGGGCGAAAGCTGTGCTATAACCCTCTTACGCTACCTATGGCTTCAAGACTGCCAGAACCGAGACTCCCGTGAGCTACAAGCAGATCAATTAAAGGGAAATGAGGGTGCTCGTTATAATACATGAAGGAAAGAAGGCAACAGTCGGCGAGGCCAAGGAAAGCGTTGGGGATGGTACTTTGTCTTTTTTTTTAATGTTTACTTGGATAATCACAGAAATTAGTAATGTAATCTGTTAGGGGAAAGATAATTATACACAAAGTAGAAGAAAAAACAACGTGCCGGTGGTGGGATCCGAACCCACGACCTCCGAACAACGCGTCCGGTGCTCTACCAACTGAGCTACATCGGCCGCTGTCCCCCCTTTTACTTGCTTGGGTATTTATGTTGTCTGTATACGAACCTTGAGAGTGTTCACCAGCGCCACCCTCAACCTTAGCGGCGGACGTAGAACGTCCTTTGTTACCGCCAGCGTCACGTAGAACGTGATCAAGAGCGAGGGCGAAAGCTGTGCTAGAACCCTCTTACGCTACCTATGGCTTCAAGACTGCCAGAACCGAGACTCCCGTGAGCTACAAGCAGATCAATTAAAGGAAAATGAGGGTGCTCGTTATAATACATGAAGGAAAGAAGCCAACAGTCGGCGAGGCCAAGGAAAGCGTAGGGGATGGTACTTTGTCTTTTTTTTTTAATGTTTACTTGGATAATCACAGAAATTAGTAATGTAATCTGTTAGGGGAAAGATAATTATACACAAAGTAGAAGAAAAAAACAACGTGCCGATGGAGGGATCCGAACCCACGACCTCCGAATAACGCGTCCGGTGCTCTGCCAACTGAGCTACATCCGCCGCTGTCCCCCCTGCTACTTGCTTGGGTATTTATGTTGTCTGTATACGAACCTTGAGAGTGTTCACCAGCGCCACCCTCAACCATAGCGGCGGACGTAGAACGTCCTTTGTTACCGCCAGCGTCACGTAGAACGAGATCAAGAGCGAGGGCGAAAGCTGTGCTAGAACCCTCTTACGCTACCTATGGCTTCAAGACTGCCAGAACGGAGACTCCCGTGAGCTACAAGCAGATCAATTAAAGGGAAATGAGGGTGCTCGTTATAATACATGAAGGAAAGAAGCCAACAGTCGGCGAGGCCAAGGAAAGCGTTGGGGATGGTACTTTGTCTTTTTTTTTAATGTTTACTTGGATAATCACAGAAATTAGTAATGTAATCTGTTAGGGGAAAGATAATTATACACAAAGTAGAAGAAAAAACAACGTGACGATGGTGGGATCCGAACCCACGACCTCCGAATAACGCGTCCGGTGCTCTTGATCACGTTCTACGTGACGTTGGCGGTAACAAAGGACGTTCTACGTCCGCCGCTATGGTTGAGGGTGGCGCTGGTGAACACTCTCAAGGTTCGTATACAGACAACATAAATACCCAAGCAAGTAGCAGGGGGGACAGCGGCCGATGTAGCTCAGTTGGTAGAGCACCGGACGCGTTATTCGGAGGTCGTGGGTTCGGATCCCACCATCGGCACGTTGTTTTTTCTTCTACTTTGTGTATAATTATCTCTCCCCTAACAGATTACATTACTAATTTCTGTGATTATCCAAGTAAACATTAAAAAAAAAAGACAAAGTACCATCCCCAACGCTTTCCTTGGCCTCGCCGACTGTTGGCTTCTTTCCTTCATGTATTATAACGAGCACCCTCATTTCCCTTTAATTGATCTGCTTATAGCTCACGGGAGTCTCGGTTCTGGCAGTCTTGAAGCCATAGGTAGCGTAAGAGGATTCTAGCACAGCTTTCGCCCTCGCTCTTGATCACGTTCTACGTGACGCTGGCGGTAACAAAGGACGTTCTACGTCCGCCGCTATGGTTGAGGGTGGCGCTGGTGAACACTCTCAAGGTTCGTATACAGACAACATAAATACCCAAGCAAGTAGCAGGGGGGACAGCGGCCGATGTAGCTCAGTTGGTAGAGCACCGGACGCGTTATTCGGAGGTCGTGGGTTCGGATCCCACCATCGGCACGTTGTTTTTTCTTCTACTTTGTGTATAATTATCTTTCCCCTAACAGATTACATTACTAATTTCTGTGATTATCCAAGTAAACATTAAAAAAAAAAGACAAAGTACCATCCCCAACGCTTTCCTTGGCCTCGCCGACTGTTGGCTTCTTTCCTTCATGTATTATAACGAGCACCCTCATTTCCCTTTAATTGATCTGCTTATATATATATATATATATATATATATATATATATATATATATATATAGTGTGCGTGAGTGCGTGCGTGTGTGTGTGTGTGTGCTTGCGTGCGCGCGTGCGTGCGTTAACGCAGTATGCGATGCTGAAAAACAGCTGTCAAGACACTGTTCCATAGTAATCACACTTGTACATGGCTTTCCCTGCAGAAGAAAGAGCTGAATCGTACGCCGGACCTGGCCCCGTCTTTACGCTGAACGTTATGCGTATCTCGAATTTCTCGTGATGCATTTCAAAATGCGATGCAGTGGTCCCGTCTCTTTCTTCCACATTCACGTAAGCGATGGGACGCAGGTGCGCGGCTCTAGCCCGAACGAACTGAGTGCGCTGGTGGCCACGTGGCTGCACTCCAAGCAGTTGGACGGGCTGCTCTTCTTCTACCGGTCGCACCGCACGTCCACGGCCACAGACGCCGAGTTCTTTGCCCACATGGGGCGCATGCGGGACGACCTGGGCCGGATGGACCTGTTCGTGTCAGCCGTGGTCTCCTTCCACAAGGAGCAGCCCAACGGCCCGTTGTCACCCACCAGGTTGGTCCATCAACCCTTTTTTTTTCTCCCTCCCCTCGGTGCCTCAGTGGTTAGAGCTCGACTTCTGAACTCGAAGGTGCCCATGTCCAAATCCCGTCGGCGGCGGCCGGTTTTCAATGGAGGCGAGCCGAAAGGCGCCGGTATAGTGTGCGATGTCGGCTGTTCACGGTAAAGAACCCCAGGCGGTCTTAATTTCCGGAGCCCTCCACTACGGCGCCTGAAATAGCCTCAGACGTTTAGGGACGTTAAACCCGTAAACCCTAACCTGAACTTCTTTTCCTTCGGCTTTGATATGGTTTTCCAAGGACAGTGCTCAAGGAGATGCAAAGTTTGGGCCTGAAGTGGCAAATCATTCTGAATGCTGAAGCAGGGTTCGGCTTTCCTGAGGCTTGAAGCATACATAAAATCAATGCAGTAGAATGCGGTGAGGTATGGAGGACGTATTCAACACGATAGTGTAATTTTTGAAAGAAGGTGACCCATATTTTTTTTCGCATTGCCTGTTTTGGGAGAGGATGATGACGATGCATGCACAGACACAGGCACAGACTATGGGAAGTACAGTTAACATCATTATCAGTGTTCTGTAATATTATAGTGACAGTA
Organism: Amblyomma maculatum; assembly: GCF_055883805.1. Taxonomy (NCBI): domain Eukaryota; kingdom Metazoa; phylum Arthropoda; class Arachnida; order Ixodida; family Ixodidae; genus Amblyomma; species Amblyomma maculatum. The sequence goes on from NC_139353.1 coordinate 120,388,412, forward strand.
GGCTATTAATATGTGGTAGTTACTGGTTATATGTATGTCCCATTTCTGGGAATATGATGTTGGAGCCATTGGAAGGGCGCATGTTGATTTATTTCAGTTATTTTACTTTCGGTCAAAGTGTGGCTGCAAACGACTAATACAATTGAGATTTAGCTGCTAATAGCTCTTATTAAAACAGCCATTATTATTTCTTATTTGTTTGCCTTATGTGCAAATATCCACTTGGACACATTGCGCACTTTTGGATAGACCAACTGGATGCATCTGGTAAAACCAGTTCGGCTCATCTGTTCGTCCAGATTGATCTCAGTGTGCGGTTGCAGCGTGGTCTGTCAAAAACAAATGCATCGTCCACGTTCACTCGCTCCATGGCATCTACGCCATATATGGCAAATATATATCGCTCGCTTCAACGTAGCTTCAGTGTCGAATGTCTTGTATTAAATATACGGGAGTAACATTAACTAAACAGCAATTAATCGTTTGCTTTACGTTTTGTATTAAACGTGATATCCTAATTATGGACGATTATGCAATAAACTACACAATTATATTTCATGTTAATTACCTTTTCTAGAAGGGACAAATGAAGATTACAATTATTTCCGCATGGGTGGGGCACAGCGTGCTCTCTCTGGTGCAAGACATCGTTGTTCTGCGCACGCACGACCTGTCCCCTGCTCCGGAGAGCGCGGCCGCATGCCCCATGCCGTTCGCGCTGGGGGGTGCCACGCGGTCGCCGAGCGTGTCGCGGCTGCTAGCCGACCTCCGCGAGACGTTGCCAGGCTTCGAGCGGTCGGTGGCGCGCCGGCTCCTCTTCAGCGTCACCTTTGAGGCGGCCAGTTACTTCCTCAACCGCTCAGGCGCCTTCAACGTGCGTTCCTCTCCGCGTGTTTATTATATGCCTTAACATGTAATCTCAGTAGAAACCTTAATGTAACTTGCGTTTGAGTTCTGCGCTCGACAAAAGCTGACTTTGTCCTGAATAAGAGCCAGTTTTTGCCTTGCTATGTCTACTTAGAACACTGCATGTTTTCCTGTCCTGTTGCAATTAAGTCACCTCATTTTCCACAACCTCCTCCCCTAACGTGGCGGGCTCTATGCCTCTGACCACCTGAAAGACCAGTTGGCTTTGGTGTCCCTAGCCCAGGACATTTTCGACGCTTAATAGTGCGTTAAAGTTGTTTCCTCCTCCTCTTCTTCATCTTCTGTGTTCGGAGTCACCATACTGACCATCTCTATTCAAATAATAGATAGCTGTATGAAATAGTGTACCAGTCATTGGTAAGCCTGACAGGAGGCTCAGGAGGTTTTCCAGTGCGCTAATGCTAGATCCCCTATTCGCCGATTTCATCATTGTCTTTTCGTTTCTGTATGTGCCCGCCATCCGTCCGTTCGTGCTGTGGCTTGACAAGCTTTGTCCACGTCTCATCGAATTCGAAAATCGCGCGCCTGCGGAGTAATGTCCATCAAAACCGCATGTTACGCTATCTTTAGTGCTCCTCGGCTGCAGATGCAAGCAGCGGCACGTGCCAGTGCCGTCGGGACTAAGGAGAACAATTTGGGAGGCAAAGAGGACGTCCTGCATGCATCGTGGCACGTCCACCGACAAGTGACGCGTTTTGATGGACGTCTCCGGGCAGGCTCGGCTTGGGAAAGATTTTTTAATTCTACGAGAGATGGACAAAATGCCTTGAGCCACAGCGCGAAAGGTGATTGCGTTTTCTAAATCCTAAAAGCAGGTTGCCAAATCTGGAATTTCAAGTAAGCGCTTATGTTTAAGATATCTTTGGGAGAGAAACAGTTATCCTTTAAAAATTAGTTAACTGGCTGCGTAATTAGCGTGGTTCATTCAATTACTCATGTAAGCCAGCGCTGGCATTATATACAAAGAAAATGACCTGACTCCATCTAAAAGCTTAAGGCGCCCATGCGCTGTGAGATGTCAGTGCAGGTTAAAAAACCCTCAACAGTTGAAATTTCTGGAGCCCTACACACAAGCGTCCCTCATAGCCGATTTCACTCTGGTTTGGTTAAGAGGTTTAACGTGCCAAACTGGCTCAGGATATAGTAGATTAGAGACGCCGTAGTGGAGGGCTTCGTAAATCTCGACTACCTGGCTTTTTTTTTTTTAACGTGCACTGACATCGCACAGTTTTTAAACGTTCTGTTTTGTTTCCAGCGCAGTGCTTTTCGCCTCCATCGAGAAGCCACCACTGCGACCGGAATTCGATCTCGAATCCAAACTGCGTCCATGAGTCGAGCGCCCTAGCCACTGCTCACTAGCTATTACACTTTCGGGACGTTAAACACGTAAACTAATTAAACGAAACGCATCTTTAAAAATTTGTCGGCGGCCTTTCCTGAAAAGATTGCTACCCAGTGAATCCTTGAAATGTATTATCACGAAATGTACTTTCTTGAACTTCCTTGCAAAACAATGGAGCTAATCTTCTTTTGAACACCCGAATGACTTCGACGCGGCTTATGTCTGAAACATTAGTTGAATACAGGGTTTTGTTTAACCACAAAATTTCTGAGATAGCTTTCCTTTGTGGCATATGACGGCTCTCAGGATACTAATGACTAATCACTAGCAACTCCCTCTTAGTCCCGATTCTTCCTCCATAAGAACACTTCAAAACGCGCAATCCTTGAGCACAAATTACATTTCGGCAGCATGCGGGTTTTAACTGTCCGTTACGGTACATCCGCAGGAGGGCGACCCCGCGGTCAAGATGGCGGCTGGTTTGAGCTACTGGCAGATGTGCCAGATGGTCACCAAGATGGGCTACAACCGCCACTGCTCGCCCTACGGTGACTGCCAGGTGGTGCACAATGACCGCTTCTGGCAGGCCGGCTTCGGGCCGAACTCTTCGCGCTTATTCGACGCCACGCGCCACTTCGCCGGCGCCGTGCTCTTCGCTATGCACGCCGATGACTTCAGGGGCCGCTGCGGAGAGCGGCACGGGCTAACCAATCACGTGCGCCGATCGCTCGACCGATTCGCTGCGTCCTCTGCGGTTGGGCGAAACGGCTGACGACGGCGGTGCTTTGCGATACGCTGACTGCCTTCATCCTCCCTCGAATACTCATGCACAAACTAGCTGTGGCTTACAGAAGCTACCAGGGCCCTGGATGTCCGAACAAAGAGTGTGGTTTGTGCATGCCCTTTAGCAAGGACGTAAATTTATTAAAGACAGCATTAAGAAACTGTGCTTACGAGCCCTTCTGCCCAGGAGTGTATTCTACTTATATAAACACGTGGCCTTTCATTTATTTATTTTTTTTGTACTTTCGTCCTATTATTGAGTCTCTGGAGAGAGCTAGCGCATTCATTTTGTCATTTGCATGGCCAAGCAGTTATCAAGTCATATGTATTATATGTATACGGCCCTTAAAAAGCGGGCGTGGTCTAAGTGGGGGGCTGTGCAACTGTCGGCAGTAGAACAATATGCCGCTTGCTGCAGATTCATCGACGTATGTGAGCGATACAGTTCCCGTAAGTCATTACAGTCAGCAAAAAGATTTACCTTAATTCGTCATACTTTGTCCATATGGTCTCTATTTGTCATTATAAAGTTGTTAATTCCACAATATATATATATATATATATATATATATATATATATATATATATATATATATATAGTCCTAGCTAACTTCACCAATTAAATATTTTAGGCAGGTAAGGAAGGAAACCTTTTGCAAACAGCTGCCAGCCATCGTTATTTTGACAGCGGTGAAGCGAAATGCTTTGCATGATACGTCACGGTAAAGCACATAATTTGATTTTGGCGCCGTAACCACTGCATCGCGTTATCACCAGAAGTTTCGTCTGTACAGAGCTTTCTGCGCTCATTCTCAGTTGTGGAAAAAAAAAACGGTCAGATTTCCTTGTGCTGCACGGCTTTCGAAAACGAATTTTTCTTCGTTTCAGAAACTGATCTGTCATTGCCTTGTCCACGCGATAAATAAAACGTAGTTTTAGTAAATTAGAGCTCGGCTGCACATTGTGTTCGCTGCTCCTGAGTTCGTTCCTTCAAATAATTTTTTTTTATAATTTCTAACTGATCATTTTAGGCATCATGAATAATTTCGCTGAAACATCCGGCGTCATGCATCGCCATCTTGGATCCCATGCATCATGGGAACATCATGCAGCGCTAGCGATGTAACCAATTTAAACCCCACTGAAAACGACTTTGTCCCTATGCTGATCCAACGCAGACGGACATCATGGTCGAATTTGGACAAAACTAGTTCAATACATTTGGGCCAAGGTTAGGATAGGTAATTAGCTTTACACCGGGTATCATAGGTTTCCTACATAAAGCCAAGGCCGAAAGCCAACCGGCACCGTTTACCCAAGCAAAGCAAAATGTAGCCTGAACAGTTTCTGTTTGTAACGTTCTGTAGATATTGCTAACGTCACTTTTTATCCTTCAACGCACACAATAAAGATAGCCAGTCGTTTGGGTAACATAGGTGCATTACCCTGGTGTTGAATTGACGAGAACAGAAAAAAAATAACGACGCTGCTTACAGTTTGTTTTAGCACGCTGTAAAACACAAGCACGAGCTCCCATCTGAAACAGGTCAGTAATCTTCACAAATACTAAATAGCAGATTTCTGGCAGTGAACATAATAAAAGCATTTCCAATTCGGCCAGGTTCAATTCATTTATGTCGAACAAGACACCACCGCGCTGCGAACACACAAAAGACATTCAGTGAGGTTGTATATTCCCTACATGAGGCCCTCGTCATCGCAAGTCAAGAGAACTTATTTCAATAATTTTTAAGCTTACGATGGCAAAAGGGGAAAATATAAGTTTACAAGATTATGATGCTAATATTGTTTGTATAAAGCTGACGAAGTTAATATAGTGCACCGATAATATATGCGTAGTCTTGAATCTTGCTACTTTCCGTGAACCTGGTACCGCAGTATTTAAGCAGTAGGAATAGAACTTACAATAGAAAGGCGCTTTATTGGTTTAAAATTGGTTGGTTGGTTGGTTCATAGGAAGGGAAAGGCGCAATATCTGTCACGCTTGCTCTGTGGACACCTGAACCGCGCCGTAAGGGAAGGGATGAAGGTGGGAGTGAAAGTGGATAGAGAGAAAGGGGGGCCGTAGTGGAGGGCTACGGAGTAATTTCGACCACCTGGGGATCTTTAACGTGCGCTGACATCGCACAGCACATGGACACCACTTCGTTTCGCCTTCATCGAAACGCTGCCGCCGAGGCCGGGATTCGATCCCTGGAACTCCGGCACAGTAGTCGGGCGTCTTACCACTGCACCACCCCGGCGGGGCAGGTTTAAAATTGCCATGTATGTTTTAATGAATGCATTTGAATAATGTTTGCACAAAAGCAGCAGAACGGACTTTTTTTGTTAAAAATTTCAGTTCACCTATATTGCGCGCGACTTGTGACCGACTCGAATTATAAGTGGCAAACCTCCCGAGATGTCAACCACGGCCATACATTGGGCGATGTTTGGTTGCTGAACACTGGGTGCTGACTAATTTCCTGCCATTTTCTGAAAGTCGTTTGGTCAGCTATTACCCAGCCAAACTAGCAGCCAACCAGGTTCCACCCATGTGTTTAATTGGCTGGCCGAGAATGGTGACAATCATCCCGGGCTGAGGGATACAAAACGAAGGCACAACTTGCGTACGTCTTTTCCACGGTCACCTGTCAGTGGATGCTCTATCAAGTGGTCTTTCGTTGGGTTTGTGGGGTTTAACGTCCCAAAAAGTGAATTTTTTTCGTACTTTTTAACTACACCCTTACAACTTATAAATTTTTAGCTAAATAAAACTGAAACTGCACTCATTTGGTAAATACAAACATGCTGCGCGACCTAGATAATGTTTCCCATTTCCCAGATTTTCTTTCAACGTTACATGCTACTCTAAACTGTGTGCTCAATATAATATTTATTAGAGACGACTAGTTTGCGGACCCTTCACCGTAGTTCAATTTTGTGAACAGCCATTAGATCGAGTAAATGACTCTAGAAGGGCCCTGTTGGCGTGTTCAAGCGTGTAATATGCAGGATGAAACATTCGGGGATTTATCCCGGTTATACTAGTTACACGAGTGTATCATGGGTACACAGGTTGTTTTCATAGTAATGAATATTTATTGCTAAAACACTAATTCACTCGGTTGTTTTCACCGTTTCACCGTTCAGTTCATCACATTGGTATCCCCGGTATGTCAAGCTGTCGTCGAAGGAGAGATCGAAGCAGCCGCAGACTCAGCTGCAAACCGCCTGGACTTCCTATCTCGAACATTGTTGCGTTATTTTTCCATCGAAGTTTCTCTCTGTTCTTCGCGTTAGGCTGCCCGCGTACTCTTCAGCGCTTCTTCTTGGTTATCAGAGGCTGCGAAATGCACACTCCAAAATTTCGACGCATAAGGTCTGGCACGTGCCTTAATCATGGCGACAGTGAGGAGCGACGTCTGGGCCGCATGCTATCACAGGATGGAAGCGCGGCGAGAGAGAGCGACCGTGCTTGAACGTTTTTGACCATCGAAGGCGGCCCTTAAGCGCCCAACCTGGTCCCGTAGATCTTGCAGCTGTGACTCGAGAGCAGAAATATTCACTTCGGAAATCTTTGCTGATCTGACGATCTCTTCTTCCTTGGCCTTGCGGGCGTCCCGTGACTTCTTTGCTGATAAGTTGTTTTTCTTTCGGCATTCCCAGTACGCTTCGGTTTTAAATTCTGCAGGAACAGGATGTCGACGGTGCGTCGGTCCGGCGGCAGAGCTGCATTGCAGGTGCCCTCCGTTGACGCTGCCGCAGTCACCGACGGCTCCATTCCTGACGGGCGACGAAGGCAATTCGCCCCTCTCTACAGATGTGGGCGAAAGCGGCTGTTCCTGGTAAGATTGAAGTCCTGCAAACAGCTGCTCCTGGTAAGCTTGGTGTCCTGCAGCTAGACTTCCACCACATGAGCCCCTGTCTGCAGACACCCACAGCAGTAACTGGCCCTGGCATGGGACATACTGCTGGTGGTACATCGTGCGAACTGTAAGTCTTCCGTTAGAACCCAAGGTAAGCTGCGCAGAGTAGAGGGCAAGAAAGGTTAGAAAGGTCCACCTTAGTTTGAGCTATCGTTTGAAGGACAGGTAACACAATACGCCAGCATGTCTGACAACGACTATATGAAGCTGTCTGCAGAAGACAGTGGCGATAAACGAAAGAAACATTTGTTTGAGGTTTGATAGAGACACATAACCTCATGGGTATCTGCTATTCTATAAGCAACAACCCAACCGCAACATAACCAGTTAAGCGTTATTATGCGCCAAGTAGTCTATACCGTTGTCACAAAGGTTACCTCTTGATGGCAGGGGTTTTAATGCCCGTATTTTGTGTTCAGAACAGGCACCGAAGTTTTCCTCGCGGATGCATTCGTATCGCCGTAAAAAGTTACGCAAACTTTGGGCTTCCAATAGTCATGCTCTACGCGCACAACTTGTCTTGCGGTCTTATCGTTTCTGATTAAAAATGTTTGGCTGTCATGGTCGATCGCACGACGTCTTATGACCATTTTTGTAAACACGTGACAACTTCTGGCAGGTTTATGTGAATCATACTCTAAAAAAATGCAGTTAGTTCTGCCCTAATTCAAATATTGTGTGAAAACTGCGCTGCAAAGCGCTTACTTTTCTGTTGCCAAGCTTTGCGTAATTTGCTAGAGACGTACATTTGTCACGAATGAAATTCCGTATTCATTTTTTTGCTGTGCGATTGTGCATCACCTTCCTGGGGGACTTTTCGCTGCCTCGGCGTCGGTAATAGCATCGGAGGTGATTTCATTCTAACTGTTATGCCATTTAGCGTGGTAGGTAGAAGTAAAGATAATACCTTCCAGTTAAAATCACATGCGTATTGTCCAGGTCTAACGTCAAAGCTAAATGAATTACCATTGATATGGCAATTAAGCACGCATGACACCGTCATGAATTTGCTAGGCTAGCTGTTATAGCTTTGCTATACAACCGTTTTCATGCACGGGCGTGGTTTGACAAGCAAGACATTGTACGGGATGACAGCATCTAGATGAGCTGTTTCCTAATAAAAGCCTCTGCACAAAAGAACTACCGAAGATTCGCCGATGACTTCAAGTTGGTCGGTGTTTCGGTGCACCTTCGCGGAATTAACTGACATAAAGCTGAAAATGAGTTAGTAAAATTACGCACAAGGCGATATAAGTGGACTCAGCAGCATGGCATCGGCCAGAATTGGTATGCCTCATCTTTTCTGTGTAGCTGCTCGTCCTGGCGTGCTGATGGCCATCGGTCCCATTGCCGGTTGCGCCGTGACACCTGTCGCTCCAACCCTGCAGACCCGGTTGCCCGCCATCATCGTGGAAGTGTGGTGCGTAAAGCGCCTATAGCTTCACCGTGCCAGGAACCACCGAAATATGATCCGCAATTCTGACCTACAGTGCCAACCCCGAAGCTGCCCAGCTGCGCTGTACCTGCGTGTCTGTACCTGTGCGTCTGTCACCGTCAGCGACGCCACCCTATATAAAGCAGCAGGACTTTTTGACGGTTAGTTGGTAATTGATCTTGATTCTTATAGCGCTGACGAAACACCACAGGAAGAAAGACACAAAAGGACAGAAGCGCAACTTCCAACTTTAATGAGCAGAAAAGTAACCCGGGCACTCTTTTATAATCTCTGGTCTGCATGAATGTGCGATAACCCCCCACTAAATCAGAAAAAAAAACAGTAACGCTAGGCAGGATTGAACCAGTTCAATCATGACAAAACACATGGGTGAAAGGCAGGTCGCATGGATAAAGACAGGAAACAAGATAATGATAAAGGCGAGCAACCACAAGAGATTAAAAACCGAAGATGACATGAGAGAGAGAAGTCAAAGATAAAAGCATAAAACTCAAACGGTGGATGGCAGCGTGTAAAAGGCGCCTAAAGTCATTAAAAAAATAAAAGAAGAAAACGATGAAAAAACCACATATCCTTCCGTAAAGGAGAGTTCGTCTTTAGAAAGGAGTATAGAGGGCGTGCTAACGCACTTGTCTTTTCTTTGATGAATGTAAAAAGCCTCAATAACTTCTCTTTCTGTCTTGTCCTGTGCCTTGGTTAGAAACTTGGTTTCCTGAAACTTGGGACGGCAATTTTCACAGCGGCTACAATGTATAACAAGGTTACCTCCTGTCTTGTTCTTTATAGTCACATTGTGCCTTCGAGCCCGCTCATTGAAACATTTCCCCGTCTGTCCCACATAAACTTTGCCACAGGTCAACGGAATCTCGTACACCACCTTGCCGGTGCACTGGGTGAACATGTTTTGATGTTTTGCAGTACAGGCCTCGTTGAAACGCTTTCCTGACACCATCGGGCAAATGCTTGACAGCTTGCAGGGAGCTGAAAAGATTAGCTGCACACCATGCCTGGCTGCCACTTTTTTCAAATTGTGCGAGAGACCATGCAGATAGGGAATAACCTGCACTGGTTTCTTTTCGGCCTCTCGTTTGATGCCTGGCTTCTTGATCCTTTGAAGAAGGCTTTCGGAAACGCTGGTGACCATATGCACAGGGTAGCCTGCAGAAAAAATTCTTCCAGTCTGATACTGGAAGCTTTCATCCATCTTGTGCGGGCAAGATTTATCTAGGGCAGATCTTAGTCAAAGTGAAACTATGCCACGCTTTACTATCTTTGAGTGGGAACTAGCATAAGCTAAAAGAGTCTTCTTTGAGCGAGGCTGATACATCCAACTCACGTGTGTTTTGGAGAAGGAAAGTTTCAGGTCCAGAAATTGAAGGCAACCACTATCTACTAATTCATGCGTAAATTTCAATCCAGTCGAGATAGAATTAAAAGAAGTCAGGGTCTGGGCGATAAAAGTATCAGCGTCACTATGGGCAGGCACATTAAGAAGCACAAGATAGTCATCTGCATATCTAAATATTCGAGAGACTGCCGAGTTGCACAAACAAGCCTCTAGTCGCCGATCAAAAGCTAGAAAAATTTCGCACAAGACCGGAGCGACTGACGATCCATTGCAGATGCCTTGCCTCTGCCCGAAAAATTTGTCTTGGAAATAAACAGCTGTGGAATTCAGATAGAACAGTAAGAGGTCTAAGAAAATCTCTATTGTGATCCCCACTTCATTTTGAAACCCAACTTCTCCATAGTCTTCCAAATGCTCTCGAACAGATGCAAACAGGCCCTCATGGGGCACAGAAAAAAAAAGGTCCTCTATGTCAATGGGAAACCCTGTGCTGGCTGCGAAGTCGCCTTTTTTCAAGACGTGCACCACCTCCCTTGAGCTACGGATACAGTAGGGATCCTGGCCTGCTATTCTGTCCAAATGGCGTCGCAGAAAATCGCTGACTGCTCTCTGCCAGGTATCCCTTTCGGACACGATGGCTCGTAGGGGGCATGCTGGCTTGTGCGTCTTGCCTGAAAAGAAAATATCCAGGCTTCCTGCCTTGGCCTCCATGACAGCACTGGCCAATAAATTGAGGTTCATCCGGGCAAGTAGCTTTTGTGCAGCACGTTTCTGCTTAGCAGGTTGAAAGTTGACAGGTCTGAAATTTTTCTTGATCGCTTCGGTAGCCTTCTCCTTAAAAACACCATTTGTCACGACAACAAAGCCGCCTTCTTTGTCAGCCTCCAGAACAGTAAGGTCGGACGCTTTCATAAAATCGGCAATCCTTTTCAGCGGTGGTTTCTTGGAAGCCAGCGAACTTAATAATTTTTGGAGGCATGCAAATCCTTCTCCTATGACACAATCCTTGTCCTTGTCGTTGGTACGGTGGCCTACGTTTCGTACCATTGCCACTAGGCTTGATCTATTCATCTGAGGTTCAAAACTGTGTTTGGGACCCTTTTCCAAGACGGTCTTGATTTCGCTTGGCAGATTTACTTCACCGAGGGTAGTGACAGGGTTCATACACTTACTTGGCCGTTCCTTTGGCGGAAGCGACAGCCTCGCAGTCTGCCACAAAAATTCGGTAGCTTGAGCTGCCTGCCTCTTGTAGCCTTTGAAGAGGGAGTGGGCCAGGACGTTGTCGGTCCCTTCATATAACAAGATGCGAAGCCAATCGTAGTAGTATCGTAAAGACAAAATTCGAGAGCGGCAACTTGTGACGGCGATTAAGTTCACACACACATGAGCAGCTGCTTGCCTGGATTGTAGAGAGAGTAAAGAACCCGTAGTAGAAGAAATATGCTGCAGAAGGACTTTTTGACGGGTTAGTTGGTACATGATCTTGATTCTTATAGCGCTGACGAAACACCACAGGAAGAAAGACACAAAAGGACAGAAGCGCAACTTCCAACTTTAATGAGCAGAAAAGGAACCCGGGCACTCTTTTATAATCTCTGGTCTGCATGAATGTGCGATAACCCCAACACTAAACCAAAAAAAAAGGAAAAAAATTAGTAGCATGAATTAGTAGATAATGGTTGCCTTCAATTTCTGGACCTGAAACTTTCCTTCTCCTGCACACACGTGTATTGGATGTATCAGCCTTGCTCAAAGAAGATTCTTTTAGCTTATGATAGCTCCCACTCAAAGATAGTAAAGCGTGGCATAGTTTCACTTTGCCTAAGATCTGCCCTAGATAAATCTTGCCCGCACAAGATGGATGAAAGCTTCCAGTATCAGACTGGAAGAATTCTTTCTGCAGGCTACCCTGTTCATATGGTCACCAGCGTGTCCGAAAGCCTTCTTCAAAGGATCAAGAAGCCAGGCATCAAACGAGAGGCCGAAAAGAAACCTGTGCAGGTTATTCCCTATCTGCATGGTCTCTCGCACAATTTGAAAAAAGTGACAGCCAGGCATGGTGTGCAGCTAATCTTTTCAGCTCCCTGCAAGCTGTCAAGCATTTGCCCGATGGTGTCAGGAAAGCGTTTCAACGAGGCCTGTACTGTAAAACATCAAAGCATGTTCACCCAGTGCACCGGCAAGGTGGTGTACGAGATTCCGTTGACCTGTGGCAAGGTTTATGTGGGACAGACGGGGAAATGTTTCAATGAGCGGGCTCGAAGGCACAATGTGACTATAAAGAACAAGACAGGAGGTAACCTTGCTATACATTGTAGCCGCTGTGAAAATTGCCGTCCCAAGTTTCTAGCCAAGGCACAGGACAAGACAGAAAGAGAAGTTATTGAGGCTTTTGACATTCATCAAAGAAGAGACAAGTGCGTTGGCACGCCCTCTATACTCCTTTCTAAAGACGAACTCTCTTTTATGGAAGGATATGTGTAGTTTTTTCACCGTTTTCTACATTTTTTTTATTTTGTAAATGATTTTAGGCGCCTTTTGCACGCTGCCATCCACCGTTTGAGTTTTATGCTTTTATCTTTGACTTCTCTTTCTCAAGTCATCTTCGGTTTTTAATCTCTTGTGGTTGCTCGCCTTTATCATTTCCTTGTTTCCTGTCTTTATCCATGCGACCTGCCTTTCACCCATGTGTTTTGTCATGATTGAACTGGTTCAATCCTGCCTAGTGTTACTGTTTTTTTTTTTTCTGATTTATTGTGGGGGTTATCGCACATTCATGCAGACCAGAGATTATAAAAGAGTGCCCGGGTTCCTTTTCTGCTCATTAAAGTTGGAAGTTGCGCTTCTGTCCTTTTGTGTCTTTCTTCCTGTGGTGTTTCGTCAGCGCTATAAGAATCAAGACCCTATATAAAACGTGCCGATATCAACACCCATATCAGTGGACACGGCGGCATGGCATCGGCCAGATTAGATATGCCTTACCTTTCCGTATGTAGGTGATGTACTTTTCGCAAAGCCAATCAGCTGTGCTGGTCTTGTGGTGCTGAGCTAACGAAGTTTCATTGCTCTTATAGTCGATCGAGCACATGTGCTGGTTAATCTTCTGTCGTGACGTCATGGTAAGTTGTGAGTTCATAATCAAATGTGACGTCATTATGACGTCACATCTGGACATGTGGAATAACAGGAACTGATATCATGATGACGTCACAACTGATACTGACGTAATCAGGCGAAGCTGATCCCACTGGGCTTTTATTCGGTGGTGGTACCAATCTCCTGCTTAACCTGTAATTTTCAAGAATCTCCGCATAATTTTGGAGACGCTCGTTCATGTCCCTGTAGTCGGGTGGCTCCACAGTTAGGCAGTCGCATGGCGGCGCCTGCAAGCTGAGAACTTTGTAAACTCGATTTGGGCATATTATGTCCAGATCGACGATAGAAAAAAACGATAAATGCAAGCACTGTTTGGAGGGAGGGACCCTCGACCATATAATCTGGGAATGTGCCAACTCCCTATGGGGCTAAAGCAAGTAAAAATTGTAGAGAAGCTTGGTAAGCCCTGCTGGGGGGCGAGGTATCTGCCCCACAACAACAAGCCATCCGCCTGGCGGAAGAAGCCGCGAAGAACCAAGACCTCTTTGCCTGCTTCTGATCGCGTAGGTTCCGGCTCCCGTCTCTTAGGCTTGCGTGCCGGGGGCGGGGACTGGGGGCCTCCTTATCTAGTGGAAGGATAAATTTGTTATCAAATCACATCGTACCCCGCTAGGCGTCCGGTCCAGACGTTCGTGTGGCGCCTTGCATTTGACGCTTTCTCTAACGCCGCACCACACAGCATACAGAAGCAGGCCCACTACAGCAGGCATCAGCGGCGTTTCAAATTGGTTTACAGGAATGAAAAGGCACAGCATCTGTAACAATTCTCTGCGGCCACTCTAACCGTGCCGTAGCCAAAATGAGGGAGGTGGGAGTGAAAAAATAAACAGGCGCCGTAGTGGAGGGCTTCGGAGCACCCTGCAATACAGGATTCCTTTTTTTTCTTTATTTCCAATTGTCGACAAATTCAAAAGAAATACGCAGAAAAGCATTCACTAGCCGCCTATAGACAACAAGGCGTAGGCTTTGCTCCATTAACATTTTTTATGCATTGTCAGCGGTTCCAGCCGTTGAACCCAATCTGGTGTGGATGACTGCATTTTCATTTCCTCCAAATACCTATGCACACATTCCCTAAAATACATAAGCGCATGCCGCGCATCGGGGTCGCAGTAATAACCGGCCATTCTCGAATGCCGTAAACAATCGAGGACCATCAGCATGATGGGGTAAAAAAGTGCTCTGTCTTCGTTTTCTGTGGGTAGATGCCTTATGCCGTATGGGTCAATAAGCAAATCTTTTCTGATAGTCCTTCGTAGGACGTCCCAAAAATAAACTGCCTCCTAACAATGAATAAATACGTGGTCTATGGATTCAGGCAGCAGACAAATGAGACACTGCAAACACCACGGGATTAGAAATTCATTTTTCTCTAAAATGTTTTAAGCGACAAAGCTCCTGTGTGCAGCTTACAGAAGAAGGTCCTTGCTGCAGGCTGTACTTTCATTCTTTTAACCCTTTTTAGTACATAATCTCCAGGGCCTCCACAGTACAAGGCCTCACGAAAGGACTGGAGAGACCCCATCATACAAATCGTTATAGAGCTTTCTCTTCTTCAGTGCATACAAGTACTTCCTCAAGAACCGTATAAATAAAAGTTTAAAGCTGTCAGCAACCTCTTTCCAAAAACCACACATCTTTCGGGTATTCTTTCCGCTCCCACAAAGAACTGAGGCAAAAAGCGACACAACCTTTACTGGCACACGGTGCGCAAAAAAAAAAAACTCTCTGGCCTCGCGAAAAAAAGAAAACCCTGCTAAATAGATGACGTAGAAAAAGGTGCTCAAAACCAAGGCCACCATCCGTGATAGACATGAACAAATTCGTGAGGCAACACCGCTCCCAATTTCATGACCATACAAACACAGAAAAGATGCGGTGAAATTTTTGCACATTCACTCTCGAGCACTGCAAGACTTGCATCACATACCATAGCTTGCTAATCATGAACAAGTTACAAACTGCATGTTGCTCTAGCCAAAACAGAGAAGTATGCCGCTTTCCATCGTTCGGCCTTTTTGCGTATTTCATGTGTTTGCGCTTACAATATGTGTATTTGTTACTTCTTATTGCGTATGCAAGCATTCTTATCGCGTCAGCGCTCTGAATTCAAAATTTGTAGAATTGGTCGTCTGCATGACTGGGTCACTGTACGGGAACATTTCTGTAAACCTTCGCAGGTTCCTCTGAGAATGGCGACTAAGGATTATACCCTTGCATTTCGGAGCGCTTGCGGACATACAGGTGTGGAAGAAAATATTTGCATGCAAGAGAATTTGAATAGCGCTTTTGAATACACTCGGTTTCTTAACTTCCAGCCTGTCTATCTTCTTCGGTTTCTTCACTGCAAGCCAACCTATCTCGATGTGCTTCGCATATTGTCATCAACGTCTTCTCTGGCAACGTTGCACTGAATGCATTAGGACTAGTTCGCCGAATAAATTCCTAAAGTACCTGAAACTACATAGGCAAGAAGTGCAAAGCACGAAGCAAAATGTAACTAAAAGAGCCTTAATTTTGCTTTTGCATGCATAGCTGCGCCGAGACACGCTAAACCGCCGCTTCACTTACTGTCAAGCACACACTAAGTTCGAGGATAAAAATCGCATTCAGGGAAGCGCGTTGAAATTTTCTTGCATTGTGGTCGTTGTCGAAAATATTCTGCTGCCTCTTAGCATCTGAATCTAATTACGGCAGAATCAACCTCGCGATTGCCAAATCAGGGTGGTTGTTTCTCTAAAGAATTTTCTTTACGTTCACGACAAGTGTGATTGCCAAAGAGAATTAGCATATGCGGAAAGGTAGTAACAAAATGGCATGCGCCCTCAATTGCTGGGACACGGTCCAAGACCGTCGCGAACATTGTCGCAATATCTTGCCCTTTTTCGTTTCGCAAACCGATTGCGATAATACCAGATTTCTTGTTCATGTATTCGAAAAAGGAAAACTTCAAGAAAAGGAGGAAGGTTTTTTTATTTCTTTTAATTGTCTTGTGCCCTTACACTCACGCGTAAGTGTGCTTAGACCGGAAGGCAGTTTAACATGCTTGTGTATGTATTCAGTTTAATATAGCTCCGCATTTTTGCACCACTGAACTTTGTGTACAGCCCCTTTCAAATTCGCAAGTTCCACGACATATAGAGGGCTTCAATGTTAATCTAATACGGCTGTCCGGATTGTGGTCAGGCTAGTCGGCAGCAGCGCTACGCTGCAATAGTGAACTAGAATATAGCACTCGCATGGACTGCGTTAATACTAATGTGCGGGTGCTCTATTTTGCCGAGAAATCTCTCATTGTACACTCTGGTGTGTGATCACTGATCAAACTACAAGCATTTTGTGTGCTTGCATTTCAAGTGCGATATAAACGCCCGACGCAGGGGCAGCTGCTGTGGTAAGCAAAAAATTCGTCTACTAAGGGCGCGAAGCCACAGGTGTGACTGGCCTCGTGAAGCCTCTGTAATGGCTGCAGGGCGGCAAAGACACGTACGCTGAGGGCAGCAAGGATACCAAGAAAATTCACGGCTCTTATCTTGTTCGTGGTACTGGTCGTCGCCCGCATTTTAATATTAAGTGCACCTTCACGCCATTGTATAGGCGTACGCCGACCTCGTATTCAGTGGCCCTGTTTCCGCTGTCTGCGTGGTTCTGTTTTTATCACTGTCATAGGAGTCATGCTTCATGCTAGGTTTCTGTCTCAGGCTAAGGATTTCGCAGCGTTGTCGGAAACACGTTTCGCTGCAAATTCCACTAGGCTAGCGCGAATTGCCGCACCAATTCGAGGAAACATATTGGGCCCAGGAAGCGCTCATTTCAAAGATATGCAGATTCCATGCGAAATCTGCTGGCGTCTTAATTTCGACGTCCTTCAAATGGCGGCTTATACTTGTTTTTCTTGTGCCTCATCTCTATGCAGAACACTCCAACCAGGAAGCCTTGAACCTCTTATTATAGACATATGCGGACATGGCGCGGTACCCCTTCCTCTCAAAAACTGATTGGAGAAAATGACTCTCCGAGAGAAAAGCTGCCAATGAACTGCTTAACCTAGGGTGCATTGCCCTCCGACGCAAAAACCTCACCCTGTCTTCTAGTGCGAAATTGAGCGACTGCGGTTAAATCGATCAACTAGCCCCACACCTTTTCTTTTTCATGCGATTAGGTCGCAGTAATCTTATCTAATGGTACGACACATCAATCTCGGTCGCAGATTATATTGCACTGCAGCCACCGACAGCGTCCGCACATTATTAATCATCATCATCATCATCATCATTAGCCTGGATTATACCTACTGCAAGGCGAAGGCCTCTCCCATATTTCTCCAATTAACCCGGTTCTGTGCTAGCTGCATCCACTTGACTCCGGCGAACTTCTTGACCTCATCCGCCCACCTAACTTTCTGCCGTCCCCTGCTACGCTTTCCTTCTCTTGGAACCCAGTTTGTTACCCTAAGCGACCATCGGTTATCCTCTCTTCTCATTACATGTCCAGCCCATGCCAATTTCTTCTTCTTAATTTCCACTAGAATGTCAGTAACTTCAGTTATTTCTCTGACACACTCTGCACGCTTCCTATCTCTTAATGTTATACCCTACCATTTTTCGTTCCACACATTATTACGTAAGCCTAGAACAGAACTTCATTTTCTCCGCTTTATTTTAGCGTTTGCTTCTAGAATTTAGCATATCATTCTTCAATTCAGTAAGCTCGATGTTTGGGTCTTATAACCACGACAAATGCAAGCAAGCATGGTGCGATGGTAGCAGCGGCCACACGCGTTACCATATTGGCGTATACGGTAGTCGGAGAAAGCATAGACTGCACTAACCGCCGTCCACGGTTTCTGGGTATTAGAAAGTAGGTCGCTGTTTAACTATTTCCGTTTACCCAAATGAAAAGCTATGGGTCAGTTTATCAGCTCAGGAATTTCGATGCCTCTGGGATCTTTCGCATAGTCAAAATTTGTTTACTGTTCAACGTATTACACATGCCGCGAGCCATGGCTCATAATTAGCAACTGCTGTATTTTTTATTCTACTGTAGTGTGATTTAGCAAATCGTGGACTTACTGCCGTCTACTTACTGAACGCCTCCTTAGCACGTGTACTGACATCCACGCGGCTACCTCTGGAAACGCTCGAAGGGGGGTAGCGGCGGAGGACGCCCTGTGGGCAGAGATGCTATAGAGGTGCCTCCCGCCCAACAGCTATGCTTCTTGTCGCCTCGCATGCTGCTTTTAGCGTGCCGTTCTGTTTCGGTCGCTGTTTTTCATATGTAATCACATGTTATTATAACGTCTACGCATGCGTGTAAACCACACGATATAAGTTACAAATGAAATTCAGTTGCCGAGTTTCAATTTTCCTTCTTTCGAACAGCACTCGAATTGTACGACCAAAGACATGAACATATATGCATAGATGAACCTGCATAATATCGAACGTTTAAAGCAGTGTGAGAAGAACGGGCGCGGAGTATAAAAATGCTAGCGATATGACTATAGCTGCTTATAGTTTTTGTATTCTTTTAATCGCTACTGTTAGTCTGCGCTATCTCAAATTTCCTGCGTAATGAAGGTTAGCATTGAAAAACGTCGGATCAAGGCTATGACAGTTTTTGGAACGCATTTCGCCTGATTATTTTATATATTGCATCACCATGGAGCAGTGACCTTGACTGTACGTAAAATGTGAACTACATTTGAGTGGACTACCCTTGAGGGCAACATTTCTTGTCAGCAACCACTGCTGCAAAGACCGTACATGTACTCTATGAAATAAATATAGGTTTTCTCTGCGATTCCTTGTGTGCAATACTTGCAGTCAAAAAATTCCGCATGCGCACTAAATTTCAATTACACACTGAGTTTTACGACGACGCTGGGCAACAGTATAGCCTTTGTGGTACCCAGGAAGTTGTAGCCATTGTCACTTTAAAGCCGGAATTACGCTAATTATCTAGCGACCACTCCTGAAAAATAATTTCTTTCAAAATTGGTATCTACCAGTGGTGCTGCAAAAGAGATGAGCCCTGTAGACCATCATTGCCAATCATTATATGAATTTCGCTTTTCTATAATTCGAAGTATAGATATCTTGTGAGACGATCGTCTCACAAGATATCTACAGCACTGCGAAAAGCAGAGGATCCGTTGCAATTGTTCTCCTAAGTGCCTCTCGCCCCTGCGAACTATAATAGAGAATTGTGCTCCTAATGTAACCCCTATCAATTTGGGGGACGAGAGGCACATAGGAGCACAATTGCCTATTGTAGTGCACGTGATTCTGATTGGACCGGGGTGCATGTGCCTTTCGCAGTACTGTAAACATCTGTAACCCCTTCGATACGTTGGCTCGATCTGCGAACTGTGGCGCACCCCCTTTATCCTTGTTCTATGCTCCTTCATACCATGTAAACATCTTGTGAGACGAAGCAAGGTAAAATTGGGTGAAAAGCGGGGTCACTGAATACAAGGCCCGCGTAATACCCTCTTTACACGGCCGGCTTAACCACGGTTACGCTTAACCGAGGTTACCGAACTTAACCACGGTTAACCGCCAATCGCGGTTAGCTGTGCTTACACAGCCAACCGCCGTTCTCGGTTACGGTCGCCATTGGCCATAAAGTAAAACCGAAGCGACGCTAGCGACGCGGTGATCTGCGGAACGAAGCAGCATTTACAAATATCTTATTTATAACGTAGTTTCCGGAGTGCCGTCCGGCAAGGCGTCAACAACGCGGTGAAGCCCCGCACGATGGCAGCACCTCATCGATCATCGTAAACACCGCCGCGTTGGCCCCTCCTCCCGCAGACCGTACGCGAACGACATGGCGGTTCGCTAGCGCCGACGTCAGAAACAAAGCGTGCTAAATTTATTGGCATCTGGAATACTGAGCCGAATATCAGAATTGAATCACTCTTGGTCACTGACCAGCGGCAAATTGCTAGCAAGACCGATAACCGCGATACTATCAAGTTTCTGTTAAAGACAGCTGCCGCCGGTACATTGCGGCTCACCGTTCTGCTTATACTAGCTTTGCGATTAATGTATCGACAAAGTTTATCATATGGTTATTTTACGGCGGCAGAATAGAATTCACAATAAGGATGTTTCATGAGTGCACCATTTCGACAGCGTTGATCAGTTCAAAAGCGCCGATCGCCGCGGCTTCGAAGAGAAATAATGTAGGCCTATCGACGACTAGGGGGTTACGCACCACGCCGTAGTTGGCCGCGCTCACTTGCTTCACCGCCGAGGTAAGTGTAACGTACCTCAGCCTGCTCGCAGCATCCCGCACTGCAAGCGTTGCGAACTTGTGCACTTTCATTAAAAAGCTGATACTGCGCATTTTTTTGACGTTCCGCGCTCAGCACCAAGCCGCACAAACAATACTGCAAACACAGGACGGGGCTTCAGTACGCAGACGCTTTGCTGTAGGCCGTAACCGAAGACGCCGGGCGGCACAGTAGACACCGGCTATTCAATACGGGCAAACGAGTACACTGCTGAAGCAGACACGCTTGTACACGCACTCGAGGTCCGACGAGCAGCCTCCGTCAACAGACGCCGCCATAACCTCGGTTAACGACGCAAACCGAGGTCGCCAAACTCGGCTTGCGATAACCACGGTTAGGGGTGTACCTGTGGTTTGGTCTGCCGTGTAAATGGGCTAACCACGGTTTCGCGTAACCGCAGTTACGCTAATCGTGATTAACTCTGCCCGTGTAAAGAGGGTAGCCGTAAGCCGTGTTTACATGAAGGTGACAGAATCGTATCGCATCGCATTTCGTAGCGTCTCACGGTAATGCGAAGCGACAGTCCTTATGTAGCGCATTATTTCTAGAGTGGTGGTGGCGGCACGCTGTGTCGCATATCGAAAACATTAGTGGCACCAGGGTCTAAGTTTTTCAAATTCATTTATTATTTATTTTATGCACACCAGAATAAAAGGAAAGTTGTAATAAATGCCAGAACAGCGTATGAAGCGAATTTAAATACTTTTTCTCCTTTGTTTATCGAACCCGAAGGTATTTGATTATCCCGGCCTTTCTGTACATGGCGCCCAACAACGCTTACTAAGCCTATCACCTGCCCGATTCCAGAAGCTATCTTGAAATTTCAGGCGTTTCGTGGCCAGAATGGCGTGGCGCGGGCATCTTCAGACAAATAAAAAGCTTCTTTCACCGCTCGTTTGCAGCGAAGGCGAGACACAGTGGAGCGACAACGACGATTTAGTGGTGAGGTAAGCGGCCGCCGCTTCGCCGGAGAAAGTCGGCTTATCCCTATCAATCGAGCCCTGCCTGGCGCATTAATGCGATGATGAATGCGATGCGCTAGCTGTCGCATTCATGTAAACACGACTGTACTATTGCTCTCGGCGCATGTTTGTCTGCCACATTCGTTGTCGCGATTCGAGCCGCCTCAGTGCAAGTCACACCTGCCGCTCCACGCTCACCATAGTCGAATGCTTTGCATACCAGACTAGCCACCCCTGCATCGGGTGGTTTATACTGCACTTTTAAATGCACACGCACAGAACGCTTGTACGGTGACAGCACAACAAGCCGTGTTTACATGAATACGACAGCTAGCGCATCGCATTCATGTAAACAGGGGTAATGCGCTAGGAAAGCGCATCGTATTAATGCGCCAAGCAGGGCTGGATTTAGAGGGGTAAGTCTACTTACCCCTCTCAATCTCAATAGGCGACACCGCGCTCCGACCCCACCACGCTAGAGATGATGCGCTGCATGTAAACGCGGTCGCATCGCATTACCGTGAGGCGCTACTAAATGCGATGCGATACGATGCGCTACTGTCGTCTTCATGTACACACGGCTACAGAGTCTATATTGAGAGCTTTGTCGACAAAAGAGCACACCCTTACATTAATTTCACTGTAGCCTCTGCCAGCACAGCGCTGCCGCCAACTAGCCAGACCACCCTTCGGGCAGCCATATTGAATTTTCAGTGGAGTCCTTTATAGTTCGCGGAACTTGAAAATTGTCAAAACGCAGCGGACCTCTATGTTCAGTATATGCAAGCCTCAATAATTATACTTCATGTCACAAGCTGTTTTCAGCACTGTCAAAATCAGCGGGGACTATGCCGGATGAGGATCAGGCACGCTACATAGGTAATTGCGCTCCTGCACACCTCTTGCCCGCTTAGTTGGGGGGGAGGGGGCTTACAAAGTGCCCAATTATCTATTATAGTGTGCGGGGTCGGGCAAGCACAATTACCTATTATAATGCCTGAGATCTTGAATGGAGCAGGGTTTGCCTTTCACAGTACTTGAAACATCTTGTGAGATGAGGTATCCGAAGTAGGGCGACTCACTAATCGTCATAGTGTGCCTTTCACTGCCAGCCCACAGCAGGAGAAAGAAGGAATTGAGGAGAGGGTGCCACAAAGAGAGCGACTGGGTAAAGTCACCTATCACCAACGACCAGCGCTTCTTTCTCTCTCATGGCACGTGTATCGGCCCCAGGAAGCTTTCTTACCACTAGATCGTTATAAGTAGCCGCAAGCGTAACAGCGATCTCAGTACACGATTGTAGTCGCTGGCAGCAGTTTGCGCTTGTGCTTCGTGTGAGTTTGGTGGTTGGAGCCTTAGCGCCGAGAACAGCTATCGTAGCCTGCTTCGTCTGATACAGCGGCAACGGTCAAAGGACATCTGGTCACAGGTACGTGCATATTTTATTACAGAAGGCGCACTCTGATGGTAACTCGCACAATACACGCGTTATTTTACTTTTATATTTTATACTCTACTGGACGCTTCGGTAAATAGTTACGATACTATTATTACTTATTTTGCGTTCCAACAGACGTAGTTCTAGCGCATACCACAGGGTCGAAGGGAGAACAAAGACACCGTAAAGGCTTTTCCCTTCGACCTTGTGATATGCGCTAGAACTATGTCTGTTGAATAGAAGCACCAACTCACCCAGCTTTCCGCGTTAAAAGAAAAATCTTATTTTGTGACAAACCATCAACGGCATATTAAAACTAGCTGCGAAGTTTCTGCACAATTCATGACGTTTGAGGGTTTTAGGCGTAATCCAAATAAACAGTTATAGTTTCCCGTACGAGCAGAGCTCACGTGCGTGAACATGAGATTTCTCCACGTAGCTTATGCGCATATAATCTGAAACTCTTTTAGTTACACTTACAGGACGCAAGCGGCTTGTTGTTTCTTGCGACAAAAGTGGACAGCTACTTGAGGTTCCGAAGCAGCAGTTTCCTCTCACAAGCTATTTGGAGCTTTGGGAAAGGCAGGGGTGACCTGGCAAAATCAGGATCATGTTCACTATAATAAGTAATAGACGTCTCTCTCTTTGCAAACAATGTGATGTCAGGAAGGCACGCGATGACGAGGGGGGCGCCGAAGGAATACCGAATTGGTAGGCAAATGCGCCATTTCCCGGCGAGTCTCCATGCTGTAAGGAGCGTCAGGGAGCTGCCCATTGCTTCACACTAATAAATTGTGCGTTAGCTGTATTCAGTTCCGGCGCTATATACAGTATCCCTTAGCATACGCACCCATAGCAATTCTACAATAGTTCCAGCAGCGAGTCAAGGCGAGCATGCAATTATTTTCCTGCCGCATCAACTGGTGTGACTGGTTGCGGACGCCCTGAAGTCCTACAAATAAGGAATCAATGCAGGCATTTTTTTTTTCAAAATGTCCCTCACAGTTGTGAGCGAAAACAGCTGCGTATACCCGAACTTTTGCGCTTGGCTGCGTCATTTCCCTCCTAAGTAGACACATTTTTAGTTTGTTTTATGTACGGCCAGACAAACACAATATTTTATTCCTACTTTATAGTCACGTAATTCAGTCCCCTAAAGTGCGTTACAAAGAAGCGTGAATTTTCCCTCGCTACTAGCACTACCACGCGAATGGGTCCCGCGTAATGGAAAGAGCAATTTGTACCGCATGGAAGGCGTACAAATATCCATAAGTGCACTTACATGATTCGAGAAAAACCCCTTTTCGATTGGTACCCGACAGCCTTTGAAAGCACTATATTATGATTCCGTCTGGGGATACGGCTGTAATTGAGCTACCATGGCATGCCCTTGGGAGCCGTTTTATGACAAAGGCTAGCTCCATGAGCATGGTGTGCTGAATGGACCTTTGCAAGAAGCGCTACAGTGCATGCTCGAAGCCTTTTTGGCCGCCATTTTCGCCGGGATGCCACGTGAAAATTGTGGGAGGACTTCGCAGCAGGAAACGACGTCCCTCGCTTCATCCACTCGAGGAACTGCTGTAAACTAATTGCGTGCAGTGCATCTTCTAGGCCTTCGGAATGAACGCATTATATTGTCGAAGACGCGGCCAGGTTCGCTAGCCTTATGCTGTCATTGTAATGGTTTAACAGAACGTAGGGGGCGGGGGGGGGGGGGGGGTGTTTCAAGGTATGTTCCCAGATGACTGACGCGTCTCTGCACAGCCTAGGCGAGAGGAGCACTGCACTCAACTACTACTTAGAAAATATGGCAACCTGGCTACTAGAAACGAACGAAATTCTACACGAATCTCTATATACACTGCTATTGTTCGCATTCCGTCTAGGCCTTTGAGAGCGCGATCGATGAGTATTCAGCCCGATTCGTTCGGAAGGGCAATAAAGCAAATGCTTGCTCGTTCTCCCAGAAATACGTGAACCCACGAGTATAGCAGAAAAATATGTTTCTTGTCAAGTGCAATATCGAGGCCTGCCAGTGCATGACATTTATCGCTTCGTGCTTTGCACACCTTAATAACACATTTGGGCCGCTTCTACAACGGAAGAAAGAAGTTCCGTTGGTTTTCGGTCAAATATCGCACCAGACCACGCGAGAGCTTGACGACTGTGAAAAAAACCATAGCCTCCTTTATATAAAGCAGGCTATGGAAAAACACAGCGAGTTTTCTCCGGGCGCGGAATGTTATGCCCACCAGACCAAGCCACGTGGAGGCCGCCCCCTGCTCCCTTCCTCTGTCCGTCATTCGTGACGGAGGCCAGGAAAGGTCTATTGTGCTCTTATCTTCCTCTTGCTCCCCGAATTGGGGGGGGGGGGGGGGGCAAGACTAGAGGGACAATTATCTATTTTAGTGCACAGGGACAAGCTGCACTCAGGAGCACAATTACCTATTATACTGCCAATGTTCTTGAATGAGCCAGGGTTCCCCTGCCTTTGACAGTACTGCAGACCTAGTGAGAAGAATAGGCAGGAAGGGTGTAGAGATACGCGTTTCTAACCTTACCCAGGCGTGTATTGTTAGGAGTAGGGTGCAGTGAGTTAAAGATGGGAGTTGAATCACGTAGCCCTCTCTTCTAGAAACAGGGATATACCCGGGACAAAAGGCCGTTAGCTACCCTTTCTTGCCTTGCCTTGGCTGTAGAGCAATGCAGCAGTTCGAGATGACTCAGGCGGAGTTGTCCGAAGGATAGTGTGTTTGAACTACACCTCTCTATGTGTGAAATTGAGAACCAATTGTGTAGGGATTGTTCAGCGCCTTGTTTCTGCAGCATGACTTGATCGGCGTTTACTTGGACTGGACAGGAACGGGTTGAATTGAGTTATCCTGTCGAAACCTGGTTACTGGGTTCACGTGAACGCTTTCGGGTCCAAGAGTCGAGTGAACTCCGCTGCAAGGGGTGGATTGATATCTGGCATTAGAATGCGTGACGTCGCTTGTGCCATTGCCCCTCTAACTTTCCGCACGTTGTCCACACACAGTGAGGCGAAGGAGGACGAACTCGAAGCAACAAGACGGCACTCAACATATAACAATAAGAACACGAAGAAGTACGGGAAAGAATTTACAGAAGAAAGCAAGGTGGCTATTAGAAGAGAGGCTGGCTGACAACAACGCTCCAATATCTGGCACTCTACATGACCCTTCAGCTCAAAGCTCTCATTTTACCGCTACTGCACTTTTGTCGAGAACCGGTGGTCGCAGTGAAAGCCCGTTGTCAAATAACCGTGGCCGAACCTTCCGGAAGGTGGAAGGAGTGCTGGCAGAGAGCACGAACACCGCAGCTCTCGCGAATTCTGCTCCTCTCCTCGGGCTGGCGAGAGAGACCGGCCCGTAACCTGCGGCGCTTTGCTAAGGCATGCTCGCCGAAACAAATCCAAATGGACTACCGCGGCCCTACATCCTCTCTACTATTTGGCATTGCGCTAAAGCAGTTAATATTTTTCAGGTAATTTTTCGATGTTTGGGAACACTCCTTATTTTCGGCAACAATTTTAGTGTGTTCACGTGATTTTTGACCCGAATACAGCATCTTTCCGGTAGTCAGGATGAGTCATTTCCAGCATCGCAAATGTTGCACGTCTCCCTCATTCCTCTTTGCCTAAAAGTAAAAGCGAAAAGTGAGGGCAAAACAGTTCCTGCATTGACGCCATGACATCAGTAAAATTCGTAAGGTATATTTTTGTGATTCTTGCACAGCGCTACAAATGGAAGGAATTGACGCTGCTTTGTCCATTTCTTTGTTGCTTAATATGAAACATTCAGAAAATTACCCACTAGACGGAAGTTTGTTTTCTCTTTTGCTGACAGCAGCCGTGAGCTATAGTCTTGAAGAACGCCTCGTGATGACTGCGGAAGGTTTCAGCGAAAGCGAGGAAGGCAGCCTTTTTTTTTTTCCTCCTACTCCCTTCTTGCAGTTCAGCCTGCCCTGTTTGTAGAACCTATAGAGGTCGAGTAGTTACCGGCTCAGGTTTTATTTTTTTACCAAATCCCGCGGTTACATGGCCTGATGACGAAATCTGCGCTGGCTTTTTGCGTTAATTCACACGTGTTCAGTTTTGCTCTTAGAACAAATCTCTATTGTACTGTGATAGCACTTCAGCCATCGACATGCACCAGTGCGTTGTGCGACGAAGACAAAAAAGAAGTACGCTGGGCTCGCCGTTGCAAGGTCCTCTCCTTACAGCTCTCCATCTGAGCGTCAATAAACGCCCCATTACAATTGGCGGAGGTGCCGGAAACGATCCCATTCAAACTGGAACTGCGAAGCGTACACTACCCTCTACGACCGCCATGCAAGACGAGTCCACTTCGACGCTGCCGGTCGTTCCACCCACGATCATGTGTTCTGGCGTCGTGCGCCAGCGTGACCCTTGCCTCTTCAGTGGCACGGCCGACCAAGATGTCGACGACTGGCTGTCATCGTATGAAAGAGTAAGCAGCTACAACAAGTGGGATGACTCATATAAGCTCAGTAACGTCATATTCTATCTGACGGACGTGGTGAACCTCTGGTTTCGCAACCATGAGGCTGACCTGTCATCTTGGTCGACATTTAAAAAGAATTTCGCGGAAGTGTTCGGCCGCCCGGCAGTGCGTAAGCTTCGTGCCGAACAACGTTTACACGATCCTGTTCAGCGCGCTGATGAGACCTTTACCAGCTACATAGAAGACATCGTTGATCTCTGCAAACGAGTCGACCCAAAATCCGCTACATCCTCGAGGGCATTTCTGAGGACGCCTTCCAGATGCTGGTAGCGAAAGATCCCACCAGCGTTAGTGAACTCGTGAAGCTTTGCCAGAGCTACGACGAGCTCCGCAAGCGGCGCGCTTCTAGGCGCCGCTCCGGTGTGTGCGACGAAAGCGTAGCCGCATTAGCCCTGGGTGGTTCGCCAACTTCTGAAGGGAGCCCGCTGAATCAACAGATCAAAGATTTTATTCGTGAAGAGGTCGCACGTCAAATCTCACTCCTTCTCCATTTTCAAGACTCGGGCCGCCTCGTTCCTGAACTGGCTCCATCTTTGGCCCCTACTATACGCCGTGTCGTGCAAGAACACGTCGCTGATGTCTTGCCGTCCAACCCGGTGCTGCCGCCTGTGACGGCACCTGTCACGTATGCCCAAATAACGGCTAGGCCACCACCTTCGCCCACGTCTGGCTCCTATGTGCAGGCCCCTGCCTACCGTTCACCGCCGCATGCAGAGCCTTCGTTCCAAGCCCCACCCTCAAGGTTCCGCCCACATTCTATGAAACCTTGGCGTACTACGGACAACGTTCCGATTTGCTATGCCTGCGGTCGGCCGGGCCATGTTGCACGCCTTTGTCGCCAGCGCCTCCAACCTTCACAGCCTGACATTCGACTTTACCCGTACGATACCGACTCACGCTCGCAAATGATTCCGCCCGGTTCTCAATTTGTCTCACAAGATCGCCAAACCTATCCCACTCGTCGATCACATTCTCCTCGGCGCCGATCGCTTTCTCCAATGCTGCGACGTTCTAACAACACCGTTGAGGGAAACTAACAGTCGCAGTTCCGGGGGCAAGAACTGCGCTTGTTTCGAATTCCTCAAGTCCTCCGTGTCGTCCCGCTAATGTTATCAAAGTTTCTGTAGAAGGCGCCACAGTTCTCGCTCTCGTCGATACCGGTGCAGCCGTCTCCGTCATCAGTGAAGCGCTCTGCCGGCGAATTCGCAAAGTGACCACTCCGATTTCCGACTTTTCGCTCCGCACCGCCTCATCACAGCACATTCACCCCTCCGCATCTTGCACAGCCCGTGTGCTCATTCAAGACGTCTTGTACCCTATCGAGTTTATTGTTCTGCCGAACTGCTCGCATGATATCATCCTCGGATACGATCTTCTATCGACTCATCAAGCCGTTATTGACTGTGCTCGTGCGCAAATTGCCTTCGCCCCCCTCTGTGATGCCCCCTTCTGTGATACCCCTCCCCGCACTGCAAAACTTCTCGTCGCCCGTGAACACCGACCATTCCAATTGGGACCAAGTTCTGCCGTTTGTTACTTACGCATATAACACCGCGGCACGGACCACTACTGGATTCTCTCCCTTCTTTCTCCTTTACGGGCGCGAGCCCGTAAAGGAGAAAGTGTGTACTATGGACACACTTTTTCCCTACCGCCCTGACGTTTCCGAATCTTCCCCGCTATCCGATGCCGTCACGTACGCAGAAGAATGCCGTCAGCTTGCCCGCTCTCTCACAACAGAAAATCACTGGCAACACAAATACCTCCGTGATACCGGCGAAGTTTCGTCATATCTCCCGAACTCTCTGGTGTGGCTCTGGGTGCCCTCCACAACCCCTGGCCTTTCAAAGAAATTTCTTGCTCGCTACCACGGGCCATATAGGGTCCTCCAGCAAACATCTGCAGTCAACTACGTAGTTGAGCCCGTCACGCCCTCTGCGGACTTGCGTCGCCGTGGTCGTGAAACAGTTCACGTGAACCGATTGAAGCCGTTTTATGACCCCGCTGTGCTTTCCGCGCCATAAGTCGCCAGGATGGCTCCTTTTTTTACCCGGGGGGAATATGTACTGTGATAGTCAGCACTTCAGCCATCGACATGCACCAGTGCGTTGTGCGACGAAGACAAAGAAGAAGTACGCTGGGCTCGCCGTTGCAAGGTCCTCTCCTTACAGCTCTCCATCTGAGCGTCAATAAACGCCCCATTACACTATTTACTTGGCGCACTTTGTGGGGTGATGAGAACGTGGTACATCATGAACGCGCTTCTGGGTATTTGCGGGTGGCCGCGTTTTATATGTTTAGTTGCCATTGGCGACAAGGGTGCATTTTCGCCTTACGTTAAAGCTGATTTTGCTGAGACCGACGACGTATCTACATCGAAAGGGAGATTGCAAGGATTAGAAACCTTATAGAGATGAAATAGTTGTGCCTTATCGGTTCACAGGAAGAGCTTTTGTTCGCATAATTGATTGGCTGAGCTCGAAACAGGTTCAAGTGAGACAAAAATGGTGATAATGGCTGGGCAACATTTATTTAAATGACTTGTTATGGCCTGATTTCGCTCTATTTCATAGTGAATCATCCGCAATTAAAGCTTCATCTCTCCTTTCCTTCCTTTTTCTTCTTTCATTTTTCTTATTTCTTTCCTTTTTTTTGTTTCTTTTCCTTTCTTTTTCTTCTACTCCTTCTTTTCTCTTTTTTTTTCGTTCCTTTTATTTTCTTAATTCTTTTTTTCTTGTTTTTTCTTTCATTTTCTTTTTCCTTCATTTCTTTTTGTTTTTCTTTTGTTCCTTCCTTTTTCGAACCCATGATTTTTGTGTTTCGAGATAGACATACGCTCATAGGTTGCGAGGGCTCGCTGGTTTAAGAATAATAAAAGTATACCTACCTAATTCGCTATGCGAACGGGGTCCGACAACGCAATCGTGTTCTGATATTAATATGCGATGCCCCCTGATGTTAAAGCGTCCTCCATGCGCTTAGCCGTAACGATGAATTGTACTGTGGCGAGGACGTGTTTCATTGCGTAAACAGTCTGAAAGGGGTGTAACGCGATGAAGCGAGCTCTTACCACCTTCGCTTCGTAAAGCTTATGCGCTTAGGCAAAATCAAACACAAACAAATATATAGAAATGCGGTTCTTAACAAGCACCGCTTATAGGCCATTAAATGCATATACCGTACGCTTGGAGCACCGTGTTTAACTAATTATATCTCGTACCTGATGGTCATCATATCCGCCTTCACTTTGTATTCATGACCCGTTAATGTATCCCAAATTAAGCGCCACAAAAATATGCAGCGCTGTACTAAGTAAACGAACTATCAGAGGTTTACGCAGTAAGCAATATATGTTTTCTGCTGTACCTGTACGCGAACGTCGAAAAATTCGTTTTAATGCGCCGATATTGTTTTAAGTGCTTTCATATCGAAATACCTATAAGACAGGAATGACAAGGGGGTTGTTAACGCGAAGTGAACTCGAACAGCACGCTTTCGGTCGTATTGCTTGCCGAGCAGGGACGAGCGAATACAACCTCGAGCGCATTTTCGTTAGCTCTCGAATATTTACCAAAGAAAACACTATTGTGGGAGGTGTCCCGAAATTTGTGTCACAGTACAGAGGCAGCGAGAGATGTTTATGCACCGACCAAAACACTGTGAGAAAACGAATTTATGACGCGAGGACTGCACAGAAACACATAGCTAGCTGATGACGCGGCCAGCTCCACTCCTGGATTTACTTTCTACTCCGCCACCTGCGGCGTGGCTGTCGCTTTGCACCGGGCGTATAGCATTGCGTTTTCTTTTTTCGAGAGAGACACAAATAATTGCAGGATTGCACTCAGCTTCACTTAAGAGCTAAATGGTGAACGTCTTCCTCCATCTCTTTTTCCTCTTTTGTCTGCTTCTCCTTTCTTCCTCTATCTTGCGTGTTTGTGTACTCGTCATATTTTAATTACTTTTTTCTTCTTTGATTTGTCGTCAGAACCTGTTGCGGCTTCCTTACCGAGGAAATTATGTTCACGTCCGAACCTATTGCGACGTCTTGCTTACACATCTCGCAGACGGGAGATATTCACTATGAGCGTTGAAAGGCTTTCGTCTTAAAATTCAGCACAACCCATATGACTGCATGTTCACCCCGGCACACTTAAAACCCCTTCCATTAAGAGGTAAACATTTTGATAACCCACTGGCACATGATAGCTTTTAACTGGTTATGCTGTGGTTTGTGTGCACCCCTTATAGAAATTGGCAGACACCTACTAGGTTGTGTGCCTCAACTAGCTCGAACACTTCAACAAATTTTCATAATTAAATAGTTTTTAGGCGCAAAAAAAAACAGAAGACACATAGGCAGGTATCTGTCACCTACCTATACGTCTTGTCTGTTTTTTGCGCCTTAAAACTATTGAATTATGAACCGAAACGGACTAGCCCAAAAACAAGTGTTTTTAAACAAATATTTCTTCTACTTGTCGCCAGTGCCTCCTGCCGGCAGCTTCATATAGTCATTGTCAGACGTGCTGGCATCTTGTATTACTTCTTCTTGACGTGGTGGATGATACTAGGGTGCAGCTTTTTAACATTTCTTGCCTTCTCTTCTGTGCAGCATTATTGTGGCTTCCGACAGAACACTTGCAGCCCTCACGATGTACCACCTGCAGCACCTCCCGAACCATGAGCAGTCATCGCTGTTGACGTCTCCAGAGCAGGGCTCATGGGGTGGAAGTCCCGCCGAAGGACTTCAAGTTTTCAACCAGCAGCCGCTTGACCTTTCGCGCAGTGGAGTGTCGTCTCCCAGGACGACTCCTTCACCGCCAGACAACGCCAATGGCCGCATGAATAACCGCTTCGACAGTGGTGATGAGGGATGCCGCGCATCTGCGGAGAGCAGCGAGTCGTCTTCATCTGCCGTCAGCAATGCAGCTGCCGCTGTCGATGGTTGCAGCCGCGTCCACGGAGGGCCGGCGCAAGACAACTGTGCCGCCGGACCGACGCGCCGTCGAGGACAGAGGCTTGCAGAACGTAAAGACCAGGCGTACTGGGATCTCCGCAGGAGAAACAACGATTCAGCAAAGAGGTCGCGGGCCGCGCGCAAGGCCAATATAGAAGATATGGCCAGGCTAGTAGACTCTAATAAGGTGAAGGTTTCTATCCTCAAGTCAAAGCTGCACGATAGCCGGAACGCGGTTGAGCGCTTGTGGGCCACCTTCTACGGTCGAAAACGTTCAGGCATGGTTGCTCTCACTCGCCGCGCTTCCACGCCATGATACAACGCGCCCCAGATTATGCTCCTCGGTCTCGTCATGTTTGAGGCGCGTTCCAGACCATGTGCGACGACTGTTTGGAGTAGGTGTTACGCGGCCTCTGGTGATTCAGAAGAGGGCAGATCCCTGTGAAGAAGAGCTGAAGAGGAAGCAGGCAAAATTGAAGCCGAAATCCAAGGACAGCGAGAAGCTTGGTTGGTTGAAGAAAAAGAACGCACGCATGAACGGCTGCCGCTACTTCGACGACGACATGGCCTGCCGGTGATACTGACCCGATGATACTTCTGTCTAACTTACGGTGCATTACACACGAGTGAATTCATTTTTCAGCAATAAATATTTAATACCATCAAAACAACTGTGTACCCATGCTTACGTGAGCTTACGCTCGTGTAACTATACATAACCCGGACAAACCTCCGCAATTTTTCATCCTGCATGGTACGAAAGAAGCCCAACAGGGCCCTTTAGATCCAGTTCCTCGGTCTAATGGTAGTGCACAACATTGAACCTAAGTGAACTTGAAAAATTCTCCAACCATCACTCTCCTTTTGTAGAAGCCCGACTTACAAGGTACTCGCTCCTTCCTGACTGCTTCTCAGAAGAAAAGAAAGAAGACACCAGCGGGCCCCCCTGCACCTGTGTGATTTTATTCATGATTACATAATTTCAACAGGTAGATTCCTATGCTAGGTACGATTTCATTACCTTTTCTTTACCTTTTGATTTTTTTTCCAAATTCTAGTTAAACATCCATATTTATCTGAATACTCCAGTCATTGAACAAATATTTACAATCTGCAGTGCACCCTGGCCAATCCCCCGCCATGGGTATGTGCCATTTTGTCTGAGGTCATCATCATCATCACCTGAGGCACCGCGACTCATTTCGTGAACCCCCCATCTCACCCACTCCTCCCCATCTTTTCTCTCCCCTCGCCCCTTCTCGCCTTTCCCTTCCTTTACTTATAGTTGCACCAAGCCCCGCACCATGCACTCCTAAGGAAGGAGCCGAGCCGGCTTCGAATAGACTGCTCTCGACCGTAAGCACATTTTTTTGGTATGCAAGTGCGTTCGCGTAATTCTGGGGAAAAGAACAAGCACTTATTAGTTTGCGTTATTGCCCTTCCGAACGAATCGGGCTGAATGGCTGGCCAATCGCATTCTAAAAGGCTCGGGCGGCATGCGATCAATTGCAGTGCTTTTAGAGATTCTTGCTCAGAATTTAATTTATTCCAGTCCAGTATTCCATGTTGAAGGAGCTAGCTCTTTCACCAAACAGCTTCCAAATTTATGCCAGTGGCATGGTCACAGAAGTACAACAGCATCCCTTGACGGAATCGTTATATAGCTCATTCAAAAGCCATCGTGTCCCAAGCGAAAAGTGTTTTTACTGAAATCATTTAAGCGCCCTTATGAATATTTGTGGGCTTTGCATGAATATTATTTTGTGGTACAAATCGCGCTTTGACTTTCCATACCACGGGACTCATTCGCGTGTTATTGCTAGCTTCCTTGTAACACAGTTTTGGTGACAGTACTACACGACTAGGCGGAAATAATTTTTTAACTTTGTCTGGCCGAACGTAACAAAAACTAAACACATCTGTACTTGGGATAACTGTCCTTTCTCCCTGTCGCTCACCTCTTTGCTTTCTCCTACCCGTCTCCTTG
This sequence comes from Amblyomma maculatum, assembly GCF_055883805.1. NCBI lineage: Eukaryota > Metazoa > Arthropoda > Arachnida > Ixodida > Ixodidae > Amblyomma > Amblyomma maculatum. Next base: position 120,422,544 of record NC_139353.1, read on the forward strand.
CTATCCCTTTATTTCCGCCGCCCCAGTTCATTTACTTCAGCTCACGTCTCCTTGCTACCCCTTTATTTCCGCCGCCCCAGTTCAGGTACTTCAGCTCATTTCGAAAGGAGATACCGGGACAGGCAAAAAATGTTTCCTTCCTTTATTATTTTTATTTTATTCTATAATAAAACCACTTACTACTACTACTTGGGATGGAAATCGTCCAGCCAAGCACGAAGCTCGCGCGAGCGCTGCTGTTCTTGCTCATAACTGCCTACGCTTCGTGGGGCTCACAGTCGATTTGGCGAAGATTAAAAAAGAAAAGCTAAATGATGCTTGTAATATGACGGCATTGGCCCGTTTTCTATCAGGCTTACGTCGTCCGCAAGCGGTTATGCCAGTTCACTGAACAAAAATAATTGCATGAATGCCTGCCGAGACTGTCACCTTTTTCAAGGCAAAAATTGCCAATAGGTGCGTGTACTAAGGAGTGTCGCACATAGTGCCGGATGCGAATATGGCTGTGGCAAGATTTCAAGCAAACATTGCACAGCAGCTGGCAGCTTCCCGCAGCTCCTTCCAGCAAGGAGACCTCCTCCATGGCTGAAAGGACTGCTTTTGCCCACCAGGCCAGGCGCGCCCCATCGTCACGTGCCTCCCTGACGTCACATTGTTTGCAAACAGGGAGAGGTCTATTGTCGGATCTCTATGAAATAAAAACCTGATGATTGGACAATTTTTCAAGTTTCACTAAGTTTTCAACCTAACCAGACAGGTTACCTGTCAAAATGTTTAGCTTTCAAGGGTGCGCGCACTAGGACTCTCTATATGAAGATTATACTGGGCACACTGTCTAGATTGACATGTAAAGTGGAAAGAAAATAAACAAGGAAATGAAAAAATTCGTAGTTTGTGCAGCGTCAGTATTTACCCAATATGTGTGTAGTTTCAATCATTCTATTCGGTTGTTAGTCAGTTGTATGGGTGGAATTAAAGATGTACGACATACAACTTCAAAGTGCATTCACTGACGAGTGTCCGGGAGAATGGCGTAGGCAAGCTGTGCATTTATTTTGGAGTCTCAATTGCACGTTTTTATGTAATCGATGCACTGTGTGCAGTACGTTTTTCACCATTTTTACTTAAGCTAATTTGAACCATACACGCCAACTAAGTTTTACCAGCGCGGGAGTGCCACGTAGGCGTGTCCATTCCTTTTGAGCGGGCTCCTAAATCCGTGCTGTGTTGTGTTATTATACTGTTCTAGTCACTTTGCTTTTGTTTCGAAAGTTATGACAGCACAATTAACTGCAATTCGTTGACTCTATGTCTAAATTTTGGGACGCGTGCTTTCCAGCGGTCCTTTTACTTATGTTTGTCTGCGCCTATATTTCTTTTTCATTTCTTGACAGTGATACTCTGCTAAGGCTTTCGAGAACTTGCACCCATTTATTGACTGATTTGCCCCCTTGTAGCCACCTTAACACATGATCCTGTGTGCACGATATTTTGTGTGAAAAAATCTCGACGATTTTATTGTCTTTCAATATGCACCTTTATTTCGAAGCACATGCCTTTCTATGTCTCTGCAAAGGGTGAATAATAATTTGATATTCATACCTAACTTCAATTTCCTGTGTTGCCTGCAATAAGAGAGAGCCAAAATAAATAAAGTGCTCTTTTTTCATCGGATATTTGTCTTCTTTATTAGAGTCACATTAGCCATGCTGAGGGTGCGAATACTTAAAAGAAAAACTTAAAGTGGCTTCATATAAGCTAGAGCTTAATGGTTGACAAGAGAAGACATCTTTTAAGAAAAAGGACTTACGTAGTGCAGTGCCAGTAATACTGCTGATGTGTTCGCCCCATCTGAGATCATTAGTTGATGCGACACTTAAAACTTGAAAAAAGGACAGTGCAGTATACGTCAATTATTTCGCGCTCAAATTTCGAAGGCTAATTTTTTTCCTGGTTATGCGATTAGTACAGATGTGTTTCTGTTAATTGTCACCTTCCGGTTGTTGTACCAATCATCAATTCTTTTAGCAATCTGTTAAGTACGGCCTCATCTTCACGGCTTACCATTTCTCTGTAGATTGTACAATCGTAATCAATTAGTTTCATCTTATAGTTACTGCCTGATGTACTCTCATCCATAAAGATAAAAAACGACGACGGTCCCAGGACAGAGCCTTGAGGAACTCCGGATGTGGCTGTCACCGATTTAGAATTTGCGTGGTGATAAGAGGTTAATTATGAACATTGCTGCAAGACGTCTTGTATTTAGACCAAAACTTTAGCATCAACAATGAAACCGCTCAACTTGGCGATTAGCTTTGAATGACATATGCGGTTGTGGTTTTGTGGGGTTTAACGTCCCAAAGCGACTCAGGCTATTAGAGACGCCGTAGTGGAGGACTCCGGAAATTTCGACCACCTGGGGTTCTTTAACATGCACTGACATCGCACAGCACACGGATACCACCGTTTCGCCTCCATCGAAACGCAGCCGCCGAGGTCGGGTTTGAATCCGGGTACTCCGGCACAGAAGCGGGCGTCTTACCACTACACCACCCCGGCCGGGTATAATGACATATGCATTTGGAATTTCGCCGGAACCACTTGCTTCCTTTGTCCAGACCGAGCTGAGGATGAAGAATGACAGCGTCGGTAATGATAAAGGACTGAATTTTCGGAATATCACGTGTCTCTATTTCGGGTTTAACACATTTTGCTACCAAAAAAAGAAAAGAGCGAAATATATAATGCACATGTGACAGATACTATACCACTCTCTTCCTCTCACCCACCCAGTTATTGTTGGTATTATTATTATTATTTTATATTATTATGATTATTATTAAAGTTCTAGTACGTCGCCTCCGATTCAGGCACTTCCAGCCACGTGGCTTAAAAATGCAGTACGAAAGGAGCGACGCCAATCCCACATTTGAATGAGCACTGCAGCGAACACGCGCCAAGGAACGCCACACGACAGGCGCGTAGCTTTGAAGTGCGTGAAAACACGCACTTGCAGTGGAAAGTGTGACAGATACTGCGCTTTCCCTTTCCTGTAAACCAAATACAATTATATCTCGCGCTACAATGAATGCACGCCAAAAAAAGGACCCCTCCTAGAATGCTCGCCAAGAGGCACGCGATACCGTGTGCAGCAGCGACGTTCAGTCTACCCTATTTTTCCAATGCAGATACTGCAGTGCTCTCGCAAGTGTGACGGTGTTCAGAACTTTTCAAACAGTACAGGCGCTGAGCTTCGATTAGATATTCTGGTGTTTTCTACTGTTATTCAATTATCAAAATTTCATATTAATTAACTACTCAGCATTACAGCTGCGCTATACAACCAAAAGAATTATCTCATCGGCACATTCTGTGTGAAATGGGCGATATTTACTGTCATGTTATTTATGTCTAGTAATTCAGTGCTGTCGGAGTCGGCATACGGGGCCAGAAAACATTTGCGCTCTCATTTAGCCTGAATATAGAGTTTCCGGCGAAGGCATTTCTTTCTGCGCTTACATCGAACAAGCTCGGTCCAATCATAAATCGTCATTTGCGGTTGAAATAGAGATTTGTATGTCAGAAGAGAAACGCCCACGCTCACAACAGCTCAGGCAAATCAGCAAGCTAGCATTGGAACGGGACATCATGGTAGCAACAGCCCGTGCTTGTGTCTACAAGCGACCAGACTATCAAGCAAGCTGTTCCGCGTTTGCGGCGTGATTGTCGTCAAACCGAGCCCTCTGTGGTATAATAGCATCACATGGCTAAGTTTCCTTTTTCGCCAGTAAATTTTTCTCTAGCCAATAAGCGTTCACACTGTGACGTTACAATATCACGTGTTCCTTATTTGACTCATGAAAATCGCTTTTTTACATAGCGAACACGAGTTCAATTGTAAATTATTGCACCAATAATGGTTCAGCTATTCTTACCTGCATACGTTGCAATGAAAGCCATTAGTTCTTCCCCTTCCTTCCTTCCTTCCTTCCTTCCTTCCTTCCTTCCTTCCTTCCTTCCTTCCTTCCTTCCTTCCTTCCTTCCTTCCTTCCTTCCTTCCTTTCTTTCTTTCTTTCTTTCTTTCTTTCTTTCTTTCTTTCTTTCTTTCTTTCTTTCTTATTTTTTACCTTCTGTAAAAAAACTAGCTTTTACATTATTTTTTCAATCCAGGAACTATTTTTTGACTACTCAGCGCCATCCCATCGAACCAGCTGTCCCTGTTTCTTCGCATTCATGCCCTGTTGCAATTCTGTCCCCTTAAGGTCTATTCACAATTGCGACCAGAGGAGAGAAGCTCGCCACTACCGATGTTCACACTTGCGACTGTCGCCTTCTCGTTCGTCAGGCACAGTTGGGAGTAGGAGAGCTGCTGGGCGATGACAGCGAACGTCGCGGCCGCTTGCCAGACACCTCAGCTTTTTCAGGCGAGCCAGTGCGCATGCCGCGCTCTCGTGTTTCCAGGAGAACGCCGACGACGAATAGACTGGGTCAATCACCGTGGTGTCAATATAAAATGCTGTGCCTGCGTGAAAGACCCATTTCTCAATAGTTCATGGTACTTAACGGATAGTCTAGTATCTGTCCAATCTCCTCCCAGGCCATATCCTTCTCCCTGCCTTTCAATTCCGGGTGTCGTTTGTTGAAAAGGTAGGGGTATCCTTTAATTGCATTGAGAAGATGCTCGATGATTGGTGACTCTGGGATCTCGCTGATTGGTGAAATGGTTTGCGACTAGTAGTCGCGCGACTGAAAATTCGAGCAGTGCCCGATCGGCCAGCGGCAGTCGCTTTTCGACCGATGCCACTATCTGCGACTGTCGCTTTTCGACCGAAACGGTCGCGCGACCGCTGCTAGTCGCAAGTGTGAACGGGCCTTTACTTTCCACACCAATCTCCCCCTCATTTGGCGGACTTGCTTAGCCTGACCAGTTGAAGGACCAATTCGCTTTGGGGACCCTCGCCCAGGACATTCTCGACTCCTAATACTGCGTTTCATTACAGCTTTTTTCCTCCTCCTGCTCCTCCTCAACTGAAAAATCCAACTAACTGCTCAATAAGCCACTGGGAGAAGAAGGTGAGAAAATGATTAATTTCAGCGAAAAATAATACCTCCGTCATTACTTTGGCCTGCTAAGCCATCAGCAAAACGGACTGTGTTATTAGTCTTTCCATCTCAACAATAAACACTACAATCTATACGCAATTCAGTGACATACTCGAAATCATGAATGTAAAGGGAAATGAAATAGTCCCGGTCTGATCTTAGGTAGAGCAATGTGGGGGTATTCTCAACTTTCATGAGCGACGCCGACGCCACGTGGCCACTCCTGGCACCGTCCTCGAAAGTCTGGGGACAACTATTTTCCTTCTTGGCAAATGGATACCTTTGACATTTGAAATTTTTTCCCGGGCACATTTTTTTCGTCTTTATGGACCCTTTTACTGAAAGCCTGTTTTGGGGCTTACTTCTTTTGTGGGCTCATTCCCCATATCTTGGCGTGCTGGGTGCATTCTGGTATATGCAGGAGAACGAACGATTTTCCAAGAACTGACTGAGCATCATGCATGGAAACGAATATGGCATGCATTGTTTGTAAAGCATCTGCATATGAATAGCAGTATCTTAAATGAGGAACTGCTTTATCTTGCACAATAATTATTTGCCTGAGATCTAAACCTCATATGACACTGCACGTTTTTTCGAGAGGAAGACGATAAATTGCAGGATTGCACTTCGAGTTGAGTGAGAGAGGCCGACTAGTAACGCTCAGTGTGAGAAGAAGCGAGAAGAGAGGAGATCATCGAGATCCTGCTCGGCCATCTTTGCAAATTACCCAAGCAGCAGCAAGCATTCACTTTTTCATTAATTCATTCATTCATTCCTTTGTCCTTGCTTGCTTAATACATACAAGAACTCCTTTTGACGAAAATATCGTCGAGTTCATGTGGAACTAAGTCTTTCAACCACTCAAAAATCTTTGAATGAACAAAAATTGCCAGGTTCATATCGAGAAGCTGCGCAAGTCCAGACGTGGGTTTTGCTCTTCTTCCACAACGCATATGGTTCACTCCTTGCTACATATACTACCATCAAGAGACTGCACGTACGGCGTACAGCTGTGCTCTTGCTATGTGTAGCGAACCATATTAAATTCGGAGTTACCGCTGTGTTGCAGTTATCCTCGCGCATAATTTTCAAGTTGCTGACGGAGAGCTGTGTAGCTGTTGTAAAGAATACGGGCTTATGCATATTTGTACTTCCATCGTAATTATTTTTTTTTATTTAATAATACCTCGAAGGCCCCATTCAAGGGGTATTACATGAGGGAGTGGGCTTACGTACACAAACTTTCTATGGATGATTTGAAGGATGATAGGTCGGCATGAAGTACGATGGTGTTGGGCAAGTCATTCCAGTCTTTTGTGGTGCGAACAAAACATGACGAGAGATGCGCAGACGTCCGAGCAGGCGGAGGATAGACGGATTTCTCGTAACTTGTGCGACTGGATGTACAATAGGCAAGGCTGATAATAAACTTGTGGAGGGGATGATTAATAAATCTTAAAGGCACAGTCTTGCAATGTTGCAGCGGACTGCTAAGTACGTAAGGTTCGCATTGCGTTTTAGTGACACTTACATGATAAGAGTAGGCCGAGTAGATTATTCTTGCTGCGCTATATAGTATTGCTTTGAGAATGTTCAGGTTACATTGGTGACGGTCCCAAAAAGCACTCGCATATTCAAGTTTCGGACAGATAAATGTTAAATATGGCAGTAATTTCACTGATGGAGGTGCAAGGCACAGCGTTCGCCGAAAATATCCGAGCACAAGATTTGCATTGTTAATCCGCTTTACGTCATGTGACCAGTTAAGATCGCCAGTTAGATGAATTCCTAAAAATTTATATGTTAACACGGAAGGGATTTCCCAGTTCGATATTAACTATTTTGAAGATGGCAAAGAGTGACGTCAGCGAAAAGACTACAGAGATGATCTTGTCGTGTTTGAGGACATTCGACATTTTTTACACCAGGTTATTACGCATTCAATGGAAAATAAAAGAAGTTCGGGGTCATTATTGTTGGTTAAATTGTGGTATATGACTCAGTCATCGGCAAGCATACGGACATTAGAACGAAGGTTAGCTGATAGGCCGTTTATGTAAATAAGGATAATAAAGGGGCCAAGGACAGTTCCCTAGGGCACCACAGATATAACCGGAGCACGAGAAGAACTTTTATTAGCCAGTACGATCTGTTCCCGGTTAGTAAGAAAGTTCTCAATCCAAGCAGACATAATAGTTGAGGTTTAGACGTGAAAGATTTAGGAAAATCCGTTGATGAGGAACCTTGTCGAAAGCCTCTTCGTAATCTGAAAACCACGTGTCAACTGAAATGCTAGGATCAATGCTAGAACTTAACTCATTAGCGAAGAGTCCTATAATTGACTGCCTCAAGGTAAGCTTTTTAGAAAACGATGTTCACTATGATGAAAAAAGAATGATGGATACAAGGAATTTCATAATATGAGAAAGTATTACATGTTTCAATAATTTTGAAGGAATTCTCGGGATTGGTATGGGCCGGTAATTATGACGAGAAGATGACGGACCGTGCTTTGTAACCTGATTGACTAAGCCCACTCTCCAATCGTGTGGTAAAACACTTGGTGAAAGAGATTGCTGAAAACTGTGAGAAAGTACGAAGCTAGCAGCGTGCTTTGTGTTCTTTAAACTTTTTGCGTTAATGTCGTCAATACCGACTGAAGACATTAGTTTCAGGAAGTCTATAACTTTGAGGATACCGTTAGGCTCGAACGTTTTATCAGGCATAGCGGGGAAATCAAAGGAAGGGAAATCTGAAAGATCTACATCCGGTTTCTGGGTGAAAACAGAGTCCTAGGTAAGGTTTAGAAGTTCTGCAATTTCATGTTCTGCTATTAAGTTATAATGATTGTCACAAAGTATTTGCGTATTGCTTGTGTTGTGAAAAATGTATTGCAGAAATTTTACTTGCATTGGTCATGTTGGATTATGTGCTTAAGAAAAAATAAATGCCTAGATTTGGAAACTTGTGAGTTATATAAGTTTTCAGATTCATGATATTTCTGCCATATTGTAGGATCGTTGGTGGTATGGTTGACCAAAAAAGCCTTTTCTCCTTGTTGTGGCAGCTCTTTAATGTGCTGTTGAACAATGGTGATGTCAGGGGCTCGGTTATAGCGATTGTGCGAATATATTTCTTGATGAAGTCACGTATTTTGTTTTTGAAAAGTAGCCAATATTGATCTCCGTCAATTATCGAAGTAGAGAATGCCTCATGTTCTTCGTTAACGCCCTTGTAATCGTCTTTATCATGAAGTGCGATTGTTTTCGTTTCTTTTTTGGGTTTGGAAAGGTTTCTCGAATACGTATTATCCATTACTGAATGATCGCTTAGCCTGCAAAATATGAAATATGAAAGTTACAATAGATTTTCTGGGTGTGAGGTTAGTAACAGATCAAGTGCTATCTTAGACGGGTTACACCAGTCTATTGTGGGGAAGATAAAAGCACGCGGAAGTTTCGTGATTATTTGGCGAAGTGCGCTGTGAAATAAAGAATTTAATGATGCGTCACTATCAGGAGGACGATAGCAAACACCGTTTATCGTCGTAGAAGTTAGGCGTTGGAGCATAGGAATAATATTGCGAGAGGCGATTCAATGTTTAAACCGTAGGAATGAAGGCTACGATGAGCGGCTACTAATACGCCGCCGACTCATTTGCCAACACGATCACTGCGGAAAACGTATCCTACACTTCGTTATTGCGTATGGATTTGCTTAACCAAGATTTTGTTAGCGCGATTACGTTATACTCAATCATTTCGATAAGGATACATAACGCATCCCTTTTTTGTAGAAGACTTCTAATGTTAGAATAAAGAAACTAAATTGAATTTGAAACTAGGTTATAGGATATCTCTTTTGTTGAGTGAACGAATGTATATATGGTGTTCCCTATTGTCATCTTATTGGGACAAACAGTGATTGTTTTCTTTCGGCTGTTTGCAAATTCGATGAGATTCTTGCGGGCGAGACGGGTGTTGTAGGAATAATGTGGAGGGCTTGGTTAGCATCTGACCAGCTGAAAGATCAGCTGGCCTTGGTGACCATTGCCCAGGACATTCTTGATGGTTGTTTCTTCTTCTTCCTCTTCAGAAATTCAGTAGTTTCTTCCTTTTAACTTCTTTGAGATAGCAACTATTTGCTTCTTCGACTCTTGTCGGTCTGTTTGTTCCAGTATCGTAACGGCCATGGCGGTGGGCCCGTTCCATATTTATCGGTTCGATGTTAACACTGCAGGTTAGTGGTGTAGAGTACGATCATTATCCTTTCTGATTGCTCCCACGTTTCACGATTGCCATCTTTTAGACCAAAGTAAACGAGATGGCAAAGGCGAGTGCGGTCTCCGGAGTTATTCACTCTAAGTTATATCATCAGAAATCTTCGAAGTATTGTTTTCTGCAAGGCACTGCATGTCCTCAAATGAAGCCTTAGTAGAGCCTAATGAGACGCAGTCATCTTCTATTTCTGAGAGAGCCTTGTATTATTTTCTTCAAGCGTTCTCTCTTGGTCAACTAATTTGGTATCGATCTTTTTCATTTCTTTTAGTAGAGTAGCCTGCACGGCCTACAGATGCTCCAGTGCTTGCAGCAAGTCATTATTATTGGCACCGCCAGAGCGGGTGAAGATGGGCCCAGGGTTTTATTCTAGGTCGCCGCACAGCAGAAAGATTACCAGCGCATGCGCACAATCAAACATAAGAGCAATGAAACTTCATGGACTCGGCAACACAACAAGACTAGCGGAGCTGGTTAGCTTTGCGAAAAGTGCATAATCAATTACCTGCACATGGAAAAGGTGAGGCATATCAAGAGTGGCCGATGCCATGCCGCCAAGTCTACTGAAGTGGGTGTTGATTTCGGAACGTTTTATATAATGCGGTGCTGCTGACGGTGACGGGCGCACAGATACCGCGCAGCTGGGCAGCTCCGGGGGTGATGCAGTAGGGCAGAATTGCGGATCAGGTGTCGGAGGTTCCTCGGACGGTGACGAGCGGTGCAGTTAGCACCGCACTTCCACGGTGATGGCGGGTAACGGGTTCTGCAGGGTTGGAGCGGCAGGGTTCACGGCGCAGCCGGTGATGAGACCGTATGACCAGCAGCATGCGAGGACGAGCAGTGGCACATGAAAAAGGTGAGGCATGTCGAACCACGCCAATTCCATGCCGTCGTGTCCACTTATGTCGCCCCATGAGTATTGTATTTGCGCATTGTAAGGTTTATGTCAGTCACTTTCGTGGAGGTGCACCGCAACATCGACCAAGTTGACGTCATCAGCAAATTTTCGTTATGAGTTCTTTTTCGCAGATGCGTTTATTGCGAAACCACTGATCCAACTGCTGCCGTCCCGTGGAATGTCTTGATTGCCGAAATATGTCTGTGCATGAAAACGGTTGTATAGCAACGCTGTAACAGTTAGCCTAGCAAATTTATGACTGTGTTTAATAGCCATGACTATGGTCACTCATTTACTTTTGAATTTTGACCTGTACAAAGCCCAGTGGTATTTAACTGGGCAGTATTGTTTTTATTAGTTTACCTACTGTGCTAATTTGCATTAAAGTCAGAACCAAATCGCCTCAGATGCTCTTATCGACTCCGAGGCAGCGACAAGTCCCCCAGGAATGTGCTTCGCAGTCGCACAGCAAATAAAAACGGAGTTTGCGCAATACTTTACGGCGCTGTGAATTATTCCACGAACAAACGCTTCGGTGCCTGTCCTGTGGACGACATATAGATATTGAAACACCTGCCATTAAGAGGCAACCCTTTTGACAACGGTAGCCCCTTTGGCGCACGATAGCGTTTTGCTAGTTGTGTTGTGGTTTTTGTGCACCCTTATATAAAATAGAAGATAACCACGAGGTTGTGAGCCTCTATTAGACCCAACACGTCAACAACGTTTTGTGCTGCTTGTCACCACTGTCTGCTGCAGGCAGCCTCATATATTGTCGTCAGACGTCCTGGAGTCTTGTTACTCGTCCTTCAAATGATGGCTGATACTAGGGTACAGGTTTTTAACCTTTCATACCTTCTCCTCTGTGCAGCATTACCTTGGATTTCAACGGAAATCTAACAGCCTTCACGATGGACCACCTGCAGCACGTCCCAGACAGAGAGCAATCACCGCTGTTGTCGTCTCAGGAGAAGGGCTCACGTGGTGGAAGTCCCGCCGAAGGACTTCGAGCTTCCAACGAGCAGCCGCTTGACCTCTCGCTCAGTTAATCATCGTCTCCCAGGACGACTCCTTCGCCAACGCACAACGCCAACGGCAGCACGTATAACCGCTTCGACAGTGGTGATGACGGATGCCGCGCATCTGCTGAGAGCAGCGAGTCGTCTTCATCTGCCGTCAGCAATGCAGCTGCCACTGTCGATGGTGGCGGCAGCGTCCACGGAGGGCCGGCGCAAGACAACTGTGCCGCCGGACCGACGCGCCGTCGAGGACAGAGGCTTGCAGAACGTAAAGACCAGGCGTACTGGGATCTCCGCAAGAGAAACAATGAGTCAGCAAAGAGGTCGCGGGCCGCGCGCAAGGCCAATATAGAAGATATGGCCAGGCTAGTAGACTCTAATAAGGTGAAGGTTTCTATCCTCAAGTCAAAGCTGCACGATAGCCGGAACGCGGTTGAGCGCTTGTGGGCCACCTTCTATGGTCGAAAACGTTCAGGCATGGTTGCTCTCACTCGCCGCGCTTCCACGCCATGATACAACGCGCCCCAGATTATGCTCCTCGGTCTCGTCATGTTTGAGGCGCGTTCCAGACCATGTGCGACGACTGTTTGGAGCAGGTGTTACGCGGCCTCTGGTGATTCAGAAGAGGGCAGATCCCTGTGAAGAAGAGCTGAAGAGGAAGCAGGCCAAATTGTATCCGAAAGCCAAGAACAGCGAGAAGCTTGGTTGGTAGAAGAAAAAATACGCAGGAATGAACGAGATAGCAAGGCAGCGGAAGCTGCCGCTAATTCGACCACGGTTTTAACTGCCGCTGATAGTAAACCGATATAAACTTTTAGTTTAACATATGTCGCATACACGTGAGTGAGTTCATTTTTCATAAATAAACATTTAATACCATCGAAACAACTGTGTACCCGTGCTTTACTGAGCTGACGCTCGTGTAATTAGACGTACCTGGCATAAATCTCCGCAATATTTCATCCTGCATTGTACGAAAATAACCAACAGGGCCCTTCTAGAGCCTGTTACTCGATCGAATGGCCGTGCCCAACATTGAACCATGTGGATGGATTACCTAGCACAGTAGGACTCTGTAATGAAGATCATATTGTGCAGACTGTCGAGAATAACATGTAACGTGGAAAGGAAAAATATCTAGGTCGCGCAGTGTATCTGTATTTAATGTACATGAATAGTTTCGGTATTATTAGGTTCAGCATTTTTAAGTTGCAAGCGTGAAGTTAAGGGCGACCGATTCTGATTTGGACGCCGCAGCTTAATTTGCATTAGTCCATTTAATTGGACATCTATTTTGGTAACACTGTAAAGAGGCAAAATTTTGGGGGTCCAGGAGCCTAATTTAGTGGGTGATCTATCCCAATTGGCGGTCGCCGCTGAAAATGCAATGCTGGAATCAGGTTTTGATACATCAGTTCTGGCCTAGTTCTGACGAGGTCAAATTTTGGGGGTCCAGGGGGCCGAATTTTTCGGTGCCCTTCCAAATTAGGAGGTCACCATCGAGTAGGTCACTCTGAAATTACATTGGACACCAAATTTTTTATTTTTGCGCTACTGACCGGTGCAATGGATTATTGACAGTTCGTGGGAAAGCACTGTAATGACAGGCATTGTCCACACACTCTACTGACACCAGAGTCGAAGCAGGGACTCTGGTGACCGCACTAATGATAAATAAAATTATTCCGCAATAAAACGAGAAAAAAGTATGCGCAAGGTTTTTAAGTAGACTGTTGTCTCAAAATGGAGGTAAAATGCTTTAAAAGGTCTCCCCGAGATTTGAACGCGGAACGCTAGATTCAGAGCCCAGAGTGCTAGCCATTACACCATGAGACCTAATTGTCTCCTTCCGACGCCGGGAATCAAACCCGGGCCTCCTGCGTGAGAGCCAGGTATCCTAGCCACTAGACCACGCCGGAACTGGTGGCGCTGGCATGCCAGGAACAATCTCAAAGGCATATATGACTGCGGCCTTCACGGCGTCTGGCATGTCGAATTATACTGATCAAAATTGTACTTTTCAAAGTTAATGCTCTTATCAAAAAAATTACCGAGAGTATTATTCCGCTGCACACACAGTGCTTCTTTTCACCGCAAGATGGCGCCACGAACACCCATTCTTAGATTGCGAAGTATGCCCGCTAAATTCAACCAGTAAAACCTCACGGATTTGTTCGCTATGGCGGCACTAATTCAAAGATGCAGGTGTGGCAACACAGGGCCTTCTCCGATATTTTACTTCCTTCAGGGAGAAATTCTTACATGGCTCACGAGGCGCCAAATCTGACGCCGGAAGCTGTCCGTGAAATTTGACACCCGGAATTGTTTTTCGGTAAGTACAGACTTGACGAAACTATTGGCTGTGTTGTGAAACTTGGTTGCCGGGGCAGGCGACCGCACATCAACGACACAGTTCACCGCCAAGAAAAGTGCAAAACTTGTGCTATGGAGAAAGGGTTGCGAGGAAAAGTTTTGGAAAATAATGGACTTGGGTGGAAGGGTTGTATTCACCGTTAGATATCAGTAAGTCACACAAATAAGAAGACGCGCGTGTATATGATACTAGCATCTCTACAGGAAGTACTTTCTGAACTCCAGTATGGTGAGAAAACTCGATTTTATGTGCTCAGTGCGTAACTTGATTTAGCCGTGCTTCCGCAGCATAAAAGTAAGCGTTACATTCGGCGCTTTTTGCTCGTCCAGGTACCAACGTTTATAGATTCTTTTGACGTAATGATAGTGCACGGCTGCGCATTAATAGTGAGCGAGCTTCCTCTTGACGTTGCCTGAGCAATACTTGAAGTTCAGATAACGCAAAAGGAGAGTAACTCTGGAAGCGAACACAGCGGCGGTCATTTCAACGTATAATAAGAGCTGAACCATGCATGGTGCAATAATTTACAACTGAACGCTCACTTGCCATGTGGTGAAGCGAATGTAAATAGTCAAATTATGAGCATGCGTGGTATTATAACGTCACGGGGTGAACGCTGATTGTCCAGAGAATAGGTGAAAATGAAAAAAAGATAGCCATGTGATATTATACCAGGCTCGCTTTGATTAAAATGACGCCAAATACACGGAACAGCTTGCTAGATAGAGTGGTCGCTTGTAGACACAAGCATGGACTGTTGGCAGCCAGGTATGTCCCGTTCCCGTGTTAGGTAGGGGATTTAAATGGACTGCAGTGAGTGGGGGCTTTTCTCGTTTGGCATACAAATCTCAATATATACCGCAAATGAGAATTTTATGATTCGACCGAAAAAATATCCATGTAAACGCCTAAGGTAATGACTTCACCGGAAACACTTACCTGTGTAAAATCCCAAACAGAAATATATGATGTTCCGAAAATTGAGTTCGTTATCATTTTCGATGCTGGCATTCTTGATCCTCTGCTCGGTCTGAATAAAGAAAGCAAGTGGTAGCTGCGAAATTCGACACGCGTATGTCATTGTAAGCTAGCGCCAGGGGGTTTCATTGTTGATGGTAAAGTTATAGTCTAAAACAAAAATGTATTCCAGCAAAGTTCGTAATTAATCTTTTATCACCACGTCAATCGCAAATCGGCGCCAGCCACATCCGGAGTTCCTCAAAGCTCTGTCCTTCGACCCTTGTTGTTTTTCATAATTATGGGTGATATTACCTCAGGCAGTAACTATAAAATCAAACTCATTGCCGACGATTGTACATGCTACAGAGAAATCAGGAGCAGTTGAGCTCCAGCCATACTTAACAGATTGCTAAAGAAATTAATTATTGGTGTAATAACTTGCAGATGACAACACAAACCAGTTTGTAGCAGTGATAAACCAGGAGAAAAAAAGAGCATTCTTTTGTTAATTTTTAAGTGTCCAATCTACTAATGATCTCAGATGGCGCGAACAAGTCAGCAATATTACTTGCACTGCATTGCGTAAGTTATTTTTCTTAAAAGACGTCTTCTCTTGTCCACAATTAACTAAAGCTCTAGCTTATATGATGCCGCTTTGTTTTTGTTTTTTTTGTATCCGCACCCTGATCACTGTTAATGAGGCTCTGCTGGAGACTACGCATTTCGGATGAATAAAAAAAGAGCTTAATGAATTTCCGCTCTCTCTTATAAGGGATCTGTTTAGCACCACAATTCCTACGCCACTCGAGCGCGAAGTAGCGAACAAAAAGAAGCACTCCTAATGAGACTGGCATTTAAAAGCCAATACACCAGAAAGAGTAGTAAAATCTAATATGTGTTTAGAAGACACTATACATTGACATGTGTGATGACGAACGACCAAAACTGAAAACGTACACGGTTAACAACAAGAGACACTGCACATAACGTACCTTATGTCGAAGATATACATCTAAATTCACTATTTACATTCAAAAAAAAATTTATAATTAACTCGTCGTAATAATGATATTGTCACGTAGTGGTGACAAGGTTGTCGACACCAAAAGAGGACACAGGTGTGATAGTACCGAAATTAATTCTTTATTGGGCTGGCTTGCGCCCGCAAAAGCATAGCAACAAACGTGTTCTTCGATCGTCGAAATATAACGCCTGGCGCCCAGTTCAACGCTGACTCTGTAGGCGGCTCAGAACCATCTAGATAAAGTCGCAAACTGTTACTAGCACAACCTTGAACATTGTAGAAACATACGCGAGTGTTCGGAATCTTCGAGACAGATCTCGGCGCATATTGCGCGACAAAGAAACTGATAAAGGTGCGTCTAGTGACATCGAGTATAAACAAACAAAGAATACAGAATTCATATGCGTGCACGCCATCTGCTGATCGAAAAAAATACAGTTTTGAAGCTTTCGCGGCAATATATACAATCTTGAGTGACATCGTGAATGAAATTATACAATGTACAATAAGGTGAAAATAAATATAGGTACAAACATATGCAAAAATTGCATGTTCAATGTGTATTACACATGTGTTTGGGATGTATACAGCTGTGAACTGGCATAGATATTTACACTATACTACAAGTACAAAGGTGGACTGAAAACCATCCGGACACGTCCATTCAATACGAAAACAAAAGGGCAAGACCATTGGCAAAAGAACTCTCGTTCACCAAGATAGAAAACGTCCTTAGCCAGAAAACTTACTATCTCCTTTCGCATACGCGTCAGGACGGGGAAAAGCGCACATCGGCGCCGGCTTGAGCGCAGCGATTGCACCATTACAAAGACATACAAAAATAAAATGAAGAACTGAGGAACACTTTTTATAGGAAGTATTTCAGTGCTGTGAAAACAAAGGCTACTTACAGAATAAAAAAAAACTGCCCTGCCACATCCTGCTTCACCTAGCTCCTAACAGTTTATGCAGCACAGCATCTATCCTGGCATCACGCGACCTGGCATCATGATCCGTATGGCCAAAATATAAGTTGTCGATAAGCTAGATAAAAACATTGCAGCGGCTTAGGTCAGCTATGCCGGAATATACGTAGTGAGAGGTACGTTTCTCTGGCGGAGATTGTTGTGGTCGTGCTTATTTAGCAGTGACAGACATCGGGTGTACACATATTCATTTTGCTTGAGAGAGACGAAGACTGCCCGATGATCTGTGAATAAGTATGCAACGGCCTCAATTTTTTATACAGTATTTAGATTTGGCAGTCTCCAAACAAATACTCATACATTGGATCACTCACTGCTGTCAACTCCATTTGGTACCACAATATCTCGCACACACTGCAAATGCATGCAAACGGATTGTTCACAAAGCTTGCTTCAAATGTCCGGGTCGCAGATGCACTTTAGGAAACTAGAATGGAGTGATCAAGTACACGAAGTGCCTTCAGTTCCTCTTCTGTTGGTTCGCGTTGAATGAACACTACCATAGGCCCCACTCGGTGGTTGCTCCGTCTGTAGCTCTCGGCAGTCTGGCATCCCTCTCTGCCGGCTGGTGCGTTATCATGGAGGCCAACCTGAGGCGCCCGTGTGCTGTGCGATGTCAGCGCACGTTAAAGATCCCCAGGTGGTCGGAATCAGTCCGTAGTCCTCCACTACGGCTCCTCTTTCTCTCTTTCCACTTTCTCCACCGCCTTCCTCCCTTTCTTTACAGCGCGGTTCAGGTGTCCACAGAGCAAGTATGACAGATACTGAGCCTTTATTTTTGCTGTGAACAAATTTATTATTATTAATAATAATAAAAATAATAATAATTGGTTCAGAGGAAAGGCAAGCCGCAGTATCTGTCACACTTGTTCTGTGGACGCCTGAACGGCGCCGTAATTGAAAGGAGTAATGCAACACTGAAAAACAGTTCCATCGTATTCCAGCATTCCAACGGGGGGCATTCCTACGTCGGTTGATTTGGACGAAGGTAGCCAGGGCAACCTGGAAACACCGAATTTAACAGATTAATTTCTATCTAACCAGTAGAGAACACACTCATTTTCAAAAACACGATGGTTGACAGCGATGTTTATCTAATTCTAACGGCTGCAAATGCTCTGTATTCCTTGCTGCATCAGGAACCCTGCAGCAGTCTTGTAATAAAGATGTCAGTTTTAATGAACCAGTGCAATTGTATCGTATGCTGCCTGTACTCTCGTTTATGCCCTTAATGATAACCGTCTACTCAGATACACAAATGTGACAAATCCGCATGATTGCAAGCCTCATGGTGACTAAAGCTGTGAGGGACGCTGAGGTGACAGGCTCCACTAAATTAAAACACTTGGAGGGCTTAACGTGAACTCACAAAAATTTTGAGGGACGTTAGATACTAAAGTATTGAAAGGCGAAAGCCTGAATGCCGCAATTCTGCTACGCAACTGATACTAATTAGTAATTAGTTATTGAATTAAGGTAATTAGTAATAAAGCTAATACACATCAATTGGTCAATTAACAAATTTGTTAGTTATTATTTAGTAAATTATTACTTTGTTATTATTTAGTAATTGATCATTGATTGGCTAATGGCTATATAAGGCATGCATTCGCGCATACTATGGTGGTGCTCCTGTGATTGGTCGAGACCTCTATGACGTCATCGCGCCTCAGCCAATCGGAGCCGCTGCAAAAGTGGGACACATTTTCTTGACGACAGCATGAGCCATTAAAGGCTTTCGCCTTAGCATAGAAAGGAATGCCAATGTAAAATCCTGTTAACATAAATTATAGATTAAATGGATACATTATCTGCTTGTTTAAATGGAACCACAATCGTGAGAATGAAACCCGCGTTCTCGAGATCAGTAGTCGAGCACCATAACCATTGATCCAGTGCACAGGAAGTTTTCCCAAATTAACAGCCTAAACTGTCCGTCCAAGTTTGAGAAAACAATGCTACCAGCGCTGCAACATACAAGGCCTGAAATCAGCACTTTGATGCACTTACCTCATCCACACTTTCAATGACAATCAGTGATGTCGTGCTCTGGAAAGCTCCGTGTTTATGCATACGAGGCGCCTGGTTTCTGAATGTTTCTTGAAGAGTTCCACCACTGCAGCTTGACTTCCCACAGGGGGGCTGTTGACCTGGAAAATCAATATGAGCAGTGCAAAGGGCACTGGTAAATTTAGCATGCAATTGCTACCAAAATACAGAACTTTGCATTTTTCACACCCAAAAGGCAGTATCTGCTTATTGGGTGTATCGTTAGATTGCCAGCGGGTAAATCTAAGCAGCACACGACTTGCTGCATCAGCGAGAAAATTTGGTGACACAAATGTTCCTGTACATCACTTGCTTAGACCAAACATGCAGATATATATAGCTACACAGACAGCAAGGCGTCCGCAGTAAATGTAAAGGGTGGAGCGTTCAATACAGTTTTTTTTTTTCGCGGACGCCAAACTCAGACCTGTTTAATATTTTGGGTTTCATTCAAGAACAGTTCCACTTCACAAGAAAGTCACAGGAAAGTATAAACTTGAATAACCGATACTTTGGCCGCTGTGAAGACCAAAAGTTCCAATTTTCCGACTAAAACTGGCACTAGCAATACAGCGGCATAGGTATTTTAAAATCAAAATTGCCTTCTCGGCATGATATAGAAAACTGGCTTCGCTGTAGCGGCCAATCACCTCCTAACAGCCGTAGAAGTCTCTAAATTGAATTTAAGCGAAATAATTCGGGTGGATGAGTATGGCTACTTAAATTGCTGCGATCTGAAGGAATGGCAATAATGGTGCGCTCTTCGTTGTCATTGCGGCCTACACAGTACAGTCGGATTTAACGTAAAACATGAGCAGTGTCTCCCACGTTCGGTTCATTCGCAGACATCGGTAAATTTCAACCTCGCGGTTTTTGTGACCGTCTTTACCCATGGAAATTGAATGTTAATTCTTCGTTTGGTACATGCATCATTCGCGGCATAACATGCAGTGTTTGGTTGGTTGGTTTGGTTTTTAGGGTTTAACGTCCCAAAGCGACTCAGGCTATGAGAGACGTCGTAGTGGAGAGCTCCGGAAATTTCGACCACGTGAGGTTCTTTAACGTGCACTGACATCGCACAACAAACGGGCGCCTTGCCTCTCGCATCCATCAAAAAGCGCCCGCCGAGACCGGGATTCGATCCCGCATCCTTGGGAACAGTAGTCGAGCGCTGTAACCCCTGCGGCATCACAGCAGGGACAGCTGTATTTTACTGTGATGAAGCGAAGTACATGGCAAAAGCATGGTTCAAGCTGAGATAGCCTGATTGCAGTTGTAGCATAGCGTGATTCACTTGTATAGAGCATGCAGATAGCCTAGGGGGAGTCTCATGCATATCGGTTGTGTGCAAGCCTTCCACGTCAGAACCAGTCACACACGTGCTTTGGGTCCTGCACCCTGACGACCCAGAGCCGGAGATCACGCTATACGCACACGGGTTGCATGCAGAACCAGATTACGGTAGCAAATTGTGCTGAGCTATAACGCTTGTATTGACAGATATATGAAACATGAGCGCGAATGTCTCGCAAAAAAGTGACGATTTCTTTTTTTAAGCTTACTAATAATTTAGACTGTGGCGGTCATTCAGCCCATTTCACGAATCCCGCCAGGTCCTAAAACTCAGTCTGTGACTATTGGAGATGGGGGCTTTGCTTGCGCTGTACAGAATGAGCGAGGTAAAAGATACCCAGACCCTGTCATCCAAATTTTAAGCTCTCAGAGCAGGAGGAAAAACAGCAGTCCGAATACCCCCGTACATAGAAAACAATTATAGGGGACACGTTGGATCACTAAAACTGAGATGTGGCGAAAGCGCGAACTTCTATCGCGTGGTGGTTAGAAGCCCTCCACTACGGAACTTCTGTTTTCTCTCCCACCTTCGCGATAACGCGATAGCGTGAGCTACCTGCCAACATATTAAGTCCCGCTTTATCTGAGCCGCATGAACGTGCCTGGCCTAGGAACAACGTGAATGCAACGGTCTAGGTAGATTGATTCTGACATCACCCTCCCATATGAAAGGAGAGGCCCGAGTATGCAGCTCCTGCTAAACGTAGTGCCAGGAAGCCCTAGTCCAGTTAGAGCTCGGCCATGTCAGCAGCCAACTACCGTTTCCCACGTAACGAAAGCGTTACGGATGGACGAACACGAGCCGCGAGCATGAGCCACTAACGGCTGTCCCTTTAATACAAACAAAATTGCGAAAACACAGAAGCTTTGCAAGACAACGCGATCTAAAATAGAACTTCGCTGACACGTTTTTCACTGGAGCGAAAAAGGAAAACTTAACAGCCGGGAAATACAGCAAAATGAAAACTTAAAGTAGGGGCACACTTAACCTATGTTGATGTGTAGACGCTTGAAAATTGGTATGTACCATTGTGCTGGGACTCATACAGAACGTGGCACCTGGGAAAAGGCGGCACCCGCGAACGCAACCGTGAAGTGCTCCTGTATACTTGCATCCTATCATGTCTTCAGTTCATTTTATGAATAGTGTCTCAAATCCTGTATTTGCAGTTACCTTCCATCAGAAATGTTGCCCAATTCGACGTGTACATATATCATACACACATAATACATGACCACACCTACAATGCGCCCCACCGTGGGGGTGCAGTGGTAACAGCGCACGACTGCTGTGGCCACGGATGCGGTATAGAATCCTGATCACGGCTGCCGCTTTGCGATCGAGGTGAAAAGCAAGGAGCCTATGTGTTGTGCGATGTCAGTGCACATCAAAACCCTAAATGGTCGAATTTTCGAAGCCCTCCACGACGACGTCTCACATAGCCTGTGTCGCGTTTGGACGTTAAACCCCCCAAACCAAGTATTCAGCATGCTCACACATCTTTCTACTAAGCGCATCTTCCTTTATGGTCTTTTATTTTTCAAACTACTGCCGATGGTGGTATTTTCGCAAAACGGGGAAAGCTCTCAATATTACAGGTTGAACTACACAGTTCATGAATGTTTTAGATGAGTCAATTCCGGTAGCTGATACTACAACAAACTTTTTGCAGCGACACTTCCTTACTTATCCAGCACACTCATGCAATGCCTCGGTGAGTTAATAATGAGCAAGCGCGCTTGAGAGGTGCACACAGCATGGAATATCAACGGAAAATACCATCACCTTTATGATGAGCTCAGGGTTGTCAGGGCCAATGATATCCAAAAAGGCAGCAGATGTTTTGTCATTCCAGACGAAGCCATCGTCGCGAGTAAAGTTCCGCAGCTGGCACTGCAGTACCTGGACAAACAGTAAGAACTAGATGGTTTTCGGTGTTTAGCAGTTTAATTGCAATACTCGGCATTCTCAGCTGCCGCAATACACACAGTGCACCTTTTGCTCCCTATCAATAAAAACTGCCATGCCAGCAGCCAGGACACTCTGCTGGAACTTGTGTTTTTAACACAATGTGGCACTCTTTTGGAAAACTTGAAAGTTCGCTTGCTACAGAGGAGAAAAGTCACTCCACCTGTTGCAGGAGCCTGTAGCCTTGCTTTTAACCAGTGACGCCTTGGAGGGGGGCAGACGAGGAAACTTCACAAGTGTAAGAAAGGTGAACGCAGATGTGCTTTCGAAATTGATCACGTGCTACAACCTCCATTTCTTGCAACAGTGACTAGTGCAGGTTTGCCACAAACAGTACAAGTACACCAATATGCGCCCATGCATGCAGTCAGCACTAGGTCATTACTAAGACACGACGTCACCTAAGCTCACTGAATGGTTTTAACTTCTAGCAACGTGTGGCGGGAAGGCTGGCTGAGTAGTTTTGCACAAAGTATGGCTCAGTCTGATAGCCCTTCACCAGCAGCAGACGTCGAAATTTGTGTGCACATTTCTGCACATTTGGAGGTATGTTACAACTAATCGTGGCAGCTGGAGTGTATAAAGTTTTTTCTAGGAAAGCAGATTAAGGATCGGTTAAAGAATTTTCTAATATTAGGATCGAGTAGCATGTACCATGATCTTGCATCCACATGCTTGTCCTTTTATAGGTTTATGAACTTGTGGCAGACTAGAAGCTCTCACAAACAGTTACAGCTCCACTGAAACTGCACTGGAAGCAAGAGTGCGAACCATGGTAGGAACTCTGCACCAATATTAATGCATTGGCAGGTAACAATGCACTATTATTGAAGCATCATGAAACAAACTTTCCTGCATCATTAGATCACCCCATTTCTAGTCAAAGACAGTTCTTTCGCTTCAAACAGCGCTTTTATAAACCACGAAAATTTTTATATTATAAAGCTTTTATCACCATAAAACAAAAATGTCAAAGATATCTAAATGGCCATAACCAAGTTCTTTTTAAAGGGGGCACCGATTTTGAATAGAACAAAATCAAAACAATTATGCTCATTTTTCCCGCAGTGAGTCATTTGCTGCCTTTCACCCATACAGGAGAAAAATGCATGGCACTTGCCTAGAGCCACTTCTGCCACTGGTCCAGAGAAAAAAGGCGTACCCCACTGCAATGAAAAGATTGGCAAAACATACCTCTCTAGATGGAGGAGGCGCAGGAGAAGTCAGAAGAGCTCCGTAAAACGTGACATCTTTGCGAGACTGATTTCCACACACTTTTCCAACTTCTGGCTTGTCGACTGCTTCATTATCTCTCTGTAAAAAAATTAAGAAACGTAGACCAACTGCCCTAACGCGCAACTCAGCATGGTGACAATCCACGCAAACGCAACTTTCCAATATAAGTTTTGAGCCTTCCCTTCTCATTCAGAAAACTGCGATGTTTTCTTTTTTTTTTATGCTTTTCTTACCCATTCCTGCACAAAAAGCTGAGCTGTCTAAAGTAAACCATCTGGTGATAATTTAAGATTTTGCTCTCAAAGACGAATTTTACGTAACGAGATGTGCTTGCACTGTGAGAAAAAAAGACACCAGATAAGACTCAATTTTACTCCATGCAGGAACGGCCAGGAATGTTTCTACCCAGCCTAAGATGATAGAAGAATAATTACATGCGAAAAGTATGTTGGTGCAAAGATTATAATTTTCCATAATCTGCTCACTGTTAAACCAATATGAACATTTAAGGCATAAGCTTCACATTTTTTTCAAAACCAAGACACCATAAGAATCTGCACAGATAATGGTGTACTTTCGCGTAAGCAAATAAGTAAAAACGTGTTCATGCGCATGTAATGTGGGTGAGCAAACGACAGTGAAATCATTCATTAGCACTGTATTTCATAGTTTCCCTACGATGTGTTAGCGCTTTGCACCTGTGTGTCTAATGTATACCTCATCCAAGGCCACAAAAACACATCCATGTGCCTGGTGCTGCTTCGCTCCCTTTATCACCTAGACACCTGACTAAATACACCCCAGCGATAGCTAGTCATACAGTTTTGCCATTGTTGTAAACAAAAGATTCGAACTTGTGCGCATGACGTTAGCGCGCGTGCCGCCCAGGAAGTGTTCTCGCATTCTGAATTCCGGCGAATGTCGTCATCTGGAGTACCATCCTCTCAGAGTTCCTTTCCAGCGATATTTTTGCCGTATAAACATTTCCTGGGTGCCTCTAAACGCGTTCCGTATCTCGATTATCTCAAAAGCGCTACCAACAAGCTCCTGGGAAGCTCGGTGATAACGCTGGTCAAACGTCTCTGATCTGATCGTAGGCGTGTCCAGCATGACTGCAGTGGCCAGTTGCAGATGATTACTGAGAATAGCTCCAGGAGCTCCTTACCTTATTCTACTGAGCTCGTGTTACGCAGTGCCGATGCTTTAGACAGATATGGATGCTTCCTTTTCGAAAAACCGGGTGCTGCTTTTGAGGTCCCAATATCGCGCTAAGTGTGCTCGTCCTGCTTTCAGTTGCATGTTCTTCATGAACGTAGTGTGGTGAAATGCCAGTCAGTACAATTGAAGCAGTAACTGAAGCTACCACTAGATAGCATCTATCCTCCTTAGAAGTCTTATGCTGCTAGCACTGCATAATAAAAAAGTCAGAGCTACGAATTTAGGATATTTAAGGTGAAAATTGTTATCATCCACATATGTTATGAGGCGAAAATACGACATGTTAAAGCGAGATAAAGAGCCCTAATATGTTTTTTTATGCCAATTGAGATTAATACCGAATGAAATTATATTCTTAATAATTGCAAAAACATTTAGCTTAGATGTTTAACATTGCTTTAGTGTCAGAATCCGAAGGCTTTATAATGACTGAGTCATGACTAGGCATAACGTTTGCACATAACCTACACAGGTACTGAAATGGGAGTCAATCCGCAACGCCAACATTGAGGGTACGCAAAACTCACACCTGTACAACAATACGCACTTTCTGAAGGCCAGTTTAGCCTTTACTCATTCCCTGTTCCAGGACCTGCTCCAGAAATTGTGGCCGCAATCCACAAAGATCCAGTAACCTTACCTTGCAGTAGTTGTTGATAACATGGACGAACTTGTCAATCACCGTAATGCCAGGGGTAGAGAGCTTGACCCAAAGGACCCCATCGCCACGAATGTGGCTGAGATGGCAGCGGCCCACACATCCCTTTCCGGGGATCCTGGGCCCCATCAGCCGCTCCATGATAATGTTGTTCATATTCATGTCTCCTGAGTGCCCGGTGTCGTGCATAACTACTGTCGGTGGATCGTCCCTGAAGTGCAAGAGAGCAAAAAGGGGGAAGATAAGGAAGTGGTTGGAGGCATATACCAGACTCCATAAAAATACCGGAGGCAACAACCATGCAAGCATTACAGAAACCTCAAGGACAAATTTAGGTTTGCCTGCATAGAGAAGTTAGTGTGATAAATCCCCCCCCCCCGAACTCCCTAATTTCTTCAGCAAAATTTTTAGAACTTCAGTTATGTTAAGTTCCGTGGTTGCATAATCAATATTTTTTAAACAATTCTTATTATTAAAAATTCATGCCATGCACATGCACAGCAAGCTCTCTGCTACAATATGTCTTGGAAGCTGATGTGAACGATCTTGCATAACATATTGCCTAACTGTAAAAGTACTGTAAAACATAATGTATCTGGAATCGGCAAGTAAAATACATTTTCCTTGAATATTTCACAACTGTGCATTCATTATTAAATACTTTCCGTCTAACACAATCTTATCCCTCAACATAAAGCCAACCGTACATCGCACATCCCACAATGTGACATAGTTTTAGCAAACACTCCCAAGGCAATTATTTTCAAAGCTGCACACAGGAGTAGCATGCACAAGTAAATAACGTGCAAACATCTACAGTTGCAAGCATCCGTCCACTTGCTTAGCTGACATCTTCTGGCTCACCTGTTTAAAATCTCTGCAACCAGTATCTTCCCCAGGAGCACATCGCTGAGAATGCCAGCAATGCCATCATAGCCAGAATACTCGGTGAGGCGGTCGAGTCGGCACCGGATCGCCTGCAAGGAAGAAGGAGCAAAGAGTGCAGCAGAAATGTAAAACTACAAGATCAAAAAACAGCGCGGCTACTTGGGACAAACAGAGAGGAGATTAACGGACAAGCGCTGACTAACAACTGAAGTTTATTCGAAAAAAGCACAGGTAATATACACTTTTTTTTCCTCAAGAACCAGGACGCATGCGCTCCCAAACAAGCATCAGTCTAATCATGGGAATCCAAATATACAATCTCAGTGTCGTGCAGAAATGTAAAACTCTGTCAAGGTCATGAACAGCTCTTGTATCAGCACAAGCCTCTCCCTTAAACAATGGCAGTCACCTTCGGAGAGCTAGACAATTTCCGCAATGGTGCGGGCACGTTTTGTAAGTAGATACAAGTGCTTATTCCCAATATTCTATGCAGTTAGTCTTTTGGTGAACACTTTTTTCAATGCAAAACTGGGGTACATATAAAATAGACCTGTTCCCCGTGCCAGGAATTGTTAGGGAATTGTCGTGCCAGGAAAAGTCACGGAACATTCAGTGGCTTTCCAATAACTGTCAAAGAACAAACGGTGGCTGGTTTTTCGTGTCATGCGTGCATACAGATGCATGCCCAACCAATATCTCAGTTTATACAATGACTGGCTGTAGTTCAGCCTTATTATGAAGGAGCTGACAAAAGCCAGCGTTTATTCCTTACATTCAGGTCTTCATTACATGCACATCTCACATATGTACAGCCAAAAGAACACTGCAGAATGAAAATAAAAGTAAGAGAACATAGGGGAATCACCCAGGAAATATTTCCAGTAAACACACCTCACACGAAGTGGTAAGTGGTGGCATATTTCACCATAGTGCTAGTAACGTTAGCTACAAGTGTGCCAGAGAGAGAGAAGGGGACTTAGAGCAGCCGGAGGCACCGTGACCATCAGACTAGACTGAAGGTCAACTGACGCACTACACTTGCTACATGGAGTTTCAAAAAACGCGTGCGTTCTTTTATAGGGCTAGCATATGGAATTGAGTCTTCGTGCTATCAAATTTGCTACATGTAGGCTCACTAGATAGAGGTTTAACTTATAGCTGAACAAGCCTTTAACAATGTATGATGTGACAGATTTATTGACTCCCGTCCACGGCTCGCCTTGGAGACTTGTTCACGCATATGCACTCTGCTGCTCTATATATCCCAAGAAGCCACTCAAAGAGTGTAATCAATGGATTTGCCGTGACTTTGTCTGCAGCACTCCTGCTCCATATACTACAGCTGATACTGCTCCTGTCCATAATCAAATAATCGAAAAGAAATTTGTTACAACTCGGCAACACTTAAGCGAAATTTTTAGCTTCTGTCAGTTCAAATTATCGAGAGCTGATCTATAGATATATACACACTATTGCTTACCTGCAGGGGCAGATAAGAAAAGGATGCCTCCAACTCCATCAGTGCTCCTGGTGCAAGGAATTCAGTGATGCCCTCGTCAACAAAAAAGCATTCAATCTGGAAATGAAATACAATACGTTATATCACATGTCATTGCTTTGCCTGTGACAATTTAATAAATAGAATGATGGTTTAGTTAACCATTCTAAATCAATAATTAAGATATATGGAAAAAAATGAGCATGATAGCTACTGCTACCACCCCGTTTCAAAGGGGACGCTCCTATATTCAATCCATCCATCCATGTGCCAGTTTGGCATAAATGTGCCGTCATAAAGGCAGCACGTGAATAAGGAGAAAAGAGAACGCTGCTCGACTGAGCTATTCGTGCGATCGACTGTTGCAAGCAGACGCTAGCAAACCCTGCGCAGCTAAATGCGGGTGTGCAAGCATGCAGTTAACTCCCTCCTCCTCTTCCCTGGCCATGCTCTCATTAGCTCTAAATACTGACGCCACAATATCAAGATAGCAAAGTGAAAAAAGCATTAAATAGAAGTAAAAGACACATCACTACGTAGACAAATACAGGAAATGTGACCATTTTAGATCAAGTATAAAAATACCCCATTTCGAATCTTCAGTGTATCCAATGCTGATTCTTTCCAGCAACCAATGCAACATTAGACCAAGTATACCAAATTCCCCATTTCGGATCTTCAGTGTATCTAATGCTAATTCTCTCCAGCAACAATGCAACATTATAAAGATGTACATCAATTACGAACTTCAAAGTCCTGTCCCACCAAAGCGGAAATGGCCTAGATAAACAGAAGCCTGCTATAGTGAGCTCGGATATAATAAAACTTCTATATCACAAAATGAAGCAGCAGTCACATCATCTCTTACATAGAGGACTGTACATGTATTTCTATTTATAGAAAAACTTTTTTATAATGTTCATAGTAAATGGTATCTTGATTCTGCGACATAATATGGAATGTGGAGGCCTTGGCAAGAGCTCAGTCTGTGACCGCAAGGCCGACATTCTGAAAAAAAAAAATTGTCGGTACGATTCTATGAGGTATTACTGGCACAGGGCAGGGCGACGGTGGCGCTACTCAGAAATAGCCTGGTACGACGCAGACATGGCTGACAGCCTTCTTGCACCGTCTTGTAGTTTCAGCATTCATTTGCAGTAATGGGTGGTAGGTAGTGCTGTTGGCTTCACGAGCTATTCTAGGAAAACAGTACAGTGATTACCACCGATTTCCCTAGAAAGAAGAGCTTCGCATCAAATTGGATCCTGTGATCTGCATGACACCCCTCTTCATCTGAGAACGCATGCATGCTCGGGACATTTCACGAGGGAACGCTACCAACGCAAGATAGTTCTGATACAAGTATAGTTTGGCCTCGCGAGTAGTAGGCGATGAAGAAATCGGATGCTGTGTCGAAGATCTTTCTGCACACGACAAGCTAAACCGCCTACCGCAGTGCGCTGGTACAGGCGGATTGTTTGCGAGCTACCTTCAGGAAAAGAAGGCGTCCTAAACATTGATTTATTCAGTATTACGCGATTGGATAAACTAATGTAAAAGCAAACCCTTACTGAGGATCGCTGATCAGCAACGAGATTTTGGCGATAACTGCGATAAGCGAATTCCTGCTTGCAGTTCTGAACTGCCGATATGTGGCACAGCTCATCCGATCTCGTACTCTAGCTCAACTCGCTGCTAAGGCTTCGCTGAAATTACATCTTTCTTTTGCTCTGAGACAGCTGGGTTAACAGTAAGGCTGTGTCAAGAACAGACCATTTGCTATAGCGCTGAATAATTCCGAAACACCGCCTGCTGCGGCTTCAATGTGAAACAGTTAAGGCCTCGACGACGGCCAGACCACAGCGTTTTCCGCCGCTCTCGTGGGCAGCACCGTTGCGGTAAGCTTCCTGCACTACTTTCTTGATGCGGCTGGGGTCGCTCATACCTCGAAGCTCCGCTCAACATTTATTACTCCTAGCAAACGATTCTTCGTGTACGAAACGCGTACTCTGAAATGTTGCATTCGTCGGACGGCACACTATAGGCAATTCCGAACGACTTCCTGCTCTTGAAACTTGTTTTAGTGCACGAGGTTCACGTAGTTGAAACTGCATGACCAGCCTGTGCGCTTTAAAATTTTGCTCCCGCGGGCTCGGCTCACCTTCCGTACCCTTCCGTAAACAAACGCCGATACCACCGTTGAGCTTCGTAATGGATAGTCGTGTTGCCATGCAAGACGTCAACGTGAATTTGAAAGCTACTTTCGCTACGAGCGCATTCATTTTTGTAACATATCGAAGTCCTATAAAATTTTCTTTAAGCTCCAAATTTTATCCATTGCAATTTCCATTATCTGCAAAAGGCATTTGTTTTGGTCGTGTAGCAGCGCATAGAAAAATGACTAATAAATTAAACAAATGCCATTCGGTGGGAATGATAATAAATGTTCAATGTGGCAGGGGTACTGCTGTGTGTGCAATAATCTCGCTCGCAGCGGGTGGAATTAGGATAATTTGTAGTGACAATCGGTCGCCCTCATATATGCCGGTCCCTTGCATTCGGGTTTGTGAGCGCATAAATGTCTTAAGAATTCTATAGAATTAAGTCTTTATACGGCCCTAATTTAGCCGCATTAAAGATCGCTCTCTCGTTCTACGCGCAATGGCCATGCATGCCAAGTATTGTTTATGTTTTTTCTAAGTTGTATTTGAACGACGAGTCCTTGCTATCACTGCCCGATTATAAAGAGGGCGACTCACTGACATCAGGTAATGTTTCACATGATGCCGTGCGCGACCGCGATTCACGTTCGCGCACGTCGGCAGAACGGCCGCGGGTGCGTGCGGCTCGACTGCACGCCTGTGTCGTCATCATGTGATGTCACGCAAAGCAGTGCTCTCTGGACTCCGCGCAGGAATTTCAATTGTGATTTAGTTTAATGCTTATGTAAAATGATTGCTTGTGTATTGTAAAAAGTGTAATTAGATACTGTGATAACCAAGCCTCCAGCAATATAAATCAAACTCATTACGGTCGAAAAATCGACGGATTTGCCCTTTAACCCCATGGTGAAGAAACAGACATCGTTTTCTCAAAAACAACCACTCTGCCCAAAACACCCTTTCCCTCTCACCTTTAGTCCTTCGTCGTGGACCGCAATGGGCTGAACCCTCAGCCAGTGTCCCGCATACTTGGTGGCGTACAGCACTCCCTCACAGACTTGGAGGTCATCAGGCCTGCTTCCTGAATCTCCATTGTAGAAGGTAGCCATCTTGTCAAGTACCCGGGTGTAGTCCGCCTGCCCAGGAATGACATAGTAATAAAATATGAATGCTCTTGCTACAACAAAATCTCTGTCGATCTTGGCGAGGCAGGCAAAAATAGGCAACAACATAACGTCCCTGCTAACACCAAAAGCTGCAACACCAGTCGTGTCATCTGGACATCGTGCTGTAAGCACACCCTGCTTTTCTAAGGACACTCCAAGAAGTAAGCTTGCGACTAAATACAGCACATTCCATATTACCACCGGGTACGTTAACAGGTAGCTGGAACATATATATCACATTAATATCCAGCAGCTCAATTCTATCTTGAAGTCCACTGATCTGAAATATGTGCAACCAATTCGCACGATAACCACTTCGGTCTTTTTCGCCTGAATTCAGTTTCCAAAACAAAACTTCTATCTCGGCTAGATGGTATTGAGTCTAGACCATTGGAAGGGGAAAAACGAGCGCCCCGAAGAACACACGTGGCAGGAAGAAAATGACAGGGCAAGCGTTAACTCTAAACTATAAACGCCACCATTAACAGAAAACTCCAAACTATACTTACATCATAGTCCAAGAACCGGACGAACGCATTGTCAGTGTTTGTTACATGGGAAACGAACACATCGACATAATCCTTGAGATTTTCAGGTTGGCCAGTACAGTTGCTTGCAGAGTTGATTCGGCCATCCACGAAACCATTGCCATTCTGCAGACACGTTAATGAACGGTAAAGTCACCATGCTGTAGTAACACAATGGGCAAACAAGCATGCAGTAAACAGACTGCCACCATTTGGGCTAGGTCATGAAAAACTCGCAGCAAAATATTATTATCATTAGCAAACAAATACAAATTCAACAAGCTTAGCTTAAACCTAACAACCACCAATGAAATCATGACATATGCTTGCCTTGTACACTGAGATGCAAAGTACACAGTTTGCTTCATTTCAGGTCTTTAACCTCCATCAATACTCAAACCTTGATAGTAATTCGAACTCGGTTATTTGAATATCCTGGATAATTTGAAGGTTTTCTGCTGACCTGTGTTTTTCAGCATCAACTTGGCTAGATAATTCAAACCGCAGGCTTGTGCTAGCTCGCTTAATTTGAGGAATGTTCCCCCACAACAACTTCAGAAAATACTTCATAAGTGTATGATAGGCACTGAACATACTATCAGCTGCCATTTCATAACGGAAAGCCTTCATGGAGGTCAAACGTTATGCAAGTCTTTTTCATGTTTCAGAGCAGGCACCCTGAATACAACAGCAAAGTCTGGTACGGGGAACCCAAGATCTACATTCTTGTACTGGAAGCCCAGGGTGACAAAAATGCTCTTCAGGTCCAAGTTGCAGCATCACTTACACTCACTACGTTGTTCACCAGAACAGCCGCCTTCTCCGGAGTTGACGCTGACGTAGTCAGGGGAGCTGGTGCAGCAACTGTGTAAGCATGAAAACAAATGACTATGCATGGCACCAGCCAATTACGCAGCACAGCGCCAGGAATTATAGCATCATGCATTGCCCCATGAAATGAAAAAAATTTTGCAGCGCCAGTTTCCTGCTACAATGACCGCTTCCATAATAGCCTCCGTGTGCCTTGTGTACATGTTTTCATTGCTCTGCTCCTCTAAGAGTACACTTGAGGAGGGCTCCTGTGGGAGTGGAGTGGGTGACGCATTTGGCAAACTGAGCAGAGAGCCAGCACAGAAATTGCCATAATTCAGAATCTCATCCCTTCTTTCATGCCTTACACAGAGTAAGCTTTGCAGTGGGTTTCGAACCGCACATCGCTGTCGGCGCACTGTGCTCAACGCGAGGAGTGGGTGGTGGCCTTCCAGCCATAATTAAACCCCCCTGCCATGACAAAATGCATGAATGTCCTTTGTATCCTTGCGAGTACTATGTGTGTTCTGATGATAAAAACGTTTAGATGATACAAATTATTTTCGCGATCTGGTGAATTTTGTTTCCCCGAGAGTTTATTGTATTTGTGCATGTGACCTATTAACCAACCATGCAAGCTAAAAAATCGGGATATATTTTATCCACGCCCACAAAACAGGGGGAAGGAGTTTCGCAGTAACACTTCGCTAGGTTAAAAAAAACTGTCGGAGTAGTTTTTCTCATAGTATGATCCAAATTTATCGGCCTTCATCAGCACCAGATGTCGGGGTTGTGTTGCACAATGATGAAAGGAATTCAGTTATTTACATTTCCCATTGCCTCTGTGATAAGTGTTGTCGTTCCATCCAGTCGTGCAGAATACGTTTGCCGTTTCATGACCTCATGATGCACACAGTTGGCCTAGCTAACTCAAGACATAAGCACAAGCTGTTTCAACAGCAAACATTTATTTAGATCTCATAGGCTCCTAAGCAAATGATTATACAGGGAATCACAATTCAGCTGTACATATCCCAGGGTGCTGTTTAAAAAAAACATTCTTGCGCGGGCAGAAGCAAGTTTCTGGGAGATTTAGGGCAATGGTCGCACCGTTTTAAAGCTGGGTCGAATATCTGACATGTTGGGCAAACTGGGTGGATGTTCGTAGATATAGAATCATGCCATAAAATTAGTGTTAAATCATATTAAGCACATCCTTCAATCGACTGATTCATGCTACACCTAATTGTCTGGCCTGCCGACATCATGCCCACAAAGATCGCAGATAAACGCAAACCTAAGTCTGCGAATCAGCCTCCATATCGATGCCTACGCTATTATTTTTGAGCAAGATAGAATAGAATGGCAACTCGAACGTGTACGAATATTCTTCCGGACCCCTGCTGGCTTGCGTAACGGCATAAAACTATCTCATACAAGTACGTGCAGGAACAAGAGAGTCATGTTCGCTATAAGCAGTCTCCAATGAGTGTTCACTATTTAGGAAGAGCCCCTACAACCAATGTTACATCCACTTACATTTCTGGCACCCAGTGCTGCCTAATTTGAAAGCAGTAAATTGGAGCTGTTCGGTGCAAATTTTGTCTTTTTTTTTTTCAAAATTGTACAGCTATTCTGGTTCGCAAAGTCTGCCGCATTTTGTACAAAGGTCGCATCAAAGTGAATTAATATCAATCATATTTTCAGTGACGAGATTCTACAACCCTTGATACACCAGGTTGAAAAATGATTTACAATTACCGTGATTTCCCAAAACATATCTTCCACTTAATATACACACCTTGTGGGTGGAGCCGCAGGTCGGTGACAGCCTTCCCAGCTGCAATTTCCTTTGCTTCGTTAGCTGTGGCAGCCTCACCGGGGTACGACGGGAAGCTGCGGTCTCCCAACCGCAGCACGGCCATCCAGACTAGCTGATCCTTCCTGTGGTCGCTCAGGTGCGGCAAGGTGGTGTACCGGTGGTGGAGGCCTTCCTGACGTGCATATTCGAAAACGAGCCGGCAGTTGAGAGCTTGAGGTTCCGGCTCAAATTCAGAACCCCGCTGGATTGGCTGAAGCATGTCCATAGGAGCTGTAAAGGTATTGAAAGAACTGTGAGTGCCAGCAGAAGTGCACATCGATGGCATGTCTATGCTTAAGGTGGTGCCAAAGAGAGCATAAATCTGCTTTCAAGGCGAAAGCTTTTCTAGGCTTATAAAAAGAAATCCCGTCCGCGAGTTGTGCGTGAGGGTTACACGCGAGAGCTGTACGCGAGATCTGTCAACGCCTCCTCGTAAGAAGCATTATATCCGTGCGCGAGTTCTCGAGAGATGTGCTTCTGTCTTGAACGCCACGCGGCAGGAGCGATGGTGTACCGTCCAAACTCACACCTGCCAGAGAAGGGGTGACAGATACTGCTCCTTTCCTTTCTTGTAAACCATTTATAATTATATATAGCGCTGCAATGAACGCAGATCAGAAGCAAAAAATGAAAGGCAAACAATAGGAGAGGAAGGGTAGGCTTTCACCATTCTCCTCTTACGAGACATCTAAGAGACCCTCTTGTGTTCAACGCAGCAAGCCAAGTGCAGTAAGACAAGACGCAGGGAATGGAGCCAAACAGCTTATCTGCTACATCTATCTATAGTGGTTTTTGCAGGCAAGAAGCCTAACGAGAGTTGAGATGTGCAGCTAATTAAGCAAGTTTATGACTGCGTGGTATCAAATGCCATGACTGCAGGGCAAGCACAAAAGGGCTTTACATAAAAGGCATGAGTTGCGCGCAGATATTCGCTGCTATGATTGCCCCACCACCAAACTTAATGCCAGGCACAAACCACTCGGCCGTTACACATTTAGAACTAAGAACACGGGAACAAGCACAAGAAAAAATAAGGCTCCCACAAAAATTGCAGTCAAGGCAGAATACACTCGATATATATTGTTAGAGGGAGCCATTATCCAAACTTTGGGATTTCGATATAAATATTTAGACTTTAGTGATGGTCCCGACTAACGATCTAGTACTACGAGAAGACGCTAAGTGGAGCCCAATATGTGCAGCCCTTTTTAAGAAACTACATCCCACTTCACCATTTAGCATGTAAATATGTGAAATACCGGCACGCAGCATATATTTAAAGACATGTCGTCATGGCATATCCCTCTTACTATTTAGTACTTCTGTGCCTTGGTGCAAGCTATGTTGGAACGATAAAAATGAACAGCAATTACCCGGTCTATATTGAAAGTGTAAAAAAGTCGGCAGTTGTTCTGTACATCCATGTTTTTTATTATTTCACGTGACTTGAAAGGAGAATGCAGAATGTTAACCAAAATAATCAAATACAGGAAGAAGTGCCCTAATAGTGTTTACGGTAAACGCCCAATACTTTATGTCTAAGCGGTAGGACATTTTATGGTCGTGCTAGCGAAGGAGTCAGAGTCATGACAGTGGTAATGGCCTGTCTGCAGGTGTATTTTGAGATCCGTGTTCATATGCACGAGCAGCATTGCAATATGCGTGATCCATGCGCTGTGGCCTAACCTGATGACTGGTTATTTAGGCAGACAAAATTGAATATCAGGAAAACCAGGTGTACCGTTCCTCTCATTTTGGTTCTTATGCAATACTTGCACTTCATTTCTCTGGGTACATTGACTATGAACTAAGAAAACGGTAAAACAATGAGAACATTCTGCTCGTTCTGAATTCTTATATATAACAATAGCATTAGGAAGATGAGAATATGGACGCAAGCATATAATTCGGCGAAACATGCACCAGATTAATTTTCGTGGAACCTGGGGAAGTGAAGGACTGTAGCCGTGTTAGTCAAGCACGCCGCCGTTGCTCCCCCTAAATCAGCAGACTTCTGAGTTCCCACAGCAATTTATTTGATTACCTTTTGACCGCGACTACAGCTGCGCACATGTAAAAGTGGGCAGTATTGGGAGATGCTGAGATAGCTGAAACTACGCTCAAGCATGCTTATATGGATGACAAGTTCATTCGGTACGGAGCCTTGCAGGTCCGGAATTAACAGCAATAATCGTGAATGCATGTGCCAAGCAGATATAGATACACATGTGCTCACAGCCATGAGACTACACCCAGCACCATCCAGTCGGATTAAGTTTGAACATTCGAACTATTTTGGCCCACTTGGCACATATAACAGCCTGCTGTTCTCCCTAGGTGGGCGCCAGCGGTTTAATAGCCCACCTCTCAGGCCAACCGCCCATCTTTGGGGCTTCAAGTTTTCTATACGTGAGGATAACTTTCTTTGAATATACAGTGAAAGATACAATCCTGAGGTGACAGGTTTCACAAGTGCATATTTTGCAATTACTCTGAGCCAGAGAGCCGGCCAGACAGCTGGCGGTAATAACAAACGATTACGGTGCACTGATGGATATAATGTAATAATGCATTGGGCGAACTGCAGAATGGGTTCAGATGTGGTAGGCGCCTAGATAGCATTTTCGTAATAACCCAATACATAGAAATAGCCAGGACGGAAGTAGACCGCTGTGTTTAGCCTTTCTGGACATAAGCGGTGCACATGATAGCATAAATAGGGAACTTTTGTTGAACATACTCGATCGAATCTGAAGGCATCGGTAAAGAATTATGTGAATTCTAAAGGAAGTATATAGAGATAATAAAGATGAAATTGCATGATAGGGGATAAGAAGTACGACTACTGTCCAGGTAGGCAAAGGACTAAGGCAAGGATGTTCGCTATCACTGATGTTGTTCATGATTTATATGGAGAATATGAAAAAGAGTCTCCAAGAACCTTGGTTTTAATCTCTCGTATAAGCTAGGTGGAACAGACGTAGAACAAACGCTTCCAGGATTAATGCACGCGGACAACCTTGTTCTATTAGCCAATAGCTAAGAAGATTTACACGAATTGGTTAATATATGGGGATACGAGGATATGCAATCGGCATTACCTTCAGCGCAATTAAGCCGGGTCTGATGGTATTCAGCGATGTCACTGATAAAGAGGTTACAATACAAGGGAGTCAGATACCAAGACCGACAGAATACAAATATATCTGGATATGGATAAACCAGTCAGGTATACATGGAAAAAGCATGAATATGCCACTAGGACAAAGAGATGTCAGAGATGCACACACACTATGCACAGATGCACACGCCACTATAAGTGTACAACGTATATATAGTACTAAAGGTATTTTGAAAGGAATAGTGCTACCGAGGCTAACCTTCGGGAAGGCGGTTTTGTGCTTTAGGACTGAAGTTCAGTGGAGGCAAGAAATAAATCTGAGATCTGTGGGCAGGCTAGCACTTGGAGCCCCCACAGCAAAACTACAAACGAAACAGTACAAGGATATTTGGGCTGGGCGTCCTTAGAGGTACAGGAGGCTAACAGCAAAATAATGTACCAAGAACGCTTCAGGTGACTGGACGACAATAGGTGGGCATCTAAAGTATTTTCTAAAGTATTTAAATACTTATACCAAAATGATTTGACTCCCAGTGGCGGAAAAGGACAAGAAAACTAGCCAGTAAGTGCTTTGGAAGGTAGGATGAAGAAATAAAGAATATTAAACAACAAGTAGCGAACATAGTGGGAAAAAGACTAGAATAATTCAATGAAAAAGAAACCGACCCTAGACATATACAAAAAATGGAACTCTGATTGAGAAGGAAACCTTCTATGACAAATCAAGAGGCAGCGGCCTTCTCTTGGAGGCTAGATCAGGATGTCTTAGAACCTGAAGCTACAGAAGAAAGTTTAATCAAGAAGAGGAAATGTGCTATCTGCGGTAAATGCCCTGAAAGAATTGAACATATTATACTAGAGTGTGGCAGCACTCATCCAGATGTCCATGCGGACATAGTAACCCTGGCCGAGGCCCTGGGGTTTAGCGGTAACAAAGGAAGCGTGAGAGAATCGGCGGTAGAGGAAAGCAAGAAACGTTTGGAAGATTAGTGGATAAATAGCACGGAGTGTACATATGGAAGGTAAGTCGAAATTAACGAAGAGTATTGAAAGATAGCCTGGGTCCAAAAACAATCATTAAACTGGTTACCGAGATTTTGTGCAGAAATTTGTTCCCAGCAGAACCGTATATATCCCCCTTGGTTCATAGTTGCGGCGTGGATTTATTTTTCAAGCAGTAGTTGAATGCAGGGCGGGTCTGGCCTAGCCTGTGCACACACGCGAGAGTCATCTGTGAACAAACCTTGAAACACGACTCCCGGTAAACCAATGAAAACGACAACAGGAAGCTGTCCAACCTGGTCCTGACTTTTCTGTTCAGGCAAGCTGGAAGTATGCTGGAAGGGAGAAGGGGGGGGGGGGGGGGGGGGCTAGCTTAATATAAAGCATCCATTCCGAAGACATAGAAGGTGCTAGCTCTGCACGCAGTTATTGTGCAGCAGTTCGTCGCGCGGATGAAGCGAGGGACTTCGTTTCCTGGAAAAGCGTGTGCAGCGAACTCCCTACCCCCCCCCCCCCCCCAGCTCCGCTTGGGGTCCAGGCGAAAATGACGGCCGAGGAGGCTTCGAGCATGCGCAGTAGCGCTGCTTGAAACAGGTCGTTTGCAAAACGTATTGCCTTGTCCCTGGGCAATACGCACGATACATTTCCTCCGAAAACAAGAAACTCTCAATCTTCTCAAGCCACGAAGGAAGAGCGATGGAAGAGCCGTTGCGCTGCCCCACTTGAAGATGTTAGACAATGTGTAGTATTGACCACGCAGGCAGGGCTCCGCGTTACTCTCGCTACAGCAAAATAATTCTTCCCAATTACCCCGTAGCAAACATTTGCTACATGTAGATATATAACGACCTCTCGTGTGAGCCATAACCAATTAGAAAGGTTGTTCTGTACCCGCGGACACATATTTCTGCGTAATGGTCGCCCTACTCCGTTACACTTTCTACTTTGAGTGCAGTATGGTGTTTGTCGTTTTGTAGTCTATCGAAGGTTCCGTCGAATAGAAATGTTCTTGTTGATGAAAAACCGGGTTATCTAGCTGCAAGCAAGGATTGAAAGGCGGAGAACCCAGGAATATTTTTGATCGATGCGCACGGATACATTAAAGTAGGGGGCTTGAATGATCTATGTACGCAACTGAGGCATTTAATTCACGCGATCTACTCATTAACATGATTGCACTTCTTAAAAAATGAGCGACCCGAAGGTGTTGCTCGCAAGCTGCAGATACTAAACGAAACGCGACACACTACTACACTATCGACTGCATGCCAAGGAAGCTTAAGTCAAGAAAAGTCGATAAATGGAGGACTGCTTTAACAATTACCTGAAGAGCATCGGAAAATGTAAAATTCGAAAACTTGCTAACTCAATAATTCACAAGGCAATTTTTCATTGTCGACAACCATGGGCTAAAGGTTAAGAACGTAAGGGATTTGATGTACTTTGGCAATCAAGGGACATTTACGCCATATAAGCATGTTTGGGAGTGAGAAGCACAGCCCAACTGTTACTTGAAGTTCTATGCTTTTATGAGGTCACCTTTTTTTTTTGCGCAAGCAGCACTAGAGAACAATGCAAATGAGCACGCAAAGGTTCGACGCGCGGCGACTGATTTGAGACGCGTTCGTGACACACGTGTGCGACAACCGGCTGAGTTAAATCCCAGCCACGGTGAACGTTTTTATATAGATGTAAAGTGCCCGTGTACTGTCAGTGCACGGCACTTTAGCAGTGTCAGTACTTGCTAAAGAACATGCAGGTGAGCTCCCTGAAACGGCCAGGCCTCAAGTAGCTTTAGGCGTCGAGCACAAAACTGAAACACGCCATCAAGGCACGATAATGACGCCCTCCTACAACAATTTGTTGCGACCCTTTAAGAGCCAAAATAGCTAAATATAAGAAGTCAGTTCTTGGTAAGAGCTTTACGTCATCAGCCTCAATTATAAAGGCCGGCTCGCGCATTACTGTATAGCTGTATATAGCCGGCGGAGCGAAGGGCGAAAGGCGTTTCTCTTGAACCAGAGCGTGCATGCACCTGATCACCCGTACCAATCACACCGTAGCCCCGTTTCTTCCGGCTATGAAAGGCAGCAGTAGATGATGAAATTGTTAACTTATCCGTGGATCCCTATACGAAGCAAGCGTGGATATAGCGCAGGTGACGATGTTCCGAAGAGACGTACGCGGCACGATCGATGCCACATTCTTAGAACATTTCGCCGGAAGGCAGCCACCGCACTTTTTTTTTATTAATTTTTAGGCTACTGCTGGTTCACAATGATGTCCATAATACATTGCGAGCCTTGTCACTCTCACTAAGGAGCAAACAGAAGCGCGAGTTGACGTAGAAAGCCTGCGAAATAAGCGCTGCAGCATAGGCAGAGCGGTCGTACTACCCGGTCACACTTTTCTTAGTCACCAGGAGACGGCACCACCGTATTCAGAACTCCAGCGCAAGGCTCCGACTGTTGCGCATGATCCTGATTTCATCACTCCTACTTTTCGCAGCGCTGCATACAGATTGTGAGACGAAGTATAGTTTCAGCTGATGGGGCACGAGAAGCCATCCACTCCTGGTGCGAGAAACAACGCGTGACGTGCGTCGCGTAGGTGCAGGCAAAAGGGTTTCAAATCACATGCGCGTAAGCTACGTAATATTTCTGATGTTTACGCACGTTAACTCTGCATGTACTACGTGAAACTAAAACTGTCTTAGGATTACGCCTAAAGCCCTCAAACGTAGTGAATTTGCAAAACCTTCACAGCTGGTTTGGAGTGACCGCTTATGGTTCGTCGAAAATAAGTATTAATAGTATTCTGTGTAACCAAGCCTCCAGTGGAATAAAAAGAAAATAACGCTTGCATTGCGCGAATGACCATCAGAGTGCGCCATTCTGTAATAAAATCTGCACGTACCAGTGAGGGAAGACGTCCTTCGACCGTTGCCGCTGTGTCAGACGAGGAAGGCGACGCTGTTCTCGGAGTCGGAATCTGCAACCAGCAAACTCGCACGATGAAGTCGGAACTAAAATCGGAGCACAAGCGCAATATGCTGCCAACGAATTCAGTGGTCGCGTACCGACACTTGTCGCGAGTTATAAACGACGCGAGAGAGAAGGAAAATTCGCATGGCCGATACCACGTGACAAGAGAGAGAAAGGAGGCCTGCCGTCATTGGTCGCTTGATACTGACGAATGCCTAGCAGGAGCCCACTTTGCCCCTATACAATTCGTCTCAAGATATCTGCCGCTCTGAGAAATGCAGTTGAGCCCTCCCTTGAAATTGAGCTCCTAAGTGCCTCTCGCCCTTGAGCATTATAATAGGGAATTGTGCCCCTACTGTCACCCCCGCCAATTTGGGGGCGAGAGGTTCTTAGGAGCACAATTGCCTATTGTAGTGCGCCTGATCCTGATCCGACCGAGGTGCCTCTGCCTTTCGCAGGGCTGCAAACGTTTTGTGAGACGAAGGCAGTCGCTCTCTTGAAGGTATTGTCTGTGAGATGGTTTAAAATCACAAGTTAATAACACTCGCGACAGTTTTCTCATCCTCCTACCTCTTCTCCTGAGCGGCGTGTAGTGGCGCCCTACCCACACCCTCCCCCCGATTTCTTATCTCTCCTGCTGTAGGGCTGCAGTGAAATACGTACTACGAAGATCTATGCGTCACCCTATTTCCGAATTGGCCTTTTTATGATAGCGCACTGCACTTGCGGCCACCAGGCGAAGTCGCTTTGATATGACCGGCTACCGAGAAATGCTTATTTTTCAAGCAGTAAGTAGTTAAGTGGGCGGCTGGTCTCTCTTAGCCTGGGCAGATAACCG
This sequence comes from Amblyomma maculatum, assembly GCF_055883805.1. Taxonomy (NCBI): domain Eukaryota; kingdom Metazoa; phylum Arthropoda; class Arachnida; order Ixodida; family Ixodidae; genus Amblyomma; species Amblyomma maculatum. The sequence continues at coordinate 120,464,531 of NC_139353.1, forward strand.
TGAATAATCTTTTCACACATTGCGGTACACTCCTCCCGGAACCCCAGCCCAATTAAGCCACGGCAAAAGGACGATGGCGAACCTGGCCCAGTCCTCTCGGTTGAGGTGAGCTAGGGAAGCGGGGTCAATGAAATGGGTGCATTCGGAAGGAATAGAAGATGATATTATTAGAAGAGACATCTGGGCAATTTGGTATGATGAGTAAACAGCGCTAAAGACGAGGACGATGAGTAAGAAGCAAACAGGACTGGCGCTGACTCACAACTGGAGTTTATTGAATAAAACACATGTTAAAAACCCAAGCAAAGCTGCACTAAGCAAATACCAAGTCATGACGACCCAGCACTCATGCCATGTTCAAGCCCAACATCAATATCTATTGAAGCAATTGACGGGTCACTAACACATTTTTCACCGAAACAGTAAACTACGTGAAAGATTGCAGGGGCAACAAAATTAGTTGATATTGTGATGCATAGTTTTTTTTTTTTTTTTTGGGGGGGGGGTGATAGTATATCCCGCTTACTATCTTAGTCTGGATTCTTTTGTTTCATGTTTTTATGTTCTGTGTTAATGCTTTAACAGTGACTTACTTTCCGTGACTGAAGAATCGTGGGCGGCGGTTACTGGAGTTTGAGCTTTGTCCGACTATAGTATACGGCCATCATGGTAACGTGTGCGGCCGCTACTACCGTCGCACCGTACTTGCTTACCGACGGTAGTTACCGAACCTCGACATCGAGCGCGCAGGAGCGGAGAATATCTGGAATGCTAGGAGCAAATATTAAAATAAAGCACCGAGAAGCAAGATCTGTTATAGTCCTACGTAATGATGTGTGGACGCTGACGGTGACTGTAATGGAATACTATCTACGACCTGAGATTGACGTGTCTTAACGAAAAGCGACATTTTAAAGGCTAATTGACCCCGGGCCGCGACTTAAACGCACGAGGAAAAAAAACTGTGGGGCTAGTTGCTTGATTTAATAACAGCTCGATTTGTATTAGCAGAAAGCGTGATGTGACGGAGGCCACTGCACATGTAGTTAATCACTGCGTTCGTAGCGCTCTTCTCAGAGAGGCATTTTGTCCTCCCACCAGGTCCGTGAGAAAAAGGGAGACAGCGCCGTGTCCGCATGTATTCATAGTTTCACAATGCGAGGAAAGCAAACTGCACGATAGAGACCGGCAAGGCGGGGAATTCGCAGATGATACCGGGCTCCGTCTAGCACCAGGGTGCTATACAGCCCCGCTCCAAATTAGGCTCCGGCAAGGCGCGTCCAACTACCCTCTCGTCCCTGGAAAAACCGTCCCCGGAAAAAATGTCCCTACTGGCGAAGTAGGAAAAAATGTCCCCGAACGGGGCTGCAGTCTTGCGCTATAGGACGTAGACTGCATTTCCCCGTGGCGAGCTGCAATGATGAATGATGCATATTAACTTTTTTACAGCGGTTTCACCTGTCGGCTTGGAATTGACCGCGAACATCGAACTGATGCAGGCACTCATTAAAAAAAAAAGTTATGGCAGCGGTAATGTAGTGACAGTGACATGCTTTTACGCCGTTCTTGTAAACATTTCGGGCCCCCAGATGACGCAGGTTCTAAATGATGATTACATTTAACTTAAAGCCAAGAAAAAATGGCATAAAATGTGTTTTTTTTTTAGTGTGAGTTTTGGAAGAAATCTTTTTTAGGGCCAGTTTTGGCCTTGGGGACGTTTTTTCCTAGTTGCCACTTCTTCAGGGGACGTTTCTTCCGGGGACGATTTTTCCGGGGGCGTATCTTCCGGGGACATTTATTCCGGGGACGTTTTTACCTACACCCACCCTCTCGTAGGGAGCAGCAGGGAATCCTGATGGCTGGGGCTCTCAGCATATAGCTGAAATCCGGAGGGCACTCACAACAGAACTAAATACTATATATACATAAAAACGCCGTTAGGGCCGCCTTTATGCTTTATGATTTTATGCATTAGTGTTACGCGTTCGTTCACACTTCGCTTACAAAATAAATTTTAATCATTTTAAGTATGCTACTCCTGTCAGGCAATCAGGTAGAGTGGTGCAGTAGTTATGTTTTAGGCATCATTGTCCACCGTCTCTATTACCTCGCTTTCTCGGGTAAGGATTAAACCTGGTGTAGCAATGAACGTCTCCTGCATTTGTATAGGCTTTCCTGCATTTTTCTTTCTCTTTTGTTTTCTCTCGGCTACCCCTTCGCTCTCTTCCTCGAGTTTGATTTATCAGCACCTTCCAATATTTTTTTTTTAATTCATTCTTCTTCTCCTCATTATAGTTTTTATTTTCTGTATGAATTGAGTAGACCTACCCTGATAATTCCGTAGATGACTGCACAGCACCATTTTCTACCCCTCCTGCTTGTTATGGAATATATCCCACTTACTATCTTAGTCTAGTGTATTTTCTTCCATGTTTTTATGTTCTTACATGATTTATGTTTTTATGTTAGGTGATCCATGAGGGTGGCCGCGCGGGCACCGGGTTGAGGAACGCCGAGACGTTCGGGGGAGGTGCTGCCAAAGTGCGGCAGCAGCGATGTCTAAAGCAGAAGGGACTCGCTTGTCCGCCGTCTCCCGCGAAAACGTCGGGCCGCGGGTACTTTTTCCGCCATGACGCTGTCCCACAACGGCTCTCTGCTGTTTGCCGGAAGCGTTTGCCGATAGTGATATTGCGAACAGCTCTAGGCGTCTCTTGCAACCACGTGATCCGCTACCACAGTCGCCACTCCAGATAACAGGAAGATCCGCGACAGACGGGGAAGCCACCATGCACTGGCTTAGCCGACACGGCAAAGAGCGGCGCGATAAGAGCGCGAGGGAGGTGCAATTACACATCTGTACTTCTGGGAGGCCCAGCGGAAATTGGAGAATGCAAAGTGTGTGTAAAGGATGCATGTGTCTACACTTATCTCAGGAACAAGAACCCTCTTTATACCCCACCTACCCCACTCCTTCTCCAGCCTGTGCTCCTCTGAATCATTGTCCAAGTGTCTTCCCTCCAGACTCAGTTCAGACTTCTGTCTCACCTTTCCCCTGCTCACTCCTGGTTTCTCTTTTGTTAGTGAGTGCGGAATGGTAGCGATAGCGCGGGGAACAGGCGTCCTTTTCGATGAGTGGTAGTGCCAACAAAAGAACAAAAGCAAGAAAGGAATGTGAACACAACTGCCCACTTTCTTCGCAAAACCGTTTTGCACGTGCCCACGTGGTGTCGCGGGCACCATCAAGGAAACCATTTTGGGGACCATGGGAATGCCCTTCCCAAAACGCATTCCGTTCGCCTCAATGTGCGCTCACCTTCGTGCGCAAAAGACCTATTTTCATATTCCATTTTTGTACAGCGGAGAAACAAAAAGATTTCACTACTCTGACACGCATTATCCTTCCCTGCAAATACAGTCGCAGCATAGGTTTGCCTTGTAGACCATGTATGCAATCGGGAGTGGCCGTTGCAGCTTCCTTCACAAAAGCTATGCGCGCTTCTTCGTAGTATAAGATTTCACATTCCGCCGCGGTAAAACCTCGTTCTCCAGTTGATCTAGACAAAAGTCGTCCTTGGAAGAATACGTGCGCAGCGAACTGGTGTGGAATGCCGTGCAGAATGGCATACGAGGAGGCTATGCGCATGTGAAAGGCACATATTTATGTAGTCAAGCATGCCGCCTAATTTTACGAACAAGATAACCTTGGACGTCTAGGTGTATGAGACAGTGGAAATATTCAGGAAATTAAGTTTGACGTTGACTTGACCGTCTGATTGCGTACACCAAATAGCACAGCGGTTGTTCACATAAGGGTATTGTTACAATGTCGTAAATGTCCTACTGGGTGTTTAATTTGCTTTAAGGGACAACTAAGCTGCAATAATATATTTTTATTCCAGCACATAATGCCGCCTCCCTCCCTCATGGGGCACCTACCGCATTGTGGCTCTAATAGCAATTAGTCTCATCTTAATGATTCCCTTTCCTTTTACGGAACGTAGCCACTAGCAGTGGATCCAAGTAAACATCTTTGTGGCCTTAACAAGTGAACAAAAAATATATAAAAAAACGCAAGGCGCAAGTTCCACATATGATGTCGTCGTCACGTTGCTAGCCATGGAAACGCCCGAAGCTTAGTTTGTACCGGCGGAAAAGGCTTCACCTGATGCAGCGCCTTCGCCATATTTGTATGATGTGCTCTTCAACATTGCGATGATCGGACTGGCCAGAAAACTCAGCAAGATCGATGGCATCCAGCACGCAATGTACGCCGACGACATTACGGTCTGGACGAATCGAGGCTCGCTAGGACAAAAGCAAGAGAGACTGCAGGAAGCAGCAACATGTGTAGAAGAGTACGTGAGAGAAAGGGGCCTAGCCTGTGCCACGGAGAAGTCGAAAGTTCTTAGGGTAGGGTCCAACCCCACCAAGGTGGACCTGACAGTAAGGTTAGAAGGCCAAAATATACCGGAAAGGGACATGATACGCATCCTAGGCATGTGGATCCAAGGAAGCAGAAGATGTACCCACACAATCAGTCTACTCAAGACGTCAACAGAACAAGTAAGCCGCATGATAAAAAGGGTATCGTAGAACAGAAGCGGGATGAAGGAAAGCGACACGATCAAGCTCGTCAAAAGCCTGATAGTCAGCAGAGTCACGTACTCGTTGCCATACCACCGCACGACCAAGAAAGACAAAGAACAGACGGAGGCGCTGCTAAGAATAGCGTACACGACGGCACTCCACCTACCAAAAAACACATCAAATGAAAATCTGCTAAAAATGGGCCTAAACAACACATTCGAAGAACTAACGGACGCCCAGCTAAGTGCGCAAATAGTCAGGCTCAAACAGACAGTCACCGGCCGCAAGCTCCTAGAGAGATTAGGACACGACGTAGAAGGGATCGTAGATAGAACAGCCACCATTCCAGACGAGGTCTGTCAAACACTGGATGTCAGCCCCCTGCCGAGAAACATGGATCCCAACCTCCACGCCGCTAGAAGGCAGGCCAGGGCAGACTATGTGCAGCGGAACCTAGCCACAATGGAAAATACGGTATACACAGACGCGGCCCTATACCCATGGGACCGCAGGAACAGAAAGTTCAGAGTCGCGGCAGCAGTGGTAGACCACATGGGGGAACCAATCAGCAGTGCGACGTTAAGAAACTGTACGGTAACGGAGGGGGAGGAGGCTGCCGTAGCTCTAGCGGCCGCCGAAGGTTACCGTAGGAACAAGTCTCTCATAATCCTAACAGACTCCAAAGCAGCATGCAGGAACTACACACGGGGCAAAATAAGCAAGGAAGCGCTGAGCATCCTCCTCGAAGCAAGGATTCCAAATAAGACCTTAAGACACAGGATTTTCTGGATACCGGCACACACCGGGATAGAGGGTAACTCGAGCGTAGACAGCCTAGTTCGCGAGATCACGAACCGAGCAGGGCAGTCAGAAGCCCTGGAGAACCCCATAACGGTGGAACCAACGTATACAGAAATACTAAACTGCCACAGAGGGCGGAGATTCAAATACCCACCACCCCACACATCATTAACACAGCACGAGGCGGTCTGCTTGCGGAGACTGCAAGCAGGGACTTTCCACAATCTATACATACTACACAAGATGTTCCCTACACAATACAGGAACACATGTCTGTGGTGCGGGGCACCCCCCACACTATACCACATCACATGGGAACGCGAACGAAACAGAGCCTTCCACAAACTAAATAACCCGAGTGCGGAACAATGGGAGGGTCTGCTGACCAGCAGCGAGCTCACGGCCCAAAGGGAACTGGTGCGACACGCCTGCGAAGCAGCAAGACTCAGCGGTGCCCTGGAATACGGGCGCCGACCTTGTGAAGAGGCCGAAGATATGAAGACATCGGCCCGCCGCTAAAACCAGAAACTTTTTAGAGCAATAAATGTTTTCTCTCTCTCTATCTTGTCACATCGCGTAATGCTTTCAACCTGCCATTGTTTCCAGGGACGTTTTTGGCGCAGCCACAGATTATTATAAAGTCCTGACATGCACACTGTATAGGTTAAACAGAAAATACAGTTGCCGAATTGAAATTCTCTTACTTTCTTCACAGCACTAAAACTGTGCGGCGAAAGACACGAATCTGTATTTATAATTTTCATCAAGGCCGTTAGCTCAATGAGCGGTGAAATCGCAAATCTCCGTGTTTTCGAGTCGTTTATAGACAATATGAACATTTAAAAACAGCGTGAAACGAACGAGCATGAGGAATACACTCGCAAACGATATGACTAGAGCTGCTTGTTGTTTCTCTGATCTTTTAATCCTCACTGTTTGCCTGCGCTGCTTCAGATTTCCTGCGTAATTCAAGTTAGCATCGAAAAGAACGTATGACCAAGGCTGTGACATTTTTAGTACGCGTTCCTGCTCCAATTATTTTTATATTGCGTCACCAGGTAACAGTGACCTTAAGTGACGTAAATTGTGAACCACCCTTCGAGGGCAACGTTTCTGTCAGTGAATGATCTTACACACTGGTATTTTATGATAAATGTCTTCAATTTTTGCCGCGCGATTCTTGTTTGCAGTCAGTAGGCACCAAATCTGTACTGAATTCGGAGTATGCACTGAACTTTGTGGCAACGTGTGGCGACATTCAAAGGCGGTAGTACCCTTTGTGGTACCCAAGAAATTCTAGCTATTCCCGTTACAAAGCCGGAATTACCCCGGTTATCAAGCGATAACTGCTGCAAAATACTTTCGTCAGGGGTTGTTATTCACAGTTTCAGATCATTCGAAACGGATGCCTACCAGTGGTGCTCCAAAAGAAAGCATGGGTTGAAATGATCCCTGTAGAACATATTATTGCCACCTTCACGACCCCGATTACATGCATTTTGCTTGTTTCCCGCTCTTTCTAGTGGACGTAGTCTTCTCTGCCAATATAATGTACAGTATAATGCATTGGCTGCCATAAATTGCTTCCATGGCTTTTTTTTTTTTTTTTTAAGTGGGGTCTAACTAGGTAGAAGAACAAAATCCCAGACAGGGTCCGGCAATTCAAAACACCAGACAAATAAAGCACTTTTGCCTGCCGCCACTGTTCAGCCTATTTGAATGTTTTATATTTTCACCCCCAAAAATGCCACCCGCGAAGAAGACTACCCTGGCGCTCGGAAAACGAGAGCATGGTTCGCTCTACCAAGGAGAGAGGAAAGGGCAGCGGCGGATGCAGTTGTGCTGGTACGATTGCATTGTTCTGCTATGGTTTGTCTAGCCTATACAGCGGTTAGCGAGTTGCTTTTTGTTTATATATGCTTGCATCATTTAAAAATAACTTTTTCACATCAAGCAAGAAATATACGCCATGTGGCCCTTCTTTAACTTGAAATTTCATGATGAAGGAGGCTGTCAGTTCGTTTTGAACACTTATCTTCTTTCAAAGTGAAAGTTTGACATTTTCGGCGATCATTGGCAAAAAAAAAAGGAGACCAGCACACATGTCCTAATAATATTTTCGTTGCACGAGCTCTGAAACACGGAAGCGCGACCGTGCAGTCCTGTACTGCGAGTATATCCCCCCCCCCCTCCCTTCTTTTTTTTCTTTCAAACAACAGCTAGGGTGCATTTTTGCCCCCACCCGATGCAAAGGGGACAGCCACATCATCATCATCATCATCATCGTAGGATACCAGAATACTATACTGATACTATACCAGAATGGTGATATAGTTAACTGATCTAAAACTGTAATTAAGATATAGGGGGGTGGGGAACGAGCATCATAGCAACTGCTACCAACATCTTAGGCGGAACTCCGCCTGGTTGGGTACTTGAAGCAAAAGACAAACGCTTATCACCAACCAAATTGTTTATCAGAACACGACGTTTCGGGACAAACTAGTTGCCTTCCTCAGGGGCGACTAAAGTTTGAGGCCCGCAGTAGCTGGCAGCGGCCTGCGCTTCCCCTTTCTCAACACGTGGCGAAGTTCAATTGTGTACGCGGAGGGTAGTGTCCCGGATTTCCTGCTCACTGCTGCAGCTGTCAGCCGGATGAATCAGGATTCGATGTGACGTTTTTTGAAAGGGTTGGTCTCCACATCAAGTACGCTCACCTCCTCAAAGGCGATTTTGTGGTCGGCACATTCACAGTGCTCGGCGAGGGGGTTGCTTTCCGAGTTTCATTGCCGGACGTCATTTCTGTGCTGTAAAATCCGCCCACGGAGATCGTTTCGCCGAAATACGAGGCCGGGCACTCGGAGCACGGGATTTTATAAGCAACGCCTGGTTGTTTTTCTCTGGGAATACGGCTTTTTTGTAGCGGTAGAAAACGGCCGACTGTTGAGGCAGGTTTGTGCGACACATTGACGTGTTTGCGTAGGATGCGTGCAAGCGCCTCACTGGCGCCCGCCACGTATGGGAGCACAAGGCGAGGGCGCTTTGTTTTTTCCGTGCTGACCGACCGTATTGTCCTGATAGCTCGACGGCGGGAAGCATAAAACCTCAGAACTTTTCAGAGCCAAACTCAAGGAAGTGTCCTGGAAGTGCGTGTACAAAATTAGGGACCCAGATGATGCGTACGATCTTTTCATTAAAATAATAAAAAATATGTATATAGAGTGCTTTCCCGAGGCAACTTTCAAAAAACTAAGAAAAGCTCGCAAACCTCGGATAAACAGAGGCTGTCTTAAAATGATAAAAAGAAAAAACGAGCTATACAACCAATTTCTTTCTTCTAGAACTTCCGATTACTTCGTAGCTTTTAAAGCATTTAGAAATCAGGCAACTTTGTTCCTTAGCCAGACACAGAACTACATGAATAAACTGTTCAACTACAATACAGTAAAACGAAGTGACCTTGTCTGGAAGGAAATTAATAACATCTTAAACCCTCAAAGGCAGGTACAGACGCTTGATAATGATTGGCGACCGAACATTATCTGGAAAGCAGTTGGCTAATCGCTTTAACGATTACTTTGTTACACTTGCGAGCAGCGCTCATGATCGCCGCTCTGCAGAGTTTTTAAAATTTCGCAACCCTCATACTGCATTTCTGTCACCGACAGATAAACAAGAAATTGAAAGTCACTTTACAACCCTTCGCAACAGCCGGTCCCGTGATATAGATGGTTTCCAGGTACAACACTTTAAATACGTCATTGATATTATCAGCAAAGTTTTGGAGCACATATTCAATACCTGCCTAGAAATAGGAGTATTCCCAAAGCGAATGCAAGTGGCTATAGTTTCTATTATATTTAAAAGTGGTGACAGAAATGACCTCTCAAACTATCGTCCGATATCGATTCTTCCCGTCTTTTCAAAATGTCTGGAAAAGGTTATGTTTCAGCGTATTGCTGGGTTTAATGGAAAACATAATTTGATAAGTACATGCCAGCATGGTTTTCGAAAGGGTCGGTCAACACAGAGCGCCCTTATTGTACAGAATTAATACTAGAATCATTTGAAAACAGACAGCTTATCCTGGGCATATTTGTAGATTTTTCAAAAGCCTGTGATCGGATCAATTATGAGACTTTATTAGGCAAGCTAGACACATACGATTTTCGGGGAGTTTTTCTCCAATTGATCCGATCTTACCTAACCTTCTGTAGCCAGCAAGTTAAAATTGACAATCACTTTTCTGACATACAGGCCGTGCGAAATGGCGTCCCTCAAGGCAATATATTGGGTCCGCTCTTATTTAACTTATACATAAATGACATTACCAGTATAGATAACAAATGCACATTTATAATGTACGCTGACGACACAAGCCTTTTCTTCAAATCAACAGATGCATATGACCTGTTTGGGCAAGTAAATGGGTGTTTGCGTTCCCTTCATGAACGGACAACCATTAATTCCTGAGAAAAAAATACTAAAAAACAAAACAAAAGCTGTCCTTTTCCGGCCGAGAAACAGGATCGTTGACTTCTTGGGCTTCTCACTGTGGCTAGGGTCAGCTGAAATCGAACTCGTCTCGGACCTAGAAAGCCTTGGAGTATATTTCAATCAACAATTATCATGGAATACACAAATAGATGCCACGATAAACAAACCAGCTAAGGCAGTAGGTATTCTGTCAAGGCTCCGGTATTTTTTACCACAGTCTGTTAAAAAATATATATTTTAGTCCCTATTCTCTTCCGTTATGGGCTACTGCGTTTTGGTTTGGGGAACCATCACATTTTATAATATCACCAAGCTATTCAAACTGCACAAATGTGCCCTTAGAATAATCGTCAACGTTTCCAGAGACGCACCTACGGCGCCGATTTCTCACAAACTGAATATAATTCCTCTCCCGCAGCAATACAAGCAAACCTTATTAAGTCGCTACAGGACTGCAACAATAAATCCAGTTCCTTTCTTCAGAGAAACGTACAGGATTAAGCACAAAACTCATAACTATCACACCCGTACCAAAATAATTTCATCCTTCCGCAAACCCGAACAAATTACGAACGACAAAGCATTAATTTCAGCTTGCCACTTCTGTTAAACACAATAGAGAGATTTAGCACACCGTGATCCGCGATCCGTTACCGCGTTCCGCCACCGCGCGTTCTACTGCGCATTCCCACATCACTTTGACGCCGATAGATGGCGCCACATACTAAAGTTAGGTGTTTTCATAGGGGCGTAGCCTTTCGTCAAGCCTATCTTTGTTAGTCTTTTTGGCTACGCCCCTAACAACTCTGCGACGTTGAAAAATAAAGATGACTTGACTTGACGTTTAATAAAGGCGCGTGTGTAGCCATTCTTCTTCAGATCAGCGAAAGCGGTGGCCTCTTCAGCTTTTCTCTCCGCCGCGGAAGAGCAAATGTACTCAGCTCTCCTCAGAAGAAAGGAGACGATAGAGGCCTTGTGCGCAGCGGGGTGGTTTGAATTGAAATTTAAGTAACGACCGGTATGAGTGGGCTTCCTGTACACACTGAAGTTTAGGTCTACCCCTTGTCTTGAGGTTAGGACGTCAAGGAATGGTAACTAATTGTCCTTTTTCCGTTCCAAAGTGAACTGGATAGAGGGCTTAACCACGTTCAGGTGCGCAAGAAAGTTTTCACCTTCTGATTGTTTTTGTGATGCAAAAGCAGTCGTTGACGTACAGAATGAAAACTTTTGGCTTTCGTCCGCGATTGGTTTTGGTACAGCCCTGATGCCGCTCTGTAGCAAAGAACCGCGGCACCGTCCGTGGAGGAAGTGCAGAAGAGTGGTGCACGTGTTGAAGGCGCTACCAGACGACGCGCGCGGCCGATAAGGTGCTTGTAAGCATCGATGGTCCGCACAGGGGCATTTTTCTTTTTTTACCATGGTCGACGGATCCGGCGTAATTTTCCGTGAAAATGGCGAGTTCCTCTAAGGTTTCTTGTGGCAACCTGAATAGCCTTCTAAGTTCAAAGCAACCTGAATAGCCTTCTAAGTTCAAAGCTGAAATATCTAGCAGCAACAGCAGCGCTTCAGTTGTACGGGAACTTGGTTATTTGCGGTCTGTACGAATTACTCTATCAGTCTCGGTCTGAACCACGATGTAATAACTGTGTTGCTACGAAGGAAAGTACCGCGTTCGAGTTCCTCGTCCTCACTGTCGGAAGACTCCAGAAATTCCTTAAAATATCTTCGACGACGTTGTCGTCCATCACCTCGCGATGCACAAATATATCCACACCGCGAGAACGTACAGTTTGCTGCCAACTGGAACAAGCGAGCAGACGACAAGGCTAGGTTCAAAATTCCCCACCAGTAATGTGTGGCACTGCTGACGCGCTGCACCTGAACCACAGGACTAGAATTGCACCTCGCAGGCACCTGACTGGCATCAGCGGAACTTTTTGGGAACTGACGCCGAGAATAGTTCTGAATCGAACATATCCATTTCGCCCCACATGCTGTCTGCAGCACTGTCGAAGGTAGGGTGTACCTTTTCCAATTAGGGTCATGCGAACTACAATTGGTAATTGTGCTCATATGCGCCTCTCATAGCACAGATTTGTGGGGCGACAGTAAGAGCACAATTATCTATTATTGTGCGCAGTGGCAGAAAGCACTTAGAGGCACAGTTACCTATTATAGTGAGCATGATTTTGAATGGTCCAGCGCTCCCCTGCCTTTCCTAGTGCTGCAAGCATCTTGTGAGATGAAGTATATCAGAGAGGTATGGACTGCGCCGGTCAGAGGGACAGTGGAGGGAGTCACGGCACGTGTGTAGAACAACTACACTGATGGAAAATTGTCTGTTATAAGACAAGCAACCACTTCATTAATGTCTGCGCGTAAACTACAAAACTGCATGTGCGTAGGCGCGCGTGCGTGTGCAAATATATTTGCAGCCGCGCATACGGTCAATATTCTTGCCCGTTTTCATTACGATCGGGAAAACAAACACACAATCCCTGTAGCGCACTGCGAAGAAGCAGATTCACGACTCCGAGTCCCTAGCTGCGTCGCTTCGCATAGCAGCCACCCCAACAAACCACCGGAAGAAAAATAATCAAAGCAAAACATTGCGAATAGCGCTCACTCTACATTCCCGCGACTTTTTACTGAGCGGCCCACATTTCTCAAGGAAACAAGAAAAAAAAAAGAAACTTCACGAGGCACGTGCAGCTTATGAACACTCATGTGTCACGTGAATGCACACCCAGTACCTGGAGGAGGAGGAGGAAAAACTTTATTTAGTCCTATATTATTTGGCGGTTTTTGGACGTCTGGACTGAGGGCAACCGACCAGTACCTGGAAAAATATTCTCCTCTATCGCCCGAAAAAGTTGCGAATAGCTTTACCCTCTTCGAACTTTCAACAGGCAGCCTGTCAGGATTGTCACTCCATTATCTTATGCCTGTCTGCATATAACGATGCCCTTGTTCCGCTCTTACCACTCGGAAAAAAGGGCGCCAGGTGACGCATTGCTGAGCAATCTCGACAGATATTTTGGGACTCGCGGCAAAGACACTAAGTCGACATAATAGTAGTCACCATGTTGAAATGGCGAAGGCTCATTATTTGCCATGCTCTATTGAGGCATGGCTTCAACATAATGCCGGTCTAGTTGATTATTCAAGAGAAAGCCCAACATTTTTATAGGGAAACGCGTGGCTAATTTTCTACTCTCATTTTTTTTGTTTTGCACTTCAATTGTCCACTCCACTTTTACTTATAACGCATCGCATTTTTAACAGCTTAGCAGATGCCAAAGAGGGAGTGGAGAGGACGTGGGAGGGCGCCCCCCGTTCAGAAGGAGCGATTAGGAGAGAAAGGGAACTGCGAGGAGAGGCAATGAACGGGTGATATGAATGCATTTTACATGTGCGTTACCCTCAAGAGAGCGACTGGGCGAAGTGCGCGCCTTCTATGCATTCGTCACCTTTCAAACGACCAATGCTAGCAGGGCTTCTTTGTTGCTCTTGTCACGTGGAATCGGCGACGACAGTTTTTCCTTCCCACTCTCATCGTTTACAACATTTCCCAAGCGCGACTGCGATGTCAGTACACGACTACACACGTTGACAGCAGTTGGCGCTTGTGCTTCGCTTTGTATCCCGAACTCATGGTGTAGGTTTGCATTCTGCTTGCAGCCTCTCACGCCAAGTACAGTGTGACGTTCTTCGCCTGACAGAGCGGCAACGGTCAAAGGACACATCCTCTGCGCAATGGTACGTGCAGACTTTAATACACAATGGCATAGTGTCATGGTCTCTCGCGCAGTAGAAGCGTTATTTTCCTTATATATGTTTTCTACCGGAGGCTTTGTTACACAGTTACGGTACTGTAATTACTTTTTTTGCGTTTCAACAGATGTAATTCTAGCGCATACCACAGGGACGAACAAACAACACAGACACCATAAAGGCTTCTCCCCTCGTCCCTGTGATATGCGCTAGAACTATGTCTGTTGTATCTAAGCGCCAACTTACCCAGCTTTCCCCTGAAAAAAAAAAAGAAGAAAAGCTACTATTGCGACAAATCATCAAAGGTCTATTCAAACTAGCTGCGAAGTTTTGTTTTTTTTGCAAATTCATGGCATTTGCGGGTTTTAGGCGTAATCCAAGTAGACAGTTATAGTTTCCCGCACGTGCAGAGCTCACGTGCGTGAACGTGAGATATGTCCACGTAGCTTATGTGCATGTGATTTGAAACCCTTTGAGTTGCACTTACACGATGCAAGCGGCTCGTTGTTTCTTGCGCCAAAAGCGAATAGCTACTCGTGGTCCTGGAGCTGCAGCCTCCTTTCTCAAGCTGTTTGCAGCATTGCGAGATGCAGGGGTGATATGGTAAAATCGGGGTCATGCGCACTAGAATAGGTAATAGGCGTCTCCCTGTTTGCAAACAATGTGATATCAAGAAGACGCGTGACGAGGGCACGCGCCAAAGGAAAACCGGATTGGTAGGCAAACGCGTCGTTTCGAGTCGGGTCTTCCAGCTATAATGAGCATCGGGGAGCTGCCCATTGCTGCACAATTTTTGCCTTAAATTGTGAGTTAGCCGTATTCAGATCCGGCACAGTATACAGTACTCCTTAGTATACGTACTCATAGCAATTCTCACCTGGAAAAAGATGACTCTCGGCAAGCATGCAATTATTTTTATGTCGCATGAACTGGTATAGCCTGATGCGGACGGCCTGAAGTCCTACCAAAAACAAATCAATGCAGGCATCGTGTTGTTTTTTTTTTTTTAAATGTCCTTCACAAAAGCCACTGCTGAACTCCATGAAGCATGGGCAGTTGGGGAGTACACAGCTGCAACAGCTGCGCCAATTGCATCATTTCGATACAACTGCATATTTCTGCACCAGGCTACGCCATAAGTCTGAAATTTGTTACATTGGCGCCACACTGCGCCATAATGCCAAAATGCTGGCTGCATTTTTGCTACCCAAGTAAACGATTGATTTTTCAAAAACTTACAGCGTATCAAGCATGGAAAGGAAGATGACATTCGATGTTTGTAAAGCTTCTGCAAATAAATAGTAGATTAAAACAGAACTGCTTTTTCTTCCAAATTAATTTATTGCCTGAGTTGCAAACCTCATATTGCATTACACAGTTTTTCGAGGAGACTAATAGTGGCAGGATTGCACTTAGCTTCGCTTAAAATTAGGTGAATGACGAATTCCTTTCCTCCTTCTTTTCTTCTTCCTCTATCTTGCGTGTTTGTGTTCTCGTTAAAATTTCATTATTTTTTCTTTGGCTGGTCGTCAGAACATGTTGCATCACCCTTACCGGGGAAATTGTGTTCACGTCCGAACTTATAGCGACGTCTCGCCCCGCACACCAAATATGATCAAATGCAGCAACCCTACTTGCCATTGCGGCATATGGCACACCATATATGACCTGCTTCAAGTTGAGTGAGAGAGGCCGACCCTCAGTGTGGGAAGAAGAGAGAAGGATCGAGATACTACATACCCATCTTTCTTATTCCCCGAACAGCAGCTGCGAGCCGTCTCTTCAATTCTATTAAACCGCTCAATTCATTCATTCATTCATTCATTCATTCTTCTTTGCTTCATGCAGAACATCATTTTGACGAAAATATCGCCGAGTTCACTTTGAACGAAATGATTAAACTAATGGTTAAAAGCGCTCGTGTTGTGTCCTTCTACTCTTGGTCCTCGTTCTTCGCGCTACCTTCAAAATTAACCAGAATCAACTCGCCCAACTTTCAACCGTACTAATAAATGGTTAAACCACTCAGAGAGCTTGAAAAGAAAGAAAACTTGCTTGGTTCATATTAGGAAGTTGTACGAATCGAGACATGCTAAATTTTTCTTCTTCCACAATGCATGGTGCTACTTCTTGCTACTACTAAGTACTACTACGCCCATTAGGAAAGACCGTGTATACGGCATAGCTACTTCGTGCGCTTACTTGCTGTAGAGAGCCAGCCGTATTTATTTTGGAGTTCACCACTCTACAGCAGTTATCCCCGCGCATATATTTTCAGGTTGCTGATGGAAAGCTATGCACCTATTATAGAGAAGAGGGGGATGCGCATACTTTTACTTCCATTGTACTTATATAGCCTTACGCGTATTTGTGCTTACGCTTTGCAAGCTGTTTGTGATGTACCGCAAAACGACCAAGCTCACAAAAGAAGTCATCAGCAGACATCCACTATGAACTCTTTCAGGTCGAACATTTTCTTCGGAAACCGCTGATCCAAACGTTACCACTCAGTGCAAGGTCTTGCCTGTCGAGTCATGCACGCGCGTGAAAACGGTTATATAGCAACGCTATAACAGTTACCCTAGTATAGTGTGTCTATACATGCATGATAGCCATAACCATGGCCATTCATTATGCTTTGAACTTTGACCTAAATAATGCCCAATGATACTTAACTAGACAGTATTATTTTATTTATTTACCTAACTAAATGGCAATACAGTTGGAATAAAATTGCCTCCGATACTATGATCGACGCAGAGGCAACATGCAGCCCAGGAGGGTGCTGCAGTCGCACCGTAAAATAAATAAAAACAGATTTCAATGGAAATAAATGTATTTCTCGCATCAGCCAACTACACAAACCTAGGTGACAGAAGAAAAAGACTTGTGCAATGCCACTTTCTAACGGTATTCGAATTCAGGCAAAATTTACTGTATTTTTTGATAGAGTATGCTTCACGTAATCCTGCGGGACAACGTCATGTGTTTACATAACTGCCCATGAGACGTCGGCCGATCGAACCACGACAGCCTGTCAGTTAATTTGAATTAGAAAATGTACGACCACAGGATAATTAAACGCGTAGAGCATAACACCATCGGAAGTCCCAAGTTTGCGTAACATTTTACGGCGATGTGAAAGCACCCTCGAACAATCGCTTCTGTGCCTGTTCTGAACACAACATACGGGCGTTAAAACTCCTGCGATTAAGAGATAACCCTTTTGATAACGGTGGTCCCCTTGGCGCATGACAGCGTCTAGCTGGCTATGTTGTGGTTGTTTGTGCCCGTATTGAAAATAGCAGATTCCAACGAGGTTATGTGCTCTATTAGCCCCAACACGACAGCACTTTGTTCTGCTTGTCGCCGTTGTCTCCAGCACGCAGCTTCACTTAGTCATTGTCAGGCGTGCTTGCGTCTTGTGTTACCAGTCCTTCAAATTATGGCGCATACTAAGGTGCACCTTTACAACCTTTCTTGCCTTGTCCTCGGTGCAGTGTACCTTGGGTTCTAACGGAAGACTTGCAGCCACGATGGACCACCTGCAGCAGGTCCCGAGCAAGGGGCAGTTACTGCTGCTGGCGTCTGCAGACAAGGGCTCATCTGGTGGAAGTCCCGCTGCAGGACTTCAATCTTACCAAGAGCAGCCGCTTGCCACATCTGCAGAGAGGGGCGAATTGTTTTCGTCGCCCGTCAGTAATGGAGCCGCCGCCGTCGATGGTTGCGACAGCGTCAACGGAGGGCCGCCGCAAGAGAACTCTGCCGCCGGACCGACGCAGCGTCGACGTCCGGTTCCTGCAGCATGTAAAACCCAGGGGTACTGGGAACGCCGCAAGAAAAACGAGTCAGCAAAGAGGTCGCAGGACGCCCACAAGGCCAAGAGAGAAGAGACTGCCAGACGAGTACACTCTTACAGGGTGAGAATGGATGCGCTCAGGATATAAAGCTGCGAGGTCGCCGAAACGTGGTTGAATGCTTGCGGGCCGCCTTTTATCGTCAGCAACGTTTCTGAACGCTTGCTCTCGCTCGCCATGCTTCGTTGCCGCGATACCACGAGACCCAAAGCGAAGAACAGCGAGGAGCTTGGTCGGCGAAAGAACGGAAGAATGATCGAGATATAAAGGCTCGGCGGTCAGCAGCGGAGGCTGCCGTTACTTCGACCTCGCCTTCGACGACGACTTAGCGTACCGGTGATACCGAACCGATCCACTTCTAGTGTAACCTGTGCCGCAAACAACCGAGTGAATCCATGTTTCAGCAATAAATATTTCATACCATCAAAACAAATGTGTACTCACGCTTAACAACAGAGCTGACGATCGCGTAACTTAACATAACCCGGATAAACCTTCGCAATGTTTCATCCTGTATGGTAAGCAAACCAACAGGGTCTAGTTACTCGGCCGAAAGGTCGTGCACAACACTGAACCATGCTGAAGGGTCCGTTCACTGGGACTCCCTAATGAAGGTTATATTGCGAACCCTGTGTAAAATAGCATGTAACGTGGAAAGGGAATAAACAAGGAAATGGAAAAAATCTCAAGGTCGCGCCGTTTTATTCTGTTCATCATTCTATATAAGTTGCAAAGGTAGAGTTAAAGGAGCACGAGAGACAACCAGAAAGAACATCCACTGACAAATGACCACGTAAATGACGTATGCAAGCTGCGGCTTTGCTTTGGAGTCTCAGTCGGACGTTTTTACGATACAATCGATACACTATGTGCAGGATGTTTGTCCCCATATTTGCTTAACATTAGTTAACTCATACACGCCGAAGAAGTTTTACCAGTACAGATGTATGGGTGGGAATCCCATTTAGGCGTATCCACTTCTTTTGAGGAGACTGGTAAATACGTGCTGTTCTGTGGTCTACTGTTCTAGTGATATTCCTTTATTTAGAAAGTAATGAAAGAAAATATAACTGCAATCTTTCGGCTCTACACCTACATTTTTGGCCGCTTGTTTTGCAGAGGCTCAATGAATTGTCTCTGAGTGCGCCTGTTTCTTTTTAGTTTTTTTTTTTTGACAGTGCTACTCTGCTTTTAGTTTCGAAAACCTGCACTTATTATAATCTCTTATTCGTCCTCTTGGGGCCACCTTTGCAAATGATCATGGGTGCATGGTATTTTCTGTGAAAAATCTCGACCATTTTGCTGCCTTTCAATATTCACCCTTCACTCGAAGCACATGCCTTTCCATGTCTCTTTATTGGGTGCATAATTATTATTGATACCTAATTTAAATTATCTGTGCTGCTTGCAATAAGAGAAAGTCAAAATGATTAAAGTGCTCTTTTTCATCATAAATGTGTCGTCTTAAGTAGAGTCTGGTTAGCAGTGATCAGGGTGCGGATAAAAAAAACAAAAACAAAAAAATTGAGGGCGCTTTACATTAGCTATAGAGGTTTAGTTGATGGTTTGAGAAGGAAATACGTATTTTAAGAAAAATAACTTAGCATTGCAGTGCAAGTATAATATTGCTGACTTGTTCCCGCCATCTAGGATTATTAGTTTGTGTGGCACTTAAACAAAATTATCTGTGGTTTAGATTGTGGCTAAACCTGGATTTACGCGAGAGCTATCTGCATGGATACGCTTACGCTTAGATTAGGCGCGGTGGCATGAAGCCCTCCACTATCTTACCAAGTTTCTCTCTGTTTTCACTCCCAGCGCGATGACAAGATAGCGTAAGCTACCAGCCAACATATAAAGCCCCGCTTTAACCGAGCCGTATGAACATGACTGCGTGGCCTAGGGATAACTTGAATGCAAGGGTCTTGGCAGGCTGATTGTGATGTCACCCTTCCATATGAAAGGACAAGGTCCGAGTTTGCAGCTCCAGACAAACATAATGCCAGGAACCCCTATGTCAAACTAGTGCTCGGCCATGTCGTTGTTGTTCTCATCTAATTTGATAGCCCATACCCACACAGGGGGATCGGACAAGAATTGGGGTGCCGAGATATTAGATTTTGAGATGTCAGCTGCCAGCTACCGCCTCCCACGACTTTTTCTTCTTTCTTCTCTCTTCGGACAGGCATGGCGAGACTGTGGGCATTGTAGCTCCCGCAACAAAACTGCGATCGTTGACAGAAAACAATGCACTGTAGGTCAGTAGTTTTGTGCACAAAATTCGAATGCTCTTTTTTCCTGGCTTATGCCATTGCTACAGATTTGTACGCAATTGTCGTCTGCCAGTTGTTAAACCAATTATAATGTTTTAGCAATATTTCAAGTATGGCGTGATCTTCACGGTGACCTGATTTCTTTGTAGATTTGTCAATCGTCAGCAAAGAGTTGAATCTTATTGTTCCTTACTGGGGAACAATCAATGAAGATAAGAATCAGCAAAGGTTTCAGGCCAGACCTTTGAGGAACGTTGTCTGGTACCAATTTGGGTTTGACGGGTTGATAAAAGATTAGTTATGAACATTGCGGCAGGAAACTTTATTATTAGACTAAATATTCGCAATCAACAATGAAACAACACAGCTTTGCGATTTGCTTAGAATGGCGTACGCATTAAAAATTTCGCCAGTGCCCCTTGCTTTCTTTGTCCAGACCGAGCAGAAGATTAAGAATGCCAGCATCAGTGATGATAAAGGATTAAATTTTCGGAACATCATATATTTCTACTTCGGGTATAGCGCAGTTGTCTGCTAAAAGAGAAACAATAACGGGGAAATAAATCGTGCGAATTTGCCTTTCTAACTTTTTCATCAGCTGTTAGATATCAAGCATGCTTTTTGTAACCGCTCATGTAACTGCTGAAATGCTTCCAAAACCGTTGCAATAGAGACTTTTAGTTTAGCGCTGCCACTTATCGCGGCTGTCAACCGCTATCGCGCACCGTCGCGGCACAGCACGCGCTGATTGGTCCCCGCGTGCGGCGTCTGCTGAAATTTGACAAGAACGTTGCGTTGCGCCATCTGTCGCCATCGGGGCGATCTGCGCATGCGTGCTCGCGCGGTAGCGGTAGCGGTAAGCGGCGGCGCTAAACTAAAAGTATCTAATATCTTGTCCGGTCTTTCTTTCTTTTCGCTTCATTTCTGTTACTAGACAAGAGTGGTTGGTTTAGTTTGGTTTATGGAGTGTAACATCCCAAATCGACTCAGGCTATGAAAGACGCAGTAGTGATGGGCTCCGGAAATGTCGCCCACAGACATCGCACAGAGCACGGGCGCCTTGCTTTCCGCCTCCATTGAAAAGCGGCCGCCGTGGCCGGGATTCGATCCCGCGTCCTTGGGCACAGTAGTCGATCACCTTAACCACTGCACATTTTTCCTTCATTGCCAACTTCAAAACCTTATTTTACATTCACGGAATATTACGCGATACAACATGGGTTATAAACCACGCCAGCTCGGACTGCGTGATCCATTAAAATTCGCGCTTGCGTAGCAGCGCTTCCATTCTCGGAAACCACTCAGGCACTTAGTCTTATGTCTTGAAAACACCAATACCTCTAGCAACGGTTTCTCGGAAATAATGCCATATTTTCCTCGCATCAATGTCTGCATGCCTGGGAGCCATTCTCGATCGCCAAATACTGTGCAGGGTCTATACCACGATCCTGTCTAGCGGTAGACCATCATCATTGTCAACCGGTAAAAATCTGATTCCGAATGCATCCACGGGTAGGTCTTTTTTAATCGTTCGTTGCAGAGTCTCCCAGACGAAATAGGCTTCCCACAGTCTAAGCAAACATGTTCGATAGTTTCTGGCTTGAGGCATTTGAAGCAGTGATTTCTCCAAGGCGCAATAAACCTCTTCATTTCTTAATAGGTCTTAACTCCTAGCGTATTACTATGGAGTTCGAAAAGGATTGTTCTGTCGCCGCCTGGTACCGTCATATTTTTTACTCGTTTAAGGACTGAATTTCATGAATCTGCACAGTACAACAATTTGTACAATGGGATCTTGAGAAAGACATCATACGATCATGAAAAAGACATCATACCAGTCCTTATAATATTTCTTTCGCGATACAGCTCACAAATATTCAAATGAAAATCGAGCTTGCAAAACACGACATGCCAAGTAAGCTTCTCTAAGAATTCCGAAAATTCTCCCTTGCATTCTTGCCGAACTTTAAACTAAGTTTGGGAAACCTCTGCTCCGCCTAGCCTGACAGATAGTTTGTTAAAACGGGTCCTTTGTATCGCGGAAAAGCATAAAACGGTTAACCACCTGGCGCAAATACAAATGCGCCAAACCAACTCTTCCAGAGGGGACGCGATAAAACGAGTTGTTTCGGCGAGTGCGCTTCCAAGTACTTCTCCACAGAAAAATGGCAAACACACAGTCCAGTCTCTCGACCTTCTCACGCACGTCAAAAATCTGCTAGTTCCAATATGGCTCACTGTCTCGGTAGTTTTCCAGCGGCACTCCTAAATATTTACCTGGGATTGTTACCAAAGACATGTTCACCTAAGCTAAGTAACTTTTTTCTGTGCCTCTTCGCTGCAGAGGTTTACTAACCAGACATGGACATCTGGTATGCGCCCTTACCGCCCTCCTGTTCGTTGACACCGGCGTCTTTCAGGGATTGACAGCATTTTCTATCCTGTAAGGCCTTCTTGTGATATCCCAGGGAAGAACAACCACAGTTTTCAGTTCTTCCCCGGTAGGCAGAGGTGGCAGTACAATTCTGTAATCTTGCATTCCTTCTTTCAAAAACGATGTTTCGCGGCCAGCATTGGCCGTTACCACAGTTCGCGAGCCTAGTGTGCGGAGGCTCGCGAGCTGTGGTAACGGCCAACGCTGGCCGCGAAACATCGTTTTTCGGCTTCGCAACGGGCTTCGTCTCCCGTTCCTGCCGCCGCGAAAGATTGGCCACACTAACAGTTCAATTTCTGTCTTTACGTGATCTGCATAGTTTTAAAAGAATGTGCTATTTAAATATATTTTTTTTCTTTAGCGACACGTCGGAAGACGCATGCGACACACGAAGCCATTCCTTCCCTCGCATTGCGTATTCGTGCTCTTACTGCTCACCTAGCATCAAGACCAGTTACAGGAAGTCAGAAAACGTTAACAGATTTCGAAAAAGCATAGCCGTTCAATAACACCACCATCACCGTCATTACTAATGCATTTCAGAGCAACAAAGAAGCAGAAGAAGACAGCGTGAAGGCTTCTTCGCACAGCTAATTCACACCGCTTGGAGCAAGCCTGTCCCGCGTCCATCGAAGGCCCCGCAAAGCCCACATCAAACCTTTGTGAATACGAACAAGCCTTCACCAGTTCTGGGACCGTGATGCAGCTGGAAGTAGCGAGCGGAGGTTCTCAGCAGGCGCTGGTCGATTCGTCGGCACAGGTCCGGTTCCCCCATCATCCGCCTCCGCACCCTCCAGGTCGCCTGGGAAGCAACAAGCGCACCCTGGTAGTCTTCTGCGTGGCGGCGTCGATGCTGGTGTTCCAGGTGACGTGACCGTCGTTGAAGTATTATCTATTTATTCATTTAATTATACATACTGCGGACTTTTATTGAAAAGCAATACTACTCTAGGTTTCGAGCCTTCAGCGTAGGGCGGGGGTAGCCACGTCTTACCCACGTTACGCTGTGACGTCACACACCATGTGACACTAAAGTGAGAGCTGGGCTACCAATTCAAGCGGTCGGCGTAACGCGGCGGTAGCCACGTCTTACCCATGTGACGCTGTGACGTCACACCCTACGTGGTACAAAAGCGAGAGATGGGCTCCCAACTCAAGCGGTCGGGGTGGCACGGTCAGAGCCACGGCTTAGTTGGCAGGAGCTGCCAACTTGGGTTCCTCGTTTCACATGGGACGGTTATGTCAGAATCAGCCTGCTAGGACCCTAGCATTCACGTTACCCCTATGCCGCAAAGGCATGTTCATACGGCTTAGTTAAAGCGGGGCTTTATATGTGGGCTGAGGAAGAAAAAAAAAGAAGAACGCTCAGTCACCCGCAGGTAATGCTTTCGCTCAATACTTGGTTCAGCAGCGTTGAACTCTTGTAATTTTTTTCCAGGGCCTTAGCAGGGTGGGCACATACACACAAATGACCATACATAAAGACAGAACAATATCGGTAAACTATTTCAGGCCTTCGAGTGATTCCAGTCAACTGTGGTCTCCGGGAAGTAAAAATACTTAAATGAATCCACTGTTGAGGGCAGAGGTGTGTTTGTTTCGTCTTGTTTCAAAACATGTCAAGAAAGTGATAATTCCAGAGGCGCTGAGGTTGGAGGAGAAGCCTTTGAAAGGCAGGAACAGAACGACCATGCCACACGAGCCAACCTCTGCGGGAGCGTTAGCATGAGATTAAGTCACAAATGTGGATAGTTGGAGCTCGCTTGCGCTTTCAATGGCCTTAGAGTCTGTGCGTATAGTACACGATTAGTTAGGATTGATGTGGATACGGACGCTCAATGGCCGAATAAACCGCACTATATACCTGCAGATGCTAGAGGTGGCTGGTATATTGCGAGCTACACAAAATGTTATTTCGAACTACAGGACTTACTTTAAGCCCAAAGAATTTCTCGGAGCGCCACAACATGTGTAACTTAAATAAAATAAAGGCGGCGGTAAAGCGCATCTCGAAGGCAAACACCGCAAAGTGGAAAGATGATGTGCGATATTGAATACCTGAAGTATAAACCATGTGCAAGTTTTGTTGAGAAAACATGACTCTTCGTCTCCACTGAGAGGTTTAAAAGAGTCAAGACACCAATTTTGGAAAATAAACTATTTATTGCATCTTATCACTGATGTCCTAAACAAATGAGCCTCAGTATCACTTGCATCGGAGCAGCATATATTTTTAAAACTAGTATTTTCGTTTCTCAGTGAACTGCTTGCTGATCTGGCAACCGGCGTATTGCACCAGTGACGACATCAACCGACGCCGCGTCGCTGCATGTTCTGTGTACGAGCAGCGTCGCGAAGCCGTGGTAAGCCGATGTTGCGGACCGAACAGCAGTCATGAACTAATCTTTTCGATATCTGTTATCGCTTTTAACCTGTAGCCGGGATTCAGGTGCACGTCGGTGCCCGAGTATGAAAGGCGCGTCAGTTGGCCCGTTCGAACAGCGTACACATTGTACACTGAAACATGTCTCAAAAGCAACACATAAAACGCTCAGTGCATAGAGTGCTGTCTGATGGCGTTTTCGTACAATCTTCGAGCACCATCCGATAACGCAGCACGATAGTGCATAAGGTGCGGCGCGCTACATTGAGGCACACCCCGTACGATCTTATAGCAGCATCGTTTACGCTGCTCATCGTCAGGCCCAAGTCTGGCCCCAGCCGTATCTGAAAGTAAACGATAAGCTAATCAGGCGTAAAGCAACGGTGCCATCGCGAGCGCGGCGGACGACGGCGATTTGACCTTCTGCTTCTCCCTAATCGTCGTTATGGGCCTACATTTCTGCGCATCGAAGCCACTGTAGACAGCACTTTGTAATTGATCAGCGAAGTGTTTATTAAATAACCCACTAAATCATGAAACGTCTTCTCAGCCCTATTGTTTCGTGGTGAAGAAAATTATTATTTTCCACGAAGCCCTAGCAGCGAAGCTTGCGTAAAAGAACACGGGCCCCGCACCGCGGCTGTGAGCAAAAACTCCCACCGTATGTGTCCGCATTTCTCAAGAAGCATTCGTTTTTCAAATTCATTTTCGGGGGCCTAATACTATTATGAGAACAACAAACTTTAGCAAAGCTTTTGTGACACTGGCGCCACTAATCCGCCGTATTGCTGGCGCGCACAGCTTGCGGAAGCACGAAGGGCATTACCGATGCGGCAGTGTTTATGGCGGTGGGGGCAGTGCTCCCATGTATGATGACGGCGGTTGTGCCGAAGGTGGATGTGTGCGCAACAAATCGCGCTTCACTACATTTTGTTGTCTATATTCAGAACTATGCTTAGTACATTCTTTGGTAGCCATGCCGGCCTTTGAGCAAGCGCGAACACAGTAGAGTGTATCGGCAGCATCGATGACGGCACAGCAGCAGAACAACGCGATGTCTGTCTATGACGTCACCACTCGTTTCGACATGGCGATCGCTGTCGGTGGGAGAAGCTTCACGATCTCAACTTTAATCGCTTATTTGGAAATAAAGAGGGCGTCTCAGGCACTCAGATTTCGGAAATAAAAAAATAACGTCTAGTATTATCTGCTGCAGACTACAAACCTGTAATATATTGAATGACACCTTTAGAACTTTACTCCTTATATGCGATTAAAAATCTGATTCTTCAATAGAATCAACTTCAAGAAATGCGTCGAGCAAAGAGGGCGTCCAGGTGGAGATCCAGAAAGCTGCATATGTGTTGCCAAATGTATTTGTGTGAGGAGAGTTCAATTTCGATATCCATTTTTTACGCAGGTGGCGCTGGGCATGGCGTTGGTCCGTCCGACTAAGGTGATCTCGGACATGGTGATTTTTTCGAAGAGTCTCCTTGAAGTAAGTACTAGTGAAAATTTCATCTGATTTAGCTTAATTTTTAAACACAAAGCATGCGCGCTAGCAGGTTGCGTTTATAATATCGCTCTCTGTTCGAGGTTATAGGTTAAAAGTCGGCCTCCAGGCAAAGATCGGCGAAATTCCTAATTGGGGACCCTAATGGGCGCACACTAAAATATTCTGGAACTGCTTAGGGCAATTCCCCGCAGGGGGCATCTGCTAAAGCAGATGTTTGGTGTACAGTGCGACACCACGGACCCCAGCACCCACGCTTAGCCGTGCGTGGCATCGCCGTGTCCGGGGAAAAGGTGATCCTGGTGGTTGAGCCGATGCCGAGTGTTCGGACCTTTAAGGCCCCTCGGCGGAGGCAACACACCACTTTGGCCCCAGCTTCACGTAGACGGCACCTCCGGGCTGACCCACCCGGGGGAAATCGGCAGTCGCCTTTTCCTGTTCTCCCCTCCATCTTTCACTTTCCTATTTTCTTTCTTAGAACTGTCCTGTCCTCTCTTACCTTCTTCATTTCTTCCTACTTCCAGGCGGCGAGGGTTAACCTTGTGTGGCTAGCTACCCTGGGTTACGCCATATTGGGTTATAGTTACGGTTTACAGCTGGCGTGGGCAGGAATTGACAATTTCTGTCCCGTCCCCTCGTTGAGCTCCATGGTGGGTGGCTGGCACTGCAGCCGAACAATACACTTTTTTATGGCATCTAAACTCCTTAACCCCGGTCGTCCTCCTTCTAAAAGGGGGCGCACCGAGACCACCATGTTCTTCTCAAAGAACATAAACAACTTTCCTCGTTTCCACGTGGTCCACAGTGACCACGAGGAAATCACTGCACGACTTGTGCCCCATTTGTTGTTTCTCGAACGTTGACTGAGGCCATTGGCCAGGGCTATAAGATAAAGAAACTTGGAAACGGTGACCTGCTACTAGAATTAATATACAACCATCAGTATCAGAAGCTAAGTGCAGTCGAATCATTTGGAGAAATACCGGTACAGATTAGCCCGCACCGATCACTAAACACTGCCCGAGGAGTCATCTCTGATGATGACCTTAGGTACGTGAGTGAACAAGAACTTCTTGAAGGCCTGAAGGAACAAAATGTAACAGATGTTTACCGGATAAAAATCAGACGAGATAACAAAGAAATAGAAACAAAGCACATTGTACTCACCTTTGCTGCAAGCACTCTCATAGAATCTGTCGAAGTAGGCTACACAAATATAAAACTGAGGCCCTACATCCCTAACCCACGCCGTTGCTTCAAATGTCAGAAATATGGCCATGGCTCTCAGAGTTGCCGTGGCCAACTCACATGTGCAAAGTGTGCCTCGCACGAGCACTCTACAGACAACTGCGAAGAACAGCCGCTTCTCTGCTCAAACGGTGAAGGTAACCACCCAGCTTATTCACGCTCATGCCCGTACTGGAAAAAAGAAAAAGAAATAATTACACTGAAAGTCACCGAAAACATATCTTACGGAGAGGCACGAAAGCGGCTTTCTCTTCCTCAAAAGCCACACTACTCCGTTGTGACGCAGCAGGGTGCGGCATCACAGCGGTCGTCGGCACCTGCCCAGGAAGCACACAGTTCTTCCAGGGCAGCGCCACCTGCGCCCTCGGTGGAGTCAGCTAGCGCTACTCCCCCACCACCCGCAAAGCTGGCTGCGCGGACCCCCAGGTCAGCCAGCCCAAAGGCCTCGACCCATGAGTCGAGGCCTAAAACTGACAATCCTGTGCTTTCTGCACAGTCGTCCACCGCATCTGAAGATGCGATGGACACAACTTCTTCACCCCAGCTGCCTAGGCGGCAAAGCTCACTGGAGCGAAAAAGAAGGGGAAAAATCCCAATAACAGGTCCCAAGGACCTACAAACCTAAGTTTAAACTTGTCCCCTAAATAACTTTTAATTATGGCGCTCCTCATTTATTGGAACTATCGAGGACTGTTTAAAAATTTAGATGATATATATGAAATTCTTGCGGACTATCAACCAAACATACTTTGTCTGCAAGAAACCCATTTAAAACCAGCAGACTCAAATTTCCTTAAGCAATATAATATATTCAGGAACGACAGGCAAGGCAGCTCTCACTCCTCTGGTGGCGTTGCCATTGCAACACAAAAATCAATCCCCTCTCGAAACATCTCACTCAACACAGACTTAGAGGCAGTGGCCATCAGAAGCTTAGTTTATGGTAAAATAACAACGGTATGTTCCCTGTATATTGCTCCAACTTATAAGCTAAGTAGCGAAAGATTTGAAAAATTGATTGATCAACTTCCGGAACCTTGGTTGCTGGTCGGAGACTTTAATGCTCACCACCCATTATGGGGATGTACAAGAACGGACTCCCGAGGTGTTCTAATCGAAAAATTCTTATTGTCCTCGGGATCATACTTACTAAACACGAAACAGCCAACTTACTACAATATATCACATACCTCTTACACATCCATAGATCTAGCCATTGGCTCCTCGATGTTCCTGGCAGCTACAGAGTGGACTGTCATTAACAACCTATACGGAAGTGACCATTTTCCGATCTTAATAAAATATACTGGGAACGGAAATGAAAATGTCGAATCCCAGAAAACTCAAAGAAAATGCAGCCAACTGGAAGATGTTCAGGGAACACTCATCACTGCCTTGTTCTTCCATTAGTGGTTTAGATGTAGATGAAACTCAGCGCTTGATTACACTGCACATTATAGAAGCTGCAGAAAAATGCATCTCACAAACGTCAAGTAAGCCACGAAACAAACGAAGACCCTGGTGGAATGCAGAATGTAAGACTGCTCGTGAAGCTCAGAACAAGGCATGGTCGAACTTGCGACGACACCCCACTGCCGAAAACCTAGTAGCCTTTAAGCGAGCAAAGGCAAATGGCAGGCGTGTTCGACGCATCTCCAAGCGAGAAAGCTGGGCCTCGTTCCTTTCGTCTGTGAACTCTTATACTGACGCACACAAAGTCTACAACAGAATAAGAGCACTCAAAGGATATAACACTCTCACACCTCTTGTCAGCCTAGTGGCGACACACTAGAACATCAAGCAGACACACTAGGGAAACACTTTGAATACTTATTTAGCTCGGCACACTATACAGATTCCTTTCTGCGGCACAAGGTGACCGAAGAGAGTAAAGCTATACATGATAAGAGACCATGCACAGGAGGGTACAATAGCCCGTTCACACTACAGGAGCTGAAGAGTGCACTAGACACATGCAAGAACACAGCAGCTGGTGCTGACAGGATCACATATGTAATGCTCAGGCACCTCCATGTGGACACCCTCGAAACCCTACTCTGCCTGTATAATAAAATATGGGCCACAGGACGCTTTCCTCAAGCATGGAAGGAAGCAATCATTGTCCCGATATTAAAATCTGGCAAAGAACCCACACTTGCAGCGAGCTATCGGCCCATCGCCCTAACCAGTTGCTTATGCAAGCTTTTCGAAAAAATGGTAAACCGTCGTCTTGTTCACTTCCTAGAATACAATGGCCTTCTTGACACAAACCAAGCTGGTTTTAGGGCTGGGCGATCAACAGACGATCAGCTCATTGCATTTGAGTCCTATGCAAGGGATGCTTTTGTACACAAACAACACTGTCTATCTGTCTTTTTCGATCTTGAAAAAGCATATGATACCACATGGCGCTATGGTATTATCCGCGACCTCTTCTCTCTCGGTATCACAGGGAACATGTTGAACACGTTAAAAAGCTACTTGTCTGAACGAACCTTCAAAGTTCGTGTTGGCAATACATACTCGAAGCTGTTTATACAAGAAAATGGTGTCCCTCAAGGTGGTTTCCTCAGCTGCACGCTTTTTATTGTCAAAATGAACTCGCTAAAGGGCGTGCTGCCAAGAACCATCTCTTATTCTTTATATGTCGATGACGTCCAGATAAGTTTCAAATCTTGCAACCTGGCCATCTGTGAACGCCAGATTCAACTAGGCGTCAACAAACTGTCTAGGTGGGCTGACGACAATGGGTTTAAGTTTAACTCTGCAAAGACCGTCTGCGTGCTTTTCACTAAGCAGCGTGGCATTAGACCTGAGCCCAACATTACACTGAGTGGTCAGAGTCTTGCAGTTCAAAAAAAAACATAAATTTCTTGGTGTAGTTTTTGATGAAAAACTTTCCTTCATATCACACATAAAACAGCTGAGATTAAATTGTCTGAAGGCAATGAACCTGCTAAAATTCTGTCCCACCAGTCCTGGGGCACAGATCGTGACTGCCTCTTGAGCCTTCTGAATAGCGTAGTTTTGTCTCGTATTGACTATGGCTCAATGGTTTACGGGTCAGCATCACCTTCTGCCCTAAAAATGCTCGATCCAGTGCACCACCCTGGCCTTCGCCTTGCCACAGGTGCTTTTCGAACTAGCCCAATTGCTAGCCTCTATGTTGAGGCTAACCGATGGTCATTACAGCGAAGAAGACAATTTACTGCTGTAAGATATGCAACCAAAATATTGTCTCAACTGCACCATCCTTGTCGCCGGCTCCTGCTTGACACAGCTAACACAGAACTTTTCACAAGAAAACCGTCACTAATACCACCATACCCAATAAGACTAGCCACTCATATTGAATATCTGGACATCCCGGTTGGCAGCCTCCATACAACTTCCATAAAAGACTTCATCGCTCCGTGGGAAATGCACGCTGTTAATTGCGACCTAACATTCCTTCAAGTCGGGAAACATGTCCTTCCTATAGCCATACAACAGCACTTCATGTCTCTGCAGGCAAAATACATTTGTAATGAGTATTACACTGATGCTTCAAAGTCGACTCAAGTCTCATGTGCCGCACATGGACCACAATTTTCACTAACAAAAACACTGAACAGGCATACAAGTATATTTACTGCAGAATCCCATGGTATCCTGTTAGCCGTGAGACACATTATAGAAAACAAAATACAGTCATCGGTCATCTACACAGACTCCCTTAGTGTTTTAACCTCCCTAACTTCTTGGAAATGGCACAATAAGAACCCAGTCCTGAATACTCTATTCAACAACCTTATCACTGCCCATAAATTACAACTTAAAATTACACTTTGCTGGGTGCCAGGCCACTGTAGCATACCAGGTAACGAGGCGGCTGATAGGCTTGCTGTGTCAGCTGCCTGTCGAAATACTACAGACATCGACAAAATAATATACCAGGACCTCAAGCCACACATTAAAAACAAAATTCGACAACAGTGGCAAGAGGAATGGGACACAGCGACTGAAAATAAACTACACACTATAAAACCTATCATAGGCAGGTACACTACAGACAAAAGAGACAGATTCAAAGAAGTAGCCTTGTGCAGGCTGAGAATAGGCCACACACGTACTACACACTCATACCTTTTAACGAACTCTCCTGCACCACGCTGCTCGAGATGTGGTGGTCATCTTACAGTAATACATATTTTAATTGAATGTCCAACACTTGAAAAACAAAGGCGAAATCATTTTCCCGAAATACACAAAAAACATATACCGAAACATCCGTGCATATTTCTCGGCGATGACCCAATGTTCTCACCCGAAAGAGTTCTTAAATATTTTTCAAAGGTAGGGTTTTTATGTCATATTTTTATCAACGCCCACCCGTCCCTCTTACTTAGATAACTAGCGTTTTAACATTTACATTTCTTCTTTTAATATTTCACTCAGACCACTATACATCTCGGAACGTTTTAGGCTCTATACACCACTGTTTTTAGAGATCATACACTGCAAACGAACTTTTAGGCCCTATACACCATAGCTTTTAGCATATCATCATCATAATTGCCAAAACTATCACATCAACCGGAGATGGCATTTCACCTTGTGTTTGGCGCTCTTTGGCCATAGATGCCCTCGCGCCAGAAAAAAATCAGTTCATCATCATCATGCTTAGGGCAATTATTGCGAGCTATATAATAGCGGTGTGACCTAGATCCATTGGGCGTGAATGGATGTTGATGAACACAACGTGGAATGCACAACGTGAGAAAGTGGCAGTTATACATGCGGTTTGGTCGGCTGCGGAGATAGCATGGCGCTCTCGTGAAGTGGCCAACGAAGCGGTTCCAACCCAGGCGCGGGGAGCTTTTTTTGAAGCCTTCACTATAGATAGCTGCGGCGCGTTTCGTTTACGCCGAAGTTTAACCTTCAGTCGACCTTCAGACGGGTGGTAGAAAACATTTACATAAGACCAATACAGGAGGTTATGCGTGAGCTGACCCTGAAGGGGCCAACCCTCACAAACACTAGGTGGAGGTCGGGACCCCAGTGGCGTCTGCCGCCGCTCGGGCTCGCCCGACTAAGGCCCGTTGGGCCTTCAGGTCGGAGCAGCCGAGCAGGGTCGCCTCCCAGTCCTCCCGGGTTGGGTTGGGGTGAGGGGGGATAGCCGGATTTGAGGGGCAGGCCCACACCATGTGGTAGATGTCCGAAGACACCACCCCACAGTGCGGGCAGCTGCCAGAGAAAGCAGGGTCGAAGTGTTTTAGAGCTGCCGGGCACAGCAGTGTGTTGGTATAGAGGCGGAGTAAGAGCCGCTCATCCGCCTTTGAAAGGCCTTTACACGGGCGGGGGTAAAGGCTGTGGCTAGATTGGTAGTAATTTACGATATCTTTGAATGTATAAGCCGGATTAGGATCAGCGTCCTGGTCGGAGGGGGAGGAGGAGGAAACTTCCCGGAGAGAGAGCGCGCGGGCGGCGGCGTCGGCAGCCTCGTTTCCAGCCAGCCCCTGATGTGCAGGAGCCCAAATAATATATCGGGTAGCGGGGTCCTCAATTTAGGAGCTATGTTGAAGTATTCGGTAGGCTAGATAAGGGGTCCAGCCCTGTTCGACATTCCGACAGGCCGCTCGCGAGTCGGAAATTATATATTTCGAGTCAGAGTGGGAAGCAGCCAATGCTATGGCGACCTCCTCCGCATGAGTTATGTTGCGGGCCCTGAAGCTAAGACCGTTGACTGTTTTCGCCTCGTGGACGACTGCGGTCTTGTACCACCCCCCATGGTGCGGGCCAGAGGCGTCCACATAAAAAACGCCGGGTTTAGAACCATAATGGCGTGCCAGGGCTTCCGCCCGCGCCAGGCGTCTGCCGTCATGGTCTTCGCGTGCCATTTTGGCGGGAAGAGGGCGTACGCGGAGGGCGCATCTCCACGGCGCTGGAATGCGTGCCCGTTCTTCCATAAGTGTCGTATATTTGATGTGGAGCCGGGCAAGAAGGCGGCGGCGCGACTGCGTCTGAGACAAACGCGTATATTGATTTGTGAGGTGCGCTTCCCTCAATTCCCTGAAGGTGTTCACCATTCCCAGCGCCATGAGGCGCTGGTTTGAGGTATTCACTGGAATATCGAGGGCCCGCTTAATGATTTTGCGGAGAATGACCTCGACGGCATCCTCATCTTGCTTCCGCAGGTGGAGATATGGAGTCGAATAAAGGATTCGACTGTTTACGAAGGCGTTTGCCAGCCGCAAGGCATCCTTGCTTCGTAACCCCCCGCGTTTATTGGAAACCCGGCGGACCATGCGGCCCACCTGGTCCCCCACCTTGCGGAGTTTAGCCAATGTGGTGTCTGGCTTGCGGTGTTGGTGAATGAAGAGTCCCAGTACTCGGACTTCTTGTGTTTCTGGAATTGGACTTGATTGAAGAGTAAGTTGAATTTTAGTAGTGCATTTTGGAGAGGGGCGGATGTGCACAAATTCCGATTTCTGTGGGGAGCATTGAAGGCAGCAGCGGCTAGCATAGCGGTCTGCTATAGTCGCCGCCTGCTGCAGGCTGGCCTCAATGTCTCCAAGTGAGCCCTGTGTAGCCCACAGGGTGATGTCGTCGGCGTACAAAGCATGCTGCACGCCCTCGACAGCACCCAGCTGGGCCGGCAGGCGCATCATGGCCAAATTGAATAGCAGGGGAGAAAGCACTGCGCCTTGCGGCGTTCCCCTGGTACCTAGGGGGAAGGGGCCATGTTCATTATCCTGAATGCGGATGTAAGATTGGCGGTCTGTGAGAAATTGGCGGATATATTGGAAGGCACGGTGGCCACAGTTGGTTTGACTTAAATGAGTGAGAATAATATCATGCGTTACATTGTCGAAAGCCCCCTTAAGATCCAGGGCGAGTACGACCCTGTCGTTATGAGGGCACTCGAGGGGGTCAAGGACTTCCCGATGTAGTTGAAGCAAGACATCCTGTGCGCATCAGTGTGGGCGAAATCCGTACATGGTGTCCGCGAAGACATGTTGCGTCTCAAGGTACTCAGACAACCGGTCCCGCACCATCGTCTCCATAAGTTTGCCCACACAAGAGGTAAGAGAGATGGGGCGAAGGTTGTCCGTGTTTATTGCTTTGCCGGCCTTTGGTATGAATGTGACCACAGCGGTTTTCCAATCAATTGGGAGTGGCGTATCTCCTCGCCATATTGCATTGATGTAGTCCAATAAAGTGGTATAAGCTGAGTCGGGAAGGTTAGCTAGTAATTTAACAGTGATTTTGTCCCGGGCAGGTGCAGTACCACATTTTATTTTGCCCAGGGCTGCCCGTAAGTCGTGGAGCTTAAACGGCTGATCAAGCTCAGCGTTCTCAGAGCCTGCATAAGAGTACGCCTGCCCACGGGTGTCCTGTATGTTGCACAAATATCGGTCCCTGAGTTTGTGCGCGAGTTGTGTAGTATTACCAGAGAAGGCGTGGATTACACGCTGAAGATGTTTTTGTGTTTCTCTACGGGTCTGAGTTGGATCAATGAGGGTGCGAAAGAGGCGCCATGTGTTTCGGCTGGACATTTGACGCGCTGCCGTGTTGCACCTATCCACCCAGTTAGAGTCGGCGAGCTGGGCCGCATACTCAGCCGCTCGTTGGGTGAGCTCGGCAATTCGAGCTTTAAGGTTTCTGTTATGTTTCTGCCGGCGCCATCGGCGGACGAGGGAGTGCCGAGCTTCCCAGAGGTGGAGTAGGTGGTTGTCCACATCCGATACCACCTCTGAAAGCTGAATCTGAGTTTCAGTGGAGCGGAGGTGTGAAACCAAATGCTGGGACCATGAGGTGTACCCTTGCTCTGTAATGGATGTTGTGTTGTCGAAATTTTGTCTGAATTTCGTCCAATCTGGGAGACGGGCTTGTGTTGTGGGTTTAGAGAGTGGACGAGTTCTGATTGTGGTATTGATAACGCAGTGGTCGCTGCCGAGGGTTTCCTCGGTGTTGACCCAGTCTGCATGTTGGATGTTATAAGTAAAGGTGAGGTCCGGACAGGTGTCCCTTGTCACGGAGTTACCAAGTCGGGTTGGATGGACGGGGTCAGTGCAAAGTGTGAGGCCCAGCGTGGACGCAAGCTCCGCCAACCTGCGCCCTCGCTTTTCTTCACGGTGGTAGCCCCAAAGCCGACTGGGGGCGTTAAAGTCGCCTACAATCAGGAGGGGGTCTCGACCCGCGACTCTCAGCGCTCAGCTGAAGAGGTCTGCAAAAGAAATGTGTTGCAGTTTAGGAGGACAGTATACATTGAGAATGTGAAGTGGTGGGTCCTGCTTGCGGAGAGGGAGGAGAGTCACCATCACGTAGGAATATACAATTTGGAGGTCGAGGTCAACAAGATTAGCTGTATATTTTTTGTGGACACAAAGACAAGTCGAGGGGTCTTGTTGGAATGTCGTATAGCTTGTGAGTGCGGCGCCCATCCCTGGCTCTTGGAGGGCTACCACGGCTGGTAAGCATTCAAAAGTTGCGAGGTAAAGACGGAAGTTGGCCCGCTTACAGCGAGCATGGAAACCTCTGCAGTTCCACTGTGTTATTGTAAATGGGGAAGCCGAGTTTGAAGGTTTGAAAGCGCCTACTTTTAGGGGGCCCCGCCATCATTAGGATTAAATGTAAATTTGCAGGGAGCGACTACCTCAGAGCCAGCACCCAAAGGCTGGGCATGGAGCTCGGTCCCCGGGTGAGGGGCAGCTTCCTCGGAGTCCCAGTCTATGACTCGACGGCTTGTTTTGGGAAGTCGAGAGGACACAACCCGAAGGGGTCCGGATCGTCGGAGAAGGCGGGCATTTTCACTGACATGTTTTGAAATCATAGCCGGAACAGTCTCCATGACCTTGGTCAGGACCTGCTCCATTGCTGCACTGATCATTGAGGTCAGTTTCATAATCAGGCGGGCCTCCATCTCAGCAAGCACCGCCGGGAAGGCTGTTGATGATGCCACCGGCTCGCTCTCCATGTTCTCCGGGCTAGGAGGGCAGGGAGGATTAGAAGCCAATCTGCTTTCTAAAGCTTGAATTTTGGTAAGCAGCATCTCATTTTGGGCCCGGATGGCTGCCATCTGTTTTTGGAGCTCGATATCAACGTGAGAATGGGAGGGAGGGGGAGGAGAGGAGGCAACCCCACCCGTGCCACTCACCTGTTCGTCAGTTTTCACGGCACGGGCCCAAGCGTCAGCTGTGCCATCCGTCTTGTTAGTATGGGCTTTGTGCCCTTTTCCCCCATTCGGTGGTGGCGGAGGCGTCTGTCATTTGGCGCCACCTCCGTAGGGGACTCTTGCTGCTTTTTCGTTGTGATGTTGGTCTGACGTTTTGCGATGTCTTTGGTTGTGGCGCCGAAATGTTCTGGCTTCCCGTCAGAATGCCGTGTTGCTGCAGGCCCCGAGCGCTTGGCCGTAGAGGGCGAGCGGAATTTCCTCGCACACTCAGGAGAGTTTGTTGGGTGCCCGAACCCACATGTCGCACATTTCGGCTGACAGTCGTGAGGAACCTGCACCCCCTCCACTGCCGGCACTTTTTGGCCACACAGGCCGCAATTTTCACCATTCGGGTTGGGACATGTGTACAACCGGTGTCCAACTGTACCGCACTTCACACATGCCGGAATTGTTCTTTTGTATGCCCGGACCAGGGCAATTTCTGAGTTGTAATGCACATACCGAGGCACAGTCTTCCCGGCGAAGGTGAGCTGGGCCGCGTTGGAGGTGCCGTATTTTCGGATGTCGACGATCTCTCCGGCTCGCCATTGAATTTTTTGTTGCAGGCACGCAGTGGTCTCGCAGCTCGCTACGGTGATGACACCTTTAGAAACATTGTCGGTTTGCTTAAGATGGCCCCGCATGGCAATGAAGCCTTTCGGAGAGGCAAGTTGAAATTCGCCAATGAGGCAATCAGCCACGTCGGCAACCGGGGTGCCCATGAAAACGAGATTTTGCTCCCATGAAGGAAGCAGAGTGAGAGTAGCTGCTGCCGACTCATCCAGTAGGGCCTTGAAAGCTTCTCCCAACTGACCGCATTGACGCAGTGATACAAATCCCGGAGGGCCACCGGTGTGCTGGGTTTGAGGACGACTTGATAGTCATCCGGATGGAATCTTCGAAGTGGTCTGGGTTTCCACTTCGGTGTCGGCTTATGAGCTGAACCGCCTTGGGACGCATCCTCGCGCTGGACGCCATTTTGCTGATTTGAGAGCGCTGACTTCGCTGACGCGGCGGAGGACGCTATCTTGGCTCGTCGCTGGGAGCGGCGTTCCACGAGCTTGAACAGATTTTCATGCCGGAGAGCTGATCCCGGCGGAAGCTCTTCGGTTGGGGCAACCGGGACCGTGGACCAGGCCATAGTCTCGGGATCGTAGCCTCGCTGAGCTTGCAGAGCGGCCATATTCTCCGGAAGGGCTCCTCGGCTCGGAGACGGCGTCAGCCGCCGGGCG
The DNA here is from genome assembly GCF_055883805.1 of Amblyomma maculatum. Classification (NCBI taxonomy): domain Eukaryota; kingdom Metazoa; phylum Arthropoda; class Arachnida; order Ixodida; family Ixodidae; genus Amblyomma; species Amblyomma maculatum. The sequence continues at coordinate 120,502,326 of NC_139353.1, forward strand.
GAGGAGGCAGCCGCGGCAGCGCGGCCTGGGCCAGACGCTTTTCGGCGAATTTCACCCCCGCTTGGGTCGGCGGGTCGCAGTTCGCGGCGAGAAGCACCGGAGCCGGCGGAAAACACGTCAGCCCTTGGTGCGCGCTCGAGGTGAACTCCCTTCAGCCGGGCGCGTGGCATGCTCGCAACACGGAGCGGACGGCGCTGTTCTGCTACCGCTTCGTTCCTTCTACATCGCATGCATACCTGCTTGTTCTTGTTCAGAGACGTGACAAACTTAATTCGTACTGGAACACATCGCCGGTCTCCGTGGAGCGACGCGGGTAACTTCAACAGCTGTCTGCCTTTCTGCGCATGCGCGGTGCTGTTCAGCTCCTGCGTAGCAGCGGGGAATATAAGCCGTGGAGCAGCCGCTCGCTTGGGAAGGCGTATATATATGATTACAATTGCTGCAAGTCTGTAGTGCTATGCCATGGATGAGGCAACAACGATGAGTGAGAGCGCTCGCTACTCTTGCTACAAGCCAAACCTACTCATCTTGCCGACTTCGGTCGCTGTGAAGAAGCGGCACGTATGAAAAGTGAAGCTGACCAAACGATGAAGCGACGATGAAAATATTAAGCTGAGGAACGGTGGAAACACCTGACGAGTGAGAAGAGAGACTTGCAAAGCGATGACGTAAAGCTACGAAGAAGGTGCGGGTGCGACCAGAACAACAACAGAGAAACGATTCGGTCTCATGCAAGACTGCTACTTCTTTCGCTTTGTAAATCCTGGCTTAGCTGAGTGAAACCGTGCCAAAGTTTCGTTTTTGTTTAAAGCTCAGAGGTACATGACATGCCTACAGACAACAAATTTTGGTTTAAATAGAAAGACCTGAAACTACCGCCCTAACATAATCGTTGATTGACTTTGATCTTTGGAAATACGGTCCCTTGTATGCGAAAATTTGAATTTTTCGTCACCAGTCTGACCGTGTTCAGCACTTTTCAAACATTACGAGCGGTGAAATTCGATTAGATGTTCTGGCTTTTTCTAAAATAGACTTCGATAATCAAATTCACCAATTAATCAACTATGCAGCATTACTGGCTATGTGCAACAAAAATAAGTAGCTCATCTACACATTCTGTGTGACATGACCGATATTTACCGTCATGTTATTGATGTTCAGTACGTAAGTTTTATCAGATGCTCACTTGGCCAGCGTGTGGGTGCTGGAGAAACGTTTTAACCCTTATTTAACCTGAATATAGAGTTCCGGTCAAGGCATTACCCACTGCGCTTACGTGAAACTGGTTCGGTCATATCATTTTCATTTATTCGATACTGTTAGTCCCATCAGGGATCGTAACAGGAAGGGCATAAAAATACAGAGGTACAAAATATAGTAATGGCAATTAATCAAATCGTCATTTGCATATCACCTTTTCCATCTTTGCCTTTAACTTTTTCTCTAGTTTTCATCCCTTTGGCATTACAACATGCGCTCCTTACTTGAACAATCGCGTTTTCACATAGCAAACACGCGTTTAGTTGTAAGCTATTGCACTAAGCATGGTTCATCTCTTCTTATGCGTTGAAGTGGCAGCTGTTGTCGCTTCTCTCCTTTTACATTATATGAACGGCATACGCATTGCTCAGGCAACGTCAAGATCAAATTCGCTCCACCGTTGCGTCAAGAGAGTCTAGAAAAGGTGGTACTTAATTGGGGGAGAGAAAAGCGCTGACAACGTAACGCTTGCTTGTGTGCTGCGTAAACATGGCTAAAGCAAGTTACATGCTCAGCACAAAATATCGAATTGTCTCACCTTATTAGAGTTCAGAAAGCACTTCCTGCAGAGCTTCTATCACATCCACGCATGTCTTTTTGTTTGCATGACTTAGGGGTATCCAATACCCCTAAGTCATGTAAATACACGCCGTTCACTCAAATTCATGACCTTCAAAAAAATTTCCTGGCTATCCTCCCTCCATAGCCTCTGTTCCATATTTTTCTTGGCGGTGAACTGTGTCGTTGACGTTCCCTTTCCCTGCCCCCAAGTTTCATAACGCAGCCAATAGTTTCGTCACGTCTGTACTTACCGGTAAACAATTCCGCGTGAAACATTTTGCGGACAGCTTCCGGCCTCAAATTTGGCGCCTCGTGAGTCATATAAAGCTTTCGCCCTAAAAGAAGTAAAATATCGCAGAGGGCCCTGTGTACCACAACGCTACACCAAACGAATCCGTGATGTTGTAGTGGTTGAATTTCGCGGGCGTTCCTTCTCAATCTAAGAACGCTGCCATCTTGCGGCAAGAAGAAGAAATGTTCTCCGCATTGTTCTGAGCAGACTTTGGTATTAATTTCGTGGAGTACGATTTTGGTCAGTTATAATTCAAAATGCTAGACGTCTGACAATTTCACGTGTGGTTGAGATTGTTTGCGGGTGGACAACGCCACCAGTTCCGGCGTGGTCTAGTGGCTAGGATACCTGGCTCTCACCCAGGAGGCCCGGGTTCGATTCCCGGCGTCTGAAGGAGTTCAGGTCTCATGGTGTAATGGTTAGCACTCTGGACTCTGAATCCAGCGATCCGAGTTCAAATCTCGGTGCGAGTTTTGTCCCCTGGACCACCAAAATTTGACTTCGTCAGAATTGGAACAAAATTAGTGTGTAATAACCTGATTCGGGTATGGCTAATTCAGCGGCGGCCTCCACATTGGGATAAATCATTCACAAATTTGGCCCCCTCGATCCCCAAAATTTAATCTCGTCAGAATTGGACCAAAACTAATGTATAATAACCTGATTCGAGTTTTACCACTTCAGTGGTGACCTCCGAATCGGAATGGATCCCCCACAAAATGTGGCCCCGTAGACCCCCAAAATGACCTCTTCAGAACTGGACCACATTCATGTATAATAATCTGATTTGAGTATGGCGAATTCAGCTGCGACCCCCTTAATTGGGATGGATCTCCCGTAAATTTAGCCCCTGGACCCAAAAAATTTGACCTAGTCAGAATTGAATCAAAATTGATGTTTAATAACCTGATTCGAATATGGCCGATTCAGCCCCCCGAATAGAAATGGGCCCCCTACAAAATTTGGCCCCGTTAGAATTGGACCAAAACTGTTATACAACCTAATTCGAGCATGACCAATTCAGTGGTTACCTCCGAATCGGGATGAATCACCCAAAAAGTTTGGCTCCCTGTACCCCGAAATTTGACCTTGTTGGAATTAGACAATATTCATGTATAATAAGTATGGTCAATTCAGCACTGACCTTTAAAGTGGATATATCACCCACAAAATTTATCACTCTGAACCCTCAAAATTTGACTTGGCCAGAATTTTTATCAAAACTGATATAAACAAAATCGAGTAATACAAATTCAGTGTTGACCTCCAGATTGGGATTGGCTACCCCAAACAATTCGCCTCTGGACCCCCAAAATTCGACCTCGTCAGAATTTGCCCAAAATTGGTGTTGAACTGAATATGAATATGGTCAACTAAATGCTGACCTCCAAACTTTAGGTGGGCCGCCCTTTAAGACGACCTGCCTGGACCCTCGAAATTTGACTCCGTCCACGTTTTACCAAAACTACTGTCTAACGTAATTTAGGTACGGTCAACTGAGTAGTGACTTGCAAATCTGTGTGGGCCATCTCCAAAATTTGGCGCCCTGAACCCCTAAAATTGGTATTCGTCCGAGTTTACTAATAGAAACGGAAACTAAGGAATGGAAACTAAGAACTAAGAATGGAAACGGAACTTGACACAGAACTCACAATGCTTTCACATTCCTGCACGTAAGCAGACTTAAGTGCACCCCAGTAAGTTTATGTTAACTGAATTGTGCAGGACGTTCCCAAAAGCTCCTGACTATAGCGCCGCTCTGTAGTGTGTAAACTTCCTTGACATGGCGTCATATAACAAAGTAGAGCTCAGTCGAACCACTCCTTGTCATGTGTGTGCAGAGCAGGTGGCTTGCGATACAACTCTGCACTGCTGCACAGTTTAGTAAATAAGCTTTTCCTATGCATGAAAGCTACCTTTCGGAGTTTTACGAAGCGTTCATGCTAAAGCCGCATATTCGGCGCGCTCATTACGCAGGCATTTCTCCGAGTTTTGTTTGGGTATACTGTCTAGGATGTCCGGCCAACTCGTTGCAGTTTTCTCATCGCAGGAACTCAGAATTGCGTGCTAAGCTGCCGCAGCTCGCACGCCTTGCGAGTTTCGTCCGAAAGCTGCGAAGCAAACAAAATAAATACGTGCAATGCGGTGCACTTCCAAGTGCGTTCCACGGGGAGTCTCCTCCACTACAGTTATCTCACTACACGCTAGCTATGGACGATGTGCACCTTCGCTTGCATTCCCATCTTACAGCGATATTAAACAACATTCCCAGCAGTGTGTAAAAACAATTATTTGCGAATTATATATAAAAAGAAGAAGAGGGTGTGCGCACGCCTCCTTTGGAGTGTGCAGGAAAATCGCTTGGGATCCAGCTTGAAATGAGTGTCGTTTCCAGTGGGAATTGGGGATTTCCATCTGGAGGGATGTGATTTCCGGTTCAATAGTCCTTATCGAAATGGGATGAGATAAGCATTTGACAAACTTAGGGACGCCTGTCACTGCACCACTTCCCTGTACACATCAGAACCGCGTAGCGGGGGGGGGAAGGTATAGAAAGGTGATGCAGTTAAAACGGCTAGATCGATGCGCCGTAGGGAAATGGTCCCGAAGGATTTGAACCTCCCGCGGATCTTTCAAGTGCACTGAAATTACGCGCCCAGGACCAGAATAAAAAAAAACATTCTAGAGGGAATTTTGGTCCATTAAAGGGTAGAGATCTTCAATAAACTGAAGTGCGATGGGGCGAACAGTCACGTTATGCTTGCTCCAAACGAACTCATACTCCAATCCCTGGCGCATGGAGCACATCGACCCAGACTACGATGGACAACATGTGTGTGAACGGTGCAGTGACCGTGTAGATTTAAACCATATGCTGTGTGGTTGTGCATCGAGCGACGCCTACGCTAAGAACAAGGAACATTGGGCCAAAGTGTTAAAACGTGCTTCACTACATGATCAGCATCGGGCTGTCCAGGAGGCCCGCGCGGCGGTGGAGAGCTTCGGGCTCTCTGTGACAAGTGACCCGCTTGTCACGCAGCATTGCGGGACGCGTAATTCTCGACAAGCTCCACATACACCCCGCTGAGGAGGTGTGCGCAACATCCCATTTATCGGCTGACATAACTAGTAGACTAGTTGTTAAACCAATAGACAAAAACATGCTACCAGGTAGACATGATGCCCGCTAGAAGACAAGGGCACAGACCCTTGAGAAACAGTACCAGGACGATCCTCAAGCAGTGTACGTGGATGCAGCTCAACACATCAAAAACGGAGCATACGTGGCATGTATGGCCACTCCAAAGTCAACCTTCATTAACGCCATAACATTTCGTGCTAGCTCCATATCCGAGGCAGAGTAAGTAGCTATCGCACTGGCCATCGCGGATCCCCGCTCCAAAACTATTCTAAGCGACTCAAAAAGCGCCGTTCAAAATTTCGCCAAAAATTCTGTAAGCGCACTCGCGGCGCGAATTCTCCGCAACCGATCTCTCAATCGCAACATCAATCTCGTATGGGTTCCTGCTCACGGGGGTAACTCCGGAAACGAAGGGGTCGACCGTGTAGCCCGGGGCTTAACCAACCGGGAGACGGGAGATCTATCGGGAACGGACGCGCCTGTCGAGGCACCGCGCACATACGCGGAGGTAACAAACTTTTATCGCGAGCTAAGATGCACGTACCCCGCCCCTCACCCCGACCTCGACTGGGCGCAAGCCACGACACTCAGACGCCTACAAACAAAGGCCATTCTTAGCCCCTACCGACTATTGTTAATTACAAACGGAGAATTCAACCCTGCATGCCGGCACTGCGGTGACGGGACGCAGGCCACTCAAGACCATATACTGTGAGAATGCGCCAGCAATCACCCTCCAAAGACACTTTTGCCAGCTCCCTCAGCGGAGGAATGGGACAAGCTGTTGGCCAGCCCAAGAAAAACTACGCAACTGGCCCTCGTCACGCGAGCGCAAGAGGTCGCTCCCGACTGGAGGCCACCCTAGACTCGCCCCAGCCCGAAATAATTCCTTTCATTTCGTGGCAATAAAAGTTGTTACCACCCTCTGTGCCAACGTGGGAGCTGCCCTCTACACCTGGCGCCTAGCCGAGTGTCCTTCAGGACCCCTACTGTGGGAAATGAAGTTTTACCAAACCAATAAGCTGAAAGCCATTACAGCGCGGTGGATCATACCCCTCCACTACGCCACCCCTATCTCCCTCTCCTCTTTCACTCCCACCTTCCAATCTTTCTTTACGGCGTGGTATATGTGGCCTCCATCGAAACGCAGTCGCCGAGGTCGGGTTCGAACCCGACCTCGGTGACTGCGTTTCGATGGAGGCGAAACGAAGAGGCGTCGTGTGCTGGTTAAAGATCCCCAGGTGGTCGAAATTACTCCGTAGCCCTCCACTACGGCTCCTCTTTCTCTCTTTCCACTTTCAATCCCATCTTCCTCCCTTCCCTTACGGCGCGGTTGCGGTGTTCACAGAAAACAAGTGGGACAGTTACTGCGCCTTTCCTTTCATATAAATAAATCAGTTATAAATAAATCCGCGGAGAATTGTGACAGATACTGCGCCTTTTCTATCCTGTAAATCAATTTCAAACACCGCTGATGCCTGTTGTACTAACAACGCCTACTAGATATCTGGGTCTGCTTCTGCTTGCTGTGTGGTGCGGCGTTCGAGGAAGCGGCCAATGAAAGGCACCGCACCTGGATCGGACGCCCGGCGGGAACAGCTTCGTATATGCATGAATCGTCTGGCGACTTGAAGACCTGTCGTGACGGTACATTGCGCGCCCCTTGTCAAACACAAGCAGCATTTCATTTAAGGCATCGAAGTTCACCAGGGCCCTATAATTCGTGCACAGGAAAGGAATCACGGAATCCCACTATCATCCTCGCGGTAGACAAGGGGAATTATGAATAGCTTTTCACGATCTGGGGCGTGGCGCAGTTCTAATGCCCTGGGCTGGGGATCCAAGGGATGGGGATCCAAGGGATGGGGGTTCGAATCTCGGTGGAGACAAGGTTTATTAATTTATTTTTAAATCTCGATCTCGAAAGCGTAACGCCACTGCTGACAATCTTCTGCTGACAACCTTAGGTCGATAACCTTCTGTCGACAATAATGAGGCATTTAGGCTTTCGTCTTAATAAACCGTGATGTCCTGGCATAATGCGCGTGTAGCCGAAACCATTGAAACCTGCCTCCCAATCCGTAAGAAAACGCAGATCGTCTCGAAAGAAAGGAACCGTCTGACATGTCACGGAATTATTGCTTTCGCACCTCCCTAGTTGTCTCCAAAAGCCTCGGGCCAATAGCCTTCTTCATCTGGTTTTCTCGCTTCATAAGTGTTGCTTTGAGTTCCGTTATCTGTTGTTCAAAGCATGAAACAGGTTAGAGTAAAAGCGACCCCTTCACCTGCTCTTGGAGATGAGGCCCCTGCCTGGAGCCTCCTTACCTCGCTTGTTACTGATGTTTTCCGCTACACAGAGAGCCCGTTCACGTTATTTCCGTACCTAGCTGTGCCGGTTCAATTTGTCGGTGATCATAACGACGTTGCCAAGGAACTCTACCACTTATTAGTGTTCCTCTATTCGTTCTAGTTGGAAGCATGGACTTGTCTATCCATTGTTTATTCATTTTTGGCCACTGAGTCACGATGGCATCTATCTGACAAGCCAAGAATGTATGCTTGAACGAAAATTAAAGCCAAAACAGACAGTCGCGATCTCCATTCTTCGATCGAAAATTACAAAACAACCTGTCGACCCCAAATGCTTATTTTCGGTCGCATGTATGCAGGAACAGGGGAATAATTTCTACGTGACAGTAAGGAAAACGCACAATCAGAAGACCAGTACCGGCACAGAGGGCTTGGCTTAGACGCCTAAGGAAGTCGGATAAGTACACAGAAGCCAAGATTGCGGACTGCGTGGGAGAGGTCGCCCTCCGCCACTGATCCAATCCGATTGATCTTTACAGCCAACGAAATTAGTCCAATCCAATCCAGGCAGTAGCCACCTGTAAATGGCAGAGTTGGCTCCCTGTTGAAGGTGGTCAAAACTATCCAGAGCCCTCCACTATGGTGCCCCTCAGAGCTTGAGTCCCTCCGGCATGTCAAACCTAAACCAAACAAAATGAACTCCGTGCAAACGACATGCGATTGAGAATTCTTTCAATTAATGCAGTCATTTGCAGAGCAGTGATTTTAACTGAAATTTTTGCTCGGTTCCGTAAAAGCCGAGGCGCCTGAAAGCGGCCGACTACTCTGACGGCGTGGACAACCCCAATTTCGGCGAGACCCTAACGGTTACCGACGGTGCTTCTTCCGGCCGGCACCTGTGGTGCGTGTTCGAGCCCGGCCGCGGAGGCTACTCGCTGCGCGATGTGCCGGTGTCACTGTGCACAGTGGTGCTCTACTGCTGCGTCGACCTGTCTGCACGCGGGGTGTTCCACCGGCGCGCCGAGGACGAAGGACCCGACGGGGTCGACGCATTCCCGTTGCTGCGGCGCCAACGTCCGAGCCTGCCGCTGTATGCAACGGCAACGGCGTCCAGACCACGGCGGTCTTCTACAACCAGGTGGATATTTGCGTTCTACCTGTCGGTTCTTTGCTCCAATGGCTCTATGTTTTACTTGTGCATGGCGCTGGCTTCATATCAAGGCGAAAGCCTTTATAGGCTCATGATGGGCGTGCCAAGAAAGTGTCCGTCGGCAGAGGGACGGACACTTCGAAGAATTGTGCGATATTTGAGTACAGGAATGAGTATATGAGGCACAGGGTAATAACTCTGTATGTGCAAAATTTCGTTGATATGGAGTAATTGAAAAAAAAAAATGGAGTCAGAAAAGAAATTTGACGTCGAAAGAGCCATTGACGACGATATTTTGTGAAGAAGTGAAAAGAGCCACGAAGTTGGAAATTGTGCATTAAGCGTGCAAAAACCTTGCAAATCTGTAATATCAAGCCTCGTCATGGGTTACAACGAAAACTGTCAAAGTAAAAGAAGAAAAGAGTAAACACAGTAAAAAAGAGTAAACACAGCCAAAATAGAAAAAAAGTAGAAAGTAAAAATAGGAAGAAAAATTATATAAAATGGAGCAAGCAGAAAAAAGAAAGAAAAGGCAAATGAGTGCAAACAGTCGCAGGAAAGGCATTCACTTACCGCACTTAGGAAAGATCTAAGTGCCTTCAACGAATATTTATTGGCCGCGCATCAGGTCAAAGAGCGGCATTGTACACCATGGCCCCCAATTCGAGCCTGTTACCGGACGCCACCGAATCAGGCTATAAACATTAGTGTGTACAGGCACACTGAGGTTACAAAAATTATCATAACGGCGTGTATACTCATTTTACTCTCATATTCTTTTCCACGCTGGCCGATGTCGCATGACGTCAGCCGTTATGGGTCGACTCAACATCAGTCCCTGTAATGGAGGAACAGAGGGTGAGAAATTTGAAATATATTTTTTTCTGTTACAGATATGCAGAATGTGTTCGTTATCTACGCAGAGCTCTATGCACTTGGAGGTGATCCATTGTTGTGAGTTTACACATCGTCAGGTGGAACATCTCATAATCGTAACTCCAACGCGACTTGTAGCTGTATGCCATATGCAACGAGACATCGAATGACACTTCAAGTGGCGGCAGTATTTGTCAGTATTGTTAAGTGAAGGTTAAAGAGGCGCTAATTGGAACCCAGAACTCCAGACGGACCACGTGACCGTCAATTAGCTGCCATTCACATCAAACACACAACATATATATATACTGTGTGCGTGAGTGCCTGTGTGTGTGCGTTAACGCAGTATGCTATGCTGAAAAACAGCTGTCAAGACACTGTTCCATAGTATTCGCACTTGTACATGGCTTTCCCTGCAGAAGAAAGAGCTGATTCGTACGCCGGACCTGGCCCCGTCTTCACGCTGAACGTTATGCGTATCTCGAATTTCTCGTGATGCATTTCAAAATGCGATGCAGTGGTCCCGTCTCTTTCTTCCACATTCACGTAAGCGATGGGACGCAGGTGCGCGGCTCTAGCCCGAACGAACTGAGTGTTCTGGTGGCCACGTGGCTGCACTCCAAGCAGCTGGACGGGCTGCTCTTCTTCTACCGGTCGCACCGCACGTCCACAGCCTCAGACGCCGAGTTCTTGCCCACATGGGGCGCATGCGGGACGACCTGGGCCGGATGGACCTGTTCGTGTCAGCCGTGGTCCTCTTCCACAAGGAGCAGCCCAACGGCCCGTTGTCACCCACCAGGTTGGTCCATCAACCCTTTTTTTCTTCTCTCTCCCCTCGGTGCCTCAGTGGTTAGAGCTCGACTTCTGAACTCGAAGGTGCCCGTGTCCAAATCCCGTCCGCGGCGGCCGGTTTTCAATGGAGGCGAGCCGAAAGGCGCCGGTATAGTGTGCGATGTCGGCTGTTCACGGTAAAGAACCCCAGGCGGTCTTAATTTCCGGAGCCCTCCACTACGGCGCCTGAAATAGCCTCAGGCGTTTAGGGACGTTAAACCCGTAAACCCTAACCTGAACTTCTTTTCCTTCGGCTTTGATATGGTTTTCCAAGGGCAGTGCTCAAGGAGATGCAAAGTTTGGGCCTGAAGTGGCAAATCATTCTGAATGCTGCCGCAGGGCTCGGCTTTCTTGAGGCTTGAAGCATACATAAAGTCAATGCAGTAGAATGCGGTGAGGTATGGAGGACGTATTCAACATGATAGTGTAATTTTTGAAAGAAGGTGACCGATATTTTTTTTCGCATTGCCTGTTTTGGGAGAGGATGATGACGATGCATGCACTAATACACAGGCGCAGACTATGCGAAGTACAGTTAACATCATTATCAGTGTTCTGTAATATCTATAGTGACAGTACGCTATTATATGTGGTAGTTACTAGTTATATGTATGTCCCATTTCTGAGAATATGATGTTCGAGCCATTGGAAGGGGCGCCTGCCGAATTATTTCAGTTATTTTACTTTCGGTCAAAGTGTGGCTGCGAACGACTAATACAATTGAGATTTAGCTGCTGATAGCTCTTATTAAAACAGCCATTATTATTTCTTATTTGTTTGCCTTATGTGCAAATATTCAGTTGGACACATTGCGCACTTTTGGTTAGACCAACTGGATGCATCTGGTAAAACCAGTTCGGCTCCTCTGTTCGTCCAGATTGATCTCAGTGTGCAGTTGCAGCATTGTCTGTCAAAAAACAAATGCGTCGTCCACGTTCACTCCCTCCATGGCATCTACGCCATATATGGCAAACATATATCGCTTGCTTCAACGTTGCTTCAGTGTCGAATGTCTTGTATTAAATATACGAGAGTAACATTAACTAAACACCAATTAATGAATTGCTTTACGTTTTGTTAAACGTGATACCCTAATTATAGACGATTATGCATTAAAATACACAATTATATTTCATGTTAATTACATTTTCTAGAAGGGACAAATGAAGATTACAATTATTCCCGCATGGGTGGGGCACAGCGTGCTCTCTCTGGTGCAGGACATCGTTGTTCTGCGCACGCACGACCTGTCCCCTGCTCCGGAGAGCGCGGCCGCATGCCCCATGCCGTTCGCGCTGGGGGGCGCCACGCGGTCGCCGAGCGTGTCGCGGCTGCTAGCCGACCTCCGCGAGACGTTGCCAGGCTTCGAGCGGTCGGTGGCGCGCCGGCTCCTCTTCAGCGTCACCTTTGAGGCGGCCAGTTACTTCCTCAACCGCTCAGGCGCCTTCAACGTGAGTTCCTCTCCGCGTGTTTATTATATGCCTTAACATGTAATCTCAGTAGAAACCTTAACGTAACTTGCGTTTGAGTTCTGCAAACATGATCCCAACGACGTGGTCAGTAAAACTGCGCATGACAGGAAAGCGCTCGATAAAAGCTGACTTTGTCCTGACTAAGAGCCAGTTTTTGCTTTGCTATGTCTACTTAGAACACTGCATGTTTTCCTGTCCTGTTGCAATTCAGTCACCTCATTTTCCACAACCTCCTCCCCTAACGTGGCGGGCTGTATGCCTCTGACCACCTGAAAGACCAGTTGGCTTTGGTGTCCCTAGCCCAGGACAATCTCGTCGCTTAATTGTGCGTTAAAGTTGTTTCCTCCTCCTCTTCCTCATCTTCTATGTTCGGAGTCACCATACTGACCGTTTCGGTTCAAATAATAGATACCTGTATGAAGCAGTGTGCCAGTCATTGGTAAGCCTGACAGGAGGCTCGGGAGGTTTTCCAGTGCGCTAATGGTAGATCCCCCATCCGCCGATTTCATCATTGTCTTTTCGTTTCTGTATGTGCCCGCCATCCGTCCGTTCGTGCTGTGGCTTGACAAGCTTTGTCCACGTGTCATCGAATTCGAAAATCGCGCGCCTGCGGAGTAATGTCCATGAAAACCGCATGTTACGCTATCTTTAGGCGCCTCGGCTGCAGATGCAAGCAGCGGCACGTGCCAGCGCGGTCGGGACTAAGGAGAACAATTTGGGAGGCAAAGAGGACGTCCTGCATGCATCGTGGCACGTCCACCGACAAGTGACGCGTTTTGATGGACGTCTCCGAGCAGGCTCGGCATGGGAAAGATTTTTTAATTCTACGAGAGATGGACAAAATTCGTTGAGCCACAGCGCGAAAGGTGATTGCATTTTCTAAATCCTAAAAGCAGGTTGCCATTAGCCGGCTCCAAATCTGGAATTTCAAGTAAGCGCTTATGTTTAAGATATATTTGGGAGAGAAACAGTTATCCTTTAAAAATTAGTTAACTGGCTGCGTAATTAGCGTGATTCATTTAATTACTTATGTACGCCAACGCTGGCATTATATACAAAGAAAATGACCTGACTCCATCTAAAAGCTTAAGGCGCCCATGCGCTGTGAGATGCCAGTGCAGGTTAAAAAACCCTCAGCAGTTGAAATTTCTAGAGCCCTACACACAAGCGTCCATCATAGCCGAATTCACTGTGGTTTGGTTAAGAGGTTTAACGTGCCAAACTGGCTCAGGATATAGTAGATTATAGAGACGCCGTAGTGGAGGGCTTCGTAAATCTCGACCACCTGGCTTTTTTTTTTTTAACGTGCACTGACATCGCACAGTTTTTAAACGTTCTGTTTTGTTTCCAGCGCCGTGCTTTTCGCCTCCATCGAGAAGCGATCACTGCGAGCGGAATTCGATCTCGCATCCAAACTGCGTCCATGAGTCGAGCGCCCTAGCCACTGCTCACTAGCTATTACACTTTCGGGACGTTAAACACGTAAACTTGGTAAACGTAAAGATTGGTATCCAGTGAATCCTTGAAATCTATTATCACGAAATGTATTTTCTTGAACTTCCTTGCAAAACAATGGAGCTAATGTTGTTTTGAACACTCGAATGACTTCGACGCGGCTTATGTCTGAAACATTAGTTGTATATATGACGGCTCTCAGGATACTAATGACTAATCACTAGCAACTCACTCTTAGTCCCGATTCTTCCTCCATAAGAACACTTCAAAACGCGCAATCCGTGAGCACAAATTACATTTCGGCAGCATGCGGGTTTTAACTGTCCGTTACGGTACATCCGCAGGAGGGCGACCCCACGGTCAAGATGGCGGCTGGTTCGAGCTACTGGCAGATGTGCCAGATGGTCACCAAGATGGGCTACAACCGCCTCTACTCGCCCTACGGTGACTGCCAGGTGGTGCACAAGAACCGCTTCTGGCAGGCCGGCTTCGGGCCGAACTCTTCGCGCTTATTCGACGCCACGCGCCACTTCGCCGGCGCCGTGCTCTTCGCTATGCACGCCGATGACTCCAGGGTCCGCTGCGGAGAGCGGCACGGGCTAACCAATCACGTGCGCCGATCGCTCGACCGATTCGCAGCGTCCTGTGCGGTTGGGCGAAACGGCTGACGACGGCGGTGCTTTGCGATACGCTGACGGCCTTCATCCTCCCTCGAATACTCATGCACAAACTAGCTGTGGCTTACAGAAGCTACCAAGGCCCTGGATGTCCGAACAAAGAGTGTGGTTTGTGCATGCCCTTTAGCAAGGACGTAAATTTAATAAAGACAGCATTAAGAAACTGTGCTCACGAGCCCTTCCGCCCAGGAGTGTATTCTACTTATATAAACACGTGGCCTTTCTAGCCTTTCATTTATATATTTTTTTTGTACTTTCGTCCTCCTATTGATTCTCTGGAGAGAGCTAGCACATTCATTTTGTCATTTGCATGGCCATTCAGTTATCAAGTCATATGTATTATATGTATACGGCCCTTAAAAACGGGCGTAGTCTAAGTGGCGGGCTGTGCAACTGTCAGCAGTAGAACAATATGCCGCTTGCTGCAATTCATCGACGTATGTGAGCGATACAGTTCCCGTAGGTCATTACAGTCAGCAAAAAGATTGACCTTAATTCGTCATACTTTGTCCATACGGTCCCTTTTTGTCATTATAAAGTTGTTAATTCCGCAATATATATATATATATATATATATATATATATATATATATATATATATATATATATATATATATATATATATATATATATATATATATATGTATATAGTCCTAGCTAACTTGACCAATTAAATATTTTAGGCAGGTGAGGAAGGAAACCTTTTGCAAACAGCTGCCAGCCTTCGTCATTTTGACAGCGGTGAAGCGAAATGCTGTGCATGACACGTCACGGTAAAGCACATAATTGGTTTTGGCGCCATAACCACTGCATCGCGTTATCACCAGAAGTTTCGTCTGTACAGAGCTTTCTGCGCTCATTCTCAGTTGTGGAAAAAAAACCCGTCAGATTTCCTTGTGCTGCACGGCTTTCGAAAACGAGTTTTTCTTCGTTTCAGAAACTCATGTGTCATTGCATTGTCCACGCGATAAATAAAAAGTAGTTTTAGTCAATTAGAGCTCGGCTGAACATTGTGTTCGCTGCTCCTGAGTTCGTTCCTTCAAATAATTTTTTTTTATAATTTCTAACTGATCATTTTAGGCATCATGAAGATTTTCGCTGAAACATCCGGCGTCATGCATCGCCATCTTGGATCCCATGCATCATGGGAACATAATGCAGCGCTAGCGATGTAACCAATTTAAACCCCACTGAAAACGACTTTGTCCCTATGCTGATCCAACGCAGACGGACATCATGGTCGAATTTGGACAAAACTAGTTCAATAAATTTGGGCCAAGGTTAGGATAGGTAATTAGCTTTACACCGGATATCATAGGTTTCTGATATAGAGCCAAGGCCGAAAGCCAACCGGCACCGTTTACCCAAGCAAAGCAAAATGTAGCCTGAACAGTTTCTGTTTGTAACGTTCTGTAGATATTGCTAACGTCACTTTTTATCAGTCAACGCACACAGTAAAGTTAGCCAGTCGTTTGGGTAGCATAGGTGCATTACCCTGGTGTTGAATTGACGAGAACAGAAAAAAAATAACGACACTGCTTACAGTGTGTGTTAGCATGGGGTAAAACACAAGCACGAGCTCTGATCTGAAACAGATCAGTAATCTTCACAAATACGAAATAGCAGATTTCTGGCAGCGAACATAATACAAGCATTTCCAATTCGGCCGGGTTCAATTCATTTATGTCGAACAAGACACCACCGCGCTGCGAACACACAAAAGACATTCAGTGAGGTTGTATATTCCCTACATGAGGCCCTCATGTCACCGCAAGTGAAGAGAACTTATTTCAATAATTTTTTAACTTACGATGGCAAAATTGAAAAATATAAGTTGCAAGATTATGATGTTAATATTGTTTGTATAAAGCTGATGAAGTTAATATAGTGCACCGATAATGTATGCATAGTCTCGAATCTTGCTACTTTCCGTGAACCTGGTACCGCAGTATTTAAGCAGTAGGAATAGAACTTACAATAGAAAGGCGCTTTATTGGTTTAAAATTGCCATGCATGTTTTAATGAATGCATTTGAACATTGTTTGCACAAAGGCAGCAGAACGGACTTTTTATGGTAAAAATTTCAGTTCACCTATATTGCGCGCGACTTGTGACCGACTCGAGTTATAAGTGGCAAACCTCTCGAGATGTCAACCACGGCCATACATTGGGCGATGTTTGGTTGCCGAACACTGGGTGCCGACTAATTTCCTGGCATTTTCTGAAAGTCGTTTGGTCAGCTATTACCCAGCCAAACTAGCAGCCAACCAGGTTCCACCCGTGTGTTTAATTGGCTGGCCGAGAATGGTGACAAACATCCTATGCTGAGGGATACAAAACGAAGGCACAACTTGCGCACGTCTTTTCCACGATCACTTGTCAGTGGATGCTCTATCAAGTGGTCTTTCGTTGGGTTTGTGGGGTTTAACGTCCCAAAAATGCATTTTTTCGTACTTTTTAACTACACCCTTACAACTTATAAATTTTTAGCTAAATAAAACTGAAACTGCACTCATTTGGTAAATACAAACATACTGCGCGACCTAGATAATGTTTCCCATTTCCCTGCTTTTCTTTCAACGTTACATGCTACTCTAAACTGTGTGCTCAATGTAATATTTATTAGTGAGAACTAGTTTGCGGACCCTTCACCGTAGTTCAATTTTGTGAACAGCCATTAGATCAACTATATGACTCTAGAAGGGCCCTGTTGGCGTGTGCAAGCGTGTAATATGCAGGATGAAACATTAGGGGATTTATCCCGGTTATACTAGTTACACGAGTGTATCATGGGTACACAGGTTGTTTTCATAGTAATAAATATCTATTGCTAAAACACTAATTCACTCGGTTGTTTTCGCCGGAAGTTAGACTAACAGTTCATCACATTGGTATCACCGGTATGTCAAGCTGTCGTCGAAGGAGAGGTCGAAGCAGCCGCAGACTCCGCTGCACACCGCCTGGACTTCCTATCTCGAACATTGCTGCGTTATTTTTCCATCGACGTTTCTCTCTGTTCTTCGCATTAGGCTGCCCGCGTACTCTTCAGCGCTTCTTCTTGCTTATCAGAGGCTGCGAAATGCACACTCCAAAATTTCGACGCATATGGTCTGGCACGTGCCTCAATCATGGCGACACTGAGGAGCGACGTCTGGGCCGCATGCTATCACAGGATGGAAGCGCGGCGAGAGAGAGCAACCGTGCTTGAAAGTTTTTGACCATCGAAGGCGGCCCTTAAGCGCCCAACCTGGTCCCGTAGATCTTGCAGCGGTGACTCGAGAGCAGAAATATTCACTTCGGAAATTTTTGCTGATCTCACGATCTCTTCTTCCTTGGCCTTGCGGGCGTCCCATGACTTCTTTGCTGATAAGTTGTTTTTCTCTCGCCATTCCCAGTACGCTTCGGTTTTAAATTCTGCAGGAACATGACGTCCATGACGCGTCGGTCCGGCGGCAGAGCTGCATTGCGGGTGCCCTCCGTTGACGCTGCCGCAGTCACCGACGGCTCCATTCCTGACGGGCGACGAAGGCGATTCGCCCCTCTCTGCAGATGTGGGCGAAAGCGGCTGCTCCTGGTAAGATTGAAGTCCTGCAAGCAGCTGCTCCTGGTTAGCTTGGTGTCCTGCAGCTAGATTTCCACCAGATGAGCCCTTGTCTGCAGACACCCACAGCAGTAACTGGCCCTGGCATGGGACATACTGCTGGTGGTACATCATGCGGACTGTAAGTCTTCCGTTAAAACCCAAGGTAAGCTGCGCAGAGTAGAGGGCACCAAAGGTTAGAAAGGTCCACCTTAGTATGAGCCATCGTCTGAAGGACAGGTAACACAATACGCCAACATGTCTGACAACGACTATATGAAGCTGTGTGCAGCAGACAGTGGCGATAAACAAAAGAAACATTTTTTTGAAGTGTGATAGAGACGCATAACCTCATGGGTATCTGCTATTCTATAAGGGACAACCCAACCGCAACATAACCAGCTAAACGTTATTATGCGCCAAGTAGCCTATACCGTTGTCAAAAAGGTTACCTCTTGATGGCAGGGGTTTTAATGCCCGTATTTTGTGTTCAGAACAGGCACCGAAGTTTTCCTCGCGGATGCATTCGTATCGCCGTAAAAAGGTACGCAAACTTTGGGTTTCCAATAGTCATGCTCTACGCGCACAACTTGTCTTGCAGTCTTATCGTTTCTGATTGAAAATGTTTGGCTGTCATGGGCGTTCGCACGACGTCTTATGACCATTTTTGTAAACACGTGGCAACTTCTGGCAGGTTTATGTGACTCATACTCTAAAAAAATGCAGTTAGTTCTGCCCTAATTCAAATATTGTGCGAAAACTGCGCTACAAAGCGCTTCCTTTTCTGTTCCCAAGCTTTGCGTAATTTGCTAGAGACGTACATTTGTCACGAATGAAATTCCGTATTCATTTATTTGCTGTGCGATTGAGCATCACCTTCCTGGGGGACTTTTCGCTGCCTCGGCGTCGGTAATAGCATCGGAGGTGATTTCGTTCTAACGGTTATGCGATTTAGCGTGGTAGGTAGAAGTAAAGATAATACCTTCCAGTTAAAATCACATGCGTATTGTCCAGGTCTAACTTCAAAGCTAAATGAATTACCATTGATATGGCTAATAAGCACGCATTACACTGTCATGAATTTGCTAGGCTAGCTGTTATAGCTTTGCTATACAACCGTTTTCATGCACGGCCGTGGTTTGACAAGCAAGACATTGTACGGGATGACAGCATCTAAATGAGCTGTTTCCTAATAAAAGCCTCTGCACAAAAGAAATACCGAAGATTCGCCGATGACTTCAAGTTGGTCGGTGTTTCGGTGCACCTTCGCGGAAGTAACTGACATAAAGCTGAAAATGAGTTAGTAAAATTACGCACAAGGCGATATAAGTGGACTCGGCGGCATGGCATCGGCCAGAATTGGTATGCCTCATCTTTTCTGTGTAGCTGCTCGTCCTGGCGTGCTGATGGGCATCGGTCACATTGCCGGTTGCGCCGTGACACCTGTCGCTCCAACCCGGCAGACCCGGTTGCCAGCCATCATCGTGGAAGTGCGGTGCGTAAAGCACTTATAGCTTCAGCGTCCCAGGAACCACCGAAATATGATCCGCAATTCTGCCCTACAGTGCCACCCCCGAAGCTGCCCTGCTGCGCTGTACCTGTGCGTCTGTCACCGTCAGCGACGCCACCGTATATAAAAGGTGCCGATATCAACACCAATATCAGTGGACACGGCGGCATGGCATCGGCCAGATTAGATATGCCTTACCTTTTCCGTATGTAGGTGATGTACTTTTCGCAAAGCCAATCAGCTGTGCTGGTCTTGTGGTGCTGAGCTAACGAAGTTTCATTGCTCTTATAGTAGATCGAACACATGTGCTGGTTAATCTTCTGTCGTGACGTCATGGTAAGTCGTGAGTTCATAATCGAATGGTCATTATGACGTCACATGGACATGTGGAATAACAGGAACTGATATCATGATGAAGTCACAACTGATAATGACGTAACCAGGCAAAGCTGATCCCACTGGGCTTTTATTCGGTGGTGGTACCAATCTCCTGCTTAACCTGTAATTTTCAAGAATCTCCGCATAATTTTGGAGACGCTCGTTCATGTTCCTGCAGTCGGGTAGCTCCACAGTTAGGCAGTCGCATGGCGGCGCCTGCAAGCTGAGAACTTTGTAAACTCGGTTTGGGCATATTATGTCCAGATCGACGATAGAAAAAGACGATAAATGCGAGCACTGTTTGGAGAGAGGGACCCTCGACCATGTAATCTGGGAATGTGCCAACTCCCCATGGGGCTAAAGCAAGTATAAATTGTAGAGAAGCTTGGGAAGCCCTGCAGCGGGGCGAGGTATCTGCCCCACAGCAACAAGCCATCCGTCTGGCGGAAGAAGCCGCGAAGAACCAAGACCTCTTTGCCTGCTTCTGATCGCATAGGTTCGGGCTCCCGTCTCTTAGGCTTGCGTGCCGGGGGCGGGGACTGGGGGCCTCCTTATCTGGTGGAAGGATAAAATTGTTATCAAATCACATCTTACCTCGCTAGGCGTCCGGTCCAGACGTTCGTGTGGCGCCTTGCATTTGAGGCTTTCTCTAACGCCGCATCACACAGCATACAGAAGCAGGCCCACTACAGCAGGCATCAGCGGCGTTTCAAATTGGTTTACAGGAATGAAAAGGCACAGCATCTGTCACAATTCTCTGCGGTCACTCTAACCGTGCCGTAGCCAAAATGAGGGAGGTGGGAGTGAAAAAATAAACAGGCGCCGTAGTGGAGGGCTTCGGAGCACCGTGCAATACAGGCTTTCTTTTTTTCTTTATTTCCAATTGTCGACAAATTCAAAAGAAATACGCAGAAAAGCATTCACTAGCCGCCTATAGACAACAAGGCGCAGGCTTTGTTCCATTAACATTTTTTATGCATTGACAGCGGTTCCAGCCGTTGAACCCATTCTGATGTGGACGACTGCATTTTCATTTCCTCCAAATACCTCTGCACACATTCCCTAAAATACATAAGCGCATGCCGCGCATCGGGGTCGCAGTAATAACCGGCCATTCTCGACTGCCGTAAACGATCGAGGACCATCAGCATGATGGGGTAAAAAGGTGCTCTGTCTTCGTTTTCTGTGGGTAGATGCCTTATGCCATATGGGTCAATAAGTAAATCTTTTCTGATAGTCCTTCATAGGACATCCCAAAAATAAACTGCCTCCTAACAATGAATAAATACGTGGTCTATGGATTCAGGCAGCAGACAAATGAGACACTGTAAACACCACGGGATTAGAAATTCATTTTTCTCTAAAATGCTTTAAGCGACAAAGTTCCTGTGTGCAGCCTACAGAAGAAGGTCCTTGCTGCAGGCTGCACTTTCATTCTTTTAACCCGTTTTAGTACATAATCTCCAGGGTCTCCACAGTGCAAGGACCTGACGAAAGGACTGGAAAGACCCCATCAAAAATCGTTATAGAGCTTTCTCTTCTTCAGTGCATACAAGTACTTCCTCAAGAACCGTATAAACAAAAGTTTAAAACTGTCAGCAACCTCTTTCCAAAAACCACACATCTTTCGGGTACACTTTCCGCTCCCACAAAGAACTCAGGCAAAAAGCAACACAACCTTAACTGGCACACGGTTCGCAAAAAAAAATCTCTGGCCTCACGAAAAAAAGAAAACCCTGCTAAATAGATGACGTAGAAAAAGGTGCTGTAAACCAAGGCCACCATCCGTGATAGACATGAGCAAATTCGTGAGGCAACACCGCTCCCAATTTGATGACCCTACAAACACAGCAAAGATGCGGTGAAATTTTTGCACATTCACTCTCGAGCACTGCAGGACTTGCATCACATACCATAGCTTGCTAATCATGAACAAGTTACAAACTGCATGTTGCTCTAGCCAAAACAGAGAAGTATGCCGCTTTCCATCGTTCGGCCTTTTCGCGTATTTCATGTGTTTGCCCTTACAATATGTGTATTTGTTACTTCTTATTGCGTATGCAAGCATTCTTATCGCGTCTGCGCTCTGAATTCAAAATTTGTAGCATTGGTCGTCAGCATGACTCGGTCACTATACGGGAACATTTCTGTAAACCTCCGCAGATTCCTCTGAGAATGGCGACTAAGGATTATACCCTTACATTTCGGAGCGCTTGCGGACATACAGGTGTGGAAGAAAATATTTGCATGCAAGAGAACTTGAATAGCGCTTTTGAATACACTCGGTTTCTTAACTTCCAGCCTATCTTCTTCGGTTTCTTCACTGCAAGCCAACCTATCTCGATGTGCTTCGCATATTGTCATCAACGTCTTCTCTGGCAAACGTTGCACTGAAGGCATTAGGACTAGTTCGCCGAATAAAATCCTAAAGTACCTTAAACTACATAGGCAAGAAGTGCAAAGCACGAAGCAAAACGTAACTAAAACAGCCTTAATTTTGCTTCTGCATGCATAGCTGTGCCGAGACACGCTAAACCGCCGCTTCATTTACTGTCAATCACACGCTAAGTTCGAGGATAAAAATCGTATTCAGGGAAAGCACGCTGAAATTTTGTTGCATTGTGGTCGTTGTCGAAAATATTCTGCTGCCTCTTAGCATCTGTATCTAATTACGGCAGAATCAACCTCGCGATTGTCAAATCAGGGTGGTTGTTTCTCTAAAGAATTTTCTTTACGTTCACGACAAGTATGATTGTCAAAGAGAATTAGCATATGCGGAAAGGTTGTAACAAAATGGCATGCGCGCTCAATTGCTGGGACACGGTCCAAGACCGTCGCAAACATTGTCGCAATATCTTGCCCTTTTTCGTTTCGCAAACCGATTCCGATGATACCGGTTTTCTTGCTCATGTATTCGAAAAAGGAAAACTTCAAGAAGGAGGAAGCATTTTTTATTTCTTTTAATTGTGTTGTGCCCTTACACTCACGCGTCAGTGTGCTTAGACCGGAAGGCAGTTTAACATGCTTGTGTATGTATTCAGTATAATATAGCTTCGCATTTTTGCACCACTGAACTTTGTGTACAACCTCTTTCAAATTCGCAAGTTCCATGACATATAGAGGGATTCAATGGAAATCTAATACGGCTGTCCGGATTGTGGTCAGGCTAGTCGGCAGCAGCGCTGCGCTGCAATAGTGAACTAGAATATAGCACTCGCATGGACTGCATTAATACTAATGTGCGGGTGCTCTATTTTGCCGAGAAATCTCTCAATGTACTCTGGTGTGTGATCAGTGATCACACTACAAGCATTTTGTGTGCTTGCATTTCAAGTGCGATATAAACGCCCGACGCAGGGGCAGCTGCTGTGGTAAGCAAAAAATTCGACTACTAAGAGCGCGAAGCCACAGGTGCGACTGACCTCGTGAAGCCTCTGTAATGGCTGCAGGGCGGCAAAGACACGTACGCCGAGGGCAGCAAGGATACCAAGAAAATTCACGGCTCTTATCTTGTTCGTGGTACTGGTGGTCGGCGGCATTTTAATATTAAGTGCACCTTCACGCCATTGTATAGGCGTACGCCGACCTCGTATTCAGTGGCCCTGTTTCCGCTGTCTGCGTGGTTCTGTTTTTATCACTGTCATAGGCGTCATGCTTCATGCTAGGTTTCTGTCTCAGGCTAAGGATTTCGCAGCGTTGTCGGAAACACGTTTCGCTGCAAATTCCACTAGGCTAGCGAGAATTCCCGATTTAATTCGAGGAAAACATATTGGGCCCAGGAAGCACTCATTTCAAAGATATGCAGATTCCATGCGAAATCTGCTGGCGTCTTAATTTCGACGTCCTTCAAATGGCGGCTTATACTTGTTTTTCTTGTGCCCTCATCTCTATGCAGAACACTCCAACCAGGAAGCCTTGAACCTGTTATTATAGACACATGCGGACATGGCGCGGTACCCCTTCCTTTAGAGAAAATGACTCTCCGAGAGAAACGCTGCCAATGAACTGCTTAACCTAGGGTGCATTGCCCTCCGACGCAGAAACCTCACGCTGTCTTCTAGTGCGAAATTGAGCGACTGCGGTTAAATCGATCAACTAGCCCCACACCTTTTCTTTTCATGCGATTAGGTCGCAGTAATCTCATCTAATGTTACGACACATCGATCTCAGTCGCAGATTATATTGCATTGCAGCCACCGACAGCATCCGCACATTATTAGTCATCATCATCATCATCATCAGCCTGACTATACCCACTGCAGGGCGAAGGCATCTGCCATATTTCTCCAATTAACCCGGTTCTGTGCTAGCTGCATCCACTGACCCCGGCGAACTCCTTTACCTCATCCGCCCACCTAACTTTCTGCCGTCCCTTGCTACTTTCCTTCTCTTGGAATCCAGTTTGTTACCCTAAGCGACCATCGGTTATCCTCTCTTCGCATTACATGTCCAGCCCATGCCCATTTCTTCTTCTTAATTTCTACTAGAATGTCAGTAACTTGAGTTATTTCTCTGACCCACTCTGCACGCTTCCTATTTCTTAATGTTATACCCTACCATTTTTCGTTCCACACATTATTACGTAAGCCTAAAACAGAACTTCATTTCCGCCGCTTTATTTTAGCGTTTCCTTCTAGAATTTAGCATATCATTCTTCAATTCAGTAAGCTCGTTGTAGGGGTCTTATAACCACGACAAATGCAAGCAAGCATGTTGCGATGGTAGCAGCGGCCACACGCGTTACCATATTGGCGTATACGGTAGTCGGAGAAAGCATAGACTGCACTAACCGCCGTCCACGGTTTCTGGTTATTAGAAAGTAGGTCGCTGTTTAAGCATTTCCGTTTACCCAAATGAAAAGCTATGCGTCAGTTTATCAGCTCAGGAATTTCGATGCCTCTGGGATCTTTCGCATAGTCAAATTTTGTTTACTGTTCAACATATTACACATGCCGCGAGCCATGGCTCATAATTAGCAACTGCTGTATTTTTTATATTACTATAGTGTGATTTAGCAAATCGTGGACTTACTACCGTCGACTTACTGAACGCCTCCTTAGCACGTGTACTGACATCCACGCGGCTACCTCTGGAAACGCTCGAAGGGGGTTAGCGGCGGAGGACGCCCTGTGGGCAGAGGTGCTATAGAGGTGCCTCCCGCCCAACAGCTATGCTTCTTTTCGCCGCGCATGCTGCTTTTAGCGTGCCGTTCTGTTTCGGTCGCTGTTTTTCATATGTAATCACATGGTATTATAACGTCTACACATGCGTGTAAACTACACGATATAAGTTACACATGAAATTCAGTTGCCGAGTTTCAATTTTCCTTCTTTCGAACAGCACTCGAATTGCACGACCAAAGACAACATGAACATATATGCATAGATGAACCTGCATAGTATTGAACGTTTAAAGCAGTGTGAGAAGAACGGGCGCGAAGTATAAAAACGCTAGCGATATGACTATAGCTGCTTATTGTTTTTGTATTCTTTTAATCGCCACTGTTAGTCTGCGCTATCTCAGATTACCTGCGTAATGAAGGTTAGCATCGAAAAACGTCGGATCAAGGCTATGACAATTTTTGGAACGCATTTCGCCTGGTTATTTTATATATTGCATCACCATGGAGCAGTGACCTTGACTGTACGTAAAATTTGAACTACATTTGAGTGGACTACCCTTGAGGGCAACATTTCTCGTCAGCAACCACTGCTGCAAAGACCGTACATGTACTCTATGAAATAAATGTAGGTTTTCTGTGCGATTCCTTGTGTGCAATACTTGCAGTCAAAAAATACCGCATGCGCACTAAATTTCAATCACACACTGAGTTTTACGACGACACTGGGCAACAGTATAGCCTTTGTAGTACCCAGGAAGTTGTAGCCATTCTCACTTTAAAGCCGGAATTACGCTAATTATCTAGCGACCACTCCTGAAAAATAATTTCTTTCAAAATCGGTATCTACCAGTGGTGCTGCAAAAGAGATGAGCCCTGTAGACCATCATTGCCAATCATTATATGAATTTCGCTTTTCTATAATTCGAAATATAGATATCTTGTGAGACGATCGTCTCACAAGATATCTCCAGCACTGCGAAAATCAGAGGATCCGTTGCAATTGTGCTCCTAAGTGCCTCTCGCCCCTGCGAACTGTAATAGGAAATTGTGCTCCTACTGTAACCCCTGTCAATTTGGGGGACGAGAGGCACATAGGAGCACAATTGCCTATTGTAGTGCACGTGATTCTGATTGGACCGGGGTGCATGTGCCTTTCGCAGTACTGTAAACATCCGTAACCCCTTCGAAACGTTGGCTCGATCTGCGAACTGAGGCGCACCCCCTTTATCCTTGTTCAGTGCTCCTTCATACCGTGTAAACATCTTGTGAGACGAAGCAAGGTAAAATGGGGTGAAAAGCGGGGTCACTGAATACAAGGCCCGCGTAATACCCTCTTTACACGGCCGGCTTAACCACGGTTACGCTTACCCGAGGTTACCGAACTTAACCACGGTTAACCGCCCATCGCGGTTAGCTGTGCTTACACAGCCCGCCGCCGTTCTCGGTTACGGCCGCCATTGCCCATAAAGTAAAACCGAAGCGACGCTAGCGACGCGGTGATCTGCGGAACGAAGCAGCATTTACAAATATTTTATTTATAATGTAGTTTCCGGAGTGCCGTCCGGTAAGGCGTCAACAACGCGGTGAAGCCCCGCACGGTGGCAGCACCTCATCGATCATCGTAAACACCGCCGCGTTCCCTTACAAAAATGTCTATGATCCCTTCATGCGAAGTCTTTAGACAATATAATCATAGAAACTATCGACCATCAAAAGAAAGTCTTTAGAACACGTATGATCTATGTATGACCTCCCTTCCGACAATTGGCCACCGTGATTGAATAGAATGTATTTACATAGAACGTATTTATACCTCCTATAATTAGCCTATTGATAGCATACATGGACACTGTAACGACTGTGTTCCGATAATTGGCCACCGTTATTTTAAAGAATCGTGTTCATACAAAGTATTAATATCTTGTATTATGCTAACTATATTTCAAGTGTCCAATAATAATGCGTATTTTACTCACTGTTCACATGCGTGTAATATTTCGTGAAAAGTGAGAGTGGTGAAAGAAACAGATGCAAATTCATACCTTGATTTATTGCACAAACACTTGACACAGAAACACTTGGTTTCCGATGGCAACGACATTGTGTGTTTGATGTAGCAGCCATATCAAATTTATCATGGTGTCACCTAGAAAAGAAATATACATGCTCAAAATTTCTCTGCCAATTTCACACGCTCTGCGCTAGCATCACACACATCTCTCTTCACTCAGATGCCTCTTTTTCCCCAAAATATGCCAACAGGTTTCCAACCACTTTCTGTACAAACTAGTACCTGCAAAACACCCTCAGGAGATAGAGACTATTGCTGTGTTTAGTTGTATTCCTTTGAATCCTCTATATCATTCGACATTAGTTTATCACAATAGGGGCCCAGGAAACAAAGGAGTGAAATTTACATGCCAGTATGCTTGGTCATCAGATAAACTCTCTCCTCTGCCATTTGCTACATCAAGCAAATACACATGTTGAGCGGCAACGTATCAGTATGTATACATACATTTTGGGGCATACTACCAGCAAGTGATGCCACTATGCCTGTTCGCTCCCATTTTCCCGAGTGATGCCTATGTTAACCATAGCAGATAACACACACACCTAAGTAATTACTGAAGGAGACCAGCTACACCAACCACCTAGGTGAATACAAGAGCAATAATAGGGAATGATGAAGTATATTATAGTTACCCTACAATATGCAGTCACACATGCTTTTTGCTACATATGCAGGTAACAGGTCTCAATAGTGTATTCCCAGAGAGTAAGAAAATAAAGTGCCACTCATGCCCATCTTTTCCTTTCAAGAGCTTGTCACCAAGGTAAAATCTTTATCACATATGAAAGCAAAATTTAGAACACCTTTCTTTTATAAGTCCACATGGATGCTGAAGAAACTACGCTGCTACGTCCCACTGCTACTTGTCCCGGAAGTCAGGTTGCCTTGTTACTTGTCGGCACAGACCACGGCAACAGGGTGTCTCCAGATATGGTCGAATGAAGCAACAAGAGGACTGCATGTACATATGAGAACACTAGTCAGAACAGCACCAAGAAAGATTTTTTGAATAATAAAGGAAAAGTCAAATGCACAATTAAAAGAAACATAGCAGGAGTATTTCATATGGTTGCTGAGTGACAGCATGAAAAGCCCAGAATTGGAAACGCAGTGCTCCACCGAGGAAAATTACATAATCATAAAATACATAAATACATAATAATCTAGGTAATCTCAGGTACGGCCGCTCAATGGAGGCGCACTTGGGTGCGGCCCGTCGCGTCGCCCAGAAGAGCCGTATTGCGCCTAGTTCTCATCGCCACCGCTGCGGCGCCACCGCTCCGGGACGAGTCCGGGCGGAGAGCTGCGCGCAGCGGCCGTGGCTCTGCTTTCGTTTCGGCGTCCGCGTGGCCGGCGCTTGCTCAATTTAGGATTATGAGCGGCGTTTCACACAGTATGTGATGCTATGTGCAAGTTTGCTATTGATAAGATGATAGCGGCAAGTCATCATCACTAGGCTTTGCCAAGTCATTCGTGGTCTTCAGTTTACAACGAGAACGAGGCAGTCGTGTGCTTCGCTGAGTGCGCACCCGATTAGTTGCGTTTCAACCACTGTAATAACGTATTAGATATTGCAATCTTGAAATCGGGACATGGTGTGGGGCCATTATTCTGCGTGCACTTTCTGGAAAGTTACAATTCAGGACGTAGCGTTCAATATATTATTCTTCAGCCTGTTCCTCCATTTTCACTGGAAATAATATTCAAGTGGGTACCACCACCAAAACATACTAGCTAACAAACTGTTGCAAAAGAAACAACACAAGGCAGCCAGTTCAACGACACGCCCGCAAGCTCAGGCAATTTTTTTCTCGTTTGATTATAAAGCCGCGTGATGCACAAAAGACACGCAAGCTTATTTTGCATGCGAATAACTTTTCTCGAAAACTGGTTATGTGCAAGCGTGATTTTTTCCACTGTCTGATTGATGTTGCCTGTCCAGTTGGCCAGCAGTGGTCGCATTAGTTTGGTTAGGTCCTTAGTGTGACTGCCGTCTTCTCTCTCGCAAATCAACTCCGAAAATTGCACAAAATAGGGAAGACGGGATAAAATTAACATGTTGCATAGCTTGGTGCTTCTTATAACCTGCGGGCACTTCATCACCTTGCTAACAAATGTGCATGGTGATTTTCAGGTAGCTTAGGCATCCATCATCAAGAATTTTGATAAGTCCAGGGTTTTGCAGGAATCACAAGGCACAAAGTTAATAAAGGGATGTGGACTAATAAAATAAAATTATTGACGCTCTAAAGTAAGCACTAGAAGTTATTTAAACTTTGGTAATATATAAATAATGAAAACACGTGCAGGCACTGAAAACAGAATAAATAAAAATGTTTCATGAGATTCTGTAAAACTATTCATACTTTCTCATCAAGTGGACGTGCAAGGTAACCAGCCAAGAATGCAATCGGTGCTAACTCTATGTCAGCTACTGGTTCACACCACACATGAATGAATCCAAGTTGACTCGAAAACTCTCTCGCAGCAGACGTGATATGGCAGTTGGCACGGTACGACTTTCATAGTCACGAATGCCAAGTTTTATAGCTGCCTATTGTTGATAGGTGCATTTGCAGACTGATGCTTGCAAGTTGCTAACCTGCACAAAGCATGGAAAAATGTGTATAATCTCAGTCGATATATTTTTTTTCTTGTGGTACCTTCAGTATTTTCTGCGAGGTGAAAACGGCAGCCCTTGCGTCAGGTTTGTCGTTCCCGCCTTTGAATTGCTTAAGGCTGCTAAAAAGCGATACTATAGACCCGCTTTCAGAGCCTGCTTTAGGGCATATCGGAAGCTGAAAATAAGATTCGGTTAAATGCAATGCACTAGTAAGGCACACAGAAGACATTGTTTTAAGATACTTGATGTGATCAAGAAGGTACTTAATTTGCGCCACTGTGGATCTGGTTGTCATGATTGTTGCTTCGTACATTTGTTTGGTTAGCCTTTGCTTCGACGTGCCTCCTTGGACCTGAATGTCTTCGATATGGCAAAGTCCAACTCTAGCCAAGAGAGTCGCTCGTCATCTGACAAATAGAGCGGCTCCTCTTGGTGTCTCCATGGCTTCACTTATGCGATGTTGGGCAAGGCATACCATTTTGATATCATCGTCATAAAATTGATCGTGGCGCAGCTATCTTGAAACACACATGCTTCAGGATGACACGGGGGGGGGGGGGGGGGGGGGGCGGTTGTCCAGGAGGAAATGAAGTATAGCTATAACAAGTGGGGAAAATAAAGCTACTGACCTGCGCACATTATTTTTTTCAAGGTTGTTTGGCTCAACATGAGCCCGCGTGAGTAACTTGTAATGTGGGCAGTTCGGTAACACGGAGGGGTCGGCTGAAGGAAGCAGGATCTTCAGTTTTATGTTCTTCCTGTAATCGTCATCTGTGAAGTGCAGTGGAGTGTACCAGCGGGTTGTCACTCGGCTCCCATCGGCTTCCTTTTCCGTTCTAGTCCTCCCGAGTTATGTTTTTCAGCCATGCTGCTCGACGTTGTGAATCGCACGGGAACTCATGGTAACCGATCTTTTCTTGCTTTCGTGGTGCATAGCGGTACACAGCAGTTGCCTGGCATGGTGCTGCATACGCTTAGGACGCTGTTAATGCAGGCACCGATGACACGCATGCAGATTTATCAGAACCACGCGGTTATGCTGAGTAGTCAAAAAGATAACACACGCCAACCCAGCCAGCGCGCACCTTTCGCGTCGTCTGCTCGTCTGTGCCGGCGGCGCCTTGTCCTGGAGTGGTGGCGCCCCCCCCCCCCCCCCCCCCCCGGAGAATGACGGCGGAAACTAACTTCTTCCAATACGCGCTTCCCCAGCCATTGAGGCGCGACGCGACGGGCCGCACCAAGTGCGCCTCCATTGAGCGGCCGTTTCTCAGGAATAGTGGCAAGTCTTATATAGGCACTATCTTTTGGAGATACGTGGAAAGACAAGTCAGATGAGGTGGTAAAAAATGACTGTTTTGGTTTATGTGGTTTAACATCCCAAAGCAACCCAGGCTATGAGAGATGCTGTAGGGGAGGACTTCAGAGCGTTCGACGAGCTGGGGCTCTTCAACGTGCACTGACATCGCACAGGACATGAATGCCTCTTTGCTTCAATTTTGAGCTTACTGCTGAACTGGTCGTACTCAAAATGGGTTGGCGCTACTTTTATTTAAATTTAGACAAGGTCCTTTTGAGGATTCAAGACTTGCATGTGTCCCAGACACATTCAGGGAGACACGTTGCCCTGTACAAAGGCTTAAAACGTGGAGAGCTTGTCTCATTAAAACCCACCCGGCCCCGCATAATCACTTTTTGGTACCTAGTATTGCCTGCTTTGGCTCGTCAATAGTAGGCTACCGACAATAGGAGCTAAATTATTTCATCCTTAAAAAATCATGCAGCTTACTGCTGGAATATGCAGTCACACATAATTTTTGCTACATATGCAGTTAACAAGTCATAATAGTGTATTCCCGAGAGTAAGAAATCAAGAAAGTGCCATTCATGTCCATCCTTTCCTTCAAGAGCTTGTCACCAGTAAAATCTTGATCACATATGAAAGTCAAATATAGGAGAAATACCTGTCTTTTATAAGAAATCCACATGGATGCTGAAGAAACCATGAAGCTACGTCCCAATGCTACTTGTCCCAGAAGTCAGGTTGCCTAGTTTTTACTTGTCGGCACAGACCACGGCAACAGGGAGTCTCCAGATATGGCTCAATGAAGCATCAAGAGGACTGCATATGCATACGAGAACATTAGTCAGGACAGCAGGAAGAAAGTTATTTTGAATAATAAAAAAAGGAAAAGTCAAATGCACAAGTAACACAAACAAACAAGGAATACTTCATATGTTGCTGAGTAACAGCATAAAAAGAGAAGCACAGAATTAGAAATACAATGCTCCATAGAGGCAAACTACAGTAAAATGCTTGTGCACAAAATTCTCTTCTAGAGTGGAAGATTCAGTGATATATGCAAGGGGTTACGTTTATCAATTGTGCATGCATACGGTACTATAGGAATACATTACTGTCTGGGAAGTCAACCTCCACACCACCAGGTATCAAACTATTCAGAAGTTTCTGAAAGATTTCTATGCAATGACAGGAAGATCTTTCACTATCACACAGTTGCAAACACTAAACTCTAATGAGCCCATGTATGTTTCTCTTAAAAATGTGCGGACGAAGGAAATGTAGTTGCTGCTCCTTTTATTTATTTACTTGTAACTAATACTGCATCATTTCCAGCTATAGCATGCGTGAACACAATGCAAACAAACAACAGAGGTAAGCAAGCTTATCTAAAGATTTAGAATGACTTTTTGTAATAAAATGAACAGAAATTATTTAACTAGCCATGTACAGGAGACAATGCATGTACTAAAGCAGAGCTGCACAGATTTAGGAGCCTTAAAAGCTCTAGCAAAACACCCTTCTTGTCACTGTTGCCTTTTCACAAACACTACAGGCTGGCCGAGAGCTAGTTTAGATACAATACCTCTAATTATCGCATTCAAACTGATCACTTTTTCAAATACATTGATAAACACAGGTACACATGGCTGAGATTTCAAAACATCATCTGTTGGACAAAACCCTCATTATACTCTTGGATAGGTCTGATAATAAATATCAGCATGGCGAACAGCCATTCGGCGCTTCTATGCGCTATGCAAGCTTAATAGCCTTATCATATCCTACAGAACACTTGTAATTTTCAACACCTGAGAACAAAATTCCATGGGGGTTTAAAGGGAAATCTTTGAGCAAAGCTCACTGTAGGATATTGCCCCCAAAAAACCCAATCACAACAATCTATAAACACATGTTCGACAGCCTCTGGCTTTCTGCACAAAATACAGTTCACACCCCATGGCAGAAAGATTTCTCTCTGCCATCTATGTTTATCCAGGCAGAACCCAAACATGCAATTTAAAAAAGAAGATTTTTAGCAGGCTGTAAAGACATTCGTTGTACATGTTAGGATGCACTATTATTTGATAAACACAAAAGGGCCGCCACACTGATACTTCCCTTCGTCTTGCAGCCCACCCCTTCTGTAGCAAGCCCCCTCATGTTTGCAGAACTCAAAAACACACAAAACAATTAAACAAAAAATGTTCTCCAACAGATAAATATCAACATATTACTTTTGTTATTGCTATTAACTATTTGGCTTTAGGGTTAACGATGCATTTATTTAGGTTGTGAATAAAATGAGTTCGGAAGTTAATTGCAAATCTTGGTGTCTAGCAAGAAGGTAAATATTTGTGTATATGTTGCTTTGAGCAAAGTAAATGTTCTCATTTAGTCACAGAAAAAACAGAATACCACTTGAACGAACGCCACTTCGACGATGTATTCAGTTGTAGGAACTTTATTAAATCCCCCCACTGAAGCTCTATTGAACGCTATGCAAACACACTTCATTTTAACAAACTTCAGTTATTGCTCATTTCAGTTCAACGAACATTTTCCGCGGTGCTATCCTTCGTCTTCAAAGTCATGATAATGATGATGATGGATTTTAATGGCGCAAGGGCGGCTCAGGCCAAAGAGCGCCAAACTCAAGGTTAACGGTGTACTCAAGTTGATATAATGGAATAATTGATTTTTCATGAAGGGATAAAGAACAGTGGTGTATAGGGCCTAAAAATGTATTCGCTCTGTAATATCGCTAAAAACAATGGTGTATAGGGCCTAAAATTCATTTGCGATATATAATGGATGCGCAATGTATAAGTAGATGTATTAAAAGATCTCATCCGTCCTCTCAAGGAGGAGCGGGCTGAGACCAACGTCGATAAGAAATTTCATGTAAAAAGCCTACTTGTAATAAAAATTTAAGCACCTGTTTTAAAGGAAACATTGGGTTGTCGCCCATAAAAATGGATGGGTGTGCAGGTATTTGATGAGTGAACAAGGAGGGAAAATGACGTCTTCTTTCTGGTTCCAGTTGTGCACATATGATTAAAACATGAATGACAGTGAGTCGATCACCACATCTCGAGCAGTGTGGTGCAGGAGAGTTCGTTAAAAGGTATGAGTGTGTAGTATGTGTATGACCTATTCTCAGCCTGCACAAGGCTACTTCTTTGAATCTGTCTCTTTTGTCTGTAGTGTACCTGCCTATGATAGCTTTTATAGTGTGTAGTTTATTTTCAGTCGCTGTGTCCCATTCCTCTTGCCACTGTTGTCGAATTTTGTTTTATGTGTGGCTTGAGGTCCTGGTATATTATTTTGTCGATGTCTGTAGTATTTCGACAGGCAGCTGACACAGCAAGCCTATCAGCCGCCTCGTTACCCGGTATGCTACGGTGGCCTGGCACCCAGCAAAGTGTAATTTTAAGTTGTAATTTATGGGCTGTGATAAGGTTGTTAAATAGAGTATTCAGGACTGGGTTCTTATTGTGCCATTTCCAAGAAGTTAGGGAGGTTAAAACACTAAGGGAGTCTGTGTAGATGACCGATGACTGTATTTTGTTTTCTATAATGTGTCTCACAGCTAACAGGATACCGTGGGATTCTGCAGTAAATATACTTGAATGTCTGTTCAGTGTTTTTGTTAGTGAAAATTGTGGTCCATGTGCGGCACATGAGACTTGAGTCGACTTTGAAGCATCAGTGTAATACTCATTACAAATGTATTTTGCCTGCAGAGACATGAAGTGCTGGTGTATGGCTATAGGAAGGGCATGTTTTCTGACTTGAAGGAATGTTAGGTCGCAATTAACAGCGTGCATTTCCCACGGAGCGATGAAGTCTTTTATGGAAGTTGTATGGAGGCTGCCAACCGGGATGTCCAGATATTCAGTATGAGTGGCTAGTCTTATTGGGTATGGTGGTGTTCGTGACGGTTTTCTTGTGAAAAGTTCTGTGTTAGCTGTGTCAAGCAGGAGCCGGCGACAAGGATGGTCCAGTAGAGACAATATTTTGGTAGCATATCTTACAGCAGTAAATTGTCTTCTTCGCTGTAATGACCATCGGTTAGCCTCAACATAGAGGCTAGCAATTGGGCTAGTTCGAAAAGCACCTGCGGCAAGGCGAAGGCCAAGGTGGTGCACTGGATCGAGCATTTTTAGGTCTTCAAAGTCATACTGAGCCCTTAAAAAAGCACAGTCCGCACTCTTTGTAGCATAATTTTATGTTAAGAACCACTCTTCATTATCGCGTGAAGAAAAGTGGCCGTTATTTAGCTGTAAAGAGAATTGGCTGTCTAAACTAGCTTGTAACCAGAAGAATCCATAGCTGTCTTTGCACGCCTAATTACCTGTACAGTCATAGCCAGTCAAAGCCAGATCTCCAGCCCTACTAGGCCCTTTAGCTCCAAGAATTGCGAATGTGTGCATTTTGGTTAACCATGATCTGCTTGGAGAAAATGAAAGCCTTTTCTCCTCAGCAGGCCGTTGTGATAGGCAAGATTCTCAGGAGCGTGCACAGTAAACGAGTTCAAAACCACTGTAGTCCTTTCAAAAGTGCTGCAAAACGTTACGCATTCTTCACTTGCAAATCAGCGCAGTGACAAATAAATGGGCCCAGATAAGATTTGAACGACCTAAAAATCTGTGACAGATTTTCTCTTCTTGGGCTCCAAGATTACCTCGGAAGGAGACTGCAGCCATGAAATTAGGAGACGCCTGCTTCTGGGAAAGAGAGCAATGGTTAGCCTTGACCGCCTAGTAAAGAGCAGAGACATTAGTCTGCCAACCAAGATCCGTGTAACTCGTGCTATGGTCTTTCCATTTGTGATGTATGGATCCGAGAGTTGGACTGTGAAAAAGGCTGACCGCCGAAGAATTGACGCGTTTGAATAGTGGTGCTGGCGAAGACTCTTGAGAGTTCCTTGGACTGCCAGAAGATCAAATCAGTCGATATTGTCGACCATAAACCCTGACTGCTCATTGGAGGGTCAAATTCTAAAGTTAAAGCTCAGCTACTTTGGTCATCTGATGAGAAGAGAGGAGTCGCTGGAGAAAGATTTGATGTTGGGAAAGGTTGAGGGTCGCCGGAGAAGGGGTAGGCAGCGAACGCGATGGTTAGATGGCATCCTCGAGGCACTGCAGATGAAGTTATGTGATGTTAGGAAGATAGTGAGAGACCGGAAAGCGTGGCGTGACATGGTCCATAGGGTCACGAAGAGTCGGACACGGCTGAACGACTGAACTGAATATTTCTTGAAGCTAATGGAAACAATCTTCCACGTATTTATTTCAGTCCAATGAACTTTCATTTCAACAAACTTTTTCCTAAGGTCCCTTGAACTTTGTTCAAGTGAAGCATCACTGTATGTGTACATATGCTGAGGCAGTCTAAATAAACAGTAACTGAATTTCAGCATGAACATGCACACATATGCACAGTGCAGCCAGCTATATTATGAAACCATGTTTGCCACTGAGCTATTAAAACACAGGTTTACTCAATTTTGCCTCAACTAGAAATAGTAGGTGCTACTGCAATAAAACAGCTAAGTATATCTCCTGTTTTAAAGCTCTGAAGAGGCCACGAAAAATTTTCTTTTACGAAAAAAAAAAGGAAAAAGAAAAAACTTTGGGACTTAAACAATACGTACTGACCTACTGAGGATACAAATATAACTATTACTGTGTTGGAGTCTGCGAATTGTCATGAATAAAATGATATATCACAATCTGCTTACTCGAAAGGAAAGCTTAAAATACACTATAATTTTACGCGCAAAAGTCGTTGCTTATGGACTATTCCAATCAACCTCGAATTACCGGCTCTATGTGCAAATAGCTCAGCAAAGAAACCCTATAAATAAAAAAGATAGGTAGCGAGCGATCGCACACATCTGATGGAAGATAAAAATAGCGTCTACATCGCTTTTACGCAGTACAAGGCCTCTCTCAATATTAGAAGCTGACAGTTATGGCTGCGAGGCAAAGCGGTTGTTTACGTTTGAATAATTGGTAATAACTCCGCAAAAACAAACGCCTTAACTATCTGAACTTTGTTGCAAAATGACCGGAAAGAGGCCGCGGACCATCCAGGATCACTTTTTAGAACTTAACTAGGTGCTAAAAAGGCTAAACGATGAAAAATCTTCCTAGCAAATTGGTCGTGCTGTGTGCAGCAAATTAAAAAATGGGTAAACGCGTGTAAGCTAAAAACTGCTCAGTTCAGAAACATAAAATTTTCCGTGAGTATGCGCAAAGGGTTTATAAAAAAGGAATGAAAACGTTTGGCAACTTACATTGAAGATTTCTGGCAGAAAGAAGTATTTTTTTCCGTGCTCGACGTCGCCAAACGCCGCCTCCCCGAGAAGTTTTTTTGCAGATCTTCGGTGCACAATCACGTGACGCATGCCTTATTTTTGCAGGCATTCAGAGAGCAATCACGTGACACATGGGTGCCGTAGCCAAGCCGTAGTCTCGGCGACCGCTCACGCGTGCCTCGTGGAGTTCGCTCTTTTGTGTGTTTTAGTCGCGCTGCCGCGCTGCTCAGACGAAAGGCGGGAAACGTGGAATGCCGAGCGAGCCCCGGTTCTGTGCGTTCGCAATCTTTTGCTTTCGTTCTTTTTCTTCCGGTGGTTTTGTGGGGTGGCTGGTACTCGAGGTGACGCAGACACTCGTTGTAGCGAGCCCGCTTCTTCACAGCGCGCTGCATGGATCGTGTGTTTGCATTCCTCATTGTAATGAAAACTTGAGTTCTGACCGTACGCGGGGCCACACATATTGAGTACCTGCGCATAAGTTATTTGCACACGCGCCCGCTCACACACATGCAGATTTGCAGTGGCGGAAAAGATATAGCTCTCAAGACTGAGAGCATTATCCATTTATGCTAAATAAACACGAAACCCTGATTGCTGATTTGGTTACTTTTACTCGGAAACGGCTTCGTGAATATTTTGTGAAACTTTGAAGCCATCCTTTTCGCTGTATTGATGACATCACTGCGGTATTGCCATGAAATTGCGCTGTTATTCGGTAAACGAATATCTATTTTCCTTTTTTTTTTACTTTTGATGCTGTTAATCTCTGTAATGCCTGCAATGTTTATGCCTGTAATGTGTTCCGTGTAAACTCTCAAGCGGTCTACAACTGCTTTCTCGCTGAGGAGCCCCCCCCCCCCTCCCCCGTTTTCGGATTTGAAAATAAGATTGATTGATTGAGTGATAATTTGTTTGATTGATTGATTGATTGAAGGGCGCGTAAATTTTAACGTAGCAGTCAAATCGCCAGCGCTACCTAGCTGCCGATCAGGCTAAAGCGGTCCATACCAAACTTTAAAAAAATAAACGAAAGGAAGAAAGCCTGCAACCTGCTCTGTGATTTGCCGAGGGCAGCTCCAAGCCGTCACAGGTTTGATACCATGCTGTCTACGTTGGCAAGCCTGCCCGCTTCTCCTTTCACACCTTCCGCACTTCAAGGGGGGGGGGGGGGTGAAGAATGCGTGCGTGCGTGCGTGCTGCTGTGTGCTTTGCTCGCAGGACGGCTAGACGCTCCCCCTCCTCCAGCTCGAAGACGCGCGCTCCGATGGTCACGCGCCTCCTTGCATCCTCCCCGCGCATTACATTTGAAAGACACCTTGCAACCACCCTCTCGAGAGGGTGGCTGCAGCTAGAACTAGCATAACGCTCTTAATGGATCACAACACACGGAAGGATGAATATGTTCAGCTACAGCTGGTTCATATTCCGCGGTTCTGCATGTTAATTGCTGTTAATTGTGCCGTAAGGGCGCTTAATTTATGCACAGAGCAATGTCAGTGCTGCGGACCGCAGGTTGCGCGGTGATATAGTTCACCAGGCTGAATGAGTGCGATGCGAAGGCAGAGAGCGAATATGAGTGTTTCTGCGGGCGCATTCTATGCCGTTATGTTTGCTAGTTAGCCCGCACCGCCCCCTTCTCTGCGCCTTCCCTCTTCCGCTCTCTTCTCTTACCATTAGCGCGCCTCCCTTCTCTACCCTTGCCCTTAGCACGCACCTCACCCAGACACCACCTCCAGCAAAAACATAACAAACAAAAGTACAACCTGTAAAGCACTCGCTCGGTTGACGCACCTGCCAAAAGGCTGCTGTGTGGTCTCGGATAACATCCGCGAGCGAAACATACGATGCGCGCGGTCAGGAACAGATGGGCTGAGATATGGCCGCTGCCTTGCCGGGAGCTGTGGCGCAGAAGTGAATAAGACAATTGCTAACATATTGAGCGCGGCGATAAAAAATGTCGGCGACGCGGACGCCGATTTGTTTGCATAAGTGGTGGGCAGGGGCGTAGCGTGAACAGTGGGGTGGCTCGACGGCATCTGGGCGCACAGTTCTAATCCCGATCGTGTCGATAAAAGAAAAAAAAAAGAGAAGCTCATTTTTTTTTCTGGTGAAAGTTTTGTCCTCGTCAGGGAAAAGCACTCTCCATTTTTCAGTAATTTCGGCGCGTGAAAAGGGAAGGGGGCAGGGGGGGGGGGGGGGAGCTCGTACGGTATTTTACTGAACATGTGCATATACTCAATGGTTGTGTGTATACCATCAAATAATGCTAAAGTCCCGCCCATACAGCTTCTCGGCTATGTGGATCCAAGCGTCCAGGGCGTGCGCCTCTTGGAGATCATCGCGCGATGTAACCCGACAACACCACACAGCGCACATTCGCCATCGTAAAGTTGGCGGCGCGGTGGCTGACGCCGTGCTGTCCGCGTTTACCTTCCATTTGTGATGTTTCAGTCTTTAATGGTGTAAGCAAGCTCGATAACAGGACTCAGTGCGTCCTCAACAAGAGCGGACGCTTGACGAAGAAATGCGCGATAAAGAAAGAGTGAAATTGTAACCAGTTATATTTTTCAAAATATAAACTTATACGTTTTTATCAATGATTCTTTCAAATTGGTCGTATCAATTGTCTTTTTCCATTTCTTTTTTAACAGATGTTACTCATAATAAAAATAAAAGAAGTAATTCAAATATGATTTGCAATGAACAGCATGCACTCGGTCAGTTAATTGGGACTAGATACTTTCGATCTGAACATTTTTTCTGACATGCCAAATTGCTTCAGTATATTGCAATAGCTGTGTGTGAGTGGTATAACCAGACATAATTGCCGAGAGCGTTATACGGCATCAATAAAAAAAATTGCAAAAAAGGCCGAAAAAAGGAGTTCAAAAACTTTCGGAAGGTGTTTTGACCTCAAAACAGAGCTCTGGCGACGCCCCTGCTGTATATTGACAGGCGTATATACAGAGAAGTATATTCACCGAACAACTTGCTATGTACTAACTTTATATGAACTGATCTAAATACACAAAAGTAACCGTGTATGAACTTCGTATTTACACATGTCCATAGAGATTAAAAGTACGTACAATATTGATAGCGTCAATAAGGGGTTAATACAAATTATAAAGACTGTTGACCATTTTTGTAAGGGTCGGCCCCTCCTCCCGCAGACCATACGCGAACGACATGGCGGTTCGCTAGCGCCGACGTCAGAAACAAAGCGTGCTAAATTTATTGGCATCTGGAATACTGAGCTCAAGATCAGAATTGAATCATTCTTGGTCACTGACCAGCGGCAAATTGCTGGCAAGACCGATAACCGCGATACTATCAAGTTTCTGTTAAAGACAGCTGCCGCCGGTACATTGTGGCTCACCGTTCTGCTTATACTAGCTTTGCGATTAATGTATCGACAAAGTTTATCATATCGTTATTTCACGGCGGCAGAATAGAATTCACAATAAGGATGTTTCATGAGTACACCATTTCGACAGCGTTGGTCAGTTCCAAAGCGCCGATCGCCGCGGCTTCGAAGAGAAATAATGTAGGCCTATCGACGACTACGGGGTTACGCACCCCGCCGTAGTTGGCCGCGCTCACTTGCTTCACCGCCGCGGTTAGTGTAACGTACCTCAGCCTGCTCGCAGCATCCCGCACTGCAAGCGTTGCGAACTTGTGCACTTTCATTAAAAGCTAGCACTGCGCATTTTTTTGACGTTCCGCGCTCAGCACCAAGCCGCACAAACGATACTGCAAACACAGGACGGGCCTTCAGTACGCAGACGATTGGCTGTAGGCCGTAACCGAAGACGCCGGGCGGCACAGTAGACACCGGCTATTCAATACGGGCAAACGAGTACACTGCTGAAGCAGACACGCTTGTACGTTTCGTGCACTCGAGGTCCGACGAGCAGCTTCCGTCAACAGACGCCGCCATAACCTCGGTTAACGACGCAAACCGAGGTCGCCAAACTCGGTTTGCGATAACCACGGTTAGGGGTGTAACTGTGGTTTGGTCTGCCGTGTAAATGGACTAACCACGGTTTCGCGTAACCGCAGTTACGCTAAGTGTA
The DNA here is from genome assembly GCF_055883805.1 of Amblyomma maculatum. Lineage (NCBI taxonomy): Eukaryota > Metazoa > Arthropoda > Arachnida > Ixodida > Ixodidae > Amblyomma > Amblyomma maculatum. Next base: position 120,543,343 of record NC_139353.1, read on the forward strand.
AAGAGGGTATAAGAGCCGTAAGCCGTGTTTACATGAAGGCGACATAATCGTATCGCATCGCATTTCGTAGCGTCTCACGGTAATGCGAAGCGGCAGTCTTTATGTAGCGCATTATTTCTAGAGTGGTGGTGGCGGCACGTTGTGTCGCATATCGAAAACATTAGTGGCACCATGGTGTAAGTTTTTCAAATTTATTGATTATTTATTTTATACACACCAGAATAAAAGGAAAGTTGTAATAAATGCCAGAACAGCGTATGAAGCGAAATTAAATACTTTTTCTCCTTTGTTTATCGAACCCGAAGGTATTTGATTATCCCAGCCTTTCTGTACTTGGCGCCCAACAACGCTTACTAAGCCTATCACCTGCCCGGTTCCAGAACCTATTTTGAAATTTCAGGCGTTTTGTCGCCAGAATGGCGTGGCGCGGGCATCTTCAGACAAATAAAAAGCTTCCTTCACCGCTCGTTTGCAGCGAAGGCGAGACACAGTGGAGCGGCAACGACGATTTGGTGGTGAGGTAAGCGGCCGCCGCTTCGCCGGAGAAAGTCGGCTTATCCCTATCAATCGAGATGATGAATGCGATGCGCTAGGAACGGGGTGAGATGCGATGCGCTAGCTGTCGCATTCATGTAAACACGGCTATACTATTGCTGTCGGCGCATGTTTGTCTGCCACATTCCTTGTCGCGATTCGAGCCGCCTCAGTGGAAGTCACAACTGCCGCTCCATGCTCACCATAGTCGAATGCTTTGCATACCAGACTAGCCACCCCTGCGTCGGGTGGTTTATACTGCACTTGAAATGCACACGCACAAAACGCTTGTACGGTGACGGCACAACAAGTCGTGTTTACATGAATACGACAGCTAGCGCATCGCATTCATGTAAACAGGGGTAATGCGCTAGGAAAGCGCCTCGTATTAATGCGCCAAGCAGGCCTGGATTTAGAGGGGTAAGTCTACTTACCCCTCTCAATCTCAATAGGCGACACCGCGCTCCGACACCACCACGCTAGAGATGATGCGCTGCATGTAAACGCGGTCGCATCGCATTACCGTGAATCGCTGCTAAATGCGATACGATACGATGCGCTACTGTCGCCTTCATGTACACACGGCTACAGAGTCTATATTGAGAGCTTTGTCGACAAAAGAGCACACCCTTACATTAACTGTAGCCTCTGCCAGCGCAGCGCTGCCACCAACTAGCCAGACTACCCTTCGGGCAGCCATATTGAATTTTCAGTGGAGTCCTGTATAGTTCGCGGAACTTGAAAATTGTCAAAACGCAGCCGACCTGATGTTCAGTATACGCAAGCCTCAAAAATTATACTTCATGTCACAAGCTGTTTTCAGTACTGTCAAAGTCAGCGGGGACTATGCCGGATCAGGATCAGGCACGCTACATAGGTAATTGCGCTCCTGCACACCTCTTGCCCTCTTAGTGGGGGGGGGGGGGGTACCAAAGTGCCCAATTATCTATTATAGTGTGCGGGGTCGGGCAAGCACGATTACCTATTATAATGCCTGAGATCTTGAATGGACCAGGGTTTGCCTTTCACAGTGCTTGAAACATCTTGTGAGATGAGGTATCCGAAGTAGGGCGACTCACTAATCGTCATTGTGTGCCTTTCACTGCCAGCCCACAGCAGGAGAAAGAAGGAGTTGAGGAGAGGGTGTCCCAAAGAGAGCGACTGGGTAAAGTCACCTATCACCAACGACCAGCGCTTCTTTCTCTCTCATGGCACGTGTATCGGCCCCAGGAAGCTTTCTTACCACTAGATCGTTATAAGTTGCCGCAAGCGTAGCAGCGATCTCAGTACACGATTGTAGTCGCTGGCGGCAGTTTGCGCTTCTGCTTCGTGTGAGTTTGGTGGTTGGAGCCTTAGCGCTGAGAACAGCTATCGTAGCTTGCTTCGTCTGATACAGCGGCAACGGTCAAAGGACATCTGCTCACAGGTACGTGCATATTTTATTACAGAATGGCGCACTCTGATGGTAACTCGCACAATACACGCGTTATTTTACTTTTATATCTTATACTCTACTGGACGCTTCGGTAAATAGTTACGATTTTATTATTACTTAATTTGCGTTCCAACCACAGACACCGTAAAGGCTTTTCCCTTCGACCTTGCGATATGCGCTAGAACTATGTTGAATAGAAGCACCAACTCACCCAGCTTTCCGCGTTAAAACAAAAATCTTATTTTGTGACAAACCATCAACGGTATATTAAAACTATCTGCGAAGTTTCTGAAAATTCATGACGTTTGGGGGTTTTAGGCGTAATCCAAATAAACAGTTATAGTTTCCCGTGCGTGCAGAGCTCACGTGCGTGAACGTGAGATTTCTCCATGTAGCTTATGCGCATATGATTTGAAACTCTTTTAGTTACACTTACAGGACGCAAGCGGCTTGTGGTTTCTTGCGCCAAAAGTGGACGGCTACTTCAGGTTCCGAAGCAGCAGTTTCCTCTCACAAGTTATTTGGAGCTTTGCGAAAGGCAGGGGTGACCTGGTCAAATCAGGATCATGCGCACTATAATAAGTAATAGACGTCTCTCTCTTCGCAAACAATGTGATGTCAGGGAGGCACGTGATGACGAGGGGGGCGCCGAAGGAAAACCGGATTGGTAGGCAAACACGCCCTTTTCCGGCGAGTCTCCATGCTGTAAGGAGCGTCAGGGAGCTGTCCATTGTTTCACACTATTTGCCTTAAATTGTGCGTTAGCTGTATTCAGTTCCGGCGCTATATACAGTATCCCTTAGCATACGCACCCATAGCAATTCTAGAATAGTTCCAGCAGCGAGTCAAGGCAAGCATGCAATTATTTTCTTGCCGCATCAACTGGTATGACTGGTTGCGGACGCCCTGAAGTCCTACAAATAAGGAATCAATGCAGGCATATTTTTTTTTTTTTCAAAATGTCCCTCACAGTTGTGAGCGAAAACAGCTGCGTATACGCGAACTTTTGCGCTTGGCTGCGTCATTTTCCTCCTAAGTAGACACATTTTTAGTTTGTTTTATGTACGGCCAGACAAACACAATGTTTTATTCCTACTTTATAGTCGCGTAATTCAGTCCCCTAAAGTGCGTTACAAAGAAGCGTGAATTTTCCCTCGCTACTAGCACTACCACGCGAATGGGTCCCGCGTAATGGAAAGAGCAATTTGTACCGCATGGAAGGCGTACAAATATTCATAAGTGCACTTACATGATTCGAGAAAAACTCCTTTTCGATTGTTACGGCCGACAGCCTTTGAAAGCACTATAATATGATTCCGTCTGGGGATACGGCTGTAATTGAGCTACCATGGCATGCCCTTGGGAGCCGTTTCATGACAAAGGCTAGCTCCATGAGCATGGTGTGCTGAACGGACCTTTGCAAGACGCGCTACAGTGCATGCTCGAAGCCTTCGCCATTTTCGCCGGGATGCCACGCGAAAATTGTGGGAGGACTTCGCAGCAGGTAACGACGTCCCTTGCTACATCCACTCGAGGAACTGCTGTAAACTTATTGCGTGCAGTGCATTTTCTAGGCCTTCGGAATGGACGCATTATATTGTCGAAGACACGGCCAGGTTCGCTAGCCTTATGCTGTCATTGTAATGGTTTAACAGAACGTAGGAGGGGGGGGGGGGGTATAGTGTTTCAAGGTATGTTCACAGATGACTGACGCGTCTCTGCACAGCCTAGGCGAGATGAGCCCTGCACTCAACTACTACTTAGAAAATATGGCAACCTGGCTACTTGAAACGAACGAATTTCTACACGAATCTCTAAATACACTGCTATTGTTCGCATTCCGTCTAGGCCTTTGAGAGCGCGATCGAAGAGTATTCAGCCCGATTCGTTCGGAAGGGCAATAAAGCAAATGCTTGCTCGTTCTCCCAGAAATACGTGGACCCACGAGTATAGCAGAAAAATATGTTTCTTGTCAAGTGCAATATCGAGGCCTGCCAGTGCATGACATTTGTCGCTTCGTGCTTTGCACAGCTTAATAACACATTTGGGCCGCTTCTACAACGGAAGAAAGAAGTTCCGTTGGTTTTCGGTCAAATACCGCACCAGACCACGCGCTATTGTCCTGTCCCCTCCTCGTCCTTTGTGATTTTGAGCGCTTCGCTCTGTTGAGAGCTTGACGACTGTGAAAAAAACCATTGCCTCCTTTATATAAAGGAGGCTATGGAAAAACACAGCGAGTTTTCTCCGGGCGCGGAATGTTATGCCCACCAGACCAAGCCACGTGGAGGCCGCCCTCTGCTCCCCTTCTCTGTCCGTCATTCGTGACGGAGGCCAGGAAAGTTCTATTGTGCTCTTATCTTCCTCTTGCTCACCGAATTGGTGGGGGGCAAGACTAGAGGGACAATTATCTATTTTAGTGCATAGGGACAAGATGCACTCAGGAGCACAATTACCTTTTATACTGCCAATGTTCTTGAATGAGCCAGGGTTCCCCTGCCTTTGGCAGTACTGCAGACCTAGTGAGAAGAATAGGCAGGAAGGATGTAGAGATATGCGTTTCTAACCTTACCCAGGCGTGTATTGTTAGGAGTAGGGGTGCAGTGAGTTAAAGATGGAAGTTGAATCACGTAGCCCTCTCTTCTAGAAACGGGGATATACCCGGGACAAAAGGCCGTTAGCTACCCTTTCCTGCCTTGCCTTGGCTGTAGAGCAATGCAGCAGTTCGAGATGACTCAGGCGGAGTTGTCCGAAGGATAGGGTGTTTGAACTACGCCTCTCTATATGTGAAATGGAGAACCAATTGTGTAGGGATTGTCCAGCGTCTTGTTTCTGCAGCATGACTTGAACGGCGTTTACTTGGACTGGACAGGAACGGGTTGAATTGAGTTATCCTGTCGAAACCTGGTTACTGGGTTCACGTGAACGCTTTCGGCTCCAAGAGTCGAGTCAACTCCGCTGCAAGGGGTGGATTGATATCTGGCGTTAGAATGCGTGACGTCGCTTGTGCCATTGCCCCTCTAACTTTCCGCACGTTGTCCACACACAGTGAGGCGAAGGAGGACGAACTCGAAGCAACAAGACGGCACTTAACATATAACAATAAGAACACGAAGAAGTACGGGAAAGTATTCACAGAAGAAAGCAAGGTGGCTATTAGAAGAGAGGCTGGCTGACAACGACGCTCCAATATCTGGCACTCTACATGACCCTTCAGCTCAAAGCTCTCATTTTATCGCACCTTTGTCGAGAGCCGGTGGTCGCAGTGAAGGCCCGTTGTCAAATAACCGTGGCCGAACCTTCCGAAAGGTGGAAGGAGTGCTGGCAGAGAGCACGAACACCGCAGCTCTCGCGAATTCTGCTTCTCTCCTCGGGCTGGCGAGAGAGACCGACCCATGCATCTGCGGCGCTTTGCTAAGGCATGCTCGCCGAAACAAATCCAAATGGACTACCGCGGCCTTACATCATCTCTACTATTTGGCATTGCGCTAAAGCAGATATTTTTCAGGTAATTTTTTGATGTTTGGGAACACTCCTTATTTTCGGCAACAATTTTAGTGTGTTCACGTGATTTTAGACCCGAATACAGCATCTTTCCGGTAGTCAGGATGAGTCATTTCCAGCATCGCAAATGTTGCACGTCTCCCTCATTCCTCTTTGCCTAAAAGTAAATGCGAAAAGTGAGGGCAAAACAGTTCCTGCATTGAGGCCATGACATCAGTAAATTTCGTAGGGTACATTTTTGTGATTCTTCCACAGCGCTACAGATGGAAGGAATTGACGCTGCTTTGTCCATTTCTTTGTTGCTCAATATGAAACATTCAGAAAATTACCCACTAGACGGAACTTTGTTTTCTCTTTTGCTGACAGCAGCGGTGATCTATAGTCTTGAAGAACGCCTCGTGATGACTGCGGAAGGTTTCAGTGAAAGCAAGGAAGGCAGCCTTTTTTTTTTTTTTTCCTCCTACTCCCTTCTTGCAGTTCAGCCTGCCTTGTTTGTGGAACCTATACAGGTCGAGTAGTTACCGGCTCAGGTTGTATTTTTTTACCAAATCCCGCGGTTAGATGGCCTGATGTCGAAATCTGCGCTGGTTTTTTGCGTTAATTCACACGTGTTCAGTTTTGCTCTTAGAACAAATGACTATTTACATGGAGCACTTTGTGGGGTGATGAGAACGTGGTACATCATGAACGCGCTTCTGGGTATTTGCGGGTGGCCGCATTTAATATGTTTAGTTGCCATTGGCGACAAGGGTGCATTTTCGCCTTACGTTAAAGCTGATTTTGCTAAGACCGACGACGTATCTACATCGAAAGGGAGATTAAAAGGATTAGAAACCTTATAGAGATGAAATAGTTGTGCCTTATCGGTTCACAGGAAGAGCTTTTGTTCGAACAATTGATTGGCTGAGCTCGAAACAGGTTCAAGTGAGACAAAAATGATGATAATGGCTGGGCAACATTTATTTAAATGACTTGTTATGGGCTGATTTCGCTCTATTTCATATTGAATAATCCGCAATTAAAGCTTCATCCCTCATTTCCTTCCTTTTTCTTCTTTCATTTTTTTTTTATTTCTTTCCTTTTTTTCTGTTTCTTTTCCTTTCTTTTTCTTCTACTCTTTCTTTTCTCTTTTTTTCGTTCCTTTTACTTTCTTAATTCTTTTTTTCTTGTTTTTCTTTCATTTTCTTTTTCCTTCATTTCTTTTTGTTTTTCTTTTGTTCCTTCCTTTTTCGAACCCATGATTTTTGTGTTTCGAGATAGACATACGCTCATAGGTTGCGAGGGCTCGCTGGTTTAAGATTAATAAAAGTAGACCTACCTAATTGGCCATGCGAACGGGGTCCGACAACGCAATCGTGTTCTGATATTAATATGCGATGCCCCCTGATGTTAAAGCGTCCTCCATGGGCTTAGCCGTAACGATGAATTGTACTGTGGCGAGGACGTGTTTCATTGCGTAAACAGTCCGAAAGGGGTGTAACGCGATGAAGCGAGCTCTTACCACCTTCGCTTCGTAAAGCTTATGCGCTTAGGCAAAATCAAACAAAAACAAATATATAGAAATGCGTCTCTTAACAAGCACCGCTTATAGGCCATTAAATGCATATACCGTACGCTTGGAGCACCGTGTTTAACTAATTATATCTCGTACCCGATGTTCATCATATCCGCCTTCACTTTGTATTCATGACCCGTTAATGTATTCCAAATTAAGCGCCACAAAAATATGCAGCGCTGTACTAAGTAAACGAACTATCAGAGGTTTACGCAGTAAGCAACATATGTTTTCTGCTGTACCTGTACGCGAACGTCGAAAAATTCGTTTTAATGCGCCGATATTGTTTGAAGTGCTTTCATATCGAAATACCTATAAGACAGGAATGACAATGGGGTTGTTAACGCGAAGTGAACTCGAACAGCACGCTTTCGGTCGTATTGCTTGCCGAGCAGGGACGAGCAAATACAACCTCGAGCGCATTTTCGTTAGCTTTCGAATATTTACCAAAGAAAACACTATTGTGGGAGGTGCCCCGAAATTTGTGTCACAGTACAGAGGCAGCGAGAGATGTTTATGCACCGACCAAAACACTGTAAGAAAACCGCGGCCAGCTCCACTCCTGGATTTACTTTCAACTCCGCCACCAGCGGCGTGGCTGTCGCTTTGCACCGGGCATATAGCACTGCATTTTTTTTCGAGAGAGAGACACAAATAATTGCAGGATTACACTCAGCTTCACTTAATAGCTAAATGGTGAACGTGTTCCTCCATCTCTTTTTCCTCTTTTGTCTGCTTCTCCTTTCTTCCTCTATCTTGCGTGTTTGTGTACTCGTCATATTTTAATTACTTTTTTCTTCTTTGATTTGTCGTCAGAACCTGTTGCGGCTTCCTTACCGAGGAAATTATGTTCACGTCCGAATCTATTGCGACGTCTCGCTTCCACATCTCGCAGACGGGAGATATTCACTATGAGCGTTGAAAGGCTTTCGTCTTAAAATTCAGCACAACCCATATGACTGCATGTTCACCCCGGCACACTTAAAACCCCTTCCATTAAGAGGTAAACATTTTGATAACCCACTGGCACATGATAGCTTTTAACTGGCTATGCTGTGAATTGTGTGCACCCCTTATAGAAATTGGCAGACACCTACTAGATTGTGTGCCTCTACCAGCTCAAACACGTCAACAAATTTTCATAATTAAATAGTTTTAAGGCGCAAAAAAACAGAAGACACATAGGCAGGTATCTGTCACCTACCTATACGTCTTGTCTGTTTTTTGCGCCTTAAAACTATTGTATTATGAGCCGAAACGAACTAGCCCAAAACCAAGTGCTTTTAAACAAATATTTCTTCTACTTGTCGCCAGTGCCTCCTGCCGGCAGCTTCATATAGTCATTGTCAGACGTGCTGGCATCTTGTATTACTTCTTCTTCACGTGGTGGATGATACTAGGGTGCAGCTTTTTAACATTTCTTGCCTTCTCTTCTGTGCAGCATTATCGTGGCTTCCGACAGAACACTTGCAGCCCTCACGATGTACCACCTGCAGCACCTTCCGAACCAGGAGCAGTCATCGCTGTTGGCGTCTCCAGAGCAGGGCTCATGGGGTGGAAGTCCCGCCGGAGGACTTCACGTTTTCAACGAGCAGCCGCTTGACCTCTCGCTCAGTGAATCATCGTCTCCCAGGACGACTCCTTCGCCAACGCACAACGCCAATGGCCGCATGAATAACCGCTTCGACAGTGGTGATGACGGAGAGTCGTCTTCATCTACCGTCAGCAATGCAGCTGCCGCTGTCGATGGTTGCGGCCGCGTCCACGGAGGGCCGGCGCAAGACAACTGTGCCGCCGGACCGACGCGCCCTCGAGGACAGAGGCTTGCAGAACGTAAAGACCAGGCGTACTGGGATCGCCGCAACAGAAACGAGTCAGCAAAGAGGTCGCGGGCCGCGCGCAAGGCCAATATAAAAGATATGGCCAGGATAGTAGACTCTAATAAGGTGAAGGTTTCTATCCTCAAGTCAAAGCTGCACGATAGCCGGAACGCGGTTGAGCGCTTGTGGGCCACCTTCTATGGTCGAAAACGTTCAGGCATAGTTGCTCTCTCCCGCCGTGCTTCCACGCCATGATACAACGCGCCCCAGATTATGCTCCTCGGTCTCGCCATGTTTGAGGCGCGTTCCAGACCATGTGCGACGACTGTTTGGAGTAGGTGTTACGCGGCCTCTGATGATTCAGAAGCGGGCAGATCCCTGTGAAGAAGAGCTGAAGAGGAAGCTGGCCAAATTGAAGCCGAAGTCGAAGGACTGCAAGAAGCTTGGTTGGTTGAAGAAAAAGAACGCACGCATGAACGGCTGCCGCTACTTCGATGACGACATGGCCTGCCGGTGATACTGACCCGATGATACTTCTGTCTAACTTACGGTGCATTACACACGAGTGAATTCATTTTTCAGCATTAAATATTTAATACCATCAAAACAACTGTGTACCCATGCTTACCTGAGCTTAACTAAACATAACCGGGACAAATCTCCGCAATTTTTCATCCAGCATGGTACGAAAGAAGCCCAACAGGGCCCTTTAGATCCAGTTCCTCGGTGTAATGGTAGTGCACAACATTGAACCCAAGTGAAATTGAAGAATTCTCCAACCATCACTCTTCTTTTGTAGAAGCCCGACTTACAAGGTATTCGCTCCTTCCTGACTGCTTCTCAGAAGAAAAGAAAAAAAGGACACCAGCGGGCCCCCCTGCACCTGTGCGATTTTATTCATGATTACATAATTTCAACAGGTAGATTCCTATGCTAGGTACGATTTCATTACCTTTTCTTTACCTTTTGATTTTTTTCGAAATTCTTGTTAAACAACCATATTTATCTGAATACTCCAGTCCTGGAACATTAATATTTACAATCTACAATGCACCCTGGCCAATCCCCCGCCGTGGGTATGTGCCATTTTGTCTGAGGTCATCATCATCATCACCTGAGGCACCGCGACTCATTTCGTGAACCCCCCATCTCACCCACTCCTCCCCAGCTCTTCTCTCCCCTCCCCCCTCTTCGCCTTTCCCTTCCTTTACTTATAGTTGCACCAAGCCCCGCACCATGCACCCCTAAAGAAGGAGCCGAGCCGGCTTCGAATAGACTGCTCTCGACCGTAAGCACATTTTTCTGGTATGCAAGTGCGTTCGCGTAATTCTGGGAAAAAGAACAAGCACTGCTTATTGCCCTTCCGAACGAATCGGGCTGAATGGCTGGCCAATCGCATTCTAAAAGGCTCGGGCGGCATGCGATCAATTGCAGTGCTTTTAGAGATTCTTGCTCAGCACTGAATTTATTCCAGTCCAGTATTCCATGTTGAAGGAGCTAGCTCTCTCACCAAACAGCTCCCAAATTCATGTCAGCGGCATGGTCGCAGAAGTACAACAGCATCCCTTGACGGAATCGTTATATAGCTCATTCAAAAGCCATCGTGTCCCAAGCGAAACGTGTTTTTACTGAAATCATTTAAGCGCCTTTATGAATATTTGTGCACTTTGCATGAATATTATTTTGTGGTACAAATCGCGCTTTGACTTTCCATACCACGGGACTCATTCGCGTGTTATTGCTAGCTTCCTTGTAACACAGTTTTGTTGACAGTACTACACGACTAGGCGGAAATAATTTTTTTTTCTTTGTCTGGCCGAACATAACAAAAACTAAACATATCTGTACTTGGGATAACTGTCCTTTTTCCTGTCGCTCACCTCTTTGCTTTCTCCTACCCGTCTCCTTGCTATCCCTTTATTTCCGCCGTCCCAGTTCAGGTGCTTCAGCTCATTTCGAAAGGAGATACCAGGACAGGCAAAAAATGTTTCCTTTCTTTATTATTTTTATTTTATTCTATAATAAAACCACTTACTACTACAACTTGGGATGGAAATCGTCCAGCCAAGCACGAAGCTCGCGCGAGCGCTGCTGTTCTTGCTCATAACTGCCTACGCTTCGTGGGGCTCACAGTCGATTTGGCGAAGATTAAAAAAGAAAAGAAAATGATGCTGGTAATATGACGGCATTGACCGGTTTTCTATCAGGCTTTACGTCGTCCGCAAGCGGTTATGCCAGTTCATTGAACAAAAATAATTGCATGAATGCCTGCCGAGACTGTCACCTTTTTCAAGGCAAAAATTGCTAATAGGTGCGTGTTCTAAGGAGTGCCGCACATAGTGCCGGATGCGAATATGGGTGTCGCAAGATTTGAAGCAAACATTGCACAGCAGTTGGCAGCTTCCCGCCGCTCCTTGCAGCAAGGAGACCTCCTCCATGGCTGAAAGGACCGCTTTTGCCCACCAGACCAGGCGCGCCCCCATCGTCCCGTGCCTCCCTGACGTCACATTGTTTGCAAACAGGGAGAGGTCTATTGTCGGATCTCTATGAAATAAAAACCTGATGACTGGGCAATTTTTCAAGTTGCACTAAGTTTTCAACCTAACCAGACAGGTTACCTGTCAAAATGTTTAGCTTTCAAGGGTGCGCGCACTAGGACTCTCTATATGAAGATTATACTGGGCACACTGTCTAGATTGACATGTAAAGTGGAAAGAAAATAAACAAGGAAATGGAAAAATTCGTAGTTTGTGCAGCGTCAGTATTTACCCAATATGTGTGTAGTTTCAATTATTCTATTCGGTTGTTAGTCAGTTGTATGGGTGGAATTAAAGATGTACGACATACAACATGAAAGTGCATTTCTTGACAGTGCTACTCTGCTAAGGCTTTCGAGAACTTGCACCCATTTATTGACTGATTCGCCCCCTTGTAGCCACCTTAACACATGATCCTGTGTGCACGATATTTTGTGGGAAAAAATCTCGACGATTTTATTGTCTTTCAATATGCACCTTTATTTCGAAGCACATGCCTTTCTATGTCTCTGCAAAGGGTGAATAATAATTTGATATTCATACCTAACTTCAATTTCCTGTGTTGCCTGCAATAAGAGAGAGCCAGAATAAATAAAGTGCTCTTTTTTCATCGGATATTTGTCTTCTCTATTAAAGTCACATTAGCCGTGCTGAGGGTGCGAATACAAAAAAGAAAAACTTAAAGCGGCTTCATATAAGCTAGAGCTTAATGGTTGACAAGAGAAGACATCTTTTAAGAAAAAGGACTTACGTAGTGCAGTGCCAGTAATACTGCTGATGTGTTCGCCCCATCTGAGATCATTAGTTGATGCGACACTTAAAACTTGAAAAAGGACAGTGCAGTATACGTCAATTATTTAGCGCTCAAATTTCGAAGGCTATTTTTTTTCCTGGTTATGCGATTATTACAAATATGTTTCTGTTAATTGTCACCTTCCGGTTGTTGTACCAATCATCAATTTTTTTAGCAATCTGTTAAGTACGGCTTCATCTTTACGGCTTCTCATTTCTCTGTAGATTGTACAATCGTAATCAATTAGTTTCATCTTATAGTTACTGCCTGATGTACTCTCATTCATAAAGATAAAAAACGACGACGGTCCCAGGACAGAGCCTTGAGGAACTCCGGATGTGGCTGGCACCGATTTGGAATTTGCGTGGTGATAAGAGATTAATTATCAACATTGCTGCAAGACGTCTTGTATTTAGACCAAAACTTTAGCATCAAAAATGAAACCGCTCAACTTGGCGATTAGCTTTGAATGAAATATGCGGTTGTGGTTTTGTGGGGTTTAACGTCCCAAAGCGACTCAGGGTATAAGAGACGCCGTAGTGGAGGACTCCGAAAATATCGACCACCTGGGGTTCTTTAACGTGCACTGACATCGCACAGCACACGGATACCACTCCATTTCGCCTCCATCGAAACGCAGCCGCCGAGGTCGGGTTCGAATCCGGGTACTCCGGCACAGTAGTCGGGCGTCTTACCACTACACCACCCCGGCGAGGTAGAAGGACGTATGCATTTGGAATTTCGCCGGAACCACTTGCTTCTTTTGTCCAGACCGAGCTGAGGATGAAGAATGACAGCGTCGGTAATGATAAAGGACTGAATTTTCGGAATATCACGTGTCTCTATTTCGGGTTAACACATTTTGCTACCAAAAAAAGAAAAGAGCGAAATATATAATGCACATGTGACAGATACTGTACCACTCTCTTCCTCTCACCCACCCAGTTATTGTTGGTATTATTATTATTATTATTATTATTTTATATTATTATGATTATTATTAAAGTTCTAGTACGTCGCCTCCGATTCAGGCACTTCCGGCTTGTGTCGCAAAGCCACGTGGCTTAAGAACGCAGTACGAAAGGAGCGACGCCAATCCCACATTTGAATGAGCACTGCAGCGAACACGCGCCAAGGAACGCCACTCGACAGGTGCGTCGCTTTGAAGTGCGTGAAAACACGCACTTGCAGTGGAAGGTGTGACAGATACTGCGCTTTCCCTTTCCTGTAAACCAAATACAATTATATCTCGCGCTACAATGAATGCACGCCAAAGAAAGGACCCCTCCTAGCAAATGCTCGGCAAGAGGCACGCGATACCGTGTGCAGCAGCGACGTTCAGTCTACCCCATTTCTCCAATGCAGATACTGCAGTGCTCTCGCAACTGTGACGGTGTTCAGAACTTTTCAAACAGTACAGGCGCTGACCTTCGATTAGATATTCTGGTGTTTTCTACTGTTATTCAATTATTAAAATTTCTTAATAATTAACTACTCAGCATTACAGCTGCGCTATACAACCAAAAGAATTATCTCATCGGCACATTCTGTGTGAAATGGGCGATATTTACTGTCATGTTATTTATGTCTAGTAATTCAATGCTGTCGGAGTCGGCATGCGGGGCCAGAAAACATTTGTGCTCTCATTTAGCCTGAATATAGAGTTTCCGGCGAAGGCATTTCTTTCTGCGCTTACATCGATCTAGCTCGGTCCAATCATAAATCGTCATTTGCGGTTGAAATAGAGATTTGTATGTCAGAAGAGAAACGCCCCCGCTCACAACAGCTCAGGCAAATCAGCAAGCTAGCATTGGAACGGGACATCATGGTAGCAACAGCCCGTGCTTGTGTCTACAAGCGACCAGACTATCAAGCAAGATGCTCCGCGTTTGCGGCGTGATTGTCGTCAAACCGAGCCCTCTGTGGTATAATGGCATCACATGGCTACCTTTCCTTTTTCGCCAGTAAGTTTTTCTCTAGCCAATAAGCGTTCACACTGTGACGTTACAATATCACGTGTTCCTTATTTGACTCATGACAATCGCTTTTTCACATAGCGAACACGAGTTCAATTGTAAATTATTGCACCAATAATGGTTCAGCTATTATTACCTGCATACGTTGCAATGACAGCCATTAGTTCTTCCCCTTCCTTCCTTCCTTCCTTCCTTCCTTCCTTCCTTCCTTCCTTCCTTCCTTCCTTCCTTCCTTCCTTCCTTCCTTCCTTCCTTCCTTCCTTCCTTCCTTCCTTCCTTCCTTCCTTCCTTCCTTTCTTTCTTTCTTTCTTTCTTTCTTTCTTTCTTTCTTTCTTTCTTTCTTATTTTTTACCTTCTGTAAAAAAACTAGCTTTTACATTATTTTTTCAATCCAGGAACTATTTTTTGACTACTAAGCGCCATCCCATCGAACCAGCAGTCCCTGTTTCTTCGCAATCATGCGCTGTTGCAATTCTGTCCCCTTAAGGTCTATTCACACTTGCGACCAGAGGAGAGAAGCTCGCCACTACCGATGTTCACACTTGCGACTGTCGCCTTCTCGTTCGTCAGGCACAGTTGGGAGTAGGAGAGCTGCTGGGCGATGACAGCGAACGTCGCGGCCGCTTGCCAGACACTTCAGCTTTTTCAGGCGAGCCAGTGCGCATGCCGCTCTCTCGTGTTTCCAGGAGAACTCCGATGACGAATAGACGGTGTCAATCACCGTGGTGTCAATATAAAATGCTGCGCCTGCGTGAAAGACCCATTTCTCAAAAGTTCATGGTACTTAACGGATAGTCCGAGTATCTGTCCAATCTCCTCCCAGGCCATATCCTTCTCCCTGCCTTTGAATTCCGGGTGTCGTTTGTTGAAAAGGTAGGGGTATCCTTTAATTGCATTGAGAAGATGCTCGATGATTGGTGACTCTCGGATCTCGCTGATTGGTGAAATGGTTTGCGACTAGCAGTCGCGCGACTGAAAATTCGAGCAGTGCCCGATCGGCCAGCGGCAGTCGCTTTTCGACCGATGCGACTATTTGCGACTGTCGCTTTTCGACCAAAACGGTCGCGTGACCGCTGCTAGTCGCAAGTGTGAACGGGCCTTTACTTTCCACACCATTCTCGCCCTCATTTGGCGGACTTGCTTAGCCTGACCAGCTGAAGGACCAATTCGCTTTGGTGACCCTCGCCCAGGACATTCTCGACTCCTAATGCTGCGTTTCATTACAGCTTTTTTCCTCCTCCTGCTCCTCCTCAACTGAAAAATCCAACTAACTGCTCAATAAGTCACTGATGGAAGAAGGCGAGAAAGTTATTCATTCCAGCGAGAAATAATACCTCCGTCATTACTTTGGTCTGCTAAGCCATCATCAAAACGGACTGTGTGATTAGTCTTTCCATCTCAACAATAAACACTACAATCTATAAGCAATTCAGTGACCTGCATACTCGAAATCATGAATGTAATAGGAAATGAAATAGTCCCGGTCTGATCTTAGACAGAGCACTGGGGGGGGTGGGGGGGGGGGGTATTCTCAACTTTCATTAGCGACGCCGACGCCACGTGGCCACTTCTGGCACCGTCCTCGCCAGTCTGGGGAAAATTATTTTCCTTCTTGGCAAATGGATACCTTTTACAT
The DNA here is from genome assembly GCF_055883805.1 of Amblyomma maculatum. Lineage (NCBI taxonomy): Eukaryota > Metazoa > Arthropoda > Arachnida > Ixodida > Ixodidae > Amblyomma > Amblyomma maculatum. The sequence continues at coordinate 120,559,130 of NC_139353.1, forward strand.
TTGAAATTTTTTCCCGGGCACATTTTTTTCGTCTTTTACTGAAAGCCTGTTTTGGGGCCTGTTTTGTGGCTGACTTCTTTTGTGGGCTCATTCCCCATATCTTGGCGTGCTGGGTGCATTCTCGTATACACAGGAGAACGAACGATTTTCCAAGAACTGACTGAGCATCATGCATGGAAACGAATATGAATGCATTGTTTGTAAAGCATCTGCATATGAATAGCAGTATCTTAAATGAGGAACTGCTTTATCTTGCACAATAATTATTTGCCTGAGTTCTAAACCTCATATGACACTGCACGTTTTTTCGAGAGGAAGACGATAAATTGCAGGATTGCACTTCGAGTTGAGTGAGAGAGGCCGACTAGTAACGCTCAGTGTGAGAAGAAGCGAGAAGAGAGGAGATCATCGAGATCCTGCTCGGCCATCTTTGCAAATTACCCAAGCAGCAGCAAGCATTCACTTTTTCATTAATTCATTCATTCATTCCTTTGTCCTTGCTTGCTTAATACATACAAAAACTCCTTTTGACGAAAATATCGTCGAGTTCATGTGGAACTAAGTCTTTCAACCACTCAAAAATCTTTGAATGAACAAAAAATTGCCAGGTTCATATCAAGAAGCTGCACAAATCGAGACGTGGGTTTTTCCTCTTCTTCCACAACGCATATGGATCACTCCTTGCTACATATACGACCACCAGGAGACTGCACGTACGGCGTACAGCTGTGCTCTTGCCATGTGTAGCGAACCATATTAAATTCGGAGTTACCACTCTGTTGCAGTTATCCTCGCGCATATTTTTCAAGTTGCTGACGGAGAGCTGTGTAGCTGTTGTAAAGAATACGGGCTTATGCATATTTGTACTTCCATTGTAGTTATCTTTTTTTAGTTAAAATACCTCAAAGGCCCCATTCAAGGGGTATTACATGAGGTAGTGGGCTTACGTACACAAACTTTCCATGGATGATTTGAAGGATGATAGGTCGGCATGAAGTACGACGGTGTTGGGCAAGTCATTCCAGTCTTTTGCGGTGCGAACAAAAAATGACGAGAGATGCGCAGAAGTCCGAGCAGGCGCAGGATAGACGGATTTCTCGTAACTTGTGCGACTGGATGTACAATAGGCAAGGCTGATAATAAACTTGTGGAGGGGATGATTATTAAATTTTGTGGAAAAGGCACAGTTTTGCAATGTTGCAGCGGACTGCTAAGTACGTAAGGTTAGCATTGCGTTTTAGTGACACTTACATGATAAGAGTAGGCCGAGTAGATTAATCTTGCTGCGCTATATTTTATTGCTTTGAGAATGTTAGGTTACTTTGGTGACGGTCCAAAAAGCACTCGCAAATTCAAGTTTCGGACTGATAAATGTTAAATATGGCAATAATTTCACTGATGGAGGTGCGAGGCATAGCGTTCGCCGAAAATATCCGAGCACAAGATTAGCATTGTTAATCCGCTTTACGTCTTGTGACCAGTTAAGATCGCCAGTTAGATGAATTCCTAAAAATTTATTTGGTAATACGGAAGGGATTTCCCAGTTCTAGAGTAACTATTTTGAAGATGGCAAACAGTGACGTCAGCGAAAAGACTACAGAGATGATTTTGTAGTGTTTGAGGACATTCGACATTCTTTACACCAGGTTATTACGCATTCAATGGAAAATAAAAGAAGTTTGGGGTCATTACTGTTGGTTAAAGGGTGGTATATGACTCAGTCATCGGCAAGCATACGGACATTAGAACGAAGGTTAGCTGATAGGCCGTTTATGTAAATAAGGAAAATAAAGGGGCCAAGGACAGTTTCCTAGGGCACCACAGATATAACCGGAGCACGAGAAGAACTTTTATTAGCCAGTACGATCTGTTGCCGTTTAGTAGGAAAGTTCTCAATCCAAGCAGACATAATAGTTAAGGTTTAGACGTGAAAGTTTCAGGAAAATCCGTTTATGAGGAACCTTGTCGAAAAACTTTTCGTAATCTGAAAACCACGTGTCAACTGAAATGCTAGGATCAATGCTAGAACTTAACTCATTAGCGAAGAGTCCTATAATTGACTGCCTCAAGGTAAGCTTTTTAGAAAACGATGTTCACTATGATGAAAAAAGAATGATGGATACAAGGAATTTCATAATATGAGAAAGTATTACATGTTTCAATAATTTTGAAGGAATTCTCGGGATTGGTATGGGCCGGTAATTATGACGAGAAGATGACGGACCGTGCTTTGTAACCTGATTGACTAAGCCCACTCTCCAATCGTGTGGTAAAACACTTGGTGAAAGAGATTGCTGAAAAATGTGAGAAAGTACGAAGCTAGCAGCGTGCTTTGTGTTCTTTAAACTTTTTGCGTTAATGTCGTCAATACCGACTGAAGACATTAGTTTCAGGAAGTCTATAACTTTGAGGATACCGTTAGGCTCGAACGTTTTATCAGGCATAGCGGGGAAATCAAAGGAAGGCAAATCTGAAAGATCTACATCCGGTTTCTGGGTGAAAACAGAGTCCTAGGTAAGGTTTAGAAGTTCTGCAATTTCATGTTCTGCTATTAAGTTATAATGATTGTCACAAAGTATTTGCGTATTGCTTGTGTTGTGAAAAATGTATTGCAGAAATTTTACTTGCATTGGTCATGTTGGATTATGTGCTTAAGAAAAAATAAATGCCTAGATTTGGAAACTTGTGAGTTATATAAGTTTTCAGATTCATGATATTTCTGCCATATTGTAGGATCGTTGGTGGTATGGTTGACCAAAAAAGCCTTTTCTCCTTGTTGTGGCAGCTCTTTAATGTGCTATTGAACCATGGTGATGTCAGGGGCTCGGTTATAATGATTATGCGAATATATTATTTGATGAAGTCACGTATTTTGTTTTTGAAAAGTAGCCACTATTGATCTCCGTAAATTAACGAAGTAGAGAATGCCTCATGTTCTTCGTTAACGCCCTTGTAATCGTCTTTATCATGAAGTGCGATTGTTTTCGTTTCTTTTTTGGGTTAGTAAAGGTTTCTCGAATACGTATTATCGATTACTGAATGATCGCTTAGCCTGCCAAATATGAAATATGAAAGTGACAATAGATTTTCTGGGTGTGACGTTAGTATCAGATCAAGTGCATTAGTTGATTCGATAGTTTGCTTAATAGGGCAAGAGTTCATTCGGAAGAATTGGGCGATATCTTAGACGGGTTACACCAGTCTATTGTGGGGAAGATAAAAGCACGCGGAAGTTTCGTGATTATTAGGTGAAGTGCGCTGTGAAATAAAGAATTGAATGATGCGTCACTATCGGGAGGACGACAGCAAACACCGTTTATCGTCTTAGAAATTAGGCGTTGGAGCATAGGAATAATATTGCGAGAGGCGATTCAATGTTTAAACCGTAGGAATGAAGGCTACGATGAGAGGCTACTAATACGCCGCCGCCTCATTTGCCAACACGATCACTGCAATAAACGTATCCTACACTTCGTTATTGCGTATGGATTTGCTTAACCAAGTTTTTGTTAGTGCGATTACGTTATACTCAATCATTTCGATAAGGCTACATAATGCATCCCTTTTTTGTAGAAGACTTCTAATGTTAGAATAAAGAAACTAAATTGAATTTGAAACTAGGTTATAGGGTATCTCTTTTGTTGAGTGAACGAATGTATATATGGTGTTTCCTACTGTCATCTTATTGGGACAAACAATGATTTTTTTCTTTCGGCTTTTTGCAAATTCGATGAGATTCTTGCGGGCGAGACGGGTGTTGTAGGAATAATGTGGAGGGCTTGGTTAGCATCTGACCAGCTGAAAGATCAGCTGGCCTTGGTGACCATTGCCCAGGACATTCTTGATGGTTGTTTCTTCTTCTTCCTCTTCAGAAATTCAGTAGTTTGTTCCTTTTAACTTTTTTGAGATAGCAACTATTTGCTTCGTCGACTCTTGTCGGTCTGTTTGTTCCAGTATCGTAACGACCATGGCGGTGGGCCCGTTCCATATTTATCGGTTCGATGTTAACACTGCAGGTTAGTGCTGTAGAGTTCGATAATTATCCTTTCTGATTGCTCCCACGTTTCACGATTGCCATCTTTTAGACCAAAGTAAACGAGATGGCAAAGGCGAGTGCGGTCTCCGGAGTCATCCACTCTAAGTTATATCATCAGAAATCTTAGAAGTATTGTTTTCTGCAAGGCACTGCATGTCCTCAAATGAAGCTCTAGTAGAGCCTAATGAGACGCAGTCATCTTCTATTTCTGAGAGACCCTTGTATAATTTTCTTCGAACGTTCTCTCTTGGTCACCTAATTTGGTATCGATCTTTTTCATTCCTTTTAGTAGAGTAGCCTGCACGGCCTACAGATGCTCCAGTGCTTGCAGCAAGTCATTATTATCGGCCCCGTCAGAGCGGGTGAAGATAGGCCCAGGGTTTTATTCGAGGTCGCCGCACAGCAGAAAAAGATTACCAGCGCATGCGCACAATCAAACATAAGAGCAATGAAACTTCATGGACTCGGCAACACAACAAGACCAGCGGAGCTGGTTAGCTTTGCGAAAAGTGCATAATCAATTACCTGCACATGGAAAAGGTGAGGCATATCAAATCTGGCCGATGCCATGCCGCCAAGTCCACTGAAGTGGGTGTTGATTTCGGTTTTATATAATGCGGTGCTGTTGACGGTAACGGGCGCACAGATACCGCGCAGCTGGGCAGCTCCGGGGGTGATGCAGTCGGGCATAATTGCGGGTCAGGTGTCGGAGGTTCCTCGGACGGTGACGGGCGGTGCAGGTAGCACCGCACTTCCACGGTGATGGCGGGTAACGGGGTCTGCAGGGTTGGAGCGGCAGGGTTCACGGCGCAGCCGGTGATGAGACCGTATGACCAGCAGCATGCGAGGACGAGCAGTGGCACATGGAAAAGGTGAGGCATGTCGAACCACGCCAATTCCATGCCGTCGTGTCCACTTATGTCGCCCTATGAGTATTGTATTTGCGCATTGTAAGCTTTATGTCAGTCACTTTCGTGGAGGTGCACCGCAACATCGACCAAGTTGACGTCATCGGCAAATTTTCGTTATCAGTTTTTTTTCGCAGATGCGTTTATTGCGAAACCACTGATCCAACTGATGCTGTCCCGTGGAATGTCTTGATTGCCGAAATATGTATGTGCATGAAAACGGTTGTATAACAAAGCTATAACAGTTAGCCTAGCAAATTTGACTGTGTTTAATAGCCATGACGATGGTCACTCATTTAATTTTGAATTTTGACCTGTACAATGCCCAGTGGTATTTAACTGGGCAGTATTGTTTTTATTAATGTTTACCTACCGTGCTAATTCGCATTAAAGTAATCGCCTCAGATGCTCTTATCGACTCCGAGGCAGCGACAAGTCCCCCAGGAAGGTGCTTCGCAGTCGCACAGCAAATAAAAACGGAGTTTGCCCAATACTTTATGGCGATATGAATTATTCCACGAACAAACGCTTCGGTGCCTGTCTTGTGCACGACATATAGATATTGAAACACCTGCCATTAAGAGGCAACCCTTTTGACAACGGTAGCCCCTTTGGCGCACGATAGCGTTTAGCTGGTTGTGTTGTGGTGCACCCTTATATAAAATAGAAGATACCCACGAGGTTGTGAGCCTCTATTAGACCCAACACGTCAACAACTTTTTGTTCTACTTGTCGCCACTGTCTGCTGCAGGCAGCCTCATATATTGTCGTCAGACGTCCACGAGTCTTGTTACTCGCCCTTCAAATGATGGCTGATACTAGGGGACAGGTTTTTAACCTTTCATACCTTCTCCTCTGTGCAGCGTTACCTTGCATTTCAACGGAAATCTAACAGCCTTCACGATGGACCACCTGCAGCACGTCCCAGACAGAGAGCAATCACCGCTGTTGTCGTCTCAGGAGAAGGGGTCACGTGGTGGCAGTCCCGCCGAAGGACTTCAAGCTCCCAACGAGCAGCCGCTTGACCTTTCGCGCAGTGAATCATCGTCTCCCAGGACGACTCCTTCACCGCCGGACAACGTCAATGGCCGCATGAATAACCGCTTCGACAGTGGTGATGACGGATGCCGCGCATCTGCGGAGAGCAGCGAGTCGTCTTCATCTGCCGTCAGCAATGCAGCTGCCGCTGTCGATGGTTGCGGCAGCGTCCACGGAGGGCCGGCGCAAGACAACTGTGCCGCCGGACCGACGCGCCCTCGAGGACAGAGGCTTGCAGAACGTAAAGACCAGGCGTACTGGGATCTCCGCAACAGAAACAACGATTCAGCAAAGAAGTCGCGGGCTGCGCGCAAGGCCAATATAGAAGATATGGCCAGGATAGTAGACTCTAATAAGGTGAAGGTTTCTATCCTCAAGTCAAAGCTGCACGATAGCCGGAACGCGGTTGAGCGCTTGTGGGCCACCTTCTATGGTCGAAAACGTTCAGGCATGGTTGCTCTCACTCGCCGCGCTTCCACGCCATGATACAACGCGCCCCAGATTATGCTCCTCAGTCTCGCCATGTTTGAGGCGTGTTTCAGACCATGTGCGACGACTGTTCGGAGTAGGTGTTACGCGGCCTCTGGTGATTCAGAAGAGTGCAGATCCCTGTGAATAAGAGCTGAAGAGGAAGCAGGCCAAATTGTAACCGAGAGCCAAGAACAGCGAGAAGCTTGGTTTGTAGAAGAAAAAATACGCACGCATGAACGAGATAGAAAGGCAGCGGAAGCTGCCGCTACTTCGACCACGGTTTTAACTGCCGGTGATGCTGAACCTATATGAACTTTTAGTCTAACATATGTCGCATACACGTGAGTGAATTCATTTTTCATAAATAAACATTTAATACCACCAAAACAACTGTGTACCCATGCTTTACTGAGCTGACGCTCGTGTAATTAGACGTAACCGGCATAAATCTCCCCAATATTTCATCCCGCATTGTACGAAAATAACCAACAGGGCCCTTCTAGAGCCTGTTACTCGGTCGAATGGCCGTGCCCAACATTGAACCATGTGGATGGATTACCTAGCACAGTAGGACTCTGTAATCAAGATTATATTGTGCAGACTGTCGAGAATAACATGTAACGTGGAAAGGAAAAATATCTAGGTCGCGCGGTGTATCTGTATTTAAACTACATGAATAGTTTCGGTATTATTAGGTTCAATATTTTTTAAGTTGCAAGCGTGAAGTTAAGGGCGACCGATTCTGATTCGGAAGCCGCAGCTTAATTTGCATTAGTCCATTTAATTGGACATCTATTTTGGTAACGCTGTAAAGAGGCAAACCTTTGGGGGTCCAGGACACTAATTTAGTGGGTGATCTATCTCAATTGGCGGTCGCCGCTGAAAATGCAATGCTGGAATCAGGTTTTGATACATCAGTTCTGGCCTAGTTCTGACGAGGTCAAATTTTGGGGGTCCAGGGGGCCGAATTTTTCGGTGGCCTTCCAAATTAGGAGGTCACGATCGAGTAGGTCACTCTGAAATTAGATTGGACACCGAATTTTGTATTTTTACGCTATTGACCGGTGCAATGGATTATTGACAGTTCGTGGGAACGCACTCTAACGACCGGCATTGTCCACACACTCTATTGACACCAGAGTCGAAGCAGGGACTCTGGTGACAACACTAATGATAAATGAAATGCTTCCGCATTAAAACGAAAAAAAAAAGTATGCGCAAGGTTTTTAAGTAGACTGTTGTCTCAAAATGGAGGTAAAAGCTTTAAAAGGTCTCCCCGCGATTTGAACGCGGATCGCTGTATTCAGAGTCCAGAGGGCTAACCATTACACCATGAGACCTGAACTGCTTCCGACGCCGGGAATCGAACCCGGGCCTCCTGGGTGAGAGCCAGGTATCCTAGCCACTAGACCACGCCGGAAGTGGTGGCGCTGGCATGCCAGGAACAATCTCAAAGGCACATATGACTGCGGCCTTCACGGCGTCTGGCATGTAGAATTATAATGATCAGAATTGTACTTTTCAAAGTTAGTACTCTTGTCAAAAACATTACCGAGAGTATTATTCCGCTGCACACACAGTGCTTCTTTTCGCCGCAAGATGGCGCCACGAACACCCATTTTTATTGGGTGCCTCGATGTAGCGCGCCGCCGGCGCTGGGGTATCGAGGCACCCTACATTGTTAGATTGCGAAGTATGCCCGCGAAATTCAACCAGTAAAACCTCACGGATTTGTTCGCTATGGCGGTACTAATTCAAAGATGCAGGTGTGGCACCACAGGGCCGTCTCCGATATTTTACTTCCTTGAGGGAGAAATTCTTACATGGCTCACGAGGCGCCAAATCTGAAGCCGGAAGCTGTTCGTGAAATATGACACCCGGAATTGTTTATCGGTAAGTACAGACTTGACGGAACTATTGGCTGTGTTGTGAAACTTGGCTGCCTGGGCAGGCGACCGCACATCAACGACACAGTTAACCGCCAAGAAAAGTGCAAAACTTGTGCTATAGAGAAAGGGTTGCGAGGAAAATTTTTGGAAAATAATGGACTTGGGTGGAAGGGTTGTATTCACCGTTGGATATCAGTAAGTCACACAAATAAGAAGACACGCGGGGATATGATACTAGCAGCTCTACAGGAAGTACTTTCTAACTCCAGTATGGTGAGAAAACTCGATTTTATGTGCTCAGCACGTAACTTGATTTAGCCGTGCTTCCGCAGCATAAAAGTAAGCGTTACATTCGGCGCTTTTTGCTCGTCCAAGTACCAACGTTCATAGATTCTTTTGACGTAATGATAGTGCACGGCTGCGCATTAATAGTGAGCGAGCTTCATCTTGACGTTGCCTGATCAATACTTGAAGTTCAGATAACGTAAAAGGATAGTAACTCTGGAAGCGAACAGAGCGGCGGTCATTTCAACGTATAATAAGAGCTGAACCATGCATGGTGCAATTTTTTGCAACTGAACGCTTGCTTGCCATGTGGTAAACCGAATATAAAAAGCCAAATTATGAGCATGCGTGGTATTATAACGTCACGGGGTGAACGCTGATTTCCAGAGAATAGGTGAAAATGAAAAAAGATAGCCATGTGATATTATACCAGGCTCGCTTTGGTTAAAATGACGCCAAATACACGGAACAGCTTGTTAGATAGAGTGGTCGCTTGTAGACATAAGCATGGACTGTTGGCAGCCAGGTATGTCCCGTTCCCGTGTTAGGTCGCGGATTTAAATGAACTGCAGTGAGTGGGGGCTTTTCTCGTTTGGCATACAAATCTCAATATATACCGCAAATGAGAATTTTATGATTCGACCGAAAAAATATCCACGTAAACGCCTAAGGTAATGACTTCACCGGAAACACTTACCTGTGTAAAATACGAAGCAGAAATATATGATGTTCTGAAAATTGAGTTCGTTATCATTTTCGATGCTGGCATTCTTGATCCTCTGCTCGGTCTGAATAAAGGAAGCAAGTGGCAGCTGCGAAATTCGACACGCGTATGTCATTGTAAGCTAGCGCCAGGGGGTTTCATTGTTGATGGTAAAGTTCCAGTCTAAAACTAAAATGTCTTCCAGCAAAGTTCGTAATTAATCTTTTATCACCACGTCAATCGCAAATCGGCGCCAGCCACATCCGGAGTTCCTCAAAGCTCTGTCCTTTGACCCTTGTTGTTTTTCATAATTATCGGTGATATTGCCTCAGGCAGTAACTATAAAATCAAACTCATCGCCAACTATTGTACATGCTACAGAGAAATCAGGAGCAGTTGAGATCCAGCCATACTTAACAGATTGCTAAAGAAATAATTATTGGTGTAATAACTGGCAGATGACAATTAACACAAACCAATTTGTAGCAGTGACAAACCAGGAGAAAAAAAGAGCATTCTTTTGTTAATTTTTAAGTGTCCAATCTACTAATGATCTCAGATGGCGCGAACAAGTCAGCAATATTACTTGCACTGCATTGCGTAAGTTATTTTTCTTAAAAGACGTCTTCTCTTGTCCACCATTAACTAAAGCTCTAGCTTATATGAAGCCGCTTTGTTTTTTTTTTTTTTTTTTTTGTATCCGCACCCTCATCACTTTGAATGAGGCTCTGCTGGAGCCTACGCATTTCTGCTGAAAAAAAAAAGAACTTAATGAATTTTCACTCTCTCTTATAAGGGATCTGTTTAGCACCACAATTCCTACGCCACTCGAGCGCGAAGTAGCGAACGAAAAGAAGCACTCCTAATGAGACCTGCGTTTAAAAGCCAATACACCAGAAAGATTAGTAAAATCTAATATGTGTATAGAAGACATTATACATTGACATGTGTGATGACGAACGACCAAAACTGAAAACGTACACGGTTAACAACAAGGGCCCTGCACATAACATACCATATGTCGAAGATTACATCTAAATTCACTATTTACATTCCAAAAAATTAATAATTGACTGGTCGTAATAATGATATTGTCACGTAGTGGTGACAAGGTTGTCGACACCAAAAGAGGACACAGGGGTGATAGTACCGAAATTAATTCTTTATTTGGCTGGCTTGCGCCCGCAAAAGCATAGCAACAAACGTGTTCTTCGATCGTCGAACTATAACGCCTGGCGCCCAGTTCAACGCTGACTCTATAGGCGGCTCAGAACCATCTAGATAAAGTCGCAAACTGTTACTAGCACAACCTTGATCATTGTAGAAACATACGCGAGTGATCGGAATCTTCGAGACAGATCTTGGCGCATATTTCGCGACAAAGAAACTGATAAAGGTGCGTCTAGTGACATCGAGTATGAACAAACAAAAAATACAGAATTCATATGCGTGCACGCCGTCTGCTGATAGAATAAAAATACAGTTTTGAAGCTTTCGCGGCAATATATACAATTTTGAGTGACATTGTGAATGAAATTATACAATGTTCAATAAGTTGACAATAAATATAGGTACAAACATATGCAGCAATCGCATGTTCAGTGTGTATTACACATGTGTTTTGATATGTATACAGCTGTGAACTGACATAGATATTTACACTATACTACGAGTACAAAGGTGGACTGAAAACCATCCGGACACGTCCATTCAATACGAAAACAAAAGGGCAAGACCATTGGCAAAAGAACTCTCGTTCACCAAGATAGAAAACGTCCTTAGCCAGAAAACTTACTATCTCCTTTCGCATACGCGTCAGGACGGGGAAAAGCGCACATCGGCGCCGGCTTGAGCACAGCGATTGCACCAATACAAAGACATACAAAAATAGAATGAAGAACTGAGCAACACTTTTTATAGAAAGTGTTTGTGACTTTTGGTATTTCAGTGCTGTGAAAGCAAAGGCTGCTTACAGAGTAAAAAAAAAAACTGCCCTGCCACATCCTGCTCCTCATAGCTCCAAACAGTTTATGCAGCACAGCATCTATTACTGCCTAGGAAGGGCGTGACTAACTTATCATCACGCGACCTGGCCGTATGCCCAAAATATAAGTTGTCGATAAGCTAGATAAAAACATTGCAGCGGCTTAGGTCAGCTATGCCGGAATATACGTAGTGAGAGGTACGTTTCTCTGGCTGAGCTTGTTGTGGTCATGCTTCTCTAGCAGTGAGAGACATCGGGTGCACACATATTCATTTTGCTTGAGAGAGACGAAGGCTGCCCGATGATCTGTGAAGAAGTATGCAACGGCCTCAATTTTTTATACAGTATTTAGATTTGGCAGTCTCCAAACAAATACTCATACATTGGATCACTCACTGCTGCCAACTCCATTTGGTACCACAATATCTCGCACACACTACACATGCATGCAAACGTATTGTTCACAAAGCTTGCTTCAAATGTCTGGGTGATCAAGTACACGAAGTGCCTTCAGTTCCTTTTCTGTTGGTTTGCGTTGAATGAACACTACCATAGGCCCCACTCGGTGGTTGCTCCGTCTGTAGCGCTCGGCAGTCTGGCATCCCTCTCTGTCGGCGGGTGCTTTATGATGGAGGCGAGCCGGAGACGCCCGTGTGCTGTGCGATGTCAGTGCACATTAAAGATCCCCAGGTGGTCGGAATCAGTCTGTAGTCCTCCACTATGGCTCCTCTTTCCCTCTTTCCACTTTCTCCACCACCTTCCTCCCTTTTATTACTGCGCGGTTCAGGTTTCCACAGAGCAAGTATGACAGATACTGAGCCTTTATTTTTGCTGTGAAAAAATTTATTATTATTAATAATAAAAAATAATAATAATTGGTTCACAGGAAAGGCAAGCCGCAGTATCTGTCACACTTGTTCTGTGGACGCCTGAACGGCGCCGTAAGGGAAAGGAGTAATGCAACACTGAAAAACAGTTCCATCGTATTCCAGCATTCCAACGGGGGGGCATTCCTACGTCGGTTGATTTGGACGAAGGTAGCCAGGGCAACCTGGAAACAACGAATTTAACAGGTTAATTTCTATCTAACCAGTAGAGAACACACTCATTTTCAAAAACACGCTGGTTGACAGCGATGTTCATCTAATTCTAACGACTGCAAATGCTCTGCATTCCTTACAGCATCAGGACCCCTGCATCAGTCTTGTAATAAAGATGTCATTTTTAATGAACCAGTGCAATTGTATCGTATGCTGCCTGTACTCTTGTTTATGCCCTTAATGATAACCGTCTACTCAGATACACAAATGTGACTAATTCGCATGATTGCAAGCCTCATGGTGACTAAAGCTGTGAGGGACGCTGAGGTGACAGGCTCCACTAAATTAAAACATTGGAGGGCTTAACGTGCACTCACAAAATATTTGAGGGACGTTAGATACTAAAGTATTGAAAGGCGAAAGCCTGAATGCCGCAATTCTGCTACGCAAGTGATACTAATTAGTTATTGAATTAAGGTAACTAATAATAAATAACTAATACACATCAATTGGTCAATTAACAAATTAGATAATTAGTTATTATTTAGTAAATTATTACTTTGTTATTATTACGTAATTGATCATTGATTGGCTAATGGCTATATAAGGCACGCATTCGCGCATAATATGGTCGGGCTCTTGTGATTGGTCGAGACCTCTATGACGTCATCGTGCCTCAGCCAATCAGAGCCGCCGCAAAAGCGGGACACATTTTGTCGACGACAGCATGAACCATTAAAGGCTTTCGCCTTAACATAGAAAGGAAAGCCAATGTAAAATCCTGTTAACATAAATTATATATAAATGGATAAATTATCTGCTTGTTTAAATGGAACCACAATAGTGGGAATGAACCCGCGTTCTCGAGATCAGCAGTCCAGCACCATAACCATTGATCTAGTGCACAGGAAGTTTCCCCAAATTAACAGCCTAGACTGTCCGTCCAAGTTTTAGAAAATGATGCTACCAGCGCTGCAACATACAAGGCCTGAAATCAGCACTTTGATGCACTTACCTCACCCAAACTTTCAATAACAATCAGTGATGTCGTGCTCTGGAAAGCTGTGTTTATGCATACGAGGTGCCTGGTTTCTGAATGTTTCTTGAACAGCTCCACCACTGCACCTTGACTTCCCACAGGGGGGCTGTTGACCTGGAAAATCAGCATGAGCAGTGCAAAGGGCACCGGTAAATTTAGCATGCAATTGCTACCAAAATACAGAACTTTGCATTTTTCACACCCAAAAGGCAGTATCTGCTTATTGGGTGTATTGTTAGATTGCCAGCGGGTAAATCTAAGCGGCACACGACTTGCTGCATCAGCGAGAAAATTTGGTGACACAAATGTTCCTGTACATCACTTGCTTAGATCAGGAATGCTGCTACAGCTGAAGACCAAACATGCAGATATATATAGCTACACAGACAGCAAGGCGTCCGCAGTAAATGTAAAGGGTGGAGCGTTCAATACAGTTTTTTTTTTCGCCGACGCCAAGTTCAGACCTGTTTGATATTTTGGGTTTCATTCAAGAACAGTCCCACATCATAAGAAAGAAACAGGAAAGCCTACACTTTAATAACCGATACTTTGGCCGCTGTGCAGACCAAAAGTTCCAATTTTCCGACTAAAACTGGCACCAGCAATACAGCGGCATAGGTTTTTTAAAATCAAAATTGCCTTTTCGGCATGATATAGAAAACTGGCTTCGCTCTAGCGGCCAATCATCTCCTAACAGCCGTAGAAGACTCTAAATTGAATTTAAGCGAAATAATTCGGGTGGATGAGTATGGCTACTTAAATTGCTGGGATCTGAAGGAATGGCAATAATTGTGCGCTCTTCGTTGTCATTGCGGCCTACACAGTACAGTCGGATTTAACGGTAAACATGAGCAGTGTCTCCCACGTTCGGTTCATTCGCAGATATCGGTAAATTTCAACCTCGCGGTTCTTGTGACCGTCTTTACCCATGTAAATTGAAGGTTAATTCTTCGTTTGGTACATGCATCATTCGCGGCATAACATGCAGTGTTTGGTTGGTTGGTTTGTGTTTTAGGGTTTAAATATCAAAGCTACTCAGGCTATGAGAGACGCCGTAATGGAGAACTCCGGAAATTTCGACGACGTGAGGTTCTTTAACGTGCACTGACATCGCACAACAAACGGGCGCCTTGCCTCTCGCATCCATCAAAAAGGGCCCGCCGAGACCGGGATTCGATCCCGCATCCTTGGGAACAGTAGTCGAGCGCTGTAACCCCTGCGGCACCACAGCAGGGGCAGCTGTATTTTACTGTGATGAAGCGAAGTACATGGCAAAAGCATGGTTCTAGCTGAGATAGCCTGATTGCAGTTGTAGCATAGCGTGATTCACTTGTATAGAGCATGCTGATAGCCTAGGGGGATTCTCATGCATATCGGTTGTGTGCAAGCCTTCCACGTCAGAACCAGTCACACACGTGCTGTGGGTCGTGCACACTGACGACCCAGAGCCTGAGATCACGCTATACGCACACGGCTTGCATGCAGAACCAGATTACGGTAGCAGATTGTGCTGAGCTATAACGCTTGTATCGAAAGATAAATGAAACATGAGCGCGAATGTCTCGCAAACAAGTGACGATTTCTTTTTTTAAGCTCACTAATAATTTAGACTGTGGCGGTCATTCAGACCATTTCACGAGTCCCGCCAGGTCCTAAAACTCAGTCTGTGACTATTGGAGCTGGGGCCTTTGCTTGCGCTGTACAGAATGAGCGAGGTAAAGGATACCCAGACCCTGTGATCCAAATTTTAAGCTCTCAGAGCAGGAGGAAAAACAGCAGTCCGAATACCCCCGTACATAGAAAACAGTTATAGGGGACACGTTGGATCACTAAAACTGCGATGTGGCGAAAGCGCAAACTTCTATCGCGTGGTGGTTAGAAGCCCTCCACTACGGAACTTCTGTTTTCTCTCCCACCTTCGCGATTACGCGATAGCGTGAGCTACCTGCCAACATATTAAGTCCCGCTTTATCTGAGCCGCATGAACGTGCCTGGCCTAGGAACAACGTGAATGCAACGGTCTAGGTAGATTGATTCTGACATCACCCTCCCATATGAAAGGAGAGGCCCGAGTCGGCAGCTCCTGCTAAACGTAGTGCCAGGAAGCCCTAGTCCAGTTAGAGCTCGGCCATGTCAGCAGCCAACTACCGTTTCCCACGTAACGAAAGCGTTACGGATGGATGAACACGAGCCGCGAGCATACGCCACTAAAGGCTATCCCTTTAATATAAACGTGTACATGCACGCACATATACGAAAAACGTTCACTGTTGTGTGCCATGAGGAACAAAATTGCGAAAACACCGAAGCTTTGCAAGAGAACGCGATCTAAAATAGAACTTCGCTGAGACGTTTTAGAACGCAGCTCTTTGGCGTCCGTTCCTGGGTTTCGCGCCGGCGTCGGCCTCGTAACCAGCTCCGCCCCCCTTTCATCCCCCCAGCGCTAGCAGCGACCGACTGATACCGCTGGATGACGCTGACGCCGCTGGAGAGTCAAGATAACGTGACTGCATAGAACACCGTCGCCGCCATGCAGAAAGAGGAGGGGAAGGTCCCCCCCCCCCCCTGTTCCTGTGTGGCGGATAGGGTGCTCTTCAGTTGCCGACGCGCCGGCTATTTCACGTAGGCCCCGGCACGTCGACGAATACGTGACCACCTTCCAACGGCTAGACCTGGTTCTTGGCGCTGCGGAAGCGAGGGTATCATATTGTTTGCGTCGGCATCGGCGGCGTTGTCCCTGAAACCAACGCCGCAGCTGGAGTTGACACACTATCGGCGTCAGCAGCATCAGTCAGTCGCTGCTATCTCTTCCCTCCTCCCTTTATCGCGTTGTCCGCTTGCTGCGCGCGTACTTCTGCCCTCATCGTTTGCCGCTGGGCGTACACGCCGCCCCCCTCCCCCCTCTTCCTGCGAGTCTCCGGTTGTCAAAGCGCCGGCTCGAACTTAATTCCTTTCTTCGCTCCTCCTCCAATGCAACCCCTCTGCGGTTGCAATCAGTGAGCCAAATCGGTGGCGGCGGATCTGTACATGTGCGTTCGCCACTGCGAAATTATTTTCCAGTTCTTTCTGAGCCATCAGCGAGACGACCGGTGGAAGTCCTCCGTCTGCTGCTGCTGCTCCTAAACGAGCTGCCAGAGCAGATGCCCAGCGCCGTCGCCGCCAGAATCCAGAGCAGTAAGCGAGGCTGAAGCAGAAGCTCATCGCCGCCGTCGAGAAGACCCTGCCGTTCGCACCGCCGAAGCGGAGGCTCATCGCCACCGTCGAGAGCAACCAGGTGTAAGCGAGGCTGAAGCAGAAGCTCATCGCCGCCGCCGAGAAGGGAGTCTTTGTTAAAGGAATACGTGTGAAAAATAAAAAATAATTCTGTGATAGCGCATACATGTGTTGCTCAATTTCTTTGCCTCAATCTATCGAAAAGGTGAAACAGCTTACTTGCTGCGCTCAAATTTCGCATTAGGAAGTAACGTAATCATCGGTAAATTTTTTCTCTGTGAATGTGTATGCATTCTCGGCTGGACTGAACATGCTAACCTGCAGTCACTAAGTGTACGTGGGCGCTGGCATTGCCCATGAATTTTTCACTGGAGCAAAAAAGGAAAACTTAACAGCCGGGAAATACAGCAAAATCAAAACTTAAAGTAGGGGCACACTTAACCCATGTTGATATGTAGACGCTTGAAAATTGGTATGGAACATTGTGCTGGGACTCATACAGAACGTGGCACCTGGGAAAAGGCGGCACCCGCGAACGCTACCGTGAAGTGCTCCCGTATACTTGCATCCTATCATGTTTTCAGTTCACTTTATGAATAGTGTCTCAAATCCTGTATTTGCAATTACCTTCTCTCAGAAATGGTGCCTAATTCGACGTGTACATATATCATACACACATATATTACAAGACCACATCTACAATGCGCCCCACCGTGGGGGTGCAGTGGTAACAGCGCACGACTGCTGTGGCCACGGATGCGGTATTGAATCCTGATCACGGCTGTCGCTTTGCGATCGAGGTGAAAAGCAAGGAGCCTATGTGTTGTGCGATGTCAGTGCACGTCAAAACCCTAAATGGTCGAATTTTCGAAGCCCTCCACGACGACGTCTCACATAGCCTGAGTCGCGTTTGGACGTTAAACCCCCCAAACCAAGTATTTAGCATGCTCACACTTCTTTCTATTAAGCGCATCTTCCTTTATGGCCTTTTATTTTTCAAACTACTGCCGTTGGTGGTATTTTCGCAAAACGGGGAAAGCTCTCAATATAACAGGTTGAACTACACAGTTCATGAATGTTTTAGATCAGTCAATTCCGGTAGCTGATACTACAACAAACTTTTTGCTGCGACACTTCCTTACTTATCCAGCACACTCATGCGATTCCTCGGTGAATTAATGATGAGCAAGCGCGCTTGAGAGGTGCACAAAGCATGGAATATCAACGGAAAATGCCATCACCTTTATGATGAGCTCAGGGTTGTCAGGGCCAATGATATCCAAAAAGGCAGCAGATGTTTTGTCATTCCAGAAGAAGCCATCGTCGCGAGTAAAGTTCCGCAGCTGGCACTGCAGTAACTGGGCATACAACAATGAACAGTAAGAACTAGATGGCTTTCTGTGTTTAGCAGTTTAATTGCAATACTCGGCATTCTCAGCTGCCGAAATACACACACTGCACCTTTTGCTCCCTATCAATAAAAACTGCAATGCCAGCAGCCAGGACAAACTGCTGGAACTTGTGTTTTTTAACACAATGTGGCACTCTTTTTGGAAAACTGAAAGTTTGCTTGCTACACAGGAGACAAGTCACTCCATCTGTTGCATGAGCCTGTAGCCTTGTTTTTAACCAGTGGCGTCCTTGAGGGGGGCAGACGAGGAAACTTCACAAGTGTAAGAAAGGTGAACTCAGATGTGCTCTCGAAATTGATCACGGTCTACAACCTCCACTTCTTGCAACAGTGACTAGTGCAGGTTTGCCACAAACAGTACAAGTACACCAATATGCGCCCATGCATGCAGTCAGCACTAGGTCATTACTAAGACAGGACGTCACCTAAACTCACTGAATGGTTTTAAATTCTAGCAACGTGTGGCGGGAAGGCTGGCTGGGTAGGTTTGCACAAAGTATGGCTCAGTCTGATAGCCCTTCACCAGCAGCAAACGTCGAAATTTGTGTGCACATTTCTGCGCATTTGGAGGTATGTTACAACTAGTCGTGGCAGCTGAAGTGTATAAAGTTTTTTCTAGGAAAGCAGATTAAGGATCGGTTAAAGAATTTCTAATATTAGGGTCGAGTAGCATGTACTATGATCTCGCATCCACATGCTTGTCCTTTTATAGGTTTATGGACTTGTGGCAGACTAGAAGCTCTCACAAACAGTTACAGCCCCACTGAAACTGCACTGGAAGCAAGAGTGCGAACCAGGTAGGAACTGTGCACCAATATGAATGCATTGGCAGGTAACAATGCACTATTATTGAAGCATCATGAAACAAACTTTCGTGCATCATTAGATCACCCCATTTCGAGTCAAAGGCAGTTCTTTCGCTTCAAACAGCGCTTTTATAAACCACGAAAATTTTTATATTATAAAGCTTTTATCACCATAAAACAAAAACGTCAAAGACATCTAAATGGCCATATCCAAGTTCATTTTAAAGGGGGCACCGATTTTGAATAGAACAAAATAAAACAATTAAGCTCATTTTTCCCGCAGTGAGTCGTTTGCTGCCTTTCACCCATCCAGGAGAAAAATGCATGGCACTTGCCTAGAGCCACTTCTGCCACTGGTCAAGAGAAAAAAGACGTACCCCACTGCAATGAAAAGATTGGCAAAACATACCTCTCTAGATGGAGGAGGCGCAGGAGAAGACAGAAGAGCTCCGTAAAATGCGACATCTTTGCGAGACTGATTTCCACATACTTTCCCAACTTCTGGCTTGTCGACTGCTTCATTATCTGTCTGTAAAAAAAATTAAGAAACTTAGACCAACTGCCCTAACGCGCAACTCAGCATGGTGACAATCCACGCAAACGCAACTTTCCAATATAAGTTTTGAGCCTTCCCTTCTCATTCAGAAAACTGCGATGTTCTTTTTTTTTTATGCTTTTCTTACCCATTCCTGCAGAAAAAGCTGAGCTGTCTAAAGTAAACCATCTGGTGATAATTAAAGATTTTGCCCCCAAAGACGAATTTTACGTAACCAAATGTGCTTGCATTGTGAGAAAAAAAGACACCAGATAAGGCTCAATTTTACTCCATGCAGGAACGGCCAGGAATGTTTCTACCCAGCCTAAGATGATAGAAGACTAATTACATGCGAAAAGTATGTTGGTGCAAAGTGCTTAGATTATAATTTTCCATAATGTGCTCACTGTTAAACCAATATGAACATTTAAGGCATAAGCTTCACATTGTTTTCAAAACCAAGACACCATAAGAACCTGCACAGATAATGGTGTAATTTCGCGGAAGCAAATAAGTAAAAAAGTGTTCATGCGCATGTAATGTGGGTGAGCAAACGACAGTGAAATCATTCATTAGCACTGTATTTCATAGTTTCCCTACGAGGTGTTAGCGCTTTGCACCTGTGTGTCTAATGTATACCTCATCCAAGGCCACAAAAACACATCCATGTGCCTGGTGCTGGTTCGCTCCCTTTATCACCTAGACACCTGACTAAATACACCCCAGCGATAGCTAGTCATACAGTTTTGCCATTGTTGTAAAGAAAAGATTCGAACTTGTGCGCATGACGTTAGGGCACGTGCCGCCCAGGAAGTGTTCTCGCATTCTGAATTTCGGCGAATGTCGTCATCTGGAGTACCATCCTCTCAGAGTTCCTTCCCAGCGATATTTTTGCCGTATAAACGTTTCCTGGGTGCCTCTAAACGCGTTCCGTATCTCGATTATCTCAAAAGCGCTACCAACAAGCTCCTGGGGAGCTCGGTGATAACGCTGGTCAAACGTCTCTGATCTGATCGTAGGCGTGTCCAGCATGACCGCAGTGGCCAGTTGCAGCTGATTACTGAGAATAGCTCCAGGACCTCCTTACCTTATTCTACCGAGCTCGTGTTACGCAGTGCCGATGCTTTAGACAGATATGGATGCTTCCTTTTCGAAAAACCGGGTGCTGCTTTTGAGGTCCCAATATCGTGCTAAGTGTGCTCCTCCTGCTTTCAGTTGCACGTTCGTCATGAACGTAGTGTGGTGAAATGCCAGTCAGTACAATTGAACCAGTCACTGAAGCTACCACTAGATAGCATCTATCCTCCTTAGAAGCCTTATGCTGCTAGCACTGCATAATAACAAATTCAGAGCTATGAATTTAGGATATTTAAGGTGAAAATTGTTTTCATCCACATATGTTATGAGGCGAAAATACGACATGTTAAAGCGAGATAAAGAGCCCTAATATGTTTTTTTATCACAATTGAGATTAATACTGAGTGAAATTACATTCCTAATAATTGCAAAAACATTTAGCTTAGATGTTTAATATTGCTTTAGTGTCACAATGCGAAGGCTTTATAATGACTGAGTCAGACTAGGCATAACGTTTGCACATACCCTACACAAGTACTGAAATGGGAGTCAGTCCGCAAAGCCAACATTGAGGGTACGCAAAACTCACACCCGTACAACAATACGCACTTTCTGAAGGCCAGTTTAGCCTTTATTCATTGCCTATTCCAGGACCTGCTTCAGAAATTGCGGCCGCAATCCACTAAGATCACCCCCCCCCCCCCCCGCGTTTAAGAACGCACGTTGCTTTAGAGCGCGAAAGAACGCAGTAACCTTACCTTGCAATAGTTGTTGATAACATGGACGAACTTGTCAATCACCGTAATGCCAGGGGTAGAGAGCTTGACCCAAAGGACCCCATCGCCACGAATGTGGCTGAGATGGCAGCGGCCCACACATCCCTTTCCGGGGATCCTGGGCCCCATCAGCCGCTCCATGATAATGTTGTTCATATTGCTGTCTCCTGAGCGCCCGGTGTCGTGCATAACTACTGTCGGTGGATCGTCCCTGAAGGGCAAGAGAGCAAAGAGGGGGAAGATAAGGAAGTGGTTGGAGGCATATACCAGACTCCATAAATATACCGGAAGCAACAGGCATGCAAGCATTACAGAAACCTCAAGGACAAATTTAGGTTTGCCTGCATAGAAAAGTTAGTGTGATAAATCACCCCCCACTCCCTAATTTCTGCAGCAAAAGTTTTAGAACTTCAGTTATGTTAAGTTCCGTGGTTGCATAATCATTATTTTTTTTTAAATTCTTATTATAAAAAAGTCATGCCATGCACATGCACAGCAAGCCCTCTGCTACAATATGTCTTGGAAGCGGATGTGAACGATCTTGCATAACATATTGCCTAACTGTAAAAGTACTGTAAAAAATAATGTATCTGGAATCGGCAAGTAAAATGCATTTTCCTTGAATATTTCACAACTATGCATTCATTAATAAATACTTTTCGTCTAACACAATCTTACCCCTCAACATAAAGCCAACCGTACATGGCACATTCCACAATGTGACATAGTTTTAGCAAACACTCCAAAGGCAACTATTTTCAAAGATGCACACAGGAGTAGCATGCACAAGTAAATAACGTGCAAACATCTACAGTGGCAAGTATCCGTCCACTTTCTCAGCTGACAGCTTCTGGCTCACCTATTTAGAATCTCTGCAACCAGCATCTTCCCCAGGAGCACATCGCTGAGAATGCCAGCAATGCCATCATAGCCAGAATACTCGGTGAGGCGGTCGAGTCGGCACCGGATCGCCTGCAAGGAAGAAGGAGCAAAGAGTGCAGCAGAAATGTAAAACTCTGTCAAGGTCTTGAACAGCTCTTGTATGAGCGCAAGCCTCTCCCTTAAACAAGGGCAGTCACCTTCGGAGAGCTAGACAATTTCTGCAATGGTGCGCGCACGTTTTGTAAGTAGATACAAGTGCTTATTCCCAATATTCTATGCAGTTAGTCTTTTGATGAACACTTTTTTCAATGCAAAACTGTGGTACATAAAAAATAGACCTGTTCCCTAGGAATTGTTAGGGAATTGTCGTGACAGAAAAAGTCAGGGAACATTCAGTGGCTTTCCAATAACTGTCAAAGAACAAACGGTGGCTGGTTCTTCGTGTCATGCATGCATACAGGTGCATGCCCAACCAATATCTCAGTTTATACAATAACTGGCTGTAGTCCAGCCTTATTATGAAGGAGCTGACAAAAGCCAGCGTTTATTCGTTACATTCAGGTCTTCATTACATGCACATCTCACATATGTACAGCCAAAAGAACAATGTAGAATGAAAATAAAAGTAAGAGAACATAATGGAATCACCCAGGAAATATTTCCAGTAAACACGCCTCACACGAAGTGGTAAGTGGTGGCATATTTCACCATAGTGGTAGTAGCGTTACCTACAAGTGTGCCAGAGAGAGAGAAGGGGACTTAGAGCAGCCGGAGGCACCATGACCATCAGAATAGAGGTGAGAGCATTTAATCACGCCACTGCTCGCTACAAAGATAAAATGAACCAGATTTCCAATAAATTTGTACTAGGTGACGTATAATCGGCATAATATACATATATATATATATATATATATATATATATATATATATATATATATATATATATATAGGTTGCGAGAACCTAACGTACTGGACTGCTAAAAGAGTATATAGCGAAGTATACGCTTCATTAAAGGAAACATTTTTTATTTCACTCGACGTTTCGATCGGAGATGAAGATCAACTAACGCACTACACTTGTTACATGGAGTTTCAAAAAACGCGTGCGTTCTTTTATAGGGCTAGCATAAGGAACTGAGTCTTCGTGCTATCAAATTTGCTACATGTGGGCTCACTACATAGAGGTTTAACTTATAGCTGAACAAGCCTTTAACAATGTATGATGTGACAGATTTAGTGACTCCCGTCTACGGCTCGCCTTGAAGACTCGTTCACGTATATGCACTCTGCTGCTCTATATAACCCAAGAAGCCACTCAGAGCGTAATCAATGAATTTGCCGTGACTTTGTCTGCCGCACTCCTGCTCCATATACTACAGCTGATACTGGTCCTGTCTATAATCAAATAATCGAAAATAAATTTGTTACAACTCGGCCACACTTAAGCGAAATTTTTAGCTTCTGTCAGTTCAAATTATCGAGAGCTCATCTATAGATATATACACACTATTGCTCACCTGCAGGGGCAGATAAGAAAAGGATGCCTCCAACTCCATCAGAGCTCCTAGTGCAAGGAATTCAGTGATGCCCTCATCAACAAAAAAGCATTCAATCTGGAAATTAAATACAATACGTTATATCACATGTCCTTGCTTTGTCTGTGACAATTTAATAAATAGAATGATGGTTTAGTGAACCATTCTAAATCAATAATTAAGATATATGCAGAAAAATGAGCATGATAGCTACTGCTACTACCCCGTTTCAAAGGGAACGCTCCTATATTCCATCCACCCATCCATCCATGTGCCAGTTCGGCATAAATGTGCCGTCACAAAGGCAGCACATGAATAAGGAAAAAAGACAACGCTGTCCGACTGAGCTATTCGTGCGATCGGCTGTTGCAAGCAGACGCTAGCAAACCCTACGCAGCTCAATGCGGGTGTGCAAGCATGCAGTTAACTCCCTCCTCCTCTTCCCTGGCCTAGCTCTCATTAGCTCTAAATACCGACGCCGATTATTTTTTACAATATCAAGATAGCAAAGTGAAAAAAGCATTAAAAAGAAGTAAAAGACACATCACTACGTAGACAAATACAGCAAATGTGACCATTTTAGATCAAGTATAAAAATACCCCATTTCGAATCTTCAGTGTATCCAATGCTGATTCTTTCCAGCAACCAATGCAACATTAGATCAAGTATAACAAAATCCCCATTTCGGATCTTCAGTGTACCTAATGCTAATTCTCTCCAGCAACCAATGCAACATTATAAAGATGTACAGCAATTCCGAACTGCAAAATCCTCTCCCACCAAAGCGGAAATGGCCTAGATAAACAGAACCCTGCTATAGTGAGCTCGGATATAATAAAACTTCTATATCACAAAATGAAGCAGCAATCACATCATCTCTTACATAGAGGACTGTACATGTATTTCTATTTATAGAAAAACTTTTTTTATAATGTTCATAGTAAATGGTATCTTGATTCTGCGACATAATATGGAATGTGGAGGCCTTGGCAAGAGCTCAGTCTGTGACCGCAAGGCCGACATTCTGAAAAAAAAAAATCGTCGGTACGATTATATGAGGTATTACTGGCACATTGCAGGGCGACGGTGGCGCTACTCAGAAACAGCCTGGTAGGACGCAGACGTGGCTGACAGCCTGCTTGCACCGTCTTGTAGTTTCAGCATTCCTTTGCAGTGATGGGTGATAGGTAGTGCTGTTGGCTTCACGAGCTATTCTAGGAAAACAGCACAGTGATTTATCACCGATTTCTCTGGAAAGAAGAGCTTCGCAACAAATTGGATCCTGTGATCTGCACGACACCCCTCTGCATCTGAGAACGCATGCATGCTCGGGACATTTCACGAGGGAACACTACCAACACAAGATAGTTCTGATACAATTATAGTTTGGCCTCGCGAGTGGTAGGCGATGAAAAAATCGGATGCTGTGTCGAAGATCCTTCTGCACACGACAAGCTAAACCGCCTACCGCAGTGCGCTGGTACAGGCGGATTGTTTGCGAGCTACCTTCAGGAAAAGAAGGCGTCCTAAACTTTGATATATTCAGTATATACGCGATTGAATAAACTAATGTAAAAGCAAACCCTTACTGAGGATCGCTGATCAGTAACGAGATTTTGGCGATAACTGCGATAAGCGAATTCCTGCTTGCAGTTCTGAACTGCTGATATGTGGCTCAGCTCATCCGATCTTGTACTCTAGCTCAAGTCGCTGCTAAGGTTTCGCTGAAATTACATCTTTCTTTTGCTCTGAGACAGCTGGGTTAACAGTAAGGCTATTTCAAGAACAGAGCATTTGCTATAGCGCTGAATAATTCCGAAACACCGCCTGCTGCGGCTTCAATGTGAAACAGTTAAGGCCTCGACGACGGCCAGACCACAGCGTTTTCCGCCGCTCTCGTGGGCAGCACCGTTGCGGTAAGCTTCCTGCACTACTTTCTTGATGCGGCTGGGGTCGCTCATACCTCGAAGCACCGCTCAACATTTATTACTCCTAGCAAACGATTCTGCGTGTACGAAACGCGTACTCTGAAATGTTGCATTCGTCGGACGGCACACTATAGGCAATGCCGACCGACTTCCTGCTCTTGAAACTTGTTTTAGTGGACGAGGTTCACGTAGTTGAAACTGCATGACCAGCCTGTGGGCTTTAAAATTTTGCTCCCGCTGGCTCGGCTCACCTTCCGTACCCTTCCGTAAACAAACGCCGATACCACCGTTGAGCTTCGTAATGGATAGTCGTGTTGCCATGTAAGACGTCAACGTGAATTTCAAAGCTACTTTCGCTCAGAGCGCATTCATTTTTGTAACATATCGAAGTCCTATAAAATGTTCTGTAAGCTCCAATTTTTATCCATTGCAATTTCCATTATTTGCAAAAGGCATTAGTTTTGGCCGTGTAGAAGCGCATATAAAAATGACTATAATAAATTAAACAAATGCCATTCGGTGGGAATGATAATAAATGTTCAATGTGGCAGGGGTACTGCTGTGTGTGCAATAATCTCGCTCGCAGCGGGTGGAATTAGGATAACTTGTAGTGACAATCGGTCGCCCTCGTATATGCCGGTCCCTTGCATTCGGGTTTGTGAGTGCATAAATGTCTTAGGAATTTTACAGAATTAATTCTTCATACGGCCCTAATTTAGCCGCATTAAAGATCGCTCCCTCGTTCTACGCTCAATGGCCATGCATGACAAGTAGTGTTTATGTTTTTTCTAAGTTGTATTTGAACGACGAGTCCTTGCTATCCCTGCCCGATGATAAAGAGGGCGACTCACTGACATCAGGTAATGTTTAACATGATGCCGTGCGCGACCGCGATTCACGTTCGCGCACGTCGGCAGAACGGCCGCGGGTGCGTACGGCTCGACTGCACGCCTGTGTCGTCATCATGTGATGTCACGCAAAGCAGCGCTCTCTGGACTCCGCGCAGGAGTTTTAATTGTGATTTAGTTTAATGCTTATTTAAAATGATTGCTTGTGTATTGTAAAAAGTGTAATTAGATACTGTGATAACCAAGCCTCCAGCAATATAAATCAAACTCCGTACGGTCGAAAAATCGACGAATTTGCCCTTTAACCCCATGGTGAAGGAACAGATATCGTTTTCTCAAAAACAACCACTCTGCCCAAAACACCCTTTCCCTCTCACCTTTAGTCCTTCGTCGTGGACCGCAATGGGCTGAACCCTCAGCCAGTGTCCCGCATACTTGGTGGCTTACAGCACTCCCTCACCCACTTGGAGGTCATCAGGCCTAGTTCCTGAATCTCCATTGTAGAAGGTAGCCATCTTGTCAAGTACCTGGGTGTACTCCGCCTGCCCAGGATTGACATAGTAATAAAATATGAATGCTCTTGCTACAACAAAATCTCTGTCGATCTTGGCGAGGCAGGCAAAAATAGGCAACAACATAACGCCCCTGCTAACACCAAAAGCTGCAACGCCAGGCGTGTCATCTGGACATCGTGCTGTAAGCACACCCTGCTTTTCTAAGGACACTCCAAGAAGCAAGCTTGCGACTACATATAGCACATCCCATATTACCACCCGGTACGTTAATAGGTAGCTGCAACATATCACATTAATATCCAGCAGCTCAATTCTATCTTGAAGTCCACTAATCTGAAATATGTGCAACGAATTCGCACGATAACCACTTCGGTCTTTTTCGCCTGAATTCAGTTTCCATAACAAAACTTCTACCTCGGCTAGATGGTATAGAGTCTAGACCATTGCAAGGGGAAAGACGAGCGCACCGAAGAACACACGTGGAAGGAAGAAAATGACAGGACAAGCGTTAACTCTAAACTATAAACGCCACCATTAACAGAAAACTCCAAACTATACTTACATCATAGTCCAAGAACCGGACGAACACATTGTCAGTGTTTGTTACATGGGAAACGAACACATCGACATAATCCTTGAGATTTTCAGGTTGGCCAGTAGAGTTGCTTGCAGAGCTGATCCGGCCATCCGCGAAACCATTGCCATTCTGGAGACACGTTAATGAACGGTAAAGTCACCATTCTGTAGTAAAACACTGGGCAAACAAGCATGCAGTAAACAGACTGCCATCATTTGGGCTAGGTCATGAAAAACTCACAGCAAAATATCATTATCATTAGCAAACAAATACAAATTCAACAAGCTTAGCTTAAATCTAACAACCACCAATGAAAAAATGACATATGCTTGCCTTGTACACTGAGAGGCAAAGTACACAGTTTGCTTCATTTCAGGTCTTTAACCTCCATCAATACTCAAACCTTGATAGTAATTCGAACTCAGTTATTTGAATATCCTGGATAATTTGAAGGTTTTTTGCTTTCCTGTGTTTTTCACCATCAACTTGACCAGATAATTCAAACCGCAGGCTTGTGCTAGCTCGCTTAATTTGAGGAATGTTCCCCCACAACAACTTCAGAAAATACTTCTTAAGTGTATGATAGGCACTGAACATACTATCAGCTGCCATTTCATAACGGAAAGCCTTCATGGAGGTCAAACGTTATGCAAGTCTCTTTCAAGTTTCAGAGCAGGCACCCTGAATACAACAGAACAGGCTGGTACGGCAAACCCAAGATCTACATTCTTGTACTGGAAGCCCAGGGTGACAAAAATGCTCTTCAGGTCCAAGTTGCAGCATCACTTACACTCACTACGTTGTTCACCAGGATAGCCACCTTCTCCGGAGTTGGCGCTGACGTGGTCAGGAGAGCTGGTGCAGCAACTGTGTAAGGCATGAAAACAAATGAATATGCATGGCACCAGCCAATTACACAGCACAGCGCCAGCAATTATAGCATCATGCATTGCCCCATGAAATGAAAAAAAATTCGCAGCGCTAGTTTCCTGCTACAATGACCGCTTACATAATAGCCTCCGTGTGCCTTGTGTACATGTTTTCATTGCTCTGCTCCTCTAAGAGTACACTTGAGGAGGGCTCCTGTGGGGGTGGAGTGGGTGACGCATTTGGCAAACTGAGCAGAGAGCCAGCACAGAAATTGCCATAATTCAGAATCTCATGCCTTCAGTCATGCCTTACACAGAGTAAGCTTTGCAGTGGTTTTCGACCCGCACATCGCTGTCGGCGCACTGTGCTCAACGCGAGGAGTGGGTGGTTTCCTTCCAGCCATAATAGACCCCCCTGCCATGACAAAATGCATGAATGTCCTTTGTATCCTTGCGAGTACTATGTGTGTTCTGATGATAAAAACGTTTAGATGATACAAATTATTTTCGCGATCTGGTGAATTTTGTTTCCCCGAGAGTTTATTGTATTTGTGCATGTGACCTATAAACCAACCATGCAAGCTAAAACATCGGGATATATTTTATCCACGCCCACGAAACATGGGGAAGGAGTTTCGCAGTAACACTTCGCTAGGTTAAACAAAAACTGTCGGAGTGGTTTTTCTCATAGTATGGTCCCAATTTATCGGCCTTCATCAGCACCAGATGTCGGGGTTGTGTTGCACAATGATGAAAGGAATTCAGTTATTTACATTTCCCATTCCCATTGCCTCTGAGGTAAGTGTTGTCGTTCCATCCAGTCGTGCAGAATACGTTTGCCTTTCATGACCTCATGATGCATACAGTTGGCCTAGCTAACTCAACACATAAGCACAAGCTGCTTCAACAGAAAACATTTATTTAGATCTGATAGGCTCCCAGGCAAATTATTATTCAGGGAATCACAATTCAGCTGTACATATCTCACGGTGCTGTTTGAAAAAAACATTCTTGCGCGGGCAGAAGCAACTTTCTGGGAGGTTTAGGGCAATGGTCGCACCGTTTTAAAGCTGGGTCGAATATCTGATATGCTGGGCAAACAGGGTGGATGTTGGTAGATATAGAATCATGCCATAAAATTAGTGTTAAATCATAATTAAGCACATCCTTCAATTGAATGATTCATGCTACACCTAATTGTCTGGCCTGCCGACATCATGCCCACAAAGATCGCAGACAAACGCAAACCTAAGTATGCGAATCAGCCTCCATATCGATGCCTACGCTATTATTTTTAAGCAAGATAGAATAGAATGGCAACTCGAACGTGTACGCATATTCTTCCGGACCCCTGCTGGCTTGCGTAACGGCATAAAACTATCTCATACAAGTACGTGCAGGAACAAGAGAGTCATGTTCGCTATAAGCAGTCTCCAATGAGTGTTCACTATTTAGGAAGAGCACCTACAACCAATGTTACATCCACTTACATTTCTGGCACCCAGTGCTGCCTAATTTGAAAGCAGTAAATTGGAGCTGTTTGGTGCAAATTTTGTCTTTTTTTTTTCAAAATTGTACAGCTATTCTGGTTCGCAAAGTCTGCCGCATTTTGTGCAAAGGTCGCATCAAAGTGAATTCATATCAATCATATTTTCAGTGACGAGATTTTTCAACCCTTGATACACCAGGTTGAAAAATGATTTACAATTACCGTGATTTCCCAAAACATATCTTCCACTTAATATAAACACCTTGTGGGTGGAGCCGCGGGTCGGTGACAGCCTTCCCAGCTGCAATTTCCTTTGCTTTGTTAGCTGTGGCAGCCTCACCGGGGTACGACGGGAAGCTGCGGTCTCCCAACCGCAGCACGGCTATCCATACTAGCTAATCCTTCCTGTGGTCGCTCAGGTGCTGCAAGGTTGTGTACCGGTGGCGGAGGCCTTCCTGACGTGCATATTCGAAAACGAGCCGGCAGTTGAGAGCTTGAGGTTCCGGCTCAAATTCAGAGCCCCGCTGGATTGGCTGAAGCATGTCCATAGGAGCTGTAAAGGTATTGAAAGAACTGTGAGTGCCAGCAGAAGTGCACATCGATGGCATGTCTATGCTTAAGGTGGTGCCAAAGAGAGCATAAATCTGCTTTCAAGGCGAAAGCTTTTCTAGGCTTATAAGAAGAAATCCCATCCGCGAGTTTTGCATGAGGGTTACACGCGAGAGCTGTATGCGAGATCTGTCAACGCCTCCTAGTAGGAAGCATTATATCCGTGCGCGAGTTCTCGAGAAATGTGTTTCTGTCTTGAACGCCACGCGGAAGGAGCGATGGTGTACAGTCCAAACTCATACCTGCCAGAGAAGGGGTGACAGATACTGCTCCTTTTCTTTCTTGTAAACCATTTATAATTATATATAGCGCTGCAATGAACGCAGATAAGAGGCAAACAATGAAAGGCAAACAATAGGAGAGGAAGGGTAGGCTTTCACCATTCTACTCTTACGAGACATCTAAGAGACCCTCTTGTGTTCAACGTAGCAAGCCAAGTGCAGTAAGACAAGACGCATGGAATGGAGCCAAACAGCTTATCTGCTACATCTATCTATAGTGGTTTTTGCAGGCAAGAAGCCTAACGAGACTTGAGATGTGCAGCTAACCAAGCAAGTTTGTGACTGCGTGGTATTAAATGCCATGACTGCAGGGCAAGCACAAAAGGGTTTTACATAAAAGGCATGAGATGCGCGCAGATATTCGCTGCTATTATTGCCCCACCACCCAAACTTAATGCCAGGCACAAACCACTCGGCCGTTACACATTTAGAACTAAGAACACGGGAACAAGCACAAGAAAAAATAAGGCTCCCACAAAAATTGCAGTCAAGGCAGAAAACACTCGATATATATTGTTAGAGGGAGCCATTACCCAAACTTTGGGATTTCGATATAAATATTTAGACTTTAGTGATGGTCCCGACTAACGATCTAGTACTACGAGGAGACGTTAAGTGGAGCCCCATATGTGCAGCCCTTTTTAAGAAACTACATCCCACTTCCCCATTTAGCATGTAAATATGTGAAATACCGGCACGCAGCATATATGTAAAGACATGTCGTCATGGCATATCCCTCTTACTATTTTGTACTTCTGTGCCTTGGTGCAAGCTATGTTGGAACGATAAAAATGAACAGCAATTAACCCTGACTATATTGAAAGCGTAAAAAAGTCGGCAGTTGTTCTGTACATCCAAATTTTTTATTATTTCACGTGACTTGAAAGGAGAATGCAGAATGTTAACCAAAATAATCAAATACAGGAAGAAGTGCCTTAATAGTGTTTACGGTAAACGCCCATTACTTTATGTCTAAGCGGTAGGACATTTTATGGTCGTGCTAGCGAAGGAGTCAGAGACATGACAGTGGTAATGGTCTGTCTGAAGATGTACTTTGAGATCCTTGTTCATATGCACGAGCAGCATTGCAATATGCGTGATCCATGCGCTGTGGCCTAACCTGATCACTGGTTATTTAGGCAGATAAAATTGAATACCAGGAAAGCCAGGTGTACCGTTCCTCTCATTTTGGTTCTTATGCAATGCTTGCACTTCATTTCTCTGGGTATATTGACTATGAACTAAGAAAACGGTAAAACAATGAGAACATTTTGCTCGTTCTGAATTCTTATATATAACAATAGTAGTAGGAAAATGAGAATATGGACGCAAGCATATAATTCGGCGAAACATGCTCCAGGTTAATTTTCGTGGAACCTGGGGAAGTGAATGACTGTAGCCGTGTTAGTCAAGCACGCCGCCGTTGCTCCCCCTAAATCAGCAGACTTCTGAGTTCCCACAGCAATTTATTTGATTACCTTTTGACCGCGACTACTGCTGCGCACATGTAAAACTGGACAGTATTGGGAGATGCTGAGATAGCTGAAACTACGCTCAAGAATGCTTATATGGATGACAAGTTCCTTCGGTACGGAGCCTTGCAAGTCCAGAATTAACAGCAATAATCGTGAATGCATGTGGGAAGCAGATATAGAAACACATGTGCTCACAGCCGTGAAACTACACCCAGCACCATCCAGTCGGATTAAGTTGGAAAATTCGAACTATTTTGGCCCACTTGGCACATATAACAGCCTGCTGTTCTCCCTACGGTGGGCGCCAGCGGTTTAATAGCCCACCTCTCAGGCCAACCGCCCATCTTTGGGACTTCAAGTTTGCTATACGTGAGGATAACTTTCTTTGAATATACAGTGAAAGATGCAATCCTGAGGTGACAGGTTTCACAAGTGCATATTTTGCAATTACTATGAACCAGAGAGCCGGCCGGAGAGCTGGCGGTAATAACAAACAATTGCGGTGCACTGATGGATATAATGTAATAATGCACTGGGCGAACTGCAGAACGGGTTCAGATGTGGTAGGCGCCTAGATAGCAATTTCGTAACAACCCAATACATAGAAATAGCCAGGACAGCAAGTAGACCGCTGTGTTTAGCCTTTCTGGACATAAGCGGTGCACACGATAGCATAAATAGGGAACTTTTGTTGAACATACTCGATCGAATCTGAAGGCATCGGTAAAGAATTATATGAATTCTAAAGGAAGTATACAGAGATAATAAAGATGAAATTGCATGATAGGGGTTAAGAAGTACGACTACTGTCAGTGTAGGCAAAGGACTAAGGCAAGGATGTCCGCTATCGCAGATGTTGTTCATGATTTATATGAAGAATAAGAAAAAGAGTCTGCAAGAACCTTGGTTTTAATCTCTCGTATGAGCTAGGTGGAACAGACGTAGAACAAACGCTTCCAGGAATAATGCACGTGGACAACATTGTTCTATTAGCCAATAGCTAAGAAGATTTACACGCATTGGTTAATATATGGGGATACGAGGATATGCAATCGGCATTACCCTCAGCGCAATTAAGCCGGGTCTGATGGTATTCAGTGATGTCACTGATAAAGAGGTTACAATACAAGGGAGTCAGATACCAAGACTGACAGAATACAAATATCTCTGGATATGGATAAACCAGTCAGGTATACATGAAAAAAACATGAATATACCACTAGGACAAAGAGATGCCAGAGATGCACACACACTATGCACAGATGCACAGGCCACTATACGGGTACAACGTATATATATTACTAAAGGTATTTTGAAAGGAATAGTGCTACCGAGGCTAACCTTCGGGAAGGCGGTTTTGTGCTTTAGGACTGAAGTTCAGTGGAGGCAAGAAATGAATCTGAGATCTGTGGGCAGGCTAGCACTTGGAGCCCACAGCAAAACTACAAACGAAACAGTACAGGGACATGTGGTCTGGGCGTCCTTGGAGGTACAGGACGCTAACAGCAAAATAATGTACCAAGAACGCTTCAGGCGACTGGACGACAATAGGTGGGCAGCTAAAGTACTTAAATACTTATACCAAAATGATTTGACTCCAAGTGGCGAAAAAGGAGAAGAAAACTAGCCAGTAAGTACTTTGGAAGGTAGGATGGAGAAATAAAGAATATTAAACAACAAGTAGCGAACATAGTGGGAAAAAGACTACAATAATTCAATGAAAAAGAAACCGACCCTAGACATATACAAAAAATGGAACTCTGATTGAGAAGGAAACCTTCTATGACAAATCAAGAGGCAGCGGCCTTCTCTTTGAGGCTAGATCAGGATGTCTTAGAGCCTGAAGCTACAGAAGAAAGTTTAATCAAGAAGAGGAAATGTACTATCTGCGGTAAATGCCCTGAAAGAATTGAACATATTATACTAGAGTGTGGCAGCATTCATCCAGATGTCCATGCGGACATAGTAACCCTGGCCGAGGCCCTGGGGTTTAGTGGTAACAAAGGAAGCGTGAGTGAATCGGTAGTAGAGGAAAGCAAGAAACCTCTGGAAGATTAGTGGATAAATAGCACGGAGTGTACATATGGAAGGCAAGTCGAAATTAAACAAGGGTATTGAAAGATAGCCTGGGTCTAAAAACAGTCATTAAACTGGTTACCGAGATTTTGTGCAGAAATTTGTTCCCAGCAGAACCGTATATATCCCCCTTGGTTCATAGTTGCGGCGTGGATTTATTTTTCAAGCAGTAGTTGAATGCAGGGCGGGTCTCGCCTAGCCTGTGCACACACGCGAGAGTCATCTGTGAACAAACCTTGAAACACGCCTCCCGGTAAACCAATGAAAACGACAACAGGAAGCTGTCCAACCTGGTCCTGTTTTTTTCTGTTCAGGCAAGCTGGAAGTATGCTGGAAGGGAGAAGGGGGGGGGGGGGGCTAGCCTAATATAAAGCATCCATTCCGAAGACCTAGAAGGTGCTAGCTCTATACGCAGTTATTGTGCAGCAGTTCGTCGCGCGGATGAAGCGAGGGACTTCGTTTCCTGGAAAAGCGTGTGCAGCGAACTTTCCCCCCCCCCCCCCCCATCTCCGCTTGGGGTCCAGGCGAAAATGACGGCCGAGGCGGCTTCGAGCATGCGCAGTAGCGCTACTTGAAACAGATCCTTTGCAAAACGTATCGCCTTGTCCCTGGGCAATAGGCACGATACATTTCCTCCAAAAACAAGAAACTCTCAACCTTCTCAAGCCACGAAGGAAGAGCGATGGAAGAGCCGTTGCGGTGCCCCACTTGAAGATGTTAGACAACGTGTAGTATTGACCACGCAGGCAGGGCTCCGCGTTACGCTCTTTATAGCAAAATAATTCTTCCCGATTACCCCGTAGCAAACCTTTGCTACATGTAGATATATAACGACCTTTCGTGTGAGAGATAACCAATTAGAGAGGCTGTTCTGTACCCGCGGACACATATTTCTGCGAAATGGTCGCCCTACTCCGTCACGCTTCCTGCTTTGAGTTGAAGGCTCCGCCTTCTAGAATACGGGTCCGCGAGCGATGGTCTCGCCCGACGAGTGAAAACCAAGTCTTTCTTAAAAACCCCGGTTTATTCCGGATCAACAGAAAAGTATAAAATAGAAAAGAAACAGCATTGGTCAAAACTGCGCTGGAAACATGCCGTTGAAGTGCGCGACAATGGACTATGCAGAATAAAACAGAACATTGGTCAGGGCTTCACCGCGACAACACAAAACACACTGCGTCGCGGATAGGGCGAGTACAAAGCGTTGATTACGGTACAAAAGCATAGCTACTCGCGTGGCAGCACTCACGCTAACACTCCTAAGGCTTTCTTGTAGGCGCCGCTTCCGTCTTTGCCTCGCAGGACTCCGCTCCGTCGTCCGTGTACATCCTGCCGGCTTGGGACGTTGCCACGCCGCCCTTCTGTGGCCGGCCTCCCGGCGAATAAGCCCCGAGCCATGCTTTCGACGCGCCTATCTACCCTCTGTCTCGCGCCGATAACATGCCGCCCCAGCTCCGGGCAGCTCGCTCATGCGTACTCGCGCTGCCCGGGCGGACACCAACACAAACAGAAAAAAGCGCGCGCGGTTTGAAACGCTAAAAGGGGCTGTGGGGCCCCACACTCCCCCCCTCTGAAGCCGGGACACCTACCGATGTGTAAAAACAAAACTAACGCGGGATAAGGACGGAACTGGTACTGCTGCTGGCGGGGCGAATGCTTGGAAGTATCCGCCGAGCGTGGGTACCCGTAGTGCCTGGTAGGTCAAGTGGTACTATGTGGCTAGTGGACGACCGTGATAAGCTCGGAGATCGGCCACGTTGACTGGTCCGGCTTCTCGACCACCCTGCACATGGCGAATAAAGTAAGAAAGCCGAGACACGCGCTATGTTATTGTGTAAGGGCCAGTCCATCGTGGTGCGAGAGAAGTAGCAAACCCTTTTGCTGCTTCACTTAGTGGGTGCGTGCGGCGAAGGACTTTGTCGCCGACTGTTAACTCCAAAGGTCGCCTTCCCTTGTTGTACTGGTTTGTACTGGAGCTGCGCCAGGAAAGATGCCTCGATGCGGGATGCTTCTCTAGCCATGTCATCGAAGTCCGCGAACTGACGACACCGGAGATATGGCTGATACCTTGGATGGTACCGATGTATAGCATGAGCCACCTTCTCTGGTTCCCGAACTGCAGGATCTGCCCGCTCATGCAGCTCTTGAAAACTGCGCAAAAACTCTAGCAAACCCTCGTTTTCGCCTTGCGTCCTGGTGCAAAGCTCGTCTATCATACGGATGTCATAATCAGGCGGCAAGAACTCTTCTCGAAAACGGTCTATAAAATCCTGCTTTGTTGTGAACGGCCGCTGTCTACGCCTCCAGGTTGCTGCGGAACCTGCCAAAGCTACGGGAAGCACACGCGTGACCAGAGCGCTGTCCGAAATTGCCATTACCATCTGATAATCGTCGATTTCATAAAGAAACTCGCAACCAGAATTCTTGTCGGCGTATCCTTCAAACCTTGGCACGGCCAAATTCAGCCGCAGCTGATTATCGCGATACAAGGGAGTGGGCGTTAACGAAACTGCCTCGCTTCCTACCATTTCTCTGAAATGGGCCTTTGATTCAAGTAGCTCGAACAGGAGGCCAAGAATTCCACTACAAATGTCCTACGGTTCGCTTTTCCTGTCTTCTGATTGCTGATGCCCGGAACCCGCCTGTGTGGGAGGCCGAACTGTCTCTGTCAACTGGGCGCTTGCACCCGGTAAGTCCGACATCGCTACGCACGAAACTGCATGAACCTCAAATTGCTACACTCGCGGGGCAAGCCAAAGCTCGAGTAGAAATCACGTTGGGCGCCAAATGAAGGCTCCGCCTTCTAGAATACGGGTTCGCGAGCGATGGTCTCGCCCGACGAGTGAAAACCAAGTCTTTCTTAAAAACACCGGTTTATTCCGGATCAACCGAAAAGTATAAAATAGAAAAGAAACAGCATTGGTCAAAACTGCGCTGGACACATGCCGTCGAAGTGCGCGACAATGGACTATGCAGAATAAAACGGAACATTGGTCAGGGCTTCACCGCGACAACACAAAACACACTGCGGCGCGGATAGGGCGAGTACAAAGCGTTGATTACGGTACAAAAGCATTGCTACTCGCGTGGCAGCACTCACGCTAACACTCCTAAGGCTTTCTTGTAGGCGCCGCTTCCGTATTTGCCTCGCAGGACTCCGCTCCGTCGTCCGTGTACAGGGTGGTCCACTCTAAGTGCGAACACGGCTCCGCGTGGCCGCGCTCCGCGGAGCGCCAGCGGATCCGGCGCATTCGCGCATCGAAGCAAAGCCGCGCAGGCGCAAAGGGGCCCGGGGGACGAGCTTCGTGTCGTCTGCTACCGTGCTGGCACGCACCTCGCTTGCATTGCTGGAAAGAAATGCAATGCAAGCAAGGTACGCGCCAGCGCTCGGCTTGAAACGCTAAAAGGGGCTGTGGGGCTCACAGAGTGCAGTATGGTGTTCGTCGTTTTGTAGTCTATTGAAGGTTCCGTCGAATAGAAATGTCCTTGTTGATGAAAAACCGGGTTATCTAGCTGCAAGCAAGGATTGAAAGGCGGAGAACCCAGGGAAATTTTTGATCGATGCGCACGGATACATTAAAGTAGGGGGCTTGATTGATCTATGTACGCAACTGAGGCATTTAATTCACGCGATCCACTCATTAACATGATTGCACTTCTTAAAAAAAGAGCGACCCGACGGTGTTGCTCGCAAGCTGCAGATACTAAACGAAACGCGACAAACTACAACACTATCGACTGCATGCCAAGGAAGCTTAAGTCAAAAGTCGATAAATGGAGGACTGCTCTAAAAATTACCTGCAACAGCATCGGAAAATGTAAAACTCGAAAACTTGCTAACTCAATAATTCGCAAGGCAATTTTTCTTTGTCGACAACCATGGGCTAAAGGTTAAGAACGTAATGGATTTGATATACTTTGGCAATCAAGGAACATTTACGCCATATAAGAATGTTTGGGAGTGAGAAGCACAGCACCACTGTTACTTGAAGTTCTATGGATCTATGAGGTCGCCTTTTTTTTTTGCGCAAGCAGCACTAGAGAACAATGCAAATGAGCACCCAAAGGTTCGACGCGCGGCGACTGATTTGAGACGCGTTCGTCACACACGTGTGCGACAACCGGCTGAGTTAAATCCCAGCCACGGTGAACGTTTTTATATAGATGTAAAGTACCCGTGTACTGTCAGTGCACGGCACTTTAGCAGTGTCAGTACATGCTAAAGAACATGCAGGTAAGCTCCCTGAAACGGCCAGACCTCAAGTAGCTTTAGGCGTCGAGCACAAAACTGAAACACGCAATCAAGGCACGATAATGGCGCCCTCCTACAACAACTTGTTGCGACCCTTTACGAGCAAAAATAGCTGAATATAAAGAGTCACTTCTTGGTAAGAGCTTTACGCCATCAGCCTCCTTTATAAAGGCCGGCTCGCGCATTACTGTATAGCTCTATATAGCCGGCGCAGCGTAGGGCGAAAGGCGTTTCTCTTGAACCAGAGCGTGTATGCACCTGATCACCCGTACCAATCACACCGTAGCCCCGTTTCTTCCGGCTATGAAAGGCAGCAGTAGATGATGAAATTATTAACTTATCCGTGGAACCCTATACGAAGCAAACGTGGATATAGCGCAGGTGACGATGTTCCGAAGAGACGTACGCGGCACGATCGATGCCACATTCTTAGAACATTTCGCCGGAAGGCAGCCACAGCACTTTTTTTTTTATTAATTTTTAGGCTACCGCCGGTTCACAATGATGTCCGTAATACATTGCGAGCCTTTTCACTCTCCCTAAGGAGCAAAAAGAAGCACGAGTCGACGTAGAAAGCCTGCGAAATAAGCGCTGCAGCATAGGCAGAGCGGTCGTACTACCCGGTCACGCATTTCTTGGTCACCAGGAGACGGCACCACCCTATTCAGAACTCCAGCGCAAGGCTCCTACTGTCGCGCATGATCCTGATTTCATCACTCCTACTTTTCGCAGCGCTGCATACAGATTGTGAGACGAAGTATAGTTTCAGCTGATGGGGCACGAGAAGCCATCCACTCCTGGTGCGAGAAACAACGCGTGGCGTGCGTCGCGTAGGTGTAGGAAAAAGGGTTTCAAATCACATGCGCGTAAGCTACGAGACATTTCTCATGTTTACGCATGTTAACTCTGCACGTACTACGTGGAACTAAAACTGTATTAGGATTACCCCTAAAGCCCTCAAACGTAGTGAATTTGCAAAACCTTCACAGCTGGTTTGGAGTGACCATTTATGGTTCGTGGACAATGAGGCATTTAGGCTTTCGTCTTAATAAACCGTGATGTCCTGGCATAATGCGCATGTAGCCGAAACCATTGAAACCTGCCTCCCAATCTGTAAGAAAACGCAGATCGTCTCAAAAGAAAGGAACCGCCTGACATGTCACGGAAATATTGCTTTCGCATCTCCCTAGTTGTCTCCAAAAGCCTCGGGCCAATAGCCTTCTTAATCTGGTTTTCTCGCTTCATAAGTGTTACTTTGAATTCCGTTATCTGGTGTTCAAAGCATGAAACAGGTTAGAGTAAAAGCGACCCCTTCACCTGCCCTTGGAGATGAGGCCCCTGCCTGGAGCCTCCTTACCTCGCTTGTTATTGATGTTTCCCGCTACACAGAGAGCCCGTTCACGTTATTTCCGGACCTAGCTGTGCCGGTTCAATTTGTCGGTGATCATAACGACGTTGCCAAGGAACTCTACCACTTATTAGTGTTCCTCTATTCGTTCTAGCTGGAAGCATGGACTTGTTTATCCATTGTTTATTCATTTTTGGCCACTGAGTCACGATGGCATCTGACAAGCCAAGAATGTATGCTTCAACGAAACTTAAAGCCAAAACAGACAGTCGCGATCTCCATTCTTCGGTCGAAAATTACAAAACAACCTGTCGAACCCAAATGCTTACTTTTCGGTCCCATGTATGCAGGAACAGGAGAATAATTTCTACGTGACTGTAAGGAAAACCCACCATCAGAAGACAAGTACCGGCCCAGAGGGCATGGCTTAGACGCCTAAGGAAGTCGGATAAGTACGCAGAATCCAAGATTGCGGACTGCGTGGGAGAGGTCGCCCTCCGTTAGGGGGCCACTGATCCAATCCGATTGATCTTTACGACCAACGAAATTAGTCCAATCCAATCCAGGCAGTAGCCACCTGTAATTAGCAGAGTTGGCTCTCTGTTGAAGGTGGTCAAAACTATCCAGAGCCCTCCACTATGGTGCCTCTCAGAGCCAGAGTCGCTCCGGCATGTCAAACCTAAACCAGACAAAACGAACTCCGTGCAAACGACATGCGATTACGAATTCTTTCAATTAATGCAGTCATTTGCAGAGCAGTGATTTTAACTGAAATTTTTGCTCGGTTCCGCAAAGCCGAGGCGCCTGACAGCGGCCGACTACTCTGACGGCGTGGACAACCCCAATTTCGGCGAGACCCCAGCGGCTACCGACGGTGCTTCTTCCGGCCGGCAGCTGTGGTGCGTGTTCGAGCCCGGCCGCGGAGGCTACTCGCTGCGCGATGTGCCGGTGTCACTGTGCACAGTGGTGCTCTACTGCTGCGTCGACCTGTCTGCACGCGGGGTGCTCCACCGGCGCGCCGAGGACGAAGGACCCGACGGGGTCGACGCATTCCCGTTGCTGCGGCGCCAACGTCCGGGCCTGCCGCTGTATGCGCTCTTGGGCAACGGCGTCCAGACCACGGCGGTCTTCTGCAACCAGGTGGATATTTGCGTTCTACGTGTCAGTTCTTTGCTCCAATGGCTCAATGTTTTACTTGTGCATGGCGCTGGCTTCATATCAAGGCGAAAGCCTTTATAGGATCATGATGGGCGTGCCAAGAAAGTGTCCGTCGGCAGAGTGACGGACACTTCGAAGAATTGTGTGATATTTGAGTACAGGAATGAGTGTATGAGGTACAAGGTAATAACTGTCTGTATGTGCAAAATTTAGTTGATATGGAGTAATTAAAAAAAAATGGAGTCAGAAAAGAAATTTGACGTCGAAAGAGCCATCGACGACGATATGGTGTGCAGAAGTGAAAAGAGCCACGAAGTTGGAAATTGTGCATTAAACGTGCAAAAACCTTGCAAAGCTGTAATATCAAGCCTCGTCATGCGTTACAACGAAAACTGTCAAAGTAAAAGAAGAAAAGAGTAGTAAAAGAGAAAAGAGTAAACACAGCCAAAATAGAAAAAAAAGTAGAAAGTAAAAATAGGAAGAAAAATAATAGAAAATGGAGCAAGCAGAAAAAAGAAAGAAAAGGCAAATGAGTGCAAACAGTCGCAGG
The DNA here is from genome assembly GCF_055883805.1 of Amblyomma maculatum. Lineage (NCBI taxonomy): Eukaryota > Metazoa > Arthropoda > Arachnida > Ixodida > Ixodidae > Amblyomma > Amblyomma maculatum. Next base: position 120,600,737 of record NC_139353.1, read on the forward strand.
AAAGGCATTCGCCTTACCGCTCTTAGGAAAGATCTAAGTAAGTGCCTTCAAAGAATATTTATTGGCCGCGCATCCGGTCAAAGAGCGGCATTGTACACCATGGCCCCCAATTCAAGCCTGTTACCGGACGCCACCGAATCAGGCTATAAACATTAGTGTGTACAGGCAAACTGAGGTTACAAAAATTATCATAACGGCGTGTATACTGCATTTTACTCTCATATTCGTTTCCACGCTGGCCGATGTCGCATGACGTCAGCCGTTATGGGTCGGCTCAACCTCGGTCCCTGTAAGGGAGGAACAGAGGGTGAGAAATTGGGAAATATATTTTTTTCTGTTACAGATATGCAGAATGTGTTCTTTATTTACGCAGACCTCTATGCAGTTGGAGGTGAACCATTGTTGCGAGTTAACACATCGTCAGTTGGAACATGTCATAATCGGAACTCCAACGCGACTTGTAGCTGTATGCCATATGCAACGAGACATCGAATGACACTTCAAGTGGCGGCAGTATTTGTCAGTATTGTTAAGTGAAGGTTAAAGAGGCGCTGATTGGAACCCAGAACTCCAGACGGACCACGTGACCGTCAATTAGCTGCCATTCACATCAAACACACAATATATATATATATAGTGTGCGTGTGAGTGCGTGTGTGTGTGCGTGCGCGCGCGCGTGTGTGTATGTGTGTGTGTGTGCGCGTGCGTGTGTGTGTGTGCGTGCGCGCGTGCGTGCATGCGTTAACGCAGTATGCGATGCTGAAAAATAGCTGTCAAGACACTGTTCCATAGTAATCGCACTTGTACATGGCTTTCCCTGCAGAAGAAAGAGCTGAATCGTACGCCGGACCTGGCCCCGTCTTCACGCTGAACGTTATGCGTATCTCGAATTTCTCGTGATGCATTTCAAAATGCGATGCAGTGGTCCCGTCTCTGTCTTCCACATTCACGTAAGTGATGGGACGCAGGTGCGCGGCTCTAGCCCGAACGAACTGAGTGCGCTGGTGGCCACGTGGCTGCACTCCAAGCAGCTGGACGGGCTGCTCTTCTTCTACCGGTCGCACCGCACGTCCACGGCCACAGACGCCGAGTTCTTTGCCCACATGGGGCGCATGCGGGACGACCTGGGCCGATGGGACCTGTTCGTGTCAGCCGTGGTCTCCTTCCACAAGGAGCAGTCCAACGGCCCGTTGTCACCCACCACGTTGGTCCATCAACCCTTTTTTTCTTCTCCCTCCCCTCGGTGCTCAGTGATTAGCTCTCGACTTCTGAACTGAAGGTGCCTGTGTCCAAATCCCGTCCGCGGCGGCCGGTTTTCAATGGAGGCGAGCCGAAAGGCGCCGGTATAGTGTGCGATGTCGGCTGTTCACGGTAAAGAACCCCAGGCAGTCTTAATTTCCGGAGCCCTCCACTACGGCACCTGAAATAGCCTCAGGCGTTTAGGGACGCTAAACCCGTAAACCCTAACCTGAACTTCTTTTCCTTCGGCTTTGATATGGTTTTCAAAGGGCAGTGCTCAAGGAGATGCAAAGTTTGGGCCTGAAGTGGCAAATCATTCTGAATGCTGCCGCAGGGGTCGGCTTTCTTGAGGCTTGAAGCATACATAAAATCAATGCAGTAGACTGCGGTGAGGTATGGAGGACGTATTCAACATGATAATCTAATTTTTGAAAGAAGGTGACCCATATTTTTTTTCGCATTGCCTGTTTTGGGAAAGGATGATGACGATGCATGCACTAATACACAGGCACAGACTATGCGAAGTACAGTTAACATCATTATCAGTGTTCTGTAACATCTATAGTGACAGTACGCTATTAATATGTGGTAGTTACTAGTTATATGTATGTCCCATTTCTGGGAATATGATGTTTGACCCATTGGAAGGGGCGCCTGCCGATTTATTCAGTTATTTTACTTTCGGTCAAAGTGTGGCTGCAAACGACTAATACAATTGAGATTTAGCTGCTGATAGCTCTTATTAAAACAGCCATTATTATTTCTTATTTCTTTGCCTTATGTGCAAATATTCACTTGGACACATTGCGCACTTTTGGATAGACCAACTGGATGCATCTGGTAAAACCAGTTCGGCTCATCTGTTCGTCCAGATTGATCTCAGTGTGCGGTTGCAGCGTGGTCTGTCAAAAAAAAATTCGTCGTCCACGTTCATTCGCTCCATGGCATCTACGCCATATATGGCAAATATATATCGCTCGCTTCAACGTTGCTTCAGTGTCGTATGTCTTGTATTAAATATACGGGAGTAACATTAACTAAACACCAATGAGTCGTTTGCTTTACGTTTTGTATTAAACGTGATATCCTAATTATGGACGATTATGCGATAAACTACACAATTATATTTCATGTTAATTACCTTCTCTAGAAGGGACAAATGAAGATTACAATTATTCCCGCATGGGTGGGGCACAGCGTGCTCTCTCTGGTGCAGGACATCGTTGTTCTGCGCACGCACGACCTGTCCCCTGCTCCGGAGAGCGCGGCCGCATGCCCCATGCCGTTCGCGCTGGGGGGCGCCACGCGGTCGCCGAGCGTGTCGCGGCTGCTAGCCGACCTCCGGGAGACGTTGCCAGGCTTCGAGCGGTCGGTGGCGCGCCGGCTCCTCTTCAGCGTCACCTTTGAGGCGGCCAGTTACTTCCTCAACCGCTCAGGCGCCTTCAACGTGCGTTCCTCTCCGCGTGTTTATTATATGCCTTAACATATCTCAGTAGAACCTTAACGTAACTTGCGTTTGAGTTCTGTAAACATGATCCCAACGACGTGGTCAGTAAAACTGCGCATGACATCAAAGCGCTCGACAAAAGCTGACTTTGTCCTGACTAAGAGCCAGTTTTGTCCTTGCTATGTCTACTTAGAACACTGCATGTTTTCCTGTCCTGTTGCAATTCAGTCACCTCATTTTTCACAACCTCCTCCCCTGACGTGGCGGGCTGTATGCCTCTGACCACCTGAAAGACCAGTTGGCTTTGGTGTCCCTAGCCCAGGACATTCTCGACGCTTAATATTGCGTTAAAGTTGTTTCCTCCTCCTCTTCCTCATCTTCTGTGTTCGGAGTCACCATACTGACCATTTCGATTCAAATAATAGATAGCGGTATAAAATAGTGTACCAGTCATTGGTAAGCCTGACAGGAGGCTCAGGAGGTTTTCCAGTGCGCTAATGCTAGATCCCCCATCCGCCGATTTCATCATTGTCTTTTCATTTCTGTATGTGCCCGCCATCCGTCCATTCGTGCTGTGGCTTGACAAGCTTTGTCCACGTCTCATCGAATTCGAAAATAGCGCGCCTGCGGGGTAATGTCCATCAAAACCGCATGTTACGCTATCTTTAGTGCGCCTCGGCTGCAGATGCAAGCAGCGGCAAGTGCCAGCGCGGTCGGGACTAAGGAGAACAATTTGGGAGGCAAAGAGGACGTCCTGCATGCATCGTGGCACGTCCATCGACAAGTGACGCGTTTTGATGGACGTCTCCGAGCAGGCTCGGCATGGGAAAGATTTTTTAATTCTACGAGAGATGGACAAATTTCGTTGAGCCACAGCGCGAAAGGTGATTGCGTTTTCTAAATCCTAAAAGCAGGTTGCCATTAGCCGGCTCCAAATCTGGAATTTCAAGTAAGCGCTTATGTTAAAGATATCTTTGGGAGAGAAACAGTTATCCTTTAAAAATTAGTTAACTGGCTGCGTAATTAGCGTGATTCATCTAATTACTTATGTACGCCAGCGCTGGCATTATATACAAAGAAAATGACCTGACTCCATCTAAAAGCTTAAGGCGCCCATGCGCTGTGAGATGTCAGTGCAGGTTAAAAAACCCTCAGCAGTTGAAATTTCTGGAGCCCTACACACAAGCGTCCCTCATAGCCGATTTCACTCTGGTTTGGTTAAGAGGTTTAACGTGCCAAACTGGCTCAGGATATAGTAGATTAGAGACGCCGTAGTGGAGGGCTTCGTAAATCTCGACCACCTGGCTTTTTTTTTTAACGTGCACTGACATCGCACAGTTTTTAAATGTTCTGTTTTGTTTCCAGCGCCGTGCTTTTCGCCTCCATCGAGAAGCGATCACTGCGAGCGGAATTCGATCTCGCATCCAAACTGCGTCCATGAGTCGAGCGCCCTAGCCACTGCTCACTAGCTATTACACTTTCGGGACGTTAAACACGTAAACTTGGTAAAGGTAAAGATTGGTATCCAGTGAATCCTTGAAATGTATTATCACAAAATGTGTTTTCTTGAAATTCCTTGCAAAACAATGGAGCTAATGTTCTTTTGAACACTCGAATGACTTCGACGCGGCTTATGTCTTAAACATTAGGTGTATACAGGGTTTTGTTTAACCGCAAAATTTCTGAGATAGCTTTCCTTTGTGGCATATGACGGCTCTCAGGATACTAATGACTAATCACTAGCAACTCACTCTTAGTCCCGATTCTTCCTGCATAAGAACACTTCAAAACGCGCAATCCTTGAGCACAAATTACATTTCGGCAGCATGCGGGTTTTAACTGTCCGTTACGGTACATCCGCAGGAGGGCGACCCCGCGGTCAAGATGGCGGCTAGTTCGAGCTACTGGCAGATGTGCCAGATGGTCACCAAGATGGGCTACAACCGCCACTACTCGCCCTACGGTGACTGCCAGGTGGTGCACAAGGACCGCTTCTGGCAGGCCGGCTTCGGGCCGAACTCTTCGCGCTTATTCGACGCCACGCGCCACTTCGCCGGCGCCGTGCTCTTCGCTATGCACGCCGATGACCCCAGGGGCCGCTGCGGAGAGCGGCACGGGCTAACCAATCACGTGCGCCGATCGCTCGACCGATTCGCTGCGTCCTCTCCGGTTGGGCGAAACGGCTGACGACGGCGGTGCTTTGCGATACGCTGACTGCCTTCATCCTCCCTCGAATACTCGTGCACGAACTAGCTGTGGCTTACAGAAGCTACCAGGGCCCTGGATGTCCGAACAAAGACTGTGGTTTGTGCATGCCCTTTAGCAAGGACGTAAATTTAATAAAGACAGCATTAAGAAACTGTGCTTACGAGCCCTTCTGCCCAGGAGTGTATTCTACTTATATAAACACGTGGCCTTTCTAGACTTTCATTTATTTATTTTTTTGTACTTTCGTCCTCCAATTGATTTTCTGGAGAGAGCTAGCGCATTCATTTTGTCATTTGCATGGCCATGCAGTTATCAAGTCATATGTATTATATGTATACGGCCCTTAAAAAGCGGGCGTAGTCTAAGTGGGGGGCTGTGCAACTGTCAGCAGTAGAACAATATGCCGCTTGCTGCAGATTCATCGACGTATGTGAGCGATACAGTTCCCGTAGGTCATTACAGTCACCAAAAAGATTGACCTTAATTCGTCATACTTTGTCCATACGGTCCCTTTTTGTCATTATAAAGTTGTTAATTCCGCAATATATATATATATATATATATATATATATATATATATATATATATATATATATATATATAGTCCTAGCTAACTTGACCAATTAAATATTTTAGGCAGGTGAGGAAGGAAACCTTTTGCAAACAGCTGCCAGCCGTCGTCATTTTGACAGCGGCGAAGTGAAATGCTGTGCATGATACGTCACGGTAAAGCACATAATTTGATTTTGGCGCCGTAACCACTGCATCGCGTTATCACCAGAAGTTTCGTCTGTACAGAGCTTTCTCCGCTCATTCTCAGTTGTGGAAAAAAAATCGTCAGATTTCCTTGTGCTGCACGGCTTTCGAAAACGAGTTTTTCTTCATTTCAGAAACTGATCTGTCATTGCCTTGTCCACGCGATAAATAAAAAGTAGTTTAAGTCGATTAGAGCCCGGCTGCACATTGTGTTCGCTGCTCCTGAGTTCGTTCCTTCAAATAATTTTTTTTATAATTTCTAACTGATCATTTTAAGCATCATGAAGATTTTCGCTGAAACATCCGGCGTCATGCATCGCCATCTTGGATCCCATGCATCATGGGAACATCATGCAGCGCTAGCGATGTAACCAATTTACACCCCACTGAAAACGACTTTGTCCCTATGCTGATCCAACGCAGACGGACATCATGGTCGAATTTGGACAAAACTAGTTCAATTTGGGCCAAGGTTAAGATAGGTAATTAGCTTTACACCAGGTATCATAGGTTTCCGATATAGAGCAAAAGCCGAAAGCCAACCGACACCGTTTACCCAAGCAAAGCAAAATGTAGCCTGAACAGTTTCTGTTTGTAAAGTTCTGTAGATATTGCTAATGTCACTTTTTATCAGTCAACGCACACAATAAAGTTAGCCAGTCGTTTGGGTAACATAGGTGCATTACCCTGGTGTTGAATTGACGAGAACAGAAAAAAAAAATAACGACGCTGCTTACAGTTTTTGGTAGCACGGGGTAAAACACAAGCACGAGCTCCCATCTGAAACAGATCAGTAATCTTCACAAATACGAAATAGCAGATTTCTGGCAGTGAACATAATACAAGCATTTCCAATTCGGCCAGGTTCAATTCATTTATGTCGAACAAGACACCACCGCGCTGCGAACACACAAAAGACATTCAGTGAGGTTGTACATTCCCTACATAAGGCCCTTATGTCACCGCAAGTGAAGAGAACTTATTTCAATAATTTTTAAGCTTACGATGGCAAAAGTGAAAAATATAAGTTTACAAGATTATGATGCTAATATTGTTTGTTTAAAGCTGACGAAGTTAATATAGTGCACCGATAATGTATGCATAGTCTTGAATCTTGCTACTTTCCGTGAACCTGGTACCACAGTATTTAGGCAGTAGGAATAGAACTTACAATAGAAAGGCGCTTTATTGGTTTAAAATTGGCATGTATGTTTTAATGAATGCATTTGAACAATGTTTGCACAAAGGCAGCAGAACGGACATTTTATGTTAAAAATTTCAGTTCGCCTATATTGCGCGCGACTTGTGACCGACTCGAATTATAAGTGGCAAACCTCCCGAGATGCCAACCACGGCCATACATTGGGCGATGTTTGGTTGCCGGACACTGGGTGCCGACTAATGTCCTGCCATTTTCTGAAAGTAGTTTGGTCAGCTATTACCCAGCCAAACTAGCAGCCAACCAGGTTCCACCCGTGGGTTTAATTGGCTGGCCGAGAATGGTGACAAACTTCCTGTGCTGAGGGATACAAAACGAAGGCACAACTTGCGTACGTCTTTTCCACGGTCACTTGTAAGTGGATGCTCTATCAAGTGGTCTTTCATTGGGTTTTTGGGGTTTAACGTCCCAAAAAGAGCATTTTTTTTTTCGTACTCTTTAACTACACCCTTAAAACTTATAAATTTTTAGCTAAATAAAACTGAAACTGCACTCATTTGGTAAATACAAACATACTGCGCGGCCTAGATAATGTTTCCCATTTCCCTGCTTTTCTTTCAACGTTACATGCTACTCTAAATTGTGTGTTCAATATAATACTTATTAGTGAGGACTAGTTTGCGGACCATTCACCGTAGTTCAATTTGGTGAACAGCCATTAGATCGAGTAAATGACTCTAGAAGGGCCCTGTTGGCGTGTTCAAGCGTGTAATATGCAGGATGAAACAATGGGGGATTTATCCCGGTTATACTAGTTATACTAGTGTATCATGGGTACACAGGTTGTTTTCATAGTAATAAATATTTATTGCTAAAACACTAATTCACTCGCTTGTTTTCACCGGAAGTTAGACTAACAGTTCATCACATTGGTATGACCGGTATGTCAAGCTGTCGTCGAAGGAGAGGTCGAAGCAGCCGCAGACTCCGCTGCAAACCGCCTGGACTTCCTATCTCGAACATTGTTGCGTTATTTTTCCATCGAAGTTTCTCTCTGTTCTTCGCGTTAGGCTGCCCGCGTACTCTTCAGCGATTCTTCTTGATTATCAGATGCTGCGAAATGCACACTCCAAAACTTCGACGCATATGGTCCGGCACGTGCCTCAATCATGACGACACTGAGGAGCGACGTCTGGGCCACATGCTATCACAGGATGGAAGCGCGGCGAGAGGGAGCGACCGTGCTTGAACGTTTTTGACCATCGAAGGCGGCCCTTAAGCGCCCAACCTGGTCCCGTAGATCTTGCAGCTGTGACTCGAGAGCAGAAATATTCACTTCGGAAATCTTTGCTGATCTGACGATCTCTTCTACCTTGGCCTTGCGGGCGTCCCGTGACTTCTTTGCTGATAAGTAGTTTTTCTTTCGGCACTCCCAGTACGCTTCGGTTTTAAATTCTGCAGGAACTGGACGTCGATGACGCGTCGGTCCGGCGGCAGAGCTGCATTGCCGGTGCCCTCCGTTGAGGCTGCCGCAGTCACCGACGGCTCCATTCCTGACGGGCGACGAAGGCGATTCGCCCCTCTCTGCAGATGTGGGCGAAAGCGGCTGCTCCTGGTAAGATTGAAGTCCTGCAAGCAGCTGCTCCTGGTAAGCTTGATGTACTGCAGCTAGACTTCCACCAGATGAGCCCTTGTCTGCAGACACCCACAACAGTAACTGGCATTGGCATGGGACATACTGCTGGTGGTACATCGTGCGGACTGTAAGTCTTCCGTTAGAACCCAAGGTAAGCTGCGCAGAGTAGAGGGCAGGAAAGGTTAGAAAGGTCGCCATTAGTATGAGCCATCGGTTAAAGGACAGGTGACACAATACAGCTAGACTTCCACCAGATGAGCCCTTGTCTGCAGACACCCACAACAGTAACTGGCATTGGCATGGGACATACTGCTGGTGGTACATCGTGCGGACTGTAAGTCTTCCGTTAGAACCCAAGGTAAGCTGCGCAGAGTAGAGGGCAGGAAAGGTTAGAAAGGTCGCCATTAGTATGAGCCATCGGTTAAAGGACAGGTGACACAATACGCCAGCATGTCTAACAACGACTATATGAAGCTGTCTGCACCAGACAGTGGCGATAAACAAAAGAAGCATTTGTTTGAGGTGTGATAGAGACATATAACCTCATGGGTATCTGCTATTCTATAAGGGACAACCCAACCGCAACACAACCAGCTAAACGTTATTATGCGCCAAGTAGTCTATACCGTTGTCAAAAAGGTTACCACTTGATGGCAGGGGTTTTAATGCCCGTATTTTGTGTTCAGAACAGGCACCGAAGTTTTCCTCGCGGATGCATTCGTATCGCCGTAAAAAGTTACGCAAATTTTGGGCTTCCAATTGTCATGCTCTACGCGCACTTGTCTTGCGGTCTTATCGTTTCTGATTGAAAATGTTTGGCTGTCATGGTCGATCGCACGACGTCTTACGACCATTTTTGTGAACACGTGGCAACTTCTGGCAGGTTTATGTGAATCATACTCTAAAAAAATGCAGTTAGTTGTGCATTAATTCAAATATTGTGTGAAAACTGCGCTGCAAAGCGCTTACTTTTCTGTTGCCAAGCTTTGCGTAATTTGCTAGAGACGTACATTTGTCACGAATGAAATTCCGTATTCATTTATTTGCTGTGCGATTGTGCATCACCTTCCTGGGGGACTTTTCGCTGCCTCGGCGTCGGTAATAGCATCGGAGGTGATTTCGTTCTAACTGTTATGCCAATTAGCGTGGTAGGTAGAAGTAAAGATAATACCTTCCAGTTAAAATCACATGCGTATTGTCCAGGTCTAACTTCAAAGCTAAATGAATTACCATTGATATGGCTAATAAGCACGCATCACACTGTCATAAATTTGCTAGGCTAGCTGTTATAGCTTTCCTATACAACCGTTTTCATGCACGGGCGTGGTTTGACAAGCAAGACATTGTACGGGATGACAGCATCTAAATGAGCTGTTTCCTAATAAAAGCCTCTGCACAAAAGAACTACCGAAGATTCGCCGATGACTTCAAGTTGGTCGGTGTTTCGGTGCACCTTCGCGGAAGTAACTGACATAAAGCTTAAAATGAGTTAGCAAAATTACGCATAAGGCAATATAAGTGGACTCGGCGGCATGGCATCGGTCAGAATTGGTATGCCTCATCTTTTCTGTGTAGCTGCTCGTCCTGGCGTGCTGATGGCCATCGGTCACATTGCCGGTTGCGCCGTGACACCTGTCGCTCCAACCCTGCAGACCCGGTTGCCCGCCATCATCGTGGAAGTGCGGTGCGTAAAGCACCTATAGCTTCACCGTCCCAGGAACCACAGAAATATGATCCGCAATTCTGCCCTACAGTGCCACCCCCGAAGCTGCCCAGCTGCGCTGTACCTGTGCGTCTGTCACCGTCAGCGACGCCACCCTATATAAAAGTGCCAATATCAACACCCATATCAGTGGACACGGCGGCGTGGCATCGGCCAGATTAGATATGCCTTACCTTTTCCGTATGTAGGTGATGTACTTTTCGCAAAGCCAATCAGCTGTGCTGGTCTTGTGGTGCTGAGCTAACGAAGTTTCATTGCTCTTATAGTCGATCGAACACATGTGCTGGTTAATCTTCTGCCGTGACGTCATGGTATGTTGTGAGTTCATAATCGAATGTGACGTCATTATGACGTCACATCTGGACATGTGGAATAACAGGAACTGATATCATGATGACGTCACAACTGATAATGACGTAACCAGGCGAAGCTGATCCCACTGGGCTTTTATTCGGTGGTGGTACCAATCTCCTGCTTAACCCGCAATTTTCAAGAATCTCCGCATAATTTTGGAGACGCTCGTTCATGTCCCTGCAGTCGGTTGGCTCCACAGTTAGGCAGTCGCATGGCGGCGCCTGCAAGCTGAGAACTTTGTAAACTCGATTTGGGCATATTATGTCCAGATCGACGATAGAAAAAAAAAACGATAAATGCAAGCACTGTTTGGAGAGAGGGACCCTCGACCATATAATCTGGGAATGTGCCAACTCCCCATGGGGCTAAAGCAAGTATAAATTGTAGAGAAGCTTGAGAAGCCCTGCTGCGGGGCGAGGTATCTGCCCCACAGCAACAAGCCATCTGCCTGGCGGAAGAAGCCGCGAAGAACCAAGACCTCTTTGCCTGCTTCTGATCGCGTAGGTTCCGGCTCCCGTCTCTTAGGCTTGCGTGCCGGGGGCGGGGACTGGGGGCCTCCTTATCTGGTGGAAGGATAAAGTTGTTATCAAATCACATCGTACCCCGCTAGGCGTCCGGTCCAGACGTTCGTGTGGCGCCTTGCATTTGACGCTTTCTCTAACGCCGCACCACACAGCATACAGAAGCAGGCCCACTACAGCAGGCATCAGCGGCGTTTCAAATTGGTTTACAGGAATGAAAAGGCACAGCATCTGTAACAATTCTCTGCGGTCACTCTAACCGTGCCGTAGCCAAAATGAGGGAGGTGGGAGTGAAAAAATAAACAGGTGCCGTAGTGGAGGGCTTCGGAGCACCGTGCAATACAGGGTTTCTTTTTTTTCTTTATTTCCAATTGTCGACAAATTCAAAAGAAATACGCAGAAAAGCATTCACTAGCCGCCTATAGACAACAAGACGCAGGCTTTGTTCCATTAACATTTTTTATGCATTGTCAGCGGTTCCAGCCCTTGAACCCATTTTGGTGTGGATGACTGCATTTTAATTTCCTCCAAATACCTCTGCACACATTCCCTAAAATACATAAGCGCATGCCGCGCATCGGGGTCGCAGTAATAACCGGCCGTTCTCGACTGCCGTAAACAATCGAGGACCATCAGCATGATGGGGTAAAAAAGTGCTCTGTCTTCGTTTTCTGTGGGTAGATGCCTTATGCAATATGGGTCAAAAAGTAAATCTTTTCTGATAGTCCTTCGTAGGACATCCCAAAAATAAGCTGCCTCCTAATATTGAATAAATACGTGGTGTATGGATTCAGGCAGCAGACAAATGAGACACTGCAAACACCACGGGATTAGAAATTCATTTTTCCCTAAAATGCTTTAATCGACAAAGTTCCTGTGTGCAGCTTACAGAAGAAGGTCCTTGCTGCAGGCTATGCTTTCATTCTTTTAACTCTTTTTAGTACATAACCTCCTGGGCCTCCACAGTACAAGGACCTGACAAAAGGACTGGAGAGACCCCATCATACAAATCGTTATAGAGCTTTCTCTTCTTCAGAGCATACAAGTATTTCCTCAAGAACAGTATAAATAAAAGTTTGAAACTGTCAGCAACCTCTTTCCAAAAACCACATATCTTTCGGGTATTCTTTCCGCTCCCACAAAGAACTCGGGCAAAAAGCGACACAACCTTATCTGGCACACGGTGTGCAAAAACAAATCTCTGGCCTCACCCTGCTAAATAGATGACGTAGAAAAAGGTGCTCAAAACCAAGGCCACCATCCGTGATAGACATGAACAAATTCGTGAGGCAACACCGCTCCCAATTTGATGACCATACAAACACAGCAAAGATGTGGTGAAATTTTTGCACATTCACTTTCGAGCACTGCAGGACTTGCATCACATACCATAGCTTGCTAATCATGAACAAGTTACAAACTGCATGTTGCTCTAGCCAAAACTATGCCGCTTTCCATCTTTCGGCCTTTTCGCGTATTTCATGTGTTTGCCCTTACAATATGTGTATTTGTTACTTCTTATTGCGTATGCAAGCATTCTTATCGCGTCTGCACTCTGAATTCAAAATTTGTAGCACTGGTCGTCTGCATGACTCGGTCCCTATACGGGAACAGTTCTGTAAACCTTCGCAGGTTCCTCTGAGAATGGCGACTAAGGATTATACCCTTGCATTTCGGAGCGCTTGCGGACATACAGGTGCGGAAGAAAATATTTGCATCCAAGAGAATTTGAATAGCGCTTTTGAATACACTCGCTTTCCTAACCTCCATCCTAACTATCTTCTTCGGTTTCTTCACTGCAAGCCAACCTATCTCGATGTGCTTCGCATATTGTCATCAACGTCTTCTCTGGCAACGTTGCACTGAAGGCATTAGGACTAGTTCGCCGAATAAAACCCTAAAGTACCTGAAACTACATAGGCAAGAAGTGCAAAGCACGAAGCAAAACGTAACTAAAAGAGCCTTAATTTTGCTTTTGCATGCATAGCTGCGCCGAGACACGCTAAACCGCCGCTTCACTTACTGTCAAGCACACACTAAGTTCGAGGATAAAAATCGCATTCAGGGAAAGCGCGTTGAAATTTTGTTGCATTGTGGTCATTGTCGAAAATATTCTGCTGCCTCTTAGCATCTGCGTCTAATTACGGCAGAATCAACCTCGCGATTGTTAAATCAGGGTGGTTGTTTCTCTAAAGAATTTTCTTTACGTTCACGACAAGTATGATTGCCAAAGAGAATTAGCATATGCGGAAAGGTAGTAACAAAATGGCATGCGCGCTCAATTGCTGGGACACGGTCTAAGACCGTCGCAAACATTGTCGCAATATCTTGCCCTTTTTCGTTTCGCAAACCGATTGCGATGATACCGGTTTCCTTGTTCATGTATTCGAAAAAGGAAAACTTGAAGAAGGAGGAAGCTTTTTTTATTTCTTTTAATTGTGCTGTGCCCTTACTCTCACGCGTCAGTGTGCTTAGACCGGAAGGCAGTTTAACATGCTTCTGTATGTATTCAGTTTAATATAGCTCTGCATTTTTGCACCACTGAACTTTCTGTACAACCTCTTTCAAATTCGCAAGTTCCACGACATATAGAGGGCTTCAATGGAAATCTAATACGGCTGTCCGGATTGTGGTCAGGCTAGTCGGCAGCTGCGCTGCGCTGCAATAGTGAACTAGAATATAGCACTCGCATGGACTGCATTAATACTAATGTGCGGGTCCTCTATTTTGCCGAGAAATCTCTCAATGTACACTCTGGTGTGTGATCAGTGATCACACTACAAGCATTTTGTGTGCTTGCATTTCAAGTGCGATATAAACGCCCGACGCAGGGGCAGCTGCTGTGGTAAGCCAAAAATTCGACTACTAAGGGCGCGAAGCCACAGGTGTGACTGGCCTCGTGAAGCCTCTGTAATGGCTGCAGGGCGGCAAAGACACTTACGCCGAGGGCAGCAAGGATACCAAGAAAATTCACGGCTCTTATCTTGTTCGTGGTACTGGTGGTCGGTGGCATTTTAATATTAAGTGCACCTTCACGCCATTGTATAGGCGTACGCCGACCTCGTATTCAGTGGCCCTGTTTCCGCTGTCTGCGTGGTTCTGTTTTTATCCGTCATAGGCGTCATGCTTCATGCTGCTTATTGTAGGTTTCGGTCTCAGGCTAAGGATTTTGCAGCGTTGTCGGAAACACGTTTCGCTGCAAATTCCACTAGGCTAGCGCGAATTGCCGCACCAATTCGAGGAAAACATATTGGGCACAGGAAGCACTCATTTCAAAGATATGCAGATTCCATGCGAAATCTGCTGGCGTCTCAATTTCAACGTCCTTCAAATGGCGGCTTATACTTATTTTTCTTGTGCCCTCATCTCTATGCAGAACACTCCAACCGGGAAGCCTTGAACCTCTTATTATAGACACATGCGGACATGGCGCGGTACCCCTTCTTCTCAAAAACTGATTGGAGAAAATGACTCTCCGAGAGCAACGCTGCCAATGAACTGCTTAACCTAGGGTGCATTGCTCTCCGACGCAAAAACCTCACGCTGTCTTCTAGTGCGAAATTGAGCGACTGCGGTTAAATCGATCAACTAGCCACACACCTTTTCTTTTTCATGCGATTAGGTCGCAGTAATCTCATCTAATGGTACGACACATCGATCTCAGTCGCAGATTATATTGCATTGCAGCCACCGACAGCGTCCACACATTATTAATCATCATCATCATCAGCCTCACTATACCCACTACAGGGCGAAGGCCTCTCCCATATTTCTCCAATTAACCCGGTTCTGTGCTAGCTGCATCCACTTGACCCCGGCGAACTTCTTGACCTCATCCGCCCACCTAACTTTCTGCCGTTCCCTGCTACACTTTCCTTCTCTTGGAATCCAGTTTGTTACCCTAAGCGACCATCGGTTATCCTCTCTTCTCATTACATGTCCAGCCCATGCCCATTTCTTCTTCTTAATTTCCATTAGAATGTCAGTAACTTGAGTTATTTCTCTGACCCACTCTGCACGCTTCCTATCTCTTAATGTTATACCCTACCATTTTTCGTTCCACACATTATTACGTAAGCCTAAAACAGAACTTCATTTTCGCCGCTTTATTTTAGCGTTTGCTTCTAGAATTTAGCATATCATTCTTCAATTCAGTAAGCTCGATGTAGGGGTCTTATAACCACGACAAATGCAAGCAAGCATGGTGCGATGGTAGCAGCGGCCACACGCGTTAACATATTTGCGTATACGGTAGTCGGAGAAAGCATAGACTGCACTAACCGCCGTCCACGGTTTCTGGGTATTAGAAAGTAGGTCGCTGTTTAACCATTTCCGTTTACCCAAATGAAAAGCTATGCGTCAGTTTATCAGCTCAGGAATTTCGATGCCTCTGGGATCTTTCGCATAGTCAAATTTTGTTTACTGTTCAACATATTACACATGCCGCGAGCCATGGCTCATAATTAGAAACTGCTGTATTTTTTATTCTACTGTAGTGTGATTTAGCAAATCGTGGACTTACTACCGTCGACTTACTGAACGTCTCCTTAGCACGTGTACTGACATCCAAGCGGCTACCTCTGGAAGCGCTCGAAGGGGGATAGCGGCGGAGGACGCCCTGTGGGCAGAGGTGCTATAGAGGTGCCTCCCGCCCAACAGCTATGCTTCTTGTCGCCTCGCATGCTGCTTTTAGCGTGCCGTTCTTTTTCGGTCGCTGTTTTTCATATGTAATCACATGTTATTATAACGTCTACACATGCGTATAAACAATACGATATAAGTTACAGATGAAATTCAGTTGCCGAGTTTCAATTTTCCTTCTTTCGAACAGCACTCGAATTGTACGACCAAAGACAACATGAACATATATGCATAGATGAACCTGCATAATATGAACGTTTAAAGCAGTGTGAGAAGAACGGGCGCGAAGTATAAAAACGCTAGCGATATGACTATAGCTGCTTATTGTTTTTGTATTCTTTTAATCGCCACTGTTAGTCTGCGCTATCTCAGATTTCCTGCGTAATGAAGGTTAGCGTCGAAAAACGTCGGATCAAGGCTATGACAGTTTTTGGAACGCATTTCGCCTGATTATTTTATATATTGCATCACCATGGAGCAGTGACCTTGACTGTACGTAAAATGTGAACTACATTTGAGTGGACTACCCTTGAGGGCAACATTTCTTGTCAGCAACCACTGCTGCAAAGACCGTACGTGTACTCTATGAAATAAATGTCGGTTTTCTGTGCGATTCCTTATGTGCAATACTTGCAGTCAAAAAATACCGCATGCGCACTAAATTTCAATTACACACTGAGTTTTACGACGACGCTGGGCAACAGTATAGCCTTTGTGGTACCCAGGAAGTTGTAGCCATTCTCACTTTAAAGCCGGAATTACGCTAATTATCTAGCGACCACTTCTGAAAAATTATTTCTTTCAAAATCGGTATCTACCAGTGATGCTGCAAAAGACATGAGCCCTGTAGACCATCATTGCCAACAATTATATGAATTTTGCTTTTCTATAATTCGAAGTATAGATATCTTGTGAGACGATCGTCTCACAAGATATCTCCAGCACTGCGAAAAGCAGAGGATCCGTTACAATTGTGCTCCTAAGTGCCTCTCGCCCCTGCGAACTATAATAGAGAATTGTGCTCCTACTGTAACCCCTGTCAATTTGGGGGACGAGAGGCACATAGCACAATTGCCTATTGTAGTGCACGTGATTCTGATTATTCTGATTGGACCGGGGTGCATGTGCCTTTCGCAGTACTGTAAACATCTGTAACCCCTTCGAAACGTTGGCTCGATCTGCGAACTGAGGCGCACCCCCTTTATCCTTGTTCAGTGCTCCTTCATACCGTGTAAACATCTTGTGAGACGAAGCAAGGTAAAATGGGATGAAAAGCGGGGTCACTGAATACAAGGCCCGCGTAATACCCTCTTTACACGGCCGCTTAACCACGGTTACGCTTAATACCCTCTTTACACGGGCAGAGTTAACCACGGTTAGCGTAACTGTGGTTACGCGAAACCATGGTTAGCCCATTTACACGGCAGACCAAACCATGGTTACACACCTAACCGCGGTTATCGCAAACCGAGTTTGGCGACCTCGGTTTGCGTCGTTAACCGAGGTTATGGCGGCGTCTGTTGACGGAGGCTGCTCGTCGGCACCCGAGTGCACGATGCGTACGAGCGTGCCTGCTTCAAAAGTGTACTCGTTTTCTCGTATTGAATAGCCGGTGTCTACTGTGCCGCCTGGCGTCTTCGATTACGGCCTTACAGCCAAGCCTCTGCGTACTGAAGCCCCGTCCCGTGTCTGCAGTATCGTTTGCGCGGCTTGGTGCTGAACGCGGAACGTAAAAAAAATGCGCGGTCTTAGCATTATCATGAAAATGCCCAAGTTCGCAACGCTTGCAGCTTGGGATGCTGCGAGCAGGCTGAGGTACGTTACACTTACCGCGGCGGTGAAGCCTGCGAGCGCGGCGAACGACGGCGGGGTGTGTAACCCCTAGTCGTCGATAGGCCTAAATTATTTCTCTTCGAAGCCGCGACGGTCGGCGCTTTGTAACTGATCAACGCTGTCGAAATGGTGCACTCATGAAACTTCCTTATTGTGAATCCTATTCTACCACCATAAAATAACGATATAATTAACTTTGGCGGTGCATGCAGCGGTGAGCCGCAATGCACTGGAGGCAGCTGGCTTGAGCAGAAGCTTGGTAGTATCGCGGTTATCGGTCTTGCCAGCAATTTGCCGCTGGTCAGTGATCCTCAAGAGTGAGTCAATCCCGATATTCGGCTCAGTATTCTAGATGCCAATAAATTTAGCACGCTTTATTTCTGACGTCGGCGCTAGCAAGCCGCCGTGTCGTTCGCGTACGGTCTGCGGGAGGAGGGGCCAACGCGCCGCTGTTTAAGGTTGCCGATGAGGTGCTGCCATCGTGCGGGGCTTGACCGCGCTGTTGACGCCTTGTCGGATGGCACTCCGGAAACTAAGTTAATAAATAAGATATTTGTAAATGTTCCTTCGTTCCGCAGATCACCGCGTCGCTTCGGTTGTACTTTAGGGGCAACGGCGGCCGTAACCGAGAACGGTGGCGGGCTGTGTAAGCACAGCTAACCGCGATTGGCAGCTCACCGTGGTTAAGTTCGGTAACCGCGGTTAAGCGTAACCGTGGTTAAGCCGGCCGTGTAAAGAGGTACGGTCAACCGCCAATCGTGGTTAGCTGTGCTTACACATCCCGCCACCGTTCTCGGTTACGGCCGCCATTGCCCATAAAGTAAAACCGAAGCGACGCTAGCGACGCGGTGATCTGCGGAACGAAGCAGCATTTACAAATATCTCATTTATAACGTATTTTCCGGACTGCCGTCCGGCAAGGCGTCAACAACGCGGTGAAGCCCCGCACGAAGGCAGCCCCTCATCGATCATCGTAAACACCACCGCGTTGGCCCCTCCTCCCGCAGACCGTACGCGAACGACATGGCGGTTCGCTAGCGCCGACGTCAGAAACAAAGCGTGCTAAATTTATTGGCATCTGCAATACTGAGCCGAATATCAGAATTGAATCACTCTTGGTCACTGACCATAGGCAAATTGCTGGCAAGACCGATAACCGCGATACTATGAAGTTTCTGTTAAAGGCAGCTTCCGCTGGTACATTGCGGCTCACCGTTCTGCTTATACTAGCTTTGCGATTAATGTATCGACAAAGTTTATCATATCGTTATTTTATGGCGACAGAATAGAATTCACAATAAGGATGTTTCATGAGTACACCAATTCGACAGCGTTGATCAGTTCCAAAGCGCCGATGGCCGCGGCTTCGAAGAGAAATAATGAAGGCCTATCGACGACTAGGGGGTTACGCACCCCGCCGTAGTTGGCCGCGCTCACGTGCTTCACCGCCGCGGTAAGTGTAACGTACCTCAGCCTGCTCGCAGCATCCCGCACTGCAAGCGTTGCGAACTTGTGCACTTTCATTAAAAAGCTAATACTGCGCATTTTTTTGACGTTCCGCGCTCAGCACCAAGCCGCACAAACGATACTGCAAACACAGGACAGGGCTTCAGTACGCAGACGCTTGGCTGTAGGCCGTAACCGAAGACGCCGGGCGGCACAGTAGACACCGGCTATTCAATACAGGCAAACGAGTACACTGCTGAAGCAGACACGCTTGTACGCTTCGCGCACTCGAGGTCCGACGAGCAGCCTTCGTCAACAGATGCCGCCATAACCTCGGTTAACTACGCAATCCGAGGTCGCTAAACTCGGTTTGCGATAACCACGGTTAGGGGTGTAACCATGGTTTGGTCTGCCGTGTAAATGGGCTAACCATGGTTTCGCGTAACCACAGTTACGCTAACCGTGGTTAACTCTGCCCTTGTAAAGAGGGTATAAGAGCTGTAAGCCGTGTTTACATGAAGGCGACATAATCGTATCGGCTCGCATTTCGTAGCGTCTTACGGTAATGCGGAAGCGACAGTCTTTATGTAGCGCATTATTTCTAGAGTGGTCGTGGCGGCACGCTGTGTCGCATATCGAAAACATTAGTGGCACCAGGGTGTAAGTTTTTCAAATTCATTTATTATTTATTTTATACACACCAGAATAAAAGGAAAGTTGTAGCAAATGCCAGAACAGCGTATGAAGCGAAATTAAATACTTTTTCTCCTTTGTTTATCGAACCCGAAGGTATTTGATTATCCCGGCCTTTCTGTACATGGCGCCCAACAACGCTTACTAAGCCTATCACCTGCCCGATTCCAGAAGCTATCTTGAAATTTCAGGCGTTTTGTCGCCAGAATGGCGTGGCGCGGGCATCTTCAGACAAATAAAAAGCTTCGTTCACCGCTCGTTTGCAGCGAAAGCGAGACACAGTGGAGCGGCAACGACGATTTGGTGGTGAGGTAAGCGGCCGCCGCCTCGCCGGAGAAAGTCGACTTACCTCTATCAATCGAGCCCTGCCTGGCGCATTAATGCGATGATGAATGCGATGCGCTAGGAACGGGGTGCGATGCGATGCGCTAGCTGTCGCATTCATGTAAACACGGCTATACTATTGCTCTCGGCGCATGTTTGTCTGCCACATTCCTTGTCGCGATTCGAGCCACCTCAGCGCAAGTCACACCTGCCGCTCCACGCTCCCCATAGTCGAATGCTTTGCATACCAGACTGGCCACCCCTGCGTCGGGTGGTTTATACTGCACTTGAAATGCACACGCACAAAACGCTTGTATGGTGACAGCACAACAAGCCGTGTTTACATGAACACGACCGCTAGCGCATCGCATTCATGTAAACAGGGGTAATGCGCTAGGAAAGCGCATCGTATTAATGCGCCAAGCAGGGCTGGAATTAGAGGGGTAAGTCTACTTACCCCTCTCAATTTAAATAGGCGACACCGCGCTCCGACACCACCACGCTAGAGATGATGCGCTGCATGTAAACGCGGTCGCATCGCATTACCGTGAGGGGGGGGGGGGGGGGGGGGATAACAAAGGGCCCAATTATCTATTATAGTGTGCGGGGTCCGGCAAGCACAGTTACCTATTATAATGCCTCAGATCTTGAATGGACCAGGGATTGCCTTTCACCATGCTTGAAACATCTTGTGAGATGAGGTATCCGAAGTAGGGCGACTCACTAATCGTCATAGTGTGCCTTTCACTGCCAGCCCACAGCAGGAGAAAGAAGGAATTGAGGAGAGGGTGCCACAAAGAGAGCGACTGGGTAAAGTCACCTATCACCAACGACCAGCGCTTCTTTCTCTCTCATGGCACGTGTATCGGCCCCAGGAAGCTTTCTTACCACTAGACCGTTATAAGTTGCAGCAAGCGTAGCAGCGATCTCAGTACACGATTGTAGTCGCTGGCAGCAGTTTGCGCTTGTGCTTCGTGTGAGTTTGCTGGTTGGAGCCTTAGCGCCGAGAACAGCTATCGTGGCCTGCTTCGTCTGATACAGCGGCAACGGTCAAAGGACATCTGCTCACAGGTACGTGCATATTTTATTACAGAATGGCGCACTCTGATGCTAGCTCGCACAATACACGCGTTATTTTACTTTTATATTTTATACTCTACTGGACGCTTCGGTAAATAGTTACGATACTATTATTACTTATTTTGCGTTCCAACAGACGTAGTTCTAGCCCATACCACAGGGTCGAAAGGAGAACACAGACACCGTAAAGGCTTTTCCCTTCGACCTTGTGATATGCGCTAGAACTATGTCTGTTGAATAGAAGCACCAACTCACTCAGCTTTCCGCATTAAAAAAAAAACTTATTTTGTGACAAACCATCAACGGTATATTAAAACTAGCTGCCAAGTTTCTGCAAATTCATGACGTTTGAGGGTTTTAGGCGTAATCCAAATAAACAGTTATAGTTTCCCGTACGTGCAGAGCTGACGTGCGTGAACGTGAGATTTCTCCACGTAGCTTATGCGCATCTGATTTGAAACTCTTTTAGTTACACTCACAGGACGCAAGCGGCTTGTTGTTTCTTGCGCCAAAAGTGAACAGCTACTTGAGATTCCGAAGCAGCAGTTTCCTCTGACAAGCTATTTGGTGCTTTGCGAAAGGCAGGGGTGACCTGGTAAAATCAGGATCATGCGCACTATAATAAGTAATAGACGTCTCTCTCTTTGCAAACAATGTGATGTCAGGAAGGCACGCGATGACGAGGGGGGCGCCGAAGGAATACCGAATTGGTAGGCAAATGCGCCATTTCCCGGCGAGTCTCTATGCTGTAAGGAGCGTCAGGGAGCTGCCCATTGCTTCACACTAATAAATTGTGCGTTAGCTGTATTCAGTTCCGGCGCTATATACAGTATCCCTTAGCATACGCACCCATAGCGATTCTTGAATAGTTTCAGCAGCGAGTCAAAGCAAGCATGCAATTATTTTCCTGCCGCATCAACTGGTATGACTGGTTGCGGACGCCCTGAAGTCCTACAAATAAGGAATCAATGCAGGCATTTTTTTTTTTTTCAAAATGTCCCTCACAGTTGTGAGCGAAAACAGCTGCGTATACGCGAACTTTTGCGCTTGGCTGCGTCATTTCCCTCCTAAGTAGACACATTTTTAGTTTGTTTTATGTACGGCCAGACAAACACAATATTTTATTCCTACTTTATAGTCGCGTAATTCAGTCCCCTAAAGTGCGTTACAAAGAAGCGTGAATTTTCCCTCGCTACTAGCACTACCACGCGAATGGGTCCCGCGTAATGGAAAGAGCAATTTGTACCGCATGGAAGGCGTACAAATATTCATAAGTGCACTTACATGATTCGAGAAAAACCCCTTTTCGATTGGTACCCGACAGCCTTTGAAAGCACTATATTATGATTCCGTCTGGGGATACGGCTGTAATTGAGCTACCATGGCATGCCCTTGGGAGCCGTTTTATGACAAAGGCTAGCTCCATGAGCATGGTGTGCTGAATGGACCTTTGCAAGAAGCGCTACAGTGCATGCTCGAAGCCTTTTTGGCCGCCATTTTCGCCGGGATGCCACGTGAAAATAGTGGGAGGACTTCGCAGCAGGAAACGACGTCCCTCGCTTCATCCACTCGAGGAACTGCTGTAAACAATGGCAGAAAGTGAAGTGGAACTCAAGAGACTTCTGATGCGCGTACAAGAAGAGAGTGAGAAGTTTGGGCTTAAACTGAACATTAAAAAGACGAAGATCATGGCGTCTTGCCCTATCAAGTCCTGGAGCATCAATGGACAAGAAGTGGAAGCTGTGACAGTTTTTCTGTTCTTGGGCGCCAAGATTACCTCGGAAGGAGACTGCAGCCATGAAATTAGGAGACGCCTGCTTCTGGGAAAGAGAGCAATGGTTAGCCTTGACCGCCTAGTAAAGAGCAGAGACATTAGTCTGCCAACCAAGATCCGTATAACCCGTGCTATGGTCTTTCCAGTTGTGATGTATGGATGCGAGAGTTGGACTGTGAAAAAGGCTGACCGCCGAAGAATTGACGCGTTTGAATTGTGGTGCTGGCGAAGACTCTTAAGAGTTCCTTGGACTGCCAGAAGATCAAATCAGTCGATATTGTCGACCATAAACCCTGACTGCTCATTGGAGGGTCAAATTCTAAAGTTAAAGCTCAGCTACTTTGGTCATCTGATGAGAAGAGAGGAGTCGCTGGAGAAAGATTTGATGTTGGGAAAGGTTGAGGGTCGCCGGAGAAGGGGTAGGCAGCGAACGCGATGGTTAGATGGCATTCTCGAGGCATTGCAGATGAAGCTATGTGATGTTAAGAAGATAGTGAGAGACCGGAAAGCGTGGCGTGACATGGTCCATAGGGTCACGAAGAGTCGGACACGACTGAACGCCTGAACTGAACTGAAATTGCGTGCAGTGCATCTTCTAGGCCTTCGGAATGAACGCATTATATTGTCGAAGACGCGGCCAGGTTCGCTAGCCTTATGCTGTCATTGTAAATGTTTAACAGAACGTAGCGGGGGGGGGGGGGGGGGGGTAATGTTTCAAAGTATGTTCACAGATGACTGACGCGTCTCTGCACAGCCTAGGGGAGAGGAGCCCTGCACTCAACTACTACTTAGAAAATATGGCAACCTGGCTACTAGAAACGAACGAATTTCTACACGAATCTCTAAATACACTGCTATTGTTCGCATTCCGTCTAAGCCTTTGAGATCGCGATCGATGAGTATTCAGCCCGATTCGTTCGAAAGGGCAATAAAGCAAATGCTTGCTCGTTCTCCCAGAAATACGTGAACCCACGAGTATAGCAGAAAAATATGTTTCTTGTCAAGTGCAATATCGAGGCCTGCCAGTGCATGACATTTGTCGCTTCGTGCTTTGCACAGCTTAATAACACATTTGGGCCGCTTCTACAACGGAAGAAAGAAGTTCCGTTGGTTTTCGGTCAAATATCGCACCAGACCACGCGATAGCTTGACGACTGTGAAAAAAAAACTATAGCCTCCTTTATATAAAGGAGGCTATGGAAAAACACAGCGAGTTTTCTCCGAGCGCGGAATGTTATGCCCACCAGACCAAGCCACGTGGAGGCCGCCCCCTGCTCCCCTTCTCTGTCCGTCATTCGTGACGGAGGCCAGGAAAGGTCTATTGTGCTCTTATCTTCCTCTTGCTCCCCGAATCGGTGGGGGGCAAGACTAGAGGGACAATTATCTATTTTAGTGCATAGGGTCAAGATGCACTCAGGAGCACAATTACCTAATATACTGTCAATGTTCTTGAATGAGCCAGGGTTCCCCTGCCTGTGGCAGTACTGCAGACCTAGTGAGAAGAATAGGCAGGAAGGGTGTAGAGATATGCGTTTCTAACCTTACCCAAGCGTGTATTGTTAGGAGTAGGGGTGCAGTGAGTTAAAGATGGAAGTTGAATCACGTAGCCCTCTCTTCTAGAAACGGGGATATACCCGGGACAAAAGGCCGTTAGCTACCCTTTCCTGCCTTGCCTTGGCTGTAGAGCAATGCAGCAGTTCGAGATGACTCAGGCGGAGTTGTCCGAAGGATAGGGTGTTTGAACTACACCTCTCTATATGTGAAATTGGAACGGGTTGAATTGAGTTATCCTGTCGAAACCTGGTTACTGGGTTCACGTGAACGCTTTCGGGTCCAAGATTCGAGTCAACTCCACTGCAAGGGGTGGATTGATATCTGGCGTTAGAATGCGTGACGTCGCTTGTGCCATTGCTCCTCTAACTTTCCGCACGTTGTCCACACACAGTGAAGCGAAGGAGGACGAACTCGAAGCAGCAAGACGGCACTTAACATATAACAATAAGAACACGAAAAAGTACGGGAAAGTATTTACAGAAGAAAGCAAGGTGGCGATTAGAAGAGAGGCTGGCTGACAACGACGCTCCAATATCTGGCACTCTACATGACCCTTCAGCTCAAAGCTCTCATTTTACTGCACCTTTGTCGAGAGCTAGTGGTCGCAGTGAAGTCCCGTTGTAAAATAACCGTTGCCGAACCTTCCGGAAGGTGGAAGGAGTGCTGGCACAAACACCGCAGCTCTCGCGAATTCTGCTCCTCTCCTCGGACTGGCGAGAGAGACCGGCCCATGCATCTGCGGCGCTTTGCTAAGGCATGCTCGCCGAAACAAATCCAAGTGGACTACCGCAGCCCTACATCCTCTCTACTATTTGGCATTGCGCTAAAGCAGATAATATTTTTCAGGTAATTTTTCGATGTTTGGGAACACTCCTTATTTTCGGCAACAATTTTAGTGTGTTCACGTGATTTTTGACCCGAATACAGCATCTTTCCGGTAGTCAGGATGAGTCATTTCCAGCATCGCAAATATTGCACGTCTCCCTCATTCCTCTTTGCCTAAAAGTAAAAGCGAAAAGTGAGGGCAAAACAGTTCCTGCACTGACGCCATGACATCAGTGAAATTCGTAAGATACATTTTTGTGATTCTTCCACAGCGCTACAAATGGAAGGAATTGACGCTGCTTTGTCCATTTCTTTGTTGCTCAATATGAAACATTCAGAAAATTACCCACTAGACGGAAGTTTGTTTTCTCTTTTGCTGACAGCAGCCGTGATCTATAGTCTTGAAGAACGCCTCGTGATGACTGCGGAAGGTTTCAGCGAAAGCGAGGAAGGCAGCCTTTTTTTTTTCCTCCTACTCCCTTCTTGCAGTTCAGCCTGCCCTGTTTGTAGAACCTATACAGGTCGAGCAGTTACCTGCTCAGGTTGTATTATTTTACCGAATCCCGCGGTTACATGGCCTGATAAGGAAACCTGCGCTGGTTTTTTGCGTTAATTCACACGTGTTCAGTGTTGCTCTTAGAAGAAATGACTATTTACTTGGCGCACTTTGTGGGGTGATGAGAACGTGGTACATCATGAACGCGCTTCTGGGTATTTGCGGGTGGCCGCATTTTATATGTTTAGTTGCCATTGGCGACAAGGGTGCATTTTCGCCTTACGTTAAAGCTGATTTTGCTAAGACCGACGACGTATCTACATTGAAAGGGAGATTGCAAGGATTAGAAACCTTATAGAGATGAAATAGTTGTGCCTTATCGGTTCACAGGAAGAGCTTTTGTTCGCACAATTGATTTTCTGAGCTCGAAACAGATTCAAGTGAGACAAAAATGATGATAATGGCTGGGCAACATTTATTTAAATGACTTGTTATGGGATGATTTTGCTCTATTTCATAGTGAATCATCCGCAATTAAAGCTTCATCCCTCCTTTCCTTCCTTTTTCTTCTTTCATTTTTTTATTCCTTTCGTTTTTTTTCTTTTCCTTTCTTTTTCTTCTACTCTTTCTTTTCTCTTTTTTTTCGTTCCCTTTACTTCCTTTATTCTTTTTTTTTTCTTGTTTTTTCTTTCATTTTCTTTTTCCTTCATTTCTTTTTGTTTTTCTTTTGTTCCTTCCTTTTTCGAACCCATGATTTTTGTGTTTCGAGATAGACATACGCTCATAGGTTGCGAGGGCTCGCTGGTTTAAGATTAATAAAAGTAGACCTACCTAATTCGCCATGCGAACGGGGTCCGACAACGCAATCGTGTTCTGATATTAATATGCGATGCCCCCTGATGTTAAAGCGTCCTCCATGGGCTTAGCCGTAACGATGAACTGTATTGTGGCGAGGACGTGTTTCATTGCGTAAACAGCCTGAAAGGGGTGTAACGCGATGAAGCGAGCTCTTACCACCTTCGCTTCGTAAAGCTTATGCGCTTCGGCAAAATCAAACAAAAACAAATATATAGAAATGCGGTTCTTAACAAGCACCGCTTATAGGCCATTAAATGCATATACCATACGCTTGGAGCACCGTGTTTAGCTAATTATACCTCGTACCTGATGGTCATGATATCCGCGTTCATTTTGTATTCATGACCCGTTAATGTATCCCAAATTAAGCGCCACAAAAATATGCAGCGCTGTACTAAGTAAACGAACTATCAGAGGTTTACGCAGTAAGCAATATATGTTGTCTGCTGTACCTGTACGCGAACGTCGAAAAATTCGTTTTAAAATCGTGCCAAACACTGTCTAGAGCGGTTGCTGTAGGCAGGATTCTGTACGGGGCACCTGTCTATGAGTTTTCTAATCGCGACGTTAAAGACATCGAAAAGCTACACAGGGCCACTCTTCGCACCATTACTGGGCTTCCTAAGCACACGAGAAATGAAGCGCTGCTTAAAATGGTCAGCATACCACCCATACAAGACATTATAAGAGAAGCAAAAATAAGAATGCGATCTACAGACGACGCAGTGGCCAAGGACATCAGAAAGAGGCTGAAGGGAATGCGGGAAGTTGGAATAGAAATTCAAATTATATGGACACCGGGACATACTGGCACGGACGGGGGAAACGCAGCCGCGCAAGCGGCCGCCGCGCAAGCGGGTGGGCTTGCTGAAACGTACAATGCCCCACATCCCAACTCCATGCCTAAACCAATAGACTTAAATCCTTACCAAACAATGCTCACTAAAGGCTCCTCTGGCAGATCGATGATGCACTATGTACGCACCAAAATAAAATACGACAGTAAGCTTAGATTACATGAAGCGACACCAACGCCGGTGTTTGAGGACACGAAAGGGCTCACTCGACCACAAGAAATATTTCTCAACAAAGTAATAACAAACGCTGCTTACACACCGCACATACTTGACAAGTGGTTTCTCCGAAGACACGAAACACTCAAACACAACATCTGCACGCACTGTCAGGAACAGTGTACAGCAGACCTAGAACATATTATATGGCAATGTCCCTCGTTTTCACAAGGAAGAAACAAAATTACGCATATTCCACACGACGACATGCCCACATTAGCAGGTCAGGTTATATCAAGCGCCGAAATACAACACTCCATTGCTACATACGGCAGTGAGAGCGGCCTGCTTCGAGTAGTGTGAGAGAGGTCGACTTAGAGCGCGAAAATCGGCCGCATGGCAAGCAACAAGCAACAGCTTGAAGAACCGTTAAGACGAAGAAGTTACACTCCCATCCCTCCTAACTCCCCAAGAACCCAAACAGCGGCAGAGAGCCATCCCTTCCTTTCAATAAAGGCTTCATTCATTCATTCAATGCGCCGATATTGTTTGAAGTGCTTTCATATCGAAATACCTATAAGACAGGAATGACAAGGGGGTTGTTAACGCGAAGTGAACTCGAACAGCACGCTTTCGGTCGTATTGCTTGCCGAGCAGGGACGAGCAAATACAAACCTCGAGCGCATTTTCGTTAGCTTTCGATTATTTACCAAAGAAAAAACTATTGCGGGAGGTGCCCCGAAATTTGTGTCACAGTACAGAGGCAGCGAGAGATGTTTATGCACCGACCAAAACACTGTGAGAAAACGAATTTATGACGCGAGGACTGCACAGAAACACATAGCTAGCTGATGACGCGGCCAGCTCCACTCCTGGATTTACTTTCAACTCCGCCACCTGCGGCGTGGCTGTCGCTTTGCACCGGGCGTATAGCATTGCATATTTTTTCGAGAGAGAGACACAAATAATTGCAGGATTACACTCAGCTTCACTTAAGAGCTAAATGGTGAACGTCTTCATCCATCTCTTTTTCCTCTTTTGTCTGCTTCTCGTTTCTTCCTCTATCTTGCGTGTTTGTGTTCTCGTCATATTTTAATTACTTTTTTTTTCTTTGATTTGTCGTCAGAACCTGTTGCGGCTTCCTTACCGAGGAAATTATGTTCACGTCCGAACCTATTGCGACGTCTCGCTTACACATCTCGCAGACGGGAGATATTCACTATGAGCGTTGAAAGGTTTTCGTCTTGAAATTCAGCACAACCCATATGACTGCATGTTCACCCCGGCACACTTAAAACCCCTTCCATTAAGTGGTAAACATTTTGATAACCCACTGGCACATGATAGCTTTTAACTGGTTATGCTGTGGTTTGTGTGCACCCCTTATAGAAATTGGAAGACACCTACTAGGTTTTGTGCCTCTACTAGCTCAAACACGTCAACAAATTTTCATAATTAAATAGTTTTAAGGCGCAAAAAAACAGAAGACACATAGGCAGGTATCTGTGACCTACCTATACGTCTTGTCTGTTTTTTGCGCCTTAAAACTATTGAATTATGAACCGAAACGAACTAGCCCAAAACCAAGCGCTTTTAAAGAATTTTTTCTCCTACTTGTCGCCAGTGCCTCCTGCCGGCAGCTTCATATAGTCATTGTCAGACGTGTTAGCATCTTGTGTTACTTGTGTTCTTCAAATGGTGGCTGATACTAGGGTACAGGTTTTAACCTTTCATACCTTCTCCTCTGGGCAGCATTACCTTGGATTTCAACGGAAATCTAACAGCCTTCACGATGGACCACCTGCAGCACGTCCCAGACAGAGAGCAATCACCGCTGTTGTCGTCTCAGGAGAAGGGGTCACGTGGTGGAAGTCCCGCCGAAGGACTTCAAGTTTTCCACGAGCAGCCGCTTGACCTCTCGCTCAGTTAATCATCGTCTCCCAGGACGACTCCTTCGCCAACGCACAACGCCAACGGCAGCACGTATAACCGCTTCGACAGTGGTGATGACGGATGCCGCGCATCTGCTGAGAGCAGCGAGTCGTCTTCATCTGCCGTCAGCAATGCAGCTGCCACTGTCGATGGTGGCTGATGGATGATACTAGGGTGCAGCTTTTTAACATTTCTTGCCTTCTCTTCTGTGCAGAATTATCGTGGCTTCCGACAGAACACTTGAAGCCCTCACGATGTACCACCTGCAGCACCTCCCGAACCATGAGCAGTCATCGCTGTTGGCGTCTGCAGAGCAGGGCTCATGAAGTGGAAGTCCCTCCGAAGGACTTCAAGTTTTCAACCAGCAGCCGCTTGACCTTTCGCGTTGTGGAGTGTCGTCTCCCAGGACGACTCCTTCACTGCCGGACAACGCCAATGGCCGCATGAATAACCGCTTCGACAGTGGTGATGACGGATGCCGCGCATCTGCGGAGAGCAGCGGGTCGTCTTCATCTGCCATCAGCAGTGCAGCTGCCGCTGTCGATGGTTGCGGCCGCGTCCACGGAGGGCCGGCGCAAGACAACTGTGCCGCCGGACCGACGCGCCGTCGAGGGCAGAGGCTTGCAGAACGTAAAGACCAGGCGTACTGGGATCGCCGCAACAGAAACGAGTCAGCAAAGAGGTCGCGGGCCGCGCGCAAGGCCAATATAGAAGATTTGGCCAGGCTAGTAGACTCTAATAAGGTGAAGGTTTCTATCCTCAAGTCAAAGCTGCACGATAGCCGGAACGCGGTTGAGCGCTTGTGGGCCACCTTCTATGGTCGAAAACGTTCAAGCATGGTTGCTCTCACTCGCCGCGCTTCCACGCTATGATACAACGCGCCCCAGATTATGCTCCTCGGTCTCGTCATGTTTGAGGCGCGTTTTGGACCATGTGCGACGACTGTTTGGAGCAGGTGTTACGCGGCCTCTGATGATTCAAAAGAGGGCAGATCCCTGTGAAGAAGAGCTGAAGAGGAAGCTGGCCAAATTGAAGCCGAAGTCGAAGGACTGCAAGAAGCTTGGTTGGTTGAAGAAAAAGAACGCACGCATGAACGGCTGCCGCTACTTCGACGACGACATGGCCTGCCGGTGATAGTGACCCGATGATACTTCTGTCTAACTTACGGTGCATTACACACGAGTGAATTCATTTTTCAGCAATAAATATTTAATACCATCAAAACAATTGTGTACCCATGCCTACTTGAGCTTACGCTCGTGTAACTAAACATAACCGGGACAAACCTCCGCAATTTTTCATCCTGTATGGTACGAAAGAAGCCTAACGGGGCCCTTTAGATCCAGTTCCTCGGTCTAATGGTAGTGCACAACATTGAACCTAAGTGAACTTGAAAAATTCTCCAACCATCACTCTTCTTTTGTAGAAGCCCGACTTACAAGGTATTCGCTCCTTCCTGACTGCTTCTCAGAAGAAAAGAAAAAAGACACCAGCGGGCCCCCCTGCACCTGTGCGATTTTATTCATGATTACATAATTTCAACAGGTAGATTCCTATGCTAGGTACCATTTCATTACCTTTTCTTTACCTTTTGATTTTTTTCCAAATTTTAGTTAACCATCCATATTTATCTGAATACTCCAGTCCTTGAACATAAATATTTACAATCTACAATGCACCCTGGCCAATCCCCCGCCGTGGGTATGTGCCATTGTCTGAGGTCATCATCATCATCACCTGTGGCACCGCGACTCATTTCGTGAACCCCCCATCTCACCCACTCCTCCCCAGCTCTTCTCTCCCCTCCCCCCTCCTCGCCTTTCCCTTCCTTTACTTATAGTTGCACCAAGCCCCGCACCATGCACCCCTAAAAAAGGAGCCGAGCCGGCTTCGAATAGACTGCTCTCGACCGTAAGCACATTTTTCTGGTATGCAAGTGCGTTCGCGTAATTCTGGGATAAAGAACAAGCGCTTATTAGTTTGCTTTATTGCCCTTCCGAACGAATAGGGCTGAATGGCTGGCCAATCGCATTCTAAAAGGCTCGGGCGGCATGCGATCAATTGCAGTGCTTTTAGAGATTCTTGCTTAGCATTGAATTTATTCCAGTCCAGTATTCCATGTTGAATGAGCTAGCTCTCTCACCAAACAGCTCCCAAATTCATGCCAGCGGCATGGTCGCAGAAGTACAACCGCATCCCTTGACGGAATCGTTATATAGCTCATTCAAAAGCCATCGTGTCCCAAGCGAAAAGTGTTTTTACTGAAATCATTTAAGCGCCCTTATGAATATTTGTGCGCTTTGCATGAATATTATTTTGTGGTACACATCGCGCTTTGACTTTCCACACCACGGGACTCATTCGCGTGTTATTGCTAGCTTCCTTGTAACACAGTTTTGGTGACAGTACTACACGACTAGGCGGAAATAATTTTTTTTTCTTTGTCTGGCCGAACATAACAAAAACTAAACATATCTGTACTTGGGATAACTGTCCTTTTTCCCTGTCGCTCACCTCTTTGCTTTCTCCACCCGTCTCCCTGCTATACCTTTATTTCTTCAGCCCCATTTCAGGTACTTCAGCTCATTTCGAAAGGAGATACCGGGACAGGCAAAAAATGTTTCCTTCCTTTATTATTTTTATTTTATTCTATATTAAAACCACTTACAACTACTACTTGGGATGGAAATCGTCCAGCCAAGCACGAAGCTCGCGCGAGCGCTGCTGTTCTTGCTCATAACTGTCTACGCTTCGTGGGGCTCAAAGTCGATTTGGCGAAGATTAAAAAAGAAAAGAAAATGATGCTTGTAATATGGCGGCATTGACCCGTTTTCTATCAGGCTTACGTTCATTGAACAAACATAATTGCATGAATGCCTGCCGAGACTGTCACCTTTTTCAAGGCAAACATTGCTAATAGGTGCGTGTACTAAGGAGTGCCGCACATATTGTGCCGGATGCGAACATGGCTGTCGCAAGATTAGAAGCAAACATTGCACAGCAGCTGGCAGCTTCCCGCCGCTCCTTGCAGCAAGGAGACCTCCTCCATGGCTGAAAGGACCGCTTTTGCCCACCAGGCCAGGCGCGCCCCCATCGTCACGTGCCTCCCTGACGTCACATTGTTTGCAAACAGGGAGAGGTCTATTGTCGGATCTCTATGAAATAAAAACCTGATGATTGGACAATTTTTCAAGTTTCACTAAGTTTTCAACCTAACCAGACAGGTTACCTGTCAAAATGTTTAGCTTTCAAGGGTGCGCGCACAAGGACTCTCTATATGAAGATTATACTGGGCACACTGTCTAGATTGACATGTAAAGTGGAAAGAAACTAAACAAGGAAATGGAAAAATTCGTAGTTTCTGCAGCGTCAGTATTTACCCAATATGTGTGTAGTTTCAATTATTCTATTCGGTTGTTAGTCAGTTGTATGGGTGGAATTATAGATGTACGACATACAACTTGAAAGGGCATTCACTGACGAGTGTCCGGGAAAATGGCGTAGGCAAGTTGTGCATTTATTTTGGATATCTCAATTGCACGTTTTTGTGTAATCGATGCACTGTGTGCAGTAAGTTTTTCACCATTTTTACTCAAGCTAATTTGACCCATACACGCAAACTAAGTTTTACTAGAGCGGGAGTGCCACGTAGGCGTGTCCGTTCCTTTTGAGAGGGCTCCTAAATCCGTGCTGTGTTGTGTTATTATGCTCTTCTAGTCAGTTTGCTTTTGTTTCGAAAGGTATGACAGCACATCTAATTGCAATTCGTTGACTCTATGCCTAAATTTTGGGACGCGTGCTTTCCAGCGGTCCTTTTACTTATGTTTCACTGCGCCTATATTTCTTTTTCATTTCTTGACAGTGCTACTCTGCTAAGGCTTTCGAGAACTTGCACCCATTTATTGACTGATTTGCCCCCTTGTAGCCACCTTAACACATGATCCTGTGTGCACGATATTTTGTGTGAAAAAATCTCGACGATTTTATTGTCTTTCAATATGCACCTTTATTTCGAAGCACATGCCTTTCTATGTCTCTGCAAAGGGTGAATAATAATTTGATATTCATACCTAACTTCAATTTCCTGTGTTGCCTGCAATAAGAGAGAGCCAAAATAAATAAAGTGCTCTTTTTTCATCGGATATTTGTCTTCTTTATTAGAGTCACATTAGCCATGCTGAGGGTGCGAATACTTAAAAGAAAAACTTAAAGTGGCTTCATATAAGCTAGAGCTTAATGGTTGACAAGAGAAGACATCTTTTAAGAAAAAGGACTTACGTAGTGCAGTGCCAGTAATACTGCTGATGTGTTCGCCCCATCTGAGATCATTAGTTGATGCGACACTTAAAACTTGAAAAAAGGACAGTGCAGTATACGTCAATTATTTCGCGCTCAAATTTCGAAGGCTAATTTTTTCCTGGTTATGCGATTAGTACAGATGTGTTTCTGTTAATTGTCACCTTCCGGTTGTTGTACCAATCATCAATTCTTTTAGCAATCTGTTAAGTACGGCCTCATCTTCACGGCTTACCATTTCTCTGTAGATTGTACAATCGTAATCAATTAGTTTCATCTTATAGTTACTCCCTGATGTACTCTCATCCATAAAGATAAAAAACGACGACGGTCCCAGGACAGAGCCTTGAGGAACTCCGGATGTGGCTGTCACCGATTTAGAATTTGCGTGGTGATAAGAGGTTAATTATGAACATTGCTGCAAGACGTCTTGTATTTAGACCAAAACTTTAGCATCAACAATGAAACCGCTCAACTTGGCGATTAGCTTTGAATGACATATGCGGTTGTGGTTTTGTGGGGTTTAACGTCCCAAAGCGACTCAGGCTATTAGAGACGCCGTAGTGGAGGACTCCGGAAATTTCGACCACCTGGGGTTCTTTAACATGCACTGACATCGCACAGCACACGGATACCACCGTTTCGCCTCCATCGAAACGCAGCCGCCGAGGTCGGGTTTGAATCCGGGTACTCCGGCACAGAAGCGGGCGTCTTACCACTACACCACCCCGGCCGGGTATAATGACATATGCATTTGGAATTTCGCCGGAACCACTTGCTTCCTTTGTCCAGACCGAGCTGAGGATGAAGAATGACAGCGTCGGTAATGATAAAGGACTGAATTTTCGGAATATCACGTGTCTCTATTTCGGGTTTAACACATTTTGCTACCAAAAAAAGAAAAGAGCGAAATATATAATGCACATGTGACAGATACTATACCACTCTCTTCCTCTCACCCACCCAGTTATTGTTGGTATTATTATTATTATTTTATATTATTATGATTATTATTAAAGTTCTAGTACGTCGCCTCCGATTCAGGCACTTCCAGCCACGTGGCTTAAAAATGCAGTACGAAAGGAGCGACGCCAATCCCACATTTGAATGAGCACTGCAGCGAACACGCGCCAAGGAACGCCACACGACAGGCGCGTAGCTTTGAAGTGCGTGAAAACACGCACTTGCAGTGGAAAGTGTGACAGATACTGCGCTTTCCCTTTCCTGTAAACCAAATACAATTATATCTCGCGCTACAATGAATGCACGCCAAAAAAAGGACCCCTCCTAGAATGCTCGGCAAGAGGCACGCGATACCGTGTGCAGCAGCGACGTTCAGTCTACCCTATTTTTCCAATGCAGATACTGCAGTGCTCTCGCAAGTGTGACGGTGTTCAGAACTTTTCAAACAGTACAGGCGCTGAGCTTCGATTAGATATTCTGGTGTTTTCTACTGTTATTCAATTATCAAAATTTCATATTAATTAACTACTCAGCATTACAGCTGCGCTATACAACCAAAAGAATTATCTCATCGGCACATTCTGTGGGAAATGGGCGATATTTACTGTCATGTTATTTATGTCTAGTAATTCAGTGCTGTCGGAGTCGGCATACGGGGCCAGAAAACATTTGCGCTCTCATTTAGCCTGAATATAGAGTTTCCGGCGAAGGCATTTCTTTCTGCGCTTACATCGAACAAGCTCGGTCCAATCATAAATCGTCATTTGCGGTTGAAATAGAGATTTGTATGTCAGAAGAGAAACGCCCACGCTCACAACAGCTCAGGCAAATCAGCAAGCTAGCATTGGAACGGGACATCATGGTAGCAACAGCCCGTGCTTGTGTCTACAAGCGACCAGACTATCAAGCAAGCTGTTCCGCGTTTGCGGCGTGATTGTCGTCAAACCGAGCCCTCTGTGGTATAATAGCATCACATGGCTAAGTTTCCTTTTTCGCCAGTAAATTTTTCTCTAGCCAATAGGCGTTCACACTGTGACGTTACAATATCACGTGTTCCTTATTTGACTCATGAAAATCGCTTTTTTACATAGCGAACACGAGTTCAATTGTAAATTATTGCACCAATAATGGTTCAGCTATTCTTACCTGCATACGTTGCAATGAAAGCCATTAGTTCTTCCCCTTCCTTCCTTCCTTCCTTCCTTCCTTCCTTCCTTCCTTCCTTCCTTCCTTCCTTCCTTCCTTCCTTCCTTCCTTCCTTCCTTCCTTCCTTCCTTCCTTCCTTCCTTCCTTCCTTCCTTCCTTCCTTCCTTTCTTTCTTTCTTTCTTTCTTATTTTTTACCTTCTGTAAAAAAACTAGCTTTTACATTATTTTTTCAATCCAGGAACTATTTTTTGACTACTCAGCGCCATCCCATCGAACCAGCTGTCCCTGTTTCTTCGCATTCATGCCCTGTTGCAATTCTGTCCCCTTAAGGTCTATTCACAATTGCGACCAGAGGAGAGAAGCTCGCCACTACCGATGTTCACACTTGCGACTGTCGCCTTCTCGTTCGTCAGGCACAGTTGGGAGTAGGAGAGCTGCTGGGCGATGACAGCGAACGTCGCGGCCGCTTGCCAGACACCTCAGCTTTTTCAGGCGAGCCAGTGCGCATGCCGCGCTCTCGTGTTTCCAAGAGAACGCCGACGACGAATAGACTGGGTCAATCACCGTGGTGTCAATATAAAATGCTGTGCCTGCGTGAAAGACCCATTTCTCAATAGTTCATGGTACTTAACGGATAGTCTAGTATCTGTCCAATCTCCTCCCAGGCCATATCCTTCTCCCTGCCTTTGAATTCCGGGTGTCGTTTGTTGAAAAGGTAGGGGTATCCTTTAATTGCATTGAGAAGATGCTCGATGATTGGTGACTCTGGGATCTCGCTGATTGGTGAAATGGTTTGCGACTAGTAGTCGCGCGACTGAAAATTCGAGCAGTGCCCGATCGGCCAGCGGCAGTCGCTTTTCGACCGATGCCACTATCTGCGACTGTCGCTTTTCGACCGAAACGGTCGCGCGACCGCTGCTAGTCGCAAGTGTGAACGGGCCTTTACTTTCCACACCAATCTCCCCCTCATTTGGCGGACTTGCTTAGCCTGACCAGTTGAAGGACCAATTCGCTTTGGGGACCCTCGCCCAGGACATTCTCGACTCCTAATACTGCGTTTCATTACAGCTTTTTTCCTCCTCCTGCTCCTCCTCAACTGAAAAATCCAACTAACTGCTCAATAAGCCACTGGGAGAAGAAGGTGAGAAAATGATTAATGTCAGCGAAAAATAATACCTTCGTCATTACTTTGGCCTGCTAAGCCATCAGCAAAACGGACTGTGTTATTAGTCTTTCCATCTCAACAATAAACACTACAATCTATACGCAATTCAGTGACATACTCGAAATCATGAATGTAAAGGGAAATGAAATAGTCCCGGTCTGATCTTAGGTAGAGCAATGTGGGGGTATTCTCAACTTTCATGAGCGACGCCGACGCCACGTGGCCACTCCTGGCACCGTCCTCGCCAGTCTGGGGACAACTATTTTCCTTCTTGGCAAATGGATACCTTTGACATTTGAAATTTTTTCCCGGGCACATTTTTTTCGTCTTTATGGACCCTTTTACTGAAAGCCTGTTTTGGGGCTTACTTCTTTTGTGGGCTCATTCCCCATATCTTGGCGTGCTGGGTGCATTCTGGTATATGCAGGAGAACGAACGATTTTCCAAGAACTGACTGAGCATCATGCATGGAAACGAATATGGCATGCATTGTTTGTAAAGCATCTGCATATGAATAGCAGTATCTTAAATGAGGAACTGCTTTATCTTGCACAATAATTATTTGCCTGAGATCTAAACCTCATATGACACTGCACGTTTTTTCGAGAGGAAGACGATAAATTGCAGGATTGCACTTCGAGTTGAGTGAGAGAGGCCGACTAGTAACGCTCAGTGTGAGAAGAAGCGAGAAGAGAGGAGATCATCGAGATCCTGCTCGGCCATCTTTGCAAATTACCCAAGCAGCAGCAAGCATTCACTTTTTCATTAATTCATTCATTCATTCCTTTGTCCTTGCTTGCTTAATACATACAAGAACTCCTTTTGACGAAAATATCGTCGAGTTCATGTGGAACTAAGTCTTTCAACCACTCAAAAATCTTTGAATGAACAAAAATTGCCAGGTTCATATCGAGAAGCTGCGCAAGTCCAGACGTGGGTTTTGCTCTTCTTCCACAACGCATATGGTTCACTCCTTGCTACATATACTACCATCAAGAGACTGCACGTACGGCGTACAGCTGTGCTCTTGCTATGTGTAGCGAACCATATTAAATTCGGAGTTACCGCTGTGTTGCAGTTATCCTCGCGCATAATTTTCAAGTTGCTGACGGAGAGCTGTGTAGCTGTTGTAAAGAATACGGGCTTATGCATATTTGTACTTCCATCGTAATTATTTTTTTTTATTTAATAATACCTCGAAGGCCCCATTCAAGGGGTATTACATGAGGGAGTGGGCTTACGTACACAAACTTTCTATGGATGATTTGAAGGATGATAGGTCGGCATGAAGTACGACGGTGTTGGGCAAGTCATTCCAGTCTTTTGTGGTGCGAACAAAACATGACGAGAGATGCGCAGAAGTCCGAGCAGGCGGAGGATAGACGGATTTCTCGTAACTTGTGCGACTGGATGTACAATAGGCAAGGCTGATAATAAACTTGTGGAGGGGATGATTAATAAATCTTAAAGGCACAGTCTTGCAATGTTGCAGCGGACTGCTAAGTACGTAAGGTTCGCATTGCGTTTTAGTGACACTTACATGATAAGAGTAGGCCGAGTAGATTAATCTTGCTGCGCTATATAGTATTGCTTTGAGAATGTTCAGGTTACATTGGTGACGGTCCCAAAAAGCACTCGCATATTCAAGTTTCGGACAGATAAATGTTAAATATGGCAGTAATTTCACTGATGGAGGTGCAAGGCACAGCGTTCGCCGAAAATATCCGAGCACAAGATTTGCATTGTTAATCCGCTTTACGTCATGTGACCAGTTAAGATCGCCAGTTAGATGAATTCCTAAAAATTTATATGTTAACACGGAAGGGATTTCCCAGTTCGATATTAACTATTTTGAAGATGGCAAAGAGTGACGTCAGCGAAAAGACTACAGAGATGATCTTGTCGTGTTTGAGGACATTCGACATTTTTTACACCAGGTTATTACGCATTCAATGGAAAATAAAAGAAGTTCGGGGTCATTATTGTTGGTTAAATTGTGGTATATGACTCAGTCATCGGCAAGCATACGGACATTAGAACGAAGGTTAGCTGATAGGCCGTTTATGTAAATAAGGATAATAAAGGGGCCAAGGACAGTTCCCTAGGGCACCACAGATATAACCGGAGCACGAGAAGAACTTTTATTAGCCAGTACGATCTGTTCCCGGTTAGTAAGAAAGTTCTCAATCCAAGCAGACATAATAGTTGAGGTTTAGACGTGAAAGTTTTAGGAAAATCCGTTTATGAGGAACCTTGTCGAAAGCCTCTTCGTAATCTGAAAACCACGTGTCAACTGAAATGCTAGGATCAATGCTAGAACTTAACTCATTAGCGAAGAGTCCTATAATTGACTGCCTCAAGGTAAGCTTTTTAGAAAACGATGTTCACTATGATGAAAAAAGAATGATGGATACAAGGAATTTCATAATATGAGAAAGTATTACATGTTTCAATAATTTTGAAGGAATTCTCGGGATTGGTATGGGCCGGTAATTATGACGAGAAGATGACGGACCGTGCTTTGTAACCTGATTGACTAAGCCCACTCTCCAATCGTGTGGTAAAACACTTGGTGAAAGAGATTGCTGAAAAATGTGAGAAAGTACGAAGCTAGCAGCGTGCTTTGTGTTCTTTAAACTTTTTGCGTTAATGTCGTCAATACCGACTGAAGACATTAGTTTCAGGAAGTCTATAACTTTGAGGATACCGTTAGGCTCGAACGTTTTATCAGGCATAGCGGGGAAATCAAAGGAAGGGAAATCTGAAAGATCTACATCCGGTTTCTGGGTGAAAACAGAGTCCTAGGTAAGGTTTAGAAGTCCTGCAATTTCATGTTCTGCTATTAAGTTATAATGATTGTCACAAAGTATTTGCGTATTGCTTGTGTTGTGAAAAATGTATTGCAGAAATTTTACTTGCATTGGTCATGTTGGATTATGTGCTTAAGAAAAAATAAATGCCTAGATTTGGAAACTTGTGAGTTATATAAGTTTTCAGATTCATGATATTTCTGCCATATTGTAGGATCGTTGGTGGTATGGTTGACCAAAAAAGCCTTTTCTCCTTGTTGTGGCAGCTCTTTAATGTGCTGTTGAACAATGGTGATGTCAGGGGCTCGGTTATAGTGATTGTGCGAATATATTTCTTGATGAAGTCACGTATTTTGTTTTTGAAAAGTAGCCAATATTGATCTCCGTCAATTATCGAAGTAGAGAATGCCTCATGTTCTTCGTTAACGCCCTTGTAATCGTCTTTATCATGAAGTGCGATTGTTTTCGTTTCTTTTTTGGGTTTGGAAAGGTTTCTCGAATACGTATTATCGATTACTGAATGATCGCTTAGCCTGCAAAATATGAAATATGAAAGTTACAATAGATTTTCTGGGTGTGAGGTTAGTATCAGATCAAGTGCTATCTTAGACGGGTTACACCAGTCTATTGTGGGGAAGATAAAAGCACGCGGAAGTTTCGTGATTATTTGGCGAAGTGCGCTGTGAAATAAAGAATTTAATGATGCGTCACTATCAGGAGGACGATAGCAAACACCGTTTATCGTCGTAGAAGTTAGGCGTTGGAGCATAGGAATAATATTGCGAGAGGCGATTCAATGTTTAAACCGTAGGAATGAAGGCTACGATGAGCGGCTACTAATACGCCGCCGACTCATTTGCCAACACGATCACTGCGGAAAACGTATCCTACACTTCGTTATTGCGTATGGATTTGCTTAACCAAGATTTTGTTAGCGCGATTACGTTATACTCAATCATTTCGATAAGGATACATAACGCATCCCTTTTTTGTAGAAGACTTCTAATGTTAGAATAAAGAAACTAAATTGAATTTGAAACTAGGTTATAGGATATCTCTTTTGTTGAGTGAACGAATGTATATATGGTGTTCCCTATTGTCATCTTATTGGGACAAACAGTGATTGTTTTCTTTCGGCTGTTTGCAAATTCGATGAGATTCTTGCGGGCGAGACGGGTGTTGTAGGAATAATGTGGAGGGCTTGGTTAGCATCTGACCAGCTGAAAGATCAGCTGGCCTTGGTGACCATTGCCCAGGACATTCTTGATGGTTGTTTCTTCTTCTTCCTCTTCAGAAATTCAGTAGTTTCTTCCTTTTAACTTCTTTGAGATAGCAACTATTTGCTTCTTCGACTCTTGTCGGTCTGTTTGTTCCAGTATCGTAACGGCCATGGCGGTGGGCCCGTTCCATATTTATCGGTTCGATGTTAACACTGCAGGTTAGTGGTGTAGAGTACGATCATTATCCTTTCTGATTGCTCCCACGTTTCACGATTGCCATCTTTTAGACCAAAGTAAACGAGATGGCAAAGGCGAGTGCGGTCTCCGGAGTTATCCACTCTAAGTTATATCATCAGAAATCTTCGAAGTATTGTTTTCTGCAAGGCACTGCATGTCCTCAAATGAAGCTTTAGTAGAGCCTAATGAGACGCAGTCATCTTCTATTTCTGAGAGAGCCTTGTATTATTTTCTTCAAGCGTTCTCTCTTGGTCAACTAATTTGGTATCGATCTTTTTCATTTCTTTTAGTAGAGTAGCCTGCACGGCCTACAGATGCTCCAGTGCTTGCAGCAAGTCATTATTATTGGCACCGCCAGAGCGGGTGAAGATGGGCCCAGGGTTTTATTCTAGGTCGCCGCACAGCAGAAAGATTACCAGCGCATGCGCACAATCAAACATAAGAGCAATGAAACTTCATGGACTCGGCAACACAACAAGACTAGCGGAGCTGGTTAGCTTTGCGAAAAGTGCATAATCAATTACCTGCACATGGAAAAGGTGAGGCATATCAAGAGTGGCCGATGCCATGCCGCCAAGTCTACTGAAGTGGGTGTTGATTTCGGAACGTTTTATATAATGCGGTGCTGCTGACGGTGACGGGCGCACAGATACCGCGCAGCTGGGCAGCTCCGGGGGTGATGCAGTAGGGCAGAATTGCGGATCAGGTGTCGGAGGTTCCTCGGACGGTGACGAGCGGTGCAGTTAGCACCGCACTTCCACGGTGATGGCGGGTAACGGGTTCTGCAGGGTTGGAGCGGCAGGGTTCACGGCGCAGCCGGTGATGAGACCGTATGACCAGCAGCATGCGAGGACGAGCAGTGGCACATGGAAAAGGTGAGGCATGTCGAACCACGCCAATTCCATGCCGTCGTGTCCACTTATGTCGCCCCATGAGTATTGTATTTGCGCATTGTAAGGTTTATGTCAGTCACTTTCGTGGAGGTGCACCGCAACATCGACCAAGTTGACGTCATCAGCAAATTTTCGTTATGAGTTCTTTTTCGCAGATGCGTTTATTGCGAAACCACTGATCCAACTGCTGCCGTCCCGTGGAATGTCTTGATTGCCGAAATATGTCTGTGCATGAAAACGGTTGTATAGCAACGCTGTAACAGTTAGCCTAGCAAATTTATGACTGTGTTTAATAGCCATGACTATGGTCACTCATTTACTTTTGAATTTTGACCTGTACAATGCCCAGTGGTATTTAACTGGGCAGTATTGTTTTTATTAGTTTATCTACTGTGCTAATTTGCATTAAAGTCAGAACCAAATCGCCTCAGATGCTCTTATCGACTCCGAGGCAGCGACAAGTCCCCCAGGAATGTGCTTCGCAGTCGCACAGCAAATAAAAACGGAGTTTGCGCAATACTTTACGGCGCTGTGAATTATTCCACGAACAAACGCTTCGGTGCCTGTCCTGTGGACGACATATAGATATTGAAACACCTGCCATTAAGAGGCAACCCTTTTGACAACGGTAGCCCCTTTGGCGCACGATAGCGTTTTGCTAGTTGTGTTGTGGTTTTTGTGCACCCTTATATAAAATAGAAGATAACCACGAGGTTGTGAGCCTCTATTAGACCCAACACGTCAACAACGTTTTGTGCTGCTTGTCACCACTGTCTGCTGCAGGCAGCCTCATATATTGTCGTCAGACGTCCTGGAGTCTTGTTACTCGTCCTTCAAATGATGGCTGATACTAGGGTACAGGTTTTTAACCTTTCATACCTTCTCCTCTGTGCAGCATTACCTTGGATTTCAACGGAAATCTAACAGCCTTCACGATGGGCCACCTGCAGCGCGTCCCAGACAGAGAGCAATCACCGCTGTTGTCGTCTCAGGAGAAGGGCTCACGTGGTGGAAGTCCCGCCGAAGGACTTCGAGCTTCCAACGAGCAGCCGCTTGACCTCTCGCTCAGTTAATCATCGTATCCCAGGACGACTCCTTCGCCAACGCACAACGCCAACGGCAGCACGTATAACCGCTTCGACAGTGGTGATGACGGATGCCGCGCATCTGCTGAGAGCAGCGAGTCGTCTTCATCTGCCGTCAGCAATGCAGCTGCCACTGTCGATGGTGGCGGCAGCGTCCACGGAGGGCCGGCGCAAGACAACTGTGCCGCCGAACCGACGCGCCGTCGAGGACAGAGGCTTGCAGAACGTAAAGACCAGGCGTACTGGGATCTCCGCAAGAGAAACAATGAGTCAGCAAAGAGGTCGCGGGCCGCGCGCAAGGCCAATATAGAAGATATGGCCAGGCTAGTAGACTCTAATAAGGTGAAGGTTTCTATCCTCAAGTCAAAGCTGCACGATAGCCGGAACGCGGTTGAGCGCTTGTGGGCCACCTTCTATGGTCGAAAACGTTCAGGAATGGTTGCTCTCACTCGCCGCGCTTCCACGCCATGATACAACGCGCCCCAGATTATGCTCCTCGGTCTCGTCATGTTTGAGGCGCGTTCCAGACCATGTGCGACGACTGTTTGGAGCAGGTGTTACGCGGCCTCTGATGATTCAGAAGAGGGCAGATCCCTGTGAAGAAGAGCTGAAGAGGAAGCAGGCCAAATTGTATCCGAAAGCCAAGAACAGCGAGAAGCTTGGTTGGTAGAAGAAAAAATACGCAGGAATGAACGAGATAGCAAGGCAGCGGAAGCTGCCGCTAATTCGACCACGGTTTTAACTGCCGCTGATAGTAAACCGATATAAACTTTTAGTTTAACATATGTCGCATACACGTGAGTGAGTTCATTTTTCATAAATAAA
Source organism: Amblyomma maculatum (assembly GCF_055883805.1). Taxonomy (NCBI): domain Eukaryota; kingdom Metazoa; phylum Arthropoda; class Arachnida; order Ixodida; family Ixodidae; genus Amblyomma; species Amblyomma maculatum. The sequence continues at coordinate 120,644,890 of NC_139353.1, forward strand.
CATTTAATACCATCGAAACAACTGTGTACCCGTGCTTTACTGAGCTGACGCTCGTGTAATTAGACGTACCTGGCATAAATCTCCGCAATATTTCATCCTGAATTGTACGAAAATAACCAACAGGGCCCTTCTAGAGCCTGTTACTCGATCGAATGGCCGTGCCCAACATTGAACCATGTGGATGGATTACCTAGCACAGTAGGACTCTGTAATGAAGATCATATTGTGCAGACTGTCGAGAATAACATGTAACGTGGAAAGGAAAAATATCTAGGTCGCGCAGTGTATCTGTATTTAATGTACATGAATAGTTTCGGTATTATTAGGTTCAGCATTTTTAAGTTGCAAGCGTGAAGTTAAGGGCGACCGATTCTGATTTGGACGCCGCAGCTTAATTTGCATTAGTCCATTTAATTGGACATCTATTTTGGTAACACTGTAAAGAGGCAAAATTTTGGGGGTCCAGGAGCCTAATTTAGTGGGTGATCTATCCCAATTGGCGGTCGCCGCTGAAAATGCAATGCTGGAATCAGGTTTTGATACATCAGTTCTGGCCTAGTTCTGACGAGGTCAAATTTTGGGGGTCCAGGGGGCCGAATTTTTCGGTGCCCTTCCAAATTAGGAGGTCACCATCGAGTAGGTCACTCTGAAATTACATTGGACACCAAATTTTTTATTTTTGCGCTACTGACCGGTGCAATGGATTATTGACAGTTCGTGGGAAAGCACTGTAATGACAGGCATTGTCCACACACTCTACTGACACCAGAGTCGAAGCAGGGACTCTGGTGACCGCACTAATTATAAATAAAATTATTCCGCAATAAAACGAGAAAAAAAGTATGCGCAAGGTTTTTAAGTAGACTGTTGTCTCAAAATGGAGGTAAAATGCTTTAAAAGGTCTCCCCGAGATTTGAACGCGGAACGCTAGATTCAGAGCCCAGAGTGCTAGCCATTACACCATGAGACCTAATTGTCTCCGTCCGACGCCGGGAATCAAACCCGGGCCTCCTGCGTGAGAGCCAGGTATCCTAGCCACTAGACCACGCCGGAACTGGTGGCGCTGGCATGCCAGGAACAATCTCAAAGGCATATATGACTGCGGCCTTCACGGCGTCTGGCATGTAGAATTATACTGATCAAAATTGTACTTTTCAAAGTTAATGCTCTTATCAAAAAAATTACCGAGAGTATTATTCCGCTGCACACACAGTGCTTCTTTTCACCGCAAGATGGCGCCACGAAGTACCCATTCTTAGATTGCGAAGTATGCCCGCTAAATTCAACCAGTAAAACTTCACGGATTTGTTCGCTATGGCGGCACTAATTCAAAGATGCAGGTGTGGCAACACAGGGCCTTCTCCGATATTTTACTTCCTTCAGGGAGAAATTCTTACATGGCTCACGAGGCGCCAAATCTGACGCCGGAAGCTGTCCGTGAAATATGACACCCGGAATTGTTTTTCGGTAAGTACAGACTTGACGAAACTATTGGCTGTGTTGTGAAACTTGGTTGCCGGGGCAGGCGACCGCACATCAACGACACAGTTCACCGCCAAGAAAAGTGCAAAACTTGTGCTATGGAGAAAGGGTTGCGAGGAAAAGTTTTGGAAAATAATGGACTTGGGTGGAAGGGTTGTATTCACCGTTAGATATCAGTAAGTCACACAAATAAGAAGACGCGCGTGTATATGATACTAGCATCTCTACAGGAAGTACTTTCTGAACTCCAGTATGGTGAGAAAACTCGATTTTATGTGCTCAGTGCGTAACTTGATTTAGCCGTGCTTCCGCAGCATAAAAGTAAGCGTTACATTCGGCGCTTTTTGCTCGTCCAGGTACCAACGTTTATAGATTCTTTTGACGTAATGATAGTGCACGGCTGCGCATTAATAGTGAGCGAGCTTCCTCTTGACGTTGCCTGAGCAATACTTGAAGTTCAGATAACGCAAAAGGAGAGTAACTCTGGAAGCGAACACAGCGGCGGTCATTTCAACGTATAATAAGAGCTGAACCATGCATGGTGCAATAATTTACAACTGAACGCTCACTTGCCATGTGGTGAAGCGAATGTAAATAGTCAAATTATGAGCATGCGTGGTATTATAACGTCACGGGGTGAACGCTGATTGTCCAGAGAATAGGTGAAAATGAAAAAAAGATAGCCATGTGATATTATACCAGGCTCGCTTTGATTAAAATGACGCCAAATACACGGAACAGCTTGCTAGATAGAGTGGTCGCTTGTAGACACAAGCATGGACTGTTGGCAGCCAGGTATGTCCCGTTCCCGTGTTAGGTAGGGGATTTAAATGGACTGCAGTGAGTGGGGGCTTTTCTCGTTTGGCATACAAATCTCAATATATACCGCAAATGAGAATTTTATGATTCGACCGAAAAAATATCCATGTAAACGCCTAAGGTAATGACTTCACCGGAAACACTTACCTGTGTAAAATCCCAAACAGAAATATAGGATGTTCCGAAAATTGAGTTCGTTATCATTTTCGATGCTGGCATTCTTGATCCTCTGCTCGGTCTGAATAAAGAAAGCAAGTGGTAGCTGCGAAATTCGACACGCGTATGTCATTGTAAGCTAGCGCCAGGGGGTTTCATTGTTGATGGTAAAGTTATAGTCTAAAACAAAAATGTATTCCAGCAAAGTTCGTAATTAATCTTTTATCACCACGTCAATCGCAAATCGGCGCCAGCCACATCCGGAGTTCCTCAAAGCTCTGTCCTTCGACCCTTGTTGTTTTTCATAATTATGGGTGATATTACCTCAGGCAGTAACTATAAAATCAAACTCATTGCCGACGATTGTACATGCTACAGAGAAATCAGGAGCAGTTGAGCTCCAGCCATACTTAGCAGATTGCTAAAGAAATTAATTATTGGTGTAATAACTTGCAGATGACAACACAAACCAGTTTGTAGCAGTGACAAACCAGGAGAAAAAAAGAGCATTCTTTTGTTAATTTTTAAGTGTCCAATCTACTAATGATCTCAGATGGCGCGAACAAGTCAGCAATATTACTTGCACTGCATTGCGTAAGTTATTTTTCTTAAAAGACGTCTTCTCTTGTCCACAATTAACTAAAGCTCTAGCTTATATGATGCCGCTTTGTTTTTGTTTTTTTTTTGTATCCGCACCCTGATCACTGTTAATGAGGCTCTGCTGGAGACTACGCATTTCGGATGAATAAAAAAAGAGCTTAATGAATTTTCGCTCTCTCTTATAAGGGATCTGTTTAGCACCACAATTCCTACGCCACTCGAGCGCGAAGTAGCGAACGAAAAGAAGCACTCCTAATGAGACTGGCATTTAAAAGCCAATACACCAGAAAGAGTAGTAAAATCTAATATGTGTTTAGAAGACACTATACATTGACATGTGTGATGACGAACGACCAAAACTGAAAACGTACACGGTTAACAACAAGAGACACTGCACATAACGTACCTTATGTCGAAGATATACATCTAAATTCACTATTTACATTCAAAAAAAAATTTATAATTAACTCGTCGTAATAATGATATTGTCACGTAGTGGTGACAAGGTTGTCGACACCAAAAGAGGACACAGGTGTGATAGTACCGAAATTAATTCTTTATTGGGCTGGCTTGCGCCCGCAAAAGCATAGCAACAAACGTGTTCTTCGATCGTCGAAATATAACACCTGGCGCCCAGTTCAACGCTGACTCTGTAGGCGGCTCAGAACCATCTAGATAAAGTCGCAAACTGTTACTAGCACAACCTTGAACATTGTAGAAACATACGCGAGTGTTCGGAATCTTCGAGACAGATCTCGGCGCATATTGCGCGACAAAGAAACTGATAAAGGTGCGTCTAGTGACATCGAGTATAAACAAACAAAGAATACAGAATTCATATGCATGCACGCCATCTGCTGATCGAAAAAAATACAGTTTTGAAGCTTTCGCGGCAATATATACAATCTTGAGTGACATCGTGAATGAAATTATACAATGTACAATAAGGTGAAAATAAATATAGGTACAAACATATGCAAAAATTGCATGTTCAATGTGTATTACACATGTGTTTGGGATGTATACAGCTGTGAACTGGCATAGATATTTACACTATACTACAAGTACAAAGGTGGACTGAAAACCATCCGGACACGTCCATTCAATACGAAAACAAAAGGGCAAGACCATTGGCAAAAGAACTCTCGTTCACCAAGATAGAAAACGTCCTTAGCCAGAAAACTTACTATCTCCTTTCGCATACGCGTCAGGACGGGGAAAAGCGCACATCGGCGCCGGCTTGAGCGCAGCGATTGCACCATTACAAAGACATACAAAAATAAAATGAAGAACTGAGGAACACTTTTTATAGGAAGTATTTCAGTGCTGTGAAAACAAAGGCTACTTACAGAATAAAAAAAAACTGCCCTGCCACATCCAGCTTCACCTAGCTCCTAACAGTTTATGCAGCACAGCATCTATCCTGGCATCACGCGACCTGGCATCATGATCCGTATGGCCAAACTATAAGTTGTCGATAAGCTAGATAAAAACATTGCAGCGGCTTAGGTCAGCTATGCCGGAATATACGTAGTGAGAGGTACGTTTCTCTGGCGGAGATTGTTGTGGTCGTGCTTATTTAGCAGTGACAGACATCGGGTGTACACATATTCATTTTGCTTGAGAGAGACGAAGACTGCCCGATGATCTGTGAATAAGTATGCAACGGCCTCAATTTTTTATACAGTATTTAGATTTGGCAGTCTCCAAACAAATACTCATACATTGGATCACTCACTGCTGTCAACTCCATTTGGTACCACAATATCTCGCACACACTGCAAATGTATGCAAACGGATTGTTCACAAAGCTTGCTTCAAATGTCCGGGTCGCAGATGCACTTTAGGAAACTAGAATGGAGTGATCAAGTACACGAAGTGCCTTCAGTTCCTCTTCTGTTGGTTCGCGTTGAATGAACACTACCATAGGCCCCACTCGGTGGTTGCTCCGTCTGTAGCTCTCGGCAGTCTGGCATCCCTCTCTGCCGGCTGGTGCGTTATCATGGAGGCCAACCTGAGGCGCCCGTGTGCTGTGCGATGTCAGCGCACGTTAAAGATCCCCAGGTGGTCGGAATCAGTCCGTAGTCCTCCACTACGGCTCCTCTTTCTCTCTTTCCACTTTCTCCACCGCCTTCCTCCCTTTCTTTACAGCGCGGTTCAGGTGTCCACAGAGCAAGTATGACAGATACTGAGCCTTTATTTTTGCTGTGAACAAATTTATTATTATTAATAATAATAAAAATAATAATAATTGGTTCAGAGGAAAGGCAAGCCGCAGTATCTGTCACACTTGTTCTGTGGACGCCTGAACGGCGCCGTAAGGGAAAGGAGTAATGCAACACTGAAAAACAGTTCCATCGTATTCCAGCATTCCAACGGGGGGCATTCCTACGTCGGTTGATTTGGACGAAGGTAGCCAGGGCAACCTGGAAACACCGAATTTAACAGATTAATTTCTATCTAACCAGTAGAGAACACACTCATTTTCAAAAACACGATGGTTGACAGCGATGTTCATCTAATTCTAACGGCTGCAAATGCTCTGTATTCCTTGCTGCATCAGGAACCCTGCAGCAGTCTTGTAATAAAGATGTCAGTTTTAATGAACCAGTGCAATTGTATCGTATGCTGCCTGTACTCTCGTTTATGCCCTTAATGATAACCGTCTACTCAGATACACAAATGTGACAAATCCGCATGATTGCAAGCCTCATGGTGACTAAAGCTGTGAGGGACGCTGAGGTGACAGGCTCCACTAAATTAAAACACTTGGAGGGCTTAACGTGAACTCACAAAAATTTTGAGGGACGTTAGATACTAAAGTATTGAAAGGCGAAAGCCTGAATGCCGCAATTCTGCTACGCAACTGATACTAATTAGTAATTAGTTATTGAATTAAGGTAATTAGTAATAAAGCTAATACACATCAATTGGTCAATTAACAAATTTGTTAGTTATTATTTAGTAAATTATTACTTTGTTATTATTTAGTAATTGATCATTGATTGGCTAATGGCTATATAAGGCATGCATTCGCGCATACTATGGTGGTGCTCCTGTGATTGGTCGAGACCTCTATGACGTCATCGCGCCTCAGCCAATCGGAGCCGCTGCAAAAGTGGGACACATTTTCTTGACGACAGCATGAGCCATTAAAGGCTTTCGCCTTAGCATAGAAAGGAATGCCAATGTAAAATCCTGTTAACATAAATTATAGATTAAATGGATACATTATCTGCTTGTTTAAATGGAACCACAATCGTGAGAATGAAACCCGCGTTCTCGAGATCAGTAGTCGAGCACCATAACCATTGATCCAGTGCACAGGAAGTTTTCCCAAATTAACAGCCTAAACTGTCCGTCCAAGTTTGAGAAAACAATGCTACCAGCGCTGCAACATACAAGGCCTGAAATCAGCACTTTGATGCACTTACCCCATCCACACTTTCAATGACAATCAGTGATGTCGTGCTCTGGAAAGCTCCGTGTTTATGCATACGAGGCGCCTGGTTTCTGAATGTTTCTTGAAGAGTTCCACCACTGCAGCTTGACTTCCCACAGGGGGGCTGTTGACCTGGAAAATCAATATGAGCAGTGCAAAGGGCACTGGTAAATTTAGCATGCAATTGCTACCAAAATACAGAACTTTGCATTTTTCACACCCAAAAGGCAGTATCTGCTTATTGGGTGTATCGTTAGATTGCCAGCGGGTAAATCTAAGCAGCACACGACTTGCTGCATCAGCGAGAAAATTTGGTGACACAAATGTTCCTGTACATCACTTGCTTAGACCAAACATGCAGATATATATAGCTACACAGACAGCAAGGCGTCCGCAGTAAATGTAAAGGGTGGAGCGTTCAATACAGTTTTTTTTTTTCGCCGACGCCAAACTCAGACCTGTTTAATATTTTGGGTTTCATTCAAGAACAGTTCCACTTCACAAGAAAGTCACAGGAAAGTATAAACTTGAATAACCGATACTTTGGCCGCTGTGAAGACCAAAAGTTCCAATTTTCCGACTAAAACTGGCACCAGCAATACAGCGGCATAGGTATTTTAAAATCAAAATTGCCTTCTCGGCATGATATAGAAAACTGGCTTCGCTGTAGCGGCCAATCACCTCCTAACAGCCGTAGAAGTCTCTAAATTGAATTTAAGCGAAATAATTCGGGTGGATGAGTATGGCTACTTAAATTGCTGCGATCTGAAGGAATGGCAATAATGGTGCGCTCTTCGTTGTCATTGCGGCCTACACAGTACAGTCGGATTTAACGTAAAACATGAGCAGTGTCTCCCACGTTCGGTTCATTCGCAGATATCGGTAAATTTCAACCTCGCGGTTTTTGTGACCGTCTTTACCCATGGAAATTGAATGTTAATTCTTCGTTTGGTACATGCATCATTCGCGGCATAACATGCAGTGTTTGGTTGGTTGGTTTGGTTTTTAGGGTTTAACGTCCCAAAGCGACTCAGGCTATGAGAGACGTCGTAGTGGAGAGCTCCGGAAATTTCGACCACGTGAGGTTCTTTAACGTGCACTGACATCGCACAACAAACGGGCGCCTTGCCTCTCGCATCCATCAAAAAGCGCCCGCCGAGACCGGGATTCGATCCCGCATCCTTGGGAACAGTAGTCGAGCGCTGTAACCCCTGCGGCATCACAGCAGGGACAGCTGTATTTTACTGTGATGAAGCGAAGTACATGGCAAAAGCATGGTTCAAGCTGAGATAGCCTGATTGCAGTTGTAGCATAGCGTGATTCACTTGTATAGAGCATGCAGATAGCCTAGGGGGAGTCTCATGCATATCGGTTGTGTGCAAGCCTTCCACGTCAGAACCAGTCACACACGTGCTTTGGGTCCTGCACCCTGACGACCCAGAGCCGGAGATCACGCTATACGCACACGGGTTGCATGCAGAACCAGATTACGGTAGCAAATTGTGCTGAGCTATAACGCTTGTATTGACAGATATATGAAACATGAGCGCGAATGTCTCGCAAAAAAGTGACGATTTCTTTTTTTAAGCTTACTAATAATTTAGACTGTGGCGGTCATTCAGCCCATTTCACGAATCCCGCCAGGTCCTAAAACTCAGTCTGTGACTATTGGAGATGGGGGCTTTGCTTGCGCTGTACAGAATGAGCGAGGTAAAAGATACCCAGACCCTGTCATCCAAATTTTAAGCTCTCAGAGCAGGAGGAAAAACAGCAGTCCGAATACCCCCGTACATAGAAAACAATTATAGGGGACACGTTGGATCACTAAAACTGAGATGTGGCGAAAGCGCGAACTTCTATCGCGTGGTGGTTAGAAGCCCTCCACTACGGAACTTCTGTTTTCTCTCCCACCTTCGCGATAACGCGATAGCGTGAGCTACCTGCCAACATATTAAGTCCCGCTTTATCTGAGCCGCATGAACGTGCCTGGCCTAGGAACAACGTGAATGCAACGGTCTAGGTAGATTGATTCTGACATCACCCTCCCATATGAAAGGAGAGGCCCGAGTATGCAGCTCCTGCTAAACGTAGTGCCAGGAAGCCCTAGTCCAGTTAGAGCTCGGCCATGTCAGCAGCCAACTACCGTTTCCCACGTAACGAAAGCGTTACGGATGGACGAACACGAGCCGCGAGCATGAGCCACTAACGGCTGTCCCTTTAATACAAACAAAATTGCGAAAACACAGAAGCTTTGCAAGACAACGCGATCTAAAATAGAACTTCAACTTAACAGCCGGGAAATACAGCAAAATGAAAACTTAAAGTAGGGGCACACTTAACCTATGTTGATGTGTAGACGCTTGAAAATTGGTATGTACCATTGTGCTGGGACTCATACAAAACGTGGCACCTGGGAAAAGGCGGCACCCGCGAACGCAACCGTGAAGTGCTCCTGTATACTTGCATCCTATCATGTCTTCAGTTCATTTTATGAATAGTGTCTCAAATCCTGTATTTGCAGTTACCTTCCATCAGAAATGTTGCCCAATTCCACGTGTACATATATCATACACACATAATACATGACCACACCTACAATGCGCCCCACCGTGGGGGTGCAGTGGTAACAGCGCACGACTGCTGTGGCCACGGATGCGGTATAGAATCCTGATCACGGCTGCCGCTTTGCGATCGAGGTGAAAAGCAAGGAGCCTATGTGTTGTGCGATGTCAGTGCACATCAAAACCCTAAATGGTCGAATTTTCGAAGCCCTCCACGACGACGTCTCACATAGCCTGTGTCGCGTTTGGACGTTAAACCCCCCAAACCAAGTATTCAGCATGCTCACACATCTTTCTACTAAGCGCATCTTCCTTTATGGTCTTTTATTTTTCAAACTACTGCCGATGGTGGTATTTTCGCAAAACGGGGAAAGCTCTCAATATTACAGGTTGAACTACACAGTTCATGAATGTTTTAGATGAGTCAATTCCGGTAGCTGATACTACAACAAACTTTTTGCTGCGACACTTCCTTACTTATCCAGCACACTCATGCAATGCCTCGGTGAGTTAATAATGAGCAAGCGCGCTTGAGAGGTGCACACAGCATGGAATATCAACGGAAAATGCCATCACCTTTATGATGAGCTCAGGGTTGTCAGGGCCAATGATATCCAAAAAGGCAGCAGATGTTTTGTCATTCCAGACGAAGCCATCGTCGCGAGTAAAGTTCCGCAGCTGGCACTGCAGTACCTGGACAAACAGTAAGAACTAGATGGTTTTCGGTGTTTAGCAGTTTAATTGCAATACTCGGCATTCTCAGCTGCCGCAATACACACAGTGCACCTTTTGCTCCCTATCAATAAAAACTGCCATGCCAGCAGCCAGGACACTCTGCTGGAACTTGTGTTTTTAACACAATGTGGCACTCTTTTGGAAAACTTGAAAGTTCGCTTGCTACAGAGGAGAAAAGTCACTCCATCTGTTGCAGGAGCCTGTAGCCTTGCTTTTAACCAGTGACGCCTTGGAGGGGGGCAGACGAGGAAACTTCACAAGTGTAAGAAAGGTGAACGCAGATGTGCTTTCGAAATTGATCACGTGCTACAACCTCCATTTCTTGCAACAGTGACTAGTGCAGGTTTGCCACAAACAGTACAAGTACACCAATATGCGCCCATGCATGCAGTCAGCACTAGGTCATTACTAAGACACGACGTCACCTAAGCTCACTGAATGGTTTTAACTTCTAGCAACGTGTGGCGGGAAGGCTGGCTGAGTAGTTTTGCACAAAGTATGGCTCAGTCTGATAGCCCTTCACCAGCAGCAGACGTCGAAATTTGTGTGCACATTTCTGCACATTTGGAGGTATGTTACAACTAATCGTGGCAGCTGGAGTGTATAAAGTTTTTTCTAGGAAAGCAGATTAAGGATCGGTTAAAGAATTTTCTAATATTAGGATCGAGTAGCATGTACCATGATCTTGCATCCACATGCTTGTCCTTTTATAGGTTTATGAACTTGTGGCAGACTAGAAGCTCTCACAAACAGTTACAGCTCCACTGAAACTGCACTGGAAGCAAAAGTGCGAACCATGGTAGGAACTCTGCACCAATATTAATGCATTGGCAGGTAACAATGCACTATTATTGAAGCATCATGAAACAAACTTTCCTGCATCATTAGATCACCCCATTTCTAGTCAAAGACAGTTCTTTCGCTTCAAACAGCGCTTTTATAAACCACGAAAATTTTTATATTATAAAGCTTTTATCACCATAAAACAAAAATGTCAAAGATATCTAAATGGCCATAACCAAGTTCTTTTTAAAGGGGGCACCGATTTTGAATAGAACAAAATCAAAACAATTATGCTCATTTTTCCCGCAGTGAGTCGTTTGCTGCCTTTCACCCATACAGGAGAAAAATGCATGGCACTTGCCTAGAGCCACTTCTGCCACTGGTCCAGAGAAAAAAGGCGTACCCCACTGCAATGAAAAGATTGGCAAAACATACCTCTCTAGATGGAGGAGGCGCAGGAGAAGTCAGAAGAGCTCCGTAAAACGTGACATCTTTGCGAGACTGATTTCCACACACTTTTCCAACTTCTGGCTTGTCGACTGCTTCATTATCTCTCTGTAAAAAAATTAAGAAACGTAGACCAACTGCCCTAACGCGCAACTCAGCATGGTGACAATCCACGCAAACGCAACTTTCCAATATAAGTTTTGAGCCTTCCCTTCTCATTCAGAAAACTGCGATGTTTTCTTTTTTTTTTATGCTTTTCTTACCCATTCCTGCACAAAAAGCTGAGCTGTCTAAAGTAAACCATCTGGTGATAATTTAAGATTTTGCCCTCAAAGACGAATTTTACGTAACGAGATGTGCTTGCACTGTGAGAAAAAAAGACACCAGATAAGACTCAATTTTACTCCATGCAGGAACGGCCAGGAATGTTTCTACCCAGCCTAAGATGATAGAAGAATAATTACATGCGAAAAGTATGTTGGTGCAAAGATTATAATTTTCCATAATCTGCTCACTGTTAAACCAATATGAACATTTAAGGCATAAGCTTCACATTTTTCTCAAAACCAAGACACCATAAGAATCTGCACAGATAATGGTGTACTTTCGCGTAAGCAAATAAGTAAAAACGTGTTCATGCGCATGTAATGTGGGTGAGCAAACGACAGTGAAATCATTCATTAGCACTGTATTTCATAGTTTCCCTACGATGTGTTAGCGCTTTGCACCTGTGTGTCTAATGTATACCTCATCCAAGGCCACAAAAACACATCCATGTGCCTGGTGCTGCTTCGCTCCCTTTATCACCTAGACACCTGACTAAATACACCCCAGCGATAGCTAGTCATACAGTTTTGCCATTGTTGTAAACAAAAGATTCGAACTTGTGCGCATGACGTTAGCGCGCGTGCCGCCCAGGAAGTGTTCTCGCATTCTGAATTTCGGCGAATGTCGTCATCTGGAGTACCATCCTCTCAGAGTTCCTTTCCAGCGATATTTTTGCCGTATAAACATTTCCTGGGTGCCTCTAAACGCGTTCCGTATCTCGATTATCTCAAAAGCGCTACCAACAAGCTCCTGGGAAGCTCGGTGATAACGCTGGTCAAACGTCTCTGATCTGATCGTAGGCGTGTCCAGCATGACTGCAGTGGCCAGTTGCAGATGATTACTGAGAATAGCTCCAGGAGCTCCTTACCTTATTCTACTGAGCTCGTGTTACGCAGTGCCGATGCTTTAGACAGATATGGATGCTTCCTTTTCGAAAAACCGGGTGCTGCTTTTGAGGTCCCAATATCGCGCTAAGTGTGCTCGTCCTGCTTTCAGTTGCATGTTCTTCATGAACGTAGTGTGGTGAAATGCCAGTCAGTACAATTGAAGCAGTAACTGAAGCTACCACTAGATAGCATCTATCCTCCTTAGAAGTCTTATGCTGCTAGCATTGCATAATAAAAAAGTCAGAGCTACGAATTTAGGATATTTAAGGTGAAAATTGTTATCATCCACATATGTTATGAGGCGAAAATACGACATGTTAAAGCGAGATAAAGAGCCCTAATATGTTTTTTTTATGCCAATTGAGATTAATACCGAATGAAATTATATTCTTAATAATTGCAAAAACATTTAGCTTAGATGTTTAACATTGCTTTAGTGTCAGAATCCGAAGGCTTTATAATGACTGAGTCATGACAAGGCATAACGTTTGCACATAACCTACACAGGTACTGAAATGGGAGTCAATCCGCAACGCCAACATTGAGGGTACGCAAAACTCACACCTGTACAACAATACGCACTTTCTGAAGGCCAGTTTAGCCTTTACTCATTCCCTGTTCCAGGACCTGCTCCAGAAATTGTGGCCGCAATCCACAAAGATCCAGTAACCTTACCTTGCAGTAGTTGTTGATAACATGGACGAACTTGTCAATCACCGTAATGCCAGGGGTAGAGAGCTTGACCCAAAGGACCCCATCGCCACGAATGTGGCTGAGATGGCAGCGGCCCACACATCCCTTTCCGGGGATCCTGGGCCCCATCAGCCGCTCCATGATAATGTTGTTCATATTCATGTCTCCTGAGTGCCCGGTGTCGTGCATAACTACTGTCGGTGGATCGTCCCTGAAGTGCAAGAGAGCAAAAAGGGGGAAGATAAGGAAGTGGTTGGAGGCATATACCAGACTCCATAAAAATACCGGAGGCAACAACCATGCAAGCATTACAGAAACCTCAAGGACAAATTTAGGTTTGCCTGCATAGAGAAGTTAGTGTGATAAATCCCCCCCCCCGAACTCCCTAATTTCTTCAGCAAAATTTTTAGAACTTCAGTTATGTTAAGTTCCGTGGTTGCATAATCAATATTTTTTAAACAATTCTTATTATTAAAAATTCATGCCATGCACATGCACAGCAAGCTCTCTGCTACAATATGTCTTGGAAGCTGATGTGAACGATCTTGCATAACATATTGCCTAACTGTAAAAGTACTGTAAAACATAATGTATTTGGAATCGGCAAGTAAAATACATTTTCCTTGAATATTTCACAACTGTGCATTCATTATTAAATACTTTCCGTCTAACACAATCTTATCCCTCAACATAAAGCCAACCGTACATCGCACATCCCACAATGTGACATAGTTTTAGCAAACACTCCCAAGGCAATTATTTTCAAAGCTGCACACAGGAGTAGCATGCACAAGTAAATAACGTGCAAACATCTACAGTTGCAAGCATCCGTCCACTTGCTTAGCTGACATCTTCTGGCTCACCTGTTTAAAATCTCTGCAACCAGTATCTTCCCCAGGAGCACATCGCTGAGAATGCCAGCAATGCCATCATAGCCAGAATACTCGGTGAGGCGGTCGAGTCGGCACCGGATCGCCTGCAAGGAAGAAGGAGCAAAGAGTGCAGCAGAAATGTAAAACTACAAGATCAAAAAACAGCGCGGCTACTTGGGACAAACAGAGAGGAGATTAACGGACAAGCGCTGACTAACAACTGAAGTTTATTCGAAAAAAGCACAGGTAATATACACTTTTTTTCCTCAAGAACCAGGACGCATGCGCTCCCAAACAAGCATCAGTCTAATCATGGGAATCCAAATATACAATCTCAGTGTCGTGCAGAAATGTAAAACTCTGTCAAGGTCATGAACAGCTCTTGTATCAGCACAAGCCTCTCCCTTAAACAATGGCAGTCACCTTCGGAGAGCTAGACAATTTCCGCAATGGTGCGGGCACGTTTTGTAAGTAGATACAAGTGCTTATTCCCAATATCCTATGCAGTTAGTCTTTTGGTGAACGCTTTTTTCAATGCAAAACTGGGGTACATATAAAATAGACCTGTTCCCCGTGCCAGGAATTGTTAGGGAATTGTCGTGCCAGGAAAAGTCACGGAACATTCAGTGGCTTTCCAATAACTGTCAAAGAACAAACGGTGGCTGGTTTTTCGTGTCATGCGTGCATACAGATGCATGCCCAACCAATATCTCAGTTTATACAATGACTGGCTGTAGTTCAGCCTTATTATGAAGGAGCTGACAAAAGCCAGCGTTTATTCCTTACATTCAGGTCTTCATTACATGCACATCTCACATATGTACAGCCAAAAGAACACTGCAGAATGAAAATAAAAGTAAGAGAACATAGGGGAATCACCCAGGAAATATTTCCAGTAAACACACCTCACACGAAGTGGTAAGTGGTGGCATATTTCACCATAGTGCTAGTAACGTTAGCTACAAGTGTGCCAGAGAGAGAGAAGGGGACTTAGAGCAGCCGGAGGCACCGTGACCATCAGACTAGACTGAAGGTCAACTGACGCACTACACTTGCTACATGGAGTTTCAAAAAACGCGTGCGTTCTTTTATAGGGCTAGCATATGGAATTGAGTCTTCGTGCTATCAAATTTGCTACATGTAGGCTCACTAGATAGAGGTTTAACTTATAGCTGAACAAGCCTTTAACAATGTATGATGTGACAGATTTATTGAGTCCCGTCTACGGCTCGCCTTGAAGACTTTTTCACGCATATGCACTCTGCTGCTCTATATAACCCAAGAAGCCACTCAAAGAGTGTAATCAATGGATTTGCCGTGACTTTGTCTGCAGCACTCCTGCTCCATATACTACAGCTGATACTGCTCCTGTCCATAATCAAATAATCGAAAAGAAATTTGTTACAACTCGGCAACACTTAAGCGAAATTTTTAGCTTCTGTCAGTTCAAATTATCGAGAGCTGATCTATAGATATATACACACTATTGCTTACCTGCAGGGGCAGATAAGAAAAGGATGCCTCCAACTCCATCAGTGCTCCTGGTGCAAGGAATTCAGTGATGCCCTCGTCAACAAAAAAGCATTCAATCTGGAAATGAAATACAATACGTTATATCACATGTCATTGCTTTGCCTGTGACAATTTAATAAATAGAATGATGGTTTAGTTAACCATTCTCAATCAATAATTAAGATATATGGAAAAAAATGAGCATGATAGCTACTGCTACCACCCCGTTTCAAAGGGGACGCTCCTATATTCAATCCATCCATCCATGTGCCAGTTTGGCATAAATGTGCCGTCATAAAGGCAGCACGTGAATAAGGAGAAAAGAGAACGCTGCTCGACTGAGCTATTCGTGCGATCGACTGTTGCAAGCAGACGCTAGCAAACCCTGCGCAGCTAAATGCGGGTGTGCAAGCATGCAGTTAACTCCCTCCTCCTCTTCCCTGGCCATGCTCTCATTAGCTCTAAATACTGACGCCACAATATCAAGATAGCAAAGTGAAAAAAGCATTAAATAGAAGTAAAAGACACATCACTACGTAGACAAATACAGGAAATGTGACCATTTTAGATCAAGTATAAAAATACCCCATTTCGAATCTTCAGTGTATCCAATGCTGATTCTTTCCAGCAACCAATGCAACATTAGACCAAGTATACCAAATTCCCCATTTCGGATCTTCAGTGTATCTAATGCTAATTCTCTCCAGCAACAATGCAACATTATAAAGATGTACATCAATTACGAACTTCAAAGTCCTGTCCCACCAAAGCGGAAATGGCCTAGATAAACAGAAGCCTGCTATAGTGAGCTCGGATATAATAAAACTTCTATATCACAAAATGAAGCAGCAGTCACATCATCTCTTACATAGAGGACTGTACATGTATTTCTATTTATAGAAAAACTTTTTTATAATGTTCATAGTAAATGGTATCTTGATTCTGCGACATAATATGGAATGTGGAGGCCTTGGCAAGAGCTCAGTCTGTGACCGCAAGGCCGACATTCTGAAAAAAAAAAAATTGTCGGTACGATTCTATGAGGTATTACTGGCACAGGGCAGGGCGACGGTGGCGCTACTCAGAAATAGCCTGGTACGACGCAGACATGGCTGACAGCCTTCTTGCACCGTCTTGTAGTTTCAGCATTCATTTGCAGTAATGGGTGGTAGGTAGTGCTGTTGGCTTCACGAGCTATTCTAGGAAAACAGTACAGTGATTACCACCGATTTCCCTAGAAAGAAGAGCTTCGCATCAAATTGGATCCTGTGATCTGCATGACACCCCTCTTCATCTGAGAACGCATGCATGCTCGGGACATTTCACGAGGGAACGCTACCAACGCAAGATAGTTCTGATACAAGTATAGTTTGGCCTCGCGAGTAGTAGGCGATGAAGAAATCGGATGCTGTGTCGAAGATCTTTCTGCACACGACAAGCTAAACCGCCTACCGCAGTGCGCTGGTACAGGCGGATTGTTTGCGAGCTACCTTCAGGAAAAGAAGGCGTCCTAAACATTGATTTATTCAGTATATACGCGATTGGATAAACTAATGTAAAAGCAAACCCTTACTGAGGATCGCTGATCAGCAACGAGATTTTGGCGATAACTGCGATAAGCGAATTCCTGCTTGCAGTTCTGAACTGCCGATATGTGGCACAGCTCATCCGATCTCGTACTCTAGCTCAACTCGCTGCTAAGGCTTCGCTGAAATTACATCTTTCTTTTGCTCTGAGACAGCTGGGTTAACAGTAAGGCTGTGTCAAGAACAGGCCATTTGCTATAGCGCTGAATAATTCCGAAACACCGCCTGCTGCGTCTTCAATGTGAAACAGTTAAGGCCTCGACGACGGCCAGACCACAGCGTTTGCCGCCGCTCTCGTGGGCAGCACCGTTGCGGTAAGCTTCCTGCACTACTTTCTTGATGCGGCTGGGGTCGCTCATACCTCGAAGCTCCGCTCAACATTTATTACTCCTAGCAAACGATTCTTCGTGTACGAAACGCGTACTCTGAAATGTTGCATTCGTCGGACGGCACACTATAGGCAATTCCGACCGACTTCCTGCTCTTGAAACTTGTTTTAGTGCACGAGGTTCACGTAGTTGAAACTGCATGACCAGCCTGTGCGCTTTAAAATTTTGCTCCCGCGGGCTCGGCTCACCTTCCGTACCCTTCCGTAAACAAACGCCGATACCACCGTTGAGCTTCGTAATGGATAGTCGTGTTGCCATGCAAGACGTCAACGTGAATTTGAAAGCTACTTTCGCTACGAGCGCATTCATTTTTGTAACATATCGAAGTCCTATAAAATTTTCTTTAAGCTCCAAATTTTATCCATTGCAATTTCCATTATCTGCAAAAGGCATTAGTTTTGGTCGTGTAGCAGCGCATAGAAAAATGACTAATAAATTAAACAAATGCCATTCGGTGGGAATGATAATAAATGTTCAATGTGGCAGGGGTACTGCTGTGTGTGCAATAATCTCGCTCGCAGCGGGTGGAATTAGGATAATTTGTAGTGACAATCGGTCGCCCTCATATATGCCGGTCCCTTGCATTCGGGTTTGTGAGCGCATAAATGTCTTAAGAATTCTATAGAATTAAGTCTTCATACGGCCCTAATTTAGCCGCATTAAAGATCGCTCTCTCGTTCTACGCGCAATGGCCATGCATGCCAAGTATTGTTTATGTTTTTTCTAAGTTGTATTTGAACGACGAGTCCTTGCTATCACTGCCCGATTATAAAGAGGGCGACTCACTGACATCAGGTAATGTTTCACATGATGCCGTGCGCGACCGCGATTCACGTTCGCGCACGTCGGCAGAACGGCCGCGGGTGCGTGCGGCTCGACTGCACGCCTGTGTCGTCATCATGTGATGTCACGCAAAGCAGTGCTCTCTGGACTCCGCGCAGGAATTTCAATTGTGATTTAGTTTAATGCTTATGTAAAATGATTGCTTGTGTATTGTAAAAAGTGTAATTAGATACTGTGATAACCAAGCCTCCAGCAATATAAATCAAACTCATTACGGTCGAAAAATCGACGGATTTGCCCTTTAACCCCATGGTGAAGAAACAGACATCGTTTTCTCAAAAACAACCACTCTGCCCAAAACACCCTTTCCCTCTCACCTTTAGTCCTTCGTCGTGGACCGCAATGGGCTGAACCCTCAGCCAGTGTCCCGCATACTTGGTGGCGTACAGCACTCCCTCACAGACTTGGAGGTCATCAGGCCTGCTTCCTGAATCTCCATTGTAGAAGGTAGCCATCTTGTCAAGTACCCGGGTGTAGTCCGCCTGCCCAGGAATGACATAGTAATAAAATATGAATGCTCTTGCTACAACAAAATCTCTGTCGATCTTGGCGAGGCAGGCAAAAATAGGCAACAACATAACGTCCCTGCTAACACCAAAAGCTGCAACACCAGTCGTGTCATCTGGACATCGTGCTGTAAGCACACCCTGCTTTTCTAAGGACACTCCAAGAAGTAAGCTTGCGACTAAATACAGCACATTCCATATTACCACCGGGTACGTTAACAGGTAGCTGGAACATATATATCACATTAATATCCAGCAGCTCAATTCTATCTTGAAGTCCACTGATCTGAAATATGTGCAACCAATTCGCACGATAACCACTTCGGTCTTTTTCGCCTGAATTCAGTTTCCAAAACAAAACTTCTATCTCGGCTAGATGGTATTGAGTCTAGACCATTGGAAGGGGAAAAACGAGCGCCCCGAAGAACACACGTGGCAGGAAGAAAATGACAGGGCAAGCGTTAACTCTAAACTATAAACGCCACCATTAACAGAAAACTCCAAACTATACTTACATCATAGTCCAAGAACCGGACGAACGCATTGTCAGTGTTTGTTACATGGGAAACGAACACATCGACATAATCCTTGAGATTTTCAGGTTGGCCAGTACAGTTGCTTGCAGAGTTGATTCGGCCATCCACGAAACCATTGCCATTCTGCAGACACGTTAATGAACGGTAAAGTCACCATGCTGTAGTAACACACTGGGCAAACAAGCATGCAGTAAACAGACTGCCACCATTTGGGCTAGGTCATGAAAAACTCGCAGCAAAATATTATTATCATTAGCAAACAAATACAAATTCAACAAGCTTAGCTTAAACCTAACAACCACCAATGAAATCATGACATATGCTTGCCTTGTACACTGAGATGCAAAGTACACAGTTTGCTTCATTTCAGGTCTTTAACCTCCATCAATACTCAAACCTTGATAGTAATTCGAACTCGGTTATTTGAATATCCTGGATAATTTGAAGGTTTTCTGCTGACCTGTGTTTTTCAGCATCAACTTGGCTAGATAATTCAAACCGCAGGCTTGTGCTAGCTCGCTTAATTTGAGGAATGTTCCCCCACAACAACTTCAGAAAATACTTCATAAGTGTATGATAGGCACTGAACATACTATCAGCTGCCATTTCATAACGGAAAGCCTTCATGGAGGTCAAACGTTATGCAAGTCTTTTTCATGTTTTAGAGCAGGCACCCTGAATACAACAGCAAAGTCTGGTACGGGGAACCCAAGATCTACATTCTTGTACTGGAAGCCCAGGGTGACAAAAATGCTCTTCAGGTCCAAGTTGCAGCATCACTTACACTCACTACGTTGTTCACCAGGACAGCCGCCTTCTCCGGAGTTGACGCTGACGTAGTCAGGGGAGCTGGTGCAGCAACTGTGTAAGCATGAAAACAAATGACTATGCATGGCACCAGCCAATTACGCAGCACAGCGCCAGGAATTATAGCATCATGCATTGCCCCATGAAATGAAAAAAATTTTGCAGCGCCAGTTTCCTGCTACAATGACCGCTTCCATAATAGCCTCCGTGTGCCTTGTGTACATGTTTTCATTGCTCTGCTCCTCTAAGAGTACACTTGAGGAGGGCTCCTGTGGGAGTGGAGTGGGTGACGCATTTGGCAAACTGAGCAGAGAGCCAGCACAGAAATTGCCATAATTCAGAATCTCATCCCTTCTTTCATGCCTTACACAGAGTAAGCTTTGCAGTGGGTTTCGAACCGCACATCGCTGTCGGCGCACTGTGCTCAACGCGAGGAGTGGGTGGTGGCCTTCCAGCCATAATTAAACCCCCCTGCCATGACAAAATGCATGAATGTCCTTTGTATCCTTGCGAGTACTATGTGTGTTCTGATGATAAAAACGTTTAGATGATACAAATTATTTTCGCGATCTGGTGAATTTTGTTTCCCCGAGAGTTTATTGTATTTGTGCATGTGACCTATTAACCAACCATGCAAGCTAAAAAATCGGGATATATTTTATCCACGCCCACGAAACAGGGGGAAGGAGTTTCGCAGTAACACTTCGCTAGGTTAAAAAAAACTGTCGGAGTAGTTTTTCTCATAGTATGATCCAAATTTATCGGCCTTCATCAGCACCAGATGTCGGGGTTGTGTTGCACAATGATGAAAGGAATTCAGTTATTTACATTTCCCATTGCCTCTGTGATAAGTGTTGTCGTTCCATCCAGTCGTGCAGAATACGTTTGCCGTTTCATGACCTCATGATGCACACAGTTGGCCTAGCTAACTCAAGACATAAGCACAAGCTGTTTCAACAGCAAACATTTATTTAGATCTCATAGGCTCCTAAGCAAATGATTATACAGGGAATCACAATTCAGCTGTACATATCCCAGGGTGCTGTTTAAAAAAAACATTCTTGCGCGGGCAGAAGCAAGTTTCTGGGAGATTTAGGGCAATGGTCGCACCGTTTTAAAGCTGGGTCGAATATCTGACATGTTGGGCAAACTGGGTGGATGTTCGTAGATATAGAATCATGCCATAAAATTAGTGTTAAATCATATTAAGCACATCCTTCAATCGACTGATTCATGCTACACCTAATTGTCTGGCCTGCCGACATCATGCCCACAAAGATCGCAGACAAACGCAAACCTAAGTCTGCGAATCAGCCTCCATATCGATGCCTACGCTATTATTTTTGAGCAAGATAGAATAGAATGGCAACTCGAACGTGTACGAATATTCTTCCGGACCCCTGCTGGCTTGCGTAACGGCATAAAACTATCTCATACAAGTACGTGCAGGAACAAGAGAGTCATGTTCGCTATAAGCAGTCTCCAATGAGTGTTCACTATTTAGGAAGAGCCCCTACAACCAATGTTACATCCACTTACATTTCTGGCACCCAGTGCTGCCTAATTTGAAAGCAGTAAATTGGAGCTGTTCGGTGCAAATATTGTCTTTTTTTTCAAAATTGTACAGCTATTCTGGTTCGCAAAGTCTGCCGCATTTTGTACAAAGGTCGCATCAAAGTGAATTCATATCAATCATATTTTCAGTGACGAGATTCTACAACCCTTGATACACCAGGTTGAAAAATGATTTACAATTACCGTGATTTCCCAAAACATATCTTCCACTTAATATACACACCTTGTGGGTGGAGCCGCAGGTCGGTGACAGCCTTCCCAGCTGCAATTTCCTTTGCTTCGTTAGCTGTGGCAGCCTCACCGGGGTACGACGGGAAGCTGCGGTCTCCCAACCGCAGCACGGCCATCCAGACTAGCTGATCCTTCCTGTGGTCGCTCAGGTGCGACAAGGTGGTGTACCGGTGGTGGAGGCCTTCCTGACGTGCATATTCGAAAACGAGCCGGCAGTTGAGAGCTTGAGGTTCCGGCTCAAATTCAGAACCCCGCTGGATTGGCTGAAGCATGTCCATAGGAGCTGTAAAGGTATTGAAAGAACTGTGAGTGCCAGCAGAAGTGCACATCGATGGCATGTCTATGCTTAAGGTGGTGCCAAAGAGAGCATAAATCTGCTTTCAAGGCGAAAGCTTTTCTAGGCTTATAAAAAGAAATCCCGTCCGCGAGTTGTGCGTGAGGGTTACACGCGAGAGCTGTACGCGAGATCTGTCAACGCCTCCTCGTAAGAAGCATTATATCCGTGCGCGAGTTCTCGAGAGATGTGTTTCTGTCTTGAACGCCACGCGGCAGGAGCGATGGTGTACCGTCCAAACTCACACCTGCCAGAGAAGGGGTGACAGATACTGCTCCTTTCCTTTCTTGTAAACCATTTATAATTATATATAGCGCTGCAATGAACGCAGATCAGAAGCAAAAAATGAAAGGCAAACAATAGGAGAGGAAGGGTAGGCTTTCACCATTCTCCTCTTACGAGACATCTAAGAGACCCTCTTGTGTTCAACGCAGCAAGCCAAGTGCAGTAAGACAAGACGCAGGGAATGGAGCCAAACAGCTTATCTGCTACATCTATCTATAGTGGTTTTTGCAGGCAAGAAGCCTAACGAGAGTTGAGATGTGCAGCTAATTAAGCAAGTTTATGACTGCGTGGTATCAAATGCCATGACTGCAGGGCAAGCACAAAAGGGCTTTACATAAAAGGCATGAGTTGCGCGCAGATATTCGCTGCTATGATTGCCCCACCACCAAACTTAATGCCAGGCACAAACCACTCGGCCGTTACACATTTAGAACTAAGAACACGGGAACAAGCACAAGAAAAAATAAGGCTCCCACAAAAATTGCAGTCAAGGCAGAATACACTCGATATATATTGTTAGAGGGAGCCATTATCCAAACTTTGGGATTTCGATATAAATATTTAGACTTTAGTGATGGTCCCGACTAACGATCTAGTACTACGAGAAGACGCTAAGTGGAGCCCAATATGTGCAGCCCTTTTTAAGAAACTACATCCCACTTCACCATTTAGTATGTAAATATGTGAAATACCGGCACGCAGCATATATTTAAAGACATGTCGTCATGGCATATCCCTCTTACTATTTAGTACTTCTGTGCCTTGGTGCAAGCTATGTTGGAACGATAAAAATGAACAGCAATTACCCGGTCTATATTGAAAGTGTAAAAAAGTCGGCAGTTGTTCTGTACATCCATGTTTTTTATTATTTCACGTGACTTGAAAGGAGAATGCAGAATGTTAACCAAAATAATCAAATACAGGAAGAAGTGCCCTAATAGTGTTTACGGTAAATGCCCATTACTTTATGTCTAAGCGGTAGGACATTTTATGGTCGTGCTAGCGAAGGAGTCAGAGTCATGACAGTGGTAATGGCCTGTCTGCAGGTGTATTTTGAGATCCGTGTTCATATGCACGAGCAGCATTGCAATATGCGTGATCCATGCGCTGTGGCCTAACCTGATGACTGGTTATTTAGGCAGACAAAATTGAATATCAGGAAAACCAGGTGTACCGTTCCTCTCATTTTGGTTCTTATGCAATACTTGCACTTCATTTCTCTGGGTACATTGACTATGAACTAAGAAAACGGTAAAACAATGAGAACATTCTGCTCGTTCTGAATTCTTATATATAACAATAGCATTAGGAAGATGAGAATATGGACGCAAGCATATAATTCGGCGAAACATGCACCAGATTAATTTTCGTGGAACCTGGGGAAGTGAAGGACTGTAGCCGTGTTAGTCAAGCACGCCGCCGTTGCTCCCCCTAAATCAGCAGACTTCTGAGTTCCCACAGCAATTTATTTGATTACCTTTTGACCGCGACTACAGCTGCGCACATGTAAAAGTGGGCAGTATTGGGAGATGCTGAGATAGCTGAAACTACGCTCAAGCATGCTTATATGGATGACAAGTTCATTCGGTACGGAGCCTTGCAGGTCCGGAATTAACAGCAATAATCGTGAATGCATGTGCCAAGCAGATATAGATACACATGTGCTCACAGCCATGAGACTACACCCAGCACCATCCAGTCGGATTAAGTTTGAACATTCGAACTATTTTGGCCCACTTGGCACATATAACAGCCTGCTGTTCTCCCTAGGTGGGCGCCAGCGGTTTAATAGCCCACCTCTCAGGCCAACCGCCCATCTTTGGGGCTTCAAGTTTTCTATACGTGAGGATAACTTTCTTTGAATATACAGTGAAAGATACAATCCTGAGGTGACAGGTTTCACAAGTGCATATTTTGCAATTACTCTGAGCCAGAGAGCCGGCCAGACAGCTGGCGGTAATAACAAACGATTACGGTGCACTGATGGATATAATGTAATAATGCATTGGGCGAACTGCAGAATGGGTTCAGATGTGGTAGGCGCCTAGATAGCATTTTCGTAATAACCCAATACATAGAAATAGCCAGGACGGAAGTAGACCGCTGTGTTTAGCCTTTCTGGACATAAGCGGTGCACATGATAGCATAAATAGGGAACTTTTGTTGAACATACTCGATCGAATCTGAAGGCATCGGTAAATAATTATGTGAATTCTAAAAGAAGTATATAGAGATAATAAAGATGAAATTGCATGATAGGGGATAAGAAGTACGACTACTGTCCAGGTAGGCAAAGGACTAAGGCAAGGATGTTCGCTATCACCGATGTTGTTCATGATTTATATGGAGAATATGAAAAAGAGTCTCCAAGAACCTTGGTTTTAATCTCTCGTATAAGCTAGGTGGAACAGACGTAGAACAAACGCTTCCAGGATTAATGCACGCGGACAACCTTGTTCTATTAGCCAATAGCTAAGAAGATTTACACGAATTGGTTAATATATGGGGATACGAGGATATGCAATCGGCATTACCTTCAGCGCAATTAAGCCGGGTCTGATGGTATTCAGCGATGTCACTGATAAAGAGGTTACAATACAAGGGAGTCAGATACCAAGACCGACAGAATACAAATATATCTGGATATGGATAAACCAGTCAGGTATACATGGAAAAAGCATGAATATGCCACTAGGACAAAGAGATGTCAGAGATGCACACACACTATGCACAGATGCACACGCCACTATAAGTGTACAACGTATATATAGTACTAAAGGTATTTTGAAAGGAATAGTGCTACCGAGGCTAACCTTCGGGAAGGCGGTTTTGTGCTTTAGGACTGAAGTTCAGTGGAGGCAAGAAATAAATCTGAGATCTGTGGGCAGGCTAGCACTTGGAGCCCCCACAGCAAAACTACAAACGAAACAGTACAAGGATATTTGGGCTGGGCGTCCTTAGAGGTACAGGAGGCTAACAGCAAAATAATGTACCAAGAACGCTTCAGGTGACTGGACGACAATAGGTGGGCATCTAAAGTATTTTCTAAAGTATTTAAATACTTATACCAAAATGATTTGACTCCCAGTGGCGGAAAAGGACAAGAAAACTAGCCAGTAAGTGCTTTGGAAGGTAGGATGGAGAAATAAAGAATATTAAACAACAAGTAGCGAACATAGTGGGAAAAAGACTAGAATAATTCAATGAAAAAGAAACCGACCCTAGACATGTACAAAAAATGGAACTCTGATTGAGAAGGAAACCTTCTATGACAAATCAAGAGGCAGCGGCCTTCTCTTGGAGGCTAGATCAGGATGTCTTAGAACCTGAAGCTACAGAAGAAAGTTTAATCAAGAAGAGGAAATGTGCTATCTGCGGTAAATGCCCTGAAAGAATTGAACATATTATACTAGAGTGTGGCAGCACTCATCCAGATGTCCATGCGGACATAGTAACCCTGGCCGAGGCCCTGGGGTTTAGCGGTAACAAAGGAAGCGTGAGAGAATCGGCGGTAGAGGAAAGCAAGAAACGTTTGGAAGATTAGTGGATAAATAGCACGGAGTGTACATATGGAAGGTAAGTCGAAATTAACGAAGAGTATTGAAAGATACCCTGGGTCCAAAAACAATCATTAAACTGGTTACCGAGATTTTGTGCAGAAATTTGTTCCCAGCAGAACCGTATATATCCCCCTTGGTTCATAGTTGCGGCGTGGATTTATTTTTCAAGCAGTAGTTGAATGCAGGGCGGGTCTGGCCTAGCCTGTGCACACACGCGAGAGTCATCTGTGAACAAACCTTGAAACACGACTCCCGGTAAACCAATGAAAACGACAACAGGAAGCTGTCCAACCTGGTCCTGACTTTTCTGTTCAGGCAAGCTGGAAGTATGCTGGAAGGGAGAAGGGGGGGGGGGGGGGGGGGCTAGCTTAATATAAAGCATCCATTCCGAAGACATAGAAGGTGCTAGCTCTGCACGCAGTTATTGTGCAGCAGTTCGTCGCGCGGATGAAGCGAGGGACTTCGTTTCCTGGAAAAGCGTGTGCAGCGAACTCCCTACCCCCCCCCCCCCCCAGCTCCGCTTGGGGTCCAGGCGAAAATGACGGCCGAGGAGGCTTCGAGCATGCGCAGTAGCGCTGCTTGAAACAGGTCGTTTGCAAAACGTATTGCCTTGTCCCTGGGCAATACGCACGATACATTTCCTCCGAAAACAAGAAACTCTCAATCTTCTCAAGCCACGAAGGAAGAGCGATGGAAGAGCCGTTGCGCTGCCCCACTTGAAGATGTTAGACAATGTGTAGTATTGACCACGCAGGCAGGGCTCCGCGTTACTCTCGCTACAGCAAAATAATTCTTCCCAATTACCCCGTAGCAAACATTTGCTACATGTAGATATATAACGACCTCTCGTGTGAGCCATAACCAATTAGAAAGGTTGTTCTGTACCCGCGGACACATATTTCTGCGTAATGGTCGCCCTACTCCGTTACACTTTCTACTTTGAGTGCAGTATGGTGTTTGTCGTTTTGTAGTCTATCGAAGGTTCCGTCGAATAGAAATGTTCTTGTTGATGAAAAACCGGGTTATCTAGCTGCAAGCAAGGATTGAAAGGCGGAGAACCCAGGAATATTTTTGATCGATGCGCACGGATACATTAAAGTAGGGGGCTTGAATGATCTATGTACGCAACTGAGGCATTTAATTCACGCGATCTACTCATTAACATGATTGCACTTCTTAAAAAATGAGCGACCCGAAGGTGTTGCTCGCAAGCTGCAGATACTAAACGAAACGCGACACACTACTACACTATCGACTGCATGCCAAGGAAGCTTAAGTCAAGAAAAGTCGATAAATGGAGGACTGCTTTAACAATTACCTGAAGAGCATCGGAAAATGTAAAATTCGAAAACTTGCTAACTCAATAATTCACAAGGCAATTTTTCATTGTCGACAACCATGGGCTAAAGGTTAAGAACGTAAGGGATTTGATGTACTTTGGCAATCAAGGGACATTTACGCCATATAAGCATGTTTGGGAGTGAGAAGCACAGCCCAACTGTTACTTGAAGTTCTATGCTTTTATGAGGTCACCTTTTTTTTTTGCGCAAGCAGCACTAGAGAACAATGCAAATGAGCACGCAAAGGTTCGACGCGCGGCGACTGATTTGAGACGCGTTCGTGACACACGTGTGCGACAACCGGCTGAGTTAAATCCCAGCCACGGTGAACGTTTTTATATAGATGTAAAGTGCCCGTGTACTGTCAGTGCACGGCACTTTAGCAGTGTCAGTACTTGCTAAAGAACATGCAGGTGAGCTCCCTGAAACGGCCAGGCCTCAAGTAGCTTTAGGCGTCGAGCACAAAACTGAAACACGCCATCAAGGCACGATAATGACGCCCTCCTACAACAATTTGTTGCGACCCTTTAAGAGCCAAAATAGCTAAATATAAGAAGTCAGTTCTTGGTAAGAGCTTTACGTCATCAGCCTCAATTATAAAGGCCGGCTCGCGCATTACTGTATAGCTGTATATAGCCGGCGGAGCGAAGGGCGAAAGGCGTTTCTCTTGAACCAGAGCGTGCATGCACCTGATCACCCGTACCAATCACACCGTAGCCCCGTTTCTTCCGGCTATGAAAGGCAGCAGTAGATGATGAAATTGTTAACTTATCCGTGGATCCCTATACGAAGCAAGCGTGGATATAGCGCAGGTGACGATGTTCCGAAGAGACGTACGCGGCACGATCGATGCCACATTCTTAGAACATTTCGCCGGAAGGCAGCCACCGCACTTTTTTTTATTAATTTTTAGGCTACTGCCGGTTCACAATGATGTCCATAATACATTGCGAACCTTGTCATTCTCACTAAGGAGCAAACAGAAGCGCGAGTTGACGTAGAAAGCCTGCGAAATAAGCGCTGCAGCATAGGCAGAGCGGTCGTACTACCCGGTCACACTTTTCTTAGTCACCAGGAGACGGCACCACCCTATTCAGAACTCCAGCGCAAGGCTCCGACTGTTGCGCATGATCCTGATTTCATCACTCCTACTTTTCGCAGCGCTGCATACAGATTGTGAGACGAAGTATAGTTTCAGCTGATGGGGCACGAGAAGCCATCCACTCCTGGTGCGAGAAACAACGCGTGACGTGCGTCGCGTAGGTGCAGGCAAAAGGGTTTCAAATCACATGCGCGTAAGCTACGTAATATTTCTGATGTTTACGCACGTTAACTCTGCATGTACTACGTGAAACTAAAACTGTCTTAGGATTACGCCTAAAGCCCTCAAACGTAGTGAATTTGCAAAACCTTCACAGCTGGTTTGGAGTGACCGCTTATGGTTCGTCGAAAATAAGTATTAATAGTATTCTGTGTAACCAAGCCTCCAGTGGAATAAAAAGAAAATAACGCTTGCATTGCGCGAATGACCATCAGAGTGCGTCATTCTGTAATAAAATCTGCACGTACCAGTGAGGGAAGACGTCCTTCGACCGTTGCCGCTGTGTCAGACGAGGAAGGCGACGCTGTTCTAGGAGTCGGAATCTGCAACCAGCAAACTCGCACGATGAAGTCGGAACTAAAATCGGAGCACAAGCGCAAAATGCTGCCAACGAATTCAGTGGTCGCGTACCGACACTTGTCGCGAGTTATAAACGACACGAGAGAGAAGGAAAATTCGCATGGCCGATACCACGTGACAAGAGAGAGAAAGGAGGCCTGCCGTCATTGGTCGCTTGATACTGACGAATGCCTAGCAGGAGCCCACTTTGCCCCTATACAATTCGTCTCAAGATATCTGCCGCTCTGAGAAATGCAGTTGAGCCCTCCCTTGAAATTGAGCTCCTAAGTGCCTCTCGCCCTTGAGCATTATAATAGGGAATTGTGCCCCTACTGTCACCCCCGCCAATTTGGGGGCGAGAGGTTCCTAGGAGCACAATTGCCTATTGTAGTGCGCCTGATCCTGATCCGACCGAGGTGCCTCTGCCTTTCGCAGGGCTGCAAACGTTTTGTGAGACGAAGGCAGTCGCTCTCTTGAAGGTATTGTCTGTGAGATGGTTTAAAATCACAAGTTAATAACACTCGCGACAGTTTTCTCATCCTCCTACCTCTTCTCCTGAGCGGCGTGTAGTGGCGCCCTACCCACACCCTCCCCCCGATTTCTTATCTCTCCTGCTGTAGGGCTGCAGTGAAATACGTACTACGAAGATCTATGCGTCACCCTATTTCCGAATTGGCCTTTTTATGATAGCGCACTGCACTTGCGGCCACCAGGCGAAGTCGCTTTGATATGACCGGCTACCGAGAAATGCTTATTTTTCAAGCAGTAAGTAGTTAAGTGGGCGGCTGGTCTCTCTTAGCCTGGGCAGATAACCGTGAATAATCTTTTCACACATTGCGGTACACTCCTCCCGGAACCCCAGCCCAATTAAGCCACGGCAAAAGGACGCTGGCGAACCTGGCCCAGTCCTCTCGGTTGAGGTGAGCTAGGGAAGCGGGGTCAATGAAATGGGTGCATTCGGAAGGAATAGAAGATGATATTATTAGAAGAGACATCTGGGCAAGTTGGTATGATGAGTAAACAGCGCTAAAGACGAGGACGATGAGTAAGAAGCAAACAGGACTGGCGCTGACTCACAACTGGAGTTTATTGAATAAAACACATGTTAAAAACCCAAGCAAAGCTGCACTAAGCAAATACCAAGTCATGACGACCCAGCACTCATGCCATGTTCAAGCCCAACATCAATATGTGTTGAAGCAATTGACGGGTCACTAACACATTTTTCACCGAAACAGTAAACTACGTGAAAGATTGCAGGGGCAACAAAATTAGTTGATATTGTGATGCATAGTTTTTTTTTTTTTTTTGGTGGGGGGGGGGTGATAGTATATCCCGCTTACTATCTTAGTCTGGATTCTTTTGTTTCATGTTTTTATGTTCTGTGTTAATGCTTTAACAGTGACTTACTTTCCGTGACTGAAGAATCGTGGGCGGCGGTTACTGGAGTTTGAGCTTTGTCCGACTATAGTATACGGCCATCATGGTAACGTGTGCGGCCGCTACTACCGTCGCACCGTACTTGCTTACCGACGGTAGTTACCGAACCTCGACATCGAGCGCGCAGGAGCGGAGAATATCTGGAATGCTAGGAGCAAATATTAAAATAAAGCACCGAGAAGCAAGATCTGTTATAGTCCTACGTAATAATGTGTGGACGCTGACGGTGACTGTAATGGAATACTATCTACGACCTGAGATTGACGTGTCTTAACGAAAAGCGACATTTTAAAGGCTAATTGACCCCGGGCCGCGACTTAAACGCACGAGGAAAAAAAACTGTGGGGCTAGTTGCTTGATTTAATAACAGCTCGATTTGTATTAGCAGAAAGCGTGATGTGACGGAGGCCACTGCACATGTAGTTAATCACTGCGTTCGTAGCGCTCTTCTCAGAGAGGCATTTTGTCCTCCCACCAGGTCCGTGAGAAAAAGGGAGACAGCGCCGTGTCCGCATGTATTCATAGTTTCACAATGCGAGGAAAGCAAACTGCACGATAGAGACCGGCAAGGCGGGGAATTCGCAGATGATACCGGGCTCCGTCTAGCACCAGGGTGCTATACAGCCCCGCTCCAAATTAGGCTCCGGCAAGGCGCGTCCAACTACCCTCTCGTCCCTGGAAAAACCGTCCCCGGAAAAAATGTCCCTACTGGCGAAGTAGGAAAAAATGTCCCCGAACGGGGCTGCAGTCTTGCGCTATAGGACGTAGACTGCATTTCCCCGTGGCGAGCTGCAATGATGAATGATGCATATTAACTTTTTTACAGCGGTTTCACCTGTCGGCTTGGAATTGACCGCGAACATCGAACTGATGCAGGCACTCATTAAAAAAAAAGTTATGGCAGCGGTAATGTAGTGACAGTGACATGCTTTTACGCCGTTCTTGTAAACATTTCGGGCCCCCAGATGACGCAGGTTCTAAATGATGATTACATTTAACTTAAAGCCAAGAAAAAATGGCATAAAATGTGTTTTTTTTTAGTGTGAGTTTTGGAAGAAATCTTTTTTAGGGCCAGTTTTGGCCTTGGGGACGTTTTTTCCTAGTTGCCACTTCTTCAGGGGACGTTTCTTCCGGGGACGATTTTTCCGGGGGCGTATCTTCCGGGGACATTTATTCCGGGGACGTTTTTACCTACACCCACCCTCTCGTAGGGTGCAGCAGGGAATCCTGATGGCTGGGGCTCTCAGCATATAGCTGAAATCCGGAGGGCACTCACAACAGAACTAAATACTATATATACATAAAAACGCCGTTAGGGCCGCCTTTATGCTTTATGATTTTATGCATTAGTGTTACGCGTTCGTTCACACTTCGCTTACAAAATAAATTTTAATCATTTTAAGTATGCTACTCCTGTCAAGCAATCAGGTAGAGTGGTGCAGTAGTTATGTTTTAGGCATCATTGTCCACCGTCTCTATTACCTCGCTTTCTCGGGTAAGGATTAAACCTGGTGTAGCAATGAACGTCTCCTGCATTTGTATAGGCTTTCCTGCATTTTTCTTTCTCTTTTGTTTTCTCTCGGCTACCCCTTCGCTCTCTTCCTCGAGTTTGATTTATCAGCACCTTCCAATATTTTTTTTTTAATTCATTCTTCTTCTCCTCATTATAGTTTTTATTTTCTGTATGAATTGAGTAGACCTACCCTGATAATTCCGTAGATGACTGCACAGCACCATTTTCTACCCCTCCTGCTTGTTATGGAATATATCCCACTTACTATCTTAGTCTAGTGTATTTTCTTCCATGTTTTTATGTTCTTACATGATTTATGTTTTTATGTTAGGTGATCCATGAGGGTGGCCGCGCGGGCACCGGGTTGAGGAACGCCGAGACGTTCGGGGGAGGTGCTGCCAAAGTGCGGCAGCAGCGATGTCTAAAGCAGAAGGGACTCGCTTGTCCGCCGTCTCCCGCGAAAACGTCGGGCCGCGGGTACTTTTTCCGCCATGACGCTGTCCCACAACGGCTCTCTGCTGTTTGCCGGAAGCGTTTGCCGATAGTGATATTGCGAACAGCTCTAGGCGTCTCTTGCAACCACGTGATCCGCTACCACAGTCGCCACTCCAGATAACAGGAAGATCCGCGACAGACGGGGAAGCCACCATGCACTGGCTTAGCCGACACGGCAAAGAGCGGCGCGATAAGAGCGCGAGGGAGGTGCAATTACACATCTGTACTTCTGGGAGGCCCAGCGGAAATTGGAGAATGCAAAGTGTGTGTAAAGGATGCATGTGTCTACACTTATCTCAGGAACAAGAACCCTCTTTATACCCCACCTACCCCACTCCTTCTCCAGCCTGTGCTCCTCTGAATCATTGTCCAAGTGTCTTCCCTCCAGACTCAGTTCAGACTTTTGTCTCACCTTTCCCCTGCTCACTCCTGGTTTCTCTTTTGTTAGTGAGTGCGGAATGGTAGCGATAGCGCGGGGAACAGGCGTCCTTTTCGATGAGTGGTAGTGCCAACAAAAGAACAAAAGCAAGAAAGGAATGTGAACACAACTGCCCACTTTCTTCGCAAAAACGTTTTGCACGTGCCCACGTGGTGTCGCGGGCACCATCAAGGAAACCATTTTGGGGACCATGGGAATGCCCTTCCCAAAACGCGTTCCGTTCGCCTCAATGTGCGCTCACCTTCGTGCGCAAAAGACCTATTTTTATATTCCATTTTTGTACAGCGGAGAAACAAAAAGATTTCACTACTCTGACACGCATTATCCTTCCCTGCAAATACAGTCGCAGCATAGGTTTGCCTTGTAGACCATGTATGCAATCGGGAGTGGCCGTTGCAGCTTCCTTCACAAAAGCTATGCGCGCTTCTTCGTAGTATAAGATTTCACATTCCGCCGCGGTAAAACCTCGTTCTCCAGTTGATCTAGACAAAAGTCGTCCTTGGAAGAATACGTGCGCAGCGAACTGGTGTGGAATGCCGTGCAGAATGGCATACGAGGAGGCTATGCGCATGTGAAAGGCACATATTTATGTAGTCAAGCATGCCGCCTAATTTTACAAACAAGATAACCTTGGACGTCTAGGTGTATGAGACAGTGGAAATATTCAGGAAATTAAGTTTGACGTTGACTTGACCGTCTGATTGCGTACACCAAATAGCACAGCGGTTGTTCACATAAGGGTATTGTTACAATGTCGTAAATGTCCTACTGGGTGTTTAATTTGCTTTAAGGGACAACTAAGCTGCAATAATATATTTTTATTCCAGCACATAATGCCGCCTCCCTCCCTCATGGGGCACCTACCGCATTGTGGCTCTAATAGCAATTAGTCTCATCTTAATGATTCCCTTTCCTTTTACGGAACGTAGCCACTAGCAGTGGATCCAAGTAAACATCTTTGTGGCCTTAACAAGTGAACAAAAAATATATAAAAAAACGCAAGGCGCAAGTTCCACATATGATGTCGTCGTCACGTTGCTAGCCATGGAAACGCCCGAAGCTTAGTTTGTACCGGCGGAAAAGGCTTCACCTGATGCAGCGCCTTCGCCATATTTGTATGATGTGCTCTTCAACATTGCGATGATCGGACTGGCCAGAAAACTCAGCAAGATCGATGGCATCCAGCACGCAATGTACGCCGACGACATTACGGTCTGGACGAATCGAGGCTCGCTAGGACAAAAGCAAGAGAGACTGCAGGAAGCAGCAACATGTGTAGAAGAGTACGTGAGAGAAAGGGGCCTAGCCTGTGTCACGGAGAAGTCGAAAGGTTTTAGGGTAGGGTCCAACCCCACCAAGGTGGACCTGACAGTAAGGTTAGAAGGCCAAAATATACCGGAAAGGGACATGATACGCATCCTAGGCATGTGGATCCAAGGAAGCAGAAGATGTACCCACACAATCAGTCTACTCAAGACGTCAACAGAACAAGTAAGCCGCATGATAAAAAGGGTATCGTAGAACAGAAGCGGGATGAAGGAAAGCGACACGATCAAGCTCGTCAAAAGCCTGATAGTCAGCAGAGTCACGTACTCGTTGCCATACCACCGCACGACCAAGAAAGACAAAGAACAGACGGAGGCGCTGCTAAGAATAGCGTACACGACGGCACTCCACCTACCAAAAAACACATCAAATGAAAATCTGCTAAAAATGGGCCTAAACAACACATTCGAAGAACTAACGGACGCCCAGCTAAGTGCGCAAATAGTCAGGCTCAAACAGACAGTCACCGGCCGCAAGCTCCTAGAGAGATTAGGACACGACGTAGAAGGGATCGTAGATAGAACAGCCACCATTCCAGACGAGGTCTGTCAAACACTGGATGTCAGCCCCCTGCCGAGAAACATGGATCCCAACCTCCACGCCGCTAGAAGGCAGGCCAGGGCAGACTATGTGCAGCGGAACCTAGCCACAATGGAAAATACGGTATACACAGACGCGGCCCTATACCCATGGGACCGCAGGAACAGAAAGTTCAGAGTCGCGGCAGCAGTGGTAGACCACATGGGGGAACCAATCAGCAGTGCGACGTTAAGAAACTGTACGGTAACGGAGGGGGAGGAGGCTGCCGTAGCTCTAGCGGCCGCCGAAGGTTACCGTAGGAACAAGTCTCTCATAATCCTAACAGACTCCAAAGCAGCATGCAGGAACTACACACGGGGCAAAATAAGCAAGGAAGCGCTGAGCATCCTCCTCGAAGCAAGGATTCCAAATAAGACCTTAAGACACTGGATTTTCTGGATACCGGCACACACCGGGATAGAGGGTAACTCGAGCGTAGACAGCCTAGTTCGCGAGATCACGAACCGAACAGGGCAGTCAGAAGCCCTGGAGAACCCCATAACGGTGGAACCAACGTATACAGAAATACTAAACTGCCACAGAGGGCGGAGATTCAAATACCCACCACCCCACACATCATTAACACAGCACGAGGCGGTCTGCTTGCGGAGACTGCAAGCAGGGACTTTCCACAATCTATACATACTACACAAGATGTTCCCTACACAATACAGGAACACATGTCTGTGGTGCGGGGCACCCCCCACACTATACCACATCACATGGGAACGCGAACGAAACAGAGCCTTCCACAAACTAAATAACCCGAGTGCGGAACAATGGGAGGGTCTGCTGACCAGCAGCGAGCTCACGGCCCAAAGGGAACTGGTGCGACACGCCTGCGAAGCAGCAAGACTCAGCGGTGCCCTGGAATACGGGCGCCGACCTTGTGAAGAGGCCGAAGATATGAAGACATCGGCCCGCCGCTAAAACCAGAAACTTTTTAGAGCAATAAATGTTTTCTCTCTCTCTATCTTGTCACATCGCGTAATGCTTTCAACCTGCCATTGTTTCCAGGGACGTTTTTGGCGCAGCCACAGATTATTATAAAGTCCTGACATGCACACTGTATAGGTTAAACAGAAAATACAGTTGCCGAATTGAAATTCTCTTACTTTCTTCACAGCACTAAAACTGTGCGGCGAAAGACACGAATCTGTATTTATACTTTTCATCAAGGCCGTTAGCTCAATGAGCGGTGAAATCGCAAATCTCCGTGTTTTCGAGTCGTTTATAGACAATATGAACATTTAAAAACAGCGTGAAACGAACGAGCATGAGGAATACACTCGCAAACGATATGACTAGAGCTGCTTGTTGTTTCTCTGATCTTTTAATCCTCACTGTTTGCCTGCGCTGCTTCAGATTTCCTGCGTAATTCAAGTTAGCATCGAAAAGAACGTATGACCAAGGCTGTGACATTTTTAGTACGCGTTCCTGCTCCAATTATTTTTATATTGCGTCACCAGGTAACAGTGACCTTAAGTGACGTAAATTGTGAACCACCCTTCGAGGGCAACGTTTCTGTCAGTGAATGATCTTACACACTGGTATTTTATGATAAATGTCTTCAATTTTTGCCGCGCGATTCTTGTTTGCAGTCAGTAGGCACCAAATCTGTACTGAATTCGGAGTATGCACTGAACTTTGTGGCAACGTGTGGCGACATTCAAAGGCGGTAGTACCCTTTGTGGTACCCAAGAAATTCTAGCTATTCCCGTTATAAAGCCGGAATTACCCCGGTTATCAAGCGATAACTGCTGCAAAATACTTTCGTCAGGGGTTGTTATTCACAGTTTCAGATCATTCGAAACGGATGCCTACCAGTGGTGCTCCAAAAGAAAGCATGGGTTGAAATGATCCCTGTAGACCATATTATTGCCACCTTCACGACCCCGATTACATGCATTTTGCTTGTTTCCCGCTCTTTCTAGTGGACGTAGTCTTCTCTGCCAATATAATGTACAGTATAATGCATTGGCTGCCATAAATTGCTTCCATGGCTTTTTTTTTTTTTTTTAAGTGGGGTCTAACTAGGTAGAAGAACAAAATCCCAGACAGGGTCCGGCAATTCAAAACACCAGACAAATAAAGCACTTTTGCCTGCCGCCACTGTTCAGCCTATTTGAATGTTTTATATTTTCACCCCCAAAAATGCCACCCGCGAAGAAGACTACCCTGGCGCTCGGAAAACGAGAGCATGGTTCGCTCTACCAAGGAGAGAGGAAAGGGCAGCGGCGGATGCAGTTGTGCTGGTACGATTGCATTGTTCTGCTATGGTTTGTCTAGCCTATACAGCGGTTAGCGAGTTGCTTTTTGTTTATATATGCTTGCATCATTTAAAAATAACTTTTTCACATCAAGCAAGAAATATACGCCATGTGGCCCTTCTTTAACTTGAAATTTCATGATGAAGGAGGCTGTCAGTTCGTTTTGAACACTTATCTTCTTTCAAAGTGAAAGTTTGACATTTTCGGCGATCATTGGCAAAAAAAAAAAGGAGACCAGCACACATGTCCTAATAATATTTTCGTTGCACGAGCTCTGAAACACGGAAGCGCGAACGTGCAGTCCTGTACTGCGAGTATATCCCCCCCTCCCTTCTTTTTTTTCTTTCAAACAACAGCTAGGGTGCATTTTTGCCCCCACCCGATGCAAAGGGGACAGCCACATCATCATCATCATCATCGTAGGATACCAGAATACTATACTGATACTATACCAGAATGGTGGTATAGTTAACTGATCTAAAACTGTAATTAAGATATAGGGGGGTGGGGAACGAGCATCATAGCAACTGCTACCAACATCTTAGGCGGAACTCCGCCTGGTTGGGTACTTGAAGCAAAAGACAAACGCTTATCACCAACCAAATTATTTATCAGAACACGACGTTTCGGGACAAACTAGTTGCCTTCCTCAGGGGCGACTAAAGTTTGAGGCCCGCAGTAGCTGGCAGCGGCCTGCGCTTCCCCTTTCTCAACACGTGGCGAAGTTCAATTGTGTACGCGGAGGGTAGTGTCCGGGTTTCCTGCTCACTGCTGCAGCTGTCAGCCGGATGAATCAGGATTCGATGTGACGTTTTTTGAAACGGTTGGTCTCCACATCAAGTACGCTCACCTCCTCAAAGGCGATTTTGTGGTCGGCACATTCACAGTGCTCGGCGAGGGGGTTGCTTTCCGAGTTTCATTGCCGGACGTCATTTCTGTGCTGTAAAATCCGCCCACGGAGATCGTTTCGCCGAAATACGAGGCCGGGCACTCGGAGCACGGGATTTTATAAGCAACGCCTGGTTGTTTTTCTCTGGGAATACGGCTTTTTTGTAGCGGTAGAAAACGGCCGACTGTTGAGGCAGGTTTGTGCGACACATTGACGTGTTTGCGTAGGATGCGTGCAAGCGCCTCACTGGCGCCCGCCACGTATGGGAGCACAAGGCGAGGGCGCTTTGTTTTTTCCGTGCTGACCGACCGTATTGTCCTGATAGCTCGACGGCGGGAAGCATAAAACCTCAGAACTTTTCAGAGCCAAACTCAAGGAAGTGTCCTGGAAGTGCGTGTACAAAATTAGGGACCCAGATGATGCGTACGATCTTTTCATTAAAATAATAAAAAATATGTATATAGAGTGCTTTTCCGAGGCAACTTTCAAAAAACTAAGAAAAGCTCGCAAACCTCGGATAAACAGAGGCTGTCTTAAAATGATAAAAAGAAAAAACGAGCTATACAACCAATTTCTTTCTTCTAGAACTTCCGATTACTTCGTAGCTTTTAAAGCATTTAGAAATCAGGCAACTTTGTTCCTTAGCCAGACGCAGAACTACATGAATAAACTGTTCAACTACAATACAGTAAAACGAAGTGACCTTGTCTGGAAGGAAATTAATAACATCTTAAACCCTCAAAGGCAGGTACAGACGCTTGATAATGATTGGCGACCGAACATTATCTGGAAAGCAGTTGGCTAATCGCTTTAACGATTACTTTGTTACACTTGCGAGCAGCGCTCATGATCGCCGCTCTGCAGAGTTTTTAAAATTTCGCAACCCTCATACTGCATTTCTGTCACCGACAGATAAACAAGAAATTGAAAGTCACTTTACAACCCTTCGCAACAGCCGGTCCCGTGATATAGATGGTTTCCAGGTACAACACTTTAAATACGTCATTGATATTATCAGCAAAGTTTTGGAGCACATATTCAATACCTGCCTAGAAATAGGAGTATTCCCAAAGCGAATGCAAGTGGCTATAGTTTCTATTATATTTAAAAGTGGTGACAGAAATGACCTCTCAAACTATCGTCCGATATCGATTCTTCCCGTCTTTTCAAAATGTTTGGAAAAGGTTATGTTTCAGCGTATTGCTGGGTTTAATGGAAGACATAATTTGATAAGTACATGCCAGCATGGTTTTCGAAAGGGTCGGTCAACACAGAGCGCCCTTATTGTACAGAGTTAATACTAGAATCATTTGAAAACAGACAGCTTATCCTGGGCATATTTGTAGATTTTTCAAAAGCCTGTGATCGGATCAATTATGAGACTTTATTAGGCAAGCTAGACACATACGATTTTCGGGGAGTTTTTCTCCAATTGATCCGATCTTACCTAACCTTCTGTAGCCAGCAAGTTAAAATTGACAATCACTTTTCTGACATACAGGCCGTGCGAAATGGCGTCCCTCAAGGCAATATATTGGGTCCGCTCTTATTTAACTTATACATAAATGACATTACCAGTATAGATAACAAATGCACATTTATAATGTACGCTGACGACACAAGCCTTTTCTTCAAATCAACAGATGCATATGACCTGTTTGGGCAAGTAAATGGGTGTTTGCGTTCCCTTCATGAACGGACAACCATTAATTCCTGAGAAATAAATACTAAAAAACAAAACAAAAGCTGTCCTTTTCCGGCCGAGAAACAGGATCGTTGACTTCTTGGGCTTCTCACTGTGGCTAGGGTCAGCTGAAATCGAACTCGTCTCGGACCTAGAAAGCCTTGGAGTATATTTCAATCAACAATTATCATGGAATACACAAATAGATGCCACGATAAACAAACCAGCTAAGGCAGTAGGTATTCTGTCAAGGCTCCGGTATTTTTTACCACAGTCTGTTAAAAAATATATATTTTAGTCCCTATTCTCTTCCGTTATGGGCTACTGCGTTTTGGTTTGGGGAACCATCACATTTTATAATATCACCAAGCTATTCAAACTGCACAAATGTGCCCTTAGAATAATCGTCAACGTTTCCAGAGACGCACCTACGGCGCCGATTTCTCACAAACTGAATATAATTCCTCTCCCGCAGCAATACAAGCAAACCTTATTAAGTCGCTACAGGACTGCAACAATAAATCCAGTTCTTTTCTTCAGAGAAACGTACAGGCTTAAGCACAAAACTCATAACTATCACACCCGTACCAAAATAATTTCATCCTTCCGCAAACCCGAACAAATTACGAACGACAAAGCATTAATTTCAGCTTGCCACTTCTGTTAAACACAATAGAGAGATTTAGCACACCGTGATCCGCGATCCGTTACCGCGTTCCGCCACCGCGCGTTCTACTGCGCATTCCCACATCACTTTGACGCCGATAGATGGCGCCACATACTAAAGTTAGGTGTTTTCATAGGGGCGTAGCCTTTCGTCAAGCCTATCTTTGTTAGTCTTTTTGGCTACGCCCCTAACAACTCTGCGACGTTGAAAAATAAAGATGACTTGACTTGACGTTGAATAAAGGCGCGTGTGTAGCCACTCTTCTTCAGATCAGCGAAAGCGGTGGCCTCTTCAGCTTTTCTCTCCGCCGCGGAAGAGCAAATGTACTCAGCTCTCCTCAGAAGAAAGGAGACGATAGAGGCCTTGTGCGCAGCGGGGTGGTTTGAATTGAAATTTAAGTAACGACCGGTATGAGTGGGCTTCCTGTACACACTGAAGTTTAGGTCTACCCCTTGTCTTGAGGTTAGGACGTCAAGGAATGGTAACTAATTGTCCTTTTTCCGTTCCAATGTGAACTGGATAGAGGGCTTAACCACGTTCAGGTGCGCAAGAAAGTTTTCACCTTCTGATTGTTTTTGTGATGCAAAAGCAGTCGTTGACGTACAGAATGAAAACTTTTGGCTTTCGTCCGCGATTGGTTTTGGTACAGCCCTGATGCCGCTCTGTAGCAAAGAACCGCGGCACCGTCCGTGGAGGAAGTGCAGAAGAGTGGTGCACGTGTTGAAGGCGCTACCAGACGACGCGCGCGGCCGATAAGGTGCTTGTAAGCATCGATGGTCCGCACAGGGGCATTTTTCTTTTTTTACCATGGTCGACGGATCCGGCGTAATTTTCCGTGAAAATGGCGAGTTCCTCTAAGGTTTCTTGTGGCAACCTGAATAGCCTTCTAAGTTCAAAGCAACCTGAATAGCCTTCTAAGTTCAAAGCTGAAATATCTAGCAGCAACAGCAGCGCTTCAGTTGTACGGGAACTTGGTTATTTGCGGTCTGTACGAATTACTCTATCAGTCTCGGTCTGAACCACGATGTAATAACTGTGTTGCTACGAAGGAAAGTACCGCGTTCGAGTTCCTCGTCCTCACTGTCGGAAGACTCCAGAAATTCCTTAAAATATCTTCGACGACGTTGTCGTCCATCACCTCGCGATGCACAAATATATCCACACCGCGAGAACGTACAGTTTGCTGCCAACTGGAACAAGCGAGCAGACGACAAGGCTAGGTTCAAAATTCCCCACCAGTAATGTGTGGCACTGCTGACGCGCTGCACCTGAACCACAGGACTAGAATTGCACCTCGCAGGCACCTGACTGGCATCAGCGGAACTTTTTGGGAACTGACGCCGAGAATAGTTCTGAATCGAACATATCCATTTCGCCCCACATGCTGTCTGCAGCACTGTCGAAGGTAGGGTGTACCTTTTCCAATTAGGGTCATGCGAACTACAATTGGTAATTGTGCTCATATGCGCCTCTCATAGCACAGATTTGTGGGGCGACAGTAAGAGCACAATTATCTATTATTGTGCGCAGTGGCAGAAAGCACTTAGAGGCACAGTTACCTATTATATTGAGCATGATTTTGAATGGTCCAGCGCTCCCCTGCCTTTCCTAGTGCTGCAAGCATCTTGTGAGATGAAGTATATCAGAGAGGTATGGACTGCGCCGGTCAGAGGGACAGTGGAGGGAGTCACGGCACGTGTGTAGAACAACTACACTGATGGAAAATTGTCTGTTATAAGACAAGCAACCACTTCATTAATGTCTGCGCGTAAACTACAAAACTGCATGTGCGTAGGCGCGCGTGCGTGTGCAAATATATTTGCAGCCGCGCATACGGTCAATATTCTTGCCCGTTTTCATTACGATCGGGAAAACAAACACACAATCCCTGTAGCGCACTGCGAAGAAGCAGATTCACGACTCCGAGTCCCTAGCTGCGTCGCTTCGCATAGCAGCCACCCCAACAAACCACCGGAAGAAAAATAATCAAAGCAAAACATTGCGAATAGCGCTCACTCTACATTCCCGCGACTTTTTACTGAGCGGCCCACATTTCTCAAGGAAACAAGAAAAAAAAAAGAAACTTCACGAGGCACGTGCAGCTTATGAACACTCATGTGTCACGTGAATGCACACCCAGTACCTGGAGGAGGAGGAGGAAAAACTTTATTTAGTCCTATATTATTTGGCGGTTTTTGGACGTCTGGACTGAGGGCAACCAACCAGTACCTGGAAAAATATTCTCCTCTATCGCCCGAAAAAGTTGCGAATAGCTTTACCCTCTTCGAACTTTCAACAGGCAGCCTGTCAGGATTGTCACTCCATTATCTTATGCCTGTCTGCA
Source organism: Amblyomma maculatum (assembly GCF_055883805.1). Lineage (NCBI taxonomy): Eukaryota > Metazoa > Arthropoda > Arachnida > Ixodida > Ixodidae > Amblyomma > Amblyomma maculatum. Next base: position 120,687,504 of record NC_139353.1, read on the forward strand.
TATAACGATGCCCTTGTTCCGCTCTTACCACTCGGAAAAAAGGGCGCCAGGTGACGCATTGCTGAGCAATCTCGACAGATATTTTGGGACTCGCGGCAAAGACACTAAGTCGACATAATAGTAGTCACCATGTTGAAATGGCGAAGGCTCATTATTTGCCATGCTCTATTGAGGCATGGCTTCAACATAATGCCGGTCTAGTTGATTATTCAAGAGAAAGCCCAACATTTTTATAGGGAAACGCGTGGCTAATTTTCTACTCTCATTTTTTTTGTTTTGCACTTCAATTGTCCACTCCACTTTTACTTATAACGCATCGCATTTTTAACAGCTTAGCAGATGCCAAAGAGGGAGTGGAGAGGACGTGGGAGGGCGCCCCCCGTTCAGAAGGAGCGATTAGGAGAGAAAGGGAACTGCGAGGAGAGGCAATGAACGGGTGATATGAATGCATTTTACATGTGCGTTACCCTCAAGAGAGCGACTGGGCGAAGTGCGCGCCTTCTATGCATTCGTCACCTTTCAAACGACCAATGCTAGCAGGGCTTCTTTGTTGCTCTTGTCACGTGGAATCGGCGACGACAGTTTTTCCTTCCCACTCTCATCGTTTGCAACATTTCCCAAGCGCGACTGCGATGTCAGTACACGACTACACACGTTGACAGCAGTTGGCGCTTGTGCTTCGCTTTGTATCCCGAACTCATGGTGTAGGTTTGCATTCTGCTTGCAGCCTCTCACGCCAAGTACAGTGTGACGTTCTTCGCCTGACAGAGCGGCAACGGTCAAAGGACACATCCTCTGCGCAATGGTACGTGCAGACTTTAATACACAATGGCATAGTGTCATGGTCTCTCGCGCAGTAGAAGCGTTATTTTCCTTATATATGTTTTCTACCGGAGGCTTTGTTACACAGTTACGGTACTGTAATTACTTTTTTTGCGTTTCAACAGATGTAATTCTAGCGCATACCACAGGGACGAACAAACAACACAGACACCATAAAGGCTTCTCCCCTCGTCCCTGTGATATGCGCTAGAACTATGTCTGTTGTATCTAAGCGCCAACTTACCCAGCTTTCCCCTGAAAAAAAAAAAAGAAGAAAAGCTACTATTGCGACAAATCATCAAAGGTCTATTCAAACTAGCTGCGAAGTTTTGTTTTTTTTGCAAATTCATGGCATTTGCGGGTTTTAGGCGTAATCCAAGTAGACAGTTATAGTTTCCCGCACGTGCAGAGCTCACGTGCGTGAACGTGAGATATGTCCACGTAGCTTATGTGCATGTGATTTGAAACCCTTTGAGTTGCACTTACACGATGCAAGCGGCTCGTTGTTTCTTGCGCCAAAAGCGAATAGCTACTCGTGGTCCTGGAGCTGCAGCCTCCTTTCTCAAGCTGTTTGCAGCATTGCGAGATGCAGGGGTGATATGGTAAAATCGGGGTCATGCGCACTAGAATAGGTAATAGGCGTCTCCCTGTTTGCAAACAATGTGATATCAAGAAGACGCGTGACGAGGGCACGCGCCAAAGGAAAACCGGATTGGTAGGCAAACGCGTCGTTTCGAGTCGGGTCTTCCAGCTATAATGAGCATCGGGGAGCTGCCCATTGCTGCACAATTTTTGCCTTAAATTGTGAGTTAGCCGTATTCAGATCCGGCACAGTATACAGTACTCCTTAGTATACGTACTCATAGCAATTCTCACCTGGAAAAAGATGACTCTCGGCAAGCATGCAATTATTTTTATGTCGCATGAACTGGTATAGCCTGATGCGGACGGCCTGAAGTCCTACCAAAAACAAATCAATGCAGGCATCGTGTTGTTTTTTTTTTTTAAATGTCCTTCACAAAAGCCACTGCTGAACTCCATGAAGCATGGGCAGTTGGGGAGTACACAGCTGCAACAGCTGCGCCAATTGCATCATTTCGATACAACTGCATATTTCTGCACCAGGCTACGCCATAAGTCTGAAATTTGTTACATTGGCGCCACACTGCGCCATAATGCCAAAATGCTGGCTGCATTTTTGCTACCCAAGTAAACGATTGATTTTTCAAAAACTTACAGCGTATCAAGCATGGAAAGGAAGATGACATTCGATGTTTGTAAAGCTTCTGCAAATAAATAGTAGATTAAAACAGAACTGCTTTTTCTTCCAAATTAATTTATTGCCTGAGTTGCAAACCTCATATTGCATTACACAGTTTTTCGAGGAGACTAATAGTGGCAGGATTGCACTTAGCTTCGCTTAAAATTAGGTGAATGACGAATTCCTTTCCTCCTTCTTTTCTTCTTCCTCTATCTTGCGTGTTTGTGTTCTCGTTAAAATTTCATTATTTTTTCTTTGGCTGGTCGTCAGAACATGTTGCATCACCCTTACCGGGGAAATTGTGTTCACGTCCGAACTTATAGCGACGTCTCGCCCCGCACACCAAATATGATCAAATGCAGCAACCCTACTTGCCATTGCGGCATATGGCACACCATATATGACCTGCTTCAAGTTGAGTGAGAGAGGCCGACCCTCAGTGTGGGAAGAAGAGAGAAGGATCGAGATACTACATACCCATCTTTCTTATTCCCCAAACAGCAGCTGCGAGCCGTCTCTTCAATTCTATTAAACCGCTCAATTCATTCATTCATTCATTCATTCATTCTTCTTTGCTTCATGCAGAACATCATTTTGACGAAAATATCGCCGAGTTCACTTTGAACGAAATGATTAAACTAATGGTTAAAAGCGCTCGTGTTGTGTCCTTCTACTCTTGGTCCTCGTTCTTCGCGCTACCTTCAAAATTAACCAGAATCAACTCGCCCAACTTTCAACCGTACTAATAAATGGTTAAACCACTCAGAGAGCTTGAAAAGAAAGAAAACTTGCTTGGTTCATATTAGGAAGTTGTACGAATCGAGACATGCTAAATTTTTCTTCTTCCACAATGCATGGTGCTACTTCTTGCTACTACTAAGTACTACTACGCCCATTAGGAAAGACCGTGTATACGGCATAGCTACTTCGTGCGCTTACTTGCTGTAGAGAGCCAGCCGTATTTATTTTGGAGTTCACCACTCTACAGCAGTTATCCCCGCGCATATATTTTCAGGTTGCTGATGGAAAGCTATGCACCTATTATAGAGAAGAGGGGGATGCGCATACTTTTACTTCCATTGTACTTATATAGCCTTACGCGTATTTGTGCTTACGCTTTGCAAGCTGTTTGTGATGTACCGCAAAACGACCAAGCTCACAAAAGAAGTCATCAGCAGACATCCACTATGAACTCTTTCAGGTCGAACATTTTCTTCGGAAACCGCTGATCCAAACGTTACCACTCAGTGCAAGGTCTTGCCTGTCGAGTCATGCACGCGCGTGAAAACGGTTATATAGCAACGCTATAACAGTTACCCTAGTATAGTGTGTCTATACATGCATGATAGCCATAACCATGGCCATTCATTATGCTTTGAACTTTGACCTAAATAATGCCCAATGATACTTAACTAGACAGTATTATTTTATTTATTTACCTAACTAAATGGCAATACAGTTGGAATAAAATTGCCTCCGATACTATGATCGACGCAGAGGCAACATGCAGCCCAGGAGGGTGCTGCAGTCGCACCGTAAAATAAATAAAAACAGATTTCAATGGAAATAAATGTATTTCTCGCATCAGCCAACTACACAAACCTAGGTGACAGAAGAAAAAGACTTGTGCAATGCCACTTTCTAACGGTATTCGAATTCAGGCAAAATTTACTGTATTTTTTGATAGAGTATGCTTCACGTAATCCTGCGGGACAACGTCATGTGTTTACATAACTGCCCATGAGACGTCGGCCGATCGAACCACGACAGCCTGTCAGTTAATCTGAATTAGAAAATGTACGACCACAGGATAATTAAACGCGTAGAGCATAACACCATCGGAAGTCCCAAGTTTGCGTAACATTTTACGGCGATGTGAAAGCACCCTCGAAAAATCGCTTCTGTGCCTGTTCTGAACACAACATACGGGCGTTAAAACTCCTGCGATTAAGAGATAACCCTTTTGATAACGGTGGTCCCCTTGGCGCATGACAGCGTCTAGCTGGCTATGTTGTGGTTGTTTGTGCCCGTATTGAAAATAGCAGATTCCAACGAGGTTATGTGCTCTATTAGCCCCAACACGACAGCACTTTGTTCTGCTTGTCGCCGTTGTCTCCAGCACGCAGCTTCACTTAGTCATTGTCAGGCGTGCTTGCGTCTTGTGTTACCAGTCCTTCAAATTATGGCGCATACTAAGGTGCACCTTTACAACCTTTCTTGCCTTGTCCTCGGTGCAGTGTACCTTGGGTTCTAACGGAAGACTTGCAGCCACGATGGACCACCTGCAGCAGGTCCCGAGCAAGGGGCAGTTACTGCTGCTGGCGTCTGCAGACAAGGGCTCATCTGGTGGAAGTCCCGCTGCAGGACTTCAATCTTACCAAGAGCAGCCGCTTGCCACATCTGCAGAGAGGGGCGAATTGTTTTCGTCGCCCGTCAGTAATGGAGCCGCCGCCGTCGATGGTTGCGACAGCGTCAACGGAGGGCCGCCGCAAGAGAACTCTGCCGCCGGACCGACGCAGCGTCGACGTCCGGTTCCTGCAGCATGTAAAACCCAGGGGTACTGGGAACGCCGCAAGAAAAACGAGTCAGCAAAGAGGTCGCAGGACGCCCACAAGGCCAAGAGAGAAGAGACTGCCAGACGAGTACACTCTTACAGGGTGAGAATGGATGCGCTCAGGATATAAAGCTGCGAGGTCGCCGAAACGTGGTTGAATGCTTGCGGGCCGCCTTTTATCGTCAGCAACGTTTCTGAACGCTTGCTCTCGCTCGCCATGCTTCGTTGCCGCGATACCACGAGACCCAAAGCGAAGAACAGCGAGGAGCTTGGTCGGCGAAAGAACGGAAGAATGATCGAGATATAAAGGCTCGGCGGTCAGCAGCGGAGGCTGCCGTTACTTCGACCTCGCCTTCGACGACGACTTAGCGTACCGGTGATACCGAACCGATCCACTTCTAGTGTAACCGGTGCCGCCAAAAACCGAGTGAATCCATGTTTCAGCAATAAATATTTCATACCATCAAAACAAATGTGTACTCACGCTTAACAACAGAGCTGACGATCGCGTAACTTAACATAACCCGGATAAACCTTCGCAATGTTTCATCCTGTATGGTAAGCAAACCAACAGGGTCTAGTTACTCGGCCGAAAGGTCGTGCACAACACTGAACCATGCTGAAGGGTCCGTTCACTGGGACTCCCTAATGAAGGTTATATTGCGAACCCTGTGTAAAATAGCATGTAACGTGGAAAGGGAATAAACAAGGAAATGGAAAAAATCTCAAGGTCGCGCCGTTTTATTCTGTTCATCATTCTATATAAGTTGCAAAGGTAGAGTTAAAGGAGCACGAGAGACAACCAGAAAGAACATCCACTGACAAATGACCACGTAAATGACGTATGCAAGCTGCGGCTTTGCTTTGGAGTCTCAGTCGGACGTTTTTACGATACAATCGATACACTATGTGCAGGATGTTTGTCCCCATATTTGCTTAACATTAGTTAACTCATACACGCCGAAGAAGTTTTACCAGTACAGATGTATGGGTGGGAATCCCATTTAGGCGTATCCACTTCTTTTGAGGAGACTGGTAAATACGTGCTGTTCTGTGGTCTACTGTTCTAGTGATATTCCTTTATTTAGAAAGTAATGAAAGAAAATATAACTGCAATCTTTCGGCTCTACACCTACATTTTTGGCCGCTTGTTTTGCAGAGGCTCAATGAATTGTCTCTGAGTGCGCCTGTTTCTTTTTAGTTTTTTTTTTTTTGACAGTGCTACTCTGCTTTTAGTTTCGAAAACCTGCACTTATTATAATCTCTTATTCGTCCTCTTGGGGCCACCTTTGCAAATGATCATGGGTGCATGGTATTTTCTGTGAAAAATCTCGACCATTTTGCTGCCTTTCAATATTCACCCTTCACTCGAAGCACATGCCTTTCCATGTCTCTTTATTGGGTGCATAATTATTATTGATACCTAATTTAAATTATCTGTGCTGCTTGCAATAAGAGAAAGTAAAAATGATTAAAGTGCTCTTTTTCATCATAAATGTGTCGTCTTAAGTAGAGTCTGGTTAGCAGTGATCAGGGTGCGGATAAAAAAAACAAAAACAAAAAAATTGAGGGCGCTTTACATTAGCTATAGAGGTTTAGTTGATGGTTTGAGAAGGAAATACGTATTTTAAGAAAAATAACTTAGCATTGCAGTGCAAGTATAATATTGCTGACTTGTTCCCGCCATCTAGGATTATTAGTTTGTGTGGCACTTAAACAAAATTATCTGTGGTTTAGATTGTGGCTAAACCTGGATTTACGCGAGAGCTATCTGCATGGATACGCTTACGCTTAGATTAGGCGCGGTGGCATGAAGCCCTCCACTATCTTACCAAGTTTCTCTCTGTTTTCACTCCCAGCGCGATGACAAGATAGCGTAAGCTACCAGCCAACATATAAAGCCCCGCTTTAACCGAGCCGTATGAACATGACTGCGTGGCCTAGGGATAACTTGAATGCAAGGGTCTTGGCAGGCTGATTGTGATGTCACCCTTCCATATGAAAGGACAAGGTCCGAGTTTGCAGCTCCAGACAAACATAATGCCAGGAACCCCTATGTCAAACTAGTGCTCGGCCATGTCGTTGTTGTTCTCATCTAATTTGATAGCCCATACCCACACAGGGGGATCGGACAAGAATTGGGGTGCCGAGATATTAGATTTTGAGATGTCAGCTGCCAGCTACCGCCTCCCACGACTTTTTCTTCTTTCTTCTCTCTTCGAAAAGGCATGGCGAAGTGGCGAGACTGTGGCATTGTAGCTCTCGCAACAAAACTGCGATCGTTGACAGAAAACAATGCACTGTAGGTCAGTAGTTTTGTGCACAAAATTCGAATGCTCTTTTTTCCTGGCTTATGCCATTGCTACAGATTTGTACGCAATTGTCGTCTGCCAGTTGTTAAACCAATTATAATGTTTTAGCAATATTTCAAGTATGGCGTGATCTTCACGGTGACCTGATTTCTTTGTAGATTTGTCAATCGTCAGCAAAGAGTTGAATCTTATTGTTCCTTACTGGGGAACAATCAATGAAGATAAGAATCAGCAAAGGTTTCAGGCCAGAACTTTGAGGAACGTTGTCTGGTACCAATTTGGGTTTGACGGGTTGATAAAAGATTAGTTATGAACATTGCGGCAGGAAACTTTATTATTAGACTAAATATTCGCAATCAACAATGAAACAACACAGCTTTGCGATTTGCTTAGAATGGCGTACGCATTAAAAATTTCGCCAGTGCCCCTTGCTTTCTTTGTCCAGACCGAGCAGAAGATTAAGAATGCCGGCATCAGTGATGATAAAGGATTAAATTTTCGGAACATCATATATTTCTACTTCGGGTATAGCGCAGTTGTCTGCTAAAAGAGAAACAAAAACGGGGAAATAAATCGTGCGAATTTGCCTTTCTAACTTTTTCATCAGCTGTTAGATATCAAGCATGCTTTTTGTAACCGCTCATGTAACTGCTGAAATGCTTCCAAAACCGTTGCAATAGAGACTTTTAGTTTAGCGCTGCCACTTATCGCGGCTGTCAACCGCTATCGCGCACCGTCGCGGCACAGCACGCGCTGATTGGTCCCCGCGTGCGGCGTCTGCTGAAATTTGACAAGAACGTTGCGTTGCGCCATCTGTCGCCATCGGGGCGATCTGCGCATGCGTGCTCGCGCGGTAGCGGTAGCGGTAAGCGGCGGCGCTAAACTAAAAGTATCTAATATCTTGTCCGGTCTTTCTTTCTTTTCGCTTCATTTCTGTTACTAGACAAGAGTGGTTGGTTTAGTTTGGTTTATGGAGTGTAACATCCCAAATCGACTCAGGCTATGAAAGACGCAGTAGTGATGGGCTCCGGAAATGTCGCCCACAGACATCGCACAGAGCACGGGCGCCTTGCTTTCCGCCTCCATTGAAAAGCGGCCGCCGTGGCCGGGATTCGATCCCGCGTCCTTGGGCACAGTAGTCGATCACCTTAACCACTGCACATTTTTCCTTCATTGCCAACTTCAAAACCTTATTTTACATTCACGGAATATTACGCGATACAACATGGGTTATAAACCACGCCAGCTCGGACTGCGTGATCCATTAAAATTCGCGCTTGCGTAGCAGCGCTTCCATTCTCGGAAACCACTCAGGCACTTAGTCTTATGTCTTGAAAACACCAATACCTCTAGCAACGGTTTCTCGGAAATAATGCCATATTTTCCTCGCATCAATGTCTGCATGCCTGGGAGCCATTCTCGATCGCCAAATACTGTGCAGGGTCTATACCACGATCCTGTCTAGCGGTAGACCATCATCATTGTCAACCGGTAAAAATCTGATTCCGAATGCATCCACGGGTAGGTCTTTTTTAATCGTTCGTTGCAGAGTCTCCCAGACGAAATAGGCTTCCCACAGTCTAAGCAAACATGTTCGATAGTTTCTGGCTTGAGGCATTTGAAGCAGTGATTTCTCCAAGGCGCAATAAACCTCTTCATTTCTTAATAGGTCTTAACTCCTAGCGTATTACTATGGAGTTCGAAAAGGATTGTTCTGTCGCCGCCTGGTACCGTCATATTTTTTACTCGTTTAAGGACTGAATTTCATGGATCTGCACAGTACAACAATTTGTACAATGGGATCTTGAGAAAGACATCATACGATCATGAAAAAGACATCATACCAGTCCTTATAATATTTCTTTCGCGATACAGCTCACAAATATTCAAATGAAAATCGAGCTTGCAAAACACGACATGCCAAGTAAGCTTCTCTAAGAATTCCGAAAATTCTCCCTTGCATTCTTGCCGAACTTTAAACTAAGTTTGGGAAACCTCTGCTCCGCCTAGCCTGATAGATAGTTTGTTAAAACGGGTCCTTTGTATCGCGGAAAAGCATAAAACGGTTAACCACCTGGCGCAAATACAAATGCGCCAAACCAACTCTTCCAGAGGGGACGCGATAAAACGAGTTGTTTCGGCGAGTGCGCTTCCAAGTACTTCTCCACAGAAAAATGGCAAACACACAGTCCAGTCTCTCGACCTTCTCACGCACGTCAAAAATCTGCTAGTTCCAATATGGCTCACTGTCTCGGTAGTTTTCCAGCGGCACTCCTAAATATTTACCTGGGATTGTTACCAAAGACATGTTCACCTAAGCTAAGTAACTTTTTTCTGTGCCTCTTCGCTGCAGAGGTTTACTAACCAGACATGGACATCTGGTATGCGCCCTTACCGCCCTCCTGTTCGTTGACACCGGCGTCTTTCAGGGATTGACAGCATTTTCTATCCTGTAAGGCCTTCTTGTGATATCCCAGGGAAGAACAACCACAGTTTTCAGTTCTTCCCCGGTAGGCAGAGGTGGCAGTACAATTCTGTAATCTTGCATTCCTTCTTTCAAAAACGATGTTTCGCGGCCAGCATTGGCCGTTACCACAGTTCGCGAGCCTAGTGTGCGGAGGCTCGCGAGCTGTGGTAACGGCCAACGCTGGCCGCGAAACATCGTTTTTCGGCTTCGCAACGGGCTTCGTCTCCCGTTCCTGCCGCCGCGAAAGACTGGCCACACTAACAGTTCAATTTCTGTCTTTACGTGATCTGCATAGTTTTAAAAGAATGTGCTATTTAAATATATTTTTTTTCTTTAGCGACACGTCGGAAGACGCATGCGACACACGAAGCCATTCCTTCCCTCGCATTGCGTATTCGTGCTCTTACTGCTCACCTAGCATCAAGACCAGTTACAGGAAGTCAGAAAACGTTAACAGATTTCGAAAAAGCATAGCCGTTCAATAACACCACCATCACCGTCATTACTAATGCATTTCAGAGCAACAAAGAAGCAGAAGAAGACAGCGTGAAGGCTTCTTCGCACAGCTAATTCACACCGCTTGGAGCAAGCCTGTCCCGCGTCCATCGAAGGCCCCGCAAAGCCCAGATCAAACCTTTGTGAATACGAACAAGCCTTCACCAGTTCTGGGACCGTGATGCAGCTGGAAGTAGCGAGCGGAGGTTCTCAGCAGGCGCTGGTCGATTCGTCGGCACAGGTCCGGTTCCCCCATCATCCGCCTCCGCACCCTCCAGGTCGCCTGGGAAGCAACAAGCACACCCTGGTAGTCTTCTGCGTGGCGGCGTCGATGCTGGTGTTCCAGGTGACGTGACCGTCGTTGAAGTATTATCTATTTATTCATTTAATTATACATACTGCGGACTTTTATTGAAAAGCAATACTACTCTAGGTTTCGAGCCTTCAGCGTAGGGCGGGGGTAGCCACGTCTTACCCACGTGACGCTGTGACGTCACACACCATGTGACACTAAAGTGAGAGCTGGGCTACCAATTCAAGCGGTCGGCGTAACGCGGCGGTAGCCACGTCTTACCCATGTGACGCTGTGACGTCACACCCTACGTGGTACAAAAGCGAGAGATGGGCTCCCAACTCAAGCGGTCGGGGTGGCACGGTCAGAGCCACGGCTTAGTTGGCAGGAGCTGCCAACTTGGGTTCCTCGTTTCACATGGGACGGTTATGTCAGAATCAGCCTGCTAGGACCCTAGCATTCACGTTACCCCTATGCCGCAAAGGCATGTTCATACGGCTTAGTTAAAGCGGGGCTTTATATGTGGGCTGAGGAAGAAAAAAAAAGAAGAACGCTCAGTCACCCGCAGGTAATGCTTTCGCTCAATACTTGGTTCAGCAGCGTTGAACTCTTGTAATTTTTTTCCAGGGCCTTAGCAGGGTGGGCACATACACACAAATGACCATACATAAAGACAGAACAATATCGGTAAACTATTTCAGGCCTTCGAGTGATTCCAGTCAACTGTGGTCTCCGGGAAGTAAAAATACTTAAATGAATCCACTGTTGAGGGCAGAGGTGTGTTTGTTTCGTCTTGTTTCAAAACATGTCAAGAAAGTGATAATTCCAGAGGCGCTGAGGTTGGAGGAGAAGCCTTTGAAAGGCAGGAACAGAACGACCATGCCACACGAGCCAACCTCTGCGGGAGCGTTAGCATGAGATTAAGTCACAAATGTGGATAGTTGGAGCTCGCTTGCGCTTTCAATGGCCTTAGAGTCTGTGCGTATAGTACACGATTAGTTAGGATTGATGTGGATACGGACGCTCAATGGCCGAATAAACCGCACTATATACCTGCAGATGCTAGAGGTGGCTGGTATATTGCGAGCTACACAAAATGTTATTTCGAACTACAGGACTTACTTTAAGCCCAAAGAATTTCTCAGAGCGCCACAACATGTGTAACTTAAATAAAATAAAGGCGGCGGTAAAGCGCATCTCGAAGGCAAACACCGCAAAGTGGAAAGATGATGTGCGATATTGAATACCTGAAGTATAAACCATGTGCAAGTTTTGTTGAGAAAACATGACTCTTCGTCTCCACTGAGAGGTTTAAAAGAGTCATGACACCAATTTTGGAAAATAAACTATTTATTGCATCTTATCACTGATGTCCTAAACAAATGAGCCTCAGTATCACTTGCATCGGAGCAGCAGATATTTTTAAAACTAGTATTTTCGTTTCTCAGTGAACTGCTTGCTGATCTGGCAACCGGCGTATTGCACCAGTGACGACATCAACCGACGCCGCGTCGCTGCATGTTCTGTGTACGAGCAGCGTCGCGAAGCCGTGGTAAGCCGATGTTGCGGACCGAACAGCAGTCATGAACTAATCTTTTCGATATCTGTTATCGCTTTTAACCTGTAGCCGGGATTCAGGTGCACGTCGGTGCCCGAGTATGAAAGGCGCGTCAGTTGGCCCGTTCGAACAGCGTACACATTGTACACTGAAACATGTCTCAAAAGCAACACATAAAACGCTCAGTGCATAGAGTGCTGTCTGATGGCGTTTTCGTACAATCTTCGAGCACCATCCGATAACGCAGCACGATAGTGCATAAGGTGCGGCGCGCTACATTGAGGCACACCCCGTACGATCTTATAGCAGCATCGTTTACGCTGCTCATCGTCAGGCCCAAGTCTGGCCCCAGCCGTATCTGAAAGTAAACGATAAGCTAATCAGGCGTAAAGCAACGGTGCCATCGCGAGCGCGGCGGACGACGGCGATTTGACCTTCTGCTTCTCCCTAATCGTCGTTATGGGCCTACATTTCTGCGCATCGAAGCCACTGTAGACAGCACTTTGTAATTGATCAGCGAAGTGTTTATTAAATAACCCACTAAATCATGAAACGTCTTCTCAGCCCTATTGTTTCGTGGTGAAGAAAATTATTATTTTCCACGAAGCCCTAGCAGCGAAGCTTGCGTAAAAGAACACGGGCCCCGCACCGCGGCTGTGAGCAAAAACTCCCACCGTATGTGTCCGCATTTCTCAAGAAGCATTCGTTTTTCAAATTCATTTTCGAGGGCCTAATACTATTATGAGAACAACAAACTTTAGCAAAGCTTTTGTGACACTGGCGCCACTAATCCGCCGTATTGCTGGCGCGCACAGCTTGCGGAAGCACGAAGGGCATTACCGATGCGGCAGTGTTTATGGCGGTGGGGGCAGTGCTCCCATGTATGATGACGGCGGTTGTGCCGAAGGTGGATGTGTGCGCAACAAATCGCGCTTCACTACATTTTGTTGTCTATATTCAGAACTATGCTTAGTACATTCTTTGGTAGCCATGCCGGCCTTTGAGCAAGCGCGAACACAGTAGAGTGTATCGGCAGCATCGATGACGGCACAGCAGCAGAACAACGCGATGTCTGTCTATGACGTCACCACTCGTTTCGACATGGCGATCGCTGTCGGTGGGAGAAGCTTCACGATCTCAACTTTAATCGCTTATTTGGAAATAAAGAGGGCGTCTCAGGCACTCAGATTTCGGAAATAAAAAAATAACGTCTAGTATTATCTGCTGCAGACTACAAACCTGTAATATATTGAATGACACCTTTAGAACTTTACTCCTTATATGCGATTAAAAATCTGATTCTTCAATAGAATCAACTTCAAGAAATGCGTCGAGCAAAGAGGGCGTCCAGGTGGAGATCCAGAAAGCTGCATATGTGTTGCCAAATGTATTTGTGTGAGGAGAGTTCAATTTCGATATCCATTTTTTACGCAGGTGGCGCTGGGCATGGCGTTGGTCCGTCCGACTAAGGTGATCTCGGACATGGTGATTTTTTCGAAGAGTCTCCTTGAAGTAAGTACTAGTGAAAATTTCATCTGATTTAGCTTAATTTTTAAACACAAAGCATGCGCGCTAGCAGGTTGCGTTTATAATATCGCTCTCTGTTCGAGGTTATAGGTTAAAAGTCGGCCTCCAGGCAAAGATCGGCGAAATTCCTAATTGGGGACCCTAATGGCCGCACACTAAAATATTCTGGAACTGCTTAGGGCAATTCCCCGCAGGGGGCATCTGCTAAAGCAGATGTTTGGTGTACAGTGCGACACCACGGACCCCAGCACCCACGCTTAGCCGTGCGTGGCATCGCCGTGTCCGGGGAAAAGGTGATCCTGGTGGTTGAGCCGATGCCGAGTGTTCGGACCTTTAAGGCCCCTCGGCGGAGGCAACACACCACTTTGGCCCCAGCTTCACGTAGACGGCACCTCCGGGCTGACCCACCCGGGGGAAATCGGCAGTCGCCTTTTCCTGTTCTCCCCTCCATCTTTCACTTTCCTATTTTCTTTCTTAGAACTGTCCTGTCCTCTCTTACCTTCTTCATTTCTTCCTACTTCCAGGCGGCGAGGGTTAACCTTGTGTGGCTAGCTACCCTGGGTTACGCCATATTGGGTTATAGTTACGGTTTACAGCTGGCGTGGGCAGGAATTGACAATTTCTGTCCCGTCCCCTCGTTGAGCTCCATGGTGGGTGGCTGGCACTGCAGCCGAACAATACACTTTTTTATGGCATCTAAACTCCTTAACCCCGATCGTCCTCCTTCTAAAAGGGGGCGCACCGAGACCACCATGTTCTTCTCAAAGAACATAAACAACTTTCCTCGTTTCCACGTGGTCCACAGTGACCACGAGGAAATCACTGCACGACTTGTGCCCCATTTGTTGTTTCTCGAACGTTGACTGAGGCCATTGGCCAGGGCTATAAGATAAAGAAACTTGGAAACGGTGACCTGCTACTAGAATTAATATACAACCATCAGTATCAGAAGCTAAGTGCAGTCGAATCATTTGGAGAAATACCGGTACAGATTAGCCAGCACCGATCACTAAACACTGCCCGAGGAGTCATCTCTGATGATGACCTTAGGTACGTGAGTGAACAAGAACTTCTTGAAGGCCTGAAGGAACAAAATGTAACAGATGTTTACCGGATAAAAATCAGACGAGATAACAAAGAAATAGAAACAAAGCACATTGTACTCACCTTTGCTGCAAGCACTCTCATAGAATCTGTCGAAGTAGGCTACACAAATATAAAACTGAGGCCCTACATCCCTAACCCACGCCGTTGCTTCAAATGTCAGAAATATGGCCATGGCTCTCAGAGTTGCCGTGGCCAACTCACATGTGCAAAGTGTGCCTCGCACGAACACTCTACAGACAACTGCGAAGAACAGCCGCTTCTCTGCTCAAACTGTGAAGGTAACCACCCAGCTTATTCACGCTCATGCCCGTACTGGAAAAAAGAAAAAGAAATAATTACACTGAAAGTCACCGAAAACATATCTTACGGAGAGGCACGAAAGCGGCTTTCTCTTCCTCAAAAGCCACACTACTCCGTTGTGACGCAGCAGGGTGCGGCATCACAGCGGTTGTCGGCACCTGCCCAGGAAGCACACAGTTCTTCCAGGGCAGCGCCACCTGCGCCCTCGGTGGAGTCAGCTAGCGCTACTCCACCACCACCCGCAAAGCTGGCTGCGCGGACCCCCAGGTCAGCCAGCCCAAAGGCCTCGACCCATGAGTCGAGGCCTAAAACTGACAATCCTGTGCTTTCTGCACAGTCGTCCACCGCATCTGAAGATGCGATGGACACAACTTCTTCACCCCAGCTGCCTAGGCGGCAAAGCTCACTGGAGCGAAAAAGAAGGGGAAAGATCCCAATAACAGGTCCCAAGGACCTACAAACCTAAGTTTAAACTTGTCCCCTAAATAACTTTTAATTATGGCGCTCCTCATTTATTGGAACTATCGAGGACTGTTTAAAAATTTAGATGATATATATGAAATTCTTGCGGACTATCAACCAAACATACTTTGTCTGCAAGAAACCCATTTAAAACCAGCAGACTCAAATTTCCTTAAGCAATATAATATATTCAGGAACGACAGGCAAGGCAGCTCTCACTCCTCTGGTGGCGTTGCCATTGCAACACAAAAATCAATCCCCTCTCGAAACATCTCACTCAACACAGACTTAGAGGCAGTGGCCATCAGAAGCTTAGTTTATGGTAAAATAACAACGGTATGTTCCCTGTATATTGCTCCAACTTATAAGCTAAGTAGCGAAAGATTTGAAAAATTGATTGATCAACTTCCGGAACCTTGGTTGCTGGTCGGAGACTTTAATGCTCACCACCCATTATGGGGATGTACAAGAACGGACTCCCGAGGTGTTCTAATCGAAAAATTCTTATTGTCCTCGGGATCATACTTACTAAACACGAAACAGCCAACTTACTACAATATATCACATACCTCTTACACATCCATAGATCTAGCCATTGGCTCCTCGATGTTCCTGGCAGCTACAGAGTGGACTGTCATTAACAACCTATACGGAAGTGACCATTTTCCGATCTTAATAAAATATACTGGGAACGGAAATGAAAATGTCGAATCCCAGAAAACTCAAAGAAAATGCAGCCAACTGGAAGATGTTCAGGGAACACTCATCACTGCCTTGTTCTTCCATTAGTGGTTTAGATGTAGATGAAACTCAGCGCTTGATTACACTGCACATTATAGAAGCTGCAGAAAAATGCATCTCACAAACGTCAAGTAAGCCACGAAACAAACGAAGACCCTGGTGGAATGCAGAATGTAAGACTGCTCGTGAAGCTCAGAACAAGGCATGGTCGAACTTGCGACGACACCCCACTGCCGAAAACCTAGTAGCCTTTAAGCGAGCAAAGGCAAATGGCAGGCGTGTTCGACGCATCTCCAAGCGAGAAAGCTGGGCCTCGTTCCTTTCGTCTGTGAACTCTTATACTGACGCACACAAAGTCTACAACAGAATAAGAGCACTCAAAGGATATAACACTCTCACACCTCTTGTCAGCCTAGTGGCGACACACTAGAACATCAAGCAGACACACTAGGGAAACACTTTGAATACTTATTTAGCTCGGCACACTATACAGATTCCTTTCTGCGGCACAAGGTGACCGAAGAGAGTAAAGCTATACATGATAAGAGACCATGCACAGGAGGGTACAATAGCCCGTTCACACTACAGGAGCTGAAGAGTGCACTAGACACATGCAAGAACACAGCAGCTGGTGCTGACAGGATCACATATGTAATGCTCAGGCACCTCCATGTGGACACCCTCGAAACCCTACTCTGCCTGTATAATAAAATATGGGCCACAGGACGCTTTCCTCAAGCATGGAAGGAAGCAATCATTGTCCCGATATTAAAATCTGGCAAAGAACCCACACTTGCAGCGAGCTATCGGCCCATCGCCCTAACCAGTTGCTTATGCAAGCTTTTCGAAAAAATGGTAAACCGTCGTCTTGTTCACTTCCTAGAATACAATGGCCTTCTTGACACAAACCAAGCTGGTTTTAGGGCTGGGCGATCAACAGACGATCAGCTCATTGCATTTGAGTCCTATGCAAGGGATGCTTTTGTACACAAACAACACTGTCTATCTGTCTTTTTCGATCTTGAAAAAGCATATGATACCACATGGCGCTATGGTATTATCCGCGACCTCTTCTCTCTCGGTATCACAGGGAACATGTTGAACACGTTAAAAAGCTACTTGTCTGAACGAACCTTCAAAGTTCGTGTTGGCAATACATACTCGAAGCTGTTTATACAAGAAAATGGTGTCCCTCAAGGTGGTTTCCTCAGCTGCACGCTTTTTATTGTCAAAATGAACTCGCTAAAGGGCGTGCTGCCAAGAACCATCTCTTATTCTTTATATGTCGATGACGTCCAGATAAGTTTCAAATCTTGCAACCTGGCCATCTGTGAACGCCAGATTCAACTAGGCGTCAACAAACTGTCTAGGTGGGCTGACGACAATGGGTTTAAGTTTAACTCTGCAAAGACCGTCTGCGTGCTTTTCACTAAGCAGCGTGGCGTTAGACCTGAGCCCAACATTACACTGAGTGGTCAGAGTCTTGCAGTTCAAAAAAAAACATAAATTTCTTGGTGTAGTTTTTGATGAAAAACTTTCCTTCATATCACACATAAAACAGCTGAGATTAAATTGTCTGAAGGCAATGAACCTGCTAAAATTCTGTCCCACCAGTCCTGGGGCACAGATCGTGACTGCCTCTTGAGCCTTCTGAATAGCGTAGTTTTGTCTCGTATTGACTATGGCTCAATGGTTTACGGGTCAGCATCACCTTCTGCCCTAAAAATGCTCGATCCAGTGCACCACCCTGGCCTTCGCCTTGCCACAGGTGCTTTTCGAACTAGCCCAATTGCTAGCCTCTATGTTGAGGCTAACCGATGGTCATTACAGCGAAGAAGACAATTTACTGCTGTAAGATATGCAACCAAAATATTGTCTCAACTGGACCATCCTTGTCGCCGGCTCCTGCTTGACACAGCTAACACAGAACTTTTCACAAGAAAACCGTCACTAATACCACCATACCCAATAAGACTAGCCACTCATATTGAATATCTGGACATCCCGGTTGGCAGCCTCCATACAACTTCCATAAAAGACTTCATCGCTCCGTGGGAAATGCACGCTGTTAATTGCGACCTAACATTCCTTCAAGTCGGGAAACATGTCCTTCCTATAGCCATACAACAGCACTTCATGTCTCTGCAGGCAAAATACATTTGTAATGAGTATTACACTGATGCTTCAAAGTCGACTCAAGTCTCATGTGCCGCACATGGACCACAATTTTCACTAACAAAAACACTGAACAGGCATACAAGTATATTTACTGCAGAATCCCATGGTATCCTGTTAGCCGTGAGACACATTATAGAAAACAAAATACAGTCATCGGTCATCTACACAGACTCCCTTAGTGTTTTAACCTCCCTAACTTCTTGGAAATGGCACAATAAGAACCCAGTCCTGAATACTCTATTCAACAACCTTATCACTGCCCATAAATTACAACTTAAAATTACACTTTGCTGGGTGCCAGGCCACTGTAGCATACCAGGTAACGAGGCGGCTGATAGGCTTGCTGTGTCAGCTGCCTGTCGAAATACTACAGACATCGACAAAATAATATACCAGGACCTCAAGCCACACATTAAAAACAAAATTCGACAACAGTGGCAAGAGGAATGGGACACAGCGACTGAAAATAAACTACACACTATAAAACCTATCATAGGCAGGTACACTACAGACAAAAGAGACAGATTCAAAGAAGTAGCCTTGTGCAGGCTGAGAATAGGCCACACACGTACTACACACTCATACCTTTTAACGAACTCTCCTGCACCACGCTGCTCGAGATGTGGTGGTCATCTTACAGTAATACATATTTTAATTGAATGTCCAACACTTGAAAAACAAAGGCGAAATCATTTTCCCGAAATACACAAAAAACATATACCGAAACATCCGTGCATATTTCTCGGCGATGACCCAATGTTCTCACCCGAAAGAGTTCTTAAATATTTTTCAAAGGTAGGGTTTTTATGTCATATTTTTATCAACGCCCACCCGTCCCTCTTACTTAGATAACTAGCGTTTTAACATTTACATTTCTTCTTTTAATATTTCACTCAGACCACTATACATCTCGGAACGTTTTAGGCTCTATACACCACTGTTTTTAGAGATCATACACTGCAAACGAACTTTTAGGCCCTATACACCATAGCTTTTAGCATATCATCATCATAATTGCCAAAACTATCACATCAACCGGAGATGGCATTTCACCTTGTGTTTGGCGCTCTTTGGCCATAGATGCCCTCGCGCCAGAAAAAAATCAGTTCATCATCATCATGCTTAGGGCAATTATTGCGAGCTATATAATAGCGGTGTGACCTAGATCCATTGGGCGTGAATGGATGTTGATGAACACAACGTGGAATGCACAACGTGAGAAAGTGGCAGTTATACATGCGGTTTGGTCGGCTGCGGAGATAGCATGGCGCTCTCGTGAAGTGGCCAACGAAGCGGTTCCAACCCAGGCGCGGGGAGCTTTTTTTGAAGCCTTCACTATAGATAGCTGCGGCGCGTTTCGTTTACGCCGAAGTTTAACCTTCAGTCGACCTTCAGACGGGTGGTAGAAAACATTTACATAAGACCAATACAGGAGGTTATGCGTGAGCTGACCCTGAAGGGGCCAACCCTCACAAACACTAGGTGGAGGTCGGGACCCCAGTGGCGTCTGCCGCCGCTCGGGCTCGCCCGACTAAGGCCTGTTGGGCCTTCAGGTCGGAGCAGCCGAGCAGGGTCGCCTCCCAGTCCTCCCGGGTTGGGTTGGGGTGAGGGGGGATAGCCGGATTTGAGGGGCAGGCCCACACCATGTGGTAGATGTCCGAAGACACCACCCCACAGTGCGGGCAGCTGCCAGAGAAAGCAGGGTCGAAGTGTTTTAGAGCTGCCGGGCACAGCAGTGTGTTGGTATAGAGGCGGAGTAAGAGCCGCTCATCCGCCTTTGAAAGGCCTTTACACGGGCGGGGGTAAAGGCTGTGGCTAGATTGGTAGTAATTTACGATATCTTTGAATGTATAAGCCGGATTAGGATCAGCGTCCTGGTCGGAGGGGGAGGAGGAGGAAACTTCCCGGAGAGAGAGCGCGCGGGCGGCGGCGTCGGCAGCCTCGTTTCCAGCCAGCCCCTGATGTGCAGGAGCCCAAATAATATATCGGGTAGCGGGGTCCTCAATGTAGGAGCTATGTTGAAGTATTCGGTAGGCTAGATAAGGGGTCCAGCCCTGTTCGACATTCCGACAGGCCGCTCGCGAGTCGGAAATTATATATTTCGAGTCAGAGTGGGAAGCAGCCAATGCTATGGCGACCTCCTCCGCATGAGTTATGTTGCGGGCCCTGAAGCTAAGACCGTTGACTGTTTTCGCCTCGTGGACGACTGCGGTCTTGTACCACCCCCCATGGTGCGGGCCAGAGGCGTCCACATAAAAAACGCCGGGTTTAGAACCATAATGGCGTGCCAGGGCTTCCGCCCGCGCCAGGCGTCTGCCGTCATGGTCTTCGCGTGCCATTTTGGCGGGAAGAGGGCGTACGCGGAGGGCGCATCTCCACGGCGCTGGAATGCGTGCCCGTTCTTCCATAAGTGTCGTATATTTGATGTGGAGCCGGGCAAGAAGGCGGCGGCGCGACTGCGTCTGAGACAAACGCGTATATTGATTTGTGAGGTGCGCTTCCCTCAATTCCCTGAAGGTGTTCACCATTCCCAGCGCCATGAGGCGCTGGTTTGAGGTATTCACTGGAATATCGAGGGCCCGCTTAATGATTTTGCGGAGAATGACCTCGACGGCATCCTCATCTTGCTTCCGCAGGTGGAGATATGGAGTCGAATAAAGGATTCGACTGTTTACGAAGGCGTTTGCCAGCCGCAAGGCATCCTTGCTTCGTAACCCCCCGCGTTTATTGGAAACCCGGCGGACCATGCGGCCCACCTGGTCCCCCACCTTGCGGAGTTTAGCCAATGTGGTGTCTGGCTTGCGGTGTTGGTGAATGAAGAGTCCCAGTACTCGGACTTCTTGTGTTTCTGGAATTGGACTTGATTGAAGAGTAAGTTGAATTTTAGTAGTGCATTTTGGAGAGGGGCGGATGTGCACAAATTCCGATTTCTGTGGGGAGCATTGAAGGCCGCAGCGGCTAGCATAGCGGTCTGCTATAGTCGCCGCCTGCTGCAGGCTGGCCTCAATGTCTCCAAGTGAGCCCTGTGTAGCCCACAGGGTGATGTCGTCGGCGTACAAAGCATGCTGCACGCCCTCGACAGCACCCAGCTGGGCCGGCAGGCGCATCATGGCCAAATTGAATAGCAGGGGAGAAAGCACTGCGCCTTGCGGCGTTCCCCTGGTACCTAGGGGGAAGGGGCCATGTTCATTATCCTGAATGCGGATGTAAGATTGGCGGTCTGTGAGAAATTGGCGGATATATTGGAAGGCACGGTGGCCACAGTTGGTTTGACTTAAATGAGTGAGAATAATATCATGCGTTACATTGTCGAAAGCCCCCTTAAGATCCAGGGCGAGTACGACCCTGTCGTTATGAGGGCACTCGAGGGGGTCAAGGACTTCCCGATGTAGTTGAAGCAAGACATCCTGTGCGGATCAGTGTGGGCGAAATCCGTACATGGTGTCCGCGAAGACATGTTGCGTCTCAAGGTACTCAGACAACCGGTCCCGCACCATCGTCTCCATAAGTTTGCCCACACAAGAGGTAAGAGAGATGGGGCGAAGGTTGTCCGTGTTTATTGCTTTGCCGGCCTTTGGTATGAATGTGACCACAGCGGTTTTCCAATCAATTGGGAGTGGCGTATCTCCTCGCCATATTGCATTGATGTAGTCCAATAAAGTGGTATAAGCTGAGTCGGGAAGGTTAGCTAGTAATTTAACAGTGATTTTGTCCCGGGCAGGTGCAGTACCACGTTTTATTTTGCCCAGGGCTGCCCGTAAGTCGTGGAGCTTAAACGGCTGATCAAGCTCAGCGTTCTCAGAGCCTGCATAAGAGTACGCCTGCCCACGGGTGTCCTGTATGTTGCACAAATATCGGTCCCTGAGTTTGTGCGCGAGTTGTGTAGTATTACCAGAGAAGGCGTGGATTACACGCTGAAGATGTTTTTGTGTTTCTCTACGGGTCTGAGTTGGATCAATGAGGGTGCGAAAGAGGCGCCATGTGTTTCGGCTGGACATTTGACGCGCTGCCGTGTTGCACCTATCCACCCAGTTAGAGTCGGCGAGCTGGGCCGCATACTCAGCCGCTCGCTGGGTGAGCTCGGCAATTCGAGCTTTAAGGTTTCTGTTATGTTTCTGCCGGCGCCATCGGCGGACGAGGGAGTGCCGAGCTTCCCAGAGGTGGAGTAGGTGGTTGTCCACATCCGATACCACCTCTGAAAGCTGAATATGAGTTTCAGTGGAGCGGAGGTGTGAAACCAAATGCTGGGACCATGAGGTGTACCCTTGCTCTGTAATGGATGTTGTGTTGTCGAAATTTTGTCTGAATTTCGTCCAATCTGGGAGACGGGCTTGTGTTGTGGGTTTAGAGAGTGGACGAGTTCTGATTGTGGTATTGATAACGCAGTGGTCGCTGCCGAGGGTTTCCTCGGTGTTGACCCAGTCTGCATGTTGGATGTTATAAGTAAAGGTGAGGTCCGGACAGGTGTCCCTTGTCACGGAGTTACCAAGTCGGGTTGGATGGACGGGGTCAGTGCAAAGTGTGAGGCCCAGCGTGGACGCAAGCTCCGCCAACCTGCGCCCTCGCTTTTCTTCACGGTGGTAGCCCCAAAGCCGACTGGGGGCGTTAAAGTCGCCTACAATCAGGAGGGGGTCTCGACCCGCGACTCTCAGCGCTCGGCTGAAGAGGTCTGCAAAAGAAATGTGTTGCAGTTTAGGAGGACAGTATACATTGAGAATGTGAAGTGGTGGGTCCTGCTTGCGGAGAGGGAGGAGAGTCACCATCACGTAGGAATATACAATTTGGAGGTCGAGGTCAACAAGATTAGCTGTATATTTTTTGTGGACACAAAGACAAGTCGAGGGGTCTTGTTGGAATGTCGTATAGCTTGTGAGTGCGGCGCCCATCCCTGGCTCTTGGAGGGCTACCACGGCTGGTAAGCATTCAAAAGTTGCGAGGTAAAGACGGAAGTTGGCCCGCTTACAGCGAGCATGGAAACCTCTGCAGTTCCACTGTGTTATTGTAAATGGGGAAGCCGAGTTTGAAGGTTTGAAAGCGCCTACTTTTAGGGGGCCCCGCCATCATTAGGATTAAATGTAAATTTGCAGGGAGCGACTACCTCAGAGCCAGCACCCAAAGGCTGGGCATGGAGCTCGGTCCCCGGGTGAGGGGCAGCTTCCTCGGAGTCCCAGTCTATGACTCGACGGCTTGTTTTGGGAAGTCGAGAGGACACAACCCGAAGGGGTCCGGATCGTCGGAGAAGGCGGGCATTTTCACTGACATGTTTTGAAATCATAGCCGGAACAGTCTCCATGACCTTGGTCAGGACCTGCTCCATTGCTGCACTGATCATTGAGGTCAGTTTCATAATCAGGCGGGCCTCCATCTCAGCAAGCACCGCCGGGAAGGCTGTTGATGATGCCACCGGCTCGCTCTCCATGTTCTCCGGGCTAGGAGGGCAGGGAGGATTAGAAGCCAATCTGCTTTCTAAAGCTTGAATTTTGGTAAGCAGCATCTCATTTTGGGCCCGGATGGCTGCCATCTGTTTTTGGAGCTCGATATCAACGTGAGAATGGGAGGGAGGGGGAGGAGAGGAGGCAACCCCACCCGTGCCACTCACCTGTTCGTCAGTTTTCACGGCACGGGCCCAAGCGTCAGCTGTGCCATCCGTCTTGTTAGTATGGGCTTTGTGCCCTTTTCCCCCATTCGGTGGTGGCGGAGGCGTCTGTCATTTGGCGCCACCTCCGTAGGGGACTCTTGCTGCTTTTTCGTTGTGATGTTGGTCTGACGTTTTGCGATGTCTTTGGTTGTGGCGCCGAAATGTTCTGGCTTCCCGTCAGAATGCCGTGTTGCTGCAGGCCCCGAGCGCTTGGCCGTAGAGGGCGAGCGGAATTTCCTCGCACACTCAGGAGAGTTTGTTGGGTGCCCGAACCCACATGTTGCACATTTCGGCTGACAGTCGTGAGGAACCTGCACCCCCTCCACTGCCGGCACTTTTTGGCCACACAGGCCGCAATTTTCACCATTCGGGTTGGGACATGTGTACACCCGGTGTCCAACTGTACCGCACTTCACACATGCCGGAATTGTTCTTTTGTATGCCCGGACCAGGGCAATTTCTGAGTTGTAATGCACATACCGAGGCACAGTCTTCCCGGCGAAGGTGAGCTGGGCCGCGTTGGAGGTGCCGTATTTTCGGATGTCGACGATCTCTCCGGCTCGCCATTGAATTTTTTGTTGCAGGGACGCAGTGGTCTCGCAGCTCGCTACGGTGATGACACCTTTAGAAACATTGTCGGTTTGCTTAAGATGGCCCCGCATGGCAATGAAGCCTTTCGGAGAGGCAAGTTGAAATTCGCCAATGAGGCAATCTGCCACGTCGGCAACCGGGGTGCCCATGAAAACGAGATTTTGCTCCCATGAAGGAAGCAGAGTGAGAGTAGCTGCTGCCGACTCATCCAGTAGGGCCTTGAAAGCTTCTCCCAACTGACCGCATTGACGCAGTGATACAAATCCCGGAGGGCCACCGGTGTGCTGGGTTTGAGGACGACTTGATAGTCATCCGGATGGAATCTTCGAAGTGGTCTGGGTTTCCACTTCGGTGTCGGCTTATGAGCTGAACCGCCTTGGGACGCATCCTCGCGCTGGACGCCATTTTGCTGATTTGAGAGCGCTGACTTCGCTGACGCGGCGGAGGACGCTATCTTGGCTCGTCGCTGGGAGCGGCGTTCCACGAGCTTGAACAGATTTTCATGCCGGAGAGCTGATCCCGGCGGAAGCTCTTCGGTTGGGGCAACCGGGACCGTGGACCAGGCCATAGTCTCGGGATCGTAGCCTCGCTGAGCTTGCAGAGCGGCCATATTCTCCGGAAGGGCTCCTCGGCTCGGAGACGGCGTCAGCCGCCGGGCGGAGGAGGCAGCCGCGGCAGCGCGGCCTGGGCCAGACGCTTTTCGGCGAATTTCACCCCCGCTTGGGTCGGCGGGTCGCAGTTCGCGGCGAGAAGCACCGGAGCCGGCGGAAAACACGTCAGCCCTTGGTGCGCGCTCGAGGTGAACTCCCTTCAGCCGGGCGCGTGGCATGCTCGCAACACGGAGCGGACGGCGCTGTTCTGCTACCGCTTCGTTCCTTCTACATCGCATGCATACCTGCTTGTTCTTGTTCAGAGACGTGACAAACTTAATTCGTACTGGAACACATCGCCGGTCTCCGTGGAGCAACGCGGGTAACTTCAACAGCTGTCTGCCTTTCTGCGCATGCGCGGTGCTGTTCAGCTCCTGCGTAGCAGCGGGGAATATAAGCCGTGGAGCAGCCGCTCGCTTGGGAAGGCGTATATATATGATTACAATTGCTGCAAGTCTGTAGTGCTATGCCATGGATGAGGCAACAACGATGAGTGAGAGCGCTCGCTACTCTTGCTACAAGCCAAACCTACTCATCTTGCCGACTTCGGTCGCTGTGAAGAAGCGGCACGTATGAAAAGTGAAGCTGACCAAACGATGAAGCGACGATGAAAATATTAAGCTGAGGAACGGTGGAAACACCTGACGAGTGAGAAGAGAGACTTGCAAAGCGATGACGTAAAGCTACGAAGAAGGTGCGGGTGCGACCAGAACAACAACAGAGAAACGATTCGGTCTCATGCAAGACTGCTACTTCTTTCGCTTTGTAAATCCTGGCTTAGCTGAGTGAAACCGTGCCAAAGTTTCGTTTTTGTTTAAAGCTCAGAGGTACATGACATGCCTACAGACAACAAATTTTGGTTTAAATAGAAAGACCTGAAACTACCGCCCTAACATAATCGTTGATTGACTTTGATCTTTGGAAATACGGTCCCTTGTATGCGAAAATTTGAATTTTGCGTCACCAGTCTGACCGTGTTCAGCACTTTTCAAACATTACGAGCGGTGAAATTCGATTAGATGTTCTGGCTTTTTCTAAAATAGACTTCGATAATCAAATTCACCAATTAATCAACTATGCAGCATTACTGGCTATGTGCAACAAAAATAAGTAGCTCATCTACACATTCTGTGTGACATGACCGATATTTACCGTCATGTTATTGATGTTCAGTACGTAAGTTTTATCAGATGCTCACTTGGCCAGCGTGTGGGTGCTGGAGAAACGTTTTAACCCTTATTTAACCTGAATATAGAGTTCCGGTCAAGGCATTACCCACTGCGCTTACGTGAAACTGGTTCGGTCATATCATTTTCATTTATTCGATACTGTTAGTCCCATCAGGGATCGTAACAGGAAGGGCATAAAAATACAGAGGTACAAAATATAGTAATGGCAATTAATCAAGTCGTCATTTGCATATCACCTTTTCCATCTTTGCCTTTAACTTTTTCTCTAGTTTTCATCCCTTTGGCATTACAACATGCGCTCCTTACTTGAACAATCGCGTTTTCACATAGCAAACACGTGTTTAGTTGTAAGCTATTGCACTGAGCATGGTTCATCTCTTCTTATGCGTTGAAGTGGCAGCTGTTGTCGCTTCTCTCCTTTTACATTATATGAACGGCATACGCATTGCTCAGGCAACGTCAAGATCAAATTCGCTCCACCGTTGCGTCAAGAGAGTCTAGAAAAGGTGGTACTTAATTGGGGGAGAGAAAAGCGCTGACAACGTAACGCTTGCTTGTGTGCTGCGTAAACATGGCTAAAGCAAGTTACATGCTCAGCACAAAATATCGAATTGTCTCACCTTATTAGAGTTCAGAAAGCACTTCCTGCAGAGCTTCTATCACATCCACGCATGTCTTCTTGTTTGCATGACTTAGGGGTATCCAATACCCCTAAGTCATGTAAATACACGCCGTTCACTCAAATTCATGACCTTCAAAAAAATTTCCTGGCTACCCTCCCTCCATAGCCTCTGTTCCATATTTTTCTTGGCGGTGAACTGTGTCGTTGACGTTCCCTTTCCCTGCCCCCAAGTTTCATAACGCAGCCAATAGTTTCGTCACGTCTGTACTTACCGGTAAACAATTCCGCGTGAAACATTTTGCGGACAGCTTCCGGCCTCAAATTTGGCGCCTCGTGAGTCATATAAAGCTTTCGCCCTAAAAGAAGTAAAATATCGCAGAGGGCCCTGTGTACCACAACGCTACACCAAACGAATCCGTGATGTTGTAGTGGTTGAATTTCGCGGGCGTTCCTTCTCAATCTAAGAACGCTGCCATCTTGCGGCAAGAAGAAGAAATGTTCTCCGCATTGTTCTGAGCAGACTTTGGTATTAATTTCGTGGAGTACGATTTTGGTCAGTTATAATTCAAAATGCTAGACGTCTGACAATTTCACGTGTGGTTGAGATTGTTTGCGGGTGGACAACGCCACCAGTTCCGGCGTGGTCTAGTGGCTAGGATACCTGGCTCTCACCCAGGAGGCCCGGGTTCGATTCCCGGCGTCTGAAGGAGTTCAGGTCTCATGGTGTAATGGTTAGCACTCTGGACTCTGAATCCAGCGATCCGAGTTCAAATCTCGGTGCGAGTTTTGTCCCCTGGACCACCAAAATTTGACTTCGTCAGAATTGGAACAAAATTAGTGTGTAATAACCTGATTCGGGTATGGCTAATTCAGCGGCGGCCTCCACATTGGGATAAATCATTCACAAATTTGGCCCCCTCGATCCCCAAAATTTAATCTCGTCAGAATTGGACCAAAACTAATGTATAATAACCTGATTCGAGTTTTACCACTTCAGTGGTGACCTCCGAATCGGAATGGATCCCCCACAAAATGTGGCCCCGTAGACCCCCAAAATGACCTCTTCAGAACTGGACCACATTCATGTATAATAATCTGATTTGAGTATGGCGAATTCAGCTGCGACCCCCTTAATTGGGATGGATCTCCCGTAAATTTAGCCCCTGGACCCAAAAAATTTGACCTAGTCAGAATTGAATCAAAATTGATGTTTAATAACCTGATTCGAATATGGCCGATTCAGCCCCCCGAATAGAAATGGGCCCCCTACAAAATTTGGCCCCGTTAGAATTGGACCAAAACTGTTATACAACCTAATTCGAGCATGACCAATTCAGTGGTTACCTCCGAATCGGGATGAATCACCCAAAAAGTTTGGCTCCCTCTACCCCGAAATTTGTCCTTGTTGGAATTAGACAATATTCATGTATAATAAGTATGGTCAATTCAGCACTGACCTTTAAAGTGGATATATCACCCACAAAATTTATCACTCTGAACCCTCAAAATTTGACTTGGCCAGAATTTTTATCAAAACTGATATAAACAAAATCGAGTAATACAAATTCAGTGTTGACCTCCAGATTGGGATTGGCTACCCCAAACAATTCGCCTCTGGACCCCCAAAATTCGACCTCGTCAGAATTTGCCCAAAATTGGTGTTGAACTGAATATGAATATGGTCAACTAAATGCTGACCTCCAAACTTTAGGTGGGCCGCCCTTTAAGACGACCTGCCTGGACCCTCGAAATTTGACTCCGTCCACGTTTTACCAAAACTACTGTCTAACGTAATTTAGGTACGGTCAACTGAGTAGTGACTTGCAAATCTGTGTGGGCCATCTCCAAAATTTGGCGCCCTGAACCCCTAAAATTGGTATTCGTCCGAGTTTACTAATAGAAACGGAAACTAAGGAATGGAAACTAAGAACTAAGAATGGAAACGGAACTTGACACAGAACTCACAATGCTTTCACATTCCTGCACGTAAGCAGACTTAAGTGCACCCCAGTAAGTTTATGTTAACTGAATTGTGCAGGACGTTCCCAAAAGCTCCTGACTATAGCGCCGCTCTGTAGTGTGTAAACTTCCTTGACATGGCGTCATATAACAAAGTAGAGCTCAGTCGAACCACTCCTTGTCATGTGTGTGCAGAGCAGGTGGCTTGCGATACAACTCTGCACTGCTGCACAGTTTAGTAAATAAGCTTTTCCTATGCATGAAAGCTACCTTTCGGAGTTTTACGAAGCGTTCATGCTAAAGCCGCATATTCGGCGCGCTCATTACGCAGGCATTTCTCCGAGTTTTGTTTGGGTATACTGTCTAGGATGTCCGGCCAACTCGTTGCAGTTTTCTCATCGCAGGAACTCAGAATTGCGTGCTAAGCTGCCGCAGCTCGCACGCCTTGCGAGTTTCGTCCGAAAGCTGCGAAGCAAACAAAATAAATACGTGCAATGCGGTGCACTTCCAAGTGCGTTCCACGGGGAGTCTCCTCCACTACAGTTATCTCACTACACGCTAGCTATGGACGATGTGCACCTTCGCTTGCATTCCCATCTTACAGCGATATTAAACAACATTCCCAGCAGTGTGTAAAAACAATTATTTGCGAATTATATATAAAAAGAAGAAGAGGGTGTGCGCACGCCTCCTTTGGAGTGTGCAGGAAAATCGCTTGGGATCCAGCTTGAAATGAGTGTCGTTTCCAGTGGGAATTGGGGATTTCCATCTGGAGGGATGTGATTTCCGGTTCAATAGTCCTTATCGAAATGGGATGAGATAAGCATTTGACAAACTTAGGGACGCCTGTCACTGCACCACTTCCCTGTACACATCAGAACCGCGTAGCGGGGGGGGAAGGTATAGAAAGGTGATGCAGTTAAAACGGCTAGATCGATGCGCCGTAGGGAAATGGTCCCGAAGGATTTGAACCTCCCGCGGATCTTTCAAGTGCACTGAAATTACGCGCCCAGGACCAGAATAAAAAAAAAAACATTCTAGAGGGAATTTTGGTCCATTAAAGGGTAGAGATCTTCAATAAACTGAAGTGCGATGGGGCGAACAGTCACGTTATGCTTGCTCCAAACGAACTCATACTCCAATCCCTGGCGCATGGAGCACATCGACCCAGACTACGATGGACAACATGTCTGTGAACGGTGCAGTGACCGTGTAGATTTAAACCATATGCTGTGTGGTTGTGCATCGAGCGACGCCTACGCTAAGAACAAGGAACATTGGGCCAAAGTGTTAAAACGTGCTTCACTACATGATCAGCATAGGGCTGTCCAGGAGGCCCGCGCGGCGGTGGAGAGCTTCGGGCTCTCTGTGACAAGTGACCCGCTTGTCACGCAGCATTGCGGGACGCGTAATTCTCGACAAGCTCCACATACACCCCGCTGAGGAGGTGTGCGCAACATCCCATTTATCGGCTGACATAACTAGTAGACTAGTTGTTAAACCAATAGACAAAAACATGCTACCAGGTAGACATGATGCCCGCTAGAAGACAAGGGCACAGACCCTTGAGAAACAGTACCAGGACGATCCTCAAGCAGTGTACGTGGATGCAGCTCAACACATCAAAAACGGAGCATACGTGGCATGTATGGCCACTCCAAAGTCAACCTTCATTAACGCCATAACATTTCGTGCTAGCTCCATATCCGAGGCAGAGGAAGTAGCTATCGCACTGGCCATCGCGGATCCCCGCTCCAAAACTATTCTAAGCGACTCAAAAAGCGCCGTTCAAAATTTCGCCAAAAATTCTGTAAGCGCACTCGCGGCGCGAATTCTCCGCAACCGATCTCTCAATCGCAACATCAATCTCGTATGGGTTCCTGCTCACGGGGGTAACTCCGGAAACGAAGGGGTCGACCGTGTAGCCCGGGGCTTAACCAACCGGGAGACGGGAGATCTATCGGGAACGGACGCGCCTGTCGAGGCACCGCGCACATACGCGGAGGTAACAAACTTTTATCGCGAGCTAAGATGCACGTACCCCGCCCCTCACCCCGACCTCGACTGGGCGCAAGCCACGACACTCAGACGCCTACAAACAAAGGCCATTCTTAGCCCCTACCGACTAGTGTTAATTACAAACGGAGAATTCAACCCTGCATGCCGGCACTGCGGTGACGGGACGCAGGCCACTCAAGACCATATACTGTGAGAATGCGCCAGCAATCACCCTCCAAAGACACTTTTGCCAGCTCCCTCAGCGGAGGAATGGGACAAGCTGTTGGCCAGCCCAAGAAAAACTACGCAACTGGCCCTCGTCACGCGAGCGCAAGAGGTCGCTCCCGACTGGAGGCCACCCTAGACTCGCCCCAGCCCGAAATAATTCCTTTCATTTCGTGGCAATAAAAGTTGTTACCACCCTCTGTGCCAACGTGGGAGCTGCCCTCTACACCTGGCGCCTAGCCGAGTGTCCTTCAGGACCCCTACTGTGGGAAATGAAGTTTTACCAAACCAATAAGCCGAAAGCCATTACAGCGCGGTGGATCATACCCCTCCACTACGCCACCCCTATCTCCCTCTCCTCTTTCACTCCCACCTTCCAATCTTTCTTTACGGCGTGGTATATGTGGCCTCCATCGAAACGCAGTCGCCGAGGTCGGGTTCGAACCCGACCTCGGTGACTGCGTTTCGATGGAGGCGAAACGAAGAGGCGTCGTGTGCTGGTTAAAGATCCCCAGGTGGTCGAAATTACTCCGTAGCCCTCCACTACGGCTCCTCTTTCTCTCTTTCCACTTTCAATCCCATCTTCCTCCCTTCCCTTACGGCGCGGTTGCGGTGTTCACAGAAAACAAGTGGGACAGTTACTGCGCCTTTCCTTTCATATAAATAAATCAGTTATAAATAAATCCGCGGAGAATTGTGACAGATACTGCGCCTTTTCTATCCTGTAAATCAATTTCAAACACCGCTGATGCCTGTTGTACTAACAACGCCTACTAGATATCTGGGTCTGCTTCTGCTTGCTGTGTGGTGCGGCGTTCGAGGAAGCGGCCAATGAAAGGCACCGCACCTGGATCGGACGCCCGGCGGGAACAGCTTCGTATATGCATGAATCGTCTGGCGACTTGAAGACCTGTCGTGACGGTACATTGCGCGCCCCTTGTCAAACACAAGCAGCATTTCATTTAAGGCATCGAAGTTCACCAGGGCCCTATAATTCGTGCACAGGAAAGGAATCACGGAATCCCACTATCATCCTCGCGGTAGACAAGGGGAATTATGAATAGCTTTTCACGATCTGGGGCGTGGCGCAGTTCTAATGCCCTGGGCTGGGGATCCAAGGGATGGGGATCCAAGGGATGGGGGTTCGAATCTCGGTGGAGACAAGGTTTATTAATTTATTTTTAAATCTCGATCTCGAAAGCGTAACGCCACTGCTGACAATCTTCTGCTGACAACCTTAGGTCGATAACCTTCTGTCGACAATAATGAGGCATTTAGGCTTTCGTCTTAATAAACCGTGATGTCCTGGCATAATGCGCGTGTAGCCGAAACCATTGAAACCTGCCTCCCAATCCGTAAGAAAACGCAGATCGTCTCGAAAGAAAGGAACCGTCTGACATGTCACGGAATTATTGCTTTCGCACCTCCCTAGTTGTCTCCAAAAGCCTCGGGCCAATAGCCTTCTTCATCTGGTTTTCTCGCTTCATAAGTGTTGCTTTGAGTTCCGTTATCTGTTGTTCAAAGCATGAAACAGGTTAGAGTAAAAGCGACCCCTTCACCTGCTCTTGGAGATGAGGCCCCTGCCTGGAGCCTCCTTACCTCGCTTGTTATTGATGTTTTCCGCTACACAGAGAGCCCGTTCACGTTATTTCCGTACCTAGCTGTGCCGGTTCAATTTGTCGGTGATCATAACGACGTTGCCAAGGAACTCTACCACTTATTAGTGTTCCTTTATTCGTTCTAGTTGGAAGCATGGACTTGTCTATCCATTGTTTATTCATTTTTGGCCACTGAGTCACGATGGCATCTATCTGACAAGCCAAGAATGTATGCTTGAACGAAAATTAAAGCCAAAACAGACAGTCGCGATCTCCATTCTTCGATTGAAAATTACAAAACAACCTGTCGACCCCAAATGCTTATTTTCGGTCGCATGTATGCAGGAACAGGGGAATAATTTCTACGTGACAGTAAGGAAAACGCACAATCAGAAGACCAGTACCGGCACAGAGGGCTTGGCTTAGACGCCTAAGGAAGTCGGATAAGTACACAGAAGCCAAGATTGCGGACTGCGTGGGAGAGGTCGCCCTCCGCCACTGATCCAATCTGATTGATCTTTACAGCCAACGAAATTAGTCCAATCCAATCCAGGCAGTAGCCACCTGTAAATGGCAGAGTTGGCTCTCTGTTGAAGGTGGTCAAAACTATCCAGAGCCCTCCACTATGGTGCCCCTCAGAGCTTGAGTCCCTCCGGCATGTCAAACCTAAACCAAACAAAATGAACTCCGTGCAAACGACATGCGATTGCGAATTCTTTCAATTAATGCAGTCATTTGCAGAGCAGTGATTTTAACTGAAATTTTTGCTCGGTTCCGTAAAAGCCGAGGCGCCTGAAAGCGGCCGACTACTCTGACGGCGTGGACAACCCCAATTTCGGCGAGACCCTAACGGTTACCGACGGTGCTTCTTCCGGCCGGCACCTGTGGTGCGTGTTCGAGCCCGGCCGCGGAGGCTACTCGCTGCGCGATGTGCCGGTGTCACTGTGCACAGTGGTGCTCTACTGCTGCGTCGACCTGTCTGCACGCGGGGTGTTCCACCGGCGCGCCGAGGACGAAGGACCCGACGGGGTCGACGCATTCCCGTTGCTGCGGCGCCAACGTCCGAGCCTGCCGCTGTATGCAACGGCAACGGCGTCCAGACCACGGCGGTCTTCTACAACCAGGTGGATATTTGCGTTCTACCTGTCGGTTCTTTGCTCCAATGGCTCTATGTTTTACTTGTGCATGGCGCTGGCTTCATATCAAGGCGAAAGCCTTTATAGGCTCATGATGGGCGTGCCAAGAAAGTGTCCGTCGGCAGAGGGACGGACACTTCGAAGAATTGTGCGATATTTGAGTACAGGAATGAGTATATGAGGCACAGGGTAATAACTCTGTATGTGCAAAATTTCGTTGATATGGAGTAATTGAAAAAAAAAATGGAGTCAGAAAAGAAATTTGACGTCGAAAGAGCCATTGACGACGATATTTTGTGAAGAAGTGAAAAGAGCCACGAAGTTGGAAATTGTGCATTAAGCGTGCAAAAACCTTGCAAATCTGTAATATCAAGCCTCGTCATGGGTTACAACGAAAACTGTCAAAGTAAAAGAAGAAAAGAGTAAACACAGTAAAAAAGAGTAAACACAGCCAAAATAGAAAAAAAGTAGAAAGTAAAAATAGGAAGAAAAATTATATAAAATGGAGCAAGCAGAAAAAAGAAAGAAAAGGCAAATGAGTGCAAACAGTCGCAGGAAAGGCATTCACTTACCGCACTTAGGAAAGATCTAAGTGCCTTCAACGAATATTTATTGGCCGCGCATCAGGTCAAAGAGCGGCATTGTACACCATGGCCCCCAATTCGAGCCTGTTACCGGACGCCACCGAATCAGGCTATAAACATTAGTGTGTACAGGCACACTGAGGTTACAAAAATTATCATAACGGCGTGTATACTCATTTTACTCTCATATTCTTTTCCACGCTGGCCGATGTCGCATGACGTCAGCCGTTATGGGTCGACTCAACATCAGTCCCTGTAATGGAGGAACAGAGGGTGAGAAATTTGAAATATATTTTTTTCTGTTACAGATATGCAGAATGTGTTCGTTATCTACGCAGAGCTCTATGCACTTGGAGGTGATCCATTGTTGTGAGTTTACACATCGTCAGGTGGAACATCTCATAATCGTAACTCCAACGCGACTTGTAGCTGTATGCCATATGCAACGAGACATCGAATGACACTTCAAGTGGCGGCAGTATTTGTCAGTATTGTTAAGTGAAGGTTAAAGAGGCGCTAATTGGAACCCAGAACTCCAGACGGACCACGTGACCGTCAATTAGCTGCCATTCACATCAAACACACAACATATATATATACTGTGTGCGTGAGTGCCTGTGTGTGTGCGTTAACGCAGTATGCTATGCTGAAAAACAGCTGTCAAGACACTGTTCCATAGTATTCGCACTTGTACATGGCTTTCCCTGCAGAAGAAAGAGCTGATTCGTACGCCGGACCTGGCCCCGTCTTCACGCTGAACGTTATGCGTATCTCGAATTTCTCGTGATGCATTTCAAAATGCGATGCAGTGGTCCCGTCTCTTTCTTCCACATTCACGTAAGCGATGGGACGCAGGTGCGCGGCTCTAGCCCGAACGAACTGAGTGTTCTGGTGGCCACGTGGCTGCACTCCAAGCAGCTGGACGGGCTGCTCTTCTTCTACCGGTCGCACCGCACGTCCACAGCCTCAGACGCCGAGTTCTTGCCCACATGGGGCGCATGCGGGACGACCTGGGCCGGATGGACCTGTTCGTGTCAGCCGTGGTCCTCTTCCACAAGGAGCAGCCCAACGGCCCGTTGTCACCCACCAGGTTGGTCCATCAACCCTTTTTTTCTTCTCTCTCCCCTCGGTGCCTCAGTGGTTAGAGCTCGACTTCTGAACTCGAAGGTGCCCGTGTCCAAATCCCGTCCGCGGCGGCCGGTTTTCAATGGAGGCGAGCCGAAAGGCGCCGGTATAGTGTGCGATGTCGGCTGTTCACGGTAAAGAACCCCAGGCGGTCTTAATTTCCGGAGCCCTCCACTACGGCGCCTGAAATAGCCTCAGGCGTTTAGGGACGTTAAACCCGTAAACCCTAACCTGAACTTCTTTTCCTTCGGCTTTGATATGGTTTTCCAAGGGCAGTGCTCAAGGAGATGCAAAGTTTGGGCCTGAAGTGGCAAATCATTCTGAATGCTGCCGCAGGGCTCGGCTTTCTTGAGGCTTGAAGCATACATAAAGTCAATGCAGTAGAATGCGGTGAGGTATGGAGGACGTATTCAACATGATAGTGTAATTTTTGAAAGAAGGTGACCGATATTTTTTTTCGCATTGCCTGTTTTGGGAGAGGATGATGACGATGCATGCACTAATACACAGGCGCAGACTATGCGAAGTACAGTTAACATCATTATCAGTGTTCTGTAATATCTATAGTGACAGTACGCTATTATATGTGGTAGTTACTAGTTATATGTATGTCCCATTTCTGAGAATATGATGTTCGAGCCATTGGAAGGGGCGCCTGCCGAATTATTTCAGTTATTTTACTTTCGGTCAAAGTGTGGCTGCGAACGACTAATACAATTGAGATTTAGCTGCTGACAGCTCTTATTAAAACAGCCATTATTATTTCTTATTTGTTTGCCTTATGTGCAAATATTCAGTTGGACACATTGCGCACTTTTGGTTAGACCAACTGGATGCATCTGGTAAAACCAGTTCGGCTCCTCTGTTCGTCCAGATTGATCTCAGTGTGCAGTTGCAGCATTGTCTGTCAAAAAACAAATGCGTCGTCCACGTTCACTCGCTCCATGGCATCTACGCCATATATGGCAAACATATATCGCTTGCTTCAACGTTGCTTCAGTGTCGAATGTCTTGTATTAAATATACGAGAGTAACATTAACTAAACACCAATTAATGAATTGCTTTACGTTTTGTTAAACGTGATACCCTAATTATAGACGATTATGCATTAAAATACACAATTATATTTCATGTTAATTACATTTTCTAGAAGGGACAAATGAAGATTACAATTATTCCCGCATGGGTGGGGCACAGCGTGCTCTCTCTGGTGCAGGACATCGTTGTTCTGCGCACGCACGACCTGTCCCCTGCTCCGGAGAGCGCGGCCGCATGCCCCATGCCGTTCGCGCTGGGGGGCGCCACGCGGTCGCCGAGCGTGTCGCGGCTGCTAGCCGACCTCCGCGAGACGTTGCCAGGCTTCGAGCGGTCGGTGGCGCGCCGGCTCCTCTTCAGCGTCACCTTTGAGGCGGCCAGTTACTTCCTCAACCGCTCAGGCGCCTTCAACGTGAGTTCCTCTCCGCGTGTTTATTATATGCCTTAACATGTAATCTCAGTAGAAACCTTAAGGTAACTTGCGTTTGAGTTCTGCAAACATGATCCCAACGACGTGGTCAGTAAAACTGCGCATGACAGGAAAGCGCTCGATAAAAGCTGACTTTGTCCTGACTAAGAGCCAGTTTTTGCCTTGCTATGTCTACTTAGAACACTGCATGTTTTCCTGTCCTGTTGCAATTCAGTCACCTCATTTTCCACAACCTCCTCCCCTAACGTGGCGGGCTGTATGCCTCTGACCACCTGAAAGACCAGTTGGCTTTGGTGTCCCTAGCCCAGGACAATCTCGTCGCTTAATTGTGCGTTAAAGTTGTTTCCTCCTCCTCTTCCTCATCTTCTATGTTCGGAGTCACCATACTGACCGTTTCGGTTCAAATAATAGATACCTGTATGAAGCAGTGTGCCAGTCATTGGTAAGCCTGACAGGAGGCTCGGGAGGTTTTCCAGTGCGCTAATGGTAGATCCCCCATCCGCCGATTTCATCATTGTCTTTTCGTTTCTGTATGTGCCCGCCATCCGTCCGTTCGTGCTGTGGCTTGACAAGCTTTGTCCACGTGTCATCGAATTCGAAAATCGCGCGCCTGCGGAGTAATGTCCATCAAAACCGCATGTTACGCTATCTTTAGGCGCCTCGGCTGCAGATGCAAGCAGCGGCACGTGCCAGCGCGGTCGGGACTAAGGAGAACAATTTGGGAGGCAAAGAGGACGTCCTGCATGCATCGTGGCACGTCCACCGACAAGTGACGCGTTTTGATGGACGTCTCCGAGCAGGCTCGGCATGGGAAAGATTTTTTAATTCTACGAGAGATGGACAAAATTCGTTGAGCCACAGCGCGAAAGGTGATTGCATTTTCTAAATCCTAAAAGCAGGTTGCCATTAGCCGGCTCCAAATCTGGAATTTCAAGTAAGCGCTTATGTTTAAGATATATTTGGGAGAGAAACAGTTATCCTTTAAAAATTAGTTAACTGGCTGCGTAATTAGCGTGATTCATTTAATTACTTATGTACGCCAACGCTGGCATTATATACAAAGAAAATGACCTGACTCCATCTAAAAGCTTAAGGCGCCCATGCGCTGTGAGATGCCAGTGCAGGTTAAAAAACCCTCAGCAGTTGAAATTTCTAGAGCCCTACACACAAGCGTCCATCATAGCCGAATTCACTGTGGTTTGGTTAAGAGGTTTAACGTGCCAAACTGGCTCAGGATATAGTAGATTATAGAGACGCCGTAGTGGAGGGCTTCGTAAATCTCGACCACCTGGCTTTTTTTTTTTTAACGTGCACTGACATCGCACAGTTTTTAAACGTTCTGTTTTGTTTCCAGCGCCGTGCTTTTCGCCTCCATCGAGAAGCGACCACTGCGACCGGAATTCGATCTCGCATCCAAACTGCGTCCATGAGTCGAGCGCCCTAGCCACTGCTCACTAGCTATTACACTTTCGGGACGTTAAACACGTAAACTTGGTAAACGTAAAGATTGGTATCCAGTGAATCCTTGAAATCTATTATCACGAAATGTATTTTCTTGAACTTCCTTGCAAAACAATGGAGCTAATGTTGTTTTGAACACTCGAATGACTTCGACGCGGCTTATGTCTGAAACATTAGTTGTATATATGACGGCTCTCAGGATACTAATGACTAATCACTAGCAACTCACTCTTAGTCCCGATTCTTCCTCCATAAGAACACTTCAAAACGCGCAATCCGTGAGCACAAATTACATTTCGGCAGCATGCGGGTTTTAACTGTCCGTTACGGTACATCCGCAGGAGGGCGACCCCACGGTCAAGATGGCGGCTGGTTCGAGCTACTGGCAGATGTGCCAGATGGTCACCAAGATGGGCTACAACCGCCACTACTCGCCCTACGGTGACTGCCAGGTGGTGCACAAGAACCGCTTCTGGCAGGCCGGCTTCGGGCCGAACTCTTCGCGCTTATTCGACGCCACGCGCCACTTCGCCGGCGCCGTGCTCTTCGCTATGCACGCCGATGACTCCAGGGGCCGCTGCGGAGAGCGGCACGGGCTAACCAATCACGTGCGCCGATCGCTCGACCGATTCGCAGCGTCCTGTGCGGTTGGGCGAAACGGCTGACGACGGCGGTGCTTTGCGATACGCTGACGGCCTTCATCCTCCCTCGAATACTCATGCACAAACTAGCTGTGGCTTACAGAAGCTACCAAGGCCCTGGATGTCCGAACAAAGAGTGTGGTTTGTGCATGCCCTTTAGCAAGGACGTAAATTTAATAAAGACAGCATTAAGAAACTGTGCTCACGAGCCCTTCCGCCCAGGAGTGTATTCTACTTATATAAACACGTGGCCTTTCTAGCCTTTCATTTATTTATTTTTTTGTACTTTCGTCCTCCTATTGATTCTCTGGAGAGAGCTAGCACATTCATTTTGTCATTTGCATGGCCATTCAGTTATCAAGTCATATGTATTATATGTATACGGCCCTTAAAAACGGGCGTAGTCTAAGTGGCGGGCTGTGCAACTGTCAGCAGTAGAACAATATGCCGCTTGCTGCAATTCATCGACGTATGTGAGCGATACAGTTCCCGTAGGTCATTACAGTCAGCAAAAAGATTGACCTTAATTCGTCATACTTTGTCCATACGGTCCCTTTTTGTCATTATAAAGTTGTTAATTCCGCAATATATATATATATATATATATATATATATATATATATATATATATATATATATATATATATATATATATATATATATATATATATATATATATATATATATATATATGTATATATATATATATATATATATATATTGTAAGGCAACGCGAAGGTCGGACTTGGGGAATCAGGCTTTATTACAGACCTGAAGCCTTGGTCGCACACTGCAGCCAAACACACTCCGCGATGACGATGGGTATCTACAAG
This sequence comes from Amblyomma maculatum, assembly GCF_055883805.1. Taxonomy (NCBI): domain Eukaryota; kingdom Metazoa; phylum Arthropoda; class Arachnida; order Ixodida; family Ixodidae; genus Amblyomma; species Amblyomma maculatum. The sequence goes on from NC_139353.1 coordinate 120,727,297, forward strand.
AGGGAGCAGGATGAAGATGAAGCAGCACGTTCAGCAGTGTGGAAGATGAAGCGCCACACAGTGCTCACACTATTTCGCCCGCGCAGTTCAAGCGGCCAACCTGGCCGCAATTAGTCCGCAGGATTGCGCCGAATAAAAGGTTTCATACGTGAAACGTGGACAACTTCAGTGCCACGGTAACGACAGTCCGGAGGAGGGTAAACAGGGGAGACGCGATAGTTGACCGGGGAGGTTTTTGCAACAACTGTGTAAGGACCAATGTAACGGTGCTGTAACTTGTCACAAAGGCCAGGAGTGCGTAATGGGGTCCAAAGTAACACCTCGTCGCCGGGACGGAACGAAACTTGGCGATGGGTTGCATCATAGCGGTACTTGCGGTCTTCCTGGCTAGCTTCCGTGTTGACGCGAGCAAGCCGGCGTGATTTGGCCACTCGGGAAAGGAACTGGTCAGGAAGAGAGGATGAGGAACTGGCATGTGTAGAAAGAAAAGAGGCGTCAAGAAAGGTAGCGGGAGAACGGCCGTAGACGAGGAAAAACGGGGTGTAACCTGTGGTCCGCTGTACAGCCGTATTGTAGGCGAACGTAACAAAAGGAAGTATTACGTCCCAGTTTCGGTGGTCCTGGTCGACATACATAGACAACATGTCAGAAAGCGTGCGGTGGAACCGCTCAGTCAACCCATTGGTCTGCGGGTGATAGCTGGAGGTCAATTTGTGATGTGTGGTTGAGGCCTCAATAACTTCGGCTACAATCTTCGACAGAAATGTCCGACCACGATCGCTGAGAAGCACTTGAGGGGCCCCATGGCGCAGTACGAGCGATTCCAAAAAGAAGGTCGCGACCTCATGTGCTGAGCCATTAGGCAGGGAAGCGGTCTCAGCGTAGCGTGTTAGGTGGTCGACGGCGGTGACGATCCAGCGATTACCTCGTGCGGACAATGGAAGTGGCCCGTATAAGTCTATGCCAACAACGGTAAAGGGAGTAGCAGGGCAAGGTAGCGGCTGTAGTAGGCCAGCAGGAGGAGAAGTGGGCCGTTTGCGGCGCTGACATGGCAGACAAGAGGCGACGTATTTTGCCACACTTGAGGCGAGGCCTGGCCAGAAGAAACGGGCTTTCACGCGGTGGTAAGTTTTATGAAAGCCTAAGTGACCGGCTGTAGCATCATCGTGGAAAGCCGCCAGGATACGGATGCGAAGCGCTTTCGGAATAACGGGGACCCAACGGGTGCCTTCGGAGCAATAAATATAACGGGAGAGCACGCCGTTGTCAAGTTTGAACTTTTGGAGTTGGCTGCGCATCCTAGCGGTAGGAGGGTGAGAAGCACCGGTGAGAAGGTCGATTAGGGAAATACAGTAGGGATCTGCTCGCTGGTTTGAAATAATGGCGTAGCGATCTGGAGCAGCGGCAAGAGTAGCACAGGTTGAGGTTGGGGCTCTGGACGACATTGGGACGTCGAGGGTGCACACAGGAAGGCTCGAGGAAGCACTAGGTGGTGAATCTGAGAGCGGGCAGCGGGAAAGAGCATCGGCATCTCGATGTTTGCGTCCCGATTTGAATACGACATCAAAGTGGTACTCCTGCAAACGCAGAATCCAACGGCCCAGGCGTCCAGTCAAATTTTTGAGGGTTGATAACCAGCACAGAGCGTGGTGATCGGTAACGATCGTGAAATGGCGGCCGTAAAGGTAGGGGCGGAATTTCTGAACTGCCCAAACGACGGCTAGGCACTCTTGCTCAGTGATGGTGTAGTTGCGTTCCGCTATTGTTAGAGTTCGACTGGCAAACGCAATTACCTTTTCCCGAGAAGCTGTATCACGTTGCAGAAGTACGGCGCCGATACCGAGGCTGCTGGCATCGGTGTGAAGAATGGTGGCAGCAGTGTCGTCGAAGTGAGCGAGAACAGGGTCCGAAGTGAGGGCATTCTTTAGGGTTTGGAAAGCTTTTTCGCATTCTTCGGACCAATTGAAAGTAGTACGGTCTGTAAGGAGGCGGTGGAGCGGTGCAGCAATGGTAGCGAAATTTGGAATGAAACGGCGAAAGTACGAAGACAGGCCAAGGAAACTGCGTAGTTCCTTAGTGCGCTGAGGGCGTGCAAAGTTCAAAACTGCAGCAAGCTTGTCAGGGTCGGGTCGAATGCCATCGCGGCTGACGAGGTGGCCCTGGATCTTGATTTCTTTCTTGGCGAAATTACACTTTTTTGTGTTCAGCTGGAGACCGGCGGATGCCAGGCACGTTAATACTTGATCAAGGCGGCATAAATGATCAGAAAAAGTCGCAGAGAAAATAACTATGTCGTCTAGGTAGCACAAGCATGTTTTCCACTTAAGTCCTCTAAGAACAGTGTCAATCATGCGCTCAAACGTAGCGGGGGCATTACAAAGTCCAAAAGGCATGACATTGAATTCGTAAAGCCCATCGGGAGTAGCGAATGCGGTTTTTTCTTTGTCGGCTTCGTGCATCGGTATCTGCCAGTAACCGGAACGCAAATCCAAAGTGGAGAAATATTCGGCGCCCTGAAGACAGTCGAGGGAGTCGTCAATTCGTGGCATAGGGTAAACATCTTTTCGAGTGACTTTGTTAAGTGCGCGGTAATCAACGCAAAAACGCACGGACCCATCCTTTTTTTTGACCAAGACGACCGGAGATGACCAGGGGCTAGATGATGGCCGAATAATGTCTCGCCGGAGCATATCATTCACATTATCTTCTATGATTTTACGTTCTGATAAGGAAACACGGTAAGGGCGGCGGCTAACAATAGAAGTACCTTCTGTAATAATGCGGTGCTGTGCAGAAGACGTTCGGCCCAAGGTCGGAGAAGTGACATCAAAGGAGGCTTGGTGTTTTCGAAGTAATTCCTGCAAAGCTTGGCGGTGAGTCGCAGGAAGGTCAGGATTGATGGTGCCAAAGAAAACACAGAGAGAAGCATCGGAAGAAGCTGCTGGTGAGGAAGAGGGGGCGGTAAGGGTGGTGAGGGACACCGGGTGAATGTCCAGGACACAAGGAAAACATGTCCCTTTAGTCAGCACAATGGGCTCTGGGGAAGTGTTCGAAGCAGCGACAAGCGCTGTGCCATGCTCAAACCGAACAAGACTTGGTGGTAGCGCGATTCCGCGGGTCAGATGGCGATCAGAAGGCACGATTAGCACATCTCCGTTATCAATGTCAGTAGAAGTAAGCGCGACAAGTTGTTCGCATCCAGGGGGCAACACTGAGTTAGTAGCGGCAAGCAGGCGATAACGGGGCTCGGGAGGTTCAGAAGACGGATCGCTCTCGTTCATGTAAATGACCCTGTCGCGACACGAAATGCTGGCTGATGCGGCAGACAGAAAATCCCAGCCTAAAATAATTGGGTGAGCGCACGGTGACATCACGGCAAATTGTACATGGTGGCGGACACCATCAACAAAAACTCGCACAGTACACTTTGCAGAAGGCCGAATTATTGCACCATTAGCTCCGCGGAGTTCAGGTCCATCATAAGGCGTTTTCACTTTTCGCAAGCGGGAGCACAAGTCAGTGTGTATCACAGAAACAGCGGCGCCCGTGTCAACCAAAGCCTCAACAGATAATCCTTCAACCCGCACTAAAATAATATTCCAGGGACGTTCCGGAGGATTTTTGGGATGGCCGAAGAGTGCAGTTTTCCCTCCTAAAACTGCAGTGGTCAGTTTTCCGACAGGCGGGGAGTCGTCAGAGAAGCTTGACGGAGAGGCGAGGTGGAGCGGCGAAAAGGCGAAAGAGAACGGCGTCTTGAAGGCCTGTAACCAGCAGGCGGAGCGGGGCTTTCTGGCGGGGGTGATGAACGTCGGGGATAATCAGGGAATGAACGGTGGTTAGAGCCGGAAAAGCGAGGAGGGTAGTCTGCTTCAAATGATTCGTAGCCGCGGCGTTCATTCTGGAGCCTGCGACGACAGAAGCGGGAAATATGGCCTCGGTACCCGCAGTAATAACACACAGGGCGGGCTGGGCGCCAGTTGGGGTAGTATGTCGGCGCGGCGGCAGGTGGTGCCAATGCAGCGACATGAGCAGTGGTAGGCGCCGGTGGCGTAGGTGCTCCAACTGCGGGCGGCAAGGACGTGATCTGGGCGTACGTTGGCACCTGACAGATGGTAGGAGCGACCGATGTTGGCGGGGAATGGGTCATTGAGGCCAGCTCTTCTTTAACAATGCTACGCAGGCCGGCACTTGAATTATGTGGCTCAGATGCAGGGCGGCACAAATTACCTTGAGCCGAGAGCTCTTCACGAATTAATTCGCGAATAAGCACACGGAGGTCAGCTTCGGCAGTGAAACCAAATGAAGTGGGATCAGGCTGCAGGCGTATTGACTGTAGTTCGTCAAGGCGTTGACAAGTCGATATGATGGCGTCAATTGTGGTTGGGTTCTGCACGGCCAGGGCGTTATAGGCGAGTGGACCAATACCTTTAAGGACGTGCCGAACCCGCTCGTCCTCTGGCATGGTGGCATTTATGCGCCGACAAAGTGCGAGAACGTCTTCGATATAAGAGGTATAGGTCTCATTGGACCGCTGAAGTCGGGCTTCTAGCTTCTTCTTGGCGGACTCCGTGCGAACAGTAGGAGCGCAGAAAATCTGGCGTAACTTTTGTTTAAAGGTAGCCCAATCCGGAATCGTCGACTCATGATTTAGAAACCACGTTTTGGCCACATCCGTCAAATAAAAGGACACATTAATTAATTTAAGAGAATCATCCCATCGGTTGAAAGCACTGACCCGGTCGTAGCTGTCGAGCCAGTCATCAGCGTCGTCGCCGCGGAGACCGGCGAACATCTGAGGGTCGCGCTGACGGCTACTGACAGTCCAAGTGGCAAGGGGAGCTGGAGTCGAGTTGGTAGCAGCCGGAATAGCGGAGTGGCCCTCTTGTGTCATGACGATGGTGGTCGGGATCAAACGGCGGCCAGAACGAAGCTCCAGGTGGATGCAGGTGACGAAGCAGCGGGGAAATCAAGGCGCACCTCCACCACGTGTAAGGCAACGCGAAGGTCGGACTTGGGGAATCAGGCTTTATTACAGACCTGAAGCCTTGGTCGCACACTGCAGCCAAACACACTCCGCGATGACGATGGGTATCTACAAGAGGGAGCAGGATGAAGATGAAGCAGCACGTTCAGCAGTGTGGAAGATGAAGCGCCACACAGTGCTCACAATTATATATATATATATATATATATATATATTAGTCCTAGCTAACTTGACCAATTAAATATTTTAGGCAGGTGAGGAAGGAAACCTTTTGCAAACAGCTGCCAGCCTTCGTCATTTTGACAGCGGTGAAGCGAAATGCTGTGCATGACACGTCACGGTAAAGCACATAATTGGTTTTGGCGCCGTAACCACTGCATCGCGTTATCACCAGAAGTTTCGTCTGTACAGAGCTTTCTGCGCTCATTCTCAGTTGTGGAAAAAAAAACCGTCAGATTTCCTTGTGCTGCACGGCTTTCGAAAACGAGTTTTTCTTCGTTTCAGAAACTCATGTGTCATTGCATTGTCCACGCGATAAATAAAAAGTAGTTTTAGTCAATTAGAGCTCGGCTGCACATTGTGTTCGCTGCTCCTGAGTTCGTTCCTTCAAATAATTTTTTTTTATAATTTCTAACTGATCATTTTAGGCATCATGAAGATTTTCGCTGAAACATCCGGCGTCATGCATCGCCATCTTGGATCCCATGCATCATGGGAACATAATGCAGCGCTAGCGATGTAACCAATTTAAACCCCACTGAAAACGACTTTGTCCCTATGCTGATCCAAGGCAGACGGACATCATGGTCGAATTTGGACAAAACTAGTTCAATAAATTTGGGCCAAGGTTAGGATAGGTAATTAGCTTTACACCGGATATCATAGGTTTCTGATATAGAGCCAAGGCCGAAAGCCAACCGGCACCGTTTACCCAAGCAAAGCAAAATGTAGCCTGAACAGTTTCTGTTTGTAACGTTCTGTAGATATTGCTAACGTCACTTTTTATCAGTCAACGCACACAGTAAAGTTAGCCAGTCGTTTGGATAGCATAGGTGCATTACCCTGGTGTTGAATTGACGAGAACAGAAAAAAAAATAACGACACTGCTTACAGTGTGTGTTAGCATGGGGTAAAACACAAGCACGAGCTCTGATCTGAAACAGATCAGTAATCTTCACAAATACGAAATAGCAGATTTCTGGCAGTGAACATAATACAAGCATTTCCAATTCGGCCGGGTTCAATTCATTTATGTCGAACAAGACACCACCGCGCTGCGAACACACAAAAGACATTCAGTGAGGTTGTATATTCCCTACATGAGGCCCTCATGTCACCGCAAGTGAAGAGAACTTATTTCAATAATTTTTTAACTTACGATGGCAAAATTGAAAAATATAAGTTGCAAGATTATGATGTTAATATTGTTTGTATAAAGCTGATGAAGTTAATATAGTGCACCGATAATGTATGCATAGTCTCGAATCTTGCTACTTTCCGTGAACCTGGTACCGCAGTATTTAAGCAGTAGGAATAGAACTTACAATAGAAAGGCGCTTTATTGGTTTAAAATTGCCATGCATGTTTTAATGAATGCATTTGAACATTGTTTGCACAAAGGCAGCAGAACGGACTTTTTATGGTAAAAATTTCAGTTCACCTATATTGCGCGCGACTTGTGACCGACTCGAGTTATAAGTGGCAAACCTCTCGAGATGTCAACCACGGCCATACATTGGGCGATGTTTGGTTGCCGAACACTGGGTGCCGACTAATTTCCTGGCATTTTCTGAAAGTCGTTTGGTCAGCTATTACCCAGCCAAACTAGCAGCCAACCAGGTTCCACCCGTGTGTTTAATTGGCTGGCCGAGAATGGTGACAAACATCCTATGCTGAGGGATACAAAACGAAGGCACAACTTGCGCACGTCTTTTCCACGATCACTTGTCAGTGGATGCTCTATCAAGTGGTCTTTCGTTGGGTTTGTGGGGTTTAACGTCCCAAAAATGCATTTTTTCGTACTTTTTAACTACACCCTTACAACTTATAAATTTTTAGCTAAATAAAACTGAAACTGCACTCATTTGGTAAATACAAACATACTGCGCGACCTAGATAATGTTTCCCATTTCCCTGCTTTTCTTTCAACGTTACATGCTACTCTAAACTGTGTGCTCAATGTAATATTTATTAGTGAGAACTAGTTTGCGGACCCTTCACCGTAGTTCAATTTTGTGAACAGCCATTAGATCAACTAAATGACTCTAGAAGGGCCCTGTTGGCGTGTTCAAGCGTGTAATATGCAGGATGAAACATTAGGGGATTTATCCCGGTTATACTAGTTACACGAGTGTATCATGGGTACACAGGTTGTTTTCATAGTAATAAATATCTATTGCTAAAACACTAATTCACTCGGTTGTTTTCGCCGGAAGTTAGACTAACAGTTCATCACATTGGTATCACCGGTATGTCAAGCTGTCGTCGAAGGAGAGGTCGAAGCAGCCGCAGACTCCGCTGCACACCGCCTGGACTTCCTATCTCGAACATTGCTGCGTTATTTTTCCATCGACGTTTCTCTCTGTTCTTCGCATTAGGCTGCCCGCGTACTCTTCAGCGCTTCTTCTTGCTTATCAGAGGCTGCGAAATGCACACTCCAAAATTTCGACGCATATGGTCTGGCACGTGCCTCAATCATGGCGACACTGAGGAGCGACGTCTGGGCCGCATGCTATCACAGGATGGAAGCGCGGCGAGAGAGAGCAACCGTGCTTGAAAGTTTTTGACCATCGAAGGCGGCCCTTAAGCGCCCAACCTGGTCCCGTAGATCTTGCAGCGGTGACTCGAGAGCAGAAATATTCACTTCGGAAATTTTTGCTGATCTGACGATCTCTTCTTCCTTGGCCTTGCGGGCGTCCCATGACTTCTTTGCTGATAAGTTGTTTTTCTCTCGGCATTCCCAGTACGCTTCGGTTTTAAATTCTGCAGGAACATGACGTCGATGACGCGTCGGTCCGGCGGCAGAGCTGCATTGCGGGTGCCCTCCGTTGACGCTGCCGCAGTCACCGACGGCTCCATTCCTGACGGGCGACGAAGGCGATTCGCCCCTCTCTGCAGATGTGGGCGAAAGCGGCTGCTCCTGGTAAGATTGAAGTCCTGCAAGCAGCTGCTCCTGGTTAGCTTGGTGTCCTGCAGCTAGACTTCCACCAGATGAGCCCTTGTCTGCAGACACCCACAGCAGTAACTGGCCCTGGCATGGGACATACTGCTGGTGGTACATCATGCGGACTGTAAGTCTTCCGTTAAAACCCAAGGTAAGCTGCGCAGAGTAGAGGGCACCAAAGGTTAGAAAGGTCCACCTTAGTATGAGCCATCGTCTGAAGGACAGGTAACACAATACGCCAACATGTCTGACAACGACTATATGAAGCTGTGTGCAGCAGACAGTGGCGATAAACAAAAGAAACATTTTTTTGAAGTGTGATAGAGACGCATAACCTCATGGGTATCTGCTATTCTATAAGGGACAACCCAACCGCAACATAACCAGCTAAACGTTATTATGCGCCAAGTAGCCTATACCGTTGTCAAAAAGGTTACCTCTTGATGGCAGGGGTTTTAATGCCCGTATTTTGTGTTCAGAACAGGCACCGAAGTTTTCCTCGCGGATGCATTCGTATCGCCGTAAAAAGGTACGCAAACTTTGGGTTTCCAATAGTCATGCTCTACGCGCACAACTTGTCTTGCAGTCTTATCGTTTCTGATTGAAAATGTTTGGCTGTCATGGGCGTTCGCACGACGTCTTATGACCATTTTTGTAAACACGTGGCAACTTCTGGCAGGTTTATGTGACTCATACTCTAAAAAAAATGCAGTTAGTTCTGCCCTAATTCAAATATTGTGCGAAAACTGCGCTACAAAGCGCTTCCTTTTCTGTTCCCAAGCTTTGCGTAATTTGCTAGAGACGTACATTTGTCACGAATGAAATTCCGTATTCATTTATTTGCTGTGCGATTGAGCATCACCTTCCTGGGGGACTTTTCGCTGCCTCGGCGTCGGTAATAGCATCGGAGGTGATTTCGTTCTAACGGTTATGCGATTTAGCGTGGTAGGTAGAAGTAAAGATAATACCTTCCAGTTAAAATCACATGCGTATTGTCCAGGTCTAAATTCAAAGCTAAATGAATCACCATTAATATGGCTATTAAGCACGCATTACACTGTCATGAATTTGCTAGGCTAGCTGTTATAGCTTTGCTATACAACCGTTTTCATGCACGGCCGTGGTTTGACAAGCAAGACATTGTACGGGATGACAGCATCTAAATGAGCTGTTTCCTAATAAAAGCCTCTGCACAAAAGAAATACCGAAGATTCGCCGATGACTTCAAGTTGGTCGGTGTTTCGGTGCACCTTCGCGGAAGTAACTGACATAAAGCTTAAAATGAGTTAGTAAAATTACGCACAAGGCGATATAAGTGGACTCTGCGGCATGGCATCGGCCAGAATTGGTATGCCTCATCTTTTCTGTGTAGCTGCTCGTCCTGGCGTGCTGATGGCCATCGGTCACATTGCCGGTTGCGCCGTGACACCTGTCGCTCCAACCCGGCAGACCCGGTTGCCAGCCATCATCGTGGAAGTGCGGTGCGTAAAGCACTTATAGCTTCACCGTCCCAGGAACCACCGAAATATGATCCGCAATTCTGCCCTACAGTGCCACCCCCGAAGCTGCCCTGCTGCGCTGTACCTGTGCGTCTGTCACCGTCAGCGACGCCACCGTATATAAAAGGTGCCGATATCAACACCAATATCAGTGGACACGGCGGCATGGCATCGGCCAGATTAGATATGCCTTACCTTTTCCGTATGTAGGTGATGTACTTTTCGCAAAGCCAATCAGCTGTGCTGGTCTTGTGGTGCTGAGCTAACGAAGTTTCATTGCTCTTATAGTAGATCGAACACATGTGCTGGTTAATCTTCTGTCGTGACGTCATGGTAAGTCGTGAGTTCATAATCGAATGGTCATTATGACGTCACATGGACATGTGGAATAACAGGAACTGATATCATGATGAAGTCACAACTGATAATGACGTAACCAGGCAAAGCTGATCCCACTGGGCTTTTATTCGGTGGTGGTACTAATCTCCTGCTTAACCTGTAATTTTCAAGAATCTCCGCATAATTTTGGAGACGCTCGTTCATGTTCCTGCAGTCGGGTGGCTCCACAGTTAGGCAGTCGCATGGCGGCGCCTGCAAGCTGAGAACTTTGTAAACTCGGTTTGGGCATATTATGTCCAGATCGACGATAGAAAAAGACGATAAATGCGAGCACTGTTTGGAGAGAGGGACCCTCGACCATGTAATCTGGGAATGTGCCAACTCCCCATGGGGCTAAAGCAAGTATAAATTGTAGAGAAGCTTGGGAAGCCCTGCAGCGGGGCGAGGTATCTGCCCCACAGCAACAAGCCATCCGTCTGGCGGAAGAAGCCGCGAAGAACCAAGACCTCTTTGCCTGCTTCTGATCGCATAGGTTCGGGCTCCCGTCTCTTAGGCTTGCGTGCCGGGGGCGGGGACTGGGGGCCTCCTTATCTGGTGGAAGGATAAAATTGTTATCAAATCACATCTTACCCCGCTAGGCGTCCGGTCCAGACGTTCGTGTGGCGCCTTGCATTTGAGGCTTTCTCTAACGCCGCATCACACAGCATACAGAAGCAGGCCCACTACAGCAGGCATCAGCGGCGTTTCAAATTGGTTTACAGGAATGAAAAGGCACAGCATCTGTCACAATTCTCTGCGGTCACTCTAACCGTGCCGTAGCCAAAATGAGGGAGGTGGGAGTGAAAAAATAAACAGGCGCCGTAGTGGAGGGCTTCGGAGCACCGTGCAATACAGGCTTTCTTTTTTTTTTTATTTCCAATTGTCGACAAATTCAAAAGAAATACGCAGAAAAGCATTCACTAGCCGCCTATAGACAACAAGGCGCAGGCTTTGTTCCATTAACATTTTTTATGCATTGACAGCGGTTCCAGCCGTTGAACCCATTCTGATGTGGACGACTGCATTTTCATTTCCTCCAAATACCTCTGCACACATTCCCTAAAATACATAAGCGCATGCCGCGCATCGGGGTCGCAGTAATAACCGGCCATTCTCGACTGCCGTAAACGATCGAGGACCATCAGCATGATGGGGTAAAAAGGTGCTCTGTCTTCGTTTTCTGTGGGTAGATGCCTTATGCCATATGGGTCAATAAGTAAATCTTTTCTGATAGTCCTTCATAGGACATCCCAAAAATAAACTGCCTCCTAACAATGAATAAATACGTGGTCTATGGATTCAGGCAGCAGACAAATGAGACACTGTAAACACCACGGGATTAGAAATTCATTTTTCTCTAAAATGCTTTAAGCGACAAAGTTCCTGTGTGCAGCCTACAGAAGAAGGTCCTTGCTGCAGGCTGCACTTTCATTCTTTTAACCCGTTTTAGTACATAATCTCCAGGGTCTCCACAGTGCAAGGACCTGACGAAAGGACTGGAGAGACCCCATCAAAAATCGTTATAGAGCTTTCTCTTCTTCAGTGCATACAAGTACTTCCTCAAGAACCGTATAAACAAAAGTTTAAAACTGTCAGCAACCTCTTTCCAAAAACCACACATCTTTCGGGTACACTTTCCGCTCCCACAAAGAACTCAGGCAAAAAGCAACACAACCTTAACTGGCACACGGTGCGCAAAAAAAAATCTCTGGCCTCACGAAAAAAAGAAAACCCTGCTAAATAGATGACGTAGAAAAAGGTGCTGTAAACCAAGGCCACCATCCGTGATAGACATGAGCAAATTCGTGAGGCAACACCGCTCCCAATTTGATGACCCTACAAACACAGCAAAGATGCGGTGAAATTTTTGCACATTCACTCTCGAGCACTGCAGGACTTGCATCACATACCATAGCTTGCTAATCATGAACAAGTTACAAACTGCATGTTGCTCTAGCCAAAACAGAGAAGTATGCCGCTTTCCATCGTTCGGCCTTTTCGCGTATTTCATGTGTTTGCCCTTACAATATGTGTATTTGTTACTTCTTATTGCGTATGCAAGCATTCTTATCGCGTCTGCGCTCTGAATTCAAAATTTGTAGCATTGGTCGTCAGCATGACTCGGTCACTATACGGGAACATTTCTGTAAACCTCCGCAGATTCCTCTGAGAATGGCGACTAAGGATTATACCCTTACATTTCGGAGCGCTTGCGGACATACAGGTGTGGAAGAAAATATTTGCATGCAAGAGAACTTGAATAGCGCTTTTGAATACACTCGGTTTCTTAACTTCCAGCCTATCTTCTTCGGTTTCTTCACTGCAAGCCAACCTATCTCGATGTGCTTCGCATATTGTCATCAACGTCTTCTCTGGCAAACGTTGCACTGAAGGCATTAGGACTAGTTCGCCGAATAAAATCCTAAAGTACCTTAAACTACATAGGCAAGAAGTGCAAAGCACGAAGCAAAACGTAACTAAAACAGCCTTAATTTTGCTTCTGCATGCATAGCTGTGCCGAGACACGCTAAACCGCCGCTTCATTTACTGTCAATCACACGCTAAGTTCGAGGATAAAAATCGTATTCAGGGAAAGCACGCTGAAATTTTGTTGCATTGTGGTCGTTGTCGAAAATATTCTGCTGCCTCTTAGCATCTGTATCTAATTACGGCAGAATCAACCTCGCGATTGTCAAATCAGGGTGGTTGTTTCTCTAAAGAATTTTCTTTACGTTCACGACAAGTATGATTGTCAAAGAGAATTAGCATATGCGGAAAGGTTGTAACAAAATGGCATGCGCGCTCAATTGCTGGGACACGGTCCAAGACCGTCGCAAACATTGTCGCAATATCTTGCCCTTTTTCGTTTCGCAAACCGATTCCGATGATACCGGTTTTCTTGCTCATGTATTCGAAAAAGGAAAACTTCAAGAAGGAGGAAGCATTTTTTATTTCTTTTAATTGTGTTGTGCCCTTACACTCACGCGTCAGTGTGCTTAGACCGGAAGGCAGTTTAACATGCTTGTGTATGTATTCAGTATAATATAGCTTCGCATTTTTGCACCACTGAACTTTGTGTACAACCTCTTTCAAATTTGCAAGTTCCATGACATATAGAGGGATTCAATGGAAATCTAATACGGCTGTCCGGATTGTGGTCAGGCTAGTCGGCAGCAGCGCTGCGCTGCAATAGTGAACTAGAATATAGCACTCGCATGGACTGCATTAATACTAATGTGCGGGTGCTCTATTTTGCCGAGAAATCTCTCAATGTACTCTGGTGTGTGATCAGTGATCACACTACAAGCATTTTGTGTGCTTGCATTTCAAGTGCGATATAAACGCCCGACGCAGGGGCAGCTGCTGTGGTAAGCAAAAAATTCGACTACTAAGAGCGCGAAGCCACAGGTGCGACTGACCTCGTGAAGCCTCTGTAATGGCTGCAGGGCGGCAAAGACACGTACGCCGAGGGCAGCAAGGATACCAAGAAAATTCACGGCTCTTATCTTGTTCGTGGTACTGGTGGTCGGCGGCATTTTAATATTAAGTGCACCTTCACGCCATTGTATAGGCGTACGCCGACCTCGTATTCAGTGGCCCTGTTTCCGCTGTCTGCGTGGTTCTGTTTTTATCACTGTCATAGGCGTCATGCTTCATGCTAGGTTTCTGTCTCAGGCTAAGGATTTCGCAGCGTTGTCGGAAACACGTTTCGCTGCAAATTCCACTAGGCTAGCGAGAATTCCCGATTTAATTCGAGGAAAACATATTGGGCCCAGGAAGCACTCATTTCAAAGATATGCAGATTCCATGCGAAATCTGCTGGCGTCTTAATTTCGACGTCCTTCAAATGGCGGCTTATACTTGTTTTTCTTGTGCCCTCATCTCTATGCAGAACACTCCAACCAGGAAGCCTTGAACCTGTTATTATAGACACATGCGGACATGGCGCGGTACCCCTTCCTTTAGAGAAAATGACTCTCCGAGAGAAACGCTGCCAATGAACTGCTTAACCTAGGGTGCATTGCCCTCCGACGCAGAAACCTCACGCTGTCTTCTAGTGCGAAATTGAGCGACTGCGGTTAAATCGATCAACTAGCCCCACACCTTTTCTTTTCATGCGATTAGGTCGCAGTAATCTCATCTAATGTTACGACACATCGATCTCAGTCGCAGATTATATTGCATTGCAGCCACCGACAGCATCCGCACATTATTAGTCATCATCATCATCATCAGCCTGACTATACCCACTGCAGGGCGAAGGCATCTGCCATATTTCTCCAATTAACCCGGTTCTGTGCTAGCTGCATCCACTGACCCCGGCGAACTTCTTGACCTCATCCGCCCACCTAACTTTCTGCCGTCCCTTGCTACTTTCCTTCTCTTGGAATCCAGTTTGTTACCCTAAGCGACCATCGGTTATCCTCTCTTCGCATTACATGTCCAGCCCATGCCCATTTCTTCTTCTTAATTTCTACTAGAATGTCAGTAACTTGAGTTATTTCTCTGACCCACTCTGCACGCTTCCTATTTCTTAATGTTATACCCTACCATTTTTCGTTCCACACATTATTACGTAAGCCTAAAACAGAACTTCATTTCCGCCGCTTTATTTTAGCGTTTCCTTCTAGAATTTAGCATATCATTCTTCAATTCAGTAAGCTCGTTGTAGGGGTCTTATAACCACGACAAATGCAAGCAAGCATGTTGCGATGGTAGCAGCGGCCACACGCGTTACCATATTGGCGTATACGGTAGTCGGAGAAAGCATAGACTGCACTAACCGCCGTCCACGGTTTCTGGTTATTAGAAAGTAGGTCGCTGTTTAAGCATTTCCGTTTACCCAAATGAAAAGCTATGCGTCAGTTTATCAGCTCAGGAATTTCGATGCCTCTGGGATCTTTCGCATAGTCAAATTTTGTTTACTGTTCAACATATTACACATGCCGCGAGCCATGGCTCATAATTAGCAACTGCTGTATTTTTTATTTTACTATAGTGTGATTTAGCAAATCGTGGACTTACTACCGTCGACTTACTGAACGCCTCCTTAGCACGTGTACTGACATCCACGCGGCTACCTCTGGAAACGCTCGAAGGGGGTTAGCGGCGGAGGACGCCCTGTGGGCAGAGGTGCTATAGAGGTGCCTCCCGCCCAACAGCTATGCTTCTTTTCGCCGCGCATGCTGCTTTTAGCGTGCCGTTCTGTTTCGGTCGCTGTTTTTCATATGTAATCACATGGTATTATAACGTCTACACATGCGTGTAAACTACACGATATAAGTTACACATGAAATTCAGTTGCCGAGTTTCAATTTTCCTTCTTTCGAACAGCACTCGAATTGCACGACCAAAGACAACATGAACATATATGCATAGATGAACCTGCATAGTATTGAACGTTTAAAGCAGTGTGAGAAGAACGGGCGCGAAGTATAAAAACGCTAGCGATATGACTATAGCTGCTTATTGTTTTTGTATTCTTTTAATCGCCACTGTTAGTCTGCGCTATCTCAGATTACCTGCGTAATGAAGGTTAGCATCGAAAAACGTCGGATCAAGGCTATGACAATTTTTGGAACGCATTTCGCCTGGTTATTTTATATATTGCATCACCATGGAGCAGTGACCTTGACTGTACGTAAAATTTGAACTACATTTGAGTGGACTACCCTTGAGGGCAACATTTCTCGTCAGCAACCACTGCTGCAAAGACCGTACATGTACTCTATGAAATAAATGTAGGTTTTCTGTGCGATTCCTTGTGTGCAATACTTGCAGTCAAAAAATACCGCATGCGCACTAAATTTCAATCACACACTGAGTTTTACGACGACACTGGGCAACAGTATAGCCTTTGTAGTACCCAGGAAGTTGTAGCCATTCTCACTTTAAAGCCGGAATTACGCTAATTATCTAGCGACCACTCCTGAAAAATAATTTCTTTCAAAATCGGTATCTACCAGTGGTGCTGCAAAAGAGATGAGCCCTGTAGACCATCATTGCCAATCATTATATGAATTTCGCTTTTCTATAATTCGAAATATAGATATCTTGTGAGACGATCGTCTCACAAGATATCTCCAGCACTGCGAAAATCAGAGGATCCGTTGCAATTGTGCTCCTAAGTGCCTCTCGCCCCTGCGAACTGTAATAGGAAATTGTGCTCCTACTGTAACCCCTGTCAATTTGGGGGACGAGAGGCACATAGGAGCACAATTGCCTATTGTAGTGCACGTGATTCTGATTGGACCGGGGTGCATGTGCCTTTCGCAGTACTGTAAACATCCGTAACCCCTTCGAAACGTTGGCTCGATCTGCGAACTGAGGCGCACCCCCTTTATCCTTGTTCAGTGCTCCTTCATACCGTGTAAACATCTTGTGAGACGAAGCAAGGTAAAATGGGGTGAAAAGCGGGGTCACTGAATACAAGGCCCGCGTAATACCCTCTTTACACGGCCGGCTTAACCACGGTTACGCTTACCCGAGGTTACCGAACTTAACCACGGTTAACCGCCCATCGCGGTTAGCTGTGCTTACACAGCCCGCCGCCGTTCTCGGTTACGGCCGCCATTGCCCATAAAGTAAAACCGAAGCGACGCTAGCGACGCGGTGATCTGCGGAACGAAGCAGCATTTACAAATATTTTATTTATAATGTAGTTTCCGGAGTGCCGTCCGGTAAGGCGTCAACAACGCGGTGAAGCCCCGCACGGTGGCAGCACCTCATCGATCATCGTAAACACCGCCGCGTTCCCTTACAAAAATGTCTATGATCCCTTCATGCGAAGTCTTTAGACAATATAATCATAGAAACTATCGACCATCAAAAGAAAGTCTTTAGAACACGTATGATCTATGTATGACCTCCCTTCCGACAATTGGCCACCGTGATTGAATAGAATGTATTTACATAGAACGTATTTATACCTCCTATAATTAGCCTATTGATAGCATACATGGACACTGTAACGACTGTGTTCCGATAATTGGCCACCGTTATTTTAAAGAATCGTGTTCATACAAAGTATTAATATCTTGTATTATGCTAACTATATTTCAAGTGTCCAATAATAATGCGTATTTTACTCACTGTTCACATGCGTGTAATATTTCGTGAAAAGTGAGAGTGGTGAAAGAAACAGATGCAAATTCATACCTTGATTTATTGCACAAACACTTGACACAGAAACACTTGGTTTCCGATGGCAACGACATTGTGTGTTTGATGTAGCAGCCATATCAAATTTATCATGGTGTCACCTAGAAAAGAAATATACATGCTCAAAATTTCTCTGCCAATTTCACACGCTCTGCGCTAGCATCACACACATCTCTCTTCACTCAGATGCCTCTTTTTCCCCAAAATATGCCAACAGGTTTCCAACCACTTTCTGTACAAACTAGTACCTGCAAAACACCCTCAGGAGATAGAGACTATTGCTGTGTTTAGTTGTATTCCTTTGAATCCTCTATATCATTCGACATTAGTTTATCACAATAGGGGCCCAGGAAACAAAGGAGTGAAATTTACATGCCAGTATGCTTGGTCATCAGATAAACTCTCTCCTCTGCCATTTGCTACATCAAGCAAATACACATGTTGAGCGGCAACGTATCAGTATGTATACATACATTTTGGGGCATACTACCAGCAAGTGATGCCACTATGCCTGTTCGCTCCCATTTTCCCGAGTGATGCCTATGTTAACCATAGCAGATAACACACACACCTAAGTAATTACTGAAGGAGACCAGCTACACCAACCACCTAGGTGAATACAAGAGCAATAATAGGGAATGATGAAGTATATTATAGTTACCCTACAATATGCAGTCACACATGCTTTTTGCTACATATGCAGGTAACAGGTCTCAATAGTGTATTCCCAGAGAGTAAGAAAATAAAGTGCCACTCATGCCCATCTTTTCCTTTCAAGAGCTTGTCACCAAGGTAAAATCTTTATCACATATGAAAGCAAAATTTAGAACACCTTTCTTTTATAAGTCCACATGGATGCTGAAGAAACTACGCTGCTACGTCCCACTGCTACTTGTCCCGGAAGTCAGGTTGCCTTGTTACTTGTCGGCACAGACCACGGCAACAGGGTGTCTCCAGATATGGTCGAATGAAGCAACAAGAGGACTGCATGTACATATGAGAACACTAGTCAGAACAGCACCAAGAAAGATTTTTTGAATAATAAAGGAAAAGTCAAATGCACAATTAAAAGAAACATAGCAGGAGTATTTCATATGGTTGCTGAGTGACAGCATGAAAAGCCCAGAATTGGAAACGCAGTGCTCCACCGAGGAAAATTACATAATCATAAAATACATAAATACATAATAATCTAGGTAATCTCAGGTACGGCCGCTCAATGGAGGCGCACTTGGGTGCGGCCCGTCGCGTCGCCCAGAAGAGCCGTATTGCGCCTAGTACTCATCGCCACCGCTGCGGCGCCACCGCTCCGGGACGAGTCCGGGCGGAGAGCTGCGCGCAGCGGCCGTGGCTCTGCTTTCGTTTCGGCGTCCGCGTGGCCGGCGCTTGCTCAATTTAGGATTATGAGCGGCGTTTCACACAGTATGTGATGCTATGTGCAAGTTTGCTATTGATAAGATGATAGCGGCAAGTCATCATCACTAGGCTTTGCCAAGTCATTCGTGGTCTTCAGTTTACAACGAGAACGAGGCAGTCGTGTGCTTCGCTGAGTGCGCACCCGATTAGTTGCGTTTCAACCACTGTAATAACGTATTAGATATTGCAATCTTGAAATCGGGACATGGTGTGGGGCCATTATTCTGCGTGCACTTTCTGGAAAGTTACAATTCAGGACGTAGCGTTCAATATATTATTCTTCAGCCTGTTCCTCCATTTTCACTGGAAATAATATTCAAGTGGGTACCACCACCAAAACATACTAGCTAACAAACTGTTGCAAAAGAAACAACACAAGGCAGCCAGTTCAACGACACGCCCGCAAGCTCAGGCAATTTTTTTCTCGTTTGATTATAAAGCCGCGTGATGCACAAAAGACACGCAAGCTTATTTTGCATGCGAATAACTTTTCTCGAAAACTGGTTATGTGCAAGCGTGATTTTTTCCACTGTCTGATTGATGTTGCCTGTCCAGTTGGCCAGCAGTGGTCGCATTAGTTTGGTTAGGTCCTTAGTGTGACTGCGGTCTTCTCTCTCGCAAATCAACTCCGAAAATTGCACAAAATAGGGAAGACGGGATAAAAT
Organism: Amblyomma maculatum; assembly: GCF_055883805.1. Lineage (NCBI taxonomy): Eukaryota > Metazoa > Arthropoda > Arachnida > Ixodida > Ixodidae > Amblyomma > Amblyomma maculatum. The sequence goes on from NC_139353.1 coordinate 120,746,563, forward strand.
TAACATGTTGCATAGCTTGGTGCTTCTTATAACCTGCGGGCACTTCATCACCTTGCTAACAAATGTGCATGGTGATTTTCAGGTAGCTTAGGCATCCATCATCAAGAATTTTGATAAGTCCAGGGTTTTGCAGGAATCACAAGGCACAAAGTTAATAAAGGGATGTGGACTAATAAAATAAAATTATTGACACTCTAAAGTAAGCACTAGAAGTTATTTAAACTTTGGTAATATATAAATAATGAAAACACGTGCAGGCACTGAAAACAGAATAAATAAAAATGTTTCATGAGATTCTGTAAAACTATTCATACTTTCTCATCAAGTGGACGTGCAAGGTAACCAGCCAAGAATGCAATCGGTGGTAACCCTATGTCAGCTACTGGTTCACACCACACATGAATGAATCCAAGTTGACTCGAAAACTCTCTCGCAGCAGACGTGATATGGCAGTTGGCACGGTACGACTTTCATAGTCACGAATGCCAAGTTTTATAGCTGCCTATTGTTGATAGGTGCATTTGCAGACTGATGCTTGCAAGTTGCTAACCTGCACAAAGCATGGAAAAATGTGTATAATCTCAGTCGATATATTTTTTTTCTTGTGGTACCTTCAGTATTTTCTGCGAGGTGAAAACGGCAGCCCTTGCGTCAGGTTTGTCGTTCCCGCCTTTGAATTGCTTAAGGCTGCTAAAAAGCGATACTATAGACCCGCTTTCAGAGCCTGCTTTAGGGCATATCGGAAGCTGAAAATAAGATTCGGTTAAATGCAATGCACTAGTAAGGCACACAGAAGACATTGTTTTAAGATACTTGATGTGATCAAGAAGGTACTTAATTTGCGCCACTGTGGATCTGGTTGTCATGATTGTTGCTTCGTACATTTGTTTGGTTAGCCTTTGCTTCGACGTGCCTCCTTGGACCTGAATGTCTTCGATATGGCAAAGTCCAACTCTAGCCAAGAGAGTCGCTCGTCATCTGACAAATAGAGCGGCTCCTCTTGGTGTCTCCATGGCTTCACTTATGCGATGTTGGGCAAGGCATACCATTTTGATATCATCGTCATAAAATTGATCGTGGCGCAGCTATCTTGAAACACACATGCTTCAGGATGACACGGGGGGGGGGGGGGGGGCGGTTGTCCAGGACGAAATGAAGTATAGCTATAACAAGTGGGGAAAATAAAGCTACTGACCTGCGCACATTATTTTTTTCAAGGTTGTTTGGCTCAACATGAGCCCGCGTGAGTAACTTGTAATGTGGGCAGTTCGGTAACACGGAGGGGTCGGCTGAAGGAAGCAGGATCTTCAGTTTTATGTTCTTCCTGTAATCGTCATCTGTGAAGTGCAGTGGAGTGTACCAGCGGGTTGTCACTCGGCTCCCATCGGCTTCCTTTTCCGTTCTAGTCCTCCCGAGTTATGTTTTTCAGCCATGCTGCTCGACGTTGTGAATCGCACGGGAACTCATGGTAACCGATCTTTTCTTGCTTTCGTGGTGCATAGCGGTACACAGCAGTTGCCTGGCATGGTGCTGCATACGCTTAGGACGCTGTTAATGCAGGCACCGATGACACGCATGCAGAATTATCAGAACCACGCGGTTATGCTGAGTAGTCAAAAAGATAACACACGCCAACCCAGCCAGCGCGCACCTTTCGCGTCGTCTGCTCGTCCGTGCCGGCGGCGCCTTGTCCTGGAGTGGTGGCACAAAGGAAAAGTCAAATGCACAAGTAAAAGAAACATAGGAGGAGTATTTCATATGGTTGCTGAGTGACAGTATGAAAAGCCCAGAATTGGAAACGCAATGCTCCACTGAGGAAAATTACATAATCAAAAAATACATAAATACATAATAATCTAGGTAATCTCGGGAATAGTGGCAAGTCTTATGTAGGCACTATCTTTTGGAGATACGTGGAAAGACAAGTCAGATGGGGTGGTAAAAAATGACAGGTTTGGTTTATGTGATCTAACATCTCAAAGCAACCCAGGCTATGAGAGATGCTGTGGGGGAGGACTTCAGAGCGTTCGATGAGCTGGGGCTCTTTAGCGTGCACTGACATCGCACAGGACATGAATGCCTTTTTGCTTCCATTTTGGGCTTACTGCTGAACTGGTCGTACTCAAAATAGGTTGGCGCTACTTTTATTTAAATTTAGACAAAGTCCTTTCGAGGATACAAGACTTGCATGTGTTCCAGACACATTCAGGGAGACATGCTAGCCCTGTAAAAAGGCTTAAAACGTGGAGAGCTTGTCTCATTAAAACCCACCCGGCCCCGCATTATCACCTTTTAGTACCTAGTATTGCCTGCTTTGGCTCGTCAATAGTAGGCTACCGACAATAGGAGCTAAATTATTTCATCCTTAAAAAATCATGCAGCTTACTGCTGGAATATGCAGTCACACATAATTTTTGCTACATATGCAGTTAACAAGTCGTAATAGTGTATTCCCGAGAGTAAGAAATCAAGAAAGTGCCATTCATGTCCATCCTTTCCTTCAAGAGCTTGTCACCAAGGTAAAATCTTGATCACATATGAAAGTCAAATATGGGAGAAATACCTGTCTTTTATAAGAAATCCACATGGATGCTGAAGAAACCATGAAGCTACGTCCCAATGCTACTTGTCCCAGAAGTCAGGTTGCCTAGTTTTTACTTGTCGGCACAGACCACGGCAACAGGGAGTCTCCAGATATGGCTCAATGAAGCATCAAGAGGACTGCATATGCATACGAGAACATTAGTCAGGACAGCAGGAAGAAAGTTATTTTGAATAATAAAAAAAGGAAAAGTCAAATGCACAAGTAACACAAACAAACAAGGAATACTTCATATGTTGCTGAGTAACAGCATAAAAAGAGAAGCACAGAATTAGAAATACAATGCTCCATAGAGGCAAACTACAGTAAAATGCTTGTGCACAAAATTCTCTTCTAGAGTGGAAGATTCAGTGATATATGCAAGGGGTTACGTTTATCAATTGTGCATGCATACGGTACTATAGGAATACATTACTGTCTGGGAAGTCAACCTCCACACCACCAGGTATCAAACTATTCAGAAGTTTCTGAAAGATTTCTATGCAATGACAGGAAGATCTTTCACTATCACACAGTTGCAAACACTAAACTCTAATGAGCCCATGTATGTTTCTCTTAAAAATGTGCGGACGAAGGAAATGTAGTTGCTGCTCCTTTTATTTATTTACTTGTAACTAATACTGCATCATTTCCAGCTATAGCATGCGTGAACACAATGCAAACAAACAACAGAGGTAAGCAAGCTTATCTAAAGATTTAGAATGACTTTTTGTAATAAAATGAACAGAAATTATTTAACTAGCCATGTACAGGAGACAATGCATGTACTAAAGCAGAGCTGCACAGATTTAGGAGCCTTAAAAGCTCTAGCAAAACACCCTTCTTGTCACTGTTGCCTTTTCACAAACACTACAGGCTGGCCGAGAGCTAGTTTAGATACAATACCTCTAATTATCGCATTCAAACTGATCACTTTTTCAAATACATTGATAAACACAGGTACACATGGCTGAGATTTCAAAACATCATCTGTTGGACAAAACCCTCATTATACTCTTGGATAGGTCTGATAATAAATATCAGCATGGCGAACAGCCATTCGGCGCTTCTATGCGCTATGCAAGCTTAATAGCCTTATCATATCCTACAGAACACTTGTAATTTTCAACACCTGAGAACAAAATTCCATGGGGGTTTAAAGGGACATCTTTGAGCAAAGCTCACTGTAGGATATTGCCCCCAAAAAACCCAATCACAACAATCTATAAACACATGTTCGACAGCCTCTGGCTTTCTGCACAAAATACAGTTCACACCCCATGGCAGAAAGATTTCTCTCTGCCATCTATGTTTATCCAGGCAGAACCCAAACATGCAATTTAAAAAAGAAGATTTTTAGCAGGCTGTAAAGACATTCGTTGTACATGTTAGGATGCACTATTATTTGATAAACACAAAAGGGCCGCCACACTGATACTTCCCTTCGTCTTGCAGCCCACCCCTTCTGTAACAAGCCCCCTCATGTTTGCAGAACTCAAAAACACACAAAACAATTAAACAAAAAATGTTCTCCAACAGATAAATATCAACATATTACTTTTGTTATTGCTATTAACTATTTGGCTTTAGGGTTAACGATGCATTTATTTAGGTTGTGAATAAAATGAGTTCGGAAGTTAATTGCAAATCTTGGTGTCTAGCAAGAAGGTAAATATTTGTGTATATGTTGCTTTGAGCAAAGTAAATGTTCTCATTTAGTCACAGAAAAAACAGAATACCACTTGAACGAACGCCACTTCGACGATGTATTCAGTTGTAGGAACTTTATTAAATCCCCCCACTGAAGCTCTATTGAACGCTATGCAAACACACTTCATTTTAACAAACTTCAGTTTTTGCTCATTTCAGTTCAACGAACATTTTCCGCGGTGCTATCCTGCGTCTTCAAAGTCATGATGATGATGATGATGGATTTTAATGGCGCAAGGGCGGCTCAGGCCAAAGAGCGCCAAACTCAAGGTTAACGGTGTACTCAAGTTGATATAATGGAATAATTGATTTTTCATGAAGGGATAAAGAACAGTGGTGTATAGGGCCTAAAAATGTATTCGCTCTGTAATATCGCTAAAAACAATGGTGTATAGGGCCTAAAATTCATTTGCGATATATAATGGATGCGCAATGTATAAGTAGATGTATTAAAAGATCTCATCCGTCCTCTCAAGGAGGAGCGGGCTGAGACCAACGTCGATAAGAAATTTCATGTAAAAAGCCTACTTGTAATAAAAATTTAAGCACCTGTTTTAAAGGAAACATTGGGTTGTCGCCCATAAAAATGGATGGGTGTGCAGGTATTTGATGAGTGAACAAGGAGGGAAAATGACGTCTTCTTTCTGGTTCCAGTTGTGCACATATGATTAAAACATGAATGACAGTGAGTCGATCACCACATCTCGAGCAGTGTGGTGCAGGAGAGTTCGTTAAAAGGTATGAGTGTGTAGTATGTGTATGACCTATTCTCAGCCTGCACAAGGCTACTTCTTTGAATCTGTCTCTTTTGTCTGTAGTGTACCTGCCTATGATAGCTTTTATAGTGTGTAGTTTATTTTCAGTCGCTGTGTCCCATTCCTCTTGCCACTGTTGTCGAATTTTGTTTTATGTGTGGCTTGAGGTCCTGGTATATTATTTTGTCGATGTCTGTAGTATTTCGACAGGCAGCTGACACAGCAAGCCTATCAGCCGCCTCGTTACCCGGTATGCTACGGTGGCCTGGCACCCAGCAAAGTGTAATTTTAAGTTGTAATTTATGGGCTGTGATAAGGTTGTTAAATAGAGTATTCAGGACTGGGTTCTTATTGTGCCATTTCCAAGAAGTTAGGGAGGTTAAAACACTAAGGGAGTCTGTGTAGATGACCGATGACTGTATTTTGTTTTCTATAATGTGTCTCACAGCTAACAGGATACCGTGGGATTCTGCAGTAAATATACTTGAATGTCTGTTCAGTGTTTTTGTTAGTGAAAATTGTGGTCCATGTGCGGCACATGAGACTTGAGTCGACTTTGAAGCATCAGTGTAATACTCATTACAAATGTATTTTGCCTGCAGAGACATGAAGTGCTGGTGTATGGCTATAGGAAGGGCATGTTTTCTGACTTGAAGGAATGTTAGGTCGCAATTAACAGCGTGCATTTCCCACGGAGCGATGAAGTCTTTTATGGAAGTTGTATGGAGGCTGCCAACCGGGATGTCCAGATATTCAATATGAGTGGCTAGTCTTATTGGGTATGGTGGTGTTCGTGACGGTTTTCTTGTGAAAAGTTCTGTGTTAGCTGTGTCAAGCAGGAGCCGGCGACAAGGATGGTCCAGTAGAGACAATATTTTGGTAGCATATCTTACAGCAGTAAATTGTCTTCTTCGCTGTAATGACCATCGGTTAGCCTCAACATAGAGGCTAGCAATTGGGCTAGTTCGAAAAGCACCTGCGGCAAGGCGAAGGCCAAGGTGGTGCACTGGATCGAGCATTTTTAGATCTTCAAAGTCATACTGAGCCCTTAAAAAAGCACAGTCCGCACTCTTTGTAGCATAATTTTATGTTAAGAACCACTCTTCATTATCGCGTGAAGAAAAGTGGCCGTTATTTAGCTGTAAAGAGAATTGGCTGTCTAAACTAGCTTGTAACCAGAAGAATCCATAGCTGTCTTTGCACGCCTAATTACCTGTACAGTCATAGCCAGTCAAAGCCAGATCTCCAGCCCTACTAGGCCCTTTAGCTCCAAGAATTGCGAATGTGTGCATTTTGGTTAACCATGATCTGCTTGGAGAAAATGAAAGCCTTTTCTCCTCAGCAGGCCGTTGTGATAGGCAAGATTCTCAGGAGCGTGCACAGTAAACGAGTTCAAAACCACTGTAGTCCTTTCAAAAGTGCTGCAAAACGTTACGCATTCTTCACTTGCAAATCAGCGCAGTGACAAATAAATGGGCCCAGATAAGATTTGAACGACCTAAAAATCTGTGACAGATTTTCTCTTCTTGGGCTCCAAGATTACCTCGGAAGGAGACTGCAGCCATGAAATTAGGAGACGCCTGCTTCTGGGAAAGAGAGCAATGGTTAGCCTTGACCGCCTAGTAAAGAGCAGAGACATTAGTCTGCCAACCAAGATCCGTGTAACTCGTGCTATGGTCTTTCCATTTGTGATGTATGGATCCGAGAGTTGGACTGTGAAAAAGGCTGACCGCCGAAGAATTGACGCGTTTGAATAGTGGTGCTGGCGAAGACTCTTGAGAGTTCCTTGGACTGCCAGAAGATCAAATCAGTCGATATTGTCGACCATAAACCCTGACTGCTCATTGGAGGGTCAAATTCTAAAGTTAAAGCTCAGCTACTTTGGTCATCTGATGAGAAGAGAGGAGTCGCTGGAGAAAGATTTGATGTTGGGAAAGGTTGAGGGTCGCCGGAGAAGGGGTAGGCAGCGAACGCGATGGTTAGATGGCATCCTCGAGGCACTGCAGATGAAGTTATGTGATGTTAGGAAGATAGTGAGAGACCGGAAAGCGTGGCGTGACATGGTCCATAGGGTCACGAAGAGTCGGACACGGCTGAACGACTGAACTGAATATTTCTTGAAGCTAATGGAAACAATCTTCCACGTATTTATTTCAGTCCAATGAACTTTCATTTCAACAAACTTTTTCCTAAGGTCCCTTGAACTTTGTTCAAGTGAAGCATCACTGTATGTGTACATATGCTGAGGCAGTCTAAATAAACAGTAACTGAATTTCAGCATGAACATGCACACATATGCACAGTGCAGCCAGCTATATTATGAAACCATGTTTGCCACTGAGCTATTAAAACACAGGTTTACTCAATTTTGCCTCAACTAGAAATAGTAGGTGCTACTGCAATAAAACAGCTAAGTATATCTCCTGTTTTAAAGCTCTGAAGAGGCCACGAAAAATTTTCTTTAGTGCAGACTATGAGCAAGATTCACCAACACGTCAGTGTTGCGCTAAAAACACAGCAAGAATCATAACAACACCGAGCTGGTTTCAAGCTTTGCTTTAATGAAGCCTGTTACACATCTGCCCTTTATACTCTCCAAAGAAAACAATAAATGTAAGAAAGTATGAACCAGTAAAAATTTTACAGTTATAAAGAAAACACATGAATGCAAAAAACATCAGCATGTGATACCTACCAATTCAATGTCTCCTTTACAGGAAGGATGCTTTAGGGCAGGGCACCCATGGCTGATAGAATAAACTGCCTCAACAGATTCATGACGCTGTCTGCTTCATATTCAGGCAGCACTCCCTCGATGGCAGATGAAATCTGCTGCAAAAGCAGTGTGACAATACAATTGCATCAGCTGGACTGCAAGCATTATTGCCAAACAAGCCGTAAACGCAGTAAAAGAAAGACTTCATTAAATCCATGCTTCTCAAAATCCATAACATACCGTTACTTTCCCTATACTCCTAAAGAAAAGCTGTCTTAGAAAATGAATTCCTAGCAGCTCTAGGTCATATGTCATAAGTTACCAAAAAACTCGATCCTATCATCTGTTTCAATTCTGACCCTTGTCAGCAATGTCAAACATTAATAAACGAGGAACTTCCATAGTTGAAATCCACTTTTCAAAATATGCTGTTAATCTGTGGAGCTTAAAGATTCTTAGAAATTAAACAAAACAGAAGACTAAGTTTGAAAGCTCTAACCACTTACTTCACAGCCAATTGTTAGCTTGACCCACATAACTTGCCACGTCTCCGTAAAAAAAAAAGGAAAAAGAAAAAACTTTGGGACTTAAACAATACGTACTGACCTAGTGAGGAGACAAATATTGACACATGCCATCCATAGACGACGAAGATTTCAACGGGCGATTCGGAGAAGACGACGAAGCGAAACGGTGCTCCGTTTTTGTGCTGCCCTGACTGACTGTTGGTGTTCTTCGGTGCCAGAGTGCCAGAGCGCCTTCTGTGTAACGTTACGTTACAAATCTGGTGGAATTGCCGGGTAACGATCCAGTCCTGCATAATCAACCTGCCAATACGGAGCTTACCCCAGTACATCAACGCCTCGGCCGCCGCCTACGTGGAGAGCCTCCTGAATTCGGACCACTTCCGGCCGCTACCAGGACGACGCACCCTCAGACGGCCATAGAACCTGCTGCAATGACATCTGAGAGCAGGCTTCCCACCAACATCCTGTGTCATCAGCCGCGAACACCCCCCTCTTTTCATGGCGACGTGTTCGAGGACGCCGAGGACTGGCTTGAGAACTACGAGCGAGTTGCGCGTTACAACGGGTGGACTGATGAGCGCAAGCTCCACAACGTGTACTTCGCTCTTGAAGAGTCTGCACGGACATGGTTTGAAAACCATGAGGCTTCCTTTCCATCCTGGGCAGCCTTCTGTCGTGATTTGAAAGCCACCTTTCCTAGCGCCGACCGCCGGGAGCGAGCAGAGGTTGCGCTACACTCGCGCAATCAGCGCCAGAACGAGAGTGTGCGTATGTTCTTTGAGGACATGACTCGCCTTTTCAAGCGTGCGGACCCGCAAATGCCTGAAGATAAGAAACTGCGTCACCTGATGCGCGGCGTTAAACAAGAACTTTTCGCGGGACTGGTGCGCAGTCCACCGCGCACTGTGGCGGAGTTTCTCAGCGAGGCAGCTACCATGGAGACAACGCTGCAACACCGAGCCCGTCAGTACAACCGTAACGTGAACGTCATTGGGTCCGACGCACCCCCTGTGCATGTCGGCAGCGACATGGACGCACTAAGAAATCTCATCCGTTCTGTCGTGCGGGAGGAACTGCAAGCGCTCCGGATGCCTTGCAACACAACAGCTTTTCCTTCACTGGCTGAAGTCGTCCGGGACGAGGTGCGTATGGCAGCTCAGCAAGTTGCTGACGTTCCCCGGCAACGCGTTCCCCACCAGACGTTTGACGCGAGGCCCACCTACGCGTCCGTCTTGCGTAGGGCTCCCCCGCCGGACCATAGTATCAACGCCGCAGCTCCAGCAATGGAGCCGCAGGGTCATCGCATGGAGGGACTCGCATGGAGCCGCATGGAGCCTAACTACTCCCCTCCGCCAATCTACCAGCGACCCCGTAAAAGTCAAGTATGGCGGCCCCGGGACCGTCGGCCCCTGTGCTATCATTGCGGGGAAGCCAGTCACCTTTACCGGGCGTGCCCGTACCGCCGCGTCAACATGAGGGGTTTCGCCTCGGAGGAACTCTACCATCGGAATGACGAACGGCCTACTGAGGTTGCAAGTGACCTTGCAGCGCGACAGTATCCCGTCACGTCCGGGTACCAAGAGCGTCGATCGACGTCCCCGACGAGCTACCGTTCGACAAGTCCCCACTCTTCCCGACGCCGCTCCTCTCCCAGCCCTAGCCGGGAAAACTAATACCAGCGGCCTTCGGAGGCAGGGTCGCTGATGTCGGGAAATGTCAAGATCCTCCGTCATCGTCAGGCCGACCCGACGAGATTTCGCTTGTGTCAGGTAGCGACAGCATCCGGCATACTACCTCCGATTTATGTGTAACGATTGATGGAGTGGATGTCACCGCGTTACTCGACACTGGTGCCGATTATTCAGTAATGAGCCGTGGTCTCGCCAGAGAACTGAAGAAAGTTTTGACACATTGGTCCGGCCCGAAAATTCGCACGGCGGGAAGTCACTTGATCGAACCTGCAGGCAAGTGCACAGCGCGGGTCGGCATCCGTGGTTTTGTGTATGTCGGAGAATTTATCGTGCTTCCTGAATGTTCGAAAGACTTGATCCTTGGTCTGGACTTCCTGCAGACCAACGGCGCTGTCATTGACCTGAAAGAAGCGCGTGTTTCCTTTTCGACGAAACGAGCCGTGGCGCGCATTGAAAACGAAGATTCGGGTCTGAACGTTTTGCGTATAGTCGGCGATGACGTGAGGGTTCCGGCACGTTCTAGTGTGTTGGTTCTTGTAAAGCATGACTTATTCCACGATTACGAGGGCATCGCGGATGGGCACCTTCCGCTACTACTCGAGAAGGAATTAGCCGTTGCTCGAGGACTCGTACAACTCCAGAACAGCTGTGCTACTGTCCTCCTGACAAATTTTGCTAAAGAGATGCGGCATCTCGGCAAGGACACGGCTGTTGCCGTCCTTCACGATGTTGCTGCCTTGCCTCATTTATGCACCGCCGGAGCGAACCCTAAAGAAGAGGCCGCACCTTGTCATGCTCTGCAAACCGTTAAAATTAACCCCGACTTGAGGCCCGATCAGAGGAATCTTCTCTCGGCTCTTCTGAGCGATTTCGCAGACTGCTTCGCCACAGGCTCTAAGGTCGGTCGTACTCCAGTCGCCAAGCACCGCATCATCACCGATGAGACCACGTTACCGGTATGCCAGCGCCCGTACCGGGTTTCTCCTAAGGAACGTGACGCCATTAAGGCACAAGTGGATGAAATGCTTGCGGACGACGTGATCCAGCCTTCGACGAGCCCATGGGCGTCGCCAGTGGTCCTTGTCAAAAAGAAAGATGGCAGCTTGAGATTCTGTGTCGATTACCGAAAGTTAAATAACGTGACTAAAAAGGACGTCTATCCGCTGCCCAGGATTGATGATGCCCTCGACCGACTACGCGACGCCAGGTACTTTTCCTCATTAGACCTCAAAAGCGGATACTGGCAAATCGAGGTGGATCAGAGAGACCGAGAGAAGACTGCATTTGTGACGCCCGACGGCCTATACGAGTTTAAGGTGCTTCCGTTTGGTCTTTGCTCTGCACCGGCCACGTTCCAACGTATGATGGACACGGTTTTATCAGGTCTGAAGTGGCAGTCGTGCTTGGTGTACTTAGATGATGTCGTTATTTTCTCGCCTACTTTCGAGCAACACTTGGACCGGTTGCGCGTCGTGCTTCAAGCACTCAAAGGCGCGCAACTAACGATCAAGCCTGAGAAATGCCACTTTGCTTTCAAGGAACTACGCTTTCTCGGCCATGTTTTCAGTGCACAGGGCGTTCTTCCTGATCCCGAGAAGACTATCGCAGTGTCAAATTTTCCACGCCCCACCGACAAAAAGGCACTTCGACGATTTCTAGGTCTTTGTTCATACTACCGACGCTTCGTCCAAGATTTTTCTAAAATAGCTGAACCACTGACAGCACTAACCAGAGAAGACATACCCTTCCTGTGGGGAGACGATCAAGAACAAGCCTTCCAGGAGCTTAGAAGCCGCCTACAAAGACCCCCAATACTCGCCCATTTCGATGAAGACGCCGCAACCGACGTACATACTGATGCCAGCAACGTTGGCCTCGGCGCGGTACTCATTCAGTGGCAAGGCGGAGTAGAACGGGTTATCGCCTACGCGAGCGAGGCGAACTATTCGACAACGGAGAAGGAGTGCCTTGCGGTAATCTGGGCCATCAGCAAGTTTCGACCATATTTGTATGGACGACCCTTCCGTATTGTCAGCGACCATCATTCCTTGTGCTGGCTGGCAAGCCTTAAAGACCCGTCTGGACGCTTAGCTCGTTGGAGCCTCCGTCTTCAAGAGTATGACGTCACTGTTGTCTATAAGTCGGGACATAAACACCAAGATGCGGATTTCCTGTCACGCGCGCCATTGGACTCCACTGCAGTGGAAAACGCCGATGATTTTCCCTTTATTGGGGCCATTACCCAATCCCATATGGCTGACCTTCAACGCAAGGACCCGGAGCTGGCGCCGCTCATCGATTATCTGGAAGGACGCGGTGGTAGGGTACCGCTTGTTTTTCGTCGTGGCTTGCAGTCATACGCTTTACGAAGTGGAGTTCTCTACAAGCGCAATTTTGAAAGATCAAAAGAGACATTTCTACTCGTAGTGCCTACGCACCTGCGGCCCGACATCTTAAGCGCTTGTCACGACGAACCGTCCGCCGGCCACTTGGGAGTTAGTCGTACGCTTGCAAGAATTCGGGAGAAATACTATTGGCCGAAATTATTACCTTCAGTACGGTCTTACGTTAAAACCTGCCGCGATTGTCAACGCCGAAAGACTCCACCCGTGAAACCAGCTGGATTTCTTCAGCCGATCGCTCCACCGAAAACTCCTTTCCAACAAGTGGGGATGGATCTTCTTGGTCCTTTCCCGAAGTCAAGTAATGGAAAGCGTTGGGTTGTTGTCGCGACAGACTACTTGACCCGATATGCTGAGACCGCGTCGCTCACAAATGGAACTGCCACCGAAGTCGCAGAGTTTTTTGTCCACGACATCGTATTGCGTCACGGCGCTCCGGCTGTTATCATTACCGATCGCGGGGCAGCTTTTACGGCCCGCCTGACTAAGGCTGTACTGAACCTTACACACACTAGCCATAGACGGGCCACGGCATACCACCCGCAAACTAATGGCTTGGTGGAACGGCTAAACAGAACTCTGGCCGACATGCTGTCTATGTACGTGGATATAGAGCATAAGACCTGGGATCAAATCCTCCCATATGCCACGTTCGCATATAACACGGCACTTCAGGAGACGACGCGGCTGACACCCTTCGAGCTTGTCTTCGGCCGTCGAGTGACCACTCCACTGGATACAATGCTGCCCGTATACACCGACGACGAAGATGAGCTTGACCTGAACATCGCCAGTTTTACCCAGCGTGCGGAAGAAGCGCGGCAGCTAGCAAGGCAGCGCATATACCTACAACAGAAACTAGACGCTGACCGTTACAACAGGGGACGGCGCTTCGCTGCCTACGAGCCTGGAGACTATGTCTGGATTTGGACGCCCGTTCGTCATCGTGGGCTCTCTGAAAAATTGCTGCGCCGGTACTTCGGCCCATATCGTGTCCTCCGCCGCCTCAGCGACGTTACTTACGAAGTTGAATCCGCGACCCAAGATCCCTCAAGCCGCAGACGACGCAAGTTCACTGATGTTGTACACGTCGTCCGGATGAAACCCTATTACAATCGCCCCGCTGACTATTCTTGAGACTGATGGTGCCCCGTTTTGTGTTGTGGTATCCCACACCAACCTAGCATAATATCTGGCAGCTCATCGCATCAAGCAGAATTTGCAGCATCGAGGCGATGCTGCCAGGAAGGGGGGCAATGACACATGCCATCCATAGACGACGAAGATTTCAACGGGCGATTCGGAGAAGACGACGAAGCGAAACGGTGCTCCGTTTTTGTGCTGCCCTGACTGACTGTTGGTGTTCTTCGGTGCCAGAGTGCCAGAGCGCCTTCTGTGTAACGTTACGTTACAATATAACTATTACTGTGTTGGAGTCTGCGAATTGTCATGAATAAAATGATATATCACAATCTGCTTACTCGAAAGGAAAGCTTAAAATACACTATAATTTTACGCGCAAAAGTCGCTGCTTATGGACTATTCCAATCAACCTCGAATTACCGGCTCTATGTGCAAATAGCTCAGCAAAGAAACCCTATAAATAAAAAAGATAGGTAGCGAGCGATCGCACACATCTGATGGAAGATAAAAATAGCGTCTACATCGCTTTTACGCAGTACAAGGCCTCTCTCAATATTAGAAGCTGACAGTTATGGCTGCGAGGCAAAGCGGTTGTTTACGTTTGAATAATTGGTAATAACTCCGCAAAAACAAACGCCTTAACTATCTGAACTTTGTTGCAAAATGACCGGAAAGAGGCCGCGGACCATCCAGGATCACTTTTTAGAACTTAACTAGGTGCTAAAAAGGCTAAACGATGAAAAATCTTCCTAGCAAATTGGTCGTGCTGTGTGCAGCAAATTAAAAAATGGGTAAACGCGTGTAAGCTAAAAACTGCTCAGTTCAGAAACATAAAATTTTCCGTGAGTATGCGCAAAGGGTTTATAAAAAAGGAATGAAAACGTTTGGCAACTTACATTGAAGATTTCTGGCAGAAAGAAGTATTTTTTTCCGTGCTCGACGTCGCCAAACGCCGCCTCCCCGAGAAGTTTTTTTGCAGATCTTCGGTGCACAATCACGTGACGCATGCCTTATTTTTGCAGGCATTCAGAGAGCAATCACGTGACACATGGGTGCCGTAGCCAAGCCGTAGTCTCGGCGACCGCTCACGCGTGCCTCGTGGAGTTCGCTCTTTTGTGTGTTTTAGTCGCGCTGCCGCGCTGCTCAGACGAAAGGCGGGAAACGTGGAATGCCGAGCGAGCCCCGGTTCTGTGCGTTCGCAATCTTTTGCTTTCGTTCTTTTTCTTCCGGTGGTTTTGTGGGGTGGCTGGTACTCGAGGTGACGCAGACACTCGTTGTAGCGAGCCCGCTTCTTCACAGCGCGCTGCATGGATCGTGTGTTTGCATTCCTCATTGTAATGAAAACTTGAGTTCTGACCGTACGCGGGGCCACACATATTGAGTACCTGCGCATAAGTTATTTGCACACGCGCCCGCTCACACACATGCAGATTTGCAGTGGCGGAAAAGATATAGCTCTCAAGACTGAGAGCATTATCCATTTATGCTAAATAAACACGAAAAACTGATTGCTGATTTGGTTACTTTTACTCGGAAACGGCTTCGTGAATATTTTGTGAAACTTTGAAGCCATCCTTATCGCTGTATTGATGACATCACTGCGGTATTGCCATGAAATTGCGCTGTTATTCGGTAAACAAATATCTATTTTCCTTTTTTTTTACTTTTGATGCTGTTAATCTCTGTAATGCCTGCAATGTTTATGCCTGTAATGTGTTCCGTGTAAACTCTCAAGCAGTCTACAACTGCTTTCTCGCTGAGGAGCCCCCCCCCCCCTCCCCCGTTTTCGGATTTGAAAATAAGATTGATTGATTGAGTGATAATTTGTTTGATTGATTGATTGATTGAAGGGCGCGTAAATTTTAACGTAGCAGTCAAATCGCCAGCGCTACCTAGCTGCCGATCAGGCTAAAGCGGTCCATACCAGACTTTAAAAAAATAAACGAAAGGAAGAAAGCCTGCAACCTGCTCTGTGATTTGCCGAGGGCAGCTCCAAGCCGTCACAGGTTTGATACCATGCTGTCTACGTTGGCAAGCCTGCCCGCTTCTCCTTTCACACCTTCCGCACTTCAAGGGGGGGGGGGGGGTGAAGAATGCGTGCGTGCGTGCGTGCTGCTGTGTGCTTTGCTCGCAGGACGGCTAGACGCTCCCCCTCCTCCAGCTCGAAGACGCGCGCTCCGATGGTCACGCGCCTCCTTGCATCCTCCCCGCGCATTACATTTGAAAGACACCTTGCAACCACCCTCTCGAGAGGGTGGCTGCAGCTAGAACTAGCATAACGCTCTTAAGGATCACAACACACGGAAGGATGAATATGTTCAGCTACAGCTGGTTCATATTCCGCGGTTCTGCATCTTAATTGCTGTTAATTGTGCCGTAAGGGCGCTTAATTTATGCACAGAGCAATGTCAGTGCTGCGGACCGCAGGTTGCGCGGTGATATAGTTCACCAGGCTGAATGAGTGCGATGCGAAGGCAGAGAGCGAATATGAGTGTTTCTGCGGGCGCATTCTATGCCGTTATGTTTGCTAGTTAGCCCGCACCGCCCCCTTCTCTGCGCCTTCCCTCTTCCGCTCTCTTCTCTTACCATTAGCGCGCCTCCCTTCTCTACCCTTGCCCTTAGCACGCACCTCACCCAGACACCACCTCCAGCAAAAACATAACAAACAAAAGTAGAACCTGTAAAGCACTCGCTCGGTTGACGCACCTGCCCAAAGGCTGCTGTGTGGTCTCGGATAACATCCGCGAGCGAAACATACGATGCGCGCGGTCAGGAACAGATGGGCTGAGATATGGCCGCTGCCTTGCCGGGAGCTGTGGCGCAGAAGTGAATAAGACAATTGCTAACATATTGAGCGCGGCGATAAAAAATGTCGGCGACGCGGACGCCGATTTGTTTGCATAAGTGGTGGGCAGGGGCGTAGCGTGAACAGTGGGGTGGCTCGACGGCATCTGGGCGCACAGTTCTAATCCCGATCGTGTCGATAAAAGAAAAAAAAAAGAGAAGCTCATTTTTTTTTCTGGTGAAAGTTTTGTCCTCGTCAGGGAAAAGCAGTCTCCATTTTTCAGTAATTTCGGCGCGTGAAAAGGGAAGGGGGCAGGGGGGGGGGGGGGGAGCTCGTACGGTATTTTACTGAACATGTGCATATACTCAATGGTTGTGTGTATACCATCAAATAATGCTAAAGTCCCGCCCATACAGCTTCTCGGCTATGTGGATCCAAGCGTCCAGGGCGTGCGCCTCTTGGAGATCATCGCGCGATGTAACCCGACAACACCACACAGCGCACATTCGCCATCGTAAAGCTGGCGGCGCGGTGGCTGACGCCGTGCTGTCCGCGTTTACCTTCCATTTGTGATGTTTCAGTCTTTAATGGTGCAAGCAAGCTCGATAACAGGACTCAGTGCGTCCTCAACAAGAGCGGACGCTTGACGAAGAAATGCGCGATAAAGAAAGAGTGAAATTGTAACCAGTTATATTTTTCAAAATATAAACTTATACGTTTTTATCAATGATTCTTTCAAATTGGTCGTATCAATTGTCTTTTTCCATTTCTTTTTTAACAGATGTTACTCATAATAAAAATAAAAGAAGTAATTCAAATATGATTTGCAATGAACAGCATGCACTCGGTCAGTTAATTGGGACTAGATACTTTCGATCTGAACATTTTTTCTGACATGCCAAATTGCTTCAGTATATTGCAATAGCTGTGTGTGAGTGGTATAACCAGACATAATTGCCGAGAGCGTTATACGGCATCAATAAAAAAATTGCAAAAAAGGCCGAAAAAAGGAGTTCAAAAACTTTCGGAAGGTGTTTTGACCTCAAAACAGAGCTCTGGCGACGCCCCTGCTGTATATTGAACGGCGTATATACAGAGAAGTATATTCACCGAACAACTTGCTATGTACTAACTTTATATTGTCACGTCTCGGTAGAACACCAAGGAGGACCTAGCGATAGATGGTTTGAATGGTAGACCAGAACAAGTCTTGCGTTCAAGCTTCTTTCACTTCCAGGCTCGCGCTTGTCGTCTCAGATGTCATCTTTTGCGTCGTCTTCTATATGCGTCATTTGCCCCCCTCCTCAGGAAGCATCGTCTCGATGAGGTCAGTCCGAGTTGTACGGCTTCATACGCACAACGTGGACGACGTCTGCTTGTTGCTGGCGTCGCTTTGATGTCGACACCTTGTCTGGCACCACCTCATAAGTGACGTCGGTTAAACGTCGCTGGACAACATAGGGCCCGAAGTATCGCCGCAATAATTTTTCGGAGAGTCCGCGGCGGCGAATAGGAGTCCAGACCCACACTTTGTCGCCAGGTTCGTACATGACATGTCGGTGTCTCTGATTGTAGCGTCGTGCATCATGCTCTTGCTGATTTTTGATTCGCACACGCGCTAGTTGTCGAGCTTCCTCTGCACGTTGAGCGAATTCCTCGGCGTCCTGATCGAGATCATCGGTGTCAGCATTTGGGAGCAACATTGCATCCAGCATAGTTGTTACTGGTCGCCCGTGAAGGAGGCTGAATGGTGTCATACGAGTGGTGTCTTGGCGTGCCGTATTGTAGGCGAACGTGACGTAGGGAAGAATTTCGTCCCAATTTTTGTGGTTCACGTCGACGTACATGCAAAGCATGTCTGCGATGGTCTTATTGAGACGTTCCGTCAACCCATTGGTTTGGGGGTGATAGGCTGTAGTTTTACGATGACTGGTGCCACTGAGGCGGAGAACGGTCTCCAAAAGTTCGGCCGTAAATGCAGTTCCTCGGTCTGTTATAATGAGTGCCGGGGCGCCATGCCTCAGGACAATGTTCTCAACAAAGAACCGAGCTGCTTCAGCGGCGGTACCCCTTGGCAGAGCCTTGGTCTCCGCGTAGCGGGTTAGATAATCGGTGGCGACAATTATCCATTTATTCCCGGCTGTGGACGTCGGAAATGGTCCCAGGAGGTCCATGCCGATTTGTTTAAAAGGTGTCGTTGGCACTTGAAGAGGGTGGAGTAGGCCAGCTGGTTTTACAGGAGGTGATTTACGGCGCTAATGCGGGATTTACGGGATAATGCTAGAACGTGGTTTGAAAACCACGAGGCCAGCTTATCCACATGGGATGACTTCCGCTGCCAGCTGGTCGACACTTTCGCGAGAACTGACCGACGGGACAATGCGCTGCGCCTGCTTGAAGTGCGCATCCAGAAGCCAAATGAGAGCGTGGCTATGTTTGCGGAAGACATGGCTCGCCTTTTTCGCCGTGCCGACCCTGATATGAGTGAGCCAAGGAAGCTGCGGCATCTCATGCATGGTGTAAAAGAACAGGTGTTTGCCGGCTTGGTACGCAACCCACCTAAAACGGTGAGAGAGTTCGTTAAGGACGCTACTCCTATAGAGCGAGCCCTACAAGACCGGTGCCGCCAGTACAACCGACCCGTTAACTGTGCTTCGACGACTGCGGCGGCGCTGAATGCAACCGATAGGACCGCTCTTCGAGACCTCATTAGAGAAATTGTCCTTGAGGAGCTCCAGCGAATTACGGCTACGAAGGCTCAGTCATCACAGGCCCTCGTGGAAACCGTCAGGAATGAAATTCGGTATGCCTTATCACCGTCTGCACCATGTAACCAGTCTCACCCCGTCGACAACGCGGCAGCTATTTCGGAGCCATACCACGCTCCACAACCGGTCAGCTTCACGGCCGACGTTCCTGCACCTTACCAGGAGCAGCAACATGAGAGCTATGCCGCAGTCCTTCGTCGCCCGCCTCCAGACTACGCCCCATCGAGCTCATCGAGCCGTCAGGAGACGCGACTCTTCCATGGACCTCAGTGGGCGCCTTCCAGGCGCTTTCAACCACGCCGAACTGACAGGTGGCGCAGTTATGATAACCGGCCACTCTGTTTCTACTGCGGACAACCTGGCCACGTGTATCGGTACTGCCGCTACCGCGAAGAGGGGCAAGCCTTTCCGCCTGCTTCTGCTCGCCAACACTTCAATGCCGACACTGCCCAAATCGAGGACGACCCTCCGGTCAGCAGGGAAAACAAGTCCCGGGGCTTCCGCCGCCGCTCCTCCCCATCACCACAGCGTTATCCTTCGCCAATGCGCCGTAGCATTGCTGACGCTAGCGGACAGCGGTCCCCGAGCCCTCACCGGGGAAACTAACAGCCGCAACCTCGCGAGGGGAGGTTGCAACCAGTCGAAAAATGCCAAACCCCTCACCACCGCCGCAACCGCCGACAACCTGTGCTTCTGACGCCGCTGTTAACATTAACATTGACATCGCCGCACTACCGCCGAAAATGCCGCCTACATTACCGCCGAAAATGCCGCACCAGATGAGCAGCCCCGACGACGAAGCTGACAGCGCCGACCTTGCTGCACTTCCGCCGCAAATGCCGAAAAAGACGAACAACCTGGATGAAATTGTTAGTGCTGACCTCGCCGTTTCTATTGACGGGCTGGAGGTACATGCTCTAGTGGATACCGGAGCGGATTTTTCAATTATTAGCCAGAAACTGGCTGATACGCTGCGTAAAGTAAGAACTGAATGGACTGGGCCAGTAATTAGAAGTGCTGGGGGTCAGCTACTGGCACCGACAGGGAAGTGCACTGCCCGGATAGCAATAGGAAACGCGGTGTTTGTCGGCAGTTTCGTTATTCTCCCTGACTGTTGCAAAGACCTCATCTTGGGCATGGACTTTCTGCGCCTTCATGGGGCTGTAATCAGCATTCGAGATAGCGTCGTCTTCTATATGCGTCAATATGAACTGATCTAAATACACAAAAGTAACCGTGTATGAACTTCGTATTTACACATGTCCATAGAGATTAAAAGTACGTACAATATTGATAGAGTCAATAAGGTGTTAATACAAATTCTAAAGACTGTTGACGACCATTTTTGTAAGGGTCGGCCCCTCCTCCCGCAGACCATACGCGAACGACATGGCGGTTTGCTAGCGCCGACGTCAGAAACAAAGCGTGCTAAATTTATTGGCATCTGGAATACTGAGCTCAAGATCAGAATTGAATCATTCTTGGTCACTGACCAGCGGCAAATTGCTGGCAAGACCGATAACCGCGATACTATCAAGTTTCTGTTAAAGACAGCTGCCGCCGGTACATTGTGGCTCACCGTTCTGCTTATACTAGCTTTGCGATTAATGTATCGACAAAGTTTATCATATCGTTATTTCACGGCGGCAGAATAGAATTCACAATAAGGATGTTTCATGAGTACACCATTTCGACAGCGTTGGTCAGTTCCAAAGCGCCGATCGCCGCGGCTTCGAAGAGAAATAATGTAGGCCTATCGACGACTACGGGGTTACGCACCCCGCCGTAGTTGGCCGCGC
The DNA here is from genome assembly GCF_055883805.1 of Amblyomma maculatum. Classification (NCBI taxonomy): domain Eukaryota; kingdom Metazoa; phylum Arthropoda; class Arachnida; order Ixodida; family Ixodidae; genus Amblyomma; species Amblyomma maculatum. The sequence continues at coordinate 120,767,440 of NC_139353.1, forward strand.
TCACTTGCTTCACCGCCGCGGTAAGTGTAACGTACCTCAGCCTGCTCGCAGCATCCCGCACTGCAAGCGTTGCGAACTTGTGCACTTTCATTAAAAGCTAGCACTGCGCATTTTTTTTGACGTTCCGCGCTCAGCACCAAGCCGCACAAACGATACTGCAAACACAGGACGGGCCTTCAGTACGCAGACGATTGGCTGTAGGCCGTAACCGAAGACGCCGGGCGGCACAGTAGACACCGGCTATTCAATACGGGCAAACGAGTACACTGCTGAAGCAGACACGCTTGTACGTTTCGTGCACTCGAGGTCCGACGAGCAGCTTCCGTCAACAGACGCCGCCATAACCTCGGTTAACGACGCAAACCGAGGTCGCCAAACTCGGTTTGCGATAACCACGGTTAGGGGTGTAACTGTGGTTTGGTCTGCCGTGTAAATGGACTAACCACGGTTTCGCGTAACCGCAGTTACGCTAACCGTGTAAAGAGGGTAAAAGAGCCGTAAGCCGTGTTTACATGAAGGCGACATAATCGTATCGCATCGCATTTCGTAGCGTCTCACGGTAATGCGAAGCGGCAGTCTTTATGTAGCGCATTATTTCTAGAGTGGTGGTGGCGGCACGTTGTGTCGCATATCGAAAACATTAGTGGCACCATGGTGTAAGTTTTTCAAATTTATTGATTATTTATTTTATACACACCAGAATAAAAGGAAAGTTGTAATAAATGCCAGAACAGCGTATGAAGCGAAATTAAATACTTTTTCTCCTTTGTTTATCGAACCCGAAGGTATTTGATTATCCCAGCCTTTCTGTACTTGGCGCCCAACAACGCTTACTAAGCCTATCACCTGCCCGGTTCCAGAACCTATTTTGAAATTTCAGGCGTTTTGTCGCCAGAATGGCGTGGCGCGGGCATCTTCAGACAAATAAAAAGCTTCCTTCACCGCTCGTTTGCAGCGAAGGCGAGACACAGTGGAGCGGCAACGACGATTTGGTGGTGAGGTAAGCGGCCGCCGCTTCGCCGGAGAAAGTCGGCTTATCCCTATCAGTCGAGATGATGAATGCGATGCGCTAGGAACGGGGTGAGATGCGATGCGCTAGCTGTCGCATTCATGTAAACACGGCTATACTATTGCTGTCGGCGCATGTTTGTCTGCCACATTCCTTGTCGCGATTCGAGCCGCCTCAGTGGAAGTCACAACTGCCGCTCCATGCTCACCATAGTCGAATGCTTTGCATACCAGACTAGCCACCCCTGCGTCGGGTGGTTTATACTGCACTTGAAATGCACACGCACAAAACGCTTGTACGGTGACAGCACAACAAGCCGTGTTTACATGAATACGACAGCTAGCGCATCGCATTCATGTAAACAGGGGTAATGCGCTAGGAAAGCGCCTCGTATTAATGCGCCAAGCAGGCCTGGATTTAGAGGGGTAAGTCTACTTACCCCTCTCAATCTCAATAGGCGACACCGCGCTCCGACACCACCACGCTAGAGATGATGCGCTGCATGTAAACGCGGTCGCATCGCATTACCGTGAATCGCTGCTAAATGCGATACGATACGATGCGCTACTGTCGCCTTCATGTACACACGGCTACAGAGTCTATATTGAGAGCTTTGTCGACAAAAGAGCACACCCTTACATTAACTGTAGCCTCTGCCAGCGCAGCGCTGCCACCAACTAGCCAGACTACCCTTCGGGCAGCCATATTGAATTTTCAGTGGAGTCCTTTATAGTTCGCGGAACTTGAAAATTGTCAAAACGCAGCCGACCTGATGTTCAGTATACGCAAGCCTCAAAAATTATACTTCATGTCACAAGCTGTTTTCAGTACTGTCAAAGTCAGCGGGGACTATGCCGGATCAGGATCAGGCACGCTACATAGGTAATTGCGCTCCTGCACACCTCTTGCCCTCTTAGTGAGGGGGGGGGGGTACCAAAGTGCCCAATTATCTATTATAGTGTGCGGGGTCGGGCAAGCAGGATTACCTATTATAATGCCTGAGATCTTGAATGGACCAGGGTTTGCCTTTCACAGTGCTTGAAACATCTTGTGAGATGAGGTATCCGAAGTAGGGTGACTCACTAATCGTCATTGTGTGGCTTTCACTGCCAGCCCACAGCAGGAGAAAGAAGGAGTTGAGGAGAGGGTGTCCCAAAGAGAGCGACTGGGTAAAGTCACCTATCACCAACGACCAGCGCTTCTTTCTCTCTCATGGCACGTGTATCGGCCCCAGGAAGCTTTCTTACCACTAGATCGTTATAAGTTGCCGCAAGCGTAGCAGCGATCTCAGTACACGATTGTAGTCGCTGGCGGCAGTTTGCGCTTGTGCTTCGTGTGAGTTTGGTGGTTGGAGCCTTAGCGCCGAGAACAGCTATCGTAGCTTGCTTCGTCTGATACAGCGGCAACGGTCAAAGGACATCTGCTCACAGGTACGTGCATATTTTATTACAGAATGGCGCACTCTGATGGTAACTCGCACAATACACCCGTTATTTTACTTTTATATCTTATACTCTACTGGACGCTTCGGTAAATAGTTACGATACTATTATTACTTAATTTGCGTTCCAACCACAGACACTGTAAAGGCTTTTCCCTTCGACCTTGCGATATGCGCTAGAACTATGTCTGTTGAATAGAAGCACCAACTCACCCAGCTTTCCGCGTTAAAACAAAAATCTTATTTTGTGACAAACCATCAACGGTATATTAAAACTATCTGCGAAGTTTCTGAAAATTCATGACGTTTGGGGGTTTTAGGCGTAATCCAAATAAACAGTTATAGTTTCCCGTGCGTGCAGAGCTCACGTGCGTGAACGTGAGATTTCTCTATGTAGCTTATGCGCATATGATTTGAAACTCTTTTAGTTACACTTACAGGACGCAAGCGGCTTGTGGTTTCTTGCGCCAAAAGTGGACGGCTACTTCAGGTTCCGAAGCAGCAGTTTCCTCTCACAAGTTATTTGGAGCTTTGCGAAAGGCAGGGGTGACCTGGTCAAATCAGGATCATGCGCACTATAATAAGTAATAGACGTCTCTCTCTTCGCAAACAATGTGATGTCAGGGAGGCACGTGATGACGAGGGGGGCGCCGAAGGAAAACCGGATTGGTAGGCAAACACGCCATTTTCCGGCGAGTCTCAATGCTGTAAGGAGCGTCAGGGAGCTGTCCATTGCTTCACATTATTTGCCTTAAATTGTGCGTTAGCTGTATTCAGTTCCGGCGCTATATACAGTATCCCTTAGCATACGCACCCATAGCAATTCTAGAATAGTTCCAGCAGCGAGTCAAGGCAAGCATGCAATTATTTTCTTGCCGCATCAACTGGTATGACTGGTTGCGGACGCCCTGAAGTCCTACAAATAAGGAATCAATGCAGGCATATTTTTTTTTTTCAAAATGTCCCTCACAGTTGTGAGCGAAAACAGCTGCGTATACGCGAACTTTTGCGCTTGGCTGCGTCATTTTCCTCCTAAGTAGACACATTTTTAGTTTGTTTTATGTACGGCCAGACAAACACAATGTTTTATTCCTACTTTATAGTCGCGTAATTCAGTCCCCTAAAGTGCGTTACAAAGAAGCGTGAATTTTCCCTCGCTACTAGCACTACCACGCGAATGGGTCCCGCGTAATGGAAAGAGCAATTTGTACCGCATGGAAGGCGTACAAATATTCATAAGTGCACTTACATGATTCGAGAAAAACTCCTTTTCGATTGTTACGGCCGACAGCCTTTGAAAGCACTATAATATGATTCCGTCTGGGGATACGGCTGTAATTGAGCTACCATGGCATGCCCTTGGGAGCCGTTTCATGACAAAGGCTAGCTCCATGAGCATGGTGTGCTGAACGGACCTTTGCAAGACGCGCTACAGTGCATGCTCGAAGCCTTCGCCATTTTCGCCGGGATGCCACGCGAAAATTGTGGGAGGACTTCGCAGCAGGTAACGACGTCCCTTGCTACATCCACTCGAGGAACTGCTGTAAACTTATTGCGTGCAGTGCATTTTCTAGGCCTTCGGAATGGACGCATTATATTGTCGAAGACACGGCCAGGTTCGCTAGCCTTATGCTGTCATTGTAATGGTTTAACAGAACGTAGGGGGGGGGGGGGGGGGGGTATAGTGTTTCAAGGTATGTTCACAGATGACTGACGCGTCTCTGCACAGCCTAGGCGAGAGGAGCCCTGCACTCAACTACTACTTAGAAAATATGGCAACCTGGCTACTTGAAACGAACGAATTTCTACACGAATCTCTAAATACACTGCTATTGTTCGCATTCCGTCTAGGCCTTTGAGAGCGCGATCGAAGAGTATTCAGCCCGATTCGTTCGGAAGGGCAATAAAGCAAATGCTTGCTCGTTTTCCCAGAAATACGTGGACCCACGAGTATAGCAGAAAAATATGTGCCATTGCCCCTCTAACTTTCCGCATGTTGTCCACACACAGTGAGGCGAAGGAGGACGAACTCGAAGCAACAAGACGGCACTTAACATATAACAATAAGAACACGAAGAAGTACGGGAAAGTATTCACAGAAGAAAGCAAGGTGGCTATTAGAAGAGAGGCTGGCTGACAACGACGCTCCAATATCTGGCACTCTACATGACCCTTCAGCTCAAAGCTCTCATTTTATCGCACCTTTGTCGAGAGCCGGTGGTCGCAGTGAAGGCCCGTTGTCAAATAACCGTGGCCGAACCTTCCGGAAGGTGGAAGGAGTGCTGGCAGAGAGCGCGAACACCGCAGCTCTCGCGAATTCTGCTTCTCTCCTCGGGCTGGCGAGAGAGACCGACCCATGCATCTGCGGCGCTTTGCTAAGGCATGCTCGCCGAAACAAATCCGAATGGACTACCGCGGCCTTACATCATCTCTACTATTTGGCATTGCGCTAAAGCAGATATTTTTCAGGTAATTTTTTTATGTTTGGGAACACTCCTTATTTTCGGCAACAATTTTAGTGTGTTCACGTGATTTTAGACCCGAATACAGCATCTTTCCGGTAGTCAGGATGAGTCATTTCCAGCATCGCAAATGTTGCACGTCTCCCTCATTCCTCTTTGCCTAAAAGTAAATGCGAAAAGTGAGGGCAAAACAGTTCCTGCATTGAGGCCATGACATCAGTAAAATTCGTAGGGTACATTTTTGTGATTCTTCCACAGCGCTACAGATGGAAGGAATTGACGCTGCTTTGTCCATTTCTTTGTTGCTCAATATGAAACATTCAGAAAATTACCCACTAGACGGAACTTTGTTTTCTCTTTTGCTGACAGCAGCGGTGATCTATAGTCTTGAAGAACGCCTCGTGATGACTACGGAAGGTTTCAGCGAAAGCAAGGAAGGCAGCCTTTTTTTTTTTTCCTCCTACTCCCTTCTTGCAGTTCAGCCTGCCTTGTTTGTGGAACCTATACAGGTCGAGTAGTTACCGGCTCAGGTTGTATTTTTTTACCAAATCCCGCGGTTACATGGCCTGATGTCGAAATCTGCGCTGGTTTTTTGCGTTAATTCACACGTGTTCAGTTTTGCTCTTAGAACAAATGACTATTTACATCGAGCACTTTGTGGGGTGATGAGAACGTGGTACATCATGAACGCGCTTCTGGGTATTTGCGGGTGGCCGCATTTAATAAGTTTAGTTGCCATTGGCGACAAGGGTGCATTTTCGCCTTACGTTAAAGCTGATTTTGCTAAGACCGACGACGTATCTACATCGAAAGGGAGATTAAAAGGATTAGAAACCTTATAGAGATGAAATAGTTGTGCCTTATCGGTTCACAGGAAGAGCTTTTGTTCGAACAATTGATTGGCTGAGCTCGAAACAGGTTCAAGTGAGACAAAAATGATGATAATGGCTGGGCAACATTTATTTAAATGACTTGTTATGGGCTGATTTCGCTCTATTTCATATTAAATAATCCGCAATTAAAGCTTCATCCCTCATTTCCTTCCTTTTTCTTCTTTCATTTTTTTTTTATTTCTTTCCTTTTTTTCTGTTTCTTTTCCTTTCTTTTTCTTCTACTCTTTCTTTTCTCTTTTTTTCGTTCCTTTTACTTTCTTAATTCTTTTTTCTTGTTTTTCTTTCATTTTCTTTTTCCTTCATTTCTTTTTGTTTTTCTTTTGTTCCTTCCTTTTTCGAACCCATGATTTTTGTGTTTCGAGATAGACATACGCTCATAGGTTGCGAGGGCTCGCTGGTTTAAGATTAATAAAAGTAGACCTACCTAATTGGCCATGCGAACGGGGTCCGACAACGCAATCGTGTTCTGATATTAATATGCGATGCCCCCTGATGTTAAAGCGTCCTCCATGGGCTTAGCCGTAACGATGAATTGTACTGTGACGAGGACGTGTTTCATTGCGTAAACAGTCTGAAAGGGGTGTAACGCGATGAAGCGAGCTCTTACCACCTTCGCTTCGTAAAGCTTATGCGCTTAGGCAAAATCAAACAAAAACAAATATATAGAAATGCGTCTCTTAACAAGCACCGCTTATAGGCCATTAAATGCATATACCGTACGCTTGGAGCACCGTGTTTAACTAATTATATCTCGTACCTGATGTTCATCATATCCGCCTTCACTTTGTATTCATGACCCGTTAATGTATTCCAAATTAAGCGCCACAAAAATATGCAGCGCTGTACTAAGTAAACGAACTATCAGAGGTTTACGCAGTAAGCAACATATGTTTTCTGCTGTACCTGTACGCGAACGTCGAAAAATTCGTTTTAATGCGCCGATATTGTTTGAAGTGCTTTCATATCGAAATACCTATAAGACAGGAATGACAAGGGGGTTGTTAACGCGAAGTGAACTCGAACAGCACGCTTTCGGTCGTATTGCTTGCCGAGCAGGGACGAGCAAATACAACCTCGAGCGCATTTTCGTTAGCTTTCGAATATTTACCAAAGAAAACACTATTGTGGGAGGTGCCCCGAAATTTGTGTCACAGTACAGAGGCAGCGAGAGATGTTTATGCACCGACCAAAACACTGTAAGAAAACCGCGGCCAGCTCCACTCCTGGATTTACTTTCAACTCCGCCACCTGCGGCGTGGCTGTCGCTTTGCACCGGGCATATAGCACTGCATTTTTTTTCGAGAGAGAGACACAAATAATTGCAGGATTACACTCAGCTTCACTTAATAGCTAAATGGTGAACGTGTTCCTCCATCTCTTTTTCCTCTTTTGTCTGCTTCTCCTTTCTTCCTCTATCTTGCGTGTTTGTGTACTCGTCATATTTTAATTGCTTTTTTCTTCTTTGATTTGTCGTCAGAACCTGTTGCGGCTTCCTTACCGAGGAAATTATGTTCACGTCCGAACCTATTGCGACGTCTCGCTTCCACATCTCGCAGACGGGAGATATTCACTATGAGCGTTGAAAGGCTTTCGTCTTAAAATTCAGCACAACCCATATGACTGCATGTTCACCCCGGCACACTTAAAACCCCTTCCATTAAGAGGTAAACATTTTGATAACCCACTGGCACATGATAGCTTTTAACTGGCTATGCTGTGAATTGTGTGCACCCCTTACAGAAATTGGCAGACACCTACTAGGTTGTGTGCCTCTACTAGCTCAAACACGTCAACAAATTTTCATAATTAAATAGTTTTAAGGCGCAAAAAAACAGAAGACACATAGGCAGGTATCTGTCACCTACCTATACGTCTTGTCTGTTTTTTGCGCCTTAAAACTATTGTATTATGAGCCGAAACGAACTAGCCCAAAACCAAGTGCTTTTAAACAAATATTTCTTCTACTTGTCGCCAGTGCCTCCTGCCGGCAGCTTCATATAGTCATTGTCAGACGTGCTGGCATCTTGTATTACTTCTTCTTCACGTGGTGGATGATACTAGGGTGCAGCTTTTTAACATTTCTTGCCTTCTCTTCTGTGCAGCATTATCGTGGCTTCCGACAGAACACTTGGAGCCCTCACGATGTACCACCTGCAGCACCTTCCGAACCAGGAGCAGTCATCGCTGTTGGCGTCTCCAGAGCAGGGCTCATGGGGTGGAAGTCCCGCCGGAGGACTTCACGTTTTCAACGAGCAGCCGCTTGACCTCTCGCTCAGTGAATCATCGTCTCCCAGGACGACTCCTTCGCCAACGCACAACGCCAATGGCCGCATGAATAACCGCTTCGACAGTGGTGATGACGGAGAGTCGTCTTCATCTACCGTCAGCAATGCAGCTGCCGCTGTCGATGGTTGCGGCCGCGTCCACGGAGGGCCGGCGCAAGACAACTGTGCCGCCGGACCGACGCGCCCTCGAGGACAGAGGCTTGCAGAACGTAAAGACCAGGCGTACTGGGATCGCCGCAACAGAAACGAGTCAGCAAAGAGGTCGCGGGCCGCGCGCAAGGCCAATATAAAAGATATGGCCAGGATAGTAGACTCTAATAAGGTGAAGGTTTCTATCCTCAAGTCAAAGCTGCACGATAGCCGGAACGCGGTTGAGCGCTTGTGGGCCACCTTCTATGGTCGAAAACGTTCAGGCATAGTTGCTCTCTCCCGCCGTGCTTCCACGCCATGATACAACGCGCCCCAGATTATGCTCCTCGGTCTCGCCATGTTTGAGGCGCGTTCCAGACCATGTGCGACGACTGTTTGGAGTAGGTGTTACGCGGCCTCTGATGATTCAGAAGAGGGCAGATCCCTGTGAAGAAGAGCTGAAGAGGAAGCTGGCCAAATTGAAGCCGAAGTCGAAGGACTGCAAGAAGCTTGGTTGGTTGAAGAAAAAGAACGCACGCATGAACGGCTGCCGCTACTTCGATGACGACATAGCCTGCCGGTGATACTGACCCGATGATACTTCTGTCTAACTTACGGTGCATTACACACGAGTGAATTCATTTTTCAGCATTAAATATTTAATACCATCAAAACAACTGTGTACCCATGCTTACCTGAGCTTAAATAAACATAACCGGGACAAACCTCCGCAATTTTTCATCCAGCATGGTACGAAAGAAGCCCAACCGGGCCCTTTAGATCCAGTTCCTCGGTGTAATGGTAGTGCACAACATTGAACCCAAGTGAAATTGAAGAATTCTCCAACCATCACTCTTCTTTTGTAGAAGCCCGACTTACAAGGTATTCGCTCCTTCCTGACTGCTTCTCAGAAGAAAAGAAAAAAAGGACACCAGCGGGCCCCCCTGCACCTGTGCGATTTTATTCATGATTACATAATTTCAACAGGTAGATTCCTATGCTAGGTACGATTTCATTACCTTTTCTTTACCTTTTGATTTTTTTCGAAATTCTTGTTAAACAACCATATTTATCTGAATACTCCAGTCCTGGAACATTAATATTTACAATCTACAATGCACCCTGGCCAATCCCCCGCCGTGGGTATGTGCCATTTTGTCTGAGGTCATCATCATCATCACCTGAGGCACCGCGACTCATTTCGTGAACCCCCCATATCACCCACTCCTCCCCAGCTCTTCTCTCCCCTCCCCCCTCTTCGCCTTTCCCTTCCTTTACTTATAGTTGCACCAAGCCCCGCACCATGCACCCCTAAAGAAGGAGCCGAGCCGGCTTCGAATAGACTGCTCTCGACCGTAAGCACATTTTTCTGGTATGCAAGTGCGTTCGCGTAATTCTGGGAAAAAGAACAAGCACTGCTTATTGCCCTTCCGAACGAATCGGGCTGAATGGCTGGCCAATCGCATTCTAAAAGGCTCGGGCGGCATGCGATCAATTGCAGTGCTTTTAGAGATTCTTGCTCAGCACTGAATTTATTCCAGTCCAGTATTCCATGTTGAAGGAGCTAGCTCTCTCACCAAACAGCTCCCAAATTCATGTCAGCGGCATGGTCGCAGAAGTACAACAGCATCCCTTGACGGAATCGTTATATAGCTCATTCAAAAGCCATCGTGTCCCAAGCGAAACGTGTTTTTACTGAAATCATTTAAGCGCCTTTATGAATATTTGTGCACTCTGCATGAATATTATTTTGTGGTACAAATCGCGCTTTGACTTTCCATACCACGGGACTCATTCGCGTGTTATTGCTAGCTTCCTTGTAACACAGTTTTGGTGACAGTACTACACGACTAGGCGGAAATAATTTTTTTTTCTTTGTCTGGCCGAACATAACAAAAACTAAACATATCTGTACTTGGGATAACTGTCCTTTTTCCTGTCGCTCACCTCTTTGCTTTCTCCTACCCGTCTCCTTGCTATCCCTTTATTTCCACCGTCCCAGTTCAGGTGCTTCAGCTCATTTCGAAAGGATATACCGGGACAGGCAAAAAATGTTTCCTTCCTTTATTATTTTTATTTTATTCTATAATAAAACCACTTACTACTACAACTTGGGATGGAAATCGTCCAGCCAAGCACGAAGCTCGCGCGAGCGCTGCTGTTCTTGCTCATAACTGCCTACGCTTCGTGGGGCTCACAGTCGATTTGGCGAAGATTAAAAAAGAAAAGAAAATGATGCTGGTAATATGACGGCATTGACCGGTTTTCTATCAGGCTTTACGTCGTCCGCAAGCGTTTATGCCAGTTCATTAAACAAAAATAATTGCATGAATGCCTGCCGAGACTGTCACCTTTTTCAAGGCAAAAATTGCTAATAGGTGCGTGTACTAAGGAGTGCCGCACATAGTGCCGGATGCGAATATGGGTGTCGCAAGATTTGAAGCAAACATTGCACAGCAGTTGGCAGCTTCCCGCCGCTCCTTGCAGCAAGGAGACCTCCTCCATGGCTGAAAGGACCGCTTTTGCCCACCAGGCCAGGCGCGCCCCCATCGTCACGTGCCTCCCTGACGTCACATTGTTTGCAAACAGGGAGAGGTCTATTGTCGGATCTCTATGAAATAAAAACCTGATGACTGGGCAATTTTTCAAGTTGCACTAAGTTTTCAACCTAACCAGACAGGTTACCTGTCAAAATGTTTAGCTTTCAAGGGTGCGCGCACTAGGACTCTCTATATGAAGATTATACTGGGCACACTGTCTAGATTGACATGTAAAGTGGAAAGAAAATAAACAAGGAAATGGAAAAATTCGTAGTTTGTGCAGCGTCAGTATTTACCCAATATGTGTGTAGTTTCAATTATTCTATTCGGTTGTTAGTCAGTTGTATGGGTGGAATTAAAGATGTACGACATACAACATGAAAGTGCATTTCTTGACAGTGCTACTCTGCTAAGGCTTTCGAGAACTTGCACCCATTTATTGACTGATTCGCCCCCTTGTAGCCACCTTAACACATGATCCTGTGTGCACGATATTTTGTGGGAAAAAATCTCGACGATTTTATTGTCTTTCAATATGCACCTTTATTTCGAAGTACATGCCTTTCTATGTCTCTGCAAAGAGTGAATAATAATTTGATATTCATACCTAACTTCAATTTCCTGTGTTGCCTGCAATAAGAGAGAGCCAGAATAAATAAAGTGCTCTTTTTTCATCGGATATTTGTCTTCTCTATTAGAGTCACATTAGCCGTGCTGAGGGTGCGAATACAAAAAAGAAAAACTTAAAGCGGCTTCATATAAGCTAGAGCTTAATGGTTGACAAGAGAAGACATCTTTTAAGAAAAATGACTTACGTAGTGCAGTGCCAGTAATACTGCTGATGTGTTCGCCCCATCTGAGATCATTAGTTGATGCGACACTTAAAACTTGAAAAAGGACAGTGCAGTATACGTCAATTATTTAGCGCTCAAATTTCGAAGGCTATTTTTTTTCCTGGTTATGCGATTATTACAAATATGTTTCTGTTAATTGTCACCTTCCGGTTGTTGTACCAATCATCAATTTTTTTAGCAATCTGTTAAGTACGGCTTCATCTTTACGGCTTCTCATTTCTCTGTAGATTGTACAATCGTAATCAATTAGTTTCATCTTATAGTTACTGCCTGATGTACTCTCATCCATAAAGATAAAAAACGACGACGGTGCCAGGACAGAGCCTTGAGGAACTCCGGATGTGGCTGGCACCGATTTGGAATTTGCGTGGTGATAAGAGATTAATTATCAACATTGCTGCAAGACGTCTTGTATTTAGACCAAAACTTTAGCATCAAAAATGAAACCGCTCAACTTGGCGATTAGCTTTGAATGAAATATGCGGTTGTGGTTTTGTGGGGTTTAACGTCCCAAAGCGACTCAGGGTATAAGAGACGCCGTAGTGGAGGACTCCGAAAATATCGACCACCTGGGGTTCTTTAACGTGCACTGACATCGCACAGCACACGGATACCACTCCGTTTCGCCTCCATCGAAACGCAGCCGCCGAGGTCGGGTTCGAATCCGGGTACTCCGGCACAGTAGTCGGGCGTCTTACCACTACACCACCCCGGCGAGGTAGAAGGACGTATGCATTTGGAATTTCGCCGGAACCACTTGCTTCTTTTGTCCAGACCGAGCTGAGGATGAAGAATGACAGCGTCGGTAATGATAAAGGACTGAATTTTCGGAATATCACGTGTCTCTATTTCGGGTTAACACATTTTGCTACCAAAAAAAGAAAAGAGCGAAATATATAATGCACATGTGACAGATACTGTACCACTCTCTTCCTCTCACCCACCCAGTTATTGTTGGTATTATTATTATTATTATTATTATTTTATATTATTATGATTATTATTAAAGTTCTAGTATGTCGCCTCCGATTCAGGCACTTCCGGCTTGTGTCGCAAAGCCACGTGGCTTAAGAACGCAGTACGGAAGGAGCGACGCCAATCCCACATTTGAATGAGCACTGCAGCGAACACGCGCCAAGGAACGCCACTCGACAGGTGCGTCGCTTTGAAGTGCGTGAAAACACGCACTTGCAGTGGAAGGTGTGACAGATACTGCGCTTTCCCTTTCCTGTAAACCAAATACAATTATATCTCGCGCTACAATGAATGCACGCCAAAGAAAGGACCCCTCCTAGCAAATGCTCGGCAAGAGGCACGCGATACCGTGTGCAGCAGCGACGTTCAGTCTACCCCATTTCTCCAATGCAGATACTGCAGTGCTCTCGCAACTGTGACGGTGTTCAGAACTTTTCAAACAGTACAGGCGCTGACCTTCGATTAGATACTCTGGTGTTTTCTACTGTTATTCAATTATTAAAATTTCTTAATAATTAACTACTCAGCATTACAGCTCAGCTATACAACCAAAAGAATTATCTCATCGGCACATTCTGTGTGAAATGGGCGATATTTACTGTCATGTTATTTATGTCTAGTAATTCAGTGCTGTCGGAGTCGGCATGCGGGGCCAGAAAACATTTGTGCTCTCATTTAGCCTGAATATAGAGTTTCCGGCGAAGGCATTTCTTTCTGCGCTTACATCGATCTAGCTCGGTCCAATCATAAATCGTCATTTGCGGTTGAAATAGAGATTTGTATGTCAGAAGAGAAACGCCCCCGCTCACAACAGCTCAGGCAAATCAGCAAGCTAGCATTGGAACGGGACATCATGGTAGCAACAGCCCGTGCTTGTGTCTACAAGCGACCAGACTATCCAGCAAGCTGTTCCGTCTTTGCGGCGTTATTTTTCGTCAAACCTTAGACCTCTGTGGTATAATATCATCACATGGCTACCTTTCCTTTTTCGCCAGTAAATTTTTCTCTAGCCAATAAGCGTTGACACTGTGACGTTACAATATCACATGTTCCTTATTTGACTCACGACAATCGCTTTTTCACATAGCGAACACGAGTTCAATTATTCAAGGAAAGGGAAAGCGCAGTATCTGTCACACTTTCCACTGCAAGTGCGTGTTTTCACGCATTTCAAAGCGACGCACCTGCATACTTTGCAATGACAGCCATTAGTTCTTCCCCTTCCTTCCTTCCTTCTTTCCTTCCTTCCTTCCTTCCTTCCTTCCTTCCTTCCTCCCTTCCTTCCTTCCTTTCTTTCTTTCTTTCTTTCTTTCTTTCTTTCTTTCTTTCTTTCTTTCTTATGTTTTACCTTCTGTAAAAAAAATAGCGTTTAGATTATTTTTTCGATCCAGGAACTATTTTTTGACTACTAAGCGCCATCCCATCGAACCAGCAGTCCCTGTTTCTTCGCAATCATGCGCTGTTGCAATTCTGTCCCCTTAAGGTCTATTCACACTTGCGACCAGAGGAGAGAAGCTCGCCACTACCGATGTTCACACTTGCGACTGTCGCCTTCTCGTTCGTCAGGCACAGTTGGGAGTAGGAGAGCTGCTGGGCGATGACAGCGAACGTCGCGGCCGCTTGCCAGACACTTCAGCTTTTTCAGGCGAGCCAGTGCGCATGCCGCGCTCTCGTGTTTCCAGGAGAACTCCGACGACGAATAGACGGTGTCAATCACCGTGGTGTCAATATAAAATGCTGCGCCTGCGTGAAAGACCCATTTCTCAAAAGTTCATGGTACTTAACGGATAGTCCGAGTATCTGTCCAATCTCCTCCCAGGCCATATCCTTCTCCCTGCCTTTGAATTCCGGGTGTCGTTTGTTGAAAAGGTAGGGGTATCCTTTAATTGCATTGAGAAGATGCTCGATGATTGGTGACTCTGGGATCTCGCTGATTGGTGAAATGGTTTGCGACTAGCAGTCGCGCGACTGAAAATTCGAGCAGTGCCCGATCGGCCAGCGGCAGTCGCTTTTCGACCGATGCGACTATTTGCGACTGTCGCTTTTCGACCAAAACGGTCGCGTGACCGCTGCTAGTCGCAAGTGTGAACGGGCCTTTACTTTCCACACCATTCTCGCCCTCATTTGGCGGACTTGCTTAGCCTGACCAGCTGAAGGACCAATTCGCTTTGGTGACCCTCGCCCAGGACATTCTCGACTCCTAATGCTGCGTTTCATTACAGCTTTTTTCCTCCTCCTGCTCCTCCTCAACTGAAAAATCCAACTAACTGCTGAATAAGTCACTGATGGAAGAAGGCGAGAAAGTTATTCATTCCAGCGAGAAATAATACCTCCGTCATTACTTTGGTCTGCTAAGCCATCATCAAAACGGACTGTGTGATTAGTCTTTCCATCTCAACAATAAACACTACAATCTATATGCAATTCAGTGACCTGCATACTCGAAATCATGAATGTAATAGGAAATGAAATAGTCCCGGTCTGATCTTAGGCAGAGCACTGGGGGGGGGGGGGGGGGGGGTATTCTCAACTTTCATGAGCGACGCCGACGCCACGTGGCCACTTCTGGCACCGTCCTCGCCAGTCTGGGGAAAATTATTTTCCTTCTTGGCAAATGGATACCTTTTACATTTGAAATTTTTTCCCGGGCACATTTTTTTCGTCTTTATGGACCCTTTTACTGAAAGCCTGTTTTGGGGCCTGTTTTGTGGCTGACTTCTTTTGTGGGCTCATTCCCCATATCTTGGCGTGCTGGGTGCATTCTCGTATACACAGGAGAACGAACGATTTTCCAAGAACTGACTGAGCATCATGCATGGAAACGAATATGAATGCATTGTTTGTAAAGCATCTGCATATGAATAGCAGTATCTTAAATGAGGAACTGCTTTATCTTGCATAATAATTATTTCCCTGAGTTATAAACCTCATATGACACTGCACGTTTTTTCGAGAGGAAGACGATAAATTGCAGGATTGCACTTCGAGTTGAGTGAGAGACGCCGACTAGTAACGCTCAGTGTGAGAAGAAGCGAGAAGAGAGGAGATCATCGAGATCCTGCTCGGCCATCTTTGCAAATTACCCAAGCAGCAGCAAGCATTCACTCTTTCATTAATTCATTCATTCATTCCTTTGTCCTTGCTTGCTTAATACATACAAGAACTCCTTTTGACGAAAATATCGTCGAGTTCATGTGGAACTAAGTCTTTCAACCACTCAAAAATCTTTGAATGAACAAAAAATTGCCAGGTTCATATCAAGAAGCTGCACAAATCGAGACGTGGGTTTTTCCTCTTCTTCCACAACGCATATGGATCACTCCTTGCTACATATACGACAATCAGGAGACTGCACGTACGGCGTACAGCTGTGCTCTTGCCATGTGTAGCGAACCATATTAAATTCGGAGTTACCACTCTGTTGCAGTTATCCTCGCGCATATTTTTCAAGTTGCTGACGGAGAGCTGTGTAGCTGTTGTAAAGAATACGGGCTTATGCATATTTGTACTTCCATTGTAGTTATCTTTTTTTAGTTAATAATACCTCAAAGGCCCCATTCAAGGGGTATTACATGAGGTAGTGGGCTTACGTACACAAACTTTCCATGGATGATTTGAAGGATGATAGGTCGGCATGAAGTACGACGGTGTTGGGCAAGTCATTCCAGTCTTTTGCGGTGCGAACAAAAAATGACGAGAGATGCGCAGAAGTCCGAGCAGGCGCAGGATAGACGGATTTCTCGTAACTTGTGCGACTGGATGTACAATAGGCAAGGCTGATAATAAACTTGTGGAGGGGATGATTATTAAATTTTGTGGAAAAGGCACAGTTTTGCAATGTTGCAGCGGACTGCTAAGTACGTAAGGTTAGCATTGCGTTTTAGTGACACTTACATGATAAGAGTAGGCCGAGTAGATTAATCTTGCTGCGCTATATTGTATTGCTTTGAGAATGTTAGGTTACTTTGGTGACGGTCCAAAAAGCACTCGCAAATTCAAGTTTCGGACTGATAAATGTTAAATATGGCAATAATTTCACTGATGGAGGTGCGAGGCATAGCGTTCGCCGAAAATATCCGAGCACAAGATTAGCATTGTTAATCCGCTTTACGTCATGTGACCAGTTAAGATCGCCAGTTAGATGAATTCCTAAAAATTTATATGATAATACGGAAGGGATTTCCCAGTTCTAGAGTAACTATTTTGAAGATGGCAAACAGTGACGTCAGCGAAAAGACTACAGAGATGATTTTGTAGTGTTTGAGGACATTCGACATTTTTTACACCAGGTTATTACGCATTCAATGGAAAATAAAAGAAGTTTGGGGTCATTACTGTTGGTGAAAGGGTGGTATATGACTCAGTCATCGGCAAGCATACGGACATTAGAACGAAGGTTAGCTGATAGGCCGTTTATGTAAATAAGGAAAATAAAGGGGCCAAGGACAGTTTCCTAGGGCACCACAGATATAACCGGAGCACGAGAAGAACTTTTATTAGCCAGTACGATCTGTTGCCGTTTAGTAGGGAAGTTCTCAATCCAAGCAGACATAATAGTTAAGGTTTAGACGTGAAAGTTTCAGGAAAATCCGTTTATGAGGAACCTTGTCGAAAACCTTTTCGTAATCTGAAAACCACGTGTCAACTGAAATGCTAGGATCAATACTAGAACTTAACTCATTAGCGAATAGTCCTATAATTGACTGCCTCAAGGTAAGCTTTTTAAAAAACGATGTTCACTATGATGAAAAAAAAATTGATGGATACAAGCAATTTCATAATATGAGAAAGTATTACATGTTCCATTAATTTTGAAGGAATTCTCGGGATTGGTATGAGCCGGTAATTATGACGAGAAGATGACGGACCGTGCTTTGTAACCTGATTGACTAAGCCCACTCTCCAATCGTGTGGTAAAACACTTGGTGAAAGAGATTGCTGAAAACTGTGAGAAAGTACGTAGCTAGCAGCGTGCTTTGTGTTCTTTAAAATTTTTGCGTTAATGTCGTCAATACCGACTGAAGACATTAGTTTCAGGAAGTCTATAACTTTGAGGATACCGTTAGGTTCGAACGTTTTATCAGGCATAGCGGGGAAATCAAAGGAAGGCAAATCTGAAAGATCTACATCCGGTTTCTTGGTGAAAACAGAGCTCTAGGTAATATTTTGAAGTTCTGCAATTTCATGTTCTGCTATTAAGTTATAATGATTGTCACAAAGTATTTGCGTATTGCTTGTGTTGTGAAAAATGTATTGCAGAAATTTTACTTGCATTGGTCATGTTGGATAATGTGCTTAAGAAAAAATAAATGCTTAGATTTGGAAACTTGTGAGTTATAAAAGTTTTCAGATTCATGATATTTCTGCTATATTGTAGGATCGTTGGTGGTATGGTTGATCAAAAAAGCCTTTTCTTCTTGCTGTGACAGCTCTTTAATGTGCTATTGAACCATGGTGATATCAGGGGCTCGGTTATTGTGATTGTGCGAATATATTTCTTGATGAAGTCACGTATTTTGTTTTTGAAAAGTAGCCAATATTGATCTCCGTCAATTAACGAAGTAGAGAATGCCTCATGTTCTTCGTTAACGCCCTTGTAATCGTCTTTATCATGAAGTGCGATTGTTTTCCTTTCTGTTTTTGGGTTTGGAAAGGTTTCTCGAATACGTATTATCGATTACTGAATGATCGCTTAGCCTGCCAAATATGAAATATGAAAGGGACAATAGATTTTCTGGGTGTGACGTTAGTATCAGATCAACTGCATTAGTTGATTCGATAGTTTGCTTAATAGGGCAAGAGTTCATTCGGAAGAATTGGGTGATATCTTAGACGGGTTAATCCAGTCTATTGTGGGGAAGATAAAAGCACGCGGAAGTTTCGTGATTATTAGGTGAAGTGCGCTGTGAAATAAAGAATTGAATG
Source organism: Amblyomma maculatum (assembly GCF_055883805.1). Classification (NCBI taxonomy): domain Eukaryota; kingdom Metazoa; phylum Arthropoda; class Arachnida; order Ixodida; family Ixodidae; genus Amblyomma; species Amblyomma maculatum. The sequence goes on from NC_139353.1 coordinate 120,785,953, forward strand.
ATGCGTCACTATCGGGAGGACGATAGCAAACACCGTTTATCGTCGTAGAATTTAGGCGTTGGAGCATAGGAATAATATTGCGAGAGGCGATTCAATGTTTAAACCGTAGGAATGAAGGCTACGATGAGCGGCTACTAATACGCCGCCGCCTCATTTGCCAACACGATCACTGCGGAAAACGTATTCTACACTTCGTTATTGCGTATGGAGTTGCCTAACCAAGTTTTTGTTAGTGCGATTACGTTATACTCAATCATTTCGATAAGGCTACATAATGCATCCCTTTTTTCTAGAAGACTTCTAATGTTAGATTAAAGAAACTAAATTGAATTTGAAACTAGGTTATAGGGTATCTCTTTTGTTGAGTGAACGAATGTATATATGGTGTTTCCTACTGTCATCTTATTGGGACAAACAATGATTTTTTTCTTTCGGCTTTTTGCAAATTCGATGAGATTCTTGCGGGCGAGACGGGTGTTGTAGGAATAATGTGGAGGGCTTGGTTAGCATCTGACCAGCTGAATGATCAGCTGACCTTGGTGACCATTGCCCAGGACATTCTTGATGGTTGTTTCTTCTTCTTCCTCTTCAGAAATTCAGTAGTTTGTTCCTTTTAACTTCTTTGAGATAGCAACTATTTGCTTCTTCGACTCTTGTCGGTATGTTTGTTCCAGTATCGTAACGGCCATGGCGGTGGGCCCGTTCCATATTTATCGGTTCGATGTTAACACTGCAGGTTAGTGCTGTAGAGTTCGATAATTATCCTTTCTGATTGCTCCCACGTTTCACGATTGCCATCTTTTAGACCAAAGTAAACGAGATGGCAAAGGCGAGTGCGGTCTCCGGAGTCATCCACTCTAAGTTATATCATCAGAAATCTTAGAAATATTGTTTTCTGCAAGGCACTGCATGTCCTCAAATGAAGCTTTAGTAGAGCCTAATGAGACGCAGTCATCTTCTATTTCTGAGAGAGCCTTGTATTATTTTCTTCGAACGTTCTCTCTTGGTCAACTAATTTGGTATCGATATTTTTCATTTCTTTTAGTAGAGTAGCCTGCACGGCCTAGCGATGCTCCAGTGCTTGCAGCAAGTCATTATTATCGGCCCCGCCAGAGCGGGTGAAGATAGGCCCACGGTTTTATTCGAGGTCGCCGCACAGCAGAAAAAGATTACCAGCGCATGCGCACAATCAAACATAAGAGCAATGAAACTTCTTGGACTCGCAACACAAGACCAGCGGAGCTGGTTAGCTTTGCGAAAAGTGCATAATCAATTACCTGCACATGGAAAAGGTGAGGCATATCAAATCTGGCCGATGCCATGCCGCCAACTCCACTGAAGTGGGTGTTGATTTCGGCACGTTTTATATAATGCGGTGCTGCTGACGGTGACGGGCGCACAAATACCGCGCAGCTGGGCAGCTCCGGGGGTGATGCTGTAGGGCAGAATTGCGGATCAGGTGTCGGTGGTTAATCGGACGGTGACGGGCGGTGCAGTTAGCACCGCACTTCCACGGTGATGGCGGGTAACGGGGTCTGCAGGGTTGGAGCGGCAGGGTTCACGGCGCAGCCGGTGATGAGACCGTATGACCAGCAGCATGCGAGGACGAGCAGCGGCACATGGAAAAGGTGAGGCATGTCGAACCACGCCAATTCCATGCCGTCGTGTCCACTTATGTCGCCCTATGAGTATTGTATTTGCGCATTGTAAGCTTTATGTCAGTCACTTTCGTGGAGGTGCATCGCAACATCGACCAAGTTGACGTCATCGGCAAATTTTCGTTATGAGTTCTTTTTCGCAGATGCGTTTATTGCGAAACCACTGATCCAAATGCTGCCGTCCCGTGGAATGTCTTGATTGCCGAAATATGTCTGTGCATGAAAACGGTTGTATAGCAACGCTATAACAGTTAGCCTAGCAAATTTATGACTGTGTTTAATAGACATGACTATGGTCGCTCATTTACTTTTGAATTTTGTTCCTGTACAATGCCCAGTGGTATTTAACTGGGCAGTATTGTTTTTATTAATGTTTACCTACCGTGCTAATTCGCATTAAAATCAGAACCAAACCGCCTCAGATGTTCTTATCGACTCCGAGGCAGCGACAAGTCCCCCAGGAAGGTGCTTCGCAGTCGCACAGCAAATAAAAATGGAGTTTGCGCAATACTTTATGGCGCTGTGAATTATTCCACGAACAAACGCTTCGGTGCCTGTCCTGTGGACGACATATAGATATTAAAACACCTGCCATTAAGAGGCAACCCTTTTGACAACGGTAGCCCCTTTGGCGCACGATAGCGTTTAGCTGGTTGTGTTGTGGTTGTTGTGCACCCTTATATAAAATAGAAGATACCCCCGAGGTTGTGAGCCTCTATTAGACCCAACACGTCAACAACTTTTTGTGCTGCTTGTCACCACTGTCTGCTGCAGGCAGCCTCATATATTGTCGTCAGACGTCCTGGAGTCTTGTTACTCGTCCTTCAAATGATGGCTGATACTAGGGGACAGGTTTTTAACCTTTCATACCTTCTCCTCTGTGCAGCATTACCTTGGATTTCAACGGAAATCTAACAGCCTTCACGATGGACCACCTGCAGCACGTCCCAGACAGAGAGCAATCACCGCTGTTGTCGTCTCAGGAGAAGGGCTCACGTGGTGGAAGTCCCGCCGAAGCTTCCAACGAGCAGCCGCTTGACCTCTCGCTCAGTGAATCATCGTCTCCCAGGACGACTCCTTCGCCACCACACAACGCCAGCGGCAGCACGTATAACCGCTTCGACAGTGGTGATGAAGGGTACCACGCATCTGCGGAGAGCAGCGAGTCATCTACCGTCAGCAATGCAGCTGCCGCTGTCGATGGTTGCGGCCGCGTCCACGGAGGGTCGGCGCAAGACAACTGTGCCGCCGGACCGACGCGCCGTCGAGGACAGAGGCTTGCAGAACGTAAAGACCACGCGTACTGGGATCGCCGCAACAAAAACGAGTCAGCAAAGAGGTCGCGGGCCGCGCGCAAGGCCAATATAGAAGATATGGCCAGGATAGTAGACTCTAATAAGGTGAAGGTTTCTATCCTCAAGTCAAAGCTGCACGATAGCCGGAACGCGGTTGAGCGCTTGTGGGCCACCTTCTATGGTCGAAAACGTTCAGGCATAGTTGCTCTCTCCCGCCGTGCTTCCACGCCATGATACAACGCGCCCCAGATTATGCTCCTCGGTCTCGCCATGTTTGAGGCGCGTTCCAGAGCATGTGCGAGGACTGTTTGGAGTAGGTGTTAAGCGGCCTCTGATGATTCAGAAGTGGGCAGATCCCTGTGAAGAAGAGCTGAAGAGGAAGCAGGCCAAATTGTAACCGAAATCCAAGGACAGCGAGAAGCTTGGTTGGTTGAAGAAAAAATACGCACGCATGAACGAGATAGAAAGGCAGCGGAAGCTGCCGGTACTTCGACCACGGTTTTAACTGCCGGTGATACTGAACCGATATGAACTTTTAGTCTAACATATGTCGCATACACGTGAGTGAATTCATTTTTCATCAATAAACATTTAATGCCATCGAAACAACTGTGTACCCATGCTTTACTGAGCTGACGCTCGTGTAATTAGACGTAACCGGCATAAATCTCCGCAATATTTCATCTTGCATTGTACGAAAATAACCAACAGGGCCCTTCTAGAGCCTGTTACTTGGTCGAATGGCCGTGCCCAACATTGAACCACGTGGATGGATTACCTAGCACACTAGGACTCTGTAATGAAGATTATATTGTGCAGACTGTCGAGAATAACATTAACGTGGAAAGGAAAAATATCTAGGTCGCGCGGTGTATCTGTATTTAAACTACATGAATAGTTTCGGTATTATTAGGTTCAGCATTTTTTAAGTTGCAAGCGTGAAGTTAAACGTATTTCTAACGAAGGGAAGGGAGGAAAATGGGAATGAAAGTGGAAAGAGAGAAAGAGGAGCCGTAGTGGAGGGCTACGGAGTAATTTGGACCACCTGGGGATCTTTAACGTGCGCTGAAGAGGCGTCCGTGTGCTGTGCGATGTCAGCGCACGTTAAAGATCCCCAGGTGGTCCAAAATACTCCTTAGTTCTTCACTACGGCTCCTGTTTCTCTCTTTCCACTTTCGCTCCCATCTTCCTCCCTTCCCTTACGGCGCGGTTCAGGTGTCCACAGCTACAAGTGTGACAGATACTGCGCCTTTCCCTTCCTGTGAACCAATCAATCAATACCGGGGTGGATGAAAGAAATACGCTTCATCTGGGTCCCCGATCACTGCGGTATTTTCCAGAACGAAACAGCAGATTTCCTGGCAATATGAGCTCTTTATGCACCTGTTTCATGTACCATCCCCAATATCATTATTTTTGGAATGTCCCGTTTTCAGCGTCATCAATACATAGCCGCCTCATGCAATGATCCTTTGCTATCTACAACAGAATACCAATATCTTATATACTCATGGAAACTTCGTTCATGTAAATCAAGTCACTGTGGGGTAACGATGGTTTTCATGAGATGCAGGGTTCCCCGACAAAATCTTTATTTATGTAGATGCGGGTTGAGCCCCAAAAAACCTTTGCGAGGCTTGCGGTGAGATTGAAAATATTGAGCATTTCCTTCTCGTTTGCCGAAGGTTTTCAAATCTGAGGAGGGTGCATTTAGAAATTCCAATAGCGCAATTGGGATTTACGTTAACGGTCCCGCTTCTACTCTCCTTCGGTGTGAGTGCAAAAGGATTTGCGTTGCCTCCAAATTGTCAGTATTTACATAACATCACAGCTACGGACAGATCCCCTTGCTAATTGTATTCCAAATTTCCAACTTTGTTGCTCAGTATTTTTTTTCTTTCATTCCTTTTTGTGATCTCAAATCTCAGGTTTTTGTTTAGTTGATAATTAATTTAATACACTAATTCAGCATCTATATGACATTTGGCAGTCAACACTGAACCCTGGACAATCCCCCTTCGTGGGTGTGTGTCTTTTATCAAGGCAGAAGAGGAAAAAGCCGTCGTCCACCACGAAACCGGCAGTGGGTGCAATGACGGTCTACAACAGATAAAAATATTGTGGCAGGCTGGCCCCGCGGCATGCGGTGGGGACCTACCAGTCCCAGCCTCGTAGGACCAGCAGCAGCCACTCGGCAGTCTGCTATCACTATTTGACAAGCCGTTCCTTTCTCTGCTCTTGCATCTCGACTGCTGTATTTGCCTTCTTACGCCTATTCTTTCCTTGCTGGTACCATGCGCATCTTTTTATGCCCTGCTAGCGGCTGCGTTACTATGGAGGTAAAAGGGAGAGACGTCCGTGTGCGGCGCGATGTCAATGCGCGTAAAGATCCCCAGGTGGTCGAAGTTACTCCACTCCACTTAGGCTCCGCTTTCTCTTTTTCCATTTTTCCCCCCTTCCGCCCCTCCGTTACAGCACAACGGTGGTTAACTCTTTTATTGAGCCCAAAACCAGAGGACCAGTCAAAGAACCGGTTGCGCTGGCTTAGATGAGGTTGGCGGGGATCCCTTAGGATGCCGCGGCCTCCAAGGGACCCTAAGCCTCCAAGCCGACCCTAATACTTTGGAATTAGGGTCGGCTAGCGCAATGGCAACCTCCTTATCTGCGGTGACTGTTTCTGCATTGTGAATGCTGCAGTCTGTGTACCAGCTGCGATGAGGGGCGAGAGCTACCGCCACCTTCCCTGGCCTCGATGGATGTTAAGAGTTGTCCGTATGCATGACGTCTGGACGTCCGCGGAATCGTTTCTCGAATTGACGAGCTCGGTCGGCCCGTCTTTCGGCGTGGTGTTCCGGTTGCCTCCGTTTGGGAAATTTAGGCGATGTTCCGGTGTAGGTTCAGCGTAACTTGTGGCCGATCTCGGCGGGGTGATCCCAACTTGCTGCAGTACCGCTCGGCCAGCGTGTGTGAGTGAGAGCCGCTCATACTGGGCGATGAGGGTTGCTTCGATCAGCTCGCTAACGGTATTGGAGATTCCGGGAGCCATGAGCTTATGGGTAGCTGTGGACATGGGAAAACCTGGGGCCGTCTTGTATGCTTTTCGAAGTGACGCCTGTAGCCGTTCGCTTTCGGCACAAGTGAGACGTAAGTAAGGTCCAGAGTAGGTGATGCGGGAGCAGATGAAAGCTTGAACGAGGCGCAGGAGGTTGCACTCTCGCATGCCATGATGCTTGTTGGAGTCAGGTCAACGTTTTTGGGTCATGTGTTCTAAGAATAAGTGAGACAGATACTGACTGTGCCTTTCCTTTCCTGTGAAGCGTTCGGTCACCATCGAGTGAGAACGCAGGATGGCTGGCTCCGAGTGACCTGTAACAGCGGCCAGTCCCAATGGATTACGGGATTATTTTGCTTCAAATGCCCTTTGGAGAAGCAATAAAAAAATCAGTTGTTCTGCACTGTGACACAACGGAGAGAACTTATCGCATCGATCGAGTGATAAAACTAGTGTCATCGGTGCTTACGAGATGAGTCATGTTTGTCTTGTGAATGTGCATATGGATGATGCGAAGAAGAACTTGATTGAGTCTGAGCATATCAGCGTTTAAAATAGAACATGTTTAGTCATAGATCCACCTACACAAGAGTTTTATTTGAAGATTCACTGGTTCGTGTTCGAAAGACGTTGGTCACCACTAGTATGATGCGGCGGCCGTTCACCGAGTATGGGGGCTTGAAAAGTTTACCGTTGACCGATGGAAAGTGGCAGATATTAAGAACGCCGAATCAACGCCCCGACTAGTCCGTCTAGCTTTACGTGAGGGCATAGCCATCGAAATGATACCACACCGGCTTCGCCTCGGTAGCGGCATGGCGTTATTGGTGCCTGGATGCGGCCCGCTCTGCCTTAGGTGTCTACAGACTACCCGGCGCCAAAATGGGAAGCATGCCACATTTTTGCCCACGCGAGGAGGAACTGCATACGTTCGTACGCCCAGGCTGCAGACTGAAGCGTTGAACGTTACCAAGAAGATCACGTAATGGACGAGAAGGAGACTGAGTTAGCGGCAGTGCCTGCACATGTAGCCAAAGAGGCGGACACAAAAAGTAAAGAAGCAAGCCCTGCCGCATCTATTCTAGCTGCCTCGACGGAACCTTCTACATCCCCTGCTACAAATTTGCAGCGTGTGACCGTTTCAGTTAGTGCCACTGCGGACAGCGACGATGCTTGGGCTTCCGCGCCGCTGCTCCTATATTGAGATATATAGGCACCAATAATGGCCCAATTTAGTATTGGTTTCACCGCGCTAACACATTGTACGACAGAAAAGACAAACACCACGGAGAAAACACAAGCACCATTCTGTCGTACAATGTGTTAGCGCGGTGAAACCAATATGAATAACCAACTAGGCCCAATTCTCGCCATTTTCCCAATTTAGTGTTTCATCGGAGCGCACACCGAGCCAAGATACCAGCAAATCAATTTATTGCCATTCATATCAATACTAGTGTTTGCATACAAGCTTGCTGGCGTTCAAGGCACCCAATCGTTACCCAGTATCTTCCGCCCAATCTCAATCAATGGTTGTTATATCACGGCCATCCCGCCAAGCTCACTGGCCACGCAATACCTTGCATCCAAGATTATTCACTGGATAGTCACAACTGGCATCCAGCCAGATTTGTCGACTGCCCAATATTTCCCGCCCAAGCTTGCCCGCTGATTTGCATTATTGGCATCCAGGCAGAGTAATTGGCAATCCTGCACAAAATAATGCTGAATGTTTGTTTCAATGATAAGTACCACAGTTGCTTTTGGTGCTCTAGCGAACAGGCAACTAAAAAGACGTCACCCGCTTATAACAGGGCGAGTTTGCATTAGTGCAGATATTTTGCACATAGCTCTTTATTTAAATACAGCATGCGTGAATATTCATGCACAAAAAAATATACAGCTGAAAGATTCATTGTGTGGTGTTTTATTAGGTGTGCATGAGGTACGGGGGACGGAAAAAACTTAGGCAGAGGTCTTTTAGGCTGCAGTGCTACAGTTTTTGCGCCCTTGGCAATGTGTTCTCAGGTCCCTAATTGGCAGCTTCTTTTACGATCAATTGTAGGGGAAGCAGCTGTCAGCAGCAATTACAGACATGGGCTTCAGGAGCGTGTATAACCATGTCTTTCCTTTAGCAGATGGCACCTGGAAACAAAAGCATCATTATTAAATCCCATTCAGGCAGGAAACGTTTTGAAAATGGAAGGACAGCTAGACCGTTCAATAAAAATGCTAAATAAAGCACCACCTCTTGGCACTCGTTAACTTTCTTGCCTGGTTTGCTCAGGTTGCAATAAGCTACGTGGCCAGGCTGGTCATATAAACTTCATAACATTGGTTGCGCCGTTAGGTAGTGTGTAGCATCCCATGTGAATGATGTATTGGCGCTAGAAATAACGGAATTTGCAGGGAATGGCGTTCTGAAATGATGACTAGAGAGCGTTCTCTTTAAATGATATTTACCATTATTTACATGTTACACGATAGTCAAAGTTTGTCCCCTTCTACTAATAGTGCCTTTGGGTTCAAACACCTGTAAACAAAAAACGACGTCGTCATAACCACATGCGCCATGCTTCAAATCATAAATTTCATTTGGATAGCTTTCGTTCAGCCAAGCTTCCGCAGGAAATAAAGTAAAACTGCAAAAAAAGAGACCTCAACAATTGCAGTCACCCTCCGACTGCCTACTGAGCGCCGTTGCTAAAATTAGTGTATGTCGCATCACTATTGCTATCACAACGATGTAAAAGTTGTCAAATCTGCAGCCACGACAACGTCCGGCACAGGTGCCTCAAGGCTTGCTTGCAGTCAAATTGAAATAAAAAGTTCCCAAGCTATCAAACGCGTTTGTTGTGGGAACAGGTTTGATGTGGCAAAGTATGAACTACGGTAACAAACTCTAAATCTGGAAGCCCCTCTTCAGCCTGTTATTCAGAGTCGATCCTTGCGCAGACGGTAGAAGCTCTTGCACGTAAAAGATAAAGAGTCATGTATCAGGGAAGTTCTTTTTCTGTGCACGTTATAACAATCTATGATTGTAGACATGTACATTTTTCAACGCGAAGCTATTGATTATTTCCGAAAATAATCAAACTTAACTTTAAAAATATGCGAGTCGGAAGATCTTTAGGGGCGGTTTCAGTTTCCTACAAGTGGAAAATTACACAGGTAGGTTATTTGATGGCACTTAATCGGGATTAACGCAGGACAAATATTAAGCACCAGTATAAGAAATTCATCGTTTAGACCCTTCCAGTAGCGCATTCATCACGGTAGATTACAAACTTAAGTATTCGCCTCGCAAATAAAAAAAAAAGTTTTGTAAAAAAAGCTGAACTCAGCTCTGAGATTTGAGAATGTATTTAATGGAAGGCTGATCGCTTCAGACACACAACACATGCCGGGTGAGGTTGATACTTGAACACCACAAAAAACACAGGTCATATTTTACAGGGCTGCGTTATTTTTCTTTGCCATAAAACTGGGCAACACTGCGCCGTAAATGTTGTCATTGCGACCAGAGTTTATGCCCACAAAACAATGCGCTAAAAATACAGTTAAAAACTAAGCTATATTTTCTGACTATGGTGGGGCGTTCCAAATTAACAACTTTCTGTTTCGCGTCGGGAATGAACGGTATATAGATGACTACATTCTCGCAAGCAAATCAATGATTGACAACATGGTCAAGGCTGATGCATACCGCACCAAATCAAGAAAAAAAGCGAATGTCTCACCATACGGCCACCGCAGCTTCGCCGACCTCCGTTGCAATAATTCAAAACGAATGTTATCACGCAAAATGCATCCCAGGGATTTGATGCCTTATTTACACCTAGTAAGGAAACGTAGCGATCACACTGGCAGACACAGCAAGAAATGTTCTCCAGAAAGCTGTTCAGTTACAAAAAAACACTTATTCATACCAATGGTACTCACAAATATCTTCTTTCGGGCTTGGTCATTGAAATGAATCAGAACTTTCCCATGTGATAAGGTTTGGTTCTTCGGTTCCGCTGTTCAAATCGAGCTCTCGGAGATTGCGAGATCAGCCGCTTGCGTCGCGTTTCTATGCACGGATGGCAGGAGGCAGGAGGATCTTTTTTTCTCTCGCTCTCTCTATTTTGTGTTGCTTGATATATGTCGAAAAGGCAGGCATAAAGCTCGAAAGATGATGAGAGAAATGAAGGACCGTGCGATCGTAGAAGCGCGTCAACCAGGAACGTTGGTGGGAAGGAAGAGAAGAGCTCGGGGGTGTAGATTGGGATGCAATGTGAACAACGTATAGTTGGGAGAAAGAAGGAATAGCGTCTTGGAGATTGCAGCCCTTCCGTGAAGAGTGCTACAAGACGGGAAATCGAAAGCGGCTCGGAAAATCGCTCAAGTAACGGCCCTGGGGCGGAGAGGCGACTAAACGACGAGAGAATGTAAACCATATGTTCTTTGCGCGAAGCTTGTAAGGAAATATTCGCGGAGCTATGCCCGTGGCGTCGCTAAAACAACGAACAGTGCGGTCGGAGCTCTTTGATGACCTCGATAACGTTTTTGGTGGCATGAGAATATCGCTACATCATTATTATTGATGCAAAACGCGTTCTACCTCAGCTTTTCAAGTAATACTGACATGCGTAAAACAATCTGCAGTTGGCACTGAATCGTTATGGGTTGGGAGAAATGCGCATTTTGTTTACTAAGAATAGTACACAGGTCTACATTCACCAAGGTTATTTGGCCCACTTGTTCAGGACGGAGGTCTCTTGAAATATGATCACGCGTAATTGAGCCATGTAGCATCCTGTATTTTGCTGGAGTCCTGGAGACAAAAGTGCTGGAGACAAAAGTGAAAACGAGCATAACTACCTGCACTGCCAGGTTGGAAATTCTCATGGTATCGTTTTTTCAGATCAAGCTGACGTTTAAAGCAAGAAAAAAATCCGCACAGATCTAAGCGTGGGCTTATAAAACAACACGACGTACAAAATACTCAGCGAACAAATTAATGTAGCATCATTTAAAGGTTAAATAAGAGGAAGCAAGGGTCGACATTGAAACATATAACTAACAACTTGGGAGAAGGTACAGCCCTGACAGCCAGGCGCGATAGTCATCTTCTATCCCGTGGAAGCTGCGCTTGTGAAACCGGCAAAATATTTCACAAAGGAAATGTTATTTTGAATCGCGTGTTATATGCTTCGGGTGTGGCCATCTCTAAACATGCTCAAAAACTATTAAAGTGAGCGCCCTCGCATTACCTTTAATATAATCTAATCGCCGCTAGATGCCTGGCTGACACGATAGGATAGAGCTATTGCAGTAATCTGGAGTGAAACGCCTTCGGTTCATTGATAATATAGTTTGATAATAAAGCAACGAAAGCCAGAAGAATATTTCGTTACCAGTGCGTGGGAGAACGCTTTCAAACGCTTAACGTTAAACTATAGTCAAAGGCAGCAGTATGTATATAGTGTGAGCACTGTGTGACGCTTCATCTTCCACACGGCTGAACTTGCTGCTTCATATTCATCCTGCTCCTTCTTGTCGCGGAGTGTGGTTGGCTGCAGTGTGCGACCAAGGCTTCACGTCTGCGATAAAACCTGATCCCCCAAGTCCGACCTTCGCGTTACCTTACAATATATATATATATATATTGTAGGGGTGTATTTATTCAGTAAACCCAGATGAATTCAGCCGCTCAGGAGGAACTCGTATCAGCAAGGCAGCGACCAACTTCTTCGTCCTCGAGTGTGTCAGCACGCGATGCATGGCAGTGGCTATGAAGACGAAGATTACCACACTACATATATATACATATTTCCGCTTTCGAACGAAATAATTTCCGTAAAGGGCATCATTACTACGCAGTCTTACTTTTGCGACCACATATGTTGGTGTCCACGGTGTACACCGTGTTGGTGTCACATGAGGGCGCTTTTATAACACTGTGGGTAAAACTGTGGGTGGTTTTAACATTTTATTTTTCCCTACTTGTCTTGCCCCATTTTGTGTTGTTTCTATTTTCAATTTTTCCCATGCACACGACGTTTTGGCAGTGTGCGATTAGCCTCGCATGAATATATATATATGTATATATATATATATATATATATATATATATATATATATATAGCTGAGCTGCAATATTTTATGTGCTGCTGGAATGATGGCTGAAGTACAACGGTCTTTATCTGTTCGTGGCTGAAGCTGACATAGCAGAAATTGAAGGCGTGCACGAATCAGATGCAAATTTGTGTTCAATAGATATTAGAACACAAAGGCCTTAAAATCAGGCCAACATCTATGTCTAAAAGACTAGCTAGCATTGAAGACTGATATAGTCGGTGCTGAGGCTGAGCGCCTGAAGCAGCTAACGTAATAGCGAAACAGTGCTTGTTTGTTTGGCTAGCGCGATCTCTCCCATCTCTGCTTTGTATCGCCCGAATATATTGGGTTTATTTCCATAACGTAAAAAAAGTTAGCGCGATCTCTCCCATCTCTGCTTTGTATCGCCCGAACATATTGGGTTTATTTCTATAACGTAAAAAGTAAGAAAATAAAGATGTTATTCGTATGTGTTTGCAATCACGGGAAAAGTTTACAGGATGCGAATTCACCAGATATTCGATCATTTTTGCTTTTGCCACTAACCAAACGTATAATCTGGGTACTCGTTCAAACGACACACACGTTCTATTGCATTCTTTTCATCTGATTGTCATTCGTTTCTTGACTATGGAGAATTTTTATCTTGGGTTCGCATCCCGTAATCTTTTGCTTGTTAAATGCGAGCGCGAGCGTGCGAGTATATGCTTGCACACTTGTACGTGTGCGTGTAGTGGAGCGTGAGCACGTTGTGTACGTGGTGCGTGTGATTGAGGCCCAAATTGTTGGCCTGTATGGCAGCTCGAAAACGTGTGCAGAAGGTATATAGTTCGACAAGTGCTGCTACCACTTCAGGATTGCCCTTCGACTGCCCCAATTGCTGTTGAAGCTGCACGTTCTTGATGTGTTCCGTACACCGAACCTTTCCACGGAGTGTATAGCCCAAAAATATTTTGATATCACCAGTTGAACAGTTACACTTTCTCGGAGGTCGTCGTTATTACTATGAACGGAGTTCTCACGCAATATGTCTGGCAAATATATCTGAGGTATGTAGATTCCCAACAAGACAGCCGGACAACAACGAACATATCGCACTTCCGTACATCATTTTATGCTGCAAAGAAAAATATTTGGTGGCTAGCATTTAAAGGTGGGCCTTATTTAGATCCCCTGGGCATCTCTTCAGAAATTAGGAAAAAAAATGCAGCTCCTAGCTCAACAGCTTATCATTTTTTAGCCAAAACAGCGCGATCAGAACTTGTCTTGTAACGAACGTTTCGCATTTCCAAGCTTCCGAGAATTAAAGGTTAAAATCCACAACAAAATGTAGTGTGCATGCAGATAACTAATTCATCATCATCATCATACGCCTGATTATACCCACTGCAGGGCGAAGGCCTCTCCCATATTTCTCCACTTAACCCGGTTCTGTGCTAGCTGCATCCACTTCACCCCCGCGAACTTCTTAACCTCATCCGCCCACCTAACTTTCTGCCGCCCCCTGCTATGCTTTCCTTCTCTTGGAATCCAGTTTGTTACCCTAAGCGACCATCGGTTATACTCTCTTAGCACTACATGTCCTACCCATGCCCATTTCTTCTTAATTTCCACTAGAATGTCGGTAACTTTAGTCATTTCTCTGACCCACTCTGCACGCTTCTTATCTCTTAATGTTACCCCTACCATTTTTCGTTCCCTAGCCCTCTGGGTTGTCCTCAACTTAAGTAGAACTCTCTTGGTTAGCCTCCACGTTTCAGCCCCATAGGTGAGTACAAGCAAGATGCAACTGTTGTATACTTTCTTCTTGAGCGATACCGGTAAGCTCCTAGTCATAATCTGCGAATGCTTGCCAAATGCGCTCCACCGAAATCTTATTCTTGTTATTTCCTTTTCATGGTCCGGACCTGCTATAGGTTCGCTGGGCCAATAAAGGATACGTTACCACATGGCTGTACCGTCATTGGTAGCACATTGGCACCACCGGGTCCCTGGCGGCCCAGGAATTGCCTGTCAAGCTCCAATACCGGGCCAGTTACGTGTACTGCCCGGGTAGTTCGAGCTGTCGGGTAAGCACGGTTCTCACCTTCAAGTGACCTTGACAGATACTGCTTTTTTCCTTTCTTATAAACCAATTTACAATGGAAGTGAAACTTTTTCTGTACACTAGGTATAGCAACTCTTCGTGGGACACTACATTTGGCCTTCGAATAACCTTAACCTAATTATGTGTGGTTGTCCACGATTTCATGGTGTTCACCGAAATGTATACTGCGCCTTCCTTTTGCGCTCCGCAGCGTTGGTGCAGTAGTACCACACCTGGATACTGCGCCGGATTGGACTGGTTAAATGTATTGCGGAAAATTAAGGGTTGTCTAGGAGTCCGTTGGGCTCAGCAGCGGCTCTGGCTCGCTGCAATAGCATGAACTGATGTTGCGCAGTCGGAGCACTCGGGTTTCATAGAGGCTTTGTGCTGGAGTTTTGAATAGAGCGGCTTCGGCTCGTGGCTGCAAAGAAAAACCTGACTGGGTAGTACAATAGCGGCTCTGTCTATGCTGCAGCGCGTATCTCGCAGGCTTCCTACGTCGACACGTGCTTCTTTCTGCCCCTTTGTGAGCGTGCAAAGACTTGTGTACCATGGACATCATTGTGAACTGGCAGTAGCTTAACATTGAAAAAGAAAGCGCTGCGGCTGCCTTCCACTGAAATGTTCGAAACATGTGGCATCGATCTTGCCATATACCTCTCCATCTCGAAACATCGTCACCGCAGCTATATTGCCGTTGGTGTCGTGGGGCGCCACAAACGAGCTAACAGTTTCATTGTTCGACTCTACGGCTCTTTCAAAGCCGCATGAAATGTCGCTGCAGTGTGATTGGTACGCGCGAACAGATGCACGCGTGCTCTGGTTCAGGATGAACGGCATTTGCCCTCCGCTCCGCAGGCTCAAGCTGAAATATATAAAGCATAGCCAGTTATGTGCGCGTGTATTATGATCAAAAACAGAGGCCAGTCAAAAGACCATTTTCCATTTTATTCGTCCTCCCGAACTGAGAAAAAAAAAACAAGAAAAAGAGAGGGAGCCCGGACCAGCTAAAGCTTTGCCAGGCTTAAAACCAATTAAAAATAAATAAAAGAGAGCAGAAGCTCGAGATAAAAAAAAAAACACTTTTTAAAGAGCGATAGAAGGTATTTAAAAAAAATGAAAAAAAAAAGAACTGCTCCATGTCACAAGGTTGTCACGGAGGGGGCGACCAGCAACAAGCGCCGATCAACAAGGAGTGTTCATACTGGCGTGCGACTCGCTTCACGACAACCCTGCCTTTGAATTTGAACGAAGAGCCCACTTTCGCGCCTTTACGGCCTCTGCTACCGCGCTCGGGGTAGATTAATTCTGACTCGTTTCGGGTATGAATATATGAAATTATCAGCGAGGAAGAAGATATTATGGTTATGCCCATGTTTATGGCTGTAGCGACAGCCTAAGCGCTATAGTTCTACGAAGTCGGAAGCGGCGGTGGTGTGTGCGCTGTTGTTTGCGGACTCGCGAAATAGCAGGTTACGAAATCGCCTCATGCCTGAGCGTCGTGCACATGACCAAATATACGAGTACAAACGTGAATTAGTACGCATCACTCTCGCAGTGCTAACGGCGGGCGCTGTAAGTCGATCGTGCAAAAGCGCGCATGCACTCGTAAATTTTGCCGCATTGGAAGGAGGCAGTGGAAGGAGCGTTCAGTCACAGCGCGCACTATCTGACGAGGTGAAATAGGAGGGTCATCAAGCCGGCCTGTTCGATGTACTCACACAGGCTCACGTGAGCTCGCTCGCGGACGGGCGCACTGCCCGGCGGCCACAGGAGCACAGCTACGCTGTCCGGGATTACCCCCTGCCCTCTGTAAGCCGCCAGCAACTCACGTCGTGGTTCGGCTAGCGCGGTGCAGCGCAGTAGATGATGTTCGAGAGTTTCTACCGCGCCACAGCCGTCACACACGTCCCTAGTGGCAAGTCCGTGGCGCATCAGTCGTTCCCCAGACCACACACATCCAATGCGTGCACAGAGGATCATTGCGCGTTGTAGCCGAGTCAGGGAGCGGCCGCTGACACTGTGAATGCGCTCACCTCTTGCGATGCGTGGGTCGGGGTGCTGCGTCTGGAGGTGGTCGTCGATTACCGCACGCACATCCTCCAAAGCGAGTTGCTCGTCGCTGGGAGGGAGTTCATGTGCTGCGGTCGCGAGCTCGTCGACACGTTCGTTGCCCTCTGTGCCGCAGTGCCTGGGGATCCACTGTGCCCGTATAGCGCAGCTACGCTCCGCCAAGCGCTTGAGACGCGCGCGAATCTGACACAGCAGCGGAGTTCCCCGGCCGGTGGTTCGAAGGCGGCTGAGGGCAGCGCGGGAGTCACATAGCACGTCACACCTGGGTGGCGGCGGAGTCAGTTCAAGCAGTAGATCCAGGCCTAGGCGTAGGCCCAGCAGCTCCGCCGTGGTGGAAGAACCCAGGAATGACAGGTGCAGCTGTCTGTGCAGTTGCAGGGCGGGGATGGTAGCCGCCGCTGCTAGCGAGCAACTATCTCTGGCCACGGAGCCGTTGGTGTTGTTACGTCTCCCCACCGACAAGTGGGACAGCTGACGCGGCCACCGCATAGCAACAGGCAGAACCGCGAGCGGATCGGCCATTTCGGCGCCGTTCATCGGCCGCGCAGCGCTTCCTCCCGCGGACAAGTCTCAACGTGATCATGCCACGCGCCAAATGTGTGTGCGTGCGTGTGTTTGCAAACGCCGACCAAGCCGGGAGCTCGTGAGAGAGTGCGCAGCCCTCGCCCGTCTGTAGGAGGTGGAGGAGATGCGTTCGGACCACCTGCGATTGAGTCATCCCATCTTGCCCAGACTTGTTGGGCGCTCCATTTCCTGTGAGGGTTTACCCTTTCCCTGTGAACTGGAAAACCTATAAAAAGCAGCGGCCGACTCCGTTGAGATAGAGACTACTTGTCCAGCAACTGGTGAACAGCGGAAGGACGAGGACGACCAAGCAATGACCGTGGTCGGTGAAACGAGCCAGGCCTGACCGAGGTGCAACATCTGGTGGGAAGAGCGGAGATGTCCCAGGCGTGACTCGTGGATCAAAGCAGCTCAGCGGAAAGGCGGGAGCAGTGCAACGAGCCCTGTGTGATGACTGGTTGCCTGCAGCGGAACGACTGCATTGGATTCTTCGCTGCGAGGTTTTTGTGAGTGCGGGACTTTCTTCTACTGAGTTTTGCCAGGCTTTTGTTAAGTAGAGAACAGAGCTGGTAATTGTGTTGTCGTTGTTGCTGAGTTAATTGCAGCAAGCAATAGTGGGCAGTAGAGAAGGCAGCACTCGGAACAGCCATGAATTTGGATTTGAAGTCGTTGCGCAAACCAAAATGATGGAGCTTGCGGAGGAGTTGGGTCTGAATTTGTCAGACAAACTCAGAAAACCAGAAGTGTTAAAGGCTATCCTTGCGTTGGAAGCTGAACATGACGAGCTTTTGGAATGCTGTGAGATCATTGACGAACGTCAAGAGGAACGTGAACGTAGAGAACGTCACGAGAAAGCGGAACGTGAACGTAGAGAACGTAGGGAACGTTACGAGAAAGAGGACGCCCGTGTAAGGAAACTGATGCCGCTGGAGATTTCAGCACATAGAAGGAGCGTGGAAAGGATTAAAGCTTGCAATGCCATTCAGTGTAACGGTTCAATACCGCGAGATGGTCCGCCACCGCTCCTCATTGCCGAGGATGTGGCCGAGTATTTGGCAGACTTGAATGTCTAGAGAAGTAAACGCTTCGAGCGAGATAGTTGGGCGCAGAAGTTGGTAGCTTTTCTCTCCGCTGAAGCGTCGGAAGAAATCAAGCGATTGGTTGGCGACCGCTTGAAAAATTACGATGAACTAAGAGTCATTGCTGATACGGTATCAGATAACGCCTCAGGATCTTCGGAAAAGATATGAGAGCGAGAAACATTGTAACACGACGTACTTTGATTTAGCGTATCAGTTGAAAGCCGCTGTAAGCGAATGGCTAAACAGTGCGAAAGTTCCGGAGCAAATCGAACTTGCACCGGAGTGTGAGAAACAGCTTGGGGAAGCGGTCGAGCAACGTGACCGCAGTAGCGAGCCGACCGAGCCTCGAACAGAAGACTATTGTGTTACCTTGGTCGAGCCACCAGCTGAGACGGTTAGCACAGGCTTAATCGGCAAGAAGTCCGAATTGACGCTGTCCAGCGAGGTGAACTGCACGCCGACCGAAGTAGCTGTAGGAGATACAGTTCCATCAAATGAGTGTGGGGAACTATCAGTAAATGAACCGCCTCTCGAGTCGAAAGCAGAAGCTTGTGTAGAGCGCGACGGAGATGGAAATGAGCTAGGAGAGGAGAAACTTTCAATTTTCGAAATCAGCTGTGTCGTAGAGCAGGGCACGCAGAAAAACGAAGTGCCGATCAGGGAAACTGAGGAGCCCGCGAGTTGTGATCAGCCAGGGCAGACCGACGAGGAGTGCGCGTACGCTGTAAAGAGCGAGACTTGCGAAAGCGACAGCGAGCGACCAGAGCAGAGCCAGAATCGTTTGAGCCCCGATACCACGCTGGGTTGCATTCGCGAAAGCAACCTTAGTGCGAACGCGGACGTAGCACACATGACCCTCACGCAATCCGAAGCGCCCCAGCTGTCGAAGGAGCTTGATCATGCGCCGGTTAGCGCTGAGCAGTGCGGCTCATCGGAGGACCCGTGTAACGTGAGTGGCGAACCGCCAGAGGAAATGCCTAGCTTCAGGGCTAGCATGAGCGGTTGTTGTTCGGATTTGACTGAACGTGAGTCATGCGATGCAGCCGCGGCGCCGCCAGAGAAAGTGCCTAGCTTGAAGGCTGGCGTGAGCAGTTGTAGTTCGAACTTGTCTGAAGGTGAGTCCTGCGCTGCTGGCCGCGATGCAGACGCGGCGCCGCACGTTGACCACTTTGACGACACCGGTGTCCTACTAGCTCCGGTTACCGCTAGCTTGCCAGAGCTCGTGCCGAAAGAAAGTGGGACTAGAGTATTCAGGTGCTGCCACCGAAAAACGCTGAAAGGCAGGCGCGAGAAAGATTGCCGCCGTCGTAAGGAGAGCAAACTCAAACGATTGCAAAAAGAAAGCAGAAAGCCTGTGTTCCAGTGCTGCCGCAGGAAAAAGCGGAAGGGCAGGCGCGAGAAAGAATGCTGCCATAGTAAGGAGAGCAAACGATTGCGAAAAGAAACCAGAAAGCCTGTGTTTCAGTGCTGCCGTAGAAAAAAAACGGAACGGCAGGCGCGAGAAAGAATGGAGCAAGTGTAAGCCATCGCGAAAAAGAAAGCAACTATCTCAAAGGCACAAATGCGCCCGTGCCGAGAAATCGCGCGACTGGTGCGCAAAGCGTAAGGAGAGGGATAGGTTGTTTAGAAAAGCGAGTGACTCGTGCTCGTATGTTTCTTTGCACAGAAACAGGAAGGTACGGTTGTTGCGTGAAACGGACAGCCGAAGCTTTAGTGAAAAGGGTGATAACGGTAAAGCCGATTGCTTAATTCGGAGCCCATAACGTGAGAGGAGCCTCAGTTTTCACTTCTTGGTGTTTTTCTTCCTGACATAGGATTTTGAACATATTGCATTGTATTATTTTTGTTTAAAGTGATGCTTTTGAAAGCGCATTTTTCAAATTTGTGGACGCGTTCCAAGTGCTGCTGAGCTGCCCTTTAATATAGATGGGGGCATAAGAGGGAAATAGTCTGGCATAACTTAGTGACCAGTTGCAGAGTGCCTTGGAAATTCAGACTTGCTAAGGAATTCTTCAGGCTGACTGGATCAAGAGAAACAGAGTCGGACGACCCCGGCTAGCAGCAACATCCCGATCCCTCCGGACAGCGGATGCAGTCCCCTGCCCTTCGGAATCTCCCTTCCCTGGCGTGGCAGTCTGTTACGTTTCCCCACCGATAAGTGGGACAGCTGACGCGGCCACCGCATAGCAACAGGCAGAACCGCGAGCGGATCGGCCATTTCGGCGCCGTTCATCGGCCGCGCAACGCTTCCTCCCGCGGACAAGTCTCAGCGTGATCCTGCCACGCACCAAATGTGTGTGCGTGCGTGTGTGTGCAAACGCCGGCCAAGCCTGGAGCTAGTGATAGAGTGCGCCGCCCTCGCCTGTCTGCAGGAGGTGGATGAGATGCGTTCGGACCACCTGCGATTGAGTCATCCCATCTTGCTCAGACTTGTTGGGCGCTCCATTTCCTGTGAGGGTTTACCTTTTCCCTGTGAACTGGAAAACCTATAAAAAGCAGCGGCCGACTCCGCTGAGATAGACTACTTTGAAGCGCCGTTGTTACGACGCTAGACACCAGCTGTGTGAGAGTGTCTGTATTCTCTCCGGGTCAGCTTCTCTGCCCGCACTTCATGATGTTGCAGTAAAGGTTGTTTCGTTAAGGGCCTGTCACACTAGCACGACATGACGCCGATTTTGTCTGCCAACAGCGCCTCTTCCTGATGTCTGCGTCTATGTCACACTGCGCCGACGGAAACAGTCGGCCGACAGTCGGTGTCGGCGGCGCGTCGCTCGCAAGACGGCTGTCGGCCGACGGTCGCCCAACTCCTATGTCACACTAGCCAGACAACGTGCGAAACCTCCCCACCGACTAGGCCCTCTCATTCTCACTCTCTTCTCGTGTCATGATACGTTCCTTTTCGTAGTCCTTTTATTTTTTTTCTACCATGCGAAATTCTCCTTTCTGTAGCTACTCCCTATTTTATTTTTCTTGGTTTATTCTCGGAACTACTAAATTAAGGAACGCATAATTTTAATTCTATTCCATATATTCGACCATACCAAAACAAGCGCCTCAACAGTCGTGATTATGGGCCGAGACTGAATAGTGCCCAGTATTTTACGGCTCTGGTTGCCGGATCAGAACGTCAGTGTTCGAAAACTAAAAGCTGTCCACGGTGAATAAGAGACAGTGTATATTAAAAGCTGAAAAAAAGAAAAAAAATTTCTACCCTGGGATCGAACTCACGACCTCCTGGTTGATAGCCAGCTGCGCTAACCACTACACCACAAAAGCTAGGCCTAACCGGTACTTTCAGAGGTTCACATACCCAATATGCTGTCTTGCAGTGCGAACGTCGTAAACGCAGTAGGAGCGTTTACCGCTTAACTGACTGTTCAGCTTGCTGAGAGTAAACTGCAGATAGTTTGAATCATGCCGTGTTGAGCAGTAACAGATAAAACTTTCGGCGGATTTCGTAAAAACTTAGGCGGATTTCACAGGCTGGCCGCGGGACCACGACTGCTGTTGGTTCTGTTGCAAAGTGTAAACGCAAGTTCTGCGCTTTTTGCGCACACAATTCTTGAAACACATTGAATAATGGAACAAGAATTTATTGCGTGATGCGTAACATAGCTTTGAAATAGGCTTGTGAAGTAGCGACTAGACGTTATGACTGTAAACACAACGATCGAAGTGCGCAGTAGGATCGGCAGCTCTAGGCTGGCTTCAGGAAAATAATAGCTTCTTTTGATAATTTCTTTGTCACGCACTATGTTCATTTTGCACTATTCTGTGCTGTTCGAAAACGAGGAAAGATTGCTCATGGTCCCAACGCGCGCCGCAAATATATGCGCCCCGAGTTCACTGCCGTTGATATTTCACGCGCATTCGGCGGCCCCGAGTATACTTTGGCGGCTCACGCTCGCGTTTTGGTCAGGGATTAGGCGTTGATTCTACTTTTTTACGTATATTAGTGCTGAAAGGTATTCGCCGTCGACGTGGTGTACAGAGGCGGCTTTGCGTTTCGAGAAAGTTTTTGCTCGGCGGCCGATCTCGGAAAGACTCGATCACCGACAGTCGGCAGACTGGTTTTGTCGGTGTCCCCGGCCTCAAAGCCTGTCACACTGGGAAGACATTTGGTTTTCGGTCGTGTTGGTGTCGTCGTCGGCCTAGTGTGACAGCTTGGTCGGCCGCAGACACGGTCGGCCGACGAGTTGGCCGAACGTCGGTGTCGTTGTCGGGTCTGCGTCGGCGTCGTGTCGTGCTAGTGTGACAGGCCCTTTAGAAGACGCCTCGTCTTTGCTGGAACCGTTGATGCCGTCCGCCGTCCACGGAGCCGCCAGGCCAACGCTACCGAGGGGCCGCGTGCCGCACGTAATAACTGCTGGCAGCGGTACGCTACCCAGGCGCACGAGACCCCAAATCTAACAGTGTAAACGAGTAGGTGGTGTTGGAGTTCCTCGTAGATGACGGCTCTGGTCAGCTGCTGCACTGCACAAGGCGGTGTGGTGTGTTTCCCCGCGATTCCGACAATCTCTCGCTAAACCTCCGTAGCAGCGGGCCAGTGCGAGAAGAGGTCGTAGGGGGGCGTTGCATTGGTGAGCTGTTCGTACTCGAGCAGCGCCGCTCCCATGCGCGAGTGGCGATGATGTCGCAACCGATGTAATAGCGGGCAGCCGTCCTTAGCGCGCTATAGGCGATCGATGTGTCGGAGCGCCCGCAGCGTGGCCTGAAGTTGTAAAGGCCACGCACCTGCCTCGGCCAAAGTAGCTGCGCATTGAGAGTTCTGAGGAAGGCCGAGGCAAATGTGAAGCGGCTTGCAATGCTGGACCTCTAGCTTCTTTCAGCATGGTTTGCGCAGTGTGACGAGCGGTAGCACGTAGAGTATTGACCCCAGAGCCGCGGCGTTGTACAGCCGTAACGCTGCTTGCTGGGAAATGCCCTGGCCTCGAGCAGTGCGCCTGTGTACGGCGGCGGTGGTTCTTTTCATCTGCAGGCAGGCCTTGATTGCCGCGGGTCGGAACGAAAGGCGCTGGTCTGTGTCCAACCCCAGGTACCGCACCGAACGTCGCCACAGCAAGAGGGTCCCGTCCAGTGTGAGCGGCGGTTGTCGCTTGCGCGAGCTCGGAACACAGGCCATTGCGACGGATTTGTCCGCGCTGAGCGAGAGACCTGGGCCGTGCAAACAGTCACTCACAGCCGTCAGAGCTGCCTGCAGGCACGCGCGCACCCGTGCTGTCTCGCCCGGCGGTACCAGGCACCACAGAGCAATGTCATCTGCGTATATGGAGATGTACACATGATGCCAGCAGCCTACAGGCAGGCAGCCCGGCACCACCGACATCGCCACATTGAACATAAAAGGTGACAGGACAGAGCACTGCGGCACGCCTAGCCCGACCGGGCGAGGCGCCGAGAGAGCACCCCCCACGCGAATGCGCATGGAGCACTCGTGGAAAAAGCTCCGAACGTATTGTAGCAAGCGTCCGCCAACGCCAACCCTCTCAAGCGTCCCGAGAATGGGAGCGCGGCAGACGTTATCAAACGCGCCCGACACGTCCAGCAGTAGAAGCAACGCAACCTGCCTCACTGCCTTCGGGTGCTCGAGCGCGCTGATAACATCGGAGATGGAATGCACAGTACACCGCATTCTGCGAAAGCCCATCTGCCGCACATCAAACAAATCCGCCGCCGCAGCCTGCTCGTTAAGGCGATGTAAAGCAATGTGTTCCATGAGCTTACCAGCCGAAGATGTTAGCGCCACTGGACGGTATCCCGTGAGCTGGGTTGGTGGGCGTCCTGGCTTGAGACGACTGCCATGCGCCAGTCCTCCGGGAGGGTCCCGCGTTCCCACACTAGGTTGATCTGCTGCAGGAGAACCAGCCGTTGATCTGCGTCTGGGTTGCGCAGCATCTCGGAAGTCACCCCATCCGGCCCTGGTGCCGAGCGACGGTGGCAGCGCTGTAGCGCATTGTTGAGCTCCGTCAGTGTGAAGAGGGCATCACAACGGTCACCAGGGGTAGGAGCGCTGGCTCTGTCTCCGGGACTCACAGGTGAAGTTTGGCTGCCTGCGTTCGCGGGGCTTTGCGGCGCAAAGCGGTCCGCAAACCGCTCAGCTAGCTCCTCGTAGCTAAGGCCCCTAGAGATGGCGACAGCGGCCAGCGGCTGCGGGTTCGCTTGTGGCGTCGTGATGCGTCGCAGGATGGTAAAGAGCCACCGTGAGCTACAGTCCTCCATCTTCCTGCAGAGCGATGCCCACTGCCGGCGGTAAAGTTTGTTGGAATGCCGCCTCGCTGCTGCATCCAGCCGATTGTATACTGTCCAGTCAGTTGGTCGGTCTGTCCGCCGCGCTCGTCGCTCAGCTTTGTCGCATTTTTGCCTCAGGTTGAGCAGCTTGTTGTCGGGCGTTGGTTGCCCTGCCCGAACCTCTATGCGGCGAGTGGCTGCGAACGTACTGCGGACGAGACTGGAGAAGAAATCCGCGCCGGACGTAGCTGCGGCTTCTACTTCGCTGCGGAAGCGGGTCCAGTTGACAATGGAGTAAATACGCGTGGCGCGAGCTTCCCTGGCAGTGGGCACAATGAGGATGGAGAAGCGATCAGAGCCCCAAAGTTATGGTGCACGATTCCAGGTGGCCTCGATGCCGCTGGACGCGAATGCAACGTCTATGCAGGAGCCGTTTGTGCCGCGTCGCGGAAGGTGGGCTCGCCGATGTTCAGCGGTTTGAGTACCAGCTGTGTTGCCCTGGCGTGTAGGTCGTCTCCTCGCGCGGTGTTTCGGGCACTTCCCCACGCACAATAATGGGCATTGAAATCTCCGAGGATGATTTGTCGGGTGGTACAACACGAAGAGACTGCACTGAACCACTGGGCATTCCACTGCACAGCTGGGCGCACGTACACACTAGCCACAGACGTGTCCACACCACGTATGCGGACTGTAACAACACACTCCTGAACATCACTCGTCGCAGCCGCCGAGTCAACTAGGACATGTTGGACATAGCGCCGCATATAAACCGCGCACCGAGACTGTGCTGTTTGTGCTGGGGATCACTGCAGCACATGTAACCTCCTCACAGGTTGTCGGGGAGTGGTATCCGACGTAGCCGGGCAGCCACATTTGAGGATCTCCCTCTTGTGCACGAACGTACGTCTCCTGCAGCGCTACAACCTAAGAAGACTCGTTAGACACTCGTAAACTCAGACCTGAATAGCGCGCGGCAAGAGAACGTACGCTCCACTGCAGGATGGAAGGAATTCGGGGAGGTGTCCGGCGACTAGCCATAATGTTGGACACCCTGTAAGGAGGCGCCTGCTGCTTCTAAGCTGCTGTTGGCCACCCGAAGGAATAGTTCCCTCACAGACAAACCCGCGAACGGCCCGCCGGGAGAGGGGCACTTCTGACGTCGCGAGGATAGTGGCCACGTGCCTCTCTCTCTGCCACGCGGGGCAGACTGGATTCGTGGCTGCATGGCGGCCTCCACAGTTTGAGCACCGCGGCTTGGCTCTGGCACATTCCGCACTTGGATGTGGTCCGCCGCAACGGGCACAGCGCTCCATGGCGAGACAGGCTTCGGTTGCGTGGATCAGGCTAGGACACCGAGCACACTGTAGCGGGCGAGGGCGACATGGTCGGACCTGCAAGACCCGACCGTGGATAGATATATGTGGCGGCGTGGCAGTAGCGGCGAACCTGAGCCTCAGGGTGCTGTCGTCCAATGAGGCCGCTTTCACTGACACAGCAGAGTCCACCGCTGCAAGGAGCTGTTCAGCCGTGCGGCGGCTGTCGACACCAAATACCAGCCCGCTGCACTCGTTGAGCGGGGCTGGTTCCTTCGCCCGAACGGGCAGGCCACGAATGACCGTTGCGGCCAAGAGGGCATTGAAATTGCCCTCGTCGGCCACGTCCACGGCCACTACATTGCGACGCGTGTTCACGCGCACTGCTAGCACGCCAGGACGTGGATGAAGCTCCTCTGCCAGGTCCCAGCCTTGTTCTCTGGTGAACCCAGTACCCCGGACTGCAGGGCGGAAAAGCACCGTCTTGTGTGGCAGCGCGGTGGGGGGCCACCACAGCAAACGCAGCCCTACGGAGGGCCGCCTGACGGCGCCGCTGGGCCTTGGTTGTCTTGATTGTCCAAGGCACCAGGTTGGTGGGGTCCACTGCTACCTGGACACAAGCGCTAGGCAGCTGCCGTTTTGTGCTGTTCTCCGCAGTGGAGCAGGTGCTGGAGTTTGCCGGTCACTCCTGCTGCACCAAAGGCATCGCTCCAGCAGGCAGGGTGCTGGATATGCCCATGACTGGAGCTGCTTCCACTGGGACTGCAATTCCCTCCGGTGGGATAATGCGGGAGAAGGAGCCAGAATCAGGGGCCCGGTGGGCCTCCTTCTTGCCACCTGCTGCCTCTAGACTGTCAGTGTCGCTTCGTCTGGGGCTGGGCAAACGCCGCCTCTTGCGCAACACGGAAGAATCCATTGCGGAGCCTGCATCTTCGTCTTTGGACGCCATGTTGTGCACTAAGTGGGAACTACAGTGTCTGGTAGTGCCTTTTCTGTTTCTAGTACGCCGCGCTAGGCTTGATCGGGGCCGCATACACTGGCCCGTGTCGCGTGACGATAGCAGACGGGATGTTGAACGAGCGCAAAGAGCGGAGTGCGTTCTTGGCGGCCTCCGCTAACTGGGGCGCCAGCATCTTCGGTTGTGCAGCAACAAGGAACTGCTGAAGCAGATCGGAACACTCTTCGATCGCCGGGCGGCATGCGCTCAGGGCTCTCCTGGCTGTGGTGACCTCAGCCTTGCGTTAGCGAGCCCAGCCGCGAGGCGCCCGGGAAGGCTCTATTGGCAAAGCTACAGGCTGGCTTTGAGCGAACGCTGCTCAGCTTTACGCGAACGCCATGCCGCGCATCCGCAGTCGCTACCCTGCGTCTCCACGGCTGTTAGGTTTAGCACTTGTCCCGCTTTACGAGGAGTCCAACAGGTTCAACGCCGAAAATAAAGTCACTCACACGTCCGCTGGAGGTTTCTGGCGATGCCGAGTGCTGAAGGGAGCCCGCTCATCATGAATATCTGATAATGCACTGCTCCAATCCACCAAAACAGATATTTCAACGGAGCTCATGCATCATACGTCCGCTCATGACGAACGCTCCTCAAGAAAATCGGACGAAGTTGAGCAGTGTTTCTACATGGGTGCTATCTGTTGCGGAAGGATCCTGCTCTATAAGATGGGGTGTGGGACTGCCAGTTTGTAGTTTGCGCCATTGGACTGCCTCGCGTCTTCTTAGGTTGTGGTTTGCGGGAAGATATGAGCATATTTTGATTCTGTAGTGCGGAAGTATGTCCGTGTAACTGGGGAGTAAAGACGCGCGTGATATGTCAGTGTCAGGGGAAGCACGGTGGCTGATCATCCTCTCGGCTCAGCCGCTGAGATCTCTAGTGAGAGTGTGCGCCAGGGCGTTTTCGCTGAGCAGCCCGTGGACTGGAGCCGAAGGAGTGAACCAGAGGTTAAAGAGGGTGAAGTAGAAAGCATAATGTACAATGCCTGGCAAGAGATACAAACTTTCACGAACAGTGTCGCCGCCACGCGGCTGCTTCCGGTACCGCCCTTGGGGGGATACTCTGAGAACAGCTCGTGCTTCTCCAGCTTGGTGCTGCATCTCCCGCGGAACTTTTTGCGTGGAGCTCGGTCGAGCAACGTTTGTAGTGTGTAACTGCTTTTTGAGTTGGCTTTGGCTCGCAGCCATGTTAACAGATTATTAATATAGCTTCTATTTTGGTCTGTGGGGCACGCAGTACGATGGGAAAGCATAAAAGTAGTCGACTCTTCTATACATCGATGGGTTCTGACTGTGCGGTCAAAGGCGGGATAAACTTGCACATGTTACCTCCAGATTAAATGCCCAGGAAGGAGAGGATAATTAAGTTACTTAATATCTACGTAAGATCAAGACGGTTACTGTACCGTGAAAGCATCGTGCTAATCCTGCTCGACGAAGAAACACCCCCTTAGTGAGAGTACGAGGGGCGTAACTGTCTTATTCCTGATGTCATGCATGGGTCTCGTTTTTCCTTGCCGCTCTAAACTGAGCAGAACCAAATTTCGCAAAAAGAAATAGACACGACTAAAGCTATGACGGTTTTCAGTGCGCATTTCTGATAGGCGATGTCATACGTGATAGTATCATTTTTTATTGCCGACCAATTCATGGCCCGCACATGTTTGAGAAATTAAGAACGTTTGTTTCCTACCCGGTTGAATGAATGCAGTGTTTTCAATCAGCAGCTGTCAGATCGACGTTAGATTAGGAGCTTGTATTTAACGTTACGGAGCATACACTCGCAGTCCATATGCGGCTTGTTCTAGAAGCCAGAACTCTAGCTGTCTTGCTTGCAAGTAACTGTTCTCGAAAAAACGTTTGTGTCAGCACTGGGTCATCACTTGCGAAAGTCAATCCCTATCAGAAAAAAAAACAGGTTGGTTAAAGTGATCACAGTAGACCATCATTATTACTTTGTAGTAATGTTTTCTTGTGCCCAAACTAGGAATAGCAGGTACTTCGATGCATATTTCGAAGTGAAGAGAAAAATTAGGGCACGTAGAATGCGGGGTTGGCCGCTCGGCATGCCTGTGCTATGCGCGTGAATGCACAGCGCGACATCTTGAAATGGTGCAGTTCGCGAGTGCCAGTGATCCATGGATAAAAGTTGAAACTTTTATCTATATTCGTGTTTATTCTGTCTGCGTTGAACGTTTCTCCGTAGCATTAGAGTCTCCTGGGAACCTGTCATGCTTACCGCACAACACCGTCAGCAGGATGTTTCACATACCTGACTATAGCCACGCTCGAGGGATCTTTTGTATCGCACCCCAGCAACGCATGCTCACAAAGGGCTTGTACGCTCACCGACAATACCGTGCATATCTTCGCACCACAGAAAACTCGCGCGAGTATTTTAATGGAGCTTCAGAAAACGTAGCCCAGCACAACGCACATGAAGCGTGACAGCCGGATCCCCTCAAGGGCAGCCATATTGGATTTCCAGTGGCGCCGCCTATAACCCGTGAAAGTTGCGAAATTGATTGGTTGTACAACTTTGAATTCCATCGGAAACGGGGAGTCATGCGCCCGCGGATTAGAGGCTGGCAGGTAGCCCTTGGCTTCTTGCGGCCTCTTCCGCCAGATGGACGGTGCGGTGCTGGATCGCAGGGTCCGCGCTTCGCAGCAGGGTATCCCAGGATTCTCTACTTGTAATATTTTGCCCTATCCCTGGAGATTGTGGGCCCTCCCAAATTATGTGGTCAAGGGTCCCTCTCGCCCCACAGTGTTTGCAGAGATCATTGTCCCTAAAGTCTGGTAGCGTGTGAAACGCCCAGCCAGGGTTCATGAACGTATTAGTTTGTAGCCGCCTCCACACGACAGCTTCTCTATTATTTAGTCTAACATCTGGCGGGGGTACCAGTCTACGTCCAAATTTATAATGATCGATGATTTCCGCGTAATTTTGCAGACGCTCGTCGTATGCCCAGTGTTCGGGGGGCTTGACGGCTACCCGGAATTAGAGAGCTCGGGCTAGCTCGTGAGCCGCCTCGTTACCAGGGACGGCAGCGTGAGCGGGTGTCCAAATTAACTGA
This sequence comes from Amblyomma maculatum, assembly GCF_055883805.1. Lineage (NCBI taxonomy): Eukaryota > Metazoa > Arthropoda > Arachnida > Ixodida > Ixodidae > Amblyomma > Amblyomma maculatum. Next base: position 120,815,482 of record NC_139353.1, read on the forward strand.
ATTTTCCTATTTATTGTTCTTTGGGTGAGGATTTTGGCCGCCTCCGCCGATATCCTCCCCTTCCCAAAATTTTGAATGGCAGTTTTGCTGTCGCTAATTATGAACTTGGCTTCTGTTCCTACGCAAGCTAGCGCTATCGCAACTTCCTCCGCAATCTCTACGTTGCGGCCTCTGATGGCTGCCGCGGATACCGGTGCCCCTCGGCCATCGACTACCGAAGCTACCGTCGCACCTGTTCTGCCACTTGCCGCATCAACATAGACCACTTCCTTTGCTCCCATGTTCTTGAACCGTCGCTCTAGAGCTTCAGCTCGTTTGGCCCTTCTTTCGACATTAAATTCTGGATGCATATTCCTAGGGAAGGGGGGGACTACCAAGGCATTCCTGATTTCACTATTAATTTTGACTTTTTTTTGAACCCCCCCGTCTGGGTTGAGGCCTACTTTTGCAAGGATTACCCTGCCCGTCTCGGTCGTGCTTAGTCTCTCTAATTGGGAGACTCGCACTGCCTCCGCCAATTCTGCCCACGTGTTATACCCCCCGAGTTCGAGCAGTCGTTCGCTCGAGGTACCCATTGGCGGTCCTAGCGCCTTTTTAACGCATCTTCGAATCAGGCAGTCTAACTCTCTTTTTCGCCGGCCTTGATGTCCAGGTAGGGCGTGGCGTAACTGATTCTGCTTATTACGTATGCCTGGATTAGTTTTACTAAATTTCTCTCCTTGAGGCATCTTCCTTTAGTGGCGACCCTCCTCAAGAGCCCGAGGGTTTGCATCGCGTAACTTTCTAATTTTTTCAGGACCTCTCCGTTGTGACCGTGGGATTGAATGACCATCCCCAAAATCCTGATATGATCTACTTTTGGCACCGGTTTGCCCTCCACCTGAATATGAAACTCCCCGCTATTTTTGCAGCAGAGGTACTTAGGGTTATAAACGAACAACTCAGATTTATGCGGGGAGCACGAAAGTCCCCTTTTAGCCGCGTAATCGACAATGATGTCGGTCGCTGCTTGCAGGCGTTCCTCCGTACTCGCATCGCTCCCATGGTTAATCCAGAGGTTAATATCGTCCGCATACATACTAAAATTTAGCCCCTTGATTTGGTTAAGTTTACCCGGGAGGCCTCTCATTACCACGCTGAATAGAAAAGGCGATATCACTGAGCCCTGCGGTGTGCCTTTGCTTTCTAACTCTATGGTAGGAGATTCTAAATTTTGAAATATCATGCAGGCTTTTCTGCCCGATAAGAAGTCTTTTATGTAGTTGTACGTTCTCTCCCCTACTCCGAGCACTTCGAGCCCTTCGAGAATAGCCTCGTGCCTGACATTGTCGAAGGCCTTGGTGAGGTCTAGGCCCAGGATCACTTTGGCGTCTCTCGATCGCCAGTCTATGATATCATGCTTTAGTCGAAGCATTACGTCCTGCATGCACAAGTGTGGTCGGAAACCGACCATTTCGTGCGGTCACAGGTTGTTTTGCTCCATAAAGCATCGTTAATCTAGTCTGTATTACGTGCTCCAGCAACGGCCCTACGCATGAGGTTAGGGAAATCGCTCTCAAATTTTCCAATTGCGGGGGTTTTCCCGGTTTGGGTATTAGTATTATGTTTGCCGTTTTCCACTGATCTGGCAACTGGCTCGTTTCCCAAACTTTTCCAATGAATTCGTTAGTAGACTAATAGAGTCATGGTCTACATTCCTTAGCATTTTATTGGTGATCCCATCGGGGCCCGGGGCTGAGTTAGTTTTTAGACTTACAATTTCCGCCCTTACCTCTGCCTCCGTGATGGGGGCGTCAAGCGTCTCATTGGGCGTGCCACCGTAGCTCGGTAGTGGGGAACGCTGGTTGTCTGCAACATACGTTTTTACTAATTCATAAACGCCGCATCGTCAGCTTCAAAGGCGTGCCTGACTTTTGGCAATCTTATTCCCGATTGAGTTTTTGAATTTGTTGGGTCCAGCAGATGCCGGAGCATGCTCCACGTTTTGGAGAGATTCATGCCTCCCTCCAATTCGTCTCATCTGTTGAGCCAGTTTTTTTCGCACAATTTGATCGCGTAGCTTTTAATTTCCTTGTTATGCCTCGTGATTCGTCTTCAGAGATTCTTGTTCCACTTTTGTTTCTTCAGCCTGCGTTCCATGCTTTGTTTAGCGTCCCACATGTGGAGCAGTCGGCTATCTGCTATACCAGGAGCGTCGTCTCCCACCAGCGTCTTTGTCGCCTCACCAACGTGGCGTTTGAGTGCCTCTGTCCATTCCTCAATGTTCTCAATTCATTGTAATTGCGCGGTTGCCCTGATTTCTCTAAATTGATCCCATTCTGTAACGGCCGGTTGGCACGCTCTGTGCGTCTTGACGCCCTCTTTGAGGACCGAAACGATAATGAAATGGTCACTGCCAAAATTTTGCTCAGAATTTTGCCAGTCTAAACCCTGTAAGTTTTTTGAGAATGTCAGGTCTGGGGATGTGTCCGCGCATACGCTGTTACCTGTCCTCGTTGGATGATCGGGATCCGCATGGAGGGTGAGACCTAGCTCGTGCGTGTCCTCCCATAGCTGCCTACCTTTGGTGTCCTGTAAAGCATAGCCCCATTCTTGATATCTGGCGTTAAAGTCACCAATGATTAGCAAGGGATTAGTCCCGGCCGCCTTGATGGCTTTGCGCATAAGGGCCCTAAATCTAATTTTCTTTTGCTTGGGTGAGCTATAAATGTTAAGAAGGAATAGGCTGTGATCCTTCTTTCGTCCCGTTAATATCTCGAGGAATACGTTCTCGATATCTCTCGAATTCAAATCGTGTTCTATCACCGCTACATTGCGCTTGCCAAAGGTCGCCACCGTCGATTTCACGCCTCTATCGCTGTTGAACACCTGGTATCCCATTAGTTTGGCTCCCTTCCCTGTTTCCTGAAGGGCGATTGCGAGGGGGGTCTCAGTTATGAGTGGAAGGTATTGCTGCAGTAGCGCTTTCTTGCGCTGGAAGCCGCGACAGTTCCACTCCGCTCACCCAGAACTGGCGGGTTGCCTTGCATTCTCAGCCTCTCCATGATGATCTCGTCGGTATAAGTGGCACGTCATGTACCACGCCCTTGCCGCAATCTTCCGGCGTCGCCACGTAGGCAGTCAATTCGATCTTCTCCCCCTCGAACACGAGGTGGGTTAGGTTCGCGTTGCGTCTCTTCCTTTCGGCGCTTGCAGTTGCCACGAGGATCGAGTGCTGATTAATATTCGTCGAGATGACGTCCTCCCCTGTTGAGAATCACTGATGACGAATTTGATATTGGGTCGGCTAGCGCTAGAGCAATGGCAACCCCTTCAGCTGCGGTGACTGTTTCTGCATTGCGAATGCTACAGGCTGTGTACCAGCTCTTCCACGTCCTGCGTTGGGATGCTGACAGAACACGGTATTCATACCAGACGCTTACGATACCTCGAAAACAACCATCTCGTACCAGACACAATCTTCGGCTGCAGCTCTCATTTAGCTGCCCCACGCATTACGCTTCTTCTCCATCAGGTAGGCAAGTGACGCACACTAGACACGAAAACCATCGTCGGCCTTGATGTTGCCATGCATGTAGAGCTTTCGAAGAGCTCCAAGAATTCCAGTTACACCCGCCTGGCTATATCGACTGGCAGTGCGCCGAGACTGCATCTCCGATTTCTGCACGTCGTATAATGCCTGCGATTGGTTTATTTATGGCCCTTTTCAATTCGTGGCATCCGTGAAAGCATTTTCAGAGCCTTAAATTGTTTTTAATTCGTACATATCATAAATATCACAAAAAAATAAAATTGGCTGTAGTTTAAAACCTGGAAGATTGCGAAAGCAATATCTGTATGGCTACGCTGCAGTTTTGCTATGGCTAGGCCTAATTGTTTAGCTATGGCTGAAGCTTATGGTTTCATTAAAGAGGCTATAGCTATAAATAATATACAACCACTTTATCACATTTATCCTGGTCCATCGGAAATCGAACCTGCACCGCTTGGCTCTTCAGCCCAGCGCTTTACCAACTGCGCCATGCCCCTGATCGTGAACGCTGTTCATAATTCCCCTTGTCTACCGTGAGGTGATAGCGGCATTCCGTGAGTAATAGATATAGCGCCTTTCTTTTCCTGAAAACGAATTATTGAAAGGTGGTGAACTTTGATGCCTTCAATGAAAGGCTGGTTGTATTCCCCAAGGGGCGCGCGATGTTGTTGTGGCTTAGGAAGAAGGAAAAGAAAATGCGCAGGCCTACTACTGGCTCTGTAGCTGTGCCACCTCCACCACCTCGCTGTTGTGAATGTATAGGAAGACGGAAAAGAAAATGCACGGGCCTGCTACTGGTATAGCTGAGCCACCTCCGCTTCTCCTCCGCCATCTAATTATTAATTCGTTCACAGGAAGGGAAAGGCGCAGTACCTCTCACACTTTCTCTGTGGACACCTGAACCGCGCCGTAAGGGAAGGGAGGAAGGTGGTAGCGAAAATCGAAAGACAGAAAGCGCAGCCGTAGTGAAGGGGTACGAGTAATTTCGACCACTTGGGGATCTTTAACGTGCGCTGACATCGCACAGCACACGACGCCACTTCGTTTCGCCTCCATTGAAATGCAGCCGTCGTGGTCGGGTTCGAACCCGGGAACTCCGGCACAGTAGTCGGGCGTCTTGTCTTACCACTGCACCACCCCGGCGGGGCCCTCCGCCACCTCGTGCGGACAGAAGAAAGGAAGTAGAGAAGAAAGAAAACGAAGAGAGAGGTAAAGACGAGCGCCGCAACAGCCGTCGTCCATCACCTAAGCGGTGACGGGTGCAATGACGGCCTACAACAGATAAAAATTCGGAGGCAGGCTAGCCTACCAGTCCCAGCCCCGTAGGGCCAGGAACAGCCACCCTTCACAACCTCTCCCAGGGGCGCACGATGTACCGTCACGACAGGTCATTAGTTCACCAGGTGATTCATGCATATACGAAGCTGACCGCGCCAGGCGTTCGATCCAGGCGTCCGTGCGGCGCCATTCATTTGCCGCTTTCTCGAACGCTGCACCACACAGCAAACAGAAGCAGACCCAGATGTATAGGAGGCGTTAGTGCAGCAGGCGTCAGCGGCGTTTGAAATTGATTTACAGGATAGAAAAAGCGCAGTATCGATCACAATTCTCCGCGGGCATATGTATCACGCGCTAGAAGAAGGGGGGAAGTTTAGAGTGAAAGAAGAGAGGGAGATAGAGGTGCCGTAGTTAGGGCTACGATCCACCGCGCCTTCTGCCAAGCAGCCACTTAGGGTTCTGAAGGGTTAAGATTTTCAGCTTCTCTACGCCAACCAACAACCGCTGACGGCTTACTGGCTTCTGCGCGCCGCTAGCCATATGTATACACCACAAACCACGAGTATGGCGAAACGCAATCGCTGCTGCACATCAGATTGGGAGAGAGAGATAGGAAGACTGTCAGCGAAGCGTTGCAGAGCGTACTGCGGTTGCGCCGGCTCCGGCGGCGGAATAAATGAATGAAAACTTTATCGACCCACCGACCGGGAGCCTCCTATTCCTCAATCCCAGCACACAGGCTGGAGGCGAGCATCTAGAAATACCACGCGGACTAAGGACTAGTGAAGTTACACTCTATCTTCTTTGCTTCAGCGGAGCCCCAGCGCGCCAACTTGGTTGGTTGTTTGGTGGTTGGACAACTTGGTTTTTGTTTGATTTGTGGGGTTTAACATAACAAAGCAACTCAAGCTATGAGAGACTCCGTAGTAAAGGACTTCGGAAATTTCGACCACCTGGGGTTCTTTAACATGCACAAACATCGCACAGCACACGGACGCCTTGCTTTTCGCCTCCATCGAAAAGCGGCCGCCGAGGTCGGGATTCGATCCCGCGTCCTTGGGAACAGTAGTCGAGCGCCGTAACCACTGCGGCACCTCGGCGGGGTGGTTGGACAACTTTTATTTCCACAGGAAATGGGCGCCCTCTTCGCGGGGAGTCGTGCGCCCGTGGATTTGAGGCTGGCAGGCAGCCGTTAGATTTTCTATGTAGTAACTCTAGCATCCCTTGGCTTGTTGCGGCCTCTTCTGCTAGACGGATGGTGCGTAGCTAGATCGTAGGGCCCGCGCTTCACAGCAGGGTATACAGGCTTCTTTAATTGTTGTATTTTGTCCTATTCATGGGAATTGTGGGCACTCCCAAATTATGTGGTCGGAGGTCCCTCTCGCCTCACAGTGTTTGCATTGGTCATTGACCCTAAGGTCTGGTAGTGCGTGAAACGCCCAAACCGGGTTCATGAAGGTATTGGTTTGTAGCCGCTCGGACGTAGACTTGTACCCCCGCCAGATGTTAACCTAAATAATAAAGACGATGTCGAGTGTAGGCGGCGCGCCATCTGTGCGCCGTGGGACGTCGCCCTCTCCTCGCGCAATCGCAGTTTGGCCTTTCCAGAGCTCCGCGAAATGACTCAGCGTATAGCGTAGTGTTGCTGTCGCAAAAGAAGCGGTAGATACATACCGACTGCATGTATTCAGATGCAGACGGCAGGAATTTGTACTACCTAGCAGACGCCTAGAAGGTGCTTTTAGCACCTGTTTCTTGCCCGCTGGGCAACGGAAGCCTCCCATCTTGACTGCGGGCGGCTGCGTTTCGATGGAGCGTAACGGAAAGGCATCGCGTGCAGTGCAGTGATAGCGAACGTTGAAGATCCCTAGGTTGTCGAAATCACTCCGCAGCCCTCCCCTGCCGACGTATAAATAATTTAGACATGAAGAAATTTTTATCTTTTCATGTACCTTATGTATAATATAGACAAGCCGAATTAAGCTTCATACTGCTTCGAGATTCATTTTTATTTCCACTTGACTTTTCAGCAGGATCCCTAACTTTCTCACGAGGCTCCTGCCGAAACATCGACAAAAAGCTAAAAACAGGTCTAGAAGCACTATGCAGTCTTTTCAGACTAGAGCATCCATCTAGCAACCAAGTACGTATTTTTCTTATACTCGAACCCGGGTACTCCGGCCCAGCAAAGAAAACATAAGGTACTACATGTATATCTATAGATATACACGAAGGAAAGAGGCCACCAGGATATCAGGCCAAAGAAAACATAAGGGTTTTTTCTTCTTCTCTAACCTTGGTTGGTTCATAGGAAGGGAAAGGCGCAGTATCTGTCACACTTGCTCTGTGGACACCTGAACCGCGCCGTAAGGGAAGGGATGAAGGTGGGAGTGAAAGTGGATAGAGAGAAAGGGGGGCCGTAGTGGAGGGCTACGGAGTTACTTCGACCACCTGGGGATCTTTAACGTGCGCTGACATCGCACAGCACACGACGCCTCTTCGTTTCGCCTCCATCGAAACGAAGCCGCCGTGGCCGGGATTCGATCCCGGGAACTCCGGCACAGTAGTCGGGCGTCTTACCACTGCACCACCCTGCTTTCTATATTTGTTCGTAATTGTCCTCATTTACTGCTGCAATCATTTTAGAGGAAGAGATAAAAAAAGTAATCATGACACCAATTTTTGAATTGAAACTACTTATTGCACTTTATTTCTGATTCGCCAAGCAACAAAGCCCCAAAGTTTAGCTAAATCGGAGCTAGATTAATCTTTAAATATATTCCTTTTTTTGTTTTTTGTGAACACCTTACTCACCTGGCACCCGGTGCAGCAAGTGCAGCAAGCGATGACATACACCGGCTCCGCGTCATCTGCTGAATGTTCTGTGCGCAAGCAGCATCAACCGCGACATTGACGTTACGGACCAAAGGGCATCACGCCGGTAACCGCGTTTATCGTAAACTGAGCTTTTCGATCCCTAGAAAACAGCAGCGCCCGTGGGCGCGTTTCTGATGCGCATTGGCGCCCGAGTACGAAAGGCGCACGAGCTCGCCCGCTGCAACAACGTACGCATTGTGCACTGAAACACGCCTAGAAAGCAATGGAAAGCAAATCAAAAATGCATTGTATAGGGTGTCGTCCGCAGGCGTTTTTGTGCAAACGGCGAGTGGTGTGTAGCGTGCGTCGCGGTACATCCAGCCCCCAGTGCTTAGCAGCGTCGATAAAAGCATAAGGATTACAGCACCGTGCGCCGCAAGCTTACCGCAACGGTGCCGCCCGCGAGCGCGTCGGGCGGCGATGCTCTGGCCGTCTGCTTCTTTCTAATGGTCGCTAGGCCTAGATTGCTTCGCATCGCAGCCAGTGAGGACTGCAGTTTTTAATTGATGGGCTTAACCTTGTCGTAAATGGGCTACTCGATTATGAAGCTTGCTTACCGGAATTCTCACTGCCGAGCAGGAAAAGAAAATATTTTCGCCAACAACATAACGCCGGAGCTAGCGCACAGGAACACGGACACCATACCAGGCTACTGGCGAAAGCTTGTATGCGGCGCTGAGCAGCAACCCCATCGTATGGGTCAGCATTTCTAAACAAGCATTCATTTTTTGAAATTCCTTTTCTCAGTGCGTTTTAATATTACAAGAATAACACATTTAACATGTTGAAACCTACGAAAGGGATCGGACGGCTTTCGGAAGGCCCGGCTATAGTGCGGCCGTCTCATGAGCGTTTACCGCGGTGGAGGCAGTGCTATCATGAGACGGTGGCGACGGCCGCAGCGAACGTGGACCTTTCAGCAAGAACTAAATCGCGCTTCACTAGTCTGTGTTCTGTTTTCAAGTAATAATTCTTCTTACACTGAACGTCTCTCATAAACCATTTTTTGCGCTCCAGAGAATGCACGCGATATGAAGATATCCATGTGATCAGTCAGTGCCTGATGATGCTTTTCACTCACTCCTGCGGTAAAATACTAAGGTCGGATGTTTTGTAAGTCCTGCTACAGAGACGTGACAGGTTGTTCGGTCAGGCTTAGATCTCCGGACATCTGGCTGCCGTCGCACGACTGCCCGTATGCGCGCTACTGGCCGAGCATTGCAGAACAGACTAGACGGCAATGTTCCTGGCTACAAAAAAAAGCGTGGAAGAGATTTTAACGGGAAGCTGCGCTATGCCAGGTAGAGCCACGCAACGCGTGCTTATCATAATTTGACCCTTACCGAGAGGTAGGTGATGCATGGCCACATGAATGGTTTCCATACACGGTTTTACTAGAATTTTATTTGTATTTCTGTTTGCTGCTGTTTTGTTTTCTTTGCACGCGTTGTAGTTCTTAAGTCTTTACGCTATAAGGCACCGACTACGTATCTCCATAGCGAGGTGCTACAAAGTATGCTACACAGTGCTCGTCGAACTGAAAGCGACCAAACATCGAACCGAGGCGGGCATTCGTAAGGGAAAAAAATGATGGCAGCGGAAACGGTAACAACGCTTCTTAATCGCGTTGTTTGCGGTAGAAAGGCGTGCTGACCACTCTTTCGGTTGAACAGACTCTTCGAACGGTGCTTCAGTGCACGTGGTCATGGTCAACAACCGAATAAGGCCCTGCATTCCTATTAAAACAATGACCTTTTTCAACGCAAGATCTTTGAGGGCGTTCCCAATGATGCCTTTTGCTGTCCACAATTTGCCAAAAATACCATGCGCCTTATCGGTTGTTCTTTCATGCGAGAGCAATTTTAACCAGCCGATGAGACTTTTCCTAATGAGTGCTTAATGAGCTGAGGAGCTCGGGACCAGTACTGTATAAAAGGAACCAGACTGCATGTTAGATCGGGCTCGTTTGCCATCCTTTATCACAGTACTTCTGAAGTGCGTGTACCCATGTCCGGCGCCGAGAGAACATTGGCTAGATCAATTCCCAAAGAAAAAGTCCAATAGCATGTGCAAAATTAGCTCTTGAAAACTTCATTAAGATTCATTTTTGTCTTCGGGACTTTTTTCCTATTTACCACCTTGTCAGGGGCAGTTTCTTCGGAGGACATTTTTCCCAGCGCCGTATCTTCCGGGTAAGGTTACACCTACACCCTAGTCTCACAGCAGCTAAGTACCTCAGCCTAAACTTGAGATCCACCTTGGCATAACTCCGCAAGATCATGAGCTTAACCCTTTGACATGTAGGTGACCTTTGACAGTAGACAATTTTTTTAAATGACCTTTGACCTCCTACCTTATACTTTGGGTGATTTTCGTGATTTTCGAGAGCGGTTAATGGAACGGATCTTTTTGTTTGATCATGTGATTGAAGTAACATCGCGAGATCGCTTGATAGAAATAGCATGACGTCAAGCGTACCTTGAATATATGAGCTCTGAACAATCGCGCCTTGACCCAGAGCCAGCCGTTGGAGACAAGAGAGACAGCAGTTCATTTAGAGTTCTGCAAAGATGTCGTGTAGCACTTACTACATCCGAGCAAGAAGTTAGCTCGCCGTGCGAAGATAATGAAGTCTACCAAGCGTAGCCATGTTGCGAACTTGTCATTGAGTGCCATGTTTAACCACGCTAAACATCGGCAATTTCGTTTGCGTGGCCACAATCTTCCGCTTGCTCTATCACCCGATCAATGTATGATGTCCAGACACGGAGAAATGGTACAAATCTATTTCCTATCCCCGTATTTACGGTGCGGAGTCCTTTCTGCCTCAGGCGGTGTGGGCTGGACAACAATATTTTTATTTCCGTGTAATTGCCTAAACTAGTTTCAGGCACGCTGTCTCCATCCTTGTTTTTTCACTGCACGCTCGAGCACTACAGAATATATTCTTACAAGTCTCCACAACATGGGTACTTCTTCACATTTCACAGGATGCCATTGCAGGACAAAATAAAAAGCTCGATGAGGCGTATCATGCAGGATGCAGAATAACAAGTGATTTCTGAGGATGATCTACAACACCCCGAACTACCCATGGTATGTGGAGCGTAGTCTTAAAATTTTGAGTAATAAAAGGTATATAATCAGTCAGCTGGTGACGAAAAAATTCCCTGAAATATACCGAGCTACTGCGCACTTCAGCCAGATTATTTAGTGATCAAACTAGTAAAAGCGTAGGGTAGAGAAGCCAGCCAGCACTGAATGGCATCGGTATCAATATTACCTACACAAAGAAAGCACGTGGTATTTGGTCGTGACAAAAAAGAAGAAGCAGCTCGTTCGCTCTGTCTGCAGCACTACAGTATAGCTCCAACGTGAGGGCTCTCCGTCATTCCGATCCACTTTTCTATGTCTGCCCCGAAGAGAGATAAGGCCGACAGCGCCCAGCCCAGCCCTTCGGGAGCTGCGGAGACCGGGGGGCACCAACAGGGTGTCTTAATTCCTGCGGGTGTTGATACTCCTGGCGTCGCTACCGCGGATGCGTCCTCTTCTTCCCAACCTACGCTACCCAAAAGGAGACCACGGAGGACAAATATCGACGCCGTCGCGGAAAGCGCCCCAAATCCCAGGCAACGGCTTCGACGCAGCTGGGACTACCATCACCGTCAACAAAGCAGGCCACTGCTGATCATTCGTCTACGGCTTCCTCGGCAGTCTCAGGCACGTCGACTGCACAGGGAACAACATCGTCAAGTCCGACGACCTCAAAGGTGACCTCTTTGCTGACCACCGAGAGTATGCCCGCCGTCGGAAAGCCGCCGACAGATGAGGCAAGTGGGCATGCTGCAAAGTCAGAAAAAAAACATTTTTATTGCTCTGAATATCTGTTTCGCAGATTTGCGGAACCGTGCCGGCATCATTTAAAATACTCCTAGAACGAAGCAGGGGCCCATTACGATTTAGTTATCATTCCACTTACACAAGACAATCCATTTCTGGCCCCGAGATCCGTTACCATGGTAAGTGCGCTTGCGCCACGGGGAGGGTGGAGTCACAGCGACACGAAGTATTCGTCTGTTGAAGCAAAGCCTCCGTTTGTCGGATTCAGAATCCAGGCCAAGACGTAAATTCAAGCGTAAAAATAGTATACCTGTTAAGCTACGCGAAAGCGCATTTTACACACCCGTTCATTTTACGATATTCATAGGCAGGGTATTAAATCGTTATGTTTGAGGTCGCGTAATGAGATACCAAAAATAAGAAACACGAGTCAAGCTCGTCGACGCCACAACTCGAATCACTGTACTTCCCTGACCCAACCGAGCCCACTAGCCACTACTACACGTATACTTCCGGAGAAGAGTCCATAATTTTCCTTATCCAGCTTAAGGCGTCCGGACGGCGTTGAGGGAAAGGATGAAAGGATAGCAGCGTCAGTGGGGAGGAGGGTAAAATGTGAATGGTGGCAGCAGGCTTGCAGCGCCTGCGACCGCCTGGTATATGCCACCACATGGGCTCAGAGCTTCAATAAACTTCGGCATGGTTACCAACACACCGGGTCGTAGTCGATTACTGGGAAAAAGAGTAATATACGCTATGGCAGAACGATATAGAGCAGCTCGATATCCCGCTCATTGTAACCGGCGTCCGGAATTGGATGTGGAAGATATATGCGGTGGTCATTGATAAATGTACTGGGAGCGGAACTGGGGATGCTGAGGACGGCAATTACATTATGCGAAGTAATTAACGTCTAATCCGACTTTTGTCTTCACGTTTATAGAAAGATCTAGGCATCCCCCATTATTATTTTGCCTTGATACCCTGTCACAGAGTTTGCAAGCATATGTGAATTGGTTTATATGGATGGAATGCGTCTTAATGTCACACATCCACGGACACCTCGACCATGCTCAAACAATTAAACGTATTAGTCAAAGAAGGAAGACAAAAAGAAGTGTTGGAGTGGAGTGCTATGGAGTAATTTCAAACACATAGCGCGCTTGCAGTGCACTGATAATGAATGTCCTTTATTGGATGGGAAGGCTCATGGCCATGGATGGGGATAAATGGGATTAGACATAATCTTCATTGTTTAGGTCGTCACTCAAATCACATTGCTCTAACCAGGCCACTAAGCGAGCCATACTTGGCAAATATCATCTGTGTGTTAGCATCACTTTCTAGAAGGGAACGGTAGTTCAGGCGGTAGGGTTTGATCTCGGAGCGTCCGGTAGAAAAAGCAGGGCAACACCAGAGTAGATGAGATATGCCGCCGCGCGTCATACAGCGGGGGCACGTAATCATTTTCTCCTTATACTGACGCCAGCGGGCCATAATAAGTGGCGTGTAAGCCGCATGGGCAATGCGATTATTCAGAAAGACTTCTTGACTTCGCGTGAGGTGGGTTTTTCTCGTAAAAGGTGGGTCTGGTGTGGCCACCTGCATGCGATGCTGACTGAGGCTACGAAGACTGGTCCGAATATAGTGCATAAGGCCAAGAGAAGGGGTGAGTTGCCCGCCCAAGGTCAAGTAAGGATGAAGCAAGGGGGGTGAGGAAGTAAATGTGGACATCCCACCTGCCAAGGCAGCCGCGGTGTGTGCCGCCGCATTGCCCCCTGATTCGTGCGAATGACCTGGGGTCCAGTCAATAGCGACAGTTCTGGTCGCGAGTTGGTGGCGTTTAAGGAGACGCTGTATGGCCGTAGCGGTTGCATCTTGTGAACCCGGAGTAGCGATTTCCTTGTAAGCTTCATAGGAATCAGTAAGAATACGTATTGAACCAGTTCCGGTGCAAGGCACTCCTGACAAGGCTCCCCAATCGCGAGCTGTTCAGCATGAAGAGGGGTACCTTGAAGTAGGTGGCAGGCATAAGCGCCTGAAAGGGAAGGGTTGTCATCGCATACCTAGCCCATAGATGTAAATTCGCTTGTAATCGATGCGTTGGTGTAATGTCAGTCGCATCAGGGATTCGCTCTTGTCGGTGATGGGCAGCGAAAAGCTCTCGGGGAGTAACAAAATCGCGGTTTATAAGTCGGCGATGTAGGCGTGTGACTACTGGCATCTCCCAAGGGAGAAGAGATGCATATAGGGCTGGTGTTTTGTCGTTACGCTGTTCATCCCAGGCCAGCAGGCGACACCCTTAGACAGTGTTCTCTAGACGTATTCGATGACGCGTCTGCGACTCGGTAACGATGGTAGTGAGCGGTGGAAGAGCGGCCAAACGCTCAAGTTCGGCTATAGGAGTGTGATTGGGTAGACCGGTAATAGTGCGTAGTGTTGCGCGATGAAGGCGTTCGACCTTAGCGAAGTCAGTCTTCGACAGTTGGAGGACGGGTATGCCATAGAGGAGTTTTCCGACCGCCGCTGCTCGGGCGACACGGCACGCACGGTCGCACGGCAGGCATGTTGCCGCGCAGCGCCGTGCCGGTTGGACAGGCGACGAATAGTGTGTAGCAGTGCTGGCCAAAGGCGTTGTAGCTGATGAACCCATTTCTGGGGACTGTTGCAGCTTGAGATGGGTAGGCCAAGAATGTGGATTTGCTCATTTGAGGAGGTGATGGTGTTGCCTGCGATGTGAGGATGGATCTGCATACTGGGGTTGGTTTTATGTTTTCCATCGATACTAATCAATTCTGCTTTATGTGGTGCGAGTTCGAGGCCAATTTTGGTTACAGTATTTCCAAGACAAAGAAGGGCCGCCTGAAGTTCAGTCTGCATAGAATATTTGTCTACGTAATCCGCTGCCTCAGTCAAGACGACATCATCGGCATGTATAGCGAATTTGCGCTTGTGCTGATTTCCAGATTCTCGGCGATGCGTGTCATAGGGAGCCCAAGCTCAAGTTTCGCCGCGCGACGGCAGCGCCGCATTCCTGGCGTGGTGGCGAAATGTGAAACGATGGGGCTTCGCCGGAGCAGACGCTCCGCTAGCTTCCTTTGCATGCGCGGCGATCGCGTTGCGCCTGGTGGTTATTTGGCGATACAAAAACGCTTCCGCTGATGTGAAACGGATGTACTAAGTAGCATTGTGTCATGGGAAGCCACAATAGTAGGCGAAGCACCAAAAGACGAGGCTCACGTGTGGAACTTCGCAGTTTTCTTTGGACGCGTGTCCGCGATACCTGTTTTCCAACCGCATGGCAGCGTTCTGGAAGTCTCGCGTTCTTTGTGGAAACGAAAAGAGCCAATTTCCCCTTTCTTTGTAAACTCAGAAATGTTGACAGTTGACAAAGACGGCTTGGAGAGGCATCAAAAAAGTACAGTGGTTTAACACCATGCATAAAAAGTGAAGAGGGTGGAAGATTATCCTGCTCTTCGCTCCCCGCGTGTCTAGTTTCGGCGATTTTCTGTTCTCTCTCCCTGCTTTGTGGGTGCTCTGAAAGCAACCAAATAACTGATGCGACGTCCGCGATCGAGATTGATGTGTGAATGTGGTCTAAGTGTCCACAGCTGCCTTTTCATTTTTAGATTGACCAAGAAAATATCTAGGAACGAGGCCTTTTTTTTTCGGGGGTGCGGATGGCGTTGGAAAACATGCCTTGGTGAGACGCTTTTACAGATTTTCGCAAATTGCCCAATAAGTGAAACAATATTATTATGATTATTATTTTATTAATTATAATAATAACGAAGATATGTCGGAAGTGCAGTACAAAAGTGATCCTAGCTATGGCTCGACTGTCACTACTCGCACGGAGCACCCCATTCGCGTCACAGGGCTCGTGAGTGCAAACCAAATATAAATGAAGCACCACAATTTAATAAGAACCGAAATAAAACACTATGTAGTACAAGCTTGGATTTCACCTTCCTTCTGAGCCAGTGAGCCGGTTATGTCGCGTGCAGCGCACGGAGCACGCATGTGCTTATGAGATTGCTAGCGTTCTTGTCTTTGAAGAAACACCATCTTCGAACTACATACTTATTCTTCTACTGCAAGATTTCCTTTGGTAACGTCGTAATAACAAAAAAAGAAATCCGTATATAGATCGCGTGCTACAGGCCAAAACGATGGTCAATGAGCGGGCCACTTTATTTCACAGTACTGATGATACTTTCAGAAATATCATTACTGAGTGCGCGGTAGAAGTAGGCGGTAGGATAGTTAGGATACCGGTAAGCTGTCTAAGGAGACGAAAGATTTGATTAAGAAACGCCAGAGTATGAAAGCTTCGAATCCAACAGACCAGATCGAATTGGCCGAGATATCAAAGCTAATCAATAAGCGCAAGGTGGCCGATATAAGGAAGTATAACATGGACAAAATTGAACATGCTGTAAAAAACGGGGGAAGCCTTAAAGCGGTAAAGAAGAAATTGGGATAGGCTAAAACCAGATGTATGCGATAAGGGAGAAGGCGGGCAACGTCATCACTAATATGGACAAGATAGTCAAAGTAGCCGAGGAGTTCTATACAGATCTCTACAGTAGCCAAAGTAGTCAGGACCGTAATGAGATTGGCGGTAGGGAAAAACAGTCAGACGTTCCACCAGTGACGAAGGACGAGGTCAAGAAAGCACTAGAAACTATGAAAAGGGGGAAATCAGCTGGAGAGGATCAGATAACTACAAATTTGCTGAAGGACAGGGGGGGATATCGTGCTAGAAAAACTGCCCACCCTGTATACGCAGTGCCTGGTGTCATCGACGGTACCGGAACCATGGAAGAACGCAAACATCATCCTCATTCACAAGAAAGGGGACTCTAAGGACCTTAAAAATTACAGACCAATCAGCTTACTGTCTGTTACGTATAAGGTATTTACTAAGGTAATCACTAATAGAATCAGGACAACCTTAGACTGCAATCAAGCAAAGGATCAAGCAGGGTTTCGGAAACGGTACTCTACTATCGATCATATCCATACCATCAATCAGGTGATAGAAAAATGCTCGGAATATAACCAGCCCTTATAGATAGCATTCATTGATTACGAAAAAGCATTTGACTCAGTTGAAACCTCGGCGGTGATGCAGGCATTGCGAAATCAGGGGGTAGGCGAGCCGTACTTGAAAGTGCTGGAAGATATATATAGTGGCTGCACAGCAACCATAGTTCTGCATAAAGAAAGTAACAAAATTCCCATAAAGAAAGGTGTTAGGCAAGGAGACACAATCTCCCCAGTACTATTCACAGCTTGTTTAGAGGAAGTATTCAGAGACTTGGAATGGGAGCAGTTAGGGATAAGGGTAGATGGAGAATACCTCAGTAATCTGCGATTTGCTGATGACATTGCCTTGCTAAGCAACTCGGGGGATGAACTGCAAATAATGATTGATGACCTAGACAGAAAAAGTAGAAAAATAGGCTTGAAAATCAATATGCAGAAGACTAAGGTAATGTTCAACAGCCTCGGGAAGGAACAGCAGTTTACATTAGGTAGCGAAATACTGGAAGTAGTAGGCGAACATGTCTACTTAGGACAGGTAGTAACCGCAGATCCGGACCATGAAAAGGAAATAACAAGAAGAATAAGATTGGGATGGAGCGCATTTGGAAAGCACTCGCCGATTATGACTAGCAGCTTACCGGTATCGCTCAAGAGGAAAGTATACAACAGTTGCATCTTGCCTGTACTCACCTATGGGGCTGAAACGTGGAGGCTAACCAAGAGAGTTCTACTTAAGTTGAGGACAACCCAGAGGGCTATGGAACGAAAAATGGTAGGGGTAACATTAAGAGATAGAAAGCGTGCAGAGTGGGTCAGAGAAATAACTCAAGTTACCGACATTCTAGTGGAAATTAAGAAGAAGAAATGGACATGGGCAGGACATGTAGTGCGAAGAGAGGATAACCGATGGTCGCTGAGGGTAACAAACTGGATTCCAAGGGAAGGAAAGCGTAGCAGGGGGCGGCAGAAAGTTAGGTGGGCGGATGAGATTAAGAAGTTCGCAGGGGTCAAGTGGATGCAGCTAGCACAGAACCGGGTTAAGTGGAGAAATATGGGAGAGGCCTTCGCCCTGCAGTGGGTATAATCAGGCTGATGATGATGATGATGATGATACTTTAGCAGTTTTTAAATATATTATATAGAATATAATTACATAGCGGACTTCCCTCGAGATGCACTTCCTACGTTTGTGCTGACGTAGGACGCATTCACAATCAATATTTACTCATCCCCGTCTGTTGTCTGCTCTACAGTGCAGATGTGAATAAAGAGTTTCCCACCTATAATTAAGTATTCTTCATGAAAATACGCGTCAGGTTGCCCAATAAAACCGGAATGCCGGTGCCATGTCGCGCTGCGCCTGTGGCGCGTCAAGGCGCGTGCTCGTGCGAGAGAAAGCGCACGGCGGACGCCGTGAAGGCAGCGAGCTGCGCCGGCGGCGACCAGTGCGTGCTTTTCTGTCCGCGCGACAAAAGCAGCGCGAGACGTCTGCACGTGCGCGGAAGCGAGCGAGCGAAAGGAGAAAACTTGCACGGGATGCCTAGGTGGTGCCGCCGCGTTTATCCCCAGTTTCTATTTTTCTGTCAGAGATCGCGCTCCCTGTCAGGAGCAACAGCGCCGCTCGACGGTGCTTTGGAAGCCTATAGCCAAGTTGAACAATATGGGTCCGAGAATGGAGCCCTGAGGTACACCCCTATCCAAGTAATAGGTTTCGGGCACCCATTCCGGAGATTTGCCATGGAGGTGAATGGGTCTAGATGTCAAAAAATTGCAGATCCAGATTTGGGCACGAGTACTAGGAAAGCGTTTGACGAGTTCCTCCAGGATAACCTCATGGCGAACATTGTCAAAGGTTTTGTGTATATCGACAGCCAGGAGATAGTCAGGTAGCGCTTTACGATGAGCTCTATTCAGAACTGTTCGCAAAAGCCAGAAGCAGTCATGCGTTCCGAGGTTAGGGCGGAAGCCGGCTTGAGCTGGATGAAATCTAAGACTGACATATTCAATGTAGTGACTAATTCGGGTATGCAGAAGGCGCCTGATGAGTTTACAGAGATGTGAAGTCAGGGCGATTGGACGCAAGGTTAGCCAGGTGAGCATCCATGCCAACTGTGGAATTGTCACAAGGGATATATTCGAGAGCTTGAGTTCGGGCATCTCGGAGTACAGAGAAAGGAGTCAGTATCCGAGAAGGGGGTCGTAGTATTAGCACGAAACTTGTCCCAGTTGAAAAACGAACGTGTTGTCCGAACGCGAAGACATTTACATTGAGAGTGAGCAAGATGGGCAAGTGATCACTACCCCAAAAATTAGAAAGG
This sequence comes from Amblyomma maculatum, assembly GCF_055883805.1. Lineage (NCBI taxonomy): Eukaryota > Metazoa > Arthropoda > Arachnida > Ixodida > Ixodidae > Amblyomma > Amblyomma maculatum. The sequence continues at coordinate 120,834,379 of NC_139353.1, forward strand.
ACTTCTCAGCGCCGAAGACGACGCGATGCTGTGATTGTAAGGTCCAGTGTAGTGTCCGCTTGAGAGGGATGGATACCGACACTGGTCGGCGCGTTAGGTTCGTTGCACAGGGTAAGAAGAGTTTGATCAAGGGCGTCATATAGGTGTGCACCACATTAAATTAGGCTGAGATGAGCTCCAGGCTGCGTGATGTGCGTTGAAATCTCCGCCGATAAGAATAGGTTAAGGGTGTGCTGCGTTTTCAAGGTCAGGGAGCCAGGTACAGGGTTCTGCCATGACGTTACCCGGCGGGAAGTAGGCCCATGCCACGACGAAAGGTTTGTGGCCAGGGCGGAAGATTTTTACTGCAACAATCTCACGAGTGGGAGAGCAAAGGGGCTGAAGCGAGAGCTGAGTGGAAGGACAATCGTTTCGGATTAATACGGCCGCCTGTCCCTCTGAACGGCCTGTTTTTATGTCGGATAGTAGGTGTCTGGTAAGTGCAGTTACCAGGAATTTTACAAGGACCGCACGTTTCTTGAAGGAGCTGAGGCACAAATGTACGAAGGGTAGGACCATTCTGATTGAAGCTTCTGCAGTTCCATCGAATCCCATGAGCCATAATACTCATGAAAGGGGCACAGATTTACGGCGCTTACTATCGTCTATGAGAGTGTGGTACGTTGGAACTCCTCAAACGTAATCTGCAGATTGCTCTGCGTGGAAGTGAGGGCAGCACTAAGAGTTGCACTAACTTCCTTTCGCATAGCCTCTTCCAGCTTCTGTGTCTCTTGGGCGCGTTCCTGTCGGAATAGCTTCAGCATGTAGGTATAGGCGGAATCAGATGATGTGGCCGGTTGCGGCCAGCGGGTAATAATAATAATATTAATATTAATAATAAATAACGGCTTTTGCGGCTTTTCTGTGAGCGGCTGCGTTGCTAAGTCTGGGAACGAGTTCGCGTGTCCACTGTTATTTTGTCCTTGGTTATCTCCCGGAGACGCAGATTTTCGCGGCGTAGTTCAGATATTTCTGCTCTGAGGCTCTCAATTACCTCGGCTAAACCTGGAGGAGAGCTTTTTTCAGCATATTGTAACGGGTATTGAGCCAAACGTTCAGGCAGCGCCCTGAGCCTAGAAGACTGCCGAAGTCCGAGAGCGGTCCGAGCAGCGGTCTGAGCGCGGTTCCAGGCAACCAACTTCGTCTTCCAGGCAACCAGCATCGACTCGATGCGACGAGGTGCTACTAGGAAGAAGTCAGCGAAAGGGTGCACTAAAGTGTCACAAAGACCCAGCGGCGTTGACGAAAAGTTCAGTCATGTACGATCATGATAGGGCTTCAGCCGAACCACGTGCACGACTTCAGGACGCTGTGGCCTTCGGGATGGAGCTGAAGCTACGGGAAATACGGCGTAGGTGACTTCACTGATACGGCGAACAATCTCGTAAGGGCCGAAGTGTCGGCGCAGTAATTTCTCAGATAGGCCGCGATGACGAACAGGTGTCCAAACCCAGACGAGGTCGCCTAGTTCGTAAGTGACGATTCTTCGGCTGAGGTTATACCGAGCAGCGTCATTCGCCTGTTGTCGGTGGATTCTGAGGCATGCTAGTTGCCGCGCTTCCTCAGCACGCTGAACAAAGATGTCGGCATCAAGTTCGGCGTCAGAGCCGCAAGAAGGACTAACTGGCATCATGGCATCCAACGGCGTGCTCACTTGGCGACCGAAGACATGTTGGAACGGGGTCAGTCGCGTCGTCTCTTGAGTGGCGGTATTGTACGCGAAAGTTATATAGGGCAAAATCGCATCCCAGGTTCGATGTTCTGCGTCCACATACATAGAAATCATGTCGGTGAGGGTGCGATTGAGGCGCTCCACCAGCCCATTGGTCTGAGGGTGATACGCCGTCGCACGTCGATGGCTAGTGTGAGTCAGAGTCATGACAAACCGGACTAGGCGAGCCGTAAAAGCTGTTCCACGGTCAGTTATTACCACGGCGGGGGCGCCATGACGTAGGACAATGTTATGAACGAACAATTGAGCAACTTCAGCTGCAGTACCTTTAACAAGGGACGCGGTCTCTGCGTACCGTGTTAGGTAGTCTGTCGCGACGACGGTTGCCAGACGAGGACTTCGGAAAAGGACCGAGAAGATCCATGCCCACTTGATGGAAAGGGGTCTTCGGCGGAGCAATAGGCTGAAGAAATCCAGCGGGTTTCAATGGCGGAGACTTGCGACGTTGGCAGTCACGACATGAGCGCACATAATAAGCCCGCACCGACGGGAGTAACCTGGGCCAATAATACTTTTGACGAATTCGTGCAAGTATACGGCTCACCCCCAGGTGGCCGGCGGTGGGTTCATCATGACAGGCACTCAATATATCTCAGCGCAACTCGGAGGGCACAACAAGGAGAAACGTCTCTTCACTGTTAGCGAAATTTCGCTTGTAGAGCACATTACCACGCAGAGTGAACATTTGAAGCCCACGATGAACAACACGGGGAATACGGGCCTCGACGCCCTGCAGATAGTCGACGAGTGACGCTAACTCTGGGTCCATTCTCTGCAGCTGCGCCATTTGGGTTGTACTAATAGCCCCCAGAAAGGGAAAATCATCGGCCGTTTCTTCTGGACATATGGCGATGGGCGAGCGCGACAGACAGTCAGCATCCTGATGCTTCTGTCCTGATTTGTTTACTACTGTTACGTCATACTCTTGTAATCTAAGGCTCCATCCAGCCAATCATCCTGAGGGGTCTCTGAGGCTCGCGAGCCAGCATAATGAATGGTGGTCGCTTATAACGCGGAAAGATAGGCCGTAGAGGTATGGTCGGAGCTTGGTGAGGGCCCATATTACCGCCAGACATTCTTTCTCAGTTGTTGAATAGTTGATTTCGGAGCGGGTAGGTGTTCGGCTCGCGTAAGCGATGACCCGTTCTGCACCGTCTTGCCACTGAAATAGTACTGCACCAACCCCAACGTTGCTCGCATCAGTGTGAACGTCAGTTGCGACGTTTTCGTCAAAATGGCCTAGTATCGGAGGATTCTGTAGGCGGCTGCGAAGCTCAAGGAAAGCGGCCTCTTGTTAACTTCCCCACAGGAACGGCGTGTCATCTCGAGTCAGTGTGGTTAGCTGTTCTGCGATGTGCGAAAAATCTCGTACAAAGCGTCTGTAATAGGATCACAGACCCAAGAACCGTGGAACCGCTTTCTTGTCAGTAGGGTGCGGAAAACCAGAAACGGCAGCTGTCTGTTCAGGGTCCGGGCGAACACCTTTTGCGCTGACTACGTGACCAAGGAAGCGAAGTTCCTCAAAGCCGAAGTGACATTTCTCCGGTTTGATTGTCAGATTGGCGTCTCGGAGAGCTTTTAACATAAGGCGTAACCTTTCTAGGTGTTGGGCGAAGGTGGTCGAAAATATGACGACATCGTCCAGGTAAACCAAACACGACTGCCACTTCAAACCGGACAGAACGGTGTCCATCATGCGTTGGAACATGGCCGGTGCCGAACATAGGCCGAACGGTAGCACCTTAAACTCATACAAGCCATCGGGTGTCACGAAAGCCGTCTTCTCCCGGTCTCTCTCATCCACTTCATTTGCCAGTACCCACTTTTTAGGTCTAGCGACGAGAAGTATCGTGCACCTCGCAGTCGATCGAGTGCGTCGTCTATGCGGGGAAGTGGGTAAACGTCCTTTTTAGTGACGAGATTAAGTTTTCTGTAATCGACACAGAACCGCAGAGTATTGTCCTTCTTTTTGACGAGAACAACCGGCGAAGCCCACGGGCTTGTAGACGGCTGAATGACATCGTCGGAGAGCATTTCGGCGACCTGTCTCTGAATCGCTGCTCGTTCCGTTGGAGAAACGCGGTATGGGCGTAGGCATACGGGGCGCGTGGTCTCGTACGTTATTATACGTTGCTTGGCGACCGGAGTTCAGCCCACTTTGGAAGACGTTGCGAAGCAGTCTGCAAAATCTGCCAAGACAGCCGAAAGCAGATCCTTCTGAGCCGGTGATAACTCGGTGTTTATTTTGACGGGTGACAGAACATGGCGAGGTCCAGTGTCATCTTGAAGGGCTTCTTCCACGGTGCACAAATGTGGACACTCCGCGACGTCTTGGAGGAAGGAGATCACCGTGCCTTTGACGAGGTGCTGAAATTCGTTCGAAAAGTTGGTGAGCAGAACAGTAGTGCAGCCATCCCGTAGATGAACGAGACCTCGAGCAACAATGAGACCCTTCTCCAGCAGCAGCGGAATATGACCCTCCGCCATGCCCTCAAAGTCATGAAACAGGTCATTCTGCACGCGCATTACGACACTGCACCGTGGTGGCACCGTGACATCATCTTCCACAATACGCAGAGCATGGCTACAGGGATCGCGGGTGTCGAGGCGTGCCACTGCCCGTTTAGTCGAGAATGTGACTCGTGCCTCGTGTAGGTTGATCATAGCACCGTTTGCCTGCAGAAAGTCGAGCCCCAGAATCAAATCTCGAACATTCGCGCAAGACAACGAATTCCCCGACGTAGACGAAACCGCGGATGCCAATTCGGGCTGTGCACCTTCCGGCCGGGCTAATAAGGTGACCTCCAGCCGTGCGAATGCTGGGGCCCAACCAAGGCGTCACAACTTTGCTCAATTCCTGGGCGAGAGCGTGGCTCATCACTGAATAGTCTGCACCGGTGTCAAGTAGAACGATCGTGTCAGTTCCGTCAAGTGTCGCGTACAAATCAGAAGTAGCGCGTCGGATGATGTCGCTACCCAGCCCCTGTGAGAAATCAGCGTATCGGTGTATCGGCGGCGGAGGATCTTCAATGTTTCCGACAGCAGCGGCCCTGCCTCCGGAGACCGCTGGAATTAGTTTTCCCGGTGTGGACTTGGAGAACGCCGCTCAGTATTGCTGGAGTCTCTGTGAGGGCTTGGGAGCGGTACCGCAGCGGAGATGACGATCCTGAGTCATAGCGCCTGTATCTCCCAGGCCTCTGACTGGCCGACAGATGAGCTTCTATTTCGAGCGGCCGTTCGCCGTTCCGTGGACAGGGCGCATCGGGTGCGAAGCCGCGAAGTCCCACTCGGCGATACGGGCATGCGCGGTAAAGGTGGCCGGCCTCCCCGCAGTGGTAGGAGATTGGCCTGCGGTCCCGCGTACGCCACACGTCCGACTTGCGAGGGCGTGTGACAGGCACCACAGCTTGAGCCGATGCGTCATACGGTCTGATGTGGCTAACCACCGGTGTCGGGTCAATAGGCCCACAGGCAGCTGCTTGACGTGCAACGAACGCGTACGTTCGTTTGTCGTCGACCCCGTGGAGGCATGGTAGCGACAGGATCGTAGGCAGCTGCCTGACGAACAACGGATGTGTGCGTGGGCATTTCATCGACGCGCTGCAGTACGTTGGTGGCCGGGAAATGACGAGCAACCTGGCGTACTTCACCTCTGACGACTTCGGTCAGTGATGTCACTGGCGCACTCTGAGGCAGACGGAAACGTTGGAGTTCCTCTCGAACAACCGACCGAATGAGGTCACGTAAGGCGTCCACACCGCCTCCATGGCACGACGAAAAAACATCTGGGGCCAGGCTGCCGACATCTCGCTTGTACTACCGGGCCCGTTGTTGGAGCGTCGTTTCCATGGTCGCTGCTTCCGCGAGGAATTCAGCAACGGTACGGGGTGGACTGCGAACGAGGCCCGCAAACAGCTCCTGCTTAACTCCACGCATGAGGTGGCGAAGCTTCGTCTCCTCTTTCATATTGGGGTCTGCGCGCTGGAAAAGATGGGTCATGTCTTCACAGAACATGCGTACACTTTCATTTGGCCGCTGGTTTCTGGACTGAAGTGCAGCTTCAGCTTTCTCGCGGCGGTCGGCGTTTGGGAAGGCGGTCAGAAGTTCACGGCAAAATGCTTGCCAGGTGGTAAGGGCGCCCTCGTGGTTTTCTAACCACGTACGCGCAGACTCTTCTAAGGCGAAGTAAACATTATTGAGCTTTCGCTCGTGACTCCAGCCGTTGTACCGAGCCACTCGCTCGAAGGTCGCCAGCCAATCCTCAGCGTCTTCGAAGACGTCGCCGTGAAAAGATGGTGGTGTTCGCGGCGGGTGGCAAAGGATCGGATCTGAGAGCCTGGGATCAGTGGCCATGTCGAGGAGGCTCGAGAGTTGTGGCTGCGTGATCCTCGTAGGGGTGGAAAGGGGCCCAACCTCAGGCGACTGTCCGCGGAGGCGGCGACTGAGTCGCTGGTGGACCGGAGTCGAATCCGTCGTGAAGCGTGTAAACGTGGGAAAGCGTACCCAGCGCACTCCACCAGACAGTAACGGGTATTGAGCCAAACGTTCAGGCAGCGCCCTGAGCCTAGAAGACTGCCGAAGTCCGAGAGCGGTCCGAGAAGTGGTCTGAGCGCGGTTCCAGGCAACCAACTTCGTCGTCTACGTCAACTAGCAACCACTTCATCGTCTACGTCAACTAGCCACTGATTGTCTCCGCTTCGTCGTCGACTATAGTTTGTATCAATATGATACATGTTTGGAGACAGTATGCGAGGATGTCACCAGATGCGTATTCGGATCATCCGACTGCTTAGGTACCGATTTGTTGACAGGCTTTGCATAAGCTCGAGCCGGGCACTGGGCACTCGGGGCGATATGCTTGGAAGCGTCGCAGGCTACGCAATGAGGAATCTGCTTGCAGGCGGGGTCATCAGGGTGCGGTTTCTTACCGCAATCTCGACAAACGCCGGGAAACGAGCAGTATTTGGCTACATGACCGATGCGGTGACAGTTATAACATGCGACTGGGCGCGGGCGGTATTCATGGAGTCGTGTAATCTCGTAGTCGAATACTAGCCGAGAAGGTAACGTGTCTGATGCGAAGGTCAGAAGTAGCAAATTTGTCTTGCCGAGCATGCGTATGTCTGTGATATCAGCTGTCTCGCAGCGCAGATGTGCCATGATATAGTCCATTGTGAGGCCTTCTCTAATTCTGATCACACCTCGCGTGCTGCCAACCACAGGCTGCTTCAGGGGGGACGTGTCCACATCGAACGCTTGGACAGAATGCCGCGTTAGCGCGACTAAGCGGGTCGATGTACACAGCTTCTTGAAATGCTCAGCGTCCCTGGCAGTTATGCGGATGCAGTTAGCAGCAGAATTAAAGCGGATAATGGCCATATCCGAAAAATACTGAGACGGAGCACTTTGCTCTATTGCGTTGGTAATTGCCTGTTTCGGGATGTTTGTGACATGCACTTTTTTAAGTGGCCTGATCAGAACAGTGAAATGAGGACCTCACCCGTTCTGTGTGCAGGCGTTGCGGGGACACTTGACGCTTGCGATACATTGAAGTCATGCTGCATCCTGTAGCTGTTTTAACCTGAGCAGGAGGGCTTGCAGAGACAGTCAGAGCTGCGGCATCCTATCCTTCGGGCACCGTCGGCAATAGCGGGTAATCAAAGCTCCCTGTGGCGTTTGTGGCGTCGGAGTCAGCGTTCGGCTGGATGCGAAGTACGGCGCAGCGTCCATTTGCTCGTGCCCCGCCGGTAAGGGCGGATAATCGGGACGCCTTGTAACTTGGCTTGACTGTGGGGTCGTAGTCGGTGGTTGGCCCGGAGTGAAGGTCGCCGGACGTAAACTTTTAAAGGTCACATCTTCCGAATGCGCTGTGGCGGCAGCGCCGCCCGGCTGTAGCCCGGGTGCAGGCGTGGTCGTGGTGGGCTCTGAGGGCGTCGATTGGGCTTAGCCCGTCAGAAACGCCTGGTCCTTGAAAGCTTCGAATCGAACAGCGAGCCGAAGACACAATTGTTGCAAACAGGTGCCGAACACCTTCACTGACCGTTTCGAGTAGGGTCAGGCCATATCGGGTCTAAAATCCGCATACACAATTCGAAAAGAACGCAGCCGAGGTGAACTGCGTCAGCTCGCTCTCAAGGCGGAGTGCTGCTCGTGCACTGATATCGCTTAGCTAAACGCAGCTACCGTAAATCGAGCTTTATTGTCAGTGTTCCGATTTAGTATTTAGGTGAGTTTTCAATAAATGACAAATTAGATAACAGGTAAGTGAAGGAGGTGTCATTATCACCCTCCCTCCACTGTGCTCTCAACCACCTAGGAATCTGTAACATCCATTGAAAGCACACAGGCACCTTTTCGTTTCGCCGCCGTTGGAATGCATTCGCCGCTCTCTATTTCGAAATCAGTCCTGCGGTTTACTAGCCGAACGTCTTAATCACCGAGGCACCGCGGTATGGCTAAAACTTTTGTTCGCGACGTTTGCAGCGCACGCAACGCAGTGGCGCTACGTATGCGCGTTTACTACGTACACCCAACTAAAAGTAACCTAATAACAATCCTCCGGTTATCTAGCCGAACGTCGCAACCATTGAGGCGCCGCGTTAGGAATAAATTTGTTAAAATAAACAAAGCTCTAATTGTTTCACAGGAAGGGAAATGAGCCATATCTGTCACGTTCTGTGGACATCAAAACCACGCCGTAAGGCAAGGGAGAAAGGTAAACGTGAAAGTGGAAAGTCAGAAAGTGAGAAAGAGCAATTTGTTTTTGCAACTGTGGGAAAAGGGAAAACAAAATGCACGGGCCTCCTACTGGCTCTGTAGCTTAGCTACCTTCGCTGCCTTATGCAGTCCCCGCCGGGGTAGTGCAGTGGTAAGACGCCCGACTACTGTGCCGCAGTACCCGTGTTCGAACCCGACCTCGGCGGCTGAGTTTCGATGGAGGCGAAACAAAGAGGCGTGCGTGTGCTGTGCGATGTCAGCGCACGTTAAAGATCCCCAGGTGGCCGAAATTACCCCGTAGCCCTCCACTACGGCTCCTCTTTCCCTCTTTCCACTTTCACTCCCCGATTCTCCCTCCCTTCCCTCATGGCGCGGTTGCGGTGTCCACGAAAAACAATTGAGACAGTTACCGCGTCTTTCCCTTCCTATAAATAAATAAGTCCTCATGTAGCCAGAATACAAAATACGCAAGAATGGAAAACTATTTTAGGGGAGAAAGTACTATGAGGCGAAAGCGCCTTAGAGGCGGGTGGGTGGTCGTGGCCCGATGGGGCTGGGATAGGTAGGTCACCATTTGCGGAGAGGTCTAGCCTGCCACCAAATGTTCATCTGTAGTAGGCCGTTGGCTAGTGCCCTAACCATAGCTACGCCAGGAGGGTCTTGGAAAATGCTCTCAAGCAGTTGGGCAGCCCTCTCTGAGGAAATTCTAGGTGCCAGGGCGAAACAAACGAATTACTGGTGCATGATGAAGGTCTTGTTCGACTAGTAGTTTTTCTATGCTTGAGTGCAGACGATGTATGCATTGATGCTGACACTTTTGTCTTTGTGGTATACAACAGCTTAGTTGTACTGAAATGAACATAAACCTCCATGAAATGCCATGAAAAGGGCGTACCTCTGTTTTTGGCAATGGTGCAGGTGTGGCGTGCTGGAATCGGGAATGTGGCCCACATTAGCGAATTCACGGCGGATAATAGCCTGTATCATAGCTATTGTTGCCTCTGCAGAAGGGGATGTAAGTGTGACAGGAGTCAATGCCTCGATTTCTCTATGGACGATGGTAGGGAGGTTATTCTGATTTTAAGCCTGCTGAAAAGTGGACAGATCGTCACATGAGTATGTAGTCGCCGTGTTGGGAAGGCGCTCAAACCGATGGACAATGCGGCCCTGCTTGGCCTGTTCGAAACGGCGACACACTTGCAGGACTGAGTCCACCTTTCAAGTGAAACGGGCGCCTAGGCTCTCGCCTGTGACACTTGCGTGTGCTGGGAAATGAGTGAGCATCCCAAGTGCATACGTGCTGAAACATGTGTCAGTTCACTTTCAGATTTTTCTGCTGCGTGCTGTCGTGACGCTGGGACTAAGTCGACCCGGCCTTCACTTGGAAGCGTGCAGAGACTCCGAGTTGAAGATGAATTGAATCTTCGAAGTTGGTAAAATATATACAAGCAGGTTTAATGGCACTTTGAGAAAACTTATTTACATGAAAAAGAAGGGTATATCAGCAAAATGGCAAGCGTTAAGAGTTCGTAGCGAGAAGTGTCTGGATGAGCCGTTTACCCAGGGCTCAGAGCGCCATTTCGTGCTCTGCAATGTCCTTAAAACCCCATATGTCCAGCCCCCCTCTGAATATGCTGACCAACCAGTTCCAGGGCACGCCCCTCAGATATCGGCATCCAATCGAACACATCACTGCACTGATGGTCTGAGGCACTGACTGGTCCGGCATTGATTCGTTGGGCGTGATCACTAGTTGGCGGGAAAAGCTTGGGAACGGCGAGGAGAGGAGGTACATTTCTATTCTTCAGCAAAGAAACGATAGGCTGGTTCCGGCAAGTGGATTTCCTTCTCAGAAACCCAAGTGCACGTGCGCACCACATACTGCTCCCAGCATTGTCCCTTTCCGACAATTCCAAATCTTTCCTGCCTTCCCGGGAATTCCTCTAATGGCCGTATTCGTCATGCTCCTTTCTTGTCCTGTACGTGAGCGGATGTGTCACTCTGTCGTCTCCTTTGGACAATAGGCATTCCTCACTTGACAACAGCGCCTCTCGAGGGGAAGGGTGAACAATTGAACAAAAGCACATCCGGCTATTTCTCACAGGGCGACGTTTCTTTGTATTTTTCTTGACGTTCCCTTGACAGGGCCAATTTGGCATTTGCAGGGTCTCGACAAAGCAAAGCAGGCTCACACAAAAAGATGCATGGAAACAGGTTCACTTAGAGCCCTTGCACCAACAGCACATATCCATGCCCACAGGCGAACAATAGTGCGCGCAAGTGCGGACCATGCACGGTCATAACAGCCTCCTCCCCCGCCAGAAGAGTCACGGAGGGCAGCAGTCGCAGCTGCTGCATGAAGAGACGACTTAATGGCGTGCATATGAACGCTTGAAGCTCGCTGTTGTTTGTCGCGTTGTCTTGATTGTCGTAGGCCAAATTGATTGAGCTGTCTCTGAAACTCAACCAAATGTTTAAGCAAGCACTCGGCTCCCGTCTGAAGAGACCAGGTGAAAAGAAAACTGCCACCGTTGTCCGAGAAAAGCCCACAGTCAAGACGTTCAGGACCCACATATGCCTAGAAAACCAAACGTGCTGCTTTACATAGTCCCATATATACAAGCGCACGAAAAAAAAAGAGCCTGAGTATCAATTTGGATACACGGTGAGGAGCACCTCGGACCGCTTAGAAACAGCGGCTAAGCGCGTCCGCTTTCGCATTTAACTTCCCCTTTTTGTATGTTATTTCAAAATTGCACTGCTGTAAAATCAAGCTCCACCTCAGAAGGCGACTGTTCTTCGATGTCGCAGTTTGCAGCCAAGCCAGGGGACAATGGTCCGTCTCTACGGTGAATTTGGCCCCTCCAAGATAACACTGCAATTTTTTAATGGCCCATACAATGCAAGCGCACTTTTTCTCTGACGCGGAATAAGCCCTCTCTCTAGAACTCAGTTTTCTGCTCAGGTAGAGCACGGGGTGCTCATTACCGTCGTCATCTCTCTGGCAGAGAACAGCACCTAGCCCTCGATCACTTGCATCACACTGGACCGTGAATTCTCGGTCGTAGTCTGGAGCTCGCAATACCGGACGGCTAATCAGCACAGCCTTCAGGTTTAAGAAGGAGGCTTCCTTTTGTTCGTCCCAGACTACATTTGTCGGCTCTGTCCTGCGGAGAGCGTCGGTCAGGGGGCTAGCCAAAGATGAATAGTTAGGGATGTAGTGATTGTAGTATCCCGTCAGCCCCAAAAATGCCCGAATTTCCGTCTTCGTGCTCGGCCGCGGGTAGTCTGCTACCGCAGAAATCTTAATCTCGCTGGGTTTCCTGAAACTTTGACCTACATTGTGACCCAAGTAGTCCACTGTCGCCCTTGCCAGGCAACATTTCTCGGCCTTTACGGTTAGCCCAGCTTGACGCAAAAGGCTCAGTACAGCTCTTAGATGTACCATATGGTCCGCCCATGAGTCGGAAAAAACCCTAATGTCATCTAAATAAGGCACTGCGAATGTTTCACACCGCTTTAAAACCCTATCCATGAATCGGGAAAACCAAAATGGAGCATTTTTGAGCCCGAAACTCATCATTGTTGGCTGGTAGCTGCCCGTCGGAGTGACGAAAGCCGCGTATCTGCTGGCGCGTTCAGTGAGCGGTAGTTGCCAGTATCCTCGAGTAAGGTCCAGCGTAGTCACATATGCCGCTCTACTGACCTGTTCTACTCTCTCCTCGATATTCGGAATAGGATACACTTGATCCCTGGTGAGAGAATTGAGCTTTCAGTAATCTACCACAGGCCTAGGGTCTTTACCTGGAGCTTCTACTAAGATCATAGGCGAAGCATAATCGCTTTCCGAGGGTTTTATTACTCCCAATTCCAGCATGCGAGTTACTTCCCTATCCAAAATTTCTCTTTGCCTTGGAGAAAATCGGTAGCACCTTGATCGCACTGGCACGTCTGATGTCAGCTCAATCTCGTGCTCAGTCAAATCAGTCCTGCCTGGCCTGTCCACGAAGCAGACCTCAAACTTTGTTATTATCTCGCCCAAATCGTACAGCTGGGATTTCTTTAGTTCTCCTCTCTGCTCCGTCTTTTTGAGAAGCTCCTGAGCGTTGCTTTCTTTTCCGCTGAGGCAAATCAAGTTGTCCCCCATCTCCTCCGGAAGGTTTAACGTTAGATTTACCACTGCTTCCCTCTGCACATAAGATTGCAATGATAAATGCGCACTTCTTTACGCCTACCGGGGATTTTCACTGCGTAGTTAGTGTTAGAAAGCTTTGCAACGACTTCAGCAGGTCCTTTCCACTGTACTTCGAGCTTATTCTGCCTTGAACCTCTCAGCAACATCACCTGGTCCCCGATACAAAACGTCCTTTGACGGGCGGGCATAGTACACTTTGGAACGAGCTTGGGCTGACTTCATGCTGGCCTCAACGAGTACCTTAGTGTTATGTAAGCGATTCAAGAGGTTCAGAATGAATCCTACTACTATTGGGTCTTCTCCGCGCCCCTCCCAGACTTCGCGCAGCATTCGCAAAGGTGTGCGCAGTGACCTTCCGTACACCAACTCGGCTGGGCTAAATCCAGTGGATTCGTGCGGCACTGACCGCAAATTGAAAAGTGCTGCAGGCAAGCAGGTATCCCATTCGCGCTTGTTTTCATAGCACAGTCCCCTCAGGACTCATTTGAGAACAGAATCCCATCTTTCTACGCTGTTGCTCTGCGGATGGTGGATCGAGCTATGCACTACCTTAATGCCGCATGGCTCGAGAAATGAGGTGGTGAGGACACTTGTGAAAACGCTACCCTGATCACTTTGGACCTCGGAAGGGAATCCAACTCGTGCAAACACTGACAGCAGCGAATCCACTACACTCTCGGACGTCACCTCGCGCAGCGGAACAGCCTCTGGAAACTTTGTGGCTGGGCATAACAGAGTGAGGATATAACGGTACCCTGACACTGTCACAAGAAGTGGCCCAACTACATCTATTACTAACCGGTGAAACGGCCCGGTAATGATTCGTACTAACACCATCGGAGCTTTCCACTTATCTTGCGCCTTTCCAACCCGCTGGCACATGTCGCATGACCGTACAAAAATTTTCCGTGGCCTTAAAACATCCAGGCCAATAGTATTCTTGCAACAGCCTCTGCTTTGTTTTCCTTATTCCAAGGTGACATGACCACGAGCTGCCATGGGAAAGTCGCAGTAAGTCTTCGCGGTACTTTTGGGGAACGACTAATTGGTTCCGCTCTACTCCGCGCTTATCCTTGAATAAGCGATACAGCACTCCCTTTCTCATCTCGAAACAAATATTCTTTGCTGTCTTAGTGGCGCGGTGGCACTCCCTTATCCCCTGTATCTTGGGATCATTGGCTTGCTCCATAGCTAAGTCCTCTCGGGTTCCACTTAAACGTCTCGTGAGATTACTAGACACTGGCGGCAAGAGGTTACTCTCAAGAACGTCCTCATTCCGCGTCTCATCAAGCTCACTTTCAAGTTGACTTATCTGAGATGCCTCGCTCTCAAAGTTTTCTGAACCGCTATCTTCCGCATCGACCACTGTTTTAACTGCCGTTTCCTCCGCTGTGGATGTTTCTGGAATGAGCAGTGCAGCTAGTTCTGGCGCCTTTGAACGTGTTAAGGCTTGCACCACTCTGTCTCCGAAAAGGATGCCCTTCTTTCGCAGTAGCATGTCCGATTTGTTGGAAAACAAATACGGATAGCGCTTAGGAAGCTTTCCTGAAACGGCAGCCTCGGTTGTTAACTCGCCGAAAGGGCCCTTGATAACCACGTTCGCGATTGACAAGCACGCACTCTGTTCCTCCACTACCTGGCGGATCCATGCACACTGTCCTGTATAGTCGGAAGGCGACACATACGCCGGATGGACAACATCCATCGTTGCGGCCGAATCGCGCAGTACCTTGGAAGGCTTCCCGTTGACTACTAGGTCATGCAGGTAGGGTTCCAAAAGCTGCATATTTTCATCGCAGTCACTGACATACGAGAAAAGAATCTTTTCTTTCCGGCAGTTGACGGCAATGTGACCCTGCTCATTACACCTAAAGCATGTGAGCGGCTTCTTAGCCTCAAGCTTATTCTTTGTGTGCTGCGCGTTGGTCACTTCCCCACTTTTCACACTGCCGTCCTTTCTAGGGAGTTTGCCTGAAGCCTTCCTTTCTTCGTTTCCAACTCTAGCAAAGTGCCTTTCCTGACGGTTATTCACACTCAACTTGGGATTGCGGGGCCTATCCACTGCTGGGTTGCTGAATTGTCGGCGCGAAGCACACTCTTCAATGAGTTCGGCAGCTTCAGTTGCCGACTTAATGTCGCCTCGGTCCTGTAACCAATTTATTTCTTTTTTCTAGGAGGCAATTATAAAACTGCTCCAAAAGAATTCGCTCGACTACAGCATCCCTATCACTGTAGGAATCTGTGCTCTTTAGCCACTCGCCCAAATTGACTCTTAAATTGTACAGGAATTCAGGGTAACTCTCGTCCCTGGACTTAGTAGCGTTCCGAAAACGTTGTCTGAACGCCTCGGCGCTAAGCCTATACTTTCTCAGAAGGCAAGCTTTGACCTTCTCGTAGTTGTCCGCGTCCTCCTTGCTTAGCCGCGCGACAACCTCCGCTGCCTCGCAGGGCAGAACCGTCAATAATCTCTGAGACCAAGTGTATCGCTGGAAGGACAGTTTTTCGCAGGTTCGCTCAAAGTTAGCCAGATACAGACCGATATCCCCTGATATCACATATGCCTGCATGTACTTTATCTTGAAATCTGCCTCCTTGTTGAGAAGAGGTACCGCTAGCTGGGGACAATTGCCCGACCTCTTGCTCAACTCTAGTTCTAATTTCCGGAGCTCAATATTTTGCTCCAGCCTTTTTACTTCTCTCTCAGTTTCACGCCTCTTTTCCTCCTTTTCCCGCTCTTTCTGCTGTCTGAGTTGCTCCTCCTTTTTTTGTCCGATGAGGTTCCATGCTTCACTGAGCTCCTCATCATCGGTTCCCAAATCAGTGATTGCGTTTAAAATCAAGGGTTCTCGTGCCAAACCACTTATATCAATTCCCAATTCCTTACACAATAGCAACACTTCCGGATTCTGCAGCTTTTGTAGGTCCATGATCGCTCCGAGTGTCGGCTACTTCCAAAACAACTGCGCAAACTACCAAACCTAAAGGCGTTTCAACACTCTTTACCAGTTCTAAAATCTAACCTTGTTCTAGAACCTGGTCCACATCAGAAGAAAAGCCAAGCACTCACCCACACCTGCGATCGATGTTCCGAGCTGCTCTCTTGTGTGCCAATTGTTCCTCCTGCTTGTTGCTTGAGATGCCACCTCCGGTCACCAGATGTTGTGGCCTGTAGCTTCAGATGCCACCTCCGATCACCAGATGTTGTGGCTTGTAGATTCTGATCCACCTCCAATCACCAGGTGTTGTGGCTTGTAGATTCAGATCTCAACGCTGGTCACCAGTGTCGTGACGCTGGGACTAAGTCGACCCGGCCTTCACTTGGTAGCGTGCAGAGACTCCGGGTTGAAGATGGATTGAATCTTCGAAGCTGGTGAAATATATACAAGCAGGTTTAATGGCACTTTGAGAAAACTTATTTAGATGAAAACAAAGGGTATATCAGCAAAATGGCAAGCGTTAAGAGTTCATAGCGAGAAGCGTCTGGATGAGCCGTTTACCCAGGGCTAAGGGCGTCATTTCGTGCTCTGCAACGTCCTTAAAACCCCCTATGTCCAGCCCCTATTTGAAGATGCTGACCAACCAGTTCCAGGGCACGCCCCTCAGATATCGGCATCCAATCGAACACACCACTGCACTGATGGTCTGATGCACTGACTGGTCCGGTATTGTTTCGCTGGGCGTGGTCACTTGTTGGCGGGTTGAGCTTGGGAACGGCGAGGAGGTACATTTCTATTCTTCAGCAAAGATCCGGTAGGCTGGTTCCGGTAAGGGGATTTCCTTCTCAGAAACCCAAGTGCACGTGCGCGCCACATACTGCTCCCAGCATTGTCCCTTTCCAGCAATTGCAAATCTTTCCTGCATTCCCGGGAAATCCTCTAATGGCCGTAATCACCTTGCTCCTTTCTTGTTCTGTACGTCAGCGGACGTGTCACTCTGTCGCCTCCTTTGGACAATAGGCATTCCTTACTTGACCATAGCGCTTCTCGACGGGAAGGGTGAACAATTGAACAAAAGCACTTCCGGCTATTTCCCGCAGGGGGACATTTCTTGGTATTTTTCTTGACGTTCCCTTGACAGGACAAATTTGGCATTTGCAGGGTCTCGACAAAGCAAAGCAGGCTCACACAAAAAGATTCATGGAAACAGGCTCACTTAGAGCCCTTGCACCAACAGCACATATCCATGCCCACAGGCGAGCAATAGTGCGCGCAAGTGCGGACCATGCACGGTCATAACAGTGCTTTCGCATTTGTGTCGCCATGTCTGTTCAGTGGCAAATAGTGCGTGTCCAAGATATGTGCGGCACTTTGCGTTCTACGAGTGTGCATGGTCTCCTAAAGTGCGCGAGTACTACATGTGTATGTTGTACTTTAGGTTTTCTGGTGCGTGTTCCTGCGTTTGTGCTGGCATGTAAGAGTGTGCCAAGTTCTTTGCATTTCTAGCGGTGCTTGTTAATGACACGTGGTGTGTGTCCAAGACATGTGCGGCATGTTGCGTTTCACGAGTTCGTTAAATGTGCTCATGGGCTCCTCAATAACTCGAACTACAAGTGAAACCTCACTGTACTATGACATCACTTCCCTTCGTTTTCACCCTAATTCTCCTTTAACTTCGTCTTCCTCCCTTCCACAGTGTGTAGTAACAGGCCAGGGTCTCATTACCGTTCGTCGACGTTTCTACCTTTCTTCTCGATAAATGACTCTCTCTCTGTCACACACACACACGTTTTCAACTTAAAGGTTTGTTCGTTCATTTTTTATTTTTTTTTAAATTTCTTATATCACCTGTATATATATATATATATATATATATATATATATATATATATATATATATATATATATATATATATATATATATATATATCAACCGACCAGTTCAGTTCAGAGTCGTTCAGTCGTGTCCGACTCTCTTCGTGACCCTATGAACCATATCACGCCACGCTTTCCGGTCTCTCACTATCTTCCTAACCTCACATAACGTCATCTGCAGCGCCTCGAGGATGCCATCTAACCATCGCGTTCGCTGCCTACCCCTTCTCCAGTCACCCTCAACCTTTCCCAACATCAAATCTTTCTCCAGCGACTTCTCTCTTCTCATGACATGGCCAAAGTAGCTGAGCTTTAACTTTAGAATTAGGCCCTCCAATGAGCAGTCAGGGTTTATGGTCGACAATATCGATTGATTTGATCTTCTGGCCGTCCAAGGAACTCTCAAGATTCTCCGCCAGCACCACAATTCAAACGCGTCAATTCTTCGGCGGTCAGCCTTCTTCACAGTCCAACTCTCGCATCCATATATCACAAATATATATATATATATACCGACACCTTTGCATTTTTGCTGTCATTTGATAACAATTTGTTCAGTTACATGCCTAATTGTTCTCATCATCATCGCTTATTACTTTCACATTTTGAGCATTTTAAATGCTTGAACCCCATTTCGTAATCTTTCATTTCATTATTACACAAAGTCAGTGTACGTTAAAGAACCCCAGGTGGTCGAAATTTCCGGAGACCTCCACTACGGCGTCTCTCATAGCCTTAGTCGCTTTGGGACGTTAAACCCCACAAACCAACCAACCAAGAAAATCTACAATTGAATACATTTATTTCATTACCTCAGGCTTACCTTTCACACACCAATCAATCGTCAATCACTACAACTACATTTTAAAATGATACGATTTCTTTACACCACTCCAGATTATTTCGAACAAGCGATCGACGGGGACTGCTGCGGCTACGTCGGCGGCTTTGCGACCGAACTAGGTATATAAGCTATCCCCTAAAATGAGTTATAAAAAGGACGCAAAGACTTCGGAAGCGTGCGCGTGGCGTCTAGCCGTGTATCGTAGTTGTCGACCGTCTGCTTCAGAGAGAACACATTCTCAACGAACTTTCCAAAGATTTACGAAAAATAAAAGTCAACCAAGCAGATTTTTTCGACGACGCACCGCAGGTGCAGCTAGAGTGCTTAGCAAGTGCACGCAAAGAAGCGGGAATTGCAAGGAGAACGCGTGGCCTGCATGGACTCAAAATTTCTATAGTTTCTATTCTGCTGCTATAGATCGCGTTCCCCGTCAGGAGCAGCAGCGCAGCTTCGTGACACTTTCGGACCCTATATGCTGCTCCCTCGTAGTTTACGTCTACACGTTTTGTGTTCGACCCACTCTGTCTTTCACATGTGGAAGTGCATAACAAGCACTGAAAAGTAGCTTGTTTCAGCCCACTTTATGTAGTCGCTGTTTTAGCAAATGTAAATAACAATACTACTGCCGACTAACCAAAGAAAGACGACCCAGTTTCTGCACCACATTTCGCCTTGTTTGCGCGCTATTCATTTCTCTCACAGCAAATGTTACTGTGAATTTAACCTATGGCCAGAAGAACCAAGTCACCAGCATTCTATTTTTAGATGGTTGCATTCCTTCATAACGTGTTTATGACGCCGTCCCAGCAAGAAAAAGCTGCGAGTGAATGCTCTATAGTTCCGAGCGAGTTTCGTAGGATGAGTATCTGCATATCGCCAAACAGGGATTGGTTCAGTTGTCTTAACTTACGTCGTCTCATAAAAGTTCGTACTTAAACTTTCGGGACAATTTTCGCACCGTCAGAGCAGCAAAACGTTATCGTGTCGCTGACGTTCCTTTCACCACTCCTAAACGCTCATGCACTTAGCGGGTGTCCTTTATATCCTGCCTTCCACAGAAGAAGAGTAATCGCCATCACGTGGAATGTAGCCCCTTTATTTCTGGTCACAACGTGCACAACGTATACACGTTTACACTGAAATAAGCAAATGTTTTCATACCATGATTAGCAAGTGGGAAAACGACACTTCATGGTGTAATAGTAGCCATAGTATCTACTTTTGCGTGTGCGAAACATTAAAGGAGGGATTTCAAGAGTAGGCATACATTCGCTCGCAAGAAAGGCGATGCCACGAGAGGCATAATATTCAGCACTACCGCGGATGTAAGAAAGTGTCCACGACTTAAGTTTCACTGCAGTACTTCTAGGCGTAAACTGTTTCAAGTACAAGATGCAATTTACATGTTATGAGGTGATCACAACGTTTTTGTCGTGCCAGTTTAAGGCGGAAAGATCTCAGAATGCCGCCTAATACTTGGACCGTTTTAATGAATTTTATTTATTTATAAGCTACTGGAGGCGAAAGGCCCAGGCAGGAGGGACATACAAGACGTAGAGTACGATAAAATGCAAGCACAAGGTACATAAACTGGAGCAATGGTACGTGATCAGAGCACAACAAAAGAAAATTGAATTGATGCGGTGCTACAGAAACAAACAACATAAGGATAACACCAATTATTTGATTGCAGCACACTGTCAATTGAGTCAAGCGAGTGAAGGCAATACTCAGGTAAATCATTCCAGTCATGAACAGTCCGGGGAAAGAGCGAAAATTTGAATAAGTTTGTCCTAGCAAAATGTGTAAGAGAAAGCGGATGGCTATGGCGGGTTATGCGCGTTGCAAGAGGGGATAGATACGGGTTAGGATCAAGAGCAAGTTTGCGGTTTATTAATAAAAATAAAAATTTCAGACGCACAAACGCGTCTGGACTGCAGAGTTCTGATACCTTCATAATGCATAAGTTTTGAAACTGTCAGAGCGACTGTACTTTGAGAAAATAAAACGAACAGATTAAATTGCACTGATCAAAAATTCTATCCAGATAAATTTTTCTGCAGTTCAAATGGGAGCAGTAGGCATTCCATTGTTGTCTGCATTACGGATAATTGAGCCCGCAGAACGCCGTTAGTTTTGCACGAGTCAGCTGGCGAAAAGAAGGGGAGGGGAGGCCTCCTGTCAGTTTCGGAATTCACAGTGAAGGCGATTTTACATGATGGACAGCTAACATTCTTCATAGGCGACGCATATTCAACCCCGTAGCAAGCTGCAACCAAGAGCAAAACTCCGGCTGGGCCCTGGACAACATGCCGGTCGCTACCAGTGTCGACAAGCCACTTAGCATTTCAAATGTTGCCTATCTGATTTCTCCACGAGCAGTATCCGCTTGGCAATCCGATTCTGCCATTTGTTGGCGGCACTAACGTTTAGCAGCACTGTGGTCTGTACTTTCCGACGTGCTAAGTTTCTCATTCATGATTGGCGACACTGAAATACAGCAGCCTTTTTAAACAAACTGGTCAGTCGACCTTGTAACTTTAGGATATTACATCAGCTACCAGGGTATTGATCATCCCACGTAGATAGCACTCGGCGCTTCCACCACGCCGTGTCAAGATAAGAAGTCAAGAGTCCATAAAAAGCCAAATCCCCATGCCTGCTGTTTTCATGCAGGCGGTCAACGAAGTCGTCGAACGTTCCCAGGGAGAAATCCTTGTTCCCGCTTCCGCATCGACCAAACGGCAGTCCAAGGCGGATACCATCAGCAGGACATCTCGAGAATCTTTGGCGACGAAAGGCTCCATCCAAAGCCGCACGCAAGAATCAATTAAGGCGCTGACCAACCTACTGCCGGATGCCCCTTCTGATGCCGCATCTGTCGCGGTGAGCTTCTGATATGTCGCGAGATGCGCGGTGACAGAAATATTCTGTTCTTACGTTAGGTCAGGAGTAAAGGGAATGCCGAATTTGGGCCGAATTACCAAGGACGGAAGAGAAGGATTTGCATTCCTTGTCGGTTCAATATTCCCTGTGCGCAGCGCCTCCGCTGTCTTCTGTCTCCTCTTTGCGTAGTGAATCGGGTATATGTTTTCCGTCAGGAGGGCAACTAAGATGTTTTCCTGGCAGGAGGGGAACTAAGACGTTGCCGACGCAGTTTCAATGGAGACCACCGCCCCTGACGTCATGCGCATCTTAGCAACATCAACCCCACAAACCAAACCAGACCAAAGTATCGCAACAACGACCTCCCGCCATTAGAGAGGGCAGCAGCGCGGCGACGTCGTTGAGAGAGAGAGCGGTGGAACAACGAAAAAACAATTGGCACTGGCTTAGCTCTTCTTCATCAGGGAATACGTAGCGAGAGCTAATTTCCTCTGGTTCCAGATGCTTCGGAGTCTATTGTTGAGCTTGATTACCAATGAACAGACTTTCTTCGTCATACATAATTGTTTATTTCATGCACAGAAACAAAGACGACGATGCCCCGCCGGAGTGGTGCAGTGGTAAGACGCCCGACTACTGGGCCGGAGCACCCGGGCTCGAACCCGACCATGGCGGCTGCGTTTCGATGGAGGCGAAACGAAGTGGCGTCCGTGTACTGTGCGATGTCAGCACTCGTTAAAGATCCCCAAGTTGTCGAAATTACTCCGTCGCCCTCCACTGCGGCTCCCCCTTCGCTCTTTCCACTTTCACTCCCACCTTCATCCCTGCAACCACCTGCAACCTCCAATGGCAGACCTTCCTTTGAACATTGGGAGACAATATCGTGGCATATTGTGCTATATTCTCGCTGAAATACCATATGCAAGTATCTTGACACGGCGGTTCATAAAAATTTAACTGGAGTCTTCTACGAACCCTCCTTCGTACCCCCCGCCCCCCTGCCACTACCCCGACTCTTTCTGTGTCCCTAGCCACAAAGTCTCCCGATGATATTTCGTAGCCCTTGAAGATCTTTATCCCCCACCCCTTTCCTGCTCTTTTTAATCTCAATATGCAGGCCGTGGTGACAATGACCATAATGCCCCTTACACACTGTGCAGCTTGAAGCTCCACTTCCTGCTGACGGCACTCGGTCGGCTCCCGGTGAAGATGAAATCAGTTACTCAGCTCTTCACAATCTTCCCGATAAAGAAAAAGAGCACCTTCTCACCATCTATAGCACTGCCTGGGAGGAAGGTTCTCTGCCACTGTCCTGAACTTTCTCACTTATTTATCTCATTCCTAAACCTGGTAAGCCTCCAGCTCTTTCAAATCTCCGGCCCATTTTTCTGACCTCTTGTGTCGACAATACGATAGAAATAATGGCGCTCACTAGGCTTAGTCGGCATTTGGAAGCTTCGAACTCGCTGCCTCATACCCGAAATTGTTTCCGTCCCCTCGTGTCTCAAGAGGGCCTTTTCCTTATACTTCAGCATACTTTCTTCACCTTCTCAGATTCACGCCCCGGAACTGTCGATGTCCACAAGGCATTCGGTTGGTTATCTCATGACCATTTTCTTGCCTGCCTTTTTAGCACCGACTGCGGCTCCCGCAAAGTTCCTGCTTATCTTTCTAATCGCGAGAGCCGGTTCCAAACATTGAACTTTACTTCTACAACCCACCGTCTCACCCGTGCAATCCCGCAGTTTGCTGTTCTTTCTCTCACACTATTTAATATCGTCATGGCTCCTCACGTGGTTCAGTTATCGCTATTTTCGATCTTCAGCGCTTTTGTACGCCGACGACATCGCACTGTTGTGCTCTACGGATACTCTGGTCATGTTCAAGACACTATTCAGCAGAGATTGGTTATAATTTCTTCCTTTCTTGACCATGCAGGTCTGTCTCCCGCGCCCGCAAAATCAGAACTTCTACTTGGACTCACTCCGCCTATCAACGAGTTCGCACCTCATTGATCTCCCTTACCATAGGTAGCTCTCCAAACCCCAAAGTTTCTAAATGTCGCGTTCTTGGTATCGCTCTACATGCCGCCAAAAATATTCAGGCTCTTCATGCGGCTATTTATACCTTTCAGTCTGTCACCCATTTTTCCCTGAGTTGTGAGATGGTCCTCCAGCCTGAGGGAATCTCACCGCTGTCGACAGGCTCACACGGTGGCGCTTAATAAATTCCTTTTCTTCATACCATACCTTTCATTCACCCACAGCCAGGTAGACACACTTGCAACATCTCTTCACGGCCTTTATAAAGCTGCTCTCCGTCTTCCCATAACCACTTCCACCGATACATTCTCTTCGCCGTCTCCTTTCCCTTCCCCACGACCGACAGGTGGCTCGCCTCTCCAGTACAGTTCATGAACGCTGGCTTCCATCCAGGCTAATTTTTCTCCCGCTCAGCCCGTCTCTGCCAATTCCTCCGCCGGAGGCTACTAACCTACGTATACTTCCTCTCCCAGCCAATATACCGCCAGTGCTGCATGATGGCCGGCGACATGCTGCTCCTTCTCATTGTAGTCAACCCTTTAATGCCTATGGAGTTGTTTACAGCGATGCCTCTTATGTGGCTCCTCGCGGCTCCGGAAGCCAGGTCCTCTTTTATCCTCGTCTATCCACCCCTGTCTCTCACACAAGTGGCCCCTTTCTCCACACGTCGAATATTTTGTTTTGCTTCAGGTCTTCCCCATCATTCATGTGTTTCAAAGTTTCGCCTCTCTCCCTCATTTGCCTGAGTATATTATTTACACTAACTCTTAGGCGGCTATCCGTGCCAATTTAAAAATCTCACACCTCATCTGTTCACGGAGCTCGAGGTCGCACTTGTTGCGCTACAGCCCTGCCTCATCTTCATCCGATAGATTCCTGGACACTCAGGGATTGACGGCAATGAGCTGGCGAACCAGCTAGCCCGTGAAACACGTAACCGGGCACCGTTCATCCCCTGAGCCAGGTCCTTGGAGGGCGGATCGAGACTGCCTTTTCGCGCCATTATCAGAGAATATTACAATGCTGCTCATTTACACCCTTACCCTCATCCTAATCTCTCAGGTAGGGAGGCTCACGTCCCTCGGGAGATACAGCTGAATACGCTCATAACCCCTGTACGACTATATGTACAAAACTTGAGCCACGATCATTCATGCCCCATTTGCCAATCCTCAAATGTTAGCCTTTCCGACTGCCTGTTTCCTTGCCCGGTTTCACTGCAATCGGATTTCTTACCCACCCTCTCTCATACTGTCTCCACCTGGGTGGACTGGCTTGGTTCCGAGGGTGAGGAAGAACAGCATTTGCTCGTCCAGAAGGCCACTGATGTATTAAGCTCCTACGTTTGGCGCTTCAATTGTCTTTTTCAACTACTACTATTATCAATCTAGTCAAAACTAATCCTGTCCAATGCTGACTACATGCATCACCTGAAATGCTCCGCTGACTAGCCATTTATCATTACTATTATCATCACGCTAGAGGAGGAGAATTTAGCTCAGGTATTCACGTTCCTAGGCGTGGCGCAGTTGGTAAAGCGCTCTTTAGAGGATCCGAGGGATGTAGTTTCGATTGTTGTTGGAGACATTTATTTCTTTTTCATGAGGAGACCAGCCCAGCGGTGTGACGTCATGATAGATGGAGCAGCGAGTTCGCGGCGTCGGCGTCCGCCAGCTGCAGCGGTTGAGTGGCAACGCCCGTTAAACGGCAGCGCTATACACGCTAGATGACGTTGAGGTGGTTGCTAGGCCGCGACACTAAGAGCGGTGCAACCGCGGTGGGAAATTTGTTGCAAGGCGAAATCGCTGCATCGTGGAGAGTGAGTAAAGCTTTCGCTTCAAAAAGCAAGCCTTCAATTAGTCAATGAGTGATAGTGGTTCTCGTAATCTCCTTCGAGATGCGCTGTCTCCCCACTTACATCTCCTTGTACCTGGTGAAAACTGAATAATTTCTGGCATTAGACTCTCTTAGAGATGGTCCCTAGGATCAATATCTCTAAGACATTTGAGACTTCAGCAGGTGGTCGCCACGGTATCGATATCGATAGTTCAAGTTCTCTTCACAGCTTAATGCGACTATATTCCCAAAAATTTTAAAAGGAGAAAGAGGTTTTTAACTTGTTCCTGCTCGAAAGTATGCGCCGCTTGCACATTTCACCGGGATTACTGCTCAATAACAATAGTCCTGGATGTGTAGTCATTTCGGACATACGTTTGTACCTGAACAGGTGATTGGTTGGACTGCGATTACCGTGAACATTATTCAGCATTATTAAATATCTTTCTGCATCGTTTGTTCAAGTACTATCTGTAGTTTCATTGCGATTAGTCAGCGTGTGCTTTTTAGAAACAAGGTGAAGCAAGTGCACCCTAAAATTGCACAAAATCAGGGTGGCTCGCGTAATGAATTATATGTTTAGATTTCTGCTTTCACAACCATTACTTAACTTGGAAGCATATCTCAAAATCTGTACTGTGCGAGAAACGTATACATGAAAATATATTGTAGACGTCCACAAATTTTATGACCTTCCTTCCGTATAGTAATAAGGAAATGTATGTGATCCTTCGTCTTTTTCGCGAGGTGTGCCTGGCAGTTGCTTAGACCAGCCTTTGGTAGGTCTAGAGGCTATATCATTCTAGGAAACTGTTACCGGCTGAAATATTCAGTGCTGCACGCTGAATTATGGTGGCGCAGCTGTCGTAGTGCAGACGCCACTCACAGACCACTCAAGCATCTTAATATTTCTCATAATTGACGCAGAATGCTACGCCAGGGACAGCCACTCGACAACTGCGCGAAGGTCCGCCGCAGTCCAACTTGCTCCCTGCGGTGGCAATTTGCGTTGTTGCGGGTGCCATCATCCTGGTCCTGTTGCGATGGACGAGCCGAAAGGCGCCGCACTACTGCGTAACAAAATCCTGCGCCGAGCACAGGTGAGGAAGCCGTCGACTGAGCTGAGGCATTCCGCATGAACCAAAATCCGCCACTGTAAAGAGCCGTATACTTTATGGGTTAACAACCTGCCAGATTCACTTCTTTGTTAATGGAAGTCAATGTTGCCTGACTTGTTTAGTATGGGATTGTGACCGTCACAGCGTCTTTTTTTGCACAGCTGTGCGGGAAAAGGCATAACGCAGGCTCATATAAGAGGCCTCAAAACTAGTTAAAAAATTAGAGGGTCTCTTAGATATCTCTTAAGAGGAGAATGGCGAAAGCCTACTTTTCCTCTGCCAGCTTTTTCTTCTTATCGGCGTTCGTTGCAGTGCTACATATAATTGGTTTACAGGAACGAATCTGTTCAGTATCTGTCACACTTTCTCAGAAAAGTGTGTTTGAACGGGCCAGCATCATTCCTGTCGCGTGGTATTCCTTGGCGCGCGTTCAAGTGTGGTATTTTAGGTTGCTGTGAACCAATTTAATTTTGACGGGCCAGCATCATTCCTGTCGCGTGGTATTCCTTGGCGCGCGTTCAAGTGTGGTATTTTAGGTTGCAGGGATGCTGAACACGAACACAGCTCGCGGAATATGACAAATCTCACGCACAGATCTCGCCAACAAATCTCGCGCACAACTCTCGCGCCAGGGATTTTGTTGCATGAGCCTTAAAAGGCTTTCGCCGTAAGAAGTTCCGAGAGCACAGCCGAATATGCAGTGGAGAAAAATGCGAAGGCTTGAGCTTTGCTGCTGCACACTGCGCCTCACCAGCATCTAGTCGCAATCATTATCATTCATCGCTAAGCATTTTTACTCGGTTTCAGTCAGTTGGGTTCAATCATGTCGTCGTTTGACATTTTAATCGTTTCGTAGTCATGAGGGATGCCTAGTCAGTCTAGTGCTCACCACACTTAGCTAAGCATTTGTACTCATTTCCATTTATTTGCGGTCATTTCAAATTCTCGTTTGACGCATTGCTCGTTTTCTACCATGAGCCATGCCTGGTCGTTGTAGTCGTTGCAACTCATAGCTAAACATTTTTTCTCGTTTCCAATCAGTTGCGGGTATTACAATTCATCGTTTGACATATTCGTCGTTTCGTGCTCATTAGCACTGATGATGAGTCATGCTTACTCATTTTCATTCAGGTACTGTCCTTTCAAGTCGTCGATTCAATTAATGAGCTTCTTATTTTCTCTAAATAAGAGAATGAGACAGGCCTAAAAGCTCACATGCTAGACAGAGGTCCTGACCCTCTTTTTCACATCTTCATTATATCAGACAAGCAGCATTTTTCGTCAAAAGCATTTGAGGCAGTAAACACTGCGCTATTCTTTATAACAGAAAAGAAGATAACTACACACTATGTAAAAAAACTACTTCTACAAAATAACACATAGTGTCTGTACAAACAATTGTTCACAAGAAATGTCTCAATATTTGTATGCTGGAAAGGGTCAAACACTTCTTGGTTTTTATTATTTATAACAATTTCAAAGCAGAGTCTGATATTGCTGATAGAGATAGACTGTTCTGTGTTATATGCTCTAGATGTCGGAACGAACCCCATTTCTTTATTCTGGGTTTGAAACATTGGTGTTTTCCACAAGTTCTGACAAATTACCAATATAATTGTCATTTCGCAGTGAAGTTTGGTTTGGTTGGGTTTGAAGTTTAACGTCCCAAATCGACACAGGTTATCAGAGGCGCCGTAATTGACGGTTCGGGAAATTTCTACCACCTGGGGTTCTTTGAAGTGCACTGACAATGCAGAGCACTTCAGCGCCTAGCTTTTGGCCGCCAGCGGAAAGCGGCTGCCGAGGCAGGGATTCAAACCCGCATCCTTGGGCACAGTAGTGAAGCACCCTAACCACTGCGCAACCCCGCCGGGGTACTCTGCTAAGTAATGTGGCACAGTGGTGTTGTTGGCGCAGGCGCGATGTAACTCCTACAGCTGAGGAGGTTTCAGGTCTGATATAATCAACATGATAATTCCAAGTCAAGTGCTTTGAAATGTGACACAAAGGGGTTTGACAGAATCCACTATCTCCACAAGATCATGACTAAAAATGCATTATGTGACCTAAACGTTGCCTTCCCTTTGGGAAGTAGAAAACCGTTTCAGTCTTTTTAGGATTAAACTTCAGACAATTCACTTTCGCCCAGTTATTTAATGCGTCAATTGTTCTTCCTGCTGTTCTTTCAATATCATCTGATTTCCAGTGTAGAAACACTGAAGTATAATCGGCGTAGGAGGCAAATTTACTATCAGGTGCACACTGTATAATGTCATTTAGATAAATAAATATAAGAGCGGAACCAATATGCTTCTCTGACGGAGCCCTGCGCAAATATTGTTTCCGTTTTGTGTAAGAGAATTTCATTACTTAATCTATGCATATGCCTGTTATTTTTTTTTAGTCGATATTTATTGCCTCAGGGCATCAACAGGTTATGAGATAAAGGATGAATACATTTTTAAATGAATGGAAAAAGGTTGGCTGATTTTATGAAGTCCAGAAGTGAGCGATGATGAGGTCCCTGCGTCCAAGTGACGTATGAGGCAGGATTCGTTGCTGAAAGTCCAGCTATGCTCAGGTGCCGGATTCGTGTTGGCTTGAGTGCTGGGCAGTCCTACAGCAAGTGGTGGATGTCGGCCTCGACATCTTCGTTGTTACAGATCGGGCATCCTGGGCGAGGATATAAGTGTTGGAAGTATGACCACGTCCTAGTTACTGCTGGTGTAAGGGCAACACCGACCCGGATCCTCCTAAGCGCAACCTCCTCTGCACGGGTGAGACCGCGGGGAAGGGATATCGCACACGGAGGGATAAGTGCACGTGTGCGGCGCCAGAGGTGCTCCTTTCTTGACAAAAGGAGGGTAGCGTCGTCGACTTCGAGAAGCCGTGGGATTGATGCGTCTTGGTTCACGAGGCGGGTTGCAAAATCAGCTTGACTTTGGGAAGGCAGCAGATCCCGTGGGACCCACTCAATGCGTATTGATTGTGGGATGCGCGCCGCAAGCTGGTGGATGTCCTGGCAAATTTTAGGGCAGCGGCTGACACGTCGGAGCAGACGTACTGCTTGAAGTGCGTTAGTGCGGATGACAACGTGGGCTGTAGGGAGCATGGTTATAGAAGTCACGGAGCAGAGTGCCTCCTGAACTGCCACAAGCTCAGCGCAGAAAGATATAAGTGGTTCCGAAAGCTGAAACGTAGTTGTCTGATTCAGGCTAGGTCTCCGTGGACAGTAGATTGCCGTTTTGGCTTCACAGCCTTGCAGGCTTCCATCTACGTACACTACTATGGAATCTTGAGGCAGGTTAGTATCTTGCTCTTCAAATCTCTGGCGTAGCAACGATGCAGAGTTGGCAGACGTCGGTCTGCGGATGTCAGTTGGCTTGTTGTCTCCTAACTGTATAAATTTCCAGGGAGGGAGAACCGGCGCATGCCTGTTATTTTTAGCTGCTTATTTTTATCTCTTCTAATATTATTCCTTTTGGGTAAGTAGTACTGTTTCTGTAGGTCGATTCCTTTAAAAATCAAGCTGAAAGTCGAAGAGATCATGCTTGTTATAATATTTGTGTGTGACTTTCGACCACTAAACTGCGATAAGGCGAAAGTCTTTGTTTAAAACTTCGCCGATTCCTTGTTTTACTACGACTGCTTCTGTAGGCTGTGTGGTGCGGCTTTCGAGGAAGCACCAAATGAGAGGCGCCGTACGGACGCCTGGATCAATATGACATGATATCTAGGCTACCAGAACGCATATAAAGCCCCGCTTTAACCGAGCATGAACGTGCCTGCTTGGCCTAGGGATAACAGGAATGCAAGAGTCTTGGCAGGCTGATCCTGATATCTGATATAGCCAATGATGTTGATAGAGCCAGTTCTGTCGAGCATTTTTTACGGAAGCCGTATTGGGAATCTGTTACAAAATCCTTGTTTATCAAAATAATTTACAAAGCGCGTATGCAGGGCACACTCAAGGACTTTGGAAAAAAAACGGCAGAATGGAGATCGTCAGGTAATCTTCTAAGTTACTTTTATTACCTTTCTTGTAAATCATGCGCACGTTCAATATTTGCAGTATCTCGGGGACGGTACCATTAGAGATAATGATAATAGAAACATAGGTAAGTGGAATGGCAAGAATGTGTGCAACAAAATTTACTGGGTGTCCCTAAATGTTGAAGTTATCATAGCTGCTACTATTCTTCGATTAAGCTTCGACTGAGGAAAACGCAGAAAACTATAAGGCCTTTAAGGTATGATCTGGATCAAATTCCATTAGAATATGCTGTGGAAGTGAGGAATCGATTTCAAGAATTAGATCTAGAAGACAGAGAGCCCGAAGAGATGTGGACTGATGTTCGTAATACAAGAAGTTGCTACTAAGGTAGTTCCAAAGCAAAAGAAATTCAAGAAAGCAAACTGGTTATCTCAAGAGGCTTTCCAAATAGCTGAGGAATGGAGGATGGCAAAAGTTATGGGGGAAAGAGAAAGATATAAGGTTCTCAATGCGGATTTTAAGAAAATAGCGAGGAGAGGTAAGAATGCCTTCCTGAACATGCAGTGCCAAGCAGTTGAGGACAACAGCCAATTAAGGAACACAAGAGCTCTGCATAAGACAATCAAATATATCAAAGGAAGCTTCTGTGCAAAGCTGGGCGTGATAAAGGACAAACGAGGCAAGGACCTCACTGAAGCCTCAGAGATAAAGAAGAGGTGGCAGGAATACACAGAAGAACTGTACAAGAAGAACCCGAATATGCAAAGCCAACATAAGACGGTTGTGATTACTGATCTCGAGACGGGCATCCTTAAGAGTGGAGTTGAATGGGCCTTAGCCAGCCTTGCTAAGAACAAAGCTAGCGGAATTGATGGCATTCCAGCTGAGTTGCTTCAAAACCTCGACCATGACGCTGTTAACATTCTGCATACATTATGTCAGAAGATTTGGACAACCCTGCAGTGGCCACAGGATTGGAGGAGGTCAGTTTACATCCCCATTCCAAAGAAAGGCAGTGCCAAAGATTGTTCCAACTAACGCACGATCGCGCTTATTTCACATGCTAGCAAGGTGATGTTGAAAATCCTCCAAGGAAGGCTGCAGCAGTATGTGGATCGGGAGCTTCCGAACGTGCAAGCTGGATTTCGCAAGGGTAGAGGAACTAGAGACCAAATTGCCAACTTTCGCTGGATCATGGAAAAGGCAAGAGAGTTCTAGAAGCCCAAATACGTCTGCTCTATTGTTTATGTGAAAGCGTTTGTCTGCGTAGATCACATCAGATTGTGGCAAACTCTCTAAGAGATGGGAGTTCCACTTTACCTCATCTGTCTCCTCAGGAACCTGTATGAAGGGCAAGAGGCCACAGTCAGAACTGGGCATGGTCTTACTGATTGGTTTCCGATCGAGAAAGGAGTGAGGCAAGGCTGCATACTGTCGCCCTGCCTATTTACCCTTATTGCAGAGTGCATCATGAAGAAGGCCGGTCTGGACGAGTCTTCAGCTGGAGTGAAGATTGATGGAAAACGTATCAACAACCTTAGATATGCGGATGATACCACTTTAATGCAGAAAGTGAAGTGGAACTCAAGAGACTTCTGATGCAAGTAGAAGAAGAGAGTGAGAAGTTTGGGCTTAAGTCTCCCTCAGTTCAGTCGTGTCCGACTCTTCGTGACCCTATGGACCATATCACGCCATGCTTTCTGGTCTCTCACTATCTTCCTAACATCACATAACTTCATCAGCAGTGCCTCGAGGATGCCATCTAACCATCACGTTCGCTGCCTACCCCTTCTCCGGCGACCCTCAACCTTTCCCAACATCAAATCTTTCTCCAGCGACTCCTCTCTTCTCATCAGTTGACCAAAGTAGCTGAGCTTTAACTTTAGAATTTGACCCTCCAATGAGCAGTCAGGGTTTATGGTCGACAATATCGACTGATTTGATCTTCTGGCAGTCCAAGGAACTCTCAAGAGTCTTCGCCAGCACCACAATTCAAACGCGTCAATTCTTCGGCGGCCAGCCTTATTCACAGTCCAGCTCTCGCATCCATACATCACAACTGGAAAGACCATAGCACGAGTTATACGGATCTTGGTTGGCAGACTAATGTCTCTGCTCTTTACTAGGCGGTCAAGGCTAACCATTGCTCTCTTTCCCAGAAGCAGGCGTCTCTTAATTTCATGGCTGCAGTCTCCTTCCGAGGTAATCTTGGAGCTCAAGAAGAGAAAATCTGTCACAGCTTCCACTTCTTGTCCATTGATGCTCCAGGACTTGATAGGGCAAGACGTCATGATCTTTGTCTTTTTAATGTTCAGTTTAAGCCCAAACTTCTTACTCTCTTCTTGTACGCGCATCAGAAGTCTCTAGAGTTCCACTTCACTTTCTGACATTAAAATAGTATCATCCGCATATCTAAGGTTGTTGATCCGTTTTCCAGCAATCTTCACTCCAGCTGAAGACTCGTCCAGACCGGCCTTCCTCATGATGCACTCTGCATATAGGTTAAATAGGCAGGGCGACAGTATGCAGCCTTGCCTCACTCCTTTCTCAATCGGAAACCAATCAGTAAGACCATGCCCTGTTGTGACTGTGGCCTCTTGTCCTTCATACAGGTTCCTGAGGAGACAGATGAGGTGAATTGGAACTCCCATCTTTTGGAGAGCTTGACACAATCTGCTGTGATCTACGCAGTCAAACGATTTCGCATAATCAATAAAGCAGGAGTAGGGTTTCTGGAACTCTCTTGCTTTTTCCATGATCCAACGAAGGTTGGCAATTTGGTCTCTATTTCCTCTGCCCTTGCGAAACCCAGCTTGCACGTCTGGCAGCTCCCGATTCACATACTGCTGCAGCTTACCTTGGAGGATTTTCAACAGCACCTTGCTAGCATGTGAAATAAGCGCGATCGTGCGTTAGTTGGAACAATCTTTGGCACTGCCTTTCTTTGGAATGGGGATGTAAACTGACCTCCTCCAATCCTGTGGCCACTGCAGGGTTGTCCAAATCTTCTGACATAATGTATGCAGAATGTTAACAGCGTCATGGTTGAGGTTTTGAAGCAACTCAGCTGGAATGCCATTAATTCCGCTAGCTTTGTTCTTAGCAAGGCTGGCGAAGGCCCATTCAACTTCATTCTTCAGGATGCCCGGCTCGAGATCAGTAATCACCACCGTCTTATGTTGGGTTTGCAAATTCGGGTCCTTCTTGTACGGTTCGTCTGTGTATTCCTGCCACCTCTTCTTTATCTCTGAGGCTTCAGTGAGGTCCTTGCCTCGTTTGTCCTTTATCACGCCTTGTTTAGCACTGAAGCTTCCTTTGATATCTTTGATTGTCTTATACAGAGCTCTTGTGTTCCTTAATTGGCTGTTGTCCTCAACTGCTTGGCACTGTATGTTCAGGAAGGCATTCTTATCTCTCCTTGCTATTTTCTCAAAATCCGCATTGAGAACCTTGCATCTTTCTCTTTCCCCATAACTTTTGCCATCCTCCTTTCCTCAGCTATTTGCAAAGCCTCTTCAGATAACCGGTTTGCTTTCTTGCATTTGTTTTGCTTTGGAACTACCTTAGTAGCAACTTCTTGTATTATATCACGAACATAAGTCCACATCTCTTCGGGCTCTCTGTCTTCTAGATCTAATTCTTGAAATCGATTCCTCACTTCCACAGCATATTCTAAAGGAATTTGATCCAGATAATACCTGCAAGGCCTTCTAATTTTCTGCGTTTTCCTCAACCGAAGCTTAATTTTGGCAACAAGAAGCTGATGATTGGTGCCACAATCGGCCCCAGGCCTTGTTTTTACTGCTTTTATAGCGCTTCTCCATCTCTGCCGGCAAAGAACATAATCTATCTGATTCCTGTACAGACCGTCCGGTGAAGTCCATGTGTACAGGCGCCTCTTGTGCTGTTGAAAATAAGTATTCGCTATGGTCAGGTTGTTTTCTTGACAAAATTCTACTAGCCTCGGCCCAGCTTCACTTGGCTCGCAAAGACCGAACTTGCCTACAATTCCGGATATGTCTTCACTCCAGACCTTAGCATTCCAGTCTCCTATGAGAAAAACGACGTCTGACGATGGGGTGCGGTCAAAAAGGCATTGTAGGGCCGCATAAAATCTCTCAACGTCAGCTTCTTCAGCAGTAGTGGTCGGTGCATAGATTTGGATAACTGTTATGTTGAAAGGGTGACCTTGGATCCGAAGTGAAATCATTCGGCCGTTTTTGGGGTTGTACCCTAGCACTGCTTTGTCCATTCTTCTGTTTACTACGAGAGCGACCCCATTCTTTCTCTTGGATTCGTGCCCACAATAAAAGACATAATTGTCGCCGGAGTTAAATTCTCCCATTCCGGTCCACTTGAGCTCGCTGATACCCAAGATATGAATGTTGAATCTGTCCATTTCTCGCTGGACGACATCCAGTTTACCTTGCGTCATAGATCTTACATTCCATGTTGCTATGTGATATACCTCCTTGCAACATCGGACTTTCCGGTCACTTCCCGACACATCCACAACTGAGCGTTCTTTTGGCTTTAGCCCAGCCGCTTCATTCGTCCTGGAGCTACTAGGAATCGCCCTTTTTTCATCCCCAGTAACATGTGGGACGCCTTCCAACCGGGGGGGGGGGGCGGAGCTCATCTTCCGGTGCCATATCTTTAATGGTATTGTGACTGGCCATAGGGTTTTCTTGGCAGGAAATACTGGAGTGCGTTGCCGTTACCTTCTCCAGTGAATCACATTTTGTCAGAACTCTCAGCCGTGACCTGTCTATCTTGGATGGCCCTACTTAGCAGAGCTCACGACTTCATCGAGTTTCGCAAGCCCCTCCGCCACGACAAGGCAGTGATCCATGAAGGGGCTTAAGCTGAACATTAAAAAGACCAAGATCATGGCGTCTTGCCCTATCAAGTCCTGGAGCATCAATGGACAAAACGTGGAAGCTGTGACAGATTTTCTCTTCTTGGGCTCCAAGATTGCCTCGGAAGGAGACTGTAGCCATGAAATTGGGAGACGCCTGCTTCTGGGAAAGAGAGCAATGGTTAGCCTTGACCGCCTAGTAAAGAGCAGAGACATTAGTCTGCCAACCAAGATCCTTATAACTCGTGCTATGGTCTTTCCAACTTTGATGTATGGATGCGAGAGTTGGACTGTGAAAAAGGCTTACCGCCGAAGAATTGACGCGTTTGAATTGTGGTGCTGGCGAAGACTCTTGAGAGTTCCTTGGACTGCCAGAAGATCAAACCAGTCAATATTGTCGACCATAAGCCCTGACTGCTCATTGGAGGGTCAAATTCTAAAGTTAAAGCTCAGCTACTTTGGTCATCTGATGAGAATAGAGGAGTCACTGGAGAAAGGTTTGATGTTGGGAAAGGTTGAGGGTCGCCGGAGAAGGGGTAGGCAGCGAACGCGATGGTTAGATTGCATCCTCGAGGCACTGCAGATGAAGTTGTGTGATGTTAAGAAGATAGTGAGAGACCGGAAAGCGTGGCGTGACATGGTCCATAGGGTCCCGAAGAGTCGGACACGACAGAACGACTGAACTGAAAAACAGGTATATTAAATGGAGTATCACAATGAGCGTACTAAGTGTCTCACAACAAAATGAAAATAGAACTGAAAGAAAGAAGGCTGGAAAATTCATCCAGGACTGTTCATTTGTTTCTTGCTGATTGAAGATTCAAATGAAAACATTTCAGAGCCAAAATGCCTAAGTGCCACCCACATTTTTTGGATCAAAGATTTGTCACTACTTTTAAAAAGCGGGTTCACTCGTGCAGTGTGCAGTGCCTTCGGAAATATAGCGGTAGATAAAAAAACGAATGGCAATTTGGACCACTAAATTGCGATAAGGTGAAATCCCTTGTTCAAAACCTCGCTGATTCCTGGTTTTTCTACTTCTGATTCTGTGTTCTGTGTCGTGCGGCGTTCGAGGAAGCGCCAAATGAAAGGTGGACCATAGGCGTCTGAATCGACGTGACACGAGCCATATGAACGTACCTGCATGGTGGTGGGATAGCGTGAATGCAAGGGTCTTTGCAGGTTAATTTTGATACCACCCTTCTATACGAAACGAGAAGCCCGAGTTGGCAACGCCTGTGAATATTATGTCAAGACCTTTCCAGCTTCGTCTATGGGTAACAAGTGGATCATTGTGGTCACTGACTACCTACCCGCTACGCCGAAGCAAAAGCACTACCCAATGGTAACACGGCAGAAGTTGCCAAATGTTTTGTCGAACAAATTATCTTGCGACACGGCGCCCCAGAAGTGCTCATCACGAACAGGGGAACGGCGTTTGCGGCAGAGCTGACGCAAGCTACCCTGGAATACAGTCACACAAGCCATCGACGAACAACTGCGTACCATCCCCAGACCAACGGCCTTTCGAAGCGCCTGAACAAAACGATCGCGGACATGATCGTCATGTACGTCGACGCTGAACACAAGACCTGGGACGCCATCTTACCGCCATCTTAGCGTATAACACGGCAGTCCAGGGGGCGACCAGAGCGACCCCGTTCAAGCTTGTGTACGGCAGGGAGCCATAACGACGCTCAACGCAATGCTGCCGCACGTAACCACCGAGGACAACCTTGACGTCGCCGCCTACCTGCAGCGTGCATAGGAAGCCCGACGTTCGCACGTCTGCGTATTAAAGACTAACAGCGCGCCGACAGCCGACGATACAACTTACGATGACGCCACGCAGAGTACAATCTAGGAGACCAAGTGTGGGTCTGGACACCAATTCGCGTCGCGGACTAAGTGAAAAGTTGTTGCGTCGATACTTTGGGCCGTACAAAATCATTCGCCGCGTCGGACCACTGGACTATCAAGTCATTCCCGACGGAACGTCAGCATCACAACGGCGACGCGTGCGCGTCGCCGTTGTGATGCTGATGCAGAAATTGTACATGTTGTACGACTGAAGCCATATTACGCGCGTTGGGGAGTCTGTGGTGTTTGAGCTTTGCAGTGTTTATGTTTAAGTTGCTTTGTTTTGGAACATCGAGGCGATGTTTTTTTTAAGGGGGGAGTAATGCCACGAAACCTTCAAATCTGTATTTCTTGTTTTTAACAGCCGCCGGCATACGGCCTTATCACTCTGATTCTGGATCGCGTATCAGTTCTGTATTCTTTGTTTGTTAAGGCTCGATGTCGCGAGTCCCACCTTTATCAGTTTCGTTGTAGCGCAAGATGCTCCGAAATCTGTCTCGAAGATTCCGGCCACTCGTGTGTCTTTCTACAATGTTCTTGGTTGTGCTGGTAGCAGTTTGCGACGTTATCTAGATTGTTCGGAGCAGCCTTTAAATTGAGCGCTGACGAGTGTGACGGGCATTCTTTGTTCGACGATCGAGGAGCACGTTTTTTCCTATCCTCGCCGTGTTGCTTAGTTCTATTTCCGGCGCAAATCAGCCCAATAGAGAGTTTGTTCAGTGCAATCACCGGCTCTTGATTTGTGTCATGGACCCTGGTCACCACCACGTGACAATACGAAGCATGTAGAAATAGGCGCAGTAAAGCAGGCATCAGCGGCGTTTAAAATTGGTATACAGCAAATAAAAAGCACAGCATCTGCCACAATTCTCCGCGAACACCTTAACCGAGCTGTAAAGAAAAGGAGGGTGATAGTGAAAAAAGAGAAATGTGCCGTAGTGGAAGGTTTCGGACCACTTCGCAACAGACGCTTTCGCCTCATCGTACAATAGTTGTCCAAAGTGCCCCTAGAATTGTTTTCTCGCTTTCTTCCTCCTCCTTCTCCTCCTCTCGTTCTTTATTTTTGTCGACTGTCTCTCAATTTATCCTATCCAAACGAGAAAAAAGTAGCCATCGTTCCAGTTGACAGGCCAGTGCATTTTCTTTTCCGCGTTCCTACAGTCCCAACAGGAATAATTAAAATCTACAAGCCTCCATCCTTTCTAACACGTTCCTAACACTCCTCCATCCTTTCTAACACATTCCTAACACTTCGACCGAACTCGGGGAGGTGGTTAAAGTTGGCTGTTCCTGGCCCTACGGGGCTGGGACGGTAGGTCAATGCCGCTTGCGGCGGGGGCTAGCCAGCCACCGAATTG
Organism: Amblyomma maculatum; assembly: GCF_055883805.1. Taxonomy (NCBI): domain Eukaryota; kingdom Metazoa; phylum Arthropoda; class Arachnida; order Ixodida; family Ixodidae; genus Amblyomma; species Amblyomma maculatum. Next base: position 120,872,669 of record NC_139353.1, read on the forward strand.
TTATCTGTTGTAGACCGTCATTGCACCCGCCACCGCTTAGGTGGAGGAGGACGGCTGTTACGGCGTGCGTCTTTCTCTCCTTCTTCTTTTATTACGAAAGCAATACTGCTAGCACTTCGAGCCTTTGGCTTGTCATGGCGCCTTCATAGATGACCTTTCACGTGACCATATGACGTCACGCCCGACCGAGAGACGGGGCCCCAGCTCGCGCCATCGGATGGTGGCGGCGAGTCCATACACGGCGCTGTGTCGCAGCCGAGAGACGGCGCTCGCTGTTTGTGACGTCACGCTAGGAGGATAAATGGGGCTGTGGCTCGGCTCCTCGCAGTAGTCGGGGCGCAGCCTTACGATATGTCGGATGATGCGTACAAGGCGTATAAGGCCCATTTAAATGGGCAAACAAGAAGTGAATTAAGCTACCAGAAGCAACCAACAGCAGCATCCGTGCTTTCGCATTACTCCAATGTAGATTCTGTAGTGCTCTTTTTTTTCTTCTTTTCTACTTCCTCTTTTCTGTCCGCACGAGGCCGCCGAGGTGGCTCAGCTGCAGAGCCAGTAGCAGGCCCGTGCGTTTCCTTTTACTTTTTTTTTTACCGCCACAACAACAACAACGGAGCCCGGGCAGACACTAGGGCACGGTGATGGATATTTGACCGAAAGAGCTATACTGAAGATCAAAAGTGCGGAGCACGCTTATGATGTATTTCTGAGCAATATCCTATCTTTAGCCAGAAACCAATTTCGCTCAAAATAATAGTGCTGTGTAAAGAATATCACAACCTTGAGGGACACCTGATCTACGTATAACCAAATGCTAAAAACATGCTCTTTCATTATTTTTTTTTTGCATAGCCCAAGGATCCACACTCTCTTGAGAAATAAAAAAATATATCCTAATAAATTCAACAAAGAGATTAAGGGAAGCAGGTCTTGCTATTTTTACTCTGCGTTTGGGAGTTTTCTATTTAAACCCGACATGTTCTGGGTAGAAACAACCTAAACTTTAAAGGCTACGAATTTGCACCAAGGAATAATGAAACTCTTAGTTATTGGCATAGGAATATTTGACAATGCACTCTCAAAATCCTTTAATGATCATTTCCTTTAGTGTCTTGATTATGGGGCACGAAGTGAGCTCATCGGCTTATGCCCGTCAGTAACCCGCCTTCCGCAGCCCGTTACCGAATCTGTACTGATGTCTAAGTTTTCTTGATTTAACACCAGTTCGAGCTGCGACGCTGAATGTATGCAAGTTTGACCCAATAAATATGTTCTTGAAATTGAATGTTCTTTCTTTAACTTAATTGGTAACCTCTGTTTATCGAGCGCCTCATTTCCAAAGTAAACGCAAATTGACAAAGTAACCGTTATATTAAAATGGCGACATAGCTCGAAAAAATATGGGCTTACCTCTGCTCCCAATATTTTCAAAGGGGTAAGAAAAACCTATCCGCATACAAATATCGATTTTTTTTCGACAAGCAAAGTTTAATTTCACATGTGCAATTTGGTTTTAGAAAGAATAAATCTACAAAGTTGGCCTTTCTTCAGAGAAAAGAAATAATTTTATTTCGTTTGTTAGAACAGTGTGCATACTCGGAATATATGCAGATTTCTGTAGAGCTTTCTACTGTATCCAGAAGGATACAATATTGAAAATCTTCAAATGTGTGGCATTGCTGGTTGTTTTCTGCAGATTTCTCCGTCATATTTTGACAATGCACAGCACATTGTTAAAATTGAGTATTATCAATTTGAAATAAAGCCACTCAATAGTCTATTTAGTACTTATAATAATGATCTTAAAGGCATTTCTACAAAGCAAAAATGTTCGTGATTTGGATGAAGTCAGCATCTATTTGTAAGCTCCACTTGAAACTGCAGCAATTTCTTTCCTGACAAAAGTTAGAAAGGGGTCAATTACAAACCAATTCTGAATCAGCGTCAATTACAAAAAGTTATTTTTGTTTAGGTCAAATTCAAATTGCTAATTCGATGTTGCATTTTAGAGATAAAGAACAAATGAAGTTAAAATTCTTGACGTAGCTCTCTCACAGAAATTCTGGCACGGCCATGTTGACTCTGCTGTAATGCAGTTATCTCGTTCCTTTGTTATCCCGTGACGTCTTAGAACATTTTTGCCATTTGAAATAAAAATGCTTATACAACTGCCTTTTCTACTCCAATATAAATTTTTTTTTTGTTGAGAGAGACAACCCACAAAAATATGAAAAAATGATTGATCCTTCAAAAAATTTCTTACCATCATGTATGCCTTGCCATATAAGAGCCGTGCCCAGAGCCTTTTCTAAAAAGCCGGAGTAGTGCCAATACAAAATCATTATAACTAAAAATTGAAGTCTCCTTCAAACGCGAATAACCAACAACCAAATATTTTCTACACGAAATATCATTGTTATAAGAAATCATTACAACAAACACTACCGGCCTCAATGAAAAAGCACTAATGTACATAATGGAAACATTATTGTTCATTGTACCAGCGCTCCTAAATCATACCATAAAAATTGGCATTAACCTTTTGCAAGAAACCGAGACATGAAACACGTAAGGATTACGCCCACCTGCCAGAACGGTTTTATTCACTTTTTGTCTTTGATTTACGCGTTCATTTTTTGTAAACGCGTTCTTTCACCCCAATTTATGTTATAGTTGCAGATATAAATATGTTTAAATATGTACATATAGATTTGTGTCACGAGAGGTAAATATAGGTGTATGGTTAGAAGCTGTCACGAATGTATCCTGAGTGTTTTCGTTTGTATGATCGCTGTCGCCTTGTATAAGAGGGATGCGGAATTTTGACAAGCTGCAGCCTTTATTAAGAAATTGTGCCATCTCATGGACAGAAACATACTGCTTAGCATATGCTGTTCATAAAAACTGAGGTTCCGCTGCCTTCCCAAGCGCCGTGGCAGCTAGTCAGCGATTCAAGGACATGAGTAAGGCATCTGCACACGGTGGCGAAGTTTACGTTAAGCGCCTGGTGGTGGTGGTAAAACATTTATTTTGGGAACCAGGGTACATTACAATGGTTGAGATGGTTCCTGATCTCGGCTGGTGTCTGTCAGGCCGTGCCTGACAGCGACCGCTTCAGCCCACTCAACCAGTACCTTTTGCGCTGCTGGGTCCGAGCTCGAGACTGCGATCTCCCAACCCTCTTGGTCCCATTCAAATCTTCGCATTCAAATTCGCATAGAAACATTACGTGATTGAAGGCGGTTCTAGGTGCGCCACATAGAGAGCATGTGAATCGTACCGGCCTAGGTGTGCCAAGGCCAAGCAAACTGGGGAGGGAAAGAGTTTGGCTTGTAGCTCTCGCTTGATTATTTGTTGGGGTTTTAAGAGAGAGGTGTGAGGTGGAGGATATAAGTGTCGTTCTCAGTAGTGACGTGCTATATGTCATGATAGGTGAGAAGTCTGTCACGCGTGCTTCCCCAGTTTCGGTATGCCAAGCTCGGTTGACGTGCGCTCGAGCAGTTGAGTGGGCTGCCTCATTACCGGGGATGCCTGCATGGCCTGGTACCCAGACGATGTGAATGGGTAGGGGAGCTGCGGAACCAGAGGTTAAGATTAGATGGGCGACTGGGTGTACTTTCCCTCTTGCGAAATTTTGAATGGCCGTTTTAGAATCGCTGAAAATGAGTGTGGCAGTGGAAGAGGCGATGGCTAGCGCTATGGCTGCCTCTTCGGCTTCTGTCCACGTTTTTGCTTTGGCAGAGGCAGAAACTATGTAAATCAAGTTATAAGAAATCACACTGATGACATATGCCATGGGGTGACTGTATTCTGCCGCGTCTACGTAGGCCGCTTCGGTGTCAGTCGCATATGCTTTGTGTAACCCCTTGGATCGAGCTTCTCGTCGTGCATTGTGGGGAGCAGGGTGCATATTTTTAGGTAGAGGTTGTACGGTAAGGTTGTCCCGGATGTGTTGGGGGAGTGGGTGGCTGTTTTCAATTGGTGGACCAATTGGTTGGAGTTTTAGCGCTGCGAGAATTAACCTGTTCGTCGCTGTGGAGGAAAGTCTGTTGATCAGGGTAGTACGATGAGCTTCCACTAGTTCTTGGATTATGTTGTGCACTCCCAGGTTGAGGAGGCGTGTGGTAGGAGTATGCTTCGTGAGGTGAAGTGCTGTTTTTTATGCCTGACGAATGAGTGCGTCCACTTTCTCAGTTTCTGTCTTTGTAAGATAGAGATACAGGAGTGAATAGACCGTTCGGCTGATGGCACATGCTTGTGCAAGCCGCCGGAGATCGTGCTCTCGCCTGCCTCTGTACCTGTTTGCCATTCTTTTAATGATTCTGATAGTTTGATGGGTGGTGATAGTCAGTTTTAGGATAGTTTCTGTGTTGAGTCCATTGTTTTGAAGGAGCATTCCCAGAACTCAGTTTGCTGACATCGGGCACTTGCAGCCCATCTATGGTGATGTGTATGGAGGGCAGTTTTTGCTTGGTAAGGCGGCAGTTTGGGTAGAGCAACAGGAGTTCGGATTTAGTGGGGAGCACGCTAGGCCAATGGATGCTGCGTGCGTTGCCACTATGGCCGCTCCTATTTGATGAGTGTCCTCTATGTTTCCGACCTGCAGCGTTTCCATAAATGGTGACACAACCCAAAGTGGAGTCATACAACCATGATCCAGCAGACGCCTGGCAAAATGAATTGAGCAAAAACGTCTTCGGGAGGCAAGCCGCGGTGTCCCACAGAAAAGTAGCGTCACAAAATCATGTGCTCTCGGCCATCTACCGCAACTGATTAAGTCAATGATGTAAATTTAATTGAATATAGACAAAAAGATCGACGCTACCTTTGCAAAGCAGCAGCATGGTGATGAGGAAGCCAGGTGGCAGCTGGCTTGGTTCATGGCGGAACGTATAGATTGTTCGCTGATATGTCACCACGTGACATGGCCGAGTTGGCAGACAGCATCACAACATTTTGCTTGTGCTCTGCCTCACGCGATTCAGGAAGTATCGATCAAAGTCAAATTGCTAACATGCCTATTTAGGGGCTGACTTATATCTGTAGACTGGACAATGTGCTTTCGGCTGAAGTCGTTGAGGTGCTCTCGATATTGACGGCGTTGGAAACAGTTTAATCCTCAAAAGAGATTTTGAGATGCAGAAGACTCCGCTAGATGGTCTGTATTCTTAGAGATTCATTTGTGACTCCAGTATGTAGCGGTTCAAGAGGTACTCTGAGTGCGGTGGAAACATATTTCAGTGCATTCTAGAAAACATAGTGATTAAAAGGGAACACGTAAATCTCATGAGTACGAAAGGTAACGTATTGATCTTTTATTTTGAGCATCCCCATGAAAATATGAGAATAAGCTATATTTACACTAGAACAGATGGGAACAAACACAAGATTGAAATGTGAAAGTCCATGCAGATGCTCTTAGAAAAAGACAGCCGGTTAATGTTACATATGCTTGGCGTCAAATCTATTAGAAGATCCACTTATGCTCATGTAACGCTACTACTCGGGCCGCGTTTCTGTTGTAAGCATCGTATCCCACAGCATGCAGTGCGAGTCTAAAGCATGCCTTGGTTTGTGGCAAGTCTGGGGCGCCTATCAAGTCGGCCGCTACTGAGAACTGATTGATTGATTGATTGATTGATTGATTGATTGATTAAAACTTTAATTTCCACCGATTTAGGAGGCCCGGTACTCCCCGCTCCTGGCACGCAGGCCTGAGGAACGGGGGCTGGAACCTCCGCGACTAAGGAATATACATTGGTTATTCGCGGCCTCAGACGCCAGGCGGACGGCTTTTTGCTGGTCAGTGGGGACGTCGCTTCGCAGCAGGGTTACCCAGGCTTCTCTACTTTTAATGTTGTCCCTAGCGCCCGGAGACTTAGGGCATTCCCAAAATATATGGTCGAGGGTCCCCCTCGCTTCGCAGGTTTTACATTTATCATTTTTTCTCTCATCTATCTGGGTGTGAAACAACCAGACAGGGTTCGGGAAATTTGCGGCTTGTAATCGCCGCCAGGCTATGGCCTCTTTATTATTTCAGCTAGGATATGGTGGCGGCATCAGACGTCTTCCTAATCTATAATTTTCGATTATTTATTTATAGGTTTGCAAACGTTCGTCCATCGCCTGGCAGTCGGGCAGCTCCGCGTTTGCCCGGCAGTAGAGATCTCGGGCTAAATCATGGGCCGCCTCGTTGCCAGGGACGGACATGTGTGCTGGGACCAAAATTAGGGTGATTTTGCGATCGAGTTTAGCTGCAGCTGTTAGAATTCGGGCGGCTTCTTGCGAAACCCTGCCTTTTCCGATATTCCAGAGAGCAGTTTTACTGTCGCTAAAGATCAATCTAGCCTTCGCTCCGACGCAAGCGAGTGCTGCTGAGAACAGTCTCTCGCTTATGACGTGTGATGCGTGATCTGTGATCGGCGCTGCAGTGGAGGGCTCTTGATTTATTCAGACAATCTTCGATTATTTAACATGCATGTAATGTTTATGTGGCTGAAACGTAGAGGGAAATGAAAAGGTTCTACTTAAGTTGAGATTAAATCTTAGAGCTATGAAGCGGAAAACGATAGCTATAACATTATGTTGCGTTAAGAGATAGGAAGCCTGCAGAGTGGGTCAGAAAAGAAGCTCGAATTATTGACATTCGCATCGAAATCAAGAATAATCATTCATACTCAGAATATGTAGTCCAAAAGATAGAATAACCGGTGGTCGCTGGGGGCAGAACGTTGGATTCCAAAGTGCAGGAAAGCATCATTTTAACAAGAAACTCTGAAATCTGGTTCATCCCGCGTTTCCGCACTAATTATAAAAACCAGTCACTAATATAACCTCACAACACTTCTAAATAGGTACATCTATGATACAAAGCCTACACTACACCAGTTGAGGAACCAATTTATTAACATATAGAATAAAAATCACACGAGAATGTACTCTACGTTGATCTGTTTCAACACATTTCTCTCTGTCTCTTGTATTTTATAACTTGAGTGTTTTCCTTCAACTTGCATATGTGCTATAGTGTTTTAAATACTGTATAACTGACGAGTGTTTGACATTTCATCTGGTATCAGTGATTATGTATCTGGAATTATTTATAATCTGCTTTAAATACTGTATATCTTGGTTTTTTGAACGTCTGTGCATCGCACGTGCGAACATGTCGGTTTTCGTTGTTCCGGTTGTGTTTTTACCGAATTCTTTTCATGCTTACCACGCTCTACATTGATTTTGTTTTTATTTTTATTTTTATTTTCTGTAATGGTCACCTGGGCCTCGTCAAGCTGCCCGAGCAGCTTTTAGCCCGGGTGCTAAAACCAGCACGCACCTGGTGAAAATATACGATTTGATTTGATTTGATTTGAAAATACGCGCTACAGGAGGCGGAAAAAAAGTAGGTTGGAGGTTAAGTTTTCAGGGTAAAGTAGATGCAGATAGCACAGGACGGAGTAATTAAAAGAATATGGGAGAGGCATTTGGCCTGCAGTGGGCCTAGCCTGGCTGATGATGATAATGATATCGCCTGCTGACGTTGAAAAATGTTTGAATGGGTGGATGAAAATTTCATGCCCGCGGTAATGTAACTCTAGCAGTGGACCGATTTGCTTGTAGAGGCGAAGGCGTGGTCGCCATATATTACAGAGAATCAATAGTGCTTGCATAAAGTCTGCATCTCTGCTTTCCGGACACCTGGCACAAAACATTTCAATGGGCGAGCAACATATTATTACCGGCTACATAGCCAACACACGCACGACCGGTGACAATGCGGAAAACACGTGCCAATCGCCTGTGGCTCTGTCGCGAAAGCTTGTTACAATGGAGAAGAATTGATCTTTGTATCCGACCGTAAAGACAGACGCAGCAGTGCCCGAACGCCCTCGCACTGCTCTTCAAGTTTATTAGTTTAGCTCTCTGTACAGCTAGTCCTAGCCAGCATTGCCGAAACACGAAGGCAAATGCCCTGCACCTCTACCTGTTTCTTTTTAGCCTTTTAGCCTTCACTGCAGAGCCACTGAACACCTTCAGTGAGTATGCGATGGCCTGTCCCGTGCAAAACCGTATAGTACATCAGGCGTATCAATTCAGATTTCGTGCATTGAAGCGTACTATGCAGAGATTGAGTTGTTTCTAACAAGTCTCTCCCCTGGTTTTGCGTTACGCTACATCAATAGCGGCCAGCCTGTCAAAAGATAGCGAATTAAACGCAATGACGGATTTTAGGAGGCTTGTGGACCATGCTGCTACCAGGAGCGCAAATACACGTGCAAAACTTTTGCTTTGAATTTCAATTACGCATTCTTTCGGTGTACTGGGCGTGAGGCTCTTAATAATCGCAGGCTTAACAAAGCGACTAAGCTGAGGAATATTCCGAATTAGAGGCGTAGTTACCGTCATACTACTGCGGCGTGGCTAGGCTGGATTCGTTGATTATTTCTAGATATTTTTTTATAATTCACAAGCTCACGATTAAAAAGACAACGCAATGAAATAAAATCCTCCGGCTATCTTCGCTGCGGTCAATGGCACACTGCGCACGTATTCGGTGATCAGTTGCACTCGTTAGTACAAGCACGCTAGAGCCTTGTAGATGACATGAATACCAGTTCTAGGAGACGATGTCATGTGACTGGTTTATATATATGCAAGCGTACCATAACATATAAGCAGCATTACAGATTATCGGTATTTATCACAGGGGTCTCATTGAGAGTCAGCTGGACAATATGGTGGATCCATGCGACGATTTTGCTGCCCACGTCTGTGGAAAATGGGCGCCGCCAAAGGATTCCTCGGTTCTCTCCTACTCTGCACTTATGAACATGGTCACGATGTGGCTCAGAAAGCTACCCGGTACATTGGACAAGAGCTCCACCCAGCTGCCAGTAGGGAAGAAAGCGGCAGCCATGTTCAACAGCTGCATGACGCAGTCCGGCTCGTACATAGGCGTCCTGAAGGATTTCATGCGTGAGCACGGCCTTGCGTGGCAGGAGACGCCTAGCGATAAAGATCCTATTGAAGTGCTCTTCGATCTCGCCTTCAACTGGTTCGTGAGCATTTGGTTCTCGCTGAAAATTCTCCCAGGTACCCCAGACAACCACCAGAAGCGGCGAATACTTATCGCTCCCAATGAGCGCATGCTCCAGTGGCGGAATATATTCATCTCAATACCAAAGAAGTATTTCGAAACTGTCTACAACAGCATGTTCCAGCTTTTCAGCAACGACAGCAAGGTATCTCCATCGCCTGGAGAAATAGAGGAAGACTATAAAATGCTCCAGGCCGTTTTCGACATTTACCTTACAAAGCCCTCGCGTAAAGCCCTCCTTCCCCTCAAGGTGACCTTCGGTGGTGTGGAGAGTCTTAGGGACGTAGTGGGTTTGAAGTCTATCAAAAATTCCCTGAACACCAAACTAGGCATCACCCCGCCCTTCACGATGGACGAGCTAATGCTCGTAAGCGACTTGTCGCCGCTCAGGGCTACCTACAAGGTATTTCGCCAAGCCGAGGTTCATGCTTGGCGCCGCCACTTTGCCCTACTCTTCCTGCACGCGTACGCGCCTGTGGCGGACCCAGAGGCCATCCTGTTGTTGCTACATGGCAGCAAGCACTGGGCGCGAGAGCAGCGGCGGCTTTTCTGTGCCAGTCAGGTGGAGGCCAGCTACAAGCTGTTGGTTGCAGCAATGGCGACGGTCGCGTACTTCTCTCGAGACGAGCGAAGGAGCGTCGACAGGCACCTGGATGGCATTCTGGAGGTACATGTACACGTTTTTCTCATGGTGCCAAGATATTATGTTGAGAATACGATTTGCAGCGGCTGATATCTTGTTTTTACGCGCAAGGTGTTTCGCAAATAACTGTGATAAACCGGTAAACAATTTAGGTAAACGAAGTTATTTGCAAACTTACCAGGCAGAATAAACACGATTTGAATTTTTGTAAAACACATGAAATTAACCAATATTTTATTTCGCACTGTTTAGTACACCCGCGCGCACTTTGCGGAAAATACTGTAGATAAGGCATTTACAACTGCTTTTATGATTTTTCTGAAGACAATATACTGGATAACTTCCAAAAAACAGCGCAAGGATGTTGAGGGGACAGCGTTAACGGCTTCATCCTCCAGAAGCTCCGGCGCCGGCGTGCTCGCTATGGGCTCATTGGGAGAAAAATCACGTGGATGCCTTGGGAAGATTGTATTTGCAAGTGATATGACCGTTAATTGATTGATCAGCGGAATTTGTAGCATTAGCTTTCTCTTGAAGCGATATTCCGACAAGCAATCATTAGACAACGCCTGAATGTTCCTACGATTTGGTTAAAGAATGCTATTTTACGATGGTATCCAAAAAAATTTGAACGCTGTAAAAGATTTCTCATTAATCGAACTGCAATGAGCATGCGCTCGAGCGAAAGCCCGTAGACGCCAAAAAGACACCGTCACGTCAGACCCTTATGTGTGCATTCAGTTTCCTCCGAACGTTTCTTCGGCATATATTTTCGGTGCACTCCTAGTGCCCTCCAGGTTGAAGTAATCTTTTTACGATAAATGAGTAGCTTCTTGGATTGGTGGCCGCGGGCTTGAACCACTGTGCGTATGACGTTTTACTTTCTTTAACTGAGCTCTTTCAGCAAGCGTTCTCAGTATTGGAGGCTGAAACCGCAGGGCGCAAAGTGATTCTAGACTGAATAGATACCAACATTTCAAACCCATTTTAGGCGTGCGGTAGATAGCAGAAAAACACTAAGCAACTCCTCTATTTGCAGATGGTCGTGGAAAAGACCCGAGGTGCATCGTGGTTGGACAAAGAAACCACTCACGTGGCCGTTGAGAAGCTGAGCAACGTCCGCAGGGTGTTGTGGCCAGCCGATAAATTCTTAACGGCGCAAGGACTTGAAGAGGCCTATGCTAACTTCACTGAGACCGCCTCCTCATTTGCAGAGTTCTGGATTAAAACCCGTCGAAGTTTGCGAGGCCTAGTCGGCTCTGACATTGGCTTTCTGGAGCAGCGGATCCGCGACAGCACTACGGAGCCTTACGTCCAGTACATGGACTTGCTGAATGAAGTATCCCTTTCTGTGGGAGCTCTCGCACCGCCTATGTACTACAAAGACGGAACAAAAGCCATGCTGTACGGTGGTCTGGGCTACGTCTACGCCAAGCAGCTAGTAGGAGCTCTGGACTCTGAAGGGGTCAAGGTAGGGGGACTCAATATGGTTGTAAGGAGTAAAAATAATGGATTATCCTTGTTACGCGGTAATATTTTGATGGTAATATTTCTTAGAGAGCAGCTCTTTGAGGCCCGTTCTTTCTGCGCGGCGTCGCCGTCGGCGATCGCTCGTAACCACGCTCTGCACTGCGCATGCGCGCTCCGCCGCGAAGGGCTCACCGAGTGGAGCAGGTGAGGAGCAGGTTTACCACCACCACCGGCAAGCGACTGCCGCTGGTGGTGGTAAAACATTTATTGTGGGAACCAGCATACATTACAAGGGTTGAGGTGGTTCCTTATCCCGGCTGATGTCTGTCAGGCCGTGTCTGGCAGCGACCGCTTCAACCCAGTCAACCAGTATCTTTTGCGCTGCTGGGTCCGATCTGGAGACCGCGATCTCCCAAACCTCTTGGTCCGTGAGGCCCCATCCGTCAGGCCGTGTCTGGCAGTGACCTCTACAGCCCAGTTAACCAGCATATTTTGCGCTGCTGGGTCCGAGCTGAAGATAGCGATCTCCCAACCCTCTTGGTCCCTGAGGCCCCATTGTGGCACTGGCTTCAAATCTTCGCACAGAAACATTATGTAATTGAAGGTGGCTCTAGGTGCGCCACATAGAGAGCATGTGGGGTCGTACAAGCCTGGGTGTTCCAAGGCCAACCAAGCTGGGGAGGGAAAGGTTCTGGCTTGTAACTGTCGCCAGATTATGTATTGGGGTTTTGAAAGAGAGGTGTGAGGTTGGGGATATAAGAGTTGTTGTTCTAGGTAGTGAAGTGTTATGTCATGATAGGTGAGAAGTCTGTCCCGTTTGCTTCCCCAGTCTTCGGTATGCCCAGGTCGGTTGACGTGCGCTCGAGCAGTTGAGTGGGCTGCCTCGTCACTGGGGTTGCCTGAAAGGCCTGGTACCCAAACAATGTGAATGGGTCGGGGAGCTGTGGAACCAGAGGTTAAGATTTTAGGGGCGGCTGCGTGTATTTTCCCTGTTGCGAAATTTTGAATGGGCGTTTTAGAATCGGTGAAAATGAGTGTGGCAGTGGAAGAGAAGATGGTGTTACGACCGTGCATCATCCGCACTCGCGCGCTCTATTGTTCGCCTGTGGGCATGGCTAAGTGCTGTGGATATGTGCTGTTAGTACAAGGGCGCTAAGTGAGCCTGTTTCCAGGAATCCTTTTGTGTAAGCCTGTTTTGCTTTGTGGACACCCTGCAAATCCCAAATTGACCCTGTCAAGAGAACGTCTAGAAAAACACAAAGAAATGCCCCCCTGCGGGAAATAGCCGGAAGTGCTTTCGTTCAATTGTTCACCCTTCCCGTCGAGAAGCGCTATGGTCAAGTAAGGAATTCCTATTGTCCAAAGGAGGCGACAGACTGACACGTCCGCTGACGTACAGGACAAGAAAGGAGCAAGGTGATTACGGCCATTAGAGGATTTCCCGGGAATGCAGGAAAGATTTGCAATTGCCGGAAAGGGACAATGCTGGGAGCAGTAAGCGGCGCGCACATGCACTTGGGTTTCTGAGAAGTAAATCCACTTGCCGGAACCAGCCTATCGATTCTTGGCTGAAGAATAGAAATGTACCTCCTCGCCGTTCCCAAGCTTTTCCCGCCATCAAGTGACCAGGCCCAACGAAACAATGCCGGGCCAGTCAGTGCTTCAGACCATCAGTGCAGTGATGTGTTCGATTGGATGCCGATATCCGAGGGGCGTGCCCTGGATTTGGTTGGTCAGCATCTTCAGAGAGGGGCTGGACATAGGGGGTTTTAAGGACGTTGCAGAGCACGAAATGTCGCTCTGAGCCCTGGGTAAATGGCTCATCCAGTCGCTTCTCGCTATGAACTCTTAACGCTTGCCATTTTGCTGTTGTACCCTTCTTTTTCGTGTAAATAATCATGTAAATAAGTTTTCTCAAAGTGCCATTAAACCTGCTTGTATATATTTTACCAACTTCGAAGATTCAGTCCTTCTTCAACCCCGAGTCTCTGCACGCTACCAAGTGAAGGCCGGGTCGACTTAGCTCCAGCGTCACGACAACTGGTGACCAGCGTTGGGATCTGGATCTACAAGCTACAACATCTGGTGATTCGAGGTGGATCAGAATCTACAAGCCACAACATCTGGCGATCGGAGGTGGCATCTCAAGCAACAAGCAGGAGCAACAATCGGCCAACAAGAGGGCAGCTCGGAACGTCGATCGCATGTGTGGGTGAGTGCTTGGCTTTTCTTCTGATGTGGACCAGGTTCTAGAACAGGGTTAGATTTTAGAACTGGTCAAGAGAGTGTGGAAACGCCTTTAGGTTTGGTAGTTTGCACAGTTGTTTTGGAAGTAGCCGACACTCGGAGCGATCATGGACCTACAAAAGCTGCAGAAACCGGACCTGTTGCTATTGTGTGAGGAATTGGGAATTGATACAAGTGGTTTGGCACGAAAACTCTTGATTATAAAGGCAATCACTGATCTGGGAACCGATGATGAGGAGCTCAGTGAAGCATGGAAGCTCATCGGTCAAAAAAAGGAACAGCTCAGACTGCAGAAAGAGCGTGAAATTAAAAGAAAAGCAAAAAGGCTGGAGCTAGAAATTGAGCTCCGGAAATTAGAACTAGAGTTGAGCAAGAGGTCGGGCAATTGTCCCCAGCTAGCGGTACCTCTTCTCAACAAGGAGGCAGATTTCAAGATGTCAAAGTACATGCAGCCATATGTGATATCAGGGGATATCGGTCTGTATCTGGCTACCTTTGAGCGAACCTGCGAAAAACTGTCCTTCCAGCGAGACACTTGGTCTCAGAGATTATTGACGGTTCTGCCCTGCGAGGCAGCGGAGGTTGTCGCGCGGCTGAGCAAGGAGGACGCGGACAACTACGAGAAGGTCAAAACTTGCCTTCTGAGAAAGTATAGGCTTAGCGCCGAGGCGTTCAGACAACGTTTTCGGAACGCTACTAAGTCCAGGGACGAGAGTTACCCTGAATTCCTGTACAATTTAAGAGTCAATTTGGGCGAGTGGCTAAAGAGCACAGATTCCTACAGTGATAGGGACGCTGTAGTCGAGCGAATTCTTTTGGAGCAGTTTTATAACTGCCTCCCAGAAAAAGAAAGAAATTGGTTACAGGACCGAGGCGACATTAAGTCGGCAACTGAAGATGCCGAACTCATTGAGGAGTATGCTTCGCGCCGACAATTCAGCAACCCAGCAGTGGATAGGCCGCGCAATCCCAAGTTGAGTGTGAATAACCGTCAGGAAAGGCACTTTGCTAGAGTTGGAAACGAAGAAAGGAAGGTTTCTTCTGGCAAACTCCCTAGCAAGGACGGCAGTGAGAAAAGTGGGGAAGTGACCAACGCGCAGCACACAAAGAATAAGCTTGAGGCTAGGAAGCCGCTCACATGCTTTAGGTGTAATGAGCAGGGTCACATTGCCGTCAACTGCCGGAAAGAAAAGATTGCTTTCTCGTGTGTCAGTGACTGCGATGAAAATATGCAGCTTTTGGAACCCTACCTGCATGACCAAGTAGTAAACGGGAAGCCTTGCAAGGTACTGCGCGATTCGGCCGCAACGATGGATGTTGTCCATCCGGCGTATGTGTCGCCTTCCGACTATACAGGACAGTGTGCGTGGATCCGCCAGGTAGTGGAGGAACAGAGTGTGTGCTTGCCAATCGCGAACGTGGTCATCGAGGGCCTTTTCGGCAAGTTAACAACCGAGGCTGCCGTTTCAGGAAAGCTTCCTAAGTGCTATCCGTATTTGTTCTCCAACAAATCGGACATGCTACTGCGAAAGAGGGGCATCCTTTTCGGAGACAGAGTTGTGCAAGCCTTAACACGTTCAAAGGCGCGAGAACTAGCTACACTGCTCATTCCAGAAGAATCCACAGCGGAGGAAACGGCAGTTAAAACAGTGGTAGATGCGGAAGATAGCAGGTCAGAAAACTTTGAGAGCGAGGCATCTCAGATAAGTCAACTTGAAAGTGAGCTTGATGAGACGCGGAATGAGGACGTTCTTGAGAGTAACCTCTTGCCGCCGGTGTCTAGTAATCTCACGAGACTTTTAAGTGGAACTCGAGAGGACTTAGCTATGGAGCAAGCCAATGATCCCAAGATACAGGAGATAAGGGAGCGCCAGCGCGCCACTAAGACAGCAAAGAATATTTCTTTTGAGATGAGAAAGGGAGTGCTGTATCGCTTATTCAAGGATAAGCGCGGAGTAGAGCGGGACCAATTAGTCGTTCCCCAAAAGTACCGCGGAGACTTACTGCGACTTTCCTATGGCAGCTCGTGGTCATGCCACCTTGGAATAAAGAAAACAAAGCAGAGGCTGTTGCAAGAATACTATTGGCCTGGATGTTTTAAGGACACGGAAAATTTTGTACGGTCATGCGACACGTGCCAGCGGGTTGGAAAGGCGCAAGATAAGTGGAAAGCTCCGATGGTGTTAGTACCAATCATTACCGAGCCGTTTCACCGGTTAGTAATAGATGTAGTTGGGCCACTTCCTGTGACAGAGTCAGGGTACCGTTATATCCTCACTATGTTATGCCCAGCCACAAAGTTTCCAGAGGCTGTTCCGCTGCGCGAGGTGACGTCCGAGAGTGTAGTGGATTCGCTGCTGTCAGTGTTTGGACGAGTTGGATTCCCTTCCGAGGTGCAAAGTGATCAGGGTAGCGTTTTCACGAGTGTCCTCACCACCTCATTTCTCGAGCGATGCGGCATTAAGGTAGTGCATAGCTCGATCCATCATCCGCAGAGCAACAGCGTAGAAAGATGGCACTCTGTTCTCAAACGAGTCCTGAGGGGACTGTGCTATGAAAACAAGCGCGAATGGGATACCTGCCTGCCTGCAGCGCTTTTCGCTTTGCGGTCATTGCCGCACGAATCCACTGGATTTAGCCCAGCAGAGTTGGTGTACGGAAGGTCACTGCGCTCACCTTTGCGAATGGTGCGCGAAGCCTGGGAGGGGCGCGGAGAAGACCCAACAGTAGTAGAATTCATTCTGAACCTCTTGAATCGCTTACATAACACTAAGGAACTCGTTGAGGCCAGCATGAAGTCAGCCCAGGCTCTTTCCAAAGTGTACTATGATAAGTCAGCCCGTCAAAGGACGTTTTGTATCGGAGACCAGGTGATGTTGCTGAGAAGTTCAAGGCAGAATAAGCTCGAGGTACAGTGGGAAGGACCGGCTGAAGTCGTTGCAAAGCTTTCTAACACTAACTACGCAGTCCCCGGTAGGCGTAAAGAAGTGCGCATTTATCATTGCAATCTTATGTGCAGAGGGAAGCAGTGGTAAATCTAACGTTAAACCTTCCGGAGGAGATGGGGGACAACTTGATTTGCCTCAGCGGAAAAGGAAGCAACGCTCAGGAGCTTCTCAAAAAGACGGAGCAGAGAGGAGAACTAAAGAAATCCCAGCTGTCCGATCTGGGGGAAATAATAACAGAGTTTGAGGCCTGCTTCGTGGACAGGCCAGGCAGGACTGATTTGACTGAGCACGATATTGAGCTGACTTCAGACGTGCCAGTGCGATCAAGGTGCTACCGATTTTCTCCAAGGCAAAGAGAAATTCTGGATAGGGAAGTAACTCGCATGCTGGAATTGGGAGTAATAAAACCCTCGGAAAGCGATTATGCTTCGCCTATGATCTTAGTAGAAGCTCCAGGTAAAGACCCTAGGCCTGTGGTAGACTACCGAAAGCTAAATTCTCTCACCAGGGATCAAGTGTATCCTATTCCGAATATTGAGGAGAGAGTAGAACAGGTCAGTAGAGCGGCATATGTGACTACGCTGGACCTTACTCGAGGATACTGGCAACTACCGCTCACTGAACGCGCCAGCAGATACGCGGCTTTCGTCACTCCGACGGGCAGCTACCAGCCAACAATGATGAGTTTCGGGCTCAAAAATGCTCCATTTTGGTTTTCCCGATTCATGGATAGGGTTTTAAAGCGGTGTGAAACATTCGCAGTGCCTTATTTAGATGACATTACGGTTTTTTCCGACTCATGGGCGGACCATATGGTACATCTAAGAGCTGTACTGAGCCTTTTGCGTCAAGCTGGACTTACCGTAAAGGCCGAGAAATGTTGCCTGGCAAGGGCGACCGTGGACTACTTGGGTCACAATGTAGGTCAAGGTTTCAGGAAACCCAGCGAGATTAAGATTTCTGCGGTAGCAGACTACCCGCGGCCGAGCACGAAGACGGAAATTAGAGCATTCCTGGGTCCTACTGGGTACTACAATCACTACATCCCTAACTATTCAGCTTTGGCTAGCCCTCTGACCGACACTCTCCGCAAGACAGAGCCGACAAATGTAGTCTGGAACGAACAAAAGGAAGCATCCTTCTTAAACCTCAAGGCTGTGCTGATTAGCCGTCCGGTATTGCGAGCTCCAGACTACGACCGAGAATTCACGGTCCAGTGTGATGCAAGTGATCGAGGGCTAGGTGCTGTTCTCTGCCAGAGAGATGACGACGGTAATGAGCACCCCATGCTCTACCTGAGCAGAAAACTGAGTTCTAGAGAGAGGGCTTATTGCGCGTCAGAGAAAGAGTGCGCTTGCAATGTATGGGCCATTCAAAAATTGCAGTGCTATCTTGGAGGGGCCAAATTCACCGTAGAGACGGACCATTGTCCTCTGGCTTGGCTGCAAACTGCGACATCGAAGAACAGTCGCCTTCTTAGGTGGAGCTTGATTTTACAGCAGTACAATTTTGAAATAAGATACAAAAAGGGGAAATTAAATGGGAATGCGGACGCGCTTAGCCGCTGTTTCTAAGCGGTCCGAGGTGTTCCTCACCATGTATCCAAATTGATAATCAGGATTTTTTTTTTTCTCGTGCACTTGTACATGTGTGACTATGTAAAGCAGCACATTTGGTTTTCTAGGAATACGTGGGTCCTGAACGTCTTGAGAGTGGGCTTTTCTCGAACAACAATGGCAGTTTTCTTTTAACCTGGTCTCTTCAGACGGGAGCCGAGTGCTTGCTTCGACATGTGGTTGAGTTTCAGACAGCTCGAGCAATTTGGCCTACGACAATCAAGACAACGCGACAAGCAACAGCGAGCTTCAAGCGTTCATGTGCAGGCCATTAAGTCGTCTCTTCATGCAGCAGCTGCGACTGCTGCCCTCCTAGACTCTTCTGGCGGGGGAGGAGGCTGTTACGACCGTGCATCATCCGCACTTGCGCGCTCTATTGTTCGCCTGTGGGCATGGATAAGTGCTGTGGATATGTGCTGTTGGTACAAGGGCGCTAAGTGAGCCTGTTTCCAGGAATCCTTTTGTGTAAGCCTGTTTTGCTTTGTGGACACCCTGCAAATGCCAAATTGACCCTGTTAAGAGAACGTCTAGAAAAACACAAAGAAATGTCCCCCTGCGGGAAATAGCCGGAAGTGCTTTCGTTCAATTGTTCACCCTTCCCGTCGAGAAGCGCTATGGTCAAGTAAGGAATGCCTATTGTCCAAAGGAGGCGACAAAGTGACACGTCCGCTGACGTACAGGACAAGAAAGGAGCAAGGTGATTACGGCCATTAGAGGATTTCCCGGGAATGCAGGAAAGATTTGCAATTGCCGGAAAGGGACAATGCTGGGAGCAGTAAGCGGCGCGCACGTGCACTTGGGTTTCTGAGAAGTAAATCCACTTGCCGGAACCAGCCTATCGATTCTTGGCTGAAGAATAGAAATGTACCTCCTCGCCGTTCCCAAGCTTTTCCCGCCAACAAGTGACCAGACCCAACGAAACAATGCCGGGCCAGTCAGTGCTTCAGACCATCAGTGCAGTGATGTGTTCGATTGGATGCTGATATCTGAGGGGCGTGCCCTGGATTTGGTTGGTCAGTATCTTCAGAGAGGGGCTGGACATAGGGAGTTTTAAGGACGTTGCAGAGCACGAAATGTCGCTCTGAGCCCTGGGTAAACGGCTCATCCAGTCGCTTCTCGCTATGAACTCTTAACGCTTGCCATTTTGCTGTTGTACTCTTCTTTTTCGTGTTTTCGTGTAAATAATCATGTAAATAAGTTTTCTCAAAGTGCCATTAAACCTGCTTGTATATATTTTACCAACTTCGAAGATTCAGTCCTTCTTCAACCCCGAGTCTCTGCACGCTACCAAGTGAAGGCCGGGTGGACTTAGCCCCAGCGTCACGACAATGGCTAGCGCTATGGCTGCCTCTTCGGCGTCTGTTGACGTTTTTGCTTTCCATCGCATGCCCCCGGTATGAAAGTGAATTGTGCCCATAGCGTCGGTAAGTGATGTTTTCACCGGAGCACTGGCTGGCCAGCACCACCCGAACCGAAATGCGTAGCCGCCGCCATTTGCCACTGTGAACCGCCTGTCTATATAAATAGCTTACTAACGTGAAAGCGTTACTATGCTATGTTCACAGGTTTCTGTGCGTCCGCAAAATCGTGTCCGCAGCAGTTGCGGCTAATAAAGAAGAGATAGAGGTTAATTAGTGGTAAAATCGATGTACGCTGACGTAATTTTGCTGCAGAAAAAATATTGAGGCCAATAAGCTAATTAGGTAATAATTAGAATAACTGGTTCACAGGTTCGAGGGGCTTACGAACCTCGATGAAGTCGTGAGCTCTGCTGTGTAGGGCCACCCAAGATAGACAGGTCACGGCAGAGAGTTCTGACAAAATGTGATTCACTGGAGAAGGTAATATCAACCCACTCCAGTATTTCCTGCCAAGAAAACCCTATGGCCAGTCACAATACCATTAAAGATATGGCGCCGGAAGATGAGCCCCCCAGGTTGGAAGGCGTCCCACATGTTACTGGGGATGAACAAAGGGCGATTCCTTGTAGCTCCAGGGCGAATGAAGCGGCTGGGCTAAAGCAAAAAGGACGCTCAGTTGTGGATGTGTCGGGAAGCGACCGGAAAGTCCGATGTTGCAAGGAGATATATCACATAGCAACATTGAATGTAAGATCTATGACGCAAGGTAAACTGGATGTCGTCCAGCGAGAAATGGACAGATTCAACATTCATATCTTGGGTATCAGCGAGCTCAAGTGGACCGGAATGGGAGAATTTAACTCCGGCGACAATTATGTCTTTTATTGTGGGCACGAATCCAAGAGAAAGAATGGGGTCGCTCTCGTAGTAAACAGAAGAATGGACAAAGCAGTGCTAGGGTACAACCCCAAAAACGGCCGAATGATTTCACTTCGGATCCAAGGTCACCCTTTCAACATAACAGTTATCCAAGTCTATGCACCCACCACTACTGCTGAAGAAGCTGACGTTGAGAGATTTTTTGCGGACCTACAATGCCTTTTAGACCGCACCGCATCATCAGACGTCGTTTTTCTCATAGAAGACTGGAATGCTAAGGTCGGGAGTGAAGAAATATCCCGAATTATAGGCAAGTTCGGTCTTGGCGAGCCAAATGAAGCTGGGCAGAGGCTAGTAGAGTTTTGTCAAGAAAACAACGTGACCATAGCGAATACTCATTTTCAACAGCACAAGAGGCGCCTGTACACATGGACTTCACCGCACGGTCTGTACAGGAATCAGATCGATTGTATTCTTTGCCGGCACAGATGGAGAAGCGCTATACAAGCAGTAAAACAAGGCCTGGGGCCGATTGTGGCACCAATCATCAGCTTCTTGTTGAAAAAATTAAGCTTCGATTGATAAAAACGAAGAAAACTAGAAGGCCTTTCAGGTATGATCGGGATCAAATTCTATTAGAATATGCTGTGGAAGTGAGGAATCGATTTCAAGAATTAGATCTAGAAGACAGAGCGCCCGAAGAGATGTGGACTGATGTTCGTGATATAATACAAGAAGTTGCTACTAAGGTAGTTCAAAAGCAAAAGAAATGCATGAAAGCAAACTGGTTATCTGAAGAGGCTTAGCAAATAGCTGAGGAAAGGAGGATGGCAAAAGTTATCGGGGAATGAGAAAGAGACAAGGTTCTCAATGCGGATTTTCAGAAAATAGCAAGGAGAGATAAGAATGCCTTCCTGAACATACAGTGCCAAGCCGTTGAGGGCAACAGCCAATCAAGGAACACAAGAGCTCTGTATAAGACAATCAAAGATATCAAAGAAAGCTTCTGTGCTAAGCTGTTCGTGATAAAGGACAAACGAGACAAGGACCTCACTGAAGCCTCAGAGATAAAGAAGAGGTGGCAGGAATACACAGAAGAACTGTACAAGAATGACCCGAATGTGCAAACCCAACATAAGACGGTAGTGATTACTGATCTCGAGCCGGGCATCCTGAAGAGTGAAGTTGAATGGGCCTTAGCCAGCCTTGCTAAGAACAAAGCCAGCGGAATTGATGGCATTCCAGCTGAGTTGCTTCACAACCTCAACCATGGCGCTGTTAACATTCTGCATACATTATCTCAGAAGATTTGGACAACCCTGCAGTGGCCACAGGATTGGAGGAGGTCAGTTTAAATCCCCATTCAAAAGAAAGGCAGTGCTAAAGATTGTTCTACCTACCGCACGATCGCGCTTATTTCGCATGCTAGCAAGGTGATGCTGAAAATCCTCCAAGGAAGGCTGCAGCAGTATGCGGATCGGGAGCTTCCGGACGTGCAAGCTGGGTTTCGCAAGGGCGAAGGAACTAGAGACCAAATTGCCAACTTTCGTTTGATCATGGAAGAAGCAAGAGAGTTCCAGAAACCCATCTACTTCTGCTTTATTCATTATGCGAAAGCGTTTGACTGCGTAGATCACAGCAGATTGTAGCAAGCTCTCCAAGAGATGGGAGTTCCAATTAACCTCATCTGTCTCCTCAGGAACCTGTATGAAGGACAAGAGGCCACAGTCAGAACTGGACATGGTCTTACTGATTGGTTTCCGATTGAGAAAGGAGTGAGGCAAGGCTGCATACTGTCGCCCTGCCTATTTAACCTATATGCAGAGTGCATCATGAGGAAGGCCGGTCTGGACGAGTCTTCAGCTGGAGTGAAGATTGCTGGAAAACGTATCAACAACCTTAGATATGCGGATGATACCACTTTAATGGCAGAAAGTGAAATGGAACTCAAGAGACTTCTGATGCGCGTACAAGAAGGGAGTGAGAAGTTTGTGCTGAAACTGAACATTAAAAAGACAAAGATCATGGCGTCTTGCCCTATCAGGTCCTGGAGCATCAATGGACAAGAAGTGGAAGCTGTGACAGATTTTCTCTTCTTGGGCTTCAAGATTACCTCGGAAGGAGACTGCAGACATGAAATTTGGAGGCGCCTGCTTCTGGGAAACAGAGAAATGGTTAGCCTTGACCGCCTAGTAAAGAGCAGAGACACTAGTCTGCCAACCAAGATCCGTATAACTCGTGCTATGGTCTTTCCAGTTGTGATGTTGAAAAAGGCTGACCGCCGAAGAATTGACGCGTTTGAATTGTGGTGCTGGCAGAGACTCTTGAGAGTTCCTTGGACTGCCAGAAGATCAAATCAGTCGATATTGTCGACCATAAACCCTGACTGCTCATTGAAGGGTCAAATTCTAAAGTTAAAGCTCAGCTACTTTGGTCATCTCATGTGAAGAGAGGAGTCGCTGGAGAAAGATTTGATGTTGGGAAAGGTTGAGGGTCGCCGGAGAAGTGGTAGGCAGCGAACGCGATGGTTAGATGGCATCCTCGAGGCACTGCAGATGAAGTTATGGGATGTTAGGAAGATAGCGAGAGACCGGAAAGCGTGGCGTGACATGGTCCATAGGGTCACGAAGAGTCGGACACGACTGAACGACTGAACTGAACTGAAGCAGTGATTTAATGTGAGGTAGAGGACGTGATATCACGCACCCGAAAGTAGAGCCGGAAAAAGGCATAGGAAGGGACTGACGCACAATTTAAAAGTACAGTCCCGATCAATATGAAGGTGATCGCGCGAGCGTCGACCAGCGGGCATTTTGATCTGCATAGCGGCTGCTATCGGAACTGCGACGATAAAGATTACGTTGTCTTCTTTCTCTTGTAGGCTCTTCCGGGCTACAACCGCCACCCCTATGACTATCTCGGCAGCCTTTTTCTGTGGTTCTCTGGGCTTCAGCTTATCTGCATTGCACAACATTTTTCAATTTTTGCCAATATAGCAGGGGCAGGTTTTTCTTCCGTCACAGGTTTTGATAACACTGTAACTGTTTCTACAGCTCACATGCGCCGGACTGGTAATGCATAGAAAAAAAAGTCACCGGGCGTCCTCACAAGATTACGACACGTGCGCATCTGTGTGCGCCCCGCCGGGGTGGTGCAGTGGTAAGACACCCGACTACTGTCCGGAGTTCCCGGGTTCGAATGCGACCATGGCGGCTGCGTTTCGATGGAGGCGAAACGAAGAGGCGCCCGAGTGCTGTGCGATGTCAGCGCACGTTAAAGATCACCAGGTGGTTAAAAAAACTCCGTAGCCCTCCACAACGGCTCCTGTTTCTATCTTTCCACCTTCGCTCCCACCTTCCTCCCTTCCCTTACAACGAGGTTGAGGCGTCCACAGAAAACAAGTAGGATAGTTACCGCGCCTTTCCCTTCCTATAAATCAATCAATCAATAAATCGACAGCATGAGCCATTAAAGTTTTTCGCCTTAATAGCGAAGAAAGAAAACGAAGAGCGAGAAAAAAAAGACGCGCGTCGCAACAGCCGTCGTCCACCACCAAACGGTAGCGGGTGCAATGACGGCCTACAACAGATAAAAAATCTGATGGCAGGCTTGCCCTCGTCGCAAGCAACGGTGACCTACCAGTCTCAGCCCCGTAGGGCCGGGGACAGCCACCCCCAGTACTAACGCCTCCTAGACATCTGGGTCTGTTTCTGTTTTCTGTGTGGTGCGGCATTGAAGGAAGCGGCAAATGAAAGGGCGCACGGGCACCTGTATCAGACGCCCCGTGGGATCAGCTTAGTATATGCATGAATCACTTTGCGACACCATGACCAGTCATGACGGTACATCGCACGCCACTTGTCGAACACAACCAGCATTTCGTTGAACGCATTAAATTGCACGGTCGTTGTGCAATTCAGCTGCAGAAAACAAAAAGCGCTGTATCTGTCACTCGCGGAATCCCGCTATCATTCTCTATGTAGACGAGGAGAATCATGAAGACCGTTTCACGATCCGCGGCGTGGCGAAGTGGTAAAGCGCTCGGCTGGGGATGCAAGGGATGGAGGTTCGGTTCCCCGGTGGAAGATAAGGCTTTAATAATTTATTTTATTGCGAAAGCAATACTACTTTCACCTTCAAGCCTTTGCGATGCGACGGCGGAGCACATGAAATGACCTTTCGCATGACCTCTGTGTGACGTCACGCCTCAAAGCTGGGCGACCAACTCGCGCCGTCCGTGAGAGATGGCGGTGCGCATGAACGGCGGCCTAACTCCCACTCACTCCTCCAGGAGCGCCACAGGTGTTATGACGTCACGCCTCAAAGCTGGGCGACCAACTCGCGCCGTCCGTGAGAGATGGCGGTGCGCATGAACGGCGGCCTAACTCCCGCTCTCTCCGCCAGGAGCGCCACAGGTGTTATGACGTCACGCCTCAAAGTTGTGGTAGAGAATCTTTCATATTGGGCGATTCTCACCGCTTCAGCAACTTCCGTTCAGCTATTATGCACTCCCATTTCTATCAGGCGTTCCGTAGAAGAGAGATGGGTAGACCCAGCGCCCTCTTGACGCAACGCCTGATGAGTGCGTCTATCTTATCTTTTTCATTGGTCCTGATATTGAGGAACGGTGTGGCATAGCATATTCGACTTATTATGTACGCCTGCATCAGTCTCAAGAGGCTTCTCTCTTTGAGGCCTCTGCCTTTGAATGCAATCCTCCTAAATATCCCTGTTACTTGCGTCGCGTAGGTAGTGAGTTTTTTATCGTTCCGTCATTATACCCGTCCTCTTGAATAAAAAGTCCGAGGATTCTGATTTGCTGGTCTCTTGGTACGGTTTTGCCGTCGACCTTAATTTATACGTTAATGTCGCCCTTGCACCTCATTGAGTTTGGATTATATATGAAAAGTTCGGATTTTTGCAGAGAGCACGCAAGACCCCTTTCGGCCGCGCAGGACTCAATGGTGTCCGCCGCCGCCTGTAGGCGTTCCTCTGTGCTGCCATCGCTGCCATTGTTCATCCAGAGATTAACGTCGTCCGCGTAAATGCTGAACTTCAGGTCTTTTATGACATTAAGAACGACAGGAAGGCCTCTCATCACCACGTTAAAAAGGAAGGGGGAGAGCGCCGAGCCTTGCGGAGTTCCTTTAATTTTTTATTTCCGAGGTGGACAGTGGGGGATTCTAGGTCCTGAAACTTTAGTTTCAACGTCCTGTTCGTCAGGAAATCCATTGCGTAATTATATGTCCTCTCGCCGACTCCTAATTCCTGTAGTCCCGCGAGAATTGCCTGGTGTTTTACGTTATCAAATGCTTTTGTTAGATCTAGTGCTAGAATTACCTTCGCGTATCTGGATTTCGAGTCAGTTATGTCATGTTGTAATCGGAGCATTACATCCTGTGTGCACAAGCCCGGTCGGAACCCGACCATATCGTTCGGCCACAGGTCGTTTTTCTCCATGAAATTAGTTAGCCTTCTTTGTATTACGCATTCCATAAGCTTTCCAATGCATGAGGTTAGAGAAATAGGTCTGAGGTTTTCTGATTTGGGGGCTTGCCAGGTTTTGGAATTAGCTGGGGAAGCGACCGCTACTCTATACTTGCATGTAGTTGGTGAGTGCCGTTATGGAAGCGTCGTCTAGGTTTCGTAGCATTTTATTTGTTATTCCATCGGGGCCGGGAGCTGATCGCGTCTTTAAGCTCAGGATTTCGGCTCTAACTTCCGCTTCTGAGATGGGCGCGTCGAGGGCCTCGTTAGGTGGGCCCGTGTATTGCCTAAGAGGGAGGGATGTTGTATCGCCGACATATGAATCTACGAGTTTAGTTATTAGTTCCGCGTCAGTCCCCTCGAACGCGTGTCTTGCCTTTGCTATTGTTGTGTTTGACTGTGTTTTCGAACTGTCGGGATCAAGAAGATATCGTAACAGGCTCCACGTCTTTGAAAGGCTCATGTTGCCCTCCATTTCATCGCACCTGTTACACCAGTTTTGCTCGCAGAGTTTAATTGCATAATCCTCAATTTCCTTATTGTGCCTGGCTATTTTTCGCCTTAGGTTTCGGTTCCATCTCTGACACCGGAGGCGTCTTTCCATACCTTTTTTTGCTTCCCACATGTGTAGGAGTTTCCTGTCGACTGTTTTCGGTGCATCGTCCCCCTCTAGGGTAATGGTAGCGGATTTAACGTGGTGCATGAGGGTTTCTGCCCAATCGTCGATATTTTCGATATTTTCGTCCATGTTTGCAGATTCCCTAATTTGTCTGAATTTCTGCCATTAGATTGCGCTGATGATCTTTTCTCGTCTTACTTTGACTCCCCGTTTAAGCGTTATTTCGAGGACGTAATGATCGCTTCCAAATTTGAGCTCTGTGTTCTTCCACCTAAGTTTCTCTATTTTTTGGTGAATGTTAAGTCTGGGGTTGTGTCTTTGCTCACACTGTTTCCCACCCTGGTCGGGCAGCCAGAGTCTGTCTACAGGGTGAGGTTTAATTCGTGAAAATCTTCCCATAACTGCCTGCCCTTCATCATCATCAGCCTGATTATACCCACTGCAGGGCGAAGGCCTCTCCCATATCTCTCCACTTAACCCGGTTCTGTGCTAGCTGCATCCACTTGACCCCTGCGAACTTCTTAATCTCATCCGCCCACCTAACTTTCTGCCGCCCCCTGCTACGCTTTCCTTCCCTTGGAATCCAGTTTGTTACCCTCAGCGACCATCGGTTATCCTCTCTTCGCACTACATGTCCTGCCCATGTCCATTTCTTCTTCTTAATTTCCACTAGAATGTCGTTAACTTGAGTTATTTCTCTGACCCACTCTGCACGCTTTCTATCTCTTAATGTTACCCCTACCATTTTTCGTTCCATAGCCCTCTGGGTTGTCCTCAACTTAAGTAGAACTCTCTTGGTTAGCCTCCACGTTTCAGCCCCATAGGTGAGTACAGGCAAGATGCAACTGTTGTATACTTTCCTCTTGAGCGATACCGGTAAGCTGCTAGTCATAATCTGCGAGTGCTTGCCAAATGCGCTCCATCCCAATCTTATTCTTCTTGCTATTTCCTTTTCATGGTCCGGATCTGCGGTTACTACCTGTCCTAAGTAGATATATTCGCCTACTACTTCCAGTATTTCGCTACCTAATGTAAACTCCTGTTCCTTCCCGAGGCTGTTGAACATTACCTTAGTCTTCTGCATATTGATTTTCAAGCCTACCTTTCTACTTTTCCTGTGTAGGTCATCAATCATTATTTGCAGTTCATCTCCCGAGTTGCTTAGCAAGGCAATGTCATCAGCAAATCGCAGATTACTGAGGTATTCTCCATCTAGCCTTATCCCTAACTGCTCCCATTCCAAGTCTCTGAATACTTCCTCTAAACAAGCTGTGAATAGTACTGGGGAGATTGTGTCTCCTTGCCTAACACCTTTCTTTATGGGAATTTTGTTACTTTCTTTATGCAGAACTATGGTTGCTGTGCAGCCACTATATATATCTTTCAGCACTTTCACGTACGGCTCGTCTACCCCCTGATTTCGCAATGCCTGCATCACCGCCGAGGTTTCAACTGAGTCAAATGCTTTTCGTAATCAATGAATGCTATGTATAAGGGCTGGTTATATTCCGCGCATTTTTCTATCACCTGATTGATGGTATGGATATGATCGATAGTAGAGTACCGTTTCCGAAACCCTGCTTGATCCTTTGCTTGATTGCAGTCTAAGGTTGTCCTAAGGTTGTCCTGGCCTGCCCTTCGGATCTTGCCTATTATATCCCCACTCTTGGTGGCAGGCGTTGAAGTCTCGTACAATTAGCAGGGGGTTAGCTCCGGCTGCCTTCACTGCTTTGCGAAATAATGTCTTCAACCTAACTTTGCGCTGCTGAGGAGAGCTATATATGTTTAGGACGAAAATACTGGGTTCCTTCTTCCTGCCCGTGATGATTTCAACGAAAACCGCCTCATTGTCGCGAGAACTAATTTCATGTTCGATCACCGCTACGTTCCTTTTGACGAATGTAGTAACCCGGGATTTTTCTCCCCGTCCACTAGCAAACGCTTGATATCCTGATAATTTAATTACTCCTTTGCCAGTTTCCTGTAGGGCTACGGCTAGAGGTTTTTCAACTATTTACTCGAGATGTTGTTGCACTAACGCTCGTTTGCGCGGGAATCCTCGGCAGTTCCACTGCCATACCGTCGAATTAATCTTTGGTTGCGTTTTGGCCATGTTGGAATTGGTCAAGCATCCCTTCTCTCACTGTTTGCCTTTCTGCCATAGCAGCAAGAGCCGCGTTTATTTGTTTAGATTGTTCCTGTATTCGGTTTAGGGCGCCTATGATGTTGGTCGTGCCTGTCTCGAGCCGCTCGAGTCTCGCCCCGTATTTGGCGTCTAGTCTACGCTCTATTGCCGCCAGCGAATCCGTTTCCCCGCCTCTTCGTTTCTGCGGGGGAGGTGGCCTGCACTGTTCAGTGATCATTGCGTCCTCCTCCGTTCCTGACGCTGCGGGTGGTGTCAGCACCTTTGGCGTCGCAGGTGGAGGGGTCGGTTTGGCTACTTGTTTTGAGGGGGGAGCCTGGCGAGGGAGCCCCGAAATTTGGCTGTGATTTGGATTGGTGGAGGTCCTGGGTGAGTTTCTTAATTATCTCCCTCAGTTCCTCAACTTCCTTTCTTAACTTTTCTATTTCTTAATCTTTTTCTATGTTTTCCTCATCTTTGGCCTGGGGAACCCCACAGCTGAAAATCACGGTTTTACTGTCCCCGCTCGGGCTTCGATTTTGGGTGGTCGACGGGTTCCTGGGTCCCTGGAGTTAGCCATGACTCTGGATTTGGACCCCGACCTGGACTTGGATCCGGCCGGACCGCTCCCTGCTGTTGCGGGAGCTTGAACTGTGCAGTCGGTTGGCATCTTCCAACTGGCTGGCTGGCTGGCTGGGCTGGGCTGGGCTGGGCTGGGCTGGGCTGGGCTGGGCTTGGCTTGGCTTGGCTTGGCTTGGCTGGCTGGCTGGCTGCTGCTGCTGCTGGGCAATTTTCTGCTCCCAGTGACATTTTTTTTGTTCTGGTAGGGAGTCCTTTAGAGTTCTCTGCACTTCTTGTCGCCAAGCTGATGGTCTTTAATGCACAGCTGACATTTTATTTTGCAGGTGTGTCCCTGATCTGGGCGCTCTTCTCCGCATCCTCTGCACTTAGCGTTATTCGGATCTGGGCAGAAATCTTCGCGGTGCCCTAGGCGCCCGCATGCGTTGCAAACCTCGTGTTTCTTCCTATATAATACACATCTTTGCCATGTAAGTGAGAGTTTCACCCACCTCGGAACCTCTGTTTTTTCAAACAGTATGAGCACGGTGGTTGAGCTCCTGCCCAGGCGCCTGGCTCCAGCACGGGGGGGGGGGGGGGGGGTTGCCTTTTATCGTGCGTAGCCGTTGCACTATTTCTTCCTCGATGCGAAGGGGAATGTCGTGTACCACCCCCTTACTGCAGTCTTCGGGCATAGCGACGTACGTCGTGATTTCAATTTTCTGGCCCTCGAATTGAGGACGCGTAGTGCGACGTATTTTCTTTTCCGTTCTTCGCTGTCTATTTCGATGAGGATAGACTGCTGTTTTGTGTTGACCGAGAAGGTGTCTTCCGCGGCCTCTCTGATGTTTATATTCGCGGTGCGAGCGATAACTCCGCAAGTTCAATGTTGCCGTACTTACGTAAACGGCTGACTACTCCCCGTGGGCGGATAATTATTTTGTCAGTTCCGTCGGGTATCTTGATCGATTGCCTTTCAACCGACTTTGCTGCCAGTCTCTTTCCGGCGAGCTTGGACGCAGAAATATAGACACGAAGCAGAAACATAGACACAGCTGAAGAAGTCGCAATAGCGCTCGCTTGCGTCGGAACGAAGGCTAGATTGATCTTTAGCGACAGTAAAACTTCTTTCTGGAATATCGGAAAAGGCAAGGTCTCACAAGAAGCCGCCCGAATTCTAAAAGCTGCATAAAATCGATCGCAAAATCACCCTAATTTGGGTCCCAGCACACACGTCCGTCCCCGGCAACGAGGCGGCCCATAATTTAACCCGAGATCTCTACATCCGCGCAAACGCGGAGCCGCCCGACTGCCAGGTGATGGACGAACATTTGCAAACCTATAAAGAAATAATCGAAAATTACAGATTAGGAAGGGATCTGATGCCGCCACCGGATCCTAGCCTAAATAATAAAGAGGCCATAGCCTGACGGCAATTACAAGCTGAAAATTTCCTGAACCCTGTCTGGTTGTTTCACACCCAGATAGATGAGAGAAAAAACGATAAATGTAAAGCCTGCGAAGCGAGGGGGACCCTAGATCATATGCCCTAAGTCTCCGGGCGCTAGGGACAACATTAAAAGTAGAGAAGCCTGGGTAACCCTGCTGCGAAGCGACGTTCCCGCTGACCAGCAGAAAGCCGTCCGCCTGGCGGCTGAGGCCGCGAATAACCAATGTATATTCGCCAGTCCTTAGTCGCGGAGGTTCCAGCCCCCGTTCCTCAGGCCTGCGTGCCAGGAGCGGGGCGTAGGGGGCCTCCTAAATCGGTGGAAATTAAAGTTTTAATCAATCACCAATCAATTGTGGTAGAGAAGCCTAGGAAGCCCTGCTGCGGAGCGAGGTCCCTGCTCCACAGCTACAAGCCATCCGCCTGGAGGATGAAGCCCCGAAGAGCCACGACCTCTTTGCCTGCTTCTGATCGCGGAGGTCTCTGCTCCCGTCCCTTAGGCCTGCGTGCCGGGGGCGGGAATTGGGGGCCTCCTTATCTGGTGGAAAAATACAGTTGTTATCATCATCATCTAGGCGACGAACTCGCGCCGTCCGTGAGAGACGGCGGTGCGCATGAACGGTGGCCTAACTCCCGCTCTCTCCGCCAGGAGCGCCACAGGTGTTGAGACGTTACACAGCTGTATAAAGCGGCGACCGATTCGCGCCTTCCGTGAGGGCGCGCGTCTTTCTCTCTCTCTTCCTTTTCTTTCTTCTCTATTTTCTCTCCTGTCTGCACGAGGCAGTGGAGGTGGCTCAGCTACAGAGCCAGTAACAGGTCCGTGCATTTTCGCTTCCTTCTCCCTACAGCCACAACAACGTCCGTGAGAGACGGCGGTGCGCATGACTACGATGCCGCCTACTGCTAAGGATGCTTTCGCAACCTACCGGGCTTAACCAAACTAAGCCTCTGCCAACTTTTTTAAGTATCCATTCAGTGCCGATGGGGCATAAGACTTCTGGTTGGTCGCTTCGAATGGTGACGTCACTTCTTGGTCGGCCAATCAGGTGCGCCGCTCGTGCGGACCGCTTATGTCAAGGAGCCATTGTTGTGGCTGTAAGAAGAAATGCACGGGCCTGCTACAGGCTCTGTAGCTGAGCCACCTCAGCTGTCTCGTGCAGACAGAAAAAGAACATGGAGAAAAAAAGAAGAGGAAGAGAAGAGAGAGAAATAACATTTATTGGTACATGTCAAGAGGTTGGCGAGGATGCGAGGCGCAGCTCTTACCCAGCCATGTCCTCCCCCTCAGCTGTACTGAACTAGAATACTCATATTCTAGTTCACTATACCCTCAGCTGTCGACCTGGATCTCTTGGATCTGAGCAACGGCCAGGGTGAGGCGAATGACTTCACGTGGCCCTTCTTCGTCCTGCTTGAGAGGTAGTGCCTCCCAGAACTCATTTGTTCTGTCAGGTCCTTCAAATCTAGCACAATTCCTCTTTCTACCTGCCCGTGTTCTAGCGTTGTTTTAAAACTATGTTCAAGCAATTCGCCCGACAAGCCACTATGCTTGATCCTTATGAATGCGTCTGCTTAGCCTAAGATTAGCGTGCCTGTCTCGGCCTCCAAAATCTCTACAAGATTTATTCTTATTGCCACTTGTCACCTCAAATGAGCAAACCGAGTCGCAGCTCCTGCCAGCTTTTTGATATAATATGGTCTAGTAACGCGTCACGCGCCATAGAACAAGCTATGCTCGCCCATGTCAGCTGCCAGCTACCATCTGCCAGAGCCATATGCCCGTAATGTCTGAACAAAAATGTGACGCTGGCACCTGATCCTCGTCGACATGTGCCCGCAAACGTTACTTCGTCAAAACAAGGTTACATATCTTTATTGCATATATTACACAGGTAGACCCTCTCGGAAACGTCGTGTCCTCCTGGCTGAGTCAGGCGGTGAAGCCCGAGTTCGAGAAGCGCGTCTTCGGCTGTCTACGAGGTGGCACCAATCTTTTCCCTGAGGTGCCTGGGATGGAAGTGGCCTATGCCGCCTTCAAGCGAGACTACAACAGCGGCTCCCAACTATCTGAGGTGGGAAACAGAAACGAAAATATTTCAGGGTACCACTGAAATGGAATAATAATAATCAATTTTTTTATAAATGTAAGGATGAAGTTCCAATAAGGCGGACAGAGAGCCGAGAAAGAGGAAGAGGAAGTGCTTTTGCGGACCACCTGACTCCAAGTTTAGCCACCACCGTTATTTTGTCAACAACAATAATAATAATAATAATTAGTGGTAATAATGAGAATAATGATATTTATTATTATTATTATTTCAAGGAAGGACAAGGCGCAGTATCTATCACTTGTTCTTTGGACAGGTGAGTCAAAGTTGAGAGAGAAAAAGGTGCTGTAGTGGAAGGCTTCGAAGTAACTGTAAAAGAATTTTGATCATGGGAAGGCCCTAATCTTTTTCGAGAGAGGGAGAATGAGACAGGGGAATGTTCTTTTCTCTCACTTTCTTCTCACCCTCAAGACAGAGAGAGTAGAGTAAGGTAGAAATGGGAAAACAGAGGGCAGGGAAAAAGGAAGAGGAGAGGGATAGAGAAAGTTTCTCCCTCTTTCCGTCTCTCTCTCTCAGTGAGAGAGACCTCTCCCTCTTTCTCCAAAGAGAGAGAGTAGAGATTCTGTTTCTCGGTACTATTATTATCAACACTAATTATAACTATCTGTAACTATACGCAGAACCTCAGTGATATCTCTGGGAATTCCGCGCAGCCTCCCAGACACATCTCGCGCACGGATCTTGCACACACTCTCTGCGGGTACCACTCATGAGCTGTTAAAAAATTTCTCCTTCATAACTAACTGTAATATTAACTAAGAGCACTTTATCGTGAGCCGCGTGTGTCGATGGCCTCGTTATTTCATTATGGTTCCTTTTTATCATTCTTAAAGGTTATTTTCTGAGCAAAATTAAGACATGCCGAACTTCACAACAATGCGTAGGCACAATGCCTGAATTATTCACGACCAAACTAGTTTTGAGGACTGTTCTGCATCGACCACTGCTGACTCTACCGAGTTTCGCGATCAAATGTAATTTGTGTCTTTTTTTCCAAAATGTTTCAATTCTTGCAACTACAACGCTAATAGCTCTCAGAAAAAATTGTCACTTTGATCTTGGGCTTACAACCGACAATCCGAACGGCTTTCCATGTCATCGGAACAACAGAAACTGTAAACATTTAGTTGCGCACATTATTAGGCTTTTGCAGCTTACAATTTGAAATCATGCTATTCAATATTTTTTATGTTCGCAGATAACGTACAAGTAGGGCTTCAAAGAATTCGCCTCCAAGGAAATAACGGAAGCAGGTGCAAAGCGCATTGAATGCTGATGTGAAACAGATATCCAAATTATGTGGCACCACCATGCATCCTGCATTATATTTTAGCTGAAGACATTTTTTCTACTGGCTTCATGCTGAAAAAAAAATCTTGTAAATGAGGGTCGCACCGCTGCCGTGCCTCTGAGCAGTAGAACGTTTTCTCCATATTTCGCAAGCAGTGAAAAGGACAGCTTCGAGCCGCCCTCTGGCCAGCGAAAATACGTTTTGATATGGCAAGCTTTGTTCACGTAGCCATAAGATGTATTTAAGTGGAATTTGCTGCGATCCATTTATAGGATGATTTCTCTCGTCCAAATAGTCATTATGAAATATTATTACGATGGGGTATTGACGTCGGAGCGCTGCACAGGTCGAGGCGGCAGAGAGCTCAGTTGGTAAACGGCTGCGAGTCCGGCACGGGCACGATAGTATCCTCGTCTTTCTCAACGTCTTTTTCCCTTTCTTCTTCTATGTGTTTTCCTCTTCCTCAGGATTGCTAAATTTCCCCCCGGGAAAGCCGAAGCCCCCCTGGGCGAGGGAGTTAGTCGTTTCCATGGGATTGGCACGGCTTCATCTGGGCGACATGAGAGAATTCCGTTGTAGCTGAGCGACGACCAGATGCGGTCATGCGTGCGATTTCGTAAGTCAGGTCACTGATGCGATCGAGAACAACGTAAGGGCCACCGTAATGCGCCAACATTGTCTGGTCTAAACCACGTTTCCGGAGAGGTCGCCAAGGCCACACTACGTCTCCAGGTGCGTAAGACACCTGGCGATGCTGTCTGTCGTACCGAGCTTTGGAACGGTTTTGCGAAGCCAGAATCCGCAAACGGGTGAGACGCGAGCTTCTTCGGCCCAGCAAAGAGTTTCGGCGATGCAATGTTCATCATGGACAGAATAGGGAAGAATGGTGTCGAGGGAATACCGAGGATCACGGGCATAGAGAAGAAAGCGACAGAATTGTATCCCAGTTCTTGTGGTCGGATGCAATGTACATAGAGAGCATGTTGACGAGTGTGTGGTTGATGCGATCCGTCAAACCGTTGGTTTTAGGGTGGTATGGTGTGAAGTGTCGAAAATGGGACGAGCACAAACGGAGAACCTCTTCCACAACATCTACCGTAAACTGCCGATCTCGATCACTGATGATCACTCGCGGAGGTCCATGGCGCAGGATGACGGAACGGAGCAAGAACATGGACACGTGATGAGCGATGGCTGAAGGAAGAGCGGCCGTTTCGCAGTAGCGGGTGAGATAGTCGGCGCTAAACACGATCCAGCGATTTCCATTACAGGATTTCGGGAAGGGACCCATAAGGTCGAATACAACTTTCACAAATGCACCATGTGGTGGAGTCGCAGGATGCAGCAGGCCTTGTGGCGTGGACGTAGGCCGTTTGTGCCGTTGGCATTCAGTGCAGCTCGCTACATATCGCTCAGTCGTCTGGCGCATCTTCGGCCAATAAAACCGGTCACGGG
Organism: Amblyomma maculatum; assembly: GCF_055883805.1. Classification (NCBI taxonomy): domain Eukaryota; kingdom Metazoa; phylum Arthropoda; class Arachnida; order Ixodida; family Ixodidae; genus Amblyomma; species Amblyomma maculatum. The sequence continues at coordinate 120,908,014 of NC_139353.1, forward strand.
CACGGTGGAGAGTTCGTGCAGAGCCCAGGTGACCGGACGTGGGGTCGTCATGCATGGCACGCAGGATGCACGAGCGGTAACTCTCGGGAACCACAAGTAGAAAATTCGTGCCGGTGCTGGAATAACGTTTTTTGTACAGAAGGCCATCACGGAGACAGAATGGGCTGGTATCTGTGGAATCCCGCGCAGCCGCAAGCAGTGGCTCGAGGCTTATGTCAGTCTCTTTCGCAGTCCACAGCGCCGAGGCGTCAGGAAACTGGAACAACGGAGGAGATGTAGTGATCGAAGTCAGCAGAGTCACATTCGGTCGTGGGAAGGGGGAGACGTGATAGGCACTCTGCATCGGCATGTTTGCGGCCACTCTTGTACGAGACAGTGAAATCGTATTCCTGCAGACGAAGGGCCCAGCGTTCCAGACGACCAGATGGATCACGAAGGTTGACGAGCCAACAGAGGGCATGATGGTCCGTCCCAATCGTGAAATGGCGTCCATATAGATAGCACCGAAACCGCTGAACAACAGCGAGACACTCTTGCTCCGTAACAGTGTAGATACGCTCAGGTTTGCTGAGGGAACGGCTTGCATACGCAATTACACGCTCGCCTTTTGGCGAACGTTGCACAAGCATAGCGCCAACACCGATCCCACTTGCATCAGTGTGAACTTCCGTCGGAGCGGAGGGTTGAAGTGGCTTAGTATGGGACGTGACGTAAGCAGAAACTGAGGTCCAGTCGAAAGGGACGTCCTTTTCTAGAAGGAACGTCAGAGGGTAAGCGACATCGGAAAATTTTGGGATGAATCATCGAAAGTAGGAGCAGAGCCCCAGAAACCTGCGGAGCTCCTTTTGATTCTGGGGTCTTTCAAATGCTGCGACTGCTGCAGTTTCTGTGGATCTGGCCGAACTCCATCGCGGTCGACGAGATGTCCGAGTACCAGCGCTTGACGCTCGCCAAAACGGCACCTTTTAGAATTCAGGACAAGGCCAGCCTTCTGCAGGCAATCTAAACAATAGCGAGTCGCGTGTTATGTTCAGTAAAAGTCTGGCCAAAAATAAGAACGTCGTCTAAATAGCACATGCAGATTTCCCACTTGAGGCCATGCAGTACTGTGTCCATAAATCTCATAAATACTGTGTCCATAAAAGGGGCCGGCGCATTACATAGGCCGAAGGGCATCACATTGAATTTAAATAGGCCATCCGGCGTAACAAATGCAGTTTTTTCTTTATCAGCGGGGTCCATCGGAATCTGCCAATACCCCGATCGCATATCAACCAAAGAGAAATAAGATGCAGAGAAAAGGCAATCTAAGGCACCGTCGATGTGCGAGAGAGGATACACATCCTTTTTAGTAATGGAGTTGAGGCGACGGTAGTCGATGCAGAACCTCCATGTTCCGTCCTTCTTTTTCACCAATATCACGGGAGCTGCCGAAGGACTGGAGGACTCCTGAATTACGCCCCTGTTCAACATGTGTTTAACTTGCTCGGTGATAACCTGGTGCTCTGACGGCGACACGCGATACGGCTTTTGGCGGATCGGTTGGGCAGAAGCCAACGCTTCACGTTCGTAGTATGCACGCGCGTTTATCTTATGGTGAAAATTGAGAAATATATCTTGCCACCTCTGGTCTTCTAATGTTGAGCTTACACCATGCGGTGCCCCGTCACGGTGGTGAAGTGCTTAATTTACCCGACTACTGCGCCAAATTGCCCGGGTTCGAACCCGACCGCCGGTGGCTGCGTTTCGATGGAGGCGAAACGAAGAGACGTCCATGCACTGTTTTTGTTGTCGTTGTGGCTGTAGGAAGAAGGAAAAGAAAATGCACGGGCTTGCTACTGGTTCTGCAGCTGAGCCCCCTCCGCTGCTTCGTGCGAACAGAAGAAAGCAGAGAAGAAAGAAAAGGGAGACGGAGAGAAAGATGCGCCGCAACAGCCGTCGCACACCATCTAAGTGGTGGCGGGGGCAAATACGGCCTACAAAAGATATAAACTCGGTGCCTAGCTAGTCCCCTCGCAGGCGGCATTCACCTACCATCCCAGCCCTGCAGTTGTTGTGGCTGTAGGAAGAAAGAAAAGAAAATGCACGGGCCTGCTACTGGCTCTGTAGCTGAGCCACCTCCGCGGCCTCGTGAGACATGAGAAAATAGAAAAGAAAGAAAAGGAAGAGGGAGAGAACGGCGCGCGCCGCAACTACTGTGAACTAGTCACTGTACCGGAACAACAGCCGTTGTCCACCACCGAAGCGGTAGCGGGTGCAATGACGGCCTACAACAGATAAAAAAATTCCGTGGCAGGCTACTCCCCGCTGCAAGCGGCGGTGACCTACCTGTCCCAGCCCCATCAGAGGAGTTCCCCCGAAGGCCCAGGAACGGTTCCCCAGGTTGTTGAAATTATTCCGTAGCCCTCCACTAGGGCTCCTCCTTCTCTCTTAGTGCTTTCACTCCCACCTTCCTCTCCCTTCCTTTACGGCGCAAAAACGTGTGACAGATAGTGCGCCTTTCCTTTCCTCTTAAGCAATTGTTATTATTCAGGTTCCACAGAACAAGTGTGACGATAGTTCGCCTTTCCTTTCCTGTGAACCAATTATCATTGCTGTATTACCATGCGGTTCTGCTGGGTACCTAAGTGTACTTCAACTGCAAGAAAGAAAGCATGATAATAGCGCGAAAAAGACAGACAAGACAGGGTACGAGCTGGATTCTGGCTGCAGACTCCCGCTATTACATGCTGTCATTGTTTAAGCACACTGTGGGGTCCGCGCCAATTAACCTTAGACGGACTTGTGCTCCTTTTAGAGAAGTCCGGCTCTTTTCTTGGCAGTGACTTCTCTAAAAGGCCCAAAACCCTTGGCTCCCTGTTGTCACAGTCAGCGGCTTCAGGAGCAGTGACACAGCTGGCACTAGCTCTAGAAGCAACTGAATTCGAGGCAGCAACATCAAGTCAAACAACGGGCAGCAAGTTACTGTCGTCCGCAGTTTCTTCTGGAACTGTGCTAATAGCACTCACTGGTACCTCTGAGTAGCCTCCAGGGCCCAATGGGGCTGCTGGATTCCCACCGGTCTGTAAAAAATTACCGACGATTACGTTACTTCCTAATGCGAAATTTGAGCGCAGCAAATAAGCTGTTTCACCTTTTCGATAGATTGAGGCAAAGAAATCGAGCAACACATGTATGCGCTATCACAGAATTTTTTTTTATTTTTCACACGTATTCCTTTGCCTAAGCGCTTTTTTTTATTTTTCACACGTAGCCTGCCTAAGCGCTTTGACTGTAGGCGGCATCTCATGGCTTGACGAGAGGAGCGGAGTCAGGCCGTAACTGCCACCGCGGAAGGCGACGATGAACCCCCGCTCTTATGGTATGACGTCACGCAGTGCGCAGCGCCACTAGTGAGAGGAACGAAGTCAGGCCGTAACTGCCACCGCGCAAGGCGACGGCGCGAGTTGAGCCCCCCCTCTTACACAGATGGTAGGACGTCACACAGCCAGGTCACGGTAAAGGTCAAGCGTGGCTGCCACAGCCGCGCCTTTTGACGGGCTAAGGTGGCAGCTAAAGTAGTATTGCTTCGCAATAAAAGCAAGTCAGTAGTGATCCAGTTACGTTTGACAACGCTGCAGATTGCGCCATTCATGTGACGAGTGTCTCAAGCTTCTGCATAAAGATCGCACTTTTCTTGCTGTGTTGCGTTGCGCAACTGCAAATATTACAGGATGACTCAGTAAAAACAGGGATAAAAGTCTTTGCTTCACCTCTGTAATTTTCTTTTATTTTTTGTGGTGATACCGCGTGCATAGCTACTACTCCACAGTTTACATGTGTGCAGAGGCATTGAAGTCAGAGGGGAAATTTTTAGAAGGCCAGAAAGTTCAGGCTACATACACAACGTAAACAGCAGCCTACCATACTATAACAATAAGTAGTACAGACTGGACATAAAGATTCGAAGCTACAGAAATAATTACTGTATAAAACTTATCCGCACATCAACCTGACAGCACATTGCTTGCAAGTGTGGCGAGTCCAAAAAAATTCAAGCATTGCAAACAGACAAGCTACAACAATTATTTAGGATAAAAAGCCCCGTAGCCTAAATGAGGATCATCATTATGTCATGAAGGTATGTAGATAAGGGTTTACACATTGAAATGAAATACAAACAGAGCTGAACTTTATAAAAGAATTCTTCAACAAAATGCGAAAAAAAAGAAACAGTACTATGTGAATGTCGTAGTGGGTGCAATTAAACTAAACGTCTCTCCAACAAGCACAACATACATGCATGTATAGTGGCAAGGCAAACGAGCCTCTGATGTGCTCTCTAGTGCAGACGTTTGTAATGTACTGCCTACTAATGCAGCACCTCTGTATTTTGCGGAAACATTGGCAATGTAATGCTCAGCACGTTTATACATGAAAAGTAATTGTATTTTTATTGTCGGTAAATATTTGATTTGTATTAGTGTTCAATTCGTTATCAATAATTTTTGCTTTTTAATGACGTCACGCTTTGGTGGGTGATGACATTTGATCGACAGCCTGAGTGTTTCAACGGACGGACGCACAGTAATGAGCCTTGGCGTTCCTTGGCGCACGTTTGTTGCAGCGCTCATTCACGTTTACGATTAGCGGTACGGCGTCGCTCCTGTCCGCGGCGTTCTATAGCTACGGGGCATTCTGACACAAGCCTGAAGCAGATTCGACACGCACAAACTTGCTACGTTTGACAGCAAATCTGTATAAATCTACGACCGTTCAGATGAACAGGCGGCCATCTTAATCCGTAACAATTGTCCCTCCACAGCTCTCGCTTCAATCCCTTTGCTCTCCCACTCGAGATATTGTTGAAGTAAAAATCTTCCCCCTGGTCAAAAACACTTCGACGTGGCATCAGCCTATTTCCGGCCGGGTAACGTCATGTCACAACCCTGTATCTGGCTCCTTGACCTTGAAAACGCAGCCCACCCCTATCCTATTCTTATCGGCAGAGCTTTCAACGCACATCACGTAGCCTGGAGCTCATCTCAGTCTAATCAACGTTGTAAATATCTATATGACAACCTCGATTAAACTCCTTACCCTATGCAGCGAACCTAACACGCCGGCCCGTATCGACCTCCATCCCTCTTAAGCGGACACGACACTGGACCTTACATTCTCATCTCCGCGTCTTCTTCGCCGCTGGCAAGTCCTTTCTAATTCGTGGGGTAGTGATCACTTGCCCATCTTGCTCAATCTCAATCGCAGATATTGTCACGTAGTGGTGACGAGGTCGACGACAAAATAAAGGGGGTCGATGATTGCACTAAGGAAACTCTTTATTTGGGCTGACTTGCGCCCGCAAAAGAACTAAGCAACTCGGCGGCGGCGATAGAAACAAACGTGCTCGTCGATCGTCGAACAAAGAATGCTCGTCACACTCGTCAAAGCTCAATTTAAAGGCTGCACAGAACAATCTAGATAACGTCGCAGACTGCTACCAGCACGGGCTGGAACATTGTGGAAAGGCACCCGAGTGGCCGGAACCTTCGCGACAGATCTCGGTGCATCTTGCGCTACAACAAAACTGATAAAGGTGTGACTCGCGACATCGAGCAATAACAAACAAAGGTTACGGAACTGATACGCGGTCCAGAATCAGAGTGATAAGCCTGTGTGCCGGCGACTGTTAAAAAAAACAACAAATACGGTTTTGAAGGTTTCGCGGCAATATCTTCGCGTTCGAACAACACGTTCGTTTTTCAACTGGGACAAGTTTCGGGCCATTACTACGAACCCCTTTTCTAATATTGACTCCTTCCTGTCTGTACTCCGAGATGCCCGCACTCGGATATATCCCCTGTGACGATTTCACAGTTGTCATGGATGCTCACCTGGCTAACCTTTGGCGTCGCACAGATCACCTCATAATATGTTTTCGGACTCGTGGAAAACGTCCCGAAGATCTCGTACTTCTTCGACGACAATTCAAGCTTGATCGGGCCTACAAGCTTCACCTGCAAAGAGAGGCTTGGCACTCTACATGCGACCGTCTTGGACAAGTACCAGGCCTATCACAACTTTGGCGCATCTTTCGTGTCCTAAATGGCAAGGCATGCGGGGCACCACCTCTCGCCGAGCTCCTTCTCAATGGCAACTCGGCTAATGTTGAAGATGAAGTTATACGCACATTTTTCACACACACCACCCTAACGCCTCCACCAGCAGTTTCCATTTTCCCAGTCAGAAACTCAGAGAATGGGCGATCCAGGCCTGGGTCAAAGAAAACTGCAAGCAGCCCTCGGAAGAGGCCGAGCTCGCGCCACACCCGGGCATGACCGAAGCAGTTGGCAGGAGCTTCGTAATAGCGACTAGGCAGCCTAGAATGCCTTCTCGGCATCATTATTTCTTGCTGGGAGACCGGAACGGTACCGGATGATCTCAAGCTTTCTGTTATTCCAATCCCTAAACCTGGCAAAACCCCTCGACTTCCGAGTAATTTGCGTCCAATCACCCTGACTTCAAATCTCTGTAAATTTATCGAGCGCCTGCTACATACGGGAATTAGTCACTACATTGAATACGTCACTCCTGGATTTCATCGAGCTCAAGCCGGCGTCCGCCCTAACCTTGGAACTTATCACTGCATTTGGCTTTTGCGAAGAGTTCTGAATAGAGTTCATCGTGAAGTCATGCCTGACAATCCCTTGGCTGTCGATACACACAAAGCCTTTGACAACGTTCGCCATGAAGTTATCCTGAAGGAACTCGCCAAACGCTTTCCTAGTACTCGTTCCCAAATCTGGATATGCAATTTTTTTACATCTAGACCCACTAAGCTGTATGGCAAAGCTCCAAGATGGGTGCCTAAAACGTATTACTTGGATAAGGGTGTACTCCAGGGCTTCATTCTAGTATCCCTATTGTTCAACTTGGCAATGACACGCGTCGCCAAGATTCTGGAACTCGGCACAAGCGCACGATTCGCTATATATGCCGATTATATCACTTTCTGGAATGAGACAGCGGATTACGTAGACATATAATCTATGCAAACTAATCTTCAGGCTTCCCTTCTTTGTTTTCAAGGCACACTAACCAACATTGGCCTTGAACTCGATCCACATAAAACAGAACTGATCAGTATCGACGGAAAGCAAGATACCCTAGTATGCAGATCCATCTGGGGTTGCAAAAGTCCCCAGAAATGGGTTCATCAGCTACAGCGCCTTTGGCCAGCACTACTGCACACTATTTGCCGCCTGTCCAACCGGCACGGCAGTGCGCGGTCTTTTGGCCACCGACCAGTGCGACAGCTGACGCGGCCACAGCGCAGCAACAGGCAAAGAAGCGAGCGTTTTGGCCATTTGAGCGCCGTCCGGCCGGCCGCCCAACGCTTCCTTCGCGGGCATGTCTCGGCGTGTCCGTGCCACGCGCCGAATACGTGTGCGTGCGTGTGTGTGCAAACGCTGGCCAAGCCCGGCGCTCTAGAGAGGGAGCGTCGCCCTCACCCGTCTGCAGGAGGTGGAGGAAATTGCTGTCGCACCACCGACGACTGAGTCATCTCGTCTTGTTCGGAAATGCGGGCTCTTCCTTTTTCTCTGAACTGGCAAGCCTATACAAAGCAGCGGCAGGCTACTACCCTGATGGGGCTGGGACAGGTGGGTCACCGCCGCTTGCAGCTGTGGCTAGCTTGCCGCAGAATTTTTATCTGTTGTAGGCTGTCATTGCACCCGCCACCGTTTTGGTGGTGAACGACGTCTGTTGTTGCGGCGCGCGTCCTTCTCTCCCTCTTTCTTTTCTTTTTTCTCTATTTTCTCTTCTGTCTGCACGAGGCAGCGGAGGTGGTTCGGATACAAAGCCAGTAGCAGGCCCGTGCATTTTCTTTTCCTTCTTCCTACAGCCACAACAACACCAACGCTGAAACAGAGTGTACTGGGAAGACGTCGCAGCGCCGACGCCAGACACCAGCTGTGTGAGCGCGTCAGTATTCCCTTCGGGCCAGCTTCTCTGCCGGTTCCTTCATGAAGTTGTATTAAACGTTGTTTTGTTGGTCGACGCCTCGTCTTTGCTGGGACCGTTGATACCGTTCGCAGAGCTACGGAGCCGCCAGGCCAACGCTACCCAAGTGCAAGCGAGCCGCATGTAATAACTGCCGTCAGCGGTGGGATGAGCCACGCGAGCCCCAAATTTAACAACTGGTGGAAGCGGTGGGATGAGCCACGCGAGCCCCAAATTTAACAGCCGCAACATACCTGCCATGCGCTAGCCCGAGTAGCGGTGGTCGGAAAAATTCTGTATGGCACACCCGTCCTCCAACTGTCGAATACTGACTTCGCTAAGGTCGAACGCCTTCATCGCGCAACAATGCACACTATTACTGGTCTACCTAAGCACATGTGAGCGTTTGCGCTCTTTCACCGCTCGCTACCATAGTTTCCGAGTCACAGACGCGTCATCGAATAGGTCTAGAAAGCACCGAGCGCCTCTCTACCACCAAGACAGGCTGCAGTATACTGACGTCCCTGGGTTACCATCCCTGAGCTCCCAGTCGGCAATTGTGCGAGATCAGCGATGAGGTGTGGGCCCACATCCACGTGGACTCCATCCCGAAAAACATGCACTTCAAGTACAACCATGAACGGCGGTAGGCGCGCACCAAAGCCCTCGTCGAGCAACATGCCCAGGACCCGCACGCCCGGTTCGTGGACGCTGCGGAATACAAGCGAGAAGGATTCGTGGCAGTGGCTGTTGCGGCGGCTACCGGCATCAAGACAATGGCAGCGAGCGTGCGGTGCACTGACGCCACAGATGCCGAGGAGGTTGCCATCGCTCTGGCGATCTCGGAGGCCGAGTGTAGCACCGTGCTCAGCGACTCGAGGAACGCTGTTCGCAACTTTACCAAGAGGAGAGTGTGCGCGCCGGCGGCCGCCATCATCAGTAAGCTCCAGCTTCAAGGCCGCGGCAACACTATCCGCATCAAGTGGTTCCCGGCGCACGCGGGAGATTGCGCATCCTCACCGTACCACAGCGAGACGGCCCATTCGGCGGCGCGAGCGCTTACCTTCCGCGCCCCCGAGAGGGACCGTTCCGAATGGTGGTTCGAAACAAACGACCGAATCACCAGTTACGAGGAAGTGACTAAATTTTACCGCCTAGCTCGACGGACAATGCCGCCGCCTCACCCGGCATTTAGTCGGGAGGAAGCGGTCATCCTAAGGCAAATTCAAACCGGGTCACTCCTAGCCCCGGCAGTGCTACACCTCCTCCACCCAGACATCTATACGAGTGATATGTGCAGTTTATGTCAAGTGGGTCCGGCGGACGAATGGCACATCATTTGGGACTGTGCCAGGTTCCCGACCGAAGCTGCATCAAGGACATACCCACCGGAGCTTCAAAGTGCTGTGCAGAATACAGACAAGGACATTCACCTATGGGCCGTCCAGCCGGCCCGGGGTGCGCTCGAAAAGCACAAGCCTCACAACCCAACACAAGCGGTCCAAAAGAGGTAGTGCAGAGTCGGGCTTAGCCCCGGGTAGACGCTTGGCCAGCGTCACGACCCTTTAACCCGTCGTTTGCCGGCTCCCTAATAAAGTTATACATACATACATACATACATACATACATACATACATACATACATACATACATACATACATACATACATACATACATACATACATACATACATACATACATACATACATACACACACACATACATACATACATACATACATGCATACGTACGTACGTACATACATACACATACATACATACATACATACATACATACATACATACATACATACATACATACATACATACATACATACATACATACATACATACATACATACATACATACATACATACATACATACATACATACATACATACATACATACATACATACATACTGTCCAATGTCGTCGCCTGCTGGCCTGGGACGAACAGTGCGCAACGACATAGCATGAACAATATATACATCTTATTCCATCTTGGGAGATGCCAGTGGTCACACGCCTCCGTCGCCGACCTATAAACCGGGATTTCGTCCCTCCCCGGGAGCTCCTCGCTGCCCTTCACCGACAAGAGCGAATCCCTGATACGACTGATATATACACCAACGCTTCAATTACTAGCTAATTTGCATCTATGGGCAGGGTATGAGATGACAATTCTTACCTTTCAGGCGCTTATGCCTGCCACTTACCTCAAGGTACCCCTCATCATGCTGAACTCCGCGCGATTTGGGGAGCTATGTCAGGAGTGCCTTTGCACCGGAACTGATTCAAAATGTATTCTTACTGATTCTTATGAAGTCTACGAGGAAATCGCTACTCCAGGTTCGCAAGATGCAACTGCTACGACCATACAGCGCCTCCTTAAACGCCACCAAATCGGACCAGAATGGTCGTTATTCAGTGGACCCGAGGTCACTCGGACGAATCAGGGGCAATGCGGCGGCACGCCGCGGCTGCCTTGGCAGTTTAGATGTCCACATTTACTTCCCCACCCCCATTGCTTCATCCTTACTCGACCTTGGACTGGCAATACACCCCTTCTCTTGCCCTTATGCACCCTACACGGATCAGCCTTCGTAGCCTCAGTCAGCATCGCATGCAGGTGGCCACACCAGGCTCACCTTTTACCCGAAAAACCCACCTCACCAGAAGTCAAGGAGTCTTCTCATTGCCCATGCGGCTTACACTCCACGTATTATGGCCCGCTGGTGTAAGTATATACAGAGGAAATAATTACGTGCCCCCCCCCCCTTACGACTGTAACGCGCGGCGGCATATCTCATCTTCTCTGGGGTTGCCCTGCCTTTTCTACTGAACGCTCCGAGATCGTATCCTACCGCCTGAACTACCGTTCCTTTCTAGGAACTGATGGTAACACACAAATGATATTTGCCAAGTATGGCTCTCTCCGTGGCCTGGTCAGAGCAATATGATTTGAGTGACGACCTGTGCAAACAATGAAGATTCTGCCTACTCCCATTTACCTCCGTCCATGACCATGAGCCTTCCTATTCAATAAAGGACGTTCAATCAATCAATCTATGGCCCGAGAACATTTTCATGGCATCTTCGTAAGCAACAAACGCTAGGCCTTTGAGCAGGTGGCCCCGTGCATTTCATTCGTAATGGTTGCTCACCCTGGTTGGTCGTTAGGTAGCGAAGCACTGGAAGTAATAGGCGAATATGTCTACTTGGACAGGTAGTATCCGCAGATCCGGGCCATGAAAAGGAAATAACAAGAAAATAAGATTGGGATGGAGCGCATTTGGCAAGCACTTGCAGAATATGACTAGCAGTTTACCGGTATCGCTCAAGAGGAAAGTATACAATAGTTGCATCTTACCTGTACTCCCCTATAGGGCTGAAACGTGGAGGCTAACCAAGAGGGCTCTATTTAAGTTGAGGGTAACACAGAGGGCTATGGAACAAAACATGGTAGGTGTAATGTTAAGAGATAGGAAGCGTGCAGAGTGGGTCAGAGAAATAACTCAAGTTGCTGATATTCTAGTGGAAATTAAGAAGAAGAAATGGGCATGGGCAGGGCATTCTGTGCGAAGAGAGGATAACCGATGGTCGCTTAGGGTAACAAACTGGATTCCAAGGGAAGGAAAACATAGGAGGGGGCGGCAGAAAGTTAGGTGGGCGGATAAGGTTAAGAAATTCGCAGGGGTCAAGCGAATGCAGCTAGCACAGAACCGGGTTAATTGGAGAAATATGGGAGAAGCCTTCGCCCTGCAGCTGGCATATTCAGGCTGATGATGATGATAGTTGGTCATCCGAGGATTGGACTGGTGTTACATGGCTTGTTGAGTTAACGCACACAAAATTGCTTGTCGAGTCGAGCTTTGTCAGTGTGAGGGAATCCTACCGGCGATTTCTGGTCATTGAAACCTTAATCGAGGTGCTGTACGAGGGGCTCTGAAATTTGCGTCAAAATAGCGCGGACATCCTCATAGCCACTGGGACGAACGAAACGCCCGGCTGTCAGAAAAGAAAAAAAGTCAAAATAGAATTACAACCACCGGTTTTGTGTCGGATAGAATAGGAACGTGTAGTAACGACGCTGTAATGCTTAACATAACCATTAAGATATAATTGATATATACTTTTATATATAATTTATATATCACTGACCTTCGAAACGACTGACGAAAACGACGAAACGAAAAAAGGACTGACCTTCGAAAGGGGCTGACGTTATTCGTAGCCCTCGTGTGAACTGCGAACCACATAATATACGATAAGATCACTTGCAAACAATTCCTTCTCCCCGCGTGTGTTTCTTGGTAAAGATTCTGGTTGCTTAGGAGGGGGACTCACAGGCATTTCAGCGATGACTATGATGAAAAGGCTGGAGCAGGTTTGTGCAGTGTTGTGTGCTCTGCCCTACTGCGTTTGTAGTATCTAAAGCCTTTATAGTCTACTGAGTGCGCGTCTGTGCGTGCTCTCGTCCGCAGACAGTGTCACGCTCAACCAGCCAATAAAGTGACGAACTGGTTCTATTTTACTTTTTCAACAAAAAAACAATAATCCTATAACGTGTATCGGCCTCCTTCCTCCCCTATCACCAGCCAAGTGCATTGTTGGACCAATCCACGGCCGCAACGTGAGAAACATACATTATTTATTGTCTATTGTGTGTGTGTGTGTGTGTGTGTGTGTGTGTGTGTGTGTGTGTGTGTGTGTGTGTGTGTGTGTGTGTGTGTGTGTGTGTGTGTGTGTGTGTGTGTGTGTGTGTGTGTGTGTGTGTGTGTGTGTGTGTGTGTGTGTGTGTGTGTGTGTGTGTGTGTGTGTGTGTGTGTGTGTGTGTGTGTGTGTGTGTGTGTGTGTGTGTGTGTGTGTGTGTGTGTGTGTGTGTGTGTGTGTGTGTGTGTGTGTGTGTGTGTGTGTGTGTGTGTGTGTGTGTGTGTGTGTGTGTGTAGATAGCTATAGACGATATAGTGCACAACTTCTGTGACTACGAGTGCATTGGATGTGTTGAACTTTCGGAAGGAGTGCGCAAATAAGCATTTCCAGCACATCCTATCAAGCTACACCGATCCAAATACAGCTAAAAATCCTAGCAACGCGCGCTTGAACTGGCCAGCAAGCGTTCACTCGCGCGATTTGCTTTTATGAGTGGCCGCGTTTATGATACCGCATCGAAATGGTCGAATCCAAACCGACCTAAGAGTTTTTATGTCTTGCGTTTAAAAAAAAATACACATCTGCTTCGATTGGAATAAATACGTAATTCCGTTTTGTGCACTGAGCGCTTGCCTCCATCGAGCTTTAAAAAAAATCGCACATATTCGCCAGCTGAAGAAAGAAGCAATGTCCAATGTGTTCCAATGCTATCCGTCATACAAGCAACCTGCCGCCACTAAGATGCGCAACGTTTAAGGAGTTGCAAACGCGCGCCGGAGCTGAACAGCAAAAACCGCGCCGCGAAGATTAATGTCAGCCGCAGCATGACCACTAAGAATCAGTTGAGAATATTATGGAGCCCAATGGTTATTCCACTCTGGTCGAGGCCCGACACCGAACCACTCTGCGACAAGACGATCCATGTTAAAGTCCATCCACGTCTCCGATGGACAGCGGATGTTTATCAGAGCGTCTCATGCATTGCGTTTGCAAGTTTGTGGAGTACGAACACACGCAGCTCTAACAAGCTGTCATAGGTTCCTGCACCATAGTATGTGCAAAAATAAAAAGGAGCCTGCCCTTCGACTTCTGTTTGCTAGATTGAAGCATATAATAATAATAATAATAATAATAATAATAATAATAATAATAATAATAATAATAATAATAATAATAATAATAATAATAATAATAATAATAATAATAATAATATTAATGTTTTATTTACACCCAATGTGTACATAGGATGAGAGAGCACAGCAGAAAAAGTTGTAATTACAACTTGACAAGGCCGCAGGCCCCCAAAACAATAACAATGACAGCTTCACATCGGCAGTGCAGAAAATATACAATCACAAAGTATACACACTAAAATTAACATAACGTTGCAACAGACAACATTATTCACTAAGTGTGGGGGGGGGGGGGGAATAGAATGAGAGAAAAAAATAAACTAATACAACACTAGTGCAGACTTCTAGCATAGAAAACAATAATGCACACCTCTAAATGGACAAAAAATGTTTTCTAAGCTCTTTATAAGTGATTGATTCCAGTTTAATGTGTTTTCTATCCAGATCGTTTAATGTTCGTGGCAGTATGTTGTGTAATGTTTGGAGACCATAGTTTGTTCTGTATGTGTGTACCTTCCAGTGTTCATTTTTGCGTGTAGCGTACGCTCTGTCGTTTGCTTTCAGTTCAGCTACTGACTGCAGATGTCTAGAATTATTTATGAAATCTCGTTTAAGTGACTTACATAGTGGATAGTCGTAAGCTTTAGTAACTGGCATATTATTGTATTTTTAAAGAGATCATGAGTATGAAAATAACGTGGGACATTTTCAATAATCCGAAGATACTGCTTCTGTAACACATAAACTTTTTGCGTGTCTTCTTTAGTGGTTGAACCCCAAACTAAGCCACAGTAGTTAAGCCGCGATGAAAATAGGGAGTTATATATTAGTGTCATAATATTACGTGGCAGAAAATTATTTCAATAAGCCAGCCCCACTACCTGCGCGAGTTTACTTGTAAGGGAATCTACATGCGCAATCCATGAAAGGGTTTAATTAAAGATTACACCTAACGTCTTGAATGTCGGTACGATTTCTACTGGTATGGTCTGCATTGATATTGCTTTCGTTATTATTATGCTCTTGTTTCTAGGGCGAAACAAACTGCTTTTGTTTTCGTTTATTTATTTATTTATTTATTTATTTATTTATTTATTTATTTATTTATTTATTTATTTATTTATTATTTATTTATTTAGGAATACTGTCAATCCCGGGCGGGATCGTTACAGGCAGGGCTCAAAACGCGAACAAAAGTCAGACAATATTTGGAACATGTTCAAAGGCAGAGACAATCATTTAAAATGAAAGGAAGATTGCGGTCAGAAATAAACGAACCAAGACAATTATCAGTGTACAGTGAAAAGTACAGTGAACTATTGATACATGAAAACAAAGAAAAAGGTATATGAATGGACACAGAATGAAAATAACAAAGCAATAAGGGATTAGTACAATTTGCAAGTTATCAATGTATGCTGACAAGAAACTGTTTAGATGAACATTCATGAATTTGTGTGTAAATGATCCTTCACTAGCTTTACAAATTCATCCAGTGTTGAACTTTGTGTTATTGATGGTTTCAAGGTGTTCCACTCTCTAATTGCAAGGGGGAAAACGAGTTTTTGAAACTGTCACAATGGCAAGAAAATTCATTTATAGTCAAAGAGTGTTCATAGCGCATGAGTCTTGTATCTTCGATGACGATGTACTTTGATGTATCTATATCAAAGTGGTTATGCACGAGTTGATACAGAAAGTTCAGACGTGCTTGTACTGCGCGTTTTTCCAAACTCAGCATGCCGGCTTTCTTAAGTAGGTGAGTTGGCGAGTCAGTCATTTTATATTTGTTAAAGATGTACCTTATCGCCTTCCGTTGTATTCCTTCTAGTTTTTTTTATTTTTTGTTTAGTTGCCGGGAACCATAAGACGTTTGCATATTCCACTGTTGATCTTATAAAGGCATTGTAAGCTAACATTTTAGTTTCGGGTGGTGCATCTCGGAGACGACGTTTAAGAAAAAATAACTTTCGTGTAGCAGCTGCTGTTACGGTATTTACGTGCGAGTCCCATCTTAGGTTATGCGTGAGTATCAAGCCAAGATGTTTGTGTTCGCTGACTCTGGTTAGTAAAGTATTGCTTATACTGTACGGAAAATGCAGGCACTCTTTTTTTCTTGTTATCGGCAGGAATACACATTTATTAACATTTAGCACCATCTGCCACTCTGTACACCACTGTGACACTGTTTCCAGTGCGTTGTTTAGAGGTATATGATCTTCAGAGGAGTTAATTTCACGATAAAGGATGCAGTCGTCTGCAAAAAGCCTGATATTTACTAGAACATTTTTAGGAAGGTCATTTATAAAGAGTAAAAATAATATTGGCGCCAGTACGCAACCTTGCAGTACTCCAGAGGTAACAGGTACTATTTGTGAGTTCTGGTTATTTATTTGTACAAACTGGTGACGATCTGTTAGATAGTCCTGGATCCAATCTATGACAGGGTTAGCAACGAATATGAATTCTAAATTCTTGATAAGTTTTACATGAGAAACGCGATAGAAAGCTTTGGAGAAATCTAAAAAGATCAGGTCGATTTGTTTTTGGTTATCAATGCTAAGGGAAATGTCGTGTATTCGCTCCAGTAGTTGGGTGACGGTTGATAGCCCCTTGCGGAAACCATGCTGAAAGGGTGATAACAGATGTTCCTGCTCAAGATGTATGTTTAAGTGTTTTAGAATTATGTGTTCTAGAAGTTTGCAGGCGGTAGAAGTTAGCGATATTGGTCGAAAGTTAGAAATATCATCTTTGCTACCGGATTTGTGAATAGGAATGACCTTTGCGGTTTTCCATTCCCTTGGTAATTTACCAGTTGTGAGTGATTTGTCGTACAATACACATAAGTATTTCGCTACCCATTGTGAGTACCGTTGGAGAAAAACATTCGGTAAGTTATCGGGCCCAATCCCTTTCTTAACATCAAGGTCTAGTAGGAGGTTTAGTACTCCCGATTCGGTTACTGATAGTGGTTTTAAGCCATTTGTCAAACTGCACTGGTTTAGATGTGGGCAGCTGCCATTATCTCTCGTGAAAACAGATTGGAAGTAGCTGTCCAGCTTGTTTGCGCTAGTTTGGCTCTCTTGGTCGGCGGCAAAGTTTACTTGATTTTCTTTAGGGTTGGGGTATTCCCAAAACTTTTTAGGAGAACTTCTTTAGGAAATTGGGAAGGGTGTGGGTAAAATAACTTTTTTTGCAGCTTTTATTTTTAACTTCATGTGGCGGATAGTGATACTAAGCCTGGTTCTATTTTTTGTCGTAGGATGCAGTTTCAATGTTTTTCGGAGACGTTTTACCCTGCGTTTAGCGTGGATGACATCTCGTGTAATCCACGGGTTGTGTGTTTTAGGCACTTTTGTTTTTATCGGTACATAGTTCGCGAGACAGAATGATACGATATCTTTGAACGCGTGCCAGACTGTCTCAATGTCTGTGTGGATGTCCCTTCAAAGGTTTTCGAACGGTGTAAAAGCGAAGGCAAGGTTGTCTAAAATGCTATTATCGTCAGCCCTGCTGAAGTTGTAAAATGTAGCTTTCGGTTTAGCGTGAAATGTAATGAGTCGCGACAGTACAAAATGCTATCTTATGGTCCGATATGCCGGTAATTATCTCTACTTCGGATGTTTCAGGTGGAAAGTGTTCACTAAGAAAGACTAGGTCCAGAACATTTGAAGTACATCCATGTGCTCGTGTCGGCTCTTGCACGATTTGTCGTAGATTGAAGTGCAGCATTGCGTCGAAGATAATTTCCGAACAAGCACTTTGATATTGCATGCTCTGCCAATTTATATCCGGGAGGTTGAAATCACCAAGCATGATTAATCTGTTTCCTTGAATCTGTTTTTGCATGTAATTTAGGAGATTTTTCATGACATCGCAGTCAGGTGAGGGGCTGCGATAGACGCTACCTACAACTATAGCTCAAGAGCCAAATATTATTTTGCAGAAAACTGCTTCGGCGCCTTGAACGTCGGGGAGAACCGTGAATGGAAATTCTTTTTTTGTCAAGATTGCCACCCCTCCACCACGTGTCATCCTATCCCTTCTAACAGCATTGTTTTTGGGGGAGTTATATCAGTATCTTTGATGTCACTTGTAAGCCACGTCTCCGTTACAGCTACAAAATCAGGTTCCAGGCTACGAAGTAAAGGTTCGAATCCTTCTAACTTGTTTAATAGGCTGCGGGCATTTACATTGATAAAAGTTATTTCGGACACTTCTGTTGACGGCGGAGGCGTAGTGTTCGCTCTACATTTTGCTCGTTTTTAAGCATGTTCATGCGCGACCATTCTTCTAACACAGCAAGTGTTAAATTTGCATTATCAATGAGTTCATCGGCCAATCGTCCAGTTAGAAATACACTGGTGTCATAAAGTTAGCTGCGGGACAGCTATTCACTATGTCGTTTATATATAAATTAAACAAAAAAGGTCCCAAAATGCTTCCTTGTGGTACTCGACAGGCAACTTGTAAAAGGTTGGAGAAATGGCCATTAATCCCTACAATTTGGATTCTATTACATAGAAAAGATTCTATGAGAGATGCTGCTTGTCCACGAATGCCATAATGCTCCAATTTTAGTATTAGTACATGATGATTTATGGAGTCGAACGCTTTAGTTAAATCAACGAAAAGGCCCAAGAATAGTCTGCTGTCTTCGAGTTGAGATAATATAAACTCGTTTTGGGCAAGCAGCGCAAATTCTGTGCTAAGACCTTTCCGGAAACCGAACTCACAGTCGACTAGGAGGTGATGTTTCTGTTCAAACTGAACTAATCGATTTAGAATAACCTTCTCGAAAGCCTTAGAAAGCACAGGAAGTATTGATATGGGGCGTTAATTCCCCATATCGTTTCGCTCGCCTTTCTTAAACAGCATAGTTATTCGTACCACTTGTATCTTAGACGGAAATACGGCCTGAGAAAGGCACAGGTTAAAAATGTGCGTAAGGCAAGGCGCGAGAACATCAATGACATGCTTTATTGGTACAACAGTGAACCCGTCAATATCTTTACTAGTGCTGTTGTTTATGCTTCTAACTAATTTGATCACTTCCTCGTTTGTGACAGGATCAAGAAAAATTGAGGTCCCATTTCTATAGAAATTCTCAAGATCATTAAATACCAAATTGCTCTCTACAGCGTTCATCAGATATTTGTTAAACGCATCAGCAAGCTGCTTCCCGGACAACTCAGAGCCATTGATTACCATTTTTTCAATTGTTTCAGTGCCGACGTTTCGCTTTAGCACAGAATTAAGCCTTTTCCACAATACATCCGTACTTCCTACAGCAGAGTTGAATACGTTATTCATATAGGAACGCTTTGCCTTCTTCAGATCACTGCCTAATTTATTACGGTATGTCTTAAATTCTTTGAGTATATTAATACCCTTAGACTTTATGAACTGGTTGTATAAATTATTCTGCTTGTTTATTCTGCTAATAAGCTCGCTGCTTATCCAAGGCTTACGTATCTTTCGGCAGCGCTTGGTGCGTACGAAAGGAAAGCTTGCTGCGTAAATAGACTTCAGTTTGAAAATGAATGCATCATAAGCGCAGTTTGCATCTGCTGTGCTGTAAATGAAATTCCAACTCGTGGACATTACCTTTTCGCAAAAAATTGAGAGGCTACCGCATGTTATAGGTTGAAGTACAAGAATATCCTAAGTGTGTTTTCGACGAGCATACCTCCTCGAGCAAAAAAATATTGGCAGGTGATCACTCAGATAAAATGGAAATACGCCAGCTTTAACTTCATCAGAACCTATATTTGTGCAAAAACATCAATTAGTGACGATGAAGTCTCAGTTATTCTGGTAGGGAGGCTAATGGCGTTATAGCAGCCGTGGGATTTTAATAAAATAATTAGACAGGTATCGAGAGGAACTGTGCAAACTAAAAGTAGATTGCAAATTTACTGCCTTCGTGATGTTGTTGCTGGTGCTGAGCATAATAGCGTCACACCTCTATTCATAGTTGACAAAATAATGAACCGCATCATGAAATGGGCTATGTGGGGAGAACAACTGCCAGGTACTGCAACGTATTAAGGAAGTTGTCTACCAATGCGTACGAGTACATTTCCTCTGAAGGGCTCCTACCGCTTGCCTTGCCCAAATACCTTGTACCTCTGTCTTGTCCCCTTTATGTGTTGAGCTAGAAGTATCCCGCTTTGATACCTTGTACAAGTACATACTTAACAGAACGCCTACTGACGGCTTTGGTTTCAGTCGTTTGGTTCCTTTGATTTCAAACAGAGCTTGAAAGCTGACATTGTTTGCCAGATGCCAATAAGGCTGAAGCTACAATATTATAAGCAGCTAGATGATTTATAGATGATGTCAATGTCATCCGGATTTAGACCACCTGGTGGCTGGTGCCTTGTAATCGAAAATGCCACCTCGCGAATGGGCTGCCATGATATTTGTGGCCTGGCTGCATATTTAAATCCCCGCTTATTATTACGGGTGTCCATGAGTATCTGAAACGAGTGGGTTTTAAGCATCTGAGTTGATTAAGTTTCTTGCCATGCGTATACTAACACCAGTTATCTTTTATAGCCTGGTTAAGAGTTTTAATATATTCTATTCTATAGTAGCCTTTGCACAAACCTGCTTTCATGTAGTATAAGGTTCTTATACTACATGAAATTATCAATAGTTCTTTCGCTGTAGGTATATTGTATAAATTGTTTTTTTTTTTTTTATCGTACGTATGGATATTATTGTGAACCATTGAAAGCTTTAATTTTTGTCTTCGACAGCCTCCAGCACGCGGCCTTCTCATTGTGGTTGTAGTGCAAAGAACGATCATGTTCCTGCTCGTTGTCGCAAAACACGGCGTTATCACTTTCTTTATGGTGCGAAATGCGCAGAGATTTTTCTCGAGCGGTCACAGTGAAGAACGACAGTTTTGATGGCTTGCTAGATGTTTACAGATTCCTTTGGCAGGTTATCTACATGATTCTCTGTCGTCTTTATATTCGACGCTGCATAATTCAGCGGACTTCCGTTCTTTGACGTGCACCAAGCACTTTGTTATCACCACTGTAGTATGTATTGCTTAGTTCTTTAGCGGGCGCTACTCTGCCCAATAAAAGGATTGATTTCTACTGAAATCCAAGTCTCCTTGACTATGCCTACTGCTTTTTTACTACGACCAGCCAATATTACATTCTTAATTTATCTTAACAAGGCGGCCGTCGTGTACTATCAAAGTAAACTAGTTTGTTAAAGAACAAACAACCGGCGCAATGAAAATATAATAATCACGAGAAATACGAACGGTAAAAAGAAGTGCACAGCAGGGATTTAATAGGGTACAAAATATAAATATATGAAAAGTGCTTTCAAGTGCTCCAGTGATTTGTTATAAACGATCTTTAGTATCATCATTCTTGTGTGTAATGACTTCGGAAAAATGAATATTGTCTGTGTTATTTACTGCATTTATTGGCATTTATCAAAACATACGTCTTTGTTTTGTCATAAAGATAAAGAAGAATGGCATGGTGTTGGACGAGTCAATGCTTCAATGGTTGCTAAGGATTGAATAGAAATGGTTTTAGATGACAGTAGGCAATTTGTATTAAACAAAAATATTCAACACATTGAAGAAAAAATGAGCCGTGTGCGACCATACAAGTTCTAGAAAAACCGTATCACTTCCACTTGAGCAATAATTATGATGGCTAATTATGTTTAACGTATCGTAGAAGTAGAGCGAGTTGGTCAGCATCTATTGCATCGAGCAGCGGTACAAAACACGGGACAGAAGAAAGAAGACAGTACGAGCGCTGGCTCTCAACAATCTAGATTCATTAAAGCACACAATACTTATACACATGAGTCCTTACTTCTGACCCCGTATTTTGTTTCACTGTTCAATGCGATTAATTTTATCAATCAGAGATTATGACACCAAACAATGTAGAAGGGCACGAGAGGTGCCTGAGGTTTAAAGAAGAAAAATATTTGCATAGGGTAATTGTTCTGAAGTTCTGGACGTGATGTGCCCAGAAAACGAAAACTCAAGATCGCTCGTAGGTGGTCACTTGGGAACATACCGTTTGCATAGATTAATATGAGTGGCTTTTTTCTTATCCGTTCACATAAACACTGTTTTATCAATGTACCGCATTAGTTGGCGAAACCAGGATATCACCACTGTAGAATCATTGTCAAGTGTGCGACTGCAGCGCATAGCTTTGCAAATAGCCCTTCTTTATACACAAAGCTTGTTAAACTGTGTTGCCTTTAATGCAGGAGCTGACCGAGGAAAAGGTCTTCTTCATCACGGCCTGCCTATCAAGTTGCGCTAAGTCGCCGAGCTTCAATCTCTACGGTGGCGACTGCAACAAGGCGATGGCGAATTTCATGCCTTTCGCGGAAGCCTTCCAATGCGCCGCGGGATCAAACATGAACCCCGCGGAAAAGTGCACCTTCTTCACCTGAAAACTCTTTTCTCCGTGACGCTCTTCCTTTCCACTGTCTCTTTCACAATATGTTCAAATATTGGGGTGCGCTTTTGGTATCTAGACTTTAGCCTTTAAGAAGTCCACCCTGAATATTTGTTTTGCCATGACTCACCTTACAACGCAATATTTTCAGACTTATCAACTTTCACATCAGTTTCAAAAACTGTATTCAATAACCTGTTGTTTCAGCTATTATTTTCATACCAATTAAATTTGTAAACGGCGTCATTTAGTTCCAGATAACTTTTCATGTTATACACGCCAAATTCAGAATGCAATGCAGTGCTCCAAGTGGAAGTGTATGGCCGGATTTAAGATATAGCTTTTTTCGGCTGGACGTTACATTTACAGGTGCATCGCACTTTACAGTCATCTTTGGTTCAGAATGAAGGTTAAGGCACTGGTGGACCTCGCTATCTCAGTATATGTGTATCACCATGGCAAGAGACATTTCGTAATTATATGAACCTTTCCAGTGCTCTTGACAGAATATTTCTATTTCATCTGACTTGTACCTCACATTCATGATTTATGGAATGCTCGCTGGTAATAATATTAATGGCTGAAAGATTTCCAGTGTGTTGTGGGATAAAGCTGCAATGATGCTGAAATATCGCTGTTCTGTTCATTCTGCATTACCATTGTTATGTGCTCCCTACTGACAGTCAGAGTACAAACTTGAAAATTGAAATTCTAACATTCCTAATGAACATTACCACTAGCTCTTGAGAAAGCTTATAATGAACACACATTTCTGTTTTATATCAGATGAAATAATCTTAATACGTATATGATTATATAATTAGCTTGTATGTACAACCGTTATTAAAACTTTACAGCCCAGGGGGTCTACTTTTAAGCGATACTATATGGCTCGTAATGCGTTCCCAGGTTTCCATACTTGCTGAAGGCAAGAAGATTTTTTGACCTACCCTCTCCAAAGGCTGGGACTTCCACGATTATTACAGAAGTCATATTATACGGCTTAAAAGCAAACGCTCTGGGCTATACATTTTTGATAAAGGCTGTACATTCATCAACCTCTACAAGCACGTATATGCATACTAAAAGCTTCCTTTTTCTCCTTTCTGTTGTAGTTGTAAATGAAATTGTTCGCTATTTTTTTTATTTAAATAAATTGAGGTATATACGCATTTGTAAACGTACTCTCACTGTGTGTAGATAACCTAAAGGTCAACTCCGGTGGTTTTTTCATCATTTTCTGTTTTTCATTGAATTACATTCCTCGGCATGTCCTGACTCCAACACAAAAGACCGTTTTTCGAAATTCCAATTACAAGTATTTTTAAAAAAGAAAAACAGCAAATCGAAACCGAAACTGCTTTCACGGCCAGAAACGACGTCCCAGGTGACGCAATGGTGACGTCACACTCAGTATTAGAAAAACACGCGTACGTGCATTGGATGGTGAAAATAACGTAAGGAAATCGTGAAGCATTGCATAAAATGTCTGAGGTAGTTCAATATAAACCTCACAATTTCATAATCATGCGGGAAGTGGACAGTAACGCCGGTATACTGTTTGTGATGTCAGAAACTCAGTGTTGCCGGCAGAAATAGTCTCAACTTAACCCATGAAAACAGCATATTTTAAAGTCATGTTGCACGCGAGCGGATTATCGTACGGCGCCCTGGTGTCCCCATGTTCTTGCTGCGCCTGGAAGAAGAGG
This sequence comes from Amblyomma maculatum, assembly GCF_055883805.1. NCBI lineage: Eukaryota > Metazoa > Arthropoda > Arachnida > Ixodida > Ixodidae > Amblyomma > Amblyomma maculatum. The sequence continues at coordinate 120,931,949 of NC_139353.1, forward strand.
ACACTGAAGTTGACTCTCGCGTGCTGTGTGCCGAACTTCGCCTGCTGGTGCAGCTTCGTCCCGGCGTTTTAGTCAAGTCTAGCCCTGTTGTCCGTGACATATTTTGGTGTCGGCGCAAGGTATCGATCCCAGTATATGTCCCGCACTCCTCCGCATACCCAGGATTCAGGTCCTGTGCCAATCGACACCCCTGTTCACCGCGCTAGCCGGAGGAACCTAGGCCTACCACCTGAGCACGGGCCGTTGGAATTCACCACCGCAGCCGCCCCTCGACCTGTCATGCAAACTCCAACGTACTACACTCTACAGAGCCCACGACTGCCTAAGACTTTCCACGGCTGTCAGACGGAAGACGTCGAAGACTGGCTCACCCAGTTTGAACGGGTCGCCGCATTTAATCAGTGGGACGACGCCGCAAAGCTCAGGAACGTCTTCTTTAGCCCGGAAGATGGCGCTCGTACCTGGTACGAGAATCGTGAAGGCGTGCTAACATCGTGGCGCGAGTTCTGCCGCTGCATCCTGGACACCTACACCAGCCCGGATCGCCGAGAACGAGCGGAAAGGGCCTTACGCTCTCGAATACAGATGCCGAACGAGACCATAACCATGTACGTGGAGGACATGACTAGGTTGTTCCGACGATCTGACCCGGCCATGCCCGAAGAGAAAAAGGTGCGCCATCTCATGCACGGCGTTAAGGAACAACTGTTCGCTGGGCTCGTGCGCAACCCGCCGAGCACAGTTGCCGAGTTTCTTTCGGAAGCTATCACGATGGAAAGGATGCTCCAGCAGCGGTCGGCGACCTACGACAGGCCGGTACTCGCCGCTTCGCTCACTGAGCCGCATTCGGCCTTCGGGGCTAGTCCGGATCTTCTTCGCGACATCATCCGCTCCATTTTGCGTGAAGAGCTCCAGAAGCTTTTCGGTGCTCCCCAGCCGACGGTCAGCTCTGTCGCTAGTATTGTCCGAGAAGAACTCCAGCAAGCACTTCGGCCTTCGGTACCAGCTGCTAACCCGCCATCCTTTTCCAGCGAGTCCTGTCGGCCAACGTATGCGGACATCTTGCGACGTCCCCCGACTGATTCCACGCAATTACTGCCACCCGACCAAGGCTCACTTTATTCGGCCCACCCCGAGCCGTACATCGACAACCGCCGACCACCCCAGCGAAAGGCAGATCTGTGGCGTGCCCCAAATCGGCAGCGCCTGTGCTTCCACTGCGGGGAAGCTGGTCACCTGTATCGACAGTGCCCATATCGACAACTGGGACTGAAGGGTTTCCCCATCGACATGCGTAACCCTCCTTTAGGCCAACGACCCCGGGATATTGAGGACTACGTAGCCCAGCAGCGCATGGCGCCAACTTTTAGACAGTCACGATCTCCGTCTCCACGCCGACTATCCTCGCAGCCCAGCTCATCCGGGATGGCGCAGCGACGGTCGCCTAGTCCGAGCCGGGAAAACTAAAGACAGCGACCTCAGGGGGCGAGGCCGCTTCAAATCGACGCGACGAAGACCCCCCGACAACGCGACCTGTGAGTGACCGCGACTTGACGGCCCCGACGACAGTTCGTACACGTGAAGACAGACTCTCGCTGGATATACCCGTGCTCCTCGACGGCTATAAGGTTAGCGCATTGGTAGACACTGGTGCTGATTTTTCGATTTTAAGCGGGAAGCTAGCGGCACTTCTAAAGAAAGTGATGACGCCATGGTCTGGCACGCAGATTCGAACCGCTGGCGGACATGTAACTCCGAGCGGTCAGCGCACGGCGAGAGTCCAAATTCGCAACTCCACGTTTGTTGTCAGCTGCCTTGTGATACCTGACTGCTCCCGCGACTGTATCCTTGGTGTCGATTTTCTCCGGGAGTATGGGGCCATTATCGATCTCCGGAAGCGCACCGTGACCTTTTCGACCGAGAAAGCTGATGATACTGACACCGCAGACCGCCAAAGCCCTGCCCCTCTTCGAATTTCTGCCGAGAGCGTTTCTATTCCGCCACGTTCTAGTGTTTTTGTGACTGTTAACTGCGATGAACTACGTGACGGAACGGCGGTCGCTGAGGGCAACCAGTCCCTTTTGCTCACCCACGGCGTCACCTCGGCGCGGAGTCTCATCCATCTGCATAACGGCCGATCTAAACTCCTGGTGACTAACTTTACGAACGAACCCCGCCATCTTTTCCGCGCTACTGCAATCGCATTCGCCGACGCCTTAGCGGACGTTTCTGAATGTTTTACGTTTGGAGAAGTTGAAAATGTGCGCCCATCCCTTGATCGTCTGAATATTAGTACAGATCTCTCGGAAACACAGCAGCACGATCTGCGTTCTCTCCTTCTAAAATACAGTGCTTGTTTCGCGACGTCATCGAAAATTCGGCAAACGCTTCTTGTGAAGCACCGCATAATTACTCCCGACGATGCCCGCCCTATACGCCAGCAGCCGTACCGCATCTCAACGACGGAACGTGAAGCGATTCAGACACAGGTTCAGGAGATGCTTCGTGATGGTGTCATCCAACCCTCCAACAGTCCGTGGTCGTCCCCTGTCGTGCTGGTGAAAAAAAAGGATGGTACACTTCGCTTCTGTGTTGATTATCGAAAATTGGACGACATCACTGCCCCGCCGGGGTGGTGCAGTGGTAAGACGCCCGACTACTGTGCCGGAGTTCCCGGGATCGAATCCCGGCCTCGGCGGCTGCGTTTCGATGGAGGCGAAACGAAGTGGCGTCCGTGTGCTGTGCGATGTCAGCGCACGTTAAAGATCCCCAGGTGGCCGAAATTACTCCGTAGCCCTCCACTACGGCTCCTCTTTCTCTCTTTCCACTTTCATTCCCACCTTCCTCCCTTCCCTTCGGCGCGGTTCGGGTGTCCACAGAGCAAGTGTGACAGTTACTGCGCCTTTCCCTTCCTGTGAACCAATTTATTATTATTATTATTATCACTAAAAAAGACGTCTACCCGCTGCCCCGTATCGACGATTCGCTCGACAAGCTTCGCCGTGCCCAGTACTTCTCCTCCATTGACTTGAAGAGCGGGTACTGGCAGATTGAGGTCGATGAGCGGGACCGCGAAAAAACAGCTTTTGTCACCCCAGATGGACTGTATGAGTTTAAAGTGCTGCCATTCGGCCTATGTTCAGCGCCAGCTACTTTTCAGCGCATGATGGACACCGTTCTCGCCGGCCTCAAATGGCAAATCTGTTTAGTTTATCTCGACGACGTTGTGGTGTTCTCTGAAACCTTTGGAGAACACCTCGAACGCCTTCGCGCAGTATTAGACGCCCTCCTGTCAGCTGACTTGACGCTCAAGCCCGAGAAGTGCCACTTTGGCTACAAAGAGTTGAAGTTTCTCGGTCATCTTGTGAGTGCCGCAGGCGTTAGGCCAGACCCCGACAAAACTGCCGCTGTCGCCAAATTTCCCGTTCCTGCCACCGAGAAGAGTTTAAAACGTTTCCTGGGTTTGTGTTTGTACTACCGCCGCTTCATCGCCGACTTTTCCAAGATAGCCGCACCCCTGACCCGCCTCACGCGGGATGATACACAGTTCGTGTGGGCTGCCGAGCAACAGGAGGCTTTTGCGGAGCTGCGGAGACGACTGCAAACTACCCCTGTTCTTGCGCACTTTGATGAAGACGCTCCCACCGAAGTCCACACCGACGCCAGCAACATCGGCCTTGGCGCTGTACTCGTACAACACCAAGCTGGCGTGGAAAGGGTCATTGCGTATGCCAGCCGCACGCTATCCCGCGCTGAAACAAATTATTCCACTACGGAAAAGGAATGCCTCGCGGTTGTGTGGGCAACTATGAAATTTAGGCCTTACCTCTATGGCCGTGCGTTTAAAGTCGTTACTGACCACCATTCTTTGTGTTGGCTGGCCGATCTCCGTGACCCATCGGGGCGCCTAGCACGATGGAGCCTTCGCCTCCAAGAATTTGATTACTCCATTGTGTACAAATCTGGTCAGAAGCACGAAGATGCTGATGCGCTCTACCGGGCACCCATCGGATTTGTCGATAACGTCACGGATGACAGAGGGTTTCTTGGACTAGTGAATGCCTCAGACATAATGACCCGACAGCGAGCTGACCCAGAACTTCGACCTGTCATTGACCACCTGGAGGGTCGCGCTGCTGACGTCCCCCGTCAGTTTGGAAGGCACCTGTCTGCATTCTGTCTTCGGAATGGCGTTTTATTCAAGAAAAACTCCAGCACTGTTGATCGAGCGCACCTCCTTGTCGTGCCGGCCGACCTTCGCGACGATATCCTTTTTGCTTGCCACGATGAGCCCACATTCGGCCACTTGGGCTTTGCACGCACACTCGCTCGAGTTCGTCAAGCCTATTATTGGCCTAAACTTTCTGACGCTGTCCATCGCTACGTCAGAGGCTGCCGCGAGTGTCAGCGTCGAAAGGTGCCTCCTCTCAAGCCCGCGGGTTTGCTCCAACCTATTATTCCACCTCGGTCGCCATTTGACCAAGTCGGCATCGACCTACTGGGCCCATTTCCGCTGTCATCGGTGGGTAACAAATGGATTATAGTCGCGACTGACTATCTCACACGTTATGCGGAAACCAAGGCAGTGCAGCGGGGCACATCAATTGAGATCGCCCAATTCTTTATGCAGCAAATCGTGTTGCGTCATGGTGCACCGTCCCTAGTCGTAACCGATCGAGGCACCGCGTTAACGGCACAGCTCATGCATGACGTGCTCGAGCTTAGTCATACCAGCCACCGAAAAACTACTGCATATCACCCGCAGACGAATGGCCTCACGGAGAGACTCAACAAAACCATCGCCGACATGATTGCAATGTACATAGACTCGCATATCAAAAACTGGGATGAAATTCTCCTCTACATCACATATGCCTACAACACGGCCACCCAAGAGACGACGCGTTTTACACCATTTCGCCTAGTCTACGGACGTGACGTTCAGACGATGTTGGATGCCATGCTTCCAAGCTGCACAGATGATCATCCACTCACGCCAGACGCCGAGCAGTTTGCTCAGCGCGCTGAGGAAGCACGTCAACTTGCCCGCATTCACATTCAACAACAGCAGGGCACGGATGCACGCCGCTACAACCTCCGTCACCGACACGTCGCATACCATCCTGCAGAGAAAGTTTGGGTTTGGACCCCGGTGCGTCGGCCCGGCTTGTGTGATAAACTGATTTCTCGTTACTTCGGACCTTACGAAGTTCTGCGCCGAGTCACGGAAGTGACTTACGAAGTTCGTCCAGTGGGTACTGTGCAGCCCTCGCGTCGGCAACCACGCTCCGAGGTCGTGCACGTTGTCCGCATGAAGCCCTATTTCACGCGGTAGTGCGCTATGCGCTTGTTTCGTTGTCGCGTAGGGCACCTTACTCCGCCTCCGTTATCTATGCTGTCAATGTGCTGGTCTTTCGTTTCGCTTACATTGGCCATCGCTCGCGCTCCGTCCCTTATTTCGTTTTTTTAAGAGGGGGAGTAATGCCACCTGGTGTCCCCATGTTCTTGCTGCGCCTGGAAGAAGAGGACACTGAAGTTGACTCTCGCGTGCTGTGTGCCGAACTTCGCCTGCTGGTGCAGCTTCGTCCCGGCGTTTTAGTCAAGTCTAGCCCTGTCGTCCGTGACAGTAGAATGCGTCAGGACGGAGAGGAGAATATACAGTAAACTTTTTATTAGAATATTCGAATGTCAAAAACCTCCGGAGTTGCCCTTTAATTTGGTAGGCTTCAAATTTTGTATTTTTGAGATAGGTTAGTGACATTTTGCATTTATTTTCGTCTATAATTGCTGTTTTCTTTTCGAATAATAAAGACCATAATTCGATAAGCATGATAAAATGGCCTCAACATTTGTATCTGCAGTGCAAACATTGATAGCGCACTATGTTCAGCTGGAAATGGGATCTTGCAGCAACACATAAATGTGGACGTACGTGTGGTGCTGTTTAGCCTAGAGATATCTTGATCTACCTTTATATTTATACAATCTAACTTACTTCCAAGCGCAAAAGAATGACTTTCTCGTCTCGGATTTAATTTTGTTTCATGCTCTAGCACCTGGTTCATTACAGAGAAAGCTCCACTGTCGACGCATCAAGCGCTCCCTACAGCGGTCGCGCCATAGAACCCTCGTGTATGAGACTAGAAAAAACTGGCGGATAGGAAGCTGTTGTGTGACAGAAGAGGACGGTTGGAAATAACACTCTGCGGTCCACTCGAGTGAATCATCCGCGCGATGTGATTGGACCCAACTTTAATAAACAGAAACTAAAAATTTGTGCGAACTGCACGCTACTGCTCAATTTCACTATTCGCAACTCTCACGGTAACATATATGCAGAGTTGAAAAAGATTCTTAATACGTTTGCGTTAACAAGACTAGCCGCTATTTTCAGCTCAAACAATAGCCTTTCACAAGAAAACAGATAGACACAGGCCACTGGCATTTCTTGGGATTTTGATTTTTTTCCTTTCGCAAATCATTTTGCTATAATCGGCGGTACCAGAGTCATAGACGACCGCTAAATTTATCTTAATTCATACGAAATGTAGCGTTAAGGGCTTGAAAAATTACAGGCCAGTGAGATTACTATATATTTCATATAAGGTTTTTAATAAGGTAATCGCTAACAAAATCAGGACAATGTTAGATTTCAATCAAGTAAAAGAGCAGGTTTTCGGAAAAGGTACTCTACTATCAATAATTTCCATACCATCACCCAGGTGATGGAAAAGGCATCTGAATATAACCGACCCGTATAGGAAGCATTCATAGATAACGTAAAGCATTTGACTCAGTAGAAATCTCGATATGTATACAGGCATTGCGAAATCGGGGTGTAGACGAGCGGTATGTGAAAGTACAGGAAGATATCTATAAGGGCTTTAATGCAACCATAGTTCTGCATAAAAAAAGTAACAAAATTCCCATAAAGAAAGGAGTTAGGCAAGGAGACACGATCTCCCCAGTACTATTCACAGCTTGCTTACTGGAAGTATTGTGATACTTGAAATGGGAGCAGTTAGGGATAAGGGTAGATGAATAATACCTCAGTTTTTGCGATCTGCTGATCGCATTACCTTGCTAAGTAACTCGGGGGATGAACTGCAAATAATCATTGATGACCTAGACAGGAAATGTAGAAAGGTAGGCTTGAAAATCAATATGCAGAAGACTAAGGTAATGTTCAACAGCCTCGGGTAGGAACAGCTGTTTACATTAGGTAGCGAAATACTGAAAGTAGTAGGCGAATATGTCTACTTAGGACAGGTAGTAACGCATATCCGGACCATGAAAAGGAAATAACAAGAAGAATAAGATTGGGATGGAGCGCATTTGGCAAGCACTCGCAGATTATGACTAGCAGCTTACCGGTATCGCTCAAGAGGAAAATATACAACAGTTGCATCTTACGTGGAGGCTAAAGAAAAGGGTTCTACTTAAGTTGAGGGCAACACAGAGGGCTGAGGAGCGAGAAATGGTAGGTGAACGTTACGAGATATGAAGCGTGCAGAGTGGATTAGAGAAATAAGTCTAAATAATGAGATTTTAGTGGACATCAAGAAGAAAAATAGTCATTAGCATGGATGCAGCCAAAAACGACCAATTGCTAGGCTAGCTGGTACATCTCACAAAAAGGAAATTCCACAGCGCAACAAGATACGAACTCACCAATAGATACAGATAGGACCGACGCTGAAGAGTTACAGCTAGGATAACCGATGGTCGCTTAGGGTAACAAACTGGATTCCAAGGGAAGAGAAGCGTAGCAGGGGGCGGCAGAAATTTAGGTGAGCGGATGAAGTTAAGATGTTTGCCGGGGTCAAGTGCATGCAGCTATCAGAGAACCGGGTTAAGTGTAGGAATATGAAAGAGGCCTTCGCCCTCCAGTGGGTATGTGGGTATAGTCCAGCTGATGGTGACGATTGGCGAGCTGTAGCTACAGCTATAGAGCTATGGTGGCGTACGTTTCTAGCGTACGGCTTACCATTTAGTCAATCTCTCAAAATGTACAAGATTAAATATGAAAGTCCGTGTGAAACCAGAGGTTATCGCAGGCACACACTGAAAACAAAAAGTGGCAGGCGCACTCCCAAGAGACAATTTAACGAAAAAACCTAAATTAAAAACAAAAGAGTCAAACGACACGTGGTAAAACTAGCATTACCCGGACAAACCTGCCTGAAAGATAATAAAAACGCTACGGATGAATTGTACTTATTCCAAAGTTTCATTTCGAATTTGTCGCCGGTCGCCGCCGTGGCAGTCCTCCTTTAGCATTCTGGGGTTCGGTTCCATCATTTACGCACGCCACCGGATTTGTTTGCTGGGGAGCTCTATAATGTTTTGTCCTTCAAACAACCTATTAGCGGCAGAGAAATGTGTGTAGTCAGCTGTCATTATCATCATTATCATCAGCCTGACTCTACCCACTGCAGGGCGAAGGCCTCTCCAATATTTCTCCAATTAACCCGGTTCTGTGTTAGCTGCATCCACTTGACCCCTGCGAACTTCTTAACCTCATCCGCCCACCTAACATTCTGCCGCCCCCTGCTACGCTTTCCTTCTCTTGGAATACAGTTCGTTACCCTAAGCGACCATCGGTTATCCTCTCTTCGCACTACATGTCCTGCCCATGCCCATTTCTTCTTCTTAATTTCCACTAGAATGTCGGTAACTTGAACTATTTCTCTGACCCTCTCTGCACGCTTCCTATCTCTTAATGTTGCCCTTACCATTTTTCATTCCATATCCCTCTGGGTTGTCCTCAACTCAAGTAAAACTCTCTTGGTTAGCCACCACGTTTGAGCCCCATAGGTGAGTACAGGTAAGATGCAACTGTTGTATACTTTCCTCTTGAGCGATACCGGTAAGCTGCTAGTCATAATCTGCGAGTGCTTGCCAAATGCGATCCATCCCAATCTTATTCTTCTTAGTATTTCCTTTCCATGGTCCGGATCTGCGGTTACTACCTGTCCTAAGTAGACGTATTCGCCTACTACTTCCAGTACTTCGCTACCTAATGTAAACTGCTGTTCTTTTCCGAGGCTGTTGAACATTACCTTAGTCTTCTGTATATTGATTTTCAAGCCTACCTTTCTACTTTTCCTGTCTAGGCCATCAACCATTATATGCAGTTCATCCCCTGAGTTGCTTAGCAGGGCAAAATCATCAGCAGATCGCAAATTACTGTGGTATTCTTCATCTACCCTTATACCCAACTGCTCCCATTCCAAGTCTCTGGATACTTCCTCTAAGCAAGCTGTGAATAGTACTGGGGAGATTGTGTCTTCTTGCGTAACTCTTTCTTTATGGGAATTTTGTTACTGTCTTAATGCAGAACTATGGTTGCTGTGCAGCCAATATATATATATATATATATGTATATATATATATATATATATATATATATATATATATATATATATATATATATATATATATATATATATATATATATATATATATATATATATATATATTGCAATGCCTGCATCACCGCCGAGGTTTCAACTGAGTCAAATGCTTTTTCGTAATCAATGAATGCTATGTATAATGGCTGGTTATAATCCGAGCATTTTTCTATCACCTGGTTGGTGGCATGGTTCTGATCGATAGTAGAGTACCGTTTCCGAAAACCTGCTTGATCCCTTGCTTGATTGCAGTCTAAGGTTGTCCTGATTCTATTAGCGATTACCTTAGTCAACTGTATACCGAATAAAAGTGGCAGGGTACTGTCGATCTAACTCTACTGAAACTTCCCGCTGCTGTGTCTTGCGTCTGTTCAGGTGTCGCTAATTGTGTGCAGAATCCTGTTTCAAGCTGAAGATTTTCTTGTGCCAAACAGCAATCATATGCTGTTCGTTTATTACAACGACCCTTGCACCGAAAATAGCTGCCTCGTCAGCATCCGGCTTGAAATGGTACACGCTATACGAAAGGAAGGTTTCCATGATACTCACATTATGCCATTCGTGTTTGAGGCCGTTTGACGCCCATTTGAGCGAGGTTGCTCACGCACGGACACTGATGATACCATGCGCATAGATCTGACCTGATGTAATTTGTGCACATGATTGCTTAGATTGCGGCATTCATATTTAGCCCACCGGCGGGCCGATAGCAGTTTATTCTGAACGGTCTCATAATTGCAAATTTCCCGCCGGGCGGTACTAAACGTTTACTCGCAGCGTTATATCACCTTATTATTGAAGCGAGTAAAATGTTAGTGAAGAAAGGACAGACTATGACATGCTATTATAAGTTTATTTTGTAGGATCTTGAGTTTCCAGATAGCACCTTCAAGCTTCATATTTATGTAATTAGAGAAATCATTGAAGCATTCTGCCTGTTACCTGGTGTCCAACCGTAGCGCCTCTGTGTGTGTGTGTGTGTGTGTGTGTGTGTGTGTGTGTGTGTGTGTGTGTGTGTGTGTGTGTGTGTGTGTGTGTGTGTGTGTGTGTGTGTGTGTGTGTGTGTGTGTGTGTGTGTGTGTGTGTGTGTGTGTGTGTGTGTGTGTGTGCGTGTGTGTGTGTGTGCGTGTGCGTGTGCGTGTGCGTGTGTGTGTGTGTGTGTGCGTGTGCGTGTGTGTGTGTGTGTGTGAAAACATTTTTCTGTACATCAAAGAACAAATATCGCATTTTGCTTACCGTTAATCATTTCATAATTTGTTTTCTTTGCCGTGGCTGCGACATTAGGAGTAAGAAGTGTGCCGATTGTTGGTGAACGTCGCCGACGTAGCTTTAAAGGATCCGTCACCACATTTTTTTTATTCGCGTTGACAGCGCAAGGAACAAACATCCGGTAGCGAAAAAAAAAAGGTAAATTTCGTGGGAAAGTAGCAATCTCTCTGAGGCCGCTTTCCTCGGTTTTTCAACACTGCTCGAAGTAATCAACCATAAAGAGAGACAAATTGGTTATTGCAAATCTGGTGTTTATTTTTTTTTTGGTGGCCTTTTTCTATTTAATATATTTAGAATGTGCTATTTGGTATACCTATATGCACTCCAGAGATGCTGTCCACAGCTAAATAGCTGCTACGTCGAGCTGCGGAAGGGCTTTTCTTAATATTGGTCTTGCTATGAGCAGGGCCCGCATCACCACAAAGCACAATACAATATTGCCAACGTTTTGATGGCCAATGCCGGACGTAAATAAATAAAAATATTGCAAGCCACTTTATTTTGTCGTTGTCGTTCCTTCTTCAGAGACCAGCGTAATGCATGCACCAGTCAGGCATGTAAAGCTGTTGCTTCGGGGACATTATGCGTTATTCTATTCAAAAATGCTAAATTGGGCGAGTTGGTGCATTCGCATTTTAGGAAACGTAGCGCAAAGAAGACAAGGACAAAAGGTTATTCTGTTCATCTGATGCCCAGCCAAGAATTGTCTTGGAAATGTCGAATTTGAAAAAAAAAAGTATTTTCAGTGCTTCCCTGCGCTACCAAATGTCTCTGCAATCCACCCTCCCCCCTTCCTGAAATATTTTGGGCAGTGTCAACTAGTACCAATACCAGTCAGCGGCAGAGCAACTTCACTCTGCACCATGGCGCCCGCGGTAAGTACACTTATTTTCATCAACATTTTCCGTCAACTCCCTGCTGTTGAAACCACGTTACAAATTCTCAGTCTTTTTTTAATTTTCTGATGCTGATGTTTCAAAACAATGCCGCTTCGCTACACCATCACCAATTAATTGGTGATAGTATGCTGATGCGTTTAGAGGAGCGGTTTCTGGCCTGAGGCGCAGACACATCGGTAAGAAACTTTTTGTTTACGCCCATGTGCAGAAGTGGAATTCATTATTAATTTAAACAGCGCGAACACGAAGACAATTAATAAGGAATATGTACTAACTCGCCCAACAAAGTATCTTGGTAAGCAGATGTGGAAAGCAGATGTGTACCGAACTGAATTGTCTTCTTAACACTTTCGCCGCACAGAAAGCCCTACTGTTATCCCGGGCGCCAGGGCAGAGCAGATCGTGGATCGGCTTGCGCAGGGTGGCCACAGTAAAGCCCGTGTTCGTCGTCCTGGTTGGGACTAGCGACCTTACCAGGGTACGCTTTTGTGGATGTGTAACATTTGTGCACGCGTTTTCATATCTTTGTTTATTTACTTGCAGGCGCGGACCATGGGCGATGCCGACCGGCCTGTTTCCACCCTGGCACTTATTGTGGAGTGGCTGCGTGGGCGCTGTACGGCAGTTGTGCTGTTGACGTTGCCACCAGACGCCCGCGCAGCCCGCAATACCATGCACTGGCGAATTCTCAATTTCGTCAACCGATGGATCCTAGAGCAAAGCAGAGGTAAGCTCGGGATCATGAGCATTTAATCCAGCAAATGTTAATGACTGCTTTCATACCTTCGCAGGCAGCGTGCTGGCGTTGGAGATTTATCGCCTCTTTGTGCGCGGCAAGCGGCGCGTGAATTATTGTTTTTTTTAGAGGTATGTAAGAGCTTATATACCGTGCTGTTGGGCAAGTAATTGGTTCGACATTCTTCAAACCACTGGCGAAAAAAAAAAAAACGGACAATACGGATGTAACGCGCTTCGGCCAGGCGATAAACAAGAAAAAAAGGTTCGCCTTATGCACAACTCGTGAAAACACATGCCATATTATAGCCGTTTTTGCGCTGAACCGATGAAATGTCAGCTCCTGAGCTGATAACGAAACTGAGCTAGGGACTACTAATGCAGGAGTCGCCACGCTTTCCCATTTGCACAGCAATTCTTCTGTTGTTTGGCTTTCCGCACGTTTCAAAAAGTATGCTTACGTTGTTGAAGTCAGGTTGTTGTCCATGTTTTTTGCAGTGTTCTGATATATAACCTTTTTTTTCCAGGAGGATCGGCGCCGACAGGCGAACTGACGGCATTCATAGGAGTGCCAAAGGAATCGACGCCGTCTCAGATGCTTTCATCACAGCAGCAACTAAATAAATTGTGTTGTTTGGAAACAGTGGTGTCTCACGCCATAGTCCCTAAGCAAGCAGAGCTGTCATCCTGGGGGAGTGATTGCCGTGCAACGCTTGATGTGCTACATTCGTGTTCTATGTTTACATGCGTGTATAGTGCTCTCTGACTGTCGCGGCTTACCTGATTCGGAAAATGTCTTGTGAGGACTGTTAAGAATGTGTATAACCGGTACATTTTTTCCATGTAATTGTTTTCTCTACAAAAGTGGAGAAGGGCGAAACTATCTTGCTTGAGATGGGGCACGTCAATTACTTCTATCCAACCAAGTGGTATGTGTGTTTTTAAATGTGCATCTGTTTTGGCTATCGGTCAGATACTCTTGACTCGCACCAAGAATCGCGCGGCTTATGCGACCTCGGAACAATGAGAGCCGATGGGTGGACAACAATACAGAAAGGGCGCTTTGAGAGACGACTGAACGTTCGACTATTTTCTAGGCTCTTTCCGAGCGCTTTCTCACAACGCGTGTGGCCACTGTACATCACAGTGGCTATTCCCGCCAATCCCAGCGCGGCGTTTTCCGACAGCGATATGCGATGGGACGGTCGGCGGGAGAAAGAGAGGGAGGGGTCGTCGGCAGCGGGAGCAGATGCGGCTCGTTGACAGTAATTTGTTCTTGCACTCAATTGCTGCACATGGATTGGCGCGGGCCGACGCGTCGACGGAGTGCATAGCGGAGCAAACAATAGATGCGATGTGTTGCGGTAGTTCATGACGTCCATCTTTTCCTGAATAAATTTAGTTGGGATTTGTTTTACAATGCTTTATTGAGACAGACATAACTCTCATCTTGTGTGATCGACTGATAGGCTACGCTAAGCTCTAAATATCATGTGGCACTATATTATGCCACTTTGGTATTCTCATTGCAGTGCAGTGCTCGTGGTCTATAAGGTGCTTGGTGTAACCCCGAAAAATCTTACAAAGTTCTTATGGCCACGGGGTAGTGCACGCACCCGTGAGCGAACGATATTGAGCCTTTGTATTTCAAGCAGATGACCTCCATGCCCCGACTGCTCCTTGGCAGATAATCCCGCTTAGTGCCGCCCCAAGTGCGTTACCGAGGAATGTATTAAATCACCCTCCTCCCTCTTCGTGGCATCCAGGGTTGCTTTGTTTAGTGCTCTGAGCGGTTTGTTTTTTTTTTTTTTTTTGAGGTGACAAGACATGACACGCACGCTCTTGCAAGCACTGCTTATGTGTGCATGTGTTTCGCGAACAGGTGCACTGTCGTTTAAGCGGGGGCTATTTGCGCGCACGAAGCTCCTGAACATAGTCATTGCATCACCATTTGCGCCCCCGCATTGTGTGCTAACAATGGGGGCTTCCCGGGGGCTTCGCGCCGTTTTGTGCTTTTCTGAATATACTTCTGGCCCTATACTTTCTCCCTCACGCATTCATATTTCGCTAGGCGCTTCGGGCTCGGATAGCAAGTGACACGGCTAGCAAAAACCAAACAGAATGCGCAGAATCTTCCGGTAAATTTGCATGCCTCGGGCTTGCTTTTCGGCTAGCGACAAAAGTGCAAATTTATCAAAATGAAGACATGCCTTGACAGATTTCAGCTTGCTTGGACAAAGTTCTTTATCCGTGCGCGCGGTTGGTAGAGCTTGCAGTGGCACACGTGCACCTGTAGCTGTCCTCTCGGAAAGCACCGTTTTGAATATAGCTTCTCAGCCGCTACAAGAAACTCGACTGCAAAAGTACGACGTCGCATAAGGAGTACAAATGAAAAAAAAAAAACGATTCGCTTACGATAGACCAGTGGGTATGTTTCGCTGGGCTAGATTCGCCAATACTCGGGGATATCAGAGACGTAGCTTGCGGCAGATGTTTAAACGTACACGTATACCGGTTTACCGGACCACTCCTGCTCCCGCTAGCTCATCGGCAGGGGTGGGGAGAGTAGCGGCCACGTCGCCTGCGCAGATGTCCGGCAAACCGGTATACGTCTAGGTTTGTACACCCTCGGCAAGCTAAATCTCTCTATTGCGCCTCTTATAAAAGGGCTAGGCAGGATGGAGAATGGAGTAGCTCATTCAGTTCCCCCTTTCATCCCACTGCATCCCTTCTGCGAACAATACATACATCAGCAGGGAGACAAAGGCATACATGCTTCCATTTCCTACCTAGCTGTGCATTGTTTTCTTCCTGTGTTGTGCATACAACACGGTTTGTGTTTAGTATTTACTACAACATAACTGAAACGACTTACTCAACACATGAAATTTGTCATGTGTAGAGCCAGCAACATAATGCTCCATTCACTGCCGGCAATGTTTGTTTCTATAAGCAAAACTTAGCACATAAATTGGGAAAGCCATTTATTGCAACGTCTGCTGAATTTGTAAGCACGACCTTGAAGAGACACCACTGCGCATTGCATGATGGTCGCCTGCAAGGAAAGCACTGAACACAGATACATCACAAGTGAGATTTTTGTATTAGAAAGTGGCCAAAAACTAGCGCACACAAATAGTCATCTGCTTGCCGTACTTCCCAATCATTCACGTTACATTCTGCAGGCGAAGTGTCCCGACAACATAAACAGACTAAGTAAGACAAGAAAGCTTCCGTCTGATGCTGAAATGAGCGGGGGCAGTAATGTTGCAGGTGCACAAATCGCACAACTCAAGAGCCATTGGCGTACGAAAAAATCCAATCTACCACTGTAAAGGTGAGATGATAGACTAGTGTTCTGTGCTGCCACATTACAAGAAAGCACACCATGCATGGTGAAACAAAGGAATTTGGGAATTTGGGAGACAATATTGCAATGCTTGTTTCAGTGTTTCATCAGTTTGCCATGAGAGAACGTGACTGAAAAAGGTGCAATCCTAATGAATATTCAGCGATTACAAAAAAAGGCATGGTGTGCAAATTATACTGCTATGATATAATTTGCAAGGCGTATGCAACAAGCTGGCCACTCCCAAAGGATAGGAGAGAAAACCAGAAAATAATTTGCACGTAAAAGAAGGACCTCATGTCAAACACAAATCAGCACTTTTGGAATAAAAAACACAACGTAAGATATAGAACGCGTGGTGCCTTGCAATCCAGAATAAAAGCAAAATATTTACATTACCAGAAATCTCCGAAAAGCGGAAACCACATTACTGCCCCATATCAGTGGGGCCTGAAAGGCTTATATGTGGTGCTTTGTTTTAGGACTAACTAGAAAGCTAATTATAGCATGTGCATTCAGAAATTAAGCTTCAACGTCTTATCAACTAAGCAAGAACACGCAACCTATAAGCGGTGTACTGTAGCTTTCTTTAAAACTAAGTAATAAGGTTACAGCAAAAATTAACATATCATGTGTAAGGCTGTGCCTAGCCCATACTCACCCATGAGACTGTAACATGAAAGTTAACAAAAATTATAAATATACCCTATCAGGAGAGGAAGAGAACTGGGCTAGGTTCGATGGTCTGTGCTGGCCACACAAATGGTTTGTAAGAGTGACAATAAATCTCAAGGGAATGCAGGCATGGGCCAAGGCAGCAAGCAGTGACGTGGAGTAAAATACTAGAAATATCAGAGATTAGGCTTGCAGCAAAACTGCAACAGGCATTGAGATCACGATTGGCCACTGTCCTCCAGTTGATGGAACCTGGCTGATGAAAATAAAAGAGATATCAACACAGATCATAACTTCCAATACATAATTGTTCAATCCTGCACTCCTCACACAAGACAACCCATTATGAGCTATTGCAGTGGTTACACAGTTTTCAATGGTTGAATCAACTACCATTCTCATGCAGGGCCTGTCACGAGAAGGAGGATGATTTTGACAGACACTGTAGTGGTTATACAGTTCTCACTAGTTGAACTAACTACTAAATACCATGCGATGCCTGTCACAAGGGGACTTGTGACATTGTAGTGGTGACACAGTTCTCACTGGTTGAACCAACTACTCAATGTTACACATGGGTACGCCCGAGGAGGAGCATTTTGGCAGTCATTGCAGTGGTTACACAGTTCTCACTGGTTGAACCAACTACGCAATGTTACGCATGGCCCCGCCTCGAGTTGAACCAACTATTTAATTTTACGCATGGGTACGCCTAGAGGAGGAGCATTTTGACAGTCATTGTAGTGATTACACAGTTCTCACTGGTTGAACCAACTACTTATTGTCATGCTGGGCATGTTATGAGGAGAATTTGACAGCCATTATAGCGGTTACACAGTACTCTGGTTGAACCAACTACTCATTGTCACAGAGGGAATGTCATGAGAAGCATTTTGGCAGTCATTGTAGTGGTTACACAGTTCTCGCTGGTTGAACCAACTAGTCAATCTTATGCATGGGCGCACCTAGAGTAATGCATTTTGACAGTCATTGTAGTGGTTACACAGTTCGTACTCGTAGAACCAACTACTCATTGTCATGCTTGGCATGTCATGAGGAGGAGCATTTGACAGTCATTGTAGTGGTTACACAGTGCTCTCTGGTTGAACCAACTACTCATTGTCATAAAGGCATGTCATGAGGAGAAGCATTTTGGCAGTCATTGTAGTTGTTACACAGTTCTTGCTGGCTGAACCAATTACTCAATGCCATGCAGTGTGTATCATGAAATAAGAGGTGCATTATGACAGTCGTCACAGTGATTACACAGTTCTGGCTGGTTGAACCAGCTCTCTTTTGAAACAGAAAGTGTCTCGATTGTTTCGGCCATTGGCACCTTTTCTGCTTCGAATATGCAAGGCTCACTCTTGTGCAGACATTGCCTTCTTCCTTTTAGAAGTGGCGTTTTTGAGTGGCGTTTGTTCAATGGCAAGTCTATTCCATTCTGGTCGGTGGATTTACATTGAGCGAGTTGCTCGCGGGTCAATGATTTCTGGAAGAATGCAGTCTCTGCAAAATCGAATCAGAAGTTGCTCCATTTATTTCTTCCAGAAATCGTCATCTGTGAGATGACCATGCCATCATCACCAACCAGACCATCTGGTGAAGCAGCCAGAAAACCATGCTCAAGGTCTACAAAAAGACCACATGTCTATACTTCAGTTTGCGTCTGTTTTGTACAAGCTTAATACTTCTTTCTCATGGTGTCTGCCATGCTCCAGAGCTGCAGTTGTGAAGCACTTTCTGTGCACGAGGCCCTTGACAAGTACATCACATGGCGTAGAGTCCTTCCTCTTACAAACAGCATGGAAGTAAGATGCTGTAAGGCAATGCCACCTCTCAGCATGCAAGGCTGGATTGTCCGCCTGACCCCGTGTTGCCTCTTCTATTTGCTCACGCTGTTTGTGATAAACCTGCAAGCTCTGAAGCAGATCTGCTGTCTTTTCAGAGAACTGCTCAGGCAGCATATCTGGCTGCTCACAGTTAGGCCCATAGTGAATCAAAGAATCACAGGCTGTGGGGTCTTTGCGTCTAGGCCAAACGCATGACTTGGCCCATTCAAAATATCAGCTCTCAGATCTCGTGTGCTCTGCTTTATCAGCTTTTGCCTGCCCTCTTCAGAACCCTGAAACTCGCTCAGGGAGCGGGCATAGTGGCTGATTGCCCTGCGAGCACCATTCTTGATGCGCTTTATCTTAGGCCCACTTAGAATGCTGGCACTTCCTTTGCACTCTTTCACAACACCGTAGAGCCGAGTTGTATAACATTTCACTGAATGATTGCCACCTCACTCTTTATGAAACGACCGTAGTCTACCTTGGTACTGATTTGGTTGTAGACAGATGAATCACCATCTCCTATGAAGGTACAGTATTCCAGGCCAAGCATCTCTCTGCTCATTTTGAACCCTACCACAATGATATCAGCCTTCATAGCACCTGAGCTTGCAGTCCAATTTTTGCTGCAAGCATGCTGTTTGACCTCCTTCTGTTCCCTTGTGTAGTACTCACAGGTACTATACAGTTTGTTTCTCACAGCCAGGTAAAGCAGCTTCTGCGTGCGTTCTCCAATGACTACTGCAACCCCAGAATTTGCTGAACATCTGTGGCCATGACTTGTGTGTGACCAGCCGCCATCAACTACCACGGTGATGCATGGGGGGGTCTGATCCTCACAGAACTCACCTGCTTCAGCAGCCAGGATTCGCTCCACCTGGCCAGCGTTGAGCATGTGATCCATGAGCACATTCTTCCAAAGGTAGAAACGGAACCGGTGTATCACATGAGTAAAGAAATGACCACACACAAGGCATAGTGCACAAACATTGGTACAGTGCACGCTAGTAGGTGATTCATGCTTTCGAAGTGCAAATGACAAGTACGAAAAGACAGGCCTTGACAGAAAGCGAGTGGTACACTTCTCCAACTGACATGACCAAATGCAAGCCCTGTGCTTCCACACCAGCAGCTTGCATGTGGTGGACTTCCTCAAAGAGCATTCATTCCCTGTTCATTGTTTATGACCTAAGCTTCAGGCTTCTGTCTATTGCCTGCTTCTGTGATGCCACTATCTAGGGTCAGTGCTTCATGTTTACTAACCTACTTGATCATTGTCACTTTCACTGTTTCAATGCACAAACATGCCTCTCAAATACATCATTCGTGACTGAACAGCAGTTTCAGTTAACTCTGCAAAAAGGAATTTGCAGAAGTATCTTTACAGATTCTGCTGTTTGAAAGGTTGTGGCATTCTATACAACATACGACTGCTTTCCCATGCCTCAGCACAGGTTTTACGTTGTGACTATAACACGTATTGCCAAAGAGGAACACAAGCACGTTTGTATATGAGTAAGAGCCCATGTCTGACTTCCTATAAATGCTTTCCTCACCGCTTTCTCTTTTATACATTGTGGTATCACGAGCTACAACACTGAGGAAAGCAATGTTAGCAGTCCAAATATGTGCTAAGATTCCATTTCATGCTTGCTGTATGTGATAACTGTGGACACGTGTACGTATGGCAGCATGCAGTGCAGAAAAATGAGCAGCTGTTGCTAGCATGATATACAAGCCCAGAAGCACGTTTTCCGCTCCTCCCCCCCCCATGCCTGGTTAGCTGGGGTGTCGAGCCTGTTTTCAAATTCACTAGTAGTAATTAAACAGAATTTTTATATTATTATTTGAAAATATATTTATATCGTTAACATAATGGATGGGTAGGTAGTAAAACACGCAAAAATATGCTTCCTAAATGCAGATATCCAAGAAGTTTGTTCATTTGACGTAGCCAATCCTCAAACGTCGCAGCTTAGAAATAATGCAGACATGCCGAGCACATTTGTAAACAATAGTTTGAAAAACAAGAAAAGCATTTTATAAGAATAGCCATCGTCCTACCTCTTCAATGCAGTCCTTCCTCCGCATAAATGCTCCTTTGCTCATGCCTGGAACTTGCATAACTGACTTCACCTCCTCCATGTCAGAACGGCCACACCCTATGCTCATAAATGCCCAAACAACAGCATCATTGACACCAAGCTGCAGGTTGTCTCCAAGGGGCGTTGGTTCTGGAACAGGGTCTGTAGTGACCTTTCTGACCTCATCACAGCTACTGCACTGAAAGGTCAGCTCAGCCCAGTCCTGCTTTTCCCTCTTTTTGAAAGAGAAAGCCTCCCTGTTTTGACTGAGGACAATTATGAGTGTCAAGGTGCCGTATGGCAGCGATGAAGTGTGTCAGTGACACCACCCTCCGCATGTACTGTGGCTTTCTTGTTTCTTGTCCCTTGTTTTCGTGCTCGCGCTGTTTATATTAATAATGAATAAGTACCAACTCGCCCAACAAAGTATCTTGGTAGACCACCCTCCTTCCCGCCAAGGCCCGAGACTGTGGCGTCTTCACTGCACTCCCCTGTGTTTCAAAGGAAACGTCTGGCAAGGGTTCGTTGTTGAAGAATCCTAGACAATCGAGACCCATATTGGGTTCCACACATGCATCAGTGCCCATTTCTGCACTATCTCTGCTGGTACTGCTTTCTGGCATGCCTGCTTCGCTCCTGAAATATGAAGTTAACTTTTTTAGTGGTAAACATATGATGGCATTCCGAAAAACTCATAGGTGTACTGCAGTGAAATAAACCTTACAAATGAAGCCGAGTGCTCTTGAAAGGGAATTGGGAGACATGCAGCAGCCAAAGGAAACCGTTTAGTGGTATCACGAAGTAATGGATCCATAAATCGTTGCTCATGCTCATGCTTATAAGCGTGCAGTATCATTAACTGTAGAATAAACAGATTGTCTATTTACTGCAAATTCTGTAGAAGACAGGTGCTAAAGCTGTTTCGTACAAATTCTTGCTGTGTTCCGCATCTAGCGAATACTACCCTCACAGAGTAGCTATGGTCTACTTTTCCCTTATTAAGTTTTGATAATTTTTGTAGCTTTGGACAGGTGCTTTGCATTAGATTCTTCATTTTTTATTTTTCACTGTGCTCATATATTGTTATACTTAGCAATAGTGAAAGCACAAGGGACATAAAAGTAATGACTGGTTGCTTATTTTCGCACTTCATCTAATTTGTCGTTTGATGGCTTTTGCTTTCGACTAACCCTGAAATGTGGAATAGAAATGACGGCTATCAGTGTTCTCGAGTCAGCCTAATATTTATGGACAGCAGCCATGATAAGGGTTTGATGTCCGCAAGGCTAGTGCAGTAGACATGTATGACTACAAGTGTTTATCCACACAGAACTAATTATGCTTTTTGCGACTAAATTAGTGCAGGTTGGTTATAATCGCTCATACCATGCCCGCCGACACTGCTGTTTTTGCAGTCTGCATCATTCTTTTGACATGGGGTGCCTAATTTCTCTACCTCTTGATACCCCTATTGCAAAAACCAGAGCCGCTGGGTCCCAGCGCCCCAGTGCCATACCTGATTATGGGCCCAGTATGACGCTAGACTGGGCGTACTGGGACGCGGCACACGCCGCACTGGTCGCCCGGAGGAAAAAAAAGTGCCTCGGATAAAAAGTAAAATTGTATTGTATTGTATTGGGGTTTTTTGGCGCAGGCTATCATGCGCCTGCGGATGATAGCCTGCGGAGGCTATCATGCGGGTGGATGATAAGTCCCACCTGCCAGAAATAAAGATGTGATTATTTCAAAGGTGGAAATGTGGATGCAACTGGTAATAAATCTAGCACAATGTTCAAAGCACCTCATGGATGGTAGTTTGTAGTAATGCTGATAGCTCTGCACGTGCCAGGGGTTCCATCTGTTTGCCTGTGGGGAGCAAAAATTGACAGAAGTCCTTATATTGAAGTGCATGCCGATACTGTAACACAGAAACAATGCCATGACACTATTTCTGGCTGAACTTTGGGCTGCTTCTTTTGAAGGTGAATGCAAAAGTTAATGACTATAATTTTCAAATTCATTCAGAAAGCCAGGGAGCACGCATTTCATGCAGTCACAGCATCTTTCTTCGTCTGTACTACTAAAGCTACACTAGCACAAATAGTATGCCATGTGAGGTGCTAAAATATCTTGCACGCTGTTCCTTACCATATGAAGTAGCAGCAGTTGAGAAAATTCTCCTCCTTACAAGGCTGTTTGCCAGGGCTTCAAACTCGCTCTGCCTTGTTTTTATTCTGTGAGCTTCGGAGCTGGTTATTCGGAGCTGTCGTTCTAGATGCCACCTGTTATAAAGCATGCATAGTATTAGTACAGGCCTGTGCATGCAACCCGATGTCGCACATTAAGTGTAAAGTAATAACAAACCTCTGTACAGCAACTTGGCACTGGGTTATCAAGGCAATCTCGATGATTTCATCGAGATTTTTTTGCACAAACCTCTCATAAAAGGCTTTTTCGTTTGTGGACACTGCTCTTAGCATGTTGCACCTTTCCAGCTTTAGGGGTGATATGGACAGCACCCTAAACGCGGTGAATCGCTGTCGCTTGTTATTTAGAATAGCATTTATCAGCTGAGCGTTTGACTCTGCTTCTGCTGTCTCCTCAACCGCAGCTGAGGGTGGTGTTCCTCGACCTTGTAAAGCACGGGGTTCGTGATCAAGGACATGCGTGAATCGCGAATTGAGGCCCGGGAATTGCGCGTGAACGACGGCCGGGTCGAGTGGTTGCAGTACCGGCGCTGGCAGTGGGCGTCCTAGGTAAACATTTTTGAAAACGCGCTAAATTATTGACCTGGCAAGGATCATACACATCAGTATTGCTCTTACGTGAAAATAGATCCTTAATCAACTTCTTCGTGTCGAGATTCGGCCGAGATGATTGCCTATTCCACGCACATGGCAGGTCCGTGCACGACGTATGGTGGTGGCTGTTAATATAAACAGCCAACGCAGCAGCGTGCTTGCACCAGCCGTCACGCCCCGCCTTGCAGGTGCAGGTGGCTCTCACAATCTTCTGATCACCTCCCGAAACCTAAGGAACCACAATAAGAGATCAGACACGTCTGCACTTGTTAACTAAAACAAAGTGCTTACCTCTAGCCGCACGTCGTAGTCGACGCTCTTCATTTCGGCCACGCATTTTCCGATTACATCTGACGGCCTCACGGCGCTGGAAATTTCTTCGCGAACACCGTAAACGTGCTGAGAAGTATACAAATATTTGCCAAGTTGCACACTGGCACCTTTGAAAAACGCATCCACGTTTTCTATCGGCCTGAAGCCGCAAAACAGCACGCGACTGCCGCTTTGCGCTGCCATTCTCGAAATGCGTGCTGGAGGCGGAACAGACGGAATGCGAAAGGCTGCGCGGTAGATGGCGCTCGATGTTCGGGAGTGGTAGCGCCCTCATACCAGCGCACGAGGCGTATAGATAACGCTGTTCTCAGTGCCATCGTACACAATTTTTACTACAGCTACCAGGGCAGCATAACACTCGGCTGCAAATACTGATGCACATTGAGGAAGTCGAATAATTTTTTCGGAGTTCCGATTCACTACAGCGCAGCCAACATAGGAGGCAGTTTTTGATCCATCCGTGTAAAACTCTGTGCATTTTCTGTATTTCTTTTAGTACGCGATATTCTTGCAAAATATGTTCTGTAGGAGTTTCGCTCTTTTTGAACTGTGCAAGAGTGAGGTCACAGACTGTTGGAAAGTTGTACCATGGGGCCAGGGGCCTATTTTCTTGAGCCACATCAGGCAAGGTGTCCAGAATATGGAGTTCACGGCAAATGTCTTCAAATCGCATAATCAATGGTCTTGTTGTCTGAGGCTTATTTGTGAATATTGTTCGGGAGGGGCAAGTTGTGACAACCGGGTAACAGATGTGTTTTTTTCGTGTCCTTATTTTGAGAACGTAAGCGCATGTGAGTGCATTTCGTCTGTCTTTCAGGGAAGGCTCGTTCGTTTCCACATAAAGACTATTTATTGGGGATGTTCTGTACGCTCCGCACGCAAGGCGAATGCCTAAGTTATGTACCGGGTCTAATTTTTTAAGGTATGAAGGTCTAGCTGAACCATATACTATGCTCCCATAGTCAAAGCGTGAGCGTATAACAGAGCGGTATATATGTAGAAGACATGCCCTGTCGGATCCCCAACGTTTCCGCGAAAGAACTTTCAGTATGTTAAGAGATTTAGAAGCTTTCTTTTTCAGTATATTTATGTGTGGTAGAAACGTAAGTTTTCTGTCGAACGTAATGCCTAGAAATATGTGTTCAGTTTTCACCGGTAATTCTTTTTTATTTGAGTGGAGGACAGGGCTGTTCTGAATGCCTCGCTTGAGCGAAAACATAACTACCACCGTCTTTTGAGGAGAAAAATGGAATTCATTTTTGTCGGCCCATTTCGCTAGTTTATTAATTGTTATTTGTATTTGCCTCTCACATGTTTGTATGTTTGAGGATGTGCAGGCTATCTGAAGGCCATCTACATAGAGCGAAAACATAACTGAATTTGGGATTTCTCTGCAAATGGAATTCATTTTTACAACGGACAGGGTTGTGCTTAGAATGCACCCTTGTGGCACCCCGTTTTCCTGAACAAAGCTTCTAGACAGGGTGGCGCCGAGACGGACTTGGAAAAAACGGTGTGAGAGAAAGTTATTTAAAACATTTAGCATTCGGCCTTGGATGCCTAGATCTGCTAAATCCCGTAGGATCCCGTACCTCCAAGTTGTATCATAGGCTTTCTCTAGATCGAAGAAAACTGCGAGGCAATGCTGTTTATGTATAAAAGCCTCTCGGACAGTGTTTTCAAGGCGTACTATGTGGTCAGTTGTTGAGCACCCTTTCTTAAAACCGCACTGATGAATATCAATAAGTTCATGAGATTCTAAAACAAAGGTTAATCTAGTATTTAAAATAGTTTCAAAAGATTTCGCTAGACAACTGGTGAGAGCAATAGGTCTATAACTGTTAGGAGAAGTTGGCAGTTTTCCTGGTTTTAAGAATGGTACAATAATGGCCCTTTTCCAAGCTTCCGGCAATTTCCCTAGAACCCAAATTTTGTTAAAAAATTTCAGAAGTGCCTCTACAGAGGCTTCGGATAGATGAGCAAGCATCTCGTAATGAATTTGATCAGGACCTGGTGCAGTTTGTTTACCTCTAGCTAGGACTTTAATTCTTGCAGTGTAATTAAACTATTGTATGGTTTGCTCGTGCTGCCACTTGTTGGAAGCTTTTGTTTTTCAGCTGTGCTCTTATATTTTAGGAATGTTTCTATGTAGTGTCTAGAATTTGAAACCTTATGAAAATGTTCCCCTAATATATTTGCCTTCTCTTCGATGCTCGTTTGCATACCAGGTGCTGTGAGAATCGGAATTGTATATGAGGAGAAGCTGCCATTTAGTTTGTGGACTTGTTCCCACATTCTTTTAGATGGTGTTGAGCTGTTTATAGATGTCACGAATTTCTGCCATGATTGTTTTTCGGCGTTGCGACGAATATAACGAGCTTTAGCTTTAGCTTTTTTATAAGCTGTAAAATATTCATATGTTGGGTATCTTCGAAACTTACCCCAGGCTTTATTTTGTTGTTTTTTGCCTCCCTACATTCCCGTGTCCACCAGATTTTGCTGTTTTGTTGTACCATTGCTGAGGTTTGTGGAATGGCAAGGCGCGCGGCATTTATAATGCAATCTGTGATGAGTTTATTAATTTTATCTACGCTATGCTCCTCTGAAAAAATTGTTTCCAAGTCTGCTTCTGTTCTAAAAAAATCCCAGTCTGCTAAATGGAGTTTCCAACGTCGTGTTTTGGTCGGTATGACAGATGTTGAAGATGAAGATGATAAACTGATTAGTGCAGGTAGGTGATCACTCCCATATGGATTATTTAAAACATTCTATTTAAAATCGTTAAAAATAGAGGGCGAGCAAAAGGAGAAATCTAAAACGCTCATCTTTCCTGTGTTTGGAGAACAGAAAGTAGGTTTTCCGGAGTTTAACAAACATGTGTTACTGCAAAGAATAAGGTTCTCTATAACTTGGCCTCGCGCATCAGTTTTCTCACTTCCCCACAGGGGTGAGTGCCCATTAAAATCGCCTACTACCACGTATGGCTCTGGAAGCTGGCTAAAAAGATGTTCTAAATCATGGAGAGTTATTTTTAGGTGAGGTTGAATATACACGCAACACACAGTAATGGTTTTATATGTAAGTAATGTGGCTGCCACAGCTTCTAATCTGGTGTTTAATTGGTGTTTTCGGGCTGCAATACCATTTTGCACTATAATGGCCACTCCACCGGAAAGTCTGCTGTCTTGTTGTCGGTCTCGGCGGAAGACTTGATATTTCTTTAGTATTTTTGTGTGCTTGGGACCTAGATTTGTTTCTTGCAAGCAAAGCGCAACAGGTGAGAGTGTGGTTAGGATATCTTTTATGTCGTTTATGTTGGTTAAAAGTCCCCTGCAGTTCCATTGCACTAGGAACACCATCTTATTCTTTTGTGAGTTTAGAAGTAGAGTTATTATTTTTCAGGGCCCGTGATGCGGGCCTTGTCTTTCTTGGATCGTTCCAAGGAGCTTCGCCGTCTGTGTGACGACGAAGGCACATGGCCATCTTGGCTGGATGTGTCCGTCACCTCTTCAGAGGAGGCGGACAGTTGTGCCGGAGGCGCGTGTTCATTGTTTTTAGACCCCGCCTCAAGGGCAGAGGTCTTGTGGGCCACCGCCCCTGAGGAACGGGTGGCCTGTTTTTGGGGTGGAGTGGTACTAACCACTTCCACCAGGGGCGCAGAAGGCCCTACCTCAAGCTCACTTTGTGTGGCCTGGGCAGGTGTTGAAGGCCGGTGTGGTGCCTCGCCCCGTCGCACCACTTCGGCGAGATTTGGCTTTGCCGTGAACTGGAATGCTGTGCGTTTTGTCTGGAAGTATTTGGTTCGTGCTTCTTTGTAAGTTATGTTCTCAGTTGTTTTGATGGTAATGATTTGCTTTTCATCTTTCCAAGTTGGACAAGCTCTTGAGTAAGCGGGGTGCTCCCCGTCACAGTTTGCACAGTGCGGTGCTGCAGCGCAGTTGTCTGAATTATGTTCGTTTGATGCACATTTGGCACATGTGGTACGGCTGCGGCAGCTCTGTGATCCATGACCATACCTCTGACATTTGAAACATCTTCTTGGATTTGGTATATATGGCCTGACATTTACTTTTATGTATCCCACTTCAATTGATTCTGGGAGCGTGCTGCTGTTGAAAGTCAAAACAAGATGTTTGGTGGGGATTTCCTTGTCATCCTTTCGGATCTTGATTCTGTAGACACCTATGACATTTTGGTCAGCCAGTCCTTCTGCCATTTCCTCCTCAGTCAGGGACAAAAAGTCACTTTCTGATATAACACCTCGGACAGTATTGAGAGATCGGTGGGGTGTGATGGAGATGGGTATGTCCCCA
This sequence comes from Amblyomma maculatum, assembly GCF_055883805.1. Classification (NCBI taxonomy): domain Eukaryota; kingdom Metazoa; phylum Arthropoda; class Arachnida; order Ixodida; family Ixodidae; genus Amblyomma; species Amblyomma maculatum. Next base: position 120,959,655 of record NC_139353.1, read on the forward strand.
ATTGCCACAATATTTTTCAGATTAGAGAACTGATGTTTGGTCCTGACTTCAAGCAAGAGGTCACCATTTGTTAGTTTGGTTACCTTGTAACCGGGGCCTAGGCTTCCTGTGAGACATTTTGATACCATAAATGGAGAGATTTTTCTAGCTGGGCTTTCTGACTGTTCACTATGAACAATGTGGTATTTCGGAAAGGTTTCTTTTAGTTTTTGCACGAACTGGCCTGTTACATCGGTCCGCCCTCTTTTGTTTGGAGGGCGATCATGTGTTGAAGATAGAGAGTCCATGAAAGGGTTTGCTTTTTCGGTAGTTGTGCCAGCCACCCACCACGGAGCCCAACAAGGGGGCGGGACAGGAAACTTGCAACAAGCCCTGCCGACGCCAGCTGTACACCTCTACTATAACCGAATATGGGTAACTCACGGTAGCTACTCCACACAAGGTTAACCCTCGCCGCCAGGAAAAAAAGAAAAAACAAGAAAGGAGGAGGAGACAGGACAGTGCCAAGAAAAGAGATAGGAAAGTGAAAGATAAGAGGGAGGACAGGAAAAGGCGACTGCCGATTTCCCCCGGGTGGGTCAGCCCGGAGGTGCCGTCTGTGGGAAGCGTGGGCCAAAGTGGTGTGTTGCCTCTGCCGAGGGGCCTTAAAGGTCCAAACACTCGGCATCGGCTCAACCACCAGGATCCCCTTTTCCCCAGACACGGCAATGCCACGCACGGCTAAGCGTGGGTGCTGGGGTCCGTGGTGTCGCACAGTACACGCAAACACCTGCTTTAACAGGTGCCCCCTGCGGCGATAAAAAGTAAAAGCCAAATAGTAACGAAGCACCTCAACTACATTAAAAAAGGTAAAAAAAAACTCGCGAAAAAAACTGCAGCACTAGCGCGGTTTGGAATCGGCACCTCTTACTCTGTAGCCTTCTACGCTAACCACTCGGCCACGCCGAGAACTGCAAACCTTTACAACATTTTTGCGTGTTATGTCATGATCGCATTCATAAGGTTGGGACTTCATGTTTCGAAGTTACAGGCCATTTCTGCCGCTCTAACAATTGCAACTTCTTGACCATTGGAGCTTGCTGCCTGCTCTCACGACTTGCAACTAATGTTCTGAATGCCTATGAACTGACAAATTTACCAGCGCCGGCTCTTCGGTGGTGCTCTGGTACCGTGGGCGTAATTTTCGCTGAACACGGAGCTGTAGCACAAACCTTCCAGGAAAAAAGTGCGACCAAACTTCAATACCGGCAAGCGCAGCAGTGACGACAGTTTTTTACTGGTAACTAAATCTTATTTGTATGTAAACATTTCGGGAAGCGATACGACGACCGAGGGCTCGGCTAATTTATACGCAGAGCAAGAAGCTCAAAAGCTTGAGAAACACGCGAAATATTAGGCACTGCAAGCGCTGTATGTAGTCTTTTTTTTCTCTGATGGGTCAAACAACATACTGCCTTTGTTTTATTACAAGTTGCGCAACCACTTTGCAGCAAAAAGCGCTTATTTTAACCCCATTTTTCAGATGCGCCCCGATGGTTGATTGCGAGTACGCTGTTGCCATGTTGGCCCTTGAGGGATGCTAGCTGTCACCAGGGCGGACAAGCGCACATTCGGCGCTTCTCCCGGTGCATCGCGGATGCCAGCGACAAGCCTAGCGTCAAAAAGCTAATCCCAGCGTTTTTCTCCCACCGTACCAGTGCAACCAGCGTCTTCCTGTTACTGCTCCCTCCAGTGAATATCACAGACCTCCGGCGTCCCTAGCAGATTCAGTAAGAAACCAGCGCGAAAAACCTGCTGGTTTCGCACTGGAAGACGCTGGTTTTTTGAAATAGGGACAGCCACACACAACATAAAATCAGGACAGACCCGTATTGATAATTGCTTATTGCCTTATTCAAGGCAGGCTTGGTTCTTAATTGTGTCAAAAGAAGTGCAGTGGCTAGTGCATAGAACACAAAGTTATCATCTGGGGAACAAGGGTGCCTATCACTTTTATTGCACGTTTTGCTCTCATGCACTTTTTCAACGCTTCAGCCAATAAAAAGTCAGCAGAGGTGAGGCTTTTTTCACTGCTGGTTCAAAATGCGATGGGGTGAGTAACTTAACTTTTCATAAACATCTGATTTTGTGTCTGCAATGTGAATGCATTCTTCTAGCAAAATAGGAGAAAATCATTTTTACTGACTAAGGAACAAACTCGGCATTGACAAGCACACTTCTTCTGTCAGTTATATAATGCATATGAAAAGTTCGTATCGACGCTCACGACTGAAAAGTATATTTCTTTCAGCACAAAACCAGCCATAATTTGGGTTTTACTCCCGTAATGAACCTAGTTTTGTAACAGATAAGTGATATAAATTGAGGGGGTCTTCAATACGCGTGGGAAGAACTTTCGACCAGCATTTTTGCGAGTCAAATATCATATCATATGTCTGCCCGTCCGCCTGCTCACCCGTCCATGCGTACACCCATACATCAACAAAACCGCGCGGTCAGCCACGTTCATGTCGCCAATGTTCAGCATCGTTCACCTCTAAGGTGTTTACTGCATCACGGCGAAATACGATAACTTGGTCGATGGCGATAACCAGTCGTGGCGACATGACGGTTACAACAGGACGGTGATAGTGTGACGTTAGATATGGTTTGTTTGGTAGAGGTTGGGCATTTACGCTTTCAATTTTGAGCTTGAAAAACCGCTTGCGGAGCTCGAGGTCCTGCTTCCTCCATAGCATTTCACCTCTCCGAACCTCGAGCGCTCGCCGACCTTTTAGGCACACACGGCGCACATCAGTGCGCTCAACAGGCCATCCCCGCTTCTGCCAACTTCCAAGGGCGCCCAGCCAAGTTCCCCGAGCGCGCCACACCCGCAGGCGCTCTCGTCCAAATACTGCGTGATGTTATCAGTGAGCTGCCATGGCCTGCGCTCCGGACGGCGCGAAACTGTGGTAATAAAATCTAGTGCACAAAAGTGGGTTCATTATGCGAGTAAGTAAACTACGCGAGTAATTACGGTACGTGCATGAAGATAACTAACACCACAAACGGGACGTAGAATGCAAAAAACGGCTTACTTCCTACGGCTAAAACGCGCAGTTCTGAAGTGCGCCCGTTGCTTCCTGGATGTTCTGAAAGCCGGTCATCGACTCTCACCCATGGCTTTGCAATATTACTGCCGTCGTAGTGATTCGAGCCAGGCGACGATACTCACCGCACCTCGCACTGACACTCACCTAACAAACAGCAATGCAAATATCAACAAGCAAAACGCTTCACAGCACTCCACAGCACAAAAGTAGTCATACCGCGGAGAGATGACTGGCTTCAATATTTTGAAGGAGTGTAGTCACGCGCGCCTCTCCTGGCAATTGAATGAACTCAAAATTTTGCTGCTTTTACCTGGATGGCGCTAGTAGTAAATTAATGAGCGAACACAAGTGCAACTACTAATTATCACTCACCATAGTTTGTGCCTCTTATTTTAACTTTATTTTACAGTAATACAATAATTAAAGAAAGCCGACTCAAACAAGGCTCACGCTGAGTATGGCGGTCTTCTCAATTGAACGTCGTGTAGGAAAAATTGATTATATTTGAAGGCTCAGTATAATCGTGCTAATTGTATAAAGCGCAATTTACGCCTATACGACCAAGAACTACTATTCTAGTTTCGCCATGCATGATTCCTAGGCTGTAGAATGAGCGGTTTTTCTGGTCAAGCTATGCGATGTGAGGCAGTATTACGAAAATCTTCAAATTGGAAAGGCAATAAAAACGAACTAGCAAGTAAATTTCGATGAAACTTCGTACACTGAAATATCATATTGTGCGCCCGAATTGGTAAACATTTTCCTGCTGTGCACGTTGATAAAGTGCAGATATTCGTGCCCAAAATAGCCAAACTTTACCATGTTTAGAAGGCTGCCGACAAAAACTGATTAAATTAAAACCGTTATGCGTTATTCAATCCAAGATGAATACCCATTCTTTGTGTAGGCCAAAGGAAACTGTCCTAAGTGCAGCAGTTTCTTCAGAAAATTAATTAGAAGTAGGGTGTATCGACGCTACCGAATTTGTCATCTGCAATACCACCTCTTATGCAGTTGATAACGCTGGCACACTAAAGCAGCGCACTCATTTGACAGAGCGTATATTAAGCTTTCGAATGATGCCTACCCCCCCCCCCCCCCCCATTGTGATGTTCGAAAAAGAACAACATGCAGAATGCTCACGTAAACATTGTCTAAAATGGCGCATTCGCGCTGCCGGAGTGGGACCCCCGCTTAAAGTCACGAGAGCGCGTATCACGGACATAGGTTGGGTTTGAACCATAGTCAGCGCTGCGATCAGGATAGCAGTGAGGTCGAGGTGGTGGAACCCAACGGCTGCGGCAATGACGAGAAATGTGGCCGACACGTGAGCAGGTGAAGCAGATGGGTCGGTTATCCGAGGTTCGCCATTCGTCCTGGTAGGGGTCGCAGTATCGCGTCGGAAAGGGCGTGGTAGGAGCCGCAGCAGCTACGACTGGAATGTTAGGTTGGAGCGAGGGCTGTTCGGAAGGCAGGCCAGAGTTGAAGCTCACGTTCGCGTTGAGGCCCACATTAGCGAACTCCTGGCGAACAACAGATTGGATTAATACCATTGTAGCATCTGCTGGCTGAGGAGCGAAGGCAACGGGCGTCATAGCTTCTATCTCTTGGCGAACAATGCTGGTCAAGTTGGAGGAATGAGATGGCTGCTGCAGTGTTGGACTATCTTCGCACGAGGACGTAGCAGCTGTGTTTGGCGAGCGGTCGAAGCGGTGAGTAATACGGCGGTGTTTTGCTTGATAAAACTGCCGACAAACTTGGATGACTGAGTCGACCGTCGGCAGTCTTTGCATAGCAGCATATTGTAAGCATCGTCTGCAATTCCCTTTAATATGTGGCCCACCTTGTCTGACTCGGACATGGCGCTGTCCACTTTTCGGAATTGGGCCAGAATGTCTTGAATATACAAACAAGTATGATTCCTTCCAAGACTGGACACGGGGTACGAGGTCTTCTTGTGCGCCGAGCTTGCGTTCGATCGGCTTGCCAAATAGGACTCGAAGCTTCTCCATGAACATATCCCAGGATGTGATTTCATGTTCATGCGTCTCAAACCAGACGCGCGCCGTACCCGCCAGATGGAAGAATACGTCGGCGAGCATGAGGGTCGCGTCCCAATGGTTGTGCTTGCTGACGCGCTCGTACATAACGAGCCAGTCTTCTACGTCGGCGTGGTCGATGTCGCAAAAGGTGCCTGGATCGTGCGGCTGCGTCATGACGACGGTGAGAGCTGGTGGTGCCGCTGAAGAAGGTGTCGCATCGGCTGCCATAGGGATAGTACCAATCCGGCGGCCACTACGGAGGTCCAGCAATCCTCCACCAAATGTAACGTAAAGTACATAGTGGTAAACGCTAGTTCACTGCTAGACGCACACACCACCAGAACGAACATAGCTAAGCCTGAGCTTGGTCTTCTTCACTACGCCACATCAGCACGTCGACGTCGTCTCGATACTGCGCTCCGTAACAATATCAATCATGAAACACCATTTGGCAATGGATATAAAAAGCTGACTCTATATCATTTGTACAGAGGTCAGTGTAGGAATGGTGCTGTATTATGGAGTTGCGCTGTATTGTGGACTTTGCAAAGCGTGCAAGCTGTGTACCATCAGGAGCGGCAGGCGTACATGCTCGTGCAAAGTTGTTCTAAATAATCACGGATGTTATCACGGTATATTATCACGGTAACAAACTGGATTCCAAGGGACGGAAAGCGTAGCAGGGGGCGGCAGAAAGTTAGATGGGCGGATGAGGTTAAGAAGTTCGCAGGGGTCAAGTGGATGCAGCTAGCACAGAACCGGGTTAAGTGGAGAAATATGGGAGAGGCCTTCACCCTGCAGTGGGTATAGTCGGGCTGATGATGATGATGACGATCACGGATGTTACATCTATGTTGCATGTATATTCAATTTATGTTGTTTAAATGCTTATAGAAACATACCAACCCTATTATGTAACTTTGCTCAAACATAGGAAAAAAGGACATCACCAATATCAAAATACCGTTCGACTAAAACAAAAATGTAACGTTGCTATAATATTTTGGACCCACATGAATTTTGCTGTGTTCGGCTTTTTTCGTTTCGGTGGACACTACTTTGGCTAAGATAATTGTTATCTTTATTTTAAAAAGGTGAAAATTTATTTTTAATTAGCTGTATGTACGGGTGATAGAAAGGCTTTAATGCATTGCGGTATGTCATGTGCTTGGGTCAGAAGGAAGATGTTTGGCTCCTTGTTTTCATAACATTTAGTAGTGTGCTCTCGTGTTATTTCTCTCTCTGCTGTCACCGTTGTGTTGCCGTTCCTGTGTAAAAATAAACTTAAGCAGAGCGTAGCAAGACAAAAACAGAGCACTGAGGAATATACAGGACTAACAACGCTGAACCGGACTATTAAAAGAGAAAATTATTTAGAGTGAGGGCATGTAAAGGATGCAAATAAAACCAACGATAAAATCACGTAACATCAGAGATGAAAGCAACCTCCTTGTGCGAAAGGAAAACAGGTTGTGATCATGCATTTATCCTTGAGGTTTGAGATTGTGGCGGCTCCACTATTTCGTGTCAGCTTTTTAGCGCGCAGCTCTTTGGTGCCCGTTCCTGGGTTTCGCGTCGGCGTCGGCCGCGTCAGCCTCGTAACCAGCTCCGCCCCTTTTTCATCCCCCCAGTTCGAGCCGGCGCTTCGGCAACCTGAGCCTCGCCGGAAGAGGGTGGGGGTACAATCAGCAGCTAACGATGGGGGCAGGAGCGTGTGCGGCAACCGAACACGAGGAAATGAAGTGTGCATGTGTGGCGGGGAGGGGGAGTCGCCGGAGGCAGCGTCATCGTCAGAGTCTGTAGGTCTAGGGAAGTCGACGGGATGACGTGACAAACATTGCATCTTGGTGAAGCCGGCCGGACTCGTAGACGACGGAAAAGGTGTATTTTGTAATCGTAGCGCCCAGCGCCCCAAACGGCCAGTAGGATCTTTGAGAGAGGAAAGCCAGCACAAGGCATGATGGTCTGTTATCACAGCAAAAGGGCGGCCGAACAAATAAGGGCGAAATTTTGTAATAGCCCAGACAAGCGCCAGGCACTCTCGCTCTGTGAAAGAACAATTGTGTTCGGGTGTTAGAGGAGGCGGCTGGCCTACGCAATCACCCTTGTACGGCCGTGTTGTCCCTGAGCGAATATTCGGTCGTTCGAGCTCCTATAAATGGCGCGGCGGCAGCACGACATGGGGCTGAGTCGGTGATAGGGCGGCTGTCATATAGCGCAGGTTTTGACAAGCGGACCTGCTTCTTTATGTTGTGGCATCCTTCGCCTGAGATTTGGCGTTTAGATGAGCAGCAGTATTTCATATATCAGTCATAAATACGAAGTTATCTATGAGTTTGGCTAGTTTCAAAATAAATGTTCGTTGATATAAGTGCGCATGGATTCGCTAGCTCGCAGGAGAAAACTCAGCACTATCCGATGTACTAAACATGCCGCATTAAAGGCCGACAAACTCTTTAAGCGACAGTTTCTCGGATATTTACATTTTATTTTATGGCATGTATAAGCGCGGCCATTGGGTGCATATATTGTTCACGTGCTGATATACCGAGCGTATAGCACCTTATTTGTCTTCAGCGTATATCATGATGCAGTCTGAGGCAAATATATGCTACTGTTCGAAATATCAGAGAAACGGCCATTTTAGCTTAATGAAACAGCCCAAATTAACACTCGAGGGGTGTTCTTTGCACTACCGGCAGAAAAGCGCTTGATCAAGTAGGGAGAACTCCTTATAAAGTAATTATTGCGTTTGTTCAGATTCATTGCTCACTCCGTCCGACAAATTAAAATACAACTAAAAAGTTAGAGTATTCAAATATATCGCTCTTATTGCTCACCCCGTCGAAAAGTGAAAATACATCTGAAGAGTGTGTGCATTTCATATCGTTATGTCGACGCGGTATCGCCAGGAAGTAATGCTTACAAATCTTATCCTCCGTTTTTAGTTTTTTTTTAGTCAGCCTTGTGGTGATGAATCCGAATAAACTAAACCTGAACGACGGCTGTAACGAACAGCTGCACGCGGAGAAATATAGGCGGTTATTAAAGGGGTCGTGAAACGAAAATGTAGCTGCCCAGTTGCAATTTTCTTTGCTTCAGTAAACATTACCCCCTCCCCCATGCCGATTCCAAAATATCTCGTCGAAATATTGCTTCTGCATTTAATAATACCATTCTGAAATCACAGCATTTTTGCGTTCCTGAAGCGACCATGCGACCCTGTAGGCTGGAATTAGAAGCACTCGCCTACGTCCAGGGCCTCCGAGATCACCTCCGCGCGAATAGGTGGCGAGCGCACCGCGGCGCTCGCCACCTATGCATCAAGTGTTCCGCCGCAGCTTGGCGCAAAACTTTAAAACGCGAGTTTTCTCAGCTTGCGCTCGTACCACAGTCGAGCTGCCAGCTTTGAAATGCCAGGGGTAAGACGGCAGCCAACAATTTCGCTATCGTTGAAGTACCAATTATAAAGGCCCACAAGCGCAAAGTTAGGCAGGGACTACCCGAAGCTGCATGCCTGCCCGAAGCATGCATGCGTGCTCTGGCGCTCTCTGCTGCGGTCCCGCGTCTTTCCTTTTTTTTTTTGCCAGTGTGTATATTGTGGAAGAAGGCCAGGTCGAGACGGCAAGGCAAGGGATGCCGTGTCTGGCGTTTATTCCGATGGACAAAACCCAAGCGCGCGCCGGAGCCGGCGCTGTGGGACGATGATGATATAATATGTACAAGAGGAAGAAGAAGATCATGGTATGTGAAAGAATATCCATAGAGGGCTCACACAATCTCCCCGGGAGGTCGGAAGCGGCCAGCCAACCGATGTACCGCGGCGCACAAAGGGCTTCAAACGAGATACATGAGCAATTTCAGTTCCACGGTGGCGTCGGTCGGCTGGGAGATCAACAGGTGTGACTTGGTAGTTTACTGGGGACGTTTGGTTGATGATCTTGTAGGGACCAAGATAGCGGCGCTGAAATTTATTACTAAGGCCAGGAGTGCGCAGTGGTGTATATAGCAGTACTTCGTCCCCAGGATGAAAAAAGACCACGCGATGCTTCGAATCGTAGCGAATCTTGCGGTCTTGCTGGCACGCTTTTGTGTTGAGGCGGGCACCGATGACGGGATCAGGCCACACGGGATAAGAACTGCGCTGGTAATGATGAGGAGTAATCGGGCGTAGAGAAGAAGGAAGTGTCGAGGATTGTAGTAGGAGGACGGCCGAAAACGAGGAAAAATGGGGAGTAACCGGTAGTCCGCTCTACTGCAGTATTATAGGCGAATGTGACGAATGGTAGAACAGTATCCCAATTTCGATGATCCGATGTGATGTACATGGATATCATATCCGATAGGGTGCGATGAAATCGCTCAGTCAGACCGTTAGTCAGGGGATGGTAGCTTGAGGTTGTCTTATGGAGGGTGGATGACGCACGATGAACTTCGGACACGACTGTCAATAAGAAGGCCGTCCCGCGGTCACTTAGAAGCACCCGAGGAGCGTCATGACGCAATACAATTGACCGCAAAAAGAAATTAGCTACTTCTTCAGCGGAACCAGTCGGTACAGCGGCCGTCTCAGCATAGCGTGTAAGGTGGTCGACAGCTGTTATAATCCAATGGTTACCCCCATCGGAGAGAGGTAGGGGACCATATAAGTCGATGCCGACTACGTCGAATGGCGTGGCAGGACATGGAAGAGGCTGTAGGAGGCCAGCGGGCGAAGAAGTCGGCCGCTTGCGACGTTGGCACAGATGGCAGGAAGCGACGTATTTAACTACGGTAGAAGATAAGTCAGGCTAAAAGAATCGTCTTTTCACGCGGTCATATCTTTTGTCAAAACCAAGGTGACCTGCAGTAGCGTCATCGTGGAAAGCCGCCAGTATACGTGGGCGAAGCGCACGCGGCACGCGGCCAACGAGTTCCATCAGGGCAACACACTTAGCGGCGTAGTATGCCATCTTCGAGCTTGGAAATTGCGAAGCAGTCGGCGAAGCCTAGCATTGGGCGGGTTCGAAGCGCCGATAAGGCGGTCGATGATGGGCCGGCAGTAGGCATCAGCTAATTGCTGCGAGCGGAGTGCGTGTTTGTGCTCACAATCGTCAAAAGAAACTGTTGTGATATGCGTCGGGGGAAGAGATGGTCGGCTGTGGTCAGTGGTGGAAATGCGCTGCGAAGAAAAACAGCGGGCTGATTCCGTAAGTGGGCAGCGAGAAAGAGCATCGGCGTCTTGGTGTTGGCGACCCGATTTATAAACGACGTCGAAATTGCATTCTTGCAGGCGTAGACTCCAGTGGCCAAGTCGGCCTGTCAAATATTTCTGTGAAGACAACCAGCAAAGAGCGTGGTGATCGGTCACAACTGTGAAGTGCCGACCATAGAGGTAGGGGCGAAACTTTTGAACAGCCCAGACGACGGCAAGACATTCCTGCTCGGTAATGGTGTAGTTTTTCTTAGCTGGAGTCAAGGTCCGACGGGCGAAGGCAATGACTTTATCACGCGAAGTTACATCGCGCTGCAGAAGGACAGCGCCAAGTCCGTGACCACAGGCATCAGTGTGCAGGATGGTAGGAGCGCTGTCGCTGAAGTGGCCAAGAACGGGATCTGATGTGAGGGCGTGCTTTAGGCCGGTAAAAGCAGTGTTGCACTGTTCAGTCCACACGAAAGAGCTGCGCGCTTTAAGTAGTTCATGAAGTGGCGCCGCAATAGTTTCAAACTGTTTTAAGAAACGCCGGAAATATGACGCCAGGCTAAGGAAACTGCGCAAATCTGCAATTCGTTGCGGGCGAGGAAAGTTCAAGACCGCGCTGATTTGTTCAGGGTCTGGACAAATGCCGTCATGGCTAACCAGATGTCCCAATATTTTAATTTCCTTCTGTGCAAAGTGGTACTTCTAGGTATTGAGCTGAAGGCCCGCTGAAGAAAGACACATCAGGACTTCATTCAGACGCGTGAGATGTTCTTTAAAAGTTGCTGAAAAGATAACAATGTCGTCCAAGTAACATAAACAGGTTCTCCATTTTAGGCCACGAAGTACCGTATCAATCATTCTTTCAAATGTCGCTAGTGCGTTACACAGGCCGAAGGGCATAACATTAAACTCGTAAAGTCCACCGGCAGTTGCGAAAGCGGTTTTTTCTTTGTCGCTCTCATGAATAGGTATTTGCCAAGAACCTGAGCGGAGATCCAAGGTCGAGAAATATTCGGCGCCTTGGAGAGAGTCAAGGGCGTCATCTATTCGCGGCATCGGGTAGACATCTTTAAAGGTAATTTTGTTGAGTGCGCGATAATCAACACAAAATCTTACCGATCCGTCCTTTTTTTAACTGATACTACAGGGAAGACCATGGGCTTGTTGGTGGACGATTAATATCGCGACGGAGCATGTCATTCACATTTTCTTCGATTACTTTTCGTTCCGAGAGAGAAACCCGATAAGGTCGTCGGCATACGATCAAGTTACCATCAGTAATGATGCGGTGGTGTGCAACACTAGTCCGTCCCAGTGGTGGGGAAGTGGCATCAAAAATGGCTTGATGGGCTTGAAGCAATTCCAGCAATTCTTTGCGTTGGTGCGGCATGAGGTCCGGACTGATTGTCTTCGACAGCATGGGAAGAGATACGTGCGATGAATCACGTTGCTGAGGTAGCGGGGCGGTGAGCACCATCATGGACATGGGATGAGCATCCACTATGCATGGCAGGGAAGTTCCTTTAGTCAGCACGAAGGATTCACGGGATGTTTTGGTGGCAGCTACTATCGCTGAGCCGCTGCGGAATCGCACAAGACTTGATGGGAAGGCGATTCCACGTGCAAGATGACGATGAGATGGTGCGATAAGTACATCCCCGTCAGTGATGTGTTCCGAAACAACGGTAACAAGTTTTTCGCACTGTGGAGGCAATACAGTGTCAACTGCGGCAATGAGGGAATGACGTCCTTCAGACATGTTAGATGAAAAATAACTGTCTGTCATATGAATGACACGGTCGCCGCAAGAAATTAACGCTGAAGCGGTCGACAAAAAATCCCATCCAAAAATCAACTGATGCGCGCACGGTGAAAGCACAGCAAACTGCACATGGTGGCGGACGCCGTCTATAACAATTCGAACTGCACACTTTGCTGAAGGATGTAGAGGGACGTCATTTGCTCCGCGAAGTTCAGGTCCATCATATGGTGTCGTTACTTTCCGCAAACGGTGGCATAAATCAGCGCGAATAACGGAATTTGCAGCCCCTGTGTCAATCAAAGCTTCGACCGGTAATCCTTCAGCTAAAACGGAAATCATATTGTACGGGCGATGAGGAGGACTTTTGATAAGTTCGCAGAGTGCAGTTTCACCTCCGGAAACTGCATCGCTTAGTTTTCCGAATGACGAACAGGAACAGTTGTTGCTGGTCGAAGTGGAGAAACAGAGCGGCGGTATGGGGAAAGGGACCGGCGTCGGGATACATGGGCGCCGCTTGGTTCAGACGAGGATACCGGCGGTGGAGAGGATCGACGAGGTGGGTTGGGAATAGGTCGTCGCTGATAATATGAGGGTACGTCACTTTCGAAGGCGTCGTAACCACGCCGCTCGTTCTGAATGCGTCGACGACAGAAGCGGGATATATGTCCTCGAATTCCACAGTAGTAGCACACTGGGCGAGAGGGGCGCCAAGGTGCATAATAGGGTGGCGTAGGCTGAGCCGTCGTTACGGCGTTGATGTGGTTGTAGGGCGATGCCAGTTGGGGCAGCGGAAAAAAGGAGGGGGTGATGCTGCGACGTGCGCGTAAGTCGATGCTGGGCGGGGTGCAGGAGGGTCGGACGCCATAGGTCGGGTGATTGTTGCCAGTTCATCTTTAATGATGCTGCGGAGACCGGCGTCATTAGAAGGCACGGAAGAATGATCGCACCCGTGTCGACAGACAGGCTTGAGGGCTTGGAGCTCCTCCCGGATGATGGCTCGAATCAGTGCCCGCAGGTCCAGGTCAGCAGAGGTAGGGCCAGTAGCAATGCCGAGCTGCAATCGGGAGGACTGCAGCTGAGCGATGCGTTGGCAGGTCGCAATAATGGCGTCAACAGTAGAAGGATTCTGGGCAATCAGGGTGTTGTAAGCCACAGAATTAATTATATTCAAGATGTGGTGTACGCGTTCAGGTTCCGGCATGGTGGGACTAATACGCCAGCAAAGTGCAAGTTTGCCGTGCAAGCAGCTGAAACGACTTTTGAAGCCCGATGCGTTGCCTTCAGTTTTCGCACACTGCAAACGCGGCGAGAACGTTCGGCCAGCCTTCGAGAAGCGCCGTCGTATGGAGGTGATTATGCTTCTTTACAGTTGATATTACAGTGTTGCACCACAGCAGCCTTTATCGTTTTGTATTAATTTTTGTAGATCGTGAATAACGCCTTAGCGGCGTCTGCTACTGCGAGCGTGGGCTCGTCTTCGGCAATCATCGCAGCGCCTGAAAGCAACCCAGATATCTGTCTCGATGTTTGCGGTAACCCTGCAGTGTCAACAAGTGATGGTAAGTTGTATGAACTTACTTCCAAACAGACGCTTTAGTGTGATATGGATAGGAGCTATAGGACACTGTAGCTGTATATGTAGCCGCCGCGCGAAAGCACTGACGTTTGGTGCTTGACAGAAACCTCGCTAGAACTTTGTTTTCCTGTTTTGATGCCTGATATTTTAAGCAGCTAGGTTTCCGATACTTCCATATTCTTCACTTGTTCAGTATACCTCTCAGTGAATTGTGCAAGTGCTAAATTCGGTTAACTTATGTAGCTCAGCAGCTTCAGAGTAGGACTTAGTGCGGCCGTAGTTAGGCTGTGATGACGTTTCTCGTTATCGGTGAAATGCGTGAGCTGAAATATAGTCAAATGTTTTTGTGTATACCTCATAAGCAATGAGGTTGAAGGAACTGATCCTGAGTATCCTGAGTTTTTGTGTGCCTAGTAGCACATACAGTATTATATTCATCAGTGTGTAATCATGCAATGATTTGCATTTTTTGCTTGTTTTCAGATGAATATGACCAAATGGACACTAATTTCACGTGCTCTGCTTGTGGCCACTCAACAACTTCGAAGTCTTCCAAATATATTCAGGTGGACTTACCAAAGGCTACATGCAACAAAGAAACACTGACAGGCAGCCTGCTCAGGCACTGTGGTAATATGTTGGCAGTTTTATGTACTTTTATTCGAAGCGTGACTTTTTTATTCTTTTTGTTGAAGGTGTGCAGACTGAAGAATCAAGCTTAGGGATGGTTGAGCGGTGCTCTACGCCTATCACAGACCATGTTCCAGACCGTTATTTTCCTGCATCTTACCTAGGAGACAGCGATTCCAGCAGTGATGCTTCTGATGAAAGTGGCTCTGACAGTGTGTCAACGGATGAGATCAACGCAAACGATGAAAGTTTTGCATTATCAGAAGCTAGCAAGTGAGTAGATTGTGCGACGAATATCTTTTTTTTTCATTTTCCTTGTTCACTAACACGCACTTTGTTACATTCTTGCAGCACAACTGGGGCCACAACAACTGATGCTGTTGCAGAGACGAAATATATCGTCTTTGAGAGCTGCCTGTTAGAGCTCCTTGGACCCTGCAGGACATGCTTGGCCCAGTGCACTACGGAAATCCGGAGGTCTGGGAGCCTGGTGCAAGCTACAGCAAACTGCCCATTTGGGCATGTGTGGTCATGGGAGAGTCAGCCATCTCTACACAGAAAGGCTATTGGAAACATCCTTCTAGGTGGTTTGTGAATACAGTATTTGGGGCAGCATCTTTTGATAGTTTGATAATATAATACTGTATCTACTGTGTGCATAATGCTTTGTAGTACTAATTTTTAAGTTTTAATAAGGAAAACATCAGTGGGCATACCCTTGAATTCAACTGGTACCTTTACTTTCAAGATTGCAAATTATTTAAAGGTATAATGGATCACTCTTGATTGGTTTGATTGGTGTATAATCCTTGTTTATGTACCCTGTGACTGGAATGCGCTGTAATGTACTAATTCTTATGACAACAGGTACATACATGGTGCAAGCAGTTTATGTTCCCCACATCATTGTGTAATATAACAAATATGCAGTACTTTGATTTGGCAACAGTTGTAAAGGCTAGTATAGAGTTGCTCTATACAACTGATTCATTCTGAAATTCATGTATAGACATGCACCATGATTGCTCACCTGACTTTTTATTTTCATGATCAGAGCTTGGCATTTTATCGGCCACAGTATAGCTTATTATGCCTCTCTGCTTACACTTCTTATGGCAGCGAGAAATATTACACGCCTGAAGAATTGGTTGGTTTTGCACATCCCTATATTATACCATCTTACTATGTTAAGGAGAAAACAGTCAGTTCCGATGATTATGAACATTTCGGGCTTGCTGCAATATATTTTCTACTGCAGCTGCATCATGCATTTCAGTCAGTATACTATTGTTGCCTAAATTTGCTCTTGTGTTGCAGCATTTATTTGCACTGATTTGTTCCAGCCAACACACATTTTTCTTACAATCCTTGCATAGATACTCTTGATAATTTACAGCATGCCTATTGCAAATCCTATAATGTCCTTTATTCTCTCTAGGTGCTATATTGTTCACAGGGTCAAATCCAAAAAAGACACTGCGACTCCTTTCGTGCATTGGAGTTGCAACACCGGGGGAGGACCTATTCTTCAAAATTCAGAAGTGTGTATTATTCCCCTCTGTGCAGAAGGTAAGTGAAATTCAAATGTGTTCACAATTATTATTTATTTGTAAAAAAAAAGTACAAGGCAACTATATTTTTAAACAGGTGTGGAACGATGCACAGGATGTCCACCTCAGTAAAGCATCACAAAAGCCTCTGAGCCTGACGGGGGACGGTAGATTTGACTCCCCAGGATTCAATGCGAAATATTGACCTACACACTGAATGATGCCGAACAGGATGTCATTTTACACACGGAGCTTGTGCAGGTTTGTTTCATTTCATACCTTTGCAAGATTCAAATGTTTGTTGTCAGCTTCAGTAAAGCATGTTTATGTCATATAGGTGAATGAAGTTGGTAACAGCGTGCGGATGGAAGTGGCTGGCCTAAGCAGAGGCATCAAATTTCTCCTTGGGAAGAAATGCAATATCAGCAGGCTTGTGACCGACAGGCACAGTGCCATTCGTGCCCTTGTCAAAAAAGATTACCCCGATATAGTGCACCTTTTTGACTGTTGGCACATGGCAAAAGGCAAGAACATTTCTGTCACCCTTGTCATAACCTGGCACTTAGAAGCAAAATTAATTTTGTTTTGTTGATTGTCATTTCAGGAATAAAAAAGAAGCTCCTTGCAGCCACAAAGCGCCGTGACACAGAGGTACTCGGAAACTGGGCTCGTGCTGTTGTGAACCACTTGTATTGGTCAGCTGCTTCAAGCGATGGGCACCCAGAGCAAATTGTTCCCAAGTGGAGTTCGTTGACCAGACATGTGGTAAATGTACACCAGCACGAATCTGAAGTTTTTCCAGAGTGTGCCCATGACGACCTCAGTGAAGATGGAAGACTCTGGCTGGTTGAAGGTAGCTAATAGAAAGCATTGGTATTTTCAACTGGTTTTCATTTGAATTTCTTTGCTTTTAAGGATCGGATGCCCACCGCAAGCTGTGCGAAATTGTACAGGCCCCATCACTCTTGAAGGACATAGCACAGCTGTCTACAAAGGAGCAGACATTTGGTTGTGAGGCTTTTCACAGCCTAATAAACCAGTTCGCACCCAAGACGTACCACTACAGTTATGCAGGAATGCGAGCTAGGTTAGTGCTATGCTTGATTCACTGATGCAAGTCATAACACTCTCATATTGTAGTGCGGAAGTGCTTATGTCTATAAGATTGTTATTTTGTTTTATTATGTGTCATGTAATGCTTTTCTAAAAAATTATTAATGTTACTTGCAGAGTCCGCGTTGCAGCGTTGCATTACAACGAGAACCATGGGCGTCCTCAGGCAGTCCGAGCTGATGGCCAAAAGCGGTTTGCCAGGCGGTTTCGAAAGGGCCGAAATGGAGAGGCTAGCCTTTCATCTTTGAAAGTGGAGCCATCTTATGGTAAGTGATCGGTATTACACATAAAGGTAATTGTATCTATTTTAAATGCAGATCAGCTGAAACAATAACATCCCCTTTTAGTCTTTATTAAAAGCATATCCTCTCTGCTATGCCCACTCACTTCAAAGTTTACTTGGAAGAACAATTTCTGGTCACCATTAGCTCGTTAAAGCTCATTGCAAGAGAAGCACATCTCTGAGAAGGTTGAGGAAAATAGCTCCTCTGGCCTTCAAAAGAAATTGTCTCATAACATAACAGCACCACTCAGCCAAATGATCAATTACCTCACACTATGACTGGTTACTGGATTTGGTTAATTTGTTCAAAGTTTCCTGCAACTTATACTCAAAACTGCAAGATGGGGCATGCATCACAAGAACACCCTTTTCCAGTTAAAACCAAATATAGAAAGTGAATTCACCATGGTATTACTGAAATTACTTGTTTCTTTCTTTTTAAGTAAAGAGTGCAATGTCTCATTGTCAGATAGCTGGGGGCAGGATTTCTCTTGGTATTATAGGCATCAGTAGAGGTTATCCAGTGCTTGTGTGCATGTTCACAGATCCACAAACCATCTTATGCAGAAACGTTTATTATGAGTGCATTCTCATTCTTTTCCTTTTTTTCAGGCTATGTGCGTTTGCTCTTGGAGCAGGCGCTGGAGTTATGTGCACTGCACAAAACCTACAAGGAAGCCCTGCAAGCCACCGGAGGTTCTGAGCCTTCTCCTCCTCCAACTACTGCAGGGCGTGAAAAGCCATCAAAGGATGAGCTCTTGGCATCGCACCGCACCAGGTTTAATCAATGCTAACTTGGCAGTCCAACCAGGTGTAATGCGATGCATTACGGTAACTTTTGTATCCCTGTTTGTGGACAGGGTGTGGAGTGCGATGTAATGAAGGATTTTAGGCAAGTGTTTGTTGCATGGGGTCTCTACCATGTAATATTATTCTACTGCACCTTGATACTCCACCTTGTATTCCCTATTGGGCCAGCAGCATGTCTTCATGTTGAGTGCACTTAGATGGAGCTTTCAGACTTTTGTATATTCATTCGCAACGTTTCTGTTACAGTAACTTCAATTCAGTTCTTATTTTGTAACCATTTATTGTGATGTTTTTATTGTTTTTACTTTGTTTAGTTTCACCTTTAAAATATCTCTGTCATAGTTAGTGTAAAGACAGGTTCTTATTTTGTGGTTTGGTTTCGGTTGTTGGGTTTAACGTTCCAAAGTGACTAAGATTGAAAGACGCTATAGGGGAGGGCTCCAAAATTTCGACCACCTGAGCGGGGTCAACAGCACACAGGCGCTCATGACCGAGATTCGATCCCGCATCCTTGGGCACAAAAATTGAGCATCATAACCGCTGCACCACCACGCTAGGTGTTATTTTATTCTTGCTTTGTTCCAATACATATCTGCTGTCATAGCTTCTCACTGATGAGGGGTGTTAGGGCATTCGTCGACTTGGAGCTGTATTGCAGCCATTCCAAAGTCAGCTATGCTTTTAGGTGTTATGAGATGATGTGGAAGATACCTTATTGCTAAATTTCTTTGCTTCTGTAACCAAATATTCTATTGCTTGTTCATTTTGTTAGGCATCTTATGTTTCACTGCAATTTGTTGTGCCGTTTCACTCTACCTCTGAGGTCACTCATGACCAGAAGTATTCATTTTATTGTGAAAGCAATACTCCCAACGCTAAACTGAGACCTTGCGTGGCTGCAACCATGCCGGAAGAGGCATAGCTACGGCCTCCTTATAAAAAAATTAGCCTTTCATGACATTTGAATTTACGTTACCCCCATGCCACGGGCAAGAGCTGCCAATTCTGGTCGCTCCTTTCATACGGGAGGGTGACATATCAGAATCAGCCTTCCAGAACTGTTTGCATTCTCGTTACCCCTATGACATGCAGGCACGTCCATGCGGCTTGGTTGAAGCATGAATTTATATGTGGGCTTATGCTCTCGCGTCAGAATGAGCCTAAGTGGCCCCAATAATGTAGCACCTTACACTGATAGGGCCTGATAGGGGAATAAAGTAGCAGGCAAAAGAAGCTTCCACCACTGCTTTTGCAATTCAACTAGGGCTAGCCAGAGCTAAACCACTACTACTTTTTTGTGTGTTCACGAACGGTGACAAGGAGAGAATGTTTAGGTGCATACCGTCTTGGTTAGTTAACAGTGCTTTATAAAAACCATATTTCAGTTGATTCCTTATCATACAGGCATGAAGTTGTATTTCTACAGACTACCAAAATTTAAGTGGATCCTAGAAGTGCTTAGCATATTCTTGGAATATGATTTTTTGCTTTATGTGAGTTCAACGTACTTCTCTTACTGGTTCCCTCTTGCCTATTGGTTGATGATTAATGGTGATAACAATAATTAAAGTAGTAGTAATATGTAGCATTTTTTTATGTGGCTGTGTTTTGTACATTTTAGCTTTTTTGTCATTTTAAGTGTTGACATAGGAATTGATTGAAAATGAAACTATTGCATCTAGTCTGCATATTTTTATGACTGGGTCTCTCTAAAACAACTAACTATAGAAGTTTAACACATTTGCTAATGAAAGATATGCTAAAAAAATAGCAGTTACATAGATCAGTACATTGGAATAAGCAAAATGTGCTTTAGAACTTGCTGCTTGAAGATAGATTTGTTTGAGAAAAAGAATGGTTGAATTAGGAAAAGCTCACCGCCATTTTCGTTGCAGCATTTTTAATTTTTGTGTATAGTTCTTTACAAGAAATAGCTTTTCTGCCACTGTCCATGGAATGGCCACAATAGCAATGGTACATTTAGTGATGTATCGTCAAGTGACACATGGAAAAAAATTAAAAAAAATTGTTTACTGACACATTCCTGGTCACTTTAGTGTCACAGTGCATCTCGACCCCTCGATTTCCAGCACCTATCTGAGCTAGTAGTTTTGTTCACATTTTATTATGTTGGTCTTACTGCTATACCACTTTTGTTAGCTGCACAAGCTCAATTGTTTTTTCTACCGGTTTATATGTTTTGTGTGTCCATTGTTTTTTCTAATAAAGGCTGTTATCTGTAGTTGTCTCCACGTTCTGGAAAATGGCATCTCTAGTTTCTCATTAGCACCTGATGTTGCACTTTACATTGGCGCGTCTGCTATTGTACCCTATGACAGATTTTATTTTTCAATATTACATATCGTTCCTTTTGTTTGGATAGCCACTGTTTCAGGGTCACTGATATTTTTTTAAATAAAGCATAGTAGCTTATACAAGGAAAAATTTAGATCAGTTCATCTGCCCACCGGCCAGCCGTGTTTAGTGCATCGTCGGGCGGTTTGTTCCGCAAATGATGAGAAAAAATCTTAACTTATTTGACGAAGATTCATGGCTCTAGATATTAGTTTTGCCATGACAAAGCTAGGCAATTAGTTTTATCAGCGAAAACGAAACTGAAACGCATGTTTTGCCTTTCTGCTTTTGGGGTACATAACAATGATAACATACCACATACGTGACATGTGCTTCATTGTACAAGCAAACATGTCGGATATTAGCTCCGATCGCGAATCTGGCGAAGTGTCTTCGGATGAAGAGACCAGATATGGGGTCGCTCCATATCAATTCGAGCCGAGAAGCGATTCCGCAGAGCGCAACAGCACTTCTCAGCACCCGCCTTTGGCTCCAAGCCCCCCTAATTTAGACAGAATTATGAGCACGGCATGGTACGTATTCATGCATGCGTGTGTTGGACTGCTTCGTTGGAAATGCGTGTGCACGCTCTTATCGCAGGTGCAGCTGCGCCCGATGCATAGTAATGCCAACCTGCGCGGAATGTGTGTGTTGCCGCGAAGATCAGCAGGTCCTGGTAAAGATAATGAATGGCCAGACTTGCGTCACTGAAAACGCCGAATTCGTGACATACTGCCTCATGCCATTCATTCTCGAGGTCGAGTGCAAGAAACTGCAATATTACCACCCGCGCTTTCACGACGTCGTTGAAGTGAATGCGTAAGCTATTTCAGTGATTATTTCCAAATGCATGCAATGTAATTTTGACTCTATTCTGCATTATTTCTCAGTCGATACAGGTACACTGCGTACCGACAGTTTGCGTGGTGGGCGTATGGTCGGCTAGGCTCCGGGAACCGCGTCATCTTGCCCCGCTGTGTCGTAACACTGATAAGAAAAACATTCCCATCGGTTGAGTACACGGGCTTCAAGTGGTCCTAGGTAAGTGCGTTAATAAAGTCGCTTCATATATGACACGTTTTTGTGTACCGTACTTACTAAACTATGTTATTTCTCTACAGCGGCATGATGCTCCGAAGTACGATACCTTCCCGTACGGCACCAGCGTCAATTCGTGCTCATGGAATAAAGAGGAGATTCTGATTCTTAAAGACGTAAAACTTTCCTGCTTTCTTCATTTACTTTACAAAGGACATCTATTCTTCTTATGAAATCGGCCTGGACGCACCGTACTGTCACTTAATCACCTCGCGTTTTTTACCCCTGCTCTGATTTGCCATGCAATACCCGTGTCTGCCTGTAGAAATGACTTGAAGCAATCGGCTATTTGCTCTTCGGTTATACTGGATTATGCTTGATTCATTAAATGTGATCCGAACTCCGCATAAGCTCCACTTAAATACTTTAAGGCGAATATAGCTGCGTGACAAGTGTAGTGCGAGCACTTCGGCCACTGTGAACTGCTTTAAAACCTGTCGTACATAGACCACATGTATTTTACCCGAATGTATAGTGTTCACAGGAGGCATCGCGTGTTCGTTTACGTATAATTGTCGTAAAAAACCAAAAAGCATCAACACAACGCAAAAGAACGCGAACTCTAAGTCGTAACAAGTGGTGGAGGTGCTAATTCCCGGCTATGGACAAACAAGAAAATATAGTCAAGTCAACCACTCGCCGAGACCGCCGAAACGCAGTTTAGGAAAAATTAGGATTCGAATACAGGACACGATTCGAAGGGGAGAAAAAAAAACGCAAGCTGAATGAGCGTTTCAACGACTTGTTCGCTCTTTGTGAGGAGGCTATCGCGGCCGCAAAAAAATAAGCCGCTGATGCACACAGCGGAAAGAGTTTTGAGGAACCGCGTCATTCCCGCCAACGACCGAACAGCAATGAGCGAGCAACAAAACATGCCGTCAATGAGGGCGTTCGCGCCGCCTCCCGTGTTTGAAAGGACAGCCGATGAAGACCTGGAGGGTTGACTCCATATATATGAGAGGTACGGCAGATCCCTCGCGTGAACGGACGAACAGAAAGCGGACAACTTGGTGTTTCCTTTCTCGCGGACGTCGCCCGGACCTGGTACGTGACAGCGCTCCGGGAATAAACGCCGGAAACATGGTTAGACTGGCAAAAAGCACTACGTGCCACCTTTGCAGGTGTGCACGTACAAGAGTGGGCGTACATTCGTCTATAGGAACGCAAGCAGCAGCTAGGGAGACCCCACAGCAGTACGTGGCTGGGGTGCTACAGCTATGTGGACGGGCCAATGCGGCGATGACATGCCGAAAAGCTTCTGTAGTTACTGCGGGGCTTGCGACCCGAAATGATGGAACGCGTGGTCATTTCTAACCCCAGCTCCACGCAGAAGTTCCAAGAACACCTGCAGCGCCTGACACGCTGATCGCGTACGGGCCATGGCACGCCATGCTCTTATGCCCATGCCGACGCACTCGCTGCCCGGTATCCCAACCGGGCACCCGGTAATGTCCTTCAGCCAAGACCTGGCAACATCCCTTCATGCTGCAGGTACCCCACCACAGGTCTTCTACGCACCTGGCCGCTATGAAAACCCTCAAAACAAGGGCACAGATGCTGTGTTAGAGGCAGTGCAAGAGACCCTGCGCGCCTTAACTGCAGCTGTGGATCGCCTCGGGCAACGTGACCTCCGACCGTTCCCGCCACGTGGCTCAAGAACACAGGGAGGGCAAGTAGTTTGCTTCCGGTGCAACCGAGCCGGGCACATCATGCGTCAATGCCCAGAGAACCAGGCACCTCCGGCCCCGCACCAGCCTGGAAACCGGTAGAGCCGGGTCCTGCAGTCCGACCCGGTGGAAAGCATAAGGACTCGGTTTACGCAACATTCCACCATACACAACTCATCACGGTTCCTGCCACGGTGGAAGACCTGGACTTCCAGGTAATTATAGACAACGGAGCCATTGTGAATGTAATTTCGGCAGCCCTAGCTACTCCACTGAGGAAGCCTGTTCGACCATCTGGCACTTTCGTGCGTGCAGTAAATGGAGAGATAGTGCAATCATGCGGAAAGATAGACCTGGAAGTTATGATCGGAGCGGAGGTTAGCACGAAGGAAACGTTTGTAGTGCTCCCAAGTTTTCCACATGATGCTGTGCAGACCGCCATTCTATCAGGCAACCCAAATGGTGCTTGATACCCACAGAAAAAGATTACCCTGCAGGGACGCCAGTTAGCGTTACACCTAGAGCAAGACGATACTCGCGACTCACCTGACACAGTACGTGTACAGTGCCTAGAAGAATTGAATCTGCCGCCCCAAACCGAGGCCATTATCGCAGTACGGATCGCAGCTCAAGGGCCGTACTTGGTCGAACCACTCACTACGTCGAGACAAACATTAGGACCTAGTGTTGCCCGGACCCTGACGGTCGTTGACGACGAGATAGGTTACGTCCGCATTGCCAACCCAGACAATACCTCTCTCCCAGTACCAAAGGGTACAACTATCGGACGAGCCACCACCATCAGCAAGACAGCTCTAAGCCTTTTTCTGCCCAGTGATCAAGAGGGTACGGGTCAAAATATCCGGCTAGGCGAAGAACTACCGTTTGAAGCCAGGAAGAGGTTCCAGGACTTGGTACACGAATATAGCCACATCTTTTCTACAAAACAGGACCTCATCGGGCGCGACCATCGCGGAACATGACATCACCACCGATACAGTCCGCCCAATCCACCAGAATCCCTACCGATGCTCTTCATACGAGCGAAAGGTTATTGATGATCAGGTCGCCGAGATGCTGGAAAAGGGAGTTATTCAGAATTCATCGAGTGCATGGTCGTCACCAGTAGTGATGGTACGCAAGCGCGATGGATCATGGCAGTTTTGCGTTGACTTCCGCAAAGTTAACACCGTTACAAAGAAAGATATACACCCGCTGCCTCGCATGGATGACATTATGGACAAGCTACAAAGAGCGAAATGCTTCTCCACACTCGACCTGGCATCCGGTTACTGGCAGGTTCCAATTAAGGAACAGGACAAAGAGACGACTGTGTTTGCTACAGGAACCGGACTCTACGAGTTCAATGTGGTACCATTCGATTTGTGCAACGCCCCGCTACATTCCAGCGAACGAGAAATAAGGTTCTGTCCCACCAGCTATGGAAGATCTGCCTGGCATATCTAGACGACATCGTGGTATTCTCCAGAACATTAGAAGGACATTTGCAAGACCTGCGTGAAATTTTCCAATGCTTAGAAAAAGCAAGGCTCCGGCTTCAACCAAGCAAATGCAACATAGCTTTCAACAGCATCCGGTATCTTGGCCACATCATCAACGGACATACCATTCGTCCGGACCCGGATAACATTCGCGCCATCTCTGAAACAAAAGCTCCTACAAGCCGAAAACAATTTCGAAGTTTCCTGGGCATGTGCGGTTACTATCGGAGGTTCGTCAAAAATTTTGCACGTCTTGCATGACCGCTGAACGAACTCACCAAGATGGACACAAAGTTCACATGGACTCATGAGTGTCAGGAATATTTCGACACATTGAAGGCCCGGCTAACCAACGACCCAGTCCTCCGACTATTCGATCCCACACTACCCATCGAGCTCCATACTGACGCCTGCGGCTACGGGATCGGCGCGGTACTGGTGCAGAAAGTCCACAGGGAAGAGTTCGTTATCGGATATGCTAGTCGTCACTTAAACAAAGCACAGGCGAACTAAAGCACGACAGAACAAGAATGCTTGGCTATGTTATATGCCACAAAGCAGTTCCGACCGTACATACTCAGCTCACCGGTTACAGTTGTCACGGATCAAGCTAGCCTCACATCGCTAATGTCAGTAAAGAACCCAAATGGACGCCTCAGCCGATGGAGCCTGATGCTGCAGGAGTTCAACCTCACGTTAAGACACCGACCGGGAACAAAGAATATGAACGCTGACGCATTGTCTAGATTGCCTTACGATCCCGCTCCCGAGGATGAAGAGGCGTTCCCGCTCTTCGTAGTGTCTCAAGAGGACATTGGGAAGCTTCAGCTTCAAGACCCGTCCTTACGGCCAATCATCAATTACCTCCGCGTGCCAGATCAAACTGTGGGGAAGAGGGTGAAGAAATTCGCAAGGCTCTTTTCCCTCGTGAACGACACATTATATCGAAGGGCCAACCCTAGCAAAAAATCCAATAGAAAACTAATAGCCTATCAGATTATTGTTATTGGTTTTGTAGGTCTGCCAGAGTATTGGTCGTACGGGTATCCCAGCCTATTGGTTTTACAGGTGTGCTGGAGTGTTGGTTTTATAGGTCATGTTGTTTATTGGTTGTATAGGTTATGGTTTTATCGGTCCTATGGCATCTGGTAAAACAGATAGGTCTGTAATGCCAGTACGCCCATAGCTGTCAATAATCTGATAGACCTACAAAACCAGTAAGCTTCCTATGGTTTTGCAGGTCTTATTGAATAGTGGTCTCATCGAGTAGCTGCGTGTATTTACATCTCCGGACCCCTGAAGGGAGAGGGCAGCTATGTTCCATTTTCTAGGTTTGAGTTACGCAGCAGGTGCATGTATGCACATTTTATTCCACAATGACAGCAGCAACATATACTGGCACAAAATCAAAACATTGACTGCATCCAGGCAGCCCTCGATTCCACCTTTGCGGACTTCGGCCCGATGATGAAGTCTCTCCAATACTAAGGCACCTGAAAGAAATCAAAAATTGCGTAGCAGCTTGTAAAAAAGCAAGTTTAAGAGCGTGACAGCACTTCAAGAAATCGGCGCAAATATACACCGGCAACAGCGATTGCGCGCGTATTCATGCGGAGGCAGGGAAGGCGCCGCCATTATTGAACGCCGAGGTAACCGCTGAACCAACATTCCGTCTTGTGCCTCATCACAGGTTCTGCCACTTGAACACAGTGCGCACGACATTCGAAAACAGATTAACGCTAAAACGTTTCATCAATACTTACAAGAAATCGTGCCGACAACTTTCAAACTCGGCGATGGATTATATCACACCGCGCGTTTCAATTCCATTGTTGGTGCGCAGGCAACGGCCTTCTGCAACGCAAAGCCATATCATACGCTGGCAGAGTATAAAAGTCAGCCCGAATTACGTAGCAAGTGATGCACACGCACCTGATCAAAAGCTGAACGGGCGCTGGAACGTAGATATCCTCGAGAAGCACCCCGAAAAACGTCGAAAACTTAAAAACACAGAGCACCGAAGTGACCGAACTGCCGCCGGCCCGATTAAAGCCCCTTTAGGCCCGATCGGCGATCGCGCCAGCGCCAATGCCGCTACGGAGCTGCGCATGCGCGCCCAAAGGAGAGGTGGAAAGGAGGATGAGAGAGGCCTGCGCGGGAACGCTTGCGCGGGAGTAGGAGTGAGGGAGAAGGAAACCTACCTCTCTGCTGCGAAGCACCGCCGGCATCGCGCTCGGCAGCTCGAGCCGTACTTTTCGACGTCGACTCCTCTCGCTTCGAGGCCATCAGGTGGCGTCGCCCAGAGCAGCAGCATCCGCGTCGAGCTCCGATCAAATCCGCACGCATCGCTGTTCTGCGCCACCAACCCCTGAAAGTTTTCAACCGGCGCGTAACCTCATCACCGCACACCGACTGATACCAAGTACAACCCGGTACCGTTCCGTATTGCGTGGCAGCGGCTGTTCGAAAATCCGAAGCGGCCGCCGCCCTCGTAAGCCTCGTAGCCCCGCAGCATAACATGGACTCCTCGGCCCCAGCGGCGCTCCAACCGCAGCCTGCCCCTGGAAACAACGCCGCCATGCCTCACCGCCGCACCGCCCGCCGCCACCTCCAACGATGCCCTCCTCGACTCCGCGGACTTTACCCGCGACCCCGCAGACGGATGGATTACACCCGCTGCCCGTAAGACACGCACTGAGCCCTATTCCCGGTATGCCCTCCAATCCGTGTGCGTGCAACTCCCCGCCGCCGCCTTTGCGCCTACTGTAAAGCCCTACGCTCTACTCACCGCCTTCTCCGCCGCGGCTCAGTTCCCTGCCGGTGCCTCTTCCGACATTTCTCTCCATCTCCGGCCCCAACAGCGGATTGCCATCATCAAGACCTCATCCCAGCTGATTGCTTCACGCCTGAGTGCCATTAATCCCAAATACCCTCAACAAGGAAGAAATGCTCGTGCACTCATACATCGCAGCCCCACCAACTCCTGCCGCGGTGTGATACACGGCGTCGACGCTGGCCTCTCCACAGCTGCTCTCATGCAAGGCCTTGAAAGCTACTCTGCAAACATCCTCAACGCCAGCATGATGGGCACCACCGAGTCCGTCCTTATCACCTTCGAGGGCTCAGTAATTCCAAACACAGTCTATTTTCGCCGCGCCGCGTATCGCTGCCGCCCACATCACCCCAAGGCATATATATGCACCCAATTCCTGCAATACATGCACCGAATGTTACCTCCGCTGTAACATCTGCTCTACTCAGCTTCAATCGGCTGAAGACGCCCATCCCTGTGCGCCATGGTACTTTCACTGCAAAGCAGATCATCCACCTTTCGACACCACATGTCCCATTCAGTACCAGCAAGAAGCCCGGGTCAAAGCTTCCTATGAGCAGCGTATCAAGTTACGCAGTGCTACGTCGATTCATACGGTCTCACCACCTACGGGCCCGGATAGCACTGCCCTACATGCGAAGCCGCAGTTATCTGCGCAATTATTAACTTCTCTACCTGCCACATCTACCTGGGGAAAGAACCAGCCTCGTCAGATGCCTCTTCAACCGCCATCTACAGCACCGACCACATCGTTCCTGCGTCCTGCCACTGTTCAGTTGACAGCCCAACCTCAACCTCAAATCACGGGACCTAAAGAACCCACCCCGCATCAGTCCACCTCCGCAGTGAACCAACATGCGGCCCCTCAGGAGAGGTTGCCCCGGTCAAACCACAGCTGACAGCAGCTTCGCAAGACACCCCCTCATGCTCAGGTATGCCAGGCACTCTCCCATCCCTCCCTCTCCGCCCCTCCTCCACTAAACTTTTGCAACAATACACTGATCTAACAAACCGTCTTCTCCCGTGTGAGCAACAACTGACCGAAATCACCCAACGTGTTTCCACCCTCGAAATGCTTGTTTCTAATGTTCTCTCCATTGTCTCCCCCCTCGTCTCCCGAATCGAGGAGCTCACCTACAGCGTCGCTCCCCCGAAGAAACCACCCCCTCAACACTCCCACACCCATGCAAGCCACCTCCCAATATCTCAAACGTACACAACCAACTTCAGCGGCCGAGGTACGCCCTCTACCTCCACCCCCGCCGTCTTCGTCGTTCTCTCCCACCTCTAACGCGCTGTAATGGCTAACACAACCGCACTCCAAATTGTGCAGTGGAACTGCCGCAGCCTCAGAATAAATAAAACACCTCTGTATCAATGGCTTCTCACTCTTCCTTCTCTACCGGCTTTCCTGCTACTTCAAGAAACACGCCACACTCATAACATCCCTGGGTGCCGTGGACTGCACACCCCCAACACTACCAAACCCCTCGTTTCCTCTTTCATCCGTAGGTGGTGGTGGTGGTAAAAACGTTTATTTCATAATGGGAGGTTTGACGCGGAGCCTTAAGGGCTTCGGCTTTATAATACTGGGTGGAGACCCTAATCAGGGACCCCATTGGCGGTTGCCGCCGCCCGCGCACGCCGCGTTATGGCCCTTTGGGCCTGTAGGTCGCAGCAGCCGAGCAGGGTCGCCTCCCAGTCCTCCTGGGAAGGGTTAGGGATAGGGGGAAGGGATGGGTTTTGTTGGCAGGCCCATACCATGTGGTAGGTGTCAGCCACCTCCCCACAGTACTGGCACTGTCCAGTGAATTGTGAGTCAAAATGTTTAAGTACTGCCGGGCACAGCATTGTGTTAGTGAAGAGGCGCAGGAGCAGCCTCTCGTTCGCTTTTCCTAACCCTTTGCAGGGGTTAGGGTATTTGCGATGCGCGTTTTGATAAAAAAATACGATATCTTTGAATGTGTAGGCCGGATTAGAATCGATGTCATCAGCCGATTCGAGTCCCGAGGAAACTGCCCGGAGAGAAAGCGCGCGGGCGGCTGCGTCAGCTGCCTTGTTCCCTGCAAGACCCTGATGACTAGGAGGCCAGACGAGATATCGGCACGCGGGGTCCATGTCCCGACAGCAATTTTGAAATATTCTATAGGCTAAGGGGGTGGTCCACCCTTGTGCGACGTTCCGGCAAGCCCCTCCTGAGTCGGTGATGATATATTTAGAAGTGTGGTCTGAGGCGGCGAGTGCAATGGCTACCTCTTCAGCGTGTGTTATAGATTTGACCTTGAATGTAAGGCCATCGACTGTGTTCCCGTTGTGAACGACAGCGGCCGTGTACCAGTCCCCCGAATGGGGGCCCGAGGCATCCACGAAGAACACACCTGATTTGTTGCCATAATGGCGGGCCAAGGCTTCCGCCCGCGCCAGGCGCCGCCCATTATGGTCTTCTCGTGACATGTTGGCAGGGAGAGGTCGCACTCTGAGGGCGCGTCTCCAGAGTTCTGGGATGCGGAGCCTCTCCTCTGTGAATTGTTTATGTTGAATGTTCAGTCGGGCAAGAAGGCGTCGACCCGACACTGTCTGTGTGAGGCGGGTATATTGGTTCATCAAATGTGCTTCCCGAAGCTCCCTGAAAGTGTTCACCACCCCTAGGACCATGAGCCGACTGTTGGAGGTGGAGATTGGGAGGTCGAGGGCACGTTTCATGATTTTTCGGAGGATCACCTCAAGGGTATCCTCCTCGTGCTTCCGCAAATGGAGGTAAGGAGTCGAATACAGGATTCGACTGGTTACGAAGGCGTTTGCCAGCCGCAAGGCATCCTTACTTCTTAACACCAAGCGTTTGTTAGACACCCGGCGGACCATACGGCCCACCTGGTCCCCCACCTGGCGGAGCTTGGCTAGTGTTGTGTCGGGGCGTCTTTGGTGATGGATGAAGAGACCGAGTACTCTGATCTCTTTTGATTCATGAATTGGACCGCTCGCAAGCGACAGCGAGATTTGTGTACTGCATCTCCGAGAGGGGCGGAGATGCACAAACTGTGATTTCTGGGGGGAACATTGAAGACCACAGCGCCGGCCATAGTGGTCCACTATGCTCGCCGCTGTTTGCAGGCAGGTTTCAATGTCGCCCACACTGCCCTGCGTTGCCCATAGGGTGATGTCGTCGGCGTAGAGCGCGTGCTGCACGCCTTCGGCCTCAGCCAGCTGGGCCGGCAGATGCATCATGGCAATGTTAAAAAGCAGCGGGGAGAGAACTGAGCCCTGAGGTGTGCCCCGCGTACCGAGCATAAATGGTCCGTGCTCCTTGTCTTGTATTTTGATGTATGATTGTCGGTCTGTAAGGAATTATCTTATATAATTGAATGTATTGCTGCCACAGTGTGTTTCACTTGGGTCATATGACTTCGTGTGTGACGTTATCAAAAGCGCCTTTTAAGTCTAGGGCGAGTACAACCCGGTCATTGTGGGGGCATTCGAATGGGTTGAGAATTTCTCTGTTAAGTTGGAGAAGGACATCCTGTGTGGATCTGTGTGGGCGAAATCCGAACATGGTGTCCGCGAAAGTGTGCCTGTGTTCAAGATACTCGGATAGCCGATCGCGCACCATAGTCTCCATTATTTTGCCCACACAGGAGAGGAGAGAGATGGGGCGGAGGTTATCCGTGTCTATTGGTTTGCCAGCTTTCGGGATGAAAGTCACAAGTGCCGTTTTCCAATCGATGGGTAAGGGGGTTTCCCCTGTCCAGATTGCGTTAATGTATTCGAGTAGGCACTGGTACGTCGAGTCAGGCAGGTTCGCCAAAAGCTTGACGGTGACCTTGTCCCGACCCGGCGCGGTGCCTCTCTTCATTTTGACTAGACTGGCCCGAAGATCGTGAAGCTGGAAAGGTTTGTCTAGCTCCGAGTTCTCCTTGCCTGCGTAGGAGTAGACCGATCCTCGGGGGTCTTGAGCTGTGCACAAGTAGCGGTCCCGGAGCGATTGTGCCAGCTGCATAGTGTTGCCTTTAAAGGAGTGGATTGCTCGGTGTAAATGTTTTTGGGTTTCGGTGCGGGTCTGCGTAGGATTGATGAGAGCTCGAAAGAGCCTCCATGTATTACGGCTAGACATTTGTCGGGCCGCTGTATTGCAACGATCCACCCAGTTCGAGTCGGCGAGCTGGGTCGCGTACTCGGCGGCTCGGTGGGTGATATCGGCAATACGTTCTTTAAGTTTGCGGTTGTGTTTCTGGCGACGCCAGTGGCGTGTAAGGCTGCGGCGAGCTTCTCAGAGGTGAATGAGGTGATTATCCACGTCCTATTGCCTCTGTGAGCTGGATCTGCGTTTCATGTGTGCGAAGGTGTGACATCAGTGACCGGGACCAGTCGGTGTACCCTTGCTCTGCTATGGCAGTGTTGGTAGTGGGGGGAACATTTTGTCGGAAGGTAGTCCAATTAGGGATGTGGGCTTGTGTGGTAGGACGCTTGAGGGGGCGTGTGTAGATCATGGTATTAAGAAGGCAGTGGTCGCTGCCGATGGTTTCCTCGGTGTTAACCCAGTCTGCGTGTCGTATGTTGCGAGTGAAGGTAAGATCCGGACACATGTCCCGCGTCACGGAGTTACCTACGCGTGTTGGATAAACAGGGTCGGTGTGGAGGGTGAGGCCCAGTGTGGACACAAGCTCCGCCAGTTTGCGTCCTCGCACCTCCTCTTTACGGTACCCCCACAGCTGACTGGGGGCATTAAAGTCACCCAATATCAGGAGGGGGTCTCGACCCGCTGTCTTCAGCGCACGGCTAAAGATGTCTGCGAACGTCACTCGCTTTAGTTTGGGGGAGCAGTATATGTTCAGTATGTGCATGGGAGGATCTGAGCGGCGGAGGGATAAGATCGTTACCATGACATACGAATAGGGAAGTGTTAGGTCTAGATCCACTTCTGTGGCAGTGTATGATTTGTGTACGAACAGACAGGACGAGGGGTCTCGCTGGAACGTCGTGTAGTTTGTTAATTTGGCCACCGCTCCTGGAGGGTGACCACACCGGGCAAAGTTTCGAGTGTTTCGAAGTAGAGGCGTAGACTCGCGCGGTTTTGGCGGTTCCTGAAGCCCCTACAGTTCCATTGCGTTACCAATAATGATTGACATGATTTTGGGGGGAGGGGCTGCTGGTTAGGCTGTCCCGCCATGAGTGATATTTAGTGAGACGTACAAACGCCACCCCGGAGCCGGCACCTGAAGTAGGTGCGGGGCTGGAGTCCTCGTTATCCGAATCCGCAATAATTCGGGAGTATTTTGAGAGACGGGACATATGTTTAAGGTTCCCTGCTCGACGGCTTGTTTTTGTAAGACGGGACGTGTTTTTAAGGTTCCCAGCCCGACGGCTTGGTCTGGGATGATCCTGCATATATTTGGAGACAGTTTCAGGAACCATTGACGAGCATTTGGCTGCGACGCGGTCCATGGCGGCCTCCACCATGTTTTGCAGTTGGGAGGCTTGACGCGCCTCCATAGCGGCCATAGCTGACGCGAACGCGACCGGCAGCTCCGGCTCACTCTCCATGGCGTCTGAACTCTGCGGACTCGACGCGGCTGTGAGTTTGGCTTCCAAATTTTGAATTTTAGCGAGCAATTGCTCGTTCTGTGCCCTGAGCAGCTCGATTTGTTTGCGACTCTCGGCGTCTACGCCGTTGACCGCGGGAGGGAAGGAAGGTGAGGAAGGGATAGGAGAGAAGGCAACCCCTGCCCAGCTGCTCACCTGCTTATGTTGCGGCGCGGAAGCATGGGCGCCGGCAGCGCCGTTTGTCTGAAGCAAGGAGGTTGTCTGAAGGGCCGGGAAGTGTCTGTCATTCTTGCCGCTTGGAGGCGGTGGGGGCGCCTTCTTCTTGTCTTTCGATGACGTCAGGTTACGGGAGGAAGAATCGTTGACGTCACTGTCACGTGAGCCGGCGGCGCGGTTGCCGCGTTCCGCGCTGTCATTGGCTCCGCGAGTGGCGTGACCTTGCTTTTTGCTCGGTGTGTCCGTTTTCAAGACGCCACGTTGCCGAGGCTTGTTTCTGGGCGTCCGAAGTCTTCGGAATTTTGCCGTGCAAGTCCCGACCGTGCTAAAACCCTATCTCATTGCTTTCGTATTTTATCCCTCACCAAAACAGCGCCCTATATGCTTCCTCAATCTCTACAACAGACCCACCGAATACTGCCTTTCACTGCAGTCCTAGCTCCCACCCACGAGCTGCTACTGGCAGGAGATTTCAATGCCCCGCACGTCAGCTGGGGATACCCGACTACATTACGGCCTGGCCGCATACTTCACAAACACATTTCGCAGAATCACTTCACCGTACTCAACACTCCTGACACACCCACACGCACAAGCACACAAAAACCGTCCACCCCTGACCTCGAGCTCTTCCTAGGCTCCACACAAATCACCTGGCAAAGCACGGACGCACAGCTCCTCAGCGATCACTATATCATTCTGTTATCTCTCGATCTCTCTCTACGCCACCGGAAAAGTACCCGACACCTCACAAACTGGGAAGTATTCCGCAAAATCCGCACTTCCACCTCATCCCAAGCTCCACCATATTCAGATTGGCTCCAATCTCTTCATTCGGCACGACAATCTGCAACTACGACAGAAAAGTCTTCTGCACCCACTGTAACTCCTGACCCACACCTAATCCGCCTGTGGAAGCGGCGCAAGTGACTCCTTAGAAGAATCGGACCACGGCCACACAACCTCCAACTCAAACAAACACGAGACCGACTACACTCTGACATAACACACTACTGCTCGACCCTTGAGGCATCTAACTGGGATAAAGTTTGTAACCGCATCAATGGCACCCTCTGCCAAAAATCCACCTGGCATCTTCTCCGCTCCCTTCTCGGTGCCCAACTCCACCCCACCCCCACTATCGATAAATTTCTATCCCTGCAAGGTCCCGCTCAACTAGAGCAGACTATCGAACCTCTACATTCCTCCACCTCTTCTATCAACCTATGCAGCTTACACAGGCGCCTCTCAAGCAGATCTCGACAAACCCTTCTCTCTCAACGAGCTTGATTTTGCTCTCGCACAAACTTCCCGCTCCTCGACACCAGGTGAGGACCTCGTCACCTACACTTTTCTTCGAAACCTTCCTGACCCCGACAAAGAAACTCTTCTTTCTTACATCAACGAACACTGGTCTGAGGGCGCTTTTCCCGACGAGTGGAAATCCTCAACCATTGTCCTTATTCCGAAACCAGGTAAACCGTCTACTCTCCAAAACCTTCGTCCCATCTCCCTTACCTCATGTGTGGGAAAGACTATGGAACGGATGGTTCTGACCCGCTTTCAGGAGCATCTCCACGCCATCGACTTCTTTCCTCACACCCTAATCGTGTTCCGTTCTCACGTCTCGACGCAAGACCTTTTCCTCCTCCTCGAACACACATTCCTCCAGCCTACCTAAGCTCAGGTACATGCCTTGGTCACAGTTGACGTTCGCAAGGCATTCGACAACATCAGTCATGATCACATGCTCGACTCCATTCAGCCCACTAGCTGCGGGCATAACACATATACTTATCTCCGTAACTTTTTGCAGAACCGGACAGCCCAATTTCGACTACAAGATACTCTTACTGAACCAATCGCCCTAACACGTGGCACTCCACAAGGTGGTGCTCTCCCCGACTCTCTTTAACATCGGCATGACCGCACTAGCCAGAAAGCTCACCTCCACCCCAATCTGCATCATATATTTTACGCTGATGACATCAGACTGGTGCACCCGCGGGTCCCCCGGAGATGCCGAAAACACGCTACAGCAAGGCCTTGACCTCATCTCCTCTTTTCTTTCTCACACCGGACTTCAACCAGCACCGGAAAAATCCGAACTCCTTTTCCTCACGCATACACAATATCAACGCTCCACCCAGTCACTCATATCACTACACATCGATAACCAACCAGTACCCCGAGTCAATTCATGCCGGGTTCTCGGTATGCACCTTCAAACGAAACAAAGCACGCCCTCCGTTCAACAGGCCATTAACACAGGTCATCAAGTTACTGAATTGGTGAGGCGGGTAGTTAAGCATCATGCTGGACTAAGCGAGTCACGTGCCACGCCGCTAGCACACGCCTTAGCCCTAAACAAAATCCTGTACTACATATCTTACCTTAAACTTACACAGCAACACCTTACCAAGCTCAGTGCCGCACTCAACATTCTATACAAAGCCGCACTGCATCTCCCAGTTCACAAGTCCAACCAACGACTCTACGAAACAGGCCTTTTCCTGCCACTTCCTGCGCTCATCAACCTCCATCGGGAGCGCCAGCTAGCTCGCTTGTCCGGCACGCAACAGGGTCGATGGATTCTGCGGGAGGCTGGAATACCCCCCATTGATCTTCCTCTCCCGGTCATGCACTCCCTTCTAACCTCCGTATAGCACCCATCCCTCGGCACATGCAGCCGGGGCTACATGACGGTCGTCGACAGGCACAAGCTACCCACCACAACCCTCCTTTCTCTACTCATACGGTGGCGTACACAGACGCCTCATGCCTTTCAGACACTGGCACCGGCGCATATGTCATCCATTCCCCGCATCTTCCGGACCCCATATGCCAGACGTGTGGACCTTTTAGCAACCCTCCCTGCTCAACTACGCTTGAAATCACGTCCATCGTGCACGCCACTCAGACATTCATGCAAATGCCCTCAACAAACAACTACATTATATACACGAACACACAAAACGCTCTTAGATCCATCCACAACCGCACCATACCCGTTGACTTACGATACAGTCTCGATGAGGCCCTCTTCGCCTTACGCCCAGCCACTGTCACTGTTAAGTGGATCCCTGGTCATTCAGGGATCGCCGGAAATAAGCTGTGTAATCAGATTGCCCGCGATTTCCATAACCGGGCTCCGGTGATCCCCTGGGTCAGCCCACCGACAAGTGACGAGGCATACGCTCTAAAACACACCCTGAAAGAGCATTATACGCAGCTAAAGGAAGATTTTGCCCGTCTTCCGGCGCCCCACCCAGCAGTCACTATTCCCCAAGCCAGAGTCCTCCGTAAAATTCAATCAAATGCCCTCATTACCCCGGTGCGCCTCTCCCTCTATCACATGCGAGCTGACCCCTCGTGCCCTAAGTGCCCCTCTATCTACGCGAATCTTGAACACTGTCTTTTCCTCTGTCCTGCCACCATACAATCCTCACACTATCCATACCCCCCACCTGTATCCTGGCGTGCCTGGCTCGAATCTTCTTCACCGAAGGACCAACTAGCCTTGGTACAACAGGCAGCCGACCTGTTGGACGCCTAATTTGAGTCCTGAATAAAGTGCATTACTACTACTACTACTCTCGCTTCGGTAGCGGGTGCAGTTACTTGGACTCGCGCCTCTCAATCCATTTCAACGTTCTGCTCTGCACATGCAGTTGATTGGGACTCAGCTGGGCCCCGACAGAACCCAAGCTCAAGTTTCGCCGCGTGACGGCAGCGCCGCATTCCTGGCGTAGTGGCGAAATGTGAAACTATGGGGCTTCGCCGGAGCAGACGCTCCGCTAGCTTCCTGTGCACGCGCGGCGATCGCGGTGCGCCAGGAGGTTATTTGGCGATACAAAAACGCTTCCGCTGATGCGAAACGGATGTACTGCACTGTGTCATGGGAAACCACAATAGTAGGCGAAGCACAAAAAGACGAGGCTCACGTCTGAAACTTTCCAGATTCCTTTGGAAGCGTTTCCGCAAGACCTGTTTTCCAACCGCATGACAGCGTTCTGAGAAGTCTCGCGTTCTTTGTGGAAATGAAAAAAGCTAATTTCCCCTTTCTTCGTAAACTCAGTAATGTTGACAGTTGACAAAGACGGCTTGGAGAGGCATCAAAAAAGTACAATGGTTTAACACCATGCATAAAAAGTGAAGAGGATGGAAGGTTAT
The DNA here is from genome assembly GCF_055883805.1 of Amblyomma maculatum. Classification (NCBI taxonomy): domain Eukaryota; kingdom Metazoa; phylum Arthropoda; class Arachnida; order Ixodida; family Ixodidae; genus Amblyomma; species Amblyomma maculatum. The sequence continues at coordinate 120,997,077 of NC_139353.1, forward strand.
CCTGCTCTTCGCTCCCCGCGTGTCTAGTTTTGCCGATTTTCAATGCTCTCTCCCTGCTTTGTGAGTGCTCTGAAAGCAACCAAATCAACAGATGCGACATCCGCGATCGAAACTGATGTGTGAATGTGCCCTAAGTGCCCACAGCTGCTTTTTCATTTTTAGATTGACCAAGAAAATATCTAGGAACGAGGCCTTTTTTTTTTTCAGGGGTGGGGGCGGCGTCAGAAAACATGCCTTGCTGAGACGCTTTTACAGATTTTCGCAAATTGGCCAATAAGTGAACCAATTATTTTATTATTAATATTATTATTATTATTATTATTATTATTATTATTATTATTATTATTATTATTATTATTATTATTATTATTATTATTATTATTATTATTATTATTATTATTATTAATAACGAAGATATGTCGAAATTGCAATAGAAAAATGATCCTAGCTATGGCTCGACTGACACTACTCGTACGGAGCACCCCATTCTCGTCACAGGGTTCGTGAGTGCAAAGCAATATTATCATAAATGAAACACCACCATTTAATAAGAACCGAAATAAAGCAGAATGTAGTACAAGCTTAGATTTCACCTGCCTTCCGAGCCAGCGAGCCGGTTATGTCGCGCGCAGCGCACGGAGCACGCATGTGCTTATGAAATTGCTGGCGTTCTTGTTTTTGAAGAAACACCTCCTTCGAACCATATACTTATACTACTGCAAGATTTCCTTTGTTAAAGTCGTAATAACAAAAAACAAATCCGTATATTGATCGCATGCTACAGGCCAAAACGATGGTCAACGAGCGGGCTGCTTTATTTCACAGTACTGATGATACTTTAGCAGTTTTTAAACATATTATATACGACAATATATTTACATAGCGGACTTACCTCGAGATGCACTTCCTACTTTTTTGCTAACCTTGGAAGCATTCACAATCAATATTTACTCATCGCCGTCTGTCGTCTGCTCTACAGTGCAGACGTGAATAAAACGTTTCACGCCTATAATTAAGTATCCTTCATGAAAATACGCGTCAGGTCGCCAAATCAAGACGGAATGCAGGTGGCATGTCGCGGTGCGCCTGCGGGGGCTCGTCAAGGTGCGTGCTCCTGCGAGAGAAAGCGAAAGGCGCACTCCGTGAAGGCAGCTGTCCGCGCGACAAAGCAGGGCGAGACGTCTGCACGTGCGCGGAAGCGAGCGAGCGAAAGGAGAAAACTTGTACGGGATGCCTAGGTGGTGCCGCCGCGTGTATCCCCAGTTTCTATTTTTCTGTCAGAGATGGCGCTCCCTGTCACAAGCAGCAGCGCCGCTCGACGGTGCTTTGGAAGCATATAACCGTGATTTTCCCCCTTCATTCAGTGATTCAGTCGCAACAGAAGCAGCGTCGCGCATCTTGCGGCCCCAACCGTACTTGTTGAGACCGCGCGCAGAATTAAGTGAGAATATTTTCTGTGTCGCGGCGTTCTCAATTGTTATTGCGTTTAACCACGGCCGCTCGATAGAAGCGCACTGGGTGCGGCCTGCTGCGTTACGCCGCCGTCAATGGGCAAGCGCGTCCTTGGGGAGTTTACAGTTGCGCCCGCTATTTCTGCTGAGGGCGCCACTCTTCGGGGACACGTCGCCGCTGGGGTCGCCGGCTCTGAGTGCGCGGTTTGCTTCCTTTCTGAACGCGTTCGCCTCGTGTCTGCGTGGTAAACGCAAACTTTTTTCTTTGTGCGTGTGCAAGCACGTGAACGTTGAGACGGGATGCATTTGTTTTTTAAGGCTAAAGCCGTTCGAAGCTCATGGAGCGAAAATCTGTGCGCAGAAGCTGCGCCTGTAATCTGTGCGTCGCATCTGTGCGCTGGTGTGTCAGTCGGAAAAGCGGACGTGCAAGGAGGGAGATTAAGAATGTGTTGTGTTGTGTTGTGTTGGGTTTTATGGCGCATAAGCAACTAAGGCTATCATGCGCCAAGAGCGAGGTTAATGTATGTTCTGGTTGCAAAAGAGGAAATGGATATGTTTAATCTATAGTTTATTTAAAAAGCTTCCTTCTTCTAGGAAACTGAGAACAGATGCTAGGTTTACAAGTGCTCTTTCTCCTAAAAGCAAGGTGGGATGGAATGGGATGGTATGATTGTAAAATATAGTAAAATGTTTTCTCCGTAGTGCCTCAAGTTTAGAGCATGTAATTAGAATGTGGTTTACAGTGAGTATCTCGTCGCATTCTTCACAGGTCGGTTTGTTATGTTTCATTAGCAGAAAGTTATGTGTTAGATGTGTATGTCCAATACGAAGACGGCATACTATCACTTCCATAAAACGTTGTTGATGTGTGCTCGATTGCCATTCTCCTAGTACAGGCTTTATGAGACGCAACTTATTATTTTCTTGGTTGTTCCATCTGGACTGCCATTTATTCATCTGTTTATGTTTTATTAATTTCAAGCAATCACTATGTGGTATGTTTACTTTCTGAATCAATTTGTTGTGGGCAAGTGCAGCACATTTGTCTGCTCTTTCATTGCCGTCAATGCCTACGTGACTAGGGACCCAACAGAACACTATGTTATGTCCTTGTGTCGTGATCATTTTTACATTACGTATTATGTCACCGATTAGAGGCATGGCAGCATTTCTGTGATTTAAAGCCATCAGTACACTCAACGAATCGGTGTAGATGACACTGTTCCCAATGCCTTCATTCACTATTTTTTCTACAGCTGTCAGGATAGCATAGGATTCAGCTGTAAAGATTGATGCGCACTGAGGAAGCCTAATTATTTGTTCCCAGTTCTCTTCAACTACGGCACAGCCAACATAAGTAGAAGTTTTTGATCCATCTGTATAAAACTCTGTATAATTACTGTACTTTTCTTTTATTGTGCGAAATTCTTGTATTATATGCTCTTTAGGAGTTTGGCTTTTGTTGAAGTGTGTTAGAGTGAGATCGCAGACATTTGGAAGTTTGTACCATGGGGGTAGGGGGCTGTTTCTTGGTGCAGTGTCGGGCAAGGTGTCCAGAATTTCTAACTCACTGCAAATGTTTTCGAAACGCATTATCAGTGGACTCGTCGCTTGTGGTTTATTTGTGAAAATTACTCGTGAGCGGCATGTTGAGACTATTGGATAGCAGAGGTGGTTTTTCTGTGACCTTATTCTAAGGACATAAGCACATGTAAGTGAAGCCCTTCTATCTTTCAGCGGAGGCTCGTTCGTCTCTGCATATAGACTATCAACAGGGGATGTTCTGTAAGCGCCACAAGAAAGGCGTAAACCTAAGTTATGTACCGGGTCCAATTTCCTTAGGTATGATGGTCTAGCTGACCCGTAGACTATGGACCCGTAGTCCAAGCTAGACCGCACAACAGATCGATATATATGTAGAAGACACGCCCTATCAGACCCCCAGTGTTTCCGAGAGAGAACCTTCAGTATGTTTAGAGATTTTATGGCTTTCCTCTTTAGTATGTTTATGTGAGGCAGGAATGTTAGTTTTCTGTCGAACGTTACACCCAAAAATTTATGTTTGCTCTTTACTGGCAACTCAATCCCATTTAAGTGTAACTTGGGATTGATCTGTATACCTCGTTTCAGCGAGAACATTACTGCCACGGTTTTCTGTGGGGAAAATTTGAACCCATTTTTAAAAGCCCATGAGTCTAGTTTATTTAGTGTTAATTGTACTTGTCTTTCACAAATTGATATGTTTGAGGATGTGCAGGCTATTTGAAGGTCGTCGACATACAGCGAGAACATAATGGATTTTGGGATTACCTTGCTGATAGAATTCATTTTTACAATAAACAAAGTTGTACTTAAAATGCACCCCTGAGGTACCCCATTCTCTTGAATAAAGTTCCTCGAGAAGGTGGTACCGAGACGTACTTGAAATGAACGACCTGATAGAAAGTCCTTCAGAACATTTAGCATCCGGCCTCGGATGCCCAAATCTGCTATATCGCGTAGGATCCCGAACCTCCAAGTCGTATCGTATGCCTTTTCCATGTCAAAGAAAACGGCGAGGCAATTTTGTTTATGTATGAACGCTTCCCTGACAGTATTTTCAAGACGCACTAAGTGGTCGGTCGTTGCACACCCTTTTTTAAAACTACACTGATGAACATTAAGAAGTTTATGAGATTCTAAGATGAAAGTTAGTCGGATGTTTAGAACACTTTCAAAACATTTTGCTAAACAGCTGGTCAGAGCTATGGGTCTGTAACTGCCCGCTGAGGTCGGCGGCTTTCCTGGTTTCAGAAACGGAACAATAACGGCTTGTTTCCAAGCCTCCGGGAGTTTACCCAGAGTCCAAATTTTGTTAAAGAATTTCACAAGTGCCTCTACAGAGGATTCGGATAAATGAGCCAGCATTTCGTAATGAATTTCGTCAGGACCAGGCGCAGTCTGTTTTCCAGCAGCAAGGACGTTCTTTACTTCTTGGAGTGTAATAAAACTATTATATGATTCATTTCTGCCACCACTTGTTGGGAGTTTTTGTTTCTCAGCTATGTTTTTGAATTTTAGGAATGTTTCTGTGTAGTGTGACGAACTTGAAACGTGTGCGAAATGTTCGCCTAGTATATTGGCCTGTTCTTATATGCTAGTCTGAACACCAGGGGCTGTGAGGATGGGAATTGTAAACGGGGAAAGTTTCCACAGAGTTTACGAACTTGTTCCCACATTTTCTTAGACGTCATTGAGCTATTTATTGACGTTACATACCTCTGCCACGATTCTTTTTCAGCCTTTCGACGAATAAATCGTGCTTCTGCTCTTGCCTTTTTAAATGCTATAAGGTTTCCTTGGGTTGGGTACCTGCGGAAAGTTCCCCAGGCCTTATTTTGTTTCTTTTTTGCATCCCGGCATTCTTGCGTGTACCAGGCTTTGTTACTGCTATGCACAACTCCCGAAGACTGTGGAATAGCTAGTTTTGCTGCACGTATTATGCAATTAGTAAACCTTTCATTCAATTCATCTACAGTGAGCTCCTCTGAGAAAACTTCTTCCAGATTGGCATTGGACTCGAAAAGTGGCCAGTCGGCTAAATGGAGCTTCCATCGTCGCGGTTTGCTTGGGGTGACTTTTGGTGATGATGACATGCGGATTAGTACTGGTAGGTGATCACTCCCATATGGATTCTCTAAAACTTCCCATTTAAAATCATTAAAGAGAGAAGGTGAACAAAATGACAGGTCTAAAACACTCATCTTTCCCGTGCTCGGAGAGCAGTAGGTCGGTTTACCCGCGTTTAGTAAGCAAATGTTGTTAGATAGAATAAAATCTTCAATAATTAGGCCTCGCGCATCAATTTTTTCGCTTCCCCAGAAAGGAGAATGTGCATTAAAATCACCAACTACCACATAAGGTTCCGGTAGTTGATTTATAAGGTTTTCTAAGTCATTGAGAGCTATTTTTCGATGTGGCTCAACATACACGCAGCACACCGTGATTCTTTTAAATGTAAGCAAGGTGGCTGCCACTGCTTCAAACTGAGTGTCAAGTTTGTATTCACTAGCTGCAATATCATTCCTTACAATGATAGCAACACCACCCGAGAGCCTGCTAACGTGTTCTCGGTCGCGGCGAAAAACTGTATATTTTTTTAGTATGTTTTTATGCTGCGCACCGAGATTGGTTTCCTGAACGCACAGTGCTGCGGGTAAGAATGAAGCAAGAATGTCTTTTATATCGCTGTAGTTTCTTAAAAGTCCTCTACAGTTCCAATGAACTAAGAACGCCATTTTATATGAGGAAGGTAGAGAGACTAAGTTTTTTCTGGCCCGGTGATTCGGGCCTTTTCTTTTCTAGTTCGCTCCAAGGAGCTCCGTCGCCTGTCAGATGTTGACGGCCCCGGACGGTCGTCGTTTGTTGTGTCCATTGCGTCTTCGGACGTGCTGGACGATTGTGCAGACTGCACAGACACATTTGTGGTAGATCTCGCCGTTACTGTAGAGACCTTGGGGCCAGCTGACCTAGAGGCCCGCGCAGCCTGCTTTGGGGGTGGTGGAGCAGCCCCAGCTACTTCCACCGGGGACGTAGAGGTCCCTGCCTTAGGTGCACCGTGTGTCACCTGGGCAGGTTCCAAAGACTGTTGTGACGCCGCCCCCTTTTGCGTCACAACAGAATAAGTTGGGGTGTGAGCGGACGTGAGTTTCTTACGTGCTTCCCTGTAAGTGAGGTTTTCTTTGACTTTTAGTGTGATGATATCTTTCTCTTGTTTCCATGTTGGACAGGTTCGTGAGTAAGCAGCGTGGCTGCCCTCACAGTTGATGCAAATATGCGTTTCGGATTCACAGTTCTCAGTGGGATGCTCGTGGGAGGCACACTTCGCACATGTAAGTTGGCCTCGGCAAGTCTGTGAGCCGTGGCCATACCTTTGGCATTTGAAACAGCGACGCGGGTTAGGTATGTACGGTTTCAGTTTTATCTTCGTGTACCCTACCTCCACAGCCTCGGGCAGTGTGCTCGATTCGAAGGTAAGGACTAAGTGCCTGGTCGGTATCTCTTTGTTATCCCGTCTGATTTTAATTCTGAACACATTGATGACATTTTGTTCTCTTAGTCCTTCAAGGAGTTCTTCTTCACTTAGGTACTTTAGGTCGTCATCTGAAATGACTCCCCTCACCATGTTTAGAGAGCGGTGTTTGGTGACATTAACTGGGCATTCCCCAAAGCTGGTTACTGTAGGAAGTTTTTCATTTTGATGATGGTACATAATTTCCAAGAGTAGGTCGCCATTTGGAAGTTTTTTGACATTGTATCCTTGGCCTATTGCTTCAGTCAATGTCTTGGTCACGACAAAAGGAGATATTTGCCTAGCTGTTTTTTGAGGGTCTTCACTGTGCACCACGTGGAAGCGTGGGAATCTGTTTGCATTCTTTAGAAAGAAGTTTGCAGTTTCATCGGTCCGTCCCCTTTTTCGGGAACGATCATTGGAGAGCAAAGAAGAAGCCATGCAGTAAGTTTTTGTTCAGCCGGGGGGGGCGGCCACCCACCATGGAGCCCAACGAGGGGACGGGACAGGAACTCGCAAAGCAGACCTGCCCGCGCCAGCCGTACACCCCGACTATAACGAAATATGGCATAACGCAGGGTGGTTAGCCACACAAGGTTAACCCTCGCCGCCTGGAAGTAGGAAGAAACGAAGAAGGTAAGAGAAGACAGGACAGTTGTAAGAGAGAGGATAGGAAAGTGAAAGATGGAGGGGAGGACAGGAAAAGGCGACTGCCGATTTCCCCCGGGTGGGTCAGCCCGGAGGTGCCGTCTGTGGGAAGCGTGGGCCAAAGTTGTGTGTTGCCTCCGCCGAGGGGCCTTAAAGGTCCAAACACTCGGCATCGGCTCAACCACCAGGATCCCCTTTTCCCCAGACACGGCGATGCCACGCACGGCTAAGCGTGGGTGCTCGGGGTCCGTGGTGTCGCACAGTACACGCAAACATCTGCTTTAACAGATGCCCCCTGCGGGGGGATTAAGAATGAAAATGATTGATGGTGATAGGTAATCAATAAAAGTTATAAATAGACATTGATAGAGGTAATGACTAATGCTAAAGACTAATAATGGGTAATAATGACTAAAATGATTTGTAATGACCAGTATATCAAACTACGACATGTAATGACCGCACTTGATTAGAAATGAGTAAAAGTGCTTTGCGATGTGTGGTAATCACTATAATAGCTAGGCATGACTCATCATTACTGCTAATGACTACGAAATGACCAATATGTGAAACGACGACATGTAAACCTGCTCAGTTATGAGTGGTAAGGGCTAAAATGACTACGCAGGCAGACTCATCATGAATGGAAAACGACCAATATATCAAACGACGACTTGAAATGAACTGTGACGAACGATGAGAGGCAAATGATAGGAGAAGGGTACGCTTTCGCCGTCCTCCGCTTAACAGACATCTAAGAGACCATCTAATTTTATCTGCTGAGCTTGCTTCAGGCAAAGACAGCAGCGAGGAGTGGAAATGCACTCGCTTCCTCTGAAATGAAAGCGGCGCTGAGGTTAAAAAGTATAGATGCTGAAGCATAATGCCCTATCAGCTGCCGTTGAATTTGCTACAAGGGACAGCAGATTGGACTTGTTGGTGATTGATTATAGGTTAACAGTGCAAACAACGTGACGGGAACACAGGAGAAGAGGCCGGCACAACCGCGCTAGTTGTGTCGTCCTCTTTTCCTGAGTTCCCGTCACGTTGTTTAAACTATTTAGTTACCAGGGAGCTGGCCAGTGAACTAGGATTTTTAACGATGTGTTGTGAAGCAGATAAACACGACGAGGTAGCACCAGAAGTTTTTCTCGCAGGTTATGTTGCGAGGACATATCAGAAAAAGCTACGAACGGTTTTTTTCATATATAAGCATGCAATTTGTTCTAAATTTTGCAGCGCTAGTCTGAGTGGCCTTGCAAGTAAAGGAGCCTGTGCATACATTTGTTAATACTGTTGAGACTGTTTGAGCCGATGCGATAAAATGAAAAGCCACGTTCTATAGAAAATCCTGCGCCTTCTCTGTCGGCAGAAAGTCGGAAAAATACCTCTCTGGTAATAGGCACTTTAGTTGGTGATATGGCCCGACACCTTTGGCGCAGTGAGAACACATGACATGTTCAATGTGGCAGGAGCTGCTAAACCAGAGAGAGTCAGTAAAATGTAAAGGTGAAATGGAAATTATTGAAAGTGGGACCCTTAGATACCAAGTCAGGCACACTATACACCTATAGGGCACGTTCGTACGGCTTCGGTAAAGAGGGGCTTTATATACCTATGTGTAGGGTGCTGTTTCATATAATGCGGTGGCTTAAGGCTGCATTCTAAAGATATGCGACAGAGGCAGCAATTACGGGACACGTTGAATAAGCAGGTAGCAAAGTGCGGCTACTCCAACGAGGCTCTGCAAGGAGATTTAAGAACCCCAAGTTTTGTTTATCACTACCAGGTTGTTGCTTAATTTATGCGATATTTGGTAATGGTTTCGAGGCGACATGTCAGTCGTGCAAGAGCCTGTTGCAGGAAATATGAGTCAACTGGACCAGTTACAGGTTAATGAAAACCAAGGAAAATGGAGGCTTGATGTACCCCGCAAAGGAAGTAATCAAGCTTTGTCAGCTTACGAGTACCTTCATTAACAGGATGATGAAGTCTGAAAAGCTCCGGCGATGTAGCAAGCTGTGTAAACTTTTGATTTCATCATTGTTTTCTCACTGCACACAGTACCTGCAGCTTATCTATGAAAACAATGAGCATGCCCACGCTGAGGTGCTATGCAAGATATCGTTAAGTTGCTGCACCCACTGAGAGCGAGCTGGGCTGGAAATGTGAACTCAAAAGTAGAGCGACGTTTATGGCTATGGCATAAACCTCTCTCAAGAAAGGTTTTCCATCTGCGATTGGTAATTTTCTTCCTTTTTTGTGTGGCCATTTAATAAGCGTACTTGGCTGCTCGCTGAATCTCGGCTGCAGTTGCACTCTGAAGCGTGAACATTCTTGTGGTCGCAGCTAAGAGTTTCACAACAGGAACACTCGATGCGCGTTCTTCCATTGAAAATTAAAAATCAGCAAAATTGTATGGGTTTACGAGCAGCCAATAAAGATAGTAATAAAAACTTTCGGCGCATATACATAGCACCTTGAGGCAGCCTGGCTCTATCAAGCGCGCTTACTTTGTCCGGTCATGCAAAATGCGTGAAGCCATGACGGATAGCGTTCTGGCGTACAAAGTTTAAGGTCTCCAACTGAGTCGAAGGTCCCAGGTTATCATCTAGATTTAACCTAATAAACATCTTCATATTTCCACCGTAACATTTGTCAGAATGAGATAGAACGGTTGGTTAATGTCGCATTTTCACAGAGAATGCTCATGGTAGGACATTTTTTTATTTTATAGAGCTGTCAGCTTAGAACAGGTTGACATCAATTTGTGTATAAAAGCTGTATGCAGGAATGAGTCAATGATATAAAAATGACAAATAATTCGCGACATAGTTAATTAAGTGGTTATGCATTAGGCTACCATGGCAGCTGAACAGCTTCGAATTGTTCACAGCCGGGTGACTTTTTCATGTGACAAACAACTTGATCCGAATGCAACACCATGGTAATGCGAGCTCTCCAATCGAGTGGCCTTGAACCACCGTCGCATTAGATTTTTCGGGGTACACTCCAGTATACAATGCTGCCGAGCAAGCGCTAAGTGCTGACATGATCACACTAGACATGACAGTATATACTAATTCGTGTTGCCAAATTGTGTGAAGTGGAGCTCTTATATCTTAAAATAAAAGGCTTCTACCACGCCGACGTTCCTAAAAGCGCAGCCAGGCGCAGCTCTCCGCGCGCGGCTTTCCCCGAACGGTGGCGCCGCGGCGGGGGGCGACAGGAAGTAGGCGCCTCCCGTCGGTTTCGGGCGACGTAGCAGGCCGCACCTAGTGCGCTTTCATCGAGCGGCCGTGGTTTAACACTGTACATTACGGCAACGTTCAATAAACGGGATGAATGCGTGAATTTTGGGGATGTGTCCGAGATGGAAAAGTAAGCAATATCCTAAAATCTCCAACTGAGTGATCCTGCATGTTAGACCCATAAACAAAGGCATACTGATGTATCAGACACATGAACCAATATGTACTGGTCTACAAGACAAGCTTGTATCAACCTATGAGATGTATGGCTTCTGTACTGGTCTGATACTTTTCTTATACAACCCACAGATAAACCTATGAAACGTATAGGACAAATATTTATGAGTTTCTACATAAGTCCCATAGAAATGCAGATACAACACATAGAATACCTACAGAACCAATACCGATTTTTATAGAACCAATAACGCTCCCTATTGGTCTTTTTTGCTAGGGAAGGGGTTTACTGAGGAAAGACTGGCACTTGCTGTTCCAAGAAGCCTACGACGAGAAATCCTAGCCGCGTGCCACGATGAAGTCACGGCCGGTCACCTAGGGGTAAAACGGACACTGAAGAAAATCCGCCAGCGATATTTTTGGCCAAAAATGTTCACCGAGATTGTACACTACGTCCAACCCTGCGCTGACTGTCAAACAAGAAACACGACCAATATGAAACCAGTGGGCGAACTACAACTCCTTTCTCCGACTATGTACACCGTTTCAGCAGGCTGGAACGGATTTTGTGGGCCCGCTAACAGAATCCCGAGACGGCACCAAATACATAGTCGTTATGATAGACTATTACATGAAATGGGTGGAAGCAGTGGCCACACCTGAAGCAGCAGCAGCTTATGCAGCAAAGGGCTTCATGGACTCGGTGGTCTTAAGGCATGGGGCACCAGAACGTGTAATCACCGATCGGGGACGCCACTTTACTGCTGAAATGATGGAAGAACTCTTCCGGCTAACGAGTATTAACCACGCCCGTACCACAGCGTACCATTCCCAAACCAACGGCCTTTGCGAGAGATTCAACTGAACAATGGCAGTAATGATCAGCAAGTACGTCTCTGCCAATCATCGAGATTGGGACCAGTTTCTACAGTACGTCATCTTTGCGTACAACTCTTCAGTACACGAAACGACCGGATACTCCCCGTTCTTCCTTCTCCACGGCAGAGAACCAACCTTGCCCATTGACGCTGCACTAGGGCTCTCGCAAGAGACCAGAAGCAACTTGGGCGATGTCGCTGCGCGCTGGGAAGAGGCCAGAGAACTCGTGCGGAACCGTGAGCTTAAGAGCAAGAAAAACCACAAGGAACGTTTCGACGCCGGACGACGAACCCAGAGCTTCGCCCCAGGTGATCTAGTTCACATTCGAATGCCATTTCGAATGGTAAGACGGACTGCCGAGAATGACTAGGAGGTAGAGTCGAAACGAGGGAAACGGGGCATCGTAAACGTGGAACGGCTTAAACCGTACGTTACTCGAAATTTCACTGAGGATGAAGTTTTGCAACCAAGCAGCAACAGCAGCAGCACTGCGCTCAATGATGAGCCTACGGCCAAACCCGTACAAACGACCGCGTCAGTAACGTAGATGGAGGCACCGCTAAGGGCAAGGCCAGCAGATGGGGCCAATAAGCGCCTACAGCAGGAAAGCAATATGAGTGATAGTGACAGTGATTGTGATCGCGAAAAACACGGCCATGGACCAGCGGCGAAAGGAACAGTGACAGCAGAATCAGCGGATGGTACCAATCAACTACAGCAAAGGAACAGTGCTAGTGATTGTGATGGTGATAGTGCTCGTAAAAAACACAAACTCGGACCGGCGACGGGAAATGAAGTGCAAACGCGGGTAGCAAACAGTGCACACGATAACGATTGTGACAGCTGTGAAAGTGAAAGTGGCGACGAAGAATTCTTCGACGGAGAGAGAGGGAAAGAGAAAACTTTTAATGAGCATAATAATCAGTAAGATTATTAAATAAGATAATTTTAAATAACATTTTAAATAAGATAAGCCCAACAAAATACACGAGTTACTGTCCTTGGTGCGGTGCAAGCCCCACACTCTATCACATCTCTTGGGAATGCCAGGACAAACCTGACCCAACATTACTAGTGCCATGCCCGACACACGAGCAATGGGAGGCGGCCCTGACCAGCGACAACCTGGACCAGCAAGCCTGGATTATCCAGCTAGTCCACAAGTCAGTTGCTGCCAGCGGAGCCCTGGACTAGGGGCACCGACCACCCAGCTCCTGCGAATTCTTCGACGGAGAAGATTTTCCACTACCCGCTAGGACTCCGCCGAAAAAAACCTCTACTAACGCGTAGGACTCCAGACCTCGCAGGCCTCAAAAGGACGACTTTATTTACTACTAATACAGTGCTCTAAAAATAGATGGACACCATGTGTGATATGGTGATATTGTGATGTGACTTTATCCCAGACTGTGAACTCCTTTGATGTGCATTTTTCTGTGGCATTTTTTGTGATGGAGTGTGAGCGAGGACGCTCAGCTTTTTTGATGAGATTGTGATGTTAAGAAAATAAAATTAGGCTTGCGCTCATGCACGAGAGGTGGCGGCACCAGCGACGCACACGGTAACGGCCGCATCGGTTAGATGGCGCGAGAAGCGGCGGGCGGGTAAAGCCCCTCGATAATTTGAAAGTAGCGACACTCTCCTCCACTCCGGCACTGTCCTCCTCGAATATCCTCGGTCGCCGCCTGCGCGCGCTGCACACGGCACGCTTTTTTGGGCAGCGCTCCTTCGCTGTCCGGGAAATTGGCTGGCACGCGCTCGCGCTCTTAAGTGTGCGCTTTTTCCACGCTCTTTTATCGAATAAAGACAAGAGTAACCATGCGACTCGCTTGACTGTACCGCGAGCCACATAAATTAGCGTCTCGTACGCGCAATGAAAGTGCAAATTACGAGCGCTTGCCGCATGAACAAAAACCGCTTGCTTAATACACCTCACATTACTTTTGACTTCTCATTACCATGTGTCTCAACACGGCTAAATATATTAAGCATGATATTTACTATATATTTGAACATTCCTGAATATTCTCAGCATACCGATGCTGAGTAAAATGTAGATTCACCTCTCTTTTAGCGGAAGTAATGTTTATGCAGTTGTTAGCGAGCGGAGTTTCATAATTGCGATGGTTGCTAGCAAGAGGCTGGAACAAATGCTTTGATGGTCATCCTAAAATTTTTCGATAAGGCTTAGACTGAGTTTGGCACCGCGCAGTGCACATGCAGCTGCTTAGTTGTTTTCGTAATTAAACATTCTCGCGGCTGCTTAAAAACGATCAAATATCAACTTTTTTCTGTTACGCATGACACCGATCTAGCTCCTGTGTCGACAGCCTCGAAGTGACGTCGAGCCGAAACCGAGAGCCACGATCAGGGCACCGATTTCCCGTCGTCCGTACCCCAAAATTTGGCCCTGTCGACCACTGATACTTCACCTTGTAGGAAGTTCACCCACATTGGTGTCAACTCTAATTTTAGTATGACCAATATTTTTTTTTTCCTTTTGCTTAGACCAGACTAAAGAAACGTGACCCACAACGCTTTCAAATCTTTTAGTGGCAAAATGTAGAAGTACAGGCCTTATGTCGATAACTGCGACAGGGTGCGCACGTACAAAATATTCCTATGTCAATTCAAGACCAAACAGCATTGTTTTCTTTGTACACACTAGACCTCTCGGGTAAAAGGCCGACGGCTACTCTACACTACGAAAATTGACATCACGCCCGTTAACTAGGCAAATAATTAAGGAGGCCCACCTAAATTTGGAAGTCAAGACTGAGTTGGCCATACGCAAATTAGATTATAGACACAAATTTCCAGTCATACTCGGACCAGGTCAAATTTTGGGGACTCAGAGAACCACATTTCGGGGGTGGCCCTCCTAAATTTGCACATTACCACTGAATTCCCCATACTCAAATAGGTCGCACACCAATTTTGGTCAAATTCGGAGGAGGACAAATTTCGGAGGTACATAGAGCTAAATTTTGGGAATAGGCCACCTAGGTTTGGAGGCCACTGCTCAATTCGCCATACGTAAATTAGATTGGACACCAATTTTGGTCAAATTCGGACGAGGTCAAACTTCGGGGGTCCAGAGAGCTAAATTTTGGCAATGGCCCACCTAAGTTTCGAGGTAACCCCTGAATTCGCACTACGCAAATGAGTTTGGTCATTAATTTTGCCACCTTTGGAAGTGGTCAAATTTAAGGGGTTTCTGGGTCTACATTTTGAGGGAGGCCCACCGAAGTTTGGACTTAACCAGTAAATTCGCCATATTCAAATTAGGTTGGACATCAATTTTCGCCAGATTAGGGCGAGGTCTAATTTCGAGGGTCTAAAGAGACAAAATTTTGATGTGCGGATATATATACACTCTGTGGACAAGTTCTGCGAAAGAGTCCTCTACATGCTCCTGCGACATAAGCCTATTAATGAATTAACAATCTCCCTCATTGCACGCGTTAGCGCTGAAAAGCGAGACCTTTAGTTTAGAATATAAAGCGGCTATTGTATGCGCATTGTATGCATCAGCAGTCGCTATTGTA
The DNA here is from genome assembly GCF_055883805.1 of Amblyomma maculatum. NCBI lineage: Eukaryota > Metazoa > Arthropoda > Arachnida > Ixodida > Ixodidae > Amblyomma > Amblyomma maculatum. The sequence continues at coordinate 121,012,081 of NC_139353.1, forward strand.
TAGCACATTGAGTGGAACCACGAGGTCAAAACAATAACGCGCATAACGGCGCAAAATGATGAATGACTTAAATGAGATTATCAGCTTTGTGATACGCTTGGAAGCAGTTTCATGTCGCTTGGAACAAATGCACAGTACGTCGCAGAGGTGACTAGTCTTCGTCGTGGTGAAGTTCTTGCGGCCAATGTTGTTGAATCACTTTTTTATTCGAATAGTGGCCTTCTTCCCGTTCTGAATTGCGAAAAGAATGAAGCCTTTTTCACGACAGCTTGTGCAAATAAATATGCAGCAGCTCGGCATAGCGCTGCATTAAAACAGCGCGAATAGCGCGAAGTGCAAGCGCGAAATGCTAGGGAGCTAGCTCCTACAAACAGCTGCTGCCTAAAAAATGGCGCCGGCTAAAAATGAAAACACAAAAAGAGCGAACTTTTCGCGCGCTTTTCCTGGCGACGGCCCGCGGAGCCAGTTACCTTTGAGAAGAACGCCGATGGGAGAGCTGAGAGAGGAGGATCTGCGAGGGGGCGTGGAGCGGTGGCAAAGTTCACAGAAAGTCGCTACTTTCGTATTATGAAGGGATTTTACGGACAGGGAGAGCACGCAGAAAGGGGGCTTAACCAGAACCACCTGGCTTAACTACATCTCCCCCTTCCTCTTATCCCTGGGGACAATGCCTTCAGGGTCGGCGAAACTCCCTTAAAAAGAAGGCCAATCGTCCCGCCCAGGCAGAGCTGAGCAGCTTTCTCTCAGGAAGAAGTCGAGGCACGACCCGCCAGACCATCCGAACGAGAGCCGGCCCCGCCCAGCTGGTCGTAGTCGTACGCGTCGCCGCCGCCACTGCATGCGATGAACGCATAGTCGATGTCCATGACTTTGAAGATTTTGAATTTGTGACTTCTCTGTCGGACGAACCGCGGGAGACTTGTCGAGGCACGACCCGCCAGGCACTGCTCCCCGGTCCGAAAGACCGAGTCAAACACAACGCAAAAAAACGCGAAATCTAATTCGTAACAACCTTATAAAGCAGCCCAGCAAACCCAATCAAAAAAAAAAGGGCGAACAAACGGGGACGACAGGAAGAAATTACAGGAACAAGCGCTGACTCTCAACTAAAGTTTAATCGCAGGAAACACAATTATATAAGGTAAAGAAACAAAAAAAACACGAAAACCAGAATGCACGCGTTACTATATGACGTCCACATATGCAACCTCGCAGTCACGCAGGAGCAGGGAAGGTTTGCTGACACAAAATCTTTCTTTCTTAACCATATTATACGCCTCGATGATTTCCCTGGTCAACTGGTCGGGGTGTTTGTAGAAAATGTCAGTAAAGTGCAAGGACGTCCAAGCGCACCGAAACGCTGTTTTTTTTTTTTTTTTACATTTGCTCCATGCCAGGAAATACATATTTGCTTTGTCAAACAGTTTATCAATTTGCACATCTCGGAGTTACAAAAATATTCGTTTTCTGCTCGCATCCCCACGCTCCAAACCAACGCGGTCGCCCACGCCGCGAAGAGCGACCACCGGCTCGCTGCTTTAAAAACAGGCCGCGCGGCGCCGCCACCGTCGCTGAAACGACCGAATATCGATACAGGAGGAGCTAGCAGCCGTGTTCGGTAGCCGGTCGAAACGGTGAGACATGTGCCTGTTCCGCCTGCTCAAAACGACGGTACACATGCAGCACAGAGTCCACTGTGGAGCAATCGCTGCACAACAGGAGGCTGAAGGCATCGTCGGTAATGCTTTTTACTGTATGGCTGACTTTATCCTCCTCAGGAATGCCTTAGTCGACTTTGCGGCATAGAGACAGGACGTCATGAATGTGAGATAAGATTCCGTAGACGTATGGGCGCGAGAGGCGAGCGCTTTCTTGGCGCTGATGTGGCGGCCAATAGGCTTTCCGAACAGGTCGTGGAGCTTCTGTTTGCAGATATCCCAAGATGTTAGGTCGTCTTCGTGGGTTTCAAGCCACGCCCGCGTGGTCCCAGCCAAGTAAAAGATTACATGCGCGAGCATGAGTGTGGGATCCCACCTGTTGTGCTTGCTCACGCGCTCATATAGGGCTAGCCAGCAGTCTATGTCGACGTCGTCGCTCCCGCAGGTTTCGGGGTCACGGGGGTGGGCCATATGACAACAGCAGGTGCGGCGGCTGTAGAGGTAGAGGCGTCTGTAGTCATTGTAGTCGTTCCGACGTGGCGGCCGCTGCGGAGGTCCAGTTTGTGACAGGGTATCGAATAGATTCACCTCCACCAAGAGATGTTACCTGGAAGACCTACAGTCCGAAAGCTGTCCACACACCTAACGTTGACGAGGGCACCAATTTCAGAACGCTCAGCGTCGTCGTCTTCTCGGAGTCTGTTGCACTTCGTCATCCTCACCACGAACAGCGAATACAGCTAAGTAACAATATATATATATATATATATATATATATATATATATATATATATATATATATATATACATACAGATATACATACAGATATACATATATATATATATATATATATATATATATTATATATATATATATATTGAAGGCTCTGCCTTCTATAATACGGGTCCGCGAGCAACGGTCTCTCCCGGCGAGTGAAATACCACGTCTTAAAAACAACGATTTATTCCAGATCAACATAAAAGCATTAAATAAAAACCATTGGACGACTCTACACTGAGAACATGCTATCGAGGTGCGCGACAATGGAGTACCAAGAATAAAACAAGGGTCAGGGCTCTACTGCGGCAACACAAAACACACTGGGCCAAAGCGTTAATAGCGGTATAAAAACAATTGCTCCTCGTGTGGCAGCAACTCACGCAAAACGTATAAGCCATTCTTGCACACAATGATTCAGTCTTCGTCTGGCAGGACCTCGCTCCGTGTACATCCCGCCGGCCCCTGACGCTCACAGACCGCCCTTCGCTGGCCTCCCGCCTGGCCAAATGCCCCGAGCCTTGATTCTGACACGCTTATCTACCCTCGTTTGCACGCCGATAACATATCACCCCCGCTCCCGGCAGCTCGCCCATGCGTACTCGCGCTGCCCGGGGTTCTGCGGTCCCGCAATATATATATATATATATATATATATATATATATATATATATATATATATATATATATATATATATATATATATATATATATATATATATATATATATGTGTGTGTGTGTGTGTGACGGCAGGCAAAGTACGCCGTGTCAGCGTTTTAATCTGATGGTGAACAGGCGCGTGCTGGAGCCGGCGCCGCGGGACGATGACGATGGTATGTACAGTCGTGAGCAAAAGTGGAGAGACCGCCGCTTCGGCGGCGGGAGCAGTTGCGGGGCCGCCCCACGGCGCTGCTATCTCGCTGCGAGAGTGCTCCGAGTGACGACAAACTTCCCCCTCGCTCTCGCGCGGGTGCTTATCACGACTGATAAATTCCTAGTACGGATTTCGGCTACTCTGAACGGTCTCGTCGAAGAGTAGTGTGAAAAGTGTATAGTTCCCGAAGGGAAAATAGTGGCAGCTGCTCCCACTGTCGGTGCGCTTCGGCGCTAACGCCGTCGGTGGCTTGCCTGCCTAATCAGTCGGCGGCTAGCACGCTACAAGAAGAAAAAAAAATGCACGGGAAACTTTGCTCGAGCCTTGAGAAGGCACTTTTCAGGCATGATTTTTTTCTTCAATCTGTCAATAGCCGTGAGAATGCCAAGTTGGGATCGCGGGAAAAGCGCAGAAAAGAACTGTTCTGCAAGAACTAATGCACCCGCATAATGAGAGCGCATGTGAAATGCAAGCAGAGCCTTGATGTTGCGCCTTAAGTGTTGCAAAATTAGCATAGTTTCAACCCTTCACTGTGTCAAATGGGCATAGGGTACCTTTACTGAAGTTATTCGTTATGCGTGTGAATGGTGACGGCCTTTTGATATCAGTTCTCTGTAAGAGAGCTCACTATGTACGGAGTCATGTTGCAAATTTGTGAGTCTGATGCGCGCGAATGACAATGTCCATGAGGGACAGGTGTTTTTTTTGTAAGCTTGGAAGGTACTACAGACCAAAACGCGCAGAACGTTATCTGTTATTTTCTTAGCACCTATGATAAGCTTTTTTGGGTACAGTGTAAACGAATGGGACACTACCCAGGCAGCACATTTCATCGGCCCAATAATGGGGATTGATTGGGGATTACTGGCCCACAAGTGGCCCAATGGTGCCATTGAGCTACCAATAATGTGCAGCCACGCTATACCATAATCATTATTGGCCCAGTGAACTTCACCCATACCCGTTATTGGCATTCAACCGGCTAAGAGCGGTCAATAATGCCCATTCATATTCAACAGTTTGCCATTATTGTATACACAATGAGGCAGCCTGGTCATTATTGGCCAACCAGCTGCAATTGTTTGCCAATATCTTCCACACCATAGTATAACCTGGTAAATATTGTCCGGTCAATAACAACGGCTTCTCAATATTGAATATATCTAGGCATACAGTGGTCAATAATGTCCAACCAACTTTGGCGGCTTCCCAACATTGTAATATCTTGGTTTCTAGTGGTCGATATTGTCTAATGAGCCTTGATGGCTGACCAGCATTGCACATATCATGGCATAGCTTGGCTAATATTGTCCGGCCATTATGGTTGCCTCGTCAACATTGAATATATTTTGGCATACATTGGTCAATATTGCCCCACCAGCTTTGGTGGCATCCTAACATTGTATATATCTTGGATTATAGCGGTCAATATTGCCTAATGATGTCTGATGGCTGGCCAGCATTGCACATATAATGGCATAAATAGGTTAATATTGTCCGGCCATTATGGTTGTCTTGTCAGCAATAAATAAATCATGGCAATAGTGACCCGCCTGTCATGGCGGCCTGCCAACAATATATACATATGCATTATATTGTTCAATATTGTTCGATGGACTGTGATGGCTAGCCAGCATTGCACCCTAATGGCATAGGTTGGGCAATAATGTTCTGCCAATATGGATGGCTTGTCAACATTGCATATATCTTGACATAGATTGGTCAATATTGTCCCATCAGCTTTGATGGCATCCCAACATTGTATATATCATGGTTTCTAGTGGTCGATATTGCCTAATGAGCTTTGATGGCAGGCCACCTTCGCACATTTCAGGCTGCGGTGGCGCTAAAAAAACAGTAGAAGCAGCTCTGACCAACAGAGACATTTCTAATGCTTGCATCTCAATATGACAGTGTGTTGGGGCTAATTTCGTCGCAACTAAATTTTTCGCTGGCCCGGAAATCAGTTTACGTTCAACTGTAGAAGATATTCATACGCCATACGTAATTTGGGCCACCATATATATAATGTTTATTGGGATTAATGTATAGATTGTCCTAAAATTGTTTGACTGAGCTGACCAGACAAAATGAACAGAAGTGCCCATCACGGAAAATGTGGAATATATTTTTCTGAATACATTTTTCGTGATTCGCTAATTGTTGTGGATGACCTGCGATTATACCTGACAATTTTGGTAGAGAGCTCTTTTATTTACTACTTTAGGCACGATTAATTGTTATGTAAAATTCTGCATATAATATTTTCGAGACAATTCCTGCAGACTAGAGGCCCGGATGTCGATCACGCGAGGACGTAGCTAACACAGCTAGTGTTGCAAACTTTAGCCAAGTGTTGAAAAAATTCTGACAGCACGTGGAATCTACACTGCAGAAATTAGCGAAGGCGAGATTAATGCTACTGCATACGGTGCATTACGTATCATTATCGTTATCAGCTAAACGCATCGTCATTACCATTGATTCTGTCATCATTGTCATTATCACTAATTCTCGTCGCTATCCTCACGGTACACAATGAGAATTACGCATGGTGCTAGTTTCGCGATCCAGGGTTTAGCGCAGTTGGTTAAAGCGTTAACTAGGCTAGGAATTCGATTCCCGGTGGAGACGATTTGTTTTCTGATCTCGTCAAAGCAGGATGATTGAAAGTGATTGACACATCAATGCACAGATATATCCATGCACAGATCTCGAACACATCTTGCGCACAACTCTCGCGCACGGGATTTCGTTCCATGGGCCTATTTATACGCATACGAGTACAAGCATACGCGCACGCTCGAGCACACATCTGATCTTACAAGCAAATGTTTAATAGATACGTGTCCGCGAAAAAAATCCTGCGCAGTCAAGAAACGCAAGGTACTCAAATGCAAAGAACGCAACAGAACGTGTGTGTCGCTTGAACAAACACCAGGGGTTACGTTTGGATAGTAAACGCAGAAACGATCGAATATATCCGGTGAATCCACATCCTGTAAACGTTTGTCCATAATTGGAAACACGCACGCGTAGCATCATTATTTCCGCCTTTTTTTTACGTGATGGAAAGAAACCCAACATGTTCAAGCTAAGCAGAGGTGGGAGAGATCGATTGCGCTAGCCAATCAAACACGCACTGCATGATTCGCCATTACCCTAGCTGTTTCCGGCATTCAGCATAAGCACCGACTATACCACGCCTCCGTACTAGCTGTTCTTATAGACAGATATGTTGGGCTGCTTTCAGGGCCTTCGAGTTCTAATATCTACTAAACACAAATTTGTACTGTACTCTTTTGCATTCTGCTGTGGGCTTCAGCAACAGACAAAGACTGAACGACTTTGGCCATCGGTGCAGCAGCGCATAAAATATTTCAGCTCAAAGAAAAAATACAAGCAACATAGTTTCTACGCTATGTCTAGCTAATTCACTTGACAAGAAAACAAATCTGAACTGTCCTGGAATGGTTCGTATTCTAATGCGACGTAAATCGCACACTGCCAAAAAGTAGTGTACATGTAAAAGATAATAAAAAAAATCAACAGCACTGCATGGGGCAAGGCAAACGAAAAAAAATAAAAATTTAAAACAATTACCTACAGTGTAATGAATGCGCGCACATGTGTCGCCAGCATATATGGTAACAAAATTGAAATTGCATAATAACGATGTTCTTTACGAAAGTTATTTTTGTTCGAAAGCTTTGATATATGGCTCATAATGATGCATTTGACCACAGCGTTTGACAGCGCTCTCCTAAGCATTGTTCAGAAACTATTCTTCAAACATTCATTGCTTTATTATCCAACCATATAATCACCGCACCGAAGGCGTTTCCCTTCAGAGAACTAAATAATTCTATCCCATCATGTCAACCAGGCAATTAATTGCAATTCATATATATTAAACGTAATGCGCGTGCGTTACTTTAGCAGTTTTGAGGCATTTTTAGAGAATACCACTCTCGAAGAATTTAACACATGATTGAGAATTAGGGTTCCTTTGTGAAATATTCTGCCGCTTTCACAAGCGCTGCTTCCGCGGGCTGAAAGATGATTATACCGCGCTTCTTTCTGAGGACAACCTTGTCCCAAGTTCGTAGATATAGTTTCAATGTTGACCCTTGCTTTCTTTCTATTTTTTCTTTACTGCAAATTTAGTTCTTCAGATCCTAGCTCGTCGAGTATTTTGTATTTCTTGATATTCCCACGCTTAGTTCTACGCGGATTTTTTCTTGCTCTAAATGTCCACCTGATTTGAAAAAAAAAAATGAATAACATGGGAATTTTTAAACTTGAAGTACTCGTAGTTATGGTCGTTTTCGCTTTTCTTTTCCTTAATAGGAATACAGCAAGTATACGGGCTGTTGCATCGCTCAGTTGCGCGTGATGACGTTTCAAGAGCACTCCGTCATGAACAGCGACCTGTGTGCCATCTTTAATAAAAAAAAATATGTCCATTTGTTCGAACCGAGCACGATTCCGTGAAAACTGAAGATTGTTTTACGTATGTGATTATTATTTGAAACTATGAGGTAAAACGTATTTTGCAATAACAAAAAAAATGTAGCGAAATTATCATTCCACTGAAAATGTTACCGAGCCAACAGTCGAGGCGACCAAAGAGCTCCGAACGCACTCCTCGTTGTTTTAGCGAAGTCAAGGGCAGAACTCTGCGCATTCCTCCTCACACGCTTGGCGCAAAGAACATATGGTTTCCATTCTCTCGTCCTTTTGTCGCCTCTCCGCCCGAGGGCCTTGACTAAAGCAATTCTCCAAACCGCTTTCAACTTCCCGTCTTGTAGCCTTTTCTCCCTGTAAAGCAGTCATCGCGGAAGGGCAGCGACCTTCACTGTCCTCTCTTTCCTCCCGGCTAGGCAGGCGTTGCTCACAATGCCCACCACTCTACTCCCCCTCACTCTTCCCTTCCTTCCCGCCAACTTTCCTGGCCGGCAGCCTTCTGGGCTCACGTGGTCCTGCGGGACCTCTTTCATTTCTCTCACCCCCTTTCGAGCTTTATGCCTACTCTTTAGACAGATCTCAAGCAAAAAAAAAAAGAGGGAGAGAAAACACAACCATCCTTCTGCCCCCTTCCAACCGTGCCTCAAAACTCGACACAAGCCGCTGATTCAGAGGCGTCTGGTCGGCCACACAATCCCCACCCGCTCGAGCTGCTCGAGCTCCCGCAGCTTTGGACAGCAGAACCGAAAAACTAAGCCTTGTGAAAGTTCCGATTCGTTTTAATGGCCATGCCTGGAAGAGGATATTTGTGAGTACCACCAGCATTTTAAGTTGTTTGCTCATAACTGAGCTCTCTGAGATTATTTCTTGCTTTGTCTCCTTGTAAGATCGCTACTTTTTCTTACCAGGTGTATAAAGCATCAGATCCCTGGGATGTACTTTGCGTGGCAGCATTCATTTTGGATTGTTGCAACTGAGGTCTGCAAATCTGCGCTAGCCGTATGGTAAGATACTTTTTTTTTGCACTATTTGGTGCAGTATGTTGTCAGCCTTGATCATCATGTCAATAACCGATATGTTTGCGAGAACGGAAAGTCATTTATTTCGACCGCACCACGCCAGTCAGTTCTGAACTGTATTTTCAGCGCGCTATTTTGTATGCACAAACTCTGGTCATAATGACAAAATTTACGGCGCAGAGGTGGCCATTTTGTATTGCAAAAGAAAAACGTGGTCCTGTAAAACATGACGCGTGTTTTGTGTGATTTTCAGGTTACAACTTCATCGCGCGTGTGTTGTGTGTCTGAAGTAGTCAGTTTCTTTTACAAGCTATATTCAAAACTCAGAGTTAAGTCTAGCTTTCTGGGACATGATTTTTAGTTGCGAGCGAATATTCAATATTGTAATTTGCCATTATGAATGCGCTATTGGAATGGTCTAAACGACGTGTAGCTTATTCACGTGTTTGATCTTTCTCTTGCGCTAATTCCGAGTAGTAGAAGTGTCATAAAATAGCCGCTTAAAATAGGTTATTTACAGTTGCTACCATAGTTCTTATACTTTACCACACGTACAAACTTGTTCCCACAACAAACGTGATGCTAAGCTACGGATTTCTTTATTTTTTCAGTTCGAGTGTATCATACAAACCCCAAAGCATCTGTGCCGTACGTTGTTTTGGCTACAGCTTTGACAACTTTTAAAACGTTCTGTTTGCAGTAATGATGCGGTGCACACTAAATTTAGCAGCCGCGGTCGGAGTGCGACTGCCATTTTTTGTGTCTGTTTTTTCCTTTGTAGTTTCTTTTTAGTTCTTGCGGCAATCTATTCAAAGGAAAGCTATTGATTTGAAGCTTCCATTTATGACGACGTCTTTCTTCTACAGGTGTTCAATCACAAAGGCACTACAAGTATAAGGGGGCAAGCACTGACTACCGTTTATCGAATAGATAACGGCAAATCTCATTTTGTTTTGTTTCCAGCGTCAACAACACATCCACATGGGAAGCCGTGCACTGCCAGATGACGCAACCAATGTAACCAAGTTAATATGGCCAGCCTCACTGAGCATGCAGCTTATTTCAACCTGAGTAAATCAGACAAGAAAGTTGCCTGAGGGCCAACAGGTAGTGCTTTATTTTGCATTTTTACTCCACGGTCTAGCTGCACTTCCACTTTCTAAAAGTTTTCTGTCTTAATGGGATTTATGAATGTTGCTTTTATTTCCAGGTGCCATCTGCGAAAGGAAATACATTGTTATGCACGCTGCTCAAGTCCATATCTTTAAAGGCTGCATGGAGCTGCTGCCCCAACAACCGACCACAAAAGAAGCTGCGATGAACACAGCGCCTTCCTCCAACCTGGGACCTGAGAACACCTTGCCAAGTGACGCTAAGACAGGAGGAGCACTGAAGTCTAAGAGTTCTGCCTAAATGTTTCCATGCCCTGTAACACGTGCACACCTAATAAATCACCATGCAGTGAACCTTTCAGCTGTATTATTTTCTGTGCATGGATATCCTCAGCATGCTTTATTTAAATAAAAAGCTGCATGAAAAATATCTGCACTGCATAAGTAGGGGATGGCTTTGCAGGTGCCTATTAGTCACAGCACGAAAAAGCAACTAGCCGGATTACCAATTGCTCTGGCTGGATGCCAATAATGCAAAACGACTGGGCAAGTTGAGGATAACAGCGCGGAACACAGGACGGGAGCACAAGATTAGAGGACGACACAACGAGAGCTCGTTGTGTCGTCCTCTAATCTTGTGCTCCCGTCCTGTGTTCCGCGCTGTTATCCTCAAGATGCATAACCAACATGCCCAAGCTGCTATTCTAGACTGGGCAAGATTGGATTGGAAATATTGGGTAGCCTATAAATCTGGCTGGTGCCAGTTGTGAATATCCAGTGAATAAGCATGGATACAAGATATTGGATGGCCAGTGAGATTGGCGGGATGGCCGTGATATAACAACCAGTGAGTGAGCTTGGGTGGAAGATATTGAGTAGCCATTGAGTGCCGTTGAATGCCAGTAAACAAGGTAGTATGCCAATACTGGTTTTGATAGGAGAGCCGATCAAATTGGTTGGCATATATCTTGGCTCTTCGTGCGCCCTAATCAGACGCCAATATTGACCAATATTGGGACCAATATATCCCAATATTAGACCATTGGCGGTCCATTGACGGCGTGCTGCTTGGGTACCGCAAGGGCTGGCTGACAAAACCGGTGAATTCTTGAAAAGAAGAGAAACAATTCCCCCTTGGCGTTAGTAGTGTTGTTTCTTGAAATGCTAATTTTATTTCTTTAGGTTGCGGGTGTGTGAAATGATCCGCGTTGAAGGCAGGTTTCTGTACGAAGCGGCGCACAGTTTACTATGGTGCTATGAGACGTGAGAAGATTTTTTAAACTATATTCCCGATAACTGCAAGCTCAGTATGCATTCTGCTGAATCTACAGAAGAGTGCCGTGTTATAAATTACAGCGTCAGGTAACTCGGACGTTCTGATGACAGCAGTTGCATGATGACGCGTTTTGAGAGGACTACAAAGACAGAGCTGCGGTTCCTGTCTATACAGCAATCGAATTGAAAAATTGCTTTCTGCGGTCATCGGGTAACACAAAAAGATTCGCCATTGAATGAGGATGTTTGCTGCTGTTGGTAACTGTTGGAGCTTACGGTTTTATTGGGTTTGATGTCCCGAATTAACTCGGGCTACGAGGGACGACGTAGTGGAGTGTTCTAGATAATTTTGACCACCTGTAATTGTTTAACGACCGCTGACATCTCACGGTACACAGGCGCCTTGTGTTTTGCCTCCATCGAACACGGCAGGATCGAATTTGCCTCCTAGGGCTCAGCAGTCGAGCGAACCACTGAGTCAGCGCGGCGGAGAGGTAACTGTGGGAATTGTAGCCGCCACTCGGAAATGGGTAACATGACATGCGATGGAAATGAGTAGTAGAAGGAAATCTTGCTCTCGTAGTTGTCCGTTGTCCCTGACGAGGCCCTATCCATGCATATCAGGGATATTTGTCCTTCGTAGGCTAATATATTGTAAATACGTGCGAGCGTGCGGTAAATTTGCATTACCGAAATTCTGAGCCTTGCACAACTACGGCCAATATTCCCTACATTTTGGTCCAGATTGAAACACGGCCGCAACATAGTCGCTTTAAGTGACAAGGAAACCACAGGTTCAAGCATTTTGATGGCGAAACAGGGCATTGGTGATACACTGGGAGACCGTTTTATCCATCGATCCCTATCGTGAGCCGCTATCGTGGCGAAGCTTCTGCGTCCAAGAACTGCGCTTTCTGAACCATCGCTCAGCTTTCACTTGGTGCTGGCGATTCCCACGTGATCATGGTCCGATATGACGGCTATATTAGCCGTTGGTTCATGCTAAGCTCTGTCGTTTGCAAGTATGTCGCCGCCGGTACCTATCGCCGAACGAAGACGAATCGTCGAACTGAGCTTGCAGGGCAATTCGCAGCGTGAAATTTGCCGGATTACTGGCCGTTCTAGGAATGCCGTAAGTCGAGCTTTACATGCATACCGGGATGAAGGTGGCCGACTTCATGACGCGGAGCGAAGTGGTTGACCACGGATCACCGACGAAGAGACGGATCAGCTGATCGTCGCAGCTGTTGTGGCAGACCCCTTCATTACTTCCGGCGAGATGCGGGAAGCCTTGGGTCTTCAGGTGTCACCATCCACAATACGAAGACGTCTCAAAGAAGTAGGCTTAAGCAACTCTGTTGTGGTCCAGAAGCCATACCTTACAAGCAGGCAACAGCTTCAACGGCTCCAATTTGCACAAGCCGTGCAGCACTGGAAGACCGCCGATTGGAGGGAGGTTGTATTTTCTGACGAGAGTACTTACTCTAGTCGGTCTGACCAGTCTGGCGCCCCTTCAACTGCAGGTATGCGAAAACCGTTTTTCCGATGCTGGGTATCCAATTCTATACGCATACTTAGCAGAATTGCGGGTCTAATATTGTTTTCTTTCTGTAATATTAGAAACGCGTAAACGTTAGCACATGTCATAAAAAGAGTTGAGCACTGACGTTAAATTAGGCGCCCTTCAGTCATATGTGCCATTGCTTCAAAATAATGTAATTCTCACATTTCTTTTCGGCGCATCAGATAAACATGTTTTCAATGACTATGGTGTCACAACGGTAGCGGTGTAATTCATCTTCTCTTATTCAGTTTAGTTTAGTTTAGTGGGGTTTCACGTCCCAAAGCAACTCAGGCTATGAGAGACGCCGTAGTGGAGGACTCCGGAAATTTCGACCACCTGGGGTTCTTTAACGTGCACTGACATCGCACAGCACACGGGCGCCTTGCTTTTCGCCTCCATCGAAAAGCTGCCGCCGAGGCCGGGATTCGATCCCGCGTCCTTGGGAACAGTAGTCGAGCGCCGCAACCACTGCGCCACCCCGGCGGGGTTTCTCTTATTCAATACCGGCCCTTATGCAGTATCCGTTTGCAAAAAAAAAAAGTTAAGGGCTTGATTTTAGGTTGTCAAATATCAGATATTTCTCTATATAGGTTTGTAATATAACATTCGGCTTTTTTTTTTTGGTCTAAAGAGATCGTATAAACCTGTTTTATTTTCTTCGTCACCTCCGTCCACGCTCCTGTTTTACAGATATCTACCAGAGTACACGTCAAGCGTGCCCTCAAGTGGCAGGTGCGCTGTGAACGTGTGGGGTTGCATCAGCAAGGATGGCCTGGGCCCCCTCGTGCGCATTGACGGCCGCTTCAACGCATCCGCATATGATAACATCATTGAACAGGAGCTGATCCCCCATGTGCTTGGTGGGCTCTTCAGCGACGGCTTCTTCCTGTTTCAGCAGGATCAGCAGGATGTTTCAACAGGTCGCGCCGTGGGCACACTTCTGAACCAGCTGGGAATCCGCACGCTGGAGTGGCCACCAGCAGGTGCTGACCTAAACCCGATTGAGAATGTGCAGGGGATGATCAAAAAGGAACTGGCAGCCCGGAATTTACGCACGGCTACATCAGATGAACTGTGGAGTGCCGTGCAACAGGAATGGGACAGGCTGCGCGAGAGCGTTGTGCCGACATTATACGAGTCTATGCCGCGCCGTGCAGCTCGTGTAATTGCCGTGAATGGTCAATTTACGAAGTGTTGGAGCACCATTACTTTAATTTTTGTTTTCAAGGCAATAAAGATCTTGTGAGTGCCCGGCATTTTTTGAAGGGGGTGTATGAGGCGAGGAGCCAGAGTTCCTTGCGTTTTCCTTCTGATGTATTCGCTGTATCAAATCAGTCAGGACTCGTGTGGGAGGCGCACGTTTCTTCTGCCAGCGTGCCGAGCCTATTCCGCAAACATGCATTCAATACCAAGCAATCTGATCTTCAGCTTCGCCGCGGGAAGGGCTCACAATAAGGATCGAGTGATATAAAGCGGCTGGCTCGACCAGACAGTCTCTCACCATGAGAATAATGAGCCGTACCTTGCGGTTCTGTATACAACGACTCTGCCTCGTGGAAATGTTTATGCGAACAGGAGAGCAATATTTAAAAGGACGCACTATGTACATAGGCACGGACCGTGAGATGACGCTGCCAAGCAGTTTTCTCGCAGTTCCAGCGGTGTGTTTCCACTTTGCCTTAAGTACGATCTGGAGCAACACAGTGAGCAAACGAAGAAGCAGAAATACTTCCAGGCGTGGCAGCAGCCATTCAGAAATCGTCATCTGAATAATCCAAATCCTTCTTAGAAATGCGGTTTCCGTTTAATGAAGGAAAAAAAGCTTGTTCCAGATCGCCGACTGGAATTTACTATTACGTGCATTAGACGAGAAAAAACACAGAGACGAGTTCCCAACTGACGATTAAAACATTACTATTTTTATCAGCATGGAGAAAACGCGAAATATTGGTGAAACTAAAATCAAACCTCCCTTTACCACTCTGGAGCCAAGTGGTTTGACGCCCCGTTTCCGTCCGCTTGTTCCGTTACTGCGCGAGTTTCATTTTATGTGCACCAGTCGCTCATGGACATCACAAATCGCGCGCATCAGACTTACAAATGTGCAACACGACTCCGTGCATAGTGAGCTCTCTTACACATAGCTAATATCAAAAGGCATGACTCCGTGCATAGCGAGCTCTCTTACAGACAGCTGATATCAAAAGGCCGTCACCATTCACACGCATAACGAATAACATCAGTAAAGGTACCCTATGCCCATTTGACACAGTGAAGGGTTGAAGGGTTGAAACTATGCTAATTTTGCAACACTTAAGGCTCAACATCAAGGCTCTGCTTGCATTTCACACGCGCTCTCATTATGCGGATGCCTTAGTTCTTGAAGAACAGCTCTTTTCTGTGTTTTTCCCGCGATCCCAACTTGGCATTCTCACGGCTATTGACAGATTGAAGAAAAAAATCTCGCCTGAAAAGTGGCTTCTCAAGGCTCGAGCAAAGTTTCCCGTGCCTTTTTTTTTCTTGTAGCGTGCCAGCCGCCGACTGATTAGGCAGGCAAGCCACCGACGGCGTTACCACCGAAGCGCGCCGACAGTGGGAGCAACTGCCACTATTTTCCCTTCGGGAACTGTACACTTTTCACACTACTCTTCAACAAGACCGTTCAGAGTAGCCGAAATCCGCACTAGGAATTTATCAGTCGTGATAAGCACTAGCGCGAGAGCGAGGGGGAAGCTTGTCGTCACTGGGGGCACTCTCGCAGCGAGCGAGCGCGGCGAGATAGCAGCGCCGTGGGGCGGCCCCGCAACTGCTCCCGCCGCCGAAGCGGCGGTCTCTCCACTTTAGCTCACGACTGTACAAAAGAAAGAAGAAGATTATGGTATGTACAGGGTCGTCCACTTCTAGCTAGAACACAGTCACTGCTTTTAAAGCAACATTGTATCTGACGCAGGCAGATATCGATGCAAAGCGATGCAAGCACACAGAGACACGGATGTGCTGCTTCACATGGCCAGCCATTTTAGATTACTGCGTGGCCGGGTCGGATGCAATGACACCTTGAAAGCAGTGACCGTGTTATAGCTAGAAGTGGACGAGGCTGTACAAATGAAAGAAGATCCGTGGAAGGCTCACAGTATATACGTGGCAAGGTTAGTGCACGACGGTTAGTCCAGGATGACAGCGCACAAAGCACAGAAGCACAGCAGCGTCAACCTTCTTCTAGCACTAAATGTTGCTACCACTTTGTCGTCTTCTGTGTCGCTGTTGCTTTTTTCAAGTCGATATTTATTGCCTCAGGGCATCAGTAGGTTATGAGATGAAGGATGAATAAATGATTAAATTAATGGAAAAAGGTTGGCTGATTTTATGAAGTCCAGAAGTGAGCGATGATGAGGTCCCTGTGTCCGAGTGACGTATGAGACAGGATTTGTTGCTGAAAGGCCAGCTATGCTCAGGTGCCGGATTCGTGTTGGCTTGAGTGCTGGGCATCCTGGGCGAGGATATAAGTGTTGGAAATATGACCACGTTCTAGTTACAGCTGGTGTAAGGGCAACACCGACCCGGACCTCCTAAGCGCAACCTCCTCTGCACGGGTGAGACCGCGGGGAAGGGATATCGCACACGGAGGGATAAGTGCACGTGTGCGGCGCCGGAGGTGCTCCTTTCTTGACAAAAGGAGGGTAGCGTCGTCGACTTCGAGAAGCCGTGAGATTGATGTTTCTTGGTTCACGAGGCGGGTTGCAAAATCAGCTTGACTTTGGGAAGGCAGCAGATCCCGTGGGACCCACTCAATGCGTATTGATTGTGGGATGCGCGCCGCAAGCTGGTGGATAACCTGGCAAATTTTAGGGCAGCGGCTGACACGTCGGACCAGACGTACTGCTTGAAGTGCGTCAGTGCGGATGATAACGTGGGCTGTAGGGAGCATGGTTATAGAAGTCACGGAGCAGAGTGCCTCCTGAATTGCCACAAGCTCAGCGCAGAGAGATGTAAGTGGTTCCGAAAGCTGAAACGTAGTTGTCTGATTCAGGCTAGGTCTCAGTGGACAGTAGATTGCCGTTTTGGCTTCACAGCCTTGCAGGCTTCCATCTACGTACACTACTATGGAATCTTGAGGCAGGTGAGTATCTTGCTCTTCAAATTTCTGGCGTCTTCTTTAACGGCCAGCGATGCAGGGCATATATGTCACATTACCCCCCCCCCCCCCCCCCCCACGCAAAGCAAAGTCCCGGTGCGCACTAAGACGAACTACGGGGTAGCACGGCTTCGTTCTGGCGACATGAACAATCTCGGTGCGTGGCATAGAGGACTGTCGCGGAGGATGCACAGGGGCGACCTCGTATGTCACAGGAGTGACTGGCCGTAAAACACGGTAGGGTCCCGCATAGCGTGGCAAGAGCTTCTCACACAGCCCAACTTTACGAGCGGGAGTCCAGAGCAAGACGAGAGAGCCCGGAGAGCAGTGGACATCCCGATGGCGAGAATCATGGCGCCGTTTTTGAGAATTTTGGGAGGAGGCCAGTCAGCGGCGAGCAATAACACGGGCGGCGTAAGCTCGGGAGATGGCGTCACGAACGTAGCAACTGGCGTTAGCGGTGGGGGGCAATACGCTGTCAAAAGGAAGGGGAGGATCGCGGCCGTATAGAAGATAAAACGGTGAGTAGCCCATTGTGTCGTGACGAGAGGAATTGTACGCGAACGTTACAAACGGCAAATTAGTATCCCAGTCACGGTGATCATCCGAGACATACATTGACAGCATGTCCGTGCGCATGCGGTTGTGGCGTTCGGTGAGGCCGTTCGTTTGTGGATGGTAAGTGGTGGTAAAATAGTGCTTAATGGACCAGTACCGAAAGATGTCGTCGACTACTCGAGCAAAAAAGTAACGGCCACGCACTATGGAGTAGGATGACGTCGTAGAGAAGAAATGCAGCCACGTCAGTTGCACAGCTGGTGGGTATCGCTCGGGTGACAGCGTAGCGCGTAGTATAATGAGTTGCCACCGCAATCCATTTATTCCCTGACGCAGAAAGTAGGAAAGGCCCGAGGAGGTCAAGGCCAACTCGGGAAAACGGGTCTACTAGGATGTCGATCGGCTGCAGGGATCCAGCAGGCATAGCTGAGGGCTTCTTCCGCCGCTGACAACGTTCACAAGAAGCCACGTAACGACGAACAGAGCGATAGTGGCTTGGCCAAAAAAAAAGCGGCGGCGGACGCTATCGTACGTACGATACGCCAAGATGACCCGCTGTGGGTGCGTCGTGCAGCTGAACGGTGGTACGCAGGTGTTCGGGGACTACGAGCAGACGCTCGGCGCCATCTGGTGGCATATTCCGTCGGTATAAGGTGCCGTTCTGGAGCACAAACAGAGCAAGGGCAGCATCAAGGTGATCAGTGCTGAGGCGATTGATAATGCTGCAAAGCTTGGGATCTAAGAGCTGCTCATGGCGAATGTTTAAAAGGTCAGAGGTGGCCAACACATGTGTCATCGTCGCACTCGCTCGCAGGTGGGGGATCTACCGGGTTGCGGGACAGGCAATCGGCGTCAGCGTGCAGCCGGCCAGACTTGTGGACGACAGAAAAAGTGTATTCCTGAAGGCGGAGGGCCCAACGACCCGACCCAGGCGACCAGTAGGGTCCTTCAGCGTAGAAAGCCAGCATAAGGCATGGTGGTCGGTGATGACGGAGAACGGGCGGCCAAACAAGTAAGAGTGGAACTTTGTAATGGCCCACACGAGGGCTAAGCAATCACGTTCTGTGATCCAGTAATTTCGTTCAGCCGCAGAAAGGAGGCGACTGGCATAAACAATGACGCGAGTGCGACCCATTTGCTGCTAAGCGAAATGGCACCAATACCGTGACCACTGGCGTCGGTGCGCACCTCCGTTGGTGCCGAAGGATTGAAGTGTACCAGGACGGGCGGTTTGGTGAGGGCTGCAATGAGCGCAGAAAATGCTTGGGATCGTTCTTGGTCCCAGCAGAATGGAGCGTCGTTCTTCAAAAGATTGGCAAGTGGATGAGCCGTCTCCGCAAAGTTGGGTACAAACCACCGAAAATAGGAGCAAAGCCCAAGAAACCTACGCACGTCACTGGTACAATGGGGTGTAGGAAATGCACTTACAGCACGTATTTTGTCTGGATCGGGCTGAACGCCACAGACGTCGACCACGAGGCCGAGCACCTTGAGTTCACGTCGGCCGAAGCTACATTTTTTCGAGTTCAGCTGCAGACCAGCTATTCCGAAAACGTAAAGAATGAGATCAAGGCGATGGAGATGGCTCTCGAATGTAGAAGAAAATACAATGACGTCATCGAGATAGCACAAGCACGTCGTCCAGTTGAAGCCGCGCAGGAGAGAATCCATCATGCGCTTGAATGTTGCGGGCTCATTACACAAGCCGAAAGGAATAATCTTGAATTGATACAGGCCATCGGGAGTGACGAAGGCGGTCTTCTCTCGGTCCCGTTCGTCGACTGCGATCTGCCAATAACCGGAACGAAGATCAATGGAAGAGAAATAGCTGGCACCGTGCAAGCAGTCGAGGGCAGCATCTATCCTGGGGAGCGGGTAAACGTCTTTCTTTGAAATTTTGTTGAGGTGTCGGTAATCAACGCAGAATCTCCAGGTATTGTCCTTCTTTTTAACAAGCACGACAAGCGACGCCCAGGTACTGCCTGAAGGCTCTATAATGTTTTTTGCTAACATCTTGTCCACGTCAGCTTGTATGACGCGTTGTTAAGAAATGGCGACTCGATAATGTCTTCTGTGAATTGGGCGGGCGTCTCCGGTGTCGATACGATGTGTAACGAGGGACGTTTGTCCTAAGGGGCGGTGACCAAAATCGAAAATATCGCTGTACGAATTCAGAAGACTCGTAAGTGCTGTAGCGCGGTCAGGGCGCAAATTAGGTGCCACCATTCCTGATATGCGGGCCTCCAGAGATGGGGACGGTGCAGGTCGTGTCGACACTTTAGCATTAGGGTCAGGGAAAAGAGCGGCAACGGTGACGTCAGACAGTGGGGGCAAGTTCGGCGAGAGTAATGCCCTCAGGAAGAACGTGCACAAAAAGGCCGAAGTTCAAGACTGGAATATAAACGTTGTTTGTTTATACGTGCACAATGTTATGAGGGAGAGCGATTCTACACTGCAGTGTCACGTCGGTTATGGGGCAAACAAAGTAGTTGCCATCAGGAACGGAGGGGAAAGGTGACATGAGCACATACACTGCAGCTTCTGGTGGCAGGCGAGTAAATGAAGAGGAGCGGAGACGGAGCGTTGAAATATCAGAGGCCTGTTTGTCAGGACAGAGTGGCAGGTTCAGATGAAGCAGTCCAGAAGAACAGTCAATGAGCGCGGAATGTGCAGTTAAAAAGTCGAGTCCTAATGTGTCGACGTGAGGGCAACTGGTGAGGACTGTAAATAGCACAGGGATATGGCGGTCGGCAATGGTAATTCTCTCAGTACACACACCAATCAGAGTAGCTGTGTTGCCATCAGCAACACGAACGGTAGATGAGGAAGCGGGTGTGAGGACTTTGTTGAGGCGTCGACGGAGCAAGGAACTGAGGACGGAAATGTGGGCGCCAGTGTCAATAAGGGCAGAAGCTGAGACTCCGTCCACAAAAATGTCAATGAGGTTACGTCTGGGTGCGAGGGTCAGTTCCGAGTTGACAGTCCGGGTCGGTAACGCAGCGTCATTCCCGGGCGCTGCACTCGCTAGTTTTCCGAGTAGGCGCCGGCGTATAATGATGAGGAGTTGCGACGAGGCAGCGGTGCACGAGATCAACGAGACCGTGGAGATAGAGATCGGCTGGAGTGACGGACACTTGAGACGGCTTCGGTGTGAGGTTCATCTGGGTGAGGAGTTAATTGTCCAGGTCCATTATATTCGGGGCGGAGCTGTTCAGGTTTGGCAGGGAAGCGTCGAGGTCGGTAGTAGTACCGACGGTCAGCGTTGTAATAGGAACGAGGTGTGGGGAAGGTGAGACTGCGGCAATAACGGGAAGTGTGGCCGGCTCGACAGCAAGTAAAACAAATTGGCCTGTCATCTGAGGTGCGCCACTTTGCAGGATTGCGACTAACGTAGCGACGTGGGGGAGCTTGGCTAGTGGTTGCAGCAGCCACTACAGAAACAGGATGCGATGGTGACGAGGACGGTACGGGGTTGGAGGAAAGACCGACGTTGGCAAGTTCCTGTCGGACAACAGCTTGTATCATGGCCACGGTGGCAGGCACGGGAGATGGGAATGGTGCAGGAGCTAAGGCCTCGAGTTCTCGCCTGCCGATCCTAATCATTGTTGTGGGCTGAGAAGGCTGTTGTAGAGGAGCCAGATCATCGCGGGATGATGTAGCTGCCGTGTTAGGAAGGCGCTCAAAGCGATGTACCAGGCGTCGTTGTTTAGCCTGCTCGAATCTTGGGCGAACTTGAAGCACCGACTCGACGGTAGAGCAATCCATGCAGAAGAGGATATTAAACGCGTCATCTGCAATGCCCTTGAGGATGTGCCCTACCTTTTCACTTTCCAGTATGGAGCTGTTCGCCTTGCGACACAACGCGAGCACGTCTTGAATGTAGGCCAGATAGGACTCCGTGGTGGATTGGGCGCGAGACGAAAGTTCAGTTTTGGCTGCGAGAGCCCGTCCAATGGGCTTCCCGAACAAGTCGTGAAGCTTTTGATTGCAAATTTCCCAGGTCGCCAGCTCGTGCTCGTGATTTTGAAACCACGTGCGAGCGGTTCCAGCCAAATAGAATATCAGATTGGCCAGCATGATGGTCGCGTCCTAATGATTGTTCCTGCTGCATCGCTCATATTCATTCAGCCAGTCGTCAACATCTGTCTTGTCTTCGCCATTGAATACGGGAGAGTGGCGGATTTTTGTGAGGACGAGTGGTTGCGCCGATGTTGTTGCGGTGGTAGGAGCTGCCTCAGAGGTCATAGTGGCCGTTGTTGACGTTGTGATCCCAGGTAGGCGGCGGCCACTGCGAAAATCCAGCTGTAAGCTGCTTAAATGGATTTATGTGTGCACACAGGGATCTTTAGTCACCTCCACCAATATGTACAAGTTACCGCCCGCCAACCGCTGCCACAGTCCTTTGCGTACTTGCCGATTATGGCGCCACCGTCTGTCGCCCCACGGTTCCGATCAACGACGCCTCCCTACAGTCCTTGGCGCACGAATGACAACCGGCCTATTTGCTATGCCTGCGGTATTCCAGGCCACGTCGCCCGCCTGTGCCGTTGTACTCTGCGCTCTGCCCTTGCACGCACTATGGCTGACTGCAATTATCAGTACGACACCTTGCGCCCGCCTTCGGTAACATCTCCAGCGCAGCTGCACAACTCGTCGGGCTGCCAGCACATTCCACTGCACCGCTCGCCGTCCCCTCGCCGGCGGTCCGTGTCGCCAATGCGGCGTCGTAGCGTGACACAAGACTCGGAAAACTAGCCGCCGCAGTTCCTGGGGCACGAACTGCGCACATTTCACCAACCACAAGTACTCGTCTGTCTCCGCCGAACGTTCTCGAAGTTCTTGTTGATGGTGTTCGTACCCTTGCACTCGTCGATACTGGGGCCACTCCGTCATTAGCGAAAGTTTTTGCCGCTCGCTTCTGGACTCCCTCTTCGCACCGCCAGCGCCGATTCCGTTCGTCCGTCTGCTGCTTGCACAGCGCGTCATTATCGCGAACGTCTTATACATCGTTGAGTTTTTAGTGCTTGCGTCATGCTCGCATGACTTAATTCTTGGCTCGGATTTCCTGTCCCGCCACAATGCTGTTATTGACTGCGCCCGCGCCCACGTCGCCTTCTCTATGCTCTGTGATGCGGTTCTTGACGATCCGCCCTCTTTTTCTAGCGCCAAACTTGTCGCCGACGACACTGACATTCCGCCCCACTGTGCTGTGATTGTTCCCGTGTGTGTACCATCTTCCTTATACCGGTTTCCATTGGGCGAACCGGAGCACTTTTAGCTGCACTAAAAGAGCTACCAGTGGTCGAACAGGAGCAGTAGCGTTGTGTTCTAATGGCAGAGGAGGCGCGCTTTTGGGGTCCCGGGAGCAGCCGAGAGAAAGGGCCGGATTACGCAACGCTCTCAAACGGATCGCTCTCAAAATCGCTCTCAAAGGCCTATGTCCCATTGGTCAGTTCTGACCAGCGGCCATATTGCTTTTCTGCGTCACCGGTAGACGTCATCAGACGTCATGAACACAAAAGAAACGATGACGTTGAGCACCTAAATATGGCCGCCAATTGAGAGCGTTTTTTTGAGAGCGGCCGAAGTAGTCTCAAACGTTGGAGAGTGAAAATGGCGGATGTGCATATGGTCGCACGCGCTTGTTGCGTCTGCACCACGAACGACGTAGGAGAGTGCACGAAGACGGTTTTGACTTGCCGGACGAGCTGTTTCGGCGTCAGTTTCGACTCGAGAAGGAGACTGCGCGGTGGTTGTGTGAAGAACTTGCCGATTAACTGGGAGGTTTGCGGGAGAGTGCACTGTCTGTGGAGCGTCAGGTACTGCGTGCGCTGCATTTCTTTGCCACCGGAGGATTTCAAGCCGCTGTTGGAAACGAGGTGACCGTCGGCATCGCGCAGCCGACCGTAAGTGCGTGCGTCGGGTGGCGGAGGCAATAGTCAACGCTGGCTCGCAGAATTGGGATGGGTTGACTTTCCGGTCAGCCCCGGAGAGAAGGCGGCGGCGAAGGCTTCCTTCGGCAGCAGCATCCCCGGTGTCGTCGGCTGCATCGACGGCACCCTCATCGCCATCAAAGAGCCAAGGGGTGATGCTGCATATAAGGCCGCCTTCTGGTGCAGGAAGGGATAATACGCCCTCAACACCATGATTGTGAGTAGACTTCATCCTCTGTTTTGGATTGGGTCGCTTTCGGGCCTCGACAGCGGAAGTTAACAAGCTTGTACTTGTTTTGTCTCAGGTCTGCGACGCCAACTTAAAGATTCTGGCTATTGACCCCCGCTGCCCTGGAAGCGACCACGACGCTTTCTCATCGCGCTATTCATGGCTGCGCAAAGACGTACGACGAGGCCTGCTGGACGATGGGGAGTTCCTCCTGGGTAAGCACAGAAAGCCTGGCTAC
Source organism: Amblyomma maculatum (assembly GCF_055883805.1). NCBI lineage: Eukaryota > Metazoa > Arthropoda > Arachnida > Ixodida > Ixodidae > Amblyomma > Amblyomma maculatum. The sequence continues at coordinate 121,035,922 of NC_139353.1, forward strand.
CTCGGTTACATATATCAAGCTACAGCATCACGTAGTGGGCACATCTGCGGAAGGTGCAATTTACTGTAGGATACATACATGGGGCGTGCAATGTCGCCCCTAATATTGTAATTATTAACAGCAGAAACACAAGACACACTCAACGCTCTTGAAAATCGCCTCTCCTATCCAAGAAACCACCAAGACAGAAGGCGTTTGTGTTCGCATGAAATCGGGCAGCGTTTTTTCTAAAGGTTCGAGGCTGCCCTTACCGCGATGCGCGAAAAAGCATGTTAAGCATGCGTTTTCTCCATGTGGCCGTACGCACTTTACGCATAATTGTTTGTTGACAAGAGAAAAACCATTCTGTGAAGAATGCGGAGAGGAACTCACCATAAACCATGTTTTATTTTCGTACACAGGACTTTAAACACAAAGGAAAAAGTATTTTACTAGATTTTACAATGAGCACATTCCGTTCCATCCAGCAATGGTTTTAGGTAGAAATGGTCTTGTTGATCGGTCATGCGTTTTTAGCTTTCTAAAGGAAGCAAATGTTTTAAAGAAACTACAGAATGAGTACATATACTCCACTAAACTCAAGATACAACCTTGTGCCTGGCACATGATAGCGTGGGCCGCTTATGCGGCACTAAGCCTAACACAATACAATAGTTTTCTGCATGCCCCTGAATGTCACGTTCAGGAAAGCCTGACTGTGGGCTATTTGGTATTAATGTTTTATTATATAGTAGAACGAACTTGAATGGTGTTGAGATCAACAACAAATGACTGGCTTAACTGTGCATCATTTTTGGATATGCAGGAGACAGTGGCTACCCTCTCGAGCCGTGGTTACCGACACCTATGCCAGGCCATCCAAGTCCGGCATCACCTGAGGGTATGTATAACGCGGTACACACCTCCATGCGCTCAGTGGCGGAACGCTGCATTGGCGTGCTTAAGAGCCGCTTCCGGTGCCTACAAAGGTACCGGACGCTCCAGTACGCACCGCAGCGTGCAGCTTACATCACTGCAGCGTGTGCCGCGTTGCATACCATGTGCATACACACCCCCTTGCCGGACGAGGACGACGAGGATGCCACTGACCCAGACGACAACGGGCACCCTCTGGCAGCAGGCTACCTAGTCGGCACAGGAAGCCGCACTGACTACCTGCGGGGACAAGCCGTGCGCAGGGGTGTTGTTGACGTGTTTCGGAGGACCCGTCTCCAGAGGTCAGCATACCTGCGCACGGTGCGTCGTCAGCTGCGGCGGCAACAACATCGTCGCCAGCACTGACCCCTTCCCCGCGTCAGTGCGCAAGTGCCGGCTCTTAAAACCTCGTTTCCTGTGCGTGCTTGAAAGCCTCCGGTGGCAAAGAGCAAGCGCTCACACCAACTGCCACTCCACTGAAAGTGCACTCACCTGTATACCTACCAGTTCAACGGCAAGTTCTCCACATAGTCACTGCGCAGTGTCCTTCTCGAGTCCAAACTGACACCGAAACAGCTCGTCCAACAAGTCAAAAGCCTCTTCGTGCACCCTCTTACGCCGTTACTCGTGCCATGTATGTGCGTGTGTGTGTGTGTGTGTGCGTGTGTGCGTGCGTGCGTGCGTGCGCGTGTGTGTGTGTGTGTGTGTGTGTGTGTGTGTGTGTGTGTGTGTGTGTGTGTGTGTGTGTGTGTGTGTGTGTGTGTGTGTGTGTGTGTGTGTGTGTGTGTGTGTGTGTGTGTGTGTGTGTGTGTGTGTGTGTGTGTGTGTGTTTGTGTGTGTGTGTGTGTGCGTGCGCACATGCATAATTAAAGCATTTTAAAGCAAGCTTGGAAATGTTTTTGATGCTTGTGGGAAACGAAAATTACATACTGAGGTTATTTTGGAACCACATGCATCCAATGTTCCAGTTCATTAGTTTGCCACAACATTGCGCTCAAATATTTCTATCGAAATAGGTGGCTGTGAAGCATACTGTACGTTAAAACTTACTGGGCGGGTTCGTGCATGTTACTGTCGTAACGAGTTGGGCACACAGAAAAAGAGACTCACAGCAAACAAAGTAGGCTGAAAGAGTGGTTTTCTGTATGTGTGCGCAACTCATCCCTACCATAACATACTACATGCAATTGCAATCACAATAAACTGCATGCCTTGAGAGGCACAGAAATTGTGCCATGCAGGAATAAGAAATTGGGCATCACAACATTACAAGCTTTTGTATTTATCATGGCTCGCAGAAAAGTTACACACATGCGCAATATCACAAATTTTGTACATTACAGCAAAACGTGCAGCAAAAAGGCAGAGTACATTTTAGAATAAGGGAATAATTATTCTGTATCAATGTGAGCACAACCATATGGCTACAAAGGAAAGGTAAACAGCTAGCACACTAACTTCATTGCGTAAAAATATTTGCCCTGGTCCGGGGTTCCAACCCGGGACCACCGCTTCGCTGAAGCAGTAGCTCTGCCAACTGAGCTAACCAGGAAAAGTATGCCATAAAGTTCCTGTGAAAGGTGTACAGCTTTACTTTGTTGCCACATGGCTCTGCTTGGGTGGATGGTAATGCGTAATTACTCCCTTATTTAAATAACACTGTATGTGCCTTCAACTTTTGTTCATTGGTAAACACTATAGCAGTTGCGAGGAGAATGCTGCACAGCTAGATACATCATACATAATGCAAATTACAATGATTGTATCATGAACATAAATTGCTCACATATGTACAGCGAAGTGCAAAAATCACACATACATGAAGTGCAAAATACCTATACAGCACATAACAATGCACGTGATGGACATAACATGGGAAGCCCAGTTGGGGGTTTAACTACACAACTGGAGGACCCAGTTTTACACTCAATCACAGTGGGCACATTTCAATGGAGTTGAAACAAGGCACTCGTGTAGTGCACACTGTTGGCACATGTTAAAAAGCCCAGTGGAGGAAATTAATACAGAGCCATCTACCACTGCATCCTTCACAGCGCATGCTCCTCTTGTGGACGTTAACCTCTGTATTTTGCAATCTTGCAAGGGAAGGAAGAAAAAAGAGAAATTAATGTGCGGTCATCGTGGTGGCTCAGTAGTTACGGTACTGGACTGCTGACCGGAAAGATGCAGGTATGATGCTAGCTGCAGAGGTGTTTCGACGGAGGCAAGAGGAAAAAAGGTCGTGTACTGTGCATTGTTAGGGCACATTAAAGAATCCCGGGTGGTCAAAATTTCCGGAGTCCTCCACTACAGTCTCTCGTATCCCGAGTCGCTTTGGGACGGTAAACCCCATAAACCAAACCAAAAGTAAACAATATGCTTATTGCAAAAAAATACATAAACCTTTGCGCCTTGCAGAGGCTGTCATAAAAAATGTGAAAAGAAGTAACTATATATACAATAACTAGCCCTCTGCGTCTTGCTGAGGACGGAAAAAAATTATGCACACTGAAAACAAAACCGACTGCATCTTGCAGACGGCGACATAGAAAAAAGGCAACAATTGTATGCAAATAAATTAACAAAAAAACGTGTTTCAACAACGAAAAAAAACTTAGGGTGCTGCGGGGGGCGGCGGCTCTACTTGGCTACGAAGGATGTTAATACCACGCACATAAGCTGCAGGAGCAACTCATGGAAGCGGAAATAATCATCCCGCAACCGCTCGGTAGCAGCCGCCACCTCCCGCGTTGCAGCTGTCGCCTGTCGCCTTGAAGCCGTCACCTCCCGGGTTGCAGCAGCCACCTCCCTCATTACAGCTGAGACGCCTTCCACAGCTGTGACGAGGCGGTCCCACGACAGAGCTGCTGAGGCGCGCTCCTGCAAATAAAAGAAGTTTGATTTAAAATAAAAACATACCTGCACTTGGATATAGAGGTATAGTTTTACCTCCACGATAAGCGTGAAGTACTGAGATATAATGTGTAGCATGTCTCATAACAGATGGTAATGATAAGTTGATGGAAACACGTTGAACAATTAAAACAGCTACATGATGTTGCATTGTGCAGCTTCAGCTGTGCCAATGTGATGGGCGCTGTGTACACGTACCAGCCTGCTCTCCTCAGTGGAGCTGTTTTGCGCACTGAGGATCTGGGCGTAGAAAGCGGCGTCTTGATCGTTGCGCCGCCGCGTCTCCCGCAGCAGCTCCTTAACCTCCTCCTCTCCAGCCCATCGCCTGCACCTGGGTAGTGGTGGTGGGCTCCGTGGTCCAGGTGAGCTCGACGGTCGAGGCGGGCTTCGCGGTGGTGGCGGGCTTACAGCACTAAGCGCAGGTTCTGATCCTGGCTGGCTCAGAGGGGCTATTAGGGAGGAAACGGCACTTATCATACAATGCAAGATGCTGTTGAATAAGGAAACTGTTTGCTGTTTCGTCTACAACTACTGACATGAGCACAAGGGAGCAGTAAAACTGAAATGCAGTCCCAATCAGTGAAATAATAGCAGCACTATTTCGTCATAGTCGTTATGCACATTTGACAGACCACACCAATACGGCAAACTTCCCACTGTAAGGAAAAAATACTTGTACAACGGCAGACATAAATGAGAGTTTTGTAGGCACTCTAAACACTTGTGACTGCATGGCCGCTTCTGTAAACACTGTTACTTTAAAGCGGCTTGCAAAACTGACTCTGTGCAGTCTGAATATTGCCAGGCTAACTCAGAGGTTGTGCCGCCAGTCTCGAACTGCAGCTGCAGCAGCTCCTCCTCCTCCACCACCACCTCCATCCCCACCTCGGGCGGGTATTCCTCGCCGCTGCTGTCTGCGTGAAATGATTCCGCAAGGCACAACTGGTCAGTGAACCGTTCCAGCAGAGCATGCACTGTGTCAATGTAAAGTCCATTGTTATTCGGTACAGAAGCACTATGAAGAACAGTACTGAGAAGAAAGTAGTGAAAGGGAGACTGCATTTGCAAACTCCAGCTTATGCATTCCTACACTTGTTCAAACTAAAAAAGAAAAAAAACACAGTGAGGTCAACAATATAAATAAGCTGCAAGGCTTGCACAACAAAAGTTTATATGGTCCACCTACCATCAGAGGAGGGCGCCTCCGCCTGCATACCACGTGCCAGGCGCGCTACCCACCGACACCCGCGCCGCAGGGGTCACCTGTCTCTGCGAGAGGACAGAGCGCAGCACATTCATACATGAACGTCTCGAGAATCATCCTACGGGTACGTCGCTCACAATACATGGCCCCGAGTTTCAGTCCAGAAACCTTCATTATCAGCAAAAAGCAAACTTTACAATTTTAACGTCACCGCGCCTTAGTAACGACAATGCACACACCTGCTGCAGCTGCGGACGGAAGAGTCTGCCCCACTCGCCCTTTCCATTAGGCTGCGGATGCGGCCACCCGACCCGGAAAGCTTGCCGCCTCCCGTGCCCCTGCGACAGAATACGGATAGGCAAGTTCAAGGGACGTTCGATGGGCCGAAGTTGACACGCTCACCCTTGCTCCGCCTAAAGTTTGGTAGCTTCCCCCTTGGCGCGGCTGCGCAACACGTGTCATGTGTGGCGCCAGAGGGAAGCCGTCTTTCGAGCCGGGCCCACGGCATTCAATACAGACGCCAGCTCTTCCCAGAGCTGGCGCCTGCGACCTGCCGTGTATTCGGGAGATAGAGGAGTAGCGGAGCGTGCCAGGGGTGGATGTTGTTCTAGAAAATTTCTAGAAACATTATCTGCATCTGGCCGGTAGACATGCGAGGCTCTTTTGCACTCTCCTTGCCGTTCGCCATTTTGAATGAATAACTGCTTATCACGATAGTTGCGTGGAGGCAGTTTGGTAGGGAAATTAATGTGTACATAGGGAATTGCAGGGAATCTACAACTTGGCTTTCCTGTAGGCTGGGTTGCCATGCAGGTATACACGCGAACTCACTGCAGTTAGGAAGGAGCAACAGCGACCGACACTAATGCAGCTGCTCGCCTAATCTTTCTGCTCGTCCTTGTTCGTAGCCCCGGGTCGTATTCGTTCTTGATTTATTCACTTCCACAGACGCACGTAAACACGTCGTTATGCGGCCGCACAACTTTCTTTTCCTTACTCCCGACACTTAGTACTTCATCATCGTCCCGTATTTTGTACAGAAAACACTGCACAACCACACTTCGCATACCTGTCTTCAAAGGAAGCTATGACCTGGCACAGGCCACCCTTAAAACACTTTTACAATCGACAGCAAGCACCGACTGACAACGCTGACTTAATGAACAAGTTGTCGTCGTAGATTTTCTTGCCTAGTGCTCCTTGCGAGTATATTACTGCAGACCTCCAGCCTCTACCACATTGTTCTGCACACTTAAAACGTTAGCACAGCGCCTCGATTTTCGAGGACACGCACAAAAACAGGCATTAGCTGCAGAACAGTTGTTTTCTTAACAGGCCGCCATGTTCACGCTTCGCTGTCGTAAGCGTATCCTTGCGGCGAAAATAGTTACCTAGGAGCACATTTAATTGCAATACTAAAATGCTTCTATTTTTAGTTGCCGTTTTTTAACTTCAAACAATGTTGCTTAGGTAAATAGAACATTTATACTTTCATGCGCTGCGTTTTCATGACAAATGTTTGCACACGGCTCTTTTATCGTGCAAATAAGAGTTTCCGGGGCGGGGCTCTGCCATAAAGCACCCTAGCCTGCTTGTAATTGTTTAAAGCCGCGATGTCGTCACACTTCACTTTAACCTAGTGCTAATCGTCCAACGGCTCTCTGATTTATTTCTAATGTCGACTGTACCTATGATTTTACGCACAAAACCGCATTTCCGAAAGTAAGTCCGGGCACCATAATTCCTTTCCAAATACCCCTCAAAACCTCATACCTGTTTTATCCCCACAATGCCCTATGCTTCATTATCCCGGCATTTCTTCGCCCTTTGGCCTTAAGTGATTGTTCATGCTTTCCAATGTATGCCAATCCTTCGTTTACCCATACCCCCAGATATTTATATTCTGCTACTCTGGGTATTGTAGTGAACGAAGAGCGGATTCACGAAGACGAGGAAGAGGACGACGAAGTGCCGCTGCGCTGCTCGAGCTCTCTGGTTTTGTGCCTTGACGGAATGTGTGCTTGTGCTGTTCGCCGTGCAGCTTACAGAGGGCTATATTCCCTGTTGAACCCTCAGTAAAACCACTTTCACTTGGTGGAGGTGAGGATTTCCGTCCGCCCTGGAGCTTCGCAGCCGCACACTACCAACAACAGCCATGACCGACGGTACCACCCCTAGTACAACCACCTCATTCCCCGTCTTCTGTGCTGGAGCTTTGCGCCAACGGGACCATCCAATCTTAAGCGGAACCGGCGACCCCGACGTCAAAGATTGGCTTTCCTCATATGAGCGTGTCAGTACTCACAACAAATGGGACGACGGCCTCAAATTAAATAACGTCATATTCTACTTAACGGACGTTGCCAACCTGTGGTTCCGCAACCACAAGGCCGATATCTCATCGTGGTCTGCTTTCAAGACCACTTTTTCTGGTATCTTCGGCAGGCCTGCAATGCGCAAGCTGCGCGCTGAGCAACGCTTGCGCGGCCGTGCACAGCTACCTGGCGATAACTTTATAAGCTATATTGAAGATGTTGTAGACCTATGCAAGCGAGTGGACACTTCAATGACAGAACATGCCAAGATTGGTCACATTTTACAAGGAATAGACGACGACGTGTTCCAGATGCTTCTGGTCAGAAATCCAGCAACCGTCCTCGACGTAATCACTGCTTGCCAAAAGTTTGAGGAATTACGCAACGCCGTAAAATCACTCGTTCCTCGCTCTCACACCAGGAGCCTCTTGCAGCTTTAACAGCTGACGCAGAACAGTCCTCCTTGTTGCCACAAATAAAGCAGTTTGTTAGAGAAGAAGTTGCCCGTCAACTCTCCCTCGTTCCCCATCGTCCTGATGCTTCCTCTCCTTTGGTGCCAAAGTTGCAGCAAGTTATCCGCGAAGTCGCCGAAGCACTTCCCAGGCTTCCTGAAGCTCCTGCTGTCGCTCCATTGACATATGTCGGAGCACCAGTACAGTATAGCCAACCTTCTGTTCCAGCCCCTTTGACCTACGCGGCAGTGGCTGCGCGGCCTCCGCAGAGCCGTTACCACCCATGCAGCCTGCCCTACGCCACGTACCGCTTCCTCAAACGGCTCCGCTTCATCCTGCGACTCCACGCTATTATAACCCGTGGCGCACTTCGGGCAATCGCCCAATTTGTTACTACTGTGGTTGCCCTGGACATGTGGCCCGTCGGTGCCGTCACCGCATGGCTGCGCGTCCCGAGCCTGCGTCTTCGGAGTACTCCCCCCCGCTGCTTCGTTCTGCTCTTTCTTCGCCTGCATACGCCGCCGAACAGCGTTCGTATACTACCCATCGTTCTCCTTCTCCACGTCGCAGGTCACTGTCACCAATGCGCCGGCTACCACCCCCTGCTGACGCGGGAAAAACTAAGTTCCGCGGTTCCTGAGGCGAGAACTGCGTTCTCTGCGAAAAGATCAAGGCCTAATACTTCGCCCACGAATGTTATAGGGATCTCTATCGGTGGTCTGTCTGTATATACGCTGGTCGATACGGGTGCTGCAGTGTCTGTGATTCATAAGCGACTTTCCCGACGATTACGAAAGGTTACGACGTTATTTAACGGTTTGTCCCTCCGCACTGCCAGTGAAGAGAGGATTGCACCTTTAGCAACATGAACAGCGCATGTCGTCATTGAAGATTTTTAGTACAGTGTCGAGTTTGTAGTTTTCACTTTTGTATTGTGTATTGTGTTGTGTTTTATGGCGCATAAGCAACTCAGGCTATCATGCGCCAAGCAGAAGGTATATTACGTTTTTTTTTTTGAGAAGGAATGAACTGTTAAGATATCATAGCTTGTTCAGGAAAGATGTTTCTTCTAAGAAACTAAAAACACATGAAATATCTACAATTGCATTCTCTCCTAGGAGAAGTGATGGATGGAATGGTATCTGCTCGGTGTAAAATTGAGTGAAATGCTTTTTCCGTAGCTTTTCGAGTTTTTTACATGAAATTAAAATGTGGTTTATTGTCAGTCCATGTCCACAGTCTTCACATATGGGTTCATCTTCTTTTTTGAGAATGAAGCTATGAGTAAGATGCGTGTGTCCTATTCGAAGGCGACATAATATTACCTCCATGAAGCGTTTCTGGTGACTGCATGACTTCCATTTTTCGACAACTGGTTTCACGACATGTAGTTTGTTGTTTATTTCATTTTTCCATGAGGCTTGCCATTTTTCCCTGAGCTTTTTTGTATGAATTTCAAAACCTGTTTGCGTGGTACATTTACTTTTTCTATTTTTGCTTTTCGGGCAGCTGTTGCACATTCGTCAGCTGTCTCGTTACCTACGATTCCGACATGGCTAGGTACCCAGCAGAATTTAATTTTGTAACCTCGTGTTTCGGCTGATGTTATACAATGTATTATTTTTCCCACTAAAGGTTCTGTTGCATTTTTCGAGTGTAATGCTGTGATTAAGCTGAGGGAGTCAGTGTAGATTATACTCTTTTCAATATTGCATTTTATTATTTTTTCCACAGCTATGGATATGGCATAACTTTCTGCAGTGAACACTGATGCACAATTGGGCAACCTAACTGTTTTCTGGCGATTGTTTTCTACTACACCACTACCAACATATGAGGTCGTTTTAGAACCATCGGTATAAAATGTATTGTGGTCTTTGTATTTTTCCTCTAATGTCAGGAATTCTTGTAATATGTGTTCGTGTGGAGTTTGTTGTTTGTCAAACTGTGTTAAAGTAAGGTCGCATACACAGGGAAATTTATACCAAGGGGGTAATGGATCAGGGCATTGTGCAATGTCGGGGAGTGTATCGAGTATTTTTATTTCTTCGCACATCTGTTCAAAACGGAGGAGGAGGGGTCTGACTGCTTGCGGTTTGTTGTTAAACAGGGTTCTGGACGGGCACTTTGTTATTATGGGGTAGCAGAGGTGTGTTGGTAGCGAACGGATCTTAATAATGTATGAACAAGTTAGCATGGTTCTTCTGTCCTCAAGAGATGGTTCGTTGGTTTCTACATACAGACTTCGCACAGGCGACGTCCTGTATGCCCCGGTCGAAAGACGCAGACCTAGGTTGTGGACTGGGTCTAGTCGTTTTAGGCATGAGGGTCTTGCGGAACCGTAGACTATGCAACCGTAGTCCAAGCTCGAACGTACAACTGAACGATAAATCTGCAGAAGGCATGTCCTGTCGGATCCCCAGCGTTTACGTGAAAGCACTTTAAGTATATTTAAAGATTGGGAGGCTTTCTTTTTAAGGGTGTTTATGTGGGAGAGGAAAGTAAGCTTTCTGTCGAAAGTAATGCCTAGAAAATTATGTTCGTGTTCTACTGGGAGAGCAATGTCATTGAGGTAAACTGTAGGGTCCACTTGCAAACCTCGTCTAAGTGAGAATAAAACGGCTATTGATTTCTGTGCAGAGAACCTGAAACCATTTCTATCTGCCCATGTCGCTAGTTTATTCACTGTTAATTGAATTTGTCTCTCACACGTTGATACATTAGAGGATGTACATGCTATTTGTAGGTCATCGACATAGACTGAATGCATGATGGTCGTTGGGATTATTTTTACTATGGAGTTCATTTTTACTATAAACAGCGTGGTACTCAAGATGCACCCCTGAGGGACACCATTCTCCTGAGTGAAACGTTTTGACAGAGTAGCACCGAGACGAACTTGGAAAGAACGGTCGGACAAAAACTCTTTCAAGCATTTTAACATTCTGCCGCGGATGCCAAGGTCTCCCAGGTCACGTAGGATTCCATACCTCCACGTCGTGTCATAAGCTTTTTCTAAATAAAAAATACGGCAAGGCAGTGTTGTCTGCGTATAAATGCTTCTCGTACCGTATTTTCCAAGCGCACAAGATGATCAGTTGTCGAACATCCTTTTCTAAATCCACATTGGCGGGTGTCGAGAAGTTTGCGAGATTCAAGTGTAAACATGAGCCTGATATTTAGAACACTTTCAAATGATTTAGCGATACAACTCGTTAGTGCTATGGGCCTATAACTGCTTGGGGATGTTGGTGGCTTTCCATGTTTCAGTAACGGAACAGTTTCTTCCAGGCCTGCGGTATTTCTCCTGACATCCATACCTTGTTAAAAAATTTTAAGAGTGCTTCAACTAAGGATTCAGAAAGATGCGCTAGCATTTAATAGTGTATTTCATCTGGGCCTGGTGCTGTACGTTTGCCGGAAGAGAGAACTGTGTTTATTTCTTGTAGTGTAAGGGGGCTGTTGTATGATTCGTGAACGCTGCCAGTAGTAGGTAATTTGTCTTTCTGCTTGGCTTTTATACTTTAAAAATGATTCTGAATAATGTGATGAGCTAGATACCATGAAAAAATGTTAACCTAAAATGTCCGCTTGCTCTTGAATGCTTGTCTGGGTATTTGGGTCTGTAAGGAGAGGAACTGTAAACGGGGAGTACTTGCCATTTAATTTATTTCCTTGTGCCCACATATCCTTGCATGTTATATGACTGTTTATAGAAGAGATGTAATGCTGCCATGAAGCTTTTTCAGCAGTACGACGTACATAGCGCGCTTTAGCTCTAGCCTTTTTGAACATTAGGAGATTTTCTTGTGTGGGGTACCTGCGAAATATACTCCACGCCTTATTTTGTTTTTTCTTTGCCTCCCTGCAGTCTTTTGTCCACCACACTTTACAGTTCTGTCTCACAACTCCAGATGATTGAGGGATGGCTTGGCGTGCGGCGGCTAAAATACAAGAGGTAAATCTTTCATTTAACTCGTCGACATTAAAATCTTCGGCAAATAGTTTTCCTAAGTCGGCTTCTCTTTAAAAACCTTCTAGTCTGCTAAATGCAGCTTCCAACATCTTGGTTTGGTTTGAATTATAGATGGTGATGATGTTAGACTGATTGTTGTAGGTAGGTGATCACTTCCATGCGGATTATCTAAGACATCCCATTTAAAATCGCTAAAAACCGATGATGAGCAGAAAGATAAATCAATAAAACTCATTTTACCGGAGCTCGGCGAGCAATAAGTGGGCTTTCCGGTGTTAAGTAAGCAGATATTATTGCACAGAATAAAGCCTTCTAAAATTTGGCCCCTCGTGTCAGTTTTTTCACTGCCCCAGAAAGAAGAGTGGGCGTTAAAATCGCCAACTACTACGCATGGATCTGGCAGTTGGCTGAAAAGGTCTTCGATATCATGGAGTGTTATTTTAAGTGTGGCTCTATATAAATACTGCAAATTGTGATTGTTTTATACGTGATAAGTGTGGCAGATACTGCTTCTAGCCGAGTTTTGAGCCTATGTTCACGAGCTGCAATATTGTTTTTAACTATGATGGCAACACCGCCCGAGAGCCTGCATGCCTGCTCTCGATCACGGCGGAAGACTGTATTTTTTAAGAATATTCACATGTAGAGGACTCAGGTTTGTTTCCTGCAGACATAAGGCCACAGGTGAATATGTTGCTAAAATGTCTTTTATGTCGCTTAAGTTATTAAGCAGCCCCCTGCAATTCCAGTTTATTACAAAAGCCATCTTAAGCTATACGAGTAAAATAGAGACTACGTTGTTTTTGGCCCCGTGATTCGAGGCTTGTCCTTTTTTGCACGCTCTAAGGAGTCCCGCCGTCTTTCACATGATGGCACAGGACCACCCTGTGTTGTGTCCATCGCGTCCTCAGACACGCTGGATGACCGCGGACAACACACCGGAACGCTTGAAGTAGGCCTCCCCGTGTGAGAAGAGGCCTTGGGCCCCGCAGACCTGGAAGGTCGCGAAGCCTGCTTTGGGGGTGGTGGAGCAGCGCCAGCTGCAGCCACCGTGAGCGCGGATAGCTCCACACCAGGGTCACTACCCGTGACCTGGGCGGGCGCCGAAGCACGCTGTGACGCTGCGCCCTGTTGCGTCACAACGGAGTAAGTTGGGCTTTGGACCAATGAAAGCCGCTTTCTCGCCTATTCGAATGTAATGTTCTCAGTGACTTTTAAGGTTACAATTTCTTTTTCTTTCTTCCATGTTGGGCAGGATCTTGAGTATGCTGGGTGGTTGCCCTCGCAGTTTACGCAAAGGCTTGGTTCAGTTTGGCAGTTGTCAGTGGCATGTTCATTTGAGGCACATTTTGCGCAGGTGAGTCGGCCTCGGCAGCTCTGGGAGCTGTGGCCATATCTCTGGCAGTTATAACAGCGACGTGGGTTAGGTATGTACAGTCTGAGTTGCAGCTTTGTGTATCCTACTTCAACGGAGTCGGGAAGGGTGCTCAGCGCAAATGTCAAAAAGATGTGCTTAGTTTGGATCTCTTTGTTGTCTCGCCTGATCTTGATTCGATAAACGTTGATGACATTTTGGTCCTTGAGTCCTCCGAGCAATTCTTCTTCGGTCAGAAACTTGAGGTCATTATCTGAAATGACCCCACGAACTGTATTGAGTGAGCGGTGTGGTGAGATTGTGACAGGGACGTCACCGAATGATGTAACAGCTGCTAGCTTTTTGCACTGGTGGTTGTACAGCACTTCTAAGAGGAGGTCACCATTTGGTAGCTTTATGACTTTGTAGCCTGGACCTATTCTGTCTGTGAGAGTCTTTGTCACAAGGAACGGTGAGACTTGACGGGCAGTTTTTTCTGCTTGTTCAGAGTGAATGACATGAAAGCGGGGGAAGCTGTTTACATTTTTAGTGAAAAACTTGTTCGTCACATTGGTGCGCCCTCTCTTGGCGGGAGGGCGATCAGTTGCGGAAAGGGAAGAAGCCATAAAATTTATTTTATTGTTCGGTTATGGTACCAGCCACCCACCATGGAGTCCAAACGGCGACGGGACAGGTGCCTAAAAAAAGCCCTGCCCACGCCAGCTGTATACCTTAACTATAACCTAATATGGCTCAACTCAGGGTAGTCAACCACAAAAGGTTAACCCTCGCCGCCGGGAAGTAAGGAAAAAACCAAGAAGAGAGTAGAGGACAGGAGAGTTGTAGGATAGATGACAGGAAAGTGAAAGATGGAGGGGAGGACAGGAAAAGGCGACTGCTGATTTCCCCCGGGTGGGTCAGCCCGGAGGTGCCGTCTATGGGAAGCGTGGGCCAAAGTGGTGTGTTGCCTCCGCCGAGGGGCATTAACGGTCCGAACACTCGGCATCGGCTCAACCACCAGGATCCCCTTTTCCCCAGACACGGGGATGCCACGCACCGCTAAGCGTGGGTGCTGGGGTCCGTGGTGTCGCACAGTACACGCAAACACCTGCTTTAACAGGTGCCCCCTGCGGGTGCAGTTTTGTTGTCTAGTTCCCACGACGTGATGCTCGGATGGGACTTGTCTAAAAATAACGCCGTGATCCATTGCGCCCGAGCTGAAGCGGAATTTTCTGCACTTTGCGACGCACTGCCCGACGACAACCGTTAAGTGTCCTCAAAAGCTCACCATCGCTGAAGATGTCGACGTAGCACCAGAGGCTTGTGCCCTTGTGCCTCTTTCGTGCCCTGCTGTGTCAGCCGTTAGTGTTTTATTTACGCCGTCTGCATCCTTCATCCACCGCAAGCACCTGCCGCTGCCGTCTGCTGTCCTCGATGTTCACGGTGGCTTCACGAAGCTACTCATCTACAATCCGTTTCCGCGCCCGATTACTCTGCTACGTGGGGAATCTCTCGGTTCTATTGAACCAGCCCACCTTCTCGCTGACCTAGACGCCTCCGAGACCTACCATAGTAACTACATCGATGCTCTGCAGTCCGATCCGACGCCTCCATCCATTGACAGACGACTTCTTCCGAACCGCCATCGATGACGCTCGTCCTTCCGCCTACGGACGCAACTAGCGGCCCTTTTACAGACGTTTCGCTTCGCCATCGACGCTGCCCACCAGACATGACAGTAATTGAACTACAGTAATGAAATTACTGTATTGTAAATACTTTTTTCAGTAATTTGTAATGAATTACTTTTTGGTTGTAGTTTTGCAGCAAAAGTAATTAATTCCTTTCGAAATTACTTTTACTAAAGTAATTTTACTGAAGTAAAATGAAGAATGTCGCGAAAGCAGGAACGATATGCGGCAAGTCGAAGCCAGCGTAACAAATCGGCAAAAGGAGACAGAATTGAGCAGAACAGTGCGTCTGACACCTCGTATGTAGCAGGGTGGCGGCTATCCGATGGCAACAATGTTTTTTTTGTCGATATTTATTGCCTCAGGGAATCGGTAGGTTATGAGATGAAGGATGAATAAATGATTAAATGGATGGAAAAAGGTTGGCTGATTTTATGAAGTCCAGAAGTGAGCGATGATGAGGTCCCTGCGTCCAAGTGACGTATGAGGCAGGATTGGTTGCTGAAAGGCCAGCTATGATCAGGTGCCGGATTCGTGTTGGCTTGAGTGCTGGGCAGTCCCACAGCAAGTGGTGGATGTCGGCCTCGACATCTTCGTTGTTACAGATCGGGCATCCTGGGCGAGGATATAAGTGTTGGAAGTATGACCACGTCCTAGTTACAGCTGGTGTCAAGGCAACACCGACCCGGATCCTCCTAAGCGCAACCTCCTCTGCACGGGTGAGACCGCGGGGAAGGGATATCGCACACGGAGGGATAAGTGCACGTGTGCGGCGCCGGAGGTGTTCCTTTCTTGACAAAAGGAGGGTAGCGTCGTCGACTTCGAGAAGCCGTGGGATTGATGCGTCTTGGTTCACGAGGCGGGTTGCAAAATCAGCTTGACTTTGGGAAGGCAGCAGATCCCGTGGGACCCACTCAATGCGTATTGATTGTGGGATGCGCGCCGCAAGCTGGTGGATGTCCTGGCAAATTTTAGGGCAGCGGCTGACACGTCGGAGCAGACGTACTGCTTGAAGTGCGTCAGTGCGGATGACAACGTGGGCTGTAGGGAGCATGGTTATAGAAGTCACGGAGCAGAGTGCCTCCTCAACTGCCACAAGCTCAGCGCAGAAAGGATTAAGTGGTTCCGAAAGCTGAAACGTAGTTGTCTGATTCAGCTAGGTCTCCGTGGACAGTAGATTGCCGTTTTGGCTTCACAGCCTTGCAGGCTTCCATCTACGTACACTACTATTGAATCTTGAGGCTGGATAGTATCTTTCTCTTCAAATCTCTGGCGTAGCAACGATGCAGAGTTGGTAGACGTCGGTCTGCGGATGTCAGTTGGCTTGTTGTCTCCTAACTGTATAAATTTCCAGGGAGGCAGAACTGGCGCAGGTGGCTGAAGAATAACGTGTGACGTTGCATACGCCCTCAGTGCTTGCGTGGAATGTGACAAAGTGGCCTTGAGTCTGCGAGCATCACGGCGCTGCTGCACCAGTTCATCGATGGTGTTGAGCTGCGCATTCGCCTGTAACGCTACGACCGGTGTGATTCGTGGAAGGCATGTTATGGTCCTCATAGCTTCTCGATTTACGGCTTCAAGGCGATCCCATTGTGCCCTTGTAAGATGCTGGAACTGGGCCTGATAAACAATAGGGGTCTGTAGAACCGCCCTCACTAACTGGCGTGCAACAGACGAGCCAGCGCCACCCGTTTTAGGTGCAATTCTTCTTATTAAACTTATAGTTTGAAGTGCTTGCTTTTTTGCCTGAGAAAGCCAAGCAGTCGCTGATCTTGGTTGGTGAATTGTTAAGCCCAGAATTTTCAGGCTCGAACTTTCATGTATTGGGGTGCCTGATAGAGAGTGACGAATTGGATTTGAAGCAAGTTTACGGCGTCCCCAGCGGTTGGCGACTGACGCGTATGAAGTTTTACACACAGAAAGTTGAAGGCCAATGGAGGATGCGTAATCAGAGGTTACGTCTAATGCTGACTGAAGGGAAGTGAGAGTGAGAAGATCATGGTGAGTGCTCCATACCGTGATATCATCTGCGTACTGCAAAAACTTGATTTCAGGGATATCATGTAAGCGTCACGCCAATGGGATGAAAGTAATATTGAACAACGTCGGAGACAATACTGATCCCTGGGGCACGCTACGTAGTGAAACGAATGAACCAACAGTGTCACCGCTGAGGTGTATTGCAAATTTTCTTCCGTCCAAATTCTCCAAGAAGTAGGATACAAGGCACCAAGAGAATACCGAAGGGACAGATAGTGCAAGAAGGGAGGAGTTGAGAACTAGTTGAGAGTGCGGCGCAGTGGCACTCCCTGTTGCGGCTTGGTTACACTCGTCACCACGGGGCGAGGGAGGTTTGGGGTTGGGGGAGGTAGGCGGAAGGGTCCATTTCGTGAGCCACCGTAGCTTGAGCAGTACTGAGCAGTAAGCACAAGGTGCTGACGTCTATTATTCAGACTGCGGAAGCAATAAATAACATAGCTACTTCGGGCATTCAAATGGCGGAGACGGCTCTGGGCAAGCAAGACGCTGCGTTCACTGGTCATTTCACGATCGTTCTACCTTGCTTCTGCTTTTGTTGTATTTTTTTGCAATTGTCTTGTTTTAGTAATGACATGTGCTGTAGGAAAGAAGAAAGAAATAGCCCTCTGGGATGGAATTTGGCGGGAAAACGAAAGAATGTGTGTGCTTCGCGTCTCGAGAACACGTTGCTGTTTTGTTTGCTAGCTTTACTTAGTTTTTGCATGGGCGGAAACTAGAAAGTAATTTGAAAGTAATTGAATTACTCAATCGAAGTAATTGTAATGTAATTTCATTACTTTTTGGGAGCAGTAATAAGTAATGTACATTAATTACTTTTTTGCGCTTTTCAGCAAAGTAATTAGTAATGTAATTTAATTCCTTTTTAAAAGTAATTTTGCCATGTATGCTGCCCACACACATCTCGGCCGCACTTCGACAGTCGCGCATCACATTCAGACCGGCTCTAACTCGTCTTTTCGACAGCGCCCCTATCGTGTGTCAGCGGCAGAGCGTCGCGTGATCAATGAGCAAGTTGAGGACATGCTACAACGTGGTGTAATCCGTCCATCTCAAAGCCTCTTGTCTTCACCAGTGATGCTAGTAAAGAAGATGGTTCGTTTTGCTTTTGTATCGATTACCGGTGCCTCAAAAAAATTACCCACAAAGACAACATACTTATTTGCCGCCTTAAAACATACCACGACCCGCTCGTCTTGTCCTCGCAATAGGTCGCCAGGGTGGCTCCTCTTCGCTTCAGGGGGAATTGTAGTGAACGTAGAGCGGATTCACGAAGACGAGGAAGAGGACGACGAAATGCCGCTGCGCTGCTCGAGCTCTCCGGTTTTGTGCCTTGACGGACGGTGTGCTTGTGCTGGACCCCTACCCTGTACCACATAACATGGGAATGCAGCTCACATCAACTAAAAAAATTGAAAACCCAAATGAAAGACAGTGGGACCCAGGTGAAAATTTGCAGTTGGGAATCTGCTGGTTTGTGTTGGTTTTAGTTGGCCCCAAGAGGGGCCTTGCTGGTTTCTTGTTGGAACTGTTGGTACCAGCAACATCACTTGTTGGTTTCTCACTGGGCCAGTTGGGAATCTGTTGGTTTTAGTTGGTCCCAACAGGGACCTTGCTGGTTTCGTGTTGGGACTGTTGGTACCAGCAGCATCACCTGTTGGTTTCTCACTGGGCCAGATGGAAATCTGCTGGTTTTAGTTGGTCCCAACAGGGGCCTTGCAGGTTTTGTATTGGGACTGTTGGTGCCAGCTAGCACCACCTGCTGGTTTCTCACTTGGTCAGCTGCTGTTGGTTTGAGCTGATCCCAGCACAATCATTAGTGATGTTTTGTGCTGGGCCAGTTTTATACCAACTACAGTTGCTGGTTTCTTTCTGAAAAAACAGAATATGCTGGTTTCAGCTGACACTAGTAGCATTAATAATTTTCTGTGGAGTCAATTAGTTCAAGCAACAGAAATTTCTTGTTTACATCAGATCAACTGGCTTCAAAATGCAAAATGGTTCAATTTGAACATGATTCCTACAGTGGGGCCAAAACAATTTTCCTTAATGACTGGATCATGGTTGATCACAAATTCATCAGTGGTTTATTACGAAGCACAGCAATTATTGCATGTTCATATATAAAAGAAAAGAAAAATCATCCACTAATACATGAGCTTGTTTGGTGTAGCATTTTTATATGCTGAAGAGTGCATAACATTGTGACATATATACTACACCCCAGAGAACAGTTACAAACATCAGCATGTCTTGCAAATAGCAATGAATTAAAACACTGGTAAAAAATGTAGGAGCAGGCAGCAACAAAGCGAAGTGACGTTTTTGCAAGGTCAGTCGCTACAGTGCTTTCAAACAAGTAAAACACTGGTAAAGGCAAATCTAAGACAGTTGGGGACAATAAGAGAAACATTTGCTCAGGGGTCAAGGTCGTCTTTGAAATAGCAGTAGTAAATTCACATAGACAGAGAACCGGCAATGGCAATCAAAGTCACTTCAGTTACACAGTAAACATGGTAAGTGATTCAAAGTCAAGCACGTGCTGTGTGGTGGCTAAAGGCCCGACTACATGGCAGCATTTCTTCAGCGTCTCGTCTATGAGTGTCGGCGCGCGCCAGAGACGGTGACCAGACACATGACGGCTTACGAACTGGCATTTGCAAGCCAAGGCACGGGGGGAGCCTGGAAGTTCGAACAATTGTCCCCTGTACGTAGCTAAAATCGCCCTATTCAGCGATGACGGGAACTTACTGGAGAAGGTGAGCGAGGTAAGGGCAGCAAAGGCGCAGTCATGCGCACGGACAAAAGAGCTTTTGCTTCTGCGGAAACGAGGTGCGCCTGTGGTGGTGCCGCGGTGGGTACTGCAACTGCCCATGCATGGCTTGCCATTGGTCCTCGACTGCGAAGCATTTCTGGCATCGACGCTAAGATCTGGCACTGCCAAATACCCAAGTCTTTCAGCGTCGCCTCGCTTCAAGCGCCAGAATTGCGCCTGCGGCGCCGCTGAAAACCGAAGACACGCTGCCATGTGGTTCGGCCTTGAGCCAACCTATCTGCCAATCACAGTGCTAATAGCCTAAAGTGCACCCCCATCAAAGGGGAGCAGCAGATAGAGCACTCGGCTGTTGTGCCCAAGGTTGCGGGATTACATCTCGGCCTCAGCGGCCGCTTTTCAGAGGAGGTGAAAAGGCGCCCGTGTTCTGTGCGATGTAAGTGCATGTTAAAGAACCCAAGTGGTTGAAATTTTCGGAGCCCTCCACTACGTCGTCTCTCACAGCCTGAGTCGCTTTGGGACGTTAAACTCCACAAACCAAACGTAAAGTGCATATTAAGCTGTGTGCATTAACAAAACAAGTTTTGGTTTTCTACAAGAAGTGGAGCAGGCCAGATCTTACGCTGCTGCCTTTTCTGTGGTGCTACACATTATGACAAACTTTGGAAAGGATCAGGACTAAGCAAATTCTGTCTTGAGATGCAGCACCAAGGATAGGTAGTCATCACGTAGATTTCGACCAGCTGTACTTAGAAAAGTGTTAATTCATTCTATTTTTGACAGCATATTCCTTCCCACTTTGCTGCTGGGGCAACTGTATAGCTACAAGTTAACACAGGGTCACAACGGTTCTGGTATAGGAAGCAGATACTTACATAGCTAATTAGCATCTACACATCTTAAAACAGAGTTTTACAAAAAATATCTGGCCAGCACTCTCCACATATATGCATGGAGTAATACTGACTTCTAATTCCACAAGGTTTACTGATTGTATTCTTACGTACTTCATTATATGTAGTGACCCATACATGAAGCAAGGTACAAATGCGTCGGAAACTGCAAAAATTTTGAGAGATCCTGTGCAGTCTTTAAAGGAAACAATCTGCTTAATCTGGACACATGTTCCATTGGCTGTGACTAAGGCAGTGCTATTAGTCTTGTGTGGCCTTGTGTTCTTCTCGCTATGGAACACATACCCAGACACACAAATTCGGTCATGTTCCACAACAGGCCCATTCATGTTGCCGATTTTATTCTGAATAAGCTCAAGCAATGGCTCATCTACAGTTCGGGGCCTGCTTAGAAGAATATTCGTAGTGCGTGATGGGCCACTTTTTGACAAAAACTGCAGAGTTTGGGGACTAGCTCGAGCTTTCAAGCTTTTGTAGCTGCTAGCCATCATTAGCTGTTTCACTAGCTGCATGGGTACATCCTTGGCTGATATAACCAGCTCTTTCAGTCGGCAAATGTTTGATTCGAAGCCAAAACACGAGTGTGCCCAAAGAGGGCCTTGATGCACAACGCTTTTGGCTATGTGCAGCTGTTGATCAACATTGTAGGTCATTTGGCTCTCACCATACAGAAACTGCATGTCAACAACAAATTTCACTAGGCAGCCTCTGCCAGTATCTAAATTAATTCTAGACACTGTGTCTAGAAGGAGTAAGGATATTCCCTGCACAAGGAGGGCAAAATGCTAATAATGTTGCCTTAATAAAATTCCCTCAAGGCATGGCAATGAAAAGTAGAGTAGCCAGTGCTGCCATTCTGAAGCTTTCCAGTACTTTCTGACTGTGAGAGAGCGAGGAAGGCGAGGGATGCACAGGTGGGGCCTTATATTACCCAAACGCTCGTCTAAAACAGCCAGCTGTTGTGGCGACCCAATGTAGTAACATGCATTAACATCTGATAGCCAGCTTTCAGTGAGCTGCCGTGCGACACCTAGCAACACACAATGCATATAATCAGGAGTAAAACCCCATACTATATCAAAGTGTGGCAGGTTAAGTAACGGCGTTGGGCCTTTCACACCCTTAACGATCTTGCCAGTGCTAGCAGCTTCTATCATCTTCTCCCTCGTCTCCACCATGTCCTTGTCAGGATGAACTTCATCAATGGGGTACTTGATAGTTCCTGTTAACAAGAAAAAACATGCAAATAAATTTTTCCTAATAAACCCTGGGCAATTTGGTTATGTTATAGCAGCCAATGCAGGGGGACAAACTGATTGACATTTCTTTGTTCATAAGAAGACTATGAAAACAGTGACCAGGAAACTAATCTGAAGTAAATATTTCTAGACAAGAGAAGTGAAATATTTGTGAAAAACTAAACAGTGCAACACCGCTGCTTTCTGAGGTCACCTTTTCTGCCCTTCACAATGGGCAGTTGAGAGGGTTCCCTCAAGCGATGTCGCCTCTGCCATGACCAAGAGCATGTTTTTGTTTTTTTTTAATGATTGTAAACTATTCACAATGAAAAAGAATATTTTGTGTCTGTACTTTCTACTATAAGAATGGCCCCGGTCTGAAAGCCACGTATATAAACGTAGCAGCTGAAGACAATGAGCTCTCCAAGAACTAAAATGAGTGTTCTTGCCTGATGATATTAGGAAGCTAAATATCAATAAATTAGGAATGTATCTCCGATTTCCTTTATTTTTTATTACCAACTTCTAGAATTGAAATATAATGGGTTTCTCTATGTCAGAGGTGTAGTAGATATTTAAATGTGTAAAAGCCATCTCTACTCACCATCCACAGTTACACCAGGGTGCAAGCACCATGAACAACCATAATGGCCATTGAACTGCGTGAAGTTCTGCATTGCTGCTCTGGCAGGAGAATCTACACTATAGCTGAAACAGTAGACCTGATGATCAAAAACAATGCTTCAACAACCTTCAATACTGTACAATAGCATGCAGAAGCCACAAGTTATCCTCTCCGTTAGATATATGCTGTTCACATAACCCACAATCTATTCGCACCTGTTTGGCATTTCTATGTTGATTTCTATCTCACTTGCAATGTCACATGGCACACAGATGAAAAATGCAGCACACAGGCACATCTTTCATGTACTGCATCCATTTTGTTACATATGAATTTTTTTTAATTGAAAATTACGACCATGCATATTTACATTTGAATCCACACACTGCTCAGCGGCTTTCCACGGTACATCATTGCTGGCCAAGTCTTCCATCTGCTTGACGAACGCGCTTAGGAGGAGGTTCATGTTGCGATGACTTTGTCCATATCACAAAGCCGACACAAGAACGTTTTTGTGCCGCAGCTGCGGCAGCAGTTCATTCAGTCAGCTGCACAGGCCAAATCGAGAATTTGGAAGACTTAAACACAGGGCTTCCATCTGCATTAAAGCTCAAGGTCAGATCGCTTTTCGAGGGCAATTTCCGCCTGAATTCCTTGTATGCTGACCCGTCAGTGATGTCTGACATGATGTCTGTGTCTGCCGCGAGGTTTTGATTGATGCATTGCAGTCTTTCATGAAGTGCGTTGGCAACACAGTTTTCAGCAAGCAGTGACGACAGTCCTTGCAAAACGGGCAAGGTTAAAAAAAGTGTCCATCTAGAAGCATCTGTCGACCACTGCAGACAAGTCCACAAATGGTGCATGTTCCCTGGACTTGATTTCTTTTAGAAAGGTCCCCCGACGTCTCTGCCACAAGTGTCATGCAGTAGTTACAGTAAAAGTGAAACACAGCACTCTTAATCCCAGCTCCCACATACGTCTTGAAGAGATATTTTGTTGCAGGTATATCATGTCTATCGAGAATGTGAATAATCAGTTTCTGTAGCGCTTCGACACCTTTCCAGGGCAGGTCAAACTCGATGACAAAGTTCAGCGCCAGTGCAAGCAAGCCACTACACTGCATACGATCCGACTAATCTGTTTCTCTATTGTCGGATGGCTGTGCCTGATGCATCTCGATGTGTGTGCCACCATGAGGATCGATAGAATGTGACGTCTCGCGGCCTTCACCACAATCCAATGGATCACTTTCAGGGTATTGCATACGATGCGACGAATCGATATCTGTGTTACCGGATGGCTGCGCAAGATTCGCCTCTGTTACGCCGCTGTCAGGAGCTTGCATGCACCACGACGTCTCGGTGCCTTCTCCAAAATTTGAAAGGGGGGGGGGGGGTGGAATGCCTTGACGAGGACGCGGAAGGCGTCACTGGTACAAGCGTAGCGTCAGGAGAAACCGCTTGTCCAGCAGCCTGTGAGTGCACTGGATACGGCTATGAGCGCGCAGACCTCCGCAGATAAGTTGTGGTAGAATACGACAGATCAGCAGCGCTGCCTGGATCCAGGTACTGCTTCCTCCGCCTCATTTTCGCGATCTAACCAAGGCAGACCAAGTGCCCAAAACGCGACACAAAATATCAATTCAGCAGGAAACACACTAGAGAACTACTACTAGCGCACGCATATGCCCTCGTGAAGCACGCCAAAGCACGCGACGCGCGACGTAGGGCTGATGCTATTGCCGATGCGGCTGATGTGGCAGCTACAACCACTACAACTGCTACAACGGCTGTTATTCATGACGAGTCGGCGCTCAGAAATACACATTTAACTAGTGATTACATGAACAGCAAAAAAAGACTTAATTTATCATTTATATAACTGCGAATAAGTTAATTATGTATTATAATAAAGATTACTAACGTGATTGCCCGTTCAAAAGGATGCCAGCATGCGGCCATATCGCCTTTGCCATACCTATCCAATCCAATCTGTTCCTGGCTCTGTCGTGGTTTTTTTCTTTGTCCGCTGTTGTAGTCGTTGCAGTGAACGCACGTCAGTCGCGTGAAGTAATCATGTTTGCTCTTGTGCGGTTTGTTCACGACATCGACCAAACACTATGTTATACCAACAAATAGTATATTGAATTTTCAACCAAAGGAAAAGTCTGACTTCAATAAGCACACGGTTTACACTGCATTCTGGCAGGACCCTGCTGATGAAGACAGCGGCAATTACAGCGCCCAAATCCTCATGCTGGGAGGTAGGACTGAATTTTGTATCAGATTTTGTCACTGCATGGCTAATTATGTGCACACTTCCCACTGCAGAGGCAGAAAATGAAATTAAAGACAAAATGGCTGCAAAAAGGTTGCCTCTGCCTGAAATCCCCGAGGCTGCAGAGTCGTTGAGTAATGAAGCCGCAGAGATGCCAGCTCAGAAAAAAAAGGTAGGCACACGTGCAGTTTAATATGCTTTTAAAAATGCAGTGCATTATTGATCTACAGCGTCATGTTTTGTATGCGCTTCGTTATGTCCATGCCGCTTTTCGCGCATCTTTGCTTTCATCCTACAGAAGGAAAAGCAAAGCATGGCAATTGCAAGAAAAATGGAGTACAATGCAATTCTAGAGAAAAGCCTGGAAGCTGCGAAGACTAAAGCGTCGACAAGCCGGTGCAGCGACAGCCGCCAGCCAGTAAGCACTTCATGAAGAAACAGCTTTTGTTTTGGTGTTTAAGAAAAATACTAATCCTTCCACGAATTATTTGCAGCCCCAGAAAAAAATTCGGCACCGAGCTAGTACGGAGACCTCTAGTAGTGAGGATTCTCTGTGCGCGAAAATCGAGCTTCAAGAAGCTTTGCGCCAAAAGGAGCACTGAAAAAAAAAGAGCCAGAGAGCTGCAAGAGGAAAATCAGTTCCTGAGAGGACAAGTCACCACATTGACAAGATGCTTAGAAAGCAAAATGTTTCAATGTAATGCCTAGCATTTATTTTACTGCTTTTAAAATCCTACTGGTTATGTTTGGCTCTCATTGTTATATTTGCAAACATATCTCTTCATACAGTGGAAGACAGACAAGGGACAGCAATGCAAAGGGGTGCAAGAGGCAGTGCAGGTTTGTTTGATTTTCATAATATTTTACTTAGTGATTACCTGTAAGCATGTACTATCACTTCCAGATGAATATAGATCCCACTGCAATGTTAAGTCTCCTTGGTTACCTACTGAAAAGTTTTTGCATATGCAAAATAATTTTTACTTTTGCCCTTGTACTTGAAGGGAGCAAACATTTCATTTCCACGCTGTGACAAAGCATTTTGAATGCTGGAGCTTGGTTTGTATTAACTCTGTTCACGACTACCATACGTATATCCAAATTCATCTGCTGTAATGGAACATAAGGCAGGGAACATAGCTTTGGGTGCATGTCTTTATCCTATTGTGGACGTCATGCTTTCCATGACAAGGTTTAGGAAAACCTAACCTTTCCAATGTTCCATTTCACGTATGTCACCTTTTGAACACTGCGATTAAAAAGTGTGCCTTGTGAGCCTTGAATATCCCTCAGGTACTTGCTAAAATTGTTTCATGCATGGAAAGTCATGCAACAGTTTAAAATGATTGGTCATTTAAATCCAGAGGACACATTTGTTCCACAACATCCTGTCATTGCTGTGCCATCCAATCAGCAGGTCACTGCTACATGTGAGTATCTTTTGCATCAGTCAGTAGAGCTAGTGATTGAAATGTGATATAATGCTAACTGCCAGCTTCACTTCGGTGTAGCTTCAGCAGTCATGGTCAGCCAGAATGACATGCAAGAAGAGCTTGCAACTGATGAAATCTGTAAGTTACCTTTTTTGTGTGCTGTAAATGCTGCCACCAAAGTCTTGCAAGTGAAATTTCATTCATCGCAGCACCACAAGTAGCAGCTTTCCAGGGTGCTGATCGGCAGCTTCTTGTTTCTCCAAGTAAGCTCATTGTACAGATTGTCATAGCTCATGCAACCTAATTGAGGGGATTAATGGCTCACAAATATCTGCTTTACATTGCAGCAGGAAGACAAGATTTCTCCTGCCTGGAAGATGGCTCTGTGAGTGGCAGTGCTGCTTTCTCAACTTCAAGTTGTGCTTTTTTGCTGTCATTTTTATGCATAATTGTGTAAACCATTGGGCACCAGGGAAAAAAAGGTTTCATAAACAAGTTGTCTTTTTTAATTTTCTCTCTTTATTATGTAAATTTCTGAGTTCTCACTTTCTTTACAAGTTGTATAATGTGAAAATAGATGAGCATGTAGCGTGTGCACTCTGTTTTAAGCTGCATTGCATGTTGAAATGTGAAAACTTATGTATCGTGTGGTTGCTTTTGTTTGCCTTCGTAGTAAGTAATATTTTTTTGAAGGCTCTGTTTAAACTTCCCCACTACCTTTCCTCGCAGTTCCACTTGCAAAGGAACATCGTGATCAGTGCAGCTGTGGCAGCAAAGCTGCTGCTAAATAAGAAGGCCACATTGGTCTGCAAAGGTGCCGCTCAGGCAATCTGGGGTACAGACATCCTGGCGACACGGAGCGTGACAGGGGTGGTTGCGGCTACGAAGGCTGCAGGAGGGGAGCCAAAGCAGCCATTAACTCCGGAAAAGGTTGACGTCATCCAAGGTATACCTCAAACTAGAAGTACTTTGGCAAGTCAATGCATCTTCATTATGTTCGAGTCACGTAGTAAGACCTGTAACTCTGTACAGATTTAAAAGCTATACAGTGCATATCATCAAAATGGCATAAGGCATCATGGCATGGCATGGCATCAAATGGAATAACTGTGCGTGCTCTGAACAAGGGTTAAAGGGAGTATGTCTCAGTTCGCAGGTCGAGCCAACATTTCTACAAGTGGACTTGTCTTCGTCTGGGTAAAGCAATCATCACTGGCAGGGGTTTAAATATGCTTTTGCTTCCGAAGAGAAAAAGCTGGGGAGAGGAAAGTGGGTAAGAAGAAAGTAGGTGAAGAAAGTAGGTCATGAAGTAAAGAAAAAAGGTTTCTTCAGTATGTATTTCTCAGCCCTGGACCCGGTATCCTGTGGCCTGCAAAAGATGTAAAAGCAGCCGTACCAGGAAAAACTACAATACCGGGTACATGATTAGTCACCACTTAAGCAGGTTTTGTGCAGATACACCTTAGAAAGGGACAGGCTTTGCAAAAGGCCCTGATAAGGAATATTGTGAGCCCTCCACGGATCTTCTTTCATTTGTACATACCATGATCTCCTTCTTCCTCTTGTACATACCATCATCATCGTCCCGCGGCGCTGGCTCCGGCACGCGCTTGGATTCTGCCCATCGGAATAAAACGCCAGACACGGCATCTGTTGCCTTGCTGTCTCGCCCTTGCCGTCTCGACCTGGCCTTCTTCCCCAAGAAGGCCAGGCCAGTTAGTGGTGTGGGGTTCGCGGTTAATAAACCAGGTTCTGGCGACCTCAATGAGGTAGAAAGAAACATTCAGAAATTTTAGATCATCGTCCCACCGGTTGTAGTTACTGCATCGTTCATAGGTGTCCAGCCAGTCATCGACGTCTTCATCGCGACGACCAGCGAACAGCGGCGGGTCGCGTTGTCGTGTGGGCACAGTCGGAGGGGGTGGTGCAGCCGAGGTAGAGGGTCCTGCCGATTCGTGGGTACTCTCGGTAGACATAACGATGGTGGCAGGCGGTAAACAGCGACCGGAACGCAGCTCCAGCGAGAGGCAGGGCACAAAACGGCAAGGGGATCAAGTCTCACCTCCACCACCTGTGGAAGAAGGCCAGGTCGAGACGGCAAAGCAAGGGATGCCGTGTCTGGCGTCCCCTCAAATGAAAACATGCGTGGTGCTGTCACAGGATATTTGCGCGAGGTAGTTCTCTCTTACAAGTTGTTAGAAGTGCGTTTTTCCCTTGAATATTTGTACAGTGTTGGCAAGAAAAAGCTGTATAAGGACCTAGTGGAAATCATGCTGCCGGCACCTTTGTATCGGCAGCCTTACCGTGGAGGCCCAGGGCAGGATATTTTAAAACGAGTGAAGAGGATGCCAGTTCGACCGGCTGCCAAAACGTTCTTTTTTAAGTTGCACTCGAACACTCTACCCGTCAAAACCTGGCTTCACGAAAAAGGAATCTATGTCCCTTGGACGACAAACTGCCTGCTTTGCAAGACGCCAGAGACAATTGAACACATATTCTTAGACTGCTGGGATGCAGTATTTCATTGGGACGTGCTACAAAGAACAATTAAAAAAGAGCTACCACTAAATCCTTATGGCATCCGGTTTTTACCGGTGGAGAACGAAGACGTACCTTATGACTTAATAATGCTTCTAGGCCTCCACAGCTTGTGGAAAACACGAATGCACGTAAGGCATGAAGATATTAACATTCGCAGTGTACGTGAAAATTTTGTTGAAAGTGCTGTTTATCTACGGGAATGTATCTGCGCGCTCCCTGACCCACCACAGTGGGCAGAAGTTCTGGATGACCTATTAAAATTGAAGAAATTTTAACCTCACACGCGTCAGCTCAAGGGCAGCTGAAGTGTTTTATTAAGTGTGACCATTTGTTGTTCATGTATACTTCGGAAATAAAGAAGAAAAAAAAGCGGCGTAGCCAAGCGGTTAGTGCCAAACGTTACGGAGCAAGCAGTAGCGAGTTCGAGTCTTACCGCTACTGGCGTTTTTTTTTTTTTTTACAAATCGATTTTTTTAACTATTTGTAATGTATTTCTGGTGCTTCGTTATTTTTAGTTTTTACTTTTTACCCGAGGCCCTTTTTTTCGCCGGGCGACGAGCGCAATATATCGACGCTCTCCTTGGTATGAGCGGCAAGTATGCCCCTTTTGTTTACGACGCCTGCAAATAACACATTGAAGGTCTTGTTGACGCAGTATATGTTGGTCAGATGTGCCATGATTTAGTGAACAATTGAATGATAATGCGTTTTTCCTTCGGTACTTAGCATATGTACGCTTTTCGTGGCGTACGTAGCTGCAGTCAAGCGGTCAGGTCGCAGTCGAAGCGGCAATGGCGGCGATATGTTGGGGCAGAAGTGTGAACGAAGGAGCGTGTCGGCGGTAGCGGATTTCGCTCGCTCGTGCCTCCGAATGCTCAAATGGGAACCATCAAGGCGCATCTGCTGCTCCAAGCTCGTAATTCAGGCGCTGCAGGTTCAAACAAACTATCCGAGTGCGCACGAAATGCCTGAGCCGAAACATAACCAAAACTGATGTGGGCGCCTGTGGCGCCTCCAAGTATATTTTTGTATTTGCCTTGCAACGTTTACGTTGTCTTTTCGCCGTCGTTTACGTATGATAAAAGCGTGTTATCATGTTTGAGAAAAAACGTACTACCGCATTCAAACATGCAACGTAACTCGCATTTGTCAGCCTCCGGGATACCTTGCGCGTCACGCGATTTGTAGTTGCGAGCCTCGGCCGTTTGGCTGTGGTGGCGATACCAGTATTTCTGTTATTCTTCTTTACTACCTTATAACAGCTCTGTTTTCAGTAAGAGTTGTCTTTTTGTAATCAGGAACTGGCATTCTATTGATGCAAACCCACTTCCTTTCTCTCTTTAGTGTCCCTTTAAATCTGCAAGGGACAGAAGATATAGAGAGTCATACCTATTAGAACAATGGAACCAGCAGGAATAAATATGTCTAAAAGAACGTATATTCCCTCTGCATCATAACTATTTGGGAAAACAATACCACATAGCGTTAATTGTACAGCTTATTCATAACACATGTACAGTTTATTCCCCTCCGCAATAGCAGAAGCTGTACATGTTTCTCCAAGCACATTTCCTCCTTATCACTTGTTACTTCAGTTAGTCCTCAAACTTTTTTTTTTGCATGTCAGTTGTGGTTCACTGTGCAGTTATTATTCTGTGCCTTTGTACTCCCCCCCCCCCCTTTTAAGTTTTAAGGATTGTTCCCCTTAGGTATATTCCTTATCAGGGCCCTTTGCAAAGCTTGTCCCTTTGTGTATAGGCAACCTGCAGTGGCCAGGCGGCGCCAGCGGAGCGCAGCGTTCAGCGCCGCCAACGGCGGCGCCGAGTAATCTGAGTAGGCCGGCGCGGTCGGGTTGCTTTCCCGTTGTACGGCTGGAAGCATCTCGGCTCTCATTTTCTGCGGTTTTAAGGCAATCGAATGTCCTCAGACCTACCTCCGAAAACCAATACTGACGAAAGGACACCGCCTGTTCGAAAATGCTCATGTTTAAAACGTGAACGGTGTCGACGTCACCACGAAGTGCGCGCCGCTCGCGACGGAACACCCGCGTACACAGCTTTGAATTTCGCGTGAGTAGACAGAATTTTTTTCTACGAAATTTATTTTCTCAGGGCATTAGTCGGATATGTGAGGATGAATTAAGAAATAATTAAATGAATGAAAAATGTTGTCAACGTAGCTTTTCATTTACCTATTGCGTTCACACCCCATACCCAAACATTGAAAGTGCAGAGAGAACCTGAGAAGAGATCGATCGCCGTTTCTTCTTTTTTTGTTCTTGCTGTTTGATTACAGCAGCATAATCATTTTCTCGTGGTTTTGCTTTACAGTTTAATACCATGACGAACACTTTTGTTCGTGGTGCACCTTTCGACAGTGCCGCGGAAGTTACTGGAGGCATGGTGCGGTACCCGCTACAAATGTCGTGACGATTGCAAGCACTGTGCGGTTGTAGCGTGCGTCATCAACGAAAACTGCGTGCCAGGGGCGGGGAGTAGGGGGCCTCGTACACCGTTGGAAAAATAAAGCTCTTAACAACAACTGGCATGTATTTTGTACTTCCGTACCTCAATCTTGGGGAAAGCCGGCAGGTAATGCTGGCACTCAACGGCAAAGCTTTCGCAAAGGAGGTCGTTGTAACTAATGATGAAATAGTCTATCGTCTGGGACAAGAGACTCTTGAGTAGCTTGAGCAGTCGGTGAAATAAATATTTGGCGCGGAACGATAGAACGAAGTTCCATTCTCAGCGTACACAGTATCACGGGCCTCTACACTCAGCCACTTGGACTTTTTCAGCACCTTAAGAACTAATTTACAGATAAATATGCTTATTGAAATCTGTAATTGGAAGTTTTGAAGATATTTTGGTTTTGTGGTTCCGAATAGACACCACATTAAAAATCCGGTTCACAGATCCACGAACATTTTTTTTTTTATTTCACCTCCGTTGAAATGCGGCTGGAATACGATGCTGCGGCTGCGCGGCTTTGTTTCTTTTCTGGACGTATGCCACTCGATCTTGCACAGCATATACCAGTACACGCCAAATTTTACAGCGCGTACTGAGTAGTGTGCCCCAACCAGCGTGCGACTCCCCGAGTCAGAAGTTTATACCGTTTCCTCCGCTCACGGGCAATCGTCTTATTTTAGTTTCTTGGCGTCTGTACGCCAATGGCCCCATAAAAAAACGAATTTCAGTTACATTACTCTCTCGCAGCCAATATCTCCTTCACTCATCATTCTCCCCAGGTTCTCCCAGCAAGCGGTACGCTTAAGTTTCCTTCGTGATTGTGGCAGTCTTTCTCGCCGCCCTTGCGCTTATTTTTATTCTTGTTCACACCCGTAGTAGTCGAAGCATCGCACGAGACCATTGAAGTCACTAAATGAGTAAATCACACTCACTGGGATAAGAAAACGCGAACGCAGAAGGAACACAGCGGCCGCAACATATACGACGTCAGCTTCTGCGCCGCCTCAGTATTAGCTCCCGTCGGCCGCCAGGTGGCGCCACACGTCTCAGCAAACTCCATTGCAGGTTGCCTATATGCACAAAACCTGGTACTGCCGTTTTTACTTCCACAGGATCCCTGGGTCCAGGCCGAGAAATGCATGCTGAAGGAAAATTTTTTTTTTGTTTCACTTCATGACCTACTTTTTTCTCACCCACTTTCCCCTCCCCAGCTTTTCTTCTTCGGAAGCAAAAGCTTATTTAAACCCCTGCCAATAATGATCGCTTTGCCCAGACGAAAACAAGTCCACTTGTCAAAACGTTGGCTCGACCTGCGAATTGAGGCATACCCCCTTTACCCTTGTTCGGTGTTCCTTGATACTGTGTAAACCATCTTCTTCCTCTCGTTCTACCTGTGCATGCTCTAGAATTTTTTTACACTGAAGTGACAAATATATAGCGGATAAATAGAGCAGTTACGTATGCTACCGAAAAGGTAGGGCAATATATATTCAAGCTTCTACTAATAATGCATCGCCTGCCCTCCCCCATGCCTAATTTTTTTACTCTACCTCAAACATTTTTTGCAGCCACACTAAGGTACTGGGGCCAACAAAAGGTGTGGATGTGGGCCCAGTTTCCAAAACCCTTCGGAGAATCCTGGCCGAGAAAATTCAAGATGTTATTAAATCTCGGCAACGAAAAACAGCACCAGCTGTGATCTAAGTTGGCTATTCCATCACAGATCAATAAAAGTAGTCGCAGAAGATGAGTACGTGTTCTTGCCGTGCCCTGCTGCTGAGGAGTGCAAATGCAGTTACATGCCTTAGAGCAGCAAAGGGGGTGCTTGTGTTTTCTCCAAATTAGAATATTATCAGAACTGTGGCAAGCTTGCTGATTTCATGAAAACTGCAAAACCCAGTAGAACGACTACACACAACAGTTTGTCATATTAGTATTTCTTCTACTGGTCGAATTTTTGTGCAGATTTCGAGATCAGAACTGGTTCTAGCAGCTGCTAGGACCAACACCTGTTGGTCCCAATACCTGTTGGTCCCAACACCTGCTGGTCCCAACACCTGTTGGGATTCTGCTAATAAACCATCAGTGTTGGGACCACCAGTTTGCCAACTGGAAATTTTCACCTGGGGAGTCTTTGCTGGCCAGCACTGACCCGGAGGCTCAGCTCTACCTGGTCACAAGAGCTCGCACACTGGCGAAAGCCAGTGGTGCCCTGGACTGGGGGGCGCCAACCGCTCGTCAGCCTCGGCTGAAGAGGCGAAGAAAAAGATCCCAAGCAGTTAATAAAGTTCACTCACTCACTCGCCGTGCAGCTTACAGAGGGCTATATTTCCTGTTGTACCCTCAGTAAAACCCCTTTCAATATATATATATATATATATATATATATATATATATATATATAGCATAAGTAGAAAGACGTACTTGGTTGTTAGAGGTTACATACAAGTGAAAACTTGCTTCATACTGTTTCCAAGTTTATTTGTAGTCGACGTTTCGGCAGGAGCCCTGCCTTTCTCAAGACTTGAGAAGTCTTGAGAATCCTTCCTCAAAACTTGGTCTTGAGAAAGGCAGGGCTCCTGCTGAAACGCCGACTACAAATAAACTTGGAAACAGTTTGAAGCAATTTTTCACTTGTATATATAAACATATATATATATATATATATATATATATATATATATATATATATATATATATATATATATATATATATGAAGGAAAGAAGCGAACAGTCGGCGAGGCCAAGGAAAGCGTTGGGGATGGTACTTTATGTCTTTTTTTAATGTTTACTTGGATAACCACAGAGATAAGTAATGTGATCTGTTTAGGGGAAAGATAATTAAACACAAAGTAGAAGAAAAAACAACGTGCCGATGGTGGGAACCGAACCCACGACCTCCGAATAACGCGTCCGGTGCTCTTCCAACTGAGCTACATCGGCCGCTGTCCCCCCTGCTACTTTCTTGGGTATTTATGTTGTCTGTATACGAACCTTGAGAGTGTTCACCAGCGCCACCCTCAGCCAAGGCGGCGGACGTGGAACGTCCTTTGTTACCGCCAGCGTCACGTAGAACGTGATCAAGAGCGAGGGCGAAAGCTGTGCTAGAACCCTCTTACGCTACCTATGGCTTCAAGACTGCCAGAACCGAGACCCCCGTAAGCTACAAGCAGATCAATTAAGGGGAAATGAATGTACTCGTTATAATACATGAAGGAAAGAAGCCAACAGTCGGTGAGGCCAAGGAAAGCGTTGGGGATGGTACTTTATGTCTTTTTTTTAATGCTTACTTGGATGAGCACAGAAATTAGTAATGTAATCTGTTTAGGGGAAAGATAGTTAAACACAAAGTAGAAGAAAAAACAACGTGCAGATGGTGGGGACCGAACCCACGACCTCCGAATATCGCGTCCGGTGCTCTTCCAACTGAGCTACATCGGCCGCTGTCCCCCCTGCTACTTTCTCGGGTATTAATTTTGTCTATACGAACCTTGAGAGTGTTCACCAGCGCCACCCTCTGGCAGTCTTGAAGCCATTGGTAGCATAAGAGGGTTCTAGCGCAGCTTTCGCCCTCGCTCTTGATCACGTTCTACGTGACGCTGACGGTAACACAGGGCGTTCCAAGTCCGCCTCTGTGGTTGAGGGTGGCGCTGGAGAACACTCTCAAGGTTCGTATACAGACATTAATACCCGAGAAAGTAGCAGGGGGGACAGCGGCCGATGTAGCTCAGTTGGAAGAGCACCGGACGCGATATTCGGAGGTCGTGGGTTCGGTCCCCACCATCGGCACGTTGTTTTTTCTTCTACTTTGTCATTATCTTTCTCCTAAGCGGATTACATTACTCATTTCTGTGATTATCGAAATAAAAATTAAAAAAAGACATAAAACATAATCCCCAATGCTTTCCTTGGCATCGCTGACTGTTGGCTTCTTTCCTTCATATATATATTGTTGTTGTGTGTTGTGTTTTATGGCGCATAAGCATCTAAGGCTATCAGGCGCCAAACACATGATGAGATCTGCTGTCCATGCAGCAGATGGTAATATTGTAATTAAAACTCATAATTTGTTAAGAAGGTTGGCATCTTTTAAGAACATAAAAACGCATGATATATTAACAAGAGCATTTTCTCCTATGAGTAAGCTAGGGTGAAGAGGAATATATTCTGAATAAAATATTGGAAAATGTTTCTTTCTTAGTTCTTCTAGCTTTGTACAGGAATATAAAATGTGATTAATTGTGATAGTTTCTCCGCAAAGGTCGCATGTTGGTATTTCCTCTTTTCTAAGAATATAACCATGTGTAAGGTGTGTATGTCCAATACGGAGGCGACATAAAATGACTTCAGTGAATCGTTCTTGGTGTGTGCATGACTTCCATTCAGATATGACAGGTTTTACTAGGTGTAGCTTACTATTTTCTTCATTATTCCATTTAGACTGCCATCTATCTCTTAGCTTAGACTGCATTAACTTGACTGCTTCTTTGTAGGGAACGTGCACTTTCTTCATTTCTATATGTCGAGCTTGTGCAGCGCATATATCAGCGCTTTCATTTCCATCAATTCCTATGTGACTCGGAACCCAACAAAGCTTTACAGTATGTCCCTGGGTTGTGGCTGTTTTTATGCTGTGTATGATGTCACCAATAAGTGATTTGCCTGCATTTTTATGATTGTATGCTGTTAGTATGCTCAAAGAAATATATATATATATATATATATATATATATATATATATATATATATATATGGGTTGGGTTGGGTTTTTTGGCACATATATAGTGCCCAGAATATACTGGCTAGTGTGATAAGCGCCCGCGCTTCCCTATGGGCGAGGATGGCGCTATTTGCAATGAAAGCCAATCGTTAGCGGCAGAGGGCGCTGCTTGTTGGGAGGGTGCCACCTGAGCAGACGACGCAGTTTTCTCTCTTCAGAATACGGCAATCTGTTGGTGTTGTGCGTGCGTGTTTAAACCTGCTTCTGCGCGTCTTTTGCTTTCACGAAGGTGCAGTAGTTTATTTACGGTGTAGGTGTTTGCTCATGCGAGTCGTTCCGCACTTCTACCTGCTCGGCGACGATTGCATCGGTTTTTTTTTTCTCGTTTTGTGCGCGCGTTTTGTGCTCGCCTGTATCCCTTCTTTTTTTACTGTGTCGCCAGTGGTGAAGCGCGGTTCCCGATTGTTGTTTCCCCAGTGCCTCTCACTAGACTGCAAAGAAAGATGCCAAAGAGAAAGCGGTGGTGCACAGAGAAGACTTGCTTTTTTGGCAAACGGGGCTACCGCTAGAACAAGGAGCGTGCGTATTACTGCGCTATCTGATGCTACGTACGTACGCATTCTGTACAATGGGAACGAAGCATCGATAGAAATGACGGAAGGTAAACGGCAACTGCTTTTGTTGGCGAGAAACATTTTTAGAGCATGCAGTTATATTCACAAGGATGCAAACCTGGGCGAGTCGGTAACGGTGATCCATGGCAGTGTGTAGCACAAAGAGTGTACACAGGCGCTACAGACAGCACCTGTGTTGTGTACCTTTTATGTGTCCCTCGATTGTCCTTTTGCGCTACACATATGTCATATGGATGCAGTTATATATTAGGCGCATGTTTCACCGTAAGCGCGGCATTACCAACGAGCTTCATCGCGATTAACCGGCCGCGCCTCGTGCATATTGTGTATCTGAGAAAAAAAAAAAAAAAGCTTCGTCATCTTCTTCATTCAAAAGATGGTGACTTCGGCAAAACCTTGTGCAATCGCAGGCCGCGATGTACCTTAATTAGCCGCTGTAAGTAAAGGTTCCTCGTTTGTGTTCTGCTGTTTTTTTTTTTATTCAAATACCTCACGGGCTCCGATTGAAGTATTATGTGCGGGGGGTTACATAACTGGGGTGCGAAACAGAAGCATGTAGAAGATGGTTATTTTAACATCGTTATTTTCAAAACGTTAACATTATACCCTCCACACCTTGTGCCCAAGACGGCACCAAAATGGAAGGAAAGAAACATATGCGAGCAGCAACCAGCTCGTAAACACCATAAGCGGGACGCAGGGACGGGACCCGGCGATTCGGGCTCGGAAATCAACGAGGGCTCCTGTTTTCTTCGAGCTGGCTTTCAAGACTGCAACGACTCCTCCGGCTCCAGTGAAGCGGGCATTGTGGGTGAACAGAATGGCAGCCAGGCTACACTGCAGACACCTAACCACCACGGAGGCCGTCATCCGTTTGAGGACATTCTCATTCCGGTTACATGGATGCGGATACCTTCCGTGGATGACAGCCTAGCTTATGCTTAAGACCCAATAACTTTGAAAAGATGAAGGTTGACCTTGCATTCCAACTTTTTGGAGATGAGGTTATTAAAGGACTTTTTTTTTGCACCGGCGGCATGTGGAGACTATATACACTCGGGTGCAACCAATAGAAGACTTCGTCAAGCTAATCAATCGCCTGATGCGAGTAATGACCTCCAGGATAACCAAGCGTGCACTTAAGCCGGGTAGCCCAGACACGGGTTTCTTGGATGACTTTTTAGGATATCTGGACAAGTGGGAAGAACATGCCAGCATTGCCTTCCACTCGCATTGTCACCTTTGATTAAACATGCTGCCTTCGTTCTATTAAACCGAATCTGTGTTTCGTGACTTGTATTCTTTGAGTTTGAATTCCTCCAAACGCGAAAGCTCTCATGTGCGTTCACCGGGTTAGCGTGTGGCTCACGTACCGATTGAGCTTTCAAGTTCGAGCAATCTGCACAAAGCAATTCGATATTAACATTAGCATGTTAAAACGTTATATCAATCCTAAGCTCCTGAAAGAGCTCTAAAACAAAGTATTAAACGTGAGCCAAAGCAACGCACAGCTCCCTTTCCAACTCTCAGCGGCGCGGCGCAATGTGCGCGAGAAACCGGCTCGCACCCTCTCGCACCACAGCGCCGCTATGCGGCCGCCGGCGGCTTTCATTGCTATCCGAGCCATCCCAGCCGGCGCGCTCGACACACTAGTCAGTATATTCCAGGCACTATAGCACATAGGCAACTATGGCCATCATGCGCCAAACACTAGGTTGCTGAGCTTCGTTATGAGTGAAAATGAAAAGTTTAGAAAATTACAGCTGATTTAGAATCCCTAACTCTTTAAGAAAACTAAAAACAGATGAAGTTTCAACAAGCGGGTTGTCTCCTAATAGTAAACAGGGGTGGAATGGGATGCGTTCATTATAGAATGGAGTAGAATATTTTTTCCTTAACTGTTCAAGTTCTGTGAAAGAGATCAAAATGTGGTTCACGGTGAACTCACCTCCACATGCTTCGCATAATGGTTTTTGCTCTTTTCTCAGTAACAAATTGTGTGTCAAGTGTGTATGTCCGATTCGAAGACGGCACAAAATCACCTGACTGAAGCGTTTGTTCTGCGTACATGATTTCCATTCTTCTACTATGAGTTTTACTGTGTGTAGTTTATTTTGCTCTTCGTTATTCCATTTTTTCTGCCATTTATCTATCAGGCTTTTTTTTACTAACTTAATACAATCCTTGTATGGAATTGGTATTTTCTTTATTTCCTTAGTTCGAGTTTGTGCAGCGCATGAGTCGGCTACTTCGTTATCATCTATCCCAACATGGCTAGGAACACAGGAAAAGATTATGGTTTGGCCTTGCGTTGTGATTTTTTCTATGCCGTGAATGATGTTCCCTACTATAGGCTCAACTGCATTTTTGGAATGATCTGTCTGTAGGCCTCTCTTAAGTGAAAAAAGAACAGCTACAGTTTTTTTAGGGGGGAATTTCAACCCGTTCCTGTCTGCCCATGTAGCTAACTTATTCAATGTTATCTGTTTTTGCCTCTCACAGGATGGTTTGGTTTGGTTTGTGGGGTTTAACGTCCCAAAGCAACTCAGGCTATGAGAGACGCCGTAGTGGAGGACTCCGGAAATTTCGACCACCTGGGGTTCTTTAACGTGCACTGACATCGCACAGCACACGGGCGCCTTGCTTTTCGCCTCCATCGAAAAGCTGCCGCCGAGGCCGGGATTCGATCCCGCAACCTTGGGAACAGTAGTCGAGCACCGTAACCACTGCGCCACCCCGGCGGGGTACTCACAGGATGATATGCTGGATGATGTACAGGCAATTTGCAAGTCATCAACATAAAGTGAATACATAACAGACTCTGGGATTGCTTTACTTATACTATTCATTTTTACAACAAACAATGTAGTGCTTAAAATACATCCCTGTGGTACGCCATTCTCTTGGATAAATGTTTTTGACATAGTTGTGCCTAGACGAACATTAAATTAGCGGTTAGAGAGGAAGTCACGCAAGATGTTTAGCATTCTCCCACGGATGCCCAAGTCTGCAAGGTCACGCAATATTCCGAACCTCCAAGTTGTTTCGTATGCCTTTTCAAAATCGAAGAAGACCGCTAGACAGTGCTGTCTGTGTATGAATGCTTCTCTGGCGGTATTTTCAGACGGACAAGATGGTCAGTTGCACAACATGCCTTCTTAAAACCACACTGATGAATGTCAAGAAGCTCTTGGGATTCTAGGATAAACATTAATCTAATATTAAGAATACTCTCAAATGATTTTGCCAGACAGCTAGTTAATGACATTGGCCTATAACTGCTGGCCAAAGTTGGTGGTTTGCCATGCTTCAAAAATGGTACAACAAGAGCTTTTTTCCACGCCTCCGGTATCTGTCCTACTACTGTCCTACTATCTTGTTGAAAAACTTTAGAAGGGCTTCTACAGATGGCTCAGAGAGGTGGGAAAACATTTCGTAATGTATCTCGTCGGGGCCTGGGGCAGTCTTTTTGCCAGTAGCTAGAACTCTATGAATTTCTTGTATTGTGATTAAACTGTTAATCAGTTCACTGCTGCCACCGCTAGTTGGGAGTTTCTGTTTTTCAGCAGTAATTTTATATCTTAAGAATGATTCTGTGTAGTGGTTAGAGCTAGACACTCTGCAAAAATGCTCACCGAGTAATCTGCCTGCTCCTGCAAGCTAGTTTGCACACCTGGAGGGGTTAGGAGAGGGACTGTGTAGGGGGAGTAGGTACCATCTAGTTTGCGAACTTGTTCCCATACCTTTTTGGATGTGATGGAACTGTTTATAGATGAAACATAATTTTTCCAAGATGTTTTTTCTGCGCTGCGACGAATATATCTTGCTTTTGCTCTTGCTTTCTTAAAGTTCCTTGGGTTCTCGTGCGTTGGGTACCTGCGAAAGACACCCCAGGCTTTATTTTGTTGCTTTTTTGCTTCCTTACATTCCTGTGTGTACCACAGTTTATGATTTGGTTGTATTTTGCCCGAGGACTGGGGGATAGCAAGGTGAGCAGCAGTAAGGATACGGGTCGTGAAAAGCTCATTTAATTCATCCACACTGAGGCTGTCTGAAAAAATGTTTTCTAAATTGGCTTCTAATTTGAACAATGACCAGTCGGCTAGGTGGAGCTTCCAGCCACGTGATTTAGAAGGGATGATTGATGGAGAAGATAAAAGCTCAATAACAACAGGTAGATGATCACTTCCATACGGGTTGTCTATCACGTCCCATTTAAAAATAATTAAAAATCGATGGCGAGCAGAGAGATAGATCTAAAGAGCTCATTTTTCCATAGCTTGGTGAGCAGTATATTTGCTTTTCGGTGTTCAGCAAACAGATGTTGTTACATAACATAAAATCTTCTAATATGCGGCCTCTAGTATCCGTTAATTCACTGCCCCAAAAAGATGAATGGGCATTAAAATCACCAACTACCAGATAAGGCTCTGGTAGCTGGTCTAAAAGCTCCTCTAAGTCATGGAGGTTTACTGGTAAATAAGGTTGAAGATATATGCAGCATATCGTTATCGTTTTAAAAAGCAAAGTGGTAACAGCTATGGCTTCGCACTTAGTTTTGAGCTTGATTTGTCTGGTTGCAACACCACTCTGGATAATAATAGCGACACCTCCTGATAATCTACCAGACTGCTCCCGGTCATACCGAAAGACTTTATAATTTTTTAGAATCTTTTATGTTCAGGTCCTAGGTTTGTTTCTTTAAACAGATGACGAATGGAGAGAACGTGTTTAAGAGATCTTTTACATCACTATAGTTGTTAATTAGACCTCGACAGTTCCAGTGAATGAGGAACGCCATATTGGGTGGGTTTTGTTGAGAGTTAAAAGTTTAGGTTTCGGGTCTCTCAGGGCCCGTTATTCGGGGTGCCTCCCTTTTTTTCTTTTCAAGGGAGTTGTGCCGGCGCAGAAGCGGCGGCGAACTAAGACTAGTGTCCATCGCTTCCTCAGAGGAGCTGGACGCCCGCAGGTCAGCTGCGGGTGCTTGTGTTTCAGGCTTCTTCTGGATGGAAGCCTTTTGGGCTGGCGGTTGAGAGGCCGGTAGGCCCTGTTTTGCAGATGGCAAGGAAGCTTTCGCTGTCCCTGCCTGGGGCGGGG
The DNA here is from genome assembly GCF_055883805.1 of Amblyomma maculatum. Taxonomy (NCBI): domain Eukaryota; kingdom Metazoa; phylum Arthropoda; class Arachnida; order Ixodida; family Ixodidae; genus Amblyomma; species Amblyomma maculatum. The sequence goes on from NC_139353.1 coordinate 121,077,504, forward strand.
GTGGTCCTGTCTGAGGCATTGCCTAGACAGGAGCCAGATTCAAGCGTGGCATGTCGCCCCCACGCGCCACCTTGGAGTAGTCTGCCTTCGCTGTAAAAACAAATGGGTTTTTCTTTTTCAGTTTTTCCCGCGCTTCTTTGAAGCTGATGTTTTCTGTTGTTTTTATGGCTATGATTTCCTTTTCATTTTTCCAAGTTTGGCATGATCTGGAGTAGGCAGGGTGCTCCCCATCGCAGTTGGCGCAACGTGGCACAGCTGCACAGTTTTCAGAGGTGTGGTCATTTCCAGCACATCTTGCATATTTTGGACGGCCACAGCAGCTCTGTGAGCCATGACCGAAGCATTGACAGTTGAAACAGCGTCTGTGGTTGGGGATATAATGTCGCACAGTCACTTTGATATATCCTACTTCAATAGATTCGGGGAGTGTGGAGGTGGCAAACGTTAGGTCAAGGTGCTTAGTAGGTATTTCTTTGTCATCTTTTCTTATTTTTATTCTGTGGACATTGGTTACATGCTGTTCTTTAAGACCCTCAAGCATTTCTTCTTCTGTGAGGTTCAAGAAGTCGCTCTCAGATATTACGCCACCGACAGTATTTAATGATGTGTGCATAGACACTACAATTGGGATGTCCCCAAACGACTCAATCTTTGGAACGTTGTCATATTGAGTTTTGTCTTTGACTTGAAGCAGGAGGTCCACAATGCCCAGCTTGGATACTTTATATCCTGGGCCCAAGGCTTGTGTGAGAGACTTGGACGCGAGGAAGGGAGACACCATGCGGGCTGGCTTTTCTGGTTTTTCCCTGTGGATAACGTGGAACTTGGGGAATATTTCTAGTTTTTCATTAAAGAATTGAGAGGTTACTTCAGTCCGCCTTTTCTTTGTTTGGCGATCATTTTGTCTTGAAGAAGCCATAAAGTAAGTATGCTGTTCAGTCACAGTGCCAGCCACCCACCATCGAGCCCAACAAGGGGACGGGGCAGGAGTTAAATAAATAAGTCCTACTCTCACCAGCTGTACACAGTAACTACAACCTAATATGGGTAACTTAGGGTAGTTACACCACACACGGTTAACCCTAGCCGCCTGGAAGAAGGAAGAATCCAAGAAGAGAGAAGAAGACAGGACAGCTGTAGGATAGAAGATAGGAAAGTGAAAGATGGAGGGGAGGACAGAAAAAGCGACTGCCGATTTCCCTCGGTCGGGTCAGGCCGGAGGTGCCGTCTATGGGAAGCGTGGGCCAAAGTGGTGTGTTGCCTCCGCCGAGGGGCCTTTAAGGTCCAAACACTCGGCATCGGCTCAACCACCAGGATCCCCTTTTCCCCAGACACGGCGATGCCACGCACGGCTAAACGTGGGTGTTCGGGGTCCGTGGTGTCGCACAAAACACACAAACACCTGCTTTAACAGGTGCCCCCTGCGGGGATATATATATATATATATATATTGAAATGTGGATTTAATAAATGGTTTGAACGTCTAGCGCTGCCAGTAATTCGGGCACAGCAGGGTCGAATTGCCAGCCGCAGAGCACAGCTTCAACGCGAGAGATGGGAGCCGGAGACAGCGATGGTGATGGCGATGCCGCAGCGTTTTCTTTTCTTTGTCTTCTTTACATTTGACCCACGTGAAGAAGTCGCCATCCTGGCGACTCAGGGAGAAGAGACGACCAGAGGGTTGTAATATGGCTTGAGGCGGCTAACGTGGACAACCTCGCGGCCGCGACGGCAGTGGTCGGAAGAAGGGGTGACTGGCTCGATGACGTAGTTCACAGGGGATGTGCGTTCCAAGACGCGATAAGGTCCGTGGTATTTGGTTTCTAGTTTGTTGGTGGCAGGAACGCATAGCCAAACGAAGCTGTCGGCCAGGAACGTAGGGGCAGGGGTATCGGTATCATGCTGATATTTGCGATAGCCTTGAGTGTGGGAGGTAAACGTGCGATCTAGTTGACGGCATTGCTCGGCTTTCTGTACAATATCTGACAAAGCACTCTACTCAGAGGTATCTGGATGGTATGGCAAAATTGTGTCCAGAGTACAAGGTGGTTCACGGCCGTATAAGAGAAAGAAGGGAGAAAAACCAGTTGTTGCTTGGGTGGCAGTGTTGTACGCGAACGTTATGAATCACAGTACCTGGTCCCAGTTGTGACTTCCAGATTCAGATGTAACATACATTGCAAGCATGTCCCTAAGCGTATGGTTGAAACGCTCCGTGAGGCCGTTTTTTTGCGGGTGGTACACAGTTGTAGCCCGATGTATCGATTTGCAAGACGACAGGAGTTCTTGGACTACTTCAGAAAGAAAGACACGACCTCTATCACTCAGTAGCTCGCGAGGGGCGCCGTGTCGAAGAATGAAGTGGTGCAGAAGAAAATGGGCTACCTCTCGGGCTGTCGCCGCGGGAAGTGCAGCAGTCTCGGCGTAACGGGTCAGGTGGTCGACGGCGACGATGACCCATCGATTACCAGCGGCACTGCATGGTAGCGGACCATAAAGGTCGATTCCCACGCGATCAAATGGGCAAGCTGGACACGGTAAAGGATGGAGAGGGCCAGCGGGGTGGCGAGAAATCTTGCGTTGTTGACAGGCGGTACAAGAGCGAATTATTAAATTGTCATAGCCTCACATACTCCAAATAATCAGCGATCACTAATACCAAAAATTTCCGTGATACAATTTTGTATGCAGCCCTTGATTATATCTGACATGAGGTGCCAACAACAACTACTAATATTACGCCGACAGCCTTTTGGCCGAGCGAGATGTATAAGGTATCGCTTAAACTTCGTGAGCACCGGCAGTGCTAGAGAAACAGAGCACTAGAAGCAATTTCTGTGTAGTATTTGAGACATTGTAGCTGGACTGCATTAGTTCTTGATTTCATTAAGGCCTGAAACTTTCAGTGTGCTGTTTTCAGTTGAAATATTCCTCATCTGTATTTATGGGGTTGCTCAATGCTGCCAAGCAAGGATTTCAGGCTGTTATAACAGCTCAGTTTAGATATTTTCCTATTGCTTTCATTTTTTTATGGAGTGACCAAACCACAATGCGTAACATGCATGGAATTATGGTAAATGCAGCAAGTGAGAAGTGCAAACTCAAGTGCAGGCCTGCGTTTACGTGGGTAGATTCTGCTTTATTGTAGAGAGTTTTCACTGATAAGACAAAAGTCTTACTCTCATTCAGTGCATGCAGTGTTCCCTCGATATTACATATCAAGTGCCTAACCAATGGAGGCACAAGTCATTCCTACCCCTCCATTCTCTTCCCTGTATTCTTGTTCATCTTGCTTACCCTGCACCTAATATCCCCCCCCCCTCCACTGCAGGCAATTCTATTGTGAAAAAAAAAATACCTTGTCTACGTGCCTGCTGGATATAGCAATACAGATTTCACACAGTAACGGTGGGCATATTGTAAAAGGTCTATGGTCTAAGGTGTAGTTCTATGGAGAGAGTGGAGAGTTTGCTGTATACACGGTGCTGTATGTGAGACATGTTCAGCTTCTGACGGAGTGTTCCGGTCTGTTTCAGGCTGTCACAGATCTCGCTCATTGTGGAAGGACAAGCATGACCAGGTGAAGTATGTGGCATCATGGAGAAGATTTTAAAAGCAAAGCGTCGCCGAGAACTTAGATTAGCATCAAAAGCGGTTCTGCAGTGCTTGAATGAGGTTTCAGAAGCGGCTGCTGCTTTGACAGATTCTCCAGAAGCTGTTATTCCATCAATTCAAGTTTCTTTCAGAGAGTACCCCAGAACAAATGATTGAAGGCGATGACTGTGATGCGGCATCAACAGTTCGAGATTATTTTGAGGATTCACTACCTGACCTTCATTCTGAGCATCATTCTGAGGGTTCATTACTAGATTTTGCAGAACTCACTGAGCCTATTCAAGGCCTCTTGCAACATTCTACACAGCATGAGAGTTTTCAAAGCCAGTTGGCAGCCTGGGCAGTCAAATACAACATCACAGGAGCAGCTATTGACTCTTTGCTAAAAATTTTGAGGCCTCATTTTCCTAATCTTCCGCGCAGCTATAAAAGCCTGCTGTCCACTTCCCGCAATGTACCGGTTGTCAAAATGGGCGGTGAGGAGTATGTGCACTTCGAAATTTTTGAGGGTCTTTCACAAAAAATGGATACCTGGCCTCCTTTGAAAGATGTTACAGGCCTTTTCTTTTCTGTGAACATTGATGGTTTACCCTTATTCAAACGCAGTCACCAGCCGGTTTGGCCCATTCTTGTCCAACTGCACCATCCTACTAGTCACCACCTTGATTCTGTGTTTGTAGTGGGTGTATTCTGTGGTTCGTCAAAACCACCCTCTCTCAATGACTTCCTCAACAAATTTGTCAGAGAGTTACAGCTTCTACTTTCAGATGGAGTTTGTCACAAGGGTATTCATTGTGTTGCTCTCCTGAAAGCAATACTATGTGACGCACCGGCAAAGTCCTTTGTAAAAGCTACTAAGTTGTACTCAGGCTATTTTGGATGTGATAGATGTTGCCAAAAAGGAGTCTACATTGGCCGTATGACCTATCAAAGCTTATATAGTGCACTGCGGTCTGATGAGTCATTTGTAAACCAAGAGCAAAAGGAACATCATACAGGCATTTCACCCCTCACTGCAATTGGCATTCCAATGGTCACAGCATTTCCGTTAGACTATATGCACCTCGTTTGCCTAGGTGCGATGAAAAAACTGATTGCTTATTGGGTGAAAGGTCCCCTGAAAGTGCGCATTGCATACAGCTCAGTTATGCATGCATCACAAATCCTGAAACTGCTTGGCAGCCATGTGCCCAAGGACTTTGCTCGAAAGCTACGGCCTCTTCAGATGTTTGAGAGGTGGAAAGCCACAGAATTCAGACACTTTGTCTTGTACTCTGGCCCCGTTGTTTTGAAACAGGTGTTGCCACCAGTTTTGTATCATCCCTTTCTGCTACTGCACGTTGGAATAGCGGTCATGTGCTGTCCTTCAATAAACTTTCTTGACTTTGCTGATGAAATGCTTCACAAGTTTGTTCATCAGTGCAGAATCATCTATGGACCAGAATCTCTTGTCTATACTGTTCACTGTCTTGTACACTTGTGCCATGATGCTCATCGACTTGACTGCCTTGATTCATTTAGCTGCTTTCCATTTGAGAATCATCTAAAGGATTTGAAATGTCTTGTCAGATCAGGTAATAAGCCTTTTCAGCAGTTGTACACCAGAATTGTTGAACAGCAGAACTCTAGAGTTAGCACTCCTTCAAATGCTGATGCTGTAGAGTTTGGGGTTATTTCATCCTCTATCCATTCTTCTGGTCCTGCTCTCTCCTATTGTGACTGGAATCAGTACTGTAAAGCTGCATGAAAAAATAGTTGCATCAGCACAAAGGCTCCTGGCAATTGCATATTGCTCACCAAAAACAGAGTGGTTCTAGTTTCGAAGTTCCTTGCATCTGGATCCAGCACTGTCATCGTTGGCAAATTGTGCAAAATTGAAGGACAGCTCTACACTCGCCCCTGCAGGTCATCGTTGCTGTCAATATTTGTTATATCATCTTCTGCTGGTTGCTGTGAGACATTTTCATTTGCAGACATTGTTTGCAAAGGGCAGCTTTTGCCATACAAGAGGAAATATGTTTTCTGCCCTTTGTTCCATCACTTTTAAGCTGGGAGCTGTCAATAGGTTGTGAGTTCTGCTGCATTTTTTTTGAATTAGTGTTTCATTTTCTAATCTGAAGTTTGCCAAGTATGTGCTTTGACATTGAGTTGCTATTTGTTCAAGGAGTTCTGCAGTTGTTGGTTTTGAAATTTTGCAGGTTTCACTTTGTGGAATTTGTAGAGGAGGGAAGCTCGCATTTCGTTCCTACAAACTGGGTCGGGGAAGCTGGGGCTGGAACAGTTTTTTGTCTGGCCGCCAACAACGAAGAAAAATGAAGTTGACCGCATGGTACAAATTGGAGCAGATGTGGAGGATGGCTGGAAGCAGTACCCAGCTAGGATTCTGTCTACCAAAAGTAAGCAGCTTGTCATATAACTTCAGATATTTCATGACAAGAGGGGAACTGTGTGGAAGGGTTAAATGTCATCACCTGCATTTATTTTTCAGTGCTGCTTGTTGTCTGACATTTAAGTGCCTTGATGTTTTGTCCATTAAATTAATTTTTTTTAGAACTAAAGTAATATTTGCTGTGAACGGATGTTTCAGCTAGTCACTGTTGGAAAATTTTAATGTTAAGCAGCCAATTATATGCTTGATTGTTCCTGTTTGTATTCTCGCCTAAAAGTGAAATCATTGCAATTGAAAACAGTGGCATGCAATCCTTTGGAGTTTATGTGGCAAGAGTACTCTGCCCCTGCTCAGTTACTGTTGCAGTTCCTGCTCATAGAAGTAAGTTGCAACTAGTGGTGAGATAGGCAGAGTTTTGAAATGTCAGGTTGTAGGACTTAATTTTTCAAAGTTCCTTGAGCTTACGTGTCGCCTTAAAGGTTTTTGTTGTGTTGTCTTCAACTTTCAAATGACCTTCGTTTTTGAAACCAGGCACCTACATGCGAGCCAAGGAGTGTTTAGTGAACACATTGGTTACACCTCATCTGGAGTCCGAAGACTCTGATGCTGCAAAAGAGTCAAAGAGGAGGCGAAAAAAAAAGGATTTTCACTGATAGTGAGGATGATATGTCAAGCTCAAGTCTACATAGTTCCTTCATGCAGAGTGAGTGTTTGACAGTTTGCTTTTTGTATACTTCAATATGTTTTGTATTTAACCTTAACATAGAACCCTATTTTAGCCCTACGTCTTATACATCACAAGCTGCAGAAGTTTGAAATAGTTCCTGTGGCTTACTGGCGGGGATGCAAGGAAAGCAAGGAAAATAGCAGTTGCACCTTGAGGAGCTAAACAGAAGGCGTGATGGAGTATTGATTGCAATGTCTTATTAGTGAACTTTTTTTTGGTGTTATTAATGGCTTGAAATAGGTTAAAAAACTTGTATTCTTGCTGTTCTGCTAGAAAGTGAATGCTGGCACTTAGGTCTAATGTATGAGATTATCACATTGTGATTACGTTGTTTGATGCACAAAGTTAACTGCCGTGCTAACTTCAAAGGAGGCAAAAATGTTGCACGACTGAGGACGAATGCATATGATATTGGCATATAATGAACTTCCTCTTACTGTATCATCTGACATTTTGTTTTGCACGTGATTGTGTAATTTTTCTAACATGCATATCAATTCAAGTGGTGCAAGTGGTCGACTCCACAGTGGTTTTGTCAGAAATGCTCTAGAAAAAGTTTGCCGAGAATTCATTCTGGAGATTTTTGGATGGAAACAGTATTCACTGAGTTTTGTTTTGTTTTTATTAAATTAGACCCACTCTCCTCTGTCATGCCATTGGTTGTGAATAGTCCATTGTTTAAGGGAAGCTCCCAATTAAGTCGCAGTAGGTTTGTAATAGGGAAGTAATCATTGGCATTCATATAATTGCATATAGCTACGAAAGAAAGCTTGTAGCTATGGATGTGCTTGGGACGATGCTATTGAGTAAATACTGCCCCATGAAAAATCTACTCCATCTTACAGTGCACCAAAGACCAGTCTAGCTCACTTTGAATTGTTGATCAATTCATTCTTGCCCCACCAAATGATAGCTGTCTCAATTTAGATCTTTATCGATGAGGTGGTGGTCCCAGGTTGAAATGCCAGACCAGGATGCATTTTTCTTCAGTTACAAACTCATATTGCATATAGCTTCACTTGGCGTGAATGGCAGTGGGTAATTACTCTCCTATCACTGAGTCTGAATGTTCAGTATGGATATTATGTTCATGCAATTATTTCATTGCAACACACATGTAGCTCAGCTGTGTACATTTTATGGATTTTGCAGGTGAAAGCCCACTCATACTAGTTGAAAGCTATATAACATAAAGATGAACCTCGGTACAATAATGGGAAAGAGCAGATGCGGCAGCACCACAAACCTGGTAAATAAATGGCTTCAATGTGCAGCTTCACCCAGAGCAAGCGGTGTTAATCAGTATTTGAAAAATTGCCTTACTTAAGGAGACATTTTTGTGTGTTACAGGAGCACAAAGGCAAACTGTGCAACAAGCCTCACAACCATCTGGCTCAGCCGCAAGGGATGCACAGAAAAGGCTAAATACCTCCCACACTCGAAAGCATGACTCGTTGACTCGTGCGCTAGATTTTATTCACATCAATTCAGCAAAACCTCCATGAATGAACAAGGTATTCACTCCTCCGGTAGTGCCCATTTCGCCCTTCAGTCTGTGTTCATAGTAAAATGTACTGTTACTGCTGTTTAATTTGAAAATAGTTTCATTTGCATTGATACTGATGAGGGTTTTAAACGTAGAGTACCTTACAACAGTAGTAAGAGTAGCCCAAAGCAGTAGATTGGTTTGTGTTGAGCACATTTGTCATAATATGAAGCTGTGACATGAGGTGTGCTCTAATGTACACGTGCGTTTACTCATTTTCGTATATTGTAAAATGGCCTGATTGTTTTTTTTTTTTTTCAGATATATTAGGTTGGGTTGGGTTGTATTGGGTTTTTTGGCGCATAAGCAACTAAGGCTATCATGCGCCACGAGCAAGGTGAAAGTTTTGTTTTGCAAGAAATGGGAAAATGAGTGTGTTAAAAACTAATTTGTTTAAAAAATCTCCTTTTAAAAACTTGGTTTGTTTTAGATCCAATGGCGCTTAAGCTGCCAACACCATGATGTGCCTAGCACAAGGTTTCAGTTTCTCTTAGTGACGTATGTTTCATTTTTTCCTACAGTTTGTGTAAAACATTTGCTTCCCTTATGAAACTAAAAACACAAGATAAATCAACAAGTCCATCATCATCTAAAATCAGTTTAGGGTGAAAAGGAATGTATTCTTTGTAAAATTTTGCAAAAAATTTTTTTCTTATCCTTTCAAGACTTGCGCATGTGAATAAAATGTGGTTAATAGTTAGTTCCTCTCCGCATTTTTCGCATCGTGGTTTCTCTTCTTTTTTCAACAAAAAATTGTGTGTCAGGTGCGTGTGTCCAATGCGGAGACGGCATAGGATCACTTCTATAAAACGCTCCTTATGCCGGCACGACATCCATTCTCCCAAAATGGGCTTTACTAAGTGTAGTTTATTTCCCACTTCACTGTCCCAGGCAGACTGCCATTTTTCTTTTAATTTGAGATGTACAAGTTTCGTACAGTCTTTGTAAGGTATGCTTATACTCTCTATTTGCTTGTCGCGGGCTTCAGCAGCACATGTGTCTGCTCTGTCATTGCCTTTAATGCCCACGTGACTCGGGACCCAGCAGAATTTTACATTGTATCCTCGAGCTATGGCTGTTGTTATATTGTGTATTATGTTTCCGAGTAAAGGAGCAGCTGCATTTCTGGAATTTAGAGCTGTGAGAACACTTAGAGAGTCTGTAAATATAATGCTGTTTATGACATTCTCTTTTAATATTTTCTCTACGGCAACAGAAATGGCATAGGATTCAGCAGTGAAAATAGACGCACAGTGTGGAAGTCTTATGATTTCCACAGAATCTCCTTGCACAACTGCACTTCCAGTGTACACAGCAGTTTCAGATCCATCGGTATAAAAGTCTGTGAAGTTTTTGTACTTTTCCCGCAAGTTTAGGAATTCCTGAATAATGTGCTCTTGTGGGGTTTTGGTTTTTGGAAACTGTGTGAGAGTGAGGTCACAGATTTCAGGAAGACTGTACCATGGAGGTAGAGGGCTGTTGTTTTGTGCGACATCAGGCAAGGTGTCCAGGGTCTGCAGCTCACTGCACATGCCTTCGAATCGCATGATCAATGGTCTTGTTGCTTTGGGCTTATTTGTGAAAATTAATCGAGAGGGGCAAGTTGTGACAACTTGATAGCAGAGGTGTTTTTCCTGTGACCTTATTCTTAGAATGTAAGCACATGTGATGGCTATTCGTCTGTCTTCCAGTGAAGGCTCATTTGTTTCTACATACAGGCTGCTTATAGGGGATGTTCTGTATGCACCGCATGCAAGGCGCAGACCTAAGTTATGTACAGGGTCCAGTTTTTTTAGATATGAAGGCCTAGCTGAACCGTACACTATACTCCCATAGTCCACGCGGGAGCGTACAACAGAACGGTATACATGTAAAAGACATGCCCTGTCGGAACCCCAATGTTTCCGCGAAAGAACTTTCAGTATGTTAAGAGATTTTGAGGCTTTCTTTTTTAGTGTGTTTATGTGAGGTAGAAATGTGAGTTTTTTATCGAAAGTAATGCCTAGGAATTTGTGCTCTTCTTTTAATGGTAATTCAGTTCTATTTAAGTGCAAGACAGGGTTGTTCTGAATACCCCGTTTGAGTGAAAACATAACTGCCACCGTCTTTTGGGGGGAAAACTGAAACCCATTTTTGTCGGCCCATGCCACTAGTTTATTTATTGTTATTTGTATTTGTCTCTCACACGTTGATATATTGGAAGAGGTGTAGGCTATCTGGAGGTCATCTACGTAGAGTGAACACATAATGGAATTTGGGATTTCATTGGTAATGGAATTGATTTTTAGAACAAAAAGCGTTGTGCTTAGAATGCACCCTTGAGGTACTCCATTCTCCTGAATGAAGCTTCTTGACAAGGTGGTACCGAGGCGCACTTGGAATGAACGATGTGAAAGAAAGTCTTTTAAAACACTGAGCATTCGACCACGGATGCCCAAAGCTGCTAGATCACGTAGGATGCCGAATCTCCAAGTTGTATCATATGTCTTTTCTAGATCGAAGAAAACAGCGAGACAATGCTGTCTATGTATAAACGCCTCGCGGACAGTGTTTTCGAGGCGTACTAGGTGGTCCGTAGTTGAGCATCCTTTCTTAAAACCGCACTGATGAATATTAGGAAGTTTACTTTATTCTAAAATAAAGGTTAATCTAGTGTTTAAAATACTTTCAAAAGATTTTGCTAAACAACTAGTTAGGGCTATAGGCCTGTAACTCCCAGGACAGGTCGGCGGCTTGCCGGGTTTTAGGAACGGCACAATGATGGCTCTTTTCCAAGTCTCCGGTATTTTAGCTAGTACCCAGATTTTGTTAAAAAACTTTAGAAGCGCTTCTACAGATGCTTCTGATAGATGGGCGAGCATCTCATAATGAATCTCATCAGGACCAGGTGCAGTTTTTTTACCGCAAGCGAGAACATCTTTCAGTTCTTGCAGCGTAATCAACCTATTGTAAGGTGTGTTCGTGCTGCCCCTCGTAGGAAGCCTATATTTTTCAATCCTGCCCTTGTACTTTAACAATGTTTTTGTATAGTGTGCAGAACTCGAAATTTTGTGGAAATGCACACCTAATATATTAGCTTGTTCTTCGATGCTTGTCTGTGTATTAGGAGCTGTGAGGATTGGAAATGTGAATGGGGAGAAGCTGCCATTTAGTTTATGAATTTGTTCCCACATTTTTTTTTGATGTTGTGGAGCTGTTTATAGATGTAACATACTTCTGCCATGATTTTTTTTCGGCATTACGACGAATATATCGAGCTTTGGCTCTTGCTTTTTTAAAAACTGTCAGATTTTCATATGTTGGGTATCTCCGAAAAATACCCCAGGCTTTATTTTGTTCTTTTTTGGCTTCTTTACAGTCCTGTGTCCACCAGACTTTGTGGTTTTGGTGCACTACTCCTGTGGATTGGGGAATAGATAGACGTGCTGCCGCAAGAATGCATGCTGTAAATATTTCATTCATTTTGTCTATATCAATTTTCTCTGAATATATTTCATTTAGACTGGCTTCTTGCCTGAACAAAGACCAGTCAGCTAAATGCAGTTTCCACCGCCTGGGTTTTGTCGGGATGACTGATGGTGAGGATGATAAGCTGATCATGACAGGAAGATGGTCGCTTCCGTACGGATTATTTAAAACTTCCCATTTAAAATCGGTAAAAATAGAAGGTGAACTAAAAGACAGATCTAAACAACTCGCTTTGCCTGTGGCTGGGGAGTAGTATGTTGGATTGCCAGAGTTTAGGAGACACACGTTGCTGCATAAAATAAAATCTTCTATAAGCCGACCACGAGTATCTGTTTGCTCGATGCCCGAAAGACACGAATGAGCATTAAAATCACCAACTAAAAGATACGGCTCGGGAAGCTGTTGTAAAAGGTCTTCTAAATCATCTAGTGTTATCTTGATGTGTGGTTGGAGGTATACTGAACATACTGTGATGGTTTTATGTGTTAATAATGTGGCTGCTACCGCTTCAAGTCTGGTATTAAGAGTCAGCTCCTGAGCAGCGATTCCAGGTTTCACGACGATGGCTACATCACCCGAGAGTCTGCTGGACAGCTCCCGGTCCCGGCGGATGATTTTGTAATTTTTAAGGAAATTTTTGTTCCGAGGACCTAAGTTGGTTTCCTTGAGACACAAAGCCAATGGGGAGAATGTAGCCAGGATTTCCTTTATGTCGCTGTAATTATTTAGTAGTCCTCTACAATTCCAATGTATTATACACGCCATCTTATTTTATGAAAAATGTGAAAAACTAGCTTAGGTTTTTTTTGGCCCAACGACTCGGGGCCTGTCTTTTTTTTGATGGTCTAAGCTGTGCCGTCGTCCGTCTGACGTCGAAGGCACAGCCCTACCGGGGCTCGTGTCCATTGCCTCCTCTTCAGAGGCAGCGGAGGAGCGCGCCCCAGATAAGTGTTCTTTCGTGTTAGGCCTCGCCTCATGAGGAGAGACCTTCAGGCTTGTCAACCCGGAGGGCTGCATAGCCTTCTTTTGAGATGGAGGTGGGGGAGCAGCATGAGCCACTTCCACCTGGGGCGCGGGTAGCCCTGCCCGAGGCTCACTCTGTGTGGCCTGGGCAGGTGCTAAATGTTGGTGTGGCACCCCGCGCTGTTGTGCCATACCAGAATAACTTGGTTTTGCAGTGAACTGAAAAGCAGGAGTAGTGGCCAGTTTTTGTCGCGCTTCTTTATATGACAAGTTTTCTTTTGTTTTGATAGTGATTACTTCTTTTTCAGTTTTCCACGTGGGGCAAGACCTTGAATAAGCAGGGTGTTCTCCTTCACAGTTAGCACACTGCAATGTGGTTTCGGTGCATTCATCAGTTGAGTGTTCTTTTGAGGCGCATTTCGCACAAGTTCGGCGACCGCGACAACTCTGTGAGCCGTGGCCGAATTTCTGGCAGTTAAAGCATCGTCTAGGGTTCGGTATATAATGTCTTACACTTATCTTCAGGTAGCCTACTTCAATGGTGTCAGGGAGAGCACTGGAAGCAAATGTAAGGACAACGTGCTTTGTCGGGATTTCTTTGTTTTCTTTTCTTATCTTAATCCTCTGGACATTTACAATGTTCTGATCAGCAAGTCCTTCTAACAGTTCTTTTTCTGTCAAGTGTATGAAATCATTTTCTGAAATCACACCTCGGACAGTGTTCAGTGATCGATGAGCAGTGATCGAGACAGGTATGTCCCCGATAGACTCAATGTTGGACAGTTTCAAGTATTGCATGTAGTCTTTCAATTCAAGCAGTAGGTCTCCACTTGCCAGTTTTTTCACCTTGTAACCTGTACCTAGTGCACTTGTCAGTGATTTCTCAACTATGAATGGGGAGATAATTCTCGCTGATTTTTGCTCTTCTTCACTATGTATCACATAGTACTTTGGGAAAACTTCTTTGTTTTTTTGGAAAAATTCATGGGTTACATCGGTCCACCCTCTTTTGAGAGGGCGATCAGTTCCAAAAAGAGAAGCAGCCATAAAATGTGATATTTTTCGGCCAAAGTGGCAGCCACCCACCATGGAGCCCAACAAGGGGACGGGAAAGGAGCTTGCACAAAGAGTCCTGGCCACGTCAGCTGTACACTCTGACTATAACCAAATACGGCGTAACGCAGGGTGGTTAGCCACACAAGGTTAACCCTCGCCGCCAGGAAAAAGGAAAAAGCGAGAAGGGAGAAGAAGACAGGAAAGTTCTGAGAAAGAGGATAGGAAAGTGAAAGATGGAGGGGAGGATAGGAAAAGGCGACTGCCGATTTCCCCGGGTGGGTCAGCCCGAAGGTGCCGTCTATGGGAAGCGTGGGCCAAAGTGGTGTGTTGCCTCCACCGAGGGGCCTTTAGGGTCCAAACACTCTTTCAGATATATTAATTTACTAAAACATTTCTACATGTGTTTAAAGGCTGAAAACATGCAGCCTTCCTTAATGTGGCAGGTATAAAATTCTTTGTTATTTTTCGAACTAAAACACTGCAAGAACCGATGAGAACTTATAAAAGCTTTATATTTTATAGAAGAACTAGTTTTTCTGTTGTCATATATTTCTTCTGCCTTCATATGTGCAGTACCTTTTCTTTGTGGTGAGTACAATAAATGATATTTCAAGTTTAAGAACTAGGTCTAGCTTCAGCAGAGCAATCTCAAGTGACTGGTACGTGATATGTATATAAACCTGACCGTGCTATGCTCCAGTCGTTTTTGGATGGTGTGCTAATGCCAATATTGGTTGTGTTGTGTTGGTTTTTTTTTGGCGCATAAGCAACTAGGCTATCATGCGCCAAGAGTAAGGTTATTTTTTGTGTGAAACAAAGGGGGAAAACGCGTGTGTTCTAAGTAGAGTTTGTTTAGAAAGTATTTACGAAACGGGTTGTGCTGGTTTTTTTTGGCGCATAAGCTGCTAATGCAATGATGTGGCTTGAGGTTTTAATTTGTTTACTGATGCACACTTCATGTATTCTATAGTTTGCATAACACATTTGCTTCTTTTAGAAAACTGAAAACACGAGACAAATCTACAAGTCCATCTTCACCTAAAATCAGTTTTGGGTAAAAAGGAATGTGTCGTTTGTAAAATGGGGTAAAATATTTTTTCTTACTGTTTCGAGGCCTGTGCATGATAATAAGACGTGGTTAATAGTTATTTGTTCTCCACATTTTTCGCATTTAGGTTTGTCTCTTTTTGTCAGCAGAAAATTGTGTGTCAGGAGTGTGTCCAATGCAGAGGCGGCATAGTATTACTTCTATGAAACGTTCCTGATGCCGGCACGACATCCATTCTCCCAAATGGGTTTTACTAGGTTAGGTTTGTTATCCACTTTACTATTCCAGGAGGACTGCCATTTTTCGTTTAGTTTGTGGTGTACAAGTTTCATACAGTCTTTGTAAGGTATGTTTATACTCTTTATTGGCTTTTGTCACGGGCTTTAGCAGCACATGTGTCTTCTCTCTCGTTGCCTTTAATGCCCATGTGACTCGGGACCCAACACAATTTTATGTTATATCCTCGAGCAATGGCTGTTGTTATACTGTGTATTATGTCTCCGAGTAAAGGAGCGGCTGCATTTCTTGGATTTAGAGCTGTGAGGACAGCTAGGGAGTCAGTGTAAATAATGCTGTTTGTAACATTCTCTTTTATTATTTTCTCTACGGCAACATAAATGGCGTGGGATTCAGCAGTGAAAATAGATGCGCAGTATGGAAGTCTTATTATTTCCTCGGAATCTCCTCGCACGACTGCACTTCCCGTGTACACAGCTGTTTTCGATTCATCGGTATAGAACTCTGTGAAGCTTCTGTATTTTTCCTGAAGATTAAGGAATTCCTGAATAATGTGCTCCTGTGGGGTTTTAGTCTTTGGAAACTGTGTGAGAGTGAGATCACAGATTGTGGGAAGATTGTACCATGGCGGTAGAGGGCTGTTGTTTTTAGCGGTATCCGGTAATGTGTCCAGAATATGGAGTTCGCAACATATCTCTTCAAACCGCATTATCAATGGCCTCGTTTACTGAGGCCTATTTGTGAAAATGACTCTGGAGGGGCAAGCTGTGACTATTGAATAGCACAGGTGTTTTTTCTGTGACTTTATTCTGAGGACGTATGCGCATGTAAGTAAAGCTCGTCTATATTTCAGTGAAGGCTCGTTAGTTTCAACATAGAGGCTATGCACAGGAGGCGTTCTGTATGCACCGCAAGCAAGGCGGAGGCCTAAGTTATGCACTGGATCTAATTTCTTTAAATATGATTACCTAGCTGATCCTTAAACTATGCTTCCATAGTCCAATGAAGAGCGCACAACGGAGCGATATATATGCAAAAGGCATGCCCTATCAGATCCCCAATGTTTGCGTGAAAGGACTTTTAGGATGTTTAGGGATTTGGAGGCTTTCTTCTTTAGTGCTTGTATGTGAGGGAGAAAAGTGAGTTTTTTGTCAAAAGTAATGCCCAAGAATTTATGGTTATTGTTTATGGGCAATTTGATTTCATTTAGGTGTAAGGTAGCATTGGGCTGTATGCCTCGTTTGAGCGAGAACATAACTGCCACTGTCTTCTGCGAAGAAAATTTAAACCCATTTTCACTGGCCCATTTTGTTAGCTTATTTATTGTTAATTGGATCTGTCTCTCACATGTGGACATGTTGCACGATGTGTAGACTATTTGAAGGTCGTCCACATAGAGTGAATACATTATAGAATTTGGTATTACTTTACTAATCGTATTCATTTTTACAACGAAAAGTGTGGTGCTTAAAATGCACCCTTGGGGCACACCATTCTCCTGCAGAAAGGTTCTTGATAAAGTGGTCCCAAGACGTACTTGAAACGACCGATGTGACAAAAAGTCACTTAAAACCTTTAGCATTCTGCCAGATATGCCTAAATCTGCTAGGTCGCGCAATATCCCATACCTCCAAGCTGTATCATATGAGTTCTCAATGTCAAAGAAAATGGCAAGGCAATGCTGTCGGTGTATAAAAGCCTCTCTGATAGTGTTTTCAAGACGCACGAGATGGTCAGTTGTTGAGCATCGTTTTTAAAACCGCACTGATTAATGTTTAAAAGTTGATGAGATTCTAAAACAAAAGTTAGTCTGATGTTTAAAACACTTTCAAATGATTTTGCTAAACAGCTGGTGAGCGCAATGGGCCTATAACTACCAGGAGATGTCGGCTCCTTTCCGGGTTTTAAAAATGGTACGACAACAGCTTTTTTCCACGCCTCTGGCAATTTTCCTAGGACCCATAATTTGTTCAAAAATTTTAATAGTGCCTCTATGGCAGGTTCGGATAAGTGGGCGAGCATTTTGTAGTGAATTTGGTCAGGACCAGGTGCAGTTTGTTTACCGGCAGCTAGGACATTTTTTATTTCTTGTAGTGTAATTAAGCTATTATAGGGTTCTTTTGTACCACTACTTGTAGGGAGTTTTTGTTTCACTGCTGTGTTTTTGTGTTTTAGGAATGTTTGAGTGTAGTGTGATGAACTGGAAACTTCAGAAAAGTATTCACCTAAAATGTCGGCCTATTCTTGTATAGTTGTCTGTACTCCGGGGGCTGTTAGAAGGGGAATGGTAAATGGAGAGTAGCTGCCATTTAGATTTTAACCTGTTCCCACATTTGTTTTGATGTTGTTGAGCTGTTTATAGAAGTTACATAGTTCTGCTAGGAGGCTTTTTCGGCGCGGCGGCGGATGTAGCGGGCTTTTGCTCTTGCTTTTTTAAACTTGACGAAATTGTCCTGTGTTGGGTATCTGCGAAAAATTCCCCATGCTTTGTGTTGTTCTTTTTTTGCTTGTTTACATTCTTTTGAATACCAGGTTTTGTGATTTTGTTTCACCACTCCTGAGGACTGAGGAATTGCTATATGTGCTGCAGTAAGGATACAATTTGTGTAAGCATCATTTAGTTTATCTATATTATATTTATCTGGAGTAATTTTTTCTAGGCTGGCCTTTTCTCGGAACAGTGCCCAATCGGCTAAATGTAGTTTCCAGCGTTGCGGCTTGGATGGGATGATTTGTGGTGAAGATGTTAAGCTGATTAGTATAGGTAAGTGATCACTTCTGTATGGATTATCTAAAACGTCCCATTTAAAATCTGTAAAAATTGATGGTGAGCTGAGGGATAAATCAATACAGCTCATTTTTCCTGAACTAGATGAACAGTAGGTTGGTTTCCCGGTGTTAAGGAGACATATTATTATATAGTATACAATCCTCGATGATTTCGCCTCTCGTATCTGTTTTTCTACTGCCCCAAAGGATGGAATGTGCATTAAAATCTCCTACTATTAAAAATGGCTCTGGAAGCTGCTTTAAGGTATGTCACCACCTTTTTGAAAATTTTTTAAAATTTTTACCTTTAAATTTTTATTTCACACTGACCTTATAAAGCATCGTTTTATATGATATTCAAAAGCAAAAAAGAGTTTAAAGAATCATGCTAGAATTTGTTATTGACAAAAAATGGTCCAAACATGGCTGTTACGCAAACATTCATAACTAGCCAATGGAGTGCAGAAATTCTAAACTTTTTGGCACAGAGTTAACCAAATAACCAGGCTGTGCAACTAACTAGGATCTTTGCCATCCGATAATTGGGAATCATGTTATACAAAAAATTCTAAAGAAAACAAACAAATGTCATTTTTGTTTGCATTCCTTGGCATAAAACATGATTACATCAAAACTTACCATTCGATTGCATTCATCCTAGTTCATTGCACAGGTTAGTAATAGAGAAACGAGCGTGCAAAGTTTCATTGAAAAATGTTCCTTCAGTTCAAAGTTACAACTGTTTGCACAACAAGAAAGTGCAAGAAATCAAGTTTTGTGAAAAACACGATTAAAGTTTTTCAATCCTTGTATAGACGTTAGTAGCGTCATGCACCCCCCTTGCGGAAATTTAAAGAAATATTTAAAAAAAAAACAAAGCCTTACACATTGCCTTTGAAAATCTTTTACATATGAGACTAAAACATAACAGAAAAGTTTCAATATGCGCCGTAGATTATCGTTGAGTTATCAGTTTCTGTTACCAAACCACATCAGTTTCGGTTTCGGAACTGTTCATCATCTGTTGGAAAGTTACCTATAACTTTTGAACTAAATATGATACGAACATGATTCTTGCTGCAAAACATTCTTGAATGTTTGGGGACTCTCTAAATCTAAAAAAAAAATGTCATTTTTACAAAAAAATGCCTTTTCAAAGGCGGTGACATACCTTAAAAGATCTTCTAATTCATAACTACTAAATTTAAGGTGTGACTCTAAGTATATGCAGCACACAGTTATAGTTTTAAAAGCCTGTAAAGTTACCGCTATAGCTTCAAAGTTAGTTTTAAGTTTGTGTTCTCGAACTGCTACTCCATTTTTTACTATGATGGCAACGCCACCTGAGAGCCTGAGAGCTTGCTCTCGGTCGCGACGGAAGACTGCATAGTTTTTGAGTATGTTCTTATGTTTGGGACCTAAATTTGTCTCTTGCAAACACAAGGCTAGTGGTGAGTGAGTGGCCAATAAGTGTTTTATGTCATTCATATTAGTTAAAAAGCCTCTGCAGTTCCATTGTAAAAAAGCCATTTTGTATTAAATGAGCAGATAAATCTAAGTTCTGTTTTGAGGCCCTCTGATTCGGGGCTTTTCTCGTTTTTGTCGATCCAAGGAGCTGCGCCGCCCGTCTGACGTCGACGGCACAGGAATGCCTTGGCTTGTGTCCATCGCGTCTTCTGACACGCTGGACGCCCGTGCGGACCGCACAAGTGCGTTTGTATTTCCCCTCACCGCGTGGTGCGAGGCCTTGAGGCCGACTGACCTGGGGGTCTGCGCAGCCTGTTTTTCTGGTGGTGGCGTAGCGCTGGCCGCAGCCACCAAGGGCACGGATGGCCCTGCTCCCGGTTCACTGTGTGAAACCTGGGCAGGTGTGTTGTGGCTCAATGCCCTTTGTGCCACAACAGAATAGGTAGGTTTTTTTGGCAGAACACGATTTCGTGCTTCCCGGAAAGTTATGTTTTGTTTGACCTTGATGATGCATGAATAGGCGGGATGACTACCCTCACAGTTGGCACACAAATGTGTCTGAACCTCACATTTCTGGGAATCGTGTGCGTGGGAACCACATTTTGCACATCTCGGCTGGCCGCGGCAGGTCTGGGAGCCGTGACCATAGCGTTGGCACTTGAAACAGCGGCGAGGATTTGGAATATATTTCCCGAGTTGACTGATTCGGGGAGGATACTTTGTGCAAATGTCAGGACAAGGTGCTTGGTCGGAATCTCTTTGTCGTCAAGCCTCATTTTTATTCTGTAAACATCTGTTACGTTTTGGTCTTTGAGGCCTTATAGAAGTTCCTCTTCGGTTAGGGATCTGAGGTCATCGTCAGAGATAACTCCGCGGACAGTGTTCAGAGAACGGTGTGGACTAATGGTCACTGGGATTTCTCCAAAAGACTTTAATGTGGACAGTTTTTCATGTTGATGATTATAGAAGATTTCTAACAGAAGGTCTCCGTTCGGAAGTTTCTTTACGTTGTAACCCTGACCTATTACTTTTGCAGAGTCTTGGTCACTATGAAAGGTGAGATTAATCTAGCCGTTTTCTCAGCGTTGTCACTGCGTACTACATGAAATCGTGGGAACCTGTTTCGGTTTTTTAGGAAGAATTTAGAGGTTTCGTCGGTGCGACCCCTTTTTCGGGATCGATCATGTGAGAGTAAAGAAGCCATAAAATAATGCTGATGTTCGGCCAGGGTGGCGGCTGCCCACCACCGAGCCCAACAAGGGGACGGGGCAGGAGCTTCCGAGAAAGTCCAGCCCACGCCAGCCTTACACCCTGACTATAACCAAATATGGCATAACACAGGGTGGTAAGCCACACAAGGTTAACCCTTGCCTGCCTTGCCGCCTGGAAAATGAAAAATCCAAGAAAAGAGGAGGAGACAGGACAGTTTTAAGCAAGAGGACAGGAAAGCAAAAGATGGAGGGGAGGACAGGAAAAGGCGACTGCCGATTTCCCACGGTCGGGTCAGGCCGGAGGTGCCGCCTATGGAAAGCGTGGGCCAAAGTGGTGTGTTGCCTCCGCCGAGGGGCCATAAAGGTCCAAGCACTCGGCATCGGCTCAACCACCAGGATCCCCTTTTCCCCAGACACGACGATGCCACGCACGGCTAAGCGTGGGTGTTCGGGGTCCATGGTGTCGCACAAAACACACAAACACCTGCTTTAAAGGGGTCGTGAAACGAAAATGTAGCTGCCCAGTTGCAATTTTCCTTGCTTCAGTAAACATTAGGCATGCCGATTCGAAAATATCTCGTCGAAATATTGCTTCTGCATTTAATAATACCATTCTGAAATCACAGCATTTTTGCGTTCCTGAAGCGACCATGCGACCCTGTAGGCCGGAATTAAAAGTACCCGCCTACGTCATGTTTAGCCGTTTGGAAACGCAGATATAATCATTATTTCCCATAAAATAATAGGTTGCTGTTAAAATTAGCAAATAAAAATATAGTATTTCAATTATTCGCTCACGCAAACGCACTTCTTCAACAATCTGTACCAGGGCAATCCCTCGTTACTGTCACGTGACGCGCGGTCGGCGGCGGCCAGCGGCGACGGCGGAGGAGGACGGGTGGTGTCTGCTTCTCGCTGCGCTCTGTAACAGAGCGAGAGGTGACGCTCAAGTTCAGGTTTTCGGTAACGCCGGGTACTCCAAATGACAATGGTTCCAATCTTATTTGTTGTTGTTGTTTTCTTTTTTTTTTTGTGAACATTCGTGATGGAGCACAACGTCTTGAGCAGTCTCACACCACCGGTACAACTTGGTTGTGCGGCCGCTGCTGTAATTTTTTTTTTATTCTTGGCGTCATTAAAGATGCGATGTAAATACGGTTTCAGGTCAAAGAAATCGACAAGTGTGTTCAATCCGAGTGGTGGGTGGAGTGTTTCAGGAGCGGGCGCCGCGGCGCGTACTCGTATATTAATTGCTCGCCTCCGCGCTGCATCATTCAGAATAGCGTGTCGAGCTTCGCTTCCTTTATTTCGGCTGGATGACCTGAACTATGGCACTACACGGAAAGCCGGAAAAAGAAAAAAATAAATTGGTACAATGTACTTGGGTGGCCCTTTCACCCAACGCGTTGTCGCAGCTTTGCTCCCCCACCTTCCCGACGCCTTGCGTAGCCTTTCTCAAAAAAAAAAAGAAAAAAAAAGGAAGCATGCTTCCTACAACGTCTACAGTGCTCATACTTCGCCTATTTTTCCTGACAACGTTGGGTTCTGGGTTTAGGCGTGTTGTGCGGGTTTGAGTGCTCGCTATGCCAACCGTGTGCGTCGCGAGATTGCAGCACGGCTTCTCCGAGTGGAAGTAACGTTCGCTTTCACAAGTTTTGGCACACCGATTAGGTTCATGTGTTCGTACTACTTTCTACTGGAAGTCCTAAATGAACCTCGGCATGGACCGGAAACGAAGAAACCTCACCTCAAACGATGCGTCGTACCGACCGATGGTGTGATTACCAGATCAACCATCCAGGAGAAATGCATTCACGCAAGTGTTATTGAATGGAAAGGCGGATAGATTGGCTTAAAAGTTTAATATCTGACCTGCTACTTTGTACAGGGAAAGAGAAAGAGAAGAACAAAGAGGGTCGATCGTGACTTGATTAAAATATATACAGGAATAGTAACTTGCACCACAGTCACGAGTCAAGTCCTGTGTCATGCAAGAAGCAGCAGAAAGCCTGCACTGCCTGTAGAGCTTTCCATTTCTGGCCAACCGGCCAATAAGTCCTCTGAGAGAGGCCTGTTGCCAAAACACTTCAAAGAAGTAACTCGAGTTATTGTTTTGCACGCATATACTGGGACACACCACCAGTACACGCTCTATACTGTGTACACGCTCCACAGTCTCCGTAATGTCACATGTGGAACATTCTGGGCAGTCCGCCTGTCCAATTAAGTATAAATATTTGTGTGTGAAACCACATTTAGATGCAGTCTATGGAGAAATCGTGCATAATGGCATATAATTGACAAGTGGGTATGGATCCACTAAAGCACTACCTTGTGGCCTTGAGCACAATTGTAGATATAAGGAACTCAGTGATGTGTAGTGCCAAAGGCCAAGGACTGGTAAGGGTGTGGTGTTGAAAACTTCCAAAAATTTGTAATGCAGGCTTTGAAACTGTGAATGCACACCACTTCTGAAGTGGTTTCCCACAGATGTGGAAAGCCTCTTACCAAGGGGCCACAAGCTCAGCAGCGGTTTGTGAAGAATTATGCCCTAAAAAAAAAAATGAGTCATGTTCTGAGCGGCATCACCACAATTGTAGGTGACGCTTGTGGTGATACAGATCTGTGTATACATGGATAGAGTTGTAATATTCTCGCCAGATGTATGTCGGATTAAGTTGCTTGAATCTGCTAATTGGTACCATGGATTTGTCCAGTATCCCGAGAACATGCAAACACACCAAAGGTTGAGTCATTACACAAAGAGGTTGGGTGGGGTGGTATGGGAAGTCGTAGCGTGATAGCATTTGTAATTAATGGCAGCGGAGTGTACGTGAAAAACTGCTGTTCAGCTGCTCATCATCAGTGGGTGGCAACGGTGTTGTGCAAGTAGTCGTAAATACGCACAAAGTGGTTCGTGTGACAATTATGTAGATATTGGGCAGGCACGTGACATTCTGAAGTAACAGCGCAAAACGTGGATGGGAGCACAAGACGAGAAAGACGACACAATGTCTCGTCTTCTTGTCTTGTGCTCCCGTCCACATTTTGCGCTGTTACCTCAGGATGGAAAACCAACAAGCCCAACCTGCTATTCTGGCTAACATGCCATTGTTTGAGGTGCATTGCGGCAGCCAAGGTTTATCCCAAGCACCTGCACTTCTATGTACATGTTAAAGAGTACTGGCAGTAGTGCTCATATGGGTGTGTACCATTTTCCTGGCTCGGGCGATCAGATTGCAAGTGGGCTGGCATGCACAGCCCAAAGCACATGTAGCAGAAGTTTGGACTGTCGAACGCGAAGTCTTCAGTTCAATTCCTTCCCTTATAATTTTCAATTTGTATGAGTATCATACAGTCTGTGCTTGTATGGTTAAATTGCGAAGGTGTACATACCACCTGCTCTCCTGACCAACCTCACTCTGCATAAGTATTCACCAAGCAGTTTTCGTTCCATCAAAAGGCTTTCACAATATTCAGCGACACAAGCAGCTACTCAGACAGCATCAGTGTAGCATTCTTGGAGCTTCGCAAATCTGTGGTTACATTGTTTACTAGCAAAACATGCACAGTATGTAGATATGTGCACTATAGGACGCTGAAGATGCCACGACAATGTGGGCTGCCCTTACGTCTACAGCTGCCCTTTAATCCTGTTACATTCTAGCCTGCAGTGAATTCAGCAGCAAAAGATTTCACAATTAAATCATCCCAACTTTATATTTCCAGACTTGACCCCAGCACCGACGAAGTTCATTGTATTACCAGCATTTTGGTGGCATATTCAACCAGCAGGCCAATTAACTCAACGTCATGCAGGTTCTAGTGCAGATGTTTCCATGCAAACTATGGGTATCATCAACGAAGGAGGCTTTATTATACATACCTTTTCAGCACGCTGTTTTATGACTGGTCAAAGTCTGGTACGTTTCAAAGTATAAGGCACATATTATTGTATGCATGTCTACAGATTGCAGATTATGTTGGCTTGCTTCAGAATGAGACTGCAAAATGCTGCAAACAGTGGCCACCTTTCAAAGCAGCTTTTGCAGAAAACAGTTTGATTTTTCTATTCCCCATGAGCCACTATTTTTCGAGGCCGTGTAAAGGTGAACGCGGCAACTAGAAAATCTTGGTTTGTCAGTGCCACAAGGACCACCACTTTGTAGTTGGTTTGGTTTGGCAAAACTTTATTTCCCACAGTAGGGGTCCTGGAGGACACTCGGCTAGGCGCCAGGTGTAGAGGGCAGCTCCCACGTCGGAACAGAGAGCCCGAAGCTCTCCGCCGCCGCGCGGGTCTCCTGGACAGCCCACCACTTTGTAGTACATTTGGGCATTATCTAATGTTGCCAAATGAGTGTTAAAGAGAGACATGTTGCTTTCAAAATAATTTATTGGTTGGCCGCAGGTTCATCAGTGCATACAAAATTTTTAGGCTAGAAGGAAGCTGACCTAGAGCAAGACATCTTTTATTCATGCTTTTTCGCTGTCCTCCTCTCTCCTAAATATACAAATGTGTATATACAGCTTCACAACCATGATGTGTTGAGGTCAGTGCTAAATAAAAAAAATGCATCTGACAAAGGTATAGTTAGAGACTGAGTACATAAAATTCATTCTAAGTGAGCCTATATATGTCTTGTAGATTCCAAGGGAAGGCAAGTATAGCAGGGGGCAGCAGAAACTCAGGCAGGCAGGTGAGATTAAAAAGTTTGCGGGGATCAGATGGATGCAGCTGACAGAGGATCGGGTTATTTGGATAGATATGGGAGAGGCATCTATACAAGCAGGTATATACACAACTGCACAATTATGATGCATTTGTGGTCAGTGCTAAAAAAAAATTCTACCCATCAAATGTATAGGTGGGGAGTGAGTACACAAAATTCATTCTAAGTGAGCCTATATATGTCTTGTAGATTCCAAGGGAAGGCAAGCGTAGCAGGGGGAGGCAGAAATTCGGGCAGACAGATGAGATTACGAAGTCTGCGGGGATCATATGGATGCAGCTAACAGAGGATCGGGTTATTTGAATGGATATGGGAGAGGCATCTATTATGATGCCTCCCCCATTATGATGTATCTGCGGTCAGTTCCAAAAAAAGAAAAATTCTACCCGTCAAAGGTAAAGGAAGGGAGTGAGTACACAAAATTCATTCTAAGTGAGCCTATATATGTCTTTTAGATTCCAAGAGAAGGCAAGTGTAGCAGGGGGCGGCAGAAACTCGGGCAAGCAGATGAAATTAGGAAATTTGCGAGAATCATGCATCTGGCACAGGACCGGGTTATTCGGATGGATATTGGAGAGGCATTTGCCCACCAGTGGGTGCAGTCAGGCTAGTGATATCAACAAGACTAACAAGTGGATGAGTTGGTACTGATTCATCTTAAAACCAGCCAGAAGACGAAACACGTGAGAGGAGCACAAGACAAAGTTTGACTAACAACTGAAATGTTACTGAAGGAACGAGGCAAAAGAAGATTCGCACAGAAATGCACCTGCACGAAAAACCCCCAAAGCAATGAAAGCGTGGAAAGCAGAAAGGGTCTAAAAAATCATCTAAAAAAAGCAAATTTCTTATGGTCAAGAACCACTCGTTACAAAAGGGAAGCCACAGATCCAAATCCAAAGGCACACTATACTGCAAAGGCTAAGGACGTGTGTATGGCTAAGAAACAACAGTCTTTTGGGGCCTTTTTTTACATGTGCATCTCTGTGCAAGTCTTCTTTTGTTTCTATCCTTTAGTAAAATTCCAGTTATTAGTCCAGCTGTCCTGCAATTCTCTCTTCTCATGTTTTCCGGCTTGTTTCAGAATGAATAAGGTGATGACTCTATAAACCTTGTGCAAACTGGAAACCAGTGTAACTGTCAGATGGAAACCTTTCCCTTATTTGGCTTGCATCACAAATAGGGAGGACTTTACTGTGATGTCTGCCGAGGCATCCCCAAAGCCAGTGCGCAAGCTGGCTGTAGCAGATGTAGCGGTGCCTCCTGTTGACAAGAGAAAAAGCAATATTCACTTTTCAGCATAGCAAAATGAAAATATGGTTTAGGTCTTTTACAAATTTGAAAGTTATTCATGCATCTGTACAATTAATTCCCGTCTAACAGAAGCTGTACAGTGTAACTTTCACTGTCAATTTATTCTCCCTGGAAGTATGGCAAACTCTGAATTCTGCTGCAGGTGATTGAAAGAGAATGAGACCCACCCAATATTAGAACTCCAGTGCAATCACAATTTGCTACTGCAGCAAAATAATGCCTGAAGGCAATGCAGCTTTTGACTGACAAAACCTGGTAGTCGTCTTACACCCTCTATACTAGTATTGTGGCCGATGTCAATGTCCACGCTGATATCATCCGCATAGCACGAAGATAAGTATGCGACTTATGCATTAAGCAGCTCTGTGCATGGAGTCATTCTATTCGAAGGAGCCATAAACTACAAGTCCACTTCTGTCAACGGCTCTCGGTTGTTTTCCCACAACACGCCACGTGCCAAACTTTCTGCAAGTGCCGCAAAACTACTCTATAACTTCATTTGCTAACTGTAAAATTTCCAACACTTACTCAAGCTGAGGAAGTTTCGGTGTACTGGCCTTTGGAAGAACGTCTTTCTTTTTTTTTTGGTTGTCACATTTCAGCCCATGTAAAATGTCAGTGTCAAAGCAATTTGGAGAAGTTTA
Organism: Amblyomma maculatum; assembly: GCF_055883805.1. Lineage (NCBI taxonomy): Eukaryota > Metazoa > Arthropoda > Arachnida > Ixodida > Ixodidae > Amblyomma > Amblyomma maculatum. The sequence continues at coordinate 121,104,688 of NC_139353.1, forward strand.
CTGTGTGGAGGTGTTGATGATGGTATCAGTGATGTCAGACAATTTTTTTAATTATATTTGCACACTATACAGCACTCACCTAATGCACGTGGGTAACAAAAAAACTAGCAAATAAAACTGAGTTCTGGTATGGTAATTGCTCTGGCAGCAAGTGGGGACAGGCTATAACAAGAGTTGTCGGGCTAGTTAGTGATCGGCTGCAGAAGCCACTCCTGCTCTGTGTTTTTCTCTTCGTTTTTTAGTGCATTTTCCCATGGCTTCTGCAGGAGACAGGCTACTTCACTGCATGCAATTTCACTTAGCACAGAGTCCTCCGAAATGAGATTGCTTTTGTACTTATTTACTGCATTTCTTATGGCATTCCTTATGTATTAATGTTTTGAAGTGCTGCACTTGCTGAAGGTCATACCTGGCTAATAAAACAAGCAAATGTGTCCGGACAGCGTTTTTTTTTTTTTTTTTTTTTTTTGCCGTTACTTCACATCAATGTGTATGCCCTTTCCATTTAGCAAGTTCGCACATTCAGATGATGCGTGTTTTCTCATTTACTAGTGCATGGAATTAAGCAAACCAGCAATTTGCATGGTGAAACGTCATGCTCATGCGCACCTTCTACGAAAACAAGAAAAATATGAAAACCAGCGATGTTGTGTTCGCGCTAACGTGGCGCAATATCGACACTGTAGACAGTGTAGATGATCGCAAGTAAGTAACGTTAAAGAGGAAGCTTTCTTTTCACTGCCTTCCGCAATAGATTTCATTACAGCATTTCTTGCTCGAGAAAATGAAAAACAGGTGGCCGCTTGTTCAAGTTATGTCGCCTTTCGCTCAAGGTTCTTACCTTGTGTTCTCGACTAGCTGTCCATGATCAAGAAGCATTTGGAGTAAATGCGGATGATCTGTAACACCCAGACGGCTGCTTCAACTACGTAGTCGCCGCCGGGATTCGCCAGATGCTCTCAAGAGCAGTCGGCATCGGCACGCACCGCCCGCTGCTGCACCTGTTCGAAAGCTTCGGTTAGCGATTGCGCACTCTCGCATCGATCAAACGTAGGCTAGGCTGCAAGACTCGGACATACATACCAATGCGTAGTTCCGAAACGGCTGGGATCGGGAGGCTGACGGTCGGGGCTTCTGCAAGCCGGAGTTGTGCCGCGGTTACCGCGGCCTCTCTACACAAGTGTTACTGTACCGGTCGCTCGCAGGCTCCATCTTCGCCGACCTGACACACGAAAAGTTGCGTCGGCGTGGCTCAAAGCCCACGATGTAACCATGTTTTAACAGTAGCGACTATATTCTAGTTCACTATAGCAGCACAGCGACGCTGAAACCCACGGAGGAACCTAGGCGTCGGCCATATTAAAAAACCCTGTGTGAGCGTAGAGTAGGGCACAATTAAAACCTCTAAAATACACCGAGCTCGGTCAACTTTGGCTCTGCAGGCTCCGGCAACGGGAGCTTCTCATTGGCTTAGCGCTATGACGTAACTGTTGAGTTGAGGAGGACGCGCGCTAGGAAACCGAAATTCTGTTTTTGTCGCTATTAAATAAACGCGGGCGATGAAACGAATCGAGGTATATTATATGATGCAGGACAAGGATTTAATTTAGCCAAGCCGTGCAAAATTTTCGGAAAACGTTTCACGACCCCTTTAACAGGTGCCCCCTGCAGGGTTTATATTGAAAGTGAAACTTGGCGGCATGTTGTTTCGAAATGGGTCAGAAAACTCTCGCGGTGTTTCTTTCAAAATGTACCAGAAATCGGTGAAAACACTGCTGTCGAGTACGGGATTTTGTGCTCCTCCGGTGGTTTAAAAAAATATGAGCACAGTTTCCTTTGTGCACGGGCGAGGACCTGCGAGAAGGCATTATCTCTGCTTGAACGACGGTGGGTCTCGTGTGATGTGTCAACACAAGTTTCATCAAGAGAGATGTTATTAGTGCCTGCTGAAGGTGGAGACGAATGAGAAGTTTCTGCATGCCGTCTGGTCTCCACTGCCCGTATCCATGCAACTAGCGCCGGCAATATCTGAGTCTTGCGACAGCACATCGATACCAACAGAGCTCCGGTGATATCTGTACACGTGCTTTTTTAAGGAATCCACAACGTACGTTTTCAGGCACCCCCCGATGCCGCAAATCACGCGAACGTTCGGCTCCCAGCTCTGTGCATCATGAATATGCATCAGCAACGGCATATACTTGGTGTTGAAAAAGGCACATCTCTTGCAACGATATAGTGGCATTTGCGGCGGAGCCGCTATTTTAAACAATATGACATCGACCGCAGCAACGCAAAAACCCGTGAGCGGCTCGGAGCAACGCAAGTTGCTCGCTCTGTCGTTGCCACTCGCCACCGAGTTCGTTCAATAGCTAAATCACTTGCACTTGAATCAGCACACGTTCACAAATCTTTTCTCCATCTTTGTTCTCTTGCTTTCTTCGACAGCAGATAGGTGCTTTGTCTGATGAAAGCTGTCATCTAATGCCATTTAATTGCTTTCGTGCATCGTCTGCTCCTGTTGCACTTGCAGTTACCGTTAGTTTGTATACGAAACTGCTAACATATTTTACACTTTACATCTAAGAATTTTATATTTTGTTATCGCTAAAATTATGTTGCTTTGTTTCACATTTATCTAAAATTATAACACAGTAAGTTGTGTAAGAGATTTAATAAACGTTTCCCTGCTTGCAAAGCATAAAACTAGCAAAATTTTAACGTACTGTGAACTAAGCAGTTACTAGAAATAAGTGAATATCAGATATGATGACCTTGCAGAGCCATACACGATACAACCATAATCTAAACTGGAGCATACCACAGAGTGGTAAATGTGTAAAAGGCATGTTCGATCGGATCCCCAGTGCTTCTTTGAGAGAACTTTGAGTATGTTGAGGGACGTAGAAGCTTTCTTTTTAAGGTTGGTTATGTGAGGCAGGAATGTTATTTTTTTATCAAAATTGTGAACTAGGCACCCGTAGCAGTGCGGAAACATGTGTGGTTATGCTTTGAGGATGATGATGATGAACTGATTTTTTCTGGCGCAAGAGCATCTATGGCCAAAGAGCGCCAAACACAAGGTGAAATGCCATCTCCAGTTGATGTGATAGCTTTGGCGATTATGATGATGATGTGCTAAAAGCTATGGTGTATAGGGCCTAAAAGTTCGTTTGCAGTGTATGATCTCTAAAAACAGTGGTGTATAGAGCCTAAAACGTTCCGAGATCTATAGTGGTCTGAGTAAAATATTAAAAGAAGAAATGTAAATGTTAAAACGCTAGTTATCTAAGTAAGAGGGACAGGTTGAAGCCCACGTTGATAAAAAATTTGACATAAAAAGCCTACCTTTGAAAAATATTTAGAACTATTTCGGGTGAGAACATTGGGTTTAGAACTATTTCGGGTGAGAACATTGGGTCATCGCCGAGAAATATGCACGGATGTTTCGGTATATGTTTTTTTTGTATTTTGGGAAAATGATGCCGCCTTTGTTTTTCAAGTGTTGGACATTCAATTAAAATATGTATTACTGTAAGATGACCACCACATCTCGAGCAGCGTGGTGCAGGAGAGTTCGTTAAAAGGTATGAGTGTGTAGTATGTGTGTGACCTATTCTCAGCCTGCACAAGGCTACTTTGAATCTGTCTCTTTTGTCTGTAGTGTACCTGCCTATGATAGGTTTTATAGTGTGTAGTTTATTTTCAGTCGCTGTGTCCCATTCCTCTTGCCACTGCTGTCGAATTTTTTTTTTAATGTGTGGCTTGAGGTCCTGGTATATTATTTTGTCATTGTCTGTAGTATTTCGACAGGCAGCTCACACAGCAAGCCTATCAGCCGCCTCGTTACCTGGTATGCTACGGTGGCCTGGCACCCAGCAAAGTGTAATTTTAAGTTGCAATTTATGGGCAGTGATAAGGTTGTTAAATAGAGTATTCAGGACTGGGTTCTTATTGTGCCATTTCCAAGAAGTTAGGGAGGTTAAAAAACTAAGGGAGTCTGTGTAGATGACCGATGACTGTATTTTGTTTTCTATAATGTGTCTCACAGCTAACAGGATACCGTGGGATTCTGCAGTAAATATACTTGTATGTCTGTTCAGTGGCACATGAGACTTGAGTCGACTTTGAAGCATCAGTGTAATACTCATTACAAATGTATTTTGCCTGCAGAGACATGAAGTGCTGTTGTATGGCTATAGGAAGGGCATGTTTTCCGACATGAAGGAATGTTAGGTCGCAATTAACAGCGTGCATTTCCCACGGAGCGATGAAGTCTTTTATGGAAGTTGTATGGAGGCTGCCAACCGGGATGTCCAGATATTTAATATGAGTGGCTGTCTTATTGGGTATGGTGGTGTTAGTGACGGTTTTCTTGTGAAAAGTTCTGTGTTAGCTGTGTCAAGCAGGAGCCGGCGACAAGGATGGTCCAGTTGAGACAATATTTTGGTAGCATATCTTACAGCAGTAATGGTTATGCTTTGTGTCAAGTGCGCGCGCCCCGATCTTGGGCAGAAAGAACGAACAAATGCAATGACTGCGACGTATGTGTGTTGGCGTTTGTGTGTATGTGCCTGCGTGTGTGCAAGCGAAGCGGCCGTGGATGACGCCTCCCTGTGAAAGACCCGAACTTGGGAGGAAGTCTGCGGGCTGGCGCCGCAGGGCCGGCCGGCGATGTCGGCCGAAGAAAAGCGCCGCTCCCGAGAGGACACCCGATCCTCCCTCAACCACCCCCAGCCGTGCCAGCGAGTTGGTTTTCCAGGAATTCGGAGGAGAGCTTGAAACTGTTGCTACGCTGACGCCGGACGAGGGGGAAGAGGAGAACCCGGAGAGGGGGAGAAGCTCCGAGGAGTCCGATCGACGCGGGAAAAAAGAGAGACTTGTTTCGGGTGCCGTGACGAGAGGCCGCATCCTGACTTAAGTGAAGTTGTGCTGCAATGGTGTATATAGTGTAAATAAATTATGTATTCTGAAATTAGAGTGAATTCCGGTCCAGGTTAATCGGGAGATGAGAGAAATTTGAAGAAAAGAAGAAGAAGAAAAGAACCTGATATTTAACTCTTTGTATGTTTTTCTTTTTCCCCTGTGACTTTGGCGAGTGCTGTTTTCTTCAATATTATGCGGCTTTAGTTTGTTTTATGAGATTCAATGGCCCAAAGCGCCTTGGGCTACGAGACGATGTAGAGGAAGGCTCCAGAATTTCGCCTGCCTGGGGTTCTTTAAAGGGACACTAAAGAGAGAAAGGAAGTGGGTTTGCATCGATAGAATGTCAGTTCCTGATTACAAAAAGACCACTCTTACTGAAAACAGAGCTGTTGTAAGGTTGTAAAGAAGAATAACAGAAATACAGGCATCGCCACCACAGCCAAACGGCCGAGGCTCGCAACTACAAATCGCGTGACGCGCTAGGGATCCCGGAGACTGACAAATGCGAATTACGTTGCATGTTTGAATGCGGTAGTTCATTTTTTCTCAAACATGATAACACGCTTTTATCATACGTAAACGACGGCGAAAAGACAACGTAAACATTGCAAGGCAAATACAAAAATATACTTGGAGGCGCCACAGGCGCCCACTTCAGTTTTGGTTATGTTTCGGCTCAGGCATTTCGTGCGCACTCGGATAGTTTGTTTGAACCTGCAGCGCCTGAATTACAAGCTCGGAGCAGCAGATGCGCCTTGATGGTTCCCATTTGAGCATTCGGAGGCACGAGCGAGCGAAATCCGCTACTGCCGACACGCTCCTTCGTTCACACTTCTGCGCCAACATATCGCTGCCGTTGCCGCTTCGACTGCGACCTGACCGCTTGACTGCAGCTACGTACGCCACGAAAAGCATACATATGCTAAGTACCGAAGGAAACACGCATAATCATTCAATTGTTCACTAAATCATGGCACATCTGACCAACATATACTACGTCAACAAGACCTTCAACGTGCTATTTGCAGGCGTCGTAAACAAAAGGGGCATACTTGCCGCTCATACCAAGGAGAGCGTCGATATATTGCGCTCGTCGCCCGGCGAAAAAAAGGGCCTCGGGCAAAAAGTAAAAACTAAAAATAACGAAGCACCAGAAATACATTACAAAAGGTTAAAAAAAATTGATTTGTAAAAAAAAAAAGAAAAAACACCAGTAGCGGTAAGACTCGAACTCGCTACTGCTTGCTCCGTAACGTTCAACGCTAACCGCTCGGCTATGCCGCGCTTTTTTTTTTCTTTATTTCCTGGCTTTGGTTCATACCATTTCACAAGAACACAACACGAATAACACAAAACAAAGTACATATTGGAAGGTCATCATCAGCCAATGTCAGGCTGGCTTCGTCTCAGTACATTAAAACTCCCGCAACGACAGCAAAGGCTCTACCCTTGAGAGCCATTCGGGAGGTTCAGCAGCCGCTTTCTGTATGGCAATAAACCAATTCACACTTTCTCGAAAGTATATTCTAGCGGGTCGAGCATCCCTGTCGCAGTGATAGCCCGCCATTCTGGAGCGCCATATAGAGTGGAGGCCCATGAGCATGATTAAATCATACGGAACGCCATCTTCATTATCAATGCTTAAATACCGGATGCCGTGGGAGTCTAGTGGAAATTCTTTCTTTATCGTACGTTGCAAAACATCCCAGAAAAAAACCCCTTCCCAACAATGCAAAAAAACATGGTCTATTGTTTCCGGCTGCTTGCAGATTAAACAGTGCGCCCCCCACGGTAAAAAAAAATCCCTTTCCTCCAAAAACTTCTTTACTGATAATGTTCCGGTGTGTAATTTAAAGAAAAATGTCTTAACTCCTGGCGACACCTGCATTTTCTTTACTCTCTTCAAGACATCTCTGCCCGGACCTCCACTGTATAAGGTTCTGTACAAGGGTTGTGGCAAAACAATGTCACATAAATCGCGATACAGCTTTTTTCGTTTTACAGTGGACAAATATTCATTAGAAAAACGCACTGAAAGAAGTCTTACACTAGCGACGACCTCCCTGTAATAACCAAAAATCCTACCCGTAGCTTCTTCGGTGGAGACAACAAACTCCGGCAGTAGGCGCCGTAGCCTAACTTGGCAGACGGTGCGTAAGAAAGGGTCCGAAGCATCCCGAAAAAAAAAAAACGGTTGACCACCTGCCGTAAAAACAGATGGCCGAGTCCCAAACCGCCGTCTTTTACCCGACGGAACAAATTCGTCCTGCTGCAGCGTTCCCATTTACCTGCCCAAACAAAAACGGCGAAAATCCTGTGTAACTTCTGTACGTTTACGCGCGAACAACTCAAAACTTGCATTGCGTACCAAAGTTTGCTGATAAAAAAAAGATTGCATACAGTAGCTCTGGCAAAAATCGACATGTTTGCGCCTTTCCACTTCTCGGCTCTCTCCCGTAGTTCGGTCATTTGCCCTTTCCAATAATGCTCGCTTTCGCGGTAGGCACCCAGCTCGACGCCCAAGTACTTGGTCGGTGTGTCTGTCCACGTAACATTGGCAAAGCGATCTGGTTTCGACGGCCACTGTCCATGCCAGAGCTCAAGGCACTTGGCCCAGTTCACCCCGCTACAGGTAACTTGAGAGAACTCACGGATACATTTGACAGCCTCGGTGATACTCTCCTGGTCAACCGTAAAAATAACGATGTCGTCTGCATACGCGAGCAGCTTCACTTCGGCTGCTTGTAACCTAAACGCACTAATGTTGACATTATTCATAAGTTTCATGCACAATGTTTCAATATAAATGCAAAACAAAAGAGGACTGAGGGGACAGCCCTGTCGCACCGAACGCTGCAGTCGAATGGGGGCTCCCAGACTCTTATTAATAATCACTCTCGTCGTGCAGTTACGGTACGCCAGGGCCACACCCTTACATATAACTGAACCAACATTCACATGTTCTAAAAGGGAAAACAAAATTTCGTGATCGACGCAGTCGAATGCTTTTTCGAGGTCGATCTGAAGCATGGCGACCCGACCATCCCAGTCATCACAACACTCAAGGACACTTCGCGCCTTTTGAATGTTGGTCACTATTGACCTCCCTTTTATCCCACACGTTTGGTGTGGTCCTACTATATCCTTAATAACCGTTTGCAACCTTCGGGCCAAAACCTTCATAAAAATTTTATATTCAACGTTTGTAAGTGCTATGGGTCTGTAAGATGTTACCAGGCGTAATTTGTCTATTTCATCAGTTTTAGGAATGAGTACGGTGTGGGATGACCCATATGACGGAGGCAGGGCATTTAATGTGTAGGCATCGTTATAAATTGCGTTCAAAATAGGTGTGATTTCGTGCTTAAATTCTTTGTAAAAACCTGCGCTGAACCCATCCGGCCCCGGCGATTTACCGACATTTAAACTGTCGATAGCGTGCTCCACTTCTGTTTCAGTTATCTTTAGTTCTAATCTCTCTTTCACTTCATCGTCCAGACGCGGTATCGTCGCCAGAAACTTATTCTTAAAAGTGTTAGCGTCTACCGTGTGGGATGCGAAGAGGGTTTGGTAATGGGCGTTGAACGCTGCTTTGATGTGGTCGTTGTCCGCCGCCAAGATACCGCCCCAATCTATTTGGTCGATGTGGTTCCGTTGAGCGTTTGCTTTTTCTAACCCCAGCGCTCGTTTTGATGGCGCCTCCCCTGCAGCTGTGTCTTCTGCCCTTGCCCTCACTAACGCACCTCGATAACGATCTTCGTCTATCAATTCTAGTTTTTGCTTTGTTTTCCGTATATCTTCAATCCATTTCCCCGGCGCTCGAGCTTCCTGTTTAAGCAACGTACGGAGCAGTGTCCTTAACTCCGTCTCTTTCTGCTTTTCCTCAAACCGTATACAGGTTGCCCTCTCTATTGCTTTAATTTTTATAGTTTCTTTACACAGCTCCCACTGTTGCCAAAGGTGCATATTTTTACTTGGGTTTATTTTTTCAATTTCTTCTTTTACTATGCGGGTAAAATGTTCATCCTGCAAGAGTTTATTATTGAATTTCCACATTTGCCACGAAAAAGAATTCCCTCTCTTTACCCATCCAAAAGAACATTTAACTAAACAATGGTCTGAAAACGATACCGGCTCTACTTCATAACTATTGCATTCAGGTAAGATGTCGAGGGATGCATAAATGCGGTCCAGCCTTGCATGGCTCGAACCCTGGAAATGCGTGAGCTTTACGGTGCGGGCTCCCTCGAGATACTCTGCCACATCCTCGAGGTTACACTCCTCAACAATTCGTGATAGCACTTCAGTGCTTGCGTCTCGGTATGGCCGCCGACTTGTCTTGTCTCGCGCACTAAGGACGCAATTAAAATCACCTAGGACGATCAGTTGTCTATCGGTGCAGAGCCGCTGCTGGATGCCTTGGAAAAACTGCGCCCTTTCATCTGCTACATTAGGCGCGTAGAGACAGACAATCCGCCAATCCGTGCTATTCAGCGAAAAATCTAGAAGTGCACACCGGCCCGACTCACAAGAAAAATGACCAAGCACTTCAAGCCCCGGCAACTTCTTCACAAAAAGAACACAGCCAGCCGATGTGCCTACAGCGTGGCTAACCACAGCAAAAAACCTAGGCGTGAAACGTTGCACCATGCTCTCGGTCTCTTCCTCACCGTCAACTTTCGTCTCCTGCACAGCTAATACATCAATATCATGCTCCGTTAAAAGTCGGTACACCTGGCCTTGTTTTCTCTTTCCTGCCAGACCTCTAACATTTAGCGTGGCGACCTTCAACGGTGATGCAGGAGCCATTTTTTAAATAAGAAGAAGAGACCGAAAGCACGGTGCTTACCTCTCGCGCCTAGCACAAGGCTAGACGCCTCCGTCCTCCTCGAGCTTCTGGCCGTGCTCGAGAGGCGCCGTGTCGCCGGCCCGCCTCTCGCTCGCAAGGTTTGAGCGAAGCTTCAACGTGGCCCTCCTTGTTTGAGGCGCCTTTGCTGGTGGTTCCCCGGAAGTGGGTGTTGCCTCCTTGTCTCTGCCGGTGCTGGTGTCGGCATGTGGGCGTTTCCCAGGGGTAGCGGCCGTGGTCGTCCGACCACCGCAGTTGTGCCGGTGAACCTTTTATGTGATGGCGCCATTTACAATAAAAAGCTTCTGCTGCCGGTCTAAAAATTACAACTTCTTGCTCATCGGCGCATGCTGCCTGCTCTCACGTCTTGAAACTAATGTTCTGGATGCCTATGCGCACTATATTGTGCACTGGATCCATTTTCACATGTGGAATTTCACAGCACTTGCAAATGTAGTGGCGCCGGCACTTCGGTCATGTTCTACCGTGGACGTAATTTTCGCTGAACACGGAGCTGTAGCACAAACCTTGAAAAAAAAATGTGCGACAAAGCTTCAAAACTGACAAGCGCAGCAGCGAGGACACTATTTTGCTGGTAACTAAATCTTATTTGTATGTAAACATGTCAGGAAGCGTTGCGATGACCGAGGGCTCGGTTTGTTTATACACAGTGCAAGGAGCGCAAAAGCTTGAGAAACATGTAAAGTATTGTGCATTACAAGCGCTCTGTTCTTTTTTTTCTTCCTTTATGGGCCCATCGCTCGGTAAATTACTGTCTTCATCGTTTTATTTATTTCGGCTGAGGCCGTCATTGCGAGTACGCTGTTGCCAGGTTGGCCCTTGAGGGATGCGACGCCGCGGGCTGTGCCGGATCGCTAGCTATCACGGAGTCTCCGCTTACGTCATAGTGTGCGTCACTCAACTCCGACTACGTAGTCGGAGGGCACAGTTTGAATTCGACCAGCGGGAACAAGAAAAAACCTCAACTTTTTATCGCAATATCTCAGCAATTATTCGATTTTTCGCTGCCGGATATGCGGCGACAGTGTCACCAAATGTAGTTTATCAGATTTTCATACCATCTTTGGCTGTCTTTAGTGTCCCTTTAATGTGCACTGATATCACACATGTGGACACATTCATGGGCACAGCAATCTAGCACCCTAACCACTACACCACCATTATGGGATAGATCTGTATGGCTTCACATTACAACACAGAAATATGTTTGGTGTAACTTTGCACATTATGTATATAAGTATTAAAGGACTCGGAAGTCCACATTTTCAAAGAGCATGTTTGCGATACGTTACTTTGGATCCAGGTAGAACGAGAAAAAGATGGCTACACGGTATGAGACAGCACTGAACAAGGGTAGAGGGGGGAAGCCTCACGCCCGTATTCACAAACGCGCCTCGACTCGACGCTCCACCTCCACTCCTTGGAGTGGAGAATACAGCCGCTACTCCACTCCAGGGCCGATTCGGATTCAAGAACGCCCCTCGGCGTTTCCTCCGACAAGTTCTCGAGAATACCTCCTCCACTCGGAGCAGCGCAAGTGGCATATGGGGACGAGATTAAGATAAACTTTTGGCCCGAAAACTGCGTGCTGAACTGTGTAACATGCACAGTTTTTCATGTCAAGTCTTCTAAACAACTTTCGCAAGCGACCTCGATGTTAGCAGCATAGTGTAACTTGTTTTGTGAGCTGGATGTAAAGGACGGCTGTGAAAAATGGCCGAAAATGTTTTTGCATCTGGCAACAGTCACTGCTGGTGACGTAGGCTTCGAGAAATGGTGTGAATACTTCGGCTTATTTTTTGGTGTGAGATCTACGCTCGGCCTTTGCCGCTTTGACTTTTTGTTATTGCCAGGCTTTGACAGACTTTTTTTTTTATTACGAGGCTTTCACAGACTTTTTTTATTGCCGGGATTTGACAGGCGTCAAAATATATAGCAGGAAAATAAAAGTACAAGCCGCGAACTCCTACGGGCATGGCTAAACTGCTATAAACATGCGTGCTGATTTGCAGTGCATTGCAGCTCATGTACACTGAATTCGACTCTCCAGAAGAAAATACCGCGTGCGGTTTCCAAACAAGTAGGGAGCCCTAATTGAAAACGTGCTTGAAAAGCCATGCTCTTCGTCGGCCGCGAATATCTCTCCGTAGGACAAGCACACCAACGCGCTCCCTCGACAGCGCCGCGCGTCCGAAGACGTACTACGTACCCTCGGGCGACGAGCAAGCCATTGATGCGCGGGGTGCAGCACAGATGCCCGCACAGTCCCACCGCGCCTCCGGTGCTCGCTAGCTTACTACATACAATACGTTGTTCCCCACAAGTTCGGCGCCGTCTGCGGAAGCGTGTGGGGCGAGCCACGGAGAGAGCGCCGCCGCCGCTAGGCTCCGGCCGCGGGGGAGCTCACCATTTACGGTCAAATCGCGCCTCAACTCTGCACTCGGTGGGCTCAGAAAAGGTTGTCCATTTATCCAGTGACTACTTGAAATGTGCCCGCGCCACACAAGCGCACTGCGATGATGCGAAGATCAAACAGCACAGACGTCGGTGGCTGATCACGGTTATCCATGTTCGGCGTAAATGGCAGGGACGGACGGAGGCTAGCCATGGCCGCATTCGTAAAACGATAGCTTGCCAGAAGTCCCGGGTCACTGTCACTCTCAGCTGATGCTTTAGAGAAAGGTTCGGTGCATCCTTGTCGTATCTTCTTTCGTGAAAAGTTTGGTATGCCGGTAGAACGAATTCCACACAGCGAGCGAGCGATGCGATGTCGGCCATGTTTACAAGCGGAGTGGCGGTCGAGGAGCAGCCAAGGTAGCGTCATCGCAGACTCGAGATTCTCGAGAGAACTCAAGTTTTCTCCGCCGCTGGAGGAGCGATTCGAGTGGAGATTGCTCTCTGAAACGAAAAACAGGCCTCGAGGGCCGCTTGGAGTAGAAGTTCGAGTGAAGGCGTGTTTGTGAATACGGCGGTCAGTTTGGAGGTCAAGCCGTTTGGACAAGTGGACTTGTCTAGGCAGTGTTACTTTGTTACTTTGGAGGTTGTCAAGTGCAAGCTGTCCTTTCATTGTGAGCACTTTTTCTTTTTCATTCAGAAAGTTGTGCCATTTTGTGGGCTTCCATAACACTCATTGTCTTCTGAGATAGTTCCTAAATGAACTTGTGTTTGGTTGCAGTGAGTAATACCCATGCCACATGGCAAATATAATGTCATTTCCATCAAATGACATTTGCTGCCAGACGAGAAAACACAATGACATTCGATGAAAACGACATTAGGTCTAGAATGAGTTTGCGGAACGCATTCGCTCGCGATCGTCTGAGGGAATGTGTTATCTCGAAACTAGAGACTCAGTAAAATTAATCCCCCCAAAAAATTAAGCAACAAGATAATGTCATTTTTCACATTGCCGCAATGTTATCTTACTGGCGCCGCCATGTGGCGAGCTCGGGAGACTGGCACGCGCTCGTCTTCTTCGCTCTCGGTGCTCGCCCGCCAGTCGGTTCCGTGCCTGATCTTGCCGGTACTTTTACTTAGTTGTAAGTAAACCTGCTGAACCAGTTTCACTGGCTTCTGTGACAATATGCAATTTTATAAGCATCTATTTATTTATATAAAACACAGCAAACGGCCCAGTTTATATGCTGGATGCTAGTACATGTGCACGAGTGGTTACGATTATGGCAGTGTGCCAGTGCAATTTCATTTCTTGTATCGAAAGCAGCAGGCTTTTCTCAGTTGTTCTACAAGCAATGGCTGAGGAAGTAGCGAGATATCAAGCGCAGTGGACAGAGGCAGAAACTTTTGTCCTGCCAGAGTGTGGCAGGACCACCTGTGCAACCTGCGCCGTACAAAACGGAACGCTAAAGTGTACTCAGGAATCGAAGCCCTTCGGGCGGAAGGCACTGAGAAGGAGATAAAGGCGATAAAAAGCAAAATGGAGAATCTCGGGGAACAAGTACAGGCAAGATTTTTTTTCTCCAACCAGCTATCCTAATCCGCTTTACAGGAAGAGCTGTGCATAGGCCTCGAGCTTTGCTTCGCAGGAAACTAGTCGGTGTGCATGTGTGATGAACCAGCTGCATATTTGTCGGTTAATTTTTTCTTACCAAAACCAATAACATCTGCGTTGCACCAATTAGTTTCTCAGTTTGCAGCAACTGAGTAGGAATGCAATGTGTTAAGCTTGTGCGCTTGCATACTGAGCAATTAAATTGCTTGTTATGGATGCGTGTGCTCTATGAAGGCTATGTTTTTTTTTAATATAATCGTGCGGGTTCTGTTCTGATGATGCGCACCTTATTCTGATTTAAGAATATACCCTTTAGCACAGTCCTGACATTGCTATTATTACTAAAACGACACGTGAAGCACAGTGCGCTGGCAGTGCAGAATATTTTACTATGCGACTGAGCAGTACCATGCATGTCCGCATTAGTACAAAACACCACATTGTTATTTCTTGCAGAGAGCTCAGTAAGAAAAAAGCAGGGCAAGGTGCCATTGTATGGAAATTTTATATTGGGACCTGCACAAGTTCTTGGGCACATTACCAGCCAATGACTCAAGCCCAGCTCAAGAGACAGGCTGTCACCTGGAGTCCACAGCGGAAGTAAGAAAAATGACACTACATTTGCAAAGGTTCTGAAATGTGTTTATGAATGCATGCTGTTGAAATGGTACTGCAGTGGCATGTCAGTATTTGTATTGTCCGCAAAGAAAGCCAGTAGTTACATCTTTCCCTGCTAACCTTCACTTGGAAATTGCTGTATAGTTAATTTGATAGTGTCCATGATGTATCATAATGCAGTTATGTATAATGTTTCACACAATAAGTTACGTGGTTTACTACATATGCTGTCTAGTCGACGTGGTATTGCCTGTATTGTTGGACATGCATGGTATCGTTTCCAACATATATTATTCTTCCAGCTTTTCCACAACATGGTTGATGGAGAGTACACTGAGCAGTATGACTTGGAATCTAGCCAGTTGCCAGCAGCATGCAGGGAACCTGAAAATTTAGAAGAATGTGCTGCAAATTCTTCAGAGCCGCTTGCCGAAAGCACTTTACAGAGGCAGTCGCCATGTGGCAGTCTACAGCTTCCTACCACTAAGTGTGGATGGGAGCGGAAGGAAACCTTTTTCAGTCAACTGATTGAAGAGCAACGCAGGCTGCGTATATCTTTCGAGAAGTCTAAAGAAAAAGAGTTTCCGTTCAGAGAATGTGAATTAAAGTTGCAGGAGGCAGCTGCTGAGGGAGATATCAAAGCTGCTGCGAGGAAGACAGGCTTATTGATGTGCTCTCTGAGCTGTGCAAAAAATAAACTGGTGCAATTGCCCCACATACATTTTTTGTTTTTATGTTGTGAAGTCTCATTTTATCCGGGGTTTCTTTAACCACGGAGAGCTACAAACATTATGTATGCCAGCCCATATAAACTACATGCTGCCGACACACTCACTTCCAGTGCAGTGAAAATTGTGCAGGCAAAAACTGGACTTGTTTGATATGGTATATATCTGTTAGGTAAATGATGCAACACATGCTACAGCGGAACCAACATTGCAGGGGTGAGAGGCAGTTCTGTCCAGCTTGAACCATGAGGATGAATGCACATTCGTCGACAATCTGGAGAGCAGCTTCCGCCAACAGGGCTCTCGACAGAGGACATGGCCACCCATTCTTCTCTCCAAACACCTCATTCCTAAAAAATGATTTCAGCAACAACAATGCTAATTACATGCCAAAGCCTTGATATAGGTCCCTTTTGCACCACACACACACACATGCTTGATCACAGTCCAGCTTGAGCCACCTTCACTGAGGAAGTTGGTTCTTGAAATACAAGGCAAGGGCTGCCCTCACTTCACGGCCCTGGCCGCTGGCTACATCTGTGCAATGTACTGGCTTGTGCGCATAGCCCGTCGAAGTCATGCGCCTCTTGCACCCACTGCTGTTCAATAGGGTTGTTGAGTGCCTCGCAAATGTTGTGCAGGACACATGCAGCTCTGAGCGCCTGCTTTGCTGTTAGGAGCTTGCACTCCATGCACTTCATTGTGTATCTGAACCGCGCTTTCAGCCAACCGAAGGCATTCTTGACAATTCGTCGAGTTTTGCATAGATTATTTTTAAATGCTGCCCCATGTGGTCCCAATGCATTTGCAAATGGCTTCAGCAGGTTTGCTGACAGAGGAAATGCCACTGTTACCCCCTCAATCACCGACACCTGTGTCTAGAAGCAGTCACTCGCAGTTTATGTTAGGTAGCGAAGCACTGGAAGTAGTACGCGAATGTCTACTTAGGACAGGTAGTAACTGCAGATCTGGACCATGAAAAGGAAATAACAAGAATAAGATTGGGATGGAGCACATTTGGCAAGCACTCACAGATTATGACTAGCAGCTTACCAGTATCGCTCAAGAGGAAAGTATACAACAGTTGCATCTTACTTGTACTCCCCTATGGGTCTGAAAAGTGGAGGCTAACCAAGAGGGTTCTACTTAAGTTCAGGACAAGGCAGAGGGCTATGGAACGAAAAATGGTAGGGGTAACATTAAGATATAGGAAGCATGCAGAGTGGGTCAGAGAAATAACTCAAGTTACTGACATTGTAGAGGAAATTAAGAAGAAATGGGCATGGGCAAGACATGTAGTGCGAAGAAAGGATAACCGGTGGTTGCTTAGGGTAACAAACTGGATTCCAAGGGAAGGAAAGCGTAGCAGGGGGCGGCAGAAAGTTAGGTGGGCGGATGAGGTTAAGACGTTCGCAAGGGTCAAGTGGATGCAGCTAGCACAGAACCGGGTTAATTGGAGAAATATGGGAGAGGCCTTCACACTGCAGTGGGTATAGTCAGGCTGATGATGATGATTCAAAATGTTACCTGTTGGAGTGTAGCAGACCACAGTTCATTTCTCAAACGAGAGTTATAACTGCATTATATAAAGTAAAGTAGTTATATCCATACATTTCATATCGCTCCATGTTTGCCTATTTTAGTGTCTGCTTTACAAAAGCAGTAGTGGAAGAAATGTCCTCAGCTAGTAGTGACCTAGTGTGTTGACATCTCGAGTTCTGCATTAAGAATAAGCATTGTGGTGCATTTCATGCGCAAAACTGGCGGACAAAAGCACCTCGCTGTGAGTCGAGCAATCTTGCCTCAACAATGATGTAATAGGCAGGTGAATGAAAACCGAAGTCTGTGCAGGTATCCTTACCTACAGAGCTTTCAGTAATGTAAAAGCAACAGTTCATGCTGTAAGGCAGTGCTGTTTAGAAAACTGTATAGCTTAACACTAAAATAACCGCCCTTGTAGGTGTATGAGGACATGGCATCATTCCATTTTTATTACAGACAGTCAGTCAGTCAGTCAGTCAGTTCAGGCGTTCAGTCGTGTCCGACTCTTCGTGACCCTATGGACCATGTCACGCCACGCTTTCCGGTCTCTCACTATCTTCTTAACATCACATAGCTTCATCTGCAATGCCTCGAGAATGCCATCTAACCATCGCGTTCGCTGCCTACCCCTTCTCCGGCGACCCTCAACCTTTCCCAACATCAAATCTTTCTCCAGCGACTCCTCTCTTCTCATCAGATGACCAAAGTAGCTGAGCTTTAACTTTAGAATTTGACCCTCCAATGAGCAGTCAGGGTTTATGGTTGACAATATCGACTGATTTGATCTTCTGGCAGTCCAAGGAACTCTTAAGAGTCTTCGCCAGCACCACAATTCAAACGCGTCAATTCTTCGGCGGTCAGCCTTTTTCAAAGTCCAACTCTCGCATCCATACATCACAACTGGAGAGACCATAGCTCGGGTTATACGGATCTTGGTTGGCAGACTAATGTCTCTGCTCTTTACTAGGCGGTCAAGGCTAACCATTGCTCTCTTTCCCAGAAGCAGGCGTCTCCTAATTTCATGGCTGCAGTCTCCTTCCGAGGTAATCTTGGCGCCCAAGAACAGAAAATCTGTCACAGCTTCCACTTCTTGTCCATTGATGCTCCAGGACTTGATAGGGCAAGACGCCATGATCTTCGTCTTTTTAATGTTCAGTTTAAGCCCAAACTTCTCACTCTCTTCTTGTACGCGCATCAGAAGTCTCTTGAGTTCCACTTCACTTTCTGCCATTAAAGTGGTATCATCCGCATATCTAAGGTTGTTGATACGTTTTCCAGCAATCTTCACTCCAGCTGAAGACTCGTCCAGACCGGCCTTTCTCATGATGCACTCTGCATATAGGTTAAATAGACAGGGCGACAGTATGCAGCCTTGCCTCACCCCTTTCTCAATCGGAAACCAATCAGTAAGACCATGCCCAGTTCTGACTGTGGCCTCTTGCCCTTCATAAAGGTTCCTGAGGAGACAGATGAGGTGAATTGGAACTCCCATCTCTTGGAGAGCTTGCCACAATCTGCTGTGATCTACGCAGTCAAACGCTTTCGCATAATCAATAAAGCAGAAGTAAATGGGTTTCTGGAACTCTCTTGCTTTTTCCATGATCCAGCGAAGGTTGGCAATTTGGTCTCTAGTTCCTCTGCCCTTGCGAAACCCAGCTTGCACGTCCGGAAGCTCCCGATCCACATACTGCTGCAGCCTACCTTGCAGGATTTTTAACATCACCTTGCTAGCATGCGAAATAAGCGTGATCGTGGCCTAGTGGTTAGAGCGCCCGTCTCGGCTGCGGGAGGTGGTCAGTTCGAAACCCACCGCCGGACACCCACCGGTAAAAATGGGTACAAGCGTCCCCCGGCCTGGTGCTCGGCTTTTACAGGGGTGTACGTTTGGGAGAAGCTCCGTAAACCCCGCTGCGCGCCCCTCCTCCGCAGTTGGCCCAAACCCAGTTTCGAACCTCGCAGCCTGCAAAGGTGGTTCTGTTTGTCTTGCAAAGGTACTTCCTTTGACCCTCACCTGAAGTGCTCCCTTAGAGCCTCAGCTGCAGCAGTCCTAAAAAACAAAACGAAAAAAAAAGGGCCACATAATGGGCTGTTGCCGCGCAAGGCGGACTTATTGTTGTCCGATGGCGGAACGAATCACTGCCACATCGGCGCAACTATTTGGGCCGTGACCCCTTTTCCCAAGCATTTCTCCCCAGAAGAGCCGAGCACCAGGCCGGGGGAAAGCTTGTACCCATTTAAAAACCGGTGGGTAACCGGCGGCACCAGGGATCGAACCCGGTACCTCCCGAATGCAAGGCGGATGCTCTACCGCAAGGCCACCGCTTCGGTGGCCTTGTGGTAGAGCATCCGCCCAAACGTACACCCCTGTAAAAGCCGAGCACCAGGCCGGGGGACGCTTGTACCCATTTTTACCGGTGGGTGTCCGGCGGTGGTTTTCGAACTGACCACCTCCCGCAGCCGAGACGGGCGCTCTAACCACTAGACAATTACCAAATAGGCCAGAAGTGTGCTTGTATTTATTCATGACATTATGCCATGTGGCAAACAAAGAGTTCAGAAAAGATGTACAAGTAGGGTACACTGGTGTAGGCCACGGCAACGAATATGCACCAGCTGTTTCAAAACTGCTACAGTCTTATGGAAAACACCTGTTGCATTCACCATGCTCCAAAGTTTGGTCTGGATTGGCACCTCAAACAGGCATTTCTTGGCAAATCATTAATAAAATTCTCACAAGCACTAGACTGGATTTTTAGACAGTAGATATTGCATTGCGGCACCTAGAAAAAGGCACTTAAAAAGGCAAAGAGAAAGAAAACATTTTCTTTTTGCATTGTCAGATAGGAGCTGTTTGCCTAGCACCCCTGTACACTACTGCTCATGCCAGCCAAATCAGGGCCAGCCAGACATGGCACTTCTCCTACTGCATGTAGTGGGTTTGGAGAAATTTAGGTGGCTGTAGGCACACCACTCTTGTGGGGAACACTGTTGTTTGTGCACCATAGCTAAGCAAGTGTTCCAAAAAGATGTTCCAGTTTAGCCATGATAAAGGCCCAATTAGCTACTTTAAACTGTTAAAAAGCCCTATCAGTTTGTAAGCCTTATGCACGCAGCTTTGTACATGAAAGGACAAAGTGCAGTACACCAACGTGTTGCTAACAGCCTGGGTGTAGCAAGAAAGAACAGAAGATCAGATCATTTATTTATTTATTTTAACCTTACGGGGTTAGGGGCATTACATAGGGGCAGGGTAGATACACATATACTATACATCAACAAAAAGACAAATAAAATACAAGTACATTGAAATGGGCACTAATGAACACGAAGATGATGCTTTAGGAAAACAGTGGGAATAAATGACCCGCCATCGTGGTGCAGTGGTTAGGGCACTCGACTTCTGTACTCAAGGATGCAGGATCGAATCCGGCTCTGGCGGCCGCTTTTCGATTGAGGAGAGAAGCAAGGTGCCAGTATGCTGCATGATGTCAGTGCACGTTAAAGAACTCCAGGTGGTCAAAATTTCTGAAGCCGTCTACAACGGAGTCTCTCATGGTTTATTTAATGAATACAACAAAGTAGTACACTAAGTGGACATCAGTTTTCCTTTCGAATTTTATGTGGCTCCCTGTAGGCTGCCACATTAAAGGGTCAAGACTTCCAAGCAAACAATGCTATACAAGTGATATTGCATGATCGCTAGCAGGCACCCTCCATGGCTACCATTTGCATAGTACTACACTGCCTCGAGTTTCACATGTATGCTACCTGAACCCACGTGGAACGCAGCAAAAAAAAAAGCGACTTGTCCATAATGTCACTCGTTAGCGCCCTTGCTCTCCATGAGGCGCGATAGCACGAAGCATACATGAACGCTTTTCATATTACGTGCCCAAACAGTACCTAGGCCGTCGCAGCAGTTTGCAGCCCTTGGATAATACGCTTTATTAGTTCCACCGGCTTGCTCGCCTATGACTTGCTTTAGAGGCCGCGCTGATTCACGACGTAAGCTTGCCATAAGGCATATATTATCGCAAGCTTGCGTAATAATGAAAAGATTCACATCGTGGAGTGTACACGATTACTCCTCTTATAAACACCGCATATATTTACAATCTAAGCAGTTAAACGACATCGCCAGTTCCTTGTGTCGATTACTTCATATCAAACAATACTTCTAATACCCCTGTCAAGCATGCAAAATAAAGTGCCCTTACGGCGAGTGTCACTTGCGAAAAGTGCACTCTACCGCTGTTAAACAGCGCAACATAAGTGCACTTGCCAAAGTGTGCACTAAGGTCGGAGTGCGTTCCCAAAACAGACTTTGAGGGCTGGAGTGCGTAGCCTCGCTGGCAGCAATTTCTTGATCACAAAGTGTATCATGTAATAAGACAGGCATACAAGCTGATATTACGTGTTTTATACACATTTTTATTTGAGTACTTGTTTTATAATAGCGATGGGCAAAATATCACATAACAAAAACACGATATATCTGTGTATGCAGCTTCCAAATTAGGCACCATGCGTGCGCCACTGCGGCGACGCCGTTTTCAGCTAGGCAGCGGTAGTGGCGTTTTGTTGCTGGCCTGTATTCTACCTGTGTTTCCAGTACAGTTTGCGTCGTGCGAAGTGTGCAGAGCGTTGCGATCCCCCTGCGCCGTTCCCTTATTCGTTCACTGTGGGATTGTTGCCGTCATCGTGCTTCCTCACCGGCATGTTTTTCCACGTGTCCTCTGCATTACTGCTGGCAGAAAGCTCTCCGGGAGATCTTTTATGCCAAGAGTTGCCGCACAGTCTTTCGAATGTGCAGTGAAAATGTTTGCAGCGAACGCGTTGGGAAAATATGGCAGCTGAGGAGAACGGCCAATGCAAAGAAAAGACCACATGGACAGATGAAGTAACGCGCACGTTAATTAGAATTTAGAAGGACCTCTTACCGGACCTGCGACGAACCAAAAGGAACCTACCTACGAGTCTATCTGACCATGGCCGAATGGCTTCGTGCCGTCGGCATATATAGGTCGACAAGGGAGATAAAAAATCCAAAACTTGGGAAACAAATACAGATTGAAGTTTTCTAAAACGAATCTATATTTTTTTTAATCCATTAGTCGTCAGCTACTTTCCGCTGCCGTAGCATTTGCAGTCATGACTTGGAGACAGCCTCATGGCTATTTTCAAGCAGTGGCTTAGTAATTGCAGGATTTATGTTCTCTCGATTGCATTGTTACAAACGCTGCCTCCCCCCCCCCCTTAACTTCTTATTTTATTTCAGGCAGCTGACAAGGACTTGTACTCAGACGGGGTCCAGTGGGAATGACCTGGAAGTTTTACTGGGAGATACTCAGACTTCTCGGATCGCTACTAGAAAATGATCGCAGCCTCATGGAGGAAACTATCCCTCCTTCGGATATCAATGCCTCCCCCGAAGAGGTACTTATTTCATTTCCTTTATTTCATCCTTAAGGGCCCCAGATCAATTCATAGCAGCTGATGCAAGTCCATTATCTGATCCGCATTGGTATAGATTTTTGTTGTTGTTGTGTTGGGTTTTATGGCGCATAAGCAACTGAGGCTATCATGCGCCAAGAGCAAGGTTAATGTTAAATCTATAGTTTATTTAGTTAGTTAGTTAGTTATATGGAGTTTTATGGCGCATAAGCAACTGTGGCTATCATGCGCCAACCGCAAGGTTAGACGATCAAGTGGCTACAGTAATGATGCTCAGATTTGGTTTAAAACATTGGCTTCCTTTAAAAATCTGTAAGCAAGTGAAAAATCAACAAGTGCTTCTTGGCCTAAAAGCAATGCGGGATGAATCGTGGAGAACGTTCCATTTGCGCTCATGGTTCTCTCCTATAGAGCAAGAACAAAATGAGAGGATTCTTACAGGCCTTTGACCTGTAAGAATAACCTTGTATAATAATGTAAGAATAACCTTGTACAAGAAAAATCTGTAAGAACAACCTGTGAATAACCTTGGCTACGTCTGTAAGATGAGACAGACACCAAACACTTTTCTATCGAGCAGGATACAACAAGTTGGCAGCGCACTAGGAGAATATGTTACAATGAACTAAAATATTAAGTTCGTATTAAATATGAAATTCTATGACTTAAGTGGCCGGTACAGTGAGCTAGAAATATGATTTCTAGGTCACTATTGCTGCCGGTACTATTCTTTAGAGTGAAAGGGCTTGAAGCAGCAATCAAAAGAGTCGGCATGTGAAAAACACACTGCCAGTCATTCATATCGCCGTCCTTGCATGCGGGAGTTCAGCAGTGCTGACTATTAGTTTTCCTGATACATTGCGCTTTCTCATTTTTATTTAACTTAATCCCTCGATCACTGCCGCCGCCTGTACCATAGCCGCGCGCTGTTGAAGTCGCGGAGAAGGAAGCCAATGCAGCGCTCTTCACCAGGCAATTCCAGCAGTAATCGGCTGATAACGTGCTGAACTACTCTCCAGGCATAAACCAAGTTATTTCTATACACAAGCAAAGCTTATGCCTTAGAATATTCGCACGTGTGAACTGGTTTGAACCTGGCGCAGTGTAGGCACGCGGCGCTTTTGCCTACACCCCATGTCGCTGCCGATCGCAGTGCCACCTTTGTTTACAAATATGACGCTTGTCTATATTGTGAAGAACACAAGCTGCTCTAATGGTCATTTTTTATTTCTTTATGCGGCACTCCACACGTTTCATTACATACCGGAATCTTGCCTTCAGTTGGCCAAAAGCATTTTCAACAACTCTTCTGGCCTTTGAGAGGTTGCAATTATAAACTGCATCTTGAGATCCGCTTGCAGCATTTGGGAATGGCTTCTGCAAGTTGGCAGTCAGCAGAAATCATTGATCACAGAGGATCACAGGTGGTATGTTGCTTCCCTTTATCAACGCCGCAGGAGAGAGGAAAGTGGCTCCTTCGACCAGTTCATGAAGTCTTTATCTTCCGTACTCGCTGGCGTCATGACACCTCCCTTGGGAACCTACATTTATGTATCAAAATCGATACCGGTGATCAACTAGGGAAAGGAGTATGACGCTGTACCTGTACAGAGAAACAAATGAGTCGATTTACACGGTGGGCAATGACAATATACAGCACAAGCAATTGACCATAAGCAGCTAGTTGCGATGAGCATGGCTGAAAAAGGAGGTATGGTCGCAAAAGAAAATGCATTTGAACTAGTACTACATGGCACGAATGCAATGGAAGCCCCTATCAGCAATTAAAGTGCAGTGAACTTTTGTTGACTGTACCTAACTGCCCATAACTGCTTCTGCTCAATGAAGGAAGAAAAGCTAAAAAAAAATTAAATTTCAGACAAAAATGAAAAGTAAAAGAAATCCATTCATGCTAGCACTGTCAGGATTACATACGTGGTCAGGGAAATATGTGATATTTTAATGGATAGTGTTCGCTATGCATTTCAGGCATGCGTTTGCTGAGGATGGATTGGAGCCATTTAGAGAAACCAGACAGCTATTATTTTGTATATGCGGACTTTCTCAAACTGCAACAACAGCGTGTGCTATCAAGAGCCAGCTAGTGCACAGTCGAATGAGAACTTTTACTATGTAAAAACAGCATGTTCAGAAATCCACATTTCGGCTGTTTTCTTCAAACATGGGCGAGTTTTGTCTTTAGGAGAGTAAATAAATACCACCATCTGCAAAAAGTGCAAATGTGACTGTTCTCGGCTCATGTTCTGACCTTCAAACTCCCCTTAACTTTAGAAGCTCGTTAACAAAGCCAAAGAAGGCAAGCCACCAGTCATATTGATGGCCTGACCGTTTTGTTAGGATCAGGATGGGGCTTTTGTGTGACCACACCGGCACCCCTTTGCGCTACAGAATAGATTATTGCTGTCCAATGTTGCACGTATGTTGTACTGTCATGATTCTAGCAAAATTACATGCCTGCGCTGATATCCGAACCAATAGTGCAACTTGCAGTCTTATGCCACCGAACAAGGCAACTGAGGAGTGCTCAGCCACTTGCAAATTTTCAATCTTGTGGGCCAGTTTAATCATTAGGAAGGATCACATGAAAGTTACTAAAAAGTATTATTTCGCTAAGCAGTCCGTGAAATGGCCGAAAAAATGAAACAGACGTTCTGGCTTGGTCAACCGACTGCTTCCAACCCTGCACATGTTGAAGCATGAAAGAGTGCAGTGTCAACTATGTATCACATCACTATAGCGGTACGCCTAAATTAGATATGTAACGTGCCTATAAATCAAACGAAATGTGATGAACATGCCTCCATAAAAGTGGCATCAAATAATTCCGTTGGCCTTCTTAGAATACTTGTCTTGGCCTCAATGCCGGCATTCGAAAAATGTGCTCCTGATGCGCCGTGCTGCCGATGAAGTCGTAATCACCTTTTAGGCCAGCCCCCAGCAGGAATTCGATGTCCCAGATCTGGTAGGATCTTCCTCGAAGATGGCTAGGCCTTTGTGCGATTCAGTATTTATGACGGCAGCAAGTAGTAGTGAGATTAATGACTAATCACATTAAATACAAAAATGAAGAAAAAGACACGGCATGATTCATAGACACGAGGTGAGGTAATCGGCGACTTGAAGATTCCTCTTGAATGGATTGCAATGCCTCGGTCGTCTGCGATTAAATAGACTTACATTGCGTGTTCCCGCCTTTTTCGTGCAGCCTGCCTGTATCTCGGTTGCTCGCTATCATTTCGATGTATCGGTATCCCCAATTGGTCCATACTACAGCCTCCCATAGTCCCAGCTTGAGTATCTCCCCAAAGCAGCTGTTACATCAGAATCGGGTTTACCACAAGCCATGTCTTTTCCCACGAACATGTGTAAAGGGACAGCGACAAAAACCTGGAAGTGAGTTTCTCTGCAAACCAAAAAAGGCAAGTATCAATTGTTAGGTTAATATACACTTCATAAAGGAAATACATGAAACAATGTGCTACTGTGCTGACACGCACTGCGGAAAGGCTGCAGAATCCGGTTGCCGTTGGATTTTTTTCCTTTTTCGCAGTTCTACGAGGGTATTGTTAGCGGGTTTCCATAGCGCAAGCAAGGGGCGTCTGCTACTTGACCTCTTTGCCACGTTGCATGGTTTTGCCACCAGGTGCCGCATAGATTGCTGGAATCGCGAATAGGGTGGCAACAAAACTTCAAGTTGCGCCGAAGGGCGATGATGAAGCAGACGAGATACCCCCGGCGGCACATCGGCAATCAAGTGTGCCAAAACGGAAGTTGTGACATGCGGCGCTAAGCCAAAAAGTAAAAGCGCAAATGCATCACTTGTGACGTATCAGTGGGCGAGGCTCGTGGAGGAGGGCCAGCCTTTGCGCGAGATAAAAGGTTGAAAGAAGAAAAGCCGTGAAGGCACAGATATTCAAAGTTTGATTGCAAATAACTCTACTTCCAAATGCCGCATTTCAAAACTCATGCGGGAAGGTTATTTTACACCGACATTCTTTCACATACTAGGCACACGGAAACTGTATCGCTAGCTCTTTAGAGCCCCTTTAAAGCAACAGCGTGGGTTGGGAGTGTAGGGCTTGAGTGAGTTTTGTATAGCCTATCTCGACGAATTCTGGGAGGGTGCTTGAGGCAAAGGTGAGTACAATGTTTGATTTGAATTTCCTTCTCGTCTTGCCTGATTTTAATCCTATAGACATTTTTCACATTCTGCTCTTTCATTCCATTTAACAGTCCTTCAGTGAGGTATTTCGGATCATTGTCTACCTCGACGAATTCTGGGAGGGTGCTTGAGGCAAAGGTAAGTACAATGCTTGATTTGAATTTCCTTCTCGTCTCGCCTGATTTTAATCCTATAGACATTTTTCACATTCTGCTCTTTCATTCCATTTAACAGTCCTTCAGTGAGGTATTTCGGATCATTGTCGGATATCACTCCATGAAAAATATTCAAGGAACAGTGTGGGCTGATTGTCACGGGAATCTCTGCAAGACGTGATGGTTGTCAGTTTTTCATCGCAGAGCTAATGCTTTCGCTCCATCTTTGGTTCAGCAGCTTTGAACCCTTCTGATCTTATTGCGAAAGCAATACTACGCTAGGTTTTTGAGCCGTCAGCGTGGTCCTGGCGGTAACCACGTTTGACCTTTAGACGACCCCGTAGTGACATCACACAGAGCGGAGGAAAAACTGGAGACTAGCTCGACTCGTCGGCGCGTTTCCAGGGTAACCATGGCGCACTGTATACCTGCTGCACGCCGCAGCCGCGAGGAGGCGCTCGCTGTGGTGACGTCACACCAAGCAGAGGAAAACTAGAGACCAGCTCGGCTCGTCGGCGCGATCCCAGGGTAACCACGCTGCGCCGCGAGGAGGTGCTCGCTGTGGTCACGTCACACTAAGCTGAGAAAACCGGAGACCAGCTCGGCTCGTCGCCGCAGTCCCAGGGTAACCACACTGCTGCTGCTCTCTCTCTCCTTCCCTTCCTCTCTGAGAAAAGATTACATGTGGACGTGTATATATATGGTGTTTCGACCAAGGCCTCGTTAGAAGCCATGTCGACCGACAAGTATAAGGAGAAGCCGAGACGATTTACTGAAGCTAGGAAACAGCGACGTGCCCGAGAAACGGATGAAGAACAGGAAGAACATTTAGCTAAACGATGTGCAAATGATGCCGCCAGACGAATGCGTTCAACATCTCAGGACACGGGAGCTTCTACGAGCGATGCTAGGTTGGAGACAACTTTAATAGCAGCTCTTAATGATGAATACTCTGTTTCGGTGCTTTTGGAGACCAGTCAAGAATGATATAATGCAACCAGGCGAAAACGAAGCGCTGAAGAAACCGTTGAACAAAGAGAGCAACGTCTTGCCAGGGAAAGATTGCGAGTCGCTAGTAGGAAAGTACAGCGCGAGTCAAGAAAACGACATGCAGAAGAAACACCTGGAGAGAAAGCAGAACGTTTGAAGAAAAGGTGGGAAAAATCTCTTGTCAAGGCTGGTCTAACACAACCGATGGGGGACATTGTGCTTCAGAGGTGCGAAGAACATACAAGAAGAGCCAACGAGTTCGAGTCGGCAGCACGTGAATTCCATAGACAGGTTACGAGCAATTCGTTTGAAAATGTGTGTTCCGTGTGTGAACGAGTTGTGTGTAGCACGTATAAAAGCAGTCTTAAAGAAGAAAAGATTCCCCTGTACAGTGTGTCTAATGGCTACAAAAATCCATCTATGCCAGATGGATTGCCACGTGTGAACCCAGTAGCCGAACGGCTACTGTCTCCACGCATACCATTTGTGCACATCCGCAGACTTATGAATAGGAAAAATGGTCAATATGGAATCAAAGGTCCAATTGTCAATGTACCTGTAAACACAGATGAAATGTTGAAGCAGCTACCGAGAAATGTAGATGACCAACAGCTTGTCTTTGTGAGCATTAAGAGACGTCTCTTTTCAAAAACCGTCTATCTAGCAGACGAGGCATCATGTGAACAACTGCTTCCATGGGTAGAGGTTCTGTAAGATTCCCCATTGTATAAGAATTATGAAAGCAAAATTGATGCGGTAAAGCTAAACCACATGATTGATATAGCCGAAAACAATGAGTTTGAGTTCGAGGAATGCGGAGACGAGGATTTATGCGATCCCATGAAAGAAGCACTTGCATTACCAATGGACCAACACACCATGATCTACAATGAAGATTTCACTTTACGGATTGCCCCAAACGAAGGAAGAAACCAGTTAGTGTTTTCTATGATACCCATTCTGAAGAACTGTTATTCCCGCAAATATACCTGGGGCATGCAAGGTACATCAAGCCACAAGCAAAACCTACGACCTTTACCATGGCTTCATCTGAGATTAGAAGCGATAGAAGAGGAGCTTTACCCATGCATGTCTTGTACATGGCAATGAAAATAATCAGCCATCATGTATGCGACAT
The DNA here is from genome assembly GCF_055883805.1 of Amblyomma maculatum. NCBI lineage: Eukaryota > Metazoa > Arthropoda > Arachnida > Ixodida > Ixodidae > Amblyomma > Amblyomma maculatum. Next base: position 121,133,301 of record NC_139353.1, read on the forward strand.
GTTAAATGTCATGTTTCGGAACAAGGGAGACATTGGAACATTGACCAGGGCAGATGTTGAGAATCCAGACAAAGTCGTCAATTTGATCGAAAGAGACATGGGGTTCATGAAAGGTGTACCCAACACCATGCAGTACTGGCATACCCGTAAAGCCGATCTGTTTGCCATGATTCGACAACTTGGTAAACTGACGGCATTTCTGACACTGTCGGCTTCTGAAGTCCATTGGCCTCGCCTTCTTGATTTACTCAAGTGCTTAAAAGCGACACCATCTGATATTGGCGTGGACGAAGAAGAGATGAATAGCTACTATGCTGCAATGCTGGTGAATGAGGACCCAGCAGTGCGTGCTATATACTTTGAACGCATGGTGCGTGTCACACTGTAGATATTGTGTAACAAACGCCTTAGCCCATTCAAACTTAACCATGTTGTGGAATACTTTAAGCATAGAGTTTCAGCATCGAGGAAGTGCCCATGCTCATATCCTTCTTTGGCTTAATGATGCACCAAATGAAAATGTGCAAAACAATGGAATGGCGGAAACGATTGCATTGGCTGAACAACTCCTTTCTCTTGATCATGTGACTTTGGAAAGACCAAGAAGTCAAAAACATCAGCATACCCACACGTGTTATAAGGGCAATCGGAAGATTTGCTGGTTTAACTACCCTCTTTGGCCAATGCCTTCAACCAAAGTCTTGACACCAATAGTTGCTCCCGATGATGAAGATCCTGAAGGCACGAAGACATTTCAGAAGTTGAAAGCTAAACGGGACGCTCTACACGAGGCCTTGAATACAACAGTGTAAGAAAGTTATGATTCGATGTGGGATGAACATGACGTCGAAGATTTCCAGGAGTACGAAAAGGTCATACGCACCGGTCTTACACGATCAACTCTCTTGCTGAAACGTGACATGGACAAGTCTAATATCAATGCTTTCAACCCTTGGATAGCCCATGTATTAAACTCTAACATAGACTTGCAGATAACCCGACGTCTATGCATGTGATGCCTCTGTGGTAGAATATGTTAACAAGGCAAATCTTGGTGTATCATCTTTGAGTCGTGCCATCAAGAAAGTCATTGCGGAAGACCCTCAAGCTACCCTATAGCTGAACAATATGAACAGGCTCTAAGGAGACTGGGAGTGCAAATGGTAAACGCCATTGAAATGTCAGCTCAAGAAGCGGCATGGATGCTGCTTAAATTTGAGATGAGTGAGACTAGCACAGATATTGTCTTCAATACTGTGTGGCCTGAAGAGAAACGAAGCAGAAAAACTGCTAAACAAATGGATGCAAAACAGCTGGATCTGACTAGTACAGACACATGGCATACCAGCTCGGTTGAAAAGTATGAAGAACGGCGACCTCACATGGAGGAGGTAACATTTGCTGAATTTGTGACTGAATACAATACACCCAAGACAACAAAGTGAAGGAAGATTGCAATTCTTCAATGCCGAGACTATGGCATAGACGAAGTTGTAAACTATAAGCGGAAACATGTCATGCTGTATTTACCGTTTAGAAGAGAGAATGATATTCTGGATAGTAATGCATTTGAGATCTTTGAAGACAACAAGGAGAAAATCATAGAAGCAAAGGTCAAATATAACAGTGGAGTCACGAAAGCTGGACTGTTGGAATACATTCGTGATATCAACAATGACTGAGACATACCGGCTGCAACTGATGATTGCCCAAATGCTGCAGAAGAAGAAAGATAGACTTGGATCGCTACATTAATAGAAGAGAACGACAACAGTGATGTACCAGAAAGCGCAATTACAAGCGTCATAATTACTGCAGCATGCCCAGCCATAAAGAAGAGAGAAGACTGCATGCCATTGGATGAATTCTATGAGATAATGAAGATGGCAAACCATGATGATAATCGAAGAAGGTATACATCGCGTCTCGAATGCGGACACCAAACCTCTACAAATTTTCTTCACAGCACCAGCCAGGTGTGGCAAAACTTTCACTCTTCGGGTAATCACAGATGTTTACAATCGATACTGCAAAAGAAAGAAGATTGGTTACGGAGATGGTGAAGTATCTGGAGTAACACTTATATAGCATGTGCTACCACTGGTAAGGCTGCTGTTGCACTCAATGGTGTAATGGTGGACTCAGCCTTTAAGATAATCATGACTTCAGCCCGAGATAAAAAGGGACTCTCAGCCTCTGATCTAAACACATTCCAAACCTTGTTTAGAGGAGTGAGATGTGTCATCATAGATGAAGTCAGTATGTTGTCATCCGATTTACTTCGACAAGTCGACAGACGGCTTCGGGAAATAAGGCCAGACAGGATAATGAAGCCTTTCAGTGGCTTTGATGTGATTCTATGTGGAGACATGAGACACCAGTTAGAGCATCCGAGGTATATAAGCGGCCAAAATCAGCCGGAGCAGTATACAATATGGGTGTGTTGACCTGGCATAACCTGGAATACTTCCCTTTAACACAAGTTGTCCGCCAAAGCAACGCAGTCTTCTCAACACTGTTGACCAAGGTTGGAGATGGAGAAGCCTTGGAAGACTGAAATTGAGCTACTGGAGCCGAGGTTTATAACGCCGGAGGATAACGCGGCGCAGTGTTCTGACGCAGTTCGCCTGTACTACAGCAATAATGAAGTGGATGCCTACAACGACAGAGTAGCCCAAGCTAGTCGTAACAAAAAAGAGCACTTAGAGAGAGACTTGGTGATTGGTCACAGGTCACAAGAAATTTGGCTATGAAGGCTTTGAAAAGCTTCAGTCGAGTTGAGATCGGCAATTTGCCTTCTCTAGTTGTCTTCTGTATAGACTAACCATACATGCTAATACGAAATTTGGACATTACAGATGGACTAGTCAATGGCATGGTGGGAAGACTGAATCGTATTGAATATGATGTTTGGGTGGATTATACCTGACCAACAAGGAAAGATGCCACAAGTTTGTGCACAAAGGACCGAACTCAGATAAGGCACTCCATGCGAGTTTGAACGTTTGGAGAGGCACAGATTGGACACTGCGTTTAATCTTTGTAAACAACTTTTGTCTAGCAGTGAGATTACAGTGGCGACACTACGTCAGGTCACTTATTGCTCATCAACAAGAAATAGCTATGGACACACTGCTAATGTCTGCTCATGTTTTAGTGTTTACCGAAACGGGGTGTTCACAGGCCAATGTTCCTCATATGCCTGGGTTTAACTTTGTCGGTGCAACCAGGCGAGACGGCCAAACCAGAAATGCTGGGGTAGCTATATATGTAAGATAACCTTTACAGGCTACTGTTGTAACACCTCCAGTACCAACACAACATGGAGAAGCGCTGTGTGTGCAACTTACTGCTTTGGACTTAGTCGTCACCAGCATTTACATTTCACCTCAAACAGGAGACGACGCTGCTCTTAACATTTCCAGCAGTCTGACGGACAGAAGAATGGTTGTCTGCACGGGCGACTTTCATAAAGACCCTGGAAGAGACTGCGAATTCATTGAGGCCCTTGACTACAAGTATTGCCTTCAACTGTGTCCCTTGCAACCCAAGTCTACAACTCAATGGGGAAGCAGCTTAGATTTGTTTATGTATAGACAGTCGGATGACTATGTGATAACAAATGTACAAATCAAGAGCCACTTCTTTACTGATCATCAAGGTGTTTTCATTGGATTAAATAAAGTTGAACCAAAGTAACACTGTGTTGTCTCCAGAGTGAATTAGTTGTATAGCATAATGATAATGCCATATATAACAATGGACGAAACTTCAATGAACATAAGCTTTACTAAGAGCACCACCAAGATACACCACAAGCCAATCAAGGCGTAGCCAAAGGTATTGCTTTCACAACCTACCGGGCTTAACCAAGCTAAACCTCTGCCATTTTTTTTCTTGGCATTTCTGCCTCTTCGCAGAAGTTTCTGTTGTGTCCGCTAGCCCACCTGCGTCTCAATCAGCTATGCCCGCAGCTCTTTCTCAGCCAACTGCACTTGAACCAACGTCAAGCTCCTCTTTGATGTAGTTGCCTGTTCTCACTTTTAGAGAGTTTCAAGGGGAAGCTTGGCAACAGGCATACACTTCTATGTGAAATGCTGAGGGCCAATAGGTCCATTAAGTGCTTCGGCATAGACGTAGAGATGAACAGTGTGTTATGTATGCGCACAACTGCAACTCTGCTTCTCATCCTGTAGCGCCATATCTACGTGGCCGCCTCAATCCTAACAAGGCTCCAGACAGCGCCACCTACGTAACCGCGACCCAAGTTCAAATCCTGAATAAACTTTAGTTCCTTTTCTGTTCACAACTGGGCTGGTCCGTGTCGTCAGTCTCTCCGACAATAACCAACATAACATGGTGTCAGAATAACCTAGAACCCCGTAATATGGCCAGTGTGTTTCTGCAACCACCTCCTCACTTCGAGCCCGGCGACAACCCACACCAGGCATGGGAAGACTGGAAAGACGCCTACAACATCTACGAATTCGCATGTGAGTACGCCAGCAAGCCTCCCGCTACTCGCAAGGCCCTACTCCTACATGTTCTCGGGCCCCGCGGCCGCCGCGTCGCCCAGACATTCCCCCCTCAACCTCCGAGTGCCGACGGCGCGCAGACGCCGGATCAAGTTACGTACCTCCTCGAGCAGTTCGACGCTCTGTACAAGTCATACAAAAACGTAATACAGGCGTCGGCTGTCTTCAACAGCATGCAACAAAAAGCAAACCAACCGTTCGACGACTTTGTAACTGACCTCCGAAGGCAAGCAGAAAAATGCGACTTTGGAGAAAAAGCAGAGAGGCTCATAGGGGACCGCATCGTTGTCGGAATTAGAGACGCAGCATTGAGGGAGCGACTTTTCCGTGAACGGGACCTCACGCTTGACAAAATAATTACAACGTGCAAAGCAGCAGAGATTTCTAAGAAGCACGTAAAAGACCTGCAAGAGCCCAAGCTTGAAGTGCAAGCCATAAACAATCAGAAAAGATGCAACTCGTCAAAACAACCAGCTTCGAGGACCCCGCATTCGATCCCGCAGCAGAAGCAGCAACGCAAATGCTCACGCTGTGGAACAATGCACAAGCCGCGCGCCTGCCCTGCTTACGGTCACAACTGTTACGCCTGCGGCAAATTCGGGCATTTTTCGAGCATGTGTAAACAACGCCAACGAGGCAGCAACTCAAGTCAGCGAATCGGGCTCCTGGAAGGTCCTCAGCAGCAGGATCAGCAACAAGAATTCTTCCTGGAGAGCCTCGATCTCCTCAACGTAAACAGTGCCTCAGAATGGTTGGAAACAGTCTGCGTGAATGGTCACAGCATCGGGTTCAAGTTGGACACCGGCTCCGACGTGAACATCATGCCCATGCATCAAATCAGAAACTGGCGTATGCAACCAGACATGAAGCCGACGCATGCACGAGTGACGACATACAGCGGGCAGGAACTTCCTATATATGCTGAATGCCAACTGAAATGCTCAGCGGGCGAAAACTCCTGCATCTTGAATTTCCTCGTCGTTAAACAGCCCCTAAAGCCAATCTTAGGCGCCGACGCAAGCAAGGCATTGCAGCTCATCAAAAGAGTACAGCCGCAGCGAACAACTGTAGCTGCATGCACAGCAACCGAGACCATAAGGAACGTGCTCGACGACTTTTCTGATGTATTTGAAGGCATTGGGAAATTGCCTGGGGTGTGCTCTATACAACTGAAAGAAGGAGTGATTCCTACGGTGTCAGCTCCACGCCGAGTACCCTGCGCAATAGAGCACAAAGTGAAGGCCGAACTGCAACGGATGGAAGAGAACGGCATCATAATGAAGGTGACAGAGCCTTCCGAGTGGATTCACCCAGTTGTCATTATTCACAAAAAAGATGGCAACGTAAGTCTGTGTTTGGACCCTCGCAACCTTAACGCAGCTGTGAAAAGACAGCCCTATCAGGTTCCAGTCCCTGAAGAGTTATTCGCAACGCTGAATGGTGCTAACATTTTCTCTGTTCTCGATGCTAAAAGTGCATTCTACCAGCTGGTCCTAGACGAGCCAAGCTCGCGCTTGTGCACTTTCACGACGCCCTGGGGACGCTATCGTTTCCTTCGGGTTCCATTTGGCCTTGCAACAGCTCCTGAACTTTTCCAACAAGCCATAGACAGGGTATTTGAGCAGCAACCAATTGTCAAGCCCTATTTTGACGACATCCTTGTGGCATCAAGAAACCTTGAAGAACATGCGGGCGACCTGAGACAGGTGCTGACCATCGCCAGAGCCAACAACCTGAAACTTAACAAGGAAAAGCTCCAGCTGGCTTTGACGTCCATTGCATACCTTGGACACCAACTATCATCCCATGGTATTGCTCCAGACCCAGCAAAGGTGACAGCCATCGAGTCTATGCCACTGCCAACAAACAAGCAAGAACTGCAGAGATTTCTTGGAATGGTTACCTACTTGACGAAATTCATTGCCAACTTTTCGGAACTCACAAGCCCTCTTCGTGAACTACTGAAGAAGGATATTCACTGAAACTGGATGCAACAACATACCGACATCATCAGGCTCGTGAAGTCAAGGTTGATTACGGCACCCGTTCTTCGCTATTTTGATCCATCAAAGCCCGTGACAATTTCTACGGACGCCAGCTCCTACGGAATGGGATCAGTCTTACTGCAAGAAGGCAGACCCGTGGCCTACGCTTCAGCAGCTCTCACAGCCACCCAGCAGCAGTATGCGCAAATCGAGAAAGAACTGCTAGCCGTCGTGTTTGCGTGTGAAAGATTTCATTACTACACGTTCGCACGAGAAGTGATCATACAGTCGGATCACAAACCTCTGATTGGCCTGCAGAATAAGGACCTGAACAAAATGTCACCCCGACTTCAAAGGCTACTACTGCGCCTCCAGCGGTACACCGTGACTCTGACTTACGTTCCGGGAAAACAACTAGCAGTTGCAGATGCCTTATCAAGAGCTCCCGATGGGTCAACAAGAATGGAAACAGCAGATCACGATCCCGGACTTGACGTTTCATGTTTGGTTCAAGCAACTCCTAGCAGACTTCGCGAGATCGCTGAGGAGACATCACGAGATTCGACTCTTCAAACAGTAGCCAAATACATCAAAGAAGGATGGCCTCAAAAACTCGCACAGGTAGACAACAAAGTCAAACCATTCTACCATGTGAGAAGCGAGCTCTACACAACGGAAGGCTTCGTGTGCTACGGCCAACGCTTGGGTATACCAGCCGCATGCCAGGCAAATGTACTTCGCACGCTCCACCAAGCACACCGCGGAATCGTTGCGTGCAAGGGTTTGGCAAACCAGAGTGTGTATTGGCCAACTCTAAACCAGGACATCGAGACTTTGGTCAAGAGCTGTTACATATGTCAATCACATCAAATTGGCAATCCACACCAGCCTCCATTGGACCGAGCCCTTCCTGATCGACCTTGGCAACAACTCGCCATGGACTTCTTCCATCTGCAGGGAAAGACATACCTGCTGATTGTAGATTATTTTTCCAAGTATGTAGAGGTTCGGCAGATGAGAACCACAGCAAGTTCGCTGATACAGGTACTGAAGGAAACATTTGCCAGGTTTGGCATTCCTGTGACAATCGTATCTGATCAGGGACCACCCTTCGACAGCGACGAGCTTAGAAAGTTCTTCCGTGAGTGGGACGTGACACACCAGCCGTCTTCTCCCTTGTACCCCCGTAGCAATGGTCAAGCGGAAAGAACAATACAGACCATCAAGGCTATGATGACTAAAGCAGCCGAGGAAGGCAATGACCTAGCAGTAGTGCTCCTCAACTACCGCTCCACACCAACACCAGGAGCAAAATTACCGGCTGAGCTTCTGATGGGTAGAAAGCTTCGCACATTCCTACCAACACTACCAAGTGCCTTGAACCCAAGCTTTCCAACTGAGGCTCACCAGAATCTTCTGCAAGAAAGGCAGAAACAACAACACAAGCATGCTGACCTGCACACAAGAAACCTTCCTCCGCTTGTTCCTGGCCAACCCGTATGGCTCCGAAATAGCCGCAACTGGACAAAAGCCACCGTGGTAAATGTGGGCCCAGAGCCTAGAAGGTACGCCGTGAAAACAGACACCGGAGGCATTTTTGTAAGAAATCGAATCCACCTGCGACCTCGAACGGCGGAACGTCCTACTGCCCAAACTTCGCCGGAAGACTACGAGGTAATCGACTCAAGCACTCCTCAACAGAACCCAGAATATCCGGTCCTTCTTACCCAACCACTTCAAGTACCTTCTCGCCCACCTCATACTACTCGATCAGGAAGAAGGATCAAGCCTCCTGTACGTTATCCGAGCCCAATCAGTGGCTTCAGATAACAAGGATATTCCGTGTGCAACCTTCTCAATTTTTTTAAAGAAGGGCGTGTTATGTATGCGCACAACTGCAACTCTGCTTCTCATCCTGTAGCGCCATCTCTACGTGGCTGCCTCAATCCTAACAAGGCTCCAGACAGCGCCACCTACGTAACCGCGACCCAAGTTCAAATCCTGAATAAACTTTAGTTCCTTTTCTGTTCACAACTGGGCTGGTCCGTGTCGTCAGTCTCTCCGACATTAACCAACATAACACAGTGGAATCCTACCTAAATCACCTTCTGCCTGCGTGCCTACAAGCACTGAGCCTGCAGCACTTTACTCACATCACCTCTTACCTGTGTGACTATAGCGAGCAACAAGCGTGCAATATGCCTCATGACTGGGTTCTTATCTGCAACTCCTATCAAGTTGGTGCCAGACATTCTTGGTAATGAGGGCAGTGATGCTGCGGGTTGCGCAGCCTTTTTTGTGGCTGATGACAGATGGGTATGTTTAAAGACATGCCATAATATTTACAATAATGACTTTATTAGTTTGTCATTCAATGCGAATACAGGCAAGAAACAAAAACTTGAGAATGGCCTTGCTTCCGGTGCCACTGGCACTTATATAGAGTAAGGCAGAGTAAATGCACAAATAAAAAAGTCACTATGCAACTACTATCTAGGCAGCCTTATTCTGTTGGTGACAACCATTGCGTTCCAGGTTACCTAGTCATATTTGAGAGATAAACAGGTACTTTGTACAAATTGGGAAATTGCATTCCTTTTTGCACAATGTTTTGTTTTACAGCTTCAGCCAAAGTAACCTCAGCTATTGCATCTATGAATGAATTTAAAGTCAGGCTGATAGAACGTGGTCAGAGAGGAGAATGAATGGAAAGCATACCGTATATACTCACGTATGGGCGGCACCCCTAACTTGGCGGCCGGTTTTTCGAAAAAAAGGCGAAAAAAGCTGTTTCATGCCCTCATAATTTTGACCACGCAAATATCATTCCAACCATGAATGCGTTATCCCGCACGCCATGCTCAGCCTGGACCCCAGACACGCGGTTCGTCAGCGACGCTAACTTGTCTTGCATGCTCGGCGTGCATGACCGGGAAGGAGTACAAAACATTGTGCTGTGCAAAAGTCAGCTAGAATGATGTGAAGGCATGTTGGCTACACCTGCCTTCATGGTATGAAGTGGTAGCAGGGAAGCCCCCTGAGAAGCAGCCTGCGTCAAGTATGAGGCATGACTTCACTGCATGACTCACTGAACGGTATGCACTTGAAGCACGCATTTTCAGAGCAGTGGAAGCTATGAGAATGGAAGGTTGGAAGTGTGAAAGACGCCCAGTACTGCCACTGATCATTTGAAATGCTGTGTGCAGCTGCGATCTGATATGTGGCCGATAAGGCAGCGGAGCGGGGTATTTTTCTACTCTGGACGCTAGCAAAAGCTATCTCCAAGATGAGACCAGGCAATGAGTGGAAAACGGCATTCACCTGTCACAGGGGTCTTTATGAATTCGTTAGGATGCCCTTTGGTCTGTCCAGAAGTCCGAGCACCTTTCAGCGGCTGATCAACCGTGTACTGGGAGATGCCAAATGGCATCACGCCCTCGCCTACCTGGACGCCGTCGTCGTCTACTCGCACACATTGGAGGAACACCTCGATTACCTTCGAGATGTTCTGGGAAAATTTAGAACAGCAGGTCTCACGCTGAACCCCGCTGAGGCACAGCTGTGCAGAGCTGAAGTCAGTTCGCTCGGCTACCGCGTTTAGCGAGGACAACTGGCCCTGGACCCTGACAAACTTTGCACTATCATGGAATTCCCGTTGCAGAACGATGTAAAGGCCGTGTGCCATTTTCTTGGCACGATGGGCTACTATCGCCAATTCATTCCCAACTGCATCCGCCTGCAAACCCCTCTAACAAAATTGTTAAGGCAGCCACGTGAGAATGGGGCGAGGAACAGCAGTCGAGTTTTCATCTGCTCTCCCAAGCCATCGCGGACACTGCGTCACTGAAACTCCCCGACGTAAATAGGCCCTTTTTGATCCAGACAGATGCCTGTGATTTCAGGAGGACATGAAACTGCGCCTCGCGGTGTTCGCCAGCTACGCACTGTCGCCATCGGAGCGCAACTACTCAGTGATGGAGAAGGAATGCCTCACTATAGTTTTCGCACTCCGAAAGTTCGAGATGTATGTGGAAGAAACAAGGTTCATGGTCGAAACCGATCACATGGCCTTGACATGGCTCACCCGCTTACACGAGCAGAGCGGGAGGCTAGCGTGCTGGGCAGTCTTGTGATGCGCATGAATGGATTAACGAGGTTCCCACTGTCCATCTTACCTTGTCCCTATCTACTGATCATCATCGGTGTCTCCCGGCCCTGCGGCTGCTGGCGGCCGAGCTGCGACGTGTTTTCCATTTTTCAAACTTCAAACGAGTGAGTTGAGCAATTTCCTTTCGCACTCCTTTTTCGTAAAGGCCCGTTTACACTAGGCCGATAATCGCCCGATTTCCGTCGGCCGATGGTCGTCAGCGACGATATTCGTGCCGTCGGCGAGTTTGTCACACTGCTCAGACGCCGACCGACCGCCGATCGTCGGCCGACAAGCTAATCGGTGTCGGGTTGGCGTCTCGGCAGCCATCGGCCGATCCGCGTGTCACATACGGCGACAACAGCGCCGACGGAACCCTCTCCAGCGCGCACGGGAAAACAAGCCATGCGGCAAGCGGCCGGCAAAGCATCAAGCTGTCATCGCAGTCACTTTTTCGGCAGGTACATCTGGGTGCAGCCGTGGCTACTACAGCACAAGCAACAGGGCGCATAAGAAAATTTGATGCGCGAGCTGGCACTTGAAGACAGCGAATCACACAGACGATGGATTCGTATGGACACCAGCGCATTTGAGACCATCCTCGCGAAGATCCGGCCCCGCATACAAAAAGAAAATACCTCCTTTCGAGAGGCGATTCAGGCAGGGGAGCGGTTGGCTATCACCCTACGGTATCTTGCAACTGGTGAGTGAGCTCGTATGTACTACTTGCGCTCCAAGTTGGGGGCATTGAACAGCTTTTTATGCAACTTATTTTGACAATTCAACCAAATTCAGTGAATACCTCAGAACCGCCGATCCTACTGTTTCTGTGTATGCCTATTTTCATTTATACATTCTGCAATCACGTGCAGAGGTTTTAGCACAGCGGGAATACATAAAAAAGAATGCAGTTTAAGGCAGAGGGATAAATGAAAACAACACCATGTTCATACCTGCCAACCTGAAGATTTCAAAATTCGTAAAACCTCCGTGACGAGGGGGGGGGGCTGTTTTTTTTTTACTTCCCGAGAATTTATCTTTAGCGACACCCTTGCTCCTTGCTCACTCACCCACAAGCAAAATCCGTGTCCCGTAGAGTAATGAGCGAAAACTCCATTGTGTCTGTCACGATTTATTTTTGCAATGCTTTTGCAGTCGCTGACTTCGCCTGCTTCAAAAACTTCTCTGTGTAGGCTTGCTCAAAGCAGGTGCCACTCTGGTGTCCTTTCACCATCAGCAGACTTTCTAGAGTTTTCTCGGAAACTGATGAGCGAAACTCCGTTCTAGTTTTGTTGACAGAGCTGAATATTCTCTCACATTCAGCGTTACTGTGGGGAATGGAGAGCATGCCCAGCATAACCATTGAGATTCTGCGGAATCTGGGCGATCCGTCGACATCTCGAATGCTTCCCAATTGCGACCACTGTATGTCGCATCTTCGCTCATTCAGTATGTCTGCTGGAATCTGGTAAGCTTGTATGTTGGCAAACTCCACTTCGAGTGCATCAACTGTTTCTTCTCTTGTTTCACCACTCTGCTGGGGCAGAATAGCAGGAAATGCCATAATGAAATGGAGTACACTGCTGAATGAAGCAGTTTCTAGAGCCTGCACTTGGGCAACTTCAGCCATCTTCAGGCTGATGTCTTCCAGTGGGAACTTGTGGCGAATATAATCGCATGCTGCAGTGAAGTAGAGACGTACAGCCGAGAAGAACTGCTCTTTCTCATTTGAGGTCAGCGTCTCAACTACAGAGGAGGTTGTCATGCCAATGACGATGTCTTTATCATCTTTTTGATTCCCGACCGCTCCGTAGGCAACTTCAGGCAATGAATGGCATCCCTTGAGAACACCTGGCCGCACAAATCGAGTCAACAGATCCTCGAGAAGGCGGTTCAAGAGGCCCCTGAGCACATGAATCTGAGGAGCCTGCGACTGAAGTAGGCAGTTTGTCTTCTCAAAAAGAGGGATAACATTTTGGAGAAAAAGACAGCATGCCCTGCTTAGCTCCGATGACAAAAAAAAAAAAAACAGGCGCTCTTCACGGGTCACGTGGCTAGCTTCTGCAGATGCCTCTCATTGAAGTTTCAGTTTCTTTACTTGTGGTGCAGAATGAACTCCTTTTCTTTTTAGTGAAGGTCCATCGCAGTCGGTGCTTTTTTTTTCAACACCTGCAGCAGCCTTGGGAAGGTGTGCAGCAGTCTTTGAGGCCGGCGCAAGATTCTTGGCAATTTGTAGAGAAGTCTTGGGAATCTGGTAAGACTCCAAAAACAAGCTCTGCTTATTACACTGTTTTGTTTCATTCAAGAAAAAGCTAAGTAGTGGTTTCCACTGGTCCAGCAGCCTCTTCAAACACTTCCCCAAAGACAGCCAACGTGTCGGCGAATGCTTCAGCATCTTCCTGACGTCGACGTCATGCAATCTTTGAAAGTCTTTTAGTCGATCTTTCCGCTTTGAGCTTTTCTCTAAGTAAAAAAAAATGTCAACCAAGGCCTCATCAACCTTTACAGGAAGACATGCAGCTCCTTTTTGGGCGGCCAAGTTGATGAGGTGGCATGGGCAACCAACCCCGATCAAAGCTGGTTGGGCCTCCCTCAATACAGTCGAAACGCTGTTTTTTTTGCCAATCATGACATGGGCATTGTCCGAAGACAATGCCAACAGGTTTTCAAGAGGCAAACTTCGGGACTTCATTTCGTCGAGAATCAGATTTCCAATTTTCTGACCCGTCGCTTCCCCTTGGATTGTACCGAGGCAAAGGAGGCGGCTTTCAACTCTACTGGTCTCTTTAACGAAGTATGTCGCAACAATAGGGTAAAGCTGCGTATCCCTATTGTTACTTCCGTCCACAGCAATCGAAAATACCTGTTTTTTTAGGGCATCCAGCAAAGGAGTCTCTGCGTTCGCGGCCATTTCACGAACAATTGCCGTTGTCTTCGTCCGTCCACAGGCGTAGCGTTTGGCTTCCTCGCACTTGGGGAACATTTTCTGGAAAAGTGGTCCAGCGTGATCACTGACACTGAGCTGTATGTTGTGTTCAACTAAAAACGCCGTGAAATGGCATTCTGCACGAATCACACCGAGGTCGCTGTCACTGCGAACAAAACTTGTCAGGCTTGGCTGGCTGTCCGCGGCTCGCACGTATCCTTGGTGCTTTTTCGAAGCGATGTGGATCTTTATGTCGGACTTGCCACCATGTGAAATGTTAAAATCACAGGCACACGTGGTGCAAAATCCGAACTTCTCTCCTTTCTTAGACGGCACGAAGCACAGAAATTCTGCCGTGTACGACTTCAAAAATACTTGGAAGTACTGTCGCGGCTTTGAGCCCGCCATTGCACTGCGAAACCGCTGCTACTAAAACTTCAGAGTCACACTGAGTCGGACGCGGCCGCAGATCACGCAAAAACAGAGGCCTACACCAAAGTTGTCCAAACACGTGAACAAAGGAACAGCCACTAGGTTTTGGATATGGATTCGTGTTCCCCCGAGTAGACGATAGAAGTCACTACGTTTGCAGCTGCTGATGATGATATCACAAATATGTGTTGCCCTCTTGTGGCCGCCAAAGGTACAATAATAGATGGCCTCCGAGATTACCCTACCGCGCGTGTGCTGTTATCTCGGAGGCCATGATAATAAATGTCCGCATTTTTTTTTCCGAAAATAAAACATTTTCCGTAAAATTTTCCACAAGATTCGTAAAACCGTAAGACTGGTCAAAATTCGTACATTTTACGGAAAATTCGTAAGAGTTGGCAGGTATGCCATGTTTCAACAATAGAAACACGGTAACAAAGAGCACCAAGCACGATAAAACGTCTGATTACAAAACATATAGACAATCTAGAGGTGGCATTCAAATAATTTCAAGGACGGCTGGAGAACTGGATTGCTGGTGAATAAGCTTCATTCAGCAACAGTTTTGAGCAGAAGTGCGTATTTAAAGGTGTTATTTGTGCAAAAAAGTGGTTATTGTCAGATTATGGGGATGACTTGTGGCACGCCCATGTGAAAAGAAAGTAATCTTTGCAAAATCCATGTTTTATTGTCAGTAATTATTTGGTACAAAAGTTAGTACACGATGCACAATTTGTCTTAAGTAATGAAACTAAAGCTGCTCATGTTTTAGTAATGCGCTGCCCCATGCTTTCCATAAGGTGTTAAAGCAAACAGCTGTCCTTCCACACTTTCAAATTTGTTTGTTGGTTTTTGTTTTTGTGTATGGGTGCCAAATTATGGCAGCATAATCTATTACGGGAAATAAGATGAAGGAAAGAAGCCAACAGTCGGCGAGGTCAAGGAAAACAAAGTGGTTTTTTTTACTTTAGTATGGACCTCGGTTAGTAATATAATCCGTGAGGGGGAAAGATAATTAAACACAATGTAGAAGGAAAAATAATGAGCCTAAGGTGGGAGCTGAACCCACTACCTCGTTTCATTTATGTATTATAACGAGCCCCTCGTTTCTTCTTCATTTATCCGGAAATAGGATTGACTTTTATGCAATAGACAAGCACTAAGAGTTTAAAGTATAAGGGCCCTTCGAAGAAAAACCAATTTCACGTTAAGCATTAGCTACCACATAATAGTTTTTTTATTATTTGCTTTTGCCTCAGGGCATAAAGGAATATATAAAAATGAAAAGGCTATAAATTGAAGGAAAAAAGTTGGCAGTTCTAATAAAGCACAAGAGGGAACGATGATGAGGCCTCTGCGTCCATGCAGTGGAAGACAGGTTATTTAGCGCAAGACCCCCACTGTCAGGTGCCAAATTCTCTTCAGGTTCAGTGCCAGGCAAACCCACAAGTTATATCTACCTCACTATTCTGTTAGTTACAGACAGGACACCCGGATGTGGATATAAATATCAATATTGAGGCCATGCTCGAGTTACGGCAGGTTTATTTAAGTTAAGACTGTTCGTAATCCAAAGTTCTATATACTTAATTTGGTACACCTTCTTTAATGTTTTAGTTTGGTACTGGTATTTTAAAGGTACTTTCTTTCGAGTTAGTTCCATTAAAAATTTAAGGCATTTGACAAGAGTCACTTATTACTGAATTCATTATTTAAAACTATTTGGTCAGTAGCATTTTTAACCTCAAAATAAAGAGCACAGTCATCAGCATGCATATTAACCTTAGCAGGAATGTGTTGTAGAATAACGTTAATATAGAAAAGAAATAAAAGGCGTCCAAGCACCGAGCCCCAAGAAAGCCGGAGTCAACCAAAACTTCATTGGACCCGAATACAGTAGCCGACGGGTAATTCGGACTCCAATAATTCGGACTTCAGTGAGGCACCGTCAGTCACCCCATAGAAGCGCATACATATTCGCGACGGATATAAGTCCGAAAGTTCGATTTTTCGGACTAATTTCAGTCCCCTGCAGGCCAAAATCTGCCATCTTATCGGCTTTTCGCTGGCGCAACAATCGCCATCTTGGATTGAGGTGGATTGGCTCTGCAGTTGGATTGGCTTGACATGGTTTCGGTGCACCATTTTTGCCAGGAGAGGCCCCTGCAATCTCTGCCACTTCGAGGTGGCAGTCGGATTGTCATCGCCGTCAACCTGCTTTTGTCGCCAACGCTGACGCGGGCAGCTATCTCTTTGTGCTTTGTCTCATACGTCCGCCGTGTTGTCACACGAGTTTCTCCGACCGCGTCAACCGAGTGGCGCGCCGTCAATCCTTTGGCCGTTTTGTGATTGCGTCCGGCGGTTCCACCGCTCTGAACGAAAAGTGCCTCATTTTTGCGTGTTTGACGAGCGGTGTGGTGCGCACTCGGGCTGTGGACATGGCCCCGCCGGTGCTGCCGGGTCTGTCAAAGAAGCGTGGGAGCTATTCTACCATGACCCTTGAGAAAAAGGCAGCGATCATAAAGCTAGTGCTGAGTGGGCGAACGCAAGCTGACGTGGCCAAGGAGTTCGCACTGTCGAAGCAAACTATTTCGGATTACGTGAAAAATAAGAAGATTTTCCTTCTTATTTTTCCTCTGGGATTTTCCAAATTGGAGAAGGCCTTGCTACTCTGGCTTAAAGCTGCTTTAGCGAAAAACCTTCCAGTGTCGGGCGACACGTTGAAGGAAAAGGCAGAGACCCTGGCTGTGAAAATGAGAATTGAAAAATTCAAGTTCACGGACGGATGGCTCCGCGGTTTCAAGAAGAGACACGGTGTGTCTTTTAAGAAGATGTGCGGGGAGAGCGGAGCCGCCAACCCAGCCACGGTAGCAGACTACCGTCAGACGAAGTTGAAGCCCTTGTTGAGCCAGTACAGCCCGGAGGACACCTTCAACTGTGACGAGACCGGCCTCTTCTTTAAGATGTTGCCTGACCGCCCCCTCTCTTTTTCGGGTGACTCCTGTTCAGGGGGCCGCCACAGCAAGGAAAGGATAACAGTAATGGTAGGTGCAAATGCCACTGGCACTGAGAAGCTGCCACTTCTTGTGATAGGCAAATCCAAAAATCCTAGGTGTTTTAAGGGCGCGAAGAACCTTCCCGTGTGGTACTGCAGCAACTCCAAGGCATGGATCACTCATGCTTTGTTTGAAGATTACGTGCGTCGACTCGACCGAAGTTTCGAGCGGCAGGGGCGACAAGTTATTATTTTTGTTGATAACTGCGCGGCTCACGGCACCTTCGATAACCTGAAAGCCATTCGGCTCGAATACCTGCCACCAAACACCACCAGCGTGCTCCAACCAATGGACCAGGGGGTGATCAAAAACCTTAGTGTGCATTATCGGACCCGTCTTCTGCGGCGCACAGTCCTTTGTTTTGACAACGGGAAAAAGTACGCCACGGATCTTTTTGCGGCGGTTAGCATGCTGGCTGACGCGTGGAAGGCAGTGAGAGCGGAAACAATTGCTAATTGCTTCAGGCACGCTGGATTCTCCGCCGATGAAGTCGATGACGTAGAAGACTGCAACGATTCTGAGGATTTGACTGCAGACAGTGGCGAAGACCTCATCGTTGACCTTCGCGGGAACGGAATGGACATTCCAACGGGCTCCACGTTCCGCGAGTTTGTTGAAGTGGACGACGGCCTCGATATGTGTGCGGACCTCACGGACGACGAACTTGTACACCAGGTTCTTCAACCTGAAGACGAGTCGGACTCTGACGACGACTTGGGCGGCCTACCACAGCCATCGCTTACACAAATTACGAACACTGTGAACTTGCTGTCTAGCGTGTACAGCGAAACGACAACTTTGGCGCAAATACAAGCGCACATCGTCGCCAGCAAAAGAAATTTGCCGCAAGGTGAAATCGGCGACTTTTTTAAGCCGATTTCCTCTGAATAAAGTGATTTTTTGTGCTTCACGGATTTTTCGGACTGTTCGATTATTCGGACCATTTTTCGGGTCCCTTCAAGTCCGAAAAAACGATCGGTGACTGTAGTAGAGGCAGAATTGAAGTAATGATATTATTGAAATTCACACAGGCAAACCAAACTCACCCACCTAACTGCATTGGTACACAGTATGTAATCACATAGAAAAGTGTTCTATAGCTGCACATAGTGCAACCTTTTCAGCATTCTTTATAAAAAGAAATGTATAGTTGGTGTAAGAAGTCTAAAGTCACACAACACTCAATGATGTCATATTTACCTCCACAGGTGACAGCCAGATGTCATTGCAGTTTGTATTTTACGTTGCCCAAAGCACCATTTCGGGCATAGTATTAGAGGTTTGCAAAGCCTTGTACCACGTTCTCGCACCAGAGGTCGTGAAGGTAAATAATTTTCACATTTATTTTCAGCTAAGGCTCTGATGTACAGCTGCTTGAGGTGCGCAAGTTCATCGCACAGCGTAAGGAATTGTAATGGCCCTGTAAGTTGTGCGATAGCCATACATACCTTTACAGGGCATGGTTTGCGTGATAAAGCAAACAGTAATTAAATCTCTGTTGCAGCTATGTGCGTCTGTGTCATTTCATAAACAGAACATAATTTAGGCAAGCGTCCTTTGCATGCTTATATTTTTGCCCATGACAGGCTACTTTATTGACAGATGTTAGGGTGGGCAGATAAAAAGATTAAGTGGCCAGCCCTACCATACTGAAAAGTGATCTTAAATTACCTGCACAAGTACGCACTGAGGTGAACGTAATGTGTGTACAGCATGGTAGGTCCACGGAATCTTCAGTGTGCAATGTGCACATTTTTTTCTGTCAGAGTACTGCTTGACTGATTTTTCTAAAAAATTACAAGTCTTCTTTTAGCCTCCCACAGTCGAAAAACACATAAGCATGCCGTATTTTGAACCTATGAATTGGCTGCACTCAAATTAGGTTGGACACCAAATTTGACCATATCTAATTCTACACAGTGCTGTTTAGTGTGTCCAGAGGGTAAGTTCCGGGCATGCAAACAGACGCTTTCTCCACACACTTTCTGCAGACACTTCTTCTGCACGTGAGGCTAATAACTGTTATACACTAATAAAGATATTTCTGTTCCAGACTCCGGAAACACACGAGGAATGGAAAAAAGTGGCTCGTGGCTTCGAAGACTTCTGGTAATTCCCAAATTGCATTGGTGCTCTGGATGGCAAGCATGTTGTCATACGACAACCACCTAAAAGTGGAGCTCAGTTCCGCAACTACAAGGGCACTTTCAGCATTGTGCTGATGGCCCTTGTTGATGCGGAGCTAAACTTCATCTTTGCAGATGTAGGCAAAAATGGATGGGTTAATGACAGCGGGGTATGGTTAGCTGCAGACCTTCGCAAGAAGATTGAACACAATGTGGAATTTCTACCACCACCCACAGTTCTCCCACACTCGTCTACTCCAGCACCATACGTGATTGTGGGAGATGAAGGCTTCGGCCTAAAGCCATATTTAATGAGGCCGTACCCTGCTGCACAGCTGCAGCATGAGAAGCTAATTTTCAACTACAGGTAGCAACCTTCTGTACTAAAGATCAGTTTTCATTTCTTGTATACATTTTTATTTTTCTTCTTCAGGGTGTGTTGAAGAATTTAATTGCAGCATGAAATTGCAAAGGCAGGAAGCTAACAACTATGTGAAGCTGCACTGTTATGGGGAAATTTCAGAAAACTATGACGCATTTTAGGCACATCAAGATCTATGTGCAGGTTTGATAAAATTTTTTCCACCCAAATGTACTTTTACCTTCCTACCGCAATGATATAAGATGGGGAAGTCTTAACAGCCCTTGCTCACTCATCTGTTAAGCACAGCTGTGCAGCCACATCTTTTGCTACCATGTTCTTGCTTCTATTAAAGGGTACACAGCAATCCCTTTCACAAGCTGAGATAAGTATTATGCTATTAATTTATTTTTTACAGACTGTCTAGAGCCAGACGTACAGCAGAGAATGCTTTTGGCACAATTGCCAACTCGTGGGAAATGTACAGGGCGCCATTACGGCACAGCCCCACAAGATCGAAGTACCTTGTACTAGCCACAATTGTCCTCCACAACTTCCTACGACTAAGGAGAGGAACTCGGCAGCTCTACATGCCTCCTGAGAGCTTAGATGTTGAAGACATATTGACTGGTAAGGCATTGTTTTTACTATTACAAACATGTTTGGTCAAGAGAAGCAGCATGCCCATTAAGTGCTACATGACGTCCTACTCTGTGCAGGGGGGGGGGGATTGGTAAATAAATATAGAAGAAGGGTTCGAAAAGATTGTTGTCATTGAATATGGTTGTAGCATTTAGCCCTTTATTGTAAATGTATCAAGCTGGCACTGAAACAGAGGTTATAGCAAATAAAAGCAACTGCAAATAAAAGAAAATTGGAAACTTCAGAGAAAATTTAAGGAAAGCGAATTAGCAGAAAAGGAAAACTATGGTACAACTGTCAGGGGGGGGGGGGTAAAGTGGTCTCTAGGGCGGAAATGACCCTCGACAAAATGACTCATTATAGAGACAAAAAAATAAACACAAGGCTGCATCCAGCGTGCCAGGAAACTTCCGGTGTGCTCGCAAGCTTCACACAGTGCACAAATTGTGTGTTAACCACTGCCACCAAAATTGACTTGCAAATTCTTTAAATACCAATGGATAGTCAAGATTTGGATGCTTATATCATGGTAATACGTTGGTTCACAGTATTCTAACATCTATCTTTTCTTTGTAATATCCAGAAACATGATTTGCCTTTATGAAGGCGACGCAGGCAACTTGATTGCTGCTGCATGTGCCATTATGTATATTCAAACAGTGGTAGAATGACAGAGCAATAAGGGCTGCTGCACTTGGCACATATATAAAGCGTGCTGTCAGCAGGTAGAGAAAATATTCAGGCTTTGCAATCAGCTGGAGCCTTTGCAATCAGCAATCAGCCTTTGTGCCTTTGATCTTTAGTGGTTGAAACATGCATTATAACGTAAAGCCACATAATCTGTTTGAATATTACTGTTACGCATGCCCATGCATCATAGACTACTAGTATGACTGCAACAAAAATGGAGTGTGCGTACTGGTTTTCACATTGTTTCAGTCATTTCCTTTCTCATGTTTGAATACTAATAAATTTTGCATTCTATATTTCATAATCAGTGCATTTCCAATCGCAGGTGTCTTTACACAGCTGCAAACCATGGAAAACATACTCTCATTATTTAAGGGTGCACATGTAGCCGTACGAAGAGGCAATAAGGAAATTATTGGCTTTTACCGTCTAGTGTAGAAAAGGTCATCAAAATAATTAATTTACAAGACCATGCTAATCGGTGCAGACAATAAAAGAGCCTATGTCATTAGAACACTCTTTGCTTATTTAAAAAGCCATAATAAACACACCTTTCCTGGGTGCATGGGAGCTTTAGTTGCCTGCAAGCAAAGAAGTAAATAAAACCTAACACGTGAAGCTTTGCAGAATTGTGCCTTGGCTGAGATTTGAAATTCACTGGCTACAGGTTCTATCTGAGCGGTTGCTCAAAGGTGGCTTCACAGGCTCCCCAGCAAGATCTACGAATGCAGGTAGTGATGCTGCTGCATTTAAAAATATGTAGTACTTCTGAGCAGGTGATGGGACGTGTGGAGACCTTATATGTGGTTCAGCAGGTTGAGTAGATGTTATTAATCTGCAAGAAACTTAGCATGCACTATTGAGCTCGAGTTATGAACTGATGTACTCCATAAATATCTGAAACCCAATCTCCATATTATTCCTCGTGAGACATTTCTGGTGCTGGTGAATACGTATTGTAACCCAGATGCATACAGAACAATAATATAAGTGACCATTCAGTAAAAGGCTTCACTGCTTTCTACAGGTGATGTTTGAAGGGGAACATGGCGAGAGACAGACAGCAGAGCAAGTGCCATGCAGCCACTTAAGAAGACTGGGAGCAATTCTTGCAAAACTGCTCAGAAAGTCAGAAAAGACTTCAAAGAATATTTTAACAAAGAGGGACAAGTCAGCTGGCAGTCGACTTGTGTGGCTAAGTATGTCTTGTATGTTTTCAAACATTTATTATAGATCAATGACACTCACGTCGATAGTGGTCCCATGAAGGGACATGCTGTACTTCACTAGCGACTGATACGTCTGAAGCATTACCAGCTGCCTTTGAGGCCCCGCTGGTATTTGTCGTAAGGTGTGGGCTAAGAGTGTGCCAAAAGCATGCACTCATCCCTTGCGGCCAGGCTCTGGCTCCTTTCAAGGACGCCCACAGCTGAATTTAGCAGCTGTTTCCGCTGCTCTGCCTCATTGTCTTCATTCTTTCTTTTTCCCCCAGCCCTCGATAGACTTGGAAGCCTGGTTGCTGTTTCCTCGTCTTGAGTGGCCTCTCCTTCTGAGGTGCCTCCATTTGGATCAGCGTGACGCCTTGGTGTGACAGCCTCATCGGTCTCCAAAGGGTGCTGTGGGCTCAGCTCTAGCTGGCTATCCACATGCTGAAATAAAAGCAAAGTTTTAAAACAGGGTCTTTCCTTCATGCATGTTTCCTGCCCACTTAAATATACAGCAGTTCAGGTTGCATATCATTCCTACTTAATGTTTACAGAGTAATGAGTGGCTTCCAGATTTACATTTAAGGAAACACAGGTCCAATGAAACGCTTAATATTTTGAACGTCGTATGGGTAAACATATCTACATTTATTTTAACCTCGCATCAGTAGGTGAAAAGAACATACAGTTGAACCTCGCTACAACGAAACTGACGGGGCGCGCGAAAAATTTCGTTAAAGCGAAATTTCGTTGAGGCGAAAACAGCCCAAAAACACTGTGAGGTTGGACCACAGAGTGCCAAAACATCATTTATTTCCAAAGAAGTCGGTCAGCTTCTTCTGCTTCTTTTTTTTTTGCCACGAGTGCAGTGGCGCGACTTTCGCACTCGGTGAACAGTTGCATCGCGACGTCGTCATCGTGAGCACCGAAAAACCTGCGGATCACATCAAAAGCGTCTGATGAGGCGGACTCGCCACACAGCACTTTAGCGACGATTTCATGCCTGGCCTTAAAACGGGTCAGCCACCCTGAGCTGGCTTTGAAATCATTGATGCCCAGCATACAGGCATAGCCAAGTGCCTTTTGCTGCAGCATGTTTCCGCTGACCGGCATCTTCTTTGCGCGCACGTCGAGGAACCACGTGTAGAGAGCCTTCTCAAGGTCCTCGTGAGCCGCTTGCGTCAGCTTTTTCCGCTTCGCGGATGTCCCCGAAGAAAGAGCTTGCGCTATCGCGTCTTTCGACTTCAAGATCGTTGACAGCGTGCTCTGTGAGATGCCGAAATCCGCTGCAACATTTCCCTTTTTCCTGCCGCTGGATGCCGCGCTGATAATCCGTGCCTTCTCTTCAAGCGAGAGGAACTTCCGCTTTCTAGATGAAGTCGCCATGCTCGCATTCATTACAGCGCACTAGCAGCACAAGCACCAGTGAAAAAAACTAGGGCAAACGCGCTGCTGTTGCCAGGCTGCTGCGTCCTTTGGCAACGGATTGGTTGCGGCTCTGGATTGGAAGAAAACGGGAGCTTGCCCCCGCGCCTTGTCGCAAGGCAGCCAGCCCGATTGTCATCAACACCAAGCTATGGCGGTGATCATGTGCGTTTCAGTGAGTGGATTAGTTGGGTCCAGCGAATGTTTAGCGAAACAAAGCAGCGTGGGCCTATGGAAGTACATAGATGGGCGGAGATATGCTTGTTTTATTGTAAGATATATTTTTAAATCGAGCTTCGCATAGCAAAAATTTCGTTGAAGCGGAAACGCGCCCCAAAAATGATTCGTTGTGATGAGAAATTTGTTCCATTACTTTGTATAGCAAGCTGACGGGGAATTGGAAATATTTCGTTGAAGCGAAAATTTCGTTGAAGCGACGTTCGTTGTAGCGGGGTTCGACTGTATCAGCATTCATTGAGGCCACGAACACCATGTAAAATTCTAGCAATATAATGGCCGTAATAAATGAAACTTGCATCTTAACCACAAACAGTCTGCTATACTGCATTCAAGTAAAGAAAAAAATGTGCTAAATGATTCAGCATTAAAGTATAATTATGAACAGTTTATGGATCTCTCTTTTATTCTTCATGTAAATAAAAACAGTTTGCGCGATGAAGGTTTGTGCAAAACATTTTTGCACAACTAGACAAAGAAGGTTAATAAAAAACATAGAAAGTTGAGAAAATATATGTGGTGTATCTTCATAAACCATGACTGGCAAGTGAGGCAACGCTTCATATATGCCTGTCTCCATCCTGTTTCTGCCCATATGTCTACATGCTTTTTTTTCGATTTTTGTTCACTGCCAGCAGCACTGCCCTGTACACAATGTATTAAAAATACTTCTCCCCAACAACCATAAAAATGTAAAAACTTGCCTCAATTTCCTCTTCCGTTTGCATAGTAGACGTGCTCGGTTGTGTCAGGCATCCACTTGTTAAAAACAAAAGCCGTCTAAAGTGTACCCAGCGCGGCTCGTACACGTCGTCAATGCCCGATCCTGAACGCATTTCAATTTTGCGCTTTTCACAAGTGAACATTGTTCGCATGTTAGCGAACTTTGTGCGTACTTGTGCAGCTGAAAAAGAAGTAAAAATAATGTAGCATAAATTCGGTGCAACGTACCTGGGCGACGAAAATGCTGAATCTGTTGGAATATTTCATTTTTCTAGTAGGACTCGATCGCTGGGCTAACTGCATATCATAATTAGGCTGAACAAAGTTGAAGACATGTATAACAGCGGTAACGTTATGCAAAGTGAATACATCAGCACTAGGAGCATACTCAACAGGACAGAAACGGCAACACCGTATGACAGGGTAGAAAAATACCTACCGGTAAACTTGTCTCCAAACGCTGCTGCTATCTCACTGTATGCAAGCTCTTCTAATTCTCTTCGGTGGTAGTGCCGGTGCCGTACATCCTAGATTATGCGGCGTTCTTCTATCAGCGATATTAGGTCGGCCTCTTCTTCCAGCGTGAAAAGCGCCGGCTGTGGCATCGTTGTGACAAAGCTCAGGAAACGAGATAGCCCTCGCCAAACGCACAGTGAAATTGCCTGCACGTTCGCACGTGCACAGGTACATGTGCACATGTACGGTAGTGTCGATGCCCATAGAGAACTGTATCTGTGTTTTACTTGCTGCTCGTGCATTTTTTAATACAATTTGGGCCGGAGCTTGGTTCGGTCGGCGGCTGCTTTCGCTCGGTCGCCGATTTGGCAAAGACGCGTCGGCCAACGGGTCTCATCGGTGTCCTCAGTCGGCGACACTGTCACACAATGACGATCTTCAATCGTCGGAGGCGTCGCCGTCGTCGTCGGTGTAATATGACTAGCTCGTCTGGCAACGACGCCGTCAGCCGATTCGTCGACCGATAATCGGCGTCGCTGTCGCGTCGGCCTAGTGTAAACGGGCCTTAAGTGTTCGCGAACCTATAGCAACAAACCGCGTGAAAATGGACCATTGCAGAAAGTGAGCGCCACCTGCCGGGAAAGCTGAAAAGCTTCGCCGGCAGTTTTGGTTGGAAAGCGCGTCTCAAACCAACATGTGCAAGACAGCGTTCAGCAGTTCGCATGCCTGTGTTTCATTGTTTTAGTGTTGTTTCTTGGCCGGAAACGTGGGCGTGCTGACGTAAGACGATGATTGAGGAGGACAACATTCCAATTCCTTTCTTGGAAACAGGGTGGAGCGAGGATTTTTCGTGTTGTAGTATAAACGACTGTTCGTGGCAATACTTGCACTCCACTACATCTACTGTTCGCCAAGCTCATCATGGCTGGTCTTTCAAGGAGGAAGGCCATGTAAGGAACTTGAAGATAAATCTTGAAACTGCCGACAAAGAACTGGGTTTGGTGAGAGCAGCGTGCGCACCGTCTATGAAGTCAGGTGTCTATGTGACAACGGCATGGTTCATCGTTGCCACGGGCCGCATCGTTGGAGAACACTGTGAATGTGTTGCTAGGCGAGACTTTTTAATATATATTTGTGTGTGTGTGTGTGTGTAGTGAAAAACACCAAATGAATGAATGAAATGAATGTTTTAGTGGATGTGCGCCTATGCGCGGGCAATGGAACAGTAATAAATCAGACGTTCATGTTTATACTTCGATAGGACTGTACTTTCCTCTGTCTATGCTCAACGCCTTGGGGCACAGTGCATACTTTACTGATTAGTAAATAACGAGCTGTACTATTTCAGCCACGGTTCGCCTAGGTATGGGAGAGCGTATCACGTACTAAAGGGCCGTTTCCTTGTGGCTTATTAGAATGCGCGGATACATGGGAAGCTGCGCTCTACCGTGCTCCAGCTGCTGAGATAGCGCACGGCTGTGTGCGCACATACGTGTGGTTTTCACTGAATATGTACGTGCATAGTCGGCAGAACTTTTTAGGACCCAACGGCGCCGTTCTGATGGCTGGACGCACATTACTGGCTGCATCAATGGGATCACATATTTTGCGTTATGCCATCGCGGCCCGTAGTTCGTAAAAATCTCGCAGTTGCTAGACGCGTGCATAGCTTGGCTAGAAAACACAGATATTTCAAACATAGTAGTGCAGTAATGAAAAATCTTTCAAATCTTTTTTTTTTGCTTTCTTTCAGACGCAGCGAAACCTGCCAGCATGTAGCTGAGCTGCTTTTCAGTGCTGCTGCGAAGGCAGAGGGTGCACCATCTTGCACGGATATACTCTGCAAGTGGATAGTCCCTCCTGAAGGTATATCCAGGGGTGTGAAACTCCCTATACCTCCCAGCGGCCACGAATTACAGACACTAGCGCCAAACTCCCCATTATAGGATTATAGCGGGAGGGGGCGCGTAAAAAATGGACTTAATGAGGGGAGGCCGTATAGCGGACTGGTCCAAAAAAACGGTGCGCTGAAGGGGGTGTCGGTAGGTTGCTTCCAGCAGCGCGGGTCGCGCGCTCGCGTGCGCCCGCGCCCGGGAAAACGCTCTTCCCGTGGATTTTCTACCGTATCATCGTTCTGCCGCGGCACGACCGGCTCGCGGCAGGAACAGTGTGATGGAAAGAAAAACCACAAGCATAGCGCTCTCGAGGGCGCAGGCGCTCGCGAGCGAGCGTACCCGACCGCAGTATAGAAATAGCACAGAGAACAGCAGATATCGTTTCCCATTTTTATTAAGTGCACGTGAAACAGAAAATGAAAAGATGTGACAAGGTATCCCTCACACACACGCACTTTACATAGCTAACGGTTTACAGTAGTGTTATGTGTTCTGCGCTAACATTGTAATCTTGCATGCTTGCATTATCACTACAAAAGAATTCAGTTTGCCAGCACTGCTTCTGTCAGCATGTGTACAGTTGATATGAAATTAAATAAATGATGCACATATTCATCCTACGCATTCCATACCATCAAAGCAATGTAGAAACATGAGCAAATACCTGCGTTCTAGTTACCTAGTTTGGTATTTGATGCAAGTAATCACATGTCACTTTGCTATACATAACCAAAATGCATGATTAAAAATTTACACTACCCTTCCTGGAAGAACCGTCTTCTTCGAAACGCACGTCTCTCCACAGTACATGAAGGTAACAAGTTCAACAACACCAAACACAGCGGATATCGCCGACTGCAATGGCCAGCACAATCAGCAGACGAGATGGGTCCACGGAACTGGAGGTGCACGCAGACAAGTCTCTCGTCTCACGAAGGGGCGAAGAGCCAGCAGGAATGAGATGCACAGAGTAAAAGAACCGCGACGAAAAATCGCGACTTTGGCCGATAAGCCAACACGCAGAGAATTCACAGCGCTAGGCTACGCCGACGACCGACGCAGACGACTGTTCTAATTCAAAACGAGCGGAGTCGTAACGGCTACAGCGGTTCACGCGAGGACGGAGCAAGCCACGCAGCGCAGTCGGCGGCGCTGTCAGTGCGAGGGGAAAATTTAGGCGCGAGGGAGAAGTCCTCCTCCCAGCTTTTCTTTCCTCCTTTCGCCCCCGCTTGGGAGAATTAGACGGGACGGAAGTGGCCCTGACTTTCCGCGGCCTGGTATATCACCCACTTTAACTCGCCTTACTGCACACTAAAAGCCAGGTGTTTCAACAAGGTGCATACTTATAAAATGCATAATGCATTCATGTTATGGTGAAGGTATATTTTACTGGCAGATGGGCAGCCAGACCAAAGAGTAGCTCAGCAGAATGTGTTCTTGTTGGCATAATGTGGGGTTGAAGACCGGTTTAAGTTTCCTACAATAGACAGAAGGGGGGGGGGGGCTCATGCCCATTCAAAAATCAATGGGTGACAGTATTGAATATCGAATCCCGGGCCATATTTAAAAAGGTGAATGCTCAAATCCATAGACCATTGCTACGGTACACACTGTTTCGCAAGTTTATATGTTCTGTGTCCTTCACAAAATGTACAGCCAAAAAGAGCCCCACACAGTTGGTCACATATTTGCTTACCCAGTCATGCCATTTATTTATTACACATTCACACACTACAGCTGATAATAGTACACACAAAATACACTCAGTTTCTCATATGTTGAACAGCCATGCTTGTGCGAGTTTATTCGATTCCACAACTGATGTAGACTATTCTTCGTTTACTTTCAGCAAAAAAGCCAGTCCAAAGGAAGCCTTTGGATGAAGTGAAATTCCAGAAATACTGCATCAATAAGCCTACCCGTGAGAAGCGGAGACATGATTACAATCCCTGCTCCAGTACACCACTTCCTGGTGCCGAGGAGACTGAGTCACTCACAGAAAAACTTGCAACCTCCTGTCCAGACCTGCAAGCACTTCGATATGTGTGCCGCACAAATCAAGGCAACAAAAAGGCACCATGTAAGAAAAAGCCTGTAGAAGACAGCGACGACCTCTGGAGTGAGCCTGCAACAACTGAGGTGCAGCAGTACATGCAGAAACTTAATCCGCTAAGCCAAAAAGAGAGGGATCAGATTTGCAGCAAAACAGTCGGCCAAGCAGCCAACAAGAAGTAGCATGCAGCACGGGTTGGTCGGTTAACGGCATCACTGTTTAAAAGGATCTGCTGTTATACCAAGCCCGACAGCTTGCTAAAAACAATACTGTACTCTTGTAACAGGGCCATGTCTAAAGCAATCTGATATGGTAGACAGCACGAAGCAGATGCCGTAGAGGCTTATGTAAAGCTGCTGCGTGCTGCAGATTTGAGTGTAGCAGTCCAAGAAACTGGCCTTCATGTTCATAGTCAGTACCCTTTCCTAGCTGCTTGGCCTGACAGGATAGTTGTAATAGATGGAGAAGAAGACCTACTTGAGGTTAAGTGCCCCTTCTCCAAAATAGGGATGACGTGTGAGGACGCCTGCCAAGACAGAACCTTTTGCTACAGGCTGACTGAAGAAGGTGCGGTGCTGAAGCAGAATCATGCTTATTTTTACCAAATTCAAGGCCAGATGGCAATCCCAGGCCATAAATGGTGCGACTTAGTCATTTGGACTGAGGGAAACGCACCAGCAGATCTTTCACACCTCCATGTAGAGAGGATAAATTTCAACAAAAAATTCTGGACAGAGGAAGTGCTGCCGGGACTCCTGCACTTCTGCAAGCACACACTTATACCGGAGATCCTGACAAGGAGAGTTAAAAGGCTTGGGAAGCTTTACACGACCGGCACATATGTCTTGCATAGCAAGTTCAGAGAGGGGTTTTATGTGTGCACGTCCCTTGAAGGACTGCGTATGAAAATAAAGCTGGTGTAAGATGCTCTATCATCACCTGCAGTCAATTTCATCCAAGGCAGAAGAATCTACCAGAAACTATCAGTTTTGTCAGTCCTCCACTCCAAAAAATTGTAGCGATGCCTGTATTCTTTGCTATTTTGTTTTTATTTTCACTACTGAATTCATGCTTTCATTTTTCGTGGTGTCTGCAATCGTGAAAGATACCTCATACTGGCATGATTGCTGGTACGAATGATGCTCATGTGTTGTTTCCCAACTGCCAGTTGTTCATGTTATCTATTGCTAATCTGTGAACATATAGTTGCACAGTATTTATTTTATTTCACTTTATATCAATCTGCTTGTGATGGATCATACTTTTCACATATTATGCTATCAAAGGAGACTTGCTCTATTGTAAATGAACCGGCCATTTGTGTTCTGCTGAAAAGAGTGAAATAGCTTGTAACTTTTTAAGGCCTTCTTGCCTTGTGAGGGCCATGACCAGGATATGTCACCGTACAGTGTGCACCGAACTGATTATAGAATAAAAAAAAAATGGCACTCTAACTTGAGCCACTGGCTTGCAAGACAGACACACTTCCATTTCAATACAACACTGACATTTGCAGCTGTGTAAAGGTTGCACAGTTGTACTGAAAACACATGATACAATTGATTCAAAGTTGGGGCAAAGGCCCATTCACAAATCCAAGCAGCCATAGGGCACTAAACAATCAAACCTAGGCATAAATACTTTAATATAATCGCATGTAAGGATGCAAAATTTGCTTCAAACACAGGAATTGTAGAAAGAACATAAAAAATTCTAAACTGCTCTCTTTTTAGCAAACAGACTACAAACCCTGCACATGTCACTCGACATCTTTAATCAGAGGCAACCAAAAGTTGCTCAAGAGGCAGCAAACTTCAAAAACTTGCTCAGCAATATCTATCATTGAGATTGGAAATAGCCTGTCCAATATATGAAAGCTTTTGACTTTTGAAATGGCTCTTTCCACAAGCACCCTTGCAGAAGCAATGCGCCCCGTTTCGTCAACTGATTTTGTGTGCAGCTCCCAAAATGGAGGCCGATAAACTGTAATGCCTGGTGGCAAGTAAGGGAAAGTGAAGCCTTTATCCAACATTATGGCATCACCTATCTCCAGCTGGTCGAGAAGACCACTGTTTTCTAGTATGTATTTGTCCGAGCTTGAACCACCCCAGAGGCGAGACACATGTATGATGTATCCATCCGGTGTGCAGCTAATCAGCACCTTGTAGGTGTTATAGTGCTTGTATGGAGAGAAAGTTTGGCGTTGCACATTCATTGCTGAAGGCCACTGAATTCTGACCTCTGTGACATCAAGAATGACATGAGTGTCAGGAAAATCATAGAAGGACTTAGGTAGGTGTGGCCTTATGTCATCTAGAGTTGGGAAAGTTAAGTGTCGCAGCTCTCGCTTCAAAAAGTTTATCCATGTAGCAAAGTGCGGCTGATTACACTTTCAGACATGAAGAAATTACGGGCCAATTCGTGGCCTTGCATGTCTGTTTCTCAGCCGAACCAGCACCATAAAAAACTCATTAGCGATTCCCACGGGGATCAAAATTCTGTTTCTTATCTGAGCCCCAGTACACCATTTCTGTAGCACGCGGTGCAAAATACTCCAACAAGTTGTTGAACACGCCAGCATTGGGCAACCCAGTGTATTACATACTCTTTTGGCGTGTCAAGGGCACTCAAAGTGAGGAACGTTGACACAGCTGCATCAAGTCGAATCTCAAGCTTTGCATTTTGTTTCTGCAGCCGAAGAATGATCTTCTGGGAATTTCCTAGAGCTTGTTCGACCTCTGTGACCCTTCTCAGGACGCAGGCTTGACAACAGCAGTCTGGCCATGTGTGCTGCTTAATACCTGCAAGTAACACAGAAAAAAAAAAGTGGACGCTGACCACTTTAGGACTCCCTCTGCAAGTATACTTTGATAACTAATGATTAGAAACAGAGCATTTATAATAAATACCTAGCTAAGGATAGGTTTTTCACTTCAGGAACAGACCAACTGCAACCAGTAGGCATAGCGTTCACATTATAGTATGGGAAAGAGCTAGAACAGCATTACATTCTGCAAAGCACTAAGCTGAGATTGAGGTTCTCACTTCAGAAGCACCCTGGTTGCAGCAAGCAGCTGCAACGTTCACATTATATGATGGGAAAAAGCTAGAAGTGCATTACACTCTGCAAAGCGGGCACGAACTTACCATTTTCAGGCTGGTGCAGCTCCAAGTCCTCTTGGTGTGTTTTGTCATTCTGTGTAGGACTTGTGTCCATGTCAGGATTCTCTGCAAGCAACATAATAGATGTCTGATGTGAAAAAACTGCTTATTCTACACTCTCAGTAAGGGAACAGTATGACATCTCATTGCCCAGTGCGAGCTTGATGCTGCAGGAGCCAGATGCAACAAGCTATCAAAGCATTGACATCATGGTATCGGAAAAGCTCAAAGAGCATTAAGTCGAAAGCAAATGCATACTCACCATTTTCAGTCTGCTGCAGCTCCACTGAGTCCTCCTGAAGTGCTGTGTCCTGTGCAGTACCAGTGTCCATGTTATAATTCTCTGCAAGCGACATAACAGCTGACGCTCAGGATTTAAAAAGAATTAGTGAGGGCACTGCATGACATCTAACTGCCCTATGTGACTATGCTGCTGCAGGTGCAACATGTAATCACAAAGTTCAGGTCATGGTACAGGTGAAAGATTGGAAGAGCATTACAATCTGAAAAGCGTGTCTCACCATTGGCAGGGTGCTGCAACTCCGGCATGTCATTAGGAGCAGCTGAACACCTCTTTGCTGCATGTGCTGTCGTTTTAAGTTACCCTGTAACCATGCCAAAGTGGTTATGCCATGAACCTACTGCTCAATGCAAGCAAGCAGGGTGGGATATGTACAGCAGCCACATATTTCATGTCTCAGAAACACAGTGAAACCTAATATTTTCATTGACAGCATTGCATTCAAGCATTTTGTAAACGCGGGAAGCATTATTGTAGACTGGGCAATAAATCTACATGGAGAAGTTGCTCATGCCCATACACTCAAGGCACGGCTTTCTCCGCGCAGGAACCTCAAACCATGCAACCATTGCCAGCCGCCCTACGATAGCCACTGCAAATCACGACATGCGTTTGTTTTTTGGCTGACCTCACTAACGATAAAAGCGAACACCGAATATCAAACGTGAAAAAAAAAATCCAGGAGGTGCAATGCAGTGCACTCAGACGACGCACCGACGAGCAACTTGCATCATTTGGGAAGGGCACAGTACTTGAAAAAAAAATGACGTTATTGCACACGCACATTCCCATTCATCATGTTTAAGTCCACCTGTCTTTAAAAGCTACATTGGGCCCGTCGAGCAGAAGCAACTGCTCTAAATGCTCAAGAGCGCGTGCGTTCGAGCACCCTAGGAAGGTGCGACCGACTGTATACATACGTGCGCTCAACTTTGCATCAGCACTTCTCATACCTTAAAGAAATCAATAAAAAAGAAACTCTTACCTTTTTGTCATTTCAATCATCTGCTATGTCGATGCACAGCAGCATCGCCAGGACTCCTCAAGTACCCGAACGCACTAGGCACAAAGTCCGAATGGCTCTCGAATTTTGAAGGCCGTCCTGCATTAAACGTGCTTTCTGATCGTATAAACTGCGACATAAGCGTTTAAAAGTGATGTACCTGTTATAAAGTGCGCGCTGCAGATCCTAGAAAGTTTGTTCGGTACCCACAATGAGCCTTCTTCATTCTTTCTTCATACAGCCGCTATCCAAGCAGCTCTCTTTTCGGCACGCAACCTCGCGGACGGGAACCTGAAGTTCGTGTTTCCTCTGCCAGTAAAATAATTCGTGCAGCCGTAAGCTATGCAGTGGGCTGGCATTATAGTGCACACGAAAAAGCACACCAAAGAGCTCGCCTCACCATCCACTCAATAGCTCGCGACGCGCGGACGGCTCGTGTTTTCCAACCAAAACCAAACCGCCAATAGAGGGTGCTGGCTGTACCTTTGCTACCTTGCTTTTCAATGGACACATTTAGCCTACTGACGGATTCCAGGACCGGAACGGGGAGTTGCTGATGCGATGTGCCCATGAGCTCACTCGAAATCGTCAACCTTCGGGCCGACTGCGAGGGTGAATTCACATGGTGCGCTCGCAGTAGCCGTTCCACTATAGACTATGCACTGGTGTCCTCAAAATTAGTGGCCCATATCACAAAAGTGCATATAGATGAGGATGGACGCTTCAGCTTGGGGAGCGACCACAACCGCCTCCTGTTGTCTTTCTCGTCTTCCACATGGCGCCACGTGTGTCTCGTGGCGACACGAGCAAGCCCGCCGGTACCTACCTACTAGACCTACCAAGCTGTGGCGATGCAGTTCGAGCGGAGTAACGTGCGGATGCATGCAGCAACCTATGACGCATACGTCGATGAGCTCAGACGCATCATCCGCCAACACGAGGTGCGCTCCAGCATGAGGGGCAACACACAGCGGAAGTCTTGGTGGGATCAGGAAGTGAGGCAAGCCCTAGAAGCAAGGAGAGAAGCAAACCGTGTACACCGTAGAGCTATCAAGCTATCTCCTGCTGAAGACTGTCGCCCAGCATGGGAAGAGTACCTCCGGTGCAAGAACCACATGCAAGAGGTGGTACGAAGGAAGATAGCCCTTTGCAATCATCGGCAATCGCAGGAGATTGTGACTGCCGGTCGCGACGGAGGCTGACGGTTTTGGTCGTATGTGCGGACACTGGATCGAAAACCACCCAAGCAAGACCTAAGGGATGAAACGATGGGATTACCGATCACTGACCTCCCCCGCCATCTGACGCGACATATGCAAAGAGTGTATGACCAACCACACTGCGAACCATGTGGAAATGATGCAGAAAGCCGCCCTGAACTGAACAGTTCCGAAATAGATATTTCATGGCAGGTGACGCCACGAGCATTGGAGCAGGCCATTGCACACATCGGGGCGCAAACCGCACGAGGCCTTGACGGCATTCCAGCAGGCTTGGTCAAATGTCTAGACACGCAGGCACGAGAACAACTGGCCGCAATATACACAGGCATCATATCGGATGACCCTGTGCCCAGCGATTGGTTTAAGGGGTGCGTGTGCCTTGTCCCTAGAGAGGAGGTGACCGAGGCCTTCTCAGAGACTACACGCCAATCACAGTGACCAGCGTGCTGTACCGGGGTTTTGCACACATTATCAAGAAATGGATGGTCTCCTGGGCTGAAGCACATGGTAACCTCACGGAACTGCAGGCTGGTTTCCGACAGGGCCGATGGCTAGAGGACAACATCTTCACCGTGACCCATTGCATTGAGATCGCACGTCAACTTCGGGGTCTCGTCGGCTGCTTCTTGGACGTCGCAAAGGCGTATGATAGCATCCACATGAGCCCCTGCTACGCCGCATGAGGACGATCGACATGCCACGGGAGTGGACTGATTTGCTGAGCCGCCTATACGCCTTTTCACGGGCTCATAGCCGCCAGGGGGAGCCACAGCGCCGCAAACCGGATGGACACCCAGGAAACTTCCGGTCTCCCCGCGAAGCGAGCGAGCGAGCCGCAGGGTCGAGGCGAGTTTTTCTTTTGTGTTTGTAGCACGGCCAAAGTACGGCGTGGTCGCCCTGTTGCATTATGTTTTCGGGTGGAAAAACATCTTTCGTGACCCCATCACGACGTGGACCGTGCTGTTGTGTGCCAGGTTGCAGCTTGCGACCTGGAACCAACCTCCTGTCGCAGGTGCGCACTTTCAGGTTTCCGGCAGACGCCGAGCGTAGAAACGCTTGGATAGCAGCAGTTCGGCGGAACCGATGGATGCCTACGAAAAGCTCCCATGTTTGTTCTGCTCATTTAGTTCAAGGTGAGAACAGATTTATGATGTCTGCTTGTGCCGCAGCTAATTCCTGCACGTCTTATGTGCGCTTTGAGATTGAACGTTGACTCGATTGAACGTTGCGGGTTGGCAATCGTCGCGACCGCACTCGCCTAATCAGCGGCTGCATCTCTAGCAGTAAAAATTGCCCCGTGAAGTAAGGAAACACTGTTTTGCGGTTAGTTGTGCGTGCAAGGCGTCGCTTAGCCATTTCCAGGGCAATTAGCCAGCTTGTGACGCTTGCAGTGCAGTTTCGATCATGCAGCAATGCGAGTGTGTGCGATTTACGGGAATATGATGATGATGATGAATTTTAATGGCGCAAGGGCGACTCAGGCCAAAGAGCGCCAAACTCAAGGTTAATGGTGCACTCAAGTTTATATGATGGAATAGTTGTGATTTTTCATGAAGGGATAAAAAACTGGTGTATAGGGCCTAAAAATGTGCTCGCTCTGTAATATCGCTAAAAACAATGGTGTATAGGGCCTAAAATTCATTTGTGATATATAATGGATGCGCAATGTATAAGTAGATGTATTAAAAGATCTCATCCGTCCTCTCAAGGAGGAGCGGGCTGAGACCCACGTCGATAAAAAATTTCATGTAAAAAGCCTACTTGTGATAAAAATTTAAGCACCTGTTTTAAAGGAAACATTGGGTTGTCGCCAATAAAAATGGATGGGTGTGCAGGTATTTGATGAGTGAACAAGGAGGGAAAATGACGTCTTCTTTCTGGTTCCAGTTGTGCACATATGATTAAAACATGTATGACAGTGAGTCGATCACCACATCTCGAGCAGTGTGGTGCAGGAGAGTTGGTTAAAAGATATGTATGGGTTATGTATGTGTGGCCAATTCTCAGCCTGCACAGGGCTACTTCTTTAAATCTGTGTTGTTTTTCTGTGGTGTACCTGCCTATTTTTGCCTTTATTGTGTGTAGTTTATTTTCTGATGCTGCGTCCCATTCCTCTTGCCATTGTTGTTGAATCATGTTTTTTATGTGTGGTTTGAGGTCATGATAAGTTATCTTATCAATGTCTGTGTCATTTCTAAGGGCAGCTGAAGCAGCTAGCCTATCAGCTGCCTCATTACCAGGTATACAGCGGTGGCCTGGCACCCAACACAGTGTAATTTTAATTTCTTGTTCATGGGCAAACATAAGGGTGTTATAAAGAGAGTTCAGTACTGGGTTCTTATTTTGCCATTTCCAAAAGGATAGGGACTTTAAAACACTGAGGGAGTCTGTGTAGATGATCGACGTCTGTATTTTATTTTCTATAATGTGTCTCACAGCTAAAAGGATACCATTGCATTCAGCGGTAAATATACTAGTATTTCTGTTCAGGGTTTTTGACTGTGAAAACTGTGGTCCATGTGCTGCACAGGAGACTTGAGCAGACTTCGAAGCATCTGTGTAATATTCATCACAAGTGTACTTCTCCTGAAGTGACATGAAATGCTGCTGTATGGCAATAGGGGATGCATGTTTGCCCACTTCAAGAAACGACAGGTCGCAATTAACACCGTGCATTTCCCAAGGAGCAATTAGGTCTTTTATGGAAGTTGTATGAAGACTGGTAACCAAAACATTCAGGTATTCAATGTGCGTGGCAACTCTGATTGGATATGGTGGTGTTAGAGATGGTTTTTTTGAGAAAAGTGCTGTGCCAGTTTTGTCAAGCAGGAGCCGACGACATGGATGGTCCAGTTGGCATAGTACCTTCATAGCATAAGTTAGAGAAGTAAATTGTCTCCTTCGTTGCAGTGACCATCGGTTCGCCTCGACATAGAGGCTAGCAATTGGGCTAGTTCGGAAAGCGCCTGTAGCGAGGCGAAGGCCGAGGTGGTGCACGGGATCGAGCAATTTTAGCGCAGAGGATGATGCTGACCCATAAACCATCGAGCAATAGTCAATGCGTGATAGAACTACACTATTCAGAAGGTTCAGAAGGCAGTCGCGGTCTGTGCCCCATGACCGGTGAGAGAGAATTTTTAGCAAATTCATCGCTTTGAGACACTTCAGTCGCAACTGTTTTATGTGGGGAATGAAGGAAAGTTTTTCGTCAACAACTACGCCAAGAAATTTATGTTCTTTTTTAAAGGCAAGGCTCTGGCCATTCAGTGTAATGTTGGGGTCAGGCCTGATGCCACGCTGCTTAGAGAAAAGTACACAAACACTCTTTCCAGAGTTAAATTTAAACCCATTGTCATCAGCCCACCTGGACAATTTGTTTACACCTAGCTGAATTTGTCGTTCACAGATGGCCAAGTTGCAAGATTTGAAGCTTATCTGGACGTCATCAACATATACAGAACAAGAAATAGTTTTTGGCAGCACGCTTTTTAAAGAGTTCATTTTGACTACAAAAAGTGTGCAACTGAGAACACCACCTTGAGGGACACCATTTTCTTGAATGTACTGCTTTGAATACGCATTGCCAACACGAACTTTGAAGGTCCGTTCAGACAAGTAACTTCGAATTGTGCTCAACATGTTTCCTGTGATGCCAAGAGAGAAGAGGTCGCGGATGATACCATAGCGCCAAGTGGTATCATATGCTTTTTCAAGATCGAAAAAGACAGATAA
This sequence comes from Amblyomma maculatum, assembly GCF_055883805.1. Taxonomy (NCBI): domain Eukaryota; kingdom Metazoa; phylum Arthropoda; class Arachnida; order Ixodida; family Ixodidae; genus Amblyomma; species Amblyomma maculatum. The sequence continues at coordinate 121,171,616 of NC_139353.1, forward strand.
ACAATGTTGTTTATGTGCAAAAGCATCCCTTGCATAAGACTCAAAGGCAATGAGCTGATCAGCTGTTGATCGCCCAGCTCTAAAACCAGCTTGGTTTTGATAAAGAAGACCATTGTATTCAAGGAAATGGAGAAGGAGACGATTTACCATTTTCTCAAAAAGCTTGCAAAGACAGCTGGTTAGTGCGATAGGCCGATAACTAGCAGCAAGTGTGGGTTCTTTTCCTGGTTTTAATATTGGGATGATGATCGCTTCCTTCCATGCTTTAGGAAAGCGTCCTGTGGCCCATACTTTATTATACAGGTAGAGTAGGGTTTCAACAGTGTTCACATGCAGATGCCTGAGCATTCCATATGTGATCCTGTCAGGACCTGGAGCTGTGTTACCACATGTGTCTAGTGCAATCTTCAGCTCCTGCATGGTGAATGGGCTATTGTATCCTCCTGAGGATGGCCTTTTATCATGTATGTGCTTCCTCTCCTCTCTTGCCTTGTGCCGCAAAAAGGAATCTGTATAGTGTGCTGAGCTGAATATGTATTCAAAGTGTTGCCCTAGTGTGTCTGCTTGATGTTCAAGAGAGTCACCACTGGTGCTGACAAGGGGCGTTGGGACTGTGCTATATCCTTTAAGTGCTCTTATCCTGTTGTGAACTTTGTGTGCGTCAGAATAGGAGTTCACTGAAGACAGGAATGATGACCAGCTTTCTCGCTTGGAGATGCGTCGAATACGCCTGCCATTTGCCTTTGCACGCTTAAAGGCTATTAGGTTTTCGGCTTTGGGGTATCGGCGTAGTTTCGACCATGCCCTGTTTTGAGTTTCACGAGCAGTCTTACATTCTGCATTCCACCAGGGTCTTCGTTTATTTCGTGGCTTACTTGACGTCTGTGGAATGTATTTTTCTGCTGCCTCTATGATGTGCAGCGTGATTAAGCGTTGAGTTTCATCAACGCCTAAGTCAGTAACTGATGAACTGGCCAATGATGACTGTTCCCTGAACATCTTCCAGTTGACTGCATTTTCTTTGAATTTTCTGGGATTCGACACATTTTCATTTCCGTTCCCAGTATATTTTATTAAGATCGGAAAATGGTCACTTCTGTATAGATTGTTAATGACAGTCCACTCTGTAGCTGCCAGGAACATCGAGGAGCCAATGGCTAGGTCTATGGATGTGTAAGAGTTATAAGCTATATTGTAGTAAGTTGGCTGTTTCGTGTTTAGTAAGCATGATCCCGAGGACAATAAGAATTTTTCGATTAGAACACCTCGGGAGTCCGTTCTTGTACATCCCCATAATGGGTGGTGAGCATTAAAGTCTCCGACCAGCAACCAAGGTTCCGGAAGTTGATCAATCAATTTTTCAAAACTTTCGCTACTTAGCTTATAAGTTGGAGCAATATACAGGGAACATACGGTTGTTATTTTGCCATAAACTAAGCTTCTGATTGCCACTGCCTCTAAGTCTGTGTTGAGTGAGATGTTTCGAGAGGGGATTGATTTTTGTGTTACAATGGCAACGCCACCAGAGGAGTGAGAGCTGCCTTGCCTGTCGTTCCTGAATACATTATATTGCTTAAGGAAATTTGAGTCTGCTGGTTTTAAATGGGTTTCTTGCAGACAAAGTATGTTTGGCTGATAGTCCGCAAGAATTTCATATATATCATCTAAATTTTTAAAGAGTCCTCGGCAGTTCCAATAAATGAGGAGCGCCATAATTAAAAGTTATTTAAGGGACAAGTTTAAATTTAGGTTTGTAGGTCCTTGGGACCTGTTATTGGGACTTTTCCCTTTCTTTTTCGCTCCAGTGAGCTTTGCCGCCTAGGCAGCTGGGGTGAAGAAGTTGTGTCCATCGCATCTTCAGATGCGGTGGACGACTGTGCAGAAAGCACAGGATTGTCAGTTTTAGGCCTCGACTCATGGGTCGAGGCCTTTGGGCCGGCTGACCTGGGGGTCCGCGCAGCCAGCTTTGCGGGTGGTGGTGGAGTAGCGCTAGCTGACTCCACCGAGGGCGCAGGTGGCGCTGCCCTGGAAGAACTGTGTGCTTCCTGGGCAGGTGCCAACGACCGCTGTGATGCCGCGCCCTGCTGCGTCACAACGGAGTATTGTGGCTTTTGAGGAAGAGAAAGCCGCTTTCGTGCCTCTCCGTAAGATATGTTTTCGGTGACTTTCAGTGTAATTATTTCTTTTTCTTTTTTCCAGTATGGGCATGAGCGTGAATAAGCTGGGTGGTTACCTTCACAGTTTGAGCAGAGAAGCAGCTGTTCTTCGCAGTTGTCTGTAGGGTGTTCGTGCGAGGCACACTTTGCACATGTGAGTTGGCCACGGCAACTCTGAGAGCCATGGCCATATTTCTGACATTTGAAGCAGCGGCGTGGGTTAGGGATGTAGGGCCTCAGTTTTATCTTTGTGTAGCCTACTTCGACTGATTCTGGGAGAGTGCTTGCAGCAAAGGTGAGTACAATGTGCTTTGTTTCTATCTCTTTGTTATCTCGTCTGATCTTTATCCGGTAAACATCTGTGACATTTTGTTCCTTCAGGCCTTCAAGAAGTTCTTGTTCACTGACGTACCTAAGGTCATCATCAGAGATGACTCCTCGGGCAGTGTTTAGTGATCGGTGCGGGCTAATCTGTACCGGTATTTCTCCAAATGGTTCGACTGCACTTAGCTTCTGATACTGATGGTTGTATATTAATTCTAGTAGCAGGTCACCGTTTCCAAGTTTCTTTATCTTATAGCCCTGGCCAATGGCCTCAGTCAACGTTCGAGAAACAACAAATGGGGACACAAGTCGTGCAGTGATTTCCTCGTGGTCACTGTGGACCACGTGGAAACGAGGAAAGTTGTTTATGTTCTTTGAGAAGAACATGGTGGTCTCGGTGCGCCCCCTTTTAGAAGGAAGACGATCGGGGTTAAGGTGTTTAGATGCCATAAAAAGTGTATTTTTCGGCTGCAGTGCCAGCCACCCACCATGGAGCCCAACGAGGGGACGGGACAGAAATTGTCTATTCCTGCCCACGCCAGCTGTACACCGCAACTATAACCCAATATGGCGTAACTCAGGGTAGCTAGCCACACAAGGTTAACCCTCGCCGCCTGGAAGTAGGAAGAAATGAAGAAGGTAAGAGAGGACAGGACAGTTCTAAGAAAGAAAATAGGAAAGTGAAAGATGGAGGGGAGAACAGGAAAAGGCGACTGCCGATTTCCCCCGGGTGGGTCAGCCCGGAGGTGCCGTCTATGGGAAGCGTGGGCCAAAGTGGTGTGTTGCCTCCGCCGAGGGGCCTTAAAGGTCCAAACACTCGGCATCGGCTCAACCACCAGGATCCCCTTTTCCCCAGACACGACGATGCCACGCACGGCTAAGCGTGGGTGCTCGGGGTCCGTGGTGTCGCACAAAACACACAAACACCTGCTTTAACAGGTGCCCCCTGCGGGGGATTTACGGGCATATAAAGTCCCAAAGTAACTCAGCTTATGATAAACGGCGTAGTTGAGTGCTCCAGAATAATTTAGACCACCTGAGGGTTTTGAATGTGTACTGAATTTGCACAGCACACGGTCGCTTTCTAGACGCGTGTCGCGTCAATCAAAACTCTGCCGCTATGGCCGGGATCGAACCCAGGTATCCCGGCTTAGTAATCGAGCGCTTAGTTGATGCTTAGTTTATGAGCGGCAGTTTTTGCTGCGATGCGGGCCCAGGCATCTTATTGTTGTAATGCCTAACTCGGTTGGTGTTCTTTTATGCGCATATCTGGCGCGATTGCTCAGGCGTCTGTTGCTAACCTTCTGGTCGTGTGTTCGATCCCGTTCGCTGCATCAACTTTTCTACAGGGACGAAATCCAAAAACGCTGGAGTATCATTCGATGCACTTTTTGTTCTACTATTCTCAGCGGCTGGAGAAATTAATTCGATCACCTGCAAGTGCTGGTAAAAAGAGTGAAATGCTTCCAACTTGCTTGATTCAATATTTTTGTGCAGTTTCTTACTTACAAATGGAGAACGTAAAGTATGTAATCATACCAAGGAACCCTTAGTGTTTCTTCCTTTTCCTAGAGAAGTCCTGGGCAATATTGCTTTGGTGCATTTCAGCCAGTTTTTTTTTTGTTTTTTTTTGCATTTGGGAGTGCCCATGTGGCTACTAATTTTCAAACATTCTTGTCTTTCTTTAGGTAAAGCATCATCTGACCCCACACATCCCGACTATGTCCCCTCCATATTTCCTTATCGTGCCTCGGGAAATGTGGCCCAGAAAATTTCTAGGTTCCAACGCGCTGCTCGAAAGGATGGATTGAAGGAAGCATCCAGACCTGCTGCATGTAATCCTGGGCCAAGTGTGCTTGACTGTGGGCTCAACACGACTGGCGCAGGACAAGACGCGGATGATACTGCACTATCTGCGACTGCAACTGTTTCCGTGGTAGAGAATTGCCACATGGAAACAGAAACTGATCTCAGCATGCAGAATATATCCCATCTTATTGAAGAGAATGGCAGGCTTAAGCAGCGTTTGGCCTCTCTGGAGGAAGAGTGTTCAGCAGCTAAGCAAAAGGCTGGTGAACTTGAAAACAAGCATACAAACCATGCTATTATAACCAAAGAAGTGGTAATGCAGTCAGCCAAAACAGTAAAGTTTTACACAGGGTTTGTATCTACAGCCATGTTCACTGCTTTCCTGCAGTTTGTGCTGTCAGCATGGAAGCCGTCATGTGCCACATGGCTTGATGCAGAAACACAACTCATCATGCTACTCATGAGACTTCGTTTCGGTCTCCTCACCCAAGATTTGTCATGCAGATTTGGCATCTCAAATGCCACTGTCAGTTCAATTTTTCATGCATGGCTTGATGTTCTTGCTGCAAACATGACAAAGTTGATAATCTGGCCTTCCCGACAGACACTTCAAGCTAATCGGCCAGCGGCGTTTCAGGACCCTTTTTTTGATGGTGTAACTGGCATCATTGATTGTACTGAAGTATTCATAGAAAGGCCGATATTAATGACAGCAAGGAGCCAGACATATTCTCATTACAAACACCATAATACAGTAAAAATACTAGTTGTAATATCACCTTCAGGAGCAATAACTTTCGTATCAAAAGCATGGGGAGGCAGGACGCCTGACAAGGAGATTACTCTACGCAGTGGTCTCCTAGACAAGGTCAAGGAAGGGGATGTTTTTCTTGTTGACCGAGGATTTAGATGCGGTGAGATGTTTGCTGCACGAGGTGCAACACTTCTCATGCCATCACTGACTAAGAATCGTGCCCAGCTACCTGGTGCTGAGGTCACAACGTCTAGGAAAGTCTCTAGCGTGCGCATCTATGTTGAAAGGGCCATACAAAGATTGAAAGTTTTCAGAATTTTCCAGACTGTGCTGCCTTTGAATTTCGTGAAGAGGACTGGCGACAAGAACCTCGCAACCATAGATAAAGTGGTGGTGGTGTGCTCTGCTTTAGTTAATCTGCAAACCCCTATCATTAAGAATTCTCAGCGCAGAAGTGCTTCATAACTCTCTTCCACGAAAGTGCGGTGCTGTGAGGAAACATGAATACAGACATGCTGTGATGGGACAGCAAATGCTCATGTGTGTGTGACCATACTGACAATCATTGCATATAGTTTCATAGTGTGTACTTATGTTTTCGACTACTTCCAGTCTGTCTGCACTACGTGTACACACACTGTGATAGAACAGCAAGTGCTCATGTGTGTGTGACCATGCTTTTCATTGCATGTATTTATCTTTTCTACTACATCCAATGTGTCTGCACTGTGTGTACACAATAATTCATGTTGTTGACGTTGCCCACATTGATCTTTTCACATTTGTTTATTCTATTTTCTTGCACTCTCTTCAGTCAATTACTGCATATTGTTTGACTCAGTTTTTAAGTATTTCCTGTTGCTTGTTCTCACATGTTGAGAATTGGGCTTTTTGTTTTCTGCTTGTATAGTTATTCTGTCCTCAGAGCAGGTGTTCAAATTTTTACTTGCTGTTTGCTTCTGTATCAGTTTTTTTTATATGTTCCCTGCTTGGGACGTGAAGGCGTACTGTATTTAAAATCTATTATATTTGAGTTTGCACATCGGACAAATGCATCCGACATTAGTCCTTGAAGTGAACATATTTTGTCAAACAAGCAGTGTTTATCTGCCTTTCGAATGTGATAAAATATAACACTTGGAGTGTTCAGTAAAAAAAAAAGCTTGTGCTTAAGTTGAGATGCTGTAAGCTACAGGGTTACCCTTGAGGTTTCTGCCTACAATTGCTCCAACGTAGCGGCACCTACAGTAACTAAATTACATAATCGAGCGCGAGCGCGACCTGTATGCGAGGCCACCCATTGAACATTGGAAGCGTATAGATAAGCCTCTGCTGCTCAGATTATGCAACAAACTTAGACCGCTAAGACACAAAGCATCAGGAGGGAACCCACACTCTAACCTTTGAAGGGCAGATTTTTATTCATCCGACAGGATAACAACAGGTTGAGCCGTACAAGACCCTAGCTTCTCGAGAGCTGCCTGAATGGCAACGCTTTCAGCTGTTGTGGAGAACACGACTTCAGTAAAGCGAACAGACCCTGTACACTTCAAAGAGGGAATGTGAAAAGCAGCAGCACTAGCTCCTCTGGCCTTGTCCTTACTCATCAGCAGTCTACCCATTATGTTGACATGCAGTGCAAATCCATTGTCGAGGTGTGCGTCTGTTTTACACACTTGAGGTGAAACGCTGCCTCACAGAGTGAGCATTCCACAATGTGGCCCAACTTGGTGCCTCGGCAGTGACATGTCTTCTTTGCACGTTCGATTTGACTGAAGATGTGCATTGACTGTAGTTCCGGGAATATGTAGGTGAAAAAAAAGTTTGCTGCCTTGAGTTTAGTAGCTGCCCAAAATGTCTCGTCAAAGCTTATGATTTCTTTTGTTAGAGAGGAACCTGTAAATACCACAAAATATGCCTGACACAGCCCAGTTAGAGCCATTTGAGCCTGAATTTGTGTGTAATAGGCATGGTTATGCTTGAGCTGCAAGTCTTCATTCAGATATGCCAGTTTAGTTAAGCCCTTCGTCAGTGAAGCATCTTTCATAGTTGCAGGGCATTTCACTTCTAGTACTGATTTTGGACAGCATGAACAAGACACTAGTGCATCTGGAGATGATCCAATAAAAGGCATGCTCCTTGCAATAAAAAGACCACAGTCTCAAAGACTGAAGTCCACATGTTTTTGAGACTCCGTTTCTATAAATGCCTGCACAGCTTTCTTCTCTGTTTCGGAGCCCCACCGCAGGTTGGAAACTTGAGGCGTCTTCACGTATCCCATAATCTCCGCAACAAGGCCTGCTGCACCTGTGCTGCATGCTGCGACACGGTGCATTACAGAGGCAGTGATCCTCCCTCGACGTTCTTGTAACCATCTTGGTGACCTTGCTTAGCCTCGAGTAGCTTCCTCAATTTCACTACAGCATGCAGCTGTCAGTTCCACTTTTTTTCCCTCGTCTATGTCGAGGTCTTGGTATATTTCAGCAAGGGGCGGTTTCGCAGAGAGTTGCTTGCATCTGCCCACTCGTACAGGTTCCAGGGCAGCTGTCTCAGGGGCAGAATCTGTGTCCTCGCTGTCAGAGATTGAAGTCAGGATCAAAGTGTTTGGTGCAATTTCCTGAAAAAACAGTATTGGAATTAGTGCCCTATTTGCAATGTCAGTGGATCTGGTTCTTTACAGTTGCACAAACAGTGAGCATTTTTTGTGTGTGTCCTTTCTCTACGTATGTATCAAAATTTATTTAATGAGAAGTCCTTACCTTCACTTGAAGAAACCTTGACACTTGCTCATCCGTGAGCACTGGTACTGAGTAGTCTGGTGCCTCGCTGACTTGGGGTGGTGCACGGCCTATTTTGGGCTTAAAAAATTCAATCTCTGAGACTGGTGCTGCCTGTGGAAAGTTCAGTGTCAATTACAATTTTGCTCACAACTCTGTTCATGGCAGAATGAAAACAAAGACTTACTGTGCTTCCCTTTGATGCCTCAATCCATTTACATGCAACATCAGTTGGGGACGGGTCATTCAGGCCATACTGCACAGTTGCCTCAACTCTAAACAAGAGTGCAGCCACGTGTGTGCAGCATTCCCCAAGGCTGAAAAATAAGCAGGAAACATGAGAAATAAAAAGTTCACAAACAACTGTAATTATTGGTGAAAACTATGGCCCTTGAAAAAGTTTAAATGCCTTGTACAAAAGAATGCTGGAGGGTGAGATTTGACGACTTTTGTCATCCACAAGGCAACTCGATTAGGATGAATGCAACATCATGCAGTCAAGCGTCGACAAATGATCTGGCTAACTATGACATGAATATTGTCGCAAAGTAGTGGCTTTAATAAAGCAGACTTGCATGGAGACCAATAACAGCTGCCTGAACAAACGGATTATTGGGCTGAGTTGCGCCCCACGAATGAATGTGCGTCGGTGATCACAAGCGCTCTCGGAGATCCTCGAAATAGACAGTATGGAAAGTTACAGATAACATGTTACAAATGACAAGTACAATCTAGAACAGCCCAGATGCGGCAGCGTGTCACAAACAACACGAGATAATTCTGGACAAATCTGCATGCGGCGAGCAAAGCGATAAAGCCGCGCTCGGGCGGCTGTTAGCACAGGAAACAAAGTTTACAATGACGAATTACGGCAGTATGGCAAACATTTCATTACACGCGCATAGTTAGGCGAACAGTAGCGCTTTTCTGCACTGTAACGCAACTAGTACAGAATTTTCGAAAACGGGAAAGTCCATTCTTTGTGGTTTGATTCATAAAAATGAAAAATGAGCCAAGGTAAAGGCTCATGGCATTGTAGCTCTTATTATGATTCGCCTACTTACCCGGCCATGCAAGTGCAATGCGCACTTTCGATGGTTCCATCCTCCTTCACGATGCACCACGCCTAGTAAGACTTCGAAAGCGTTTGGCTGGCTTCTACAGTCGCCACAATAACAACAACGCCGTCTCCGTGCACTCCCGCCTTGAAAGATTTCACTTGCTTCACCTTCCCGCATATGAATGCGTTGTACGCATCTTCAAGTTTGTAAGACTTAAACTGTTCGTTCGTGTAAAAACACACGCCTTCCACAAGATACAAATAAATATCTGCTACTGTCACAGGCGGCAGATTTCGTGGGCCCGATGTAAAGGCGAACCGGACAACGTCGTCGTCGAGAGCGTCAGGCAGCTCCTCACCTCTGAACAAAAGATTCGCGCGGTACCGCACTTGCGCCTCGGTGTCCAGCTTCTTAAAATAATCACTTGACATTATTTTTGTACAAGCGACGCATAATGAACGTAAGCACAGCCTCAAAACACGCACGGATAGTCGGGGTCTCCGTATCGCGCCACCTGAAAAACACTGCCGGAAGTTCTTCGCCGGAAGTTTAGTGGGAGCAGCCAATGAGCGCCAGAGGCGCGTGTTTGTAAACAGTGAAAAGGCGTATACACCGACAATACCGTGGTGGCCAGCCTCAACGACAGCAGCTCAGAGCCAGTCGTCGTCCGAAGAGGCCTGAAGCAAGGATGTCCCCTGTCCCCACTCCTGTACATGCTGTACACTTCCGAGATGGAACGGCTGCTTATCGCGTCGGGCACAGGCTTTCGGATCTCCTTCTCATGGGCAGGTCTCCCAGAGACATGGACGCTGCCAGGGCTAGCATATGCGAACGACCTCGTGCTACTAGCCGAGAACGAGGCGCAACTGCAGACCCTGGTGACCTTTGTGCTGACCACCTATCTACACTGGGGCTGAATATCAATCCTCTCAAGTCAGCTGTGCTGCGTTTTTCGGGCTCGCCGGAAGACACTCCTGCAGTGCTGCTGCCCTGTGGAGACCCCATACCGCGCACCGTGGAGTACCGTTACCTTGGAGTGCTCCTCAACACACAAGGTGCCCTATACGCGGCGCAGGAAAAATGTTTGAAAATGACCTCAACCCGTGCGTGCCATATCCTCAGACAACAATGCCTTTGGGGGTGCAATCGATATATGATGGTGTGCGATTTGTGGAAGGCTGTACATGTGCCGGGGCTGACCTTCGCAAACGCCACTTTGTGCATATCTACCCAACTGAAGGAATGGCTAGAACGCGGACAGCGCGAGGTGGGACGACTGGCACTCGGTTGCCACGGTCGCGTTGCTGTGGAGGCCATCCAGGGGGACATGGGCTGGTCAACGTTCGAGGCCCGCGAAGCCCAAAGCAAAATTGGGTACGAGACCAGACTCCGCGCCATGGACAATAACAGATGGGCGAGGAGGCTGTTCTGATATATACACATTGCTGGTATTTGGACAAAATGGTGTGCTCGTGTGCAGACTCTACGACGGAAATACGGCGCGCAGATGGACACCCAGGACCAGACCGTCTTGCCCAAGACCACTATACGCAACCTTATACAGCAGGCGGAGAACGCGCAGTGGAGTGCTGCTGTCCAAAAAAAGACGACTCTGGCTCTATACAGCGCACACAAAAGAGCGATCTCCGCTGAAACGCTGTACAACAACAGCATCAGTAGCGCGCTCCTGTTTGAAGCACGAGCGGGAGCGCTTCGCACACTGGTGTACCGCCGCTACTTCGACACCGCCCCCGAAGTTTGCTTTAGACATCCTCAAGAAGGTCACCTCGCCAATATATGTGAAATCGTTTCATCTTAAGACCGTTGATGACTTTGCCCCGGGGCAAGTCTACGTTTATTGGGATGGCAACAAAGAGAAAAGCAGCTGACTAAGACGCCGAAATACTTCATATGGGAGGTGAATACCCGCATTACTATCGAAGTATATAGTGTTGAAATTGGCACTTAGCTTTGGGTGTAGCCACCGAGGTTTTGCATGTGTATACTACGTAAAGTGCAGGTGTGAACAGGCTTGTCTAGCACTGGGGTAATGAACTGCAGCACAAGGTGGGATGTTTGCTCAGCTGCTATTTTGGAGGAGGAGGAAGATGACCGGTTTGCTACCCTGCACTGGGGGAAGGGGATGAGTGGATATAAAAGTTGTGAGAGAGGGATAGTTGAAGTTAATACAGTCACATAACAGACACGCCACATCACATCACGTTACAGTCATGTTATAGCAAACTCAGTCTTTCGATTAGGCCTGTGCTTCTCATAAAGCGGAGCAGTGCCTGGGAGGCCTTTGCCGCAGACGCTTTTGGAGAAAATACAACAGATTCCGTGCAGCTAAAGCAGCTGAGAAATGAAAATGCCCGGCTCCGTTGGCTCAGTATGCAGCACCAGGAACAGCTGTTCAGCATTCTTTCACCGAAAGGCAACCTCCTTGTGACAAGTCTCTTCAGTTTACTGTACATTTTTGAGCCGCATGAACAGGGAAAAATTCAGTAGCCTTAAAAGTGGAAACAGCGAGAAATGTACAAGCCTTATTACCATTCTGCATATTTGCTAAGAAGGGATAAGGTAGGAGGAGAAACTGCAGGGGACTCTGAAGAGAAGTGGCTGCGGAAGCTTTATATATATAGCATATAAAGGAGCGAACAGTCTGGCAATTTATATATATATATATAGATATATATATATGTATGTATGTATGTATGTATTGTAGGGTTCGTGGCGCGCCGCGCACTCGAAGGCCGCGCCACTTTCCAATGCTCCCTGCGCGGTGCCCGTTTCCCTCTCCCCGCTCGCTCGGGGATAACCGGTCCCGCGCGAGGGGGCTATAAAAGAAGGCACGCGCCGCCATCTCGCCTCTTCTTGGTCCCTGCCTACTCGTTCCTGCTTCGCTCCTGCTTCGCGCCTGGAGCTTCTGCACGGAAGACGACCCGCAGGCTGCAGCCCCCCGGACGACGACCTAGCACCGACTTCGACGATCCCTGTGAGATTAAAGATGTTTGTCATACGGCCCACTGTGTGTTTGTCGTAAGCATCCCTCGGGCAGAGAGGGATGCACACGAGAGAGGGCCACCCAAGATAGACAGGTAACGGCAGAGAGTTCTGACAAAATGTGATTCACTGGAGAAGGTAATGGCAACCCACTCCAGTGTAATTCCTGCCAAGAAAACAATATGGCCAGTCACAATACCATTAATGATATGGCGCCAGAAGATGAGCCCCCAGGTTGGAAGGCGTCGCACATGTTACTGGGGATGAACAAAGGGCGATTCCTAGCAGCTCCAGGACGAATGAAGCGGCCGGGCTAAAGCCAAAAGGATGCTCAGTTGTGGATGTGTCGGGAAGCGACCGGACAGTCCGATGTTGCAAGGAGATATATCACATAGCAACATAGAATGTAAGATCTATGACGCAAGGTAAACTGGATGTCGTCAAAGCGAGAAATGGACAGATTGAATATTGATATCTTGGGTATCAGCGAGCTCAAGTGGACCGGAATGGGAGAATTTAACTCCGGCGACCATTATGTCTTTTATTGTGGGCACGAATCCAAGAGAAGGAATGGGGTCACTCTCAAGTAAACAGAAGAATAGGCAAAGCAGTGCTAGGGTACAACCCCAAAAACGACCGAATGATTTCACTTCGGATCCAAGGTCACCCTTTCAACATAACAGTTATCCATGTCTATGCACCGACCACTACTGCTGAAGAAGCTGACGTTGACAGATTTTAAACGGACCTACAATGCCTTTTAGACCGCACCCCATCATGAGACGTTTTTCTCATAGGAGACTGGAATGCTAAGGTCGAGAGTGAAGAAATATCCGGAATTATAGGCAAGTTCGGTCTTGGCGAGCCAAATGAAGCTAGGCAGAGGCTAGTAGAGTTCTGTCAAGAAAACAACCTGACCATAGCGAATACTCATTTTCAACAGCACGAGAGGCGCCTGTACACATGGACTTCACCGGACGGTCTGTACAGGAATCAGATCGATTATATTCTTTGCCGGCAGAGACGGAGAAGTGCTCTACAAGCAGTAAAAACAAGGCCTGGAGCTGATTGTGGCACCAATCATCAGCTTCTTGTTGCCAAAATTAAGCTTCAGTTGAGGAAAATGCAGAAAACTAGAAGGCCTTTCAGGTATGATCTGGATCAAATTCCATTAGAATATGCTGTGGAAGTGAGGAATCGATTTCAAGAATTTGATCTAGAAGACAGAGCCCGAAGAGATGTGGACTGATGTTCGTGATATAATACAAGAAGTTGCTACTAAGGTAGTTCCAAAGCAAAAGAAATGCAAGAAAGCAAACTGGTTATCTGAAGAGGCTTTCCAAATAGCTTAGGAAAGGAGGATGGGAAAAGTTATGGGGGAAAGAGAAAGATACAAGGTTCTCAATGTGGATTTTCAGAAAATAGCAGAGAGATAAGAATGCCTTCCTGAACATACAGTGCCAAGCAGTTGAGGACAACCGCCAATTAAGGAACACAAGAGCTCTGTATAAGAAAATCAAAGATATCAAAGGAAGCTTCTGTGCTAAGCTGGGCGTGATAAAGGACAAACGAGGCAAGGACCTCACTGAAGCCTCAGAGATAAAGAAGAGGTGGCAGTAATACACAGAACTGTGCAAGAAGGACCCGAATGTGCAAACCTAACATAAGACGGTTGTGATAACTGATCTTGAGCCGGGCGTCCTGAAGAGTGAAGTTGAATGGGCCTTAGCCAGCCTTGCTAAGAACAAAGCTAGCGGAATTGATGGCATTCCAGCTGAGTTGCTTCAAATCCTCAACCATGACGCTGTTAACATTCTGCATACATTATGTCAGATTTGGACAACCCTGCAGTGGTCACAGGATTGGAGGAGGTCAATTTACATCCCCATTCCAAAGAAAGGCAGTGCCAAAGATTGTTCCAACTACCGCACGATCGCGCTTATTTCGCATGCTAGCAAGGTGATGTTGAAAATCCTCCAAGGTAGGCTGCAGCAGTATGTGGATCGGGAGCTTCCGGACGTGCAAGCTGGGTTTCGCAAGGGCAGAGGAACTAGAGACCAAATTGCCAACTTTCGCTGGATCATGGAAGAAGCAAGAGAGTTCCAGAAACCCATCTACTTCTGCTTTATTGATTATGCGAAAGCATTTGACTGCGTAGATCACAGCAGATTGTGGCAAGCTCTCCAAGAGATGGGAGTTCCGATTTACCTCATCTGTCTCCTCAGGAACCTGTATGAAGGACAAGAGGCCACAGTCAGAACTGGGCATGGTCTTACTGATTGGTTTCCGATTGAGAAAGGAGTGAAGCAAGGCTGCATACTGTCGCCCTGCCTATTTAACCTATAGGGGCTATGCACATGACGTCAGACACAAGGGGCGCTAGTGTCGGTGGCAACTGCGGCCATTTTTGCGGTCGTGACGTGGTGGCGCAGTGCTGCTTGCAGTGAGACGCGCGCAGACGCGACGCTTGTGCCTTCGTCCCGCGCTTGTTACCCTCCGTGAGTGGAATTGTGGATTTTGCACAAAATGCGCTTAAGTGCCTACGCACGGAAGCTGTGTGATGCAGAAAAAACTCGCTACTTGCAAAAGGTGCGTCTTTGTGACGGCGTCGATCCGCTGGACCTTCGAGGCGAAGAACTTTGTCGCGATGTCGCTCTCTACCCGCGCGTCGATTTCACCGATATCAAAGACTACCTTGTTCACACCACAAGCTTTGTGACGCGAGAGGAATTCAAAGCTTACAAGGCAATGGAGGGTCATAACTTCCTGACCAGCGGTTGGGTCCAGCAGCCGTGCCTGAAGGTGCTGTCTGACGGCCGCGTCGTCATCGTTTGTCAGGTAAGCGGATTGCCTTTCTTAGTCCCGACGCCTGCAAAATGCTTGTACGATGCGCGTTTTCCGCTGTGAAGCTTACACGTGGCGAGAGCGGGTAGAACAGCAAAGCTTAAATCTAAGAGGCATTATGACTGATTTCACAGTTTGCTAATGCAGCGCACGTAGAGCACAACCTGTTATCACACGCCTGGCCGTCACACGGCTCGGCTTTTTGCGATTTTTGCTATTTACCCCGTTTTACCTCATTGTTTTCGTCATGCATACTTTGCTTTTGGCTTTTCTTGCTTTCTCGTTAGGATCACGGCATCGTTACTGCAGTACACGTTTCAGTGATAGAAAAGCCAAAAGTGTGTAAAAGAGTTCATGTATCGTTCCTAGTTCGCTTTGCTTGTCTGTCTAAACGTTCAGGTGCACAATGGATAAAAAATTTTCAAGGGTGTATGTAGTCTCACGCGCGGAGACTGCGTAAGCTTGCGAAATTTATGACTGGCCCACCTGAATTTTGAAGGCACAACTAAGATGATCATAGTGAAATTAAGTTGAACACCAGTAAGGTAATATGTCAAATTTTGGACGTCGGTTGGGTCAAATTTTGGGATTGGCTCCCTTCAGTTGTGAAGGACACCATTGAGTTTGCCATACTTGAATTAGTTTGCACGCCAAATTTCATCAAATCAAATTGCGGGGTTCGGAGAGCCAATTCTGGGGGTGCGAGCATTTAGCACCATGAGCCTGTTAATCAAAAGCCCTCTGCAAATTACAGTTGGTTAAAACAGCAAAGGAAACATTGAATAAGGAGGTTTCACTAACGCTGCGATTTTAGAGAAAAGGTTAAAAATATGCAATAACGTTTCGGACATTTTTTTTTTTTTTAATTTCAGTCTCTATTGTAACTGGTGTTTCTAGGAGTAGTTTGTTCTGTGGCATTCAGCACATTTCCATCCTTTACGCAGGTCCGGCATTCCCAGTCAGTCAGTGATAAGCCATTGACACCTTGGCTTATCATCAAGGAAGACGGTGAAGTGCAAGCTGCGCATTGTACATGCAAGGCAGGCCTCGGAGAAGCCTGCTCTCATGTTGCAGCAGTACTTTTTTACATTGATGCTGTTGTCAAGAGACGGGACAGGCAAGTATGTACGGATAAGGAAAACTCATGGCTGCCTCCAACAGTGCGACCCGTAGAGCCAAAAAAGGTTTCGAATGTAAATTTTTCGTCATTAACAATGAGGAAAAGGCTAATGGATGGGGAAGAGCCTTTTCGCAAGAAGAAGCAAAGAAGAGCTGTCAAGGAGACCACAGATGCAGAATGGGCAGAGTTTCTTCAAGCCTGTCATAGCAGCGGAAGACGGCCGGCACTTCTCTCATTGGAACCCAATTACGCACATCATTATATTCCTGTAGCAGTGAGGTTTCCCCAAGTCATCCTTACAAATTTACAGGAAGAGGACGTTCCGGGCACGTGGAGTGAGACAAGAGAGAAATTCTTTTCCCTGGCTGAAGGCCTGTCAATTGAGCATGAGGTACAGTAGCTCCAGTCAGCATGTTTCTTACTCTTAGTGTAGCTGTTTTCTTGCAGCTGTACTACCCTGCAATATCAAAAATTACTGGGGACGCTTAAGTCTCCTTATGTACTGTGAATGCGTGTATTGTCATTTAAAAACATTGCTGCTTATCTTCACTGTCTTTCAGGTTGCTGAGTTGACTGAAAAAGAAACCAGAGAGCAGGCAAGGAGCTCCAAGTGGTTTGCCTTTAGAGCTGGCCGTATCACAGCTTCAAATGCCAAGGCTGTGTGCAGGACTTCAACAACAAACCCCTCGTTGTCTCTACTAAAGAGGCTGTGCTATCCCGAAGATGCTCAATTTTCAAGCCCACAAACAGCATGGGGAAAGGAACACGAACAAAAGGCCACACAAGCTTATGTTGCTGCATCAAAGAATATTCATGTCAACTTTAAGTTCAGCCAGTCAGGTCTGCATATCTGCAAAGAAAGACCATTTCTTGCTGCAACGCCCGATGGCATGGTCAGCTGTGACTGTTGTGGCCAGGGAGTGCTTGAGGTGAAATGCCCATATAACAGTAGAGAAGAGTCAGGCAGGAGTTATGCAATGTCTGACTCATCATGTCTTTCTATTGAAAATGACAAAGTGATGCTGAAAACAGACCACAGTTACTTCTACCAGGTTCAAATGCAGATTTTTGTATGCAAGGTGAGATACTGCGATTTTGTTGTTTGGACACTGAAGGATTATATTCTTCGAATCTATGAAGACACACAGTTTTGCAGTAGAATGCTGCAACGTTGTGCGCTTTACTTTAAGCTGGTCATTTTGCCAGAATTATGCTACCGCTATTGGACTGAAAAAATTTGTATACAGCCACAAGAGGTTAGTGATGAAGACTCGGCACCACAGGATGAGGTGTACTGTGTATGTAGCGGTCCCGAATCAGGCAGAATGGTCATGTGTGACAGCAAGACGTGCAAACGTGTTTGGTTCCACTATCAATGTGTTGGTCTGAACAGGGCACCTAAGGGGAAAAAATGGTACTGCCCCGAGTGCACACAGCAAAGTAAGAAGGCCTAATTTGTTTGTAGCAACTGATAAACTTTCATCTTTCTGTAAAAGTGAGATGCACGTGGAGAACATGTGAAGGAAATAAACAGTTTGGTATCTGCAGTGTGCATCAGTTTCACTGCCGAGTGCGATTCCCTCTGCCTTTTCACAGGAAAAGTAACAAAAAAAATTGAGAACACCTTTATTTACAGCCATTTTCTAAGTGTACTTGCATCACTTAAGAAATAAATGTCCCACCATTGCTTGGTGGGACATTGTCATACATAATACAAACAATGGCACATAGCAAGGCCGTAAATTCTTCGAACTTGTAATCTGTGTCGCACAGATTAAATCAATCAGAATCCATGCAGAGAGAATGATGGGACACATTTTATCCTAGCTCACTCTTAGGAGAAATGCACTGTTTCGTGTGCTTTTTGTCCTTCAAATGACTGCTTATGTGAAACAATGGTGTGTGATTTCACCCAAATGGCACAGTTGAGTTGTTCATATTGCACAGTGCTGCACAAACAAAAACAATCTTGTCGAGTACTGTTGGCCCATTTCCTTCCGCAGCGAGTACTTCTACAGAGAGTGTGTGCTTTAAGATTTTATACTTGTTACGCACAAGTCCAATCACTCTTTCGACATGGATCCTCACGTTTGCTATTTTTCGAGTCTTTTCTACATCAACAGCAGATAGTTGCTGCTTACCTCTAGTGAAAGCAGGCATGGCCAGCTTTGCACAATGTAAACCTACACTGTCGGCAATTGTGAATCCCCGATCAGCTAGAACTATATCCCCTGGTAAAAGGTTGTTGAGAACACCACATGTCTCTGCAATAACTTTATCGCTAGTCCGGCCGCACCATCCTCTAGATATAAATGTGACAACACCTTGTGGTGCGATACCAATGAGATATTTTACAGTATTGTGGCTTTTGTAGTGTGAATAAGTATGCGATGGGGGTAACATAGATGAAGGCCGCTCAATGAATATCTCAAAGCAGTCGAGGACAACAGCCACTTCCACACCAAATGACTTGCGAAATGTCATGGGCATGGTTGTCCGAAGTGTCTCGCGTTCAGGCCATTGCGCAGTACGGGAAAGCCGCACGTAGGCCATGTCCAGCCACTTGTTGAAAATCCTTGATACTGTGGATTGTGACACATGGAACCTGAAAATATAAAGGCTGTCAGCAACTTGCATCACAAGAAAGCAAATAACAAGGTTATACCTGTAGGCCAAATCTTGAAGAGGAGTGTTGAGCCGAAGGCGGATTAGAAAAATGAAAAATTCTTGGAATGCCGTTAAACTGTTCCGGCTTGAGTGCATCACACCTTCCTTTAGTACGTTGAAGAAGGCAAGCAGTATTGTAAAGTCGGGCAGTCCAGTGTAAAACTGGACCATGTCCTCTCTTGTTTCTAGGATGTCTTCTGATAAAATGTGCATGCCAAGCTTCTCTTTTGTGGATGCAAGCTCTGAGAGGAGATGCCTGTTTTCTTCCTCGAGCTGTTCTAGGTTAGCCATCGTTAACTCGGTGACTTGACTGAAGTCAGCCTTCCCTGAAAAAATGCAGATAAGCATGATCATAGTACCAGGAGTTTCTTCCAAACAGAATACATTTCATGCCATTACTTGAACAACAGATTCAGAGTTTGCCAAAATACAGTGCTACTATAAACATGTTTGTATTTGTTGCTGCAATAGGATCTTGTTGAAACCTTTATTCCTGTTGACGTAATTCTATATTATTTGAATGTGTACACATTGTTCACTATTGCCCGTTTTTTTTTCATTGCTCACATATCAGGATGCATTAATCAACTGACTTATTTTTATGGTACTTATCTTTATGCTTGTAAAAGGCTACACAATTTTTCGTTATTGACACATGGGTACGCAATTCTGTGCATTTATTGCATGGTCCCAAACTAGCAGCTTGCTAAGGTAGCAGGGGCTTTTGTCACCCGTTCTTGTACCACTATTTCCAAACGGAATAGTGTGAATTGAATTGATATACAGAATAAAACTTGTATTACTTATTACCTGTACATTCACAGACTTCCATAGAAACCGGCGGCTGAGCCGATTCTTCATCCTCGGCAGATGAAACTGTGTCCTCGGAAAGAACATTATCCGTCATTGTGTTCGGGCTCACTTGACATTCTCTGAGGGGACTGGATCTTCTTTCTGAGCGTCTTTGCTTTCTCTTGTACCTGGAAATATTAACGCATAAGCATGAACAGACTCATGGTGACTGAAAACAGTGCTGCTACACAAGCCCTTCCTCTTGATGAACCAACTAGCGCAACATTTTTTTTTTTTTTTTTGAAAGTGAAAGTTAATGACCTTGAACATATTTACACAGTGCATAAAAATAGGCAAGGGTCCCATAGCCAGAAGACTGCACTGGAGCCCTCGGCAAAGAAGAGTGCAGGAAATGTCTCGCCGCAACCGCAAAACTGGCCTTCAGGACACACAAAATTTGATTTGATCAAATTAGGTGTCCAACCTAATTTTAGTATTAGTGATAATCTCAAAATTTGGGTGGTCTGACCCCACCCGCAGAATTTGCCCCCTGGACAGCCAAAATTTCTCCTCGTCATATGACTAGGTATTGAAGTGTTGGTCATATTATGACCAACACTGATGTCTAACCTAAATCAAGTAAGTCCACTGACTTCCATATTTAGGTGGGCCACCCCCAGAACTTGGCCTGCTTACACATTCTTTGTGCAAAGGAGGCTACATACAACCCTAGAATTCTTATCGTCAGTGAAACATGCATGAGCCACCAAAATTAGTGAAGTCCTCAATAATTTTGTGCTGAAGGCATAAACTACTTGAACATAGGAATATTTTTGTAGGGTAACTGGCACCTGGAGAAATAAGAACACCTACCTGGAAGCCAAACTTCCAGAGTCCACATGTTTGCCATGCCCTAAGTGAAGAGATGGTGCCCAGTCTGGGTCTGCCTCGGCCATTGCATATGCTGGTCGGCCTGCAAAAAATAAACTGTCAACCTTTAAACAACTGCATTCATCAGAGTGTTCCATGTATGCTGGAATTTTACATACGAAAACTACAATAAAGTAGAGAGGTCTAGCTTATTCTACTGCTCTAGGTCTCTTTATCGAGTTCTGCACTTTTTCGAGTTGTGCTCATACGTGTTCGCGGAAGTGCAGTTGGGGAAAACGCGAGACGCACGGGTCATCAGTAGAACCGACAAATCTACAGCGCTGGTTCAGAAGGACGCAGTCCGATCTCCTGCCAAAATTAATCGAAACGCGTTTCTCCTTCTACCGTGCATATGTGTACACGTCCGCACAGCGCTACTCAATTGAGGCATAATAACAACGTTTGCTACATTTGGCACAGAGCTTATTCCTTTTTGAAACAATGTACAAAACACAGCAATCATTCAAGCGCTAACATCAATAAATTGGACGAAAGTGCCGTGTCGCGGTCGTCGCGCGGATGCTAGGTTTTAGTAGCGACTGTCGCTGACCCTTGCCACCTACGAGACGGTACTGCTGAGCTGCGCTGGTCATCGTTAAATGTACATTGAACTGGCAATAACTCATCTAGGCATCTTAATTCGCTCACCTGAGATGAAGTGCTTGCCGCAGACTCGGTAGTGATTTGCTGAGTGGTTCAAGTCCTTGCGGTTGATCTGGCGCAACCACTCTGCCCTCCTACGAGCAGTCGTCTCTTCGGTCTTCCGGCACTGGTTTTTTACAACCTTAGGTATGGAAAAGAAGCCCACCTGTGCGACATTTTGGTCGCCGGGCTTCTTTTTTGTGTGGTTGCTGCAGCCAAACACAACGCAGTTAACCATTCTCGCGTCTGCAACACGCCGGCACCGCAGGTACTCGTGAACATGCAATGATAGTTTTGACACTCGTAACAACCAAAGACGGCAGCACTGCGAACACGTTGCTCACATTGACGGATGCGTGCACGCTAAGACAGGTTGAATGATGAATCCGCGGGCTCCAAAAACACAGCTAACTTATCCGGACGGCCATCTTGCCGGATAACTGGAACGGAATGACCGTAAGCATGGCGCGCAAGCCGGAATGACGGTGGCGCCATCTCGAGGATCAGGCCCCAGTGCATACCCCCTATATGCAGAGTGCATCATGAGGAAGGCCGGTCTGGACGAGTCTTCAGCTGGAGGGAAGATTGCTGGAAAACTTATCAGCAACCTTAGATATGCGGATGATACCACTTTAATGGCAGAAAGTGAAGTGGAACTCAAGAGACTTCTGATGCGCGTACAAGAAGAAAGTGAGAAGTTTGGGCTTAAACTGAACGTTAAAAAGACAAAGAGAGTCTTGCCCTATCAAGTCCTGGAGCATCAATGGACAAGAAGTGGAAGCTGTGACAGATTTTCTCTTCTTGGGCTCCAAGATTACCTCGGAAGGAGACTGCAGCCATGAAATTAGGAGAAGCCTGCTTCTGGGAAAGAGAGCAATGGTTAGCCTTAACCGCCTAGTAAATAGCAGACATTAGTCTGCCAACCAAGATCCGTATAACTCGTGCTATGGTCTTTCCATTTGTGATGTATGGATGCGAGAGTCGGACTGTGAAAAAGGCTGACCGCCGAAGAATTGACGCGTTTCAATTGTGGTGCTGGCGAAGACTCTTGAGAGTTCCTTGGACTGCCAGAAGATCAAATCAGTCGATATTGTCGACCATAAACACTGACTGTTCATTGGAGGGTCAAATTCTAAAGTTAAAGCTCAGCTACTTTGGTCATCTGATGAGAAGAGAGGAGTCGCTGGAGAAAGATTTGATGTTGGGAAAGGTTGAGGGTCGCCGGAGAAGGGGTAGGCAGCGAACGCGATGGTTAGATGGCATCCTCGAGGCACTGCATATGAAGTTATGTGATGTTAGGAAGATAGTGAGAGACCGGAAAGCGTGGCGTGACATGGTCTATAGGGTCACGAAGAGTCGGACACGACTGAACGACTGAACTGATGTATGTATGTATGTATGTATGTATGTATGTATGTATGTATGTATGTATGTATGTATGTATGTATGTATGTATGTATGTATGTATGTATGTATGTATGTATGTATGTATGTATGTATGTATGTATGTATGTATGTATGTATGTATGTATGTATGTATGTATGCATGCATGCATGCATGTACGTATGAAGCATGATCAAAAGGTGTGAAACTGCCGTACCTAAGGTCAAACAAGCAACGGCGAGGCTGCGGAAGCAAGGAGACAAAAGGAATAAAAATAGTGGCTTCAGGTTATTAAAAGAGCTCCCTTCAACCCGAAGGGTACATGTGACCTATCCTGCGATCACACAATCAAGAGAAGGGTGCTGTGCACAACCATGTTTTTGGAAAAACCACGCAAAGAGGGGGACAAATATGCAAGTGAAAAAAAACCAAGGCAAAGATGTCGCATCTGTTGATCGAAACAAGTCCGGGAATCAAATCGACCACTCTTTGAGACTAGCTGCTGCAAGTGGGCCACGTCAAGCATGCACAACTTCCATTTGGCAGACATGATGTCGTGCATTGCAATCATACTTTTTTTTTATCCTGTCCAACTGGCCGTTCTTGCTGAGCATGGCCTTATTTTGAATTGCCATTTGCACAAATTGCGTTTTCAACCCCAACCTGGGTGCTATCAGTTCCCATTTGCTGCAGCCTGGGTCTTTTGTATTGTGCCATTATCTCCTTGGCTCTTTATCATTCTTTTGCTCCACAAATGGCCATTTTACAGATGGCTGTAATGATGTGTTTGAGGATGACAAAGTTATTTTTTCTGCAAAAGTGTAGGTTCCATTCAATGTGTGAACAGGGGTAGAATGCCATTTAAAAAATGCTGTCAGGGTGAAAAAAATTTTATGACAGTACTCAAGAGCTTTTGTTGGGTAGTGTTCATAATGGACAAGGACTGAACAGTGTACTTGAGTCAAATAAACCATGGTCCGCATGGAATGCACTTGTTCATACCTGAAGCTCGTCGTTAGTTAAAATTGTCTTGTTTATCCACGAGATAGCATTAAAGGCTCCGTTACTAGAAAATCCACCTTCAGTGTTGTCGGCATCACTGTTATGAAGGACAAATCATGAGCAGGGCACGGGCAGATGGCATGGCCGGACACAAATTCTTAGACGGTTTGTATTTTATCTGTTTTCTAGCCCTCATCACCTTGCACAACCTCAACTGGCTCTGTAATGAAAACATTTGGAGACCTGTTGTATAGAGGCCGAGAGAGGATTAAAAATTTGGGCTGATACTATGGCTGCAGCTGATTCAGGATAGCAATTTAAATATAAATAAGCGCTTATTCCTGTAGTCGGCATAACTTGACTGGTTTAATAGTGTTTTGTAACTACAGTCGCCGACCGATAAATCGGACGCTCATAATTCGGACATGCTCGTTTATTCGGACAGGTCTGCGGCACCGCCACTGGCCCCATAAACATGATGTGTAAGGACGACCGATATTTCGGATAGCCTCCGGCTCTATATTCGATAATCCGGACTCTAAACAGGGTGCCTCGATGCGCGCGCTTCCCCCGCCGCCGTTCCTAGTTAAAAAAAAAAAAAAAGAAAGAAAGGAGACGAGCGCCTTCCTTTGGCGCCTACTCGCAATAAGCGACTGTGGCCTCCGTGATCGGCGAACGGTGTGCCGTCGGCATTGCTGGAGCTGATCACGGAGGCGGCGGTGCGACAGGACAGTTGCGACGGGAGAACAGCAGGCAGCGCTCCACTCCGCATGACTGGCCCTCGGGCATGTTTGGCCTCCCCGCGTCTTCGCCATCGGCCACCAGTTTGTGCTCGTTTGTTCAGTGCCTCGTGCGTGAGTAGCGTTAGGCTAGGTTCTTTCAAGTGACCATACGACAACGTTTCTCGAGTTTGACAACGACAGGCCACGGCAAATGGCGCCAACGGTGCCTTCGCGGTCCGTGCCGACGGCGGCGAAACGTGGGAAATACACGACGCTGACAATGGCGAAGAAAGCAGGCATAATACAGCAAGTGCTGAGCGGCCGTTCTCAAGTCGAAGTTGCCCGTGAGTTCAACATCTCTAAGCAAACGATATCGGACTATATGAAGAATAGGTCCAAGATTCTTGAGGCCACGGAGAAGACAACAACAGCTGAACAGAAAAGGCTGCGACAAGGCCTTTACCCGAAGTTGGAAGAAGCGTTGAACATCTCGCTTAACGCTACTGTCGCCCAGCGTGTTCCTGTTTCTGGCCACCTTTTGAAGCATAAGGCTAAGACACTCGCACTGCGGCTTGGCATCGAAGGATTTCAGTTCAGCGACGGTTGGCTCAGGAATTTTAAAAAGCGGTTCGACCTCGCCTTCAAAAAAATGTGCGGTGAAAGTGGTGCAGTGAGTAGCACACTGGTCGCAAACTACCGCAGTGAAAAACTTGAAGCGCTGCTTAGTCGTTACTCGCCAGACAACACTTTTAACGTCGATGAGACTGGTGACGAAACAGACCAGACGAAATAGGCACCCTAAAATGTAAATAAACAGGTATTTTTTGCTTCATTCATTTTTTCGGACATTCGATATTTCGGACTGGTTTACATTCCCCGTAGAGTCCGAATTATCGGTCGTTGACTGTAAATGAATGTCTTGAATGTTTGGTAAACAATGGCATTACAGCTTGTGTTTTTTTTCCTGGCATTTCTGCCTCTTCGCAGTAGTTCGTGTTGTGCCCACAGCTGTCTCAACTAATTACACTTGAACCAGCTGTAGTTATCCTACCTAAGTCATCTGCCTGTGTGCTTACAAGCACTGAGCCTGCAGCACTTGACCCACCTACATCATCTCTTGCCTGTGTGCCCATAGTGTGCAACGAGTGTGCAACATTCCCCATGACTGGGTCCCCATCCACAACTCTTATAGAGTTGGTGCCAGATGTTCTTGGCAATGAGGGCAATGCTGCTGCGGGTTGCGAAGTATCTTGTGGAAAAGTTGCAGTGGTAGCACATTTTATTTGAATTACTGCCCGACCACCAGAGTCATTACAGCAACGCTAGCATTGCGAACACTAACCAAGTGTGTTCATGAACTGTGATCAAATACTGCAATTGACCCTTTAGAAAATTCAGTCTGGCAACTCGGCAGGTATCATCATCAGCAATTCCCATCGGGGCCGTACGCCATATTTTGGGCGCACACCTGGAGTCGCGCAGCTATGGTAGCGCAGCTGCAGTGGATTGCACAGCCTTTGCACCAGTTTTTCACCTTTGGCATTTTGCAATACTTTTGTGAGAACGATGGCGAAAAATTTGCAGTAGTCGAGGGACCTGACTATCATCCCGGACGGATTTTCACAAAGGCTTTTGGATGCATACTGTGATGCCCATGGCGTGCGCGGTCCATCCGGCTGCACCTCTCAGCGAAGCTACAAGCTGGTATGCGAGGCTTACTGCGATCCGTTGACACTGCATGTTGTTATGTCATCCTGCAGGAACAGTACGAGTGCCACCCTTCCGCATTTCCGTGCATCCCAAAGAAACACTCATGCTGCACGTCAGCGGCGGAAAACGAGTTTATGTCTAGCTGCTAACCGCATCATATTTACCTTCTAGTTAGAAAAAAAAAGTGTGTAACAAGCTTGAACTGCGGCATCATGTTGTGCGAAAGTGTGATACGAACACGCATGCCTGTACTTCATGTGAGTGTGTGACTGAAAGCGTGCAGAGGAAACAACGGGGGTGGGCGAGGGGGGGTTTGTTCGGAAACTCGACTCCTTGCACTTCTGCACCGCTCGACTGTCATGGGAGACACGCTGCACCATCAACAAACCTCTAGCCACTTTGCCCCATATACCGTATACACGCGTGTAATGGCCGCACTTTTTTTCCGAGATTGGGGTGAAAACCAGGGGGTGCGGTGATTGCATGAGAAAAAAGACAGCGAAAAAAATTATTTGCGGTGGTACCTGCCTTTATTATTGTCAAAAAACTCCTCGTCCTCCTCCGCTAAACTCGTCGGGATTTCAGGCTTGTCCCGTGTCCAAAACATCACTCCTCGTCGTCCTCCTCCTCCGAACTCATCGGGACTTCAGACTTCAGGGCATCTTCTTGGGAGCACCATCGCCGTACACATTTTTCGTCAACGCACAACTTTCGTCCAGCTGATCTTTTTCCTTCTTCTTTCGCGTGGTGAATCACTTTCAGCTTAAAGTGAGCGGTATAACTAAAGTATTTTCCCATCGAGGAAAAAGAAAATCTTCAGCTCATGAGCGCAGAACAAATCAGGGCAGCGATGCGTTCCGATTGTGAGATCGCACATGATATGCTTCGGGCGATCGAGGAAATGGCTGTAAAACCATGGAGGAAGAAAAAAACTAGGAGGGAGCACACACAGCCTCCACAAGCCAATCTCCTCTGATGCCACTCCCTTCTCTCTCTTGCGCGCAATGATTCTTGGGAATTTAGCCAACGTAGTTGCCAGACTCAAGAGCAGCAGGGTACATGGCAATTTTTAATGACTTTGGATGTCCCCGCGGAAAGCCTGCTGGAGTGGGATGCCGAAAGTTGTGAGTCTCGCCGTAACGCATAAGTTACTTTGTTTACAGTTGTTGCATTGTACTCCGTGTTTATAGGCACACTGGTGAGAACTGCAGGTGGCTTTTTCATATTTGGTTTTGTCAGGGAGACTACGAATTCGACATAACGTTGCATGCCTGGGGAACTGGCTTCAGCATAACAGTGTGTGTATGTAAGGTCCGCATTTCCTAAATAAATCAAACGATTTTCTTCTCCAACAATACATGCACATGCCCTTACAAACAAACGTTTCGTTTCTCGAGGAGTGCGCATAACAGGATACTCATCGAATTGGAGCGACAGCCCTGAGAGGTATATCCGTGTAGTTCTAGCATCCCGGCACGTAGCATTTCATATGGCAGTACATGTTGGACTAGTTGGTTTGATTCCATGCTTGCGGGACTCAGCGCACAGACAGAGCACAAGAACACAACGGACAACAGGACGAAGCGATGATCAGTGCTTCGTCCCCTCGTCCTTCCTGTTCTCGCGTGCTTCGTATTTGTGCGCAGAGCCTCGCAAGCATTTCATATGGCGCAGCTGAGGGGACCCAGCCATACTTCGCGAAATACACGGGTGCACTGCGCGGCGGCGGCAGCAGCCCCTGCGGGACCGGCCCATCTAAAAGTCCAAAGTTCCATCCATCGCCTGCTCGCAGCGCGCGCCTCAGGTTTCTAGTGGAGGCGTCGCGTAGCGAAGGCCACGCGAAGGCATTCCTTTAGAGTGAAGCGTGCGAAACCGCAACTGAAACCAGCTATTGGCTACCGCTTGCCGTATCACGTGACGGCTAATTTCCCATGATGCTTTCCATTATATTTTTTATGACCAGGCTTCACTCTTCTGCCGCGGCGCTCCCTACTAGTTTTCTTCTTCCTCCATGTGTAAAACGGAGGAGCGAACAGACTTGGATTGGATTAGATTTGCTGGCCTCAGCCTTTGTAACGGGTGGGCATCGCTGCAGCTAGGAGCGCACCCTTTGTAACGAAGGTGGTGGCCGCTGCCCCCATGCTAGACTTTTTTTTTCCTCAAATATTTTGTACTTAATTCTTATTGGCAATTCTACTTCTAACCTTACGCTTCATTTGGCTTTCAGTTTATTTTTGGGCCCCACCTGGCGGCAGTAACCCCAAAACGTTCTGTATTTCTTGCACCGCACAGTAGACGGCACTGCCCAACTTCCTGAAACTCATGGTGTGTTTTTACTCGGGAAATTTTAAAAGTTTTTCTTTTTCAATTTTCTTTCTAAAGTTTGGGGTGCGGCCAATAAATTGCGTGTGGCCATTGCACGCGTGTATACGGTATATTCTTTAACTCCGCTCATTGCTATCAAGAATAAACGGTTTGCAGTTTAACCTTTAAACTCATAGCAGGTAGTTCTCATTCTGTGTCTGCGGAAGAGGCTCTCACTTAGAACATATATTGATAATTTTGCCATAAAAGTGCAGCAAAAGCACCATAGGATACTAGTACCGAAAAAAAATGATAATACATTCTGAGCTCCACTTATCATAATGCAGCTTCAAGCAAACATCATTGTTTGGCATATCTCTAAATACTATAGTTCACCAAATAGGCTGCATGCAGCCTATAATGGAAAGTTCAAAAATGCTTCAAAGTGGTTGACATGAAATTCTTTTTTTTTTTCAGGCCTGATGAGATGCATGTGAAGTGCACTTGTTTTCGGAGCCAAAGGAAGCCATCGAAGCCCTATGTTTAGATGTGGGTCAGTAGCATCCGCAAGATGCGGTTGTTCAGTTGGTGCCAGTGGAGTGTGTAGCCACAGTATAGCCGCATTAAAGCTGGTGTTGATACTAAAAAGCAGTGGATACAAGGAACCACCCCCAGAGGTGGCATGCACCAAGCTGCCACAGCAGTGAAAATGCCCTCGTAGCAGCCCACTTGCACCGCTACCTTTGCAGTTTGTGGACTGCAGGAGTGTGCAACAAGGTGGCCTCTCAAAGCCTATAGACAGTAGGTTTTATGATGCAAGGCAGAACGCCCAACAATTTCAAGAACTTTCTTTGAGGATAAGGACACTCGGGGCAAATTTTGGTGAGCTGTCTCCGTCATTTTCAAGACACCTGGAAAGTGTTGAGCTTGTTGAAGCATCGTCAAGACTAGGACCGACATCAACTGGCAGTCCTCTGCAGTATCTGATGCCTCTCGTGCCACATGGATTTCAAGTCCACGTGGCATCAAAAATAGTGTTCACAAATACAAGGACAGCAGAAATGCCAACACCACCACTACTGTTTCAGTCGTGTCACCAGTGGCACGTGCAAGATGAGTACTTCCTTGCCGCTGAAGCAGTCATCCTTACCATTTTTATCCATTTTCACCTTTTACCTGGAGGCTGGAGATAACCAAGTAAATGACCTCCTGCTCTATTTCGTGCATTGCTCAATGACACCGAGGATGCACTGCAGTACAGTTGGATACCACTCAAGAAAAAGTTCCATACGCCCTTCAAATGACCCTGTGGTTAACCCCAGGGAGTATCATTATGTGAGGTGGCAGATGCAAGGCAGTTAACGACAGCTTAATCGAATTGAATGTGGCACTATGAAAATATGTCGACACATTTTTCTGGTGGGAGTCATTTGATGGGCAATGCCACTTTTTTCTTTAGTTGTATCCAACCATAATGTGGCTTCCGTGTTGTGCTGTTTCCATCACACCTTTTGCATTGAGAACCTAGCTTCACCAAGTCACACAGCAGTCTGAGCAGTCTGTTTTGTAAGAAGAAATAAAAATAAATGTTGACATATTATTCACCAAAAAAAAACGAAGCAACAACTAGCACGCGGTAAGTTTAAGTAGCAGCTGTCCATGATAACGATTTCATTATTTCAGTTGCAGACCAGCACCTTTCACTTCAAGCATTATTACACTTGCTTAGATTTTGAACTAATTATTCATGCAAGCATCGGGGGAAACAAAAAGTTTGATGTGTGATTGCTAGACCACTTTGCATAATAGCGGCCTGAAAATGTCCCCTTTTCTGGAGAAAAATATTTAAGCCATCTACGTAAAATTGTAGAATCACATCAAAGAGCACGGCCAATGTAAGTAAGTCTGAGGTGACAAACTGTCTAACCAATTTTTTGATTTCCAGGGATTACAAGTATCCAGCCAGGAGGCCATCGATCTCGAAAAAAACACGAGGCAACAGTCTGGCAGCGAGGTGTGGAAGAGAGCTCGCATCTATCGATTGACTGCGTCATTTGGGGGTTGTCGTCAAGCGCCAGACATGGACAGAAAAAGACCTGCAAAACCTGACTGCAGACAAAGACCTGTCCCGTGTCAGGGCTGTTCAGTAAGTGAGATCTCATTTTACTAAGTACAGGAAATGAATTTCAAACAACACATGGCATCATGGGTAGTGCTGTGAAACCTATGTGCATGTTGAATAGCCCAACCGCCGACTATAGACCTTTTCAAAATTTGCCTCCGCGCGGCGCCATGTTAGCACTTCGGCGCCGCCTAACGGCGCAAAGAATGAGCGCCATACTGGGCTGAGACAACCAATTTGCGCCTAGTAGTACCTTGCTTCGCTTGTACAACAGAAATTCGTGTGAATGCTGAACGCCCCTGGAGTTTCGTTGTTTGTTTTTGCTGCCGTGTTGTCTCCTTTCATTGCCTTTCGCGGGGCATAAATAGTAGCTAGGTGGCATCTAGTTACACGATCGCGATGAGCGACGAGAAGGAAGCCCGCGGTGCCTGCACCTCGTCGAAGTCGTCGTCGACTGCATTGAGTTCGTCGCGAAATGTGCTGATCAATGGTGAGTGTGTTTACTGGGAACCGATTCCTTTGTAGGCAGCAGTGTTAGTGTGCAACAACGCTCCATCAAGTTGCGGAGCTGCGCATTTTCCGGGGCAACTTAACACTTTCCTGTCCGCGCCTATTCCCATCGATAGCCCGCGATCAATGGTTTCACGATCCGCATTTTCACCGCTTTAGTAGCGCTCGTTGACAAGTTGAGTCATCCAATGGGAAATAAAAGAACCCCTCTTTCAGTTTTGCTTTTGGTTTAATTTTTCCATCGTGCTGCGCCCGTCCAGATGGTCTCCGGAGTCAGGTGATCAGCGCTCCTTGTTTATATCATGGCTGCTGCGCGGAAATGGGCATTTTTGCGGAAATTTACGCATCGGAGAGCTAATTTTTGGATGCGAACAGCAGCAGTGATGACTCGGAAGATGAATTCAGCTCTTCAGACTTTAACACCGACAGCTAAACTACGTCAAATAGACCTGGAACGTTGACAGTTGGCCTCAACAAGTTTCATGTTCGCTCCCCAAAACTTTCCGGTTTTGCTGCGCGCTGATCGGAAGAGATCACTGTTCTGAAGGTCACAACTGTTATCTGCAGGGTGACAGCGTCTTATGGTTAATATTACTTGCCGCCGGCAGCGCAGGGAGTCGTGTTTTCCGCAGACGACAGCCAGGGGTCGACCTCGACTACTGTTTTCTTTTCTAACTCAGCGAATACTGTACATAGAAAGCTAGAATTTGCTGCAATATTGCATTGGTCCCTGTTGTAAAAAACGTATATGTTGAAAAAGATCTATGTTTATTTGTATTAAGAAACTTTGATGCTTTTTTTACAATCTTTTGCTGATAGTTTGTGTTTTTTTTCGTCACTTATTCAATAAATATGTTGATTGTCACACCATTGTTAAGAGGAATTCCTCCTCTACATTTTGATACTAGACAATCCTGTACCAAGCAAGTTTTGTTAAAAAAAGAAATATTAAAGACACCACCCAAAAACCACCGCTTTTCCCGCGGACAGGAAAGTTAATCCGCGGTGCTCATTCAGTAACAGCAGGTAGTGATAGACTCGGTGCAGGTTCAGCATGTGGTAACAATGATAATGCTTATTATGACATGAGAGCGTGTTTACATTTACTTCCATTCTTCGCGTTCCATGGCCCATGCGACTGAAGGAGCGAAAGTGCGTACGTGAAGGAATTGCATCGCGTGAGTGAGACTTCCTTGAAAAACGGCTTTAAATAAGTTTCTTGACTGCAAAGGTTACTAGTAGCTAGTGCACTGATACATAGCTCCATTTCATTCAATTTTCAGATTACTGCACTGGGCATTTTTACCAACATCCAGGCAGCAATATGGATTGGCTGTATGCATTTTTCATTCAAGGAGTGTGCCATAAGGCATGCTGAGAAATCGGCAGTAGTTTAACTGTTGTCTCCCTTAGACGGATTTTTGCACTGCTTAGTCAAAATGGGTTTTTGGATTCAGGATCTGTAAATTATATTATGCAAGAGAAATGTGGCAATAATTAAATGCTGTTTTTGTTTTCAGAGACCATGATGTACAACCACCCAGATGACATCCAAGACTGGTCGGAAGACGTGCGATTGGCCAGAGATAAGGGGGCCAGATATTGTCTACTATTTGGTGCAGACAAAAGCATGTGACCTACGTGAAGTAAGGGCATATAAATCATTAGAATCATATAATTACCTGCAGTCAGGGTGGGTGGGGAAAGTACTTTCACACAAATTGAACGATGACATCGTATTACTGAAATCTGAAGTGACGCCCTCACAGGCTGTAAGTAGCAGGCCGCATCAAGTATGGGTGTCGGCACAAAGTAGGGGTGAAGTGCTGCGTGCTGGTTGCACCTGCATGGCTGGACAGGCCAGGGTATGCAGCCATGTGGGAGCTGTACTCTGGAAAGTGGACTGTGCTGTGTCTCGTGGTTTCACTGGAAGAGCCTGCACAGATGCTGCCGCAATGTGGAATAGAGGGACGAAGAGCAACGTTGAGCCCACAAGAGAAGGACAGTCAAACTTGAAGTCCAGGCTAAGATCGGGCCCATTCAACCACCACTATCGGTGGAAGAAATAAAAAAAATGCGTCAGGAATCAGGATATCCTGAGCTGTTCACTAGTTCAGGTATTATACATTTTGTTATTGTGCGCACAACTGCTCAGCTGTTTCTAACTTCTGTCTTTACTTGGCTGCCTGCTGTGGAAACGGCTTATGATAAATGTTCCCTCGCAGTTTTGTGAAAAGATTTCTTGAGAAGATGCTTGATTTCGAACTGCTCTCTCAAGTTTACTCTCATTTCTACAATTTCTCTGATATTTAAAAAGTTTGTCAGCACAGGCTGCAAAGTCTAACTTGCTACCACAAGCATTTGGGGGGGAGGGTTGGAGCTCACGGCACAAGTGTAGGATATGCGCTAACTTGGCCTTTTTGGCACTGCAAAGCATGCATTTGAGGGTGTACAGGGACGTCGGGGGAAAAAGCATTATCCTTTATAGACCTTTTCAAAAAGAGGTCAAAGGGTGTGGCCACGTTGCACATTGGGCTATGCTCGTAGAATGGGAAAGAGCTGATGATTCAGCTCCCCTGTGCTCTCCCACAAACAAAAAATTGTTTGCTCAGTTAAGTTGTGAAAATGTATATTTGCGGTTAATCCCGATTGCTAGCACACTGCATTCTCGTGATAGTGGATTGTAATGATGTAATGCAAGTCAGTAGATTCCATCAGTTGGAGGGCTTCCTTCTGAAAGCATTTGATTCTTTGCTGTGGAATTATATCCATATATATGTACCAAGTCAGATTCAGAACAGCAAAAGACATAAATCAGTCCACTAAAGCTGCACTGCGTCAGTGTTTTGTAATTATGTAACCCGATGGTATCTTCTACAGTTATAAACTTCTCTTATTTTCATTCATGGCTTGTGTTATAATTTCACACTTTAAGCGTTGTTAAAGTATGCACTATCCAGTCATTGTTTTTTCAGTGATTCTGTGAATATATCTTGCTAGTTTGCTTTGATTGCAGAACTGATATTTAGATGCTCTTGTGATGTACCTATGTTTCCATTGCATTACTTACATTAGTGATCCGGTTAGCTGCATTTAAGACATGAAAAAAAATGTATTTGCTTCTTGACATGTATGTATATTTTATTGTAAGCTGGCCTGCCTTATAACGGCTGCATGGGTCTCATCAAGCTGTTCACTCGCAGCTTTTAGCCCAGGCAGCCGACCAGAACATTCTGAGAAATAAAATTGAAATTGAATTGAATTTGACTAGCAACGCGTGTGTCGATGGGGCGACAAGGTGCAGGAGGCAAGTGGGAATACAGCCTCCCGAAGGGAGAGGGTTCTATACCTCACCGGAGAAAGTGCTGCTGTATTTGTTTTTGATGAAGTTCATATAGCAGGGCCCTAGGTAGGGCCAGACTAGCAATATGAATTGATTTGTAGGCCTGGCCACTGGAAATTACTGCCCTTATTTCTTTGTTAACCAATTGGTTGAAGAAAGGGCAATTCAGTCCATTCTGAGCTTGGACTCCATGCTTAGTCATGTAAAATGGTTAGGTTGTAACCATTTAGGTGCTTAGGACCTAACCACGTAAGTAGCAGAAAGTAGTTGTTTTTGTAATTCATTTTGGTCCTTCCAGTTTTACTCTGAATATATATTAAGCTCTAAATATATGGTCTGCTACCATCATCTTCAAGCATGCCTCCTGGTCTTCCATGTCGAACTACACGACTGATATGTATTCTGGTGTTTGTTGAAGATAACATTGACGCTGAATGGCCCTGTGCTCCTTGCTGAAAGTGGAGACAGGGCCACTTTACGTATTTGTCATAGCTGTTCAAAGATTAGGACACAAAAGAACAGTGCAACTGTCATGGAGAAAACTAGTTTATCATTCCCTGGTTTGTAACAAAAATATTTCATGCATAATGTCTAAGTGTGCATTTTCATGAGAAAACAACATAGTTCCTGCTCACTGCAAGCTGATCGCAGCAATAACAGAGTTGTAGCAGGAAAACACTGCTCTAAAAATTAAACATTGATAGATAATACTCATGTGCCAACCCCAAGTGAAAGCATGAAGTGTGGCTTCAGTGACAGTGGAAACACTATGTTCCAGCCAAAGGCTGGCCTGATTATGTTGTCTATATGTGGTAAGTAGTTTTGCCTTTCATGTAAGCTGCACGGTAGAGCAACTAATAATGTGTACTTATGCTTTATGGTACATAGCTGCCGTATCTCATGTTCTTTACCTGATGCTTATTTAGAGTTTCACAACTCGAACAATGCCACGCTTGCTGCTGTTGCCTACATAGCTTCAAAAGACGTAAACTGGAAAAGTGAGAATGGTGCAGAAAGCAATATGTTTCAAGAGAACTATATGTCAGGCGCAGATACAGTCATGTACAGTATGTTGCTACTGTTTAGACATTGATGCAATAGCGCTTTGTTAACACAAGTGTGCAAGTTTACTGAAAGCAGTTTGTGACACCTTTCAGAGCTAACTTTTTGTCGAGACTGTGTGGCTTATTTAGCGCTTAGTAGGATGCAGTAGATTGTTTGGCTGTGTTTAAATGTTGAAAATGATTTGCTGTAAAGAGAACAAGCAATCTGATATCAGGTATCTGATATCTGATATCAGGAGAAACGGCAATTACTGCTTGTGCTAGATGTTGTGCCTTTAACCTTGTATTTAGCAGTGAGAAAATAGAGCATTAGAAAAGTGACAAAAGGGAGCGTTGGACATCTAATATCAAAGAAAAACAAGATTTGAGGGGAAGCTTCAGTTCGCAAGCAAACATTTCAACAAGAGGACTTCTCTTCGTCCAGGTGAAGACTGCTCCTCTTGTTAAAATATTTGCTTGTAAACTGAGGCTCATGCTCAACCCTTGTTTGGTTTTCTTTGATACTGTGTATACATCTTCCCCTCATTCTGGTGAGTGCTTATACACACTTGCAATACTCTTGTGCACTGCATATGCAGAAAAACGTTCAAGCTGTGGAATTAAGTAAATACTAGCAGCTGTCGAGAAAGCCATCTCCTTTAATAGTGTGTCATAATACATGAAAAACAAATGAGTGTGTTGGCTTGCTCGTACAGCTGATAAAGCTCCTCTTGACCCCTGTTTTACGAGACAGCCTTTAGAGCAGCCGCAAATCATTTCTTGCAATTAATTTCCAGGTGCCCAAGAAAGCACACTATGTATATGCAAAGAAGGTTGTGTCCATCAGTTTTATATGGCCAATCTGCATTCACTACACTTATTCACGGGGGTTATTTATGCTGCAGTTGACGAGCTGATGTGTGGATATATCTACAAAACCATTCACTTGTTTTAATCATATCATTTTCTTAATGTTTACTTCACTTTTAGTTCAGCATATATCACATGTATGGAATATCCTGGAACTAAACTTGATTGTGGCAAGACGTATGAAGGGCCATCAGAAACTTAAGTTTAAAAGATGAGCTCATTTAGGTTGCATTTTGCGCACAGATAAGCTGTTGATTTCAATATCTTTTCAAGTTAATTCAATGACCCCTTGTATGATAATTACAGTAATTAAGCTAATTTTGGATCCAATGTGTGTATGTATACGTATGTAAACTACATTCACTGCTCCTTTGGTAATTGGCGAGGAGTGATACGCATGCGGGCACTTGACCAAATGAGCGCCCTGAAGCGGCCTTTGTCCCTGACAACTTACCGTTTATTTGAGAATACATAAAAAAAAAGAGGTGCCGCGGCTCGATCGGTTCACCACGTGTAGTTGTCACAGACCTGTCGCCGACAACAATATACCGATTTGGGGATCTTATCCAAGTGTGATAAGCTGCGACGCGGAAAGTGAGCGGCCACATATAGGCGAAGGATCACGCAATGGGACCAATTCTCGTAACGTGCACCGTCCAAGATCGAGCACAGTGTCACGCGCTGCGTGGCCTGCAGATCTCGAGACGCCTGGCAGGTAGCCCTGGTTTAGTCCGCAGGCGCACGACTCCTAGTCTTCCCCGGCACGCGTGCCGGAGGCGGTGAAGACGACGCCCATTTCCGATGGAAATAAAAGTTGTGCAACCAACAAAATCGAGATGCCTGCTTGACGCGGCGAAGAATTCAGCCGACTGTCGTAGACTGCTCCCTTACACGCATTTGGTACTTATCCGTAGGTGTTCCGTGTTTGTAGAAGGCAGTTGATACCAGAAAAGGATTCGTACAACAAAAACTGACGAGGATATATCTAAATTGTTGTCGCCACTTTCAGTGCGTTCCGCGGAGATTGGAAATGCATCGATTCTCTGGCGCCGATCGCTAGAGCACGAAGGAAATAGATAAAATTATGTGCCACTGTGCTGACACGCACTGCGGAATGCTGCTGAATTGGTTTTCTGTTGGTTTTTTCCTTTTTCGCGGTGCTACGAGCGCTGTGCTAGCGGGTTTCCATAGCGCGAGCAAGGGGCGTCTGCTACTGGACCTCTTTGGCATGTTGCATGGTTTCGCCACCAGGTGCCGCATGGATTGCTGGAATCGCAAATATGAGGCGTGATCATTTCATTTCAACCATAATCGCGAGACACATTTTGGTCAGTGTTCTGTCCCTTTAATGAATGCAAGGTAATCACAAATATCAAAGAATAAAAATGTGAACCATTTCTAAAATGTAAGCACCAGCCGATGCAGTACAACCAAATTGTAGTGCTGCAACGATTGCTCAACAGTGTCATAGGGTTACTTTTGCCAACGCCAACAGCGACGAGTAGCACTAGCTGTGTAGCAGCAAATGTGGATGCCTCGGGTATGGCACATGGCCTGAGGGAGGGAAGCAATGTGCTCTGCATGTGTGTACATTCAGGACAAATGAATGCAGGCTAATCAGCAACACTGAATCGCCGCCACTGAATGGACGCAGAGTAATCATAAATGTCAAAGAATAAAAATGCGGACCATTTCTAAAACGTAAGGCCTAGCTGATGCAGCACAACCAATCAGTAGTGCTACAACGAATATTCAAAAGTGTCACAGGGTTACTTCCTTTGCTTTTTTCCCGAAGCCGAAGCAGCAATAGCTGTGTAGCAGTAGACGCCGGTGCCTCAGGTGTGGCACATAGCCTGGGAGTTGGGGGGGGGGGGGGGAATGTGTGGTATAAAGTGCTCTGCATATGTGTGTATTCAGGACAAAACAATGCAGGCTAATCAGCATCACTCAATCGCCGCCGCTGAATGAACAAGCAGGGTAATCACAAATATCGAAGAATAAAATGTGAACCATTTCTAATGTAAGGGGGTTGTTCGGGAACCTCCGGAGAGAGCAGACGTGTTTTACCCGTCCTCCTGCGAAGCTCCGGCCCTTTCTCGCAGCGGTACTCCGCTTTCAGGCTTCGGTATGCTCGAACGCTGGCCGCGCTCACTCTGATGGGTACGCGCGGCGGCGCGAGTTATCTTGGGCTGCGCTCGCTCCGACGAGTATGCACGCGGCCACCCCCGCCACAGCTGATTTTGACTTGGCACCTCGCCTCTCCAAGCATAATCACGTCTGCACTCGCTCTCCCGCTTCAGTGGGAGCCACCCTCCGCTGCTTGTCGACGAAGGGGCACCCACGTGAGCTACCTGCGCTGAATGCAATCATTGTCCTGTGCCCCTCTATGACGCTCCCTGGTGTGATGCTTCCACTATGTTCGCCACTGCTGGCCACTGCACACCTCCTTCACCTGACGCTCATCTCGCCGTCAACAAGGCCCTCTCTATGTACTGACCGCGCTTGCGCCCTCTTGTGAGCCGCCGGATATGCCTTGGCATCGCCCTAGTGTTCAGTGTTCCGTGTGAGTGCTCAACTACCGCACTAGATCCCACTTCTCCGCTCCCGGATATGTCGCGGTGTCGCTCCAGTGTTCTGTCTGGGTGCTGTGTGTGCCCTGAGTCGTGCCACTGAGTCAAGCTCCGCTACGGATTACTCCACTTTATCCACTCCCAGGCGAGCCAGCAGCGGCGCCTTGCACGCCCGTTCTCTCCCTTGGTGAGCCACCGCACCTTTTCTGTTGTAGTCTCCGCCACTTTAGCTAGCCCGTGACGGTGCACCCCTGCATCCAAGCGTAACCGTTTTCTCTGATCGCCGCCACTCCTCTCCGTGTTTCCGCGCTGCTCTCGCTATAGGGGCACCGCAAAAAATTGAGCCCCCCTACTCGCCTTCGAATGCCCCGGCCTCTCTCTTCATTGCCCTCTCCAAAAAGCGCGGCCCCCCACCCCCTCCCGGAATATTCCTTTTCCAAGAGCTGCCACACTCCTCTTGTAACCCTGATCAACTTGGACCTCCTCGCTCTTGCTCCCACTTCTTTGCTCCCCCGTGCTGGCACTCTACCATCCCATACCAATGGTCGCGCCTGTTCTCCCCCGCGGTCGAAGTTCCAGCGTGCGATGTGACCGGTCGCCTTTGGCCACCAACTCGATAGGAGTGCCCACCAGCTCCTGCAAAAGCACCGGCAGAAGCGCCGCGTCTTAGATGCCGCTGCCTCCTTGGTGCCCCGGCACCAGTGCAGCCCCTCACCTCGCAACCCCACCCGAGTCACTAATCTTCACTTGATGCATGGCCAAGGCTAAGGCTTCTGACTTCGTGTGGAGGCCAAGGACACTGTCCCCCTCCCTTCAGGAAGAAGAGCTAGGCCCAGGCATGGCTGATACCTCGCCCTCCAGCAAACCAGTCCTCCAATTCCTACCTGCATCTCTCACCTTCCAACCCCCCTCCCCATCCTATCCCCGACTTGCACCTCCCCAAGCCCACAGGCAGACCCCCTCCACCTAAGGAAGGACGCTATTCTTTCTCCTCTTCCTTTCCCACCCCCCACCAAGTGGCATCTGGACACATCCTTCCCTCTGGGCTCTCACTTGAAGGCCTGGCTGACGAGGCAGCTCCGGCCTCCCACTGTGGCCCAAGGGGATCCTGCCCGAAACCTCGCTCTGAATTCCAGTTCGACTGTCCCCGGCTCTTCCCCTCTTGACCAGAAGGTGCAGGCCTCACCTGCAGACACTGCCCAGAACGAACCTGCTGCCCGAGAGTTCGACGTGATCCATGGTGGTGAAGCACTGGGTGGGCCTCTGGCTTCCGGTTCGGCTGCCCCCGGCTCAACCCTTCTGAGGCCATGTACGCCTGGTTCACCAATACAAGAGCCAAAAATTTCCCCTTAAGCACCGGCAATATCGTGGAGCAAAAGGCCCTGAATTATGCTTTCATGCAGGGGCCGGACAACTATCCAGCATAGGATGGCTAAATTGCTTTAAAGAACAGAACCATATCAAGGACGGGATGCTGTAATAAAAAGCAAGCAGGAGAACATGATGACTGAAAAAGAAAAAAAGATCCGGAAAAATAAAACAAAAAGCAGGCTAACAAAATTACAGCTTTCATGGTGGGAAAAAAAGAAACCGGCTTGCGCGAGACAAAGGTGGAGGGCAAAGCCCTGCCTTGCTCGGCCAAAGGGCACCCATGTTAACTCGGCGCAGACACCAGAGAAAACCACTAGAGAGAAAAACTAAATGCAATATCAGTGTTGCCCAAAAAGATATGAATGGTGTAGAAGTTAAAGAAATCAAAATGACCGTGAGAAAAAACAGTGAAGATTTCTGCAGATTCATTTTTACCCAAGCGGATGCAAAACTGCCATGCCAGGCACCTCCTGACAGTCAGAGCAATGAAGCCTTATTAGCTGCTTCGGCCGACCATTCCGCTTTGAATGGCAATCAAAACAGTGGGTGATGAGCTATGAAGCTACCAGCAAGCAATATGCTTATTCATAATATTCTGAATTTGAAAGAGGTCGTTAGAAAGGAGTGTTTCAGTAAGCAAACCTTTTCGCCATTCGCAATCAAACTTACTTTAATCGTCGACAACATTCACGTATGCAGGTGTGCTATGGAGAAAAATCGGTATGTGGTCAGGCCCTGGGTAACAGCAGACAGCTCCACGCATTCGAAGACCTCCAGTTCACTTACAAATACCATGATGCACTTCTACAATGCTCGTTGCCCATCACGGCGCGAAAAGCACCAAGAAAATGCTATCCCCTACATCACTACATTGCAAGCATGTATGCGACTAACTGCTCTTTTCTTTGTTCCGACATGTAGATGTGTTCCATTATTCTTTATTCCCTGATGTGACCGATGTTTGGAATGCTTTGCTGTCGAAGTTGTCGAACAAACGGACGTGCATAACTTCGAACGCGCCAATTATATTTTGTCTAGGCTAGGCCTACTCGCTATATGCTCGGCAACGCACGTGAAACGCACGGCAAACCAATGGCAAACACACAGAGGAACAGGCAGTCGATGAGATCAAGCTAAAAGAAAAAATAATACTCCGGCAGCGATGCTGTTCCAGAAGCAGAAGCTGCTAGGCAAATAATATAGCCTCACTCCAGAGTCAGTTTAGCTGAGGAGCGGCACGCAAGGCCGGCGTCATTTTCGAGGCTAT
The DNA here is from genome assembly GCF_055883805.1 of Amblyomma maculatum. Taxonomy (NCBI): domain Eukaryota; kingdom Metazoa; phylum Arthropoda; class Arachnida; order Ixodida; family Ixodidae; genus Amblyomma; species Amblyomma maculatum. The sequence goes on from NC_139353.1 coordinate 121,212,713, forward strand.
CGAATGAAAAAGTAAACAAACAAGATGGTGGCAACACTGCTCAAAATGTGTGGCAGTTGGCCCGGCGGACGCTTGGAATGTCCGTAAAAATCAAACAGCCCTCCCTAGAGCGTCCGAAATGTTGAGCCGTGTAACACATTGACTTTATAAGGTATGTCCTGGGGCAGGGAAAAAGTCCAATCAATTAAGCATGTCCGAAAAATCAGTCGTCGACTGTATATCCTTCTATACACACGAGATTACTTTGGTACCCACATGTGAATTTTATATTTCACATTCGTCAATAGCCACTTTTCCTATTGTGTTGAATTTCGGGGCTGGAGTTCCACCTCATATCTTCACTATTTATGCTTACAAAAAGTAATAAGAATAATGAACTCTGAAAAATATAATGAACCTAGTAAACCGTTATTTGCTCATCAGAAATTGTTACCACTCGATCATTTGCGAGGCAAGCAGCAGACTGTGTGCACAGCATAGCCAGGAAAGAAAAAACACCATTTCACATGTCCTTTTTCTACAGCTCTTTACGACACAGAAGGACCTTCAAGTCTGGCCACTTCAATCTACCACCTACAAAATGTTTATGGGGAAAGGCTCATTCACTATGTTGGTGCCAGAGTTTGAAACAATATGCCAGTTGATTTAAGACAAACAAAAGTTTCTTAAATAATTGAAAACTTATCTTGTTTAGGCAGTGAAACTTCCTCTCTTTAGTAATTAGTATCTTGAATGCAAGCCATCCAACTCAAGTCTGCACCTGCTTGCAGTGTCATTGCCGTGTGTGCTTACTGCACTCTATATAACATTGTCAAACCCACTTATAATGATATCACCAGATTTAACAATATATCGGTTACAACAATGAAAAGCTGCTACACTGTTCAAATTTGTATGTGTTCTATGGTATAATAGCCCGCGTACTACAATGCCCCATGCCGCATTATCAGTTATAACAAGGAAGCCTGGCTCCTGCGTGCTCGTGCCAAAAAATACTGGAATTCGAAATCTTGAAAAGAAATAAAAATTCCAGCTGCCGTACCATCCCCGCCTCGCACTCATACAATAGAATCTGTTTTTCGACCTTTTCCACATCACCAGCCTCGCGCGCCTTTCTCTTGCCACCCTTCCACCCCTCTGAACACAAATGGGCTGCGCCCATAGCTATATACCCGTGCCACTCTCCAAAACCCGGATAGACCTCGCCAACGCCCCGCGCCGATAGCGCTGAGCTGCTCGCTCGCCCCTCATTCAGAGCAGTTCTGCCAATGTTGGTTGTTTGTGTTAGTTGATTTCATCAGTCGTTCTTGGCCGCGTGGTTTCCACGTCTCATTTAAGCGCCCCAGAAATGTAAAATGGCTGATCCGCCCACTGATTATCAGACGACGTTGTTGGCGAAAAGAAAGCGCACGACTATCGATTTGGAGACGAAGTTACAAAGACGGTAGGAAAGTGTGTGACTTGGTTAAGAAGTACACATTATCGCAACTGACGGTGTTGACGTTCATCTGCTCTGTTGAGAAGTTCGACAAAGAAAAATGCTCGCTTCAGTGGGCGCAAGAGGAGGTGGAGGAGGCCCTCTATGAGCGGTTTCTTGGTGCCCGTGCCCAGAACTTGCCTATCACAAGGCCGAATCTGGCTGCAAAGACGAAGCAGCTTGCCCTGCCGATTAACAATGTGGACTTCCAGCTAGGTGGCGGCTCGATACAGCGCTTCAAAGATAGGCACTGCGTTGTCTATACAGCCGTTACTGGCGAGAGAGCTTCACTTGACGTAGAGGCGAAGTGGCTGCAGAAAACACTGCCCCGCATCCTCGACAACTATGTTGACACCGATGTATACAATGGCGAAGAAACAGTGCTGTTTTACAGATGTTGCCCTCCAAGACGCATGCACTGAAATGAGACACGTGCAAGGGTGGCAAAAGCAGCAAGCTGCACCTCACTGTGTTTTTGCATGCCAACATGGATGGCAGCAACAAGTCCCCTGCATTTGTCATTGGGAAGGAAAAAAATCCCCGCTGTTTCCGCGATGCTGCCAGGATACCAGTATGCTACTGCAACAATCGTAAGGCATGGATGACAGAACTTTTTTGCAAGTGGATGTTGGAGTTTGATGAGAGTATCGAGCCGTCAAAAAGGAAGGTGGTGCTCATCCTGGATGACCAAGCTCACAAACGTGGAAGTTTTTTCCTGCCTCTGAACGTGACGGCAGGCTTGCAGCCCATGGACGATGCCAGGATTGCCAATTTCAAGGTGATGTATCACGATATTATCACCGCAGCCATAGCCTAGTGGTTAGAGTGCCCGTCGCGGCTGCGGGAGGTAGTCAGTTCGAAACCCACCGTCAGACACCCACCCACCTGTAAAAATGGGTACAAGCGTCCCTCGGCCTGGCGCTCGACTTTCCTAGGGGTATTCGCTTGGGAGAAGCTCCGTAAAAACCACAGCACCCCTGGTGGAACCAAACCTAGTTTCGAACAGCCTCGCAAACTGCAAAGGTGGTTCGTTCGTCTTGGCTCTCCCTCTGAGCCTTGGCACCAGCAGAATACAGCTATAAAAAAAAGGGAGCCACATAATAGACTTTTGCCGCACAAGGCGGACTTATTGTTGTCCGATGGCGGAACTGGTCACTGCCACATCGAAGCAACTATTTGATACCTATGACTCCTTTCCCAAACATTTCACCCCAAAGAGCCGAGCACCACGCCGGGGGAAAGCTTGTACCCATTGAAAAGCCCGTAGGTACCCGGCGGCACCAGGGATCGAACCTGGTACCTCCCGAACACGAGGCGGATGCTCTGCCACAAGGCCACGCTTCGGCCAGTGTAGGTACTGTATGAAAGCGAATGCACACGCATGTAAACTTGAATTATATATGCTAAATGCTCTAAGCAACATAAGGATGCTGGGAGTCAGGCTGAGATAGTGGAAGCGGGCTCTGCATCTGCACCCTTAGCTGCCACTTGTAGTCAAAAGCCAGATGCAGTTTTGGAGACCTCCCTTGCGAGTGTCTCAAATTCGGAAGTAGCTCCACCTGTCATGGTCGCACCAGCGGCAGGGCAACAGCCGGAGACCACCCAGGTCCTCTGGGCAGGCCGAAAGGGGAGGTTAGCTTGTTATACCCTCCATCGGAGGTTAGATGTATGCTCTGCCCTCATGTCGATTCTAGTAGGCAACAGTTGCAAGATCATTACCACAATAAACAAAATGACAGTATGTTGGGTCTGTCGACGTTGCTTCTCAGCTTCCTTCCTATGATGTGTGAAAGTCTGCTTCTGGCCATACCACTCGTTGTAAAGCTTCTGGTAGTCATTCAGGGCAGCCTGACGACAGGGTTCTGGCCTCTTTAATTTCTGCATCTGCACCTGTTTCTTCGCCCTTTGCCTGGACCGCCGATGACTTGAAGCGGCTAGTTCGTTTGCAATTGGATTTGGTTAATTCTGATCCAAAAGTACTTTGCACATAGTCACCCGGCCGAACTCAGACGGCAGTTGCAGAGCAACTTGCCGCCTCGTGGAGGTACGAATGCGCTGCTCAGAAGGTTCTAACGGGCACGTTGCTCCCATCACACTTTGTGCGCCTCCGTCCACTCCGCAATTCGGTTTAGCAGAGCCTTACTGAACTCATTTTCAGATTCTGACCGAGGGGATGGCGCGAGAGGGGCTGTGGCTCCTCCTGATAACTCTTCCGGGAACGCCCCATAGGCGATCATGCAAAAGTGAACGACGATGCAAGCGCGCGCTTTCAAGTTTCAAATTTCATGGATGGATGGATGGATGGATGGAGGATGGAATATAGGAGCGTCCCCTTTGAAACAGGGTGGTAGCAGTAGCTATCATGCAAATTTTTCTACCTATATCTTAATTATTGATTTAGATTGGTTAACTAAACCATCATGCTATTTATTAAATTTTTGTTTCTACATTACTAACGTTATGTCACTTCCCTGCTTTTAAGCCACCAATCTTCCAGTCGTTTTTTGCTAGTTTGCACCGCCGGTTTGTTCACCCAGCCACTGGTATCTCTAAACCCCAGAGCTTCAGGAACAGTGACTGCGCCTGCATCAACCTCCGGATGGATACCGCAGGCGGCGATGCAGGAGAGATTTTTTTCTGTAGCGCGGTGGCGTCGACCTCTCGTCAGGCCGCACGGCGAAACAGGCATCAGTCGCGTGATTCAGCCGCTTTGACTGCGGATTTTTTAGGAAACCAGCAGTAAAGAGTCAGAAGATGACTTTTCAAGCACAAATTTCAGCTCCGACAGTGATTCGGGAACACTACCGCCTGGAACTGGTATCTGAAAGTGAGCACAGCTTTGGGTTCCACTCGCGCTAGAGTTCGAACATGTAGCAATGGCGCGTACTTGACTATTTTATCTCATTTGGTAGGGTTTCCACAACATACGGTCACGATCTGCTGCCGCCGCCGCAGAAGCATGTCGAGTTTTCGATTGCGCGGGAGCCTGGTGTGCACCTGAGCGAAGTTGTGGGCATGACACTCCGGAGCTCATCAAAGAAGTTTACGACTGCCCTGGACTTCTTTTTTCTTTCTCAGGCCAAGTAGTTAAAACCGTATGCGAAAAGAACAAGTATGCTTGGACGAAGATTTTGGAAAAGCCAACACATGCTCGTCCTGACGGATCTTGGGAAGATGCAATGCCAAGCGAAATGTTGAAATTCATTGGTCTCCTCATTTATATGGGCATTGTCAAAGTTCCGAGACTAGAGTTCTATTGGAGTACGGAAAACATCTACAGCAGTCTGCTTCCACCACGAATCATGCCGCAGCATCGTTTTATAGCTTTGTTGGCGATGCTGCATGTTGCAGACTTGGATGATGTCAACCAGCTGTCAAGAGGAAAGCTTCGGTTCGTGTGGTGGCTTCTCCAGCACATAAACGAAGTATCAGCAAAGCTCTTTCAGCCGCATCGAGACCTCTCTGTGGATGAGCACATGGTAAAGTCGAAAGGGCGTTCAGGAATATGACAGTATATCAAGGACAAGGTGATAAAGTGGGGCTACAAGCTGTGGGTCCTAGCTGACCCTAACACCGGATATACTGTGCAATTTGCTATATACACAGGCAAGCGTGAGAAGCCAGGGCCCCATGAATTGGCTTTCGATTAGTTTGCCATTTGTGTGATAAATACTCCGATCAGGGCTACAGAATTTTTGTGGATAATTTTTACACTTCCACACACCTGTTCCCTCATCTGCTCGATCGAAGAACATTGGCTTGCGGAACTACCCGAAAGGATCGCCGAGGGTTCCCCACAGAAATGAGATGCACGATGGGAAAAAAAAGCTCAACGTGGCGACATTCGATGGTTGCGTGATTAGAACATTTTTTACCTACAATGGAAGGACCGCCGTGTTGTAAACATGATGACCACTATCCACACAGCGAATCAGAAAGTCGCTGCAAAAAGGAGGAAAAAAAGACGAAATACCTGGACCCAAATTTCTGTGCCAAAACCTGTGTTGATCCATAATTATAATGCTGGAATGCTGGGAGTTAACAAATCAGACCAAATGATTGGCTACTACAACGTTCTGATGCGAAGTGTTCGGTGGTGGAAGACTCTTCTTCCACTGTATTGATATTGCATGCGTGAACAGTTTTATATTATTCCAAGAGTACCGCAAATCGCATCCAGAGATCCCTGAGCTGTCAAGAAATGCTTCGTTTGACCACCTGGTCTTCAGGCAAGAATTGGTGCAACAGCTCCTGCAACTCGATGGTGCCAAGCAATCCCGCGCTCCTCCACCGCCCTCCGCAAACCGGCCGCTCCATGAGCCCCAAAAGGTGAAAAACAGGAAGAATTGAGAGCTATGCTATCAGAGGATGAAAACAGAAGTGAAAAGTAGTTTTGTGTGGTAAATGCAAAGTGCATTTGTGTTTCAATGCATCGCGAAACTGTTTTCACGAGTGGCACAGCACCCGTGGACATAACTGAGTGGTGGACAGTTCAAGAAAGCATGCAAAAAAAATGTTGTACATAAACCTGTAAAATATTTTTACCTCAAAGTTACAAAAGAGGCACTGTAGCACATTTTGTATATTCTGGAATTTTTTTGTGTTTATTTTTTCTCTATTCAAGAATTTCCTTTCTTTGTTTTCTTTGGGGAAAAAATTTTCCATTTCAGATTATTTTTCCTTGTTATGTTCCGCTTAGGTTAGGTTCCGCCGACTGTGCAGTTGAGACGGTGCTCCTCACTTCCCTTTCTTTACATGTTGAGGATGATGATAACCATGTAGAACCGCCCTCGGATGCTTCGTCCAGTCATCACATTACTAAACGGGTTTTAAAGGGTCCAAGTTGCGTCTTGGATACCCCAACAGAAAATAAATCTACATCTCCCAGGGTTGAGGCCAAGCAAACTCCTGCACTCTCCACCGGCTACGGCCAGAGTGGGCGATTCGAGACACTGGTCTCGACGGCTGGCCTTTGGCCACTAGGAGATAGGATTTCCCCCTCTTGTGAGGAGGGCCAGAGCCCTCGCGGGCTCTTCGCCACTTTTTCTAGTGCGGGACATAGGGGGAGCCCAAGCCCTTCGTGACCCTCGTTACATGCTGAGTCCTGTGGTGATAAGCATGATCTTTCAATGAGTCCAGGTGTTTCAGCTGCCCGACCGCAGAAACACTTGGACTGATTGAAAGAAAAGGACACCGGATCGGACGGGGCGGCAGAGGTTCTCGCACTCTGGGTGTGGTTTGGACGGTGGGTATGGTGGGGTACCGGGGACGGTTGCAAGTGTGTTGCCTGTGCTTCAGAGAGATACACAGTCAGAGGGTGATGAGAAGTTTACAGTATCTCCAAGGCTCCATGCTTGTTCGCACGCCCGATGCACGGAGGCAGAGGTTCGAATAATCGTAGACATAGAACTAGACCTTCCGCCTGGTGAACGGTTCATAAAAGCGGCCATCGCGGATCAACATCGCATTAGGCCTGTTGATGCCATTCGCAGTCTTTGACACACGGACCGCTATCGCAATAAACTGGAGGCAGAACGTGAACGGCGTAGGGTACGTGGTACAGGACCATCTGTGGCTGTGCGCACTCCGATCGCGGCCTTGCCGTGTATTCAACCAGCCTGTTTATCTCCCCCCCCATGGTGAAGAAGAAGAGCCAGATTCCTACTTTGGAATTTCAAGATCTGTTCGAGGTTCTATCTAAATATCAGCTCGAATCTTCCAGCCTCGCTGCCAACCTAATCAATGGTCCACTGACTGCCTCAGACCTCTCACTTCTTCGATAGATTTAAGGTAACACCCAAGAAAAATAAGGGGGGTAAGCGTAAGATGGTCGAAGTTGTCAAACGTCCAAATGAGTCTAGAACTTTTCTTAGGTCTTAGGAGACTTTATTCCTATCACCAGCAGCTTTTTCATAGGGGGCCGAAAGTGCTTATAGATGAACTCTGTAAATCAGGTTCACCAGGTTCCGATATTTCATTGTCTGAAATCCATAGCCAATATGATGGTCTCTTTCAGAGCCCCTCACCGCCGGTTGAGTGGGTGGGGTTCCTCCTAACATACTCTCTCGGGACGTCCTTTGTTTCACCGTTCGTGAGGTACTCGTGCTATCAAGCCATGAGAGAGGGTTCAGCTCCTGGACCGGATGGCTTGACGGTGTCGGAGCTCAGCAAAATCCCCTTGAAAATAATAACTGTGGTTCTTAACAATTTCCTGGTAACACAAAGTCTTCCGAATGAACTTCGCCTCTCACGGACTGTTTTTATCCCAAAGCGTGATGTGCCGCTATCCGCAAGCGACTTACGGCCTATAACTATTAGCTCTGCCTGGGATGGACTTTTATCTAGGCTTTTGTTAGAACGTTTCACATCAAGTCATTCTTTTCATCCACTGCAGAAAGGCTTTTCGGATGATAGATAGGAGCAATCCAATCTCCTTCTACTGCAGGGCTTGATGAAATGGAGCAAAGTAATTAAAACTCACTTCTATGTTTCATCACTGGATCTTAGAAAAGCCTTTGATAGCGTAAGTCACAGTGCATTATTTCAGGCTTTGCAGGAGGGAGGGGCCAGTGCCGTTCTTATCGATGCGATCTGCGACCTCTGTTTCCTGCCGCATACCACATTCTCATATTCAGGGGCCTCAGACAGGATTCGTGTGCTCATGCAGCGGGGGTCAAGCAGGGTGACCCTTTATCGCCCTACCTATTCAATTTGGTGCTTGACCCCTTGATGCATGAGCTCAACGAGTCTGGTCGGGGGTTTCATGTCAACCAGACTAATATTGCAGCACTAGCCTATGCTGACGACGTCGTACTCGTTGCCAACAGCCTCGCTGAGCTCCATAGAAACCTGGATGCTGCAAGTCAGTTCATTTCAAAACTGGGCCTTTCGCTGAAACCAGCAAAGACCCAATATTTTGGGTGGCGCATTATAGCCCATGACTTAAAGTGGTTTGACTACCACATCCTCGACCTTACCGTGCGAGGTGTGGTGGTCAAACCAAAGGCTCCGAACGAGCCCATAAGGTACTTGGGTGTGGAATTGTTTGTTAATAAGCCACCCTGGGTTTCAATTAATTTAATTCAAAGGCAGCTTGATGCGCTTCGATTGGCTCGATTGAAACCCACACAAAAGCTCTACTGCTTAACCAGAATTCTGGTTCCAAAATTGCTCTATGCAACATCCAGCATTCTTGCAGCCAAGGCGTGTGCGTGCGCGACATACCTGGATCGCCACACCCGCAAAGAGGTCAAAAGGCTACTGCATTTACCACTTCCGTTCCCACATCTTCTCCTTCATTTATCCTACAAGGGGGGATTAGACCTGCTGAACCTTATACGCATGGCCCCAGAGGCGCAGCTGATGGCTTTCGCCAGACTCCGTCTGGGCTCCGAGAGGGTCGACACGGTCATTGAGTGCCTCAAAGACAAAGGATAAACTATACAACTACCTCATTGTACCGACCGGTGTAACCGACACAACAGATGTAGTGAAGGCTCTCAAGGAGTCCAGGCGTCGGTCTCTGGCACCCTGCCAGAACTATGTGTCTAAGGATATAGTTGGTTTCCGCAAGGAACCACTCGGAAACAAATGGCTTAAAGCAGGGGCGAAGTATTTGGGTGAACGTGACAAGATCAAGGCATTAAGATAACGGGCAGGACTGTACCCATGCAGATCTTTTCAAACAGTCCGGTGATCCGATGTCACGCATTTGCCCGCGTTGCAGGAAAAAGCTCGAGCCAGTTCCCCACATTAGAGGCAAATGTGAGGCCGTTAATGTAGTGAAGGCCCTCAAGGAGTCTCGGCGTCGGTCTCTGGCAGCCTGCCAGAACTATGTGTCTAAGTATATAGTTGGTTTCCGCAAGGAACCACTCGGAAACAAATGGCTTAAAGCAGGGACAAAGTATTTGGGTGAACGTGACAAGATCAAAGCATTAAGATTACGGGCAGGACTGTACCCATGCAGATCTTTTTCAAACAGTCTGGTGATCCGATGTCACGCATTTGCTGGCGTTGCAGGAAAAAGCTCGAGCCAGTTCCCCACATTACAGACAAATGTGAGGCCGTTAATGTAGTGAAGGCCCTCAAGGAGTCTAGGCGTCGGTCTCTCCTACTCCATTGCACTTGCATTTTATATGTGGCAGTCACCTGGGACTACAACACCAAGACATTGGAGCGCATGTGTCGCATCCAGCGAGAGAAGTATGCCCCCTTGATCGAGGTCCTTGCCAGAGGGAAACCGTGCAAGGTTTTGGATTTCTCGTTTGGATCCCGTGGCCTCCTCTGTGCTGGTACTAGGAAGGCAGCAAAGGAAATAGGGTTACCGGTCAGGGATCTAATTTGGCTAAGCAGTCATGCCCTGATTGGTACATTAATTACTCTTAGCAGATTTGCTCAGCTAGTATAACTTTGCTGCCCTCCTAATCAGCTCATTTCTGTCATTCTTTTTTTGCACAGCTGCGTGTGTGTGTGGCCTCATGTGTGCGAATATATGGGGTCACAGATATATAGGTGTGCATTTTGATGTGGGTTTTTTTTTTTCTTTCTCATTTTCACAATTAAGGTGTGATTCATCTTTCGATTTGTGAGACTGTTAGCATGCTTCACTTTTTATTTTTTATTTTTATTTATTTATTGCCGCTGTTGATTTGTATGTATTCTATCACTCTCTATCTACTTTTTCAGTAGCATTGCCATAAGTAGTATTTCTAAAGAGCTTCTGCTCTTTCAAGCAGTGAAAACTTCCCCATTTCCAGGCCTTGCTAAAAATTGCAACGCATTACAGGAGCCCTATCGGACTTCAAGCTACGGCTTCACAACTGCTTCGAGTGGTTTGTGTATTTTTTCCTTTTTTTTAGTATTTTTCTAATTTTCTTAACTTTTTTATGCTTTCTATTCTATTTCTTACACAGCCACTCACCAGCCGCCATCAAGGACATGTGATGTTTGTTTTCATTGTTTTGAAAGATAGAAAGCACTACTCTTGCAGAACACACTGCAGGAATTTGACTATATGTCAAGAAACTGGCTGGCGGCAGCTCTGTACCAGTGATTTTTTTCTTTTCTATTGTACATGCCTTTTTTCATCTACTTAGAGTTTTTGTTCCGGAACTAAAGTGTGTGTATCGTCGCCGCGTCCTGAGCAAGTTAGCCTTGTTGATGGACATGGCCGCACAGACAAGCAGAAAGCAACCAGACTTGAAAATCAAAGACCTGGCCCTGAGACCCGGCTATGGGGATTTGTCCAATATATTGGACACTAAGTAATGAGACAGTACTCCTACGCCAAGGCATTCATCCTCATAAAACCCTGCTGTCCAATATATTGGACACCCGCTGGCACCATCTATGCAACATTGATGAAAACACATCGTTCAAATTCCCGCCAAAACGTTTCAAAATGGCTGCATTCAGCGGCACGGCATTTTATGGCACCTGTCGGCGAAGTAAGTACTGTTTCCCGTATTTCTACCTAATTTCAGAGCATATCTTTGATTTTATATTAAAGGTAATGCAAGAGCAAATGCGCAGACAGAGAAATTTAAACTGTTCAAGCGCTTACTTTTATTCACGTGTCCTTTGATTTCGCGTGTCCATTGTGTTCAACGCTGGGACTCAACCCGGTAATTTTGACCGCGGTTTTGCCAAGGCCTTGTTATGATCAGCAGACGAGTAGTTTGTATCCAGCGGCTTTCGGACGAAATAGCCTCTCTTTTTTCTGTAGGACACCGGCCTCGCGTGTCTGATGAGACAGCTGACACAATTTTGAGAAGAATTGCTGAAGGGAGCACGTCGGACATTGAGCTTTCTGATAGCCACGATGATACTGTTGTGGATCCGAGCTTCTCCGCACCGCTTGATGATGCAAGCTCTGAAACAGAAGAAGACAGCTATGACGACAGGCCCTCCACATCAAGCGCTGGAAGAACTAATAAATCTTGGAAACGGCATCAAGGGTAAGAAAGGAAATATTTATTGCGCTTTGTGAAGATCATTATGATGTAAACACTTATATTGGTGATCCTTATATTTCATTGCTGCTTTTTTTTTTACACGCAGTCAGCTTCCAACGTGGATCCCAGACTTTCAAAGCAGCGCTGATGACAGTGAAGAACGGGATTCTTGGGCACCAATCGACTACTTCTTGCAGTACATTCCAAATGAGGTGTACGAAAAAATGGCGTTTTCAATGAATAGGAGTTGCATTCAGGATATGGGAAATTCCTTGAAAGCGTCAGTGGAGGAATTGAAAACATTTTTTGGAATTTTCTTGACTATGTTATGCCTCTGCTATCTGAAGATACGAATGTATTGGCAAAAAAAGAAGAGTGCCACTTGTTGCTAACAACATGACCAGGGACCGATATTTCAGACTCCGACACCGCCTGTAAATGGTTAATGAGCTTGACGTGAACGACGAAGGCAAGAAAGATTATCTACTCTGGCGCATAAAGCCACTGGTCGCATTCGTGCTGCAGGGGTGCCAGAAGCTCCCTCGTACACAGTATGTGTGTGTTGACGAGCAAATTATACCATTCAGTGGAAGAACACAGCTGAAGCAGTACGCTCCATGCAAGCCAAACCCTGAGGGGTTGAAAAATTTTGCTCTCGCTACACCAGATGGATTAATCCTTGATTTCGAAATTTATTAAGGAAAGAAATCAAGTCTGCCCAGAGAGCTCTGGGATCGCAGAATCTGCAGTGCTGAGGCTTACGGATACACTGGCCCCAGGAATGAAGCTTTATTTTGACAGGTACTTTACATCTAATCTACTGCTAGATAAACTTGCGGAAAAAGGGACCGCCGCCAAAGGAACACTAATGAATAATCGAATTCCGAAAGGGGTACAGCTTTCTGGTGAGAAGGAGCTAAAGCAAAGAGGAAAAAGATCATCTGAAGCTTGGGTCAGAAAAGACAAGCAACAGGTTGTTGTACACTGGTACGACAATAAGCCGACCACTTTTCTTCCTTCAATCCATGGCCAGGACCCTCAAGACACCTGTCGTAGGTGGTCTCGGAAGAAAAAAAAATATTGATGTCCCTCGACCAGACATTGTGCGCATGTACAACATCAACATGAGTGGTGTTGACCTGGCAGATAGAATGATAAGTTACTACAGAATAAAAGCACGAGTGAACAAGTGGACAATAAAATCCATCTTTCACCTTTTCCACATAGCCCTTAGCAACTCATGGGTCCAGTACAGGCAGGACATGAGCTTCCTACAAAAACAGCGGAAAGAAATACTAAAGTTTATGGAGTTCCACCAATCTGTTGCTGAGACCTCCGTGGCTCAAGGGAAGAAGACTGAAACGGAGAGTGAGGGCGACGAAGAGTGGTATCTGCCATCAAAGCAGGCTCGACTATCACCAAGAGAACCGCAAGAAAAGCGCACTGGCCACTTTCCAAGGCTGGCAGGCACTGCGAACGCTGCCCGTTGCAGACTACAGGGCTGCAATATGAAAACAAAGTTCTTTTGTACCAAATGCCGGCTCTAATTCTGCATCACAGAGGACAGAAGACGTTCGAGATTGTCCACAGAAAGTGAAGAAGCGAGCGAATTTTTTTTTTTTTTAGCAGAGGATTATGCTCGTTTTTGCGTTCTTTTTCACCACTTTACCATTGAAGTTAATAAAAAAAATATTGCACACGAGTTTGAGAGCAATATCTGCGGCATGTAAATACATGCGCATTTGGTGAAAAAAGAACAGGTAGAATCCCACTGTCCAATATACTGGACATCGCACTGAGCCAAAACTATCAGGGCTATTGAAAAAACATTTAACACTTTCCACCTTCATAAGCCTACTGACTTATTCTGAAAGTTTAAGAAAAATCTGTGCACCCAAATGCATTCCGGGTCTCAGCAGGCCGTGCAGTTTATATTTGGTACGTGGTCCGAAGTTGGCACTTCACAGTGTGGAACTGCTTTAGGAAAGCATGCATTGTTTAAGGCAGGAGTGACAGACGAAGCCTGCAAAGCTCCCATGACGAAGTAACGCCAGAACTTTGGTCCGCAGTCAATGAGGTCACTTCATGACTCGAAGAGTTTCTGCATGTGGATGACGCATTAGTAACATCAGAACTTCTCACCGATGAGACGATTGTCACGAATGTGCTTGAATCGGACAGTAACGTCGACACTAACTGCGACCACGGCAGCGATGACGCGGTAGGGTAGGCTATCTTAACATTGTCCGCGCAGGAGGCCCTGCAGTTGATTCAGTCTCTCCGGGGCTTCGTTTTCGTGAGGGACCTTCCGCTGCACTACGTGGAGTACCTGAAAGCAATGGAGAAGGATGTCGGCAAAATTCGCGAGGCAAGAAAGGCTGACGGACATGGGGTTTTCTCGTGCAAGCCAGTGAGAAGTAGGTGGCGAAATGCTTGTGGCAGTTCCACCCCATTTCTTCGCCGGGATTTCTCAAGCTGAGAGGCAGCTGCGGCAACCTTCTCATATTTTTTACAACACCCTCTTCGAGGCCACCAAAACGATGCCTCGGCAGAGCTTGCATGTCACTGCTGTCCGTGGCCCTTCTTTGCAGTTATGCTTTTTTTCGTGCAACCCGTTTATAACAATTATCGGTTATAACAATAAAATTTTCGTAGCACTTAAATATTGTAATATACAGACTCGACTGTGCCACCTTTTACAAATTACCTTCTACTACTCACCTATTAATAGCATTTTTGTTGTGTTTTGCTGCATATATTACAATATGCAGACACGTCTGTTTCTTTGCGAATATTACCTATACCTATGTACTTTCATGCTTTAGAAAAGAAACTAGCCCCTGGCTAAGGGCTCGAGCACTGCTTTGTAAATTGATTGTGCATAATGACAATAAAACACTGATTGAAGCAAAAATTAACAATATCGATAAACATAAACTGGAGCATTGTCCAGCTGTGGCCAGCAAAAAACCGTGATACAGTAGCCTGTATGTGCGAGCATTACAAAGCAAGCGTGCTGATCTGCACTTGCTCTACAACAGGACAACAGTTGGTACAGTGAAACCTGGTTATAACGAACAGTTAAAAAATCAGAAAATAGTTCGCTATGTCTATAATTCCTAATATAAAATTGCGTAGAAAATACATGCAAGAGCAGCGAAATTCAATCAGTGAAGACACAGCAACTCGGAGGGTGCTTACTTGGGTCATGTCCATTCATATAGGCGAAAAGAACTACATTATCACAGCCTGCTTTTCTGTGTTGATAGTGTTCCGTATCACGCCCTGTTCCACAGTTTGCAAACACTCAACAAGGGCAAACCCACTGCCCTCAATAGCCCTGCAGTGGCGGCGCAGTAAATCCAATGCAGCAAGCGCTTCTTGTGAAGTCTGAATGTTCTCATCGTCTGCAGGGTCAGCCTCAGCTTCATCTACAGTGACGTTCAAACTTCCGCAGCAACTTCGATGTCTGTCAGTACAGCCGTGGTCACTGCGATGTCATTGCCACCTACAAAGTCTTCTACAGTCATTGTGGACATGTCACCAACATGATGGGAAAAATTGCTCCAGGCCTCATCGAGCTCGTGGAGCCCTGCTTCTGCTTCGTCGGGATCGTCACCATCGTTACTTGATGCACAGGCCTTTGCTGGAACAAGACCTGCATGCTAAAAGCAGTTGGCAATCGTTTCGCCTTTCACGTTGTCCCATGCTGCTTTAAGCATCTGGATTGCTCCCAGCAAGTCGATCTTCAAGTTTCTGCTTCATAGGAAGCTTCACGAGAAGAGTGTCAATCAGTCTCCTCTTGTAAACTGCTTTGAAGGCCGATGATGCCCTGATCTAAAGGCTGCAGCTCGACTGTAGAGTTAGGTGGAAGAAAGCGAACTTCAACGTTATTGAGTGCGACATCCATGTTGTGTGCAGCACAGTTATCAGTGGGGACGCACACTTTGCGACTCTCGCGCACAAGCTCACAGTTCCAAGCATCCAGCCACTTCGCGAAAAATTCACGCGTCATCCAACATTTCTTACTGGAAGCATACTCTACAGGGAGTATGCGGCCCCTTTCATGCATCTCGGGGTTTAAATCTCCTGATGACAAAGGGTCGCAGCTTCACAATGCCGTCCATGTTGGCAGCAAGCGAAACAGTGACCCGGGAATTTCCAAGCTTCGCACCATGACACAGCTCTCCACATGCGTCAAGGGTATGCCTGAGTAGCATCTGCCAAAATGGGCCCGTTTCATCCGCATTAACGATGATGTCTATGGGCTGATATTTTGCAAGGATTTGTGGCCACTCCTCTTCCAACCACTTTTTGATGCTCTCGCATTTAACCATCTCACTTTTGCCAGAGATCGCTTTGCCTAAGATGTCATAGCATGCTTTGAACCTTTACAGCCATCCAAAGCTGGTGACGAAGTTTTCGGCATCGAATATCATACCTGCCAACACAGCAAGATCAAAAATCGGGGGTTTATTATAAACATTAAAGGGGGGGGGGGGAGGCAGCGTTAACTTTTCATGTAGTGCCAGAAGAGTCCTTTCGCAGGGCTTTTGCGGTCGCAGATTTAGCGAGCTTCAAAAATTCATCAGAATAGTTTTGTTCAAAGCATGGCTCAGACTGCTTGGGGCCCTTCACCAGCAGCAATTGTTCGAGCGTTGTGTTGCACATCGATGAACGGAATTCAGTTCTTGATTTCCTCACTGCTAAAAATCCTCTTGCACTGTGCATTGCTGTGCAGTATTACAAGAAAATCAAGTACCACCTTTGCAACTCGGCCAAACAGAAGTTTTCCATCAGTGTTTTGCATTTTACCGACTTTTGCCCACTGGACATCGCACCTTTCTTCCTTCAGAATGTGCTCCGAAGATTGTACGCCTGCAGCACAGCAAACTCAGCTTCCAGGGAATCCAACGCATCTTCAGCAGTCTCACTGCAGTCGTGAAGCAGCAGCTGAGGGAAGCTTTGAACAAAAAAACGAAGACTTGAGAAAGATGCTTCAGAAATAAGATTCAGGTTGGCAACTTCAGCGTGCTTCGCAGCTTGGTTCTCAAAAGGAAATTGGTGCCTGATGTAGTCGCACGCAGTGCTGAAATAACTACGCTCAGAAGCAAAAAATTCTGTCTTATCATTTAAATTAAGTTTCTCGACCAACGCTGTGGTGCGACTTCCGATGACCAAGTCATTGTCTCCTTTCTGGCAGCTAATAGCTTGATGTAGAACATCAAGCGGAGAAGCAGCAGCCTTTACAGCTGTCGGCAGCACAAACCTAGCCAAAAGCTCTGTGAGGAGCTACAGTAAAACAGGCCGCAGAATATGTATTTGTGGTGCCTGCGACTGCAGCTGGCAGTTAGCTTTCTCAAAAAGGCGGGACCACACTTTTCAAAAAATATCCAAAAGCCAAGTTGATGTCACATGTCAAAAAATGGAGCAGTCTTTCTTCGCGAGATAAAGCAGCTTCTCTTGCAGTTTCAGATATAACTTTGGCTTTTTTTGCAGGTAGAACATCTTTCTTCTCGGTTATTGCTTTACGCTTGTGACTCGCACCATCAGGATTTTCACCTCCTGTTGATGTGGGCCTTCGAGGAATATGATAAGCATCTAAGAAGGATGGGCATCGCTTTTTTGTTTTTACCTCATTCAAGAAAAAAACTGATCAGAGGTTTTCATTGGTCAAGCATTCTAGTGAGGCACATGCCTAAGGACAACCAACGAGTTGGCACATGTTTCAAAATTTTTCGCACCTCCATATTGTGCATGTCCTGAAATTCTGAAAGTTTGTCTTTGCATTTGGCACTTTTCTCCAAGTAATGAAATATATCAACGAGGACCTCGTCGAACTTCACTGGCAAACATGCTGCTCCTTTCTCAGCAGCCAGATTAATCAGATGACACGGGCAGCCAACAGCTAAGTTTTCTTGAGCTTCCTTTAAGACTGCAGCGACGCCGTTTTTTTCCCTAACATAACGTTTGCATTGTCGGCGCAAAACGCAATGCAGTTGGATACAGGCACGTCAACATTTTTCAATGCCTCCAACACGAGGTTACCTATTTTTCGTCCAGTTGCCTCCCCATGAAGTTCTTGAAGGCTCATTAGCCTACTGTCGATCTTCGAGCATTCTACGTAGTAAGTCGCTACAATCGGGTATATCTGTGCAGCACTGTCATTGCTACCGTTCACAGCAACAGCAAAAGCATGGCGTTTCAGGGCGTTCAACATCGTGCTTTGCACCTCTGAGGCCATTTCACCCACGAGTGCAGTCGCCTTGGTGTGTCCACACCCATACCGCTTTGCTTCCTCAGACCGCGGAAACATTTTTCGTAAAAGAGGCCCAACATGGTCGCTGACACTTAGCGGCAGGTTATGTTCGATTAGGAAACCTGTAAAAAGGCACTCCGCACGTATAACACTTTTGTCGCAGTCCTTTTGCAGAAAGTTTGCTATGTTCCCTTGCTGGTCAGTGGCGCGAACGTTGCTCACATGCTTCGCTGTGGAAACGTTATGTTTCAAGTCACCTTTGCCGCCGTGACACACACTGACGTCGCATCCACACGTTGTGCAAAATGCGAAATGTTCGCCTTTTCTTTACGTCACAAAACAAGGAAAGTCAGAAGTATACGATCTCAAAAACTTCTGCAAATATTTCTTTTTTGGCTTTGACAGCGCCATGATGTCGCGAACAACACAAGGATGTCGATCGTCACACAGTGGACCGCAGACACGCTAAGCCTACACACAGCAAGCGACAGCAACGGTGCACACAAGGGTAGGCATGAGAAAACATGTGCAGCCAAACGGCACCACTGGCTTTTGCTTTGATTTGGCTCGCTGCTAGCCAATGATGCTGATGGCGTTGCTGCTGCCATTAACTTTGATGGGGGCGTATGACGCGGCTGCAAATTCTGCGCCGAGATTTTTGCAAAAATGATTTCCGCGCGGGCTGAGGCAACTTTTCAAGAGATCTAGGCTAGTGATCGTACAATCGGAAGGTGCAGTGAAAAATCGGGAGTCTCCCGACTGAATCGGAAGAGTTGGCAGGTATAGAATATACAGGCAAAGTCTTTCACTTTTTGTTGAAGCATTGTCCCAACACCAGTATGTTTCAAGCTCTGACATCCAAAGACCATTTGTAGAGCGCCTTCTTCATGTCATTAACACAGGGGGCCGAAGACGCTGTACACTTGTCCGTATGGTCTCTTGTGCTCGTGCCTTGATGACAGCTTTGTTCTTCAGAATGATGCTCAAAGTGCTCCTTGGGATGCCAAATACGTCCGCAAGAATGCACTTTTTTTCGCCATTCTCCACATGCTGAATTATCTCGAGCTTGGTCTTTAAAGTCTGTGCTGCTCTTTTTTTCACGTTCACCGCCATCACAGCACTACGCACATCCGCACACGACACTTGACACGATCATCGACACAGCCTAAACAGAACGCTATGATGCCCACACCGCTGCTAACACTAAAAAGCAAAAGACTAAAAGCAGTATTCGATCGCAATGCTGCCGCTGTTGCTGAAGCGGCTCTGTCAGCAATTATGAGATGTGAACGATTTCTTTGGCACTCAACTCTCAATGCCGACGTGGCATCTGTGGTGCTGTCAGTGCCTGCAAGGTAGCTCGGAACGTTTGCTGTGCCGCATAAGAGATTTGTAGTGCAACAAAGCCTGCCTCCTGCTATTAAAGTGAGGTATTGCTTGGCGTCGCAAAGTTCGTTATATCCGTTTTATGCCGAACCGCATTCGCTATAGGAAATTAAAAATACATGTGCTTGACAAAAATATTTCGGAAGAGTTAGATATATTCAATAATTCGTTATATGCGTGTTCATTATATCGAGGTTTGGCTCTATTAGTACTTGTTCCGGTTGACACCGATCTCATGTTTATTGAAGTATGCAAGCCATTATTTTCGGCATCACAGCTCCTTTACCTTCCTGTACTACTTTTAGAATCCTGAAAAACCCTCACGCCCAGGCTGCTGTTCCTGCGATTTGATTTGGGTTCAGATGGTGCAGCTACAGCCCAACGCAGCACAGTATATTAGGCCTCCAGCAGCATTTGCACGCACTACGCAATTACATATACACAGCTGCGTGGCATGTGTGGTGGCTGCGTTGACTACAGCCAAAAACAGCAAGATGACGACTGTCCAGAGCACATTGTCTCACCAGCATCTACCCAAGCTCCCTAGAGTGGTAAAAGCCGTCTTTTGGTAGTGTTAAGTTAGGAGCCCACAACACCAGCCGCTTGGCTTCTTTGCCCCCCCCCCCCCCCCCCTCCACACTCTACAGCTCGGTGACTCAGTCCTTCCTTGGAGTGCACGTCCAGCGCTGAAACCCCACAGTACCAAAAAAGGCATTGTTGAGTACTGTGTACCAATGCGTGCGAATCAGGCAGTTAGCCGGACGCATGAGCCCTTTGGGTTCTGAGAAGGGGGACCACGAATGCCTCTGCACGTGTGTCCCCTGCTGCGAGCTGGCAATGTTCACTAGAGTGCTTTTCAGTATCAGTTAGTGGGGCTGTAGCCATGTTCTAAGTTAACGGCTTTGGGGAATGCGCTTGATGCTTGAAAATAAAATCAACCTTGTCAGCACCGGTAGGGCGGCTAGAATGGGGCGGTGTGAAGACCGCGGCACTTTCCATCGGCCGCGCATGACCCATTTGCGAACCGATGCCACCAGGGAGAATATGGCGCTGCTGCTAGCGGCACGGTAAGCTCAGCCGCATCGGCCTCGCCTGCGCCGTAGTAGTAGTTGTCGCCTGTTTCAAAGTGTCTGTCGCAGCGCAGTCGACAACAAAAAGATGACGGAGTGTTGGTAATTCGTGCCTGGTTGTGACACAGGATATAGGGAACCCAAGCTCAAGTTTCACAGCGCGACTGCAGCACCGCATTCCTGGCAATGTGGCGATTTGTGAAACGATGGGGCTTCGCCAGAGCAGGCGCTCCACTAGCTTCCTGTGCACGTGTGGCATCGCGTTGTGCCTGGCGGTTATTTCGCGATACAAAAACGCTTCTGCTGATGCGAAACGGATGTACTAAGTAGCATTGTGTCATGGGAGGCCACAATGTAGGCAAAGCACCAAAAGACGAGGCTCACGTGTGAAACTTTGCAGATTTTGTGGAAACGAAAAGAGCCAATTTCCCTTTCGTAAACTCAGAAATGTTGACAGTTGACAAAAACGGCTTGGAGAGGCATCAAAAAAGTACAGTGGTTTAACACCATGCATAAAAAGTGAAGAGGATGGAAGATTATCCTGCTCTTCACTCCCCGCGTTTCTAGTTTTGCCGATTTTCTGTGCTCTCTCCCTGCTTTGTGAGTATTCTGAAAGCAACAAAATCAACAGATGCAACGGACTGATGTGTTAATGTGATGCCATAAGTTTCCACAGCTGCCTTTCCATTTTTGGATTGACCAAGAAAATATCTATGAACGAGGCCTTCACAGAGCCTTCCGGGGCGAGGGCGGCGTTGGGAAACATGCCTTGCTGAGACGCTTTAACAGATTTTCGCGAATTGGCCAATAAGTGAACCAATTATTATTATTATTATTATTATTTATTATTATTATTATTATTATTACTAACAGATATAGGAAGTGGAGTACAAAAGTGATCCTAGCTATGGCTCGACTGACACTACTCGCACGGAGCACCTCATTCGCGTCACAGGGTTCGTGAGTGCAAACCAAATATCATAAATGAAGCACAACCATTTAATAAAAACCAAAATAAAACACGATGTAGTACAAGCTTGGATTTCACCTGCCTTCCGAGATTGCTGGATTAAGTTGTATTTTCTCGCTTTTTTTGGGCATTGTGCGGATATCTTAATCAATTGGGTATTGGTGCAAAGTCCTACCCAGTAGCCCAGTACCTCTTGTTGGCCTAAGAGTGCGCGCCAGTAAACGGATGGCCTTGCACACACATGGGGGCGCGGTGCGGCATCCTTTGACATTTCTTGGGAGGGTATTCTTTGCGATCCACACCATTCGGAAAATGGTTATTGGGCTGCGAGGAGACGAGCTGTTGGAAGCTCACGTACCAGCCGATTGACATTAAGACCCCCTGAGGGCTTGGGGACGACGGCTGAGAGTGCGGATGGAGCCTTGTGATCTGTACCGTCTGTGTCTTTGCTGCCCATTTGTGTATTTGTGTGCCAGGCGGAGAGATGCATTGCGTCTTCTTAAAATTCACACGGTGCTCAGATGAACCAACCTCTTGGGCACCGGCATCCTATTGGT
The DNA here is from genome assembly GCF_055883805.1 of Amblyomma maculatum. Classification (NCBI taxonomy): domain Eukaryota; kingdom Metazoa; phylum Arthropoda; class Arachnida; order Ixodida; family Ixodidae; genus Amblyomma; species Amblyomma maculatum. The sequence continues at coordinate 121,234,385 of NC_139353.1, forward strand.
TCCTCGGTTCTAAAGAAATTCTTCTCATTGGCTCCGATAAGTGTATTTCCGCTTGGTAACAAACAGTGCCTTTAGAATCCTGGGAAAACGTTTGTCAGGGGGGTTTTGGCGGTAAGTGAAGGACGGCGACCATCTGAGCTGCTGCTCGGGACCCCTGTTCAAGATGTCGTGTATGCCTAACTGATTTGTTGTTAATCTGAGTTTGCCACTGAATTTGTATCCCTTGATTCGATTTAATTATTGTTACCTCTTCAATAAATTAACTAATGCTGTCAATCTATATCTGTTGGTCCCTGTCTTCAATGCAGCGGATTTGCCGTGCCGTCACGGCAGTCAAACTTACGAACACTTCATTACAACATTCTCGCAGCGTGCCCATCTGTGTCATTCATGAGGCCTTTCATGCTTACTCAAACTGATCACCATGGTCTGTTTTTCCTGTTGCCTTTAGGTTTATTGCTCGTGACTTCCAGCCCATTATTAACGGAGCAGAAGTCTTGATACCGCGTCGCATTCCTGCCCTCTCAGAAAACGCAGTCCCCCCTGTATTTCCTAAACTACCGAAATACATTAGCAAGACGCTGCCAAAAGAAAGGAAAAGAAGAGATGCCTCACAAGCTCCTATACCTCCCAAAAGCAGCGCTTGCCTTGACACAACAGAGGAATGCGCCTCCCCAGCAAACGTGGAAGCTGTAGATAAACAGCTGGATGCAATGCCCAGCCTAGTCGCTCAGCAATTGTTCATTTTCGACCTTAAACTACCTTCAGAACTGTGGTAATTGCAAAAGTTTGAGCAAAAGAACATTGCTTGCTACCAGACCAGACGAAACGCCGCCAGTTGTACTTACCAAAATGGTACTGTTCTGTATTGGAGAAGGACATCCCAGGTGCAGCATCTTCTTGGCTGGGCAGCTTCATCAGGAGAGTGATGTGCAGTGCAAAGAAGAATCAGACGGACCTTATGAAATGGAACTGGCCATACGAATGAGTTCGAGAAACAGAATATGAATAACATTGCAAGATTGTCTCTTCTCTACCTCTTCTCTACTGTGTGCAATAGATCAGCACCACAGCGTTGTTTCTGACTTAGAAGGATTGCATACAGCAAATAAAAATTTGTATGCATTAAATTCTTAACACATGATGGAGTGATACACTTGCAATGTTTTTTTTCTGTTTTTTTTTTTCAGACAGACCTGCACAGCAACCTAACCGCTGCTTGTCACGCAAAAAGAACAGAAGCCTTATGAAAGTTCGCTTGCTACGCTGCAAAAGGAAGGCGCAACTCCAGCTCTCAAACGATGCTGCAAAACAGCTAAAGTATGCCATGCGTACCCTGCAACGAAGAAGCCACAAGTTGAGCTCTCTGCAAGCCGGCCTCAAAAAAATGCAAGAAAAAAACTTGGCAATTAAGGCAACCTTTTTCGAAGAGAAGGTTAGACCGAATACTTTTATGTTTTTCTTTATTTAAATGCATTGATTTTTTTAACTGTACATATGTTTTCCAGCTTAAAGAGCTCCCCAAAAAACAGCAATCTGCTGTGCGTGCATGCTCTGAAGTGTCAAGGAGTGGCTGCTGGTATGTATCATCCTAAGTATGAAAGGTTCATGACCATGAGCCCTGAGGTCTTATAAAATCCTGGCGCTGCTTAGCCAAGTCTGTCTATAAAGATACATGAAGGTATTTAGGCGTGCCTTTTTTTATACATGAACAAACAAAGCAACCAATACTTTTTACAGGGCTTCAAAGCATCATATGGGTTCAGCACCAAGCTTCTTGGATGTGTCAAAAAAAGTAGAACAACTTGATGGAATGAAGCATCATGAAGGCTTACTTAAAGATGAAATGAAGCTTTCTTCTCACTTGACATGAAATCCTCAACTCATATCGAAGGATTTGTTGACTTAGGTCAGTTCACTGACCACAGTGAAAGACGCACCAAAGCTGATCATAGGCTTGTCGTCATGTTTGAGCCTCTAGTAGGCAGCTGGACCCAAATAATTGGCGAGGATGTTTGTACAATATAAATATTTTATTTCAGATGGTGTTCGTTCACATGATGATATATGTCATGTGCTTCATTTTTCTATAAGTGTATGCTTCCAGTGGAAACGTGAAGTCTCCGCTGCTTACAAAAATTGTGTTGGAGGCAGCAATGTTGTGCGAGCAAGCCGGACTTCTTGGACACTATATCTGCACAGACGGCGCATCATGGAATCGTGCTATGTGGCACAACTTTGGTGTGTCCGGCAATGGGAACAATGTAAAGTGTAAAGTGACGCACCCTTGAGATGAGAACAGGTTCTTACACTTTGTTTCAGACTTTCCGCACCTTATCAAATGTGCACGAAACACAATGCTTAAGAGAGGACTGAACACACACCTTGGCCGAGTAAGTCTGCTACATGCTGGTCCTTTTTATATGTCTTTCTTGATTGCTTTTTAATCTTAAATACAGTGCTTTTTCATACTTCATTACAAATATTACAGGCCCAATGGGAGCACATTTCCACTATGTGAAAATCGGACAACAACAGATTAACGCTGATGGTTGCGCCAAAGCTCACCCATGGCCACATTTTTCCGAATGAATTTGACAAGATGTGGGTGGGCTTGGCATTTCACATTTTCAGTGAGGAAGCTGAACATGCAATTTCCTTTTACGAGGTTGACATCGAAAGGAAATACCTAAATGCAGAGCCAACCAGACCTTTCATTGGCCTGATGGCCAGGCTTATTGAAGCTATGACATCAATGTTTCCTGAAGAAGCCTTGAGGTAATTATAACATAGGAGTTTTTCTCTCAAAATGCTGCATAATTTTTTGTTTGGTATTTCAGGCTGGGCTGTAAGAAAGAGGTCACCCTTGATGAAACTGAGTTTCTCAATGGGAGGCTCATGCCAAAGGGCTCGGCTTCCTTAGTAAGAGTACTTCTGAGGGGCTGAGGGTGTCAATCCACCAACAAAGCACCTTCTAAGTACCTTGCAGAAAAAGCAGACTTCAGATACATCATGACATCGAAACTCAGCCAAGACCACCTGGAGCAATGTTTTGGTGTTGCGAGACAAACGAGAGGGGCCAATGACCATCCTACTTCAGCTCAGTTCATTCTAATCACAAGGTATGTATTGTATTGTATCGGGGTTTTATGGCGCATAAGCAACTGAGGCTATCATGCGCCAAGAGCAAGGTTAAAATCTGTTCTTATTTGAAAAGGGGAAGAAGGTTCGTTTAAGTTTACAGTTTATTCAGAAAGTCTGCTTCTTTTAAAAAACTAAGAACACATGTTAAGTTTATTATTGCTCTTTCTCCTAAAAGTAATTTGGGATGGAAAGGGATGGCATGATCATAAAAAATAGTGAAATGCTTTCTCCGTAGTGTCTCTAGTTTTGGGCATGCAATCAGGATGTGGTTGACTGTGAGTACTTCTCCGCATTCTCCACACGTAGGCTTATCTTGTTTCATTAGTAAAAAATTATGTGTGAGATGTGTGTGCCCGATACGCAGACGGCATACTGTAACCTCCATGAAGCGTTCCTGATGAGTGCTTGTTTCCCATTCTTCTATTATAGGCTTTACGAGGTGCAATTTATTACTTTCCTGGTTATTCCATATAGACTGCCATATATCCTTTTGTTTTCGTTTAATTAACTTTATGCAATCCTTATAAAGTAAGTTTACTTTCTCTATTTCTTTCCTGCCTGCTTGAGCAGCACACACGTCCGCTCTCTCATTTCCTTCAATGCCCATGTGGCTTGGAACCCAACAGAATATTATGTTATGTCCTTGGGCTGATATCTTTATTACATCGTGTATTATGTTACCGAGTAATGGCATGACTGCATTTCTGGAGTTTAGAGCTGTGAGCACACTCAGTGAATCTGTATAGATAACACTGTTCTCAGTACCCTCGTACACAATTTTTGCTACAGCTACCCGGACAGCATAACACTCGGCTGCAAATACTGATGCACATTGAGGAAGTCGAATAATTTTTTCGGAGTTCCGATCCACTACAGCGCAGCCCACATAGGAGGCAGTTTTTGATCCGTCTGTGTAAAACTCTGTGCATTTGCTGTATTTCTCTTTTAGTGCGTGATATTCTTGTAATATATGTTCTGTAGGAGTTTCGCTCTTTTTGAACTGTGTAAGAGTGAGGTCACAGACTGTTGGAAAGTTGTACCATGGGGCCAGGGGCCTATTTTCTTGAGCGACATCAGGCAAGGTGTCCAGAATATGGAGCTCACGGCAAATGTCTTCAAATCGCATTATCAATGGTCTAGTTGTCTGAGGCTTATTTGAGAATATTGTTCGGGAGGGGCAAGTTGTGACAATCGGGTAACAGATGTGTTTTTTCCGTGTCCTTATTTTGAGGACATATGCGCATGTAAGTAAAGCTCGTCTATCTTTCAGAGAAGGCTCGTTAGTTTCAACATAGAGGCTATGCACAGGAGACGTTCTGTATGCACCACAAGCAAGGCGGAGGCCTAAGTTATGCACTGGGTCTAATTTCTTTAAATATGATTGCCTAACTGCTCCATAAACTATGCTTCCATAGTCCAAGGAGGAGCGCACAACGGAGCGATATATATGCAAAAGGCATGCCCTATCAGATCCCCAATGTTTGCGTGAAAGGACTTTTAGGATGTTTAGGGATTTGGAGGCTTTCTTCTTTAGTGCTTGTATGTGAGGGAGAAAAGTGAGTTTTTTGTCAAAAGTAATGCCCAAGAATTTATGGTTATTGTTTATGGGCAATTTGATTTCATTTAGGTGTAAGGTAGGATTGGGCTGTATGCCTCGTTTGAGCGAGAACATAACTGCCACTGTCTTCTGCGGGGAAAATTTAAACCCATTTTCACTGGCCCATTTTGTTAGCTTATTTATTGTTAATTGGATCTGTCTCTCACATGTGGACATGTTGCATGACGTGTAGGCTATTTGAAGGTCGTCCACATAGAGTGAATACATTATGGAATTTGGTATTACTTTACTAATCGAATTCATTTTTACCACGAAAAGTGTGGTGCTTAAAATGCACCCTTGGGGCACACCATTCTCCTGCAGGAAGGTTCTTGATAAAGTGGTCCCCAGACGTACTTGAAACGACCGATGTGACAAAAAGTCACTTAAAACCTTTAGCATTCTGCCACATATGCCTAGATCTGCTAGGTCGCGCAATATCCCATACCTCCAAGCCGTATCATATGCTTTCTCAAGGTCAAAGAAAACGGCAAGGCAATGCTGTCGGTGTATAAAAGCCTCTCTGATAGTGTTTTCAAGACGCACGAGATGGTCAGTTGTTGAGCATCCTTTTTTAAAACCGCACTGATGAATGTTTAAAAGTTGATGAGATTCTAAAACAAAAGTTAGTCTGATGTTTAAAACACTTTCAAATGATTTTGCTAAACAGCTGGTGAGAGCAATGGGCCTATAACTACCAGGAGATGTCGGCTCCTTTCCGGGTTTTAAAAATAGTGTGACAACAGCTTTTTTCCACGCCTCTGGCAATTTTCCTAGGACCCATATTTTGTTAAAAAAGTTTAATAGTGCCTCTATGGCAGGTTCGGATAAGTGGGCGAGCATTTTGTAGTGAATTTGGTCAGGACCAGGTGCAGTTTGTTTACCGGCAGCTAGGACATTTTTTATTTCTTGTAGTGTAATTAAGCTATTATAGGGTTCTTTTGTACCACTACTTGTAGGGAGTTTTTGTTTCTCTGCTATGTTTTTGTGTTTTAGGAATGTTTGAGTGTAGTGTGATGAACTGGAAACTTCAGAAAAGTATTCACCTAAAATGTCGGCCTGTTCTTGTATAGTTGTCTGTACTCCGGGGGCTGTTAGAAGGGGAATGGTAAATGGAGAGTAGCTGCCATTTAGCTTTCTAACCTGTTCCCACATTTGTTTTGTTGTTGTTGAGCTATTTATAGAAGTTACATAGTTTTGCCAGGAGGCTTTTTCGGCGTGGCGGCGGATGTAGCGGGCTTTTGCTCTTGCTTTTTTAAACTTGACGAAATTGTCCTGTGTTGGGTATCTGCGAAAAATTCCCCATGCTTTGTTTTGTTCTTTTTTTGCTTGTTTACATTCTTTTGAATACCAGGTTTTGTGATTTTGTTTCACCACTCCTGAGGACTGAGGAATTGCTATATGTGCTGCAGTAAGGATACAATTTGTGTAAGCATCGTTTAGTTCATCTATATTATATTTATCTAGAGTAATTTTTTCTAGGCTGGCCTTCTCTCGGAACAGTGCCCAATCGGTTAAATGCAGCTTCCAGCGTCGCGGCTTGGATGGGATGATTTGTGGTGAAGATGTTAAGCTGATTAGTATAGGTAAGTGATCACTTCCGTGTGGATTATCTAAAACGTCCCATTTAAAATCTGTAAAAATTGATGGTGAGCTGAGGGATAAATCAATACAGCTCATTTTGCCTGAACTAGATGAACAGTAGGTTGGTTTTCCGGTGTTAAGAAGACAGATATTATTACATAGTATACAATCCTCGATGATTTCGCCTCTCGTATCTGTTTTTCTACTGCCCCAAAGGATGGAATGTGCATTAAAATCTCCTACTATTAAAAATGGCTCTGGAAGCTGCTTTAAAAGATCTTCTAATTCATAACTACTAAATTTAAGGTGCGGCTCTAAGTATATGCAGCACACAGTTATAGTTTTAAAAGCCTGTAAGGTTACCGCTATAGCTTCAAACTTAGTTTTTAGTTTGTGTTCTCGAACTGCTATTCCATTTTTTACTACTATGGCAACGCCACCTGAGAGCCTGAGAGCTTGCTCTCGGTCGCGACGGAAGACTGTATAGTTTTTGAGTATGTTCTTATGTTTGGGACCTAAATTTGTCTCTTGCAAACACAAGGCTAGTGGTGAGTGAGTGGCCAATAAGTGTTTTATGTCATTTATATTAGTTAAAAGTCCTCTGCAGTTCCATTGTAAAAAAGCCATTTTGTATTAAATGAGTAGAGCAAGTTAAGTTTTGTTTTCAGGCCCTCTGATTCGGGGCTTTTCTCGTTTTTGTCGATCCAAGGAGCTGCGCCGTCCGTCTGACGTCGACGGCACAGGACTGCCTTGGCTTGTGTCCATCGCGTCTTCTGACACGCTGGACGCCCGTGCGGACCGCACAGGTGCGTTTGTATTTCCCCTCACCGTATGGTGAGAGGCCTTGAGGCCGGCTGACCTGGGGGTCTGTGCAGCCTGTTTTTCTGGTGGTGGCGCAGCGCTGGCAGCAGCCACCAAGGGCACGGATGGCCCTGCTCCCGGTTCACTGTGTGAGACCTGGGCAGGTGCCAGAGTCTGTTGTGGCTCAGTGCCCTGTTGTGCCACAACAGAATAGGCCGGTGTTTTTGACAGAACACGATTTCGTGCTTCCCGGAAAGTTATGTTTTCTTTGACCTTGATAGTAATGATTTCCTTTTCCTGTTTCCATATTGGGCATGTGCGTGAATAGGCAGGATGACTACCCTCACAGTTGGCACACAAATGTGTCTGAACCTCACATTTTTCGGAATCGTGCTCATGGGAAGCACATTTTGCACATCTCGGCTGGCCGCGGCAGGTCTGGGAGCCGTGACCATAGCGTTGGCACTTGAAACAGCGGCGAGGATTTGGAATATATTTCCTGAGTTGAAGTTTCACATAACCTATTTCGACTGATTCGGGGAGGATACTTTGTGCAAATGTCAGGACAAGGTGCTTGGTCGGAATCTCTTTGTCATCACGCCTCATTTTTATTCTGTAAACATCTGTTACGTTTTGGTCTTTGAGGCCTTCTAGAAGTTCCTCTTCGGTTAGGGATCTGAGGTCATCGTCAGAGATAACTCCGCGGACAGTGTTCAGAGAACAGTGTGGACTGATGGTCACTGGGATTTCTCCAAAAGACTTTAATGTGGACAGTTTATCATGTTGATGATTATAGAAGATTTCCAACAGAAGGTCTCCGTTCGGGAGTTTCTTTACGTTGTAACCCTGACCTATTACTTCTGTCAGTGTCTTGGTCACTATGAAAGGTGAGATTTGTCTAGCCGTTTTCTCAGCGTTGTCACTGTGTACTACATGAAATTGTGGGAACCTGTTTGGGTTTTTCAGGAAGAATTTAGAGGTTTCGTCGGTGCGACCCCTTTTTCGGGATCGATCATGTGAGAGTAAAGAAGCCATAAAATTATGTTGATGTTCGGCCAGGGTGGCGGCCGCCCACCACCGAGCCCAACAAGGGGACGGGACGGGAGCTTCCGAGAGAGTCCAGCCCACGCCAGCCTTACACCCTGACTATAACCAAATATGGCGTAACACAGGGTGGTTAGCCACACAAGGTTAACCCTTGCCGCCTGGAAAATGAAAAATCCAAGAAAAGAGGAGGAGACAGGAAAGTTGTAAGCAAGAAGACAGGAAAGCAAAAGATGGAGGGGAGGACAGGAAAAGGCGACTGCCGATTTCCCACGGTCGGGTCAGGCCGGAGGTGCCGTCTATGGGAAGCGTGGGCCAAAGTGGTGTGTTGCCTCCGCCGAGGGGCCTTAAAGGTCCAAACACTCGGCATCGGCTCAACCACCAGGATCCCCTTTTCCCCAGACACGACGATGCCACGCACGGCTAAACGTGGGTGCTCAGGGTCCGTGGTGTCGCACAAAACACACAAACACCTGCTTTAACAGGTGCCCCCTGCGGGGAATCACAAGGTATGTATATTGAGAAGGTTGCTAATTTGTACTTTGGTTTTACAGAAGGTCAGCATGGTTATGTAACTGTTGCTCGTGCACATCCAGGTGTCTAAGCTTCTACAGTCTGGCAAGGAGCCCTAAGGGTGGCAATGTGTTGTCTGATGTCCTCGAGTCTTTGCTGTCTGTTGAAGAGGTGCTAGCTGAAGAGGAAAGTCAGACCGAAGACAGCATGAAGGCTGTGCCAAACGATGCCGTGCAAGTGGCTGTGGACCACCAGAGCTATATTGAACACCACAGCGATGAAAGACTTATCTATTATATTGCAGGTTATGTGGCTAGGGGGCGTGTTTTGCCCACCAACTGTGTACTCTGCAAAAGCAGCATGTCTTTCTGACTAAAGCAACATCCCCAAAGATCTTCCAGCTGAAACATCCAAGAAATGGGACCTTGGAGGCCTTTTAAATCCATTGCAATTGTTCTACAAGCTGGTCAAGGCCCTGGAAAAGAAACTCACTTGTGCTTTCAGTGTGACTCGCTTGCATGCCAAAGCTGTGGTAGAGATTCTGCGGTAAGTTGGTGATGTTCCACAGATTGGTTGTCGCGAGCATTCTGCTGCCCTGATAGCATCAGTTACACGTTTTTATTGCCTTACAACAATTCACTTTTTTGCTGAAAGGTGTCAATCAGGAGGACAGTGAGAAGAAGCGAAAAACGCTGAAACCTTGTGTGTTGTAGATCAAATTCCTCCGCAGTCTTTTTTTACTCACTCGTAAATGAAAGATTTCATGACCAGATGTGTTGCTTTACTGTCTAAAATCACAGGAGATACCTTGTATTTGAATGATACGAACTGCTAGGCTAACTCGTTGTGATCCATTTGTATCAGGAAAAAAAAACTGCTCTGTCCTATTGCCTCTCCCCCCCCCCCCCTTGCCTTTTTTTCTTGTGTGCACTGCTGAAACAAATGAATATTTTGTATGAGCGACATGATGGTATATATGCTACAGGTTTGTAAAAAGTGGTTCGTGCGCTGGGGTGCCTTTAAGTAACGCGACTCCATGTGATGCAGATGCCAGAGCACGTAACCACTCTCTTAGTGAGGCTTTCGCTGCGGTCCACTATACCTTAATTAAATGAAGACGAGTCCAACAGACATGGTGGCCATTGCTGGTTGTGGGTTCCGCGAACATCCAAGAAATTTTGTCGCTGTGCAGAAAGTAGTTGCTTTTCCAGAGAATCACGCAGCACCTATTCAGGAAGATCCTTTTTCAGAGATCCCTGCGTCCCCACTGGTTTCTTCATGGCTGACTAAGAGGAGAGGGCGTCGTCTGCTTTCCTATGGACCACCATGCATCTTCTGTGAGGGCCAGCACGTCACAGGGAGCTGCCCGAACTGATTTGATAGACAAAAATATAAGAAACCGACACCGGTTACCACGACAACCTGAACTGCTTTGATAGGCTGGGATATAAAAAACCCATGTGGGCAAAGCGATGGTACATGTACACATTCAGCACACCATCAAAATGACTGCAGTGAATGCACGGTTTCTGCATAAACGTCATGCACAATGGCAACGCAATGGTACAATGCCTCTCAACAGTTTTCTCTCTGAGCTTGCGACTGGACTGGTACTTTACAGAAAACGTGCACCTGGATGACCATTCAGGAAAATGCCTCAGTCGTCAAGAAGGTTCTCACTGAAATTCCAGGAGACATGAGAAAGGACGAAACACAGCATTGGCCACTTTGGAATGAGTGCAGCAACAGGCTTGCAAAAGGGGCTACACCTTCATTTCTTGCTGTAAGTGCCAGACACCTGAGACTCAACAAGGACCGAAATTGTTTTAAACATTTTCACCAGAATTAAACCACCTTCCGACAAGCCCATTCAGACCATTGCATCACTGTCTGACTTCTTGCAACAAAAAAAAAACTTTGTAAATGCAGCTTATAGGGAGTATTCATGCGATGTAGTAGCGACGTCTCCGCCCACCTAGCACCATCATTTTGATGTTCGTTGGACATCGGTTGCGTAGCGCAGCTGTCCGCACGTGCGTATGTGTTGCCGTATTTTTGTTGCCCATGCGCGCTCACTCTTCCGCTGCCAGTGAGATGGAAGCTAGCAAGCCTGCCTCCATCCCCTCATCAGCCTATTCGGCAAGTTTGTGTGATGGTGAAGAGGAGAGGTATGCTGCCAAAATCGAGGCGTGCGGCGTGGATTCATTTTCACTCGACGCTCGGGACTGCACTGTGGATGTTGATATGTGGCCGCGGATCAGCATGTGTGACAATCATGACTACCTTGCTTTGAGGACAAGTTTTGTTTCTCGAAAACAATTGAAAGCCTACAAGTCACAGGAGGCTCATAATTACGTGACCAGTAGCTGGGTGAAGGAGCCATGGCTGAAAGTTGGCCAGGGCACTGTCATCGTTTAAACTACGGTTAGCGTTCGGCTTTTTAGTTACGATTCTGTTAATCATTGCATTTGTTCACTTTATTACCTGCACAGGTCAATCATTCCCAAAGCCTGTCAACCCCTCTCATGAAAGCATGAATTTTCGCGGACAATGACGGGGAAGTCCTGGCGGCACACTGTGTGTGCATGGCAGGCAACTGGGAGAAAGGTTCGCATGTTGCGGCCCTGCTCTTCTACATCGAACGCCGCCAGCGGGTGCGGGAAGAACGCTCGTGCACAGACGGGGCAAACCAATGGCTTCCACCACATGTCCGGAAGATTGAAGCGCAACCCATCGCACAGATGGATTTCCCGTAGGTACCATTTTTTATTTTGTGCTTTTACTTTTTTTTATTGAACTCTCGCTCTTAGATCATTTAATTTTCTGGCGCATTTTTTCCCTAGAATGCAGAAATCCTGAGTGTTGTTGTTTGGTGTGGCAGCACCATCCTCTGTGGGCAGCACCCACCGCACCGGCGGACCATGTTTTTTAGGGCTATCACCACGGTGTACTCAGAACGCATACATACACGCGTCTGCACACTGCTACCGCTACAATGGGTGACCACATTCTAATAAAGTGGTCGAATTCTCCACAGTTGGATGTGTATCCCCTCAGGAAGCTTAAATGTAAAGAACTTCAACCAAGCTGGTTGATGATCGGAAATATTGCCGGCAGATAAAAACGAAAGAAGTGGAAGTGGAGTGGAAGGACGGCTCATTCTGACCAGCATTCTTTCTTGCAGTAGGTAAGTAGTCAAACGTTCACTCCTCTTTTTTTTTTTGTTTTCACTTTCTATATAGCCTTGCTTTAATTTCATGAAGGCTTTCTTTTCTTTTCACTATGGGGGCCTGTGTTGAGTTCTTTGCATGCCCGCGACTATGACCATAGTCGGCAGATGACAGTGTACTAGGTGGTACCGAGCTAGTTGTAGACAGTTGATACAGGTCATTGCGAGATGGGGTAATGAAAACAGTTTGCAGAAATAAGGAGTCGAAATGTGGCTACCGGCAGTACGGGTTTCACACAGTAAGCAGAAAGCCTGTGTTCTCCGACATCAGCAAGTACTGTTGGCGTCAAGTGAAATGCGAACAGCGGAGCGCGTGGAAAAGCGGCAAGCTGAGACGCCTGTCGTTGCCAGAAATAGGCGTGCTTTTCCGATATGCGACTGCTGGAAGTACTGTAGCCCGCATGGATGAGGCGAGAGCTCTTAGTTCGATATCGTACGACGTTTTAATTTTGCTTCCATTCCGCTCGCTTGCCCACGCAGACTACAGCCGCTGCTGGCAGTGAAACCGCGCTGTGCAAGTCCCTATTAAGAATGAATGTGGCGCTTCAGTGGCACAGCGAGAAAACGAACGTAAAAGGAGACAGAGACAAAACTATCGCAAACTGCAAGAGCGCACCCAGCTCTGAAAGACAGGCATGCCCGCGCTGGACCTTTTTTTCCTTCACTCCGTACTTCGTATTTCATTTCATGCCGGTAGCACATATATCAATTAAGTGGCATTGTAATTGAAGTATTTTATCAGCAATTTCTTTGTATCAGTGCTGAACTCTGGCAGTGGCCGCAGTCTCGTGCGCTCTCTCCGGCCCTGCGGTATACTGTTTGTATGTTTTTATTATTACTAATCTCTAGGTTCGGCAACTGCAATGGAAAAGAAAAGGACAGCCATAGTCTCGGAAAGTCCTGTGGACATTGAGCAGAATTTAATGTCCAGTGCATGAATGTGTGCTCCTTTTCATAAATGCACCTCTCAGTAGGGAGTTTTAGAATAGGGGGACCCTATCGGTTAGGGGAATAGGGTAATAGCGGGGCGCGAGTGCGCATGCGCAGAACTCAAGCGGGCCTTGGTGTTTTGGGTCAGCGGACGACGGTCACCTTATCTCGGCGAAATAGCGTGGACCCTATCGCCGGATAGGGTCGGGAAAAATGGCGCCGTCCGGCCAAGTGGCGGCCGCTAGCCTCGGCACACATTCGTCGTTACCGCTCCATGGTGTCCCCGTTCAAGGCAAACAAAAGGCCAACGAAGCTTGTGCTATGTCTCATGATGCCCGCACCAACAAATTTAAGCGATAAAACGCCCCATATTTCCTGATTACTTCCGAATTTACTGAGCTGATAGGCTTAGCGAGATCGCCTCGTTTGGTTGCCATGGGGACCAGGCATCGGAAAGCGCGGAAGGTTTAAATGAGGTTTCCCGGTTCAGCCTGGATTCGTTAAGATTGGCGGATTTCGTCTTCTCTGAAGAAAAGAGTTTATATACCTGGTATTTTAAAGATAGCTTTGTACAATAACAGCAGTTTCTATTTAATAAAATAGCATTGTTGGCTTTTATATATTTATATGCTTTTCACGGTTTACCGTCTGGGCACTGCAATCGATAAACGCAAGCCCTGCTCCGCTGCGTCGGGAAAACCCTATTCCAAAACTCGCCGGTCGGCTCGAACGTTGCACCGCGGCACGCTATTTTCTTGGGGGCCCCAACCCTTGGGTTCCCCTATTCTAAAGCTCCCTAGTATCTCAGCCCTGTAGCAAAGGTATCATCCTATGAAGGAAGGAGGAGGAGGAAAAACATCAATTTAAACCTAGTAACTTGGCACTGCTGATTAGGTGGTCATGTCCTCTTCAGGCGGCGTCCTCAGTCCAGAATGCCAGGCAGCCGCTGCTATCCCACGCGCCCGCTCGATCAGCCGTTGCTGATCTTGCAAGTGTGAGCTAGACAGAGCAGCTTACCAAGAGGAGACACTGGGGTGGGGAATGGGTGGGAAGCTTTGCGGCTTTGGACACGCCCATATGGAGTGGTATAGAGCTGATTTGGTGCTGTTGCATGATTGGCAGATTGAAGGATACTGCGAGGAAAAGAAAAGGTGTTTATGGTAAAGGTTCGGAAATGTGTGCATTTGAAGTTGTCGCCAGGTAGTGACATCTGCTCTGGAGAGAAATTTGTACAATGCGGGAAGTGTTCTTCATTGCTGTCTGTAGTATTCAATGGTAAGTGTGTACGTGAGTGGTTCTGTAGTGGCTGATAGCTGAGAGCTTGGTGATGGCTTCGGAGCATCTTTCTCTCTGGTTTCCTTATTAGTTAGTTGGTAATTGGCCGTCTTCCTTCTTCCCTCCTGGTGCCCAGCAAGTTAGTTCGCGGGCAAGCGCGTGGACGCGCTCGTTGCCAGGAAGGAATGCTTGGCTTGGCGCCCAAAGTTACTCGGATAAGCAGCATGTACGTCTTTTCTTTGCACCAACGAAGGATTTTGGGAGTTTTGGGAGACAGCAGACCAGTTCAGAAGGCTCGGCATGCTGCCTATAAGTCTGTAACAATAGCGTAGGTTTTCAAGTGTTTGTCCAAAGGGTTGGATGAGATGTATCAGATGGCAAGGGCTATGGCTGTCTCTTCCACCGTTCTGATCGGGATCGTGAGGATGGAGCCTGTTACTTGTACTGGACCATCATTGTTTGTGACGGCCAGGCTCGCGGCAGGTTTGCCAGGGTAGCTTGTTGTGTCGGTGTATAATATGAATTAATTATTTCTTAATGTATGTTGAAGTGCCCGTACTCGAACCCACTGTCTGCCCGCGTTAAGGTCTGGATGCATGTTTCTCCCGATTGGAGCCACTTGGATCTTTGCTCTCATTAAGGGGTCCATGGGCTCCGGATCTGGTGGTGAGGGGGTGCTGGGGGCTGTATACCCGAGTCTCGCGAGTAGGGCACGTCCGGTGCATGTGCTTCGTAGCCTAGTTACCTGTCCTACCCGCTGTGCTTCAATTAATTCTTCCACTGTATTGTGGATGCCTAAGTGAAGAAGGCTTGAGTGGCCGCGTGGGGAGGAACACTCAGTGCCGTCTTTGCCACCGACCGGAGTGCCGCGTTAAGTTTTTCTAGTTCGGCCCGACTGAGATGATGGTACGGCAGGTGGTATGTGAGGCAACTGATGATGAGTGCCTGTATGATGCGCAGCGTGTTCCTCTCCTTAAGACCGCTTCGTCGGATGGAAACCAGTCTTATCATGTGGGTGATTTGAGACATTTCTTTATGGAGATGTACTGTGTGTAGCTCTACCATTAGATTGGAGGTGTAGCCCCAGCACCCGAAGCCTCTCCACTTGTGGTATTGACGCACCTTTCAAGAGAAAATCGATCTCTGGAGGCTGTTCTCTCCTTCCATGGCTGTTCTTGCTTATAACCAAAAGTTCGGACTTCTCCGCTGCGCAGGTCAGCCCGCCCGTGGGGGCGTACGTCTGGACCACGTCAATGGCTTCTTGAAGCGCGTCTTGCACGTCGCCGCCAAAGCCCCTCGTGACCCAGATTGTGACGTCATCCGCGTAGAAAGCATGAGAAACCCAGGGATGTTGTCTAACAGAGGTGGCAGTTTCGCCATCACTGCATTGAATAGAGTCTAAATTTGCCTGTCTCACTTGTATAAGACACGCGCAGGCTGATGAAAAGGCAATATGTCACGTTCAGACCCAAGTACCAGGCCTGTGAGTGCCGTACAATGTAAAAAGTATGCAAAGCAATGCCAGTAAATCTAAAAGACGGGTGGCTGCATGCCTTGTTTTCGAAAAACCCAAGCTTTTTTTTTTGCTGCACTAAGGACGGATTTTTTCTGCAATATTGGAACATTCTAAACAATAAATCGCTAATGCATTGAATAAGGCAGGTTTTTGTTGCCAACAAACCCACCGTAAACTTGGAAGCAGACACATGCCGCGTGCGTTTCTGCGAGCGCCACCAGCTGCCGATCCCCACTATCGGAACGACGGTGGCACCACCTCTAGGTCGCTCTCGCGGCGAACAGAGGCGTGCACCATTCACATGAAAGATAAGAATTTGTGCGGGACATATGAACTACTTTGTTACGCACGTTGTTCTATTTTAGAGGTGCTCGAATGGTGCACAAGACCACTTTTATTTGATGCATTTCAACAGAAGTAGGTTTTGGTGCATAACTACTGCCATAAGTACTTTTACAGAACCTACAGTCTGAATGCACTGAGGCCGAAAAAAGGGTAGCAGAACTGGAAACTCAGCTGGATGCTACCAGAAAAAAAGGCCAAAAAATACAAGGCTGAAAGGAATGAAACCCGCCCGATGCTTGGTATGTGGTCACTTTTTTCGAAGTCACATGCATGCAAACTTCTACTGTTTTTAGACTGGAATTATTTGCTGTGTCATCAAACGCTCTCTAGAGCATAGCAAACATAAACGCTAAATCTTACGTATAAGTTGCCAAATCTGCGACATGTCATGGGGAAAGCACGTTGCAGTGAGCAGAATGCAACCTAACAAACCATTAGGATGTGCGCTGTCAGTGTGTTTGCCATCGGCACACCTACACCCCTATTTACATTAGTGCGAGATAGGGGCATCACGTGATTTAGCATATCAGATGAAGCACCATCTGCAGTGCATGCAGTACAGTGTGTAGATGTTGCATTCATGTAAACATGGCTCATTTTTTTACGCTGTGACTGTCGAGACTGATGGCGGTCATGTAAAAAAAGCAAAAACAAGACAAAGCCTTGCACGTAATGTGAATAAAGCAGGAAGTAGTTGCTGCAGTGGCTTAGTGGGTATGGCATCCCTGATCTGGAATAAAAATCATGGATCTATCGACATAATGCTGGTCTGATGTTTGGGTGTGAAAAGTAACCATAGGTAACTAAAATCAAGCTGGCACCCTTGGCTGGAGTGTCTTTCCTAGGACGCAGGCCTGGGCAAGATACTCTAAAAAAGTATTTTCGATACCGATACTCGATACCGTGAAAAATTGTATTTCCGATGCCGATACAAGATAGAGGCTCAAAATCGAGTTTCGATATAGATACTCAGTACTGTATCGTCAATACTTCAATACATTACTGAAATCATAACATAATAAAGGTAGTAATACAATAAGCGGCATTACGAAATTGTACCGTGCTTTCTGGAATCCTTAGAGCATTACTATAGCGTAGTTTTTCTGAAAGGGCTTAACGAATACGCCAGCGCAGAGCTATTGTTTGGGCAGCTGTCCTTGTCAGAACTCAACATTGAATTGGAGTCATAGTTACAGTTAAGCTATTGCTTCTACAAGCAGCCTGGCAAAATATTTCTTTAAACTAATGCTCTTCATGCAAAACGACCTGTGCCGCATTTGGCTATACATACAAATACAAAGGTGCAACCTGCCTGCATTTGGAGAACTGAGCAGTTATATTGCCATTAGTGCGATAACAAACGTTTAAAGCTCTGCATATTGTTATTAACTAGAAGGAAAACAAGAAAAACAAAATGGCTGAACGTTATTTAGTCCGGAAAGCGCGATGTGGGCATGCTAAAAGTGACACAAATGAGAAAAGCCTCAACATACGCACACAAGCACACCGCAGTGTTCTATTAGATGAAGATACCTTTTATCAGCGTGTAAGAGTGAACCATAGCCGCGTTGACTCACGATCCTGGAGATAGGAAACTCGAGGTTCACTAACGTCGCTGGAGAACTACGGCTGGTTGTAGATAAAAATATAGAAGTATCTTTTTTTAAAAGAAAGTGGCTATATGGTGTCAATCAATTGGCATATTTCAAAAATGAATTCTTTAAGATAGAGATATATTCACAAGTTTTATTCAAGGATTGCTCAGATGTTTTTTCGAAAAAAAAATTTACAACGCATAATTTGTTATTCGAACTGTGCTTGAAAATTGCATTCATACCTTTCATGTCGTGCATTTCATAAAATTTTGGGCGTAATACTTCTTTTTTTTTTTTTCTAGTAGATGCCTGTTCCCTGCACAGTTACAAAGGATGGATTTGTTTGCAGTCAAACGCCGTAACTAAGAAAACATGGTTAGCTGACTGCATCGTGATGGACTGAGGGCTTAAAAGCTTGTGTTCTTACCACAAAGCGGAGCCGGTATGAGAAGCCCAGAGGTTTTGGGTTGTGCATGTTACTGCATCCGACAGCCCACTGAGGGCACTGCTTGACAAGAATCAAACGCCACAGAGACGGGGGCGGATGGCAAAGGGTAGGAAGAGAGGGTACAGCAGAGTGCATGATCCCTTCTGCGTGTTCGTCTTGCGTTTCTGTTTTGTTCATATCTCTCTGTGTGTGCTCAAAAACAAAGCACCTCGTGAGCACCTACTTAAGATTGCTTCTTCAGTTTTAAAGAAAGGGAATCTGGAAATGCGGTGGAAGCTGAGGGGCCGGGGTATTTGTAAGAAACCCACGCAGTACTTACTACAAGCCGAGCTGTCTCAGGGCCTGTACTACCGTCTGAGCGAGCACCGCCAACCAAAAGTCTCACAGCAGTTTCAATATTCGAAGTTTTCTTTAGTATCAAGTATCTTCAAAATACACAATAATGTAAAAATGTATTTTTGATACGTCCTTCAATGCTTTTTGGTCACGAAACTCCTCCGTCACGTTATGGGAGAGGTTCATATACTGCCCGCGCCTGCCGCGCCGCGACGCCACTGGGCACTGAAGGGCATCGTTCGGCGAACCAGACGGCGAACTCTCACTGTCGCGGCCGGCCGGCAAGCGTTGCTGCTGGTAATTTGAGTGCGAATTTCGACGTCTGCTGTTGTGTTGTGCGTTGACATCATGTAACTCGTGTGCGTGGCACCATGCCGAACACTTGTTGCGTACCAGGATGCCGTTCCGGCTACAAAGGCGTGACAGAGAAGGTCTCCTTGTTTCGCTTCCCTGCTGACAAGGAGCTGTCGGAAAAATGGAAGCGTGCAATACCTCGGGAAGAAGCTGGTGACTTCAGTTTTGATTCTAAATATGCGAGTGTTTGCAAAAAGCACTTTCACACTGCGGACATCATTCGGATCAAGGAATTCGCTGTGAACGGCGATGCAGTATCATTGCAGCGGGGGAGGCCGGCGCTCCGCCCTGACGCTTTCCCAAGGATTTTTGAAGGCCTTCCAGGCTATTTGACGAAGCCCGAACAACGTAGGCGGTCGCCAGTAGCTCGGAAACAGGTGAAACGAAGTTGCGAGTCATCGTGTTACAGCCTGCCGACTCAAGATGCCGCCGAAACGTGCTCGTCTGTGACTGCTCCTGCACCCGCGGGTGATGACACCGACGGTAAGAATTGCTTGTAGGCTTATTTTCTGTTTGCTTATTGTCTCGGCAAATTGGTGGCTTCCTGTCACGAGTTCGAGAGGATTAGTTTTAAGCAGTATTTTAATCTTTTTGCAGTGGTAGCACTTACGACGACCGACAGCGGTCGGGATCAGACCTCGGACGCGGCCTGCCAAACAGATCAAGTCGTCAGCTGTGTGACTTGTGTTGAAGTACAGTCATTGAAGCACCAGCTTCGTGCCGCAAAGCAACAGCTCGAGCACTGCCAGAAAAAGGTGGCGACTTTGAACGTCGAGGTTAAAAAGCTAAAGAGGCTTCACCAGAGCGTTGAGAATCTCTCGGAGCGCGGAAAGCTGGTATTTCATCAGAACGTGATGAGGGCAAATGCAAAGTCTGCAAGAGCTGTGCGGTAAGTGTCAAATGCGCACTGTGCGTTAAATATCGAAGGAGTCTCCTGCTTTTTACTAGTTTTTGTTACTATTTAGTCATGGAAAAAATAATATGCGTAATCTGTATTATTTCAATCTGAAACCTGTAAGATTTCAGTCGAGCTAGGGAAATGTTTCTTCTTTCAATGTGAAATGGCATCTTTTGCATTGATATCTGCGTTCATCATTTACCATAACAGTGAATGTCACCAGAACGTACATGCACTCTGCTAAATAACTGATGGTGCAGACTTAAGCACTTGTTTGTATTCACGTGTGCACATCATGTTAGCCTCCTTTTTATCCTATGTAGTATTACGCACTTCCGAATATATGAAGAATGCCTTTTGTAGCTAAAGAAAATAATGAATTCTTGGTGACATATTTGCAAAGTTAAGAAATGCTGACAAGTTTCCTGTGTACTGTGGTTTTCTTCTCTAGATTGCCAGCCCAAATTGGCTTGTGTGCATGTGCTGGCATGTGTTACAACCATGCTTGCAAAACCTTCAATGTAGCTAACAGATGTGATACATAAAAGGCTTTGGTGCTTTGCAGTCAGTTCTATGATGCACAGCTCAAACATATGTGCTACAATTCCTTCAAGGCATGCACTGAAGCATTGTGGAGTTTAATTGGCATGTTTGCCCGTCACTTATCTGGTTGCCTTTATGTGATATTGCATTGTGTAATTGCACTGGGCAAAATTTATAGGTGTCTGAGTTCACAGCATGCCTATGAATGCGAAATAATTTTGCAGCCTTTCTGTGTAAGGTTGAAAATTCTCTGCTTTGATTTTGGTGGTGGGCCCCTGCTTATTATAGTGGCTTGTAAAGGGCACATGTCGCGGCATACGCATGCGTTTGGCTTCTCTGCTTATTTCCTTAATGCATTTTCATCTTGCACATACATGCATTTGATTGTATGATCATGAATGCAAAATGCACTGCAACCTTTCTTCACCAGGTATAAGAAGGAATGGCTTTATGACTGCCTGCTGTTGAAAATTAAGTCAACTGCTGCCTATACGTTCCTTCATGAAAACGACTTTCTGCCTTTACCCAACCCATGCACCCTCTACTTATATATGAAGAACTTAAAGGCAGACTTCGGGTTTGACGCTAGCTTGTTCACCCTACTGAAAGAGAAACTGCAAGAAGTCCCCGAGAGAGAACAACGATGTTTGACATTGTTTTTCATATTTGATGCTCTGCATGTGCCTTACTCAAGTAGGCTTCTATAAAAACATTTTTCTTTGCAGGTGCACTCATGTTCGACGAGATGAGTGTGCGAAAGAGCCTACATGTTAGAGAATCTGACATGAAAGTCATGGCGAAAGTGAACTTTGGGGACCACACCCGGCCAGGGGACCAAGAAAAAGATGCTGACCATGTGTTGGTGTTTCTGTTTCGACCTTTTCTTGGTGGATGGTCCCAAACAGTTGGAACATTCTGTGCATCTAGTGCTTCTCCTGGCTCTGTCATTGCAAAACTACTACTGAAGTGCATATTACACCTGTCGAATTCTGGTGCTGTTGTTGATGCAGTGACATGTGACAACTCAACAAGCAACTGATCCGCCTTGAGGTCCCTGGGTAATTATCAGACATCACATTAATTTCACTTGTATGACAGCAGCTTGTTGAATACTACTGTGAAACTGGATCCCCTCATAAAACTTGCGTGCTTCTTGTAGTCATAAATGGTGGAATGGACCACCCATCACCATCATTTCAGCACCCTTGTGACTCATCAAGGGATATATACTGCATCATTGATCCACCCCACATAATTAAGTGCATCAGAAATAATTTGCAGAAAGTTGGAAAGTTTCTGGTGTGGGAAACATTATTATTTACGGCATATCGACATGCACAAAATATTTTTTCACCAGGAACTCTTTTCTCACTTCATAGCTACCGCATGATGATGATGATGGACTGATTTTTTATGGCGCAAGGGCATCTTTGGCCAAAGAGCGCCAAAACACAAGGTGAGGTGACAACTGAAGTTAATAAAATGTCCGAGGTGAGGTGTTTAATGAAGTACTTAAATACGATGGTGTATAGGGCCTAAAAGTTTTTCCAGAGTGTGTAGTCTAAAAGCAGTGGTGTATAGGGCCTAAAAACATTGAGTTAAGGTGTTTAGTGGTCTGAGTAAAACTGAAAGGGTGAGATGTACGTGTTAAAAGAATAAGTTGCCTCAGTAACAATTTCTTTAAAAGAAAGCCATTTAATTAAAAGAAATGGGCTGACGCCCATGTTGACAAATGACTCCATATAAAAAGCCTACTTTTAATAAATATTTAAAAAGTCTTTCTAAAGGAAACATTGGATGATCTCCAAGAAAGATGGATGGATGTGTCGGTATTTGTTTCGTGTATAATTCAGGAAAGTGATGTCTCCTATGCTGTTCAAGTCTTTGACATTCAATTAAAGTATGGAGCACTGTGAGCCGGCAACCGCATCTCGAACAACGTGGTGCAGGAGAGTTCGTTAAAAGGTATGAATGTGTTGTGTATGTGTGACCTATTCTCATCCTGCACAGAGCTACTTCTTTGAATCTGTTTTGTTTTTCTGTAGTGTATCTGCCTATCCTTGGTTTTATTGTGTGTAGTTTATTCTCGGTTGCCGTGTCCCACTCCTCTTGCCATTGTTGTCTGATCGTGTTTTTTATGTGTGGCTTGAGATCCTGATATGATATGTTGTCAGTGTCTGTAGTGTTTCGAAGGGCAGCTGATGCAGCAAGCCTATCAGCTGCCTCGTTACCTGGTATACAGCGGTGGCCTGGCACCCAACACAGTGTAATATTAAGTTCTAGTTTATGGGCAGACATAAGGGAGTTATAAAGGGAATTCAGGAGTGGGTTCTTATTGTGCCACTTTCGAAAGGATAGGGACATTAAAACACTGAGGGAGTCTGTGCAGATGATCGATGTGTGTATTTTCTTTTCTATAATGTGTCTCACAGCTCGCAGTATTCCATGGCATTCAGCGGTAAATATACTTGTATGTCTGTTCAGTGTTTTTGAAAGTGAAAAGTGTGGTCCATGTGCTGCACAGGACACTTGAGCAGACTTCGAAGCATCGGTGTAATATTCATCACAAGTGTACTTCGCCTGAAGTAACATGAAGTGCCGCTGTATGGCAATAGAGGATGCGTGCTTCCCCACTGCAAGAAACGACAGGTCACAATTAACAGCATGCATTTCCCAAGGAGCAATTAAGTCTTTTGGTGAAGTTGTATGAAGGCTGTTAATCGGAACGTCCAGTTGTTCAATATGCGCGGCAACTCTGATTGGATATGGCGGTGTTAGAGATGGTTTTCTTGAGAAGAGTGGTGTGCTAGTTTTGTCAAGCAGGAGCCGGCGACATGGATGGTTCAGTTGGCATAGTACCTTCATAGCATAAGTTACACAAGTAAATTCTCTCCTTCGTTGCAGTGACCATCGGTTCGCCTCGACATAAAGGCTAGCAATTGGGCTAGTTCGAAAAGCGCCCGTAGCGAGGCGAAGGCCGAGGTGGTGCACGGGATCGAGTAATTTTAGTGCAGAGGATGATGCTGACCCATAGACCATCGAGCCATAGTCTATGCGTGATAGAACTACACTATTCAGAAGGCTCAGAAGGCAGTCGCGATCTGTACCCCATGACCGGTGAGAGAGAATTTTTAGCAGATTCATTGCTTTGAGACACTTCAGTCGCAACTGTTTTATGTGGGCAATGAAGGAAAGTTTTTCGTCAACAACTACGCCAAGAAATTTATGTTCCTTTTTAAAGGCAAGGCTCTGACCATTCAGTGTAATGTTGGGGTCGGGTCTGACGCCACGCTGCTTAGAGAAAAGTACACAAACACTTTTTTCAGAGTTAAATTTAAACCCATTGTCATCAGCCCACCTGGACAATTTGTTAACACCTAGCTGAATCTGTCTTTCACAGATGGCCTAGTTGCAAGATTTGAAGCTTACCTGGATGTCATCAACATATACAGAGCAAGAAATGGTTTTTGGCAACACACTTTTTAAAGAGTTCATTTTGACTATGAACAGTGTGCAACTGAGAACACCACCTTGAGGGACACCATTTTCCTGTATGTACTGCTTTGAGTATGCATTGCCAACACGAACTTTGAAGGCCCGTTCAGACAGGTAACTTCGAATTGTATTCGACATGTTCCCTGTGATGCCAAGAGAGAAGAGGTCGCGGATGATACCATAGCGCCAAGTGGTATCATATGCTTTTTCGAGATCGAAAAAGACAGATAAACAATGCTGTTTGTGTATAAAAGCATCCCTTGCATAAGACTCGAATGCAATGAGCTGATCAGCTGTTGACCGCCCAGCTCTAAAACCAGCTTGGTTTGGATGAAGAAGACCATTGTATTCAAGGAAATGTAGGAGGCGGCGATTTACCATTTTTTCAAAAAGCTTGCATAAGCAGCTGGTTAGAGCAATAGGCCGATAACTGGCAGCAAGAGTGGG
This sequence comes from Amblyomma maculatum, assembly GCF_055883805.1. Lineage (NCBI taxonomy): Eukaryota > Metazoa > Arthropoda > Arachnida > Ixodida > Ixodidae > Amblyomma > Amblyomma maculatum. Next base: position 121,258,479 of record NC_139353.1, read on the forward strand.
TTCTTTTCCGGGTTTTAATATCGGGATAATGATCGCTTCCTTCCATGCTTTAGGAAAGCGTCCTGTGGCCCATATTTTATTATACAGGCAAAGTAGGGTTTCAAGCGTGCCCGTATGCAGGTGTTTGAGCATTCCATATGTGACCCTGTCAGGACCTGGTGCTGTGTTCCCACATGTGCCAAGTGCAACCTTCAGCTCCTGCATGGTGAAAGGGCTATTGTACCCTCCTGTGCACGGTCTTTTATCACATATAGGCTTCCTCTCCTCAGTTACCTTGTGCCGCAAAAAAGAATCTGTATAGTGCGCTGAGCTGAACACATATTCGAAGTGTTGCCCTAGTGTGTCTGCTTGGTGTTCAAGAGAGTCACCACTAGTGCTGACAAGGGGTGTTGGGAGAGTGTTATTTCCTTTGAGTGCTCTTATTCTGTTGTATACTTTGTGAGCATCAGAATAAGAGTTCACAGAAGAAAGGAATGATCACCAGCTTTCTCGCTTGGAGATGCGTCGAACTCGTTTGCCATTTGCCTTTGCGCGCTTAAATTCTATTAGGTTTTCAGCCGTGGGGTATCGGCGTAATTTCGACCATGCCTTGTTGTGTGTTTCACAGGCAGTTTTACATTCTGCATTCCACCACGGCCTTCGTTTGTTTCGTGGCTTACTTGATGTTTGTGGAATGTGTTTTTCTGCAGCATCTATAATGTGCAGCGTGCTCAAGAGTTGAGATTCGTCAATGCCTAAGCCAGTAACTGATGAGCAGGGCAGAGCTGAGTGTTCCCTGAACATCTCCCAGTTGGCCACATATTCTTTAAATTTCCTGGGACTAGATGCATTTACATTTTTATTGCCTGTGTACTTCACAGAGATGGGAAAATGGTCGCTTCCATATAGATTGTCAATAACAACCCACTCTGTAGCTGCCAAGAGCATCGGAGAGTCAATGGCTGTGTACGTATTATGAGCTGAGCTGTAGTATGTTGGCTGTTTTGAGTTGAGTAAACATGATCCTGAGGACAACAAGAACTTTTCAATTAGTGCACCTCGGAAGTCTGTTCTTGTACATCCCCATAATGGGTGGTGGGCATCAAAGTCTCCGACCAGCAGCCATGGTTCTGGGAGTTGATCAATCAGCTTTTCAAAATTTTTGTTGCATAGTCTATGATCTGGCGGAATATACAGCGAACATACCGTCGTTATTTTACCGAATATTAAGGCTTGTATTGCCACTGCCTCTAAGTCTGTGTTAATCGGGATGTTTCGACAAGCGATTGACTTTTGTGTTATAATGGCAACGCCACCGGAGGGGTGAGTACTGCCTTGCCTATCTTTCCTGAATACATGATAGTGCTTGAGAAAACTTGTGTCTGTTGGTTTCAGATGCGTTTCTTGCAGACAAACTATGTTTGGTTGGTGTTCGGCGAGGATTTCGTATACGTCATCCAGATTTTTTAGGAGTCCTCAACAGTTCCAATAAATGATGCTCTCAGTAGCCATTTTGGTAGGTGTGGAAAGAATATAGAGTAAGGTTAAGACTCGCCGCCCTTATCAGGGGGCTTAACTGGTGTATGTTTTTTTTTATTTGAGGCGGTCCAGCAGGCCCGGCTCTCATTGCCGGACTCCCTAGGCGCCGCTGACGCTGCAGAGTCCGTGCTCATCTTCATCGCCTCTGGTGAAGGCATGGAGGCAGGAGGTTTTTCAAGAGGAACCAAGTCCCTCTCAGATGTCTTTGGTGTCCCGGACGTCTGGGGGAAAGTGACCTCCGGTATTGCAAAGACTGGTGCAGCCGGTGGCTGCTTAGTGAGGAGCCGTGGTGGGAGCACGTCAGCAGAATTGCACTGCGTGCCCACCGTTACTAGACACGGCCTGGCCCCTCTGTGGGCTGCGTCAGCATAGGGAGCGGAGGAAAGCATTCTGTGCTTTTTTCGCGCCTCTCCGTATGTTATCTTTTCAGTTATCTTTATATTGATTACTTCTTTTTCGGCCTGAAAGGCTGCACAGGACCGTGAGTATGCAGGGTGGGTGCCCTCACAGTTCACACATTTGTAGTCAGTTGCACTGCATTTATCGGTTGCATGGTCATGTGCGCTGCATTTTGCACAGGTAAGGCGTCCTCGACATGTCTGGCTACCATGCCCGTACCGCTGACACTTGAAGCACCTGCGGGGGCTTGGTATGTACGGGCTAACTTTGCATCGGATGAATTCCACATTGATAAATTCAGGAAGTGTGCTCCGGTTGAAGGTGAGAACAATATGTTTCGTTTTTATTTCTTCGTTCTTTCGCCTGATTGTTATTCTTCGTACTGCTGTTACACCTTGGTTCTGTAGGCCCTCAAGGAGATCTGATTCTGTTTCGTTTAGGAGGTCTCGCTCAGAAACAACTCCCTGGCAGCTGCTAAGACTGTGGTGGGGTGATACCTGAACATCAACGTGAGCAAATGTTTTTGTTATGAGAAGGTTGTCAGATTGACTTTTGTCTGATACCTCTATTAGCAGGTCACCAGATCCTAGTTTTTTCGCGTTGTAGTTTGCCCCAATGATGGCCTTCAGAGAGTTGGCAATCAGAAAGACTGACAGTTCATTTACTGGTTGAGATTCGGTTATAGAGCGCAAGACAAGAAATTTTGGAAAGTTCTGTTGAATCCCGCTATAACGAAATTCACGGTGCACGAAAAAAAATTCGTTCTCGCGGAACTTCGTTATCGCAAAAATTTGACGTGAAACGCAGAAAGAATTGCCCAAGCAGCAGCAAAGGCGTTTAATGCCAAAATTCTGTAAGCTTGGTTTGCTTACGCTTCACGGCGAGCAACGCCGTCACGCGATTTTCGCACTCGGTCAGCAAACCCATTGCAACATCGTCGTCTCGGACAGCAACGAAATTCCTGATGACATCAAAAGCGTCCATCACCTGTACGGCGGTTGCCGCAGCCGGCGCTTCCTGTACGTCGTCGTCTTCTTCATCGGAAGAGTCCTTATCATTCCGGGCAGCTTTTATGACCTGCTCATCACTCACATCTTCGTGAACAACAACACAAGCGTCAGCGCCGATGTATTCGTCGAGCTCGAGATTAGGCGGCACGGTTCCTATTTCTCCCAGCGTTTTCCAGGCGGCCGCGATCCCCGGAGCCGGTGACGCCTCTTCGTCGTCGTCTGTAACGCCTGGTGTTAGGCCAGCAGAGTGTACGGGTCGACCTTCGGCAAATCCGGCGTGCCTGAAACAGTTCACAATTACTGAGCGCCCCAGTGTGCTCCAGGCAGCAGACATAATCTGCAGTGCCACGTACAAGTCCACCTTCGTGTCTCGGCCGGTTTCAGTGTTAAAAAGCAGCCGCTGAATTAACCTCCCGCGGTAAGCGCGCTTCAGGCTAAGAATCACGCCCTGATCGAGAGGCTGTAAGACAGACGTGCAATTGGGAGGGAAAAACCTCAGCTCCGTGTTAGTGAGCTTGACATCGTCGGAGTGATGCGCTGAACAATTGTCCAAAAGCAAGCAAACTTTACGGCCCTGCCGCTTCATGTCGCGGTCGAATGCCATCATCCACTCGGTGAAAATAGCGCGGGTCATCCATGACTTGTTGTTCGCCTTGTACTGCACAGGTAGGCTACGAGTTCCCTTAAAACAGCGCGGCTTGGCACTTTTGCCTATGACTAACGGCAGACGCTTGTCCGAGCCATCCATGTTTGTGCAAAGCAGCACTGTGATGCGTTTTTTGCTGTGTTTGCCGCCGTGACAGCGCTGCCCCTTGAAGTCGAGCGTCCTAGCCGGCAACATCTCGTAGAATAGCCCGGTCTCGTCGGCGTTGTAAATGTCTGCAGGCGCGAAGTTGCTTAAAATTCCGGCCATGTTACTCGCCTTCCAAGCAGCTGCTCCGTCCACGTCTGCTGACATTGACTCGCCGCACAACACTTTTCCAACGATGTTATGGCGGGCCTTGAAACGGTTTAGCCAGCCAATGCTGGCTTTAAAATCATCAATGCCAAGTAGGCATGCATAGTTCAAGGCTTTCTGCTGGACGATGCTTCCGGACAGGGGGACGTTGCTGGCTCGTGCTTCCACAAACCACGCATGCACTGCTTTGTCCAACTCTTCATGGAGGGGCCGCGTCACCTTTTTGTGCTTCGAGGATGTGCCTGAAGCAAGTGCCATTCTCACGCTGTCCTTATTGCCTAGAATCGTTGACAGCGAACTTGCAGGAATTCCGAAGTCTTCAGCAATTGCCGCTTTCTTCCTTCCGCTTTCTGCTTGGGCGATTATTTGAGCTTTTTGCTCAAGGGAAAGAGTTTTGCGTTTTTTCACTTGCGTTGCCATCGTGTCCTGCGGATGAAAACTCGTCGTTGTCGAAGAGAAAGGCAGCGAGTGAACAACGCGACCACGACACAAAGCCAAAATGGCGGAACTGCAATCACGTGATTTCATGCTTAATGTGGCTTTGGATTTGACTTGGACTTCTCGCCAATAAAACTAGTTTCGGTTTCGATTTTGAACGCGAAAATTTCGTTGAAGCGGAAACGCTCTGCAAAAATGGTTCGTTGTGCAGAGAAATTTAGGCCATTAATTCTTATAGGATACTCGCGGGGAATAAAAAATTATTCGTTGTCGCGGAAATTTCGTTGTGGCGGTATTCGTTGTGGCGGGATTCAACTGTACTGATTTTTTGCGTCACTTCGGTGTGACTCCTTTTCGGGGGTCGATCAGGTTTTTTTAAAGGTAGTTTTTCCATGCAGTATGGATTGCTTAAGGGGTCCTAATATATGTCGCCTCTGGTTCACCCTTATACGCAGAGGAAAGTACCGGAGCCCCTCGCCTGGTGGACAGGCGAGGAGCCCATCGGCCGAGACTTGACCATGGCCTCGACCGCCACCGTTCAAGGTTTCTTCCCTCCACCTCTCAACCTTTCGCCACGGTAAGGATGACAGCTTCAGTATGGGGGCTCAGGGTCCGCGGTGGCACCAAGCACCAACACCTAGTTTACACAAGGTGCCCTTGCGGGTTCATAGCTACCGCAAGGACAAGAAGTATACCATTATTATTATAAGGAACACTTGGAGTACGAGGAGCAACAGGCTGGACTCCGTGCTGTCCCAAAGCTCACAAAAGCACATGTACACCCAAATGCCTTCCAGAAAATGAGTGTGAAACTTGCGATTCAGGTGAAACATTCTTCATGCACATTTTTATGGATGAATATATCGAATTACTGTTTGTCTCTGAACAATGCTGGACATGTAACCTGGATTATATTTTTTTCTTTCCAGCTGTTCAGTGTGTCCACTGCCACAGCTATGGAATTTTACAGCAACCACGATGCCTACAAAAAGCTGCATGGGTCTACAGCGACTGTTTGTCTCTGAACAATGCTGGACATGTAACCTGGATGATATTTTTTTCTTTCCAGCTGTTCAGTGTGTCCACTGCCACAGCTATGGAATTTTACAGCAACCACGATGCCTAAAAAAAGCTGCATGGGTCTACAGTGACATCAGATTTCACTAGAAGAATGAACAGCCTTTTTGACGCTTTGAATTCTCGAAGGCCAGAGCACGTCCAGTACAATGAAGCTGAACACATTGCTGTAAGATATACGTATGCCAATCTTTTGTGGGGAATGGTTCTCTTGTTTTATTATTGAACTCACACATGTTTAACTTCCAGCTTTTGAAAGAGAATGTTGCATGGCTTGATAGCTACTGCAAGTACATAGAAGAGCTTCCAAAACAGAGGCAGGTGTGTTTTCTCAGCAAGCCCACACGTGAGGCTCTTCGAATAACCCTTCTCAGCACTCTTTCACTTGTTGAGAACCTCCTATCATCTGGGTTTCGCTATGTATTGGTTGGAAAATTTGGTCAAGACCCGTTGGAAGTAATTATGATAGTTAGCGTACTTTTGTTTTGAGCAATATCAGTAATAACAAAATATTTTTATTCCAGAGATTCTTCGGCATAGTGAGACATATTGCTGGTGATGGAGGGCAGCCAATAGTCCAGCAGTTTTTGTTCATTTATCAAATGCTTTCAGTGAACAACTTAGTCCAGCCACCAAAGCGAGCATCAGTCAGTGGAGATAGACCGCAACTGCTTCTCAAACTGCAAGACCTCTTCAACAAACAGAGCTCTACTACTAACCATGTGAGCAGTGCTATATTTAAAAACTTCACATTAATATTGAACATGCAGTTTTCAGGCTATTACTGCGTTGTTCAGCACAATGTTGTTGTAGCTCTATTGTGGCCATAGAAATCAGCTGGACACCGGCAGTCTTATAAATACCGCTATTTAAAATTTTCACTTTGCCGAGTTTGTATTTGTCGTGCTTCTAGAATAGGGTTTTTGTGTTCTTTGCTACGAATGAACTATAATATATTCTCACGCTATTAGGCTTTGAGGGCCTTCAAAGTGTGTCATACAGTCCAGTATGTGACTAATTTGTGAATGCAGATAGCTGCATTACTGATGGAAGTGTAACTGAAATAAAATTGTTATTGAGCGCAAGGGCAATCCACAAAAGCACTAATTTTGCTAACCAAAATTAGTACAGTTTTGAAAGAATGGTAGTAATTATTTCTTTGGCCGTTTCTTTAACTAGCACTCCATCATGAAAAACTTGCAATGTAAATTTCAGGCTGACTCTCTGGCTGTTCTTCTGGATGACATCCTCTTGGAGCCTGGTGACTTCACATCTGAAGCAGCAGCTTCCCATCACCAGAACATCCCCAAAAGAGGGTATACTTGACTACCTCGCAGGTTACATCACGAAAAAATTCTCAACACTCAGCTGCTCGAGTTGCGTGGAAACACTGAAAGCTGCCCAACAGAACCCTTCTGGACTGATACTTGCAAGGTCAAAGGGATATCTGCAAGTTCCCTCAAACCAGCTAATCTCCCTGCTCAAAATTGTGGAAGACCACATCGAATCACTTACAGTGGACAGAATTGCTTGCAGTAACGTGTGCATGAACATTGTTGAGAAGGTTCTGCTTGACAGCCGTACAGCTTCAGCTGCTGTTGGGTGTACATCTGACTTTGTGAGTAAAGCCGCGTTCAGGCTACGTGCGCATCCGTCGTAAGTATCTTATTTATTGCAGTCCGCATAGCGGCTGGAACTCCCGTCTACGTAGCTTGCGACCGTGCATGTTCACACTGGTGCTTTCGGTAAGATGCGTTCTTTACGACCGGCCAATCACCGCTCTCAACATGGCGCCGGTTAGCGAGCGGCTGATAGCAGAGGTCTGGGCTCTTCAAACTCAAAATGAGATGTGAAAGAAAAGACTGGACACACAAATGAAATATGAAAAAGAACAATGGGTATATTAACAATTAACCACTCGATTACAAATACACTTCGTTTCGCACACGCACGTTCGCACACAGTTTTCAAACGTCCGCTCAGCGTGCTGACGCACCACTCACTCCGCACATTTCTTCACGCGCCCGCTCTCATTGTCGACGTACCGCACACTCCTGCTCGGTGTCCCGTGATCGCACTCTCTCGCACCAAAACAGGCGTACGGTCCGCCTGCATCCAGCTGCTTGCAATTTTACCAGTGCCCCGGAGCGATCTTGGAGACGGGCCGGGGCGGTGACTCAAAGGCCGTACTACTGACACCAAACAATGAGCCGGGGCGCGCGGCAGACACGGAAACGTCCGCGGAACCTCGTCCTGCCTCAGAAAATGCTGTTTTCTTTTTCTCTTTTACAGTGAGCTTCTTTCAAACTTCGGCGAGTCCGCACCAGCTCCGTTCTGCGGCCTGACTGCAACGTCGCCCCGCATCGGCCTTTCGCTGCCGGCCAACTGTTTCCTCACTTGTCAACGGAGTCGATGGGCTGCGAGAATGCACGGGGATGAAGCGGGCATCCCCCGCCTCCATAACCTCACTTTTCTAAACTAGAGAAAACATTTGCTTGTTGAGAGCTTGTTCGCACATGAAAAGACGGATTGATAAACCACTTACTACTTTGACTCAGCGCACTGGCAATTTGCAGCCAGGCATTGTGTTGCACTTCTCTCTGTGCGATTTCAGCTACTCGTAGTAGAGAGCCGGCCTCTGCCGAACTTTTTTTATGAGGGGCTGATAATTCCACAGCGAAGATTCCGCACTGCACATGATCAAGCTGCGGACAGACACAATCACCGACACAACACATCACCGGCGAGTCGAGACACTGCAGCAAAGTAGGAGCATTGGATGATGTCACCTACAAGGGTTTGCGCACGAAATCTGGGAGGACCGGAAGCCCCGTGACCGGAAAAGGAAAACCGAAACGGCTGTGCGCATTGGTCGCGCGTAACAGACGTATCTGTGCTAGTCGTAAAAGTCGCGGGTCCTCCAACATTTACGCCCATGCTGGCTGCGTACGTTGCGCATTTTACGCTCAATACGATAGCAGTCTGAACAAACACGTTGCGTTTTTTGCGCTTACGCTTACGATCCTTACGAACGATACGTGCGTTGCGCACGTAGTCTGAATGCGACTTAAGACAGCAGAAGTGGTTCATTTCTTTCTGAGGACACGCTTGCATTTTTTCACTAGAGAAAAGAATAAGCAGATGCGGGCAACTGGCCGTGCCATATGTCCAGCAGGTGGTGGAAGAAAGCTGGTGTAAATGCAACAATGAAAGAAGCCACATCACAATCGCCAACTGAATTGCATTTTCTGCCAAATGAAGACCTTTATCATTGACTTCCAGTTAACCTTGTCCTGTGCCTGCTGGTGCCCACACTATGCCAGTCTAGTTAATAAGCCCATCTCTTCACCTGACTCACTGCAGCACACTGCTAAAATTTTCTTGTCATCTACTCTGTTGTAAGACACGGCTTGTCTGCTCTCTCTATTACATGTTCATTTGCTCCTCTTGACTTAAGCTTGATTCCTCTGTTTGTGACTGCTGTGTGCGTAATCTTTATTTTTGCTGTGTGCATCAAGACGGTAATCCCCTATGTTCTTTGGTTGGCCAAAGCACAAGAGTATGTAGAACTTTGCCAATGCCTTGCTGCCGATGCAAGCTGTTGTATATGTTTATTGTTTATCACAGCTCGATGTATAGGTATCGCACATTCGCCTGTATGCATAAGTGCTAAGTACTTTGTCCGCTGCTGCTTTTGCCACTAAAAGGCGGCTAGCATTGTAAAATAAACATCAGCTTGTGTTTGTTCTTCATTTCGTGCAACTCCTTGTTTTGTTTTGTAACTACCACTATCATTTTAATTTCTCTATTTGAAATGTTCCTATTCTACTAATTGAAATGTTCTTAATGTTATCCTCACATTTGTTAGCCTCCAAGTTTCCGCGTTAAAAGTTGGTGCCAGCACTAACTTTCCTCTTCCTTTTGGGGAATGAGTTCAAATGGAGACTACCAGCTAATCATCCTGCAGCTCATTCTTGTTTGGCTAGTTTCATTGTCATGGTCAGGTATCCCTGTCACTATATTTACCTCAATAAAAGCATTGCCAGTGTCCTTCAATGCTCTGGCATCGTGAATCTTTTTTCTATGCCAGTGCATTGAACATTACTCTCATCTCTGTATTAATTGTACTACATTTTTTGTTTAATTTTATCTTTTCTATTTACACTGTTACTCAACACATTTTTACTCCGCCTGCATACACGAGTCGCCTGGCAGCTTTGATAATTGCTTTATTGTGCTTTGTACTTATGAGGTCTACTACAAGACTATCGCTTCCCTGCATTGCCACGTCCTGTTGCAATAGTTACAACACCTTACTGATTTATTGTGTGGTTTCGCTCTTTGTGAAGCTCATGTCTTCAATACTTCATCGTGTAGTTAGCAAAAATTTTGTTCTACTGTATGCACAGCAATATGCGTCACTGATGTTCAAAAAGAATTTTCTGAGAAGTATTTGTGCGCTGTTTGCTGTAAATGTTGAAGAATGCCTGATGACAGCTGTGTAATCATATTTTCCTCTCTTTACATATTAAACACGGCTGTCTGTTAAACCGACTTGCTATTGCTTTTTCATAAGTTACTCATATTTAGTTCTCTTATGCCTACTGTGTATAGGTCCATATTTTTGCAGATTGGATGCAATGGTGCAAAAATATGTAGATAATGTTTGTAATTCTTAATAGCTTTATGATGATGTGAGCATTATAAATAAAATTTAGTTTGTGAACTGCATTACAAGGAGCATTAAAAATAGGCTGGGTCAGTGGTAAATTGGCACCTAGGGTTTTGCAAATTAATTAGGCCAATGCGCCTACTGTGGCAATCATATAGAATTTTGCGGTGGGAGAACTACCGACAGTTCCTCTTAGCATCGAAGAAAAATTAGGTTCGGACACACAGACCAGAGATATGGCCCACGACTGATGAGCCGCTGACCGTATGCATGAGGTATATGGCAGTTAGTAACACAGATGCCTGCTAATAACAATGCCGTTACAGCAGCTTAAAAAGGAGCCTAAGTTACAGAAGATGGGGCACAAATGAATACACAACTGAACAAATGCAGACCAGTTGTATTGAGGTTTATTGTATTGTACTGAGGTTTATTTTCCTTCCAAAAATAATGAAAGAGGGAAGTTTGGGGTATGAGACATCAGGGTAATAACAGAGACCTTCAATGGTAATAACTACAGAACTAGTGACAACAATAAGGACTTAGAAGGCGTTAGCTGGCAAAACAATTGGAAGAGAGGTATGTAGGGAGGAAAACAAAAGAGAGGTCAATATAGAGGGGAAGCAGGTGCTTAGCTGCTGGGATGGCGATCTCCTATTCGAAGGAGGGCAGGGCTGCAGGTAGGTCCAGCAAGGCGGAATTTTGGGCGAGTTGCTAAGTGTTCATCATTTTTGCACACAGCGTAACAAGAACGGGACATGAGACAAAACACAGAGCAGTTGTCTGTGGTAGTCTTTCGTCTTGTGTCCCGTTCTTGTTGCGCTGTGGGCAAAAAAAAATGACTGCAGGTAGGTCGTTGTGGGGCTGATTCAGTGTCGAGGGCGTTGGGACCAGAGCCTGACGTTGGCTCCCCGTGGGGCCTTGGTGTAACGAGGGTTGACATGGTAGGTTCTGATCGGTGTTGCGATCGCTAGCCGATCACATGCTTGCCTGATGCACGCTCCCGTCTGTACGCATCGACTAGCCCAAACGCTCTGTCCGACCGTGCGCTTCCACTGCCGGCTACATATACGCGTCTTGAAAGCGGGATTCCCGCTTGAGCTGTCAGACCACAGTTAGGAGGTGTTGAATGGGGACTACGGTCATGTTTCTGCGCGTATTTCGCCAACTGCAAGCTAACGGTTACGCGCTTCAAGATTTGAGATCGAAACCGACGATGCGAAAGCAGCAGACAAGCAACTGTCCTCGTAGCGCATATCGCTTCCTTCTCGCAACATCGTCAGCGTTATATTGTCGTCTACAAGGCGTTAGTGCGCCGCATCACGTTTAAAAATGTATAAGGGGGAGTTCAGAATAAACAGGAAGCTGCGCAGTTGTACACAAATCGTCTGCTTCAGAGAAATATCTGTACGTCGTTGCGTCATTTCCTTCCCTGCGCCTTTCTGATGGAAGGTCGTCAGAGTTGTTAGACTAGATTGGAAGGAAAGCCAAACCGACTGTCGCTGAAATTTTCGACTAATCGGGTGCAAATACCTCCCATGATTTAAAGCCGGCTGGGCCGGGCAGGCGGCTCCGCCGCATCTCGGTGCCCTTCAGTGCCCAGTGGCGCCTCCAGCGGCCAGTGCTGACCCTATATGAAACTGAGGCGGAAGTTTCGTGACCAGAAAAATGCATTGAAGGAATCTGCCGATACTTCAACGATACTTTCATTTTCAGCACTTGATACCTAATACCGATACACAAAGTACCTAAAAATAGTATCGAAGATACATGTATCTTTGATACTGCCCCATGACTGCTAGGACGTATGTAACTTTGGGACATTAAAGGAGCACTGATGGAAAATATTAAACCATTCAAGACAAGCAGGGATATATGAATAGGACAGCAAGCCCCACCAATACCTATGTTTTCTTGAGTTTAGCATTTTGAAAATTTAACTAAACTTTCATCGCCCAATTGGTTCACAAGCACTAAAGTAATGATGTGGTTAAAGATGGCTTTATGGCACACTCTTCTGTCTTAATGCTGTGCCAGATTTTGGCCCCTTCGAAGGTAAGATTGCGTAGGAGCTTTGGAGGACGTTTTTCGTAATCCCTGATTCAATTAAATCTATATTTCTCATTGGTAAATTAATTGGGAAAAGATTGATGCATGTGCTTAATGACTTAAGCATTTGGAACAAAGCTGTAAGACTAATAGCACTCAAGAAACAAGTTATGTTAGACTGTCTGAGAGGAAATGAACTGCTGAGGCTAGATGGCACGGTATATGAATCGGTGGAAGAATTCATCTGTTTAAGGGGTCGCCACAATGGCTCAATGGTTATGGCACGGTGGATGATAGACTAGGTGAAGGAACGACGCGGCGTCAGCGCGTTGTGCAAAGAAACGAGGAGCATTCTAGTAAGTCTGCGTGGTGAGAGGACGCGCGAGACTAACACCCGATCCGGTTCCTGTCGGTGCCCGCCACGCCTCGCTTTCCTCGGCGAACACCTCGGTGGGAAAGTCGTCAAAATCTTTTTGCGGCCGTGCGATGTCAAAGTGCTTTGTGCCATTTTGCAACAGCGGGTATGTCACGTGCAGCGAAGTATTAACTCTTCAAGCCGCCGGATCACGAAGGAAGGCTGCAAGCATGGAGGCGGGCTATACCGCGCAAAGACAGGGTGCTTCAGAGGACGGACCGTGTGTGTGAAAGACATTTCGCGCCGCATTTCGTTTTGAAGACTTGGTCTGCCGAAATTGACGGCCGTGTGCTTATGTCGGGAAAGAGGAGAGCTGGCCTCGCGAAGAACGCGGTACCTACCATTTTCGAAGGCGCGTCAAAGTACCTATCAAAGAAAATCAAAAGCCCTCGCAAGCAAGTAAAGTGGCGGGATCGTTCTGCTGCTCTTTGCTCAACTGTGTCACAGTCTAGCAGCTCCTGTGATGTTGAGCCCCACCCTTCTGACGGAGAGGCAATGATCGACCGCATTGACGGAAACGAAGACAGCGAATCAGTCAACAAGTAAGACAACGACGCTAACAGGACACCGTTTGAACTTTTGTTTAGCTCCGCACCTAACTTGTGCCTTCCCCAACCATCTTGGGCGGTTCACAGAATCGATGCTGAGGGGATTAAGGACGTCTTGTTCAACGATGCTTGCATCCAACACTGCGACGGGTCTTGTGTTGTATTTACGAAAAAGTCGCTACATGTAAAAAGCAACATATCGGTCCAGTTGTATATTTTAGGAAAGCCAGTTGAATGCACAAGTGTTGGGATTAGTTCGTTCACGAATTCTGTCTCTGAAGTGAAATCGATGTTATCAGCTGTCAGCGACTTGAGTGTTTGCTGTGGAGGACCAAGTCTCAAAAGTTTTCCCTCCGTGTTGCCTGAGTGTGCCTTTGTTGACTGTCAGAGGAAGTGGAGGCACAATAAGTGCCCATCGGTGACGTCTGGAGGTGCCATATGTCGGCCGTGCAGCAGTCTCACAGACACTTTAATACATGCTGACCAACAAACTTTCAGGACAAAGCAGAAGCAACGCTTGAAATCCATAAGGCTGTCAGCACTGCGCACAACTGCATTGCCTGCCCAACAGCAAAGGCTTGACTTCTTGCGAACTTCAAGAGCTACATTGCAGCGTTCACGAGCAAGGCTGCTGAAACGCAACAAGCTGCTGAGGGAACAATTGGAAGACAGCAAGAAGGAGATGATGAAATTGAAAGATGAGGATGTAGAGAAATTGCAGGCTCTTGATGTACCACCAGCACAGCTACTTCTCTTGAAAGAATATTTCTGCTGCCAAGTGCACAACAAAAAACAATAGGAGATATACAGATGACTGGCTGTTACTGTGCTTGCTGCTCCACATACGAAGCCCTGCTACGTATTCCTTTTTGCGAAGCAATAACATATTGCCCCTTCCTTGTATGTCCACAATTAGGAAATATATCAGCATGGTTGGATTTAAATGTGGATTTGATGAAGACTTTTTTAAAGCTTTGAAGATGAAAGTCTCCAAAAAAACAGAATTTCAAAGAAGAGGAATGCTAATTTTAGATGAAATACATGTGAGAAAAGAGATGACCGTTCACTCTCAGACGATGACATACAGTGGTCTTGTTGATCACGGAGACCAAAGTGTTCGGAGCGATGAGCTGGCAGACCATGGTCTTGTCTTTGCATTTTCTCCTTTCGGGGAAAGCTACTTGCAGCCTGTAGCTGTTTTTGCATCAAAAGGACCAACGAAAGGCACACTTCTAGCTCAGCTACTTCTCCAGTGCATTGTGCACTTAGAGAATACTGGTATATTTGTTGATGGGGTTGTGTGCGATGGTGCAACCAGCCGAGCAATGTGGAGACAACTTGGAGTCAATGGTGCACTGGGCCATGTTGTGAATGCATTTGAGCATCCTATAGATACCTCTAGAAAAGTGTATGTCTTGTCAGATGCCCCTCACCTTTTTAAATGTATTCGCAATCGGATGTATGAAAAGAAGGTTCTGAGAAGACAAGGCCGGTTTATAAAATGGTCCCACTATGATGCCCTGTACGTGGCAAACACAAAACATGCTGCAGAACTGAGAGTTTGCCCTAAGCTAACTTATAACCACGTCAACCCCTCCAACATGCTGAAAATGAGGGTGAAACTCGCGACCCAGCTTTTCAGCAACTCTGTAGCTAAAGGGATACAGTTTTACACGAAGAGAGGTGCGCCTCGGCTCTACAACACGGAGCCAACTGTTGAATTTACCTTTTTTCTTAACAACTTATTTGATGCCCTCATCCGCCACTTCCCTGCAGAAGGACTCACTCTTGGATGCAAGGACTTGCTGATTATTGACAGTGCATCTAGGTGGCTCGACGAGTGGGAACAAGAGGTTGTGGATGGAGTCATTCATAAAGACCTTTTTTTGACTCAGTCTACTTCGGAGGGATTGCAAGTGACATTAAAGTCTGTTCGAGAGTTGTCAGCTTACCTGTTGACGGAGTGCGGATTCAAGTACGTCCTTTCAGCTAAGATGAACCAAGACTCCTTGGAATGCTTTTTTGGCATAATAAGGCAAGCAGGGGGACAAAATGAGCATCCTACTTTTCCAACGTTTTTGCAACTTTATCGTATGCTTTCCCTTTATTCGTTGCTCAAGCCACCACAGTTTGGGAACTGTATGGCCCCCGAAAACAGCCAGTCTGCTTTTGTGACATTGGCTGACCTCAGACACATATACAAGTGTTCAGCTGTGGAGCGCACGAAAAAGTGGAAGATCTCAAACACAAGCTGGACGGCCTAATGAACGAGGGAAGCTGGGAGTGTGAAGGCGTATTTGAACACGATTACTGCAGTGCAACCGTTGTTGACTGCATTATCTATTATGTCACCGGATTTGTCACAAGAAAGCTGGTGAATCAGACGTCATGCACCATTTGCAAACAAGCCCTTGTGGGACGCAAAGGCTTATCAAGAGCCCCTGAAGCAGACCTTGTGAACTGCAAAACGAGAGGGATGCGACAGTACTGCCGGCAATTAAAAAATAAGAATGAGAAGAAAAGCCAGGACTTGCGAAAAATGTCGAAGCTTGTGTGAGCAGATGCATCTGGGACGAGCACACTATTTAAACCCTGAATGTTTTCAACTTTGCTTTGTATTTGTCATATATTTGAAACCTGTGTGAACATGTGCTTCTGATGTTTCAAAAAATAAATGAATTAGATTGCTTTCTAAACTTTTGTGTTATTGTCAGCACAGTCTATTCTAGCAAAAAAATAAAAGTGGTTGCTTGCGGGTTTGGAATCAAGTAAATACAACCTTGCAGTACTTGTATGCAGAATCAGGAAAAAGGGCCGTCATCGAGATGGTTTGTCCAAGTTTGTTTATGCTCCATGTGTGCATGCAATCACTGGAGTCATACTAGGCGGCCTTGGCAGGGAAAAGAAGCTGCGTGGGCGTACTTAATTAAACACGGGCACGGACGATGAGGCATTAGAGGTTTTCGCCTCAAAACATACGGAGTCTCGGTTGGATGGGCTTTATTGTAGGTAGTACCCCCATTGAGTGGACCGACTCGCCTGGCGCGAGTCGCGCTCTGGTGCATCATGCTGGCTGATAAAACCTGTCCTGTTCTCCAACTCGTCATCCGTGCATGCTTCTTATTGTTATTCTCTTAGCAATGAAAAATATACAATCTTTAAAGCTACTCATCGTCGTAGTAGCTATATAAAAAGGCGGCGAGAAATTATAACTAAACCACCCACGGAATTCAACAAATTGAATCGGTGAGAGCGGCAAGAGAAAAACATAATTCTCACAGGTTTGCGTTCTTTGCCAAGTGCGATTCTAGCAGTCGCCCGGGATAACATTTTTGATGCGCAGAATGAGGGCCGGTAGAAGTTGATCGGTGAAATTCGGCAGGAAGGCGACGAGTTCAACAATATAATCAAGCGCGCAAGCAGGCGCAACAGCAGAACCTCAGCCGATCGGCGATCGCAGCGGGTGGAAGTTCGTTGCGCCATCTGTCGCGCGCTATGGAAACAGAGCATTGGCGCTCGGCGGCTGGCGGCGGCCGTTCGCTCACCTAAAATATTCTTCCACCGTGGGTTATGGTGCTCGGCTGCTGCCCCAAAAGAAGCATGATCGATCTAGGCTGTGGCTATCACATTTTGATGAAAGCAAAATGCCAGAGACAAGTGTACTGTGCGATGCCAATGCTCTGTGGTCGAAATTAACCTAAGCTCATCACCATGGAATCTAAGCCTCAGTGTCTCTAGAGTGAACTCTATAATCCGAATGTTGTCCACTTGAGGCAGGTAGTGACAGTGTCTCCTAGTGGATTGGCCATGGACAGTACAGGTGAAAAGGAGGAGGTAGTTTTTGAAGTGAAATCTTCACTATGTCATGTATCAGCTAAGGTCAAATTGTCCGGTCGCTTGACTTTTCAAAAAGGTAGTGTGACCTTGATGCGATTAAGCTTAGATATCCATAATTCCATGGTGTCCACTCAAAAGTATACTGCGCCTTGCTTTCCCCCAAACCTAACTTAAAAAAAGTTTTGAAAAAAAAAAAAAAAACAATTCATGATTTGAAAATGTGGTGTTTCAGAGATTATCATGGTTCCTCTCAAGACAATGCTTGAGCCTCTGCTTTATTCACACTGTCAAACAATGCATAACCATGCTTAATACAGCTTTCACCTGTATCATTAGGCTCGAGCCATGCTTAAACCACCCCAATTTTTTTTTTGTTCTGATTCTTAGCATTGGTTAGCTGGGCTAGTACTCTTATTTTCTGGGTGTCGGATGTTAACTCATATGTCAACTTTGCATTTCCTCTGTAGTTAATTTGTGCTGTTGGTTATGTATTAGTTACATAGGCCCTGTCTGACGTAGTCTGCTTATTGGGCTGAGTTCAGAATATTCATCAGTGTTCATGTTTGCTTCACTCTTGGTAACAGCAACTGTGATAACTATATGAATGACCTGTTCCCTCCAACATTATTACATAATTTCTGCCATATCCTGACGGTATCTCTTGTGGCCCTTGCTGTGGATTGTGACTCTGTGAACGAACACGGGAACCACTGCACCAAGCTGTTTCCTCTGCAAGCGTTTGACATCGATTACTCTCAAATATTACCATATAACCGCCCTTGGAAGGCAGGGGTTTGCCAGTGTTGCATTTCCATCTGTTTTGCTGTTTACTTTTGCTCTTTGTCAACTGTATTTACCTGTCAACCTGGTGAGATAAAAAATCAAAGGTGGGGGGGGGGGGGGGGCTTGGCTACTTTAAGTGGTGACCAATACGCCCTAATTTAAACATCTTAAGCATACACAGAAGCAGCAACAGCAAGTATGAAATGCGAATCCTACAGACGTGCACTGAAACGTCTGCACGCAGCAGCAGAGTTTTCTCTGCAACCAACGCTAACCATTTTCTTTCACTGTCATTGATGCGCCGTTTTAGTTTTTTCATGCAAAGACATTATTAGCCACTTCACACGCAGTTCTGGCTGCGGCCATTTTGAGCCACGATGGTTCCGAAAAGTGAGTTGTCAAGCCGTTGTAGGGCATAGCGCAGCTCAGTAACAAACATGTAGCCAAGCATTATACAGGGGGATCAGATGTTGTGATGTTTGGGCAATGCCACGTCAACACCCCTTCAATGCCAAGAACACTGAACAGGGCGCTGTAGTCGAGATCGAAAGCGAAGCGATCTACTGTGGCTGTCTGGCTGCGCACCGCCACCGGCCAAGGTCACCTACAAATGACCCCTACGCTGCCACTGGTCAAAACTGGCACGGCATTCTTACGCAGACTAAGGTCACTTATCGGAATATTTAGGGCAGTGGTCATACAATCTGAAGCATCGGCAGGTATGTGTATACAAAAGCTGCTTTCGGGCACTTATAAGGGTAAAGGGGGTAGGCCTCAGCTCGCAGGTCGACCTGCGAACTGAGGCGTTCCCCCTTTACCCTTGTTCAGTGCTTCTTCATACCGTGTAAACCATCTTCCTCTCATTCTACCTGGATCTTTCGGGCACTTCTGTTACTTCTTACATTAGTTTCACTTGTGGTGCCCTCTGCCATACATGCTGGCCTTTCGGGAATGGCAGAGCGGATCCCTGGAGAAGGCAGACATCGCCAAAAGTGGCAAACAGTTAATCTGGCTGTTGAGGTCGGGAAGTTTATTGTAGTATTACAGCAGGCGCAGGATGGGGTCAGTTAGAGGGACAAGGGGATGGGAGTGGATCTTATATGAATTGCTGCTGATGACGAGTTAGCATGTTTACATAAGCTTTATTTTTCTTTTAGATGTTGGTGCTCTGGTGACTCAATTGACCGAAGCAGTTAATGCTGCACAGCCTACTCAAGTAGTTGTGACGCCACTTGAGTTTAGTTGCATGGTTCTCATTGTTGTTTCCTGTGCGAGCCTTTTTCACTCAAAAATTTTCTTGAGGGTTATTGAAGAGCTTGGCAAGAAAATTAGAGGCTCGTTATACCAGGTATTTCAGATAGCAATTAAAATTTCTTTAAACATAGAGAATTTGAAATAAAGAAACCTCTGAGACAAATTATCAGTTGCAGCGAATGTAGTTTTCAGCAGTATTCAAACTACTTGGAAAAATAATTACTTAAATTTGCAATTTAAGAAACTTTGAAGTCATTGACATTGTATGCCATCCATAAGATAGCATTCGCCTTGTCTTTCTCTTTCTTGATCATTTCGGTGTATGGAAGTCCGTAGGCTAACCGAGTGGTAATGAGGGCCTGTACCAGTCGTATAGTATCTTCCTCTCTCATACCTTTGTGATTAATCGTTGGTGACTCGCTTTATCATTCTAGCGATCTGTTGGGCAGTTGTTCTTAGTTTTTGGAAGGCGAATGTAACTCTCCTGTCGCTTTGTAGCCAAAGTCCAAGAATTTGTATTTTTTCGACCTCCTTGATGCAAGTGCTGTTTATGGTAATGTTGAGAGGTCCCGGAGATTGATAGGCGTACCGCAAATGCGTATGACCTCTAACTTCTCCGGCGCAAAGCTCAGCCCGCATTTGGCTGCCTGGGCTTCAATGCAGGTAGCAGCTTTTTGTAGGGCGTTTCCTTTGTCTGCCAGGGATCCCTTGGTAGCCCATACTGTGAGATCGTCCGCATAGATGGTGTATCCAATGCTGGGGACTGTATCTAGGGCTCGCGCCATCGCTATCATAGCGATGTTGAAGATGAGGGGAGATATTATTGAGCCCTGGGGCGTGCTTTTGTTTGGCATGTCTAGTGTCCCCGTGCGCGTCTCTCCCAATCCAACTGTCACCGTGCGATTGCTGGGGAAAGTCTGAATGTATCTATAGATTCGTTCTCCACATCCTATGTTACTGAGTTCCTTCAGGATGGCATCGTGCAAAATATTGTCAAAGGCTCCCTTAAAGTCGAGAGCCATAATGCATCTTTCACTGTGGCGTGGAATTTCTCGAAGGACCTCTTCCTTTATGAGAAGAAATGCATCTTGGGTAGACAGTCCCTTTCGGAAGCCGGTCATCGTAGGAGGGAAGAGTTAGTTATCCTCAATGAAGTTTTGGAGACGGGTGTGTATGACCCGTTCATAGGGTGGGTGCTCTATCCGTGCCTATTTCTTGTAGGCATATTATATCGGGTCTAATTGGGGCTGTCTTAATGTATTGCTTGAGAAGGCTTTGTTTTTTTCTATATCCTCGACAGTTCCATTGACATATCTCAAGTCTGCCTGGTGTATCTGATTTGTTAGAACTATCCATCATGAGCACTTGTGTGTCGCAATGACTCATTGTCACTGCTGCATGCTGCTGAGACGCTGTGGTATGATGCGCGGTAGGCTTTTGCTCGAGGGTTTTCCGCGCTTGCGACTCGCTTGCGGCTGTTAGTTTTAGTCTCGATTAGGGCATGCAGGGTGTTAAACTGATTGTCATGAGCATCGATGTGCTGTGTGAGAGCAACTACTTGAGTTCTTCGACAGTGGACCTAGCGTGAGTGATTTCATTCTTGATTGCATCCAGGAGGGGTGTGATTGCTGCAATCACCTGTGTGTGTATGTCTGAGAGTTGGTTATGGGCAGAGTTCGCCGCTACTGATGCTGTTTCAGGGAGGCTATTCCTGGCGTTGACTGAGGTAATTTTATCTTTTAGTTGCTGTTGAGGTTGGCGTGGCTGAAGGTTGTTTAAAGTGGCTGTATTGTGGGATTGTGCCCTCTTTATGGTCGCGATTTCTGCCTCAAGCCTGGCTATTTGTTGCGCCTGACGAGCTATCTCTTTTGCATCGACACAGTCGGTGCGATCGGTGTGCTAATTGAGTGATTGTGATTGGGAACAGTGGGAGGAGTCTTAGTGATCCCCGCGCAGCTCACCTGTTTGGTTTGTTACTGGGTTTGCTGTCGATCTGGCTGGTGCTGCTGCCCTAGCTTGTGGGAGCTTTTCTGGCTCGGTCGACGATTAGATCCGGATTTCGATCTGCGCCTCTGTCGGCTTCCACTGCGACTTTCATCGGCGGGTGACAATTTGTTCTCAGAACTAAACCATCTCTTGCGGCGAGGTTTGGGTGCGGCGGTGTTGACGTATGGTGGGAGGTCGCTCGATTCTTGGGGGGGTCGGTGGTTGGAGATATCGCAGATGCTTTGGACAGTCCTTGCCTGCAGTCTCGAGAGGCTCTCCGCAGAAAACGCATTTTGGCTGACATTGGTGTCCTTCAGGCGGGTTCTCGAGACCGCATGTCCTACAGACATTTGCATTTGGTGTCGGGCATGCGTCCGGCCGGTGTCCAGGCTTCATGCAAACGTGACAAAACTGTCTGCCCGGACGAAAGGGGTAGCACTGATGGAATACACCCTTGAACCAAACAAAAGCAGGAAGTGTTGTTCCTTGAAACGTGAGTAACATAGAAGATGTCTTGCCAATGCGGCATGCGTCAATGAGCTTGACGTTCGCCCTTATCTGGAGGAGGTGAGTATAGAAGTCGTCTGGCGACACTTATGCTGGTATGCCATGTATGACGGCTCGTTTGTCTCGATCCGTAAAAGGGCAGTAGGTGTTTACTTCGTGGCTGGTGTTTCCCAGCGTTATTTTCTGTATTCGGCTGAGCTTGAAGGAGACTTCTTCATCTTCAGTGCTGATGATGACAATGTCTGAACCAAAATGCGGTTGAAGAAGGAAATTTCCTTTCACTTTTTGCGGGTTTTGGCTTGCCTGGCAGATGGCTTTGGACAGGGCGCTGCTCTGCACACAGTCAGAGATGTACAGCCTGCACGAACACAAGCTATGACAGGCTGCAGTCCGCGCCCAGTTCATCCTCCGACGCAGGAGCTTGTGGGGGTGTAATCGATACCACATGGTGCGGGAGTTGTGGAAGCTGGTTCATGTGCCCTCGTTGACATTCGCAAACGCGGTGATCTGCATCTCGGCTGGCACACGTGACTACTTGGAGCGTCGACAGCGTGAAATGGGACGTGTTGCGCTCGGAGGCCATGGTCGAGTCGCCAACGAGGCTGTGCAAGGCGATATGGGCTGGTCGTGCTTCGAGGCCTGAGAGGCCTTGGCAAACTAGCGTACCATGCCCGTCTCCGTTTCTTGCATCACATCAGGTGGGCACACTGCGTCTTCCGACTACATCGCCGCAAGGTGCATCCGCATCTCCTGGACTCGCCGGATTTACAACCTAGAGCGGAAGTATGGGTTCTTCAAAGAGCCTGTTGTAGCAGACACCAGCTCGCGATGGAGAGCTGAGGTGCGGACTCGAGTAGCGGCAGTTGAGGAAGCCATGTGGCTCTCAGATGCCAAGGAGAAATCCTGCCTCACAGAATACGTGTAGCACAAAAAGTCGATTAGTTCCATCGGGTGGCACGATAACACTGTCGGCAGCAGCCTCCTCTTTGAGGCATGAGCAGGTGCCCTCCGGACCGCGGAGTACTGCAGCAAGTATGACCCGTCAGTGCAGTGTGTGCTGTGTAGGGTATGCGGCAAGGAACGCGAAACAATGACGCACATCGTGCAACAGTGCACGAGCCTCCCGACGCCGCCGCTGGAGACCGCCCCGTTACCGCAGTCGCTGGGTTTTTGCCCGCGCTCGGCGCCCAACTTCGCCACTGCAGAAGGTGTTTTAAGTCCAGTGGCAGTGACAAAAAGGCGTCTGAGTGGATGACTGTGGTGTGGCGTGGTGTAGAAGTGTAGTGTGGAGCCAGCTACCCCACCCCGAATTTCACCTGGGAGGGTGTGGCATCACCCTGTTCGTGCTTCTCTTCTCCCAGTCCTGTTTTTATGTTTTTTGTTCTTCCTTCTTTTTTTAATCTTTCTTCTTTCTCCCTTTCACTGTTGGCCTGCACACCAGTTTTGGTGTCGATCCGATTCAAAGGGTATGGCCCTGAGCATCATCATCATCATCATCTGGTGAAGTCATTTAGGGCGAGTCCTTGCTTGGGTCGAATCACAAATTTAATTCCGTTCATGGGAAGTGATGGAGGGTGAGCTCGGGGGCTTTCTGTTTTGGGTCCGATTTGAGAGGAGTGCTTGCGTTGTCTTGCAGTTTATCATTGCTAGCCTTGCCTGCTCTCCAAAGTTTGCGCTCCTTGTAGCAGCTCATGGCAAGTTGCCATCCTTTGGGCAGTATTGGGGGTTATTTGGGTCCTGATCCTCCAGGCAGTGATGTTTGATCCTGATCAGGGGGGTTTCCTGGCGAGTGTTGTAGTTCCATATCAGAGTCCAAATCTTCTGGTAGTTCCCTACGGGGTATTGCAGGCCACTGGGGCCGGCGACAGGCTCCATTGTTGTCATTTGCAGGCCGTGAAAAGCTTGGCCTTGTTGGTCTAGGCCGTGCCACTCAGTTGCAGCGGAAACTGCAAGCCGCCGGGCGGCGGCAGCGGGAGCCGCGGCGGAGCGCGTTGGCCGTATAGAAGGTTTTCCGAAAACACTTGAAGCCACGGGGCGAGGGGCGGTGCGGGGGGTCTCGGAGCCGTCGAGAAGCATGTCCGCTCGCGTGGCGAGCTCGGAGGGGTCTCGAGTCATCAACGAGTTCTCGCCTTGAAAGAAGATGTGCTGCTGCCTGCAATGACGGCGACGTTTCCCCCGTGAAGTCATCTGAATCCTTCATGGGTAAACATTCAATAGTCATCGAGCCAGATGTCTCGAATGGAGCGAAAAAAAATATTTTGGTGCCACACTCCATCGTGGAGGCAGAGGATGATCGCGCATATCTCTGGGCAGTGAGCGTGTCAGAAGAGCTTGTTCGTCTTCCTTCTGGTTTTACACTCGCAAGATTTCAGAATTATGTGACTCATACCGTTAGAATTGGAAGTGACTCACACCGCTGGAATATATAGGTTTGGTATGTGAGGTTTAACACTTTCCTGTCTGCGCCTATTCCGATCGTTAGCCCGGTAACAATGGTTTTACAATTCGAATTTTCCCACTTTGGAAGTGCTTCTGGACATGTGGCGGCTGCCAGTGGGAAATAGAAGAACCCTTTTTTCAGTTTTGCCCTTGATTTTATTCTTTTCATCTTGCTGCGCACGTCGAGACTGTTTCCGGTGTCAGGTGATCGTTACTCCTCGTTCGCATCATGGCGTTGACGTCGTGCGCTGGCGCTCCTCGGAAACTATGTGTTTCTGCGGATATCAACGCATCTGAAAGCTCGTTTTTGGATGCCGACAGAAGCAGTGACGATTCTGAACACGACTTAAGCTCTTCAGCGATGACGGAACTGCATCAAATCAACCCGGAATGTCAACGGCCAAGCACCGGTAAATGTCGGACTGTCCAATGAAAGGTTCCGCTTTTGATGCGCGCTAATAGAAAGAGATCAGAGTGTTCTTAAAGTCAACTGTTATCTGCATGGTCTCAACGTCATTCGGGCGGAACTACTTGCCGCTGACAGTGCAGAGAGTTGTGTTTTCAGCAAAGAGAGCCAGGGGCCTACCTCGGCACTGCGCACCGGAGTTGCGCTCAGCGCTACTCAAGAGCCGTTCGCGTGGTGGCACGATCATCACTAGGTGTAACATTTTCTTTTGTAACTTCATTATTATTGCATCTAGACAGTTAAAATTTACTACATTGTTAGCCCGGTCCCTGACCTACAAAACATATATTTCAAATGCTTTTGTGAAGAAATTTTGATGTTTTTGTGCGTTTTTATTTTTCACTACACATTTTTTGTGATTGTTTTCATTTTTATTGGCAATTCTTGAATAAAGACATTCATTTCGCCTGCTTTCATTGTAAAGAGAATTTCCTCCTCTACAATTTGATACCAAACACTCTTATACCATGCAAGTTTTTGGTTAAAAAGAAAATGTTTAATGACACCACCCGATAACCACCACTTTTCCCGCGGACAGGAAAGTGCTAACATCCCAAAGTGACTCAGGCTATAAAAGCCGCCGTAGTGGAAAACTGGAAATTTTGACCACCTGGGGTTCTTTAACGTGCACTCACATCGGACAGCACATGGGCACCTGGCTTTTCGGCGGAAGAAACTTGTATGCCATTATTTGATTCATGACCTGACAGCAGAAGTTAGGGCAAACCAGATACTAACTTTCAGCTACAGGATTACTTATGCAAGAAAAGGAATATGTGCACATGAAAATGATGTCATCTGGCCATGTCCACAAAATGCTCTACAAAAGCATGATGTCTCACCCTTGCGCTGTGCTAGATGACTTGCTAACACACGCAGTGCCAGTCTTGTGAATATGATAGGCCTCTGCTAGCTGCTTAACACTTGACTGCTGTGTAGGATAGTTCTTACCAACTATGATGTCTATGAAAGGCGGCTTAGCAGAATTTCGCAAGCTGTTCCATTTGCCACAGAAACAGATGACCAGAGAAATGAGAATTCATGCAGAACAGCCACCAGGGTCACTTCATGGCACGCATAAAATTATTTATGTTTAACATAGTTAAATTGATTAAGACACGCAAAGCTGGGTCAGCTCAGTTTTCGATTCCGCAAAGTTCATTTTAAGGGTGGGCCAAGTCTGTCCTTGACATGGGAATCGACTTGAAGTTGTATCCCACTGTCGTGAATTTCTCAAATATTTTTCCTGCTGAGCCTGTACAGTACATGTCCATCAAGAGTGCACTGCACTGGTGACAGGAACAATGTTTGCTTTCTTTCAAACATTCGTCAATTTCAGCACCATGGAGTGACAAAAGCACTACAGTTTCTGACACCTACCTCCACACTCCAAAGTGCAGTGGTCGCCCACGCTACGGAAACCGGTCCCCAGATGCTGTTTCAGAGGAGGCCACATGCTGCCGCTCCTACAGCCTCATGCCTGCAACTCAATGAAGAAAGCATGACTCACATGATGGTGCCTCCTCTGTGCCAAGGGCCCTTCACATTCAGTTGCAGATGCCGCCTCTGTAGCCTGGCTGCCTGCAGGTGCACCCGATGTTCCATCACAGGATAACTTCCAGTCCGGCCGCTGCTCAGAAGAAAAAAAGACACGTATATTGAGTTTGGTCTGGATCCATTAACATGCAGGCACGAGAAATTCTTGCCCAAATCAGGCCAAACCACAATAGGCGAGCAACTTTTTCAATTATATGCTTCCGAAGTATCATACAACTTGTCCTTTGCTTCTACCCATTTTGAGTCTATGTTTCTGAGGAGCTCACCCTCTCCATTTTGCAACCAAAGTGGTGGGCACTTAAGTTGCGTTTTCATCTCAACAAGTGTACTTTCAAGGTGCACTTGTGTTCCACAAGATTTGTAAATAGGCAAGATGGTGCACAGTGTTGTTTGTGGTGGTAAAACATTTGGCATCATGTAGACTGAGTCAGTGCTCCATCAGACTCTTTTGGAGCCTTTTGCTTCAACTCTCAACGTCCCGCCTGCATTAGACATTAAACAGACAGACTCCAATTAACTTCTGTCTTTCAAGCCGGCAAGTCACTTGGAGCCAAAGACTTTGCATCTGACTTAAAACGAATCCACATTTCAGGTAGTAGTATGGCTCACAATATTTAGCAAGACATCGCTATTAGTATGCCATCATATGACCAGTTTTACACAGTGACACCAGTAAGACCTTTTTTTTTTATCGATTTCATGCATTCCGTGAATGGCGACCGCTTCAACCCAACAATGCACTGAGAAAGCATTCAGTTCTAATATGCTCCATGTTTTCTTTTTTTTTTATGCAGCTTAGAGAAATGTCAACACTTCTGACGAAAAAAAATCTAAAATTCCCACCCTTTAAGCTTTTGTCTTCTTTTAGAAAGCCTTGAATTTGGCTCATTTGATTTAAGAAGGAATCACCAGACCACACATACTTTGTACTGTAGGCCACAAATGACCTCAAGTTACCTGTCTCATTACAACGTGGGGAACTAATGTGAGGGCAAAGAACGCTGATAGTACAGTCTAAGCATTTATGTATGACCAGGCATTGACACCCGGGTGTAAGGATGCCGAATGCAGCACTTGAAAGTCCGTGCTACGATGAGGCATTGCCATCCCAGGCTGCATCTGGCTCGTGTGGCAAGCCCAGCAGTTTGGGATGTCAGCACATTTACCGATCACAGAAGCGGCCTATGATGTCAGTGTAAGACAGAGTGCAGAGGCAATGCAGGCAACTCTAAGGTTACGACACTGAGCCCTTGTATGTGAGCTATATCACCAGTGGCTTTTCTCCTGAATCCTGCAGGGCAATTTATTTTCCTTTCCTAGACTTCAAATCTCTGAAATATCTTTCATCCTCACCACTCCAGAGCTCATCACCTCTGTTAAAGGGCAACTCGGGTGGGTTTTTCATCATTTTGTGTTTTTAATTGAATTACATTCCTCGGCACGTCCTGACTCCAACACAAAAACCGTTTTCCAAAATTCCAATTAGAAGTATCTTTAAAAAAAAGAAAAACAGCAAATCGAAACCGAAACTGATTTCACGGCCAGAAACGACGTCACATTTGACGAAATGGTGACATCACACTCAGTATTGGAAAAACACTCGTACGTGCGTTGGATGGTGAAAATAAAGTATGGAAATCATGACGCATTGCATAAAATGTCTGAGGTAGTTCAATATAAGCCTCACAATTTTATAATCACGCTGGAAGTAAATATTAACGCCTGTATACTGTTTGTGACGTCAGAAACTCAGTGTTGCCCGCAGAAATACTCTCAACTTAAGCCATGAAAACGGCATATTTTAAAGCCGTATTGCGCGTGAACGGATTATCGTACGGCACCCAAATTTTGTAGAATGCGTCATGACGGAGAGAAGAACCTGTGGGAAAAGTTTCACTAGAATATTCGAATGTCAAAAAACCCCCGGAGTTGCCCTTTAAAGGGAGCTTTTTCAGTTTCATGGGTTCTGTGAATTGCGACCACTCAAACCTTACACTGCGCCATAGCATTCAGTTTTAATGTGCTCCACACTAGACAGAGTGCTAGATAGCCACAAAGT
The DNA here is from genome assembly GCF_055883805.1 of Amblyomma maculatum. Lineage (NCBI taxonomy): Eukaryota > Metazoa > Arthropoda > Arachnida > Ixodida > Ixodidae > Amblyomma > Amblyomma maculatum. The sequence goes on from NC_139353.1 coordinate 121,286,451, forward strand.
GTAACGTAACATGGGCTACACATTTGTGACGAAGGCCACATATACCTGCTGTCAACTTTAAGAATTTCAAACTGCACATGTTCAAGTGATTTATTTTTCCAGCTACCAACATGAGCTGTTTCTCATGTTCAAGTGATTTGCTGTTGATGAGTTTGCTGTTGCCAACTCTGCTCAAAGCAAGTTGCACACTCTGGTTCCTTTTACAATGAGCAGACTTTCAAAAGTATGGTCAGAGACATGAGCAAAAGTCTGAGTCACATGCATGGCACTAATATTTAATAACAGTCAGCATTACCATGGGAAATTCATAAGACCATCAGCAGAAACAGCAAACTCTGTGAAGCCTGAGCATTCCATTACCACTTCAAATGTTTTTGCCTCGTGCCCACTGTATGTTGCACCTAGGCTCATTCAATCAATAGAAGTCTGTATGCTTATAAGTCAGCAAACACCACTTCTAGTGCACCCATTACTAGAAATATATATATATATATATATATATATATATATATATATATATATATATATATATATATATATATATATTGTTACGGACTTCTTCTAAAACAGAGCACGGAGGAAGAAAGGAGGAAGAGGAAGAAGTAGTGAGCGCGCCCGTTCGACCTTTGTCTTGTGGCACTTGTGTCGTCCCCGCTAGCCGTGTGTACCCAGCGTACTGAACCGACTAGGACGTCTCGGTCGCGACGCTAAGGGCGTAACATTGTGGTGGAGGTGCGGGGTACCGATCCCTGGCGCTATAGACAGAACCGACACAACTGGAGCCTCGCCGAAGTCGTCGCCTTGCGGGCCTCGAACCGCAAACCAGCGCCATGCAATCGGCCAATGACCCGCAAGCAGCCCGTGGTGACGCGGTGATCCAGGCTGAAGACCGGCCTGCGGGCGCAGCGAACAGTTCGCATTACTATCGGGAGCCCCGTACTTTCGCGGGAGCGGCAGGCGAGGACGTTGACGAGTGGTTGACCCACTACCAACGGGTGAGCCGCTACAATCGATGGGACGCCGCCGCTAAGCTCGCAAACGTGGTTTTCTTCCTGACCCATACCGCTCTTGTTTGGTTCGAAAACCACGAAGACTCTCTTACCACCTGGGACCGTTTCGTTACTGAATTGCGGCAGTGCTTCGGCGACTGTCTTGCACGAAGGAAGCGAGCTGAACACACGCTTACGCACAGAGCTCAGCTACCTGGAGAAACGTGTACAACTTACATAGAGGAGGTCCTGAAACTATGCAAAACAGCAAGCGCTAATATGACCGAGGAAGATAAAGTAGGACATCTTCTAAAGGGCATCGCAGATGATGTTTATAATTTTCTAATTGCCAAAGGTGACCTGAACGCCGTCTGTGATGTAATTCGGCATGTTCGCACATTCGAGACATTGAAGACTCGTCGCATAACGCCAAAATTTGGGCGGCTCGCCAACGTTCCATCTGTGGCGAGCATTGAAGACAACTTCATGGACTTGTCGTCGACGATCCGGCAAATAGTTCGCGAGGAACTGCAGCGGTTTGAGCCCCCTGTACGGTCTCCATCATCTTTGCCCACTGACGTTGTCGGCTCTCAAGGGCCTACCTCCTTGCTCCCTTCGATGCCCGCTGTGAATTCTATCAATACGGCACACGCGGACGTTTACTCCAACAGCCCGACGCCAAGGTTCGACAGCCCTGGTCACCCGCCTCGCTACGACTCGCGCCCGACTAACTTCTTGTCGCACTATGATCAGCACTATGAGTACCATCCTCAACCACCACCTGCTCGCTATTTCCGGCGTCCAACCCGAAGACCTGAAGATGAGTTTCGCTACCCAATGCACCCTGTCTCCTCGGAGCCCTCCATGGGACAAGTTTTTCGTCGCACAGCCCCCGTGTGCCGACGCTGCGGCATTGAGGGGCACATAGCTCGATACTGCCGCAGCCGCCCACTCACCCGTTACGATCGGCCCGTCCAAAATGCTCCGCCACGTAACCGTTTCTACGACTCTAATTGGCAATGGCCCCCATCTTCGTATGAATATCCCCAGACCAATGGACCGCGCAACCACTCTCCTGCTTCCGAACGAAGTGTCTCACCACCACCTGCCTCTTCTGCGCGCCGCTTTCCGTCACCACGACCACGACGGCGGTCGGCATCGCCTTTGCCGGAAAACTAGTCAGCGCGGCCGCTGGAGGTCAGGCCGCTGGAGACTGTGCGCTGCCTCAAGAAATTCCTCCATCTGTTGTTATGTTAAAGAACACGGTCTATGTGCTTGTGGATGGTGTTGCGACAATGGCTTTAGTGGATACCGGGGCAACCATTTCAATAATGAGTTTATCGTTTAAGAAGCGGTTAGGACGCAAAGTTATGTTTGTTTGGGACAGAAATGTGAATTTTCATGGCGCGGGTGGTGAAGTGTTGTGTCCCCTAGGAATGTGTAGTGCTTCAGTGTCCCTGGGTGGAACGGTATTCGCAGCGGAGTTTGCAGTGCTTTCGCGATGTACGCATGACATAATTCTAGGTATTGACTTTTTGAGAATGTGTGGCGCTACGGTCGACTGCCGCTCTGGGGAACTCTGCGTCGATGGTTCCCTTCCTTCTGGACTCTTAGAGAAGCCACACGTTCGTGAGGATGTGTTCTGTGTAACACAGGATACCAATGTGCCAGCCTTGTCTATGGTGTGCATCCCAGTTTTGTGCCCCAGCCGTGCTTCCGACACCTTCGACGCTACAGTGGCACCGCTTCATTCTAACTGTGCAAAGAAATACATTCTGGTTCCTCATTGCCTACTGTCGGTGGTCAAGGGCTGCTCACGGCTGTGGGCCATTAATTGTTCTTCGCAACCAGTAGTTTTGCCTGTGAATATGAAGATTGCGACCTGTAGCCAAGACGACGCCCCGTCGGTGGCTTTGGTTACTGATGCACCTGGCGTAAGTGCTGCCGCTCCAGCCCCTGACTCGCAACTACGTCGGATGATCAGCCGCTCTCTAACCAGGGACCAGCGTGATGCTTTGGAGGCCTTACTGGTGAAGTATTCTTCCATATTTGATTTTTCCGAGCCTAGCGACTCACGGTGCATTCCCGTGACACGTACCCGGCATCGCATTGACACAGGCTACTCACACCCAATTCGACAGAAGCCGTACAGAGTGTCACCAACAGAACGCCAGGTCATCAGTGAGCAGGTTCGGGATATGCTGGAAAAGGGCGTTATTCAAGAGTCATGCAGTCCCTGGGCCGCCCCTGTAATTCTGGTGAAGAAGAAAGATGGTACATGGCGCTTTTGCGTCGACTATCGCCGTCTGAATGCTGCAACAAAGAAGGATGTGTATCCCCTTCCGCGGATCGATGACGCCATAGATTGTCTGTTCTCAGCATCATATTTTTCATCCGTCGATCTGCGATCGGGATATTGGCAGATCCCTATGCACCCTGACGACAAGGAAAAAACGGCATTTATCACACCCGATGGCCTGTTTGAATTTAATGTAATGCCTTTCGGGCTCTGCAATGCTCCTGCAACTTTCGAGAGATTTATGGACGCTATCCTACGGGGACTAAAATGGCAAATATGTATGTGCTACCTCGATGATGTCGTCATTTTTGGCCGGACATTCGAGGAGCACAACGAACGCCTCGCTCTCGTGCTTGACTGCTTCAAAAACGCCGGTCTAGTACTTAATTCGAAGAAGTGTCGCTTCGGTGAGCGTCAGATTTTGGTACTAGGACACCTCGTCGATCGTGAAGGCGTCAGACCTGACCCTCAAAAGACCGCGGCCGTTGCATCGTTTCCAACACCTCAGAACGTGAAGGAACTCCGAAGTTTCCTAGGACTGTGCTCATATTTCCGCCGTTTCATTCCCCGTTTTGCTGACATTGCTAACCCGCTTACGTGCCTTCTCCACAAAGACGCTCCCTTCGAGTGGACATCAGAGTGTGACTCTTCTTTTTGCCAGCTCAAGTTTTTGCTAACGTCACATCCGATTCTCCGGCATTTCAACCCTTCTGCTCCAACGGAACTGCACACGGACGCCAGTGGTGTTGGCATTGGTGCTGTGCTGATTCAGCGTTACGGTGACAAGGAACATGTTATTGCTTATGCCAGTCGTTCCTTAAGCAAACCTGAACGCAATTACACAATTACTGAGCAAGAATGCCTCGCGGTAGTTTTCGCCGTTCAGCGGTTTCGCTGTTATCTATACGGGCGGCCCTTCACAGTGGTCACTGATCATCATTCCCTGTGCTGGCTGATAAACCTCCGTGACCCATCTGGCCGTCTTGCACGGTGGGCAATTCGTTTACAAGAGTTTGATTATACAGTTTCGTACAAGAGTGGACGCCGGCACGCTGACGCGGACTGTCTCTCACGTTTACCGCTTCCCACAACGGAATGTGACGCCGACAATTTTGATCATTACATCGCTGCGGTTCTGCCTCCATTCCCCGATACCAGTACGTTCCGCACTGAGCAGAGGAAAGATGAGAATCTCCAACCATTCTTTACCGCTGCAAGGGACCCTACAGCTTCCAGTCTCTATTGTATACGGAGTGGTCTTTTGTACAAGAAGGACTATTCTCCCACTGGTCTCCGCTACCTTCTGGTGGTGCCCGCCAGCCTACGCTCCTCTGTTTTGCGCGTTATGCACGACGACCCCACTTCTGGACACCTGGGATCTGCGCGGACACTCTATCGCATCCAAGAACGTTTCTACTGGCCCCGGATGCGTGAAACCACTGAGAAGTATGTGGCTAGCTGTGCTCAATGTGCGAGTCACAAACGCCCCGCCGGCACTCTTCCTGGTCTTCTTCATCCAGTGACGCCTCCAAGATCCCCTTTTGAGAAAGTCGGGGTAGACCTCTTGGGACCCTTTCCCAAGTCTCATTCCTGCAACCGCTGGATCGTCATCTGCACTGATTACCACACTCGTTACTGTGAGACGGCAGCCCTTCCATCGGCTACTGCACACCAAGTCTCCCTCTTCCTGCTGCACTTTGTTATATTGCGCCATGGGCCTCCCCGAGTGTTGATCAGCGACCGAGGGCGTCAGTTCACCGCTGATGTTGTCGAAGAACTCCTTCGTTTGTGCCAAACGCATTTCCGACATGCTACCCCGTATCATCCGCAAACAAATGGGTTGACCGAGCGAACCAACCGGACACTCACCAACATGCTTTCAATGTACGTCGCCGCCGACCACAAGGACTGGGACACTGTGCTACCATTTATAACATACGCATACAACACCGCCCAACAGGAAACAACAAGTTACAGTCCATTCTTTCTCCTCTATGCCCGGTCTCCTCGACACATCCTTGACACCATGCTCCCGTTCTCCACAGATGACGAACCTGAGATTGCTGAGATCCTGTGCCGGGCTGAAGAAGCCCGCCGGATAGCCCGCCTAAGAACTCTCGCCTCACAAAAGCGCTCGAAATCCCGCTACGACGACCACCATCGCCACGTCACCTACCTCCCTGGAGATATGGTCTGGCTTTGGCGTCCACTAAGGAAGCGTGGCTTAAGTCAGAAACTGCTCGCGCATTATATCGGTCCCTATGTTATCCTCGAGGCAATTAGTGACCTCACCTATCGGATTGCGCGCCTTACCAAAAGTGGCCGACGTTCTTCACGAACTGAGCTTGCCCACGTCGCGCGTCTGAAACCCTGTCATCCTCGTGCTGACGATTAACTCGCCCGGAGGGCTTCGCCTGCGACGAGGGAAGTGTTACGGACTTCTTCTAAAACAGAGCACGGAGGAAGAAAGGAGGAAGAGGAAGAAGTAGTGAGCGCGCCCGTTCGACCTTTGTCTTGTGGCACTTGTGTCGTCCCCGCTAGCCGTGTGTACCCAGCGTACTGAACCGACTAGGACGTCTCGGTCGCGACGCTAAGGGCGTAACAATATATATATATATTGCACCAATAAGGGGTGCACGAGTACAAGACTAATTACACATTTTGAGGATAGTATTTGCCACTCAATTCAGATTGCACTAACAGATTGCATCATTCCACGCATTCAAACTTCCTTATTGCTGGGAAATTTCAAAATTCCCAATCACCTATCCTCACTACCAAACAGTATCTCACAAAGACTCCATCAGTTAGCTTGCCATTTCCTCATTGCCAGCATAGTGGCAAACATTTTGAATAAAAAAGAAGCAATCTTGCATAAAGTCAATGTGCTAAAAGCCACCAACAGCTACTGCGATGCAGCTACTGCAACTGGCAGGTCGGAAAACAAAGTGCTATGTTGTATACCATGATGCAGTCAACAAATGGTGTGGGCCTGCCGCAACAAATGCAGACGGAGATCAGTATTACTCTAGTCTCTGAACAAGACACTAAGAGACTAGGTACACATATAAGTGGGGCTTGCAAAGCATCGCAAAATGGGCGAAGCTGCGTTTCGCGTTACTGCAGCAGTTCCTCAGCAGCCGCTCTTTTCCTTCAAAATTTTCAGCTTATAAGCGAAGCATAAAACTGAAAACCAGCTCAGGCGACTGCACAGCCTACGCCGACACACGGGAGCTATGCGTGCGCGGCGCTGTTGAGTGGTACATTTGAAGTGTCATTTTGCAGCTAGCACTCTGCGCTCAGGCATGATACAGCATTGAAGGAATGGTCACAGTAGTTACCCCTTTTATGTCAATTTACTGAGCCATCCTGTTGCCTTTGACCAGTACTGCTCTGCAACTTGCCCCTCAAGTCACTGTGAACTGATGCCACTCCGACAGCAAGGTTAGAAAGCTATGACTGCATTCATTAAGCTAATTTGGTAACAAATAAGTACACTGTTTTAATAAAACTTATTCATTGAAGGAAATAATTTTCAAACAGCTGTAAGCAAGGTATGTAGTCTACAAAAGGATTACTACTGCAACTACTACCTTATCCCCCTCTCCCCCTTTGGTTATTGCCTGATAGGCCTTGCAGAAACATTACATTATGCCAGTGATAAGTAAAAGCAAAATCTGCAGCCACTCTGTTTCTCTTTATAGCTGTACTTAAAAAAAAAAAAAACTTTTCTTTTTAGCTTAGGCTACCCAAATTGACACTCCCGAAAATGATCTGCAATGCCATTCGAAATCATTGGATTTGATTCTCACCTTATTGCAATTTGTGCTTCATATCCAAAAATTTGACATTCACAGACTTAAGTGTTTAAAAGTATCAAAGTGAAATTCATGCAGCTAACAATAACCACAGCAGGCCTGAGGGGTATTTCTCGCAGCATGGCCATATACGCTCGACCACGGTCACTCTTGCTGCCAACATTGTTTCAAAACTGCTTATTGGGAAGCATTTCTATGCACTCAAAAGGCTCTGAATCAAGCTGCAGTCACCTGGAGCCTGTCTTATGCTATCACTAACAAGCAGTCAACAGTTGCACGTCTAAATGTTTCGCACATTGCATACCTGCTTAGCCGCGAGAAATGCTTAGCCATTGCACAGCATGCAAACACCAAAAAATTCTTCCCGAGGATACAATTCTCACTCACATTCTAACAAATGTGACTGACTACAGCAGAACCTCACTTTAATAAACTGGCATAGAGTAAAAGCAGCTAGTGAATATAGCACACTTGTTTTTTGTCACCACAACATGCTAATCTACTGATGCCGTAAACACCTCAAATTTTTTATTTCACAAACATAACACATGCAAAGTTTACATCTCGTGTCAGCAGATTTTTGCCCCCCGCCCTTTCAAAGCCCTGCACTACTGTTTAGTGGAAGAACACTGCTATCTACCACATCCGCCGTGTGGCATCAACACCAGACTCATACGCAAGCCTGCCTCCGCTTACTTTTTCCTACCTCGAAAGACAAATGCTTGAGTTGCCAGCAGCTCACGCCTACAAACGCTATAAATAAAGACAGTTGAGCGTCAGCACTTGTGTCCTGTCCCTTTGCTGCTGTTTTGTCACAAAACATTACCCAGTGGCGACTAAAATTGTACTGCATAACATCAAGCCGACCTAGCAGGGGTAGCTTGATCAAGAGCAAAGTAGAGTTCTGGGCTTGTTGGTTCTGGGCTTGTTGGTTCTGGGACATGATTACTGGGAGGCTTAGCGCGTAACAGACAAGGACAAGAGAGGCACACAGGACAAGCGCTAATCCTGTGTGCCTCTCTTGTCCTTGTCTGTTCCGTGCTAAGCCTCCAAGTAGCTTGATCAAGCATGCCAGCCTGACAGTGGGGCCAACTGTTCATTGGAATGAGAGCTCTGACTAAAATTAGGAAGAGGACAACATACACACACATAAAGGAGTTATTATTTTATCTGGAAACCCCCACAACACCATAAAAAAAAAGGGTGTTCTCGCTACCAGTCTTCCAAATAAGTTTCTACCCTCCCCCCGCCCCCACCTTCGTGCTACTTTTTTTTCCTTATTGGCAGTTCGCCTGCTTTGCTTGTATTTACATGCTTCTTCGCTAGTTCATTATGACACCATCTCCTGCAGTCGCTTCTCATATTTCTTTCCATGCTCGCTGTCATATTGGCTAGCTAGACCGGCAGCCGGGAAAATCGTGGGGCTGAAATTATCCCGGAACTCACGTCTGACAGTCTTTTTAGTAGTAAGCGGGGCTTTTATTTTTATTATTATTTTTTTAATGCCCCTGATACTCCCGACCCTGTCCAGTACTAGCAGAAATATTACGTGAAAATGATGGGTAGCTGAGCCCGCCGGGTCGATGCCCAAGAGATTTAACCACACTGAAGTGGCACTTGAAGATGAGCTACATAAAGAGACAGAATTTCGGAGTTCAGTTCATGATGCAGCCAATTTGACAAAGAAGAATAAGAAAACAACGATCGTTCATTGCTTACAAAGTGGTCAGAAGCTCGACACGTCGATTACCACTGCTACGCAACGTGAGGGGATGCAAGCAACGTGAAACAAGAAAAAAACGCATTTCACGCCGCCCGAAGCTCGCAGCCACAAGAAAATGCACGAAGTTTCGCCCGGTGACACTCCGTTGCGCTTACGTAGTAACTCGTTGGCCCAGGAAAACAAAGCAATTACGTGCCTCATACACATATGAAAACTTGAAAATGACGTTCTGACAATGTCGGCCGCAAAGATCAATCGACGAGCAAATTGCGGCTATCTACTGAAGAAAAAAAAAAAGAAAAAAAAAAAGAAGAAAAAAAAAAGTTTTACCGTTTGTTGAAACATGCTGGAAAGGCGTCAACACCAAATCAGCGTGAAGCCAAGAAGACTCTCACCTTGTACAGACGGGGTGATCTCTGGCAGGCCTGTAACTTCTGGAGATACCAATCGCAAGTGAAAAGGAACGATATTTAAACAAACTCGGCATAATGAGACGTTTCACCATGGCTACCTTTTCACATACGATTTGTTGTTCTGTGATGCCAAATCCCTAAACTGCAAGAAAGTGATGCCAATGAAGGTAGCACGAACAAAAGAGGCGCCCACATCACACATGTGTTGTACACAAGAAAAAATTGAGCGGCTTTTATTTTGTTTCTGCCTTGGCTTGTCTTGTCTCGACAAGGTACAGAAAATTTTGTGCTTTCGGTTTAGAAATCGCAAGTATGTCGAGTGTGTTGAGTGCGAAAAAAAGAATGACTGGGGAGCAGTGCAGGAACTTTATAAAATTCTAAGACAGAAACTGTCCAGAAACGTGCCTTCGGATAACCGCGCAGTATGAAGCGAACAAGTGTAAAGTTTGTAAACGACGACATACTGGTGTAAACATAACATATGTGGAAGAACAAAGAAAACACGCAGGTGTAGAAAAGAAGGCGGAGAAATAAACTACGACTGCAACAACATGATTTTTATGCTTTTTTTTCCTCCATGCTTTATTACAATATGATCACCAATCAAATGAGGAAAAAAAGAAGGCCTGCACACGCACGGCACGGGCTATCCGATTCGAGAATTAAGCCTGCCTACGCTGGTTGTTTTGTCCCGGTATACGGGCTCCGCTGTGATGCCGTAAATTTAGTCCCTACAGTGGTGACACAGGCCTATGAGATATGAACAACCCCAGCAACCTACCACCCTGAGGCGACCCACTGTCTGACCTTGCACGTGTGGGACGTCGCTGCTATGCTATCCAGGTCCGCCTACCGACATCTAGCCACCATACCGACATTCTGGCCCAAGCAGCCATATATCTGGTTCGCCCAGGTGAAAACCATTTTCCATCTGCACCACGTCACCTCGGATGCATCTCGATCGGTTTCATCACTTTTCCAGCCTGCCTTCTGAGGTGGCTAAAGAGGGGGCAGATGTCATCCTTTGGGCGATACTCCATACTAGCGACTTTATATAATGTGTTCTGGACCGCACGACCGCCCCACGGCGTCTGGCCACCGCCCCTCCCAGCTACTCACTAGCATGCGGCAGCTCCTAGACGAAAGGAACGCCGACTCAAACGGCGCACTAGAGCTCTTCCTGCTGCGCTTGCCGCAGTCCACCCGCCTCGTTTTGGATGGTGCGGGGGACTTGAACCTTGACCGCCTCCCCTAGCTGATTGGCTCTGTTACGCAACTTCTTCCGTCTCTGTCCTCTCTTCTTCAGTAAAGGCCTTCGTCATTTCACGATTAAAGACAGATCGATCAGCTGGCCGCTTCTCTCGATGCACTTCGGACGTCTAGCTCGCGTGCCCAGCACGGGTTCTCCTCGAGTCTTCGCCGAGAGGTTCGAGCTCTTCCAGTACTCGCAGTCAGCGTATTTGCTGGAATCACCGCACTTTTCAAACCGCGCCAGCCAATGCACTCCACCATTTAAGTGGCCGGGAAACGCGCTGCGAGATGCACCGACGGCAGCGTGACCTCGCGCCCTTCGCCCTGCCGCCTTTTCGTAGTCATGGACCGCATTTCTGGCCTGCGCTTCCTCGTCGACACTGCTGCCGAATTGAGTCACCTGGACTTATTCTCGGGGCGGCCAACTCAACCTCCATCACCGCGTATGGTCTCCCGTCCCTCACTCGCATTGGCCTGCGCTGCACGTTTCAATTGGTCTTCATCATATGGCCGATGTCCATCAACCCATCCTCGGATCCGACTTCCTGATACATTTTGATCTGCACGTCGGCATATGCGTCGCCATCGTCTAATCGACAGTACGACGCGCCTTTCCATCACTTGCGTTATGTCGGCTGTCGCTTCCACTGGCATCTGCACGTTGATCCCGTCACGCCCAAGTCCTGATCGTAGACTTTCCTGAGGTCGCGATGGCCTTGTAATCTCTACCAGCCACCCAATCATGGTGTAGCCTATCACATTGTCACGTCTGGTCCACTCGTTGCAGCTCGTCTGCGCTGCCTCTTCGGTGAGCGTCTGACGATGCTAAACGGGAATTCGACCACATAGCTCCAGCTGGGTATTCACCCTTCGTTCAGCACTTTGGCCTCACCGCTCCATCTGATGGCCAAGGAAGAATCGGATGACAGGCGTCCGTTTGGTGACATGCAGGGCTTTCAACGCTCACACAATCCGACGTACATCTATACTTTCCACACATTCAAGACTCCACTGGACATCTGGACGGATGCAAGATCTTTAGTGAAGTGGACGTTGTATAAGCGTACCATCCAATCCCTGTTGAACCGGCTGATATCCCGAAGACGGCCATTACTACACCCTTTGGTCTGTTTGAGTGCGTGCGCATGCTCTTTACTACCCAACGCAGCTCAAATTTCCCAGATTCATTGTTAAGTGATGCGCGGACTCCCGGCTCTATTCGCCTACATTGACGAGCCGTACTCCACAAGATCACGAGCGCCATCTCCGGAAACTCTTTCAACGCCTCTAAGAATTTTTCTTTGATCGTCAACGCCAGAAATGTGTTTTCGACTCTTCTGAGCTTGAATTTTTGGACCACCGAATCTCGGCGCAGGGAAATCGTCCATTGCTTTCCCACGTTCAAGTTGTTAGACTTACCAGCACCCAACGCAAGCTCCGCAAGTTTCTGGGCCTAGTGATTTTGCCCGACGCTTTATCCCGCACAGCGCCAAGCTTCTTCATCCCATGACAGACCTTTTTCGCACAAACAAATCCTCCTCCTCCGCGTTTGCCTGATCCGCGGAAGCTCAGGCTGGTTTCACTGTTGCCAAACAAGCCCTCGCTGATTCGAAGTGGCACCTGCCGGGACTCGATCGCTACAGCGTATTTGGCCATTAGCTGCCCGCCATCTACTCCACCAGCCAGCATTACCGCAACTTCTCGGAGAGCCAACCAGTTTACATTCTTACGGATCATAAGCCTATGTTGTATGTATTCCGTATATGAACTCTTCTAAATATCTGTCGCCCGCGATCTTCGTCAACTGGCTTACATATCGGAGTTCCGGAACATCCGCAACAGATATCCGCAACAGATATCCGGAACATCAATGACATCGGCAATGAGGCAGCTGATGCACTTTCACGCAAAACCTCCATCGGCGTGTCTACGTCTGTGGACTGAGAATGTCTGGCCCGGGCGCAGCTGGAAGACCCTGAGCTTCAGGCCTTGCGCGACCACCACCGTGCCCTTCGTCTGCAGCTTGTGCATCGGTTATAGATCTATAAACGTGGCTTGTGACTGGATTACTCTGGTACGACATGTCATCGGCTCTACCACGTACATTCATTGCAGAGGCCTTTAATCGTGCTAGTTTCCGTTCACTTCACGACATCTGCCACCCTAGCATAAGAGCCACATAGTGCCTCGTTACCCAGCGGAACGTCAAGCCGAACATTAACACTGACGTTCGCCAGTGGGCTCGCTCGTGCCTTGTTTGCCAGTCCGCTAGTGGCCCGCCATCCAAAGACTCCACCCCAGTCTTTCCTGCCACCTGGTTGTCGCATTGACCACATTCATCTTGACTTGGTTGGACCACTATCTGCCTCTAATAGCTGCCGGTACATTCTGACGATGATTTACCGCTTCACTCGTTGGCCCGAAGCAGTGCTGAGTTTGGACATTACTGCGGAAACAGCGGTCAAAGCCTTCGTTAGCCACCATACCTTTGTGTCAGCATGTGTTTCCCGCTCCAGTTGCACCGGCGTTGTTTCCAGGGGTCGCGGCCGCCAGTTTGAATGTATACCTTTTCACTTCCCTCGCCCGTTTTCTCGGCACTAAGCACTGCCGCACCACAGCATACCATATCCCTGTGCCAACGGCATAGTTGAGCAGCTCCATTGTCAGCTCAAGACTGCCCTCACTGCTCGCCTTGACCGTGAGCCCTGGGCTGACCACCTTCCTGTGGTGCTCCTCAAGCAAAAAAAAAGTGCTTTGCAAAAGGTAGGGCCGACGTCTCTCGCCGTCCAAGGAGTACCTGGCCAACCTTCGGCACCCGACTTAGGGCTGACGTCGGGGACTGACACTGACCTAAAGTCGGCCGATTCTCGGAAATCGACTACGGCTTGACGTGACCGACCACCTGCCGCACGTAGGTCGGCCACCAGCCAGCGTTACTCATGAATGGTCGGCTGCTCGTCTGCCCAAGGTATTTTGCTGCGGGCCGTACGTCGGCCGGTTAGTGGCCGGCAGACTGCCCAAAACCACGGCATAGCGTTTGGCATCGCGCCACGTGCAGGTATTCAAGCCAGGCATTTAATACACCATGACCCATGCATATATATATAACTGGTTAGCGCATCAAATGCGTTAAGAAAAGCAGTGAAGAAACAAGAGCAGCTGCAGTATTTGGTGAAAAATTAGTCAAGACCGTTCAGAAAAAGCTAGCGATTTGTTTTTTTTTGTTTTTTTTTTTAATAAGCGTGGTTATATTACTGACTGTAGAACACGCGTGTGTCATATGTGGAAGATGGGCTTGAGGCTTGGTCTTCTTTTGGCAGCCTGTCGATCACTTATGTCTGCGACTGATCGGATCTGCGGCAGGTCCCATCTTGATCAGCTACACGAAGACAAGTATTTTTTAGATATATTTCGCTTAGTATTACATTGCAGGCAGTTATAGGGTTGAAAGGTAGAAGATAAATATTGACTTTGCTCACTGCCACCAACCATGCCAAACTTTAAAATAATGACTATATTTGACTAATGCTGCATTTGTCTCGATCACGCCAATATATTATATATGCCTGACTTTCATGCTACCCGTCTGAAAACTTATTAGCGCAAAACTGCAGTAGATAATCAGGATCCGTGAATCCGCGAGAAAGGCGCGCATTTCGTTTTGCTAGAGTCAAGATGTTGCAACTCTAGCGCACTCAAACCTCATCCTCCCGACGCTCGTTCTTGCATGGTAATGCTGCAATTTAATAATTCTAACAAAACCAACGGTCTGCGCTTTTCACAGAAACAACACTGCAGAAGGTGGCCTATTTAGTGATGAAGTATTTGTGCACTATGTTTCTAGGTCGAGGCGTGTTTGAGGAGTTCCGACGCGGCAGAACGAACAATTCTCGCGATATTTAAAACATGAAACCTACAATAAGTTTATTCTGCAGAAAACAGCTTAAGTTTCTCAAACTAGATTGAACTTTTAAGCAAAAGCGTCCGCATATTTAACAATAAGTCATCTGCTTTATCTGCGTTATTTAACAACCCAGAATTATTTTAAAAAATAATCTTATCAGCCAAGACAGCTACCTAGACAGCCCAACTCGCAGAAGCTTATAGAACCCGTTGTAGATATTTAAAGCTTGGCACAAGTCAGCTGAAAGCTGAACATCCCATATGAGCCTGTGAGCAGCAGGAAATAATCCGCATGGCGAGAATACGTATTAGGCAAACAGCGGTTCAGCTGTTTGCCCAGAAAGGAAGCGCACAGATCAAAATCAATCATATAGCAGTGTGAAACAGCTTTCTATGTGCACCAAATATATTGTGACATATATGCCCTGCATCGCTGGAAGTTGAAGATGACAATGATCAGCAACAGTGACACAGAAGAAGACAAAGTGGTAGCAACGATTGGTGCTAGACTAGGTCGACGCTGCTGTGTTTCTGTGTTCTGTGTGCGGTGCCAGCCTGGACTAACCTTCGTGGACTAACCTTGCCACGTATCATCTTGGTGGAGGTGAATCAAGATCCCCGTACGCGCCGATTAGCCCATTACGCTGCCAAAAGCTGGATTTACGAAGCGGCCGCAACCTACCTGAGATCACAACCACGTCTCAAACAGCCACGATGACCTCCGAAACAGTCCCTACCACCGCGGGAACATCGGCTCAGCCAGTTGTTCTAACGAAAATTGGCCACCCGCCCATCTTCAATGGCGACGAAAATCCAGACGTTGACGATTGGCTTGATGAGTATGAGCGCTGCAGCCACTGGGACGCCACCATCATGCTCGCTAACATCATCTTTTATTTGGCGGGAACAGCTCGAACACGGTTTCAAAACCACGAACAAGAGCTCGCTACCTGGGATACCTGCAAGCGCAAGCTTAAGGACTTGTTCGGGAAACCAATTGGACGCGCTCTGGCTGCAAAAACGGAACTTTCTTCTCGTGTTCAATCCCCCACGGAGTCCTACCTCGCCTACATTCAGGCTTGCGTTGTGTCGCAAGATTAACACCTCCATGCCGGAAAGTGACAAGGTAGGGCATATCCTCAAGGGTATTGCGGATGATGCGTTCCCCATCCTATTCTGCACGGATTGCTCTACCGTCGACTCGGTGCTCCAAGTCTGCCGAAAATTCGAGCAGGCAAAACAAAGACGTCTCGTACATCGTTTTGAGCGTCTCCTGCACCACTATCGTCTCCGATGCCCGACATTGTTGCCATGATACAGGCCGTTGTCCGCCAGGAACTTACAAACGTCGGCCTCTCCTCTAGCTCCGTGCCGCCCCCGCCACCATCGCACCCTGTTCCTTTAGTGGCTACTACAACCACCAGCACAGCCTCCCCACGTCGCTACCAACCCTTCAGAGTGGCGCACCTCAGACGACAGGCCAATCTGCTTCATTTGCTGTCGAGCCGGCCACACTTCGCGGTATTGCCGTAGCCGTACTTTCCCCACCCCTCGCAATTCTATTACAACGCTGACCGTCGGTAGTACTATGGACTTCGACGAATTGTCGCCCCACCAGAGGAGCCCCGCTCCGCCTATGATCGACCTGCACTCTCCTCCTCAACCAGATGAACCTCGCACCGAAACCGTCCCAACTGCTCGTCGCTACAGCCGATCTCCATCTCCTCGCGGGCTCATCGATCCCGTTCACCGGTACTTCGTCGCGGCTCCTCTCAATCATAAGCCGGCACCTACTCGGGAAACTAGCGAATGCAGCGCCCGGAAGTGACGCTGCATTACCGACCCGGACTACCAACTCGGAACTGACCCTTGCACCCAGACGTAATCTCATTGACATTCTTGTGCACGGTTTGTGCCCTTATTGACACTGGCGCCCACATTTCCGTCCTCAGTTTCTTGCTCCGTCAACGCCTCAACAAAGTCCTCACACCCGCTCCCTCATCTACCGTTCGTGTTGCTGATGGCAACACAGCTACTGTGATTGGTACGTGTACTGTGAGAATTACCATTGCCGACCGTCATATCCCTGTGCCATTTACAGTCCTCGCCAGTTGCCCTCACGACATTCGACTTTTTAACGGCACATTCCGCGCTCATTGACTGTTCTTGTGGACTGCTTCATCTTGACCTCACACTCTGTCCTGACAAACAGGCCTCTGATACTTCAACGCTCCGTCTCCACCCCTCTACATTAACTCGTCTGCCACGAGAAGCTGCAGTGTATGTGCTCATGTCGCATTTCCCCTCCGTTCCTGATGGCGACTACGTTGTTTGCTCCATAACCGGCGTGACACTGCAGCGTAGAATCGCTCTCCCTCATACCATCGTGCACGTAGAAAATAACAACGCTTATATTCCAGTCTTGAACTTCGGCCTTTTTGTGCATGTTCTTCCTGAGGGCATTACTCTCGCCGAACTGACCCCACTGTCTGACGTCACTGTGGCCGCTCTTTTACCTGACCCTGCTGCTAAAGTATCGACACGACCTGCACCGTCCCCACCTCCGGAGGCCCGCATATCAGGAATGGTCGCACCTAACTTGCGCCCTGACCGTGCTACAGCACTTACGAGCCTTCTGACTTCGTACAGCGATATTTTCGATGTTGGTGACCGCCCCTTTGGACAAACGTCCCTCGTTACACATCGCATCGATACCGGTGACGCCAGCCCAATTCACAGATGACCTTATCGAGTCGCCATTTCTGAACGTCGCGACATACAAGATGAAGTGGACAAGATGTTAGCAAAAAACATTATAGAGCCTTCGAGCAGTCCCTGGGCGTCGCCTGTCGTGCTTGTTAAAAAAAAGGACAATACCTGGAGGTTTTGCGTTGATTACCGACACCTGAACAAAATTACAAAGAAGGACGTTTACCCGCTCCCCAGGATAGATGATGCCCTCGACTGCTTACACGGTGCCAGATATTTCTCTTCCATTGATCTTCGTTCCGGTTATTGGCAGATCGCAGTCGACGAACGAGACCGAGAGAAGACCGCCTTTCGGCTTGTGTAATGCGCCCGCAACCTTCAAGCGCATGATGGACTCTCTCCTGCGCGGCTTGAAATGGACGACGTGCTTGTGCTATCTCGATGATGTCATTGTATTTTCCTCTACATTCGAGAGCCATCTCCATCGCCTTGATGACATTCTTGGCGTCTTCCGAAGAGCTGGCCTTCATCTGAACTCGAAGAAATGTAGCTTCGGCCGAAGTGAACTCAAGGTGCTCGGTCACGTGGTCGACGCCCGTGGCGTTCAACCCGATCCAGACAAAATACGTGCTGTAAGTGCATTTCCTACACCCCATTGTATCAGTGACATACGTAGTTTTCTTGGGCTTTGCTCCTATTTTCGGCGGTTTATACCCAACTTCGCGGTGACGGCTCGTCCACTCACCAATCTTTTGAAGAACGACACTCCATTTTGCTGGTACCAAGAACAATCCCATGCCTTTTCTGCGCTCATTGCAGCCCTCACCAACCCGCCCGTCCTGGCACACTTCAATCCCTCGGCACCAACAGAGGTACGCACCGACGCCAGTGGTCACGGTATTGGTGCCATACTCGCCCAACAGCAGATGGGTCGCACTCGCGTCATTGCTGATGCCAGTCGCCCCCTTTCTGCTGCTGAACGGAATTACTCGATCACAGAACGTGAGTGCTTACCCTCGTGTGGGCCATTACAAAGTTTCGCCCTTACTTGTTTGGCCGTCCGTTCTCCGTCATCACAGACCACCATGCCTTATGCTGGCTTTCTACGCTGAAGGACCCTACTGGTCGCCTGGGCCGTTGGGCCCTCCGTCTTCAGGAATACACTTTTTCTGTCCTCCACAAGTCTGGCCGGCTGCACGCTGACGCCGATTACCTGTCCCGCCACCCGGTAGATCCGCCACCTGCGAGCGAGTGTGACGATGACACATATATGTTGGCCATCTCTGACCTTTCAAACATTCGCCATGAGCAGCGCTTAGATCCGAAGCTTAGCAGCATTATCAATCGCCTCAGCACTGATCACTTTGACGCTACCCTAGCTCTGTTTGTGCTCCACAACGGCACCCTATACCGACGGAATATGCGACCAGATGGCACCGAGCTTCTGCTCGTAGTCCCCGAACACCTGCGTACCACCGTTCTTCAACAGCGGTACGACGCACCTACAGCGGGTCATCTTGGCGTATCTCGTACGCACGACAGCGCCCGCCGCTGCTTCTTTTGGCCATGCCTCTATTGCTCTGTTCGTCGTTACGTGGCTTCTTGTGACCGGTGTCAGCGACGGAAGCCCTGTTATGCCAGCTGGATCCCTGCAGCCGATCGACATCCCAGTAGACCCGTTTTCCCGAGTTAGACTTGATCTTCTCGGGCCTTTCCCACTTTCTGCGTCGGGGAATAAATGGAATGCGGTGGCCACGGATTATACTATGCGCTACGCTGTTACCCGAGCGATACCCACCAGTTGTGCAACTGACGTGGCTGCGTTTCTTCTCCACGACGTCATCCTGCTCCATGGTGCGTCACGCCTGCTGCTCATTGACCATGGCCGTTGCTTTCTTGCTCGAGTTGGCGACGACATCCTTCGGTACTGCTCCATTAGGCACTATTTTACCACCGCTTACCATCCACAAACGAACGGCCTCACCGAACGCCTCAACCGCACGCTCACGGACATGCTGTCAATGTATGTCTGGATGATCACCGTGACTGGAATTCTAATTTGCCGTTTGTAACGTTTGCGTACAATTCGTCTCGTCACGACACAATGGGCTACTCACCCTTTTATCTTCTATACGGCCGTGACCCCCCCCCCCCCCCCGCTCTTCCGTTTGACAGCTTACTGCCTCCCACCGCTAACGCCAGTTCCTACGTTCGTGACGCCATCTCCTGAGCTGACGCGCCCGTGTTATCGCTCGCCGCCGATAGCTTCCTTTCAAAGTTCTCAAAAACAGCGCCATGGTTCTCGCCACCGGGATATCCACTACTTTCCGGGCTCTCTCGTCTTGCTCTGGACTCCCGCTTGTAAAGTAGGGCTGTGTGAGAAGCTCTTGCCACGCTACGCAGGACCCTACCGTGTTTTACGGCCAGTCAGTCCTGTCACATACGAGATCGCCCCTGTACATCCGCCACAACAGTCCTCTATGCCACGCACCGAGATTGTTCATGTCGCCCGGATGAAACCGTACTACCCCTGTAGTAGTTGTCCTAGTGCGCACCGGGACTGTGCTTTTCGTGGGGGGGGGGGTTGCCCTGCATCGCTGGAAGTTGAAGATGACAACGATCGGCAACAGTGACACAGAAGACAAATTGGTAGCAACGATTGATGCTAGAATAAGGTCGACGCTGCTGTGTTTCTGTGTTCTGTGTGCGGTGCCAGCCTGGACTAACCTTCGTGGACTATACCTTGCCACGTATCAATATTATTCCAAAATCCACAAAATGAACGCGTTGGCTTACTTACCTTGCCAGTATGCTGCATCACACAATCAATTTTCACGTATACAAACATCAATACAGCAACAAAAAAAAAACACTTGACATAAATCTTGTACTCAGCCCTGGCACAGAGCTTCAACCTGGCAGCAGCGAACATGCTTGTACAGCTACAGCTTCTGATCACTCCTATGGCGAGGGGTGCTGCAATATTTATATCAGTGATAGCATTTGACATTTAACTGAGTGGATGCGCCCAATCAATGTGAGTCGCATAAATTTTGCCGCCCTGTTTACCATCTAGTTTCCCAGTATTACAATGCATATTATACAACAATACATTATTATTTGCAGTATAATATCGTATCGAACGAAAAGCTCCTCTGATCAAGACCGAAAGATCATGTATTATACTATATGCTTTGGTGAACTTCGGCAGGAGGAATCCGTACAGAGAGGCTGTGGTCAGCTGCATATGTGGTCTATTCTTTTCTGACTGCTGCAGGAGGTTGAGACCGATTGAATTTGCGCGAGATAAAAACGGACGATAAAACTAGGCAGTAGGCTTCGCGCCCACATTGAGGCTGACCATCGACTACGAGTGGCGCAGCGCTAGCAGCGCGTCTTTAGCTCCCGCGAGAGTTTTCCCGTCATTTGGACACGTGATTCAACGAGGGAGGGGAAGCTGCAAAGCAGGGTGAATTTCTTTTTTGAAGCGAAAAGCTTCAAAAAAAGCCACAGCTTCGCATGCGCAAACCCCGTGACGTCACTGGAGAAGAAGAAGAATGATTTCAAGCTGTCGGCGTGGCACCGTGACACCGTATGCCGGGAAAGAGAAGAAGAATGGCAGGAGACGAGGCGTCAGGTGCTGCTGCTCAGGCCGAAGCCACGGCGGAATGAAAACAAGAGGAGGCGGTGGGCAGAGGAAAGTGAATAACAGCGTGCCGAGAGGTTGGAAAAGAGACGCATGAGTGGAGCAGCAAGACGGGCGCGTTTTATTGCTGAGAAGAACACTGAATGTGACGATGAGGTTAACCGTTTACGAAAAGTGGACCTTGACATTCGGTTGAGCTTGGCTATATATATGCTACTTGTGAGTTTCAGCCTCGCTTCCCAGACAATCCATTTGAAAGTGTGTGTAGTGTAGTGTACTTCTGATGCGCGTACAAGAAGAGAGTGAGAAGTTTGGGCTTAAACTGAACATTAAAAAGATAAAGATCATGGCTTCTTGCCCTATCAAGTCCTGGAGCATCAAGGGACAAGAAGTGGCTTTAAGATTACCCCGGAAGGTGACTGCAGCCATAAAATTAGGAGACGCCTGCTCCTGGGAAAGAAAGCCATGGCTAGCCTTGACCGCCTAGTAAAGAGTCGAGACATTAGACTGCCAACCAAGATCCGTATAATTCCTGCTATGGTCTTTCCAGTTGTGATGTATGGATGCGAGGTTAGACTGTGAAGATGGCCGACCGCCGAGCCGAAGAATGAATTGTGGTTCTGGCGGAGACTCTTGAAAGTTCCTTGGGCGGCCAGAAGATCAAATCAGTCGATATTGTCGACCATAAACGCTAACTGCTCATTGGAGGGCCAAATTCTAAAGTTAAAGCTCAGCTACTTTGGTCATCTGATGAGAAGAGGGGAGTCGCTGGAGAAAGATTTGATGTTGGGAAAGGTTGAGGGTCGCCGGAGAAGGGGTAGGCAGCGAACGCGTTGGTTAGATGGCATCCTCGAGGCACTGCAGATGAAGTTATGTGATGTTAGGAAGATAGTGAGAGACCGGAAAGCGTGGCGTGACATGGTTCATAGGGTCACGAAGACTCGGACAAGACTGAACGACTGAACTGAACTGAATTGTAGTGGGCCAACTACGCCAAGGAACCGCAGGCTAAGCCATGACATCGCGGAACCTTTTCGCTTCTGATATCCAGGCAATTAACCAAGCTAAACCACCACCAATTTTTTCCCCACTATTTCTCTCCGCTTAGGCTTTTCTTTTGCCCCCGTGGTTCTTTCGGCTTTTTCGCAGCTGAAGGGTAGAAGAGATGTAGCAAGGCTGACGACTGGGCAAGTTGGTAAGGGTTCATTTTTAACTAGCCAAAGGACGAGACACAGGGAAGAAGAGGACAGGACAAGGCTGGACTATCGACTGAATGTTTATTGAGCGAAAGCAAACAACGAAGACTCATTCCGAAAAGCATGCGCACGACCCAACCGGTGAAATGGCAGACTCTTGAGAAGAAGAAAAAGATTCAGTTAAGGCCTAACTAACGACTTTCGTAATAGAGCGAATTCCTTACATTGAAGGCTAACCGATGCCTTAGCCACACATTGTCCTCAGCCTTAGCAATGTAATACGCTTCAACCAACTCTCGACAGAACTGTTTACCATTGCTGTAAACTACATCCGTATTACTGAAATCAGGCGTACAAGGAGACGGGTCATCCTCCGATTTACACTTCCGGGATTGCACATGTAGCGCCAGATCAGAATTCGCCTTCCCTCCCAGAGAATTAGAGTGCTCCGTCAGGCGCACATTTAGACATCTGCCTGTCCGCCCGTAGTAGCACCGGTTACAATTGAGCGGAATGCGATAAACCACATTCATTATGCAGGTGGTGAACCTTTTCTTATATGACACTGCGGAACGAAAACTATCACGACCTTCATTGTCGAGCCCCTTCCTATCTTATTTTTCGCTGGTAATACAATGTCAACGTCGTACCTTGCCGCACGTTTCTTGAGTCGGTGTGAAACGCCGTGGAGGTAAGGTATGGCAGCCACCTTCTTTCGCCGCGGCGCCACACCAACATCAACCTGCCGCGTTGATTAATGATTAAGCATATACTACACGTCCAGCAAGGTTGTGACAGGTAGACTGCTGCTGAGATCTCGCTGATAGAGCTGTGACACACGATAACTGCGCGTGGGGAGCCCCGCGCTAACAGTATATTTGTTTTGATTTTCTCTGTTTCCGCAGATTTCATATCTATTACAAATAAGGACGACACAGACATCGTTAAAATACAGGTGTTCATCATCAGATGGATTCCCAGAGCAATAGACCGCGGCAGAGGCTGAAGGAGACATCTAGTTCAGTTTTCTCAGATGGCATCTAGAACTGCCAACCGTTTCCCTTTGCATACTGCTTCCCCTGCATCGCCACTAGGTATTCCAGTGAGCCTGGCACCGGTCATAAGTTCCGCATCCGACCTTATTGAAATCCTGCCTGCGGCCCTCCTTTTCTCCTCCTCTCTCTCTCTGGGACATATGCGCGCTCTTATATTACTACTTAATAAAGAAATCTCATTCACAATGCATATTTCTGGTTTTTCTTCGGTCCATTATCCTAAAGAGTTGCAAAAACAGCTCTATGCATGTGAATGGCTCTAAGCAACGGATTGTCAGAAAAAAATACATGAAACAAATATAAAAATTCCGATACTAACATTATCCATGTCAGTAGGTAGGCTTGGCTTTAAGATATTGCGGTGCCAATAAATTTGAGAGCAAGAAAATACAGTGAAGAACATCCGATGGTAAATAATACGATAGCCGACAAATACGGTTGGGTTGCCAATATAGAACAACCAGTGAATAGGAATATATATATTGTTACGCGAAGACGAAGAAGTGTTTTCCTTTCTTGCCTCGCGGCAAGATAGATGACGACGAAGTGGAATTGTTTTGCCGTGGTGCTGCTCGCTGCTATGCAAGTTGCAATAGATTGTAAATAGATTGAGTCTTCACGTAACATCTTGGTGGAGGTGCGGCCGTTCATCCCGGCGTCAGCCTCCGCACGACGGAACTCCGCAGCGGCCGCCTGATTTCCTACCGAGGATGCCCCAGGATACCATCGCCACACCACCGAAGGCCTTGCCGTCGGCCATCCTCACCCACCCGCGCGATCCTGGTTGTTTTACTGGTACGGACACTGCTGACGTAGAAGATTGGATACACAAGTATGAAACGTATCAGCAAATATAATCGCTGGGACCCCACCCTCATGCTAGCCAATGTTGTTTTTTACCTCGAGGGCACTGCGCTATCCTGGTACGAGACCCACGAAGAGCAGTTGACAAAGTGGGAGGCTTGCAAAGAGAAGCTCCGTGAAATCGTTGGAAAACCCATTGGCCGAGAGCTTAACGCACAGAGAATTCTTGAGACCCGCGTGTCCAGACATCTACTGAATCGTATATGGCCTACATCAGGATGTGCTCGCCCTTTGCCACAAAGTGGATCCCAGCATGTCGGAATCCCAAAAAGCTGACCATGTCTTGAAGGGCATCGCAGACGATATTCAACTTACTTGTATACAAAGACTTCCGCACAGTTGATATCATCATGAAAGAATGCCGCCGTTTTGAAGACGCCAAAAGCCGTCGCATCGCATCGTCATTTGCTCGCCTTCCTAATACTGCTCCGACATCATCGTGCCAAGATTTGCCGCCCCAACACCTGCACACATCGACCGAAAATGTGACCCGTATTGTCCGCCGCGAACTCGAGGCCATCTCTCGCTACCTTGCTGCCACATTGCGCCTACGGCCATCACCCGGACGTTCCCCTGATTCAGGCTGTTGTCTGCAAAGAGCTCGCTACCTTGAGTTTCAACTCCGTTGCTATAGTGCTCTAGAATATAGAGCACTATACCGTTGCTGTCATGCGACACGCTACGCAATCACACAAGCTTTACACACGAGCTGCGCTACGGATGTCGCTGATTTTCTTTTACACAGCGTCATTCTGCATCGTGGCACTCCTCGCCAACTAGTCACCGGCCGCGGTCGCTACTTTTTGTCCCGAATTATCGAAGACACCTTCCTTTCATGCTCTACGAAGCATAAGCTCGCGACCGCGTACCATCCCCAAACCAACACTCTTACCGAGCGTTTCAGCCGGACACTCACGGACATGTTATCTATGCATGTCGCGCCTGATCATCACGACTGGGACCTCGCACTGCCATATATGTGACCTTTGCTTATAATTATTCCAAGCACGACGGGTTATTCACCCTTCTTCCTGCTCTTTGGTAGGAACCACGCCTTACCTTTGGACACGCTGATCCCGCCTGATGGCCGCCCATAGCCACCTAAGCACTTGACACCATTGCTCAAGCCAGTGCAGCGCGCCAAGTAGCCGGTCGTCGGCTCCTCGCCTCTCAGACTTCCCAGAAGTCTGCCAACGATAGGCGACATCGCCACGTATCTTGTGACCCTCAGTCCCTGGTTCTTCTATGGTATCCTGCACGCCTCGTTGGCCTCTCGGAGAAACCTTTGTCGCCCTACAGCGACCCTTATTGTGGTAGACGTAGCCGGTATAACAAGCGAAACTGTTTATTTATACATCAGGTAATGGCGCCCGTTTTCGCTCTCCTTGGCGCGGTCGCCCATGCCGGGGTCTCCCGGCGGTCCGCCTGGTTAGTTTGCCGCTTGGGGCGCTGTCGTCAGTGGCGCCCATAACACCCCCCCCCCCCCTATCTTGAAAGGTGTTATCTCACAGGTCCAGGCATTCTGGTCACTTACAAACACGTCCACTTCTAGTGGTGCTCGTGTCCTGCAATGGTTGCAGGTGTCCTGCTGTACGTCTTGCTTGTCCTCTGTCGGTTTGTACAACGTAGGACCTTGGTTATGATGTTGGCTGTGTTACACGCCATATTATGCAGCTCCAGCGAGGATGCGCACCGCTGTGCCTGGTAGTAAGCGCTCTCGGCTCCGTACCTTGTGCCGGGTGTCGTATGATCATTTTGCACGAGCTCTGTAGGCTTCATTATTTTGTCTGAATTCGCTGCCGTCCCACTTTGGGGCTAGCAGCTTCGAAGTGGTTGGTACTGTGGTGTTCAGACGACGACCCATAGGGAGTTCTCCTGGTGAAAACCCTTCCACGCTGGGTGTGGCCCTGTAGGCAAGCAGCGCTTCGTGCATGTTGGAAGACTTCCTCAAAAGCTGCTTTGCTGTCTGCACAGCCCTCTCAGCCGTACCATTGCTCTGCGGGTAGTAAGGGCTTGAGGTTGTGTGTGTGGCTCCCCAGTGATGCACTAGTTCTTTGAACTCTGTGAAAGTGAACTACGGCCCGGTGTCTGTGCGTATTGTCCGTGGAACACAGTACCGTGCAAAAATTGGCTCCAAGACGAGGGCTATGTTTTTTGTAGCTGTCCTCGGCAGCTGTTCTAGCTCGAAAAATCGGGAGTAGTAGTCTACTACTACAGCATACTCTTTCCCCTCCAGCGTGAAGAGATGCATGCCGACTGTGTCCCAAGGGTGTGCTGGCAATGGGGTTAGAAGCAGGGGTTCTGTTTCTGACTTTCTTTGCTCTCTGCAAGTTGGACACTTTTCCACGAGTCTTCAATGTGCTTGCCTATGCCTGGCCACCATGTGCATTCTCTTGTCCTCGCTCGGCACCTCGTTGTGCCCAAGTGGCCTGCATGGAGTTTTTCCAGAACCTCTACTCTGATGTCTGGCGGGATTATTATTCGTCGGCTTTGAATAGCAGGCCATCAACGAGCGAAATCTCACTAGCCACCTCGACGTACCTTTTCAGGTCAGGTGACAGCCCATGCACAGTTGGCCATGATGTAGTGCAGAAGGTAGCCGCCCTTGAAAGTGTTTCGTCTGACTGGATGCTTGCCCTGATTTTGTCCAGCATTTGGTTTGAAGCAGGGAGCTGTTCAAGTGGTAATTATTCAAACTCGCTCACTGCATGCTCTCTCGAGAGTTCTTTCTTTGCCTGCTGGTTTCCCAGATGGCTACCGGGACAGAAGGTCAGCTGTGTACAGCTTTTTGCCGGGTAGTGTGGGACATGGTGTAGTCGTACTCCAAAAGGCGCATCCTGAAACATTGAAGGCTAGGACTGAGCTTCTCAAGTCGTTTAGTCGTCAGCAGCGGTATTAACGGCTTGTGGTCCGTTTCCACGTGATAGGTTGATCCCAGCAGGTATTTGCGGAAATGTTCCTAATCCTATGTGATTGCCAGTGCCTCCTTTTCGATTTGGGCATATCTTTGTTCTGTATCCGTAAGGGAGAGTGATGCATATGCCACAGGTAGGAGCTTTTCGTGCGACTGCTGTAGAAGTACAGCCCCAAGACCGTATGAGGAAGCATCTACAGACACTGTGTGAGGCGACTGAGCAGCGTAGTGAGTGGGAATCGGCGTCCTGCTTAAAGCTTGCTTGAGTTTGTCAAAACTCTGCTGCTGAGCTAGGCCCCAGTGCCAGTCGGCGTCTTGGTGGAGCAATTGTCTCTGAGAGGCTTCATAAAGTCTGCTCGCTCTGGAAGAAATTTCGCTAGGTGGTTTGCAGCGCCCAACAAAAACCTGACTTCTGACACATAGCATGGTGGGTTGAGCTGGACTATGGCCCCGATCTTTTCCGGGTCGGCGCTGACTCCTGTTGAGTTTACGACGTGTCCTAAGAATTTTACTTCTGTTTGTCGAAAGGAGCACTTGTCGATATTGAGGGTAACACCTGAATCTTCCAGCTTCCTCAGCACCAGCAGTAGGTTGGTGTCGTGTTGTCTTCTCTGAGACAATGATGTCATCTTGTAGACAACTCACACCATCTAGCCCTTCGAGCACACGGAGCATTTCTCGTTTGCAGAACTCTGACGCTGTGGAGATTCCGAAGGGAAGCCTCAGGAACTGGAACCTGCCAACTGGTGTGATGAAGGGTGTGTATTCGCGAGAGTCCTTGGACAGTGGCACCTGCCAGTGCCCTGCTCGTGCATCTAGGTGGCTGAAAACTTGCACCTGCTAATTTTGCAAGACACTCGTCCACGGTAGGCATGAGCACACGTTCGCTTATTATTTGTTGGTTGAGTTGACCATAGTGCACGCAGATGCGCAGCTCATTGTTCGTTTTTTGTGCGACAACCATTGGAAAACACCACTCGGTTGCTCGCTCGATCTTCTGGATGACTCCCATGTCTTCCACCCTTTCTAGTTCTTTCTTTACAAGTGGAAGCAGTGGAAGAGACACGCGCCTAGGATAACTGAGTGCGTATGGCTCAGCATCCTTATTGACTTTGATGCGGTACTCAGTCTTCATGACTCCAAGCCCAGATGTTAGCTTTGGGTATGACGCCAAGAAGTTGCGGAAATCAATTGATTGTGCGAGGGTTTCGTCTAGCTCAAGAAGGCGCTGTAGAATCCCAAATGATTCTATAGCTGGTCGACCGAGCAGCGGTTATTTTAATCCTTTAATGATGAAGACTGCTTCTTGGTGTTGCACCAGGTGACTGTTGCATCGATGTAGCCAACAGTGGCTATCGCTGTCTGGCCTGGGCCTATCAACATCTGTTGCGTTGACTTGATTGGTCCCATGACGGTTCTGTCGTACTGGCCGTGTGCGATTGCAGTCACATCCGCGCCGGTGTCGACGTTTAAGGTAAAAGGCAAGTTGTTCACGGTAGCAGTAATCCTCCACGGCGTGTTCACTCCCACTTTGATTTCGCCTAGATATAGCTCTCCGAGATCTTTTGGTCGTTGTCGGATACTCGAGGTCTCGTCCTTCACCTTAGATATGCAGACGCGGGCGTAGTGGCCTTTTTTGCCACACTGGTTGCACGTCTTGTCTATCGCGGGACACTGTGTCTTCGTGTGGTCACGCACACCACCACACCACTTGCAGCGTTCGTCTCCCGTCTTGTGTGTACGTTGAGGGCGCGATTTGAAAGGCACCTTCGCTTCGTTCCGGCGAGTTTTGACGTTTGTCTGGCCGCGAACTTCTCCCGTGTCGAGGAGCTGGCTGTTCGATGGAGCGAATTTCCTTGTGTAGAAGTTTCACGCTCTCTGAATTGTGGGCAGCTGTGATTGCTTTTTCGAGAGTGAGTTCTGCGTCAAGCTGCAGGCTCTCGCTGAGTTTTACGTCTCGCAAGCCGGCCACGAGCCTGTCCCGAATCAGTTCGCCTTTGAGAGTTCCGTGATCGCATCTTTCGGCCCTCTTGAACAGTTCAGTCGCAAATGCGTCGACGTTTTCATGCTGCTTTTGTTTCCGAGAGTTAAATCGCGCTCTCTCATAGATAACATTCTTTCGAGGCAGGAAATGCTTTTTAAAAGCACTCACCCCGGCGGAGTATGATGCCATCTGTTCGCCTGTCAGTTTCAAAGCAGCGAGCACGTCCTCCGCGTCTTCGCCCATGGCGTAGAGTAATGTGTTGATTTGCGTCGTCTCGTCCTGTCCTGTCAGACCGGAGTGGAGTCGGTAGCGTTCCCACCTGCGGTGCCTCGGGCTTCGGGCTTGCGGAAAGCGAGCTTTGTCGGCAGTTCCACGGTGAGCGGCTTGAACGTCATTCTCTTAGTGCCGCTCGCGCGCTCTTCGTTCGCGCCACGAGTGTCTGGCATGACGCTGCGGCCGCTTACGTTGGGCTCGCGGTCCTTCTGTGTGTCACGCTGCTTTGGTTATCCCACCGCTGCCACCATGTGGTAGACGTAGTTGGCATAACAAGCAAAACTGTTTATTTATACATCAGGTAATGGCGCCCGTTTTCGCTCTCCTTGGCGCGGTCGCCCATGCCGGGATGCGTATTAGCAAACCATATCCCGTAGGAGCACTCGAGCAGACGACGCTCTGGCGCGTGATTCCTCTGACAGCGCCACCAAACGACAAATAGTGAATATATTGTCTAAACGAATAAGAACACATTTAAAGCCCACCGTTCCTATCGTTTTGGTGGCGGAATGGATTAACATCACGCATCTCCTCACTGATGCCATTTAAACCTGCGTTCGACTCCTGAGTTCTATTTTTTCGTAATATTTTTTTTTGGCAATTGCCTGCACTGTAATTATATTCTGCCTTCAGTAAGTGTATGTTACCTTTAGGTTGCGTTTACAGACACCTTTAAGTACGAATCGGTATGACAACAGTTACACTAAGCAATTACCTTCCCCACAATTATTTCCTGCATCAGTGAGTGTATGTCACCGTTAGGTTGCGTTCAGAGGCACCTTTTAGCAATAATCACCGTTTATATGTGTGTATGTTACCTTTAGGTCGCGTTCAGAGAGATCTTTCAGCAACAATCGCCGTTCAACTCGCTGAAACCGTTGTCTGCTCCAGTGCGCCTACGGGATATGGTATGGCAATACGCCGCCGGGGTCTCCCGGCGGTCCGCCTGGCTAGCTTGCCGCTTGGGGCGCTGTCCTCAGTGGCGCCCACAACACTTATTGTGTGGTGCGCCAAGTCACCGATGTCACTTACGAACTTGCTCCTCTTGTGTCTTCGTCCTCCTCATCTCATCTCGCTACTGACATTGTGCACGTTTCCAGGCTTAAGCCATACCAACTCATTCCTTCTTTGGCAGTTCAGCGCCGGAAAGGCGCTTACACCGCCGGAGGTCACGTTACACGAAAACGAAGTGTTTTCCTCCCAAAGGAAACAAACTATGGATGGAAATCCAACACTTAAGACTAACAATACTAAACAATTACCCACAAGACCCCACAAGGATAGGCAACAGCATCAGTGTAGGCACCTCCCCTGACTTGACGCTGGGCAGAGACCTTGAGGGCGAGAAGTGGTCAAACACAGGACACACCTTAGGTAGTGATCACTATATTATAGAGATTGAAATACATACCGGACCGCTGAAGGGGATGCTGTACAAAAATAAGCTGACTTATTGGGATACTCTTAGAATCTAAAAGTCAGGGACAGAACCACTCCGAGGGAGATCGTGAATCTAAATCAATGGGTTGAACGACTCAAAAGTAATGTAAACACACACACTAAAGAGATCCCAACCACCGGAAATGATATTACAGATTCGAGGTTGGCCCACATGTGGGAAGCCCACGAGAGCCTTACGAAAAGATGGAAAAAGCAGAGGAGCAATAGAAGGCTAAAGAAGAGAATATCTACACTTGAACGACAGATAGAAGAATACGCGAACGAACTTCAGAGTCAACACTGGGGGCAGATTTTCGATGAACTGAATGGGAAACTTGGGTGCAAAAACACGTGGCAACTTCTTCGCCACTTGCTAGATCCAGGACAAACTAAGACCGCCGCTCAAGGACAGCTGAAAAGATTGGTTCACAAATACCAGGGCACGGCTGAAGACCTCATAGAGGAATTGAAGAGCAGATACCTTAATACGTGCAAAGGGGATTCATCTGCCCCATATCGAGGACCAGAGAACACAGAGCTAGATAGAGACATATCAATAGCGGAGGTATGGAGAGCAATGAGTCAGCTAAGAACCACATCAGCAGCGGGAGCAGATGGGGTCAGCAATAAAATGCTGAGAAACCTAGATTTAGTATCAGTCACAGCACTCACAGACTTTCTTAATGGGGCATGGAAACGAGGTGGAATGCCTTCAGAGTGAAAACATGCTAAAGTGGTCTTCATTCCGAAGCCTGGGAAGTGGTCTTCATTCCGAAGCCTGGGAAGAAACTTGAAGTAGGCAACCTCAGGCCGATATCGCTAACATCAGGGAAGCTGATGGAGCATGTAATACGAAACCAACTTCAGGAGTATGCAGAGGAAAAAGAGGTATTTTCCGAAACAATGCTAGGTTTCAGGAGCAAGCTGTCCACGCAGGATGTAATGATTCAACTCAAAGCACAGACATAATTGATGCGCCCAATTAAGGGGGCACAAAAATTGTACTTGGCC
This sequence comes from Amblyomma maculatum, assembly GCF_055883805.1. Classification (NCBI taxonomy): domain Eukaryota; kingdom Metazoa; phylum Arthropoda; class Arachnida; order Ixodida; family Ixodidae; genus Amblyomma; species Amblyomma maculatum. The sequence continues at coordinate 121,317,939 of NC_139353.1, forward strand.
TTGATCTACAGAAAGCCTTTGATAATGTCAAACACGAAGCCATATTAAATAATCTGGAGGAAATTGCCCCTGGCAATAGGATTCACGATTACGTTAGGGATTTTCTAACCGAAAGAACAGCAGAAATAAGCCTTGGAGATATCAGGTTTGAAACAATTAATCTAGGAGACAAGGGCACCCCACAGGGCTCAATTCTCTGCCCTTTCTTCTTCAACCTAGCGTTAAAGAACCTCCCACCATTACTGAAAACTGTGAAAGGGGTGAAACATACGCTATATGCTGATGATGTCACGTTATGGACATGCACAGGCAACGATGGGAAGGGAAATAGAAGAAAATCTTCAACAGGCAATCGACATTGTTGAAGAATATGCGGAATGGGCAGGGCTGAAATGCTCACCAAGCAAATCGGAACTTCTGGTAATCCGAGGAACAAAAAAAAACGCAAAATCAACGCTGAAGACATTTTGGTGGAATTAAATGGCACACCGATAACCAGAGTGGACAAAATCAGGGTCTTGGGACTGATAATACAAGACAATGGAAAGACCACAGAAATAATAAATCGACTTAAGTCAACAATTAGCACGACAACCAGGTTGATAAGGCGAATAGCCAACAAAAGACGCGGGGTCAAAGAGAAAGATTTGGGCCGAATTGTTCAGGCTTTTGTGATAAACAGATTAGTGTACACCATCCCCTACCTCAAGCTAGGGGTGGCAGAAAAGAACAAAATGGAAACGATCATAAGGCAGGCATATAAAGCAGCACTGGGGCTACCCCACTGCACCCCTACGGAAAGACTTCTTAAACTGGGGGGGGTCTACAATAACACCATGGAACTATGCGAGGCACATATAATAACACAGCTAAAGAGGCTCTCCACCACATCCACGGGATGAAAAATCCTGGGTAAATTAGGACTACAAGATAGAATCCCGGAAGGAAATGCACAAGTAAAACTGCCGACTGAAGTAAGGAACGCACTGACTCTTAAACCGTTACCAAAAAACATGCACCCTGCTTATCATGAAGGCAGGAGAAAAGCAAGAGCAAAGGCCCTTGAGGCCAAGTTAGAAGGCTCTAAATACACTGTTTATGTAGACGCGGCGGAATACAAAGGAGGCAACTCTTTTGCTATCGTGGGCGTGAACGACTCGGGTAAAACATTAATGGCAGGTTCAATAAAAACAAACTACTCAGGGACAGCGGAGGAGGCGGCTATCGCCATGGCGATGGTCAGCACCAAAGCGGTTACCATAATTAGCGACTCCAAATCTGCTATAAACAATTTTGCGAGGGGCATGATCTCCAAAGAGACAGAGCGAATTTTAAGATATAAAGACTGAACCAAAACGAGGTGGAATTAATATGGGTGCCGGCACACTCGGGGAACAAAGGAAACGAGTTGGCTCACAGTATAGCTCGAGGTTATATCAGCCGAGCAGTGAGCCAGGTTGATTCCCCCAATTTCTCGAGAGATGCACTAATTTCATTTCATGACTACACTAATCACTTTAAACTAGAAAGGCGAATATATCCTGCACCAGACAAGAAACTAGACAAAAGGCAAGAAGTAATATGGCGTCGGCTCCAGACGCGTGCCTTCTTCAGCCCTTCTAAATTAGCGCACATGTACCCAGCACAATACAATCCAAATTGTAGACACTGCGGCGAAACAACAGGATATGATCACATATTATGGAGTAGCAAAAATGCGCCGCCACCAGCGGACCTACTACCAGCCCCTTCTTTTGAGCGGTGGGAGGCTATACTGGCCAGCTCAGAACCGTTAACGCAAGTTCGGGTTACTGAGTGGGCTCAAAAGGTCGCTGAGAGCAACGATCCTGAGGCCATCTAAGTGTAGCGCCCACAAATCGCTCATTGCTGACAATAAATGTTTTCCAATCCAAAAAATCCTCCCTTGCCTCGCGGCAAGATAGATGACGACGAAGTGGGACTGTTTTGCCGTGGTGCTGCTCGCTGCTATGGCAGTTGCAATCTTTTAAATATACTGTAAATAGATTGAGTCTTCACATAGCAGTATTTATTGGTTTGAAACTGGAAAAGCATCATCTCAGGTATGTCGGCTTTTTCAATGGCTGAATATAGGTCCGACCCCTGTTTTAGCCCGGCTATATATGGGCTCGGATTGCATTTGGGCCGAATTCCTATAAAGTACGACATTTGTGCCAGTTTTTTCCAATGCTGAGCCGGTATTGGTTCAATGCTGTTGTGCTACTTGGGTAATAATCACTTATCTTCAGTACAGCCCTCCTTAAGCGGCTAGAAAAACTGAACCGCATCGGTGGAGTAAACACGGCGTATACGGAGACGATTACTTATGACGATTACCACTTATATATATTTTGAACGATGTAGAGAACAACCAATAGGGCATGGGATTAAAGAGTAATATACTTGACGCAAGTAATCATCTTCAGCTAGGATCGAATATCACATCTCATATACCAGGCCCTTAAGCCGGAATAAAGTAAGCATTAATGCACTAATCAGCAAAGCTTACAAACAGGAGCTCGCGCAACCCCTCAGGTCGGCAAACATGAAATAATAGGCCTTAGGCATCCATAACAGTTAGATGAAATCATATAAGCACGCCATGAACAAGTAAACAAGGAAGACTACAAACACAAACAGGAACGAACATGCTAAGTCAATTGCAACCGTCATACTGGCCACCAAATAAAGCAAGGAAGAAATACCACGAGAAGTCTGGGAACAGGTCAAGGTAACACCGCTACCTAGAAATATGTACCCAGAACAAAAAGTTGAGAGAAGGCAAGCCGGGACTAAATATATGTCTACAAGAAGCGCATGAAAGTAAACGATACGTCTTATATATGAACGTTGGTGAATATTAGTAGAAATTGAAGTGCTATTGAAAGAACAGTCGTCGATAACTCACGCAGAATAAATGAAGAAAATCAATATAGCAATAGCTGTGCAGGCAATCGGTGCCAACCTAAAAACCCAGTAATAATAACATATTCAGAATCGGCACGTAGCATTACATAAAAGAGAGAATCTTAAGTAAACGACTAAGTATCGTAAAGGAACACAAAGATGACAGAAACTAAAATAATAACTGGGGCAAACTTAAGCTCCACCGTTAATTGTATCAGGGGAGAGCTTTGATTCCATCTATTTCTCTAACAGACCTTGGTTTCTGTATACATGCACCTTGATAGTTGTTTATTTTCTAATCCTCAATTTGTGGCTCTATGGATCTCCTGAATTTTCCCAAACCTACAGGGGTTATATACCACGTCACGTGAAAGATTACCTGATGTAGATAAGTCCCGCTTTAAGCACGCCATACTAACCAGAGCATGATAAGAGATAGGCTATCCCTAGGGGTGGCTTATCTGACTCGAGATCGAACGGCACCGCATAGAGTACCCTGGTAAGCTGGACTGTCTGGAGATCGGGGCCTTTAAATACGTCGCAGTAAAATAGACAAGCAATGGAAAAATTCGAAGCTCGACTCATGAGCAGTGGGCGAGATTCTGCCCAGCCCAAACTTCTGCGTACAGGGGAACATGATTATTAGGGCCCGAGCGGCCGCAGGTGCCTCCAATGGAGTCTTGAACGGCGGGCAGCGCGCACGTTCCGTCATCCAAATATTTGCGAAAATAAAGTAGTTACCACTACCAGAATCATGCTTGTTCATATATATACTTTTACAACATTCCACTCATGTAGGAGAGTGGGAATGGCTCACACCGTTCTAAAACAATAGAAAAAGTGACGAAGAGAGATAGAACACAATGTCTGGTGCAGTGCCAACTTTTGACAAAAATTAGCAACAGCTAGGCAATGGCAACCTGTGATCTTGAAAAAGAAAACCCAACATTTTATTATGAACGATGCGTTTTATTGAATTCATCTATATGTACATAAAATGCAGCGGTGAGAAATGCATTTTTTAATTTCTAGAACTGCTTCAACAGCATGCATGTGATGCGTTTAAGTTGAAACACAGAAGTATGAAACAAGCCAGGCAGGTCAAGGAACTTTGCAACACATCTACCTTGAATGCTGCAAAAGTTTCTCTTTGTGAATAAATAGAGAGCGACGAGGTAGCGGACGTCTCCATTTGGAATATTTTTGATCAATCTATATCCTTTTGTCGTAGTTTATTCTTTTTTGCACACAACGCGAACGTTAGTGACGGTTTAGGTGTATAGTTAGCATGTCGGCAACTTCTGAGTTGTCTCTACTTGCCAAAGTATGGTTGCGTGCTTGGAGTTTTAAGGTTTTGTTCTTACATGTAAAGTTGTATGTTACTGATAGATCGCCCCTATTCTTTCTTTTACTGCGCACCTCTCTTCATCGCTGCCATTAAGGAATGGAAAGTCACTTATAAGCTAAAGTACGAAGCACTAAAAACGTCTCCATATCGACTAGCCGTGAAAAAAAGAAAAAACTTTAAACGTCTTCCATTTTCTAAGAACAGGTGGCAATTTCAGCATGGCCGGGTCATCCACGCGCAGCAGCAGCAAGTGTCAAAGAACCGCGCAAGCGTACCGATATCGATTTGTTGCCCGTGTCTAGAGTACGTTCCTTTCCAATATGTTAATGGGATACACCTCAGTGGTCGGTTGAGCGTCGACCATCGCGACACGTGAGGTGAGTCACCCTCATTTGAAAGCCTCGTGACCAAAGTGTAAGGCTAGCAAACACCAGGTAAAAAATCAAACGAGCTCTTTATTTAGCTTCTTGTCTGCCCTCAAAACACAGAAGGGGTGACCTTTGGTCTTTATAAACACTGGTGAATCTCTATCTCGGTACTGTTTTGGTGGCAAGCGACGAACACAGAAGGGTGTTTCTTGAACTGCGAATCACGCTTCAAAACCACTCATTTAACATCAGAATGATGTCATGCACTCCTGAGACCTGACGGACAGTCCTGTGGGTAACAAAGTGCGCTACTGACGTAAATTTGGCATGCATTATTAGAAGTCTAGTGTCAACTAGAACATTTTCCCGTGGAGTTTTCCGCAGTCTGCCCAGTTATTGAGATTTCGCTTGTCATCAATGGCGAATAGCATTCTGCTGCTACTCAGCGCCATCGCAATGTTCGCAAAACGCTGCAACTGCTGCGCACAGCCTGAACAGACAATACGCTTACTAATTCCAAAAAGAGATGTTATTCTTGTAACTTTTAAAGACTTTTGGGACGAGCAAGACCATTCGTTGTCCCGGCAGTTACAGACGAAGACATCGTGGTTATTTAAAAACTTCACTAGCAGTCGTTACTTGCAAGACACTCTTAAAACAGGCCGAAGAATACTCGCGGTCGTTCCAAGCCTTCGCATACCAATGCATACCTTCAGTAGCTTTGTAGAGCACCACGATTTTGTCTTGAGAGACGTGCATTGGTTGCTGCTGCAAGAAGTTGAAGCTGGCTCCCTTGATAGCAAAGCTTATGACTTCAGTACGCCCTATAACAAAGTTTCCGTTGTGAAGCTCTGCAAGTCGGACAGGCGAAAAGTTGTCCTTGCTCCAGTTAACTCTGTAGCGAATGCACCCTCGATTAATGCAAGCAGTGCAAAACTTACCATCTCCATGCTAATGGAAACGAAAACGAGATTCTCTGGAGAGCCCTTGAGGTTAGGCTGCCTACACGTCGAGAACAAGGAGAAACTGCCCAATTACTGCGAAAGGCGCCAGTATAAATATGTCATCGGACTGCTCCAGCGGAAGAACGTTTCCCTTACATTTGTAAACACTTCTTCTCTTTATGGCGTCTGCATGAATCTGATATACGGTCATGTCGACGTGTTTCTTTTGAATATGGCTTTTACGGGTGAATCAGATTGCTCGGTGGTATTTGCGAATGCCGAAGTTCTGTCCGAAACATTTTACGCGATCGCCAATGGCACTCGGGTGATATCATTTCTTGAGATCTTGTCCTCCTCTTTGCCGGGTGTCGCACTCACGGTTTCCTGCTTCATCGTGTGCGTGTTCGTGCTCGCCTACACCAACGGTGGCCGCACTCTGCGCATTTTCCTAGGGCACGTGGCAGCCGAAGCTTCCTTTCTTTTGGCCATTCTGTTCGCGCAGTCTTCTCCTCACCCGCGACATCGCAGGCGGAAAAACATTCGCCGAGTTTTGTACACTATGCTGCTCTTAGGCATCTTTCCGCTGTCCGTGTATATTCGCGGCCAGCTGACATCGTGGATCACAGTGACTCGGCCTGCCGACCACTTGGACACCCTGGACGAGCTGGAACGAGCCCTGGACGCCGGTGCCGTGGCCGCCTGCACTGCTCGGGACACACCTCAGGCTGCCGCCATGGTTCTGGCCGACGCAGCCTCCAGTTCAGTCTTGGCCAAACTGCGGGACGCGTTCAGACGCCATGGGGGCCCATCCCTGGTGACGCCGACTACCAGCTCGTGCCTGCGCTGCACACGTCGCAGTGATCGCGTGTGCTTCACGCGTCTGCAGCCGGCGTGCATCGTAAACGAGGAGAGTCCAGGGGCGCGGCCGTTTCGGGAGCACCTGGGCACGGCAGTGAACGGTGTTCCCCTCCGGCACGGTCTCCCGCTGCAGCCAGCACTGAGGAACCTGCTGCTGCGTGCCACCGAGGGGGCTCTGCATACGGAAGCGGCACCCGACTGCAAGTACAAGCAACCGCCGGCGCCGGCCAAGCAGGAAATTGAGCTGCTGTCTTTCTTCCAGCAGTATTACGTGCTGCTGGCATTTGCGGTGCTCGTTTTTTTCGCCGAGTGCGCAATTGGCTGGTACTTTGAGGTTCATTGACAGAGTAGCACAGGGAATGGTGGTGTAGTGAGAAAAAGAGGATGACGCAGTTTATAAAGATGCTCGTGGTGTTAGTTTAATTTGCACCGCACGCTACTCATCTCTCTCTCAAACACGTGCGTGCACACACGCACGCAAACACACACTAACCCAGAGGTTTCACATTGTGTGCAACTACCGGTGTCTGATCCTGAGAAGCTTTAGCACACATGCCAAGTACAGAATCCTTCACACATCATCCGGCATTCAAAGGCATTTCTATTTTGTGTCTCCAAGAGCGCATGCAACTGGACGGAATTACCCAGTAAACGTTATTTTCAGGGTGTACATAACCTGGGGGGGGGGGAGGTTATTTTTATCACTCTCACAGCCCCACAACGGTTGAAATTCAGATGAACTAAGATCATTCGCTTCGCTCTTACCTAATTGAAGAGTTCATTGTGCAGTTGGACAACCATAAAACCTGTTGTCCTATTCTGAATATCTGAGTAGCTATTCATGTTAATATTTTGTGTTAGAAACTGTACTCCTGCCCTGCTTTGTCTCGTATAAGAGACACCAGTAACCTGCAGACAAAAATAAAACAAAACAATTGAATTTCATTTCAGCGTTACAACAAATTTAAAGTATTTTCGCCAAGATGTGGGTAGAGTTACGCAGTACTCATTAAATTTTCAATGTTCAGAAGGATGTAAAGCGTCTGCAACTGCGAAATAAATTTTGAAGGTTGCTTCGCACTCCACATGGGGATCACGCTGGGCTGCTGGAGTTCCCCAGTGCGAGAGGATTCAGTTGAAGAGTACCAGTTGCCCGTTTGTATGGTTTATCCACTGGCCTCGTGACTTGTGAAGGCCTGTCCGGTTTTCTTCGAGTTAAAGGCAGCGACCTGGTCTTTATGAGGCGCTTCCAAGACCGCGTGGTAGCGCCTTTCATTTTAGACAACCCCGCCGGGGTGGCGCAGTGGTTACGGCGCTCGACTACTGTTCCCAAGGACGCGGGATCAAATCCTGGCTTCGGCGGCCGCTTTTCCATGGAGGCGAAAAGCAAGGCGCCCGTGTGCTGTGCGATGTCAGTGCACGTTAAAGAACCCCAGGTGGTCAAAATTTCCGGAGTCCTCCACTACGGCGTCTTTCATAGCCTGAGTTGCTTTGGGACGTTAAACCCCACAAACCAAACCAAGCCATTTTAGACTGTTGCAGTCGTAACTATAGTGAACTATCGTGAGCGCTGTTGGAAGACTGAAAACGCACGATAAACCCCCGTAGGTAGCTGTGTTTATCGGGACATCAGTACCCATATCTTTTCGTGGTTTCTGTTCACCGAGATAATCTGCCTGTCTTGTCAATGAAAGTGACGTGTTTGTCGCCCCTGATCACAACAGTCTGTTTTGAGTGTTTGGAACGCAGCACCGGCTCTACTGAATAAAGCTCGACTGGCGTTTCTTGCATTTTTCATGCTCTTTTGTCGGAACGCCTATCACACCAACAAATGTTTCTATCGCATAGCAGGTACGCAACAGCACTGCGGGTAGTATCGTATGTAAAAAGGTGTCTTTCGAGTTACACAGAGAGAACGACTATAACAAGCGACTCAAGATATGAAATCATGTCATGGTATGGTATGGTACGTGGCGTGGTATGCGAATTTTGATGCCCCAGCTGGTACGTTTATTCATTTATTAATTTCAGCATACTGCAGGCCAAGTGAAGGGCCCTGGCATTAGGGGCATCAATTGCAAAGCAAAGGGCAAAACATAAAGTAGAAAAACATGAACATACAATTTAGACAAGTACAAAGCAAGGTTCAGAAAAACAGGAATTCAATCCTTTCATAAGGTATCAGTGTCAAGAAGGGATAATAACGGTAGCTTACTCCATTCGGTTATGGTGGGCGGAAAAAAAAAAGAAAATTTGAAGATGCTAGTTCTGGCAAAGCAAGGTGTTAATGATTCTGTGTGTGTATTTCTTGTTGCCCTAGTCGTTGCTGGTTTAAGATAAAAATCAGGAGCCATTGATAATTTATTATGTTTTAGTAGAAAGAGAAATTTTAGCGTTTGCATTCTGCGCCGAGAATCAAGGGACTGTTAATTATGTTGAAGCTTTAGGGTAGATGGTGAGTCAGTGGTGCGATAGTTAGAAAATATGAACCCATTGCGTTGAATTCTTTCAAGAGCATTAATATTAATTTTTCTGTGCGGACCCCAACGCGACGTAATACGATATGTTACGGATGATTTATGACTCCTGAGGCTATCAAACGTACATGGACACATCGCATAACAGACTGATATTCATGCAATTTATCTGCACCGAGAAGCCACCGCCGAAGCTTCAATGATTCCATTCCCCATATTAGAGATATTAGGCTCAGAAGCATAAGGCCTATAATGCCACCTGCTCGCGTGCTGTTGAAAGAAGCAGAGAAAGAACCTGCAATAAAAGCAAACGAGAACACGTTATACGAAATGCTGAGAACCTGCTGAAAAAAAAGCATTCCTTATGAACGGCCCTAACGACAACGTCGTAGGGTGCCGAAACTCACTGAGCTTAAGTTCATTTTCATCGCGACGGTGCGTTCCGGTAGAGGGTTGCGAAGAAGTTAATTATTCTTGGAAGAAGTTGTACTTTACTGTATACCCTCATTCAAACGTGGCCCCTGTTGGGGCAAGGGAAAACAAAAAGCAGTCGCTATTAGTATTCCATCTTGCCTAGTGTACTTTACTGTATACCCTCATTCAAACGTGGCCCCTGTTGGGGCAAGGGAAAACAAAAAGCAGTCGCTATTAGTATTTCATCTTGCCTAGTGTACTTTACTGTATACCCTCATTCAAACGTGGCCCCTGTTGGGGCAAGGAAAACAAAAAGCAGTCGCTATTAGTATTTCATCTTGCCTAGTGTACTTTACTGTATACCCTCATTCAAACATGGCCCCTGTTGGGGCAAGGAAAAAAAAAAAGCAGTCGCTATTAGTATTTCATCTTGCCTAGATGAAAGCAAAAATCTTCTTCAAACGCTTAGTGCGCCGAGAAGCACGTAGGTTGCTATGATCACTCAAGCCGAGTATCGGAGCTGCATAGACCATCGGTCTGATTGTCTCATGCCACCATTGCTGCCAATGAAATTATTAACCATTTCCATACACCTAATCCAATCACCGGGACCTTAGCACCCCCACATGACGCTCGCAGCCTCAAGAAAGTGGTAGTGTTTTTAACCTACTAACCGATCAGACGTGTGAAATCATATGATTAGCCTTGTCGGCTTATGGTTTCGCCTTTACTTCCACAATACACAGCGTGCAGAGTGGCAGCTAAACAAACTGGCTGATCGGCTTCAGCGATAGCTAGGGGGCTCCCTAGTCGCTCCCCAGAGAAATTCCTGGGTTCGAATCCGATCCGCTACTATTGGTTTTTCTTTCTATGGTTCTAACGTTTTGCACTTGCTATGCCTCTTATATATACAGGCTTTAGACGATTTTGATAGGCTCTGAAACTCCGGATTATTGTTTTTGCATTCATGTATCTGGGCAGATGACAACGCCTGGCATTTATTGGTCGGCGGATTGGATTGATTGATCGTGTTCCGTCGCTTTGATTGGCGGAGCTGTTTCATAACTTCACAAGCAGGTTTCCTCGCGCGGGTAACCCAAACTAAACCCGATATAGAATAGCCTAGACTGACCTTTGTGATCTATGACTGACCATGTGTGATCTTTAACATTGACTTGACCTACGCTATGAGCCAAACCAGTGCTTCTCTGAACACTGCCAATGGTGTAAACGGGTTGAACCTATCCAAATTTTTCTTAAGACTTAAGCCTGCTTGTGTGCACGCTATGTCCATTTATGAAAACCAACCCGTGTATTCTGTTTTGCAATTTTCAAATAAAAGTGAATGTAAATAGTCTGTTTTCCCATTTCGGGTGGCTGAGAGCCCAGTAATTTTTATTAATTAACGCAGTAATTTTTATTACTCACTCTATGAGGCTAAAACCCCGTAACCAGTTCATGAAAGCGAGTTTTCGTATACGTGATTTTTTTGCATAATTATACATGATATAGACAACACCCCCCTTCTCCGAAGATGATTGTCTTAAAGTATTTAACCCGTGTTTCACATCTATTTACTCTCAAGAAGATCAGTCTAACACTTGATGGCATAGTATGAAAACCTTGAAGTTCCCTCTTCCTCAGGGATTGATGAAACACTAAAACTGCAAAAAATACGGTTTCTGTCCACAGCAACGTCTTGCTTCATATGTTTAAGCAGTCGATATCAAGAGGCGAACTACCAATAATTGGAAAACAGCAAAGGGGGTACCGCGGTGCTCTAACGGGGCAGCAAACAGGCGCAAGAAAATTATCTCCCAATCTCACTGACATGTATCTGTTGCAAAATGGTTCAACACACTTTCGCTTTACACAACTATAGGCACCTGGAATCTAACATTTTTTTTCTCTAAGCCTCATGGATTCAGAAAAGGCTTTTCTTGCGAATCGCAGTTATTTGCGTTCATTGCCGACATGCATTTTAACACCTACAGTAACCTGCAAACCTATTCCATCTTTCAGGATTTTGCCAAAGCCTTTGATCGTGTAGCACACAGCTGTCTGATTGATTTGAAGAAGGGGAGAGAAGAGGACGAAGTGCTGGACCGCGTCGCTCGTTCTGTACTGTGCTCTGGTGGACAGTCGTCTTCCGCTCTATGCTTTGTCTTGTGCCCGGGACCTAGCATCGCGAACCCCAAACATCTTTGTTGGAGTCGCGTACTATCCTCGCACCACGGAGCTTTGCAGTCGTCGCCAGGCAGGTGCCTGTGTGCTGTGTGAGGTCAGCGTTGTTGTTTAAACTGATTTATTTATAGGAAGGGAAAAGCGCGGTAACTGTCTCACTTGTGTTCTGTGGACGCCGCAACCGCGCCGTAGGGAAGGGAGGAAGATGGGAGTGCAAGTGGAAAGATAGAAAGAGGAGCCGTAATGGAGGGCTACGGAGTAATTTCGACCACCTGAGGATCTTTAACGTGCGCTGACATCGCACAGCACCAGCGTTGTTGTTGTTGTTGTGGCTGTAAGGAAGAAGGAAACGAAAATGCACGGGCCTGCTACTGGCTCTGTAGCTGAGCCACCTCCGCTGCCTCATGCAGACAGAAGAGAAAATTAAGAAGGAAGAAAGAAAAGGAAGAGGGAGAGAAAGATGCGCGCCGCAACAACAGCCGTCGTCCACCACCGAAGAGGTGGCGGGTGCAATGACGGCCTACAACAGGTAAAAATTCGGACAGGCTAGCCCCCACCGCTAGCGGCAGTGACTTACCTGTCCCAGCCCCATCAGGGGAGTTTCGCACGTTAAAGATAAAGTTAAGTTAAATTGGTTCACAGGAAGGGAAAGGCGCAGTAACTGTCACACTTGCTCTGTGGACACCCGAACCGCGCCGTAAGTGAAGGGAAGAAGGTGGGAGTGAAAGTGGAAAGAGAGAAAGAGGAGCCGTAGTGGAGGGCTACGGAGTAATTTCGACCACCTGGGGATCTTTAACGTGCGCTGACATCGCACAGCACACGGACGCCAGGTGGTCGAAATTACTCCGTAGCCCTCCACTACGGCTCCTCTTTCTCTCTTTCCACCTTCACTCCCACCTTCGTCCCTACACCTACGGCGCGGTTCAGGTGTCCACAGAGCGATTGTGACAGATACTGTGCCTTTCTCTTCCTGTGAACCAATTATTATTATTAATCGGAAGCAGCGCAGTTCCGCTCACTTGTTACGGCTTCCTCTCCGCTATGAATGAGCAGTTCAACAGTTGTCGTTTGTCAGCCAAGCATTCTGGTGAAGGAACACAAGCATGCCAACTTTCTTGCCCTTCAGCCTGCTCCTCCTTTCTGAAATTATCTGTCCAGCCGTTGAAATGCGCGTTTTGCCGGTACTGACGTTGCTGGAACGCACAAGCACTTCCTAGCCACTTAATTCAGATAGTGGCGTTGTGGAGCACTACCAAGACCTCTAGAATTCCCAGTTCCCAAGAATGCTCCAAGAAAAAAGAAAAAGAAAAACAGCCTCTCACGCACCACTACTGATACTACCAAAATTTTCCTATAGACATTTTTTTTCTTACTTCACCTGAGTCGAAGTAGCAGGCGTAAGGGTGCCGCCAGCCTCATCCAGCGAAACAATTCCTCGAACTGCATTCTGAATATTGATTACTTATTTTTGAGGCATCTCGTAATTTTGAACCGCCCCAGAACAACACAGGCTAAAATGTCGATTAAGAAACTAGAATCGGTTTTTACAATGCTGCGCTTACCAGTTCCGAAGAGTTGGCAGTTATTAGACTACCGTAATCGACATAGTCTGCGTCCAGACGTTGAACGTTCTGTACAAGCTTACCTGACACAACTGGCAGTCGCTACTGTTTTGAATGCGGCAGCTATGCTACAGAGAGCACGAATCTCGGCAATAACAGTTTTCATAATCGGCAAGCATACCCGCTGAATTGTTAATTTCAACCGATTTCGGCTCGGAAGCAAACACGCCAAACGGTGCGTCTCGGGACGTTGCTGCCAGCACAACTATGAAATTTGAGACACTAACACTATCCAGCAGCTCTACCTAGGGTACAGATGCGTTGAGGGGGAGGAGGAAAAACTTTATTTAGCCCTATATTATTTGGCGGTTTTTGGACGTCTTCAGAGATGTCTGCTTATTGTATCCACAAGAGTCTTCGACGACTTCGTCCACTTTTTCACAATGGTCGGTTGCCCTCAGTCCAGGGCTCCGCTGGCTGCTGCCGCCCGTTGGGCTCGCGCTACCAGACCTTGCTGGTCTTCGCAGCGGTCGCTGGACAGCAGAGTCTCCCATTACTCCGCACTCGGGTTTCGAATTTTGGGGACCACATCTATGTTTTGACATGCCCATGTGATGTGATATAGTGTTGGTTTTTCATCACACCACGAACATCTGTCAGCGTATATGGTAGGGTGCATTTTGTTTAGTATGTGTAGGTTTGGGTATGAACCCGTCTGTAACTGTCTCCATATGACAGCTTCCTCTCTGGTGAGAGAACTGTGCGGTGGGGGATATCGCATTCTTCTTCCTCTATAGTTTACTAGTATGGCCGAGTATGCCTTGGGTGCTTGCAAAAGTTCCGCGGACCCGTCGGATGCTCGGAAAGTAGTGTATGCTCGAGCTATCCTGTCAGCCTCTTGGTTCCCTGCCACCCCCATGTGCCCCGGTACCCACATAATTTTCTGTCTGGTCTTGTTTCCTTCGTGGTTTTTAATTCTGTCGCTCGCTTAGAGGAGTATACGGAGCGCGTGACGACCAATCCTACCATTCATGAAATTTATACAGGCTGTTTGAGAATCCGTGAGTATCGTTAGCGACCGCCCAGCTCTATAGCCCTCCGCCACCGCTAGAGAAATGGCTACTTCCTCGGCCTCTGCTACTGTGCAGTGTCGGATAGAGGCGCTGGTCACTTCGCGTAGAGACGAATCGACCACCGTGGCCACTGCAATTTTGTTGTGTCCTCCTCTCGAGGACGCGTCTGCATACACGGTCGTGTCTTGAGGGGCGTATGTTTTTTGAATAAAATCGGCCCTTGCTTCTCTTCTACCTTGGTGGAGGTTTGGGTCCATGTTTCTCGGGATTGGAGCTACCTTGAGGGCTTGCGAAGTTCGTCGGGGATCGGTACCGTCCTGGCTATTTCTCGCATCTGCTCACAGTATCCGAGTCTCTGTAAGAGCGCTCTTCCAGTCGTTGTCTGCAGCAGCCTGAGTTTTTGCGACTCAAGCTGCGCCTCGCGTAGTTCTTCGAATGTGTTTTGCAATCCAAGCGCCATGAGCTTTTCTGTAGACGTGTTGCGCGGTAATCGGAGCGCCGTTTTATACGCTTTGCGTAGCAGGGCATCCGCTTGTATTTCACTCTTGCTGAAGCACTGGTAGGGCAGGCTGTACATAATTCGGCTCACTACCAGGTTTCTAACTAGTTTTAGTGTGTCCTCTTCGCGCATGCCATGCCGCCTGTTGGTGATGCGGGTGATCATGCGTGTCACTTGTAACGTTGTTGTTTTGAGCATGGTAAAAGTGTGACTACTGCGTTGGTTCGATTGAACCCACATACCTAATATTCTTATTGTTGTCTTTTCAGGGATGGGCATTCCTTCCTGGTAGATGTTGAGTTTCAGGTTCTCACTGGTTGGGACGGTCCGGTTTTGTTTGCCTCTCCACACTCGAAGCAGTTCCGATTTCTCGGTCGAGCATGCGAGTCCTCTTTCTCCGAGATATTTCTGTACACAGGAGGCCGCTTCCTGTAGTTTTTCTTCCTTCTCCCCGAGGGAACCGGTGTTCGTCCAGACTGTTATGTCGTCTGCATACGTGGCGTGCCTGATGCCTTCGATCTTCTCTAGTTTTCGTGCTAGACCTATCATAGCTATATTGAAGAGGATAGGTGATATGACTGATCCTTGGGGTGTTCCTTTGTTTGGCGCGTGAATTTTGTTCGATCGAAGGTCTCCCATGCCGATGGTGGCAGCTATATCTGACAGGAAGGCTTTGACGTACCCGTGGATTCTGCGTCCGTAGTCCAGGTCGTCTAGGCCTCTAAGGATCGCTTCGTGACTGACGTTATCAAATGCTCCCTTGATGTCAAGGGCCATTATGACATTTTCACCTCTTCGGGCTACGTTGCGGAGCACATCTTGTATTTGAAGCAGCACGTCCTGCGTCGAGAGATTAACAAATTGACGTCACCAGAGCGGCGAAAATTGCACAGCGCGGCTGGCACTGCACCATGCTTTGCGAGCAGGATTAATAATAATAATAATAATAATAATAATAATAATAATAATAATAATAATAATAATAATAATAATAATAATATTAATAATTGGTTCACAGGAAGGGAAAGGCGCAGTAACTGTCCACTTTCTCTGTGGACACCCGAACCGCGCCGTAAGGGAAAGGAGGAAGGTGGGAATGAAAGTGGAAAGAGAGAAAGAGGAGCCGTAGTGGAGGACTACGGAGTAATTTCGACCACGTGGCAATTTTATTATCGGCGTGGTAGTAACCGCGGCGCCAAGCGTTGTTGTCGGCCGCTCCGAAAACACGTCAATAGTGCTAATGTTTTTTAAACTCGACTGCACATCTGCATATCTCGGTGATGCGTAGATTGCGATAATGGAGAGTCCTGTCATATTTGCCACCACCATCATACAATGCACTCGGGAATCAAGTTTTGCTGCAATGAGTTCGCACGGTTGATTTTATTCTACCGATAGAAGTACAAAAATTACTACCGATAGTACTACCAATAGCGCTATCGATAAACTATCGAAATTATTATCGATAGTACTATCGACAGTTTTTTTTACTATCGATAGTTCGATAACTATCGATAGTTCTGCATCACTACCTCCACTGCAGCTTCTCTTGCTCTGCCTTGAACGAAGGAAGTTTCCGCCCTCGCACAAGCGACTTAGTAAAGAACACGAAATTACCTGGAGGAGACTCCAAACAAACTCCTTTCCAAACCCGGTAGTTCTCTCACATATTTTCCCCAGCCAATTTTCTCCTGACTGCACACTGTGTGATGAGAGAGCTACCCTCAACCGTATAGTCTGGGGATGCAAGGAGGGCCCGCCACCTCCAGAATTAGAAGAAATCCTGCATCCAGATGACTGGGAGACACTGCTGCGCAGCTCGGACCCGTGCATACAAGACCGAATCCTCAAGCGCGCCTATGAGGTCGCCAACCGGCTTGACCGGCTGGCCATCTAGTAGGGCAATGTAACTCGGCCCTATACAACTATCCGGCTAAATAAAGGTTTCTTTGGTCTCTCTCTTACAAATAGGGTGCCTTTGTTTTCCTGTGAATTAATGATAATAATAATAATTATTATTATTATTGCGTAAATAATCCAATGCAAAATGGGTGCGTTGCACTGCTTACCCTTTTATACTTTTCTAAGGACTATGGCCAGTCACAGTACCATTAATGATATGGCGCCGGAAGATGAGCCCCCCAGGTTAGAAGGCGTCCCACATGTTACTGGGGATGAACAAAGGGCGATTCCTAGTAGCTCCAGGACGAATGAAGCGGCTGGGTTAAAGCCAAAAGGACGCTCAGTAGTGGATGTGTCGGGAAGCGACCGGAAAGTCCGATGTTGCAGGGAGATATATCACATAGCAACATGGAATGTAAGATCTATTACGCAAGGTAAACTGGCTGTCGTCAAGCGAGAAATGGACACATTGAACATTGATATCTTAAGTATCAGCGAGCTCAAGTGGACCGGAATGGGAGAATTTAACTCAGGCGACCATTATGTCTTTTATTGTGGGCACGAATCCAAGAGAAGAAATGGGGTCGCTCTCATAGTAAACTGAAGAATGGGCAAAGCAGTGCTAGGGTACAACTGCAAAAACGACCGAATGATTTCACTTCGGATCCAAGGTTACCCTTTCAACATAACGGTTATCCAAGTCTATGCACCGACCACTACTGCTGAAGAAGCTGACGTTGAGAGATTTTATGCTGACTGCGATGCCTTTTAGACCGCACTCCATCATCAGACGTCCTTTTTCTCATAGGAGACTGGAATGCTAAGGTTGGGAGTGAAGAAATATCCGGAATTACAGGCAAGTTCGGTCTTGGTGAGCAAAATGAAGCTGGGCAGAGATTAGTAGAGTTTTGTCAAGAAAACAACCTGATCATAGCGAATACTTATTTTCAACAGCACAAGAGGCGCCTGTACACATGGACTTCACCGGACGGTCTGTACAGGAATCAGATGGATTATATTCTATGCCGGCAGAGATGGAGAAGCGCTATACAAGCAGTAAAAACAAGGCCTGGGGCCGATTGTGGCACCGATCATCAGCTTCTTGTGAAATTTAAGCTTCGATTGAAGAAAACGCAGAAAACCAGAAGGCCTTTCAGGTATGATCTGGATCAAATGCCATCAGAATATGCTGTGGAAGTGAGGAATCGATTTCAAGAATTAGATCTAGAAGACAGAGAGCCTGAAGAGATGTGGACTGATGTTCATGATATAATACAAGAAGTTGTTACTTAGCTAGTTTCAAAGCAAAAGAAATGCAAGAAAGCAAACTGGTTATCTGAAAAGGCTTTGCAAATAGCTGAGGAAAGGAGAATGGCAAAAGTTATGGGGGAAAGAGAAAGATACAAGGTTCTCAATGCGGATTTGCAGAAAATAGCAAAGAGAGATAAGAATGCCTTCCTGAACATACAGTGCCAAGCAGTTGAGGACAACAGCCAATTAAGGAACATGAGAGCTCTGTATAAGACAATCAAATATATCAAAGGAAGCTTCTGTTCTAAGCTGGGCGTGATAAAGGACAAACGAGGCAAGGACCTCATTGAAGCCTCAGAGATAAAGAAGAGATGGCAGGAATATACAGAAGAACTGTACAAGAAGGACTCGAATGTGCAAACCCAACATAGGACGGTTGTGATTACTGATCTCGAGCCGGGCATCCTGAAGAGTGAAGTTGAATGGGCCTTAACCAGACTTGCTAAGAACAAAGCTAGCGGAATTGATGACATTCCAGCTGAGTTGCTTCAAAACCTTAACCATGACGCTGTTAACATTCTGCATACATTATGTCAGAAGTTTTGGACAACCCTGCAGTGGCCACAGGATTGGAGGAGGTCAGTTTACATCCCCATTTCAAAGAAAGGCAGTGCCAAAGATTGTTCCAACTACCGCACGATCGCACTTATTTCGCATGCTAGCAAGATGATGTTGAAAATCCTCCAAGGTAGGCTGCAGCAGTATGTGGATCGGGAGCTTCCGGACGTGCAAGCTGGGTTTCGCAAGGGCAGAGGAACTAGAGACCAAATTGCCAACCTTCACTGGATCATGGAAAAAGCAAGAGAGTTCCAGAAACCCATCTACTTCTGCTTTATTGATTATGCGAAAGCGTTTGACTGCGTAGATCACAGCAGATTGTGGCAAGCTCTCCAAGAGATGGGAGTTCCAATTCACCTCATCTGTCTCCTCAGGAACCTGTATGAAGGGCAAGAGGCCTCAGTCAGAACTGGGCATTGTCTAACTTATTGGTTTCCGATCGAGAAAGGAGTGCGACAAGGTTGCATACTATCGCCCTGCCTATTAGCCAATATGCTGAGTGCATCATGAGGAAGGCCGTCTGGACGAGTCTTCAGCTGGAGTGAAGATTGCTGGGAAACGTATCAACAACCTTAGATATGCGGATGATACCACTTTAATGGCAGAAAGTGAAGTGGAACTCATGAGACTTCTGATGCGCGTACAAGAAGAGAGTGAGAAGTTTGGGCTTAAACTGAACATTAAAAAGACAAGGATCATGGCGTCTGCCCTATCAAGTCCTGGAGCATCAATGGACAAGAAGTGGAAGCTGTGACAGATTTTATGTTCTTGGGCTCCAAGATTACCTCGGAAGGAGACTGCAGCCATGGAATTAGGAGACGCCTGCTTCTGGGAAAGTGAGCAATGGTTAGCCTTGACCGCCTAGTAAAGAGCAGAGACATCAGTCTGCCAACCAAGATCCGTATAACTCGTGCTATGGTCTTTCCAGTTGTGATGTATGGATGCGAGAGTTGGAGTGTGAAAAAGGCTGACCGCCGAAGAATTGACGCGTTTGAATTGTGGTGGGCGAATACTCTTGAGAGTTCCTTGGAGTGCCAGAAGATCAAATCAGCCAATATTGTCGACCATAAACCCTGACTGCTCATTGGAGGGTCAAATGCTAAAGTTAAAGCTCAGCTACTTTGGTCATCTGATGAGAAGAGAGGAGACGCTGGAGAAAGATTTGATGCTGGGAAAGGTTGAGGGTCGCCGGAGAATGGGTAGGCAGCGAACGCGATGGTTAAATGGCATCCTCGAGGCACTGCAGATGAAGTTATGTGACGTTAGGAAGATAGTGAGAGACCGGAAAGCGTGACGTGACATGGTCCATAGGGTCACGAAGAGTCGGACACGACTGAACGACTGAACTGAACTGAAGGACTATACAGTTTGTTATGCTTCTTTTTCATTTCATATAAAACTTTTTCCTGCATATAATTCACCTCTCTGTACATTCTATATTTAAATTATTTGACATTGGTTACTGGGAACGGAGGTACAGAATCTGTCATACATTTTCTGTGGCCATCTGACACAGCGGAAAGAGGAATCATGGTAATGAAAGCGGAAAGAGGTGCAGGGCTTCCAAATAATTTCGACCACGTAGCCGTCTTTAACGTGCACTGCCATCCCACAGCACAAGGACGCCTTTCCGTTTTGTCTCGATCAAAACGCAGCCTCCGGCAGTGTGATTCTATGTACTTCTGTGCAGTAGTCGAGCGTCTTACGCACTGCGCCACCGAGACTGCGCCATTGTTTGTTAAGGCGAGAGCTTTATTAGGCTATGTCCGCAAGGTCGTGTCTGCTAGCGTGTCCGCCGCCACGTGTTAGTGAAGTGTTAGGATCAAAGAAATGGTTGTGATAGAAAATGATTTGAGGATGCTGCAGATAAAATTGTATCAATAGGACGGTTAGTTATTTAGTCAGAGCCGAAAATGTAGCAGTAAACTCAAACATAAGTCGACAGCTGCCATACGAATAGCATCGACGTGCTGCGGATTTGACGGTACGCCAACCGGACGTGGATGTGGTGGTGGTAAAACATGTTTTGTGGGAACCATGGTCACGGCCGCTCGATGGAAGCACACTGCGCTTCCATCGAGCGGCCGTGACCATGGTACATTACAAGGATTGAGGTGGTTCCTGATCCCGGCTGGTGTCTGTCAGGCCGTGCATGGCAGCGACCGCTTCAGCCCAGTCAACCAACATCTTTTGCGCTGCTGGGTCCGAGCTGGAGACCGCGATCTCCCATCCCTCTTGGTCCGTGATGCCCCATTGGGGCGGAGGCTTGAAATCTTCGCATAAAAACATTATGTGATTGGAGGTGGTTCTAGGTGCGCCACATAGATAGCATGTGGAGTTGTACCGGCCCGGGTGTGCCAAGGCCAACCAAGCTGTGGAGGGAAAGGTTTTGGGTTGTAGCTGTTGCCAGATTATTTGATGAGGTTTTGAGAGAGAGGTATGTGGTGGAGCATATAAGAGTCGTTCTCGGTAGTGAAGTGTTATGTCATGATAGATGAGAAGTCTGTCCCGCGTGCTTTCGCAATCTTCGGTATGCCCCGCTCGGTTGATGTGCGCTCAAGCAGTCGAGTGGGTTGCCTCGTTACCGGGGTTGCCTGCATGGCCTGGTACCCAAACGATGTGAATGAGTCGGGGAGCTGTGGAGCCAGAGGTCAAGATTTGTTGGACGACTGGGTGTATTTTCCCTCTTGCGAAATTTTAAATGGCGGATTTAGAAGCGCTGGAAATGAGTTTGGAAGTGGAAGAGGAGATGGGTAGTGCTATGGCTACCTCTTCGGCTTCTGTCGACGTTTTTGCTTTGACAGAGGCAGAAACTATGTGATTGAAATTATAAGAAATCACACTGATGACATATGCCGTGGGGTGACTGTATTCTGCCGCGTCTATGTAGGCCGATTCGGTGTCAGTCGCGTGTGCTTTGTGTAACGCCTTGGCTCGAGCATTTCGTCGTATCTTGTTGTGAGCAGGGCGCATATTTTAGGTAGGGGTTCTACGGTAAGGTTGTCCCGGATGCGTATTGCCAAACCATATCCCATACGGGCTCTGGAGCAGATGACGCTGTCAGCGAGGTAAACGGTGATTGTTGCTGAAAGGTCTGTCTTAACGCAACCTAAAGGTAACATACACTCACTGTAAATGGCGATTGTTGCTGAATTATGTGTCTGAACGCAACTTAAAGGTAACATACACTCACTGAATGCAGGTAATGACAACTGTGAAGGTGATTGCTTAATGTCATACCGATTGTTACTGAAATGCGTCTGTGAACGCAATCTAAACGTAACACACACTGAAAGCAGGAAATAATTACGGTGAAGGGAATTGGCAAAGCAAATATTAAGAAAAAAATTCCAACACAGGAGTCGAACAGATGTTTCAGTGGCATCAGTGCAGAGATGGGTTGTATGAATCCATTTCGCCACAAAAATTGTTTTTTTTTTCTTTATTTCCTGTTAACAATGATATCTTGGGCAAAGTGACAAATCAAGCCGTCCACCGACCATGGAACAAAGACACCTTTTCTCCTCAACCACTGTTTAACAGGTAATGTACCACTGTGTAATAGGAAGAAAAAACTGTTTGCTGACGACCGTGCTGGCATCTTTTTAACTCTTTTTAGGACATCCTTACCTTCCCCTCCACAGTATAATGATCGATACAACGGCACTGGCATCATTACATCAAGCAAGTTCTTATACAGTTGCTTTTGGGTTACAGCGCTTAGGTATTTCATTGAGAATCTCACTTTTAAAATGATAAAGGAAGCCACAATCTCACGCAAAAAAAAAAAACACTCAGTCTTCTGTGTTTAAAGTTGCTAGAGGACATCTAAAATTCGGGAAAGTCTTGGCTCAGTCTAACTTGAAAAACCGTATGCAGAAAAGGGTCAGTTTGGTTCCGTAAGAACATAAGCTTGGTACTATTTGTCGTAAAAATAAATGGGCCAAACCAAGTCCCCCACTTTCTACCGAGTGAAACAAATTTGTACGACTTGTTTTCTCCCAAACTGAACACCAGACGAAAACCGCTAGCAATCGGTGACATTTCTGGACGCTAACCCATGACATAGACAATGCTTGCAAAACGTACCAGGTTTTCGCAACACTGAACAAATTGCATACAGTTGAACGCGCGAACATTGATAAATCAAGGCCACCCCACTTCGTTTTTTTTTTTTTATTCGACACGTTCACGTTC
Organism: Amblyomma maculatum; assembly: GCF_055883805.1. Classification (NCBI taxonomy): domain Eukaryota; kingdom Metazoa; phylum Arthropoda; class Arachnida; order Ixodida; family Ixodidae; genus Amblyomma; species Amblyomma maculatum. Next base: position 121,340,559 of record NC_139353.1, read on the forward strand.
AGCATTCCAGTAATCTTTCGTGTCCTTGTAGTGTTCCAGCGGCACTCCAAGGTGCCTCGCAGGTGTGACCGACCAAGACACATTTTCGAAAAGGGAAGGGGCTTTGCACCAAATCCAATGCCACAGCCCCAAACATTTGTCCCAGTTGACTTCGCTGGCCGTTCGCCTACAAAATCGACTAGCATTTTTGCTTCTAAAACGCTGTCTTGTTCTTGACAGAAAACGGCTATGTCGTCGGCATATGACAATATCTTTACTTCGCTTTCCATAAGTCTAAATACTTAGACCCTTTCATTTTCAATCACCTTTAAGCAAAACGGGTCTAATATATGGCAAATAACATAGGAGAAAGTGGACACCCTTGTCTTACGGACGATCCTATCTAAAAGCTTTCTGTGACTTCCTTATTTACAATAATACCAGTGAAATAATTTGCATATGCCATTTTAACTCCATCTAATATGACTCAGCCTACATTTACATAATCCAGTATTCAAAATAAAATTTCATCACTAACCCGGTCAAAAGCTTTCTCCAGGTCTAGTTGCAACATTTCAACGTGATCTGCAAACGCGTCACAACATTCCAAAATGCTTTTAGCTATGTGGATATTTGTATATATGCTTCTCCCTTTGCCGCATGTTTGATGTGGCCCAAAAATATCTTTAATTACGTTCTGCAACCGTTTCGCTAGGACTTCATGAAGATTTTGTTCTCCGCATTGGCAAGTGTTTTAGGCCGGTATGACTTCACTGAGAGCAATTTGACAAGGTCATCGCTCTTTGGTATTAACACCACGTGCGTCCTTCTAAATGACGGTGGCGTTTCTTCTTTGTCATATGCCTAACTCAAAATATAGGCGACAATCCAGATGAGATGGACGAACTGTCGCGCCACAAAAGCGACGGGAACAGTAATCTTTAAATGCGTTCTTATTCGTTTCGACAATATATTCACTATCTGTCGCCAGGTGACACTGCTCAGAAAAATCAGGAGTTGACAGTTGACAGCCGTGTGGCGCGGACGCGTGTTCCATCGCTCCTCCGATTGCACGTAGCTACCGGTAACGGACGGACTGGCGACAGCGGGAGCTTCCGAAGCGTCAAATAGATGAGTTCTTTCTTTTATTATCTTTATTTCGTTTTCAGCTAGTTAGGTTAGGTGCAGCCTAAAGAATAGATTTTAGCTCTGTCCTAGCGCCCCGGTTTTTCGTGCCAGCAGCTAGGTTTTCTCGGTGTTCATTCTTTAACTATTTTGTATAGATAAATATTTTTTTTTCTAGGCTATTGGCATTCGCAGAATTGATTTTAACGCGTGTTTGCTAGTCGTTTCTTGCGTCTTCTTTTGGCAGTTTGTATATTCTGAGAATTCGTAACAGATATAGTTCAGTCGATACACGCTTAAGATGTGAAATCAATAGAAGGTAAAGTGTACTAAGTGTGAGGCGCAGGTTAGTCTCAAGGAAACGCGTTCTGACTCTGTACGTGAAGCGGAAGGCAGCGGCTGTCGGTGTTGCGTGCTGAGTGCGCCTAGATAGATTTGATCAAGAAAGGGGCAGTTTAGTGTCTCGTGTGGATGATTTAGAAACTGAAGTACGTTTGTTAAGGACTGAAAATCAGAAACTGCTTGGAAAGCTTCTAGAATGAAAAAAAAATGGCCAACTTTATCCTTGGAACCAACAAGGACGAACATTCCAGTGCGGGCGACGTGGCTGGGACCAGCACTGGCATGGAAGGCGTAAGCAAAGTAGGTCAGGCGGATCCGAACCGACAGAGTTATTTAGAAGCAGCTACTAAGAAGCCGGAAAAAAAGTAAGAAGTAAGGAAGAATGAAAATCCCAGAGAGAAGGACACAGATAACCGAAAGCAGGAGCCAACAGTTGGGAGAGGGAGAGAGAAGGCCCAGGTGCTTATCGCCGGAGATTCTAACATGAGCAGGTGCAAGCGAGATATCTTGGAACGTGTAAATGGTGATAAGCGAGTGTTAGTTGGAGCCTTCCCAGGGAGCACAATGAAGGAAGTGCTGAAAGAGAGTAAAAATAGGCTGTTTGTAAAATTTCGCAGAGAGCAGTATGGTGATAGTAGCCGCGGGGCTAAACGATGTCTTAAACGGTGACGCTGCAGGAGTGGAGGAAAGTTTAGCTAAGAGAGTTGACGATATCAGGGAGATAGCACAGCAAGCGCAGATAGTTGTATGCACAGTACCGGAGGTGCTAGGATTGAACGGAAAGCTGGAAAAGGACGTGGTGACAGTTAATCAGGACATAAGAAAGTTAAGCCTGGAGAAGCGTTTCGAAGTGGTTGAGGTAAACAGGGAAGTACATAAAGCAGGTTTTGGTAGGGCTTTTCAGCGAGATGGCATTCCTTTTAACAGTAGTTAGAAGTGAAGCAGAAGAAAGTCTAATAACGGAGGCTGAGCCCAAAAAATGGCAAGGAGGAGGTCGAGAACGAAAAGTACAAAAAAGAAATTTAACACTAGGATCAGCTACATAAACATGCAAGAGGTAGAAAAAGAGCGAAATGGCTAGAGATAGAACAGCAGTTGAAGGATGACAAAATATGTGCGTACGCTCTTTGCGAGACGCATCTTAGAAATCTAGAAGATCCGCCGTTTATAGAAGGCTACGTTTGGGAAGGGTGCAACAGAACGAGAACGGAAAAAAGGGTGGAGGGGTAGGTATGATGATACACCAGGGAACAAATTGGCAAAGAATTAAATCATCTTGTAAAGAACATATCTGGGTATCAGGAACAATTGCCGGTATAAGGACATGGCTAGGGGTAGATTGTTTAGGAACAGGACACCAATGCAGGAACGAAAACAAGGATCTGGTTGAGTGTCTCAGTGACGATATAAGCCAGTTTGGAAACGGGGCCAATATTATTCTGCTGGGGGACATGAACGGCCACATCGACGATCTGGATGGATACACGGATTGTAACGGGAAGCTAATGCTAGATTTCTGTGAGCGACACGATCTAGTTATAGTAAATAGAGAAACAAAATGTGAAGGCCAAATCACGTGGGAATTCCGCAACAGGCAGACTACCATTGACTACTGTCTAATGTCGCAGGAAATTTATAGCAAGGTCACAAAAATGGAAGTAGACGAAGAAGGGGAGTGTAGTCTGGGAAGTGATCATAAACATATTAGTCTGCAGATGGGGCCCTTGATGAAAAGAGAAATGGAACTTAGACAAAACGTGAACGCAAAATTAAACGACGATCAAATAGCGCAGATAGCAGCAGACATAGAGGAAGCAATAGAGAAAAGCCCCATGGAAGACTGGGATTATGAACAAGTAGAACTACTCATAAGGAGCAAAATTCAGGAGGTTAAAGTAGCAAACCGCTGGAATGGAAAGAGGAAGCCACGGAGCTGGTGGAATAAGAAAATCAGGGAAGCTATTGAACAACGACGGGCTGCTTCAAGGGAACACCGAGTGGCAAAGAAAGCGCAGGTATCTCAGGAGGAAATCGATCAAAAATGGGAATCATATCGACGAAAGAAACTTGAAGTACAGGCCCTCGTCCATAGTAAAATAAGGCAGTCCACAAATGGCTGACATACACGATGGCTCTAGAGGCGGAGCAAGAAAATTTTGGAACCATATAAGCTGGCTATAGGGAAGAAGAATCAAAGAAATCAGGATCGGATTCAAGATAACGAGGGAAATTGTTTAAAGGGAGACAACGCAGTGGACTACATTACATCAGTTATAGCCGAGTCATTTAAGAGCGACGATTGGGTAATCTCCGCAAATCAGGAAGCAACACAAGGTAGCAGAAGGAACGGAGGATACAAGACAGTAACCTAGGTTTTAACCTGTCATGTAGATTAGGTGGAAAGGCGGTAGAGCAGCGTCTTTCCGGTTTGATGTATGCAGACGATATTATGCTACTAGCTGAGAGTCTGGAAGAATTGAAAACTCTAAAGTATTGCGGAGATGAAGGGGACGCTCTAGGCTTCAGTTTAAGCGCAGTTAAGTCGGGTCTGATGATTTTCAACGGCTCAACTGATCAGGGTCTTAAAATACAAGGCCATGAAATACCCAGAGTAGCAGAATATAAATATCTAGGGGTATGGGTAAACGAAGGATTGGCATACGTTAGAAAGCATGAGCAATCACTTAAGGCCAAAGGGGGGGAAAATGCCGGGATAATGAAGCATAGGGCATTGTGGGGATACAACAGGTATGAGGTTTTGAGGGGTATTTGGAAATGAATTATGGTGCCCGGACTTACTTTCGGAAATGCGGTTTTGTGCATAAAATCAGAGGTACAGTCGACATTAGAAATAAATCAGAGAGCCGTTGGACGATTAGCACTAGGTGCCCACGGCAAAACCCCAAATGAGGCGGTACAGGGAGGTATGGGCTGGGCATCTTTCGGGGAAGCTCAGAGTAAAACATTATATGAGGAACGCCTGAGGAAATTGGACAGTAACAGATGGGCAGCTAAAGTATTTAAATACCTGTACCTAAAAAGCATTGACTCACAATGGAGGAAAAGAACTAGGAAACTAACTAGTAAGTATGCTAGTCACAAGGACGGAGAAATAAAGAGCATTAAGCAACGAGTGAAAAACACAGCAGGTAAAAATTAGATAAATTCGATGGAAAAGAAACAGTGTGCAATTATACCGAAATTGGAAAATGCAGATCAGGAAGGAAGCTTTCTTTGATAACTCAAGAGGCAGTGCCCTACTCTTTGAAGCTAGATCAGGGTGCCTTAGAACACACAGCTGCAAAAAGAAATTTAACCATGAAGATGACGCATGTGCTGTATGTTGTAACTCCAGTGAAACAATTGACCATATTATACTCGAATGTAATGTTATCCTTCCGGAAGTTGATGCAGACGCAGTCACTGCTCCTGAAGCTCTGGGGTTTAGAGATACCGTGGCCGGGTGAATAAACCGAAAAAACGACTGGAAGATTGGTGGCTTAAAAGCAGAGGTGACATAATGTTATTAATCTAGAAACAAAAATTCAATAAATAAAATGATGGTTTAGTTAACCAATCTAAATCAACAATTAAGATATAGGGAGAAAAATGAGCATGATAGCTACTGCTACCACCCCGTTTCAAAAGGGACGCTCCTATATTCCATCCATCCATCTATCCAGAGCGGCCTGCTCGAGTGCTCCTACGGGATATGGTTTGGTAATACGCGTCCCGAATGTGTTGGGGGACTAGGTGGCTGTTTTCAGTGGTTGGACCAATTGGTTGGAGTTTTAGCGCGGCGATAATGAACCTGCCCGTCTCTGTGGAGGAACGTCTGTTGATCTGGGCAGTATGGTGAGCTTCCACTAGTTCTTAAATTGTGTTGTGTACTCCCATGTTTAGGAGGCGTGTGGTAGAAGTGTGTTTCGCGAGGTGAAGGACTGTTTTGTATGCCTGACGAATGAATGCGTCCACCTTTTCCGTTTCTGCTTTTGTAAGATAGAGATACGGGAGTGAATAGACCTTTTGGCTGATGACGAATGCCGGTACAAGGCGCCGGATATCGTGCTTTCGGAGATCGTACCTGTTCGCTATTCGTTTGATGAGTCTGATAGTTTGATGGGTGGTGATATTCAGTTTCAGGATTGTTTCTTTGTTGAGTTCATTGTTTTGCAAAAACATTCCCAGGACTCGAGGTGTGCTGACCTCGGGTACTTGGATTCCGTTTCTCACCTAATTAACGATTGTCATAGGCGCATTATCTGTCATACTAATAATTGGTTCACAGGAAGGGAAGAGCGCAGTACCTGTAACACTTGTTTCTGTGGACACCTGAACCACACCGTAAAGAAAGGAAGGAAGGAAGGTGGGAGTGAAAGTGGAAAGAATAAAAGGGGAGCCGTAATTGAGGGCTACGGTTGGTTGGTTGGTTCATAGGAAGGGAAAGGCGCAGTATCTGTCACACTCGCTCTGTGGACACCTGAACCGCGCCGTAAGGGAAGGGATGAAGGTGGGAGTGAAAGTGGATAGAGAGAAAGGGGGGTCGTAGTGGAGGGCTACGGAGTAATTTCGACCACCTGGGGATCTTTAACGTGCGCTGACATCGCACAGCACACGGACGCCACTTCGTTTCGCCTCCATCGAAACGCAGCCGCCGAGGCCGGGATTCGATCCCGGGAACTCCGGCACAGTAGTCGGGCGTCTTACCACTGCACCACCCCGGCGGGGCAGGGCTACGGAGACATTTCGACAATCTGGGGATCTTTCACCTGCGCTGACATCGCACAGCACACGGACGCCTCTTCGTTTCGCCTCCATAGAAACGTTGCCGCCATGGTCGGGATCGAACCCGGGTACTCCGGCACAGTATTCGGGCGTCTTACCACTGCACCACGACGGCGGAGCGCAATACCTGTCACACTATGTTTGGAAACCTGAACCACGTTGTAACAGGGGGGGGGGGGGTGATGGTGCGAATGAAAGCGGAAAGAGAGAAAGAGGTGCTGGTAGTGGAAGGCTGCCAGGTAATTTCTACCACCTGGGAATCTAACATGAGTTCGAGAAGGTGGTGAAGGGTGGCCGTTCCTGGCCCTATGGGGCTCAGACTGGGTAGGTCAACGCCGCTTGCGGCGGGGGCTAGCCTGCCACCGAATTTTTATCTTTTGTAGGCCATCATTGCACCCGCCCCCGCTCAGGTGGTGGAGGACGGCTGTTGCGGCGCGCGTCTTTCTCTCCATCTTTTTCTTCTCCACTTTCTCTCTCCTGTCTGCACGAGGCAGCGGAGGTGGCTCAGCTACAGAGCCAGTAGCAAGACCGTGTATTTTCTTTTCCTTCCTATCACCACAAGAACAACAACGCTGACATCGCTCTGCACACGGACACCTCGTTTCGCCTCCATCGAGACGCAGCCGCCGGCGATCGGGAGAAGATAATTTCCATTGTGTGGCGCCAGACCTGATCTCGATAAAAATAGCTGTATAAGGGTCGCGCGATGTACTGTGTGCAGCAGCAACGCTCAGGCTTTCTCATTTCGCCAGTGCGGATTCTATAGCACTCTCGCATTTTTCGTTTTTTTTTTAATTTTAGTGCTGCAGCACTAGTACCTGCATCTTCTCATAAACCCGATGTCTGAAGCCAATTTTTGACCTTTCCGAGTGCGGATGTGCGAGAGGCATACCCATATGCCTCTCCGTTTCGCCTTCATCTAAACGCAGATATCCTGTTCATAGGAGAAGCTGAAGCGTCCCTCACTAAAATTTGTCGAATGCCCTCAGAGCATGATTGAGATCTCTGCCGACACATGTTATACAGCTACGACGCATTTTCTTCCCCCCTCCCCCAAAAGTTGCATCATCACATATTCGAATCATTGTGCGAAACGTTACACTAGTGCCACAAAATTATTATGCTTACTTCCTACCTATAAATTTGGATAAACGCCACACATTCTGTGAAATATGCAAGTAAGGAACATGTTTGTTAAACTGGAAAAAGCAATCTTGATCGCTGTGCCGGCATAAATGACTAAAATAGTTCGTGAATCAAATGATATCTCCTGAAATGACATGGGGTCCCATTCCATTGGCTTTGTGATGGGGCAATCAGCGCTTGTATGCCAATACATTCATGTATATTACTGCAGTCAGGTTTTGTTATTTTTGCAGTATAGCGTCTCTGTGTACATACACTCGCAGCGCGTTCTAGTGAGCTGCTAGGCATATCCTCGTTGCCGAAGTAGAACAGCGAGTTTCAAAGCCACTACCCTGTTAGGCGGACCCCGGGCCCTGTATTGAATCATGGAACAACCTATCCCGGCATCCTTCCAAGGCGCAGTGCTTCGCATTCACGGTGCCTGAACCTGTTTCGGCGGACAGCCTTATCCGACACTCGGAGTAGGGGGGCTGCAGTACTTGCAGCACCTCGGAGGTCTTCGTTTCATGGCCGTCTTGTCCTCCACGGCGCTAGCGACCAAGATGGCGGCGAGAGGTGTCCTACGTCCCGCCGGAAAAGAAGTGCCGCTGGAGCAGATGAGAGTTCCGATGGTTTATGTGACGATTTGCCGTCTTCCCCCGGGCGCCAATGACAAGGCTCTTGCTGCGGCTCCCCGTACGAAAAGGTACGTCCGATCCGTCTCAGAAGTTCCGTTCCAGTCTAGGAGCCACGTCCGGGACGGGACGCGGCCGGTGAAGTTGGAAATGACGCGGTCCCCCCTCCCAATTTCCTGATGGTGACTGGGACCCGCGTGATGCTGGAATCGAGGGATAAAACGCGTGTGTTCTAGGTGCGGCGTCGAGGGCCACTTTGGCACTGCTTGTTCGGCAGTGCGCTGCGGTCTCTTATGGCCACGATACTGCGAATTGCCGCTGCTCGTGCGAGCGCTGCGGCGGCTAACACCCAACGGTGGATTGTGTTCTGCCTCTCTCTTATGCAGCGACTGCCAAGGCATTCTCAGAGCCTGACGTGCAACCCGAGAAGACCGAGAACTTAAAGCGGTCCGGCGGCCTCCAGAAGCTCAGCAAGGACGCAGAGAGGAACGACGACGAGGCCTTGACGGCCACGTCTGAGGTCCTCTCCGACGGAGAAACTACGGAGCCCTCCCCCGATAGCGAGCCTGTGACGGAGGTGACAGCCTCTCAGAGCGACTCCGAGACTTCCTCAGATGTACCCGGCTCTGAGCTTCGTGCCTTGGAGTCGCAACCTGTGGCGGGCCAGTATCCGCATGACGACAAGCTGCAGACAACGCCCGCTCCACCTGTGGAGTCGGCAAATCTGGAGGCTCTGCTGAACACCCCGCGTCTTCTGCACTCTGTGGTTTCCGCCCCCATCCTCCCGATTAAGGAGGTCACCCTGTCGTGTGTTACGGTGGCAAGACGGTCTGGCTCCCCGAAGCCACAACGCATGAGTTCGGGTCACGCTACGAAAGCGCCTTTGGCGGACAATGGCAAGCGTCACCTTTCCGGCCCAGAAAGCTGTGCATCTTATTCGAGCGCGTCAGCGCCGCATAAGAAGGCGCGGAGGGCACCAGACGGCACCGAGATGGACTTATCGGACGCCGAGTCGTAAGCACCATGGTTTCGCCTCTCAGGCTCAACGGCCACAGCGGCCTCACCCTCCTCCTCCTCGCCTGTCTGGTGGTGGCTTCGACGCGGCTCAGTCGGCTTCGACCGCCTCGGCTTTGTGGCTGCTGCCTGCGAACGGTGAACTGTGCGCGTGTTCCGCGAAGCGAGTGTGTGTGTGTGTGTGTGTGTGTGTGTGTGTGTGTGTGTGTGTGTGTGTGTGTGTGTGTGTGTGTGTGTGTGTGTGTGTGTGTGTGTGTGTGTGTGTGTGTGTGTGTGTGTGTGTGTGTGTGTGTGTGTGTGTGTGTGTGTGTGTGTGTGTGTGTGTGTGTGTGTGTGTGTGTGTGTGTGTGTGTGTGTGTGTGTGTGTGTGTGTGTGTGTGTGTGTGTGTGTGTGTGTGTGTGTGTGTGTGTGTGTGTGTGTGTGTGTGTGTGTGTGTGTGTGTGTGTGTGTGTGTGTGTGTGTGTGTGTGTGTGTGTGTGTGTGTGTGTGTGTGTGTGTGTGTGTGTGTGTGTGTGTGTGTGTGTGTGTGTGTGTGTGTGTGTGTGTGTGTGTGTGTGTGTGTGTGTGTGTGTGTGTGTGTGTGTGTGTGTGTGTGTGTGTGTGTGTGTGTGTGTGTGTGTGTGTGTGTGTGTGTGTGTGTGTGTGTGTGTGTGTGTGTGTGTGTGTGTGTGTGTGTGTGTGTGTGTGTGTGTGTGTGTGTGTGTGTGTGTGTGTGTGTGTGTGTGTGTGTGTGTGTGTGTGTGTGTGTGTGTGTGTGTGTGTGTGTGTGTGTGTGTGTGTGTGTGTGTGTGTGTGTGTGTGTGTGTGTGTGTGTGTGTGTGTGTGTGTGTGTGTGTGTGTGTGTGTGTGTGTGTGTGTGTGTGTGTGTGTGTGTGTGTGTGTGTGTGTGTGTGTTTGACTGTGGGGTGCACAAACGCGCGCGGCACACGAACCATGTTGCGGCCCGGGCTCGCAGCAGTCAGCACTTCGTCGCATCCTGCCCGCTTCTGCAGAAGGCTTCAACACCGAGCATCAACTCCACGAGCACCTCCCTGTGCTAATGTGCGGACACGTTTACAGACTTTGCCCGACGAACTTTTCCACGCGTTATGCTCTCTTTCGTTCCTTTCTTTCTGTAATATATATAGTTTTATTTACTCCGCCTTCCTTTTATGATGACCCTTTTTGTTTTGCTTCCTTTAACGCGCAAGGCTTTCGTCACCCTGACACGCAAAGAGAGGTGCTTCATCTTGCGCGTTTGCATCGAGTACATATTTTATTTTTGCCGGAGTGTAATTTCCGCACCCCTGCCTATGTCCTTTTCTTTTGTCCTCTTTTTAATGTTGACGCCTTTTTTTCATTGACGGACTCTGCGAGGTGTTGTGGCCTGTGATCTTTCATTCACCAGCATACAGGGCATGTGCTCATTGTATGAATACATATGGCATAGATGGGCGCGAGATTGTCGTTGACGTTTTTCTAGATGGCTCGGGACTGGTCTTGTCAAGGTGTACGCGCCAGCCACGCACAGTCTGACAAACGTGTTCTTTCTGTCCATAACTTCCTCAATGACATGCCCCACTTTCTGCTCGGGGATTTTAATTGTGTCATAGACACAATGCGCGACGTCAGGGGACCTGGTTAGGGCGCCTCCAATTACCACGCGAATGAAAAGCTAGTGCGACCATTACGCTTAAATGACGCGTGGATCACTCTTCACAGAGACCATTCCGAGGCAACACGAGTCGGGCCAGACCGCAAGCCGAATAGATCGAGTTTACATCCCCTCCGCTATGGCACCTGACTTGCTACAGTGTGAAGTATTGCCTTTCCCATCAGGCCTTAAACTAAGTGATTTATGGTTATTCTCCGGGCAGCTCCGGGCCGTGAAAACAGCCCCCTGATGTGGTGCATGGATGCAGCGGTACTCCACGATGAACAGTGCGTTGCTGGTATACGCCGAGAGTTGTGCTTGCCTGTGGCCGCAGTTAGTGACATAACTACTGCTATCTAGGACACGCTGCAAACACGCTGGCGCGATGTTCTTGTGTGTGTGGGGAAGGCGCGGCGTTTCCGCATTACGACCATGCTGAATGACGTTTTGCGCCGTATATGCGCATTGTAAGTGGCGGCGAAACTCTCATGTTCGCGATGCTCGAATATCTCGAGACGCTCGAGGAATGTTCGCGCACATCACTCTCCGCGGGTCCATCCAAAGTGCCGCTTGAGGATGCCGCAAACTTCGGACACGCTCGAGCCGGACATGCTCGAGCATTTCGCGGCCCTCTTTTAGTCACAAGGAATCGACTAGGAGGAGCATTTTCGAGAAGCTATCGGATCTTTCTGTGGGCCTCTTCTTCAACTTCCAGAAGATGCATGTTCAGTACTTAAGGAGCCAGCAACTTTGGAGGAGGTGCGTTTTGCCTTAAGCGCCATGAACCAGTCGACCGTGCCCGGTCCTGACGGACTAGTAGCCGGTTTTTATTGTACTTTCTTTGACATCCTCGATCCTTCTTTACTAGGGCTCGTGAATTGTTTCCTCGAGAGCGGCACCAAGCTACCCTCGTTCAGTGTCGGCCGTATCGCTCTAATTCCGAAAAAGAGCATGACGCTGTCGAGTCCCCCATTGTGGCGACCCAGTATACCCTCTTTAACACCGACTATGAACTCGTAGCCATATTGCCGGTCCATAGGGTGCGAATCTACCTGCAGGATTTGTTTAGCCCATACCGGTCCTGTTCGGTACCTGGCGATCGATGTTCCCTTCGCTGACACTGACGAGAGACGTCTGCGAAAATGCCAAACGGATCACTGTAGCTTTCGTTGCCAATTGGACCACGCGAAGGCATTGGACTGCACTGAACATGGCTACTTGTTCGCCGTGCTCCGCTCATTTGTGGCATTATCGCTACTTGTGTCATAGTAGCTATCTTAACAAGTGCACGCGTGTATGTTTGTAATGACAGATTCATACCTGAGATCATCATACTCATCATCATCATCAGCCCGATTATACCCACTGCAGGGCGAAGGCCTCTCCCATATTTCTCCAATTAACCCGGTTCTGTACTAGCTGCATCGACTTGACCCCTGTGAACTTCTTAACCTCATCCGCCCACCTAACTTTCTGCCGCCCCCTGCACGCTTTACTTCCCTTGGAATCCAGTTTGTTACCCTAAGCGACCATCGGCTATTCACTCTTCGCACTACGTGTCCTGCCCATTCCCATTTCTTCTTAATTTTCACTAGAATGTCACTAACGTGAGTTATTTCTCTGACCCACTCTGCACGCTTCCTATCTCTTAATGTTACCCCTACCATTTCTCGTTATATAGCCCTCTACGTTGTCCTCAACTTAAGTAGAACCCTCTTGGTTAGCCTCCATGTTTCAGCCCCATAGGTGAGTACAGGTAAGATGCAACTGTTGTATACTTTCCTCTTGAGCGATACCGGTAAGCTGCTAGTCATAATCTGCGAGTGCTTATCAAACGTGCTCCTTCTCAATCTTATTCTTATTTCCTTTTCATGGTCCGGATCTGCGGTTACTACCTGTCCTAAGTAGGCATATTCGCCTACTACTTCCAGTTCTTCGCTACCTAACGTAGACTGCTGTTCCTTCCCGAGGCTGTTGTATATTACCTTAGCCTTCATCATATTGATTTTCAATCCTACCTTTCTACTTTTCCTGTCTAGATCAGCAGTTCATCTCCTGAGTTACTTAGCAAGGCAATGTCATCAGCAAATTGCAGATTACTGAGGTATTCTACATCTACCCTTATCCCCAACTATTACCATTTCAAGTCTCTGAATACTTCCTCTAAGAAAGCTGTGAATAGTACTGGGGAGACCGTGTCTCCTTGCCTAACACCTTTTTTATGGGAATTTTGTTACCTTCTTTATGCGGAACTATGGTTGCTGTGCAGCCACTATATATATTGTCACAGAAGCCAGTGAAACTGGTTCAGCAGGTTTACTTAGGATTAAGTAAAAGCACCGGCAAGATCAGGCACGGAACCGACTGGCGGGCGAGTACCGAGAGCGAAGAAGACGAGCGCGTGCCAGTCTCCCGAGCTCGCCACATGGCGGCGCCAGTACGATAACATTGCGGCATTGCCCCTCCCGGTGGAAAAGGCATCGTCCCGATGCCGAGTGCTGAGGTCGAGGATAACCGTAGTCGGCGAGGAGGCGCGTTCACATCAAGTAGTTAAACGAAGCAAAGAAAAAAAACACATGTAGCTTGACCTAGCGGGAGTAGAAGGGCTTCATCCTGGCGACATGTACGACTTCCGATTGTGCTTGCCGTCGGGATGAGCGAACAGTTCCTTGCGGGGTCACTTCGTAGGTGACGTCGCTGAGTTTGCGTAGTACTTCGTACGGGCCGAAGTAGCGGCGCAGAAGCTTCTCGGAGCGACCCCGCTGGCGAACAGGTGTCCACACCCAAACCTGATCACCAGGGTTGTAAATTACCTCCCTGTGACGAAGGTTATACCGTCGAGCATCTTTAACTTGCTGTGTCCGGACTCTCAGTCTAGCCAGCTGGCGAGCGGCCTCGGCATGCTGGACGAATTGGTCGGCACCGGCAATCGATGGGTGGGCAACATCTGGCAGTAGCATTGCATCCAGCATGGTGACAGCTTCGCGACCGAACACCAAACGAAACGGTGTAAAGCGGGTCGTTTCCTGGACGGCGGTGTTATAAGCGAATGTTGCATACGGTAGTATCTGGTCCCAGTTCTTATGATCTTCGTTGACGTACATAGAAAGCATATCGGCGATGGTCTTATTGAGTCGCTCAGTAAGGCCATTCGTCTGAGGGTGGTAAGCTGTTGTTCTGCGATGACAAGTGCCACTGAGCCGCATCACTTCCTGGGTTAGAGCTGAAGTAAATGCCGTGCCTCTGTCAGTTAAAACGATCGCAGGGGCACCGTGACGAAGGACCAGATTAAAGATGAAAAAGTTCGCAATATCAGTAGACGTGCCGCTGGGAAGAGCTTTCGTCTCACAATAGCGGGTTAGATAATCTGTAGCGACTATAATGTACCTGTTGCCCAATGATGACGTAGGAAATGGCCCGAGCAAGTCCATACCGACTTGGTGAAAAGGTACTCGCGGAGGAACAATGGGCTGCAGCAGGCCGGCCGGCTTGACAGGTGGTATCTTCCGACGTTGGCAATCACGGCACGTTCTAACATAGTGCTGAACCATAGCGGCAAGATTGGGCCAGTAGTACTTTTGTCGTACTCGTGCCAAGGTGCGCGAAAAACCGAGATGTCCGGCAGAAAGCTCGTCGTGGCAAGCCTGCAAAACGTCGGTACGGAGCGGCGTTGGGACAACCAGCAGATACTGAATATCTGTGGAAGCGTACGAAGGCTGTTTTTTTCTTATCCGCAGGGTCCATTGGAATTTGCCAGTAGCCAGATCTGAGATCAAGACAAGAAAAATAGGACGCATCAGAGAGGCAGTCGAGGGCATCGTCTATGCGAGGAAGAGAATAGACGTCCTTTTTCGTAACAGCTTTAAAGCCGTCACGCAAGCAGAATGACGACAGGCCACGCGTGAAAAGGCGAGGCGGTGATGCGGCGGTTCCTTCGAGGTAATCGATGAGGGGCCGCAGTTCGGTGTCGTCTCGCTGCTGTTGAGCGAGATCTGACGTCGAGAGAGCGCCGAAAAAGACGGAATCATCTGTTTCACTTGAAGAACACGGGATAGGGTTTCGGGATAGGTAGTCAGCGTCACTGTGTTTCTTGCCGGACTTGTACACAATAGTGTCGTCGAACTCCTGTAAGCGAAGACTCCAGCGAGCTAACCTGCCTAAAGGATCTTTAAGGTTCGCTAACCAACAGAGTGAGTGGGGGTCGCTGACCACTCTAAAGGGCCGACCATACAAATACGGCCGAAATTTTGTTACCGCCCACACAACTGTAAGACACTCCTTTTCGGTAGTAGAATAATTCGCTTCGGAACGAGACAGGGTGCGGCTGGCGTAAGCAATCACCCGCTCAAAGCCTTCTTGCCACTGAACGAGAACTGCACCGAGGCCAACGTTACTGGCGTCGGTATGCAATTCTGTGTCGGCCTCCTCGTCGAAGTGGCCAAGTACGGGCGTTGTTTGAAGGCGCTTGCGAAGCTCCTCGAAGGCCCTTTGCTGCTCGTCGGCCCAGATGAAAGGCTGGTCGTCCTTTGTTAGACGAGTCAATGGTTCCGCTATTCGGGAGAAGTCGTGCACAAATCTCTCTTGTAATATGCACAGAGACCCAAAAACCGACGCACGGAACTTTTATCAGTGGGGGTCGGGAAAGCAGCTACGGCAGCCGTCTTCTCTGGATCAGGGCTAATTCCCTCAGCACTCACGACGTGACCCAGGAACTTGAGCTGTTGGAATGCAAAGTGGCATTTTTCTGGTTTTAGTGAGAGTCCGGCCCCGCGGATGGCATTTGGCACGGCCGTCAATCGTTTGAGGTGCTCTTCGTAGGTCGCAGAGAAAATGACAACGTCGTCAAGATAGACGAGGCACGTCTGCCATTTCAGGCTGGCTAGGACAGTGTCCATCATTCTTTGAAAGGTTGCGGGAGCGGAACACAAACCGAAGGGAAGCACCTTAAATTCGTACACTCCGTCAGGAGTAATGAATGCGGTTTTCTCTCGATCACGTTCATCGACTTCGATCTGCCAGTACCCACTGCGTAGATGGAGCGATGAAAAGTATCGAGCGTGGCGAAGTCGGTCGAACGAGTCATCGATTCGAGGCAATGGGTAGACGTCCTTTTTCGTAATTTTGTTAAGCCTCCTATAGTCGACGCAGAATCTGAGTGCTCCGTCCTTTTTAGCGACCAGCACAACTGGTGAGGCCCATGGACTTGTGGACGGCTGGATGACATCATCGCGGAGCATTTCATCAACTTGCGCCCGAATAGCCTCTCGTTCTTTCGGCGATACTCGGTAGGGGTGTTGGCGGATAGGGCGGTCGGTGGGATCAACTATAATTCGATGTTTGGTTACTGACGTCTGTTTCACTTTGGAAGTGACGGCAAAGCAGTCACGGTAAGTGTTCAGAATTGCTTGAAGGCGGTGTTTCTGGGTAAGAGACAAAGCTGGATTCACGTCAGTTTGAACAGTATGTCCAGTGCTCTCAGGAGGGTTCTCATTGGCCAGCGAAAGGGCGCAATGGGCGGATGGCGCACTGACTTCGTCAAAATAAGCGATAGCTGTACCTTGCGGTAAATGGCGGTATTCGGCGCGGCGATCTTTAGCTTGAGCTTTCTGTTGTGCTTCTGCCTTTTCCATCTCTTTAGCAACCCCCGTCTAGCATCCCCGAGGTGTAAGAGATGTTTATCCACTTGAGCGCGTTTTGTTGGTGAGAGTGACCTTCTTAGTGACTTTTTCCCAGTCGGATTTGATACCCTCTACCCAATCATTAATGTCCTTGATCTCTGTATCCTCGGACTCCGCCCTGGTCTTTCTATAGGCTTCCCACTGTGTGAGCCTAGCTTGGCCATAATTTTTCCTGATCGGAACAGTTTCTATCTGGATACGCAAGATGCAGTGGTCACTGCCTAGCGTCTCCCCGTCGTTTTCCCATCTTGCATGCCTTATTCCTTTGACGAAGGCTAGGTCTGGGCACGAATCGCTGTTGAAGCTATTTCCCACTCGCGTTGGCTGGGTGTGAACTGTGATTAGGATGAGGCTTCTGCGATCAGCTTCTCTAGCTAGATCCTTGCCTTTCGGAGTTTCTCTGACATAGCCCCAGATTTATGCCAGGCATTAAAGTCCCCAAGGATGAGAAGACCTCTCTTGCCTGCTGCTTGTTCTGCCTTACCCAGCACGTAGCTGAAGCTAGCGTTCTTTTGGCTGGGTGGGCTGTATAGGTTAAGCAGAAGATACTTTCTTGGCTTCTCTTTTGGGTAATGGCTTCGATAAGAACGTGGTCAATGTCCGTTCCGTCGATGTCGTGTCTGATTGCGGTGATAGTTTTGGCAACCAGCGTGGCGACCTTGCTTTCGCCCTGTCCCTCATATGCTGAGTAACCCGGGAGAGTGGGTGAGCAGCCGGTTTCCTGTAGGGCGATTATGTCTGGCGGTACTGTACAATTTGTGATATGTTGTTTAAGAAGACCCCGCTTTTTGCTGATCCCGCGGCAGTTCCATTGCCATGTTTCAAGGGTTTCCAACTTGACCGAGCTCTTACGGTGCCTCGCCATGCTCGGGCAATGGCCTATTATAGGGTTTGCCTCTGGATTTCATGCTCGTGAATTGTACTAGGCGTTCTCTATCTCTTTGCGCCTCTGCTTGGATGTTAGAAATGAGATTACTAAGATTAGCTAGTGAGTTGTTCATGGCTGCCATGGCAGTTGCAAATTCTTGCCGCCCTATGGTGGCTGGCTGAGTTTCATCTGTTCGCGCGTTCGTGTCGGTCTGCCCTGTTCTCTGGGCTTTGAGCTCTTCTATAAGGTCGTTAAGTTTCTGTCTCAGTTCAGCATTTTCGGCCCTGAGTGTCTGAATAGTTTGTCTTAGTTCTTGCACTTCGTGAAGTTGTCCACTAGTGTTTTTACTGAATTGTGCCTGCGCGTTCGTGTTCTTTGGAACAGTGGGAGAAGTAGAGAAAAGCTGCGCTGCCCAGCTCAACTTACTCTGTTCCTCCTTTTTTATCTTCTTCTGCTGCTGCCCCTTTTTTGTTTCTGGTGGCTCCCTGGTCCTTGATCTCGAGGGCGATGCCGACCTGGACCTGGGGCCGTATTACGGACCGCTCTATAATTGAGAGCGCTCTAAAACGCCCGCTCCTATTGGTCGCCGTCGCCATCTTGAAAAGTTGCGTCACGGGATGCTGCGATTGCGTCGCGGAGGCGAAAAAACAGATGACGTCGCGCACCTAATTATGCCCGTAGTTTTAGACTATTTTTGTAGAGCGCGATGAGACGGTCTAAAACGTTTTAGAGCGAGTTATAGAGCGAAAATGGCGGCGGCGTCCGCGGTGGAGTGGTGTGAGTGGTGGCTCCGGCGCTGAAGCGGCAACGCCGGCGCGAGCAACGACGAAGGGCGGTGTGTGAGAATGCGTTCTACTTGTTCGGCGAGTTGTTCCGACGCCTATTT
The DNA here is from genome assembly GCF_055883805.1 of Amblyomma maculatum. Lineage (NCBI taxonomy): Eukaryota > Metazoa > Arthropoda > Arachnida > Ixodida > Ixodidae > Amblyomma > Amblyomma maculatum. The sequence goes on from NC_139353.1 coordinate 121,358,630, forward strand.
CGACTTGAAAATGCGAAAGCGGAACGGTGGTGCGATGAATGCGCCGATGAACTGTGACGAAGCTCGCAGTCGACCGCTCTTGACGGTGCGGCTGTCATGCGTGCTTCGATCTTTTTTTTTTCTTTTTTGCCTCCGAGGATTTCGTCTCCGCAGGTAGTCGGCTTCTCAAAACTGATGGTGAGCAAGTGCGTGCGTCAAATGGCTAAACTCAACTACTGCAAAGTTGGCGCTGAAGGGTGGTTGGGCTCCGCAGTGCGCCCAATGCAAAAGGCGGAGGCGACATACAGTGCAAAACGAATGAAAACGAGCGAGGTTGGTAGTGTACGCTCAACCGCGTTGCTTTTACCCGTGCTCGTTCTAACTGAAGCATTTGTGTGTGAGACGTTCGTGTGGACATAAAAGTTTAATTTGCCTGTGCTCCGCGATCGATCTTTCTTTTGTTTCTGTTTCCTAAAGAAAAATAAACAAAGAAAAATAAACAAAGCCCCGATTACACTGCTTTCGATATGATTCCTCCGCGCATTTAGGACAATCAAACAATACCTTGACATGAGACGATGCGCAAAAGCCGGTACTATAGCCGTGGAATCAGCTGTTTTACTGAAAATTGCCATTTTTACGGTTACCTCTGCCAGCGCGCCCTCGCGGCAAAAGAAGCTACCCACAAGAGCGTTTAATTGCAAAACTGCAGCTGCTTCTTGATTTTTTTTATGACATTGAACTTTAAATGTGGCTTCTTGAAAATATAAATCTTTAGTTAATTTATTCACACGCTATACATGGTAGAAGAACAAATGGTAGCGTAACTCCCATAGAAGCCTGCTTGTCGACTCTGAGCGAGGCTTTAGTTTCCCAGCGCCCCCTGCGAACTGTGAGGCACATCAAACAGAAGCGTTTAGGGGTAGATCGGCTGGAAACGCTGATTGGTGGACACGCCGCGGCCTGGCGTGACGTTTTTTGCGTCGGGCTCGATGTTTAACCGGACGTGACGTAGTCAAAAACTGGGTTTGCTTGTTCTTTTTCATCCCTAGACGCTTTAGGGAATCGCTAGGTGTCCCCCGCTCTGGCATCGCGCGCGATTCCGGCATTCGGTTCGTGGATCTCGCTGCTGCATGGCACCGGCGCGTTCGGTCACCGAGGTGCTCGACGATGGCGGGCCTGTGCGTTTACGTGAATGCGCTTTCGGCACGCCGATCCGTGCTTTACGTTGGGCGGAATGACGTTGATGGCGACGACCTGCGGGAGATCGCAAGCACCGTCAAGGTAAGTATAAATTGCGCAAAATTGTCTCGCATTTTGCTTATTTATAAGTGCTGTGTCGCTTGTCTCTCCCCACGTGCTTCCAGGACCTCGTGCAGCAGCAGCTCGTGGCATGGACGCTCCTCGTGTTCAAAAAAACAAAAAAAAAAAATCGGCCACGGCTATGGAGACCTCCACGAAAGCATCCACCGTCGGCAACTAACCGCTGCCTGACTGCTATGCTGAGGCGCACGTCTGCCGTGCGCATTCTCAACCCTGGTAGAGGTACAAGAACGCAGATTTCTTTGTCGAAAGTTTTGTGATATGTTGCGCATTCATCAAATCGCTATGTTCATAATGCGACTTTTTTCTACTCTTTTTACAGAACCGTTTCCTGTATGCTGCGAAGAGGCCGAGGATTTTCTTTGTACGCAGCAGCCCATGTCGGGGATCGCGGCATCGATCAGCTCTCCAAGATCATCGCGGCAACCCTCGTAAATGTCTACAGTGGAAGCATCGCTACAGCATCCAGGGCAGCATATAACCAGGCACTGTGTACGACGTAGTGCACCACTGTTGACGGTGCACGGCAAAGGGCCACGGACGAGTGTTCGCCACGCCGTCACGTCGCTGCGCATCCAAACGGCCCTTTTCAGGGCCGCCCCAATGTTTCCTGGCAGACCGCAGACCTGCACATCCCGTACTCCTCTTCCCTCTCTACGTTGCACGTGGCTTCGTATCAATCGCCGCGGCCACCAAAATAACTTGCGCGCTAGGCCTCTTTACCAGGCTATACGTAAATACACGCATGCATAATCGTGTCAAATTTGATTTAGTAAAGTGCTACAGTGCTTATTACCTGCTTCCCTCACGCATTCTTCCCAGTCTTCGTGCAGCAGCTGCAGAACACGTGGCAAGCGTCACTCTGCTGCCGCGACGAACGCTAAGCCCATACAACAGGGTTAACAGCTAGAGTATTCTCAGTGTGGTGCGGCTTTGTTCAGCGATGTTAATGGAAGTATCGACATTTTATATAACAACTGCATAATCGTCTTGAATATTGCTTCATAAAGTACTGTACTGCTTAATTCTCACTTACCTCGTGAATTCCACAGCTGCTGCAGCTAGCACGTGGCCAGCGTCGTTCTCTCCAGTGCTGCAGTGACGACAAACTATAGGCCTCGCGATAGGCTACAATATACGCCGCGGCTTTGTGCCGCTGTGTATTTTTTTTTTTTATAAATGCATCACATTTCGAAGGTTATAGTCGCCATCCAAGGATCACTTAACTCGAGAGCACGGGAAAAGGCAGAAGTGTACGCACCTGGATTCGATGCCATGTACAACGCCGTGCTTTTTTTTTTTTTTACGCAATCATCCTATGCGCTAGGCGTCCTAGACAAGGTTCAAGTGCAGTGTGCCTTTGTATAGTAACCATGTATGGGGTGAGCGGTTGCCATGTTTTCAGTTCACTTTTGTTGGCTGTTTCTTAAATAAAAATTGTCATTGGTCTCAGTGTCTAAAGAGCTGCTCTAGCCGAACCACGTACGTAGCGATGGATTGCACCGCGGCAGTATGGCTTTGTTCCAAGTTTAACAAAACGGTTGAGGCCAAATCAAAGTCGGAAATGACCATTTCCAACTTGGATATTGGCCCCCAGACAACAATTTGGAGTTCAATGCAACAGTTCAGCTCTGTGCCAACATTTCGTACAATTAAGGGAGTCGAAATTATGGAAATGGCATGCATTTGTGAATATCAAACATGCTTCGCATCCAATTAACATGTCATGCAATGCTAATATAAAAGCTCAATATTCTATCGGGGAACTCTATGAAATCTGCTAGAGCATGGAGCACACGTTCGTAGATATTTTTTTTAATTACCAGCACTTGCAAAGGTATTGGAAATAATTGAATCAAGTCCCATTCAAGGAATCAGATGAACAGTAACAAAAACAAATCATCCTTTATATATTTTGTTTAGTACCTCAATGAAGAGCATTAGGCACACTTTTGCTGAATTTGTACATAAATGACATAATTCATATTGACAACAGTGTCTAGCTCATCATGTATGCTGATAATAGTATCTTTATTACTGGCTTTGATCTCAATGAGACTGTTTTACACTGAAATTATTTACTTGAAAAATCGTTTGCCTGGTCCAATTTCATGAAGAAATAAACACAGAAAAACTATTTTGTTTTGAGTCTGAAATAAGAAAATGATGTAAGAGATGGCTACCGAACTATAATAAAAATATTTACCTTGTAGAAACTCGCATAAGTCTTAGTGTGAATTTTTTTCATTTGAGATAGGAAATTCATATAAACAACACTGCAAATAAAAAAAAAGATTTCTTCAATGAGTGAGCTTTACCTTGATGTGGTACTGTCCTTGCCTTTAATTATGCAAGTCCCCACAGATAAGGTATTGCAGTTTTACGTGGGCAAGCACCACAAGAGCAAATATCAATAAAATGATAATTCTCAGTAAATTAAATGTGTGTTTCTTACATAACCGATATTGACTGCCGGTTTACGACATGACACCTCCGTGCAGAATACAGTATAATTATCTTAAACTATGAATGCCACTTGTTGCATGTTTCCTATGTTTCTTGGCAGGACAATAAAAGCTTTCTTTGCTCGATGGCACTGCTGCAATTTAGAGCCATTCCGTTTTTAACTCAAAACTCCAACCACTGGTTTCTCCCGCACTTTCACACTTGGTGCAACCTGCAATCAATAAAACACAATCTAATGGTCTCACTGAATGAACTTAAACATGGTATTTCTGAAATTGTGAAAACAGCTATGAATACACTTTTTAGGGTTGTAAAATCAGAAATGTTGCAAAGTTAAAGAGCACTGCAGAATCTGCATTGGAGCAATGCAAAAGAACGGATGCTGCTGCAACATTACATCACCCTCCATTGATTGACACCACTCATTAACCTCCACTCCACCACTTCTCAATTACTCACAACTGCTGCGGACATGATTTTGCAGACACGTTCTGCTGATGCGGACGCGGTCTGCGGACAGAAATCTGTGAAATCTTTGCGTTTGCCAGCGCTGTGTTAATGTAGTTTATGTTATCACTTATACTACTTGAGAATTCATTTAGCGTTCTATCAGTGTGTTGTGTTACCTTGCTAACAAGTTTCCTTATATCTTCTTTGCATGTGTTATTGTATGTAGTTGTATCCCCCCTACAATAATGCCTCATGGGCGCTGTAGGTACTTACAATAAATAAATAAATAAACATGGCGAAGTAATACTTTCGCATTAATAGATCTTCTAGACATAGGGTCTAATTCTTGCACTTTTTTTTAAATAATGTGTAAATTTTTTTATCCTACTCTGCAGCTAACGTCTGCTGCTCCTTTGTAAATGGGTCCAGGACCTAAGTGCATGAGTTGCTCTCTGAAACATTTAATTTAGCTCTCGAGACTATCTAATATGCTCGAATTGAAATCATTGACTCCAGATTGGACTTTGAAATTAGTTGCAAAATTTTTAACTGCAAAGCCTATTGAAATCTAATATGTTTGGGTGTATTTTTACTAGGGAGCGAAATGCACCAGCTTCCTTTAACATCTTAGCCAGCACACACACAATGCATCATTGAAATGTAGTTTGAATTCCAGTTTCACCATGCATAACAATTGTCCATTCAGTTTGGATGTTCATTGGGAATATCAATTCTAACCCGTAAGATGACCATAACTTAGCAGCCCATAATAAAAATAAATTGCTTCTTTACAGAGAGTTAAAACTATGCAGTTGGGACTAAGTACTTATTCCAGCTGGGAGGTCATCTGGAAACTGGAAGACATTTGATTATGGAAATTCAATTAGAACTGAAAATTCTAATTGGAAATAATGAAAAGATGCCTAAATGGAATGAGGGCTTCTAGAGAAAGTGTAAATTCTGGAAACTCAATTGGATAATACAAGACTCTTTAGCAGGATCTAGAACACATCTTTTACAAATGAACACTTGAAACTTTGAGCACTGGCTGACGCTCACCGCCGCAGCTCTCAGAATAACTGACAGCATGGTCAAAACTACAGTAGGTGTTAGTGCAGTATACACCAGTGTTGTCACTGCGAAGTGAAGAGCCATAAAGCAGAGGACTGCCATCCTTACTACTGCCAATATACAAGTCCTTCTCAGAGCCACCCCATTGTTTCCTGGCAGATCATGGGCCTTCAGCTTCATCGTCATGTTTTCTCATTTTTAGTCTTTTGTAGGATGTATTGGACCTTCGGTGGTCTGTCATGCAACACTGCATGACTAATCCACTGAGTGCAAAGCCGTTAACCAACAGAGATATCTTTTCACTTCATGTGCGGCACACAAACATCATGCATAAAAGAGGCCACATGTCACTATTCCATCTTTCTTTACACTTTCTTTCTTTAGCACACTCTAAAACCATTCCTGTAAAAAGCTATAGCTTCTTTTATGCAAAGTGACATGGCAATTATTGTAACTTGAAACATTTTCAAAACGAAAAAATAAATGCATGAGGTGGCTCACAACCATTGTTTTTTTGTAAAACTGTGTTGCTTCATAGGCAGTAACTTGAATAACACTGACAATATTTCTACATTACTTTGAAACAACCCAGGCAAAAATCCTAACTGATGTAAATGGTTTAAGGAACAAACTTCCAGTTCATATCAGTTGGATAACAATGGATCCCCAACTGGAATTCAACTGGGATCAACGTTCATGCGTATCAGGTACCCGTTGCATGCGAGCCGTGCTACCTGTTGATGGTTTACGACTCAGAAAGAACACAAAAACGAGGGCACAAGTGCAGATAAGGCACATGTTTGCAGTCTCCATGACCGGTTGTATTCGTTCCTCTGTATCCACGAAAGCACTCCATTTCTAACCCCCAATGGTGTAGGTCTGCGACATCCAGTGCAATAACGTGGGGCAATCCCCCCCCCCCCCCTTCTTCATGAACACACCCGAACGCAATACCATCAACTACTTTGTCGTCAAGGCTTTCTTCGAATGGGGAAGTTCGTTTTTCGTATCGCACAACATGGTGCAAGCCGAGGCTTTTTTTTTTCATTCATTTCTTAACGTAACAAGCGTACCCCACAACTGATAATAAGCTATATTACGAGGGGCATATGTCATATTTTTTCTTTTCTGAAGAAAGGTGCATTTGTGAAGAACTAAGTAGAGGTTTTTGACAGATGAATTTCTAGATTGGGACCACTCAAATAAAAGGGCATATAAAAACCACAAGAATTGCAAACTTTGAGCATGTAGAAATACTTGGTAACACGCACAGTAACTAAAAAGTGGCAAACTGGCAGATGCGACCAGGATTATAACACGGTGCCATTGTGAACAATTTCGTTTACATCAGGCATAGCACAGTGCCAGCAAAAGCCTTGGGAACTGGCCAATGTGCTGTATTGCAGTTCATATTTTTTATGCTTCCACAAACTCTTCATAAGGACTGTTGAAAGCTTTGAACATGCACAAGACAACTGCAATTACATCGGCCACAGTGACAAAGAATAAAGTAAATACGAACCAGCTAGAATGTTAGACTGAGCGTTCACATGCAAATATGGGCGTAGAAATGCCATTTGAGAAGTAAGCATGCTAATAGTGAAAGGACAACTCGAACACACAGAAGAGAACAGAAGTTACAAAAACAAACAAGCAGTCATAATTGAGGCCTTCAACAACTACGCTGTAAAATCAAATTTTGCAGAGGGACAAGTGCGTAATTAATCCTGCCGCACAAATGAAATAAGTATACCCCTTGATCAATTATAGAAATCGCTTGCGTACAAAAAGTGGGAAACACTGAAGTCATCTTGCTTTGAGCAACTAATTTCAGATATTATAAATCTTGTTTTGAAAGCTGGTATTGATCTAAAGAGCATAAAGCAAAAAAAGAAAAAAAAAATCCGACATGCCAACATTTTCATTTTCCGGTCTTTAAGGCTTCAAAGCTGCTACTCGGTTTGTCAAAATCAATGTTTTTTACCAGCTCACCTACGAGAGATGATAATGCAAGATCTGAAAGCGAGCACTGACCCATCATAGGTCCTCTTCCTCACAGGACACAACCTCCTCCTCTCACAGGATACAACAGACACTCATATATTAGGAATAGTTGCAGGCTGGGGAGAGGCTCTAGAAAATCTCAATCTGGGGAACTCCAATGCTGCCCAACTGTCGGCCTCTTCGAGTCCAATGCTTGCCACTTTAAGTTGAGGTGTCTCCTCAGCCAAGGCATTTCGATGAAATGTGTTCTATCAGACAGCTTGTCGTAGAAGGATGTAAGCTTCAGAATACATACTTTAAGGCTTGAGAGGTCCCTCAGTAGAATAAAGAAATCTCTTCACTTCAAGAGGACCAGATATGTTCTGCGGCTTCTAAAATCGCTTTTGATTTAATGCAGAGCTCGGCATAAAATCTACCAGTGCAGTCAAGCATCACACCTTTTATTTTCTTCCTGCAATGAAAACCCTGAACCTCAGACACATTCCCCTACCATACTCTTTTTGAAGTTCTGGGGCCTGTCTACTGATATTCTGAGCTCATTTGATTTTATGAATTTCTGCTCAATAGCCTTGCACACTGTGGCCACACATCATTTTTGAGAAAGAGCTTTAAATCATCCATCTTTGCCACCACTTTGTAAAGGTATAGGTGCTTTGTCTGCAAGTGAAATTGTGCAGCATTTACTACTTCAGGTACTGCACGCTATAGGTGCAAGCAACATAGAAAAGCAATGGCACAGACTACTGTAGCCTCCATGCAAATAAAAAGGTACCAATGAGCAGTGATGCCTTGCTAACAGAATACATTTAGTCTCAAAGTGGTCTTCAGCAGCGGAGTGATAGCGGGGGTCGCCAGGTTTGATTTCATGATGGACTGACTTGTATCTCTCATTTTAACAATAACCTTCTCTTACAGCAACAAACGAGAGAAAGCATTCTCTTGAGGAAAAGAACTTAAGGCCCACAGTATTGCAGCATGTGAATTGCCTTGCATATATATTTCTCTAACTGCACTCTTTGCATTACACTCTCTCCCCCCCCCCCCCCCCCCCATTCCCAGCCACACTTTCCTGAGCACTGCACCCAGTGCAGTCCTCACACCCCTATAGGGACAGCAAGGTTTCTAACCCCTCCTTTATGCTAAAAAAATGCCTTTTTATATCCTGAAAAGCAATCCCACAATGTCTGGACAGCCCGAAATTCAGCAAATACTCGTTTTACTCATCTTTGCACCTTAGTAATGTATAAGAATTTTTTTGCTTTTTTTTTTTTTTGCTGTTGACATATTAGTTGCATAAAAGGTGGCATATGCCCAGAAAATTTTGTTAAAAATTGGCTATAGTGCATGCTACCTTTCTCTTTCATAAGTCTTTTGCAAACTGAAGTGGTGGACCACATTAACTTATTCTTCATTGCATCATGCCATCATTGTGCAATTAAAAAAGTGTCGACTTAGATATATTCACACGTGCTGTTTGATAAATAATTGTTTTTAAACTCTGCGGTTGTGTGAAAGAGATACTAAATGGAAGGAAAAATAGTGTAGCACATATATAACTTTGTAAGTGTAAGGTATAGCTAAATAAGAATGTAAAGAATTTCTGGACTGCAAGCAATCAATGTAACGAATGACAAACATTTACTCAAGGCAATGAAAGTTATTAAAGCATTTCAATGTTTTTATGAACGAAAATAAATGCAGTGTTTGAATATATAACAAACAAATTTGTGATGGCAGTCAGCAGTCTGTTTCAGGCTACAGGTCCAGTTAAAAATCACAATTGACACATATGACGGATGCAAAACTTATTGCCGTGAAAGAAATGCAGAAGACGTAAGACGCTGTTTATTACATATTAGACATGCGAAGGCATGACAAGCTGAAATGGTCCATGTGTTGCATTAGAACAAGCACTAAGTCATTAAAAGATGCATGCATCACATGGATCTCAATTTGACAGCAAACATATGCTGACACTTACAAAACATACAATGCCATTACTCTTCACGTGATATACACTGCAATATTTTCATGTTTTCTAAAGGCTACGCACAGTTCTGTACTACTTAAAAAGTACACATATGCTCCAAGTGCAAGATGGGGATTTGCTTCATTAAACTTAATCTAAAACAAGCCCTGATCAATGTGAAATGACTTACATAGTTTTATAATAATCATAGCCCAAATGAGAATAGAATATTCATTAGGCACCTAATTGTTTTTAACAACAGGGTAACCAAAACAGTGAGAGGTCATCCTTTAATACTACAGCTTACTTAGTTTTTTTTTTTTTTACTAATCAACATATCACTCCCAGCATCACAATTCTGACCTAAAAAATTTGTACAGTCGAATGACCTAGTACGTATCTCTATTCCCTTTGTCCTCGAAGCTTTTTTTTTTTTTTTTCTTCTTGCCCCCTACAGTCATGGACTAGCTAGCTACTGCAGCTAGGATGTGCTTATAATAGCACCGGCGCCGCGGTGTTGCCGGCCGGCATCATATGCATTCTCCGGCGCATTAGTTTGGAGAGAGGAAATTAGGCCCTTTTTAGCCAATAAGAGCGGTCACCGAGCGCATTTCTGGTAAAAACAATTCATAATGAACTATTTCGCTTAGAAAAAGACCGAATTATATCGGGACGCGTGGCAACGGGACGGACGACCGTTGCCGACAGCCTGCGCGCCGGAAAGACGTCGCACCGAGAAAGCTATTTTGCAAGGAAACGTTTTGCAAATATATACGAAATGTGCAGAAGAGCGGAATCACCGCAAACATGGTGTGCAGTTGTCACTGGAAAATTCGCCCGGCCGGCCTACGAACAGGTCACACTGCGTTGGCGAACCTCGATTGTTTTTGTCGCCGAACGGTCTCACACATGACCTAGATAAAGGAAAAGCAATTAAACTGTGATTTCCCCGGCAATTCGTGTGGTGTGACAAGCTGGTTCGGAAACCTCTTCGCGGCTCGAAGCGTGCATATGTTATTTGACGTCGCTGCCGTTTCCACGGTGTCCGCACTGCATGCAAGCTAGGCCTCGTGCCTCTCCGCCGACGGCCATCGGCTGGGTAGCTGCCGTTTGCTTGCGGCGCGCCGCCGGGTCGCGCCCGGGCGCTCTGAAAAGCATGGGGAATCCAGGGACAGTCTACGGAAAACACGTGCGCCCTACATCCGGACATGACATCATAAATATCACGTGACCCATGACGTTATTTGTGACGTCATATATGACGTCACAAATTTTGGGCCAATCAGCGTTTGCAGCCGAGCTACCCCTAAACGCTTGTCATCAAACACGTGACGTTGCTTGTGACGTCAGTGACGTACTTTTGGCGGGGAATTTGATTGTCTTTTTACTTATGAACGAAAAACAAGGCCAAGAACGACGGAGGCAGAACGATGCTCGGATAAGGCAGAAAAATGGACACCGTAACTGTTCAGCCAACTTTACTTGACATGGATTTCTACTGTCAAGTTTTACGTTAACTGAAATATTACGGCATCTTTAACCACCTTATCATAGCATCGTTCTGCCTCCGTCGTCGTTAGCCTAGTCTTTCGTAGCGCGTCATGTAAACGCATTCTGGGGCTTATATCTTCGGGCACGTTTGTGAACAAGGGCCTTCAAGTGAATTCGGCAAGCACATGGATAGAATCACATGGCTTGAGGCATTTCACTAAGGGCATAAATGAGTGAAGCTGTGCTGCATAGAAAGCCAGGCTTTATTAATTCACGATTACTTACATAGACGCTTCACGACAATGAAATCTTTAAGTGTAGGAAAGCAACCACCGCTCATTCGTCACGGTCTTCATGAAATCCTCGTGACAACAAAATGACCTCAGCGTAGGTCTCCTAACGAGACGCGGTGAGATTATAAAAGGGTGAGGTCTCCTAACGAGACGCGGCGAGATTATAAAAGGGTAAAAAATCTTGCTAACAAACAAAGTTACATATCAGTGTCAAAGAACAACAAAACCAAACGAACGGAATAACTAACGCTAGCGCTAGAACGCCAACCTGTAAGAGCTTAGGTAAGCAATTCAAATTGGGATTGCTAGTATTTAGAAGTTAATGCGTCTGAGAAGTCAAAATATCTACGATATAGCTTTGCTCCAATAAATCTCGCCCTGTTCATGATTCCATTATTTTACTCGCGCTTCATTTGCCACTGAGAGGAGTCAATGTGAGGTTACAAATTTACAACTTAAGCATTTAACACGTTCATGAGAAAGATCCCATTGACAATAGGAACATCACTGTAATAATAGCTAAAGCACGTTCAGCGAACGTTGGTGCGGTAATACGACGCAGTAAGCAAAACACGCAGCAAAGGGAGCGGAACGGAAGGCTTTGAGCAATGCGACACGCGTCTTGTGGGCAATAAAATCTCACCTTCACCGCTCAATTAAAACATGCAGCGATACGCCGCTCATGCAGACGTGTATCCGTAAAACAAGCCACCACTTTTACGACGTGCCTGGGAGGCCGAGCCGAGCCGCCGAGCTGTGACGCAGCATTGTCCCATCGTCCGGAAATGCGCACATGCAGCAGCAATCAGTTTCTCATCGAGCACACACAGTCTTCGCCTTGCTGTAAAGCTCTACCACAACCAGCATAATAAAATACTGACTGTTTGTTACAGATAACCCACTCTGTACGCAGCACGCAACGATGAACGTTGAACCGGGGCCGACGACGCACCCATTCCGCGGATGAAAAAAGCTTTGGTCTGAGCTATAGTGCTCTAGAATATTGGGCAGTGTGACGACCGGCGCCGGAGAGCGGGCCGCTTTTGCGATGACAAGAACCGACTCGCGCGAGAGGGCGCGACGTGCAACAGGGGTGCCACGTTCGCCGCTCGGCGCGTAGCGGCCGCGGGATAGCGGGGGTACAGAGGAGGTGTGCGGTTCTCTTTGAAGCGATCTTCAGACGCTACGCAATTAGTGTGATAATTAATAAAGAGGCGACTTATTCCAGGTGCTTAAACTGATCCCTGCCGTTATCTTACGTCTATCTGGAGACATTGTGCACGCTTGGGTAGTCCTTCGGAGCAGCGCGCTATGCTTGAATCGCTATCTGAAACTCTCGACATTTCTTCCTGCGGACAGTTACAAATCGTCCAGATGAGCAATTTGTACTTAATGTTTGCAGCGAAGCATGCTGTTTTGCATTCATTTTGCCCGTAAGGGAATAAAGGCTACTGCCCATGAGCGCTATTAACACGCGGAGAAAAACAGTGCACATGCGAATCAAAGCTTGTGCTTCGTAAGGCCTCCTTAGGAACACTTATTTTTTACAAACCTTATTTACAAACACCTGCTTACATTTTGCAGCTTACGCTTATTAATACATAACAACGTTTATCTTAAATCGCCAGTAATCTGTAATATATCTCTTTATTCGGTGTTCTTTATGTGCCCTAATCACCGCTTATATAAATTACAAATACAGTGTGCGAGCAAAACACATTTATTCACTACCGTACTAATTTAAAGCACTGTGGTATTTACCGGCAAAAAATAATAAACAAGGTATACGCGACTCAAGCATTTATTCTTTGTTCGTGATTAACATATACGTATATCACGGACATTTGTTTGCGTGCCACTAACCAAAGGGTGAACCAGTTGTTTAGATGAACAAAAAAAAAAAAGTCAAATACAGCTACGGCATTACTTCAAATAAAATGTCAAAAATTAAACCTGTCACATACGTAATACGTTCATAGTGGGCACTTGAGTGCGGACGCTTTACTGGCAGCAAATGGTACAGAGCAAACAAACAAAAATAAAAGCACTGATAATTACGCGTCGATTTGGCAGGTATGATGCAGTTCTTGGCGCGCACCGAGAGAAAGCGGAAAAATGCGAAAAAGATGACGAACACCTAATACGCAAGCAATTAAAATAATGCCGAAATGAAATGCGGACATAATACGTGTTTATTATTTTAGTGTGCGGCATGAAGTATGAGTAATCGACTGGATATACTTGCAACTACTGCTTACCGGACTATATATGCTACTTGCCGCGGGTGCTCTTTGCAGTACTAACCAGACTATAATTGTTAACAAGGTTGATATTACACGTGAAATACTTCCAAGGGACTTTAATTATTCTCCCTTTGGGAGCTCTTGTCGTGATTCGCTTACTTCGCAAAGAGCGAAGCCGCAAAAACACTATAAATTTCATTGATTCAAGTGGGAGCTTTTCTGGTGCTCCAAGTAGGTAAACTTTTTGAACCTTCACATTTTACAGGAAGTTTGCAAAGTGCAAAGTGCAAAGCAGTCGAAAAGGACCGTGCATCGAGCCAAATTTTTGAGTAAATTGCGACCTAGCCTCGAACCTATAGCGCTATTTTTGTTCGTGGTGAGAAACCGTGCCGGCCTCACAACCTCTCTTTCGCAGAAGGATGATCTAGCGGAAGCGAATAAGCGTATACCCTATAGCCTCTGCGTCCTCTATTTTCCGTCATTATTTCTTTTTCAAAGCTATTCATTTTTTTTTATTTTGTATGTACATAAAACAGGACTAGAGCGATCTTCTGGAGGCAATGACTTGCATATTACCGGTGGCTTGCGTACCCTAGAATGGAAACATTTTCTTGAATAATTAAGTCATCTTTACCTCCATGCGGGGTAGTCCACATTTAATTCATTCCAACTGAATGCCGACTTCTCTTGTGGCTTCAGTGACTTACTGTAGTCGGCATAGTTGGCGTGGGAAACAACGGAATATACCATTTTGGACTGTTTTGATAATGGAGTTACTGTGATAAGTTTTAGTCAGCGCTCGAACGCACGCTTTGTACGTTTCACTTCTTCATACATCCTGCCTCCAAACTGCCCTCTTTTCAAAACGACTACATTTCTGGACGTGAATTAGGTGCTTTAGGAATGCTAAAGCAAGCTGTACGGCGAGTGAAGCGTGCTGTGCGAATCGTACGCCGGCCCTCTCCAAGCTGTTTTCTTCGGAGCCAACTCCTGTCATGTTACTTCCCCGAGGTGTTGCCGACGGCCAAAATGGAAAATAAATTAGGTGATTGCTAACAGTACTGTGCACCGTTAACGGGCATATTTGTAAAATCTTGTTGCGAACAGCTCGAGACGACGCACAAGCAAACAAGAACGTACAGTCCGCGCGGTATCCGCCCCGCCGCACAGCGCGCATACGCGGGCGCTCGGACGGCTGACACACCAGTTGCTGGTGGCGCCCTCTGCGCTGCGGCGCCTCCGTCATCGCAAAAGCGGCCCCTCGCTCCCATGCATTTCGCGGCGCGGTCGACACACTGCCCAATCTTCTAGAGCACTATATCTGAGCCATATCTGAGCTTTGGGCAACTACGCAGCGGATAACAAGTGGCCGAGAGAGGCCGTTAGAAACAAGTTGAAATATTACTAAAAATGTGACACGTTTTTTTTACGCAAGAAACAAAAACTGCATGCATTCCTGAGCGAGAATATTATGTTTACTTTCTAATTCTTTGGAGTTCTGGCAGATCTTAGTTTCTGTGCGCTTGTAATTTGCCTCACAGTTCGCAGGAGCCCTCATCATCGAGTTGATGCCGCTGGCAGTAGGCAGCTGCACGCGTTTTCTTCCAAGTTGCGCGACCAGTTGTACATTGACCTTGCGCTATATCTATAAAAAAGTTAGCAAACGGCTCCTTGACGTGCGAATAAACCTGTTGCCGTGAAAATAAGCGGCCCGGGGCGGCACCCTGGCGATCATTGGTTGATTCCGATTGTCGTCACGCGTTGACGTCTCGCCGAGACGTCACGGCGTCGTCATTTTGACGTCACGCTCTATAACTTTAGAGCGAGAACCGTAATTCGGCCCCTGGATGGCGAAGTAGCATCTGAGCTGAACCAGCGTTTCCGAGCCCGGCTGCGTCCGCCCGTGCCGCCATCGCCCTTTGCTGCGCTGTCGGTTTCCTCTTTCGTTCTGGTCCGTGGACTCCTCGGTTTTCTTAGGCGTTGCTTGCACTCCTTTGCCCCTGTGGGATGCGCTTCCTTGCAGAGCGCACATCTGAGCTCACACGAATGACCATTCTCGATGACTGGTTCACCGCAGTTCGAGCACACAACGGCGTCAGGTGTCGGGCATACGTCCACCCTATGCCCAGGCTTGAAGCATATATAGCAAACTTGGCGCGATGATCGGTAGAGGTAGCAACGCGTCTCACCGCCGTAGTAATAAACGTAGCGGAGAACGATCTTGCCTTCGAATGTTATGACGGCGCTTTGAGATTTTCCAAGCATTCGTGCATAAAGGATTTTCACTCCTTGGGTGCGTACCCTAAGATGGGACAGCAATTCGGTAGGTGTTGTACCGACATCCAGTCCGTGGATCACTCCTTTGCATGAATTGTCCAGCGCGGCAAAGTAAGCCGTCACAGCGTAGTCTTTTGCACCGAAGCGTAGTCTCGTAATATTCTGTACAACGTTGGCAGTCTCCTTGCTTGGCGTGCTGATTATGGCGATGTTAGATCCGTTGTGCAGCCGTATAAGTAGGCTGCCTTCGTTGCAGATGTCTGGGTGTCCACATGCTTTAGTTATAGCCCGGGCCATCTGATGCGTGCTCAGCTGGCTGATGTCGAGCTCATTCTTTGGTCTAATAATGATTTTGAAGTCTGCTTTCGGCAGGGGAGGTAGTTTGCCTTTGCGAATAAGATTTTCCTTTTGTTTGGGCTGGCTCGGTGGTGATTTGCCTGCCGCTTCGGTCCCGGTCTCCGGAACGGCAGTCAGCCTCGATTTGTGGTATTTTGCGACGAACCATCCTCCGCTGTCGAGTGTCTTCTGTGAGTCGTTGGTAGCGTTCTCTTCGTGTTTTGTCTCTTGAGTCGGTGTCGTGGCTCCGGTCGATGCCGCTGCGTTGTCAGCAGCCATCCTTGGAGGCTCCCGCGTGAGCTTGAGCAGCGTTTCGTCGGGCCGATGGCCCGAAGCTGCTAGGCTTAGCGCGGCGTTCTCCGCTTCGTATCTGCGAACGGCCAGAAGATGGTGAAATCTGGACTTACAGATGAAAATCTGTTATCAGCAGATTCAGCTTGATTAGTGGAAGCCGATGGAGTATCCCACTTTCTGTAGCGTTGATGTTTTCCCAACAACCACGAACATCGCGCGCACATGCAAGCGCTCACAAACTACATTGGGCAAATGTCCACGTCACGCACGTACATTGCACAAATTGCAACCACAAATTACGATTCACAGATCAGTCTCACAAGTTTCTCAGGCTCTGATGACAAATTTTTTCCCACATCACTACATGATGTTTACAAACATTGCAACACACTGGTGTCGGATACACATAGAAATCAACAACACACAGCTTTTCAAATGTGAAGCGCGCAAACCTAAATTTTCGAGCGTAATTCCAACCTGCGATCATGCGTGACACGCTTCGGTCCGCCAGGGATTCTGCCTTCGCTCTAGGCTCTCGCTAGGCTCTCGCATTTCAGGTACTTCCATATTCCCAGATCGGGCTACTGCAAATTCGTTAAGGCATGTTTGATAGTCACCTTTCAAATCACACAACCAATGTGTGCAGAGAAATGCCCCTACAACCAGTAGCGCCGACGGATACACAGAACCTGTGCCAATGCGCAGACAATCAAAAAGAATCACTGTATTAGTGTTCGTTCCTAGGCACCGATATTCCTTCCGCTGAAGGTGAAATATTCCAAGTAATGCCTCCATAAGCAGGAAAAACACTTGGGCTACCTGCATCAACATTCCTGACCTTATTTCCTATGTCGTCTCTTTTCGGTTTCCTCCTGAGGTGCTTCCTTTTGTTTATTCTTTTCTCGGGGCTTTTCCTCCGGCTTTACATGGCCTTGCTTGCCTCGCCTTCTCGCTTTCTTTTTAGGTTCACTGAAGTGCACAGGCGCGGAACTTTGACCAGGATCCTCAGGATATATTGCGCCCTTGATATTGCCCAACACCAAATCGTAGATAGAGCGTTCCATGCAAAGGGCTGTCCGTTTTCCAGAATAATATTCCGTCTGCACTTCAGATTTTGCCTCAGGTAGCTACAGAATTGAGCCGTCAATTAGCCTCACGGGGCACTTCTCAACTGTCAGGTCATTCTTCTGAATCAAACTGCGTTTAACGATTACGGCGCTGCTACCTGTATCTCATAGCACAGAAACTGATTGTTCTCCTATCTTTCCCCTCGAAACCGGCATCCGATTCATCGCAGCTCCAGGTTGCGCATGTACTACGGCGTTCACCACCCGGACTACTTCTGGAATGCGACGCCTCGCCTAACGGGGTGGGAGCGGCACTGTTCCATTGCATTAGTGTAAAAATGAGGCCCATCGGATTTCGGTCCCGGACCTTCTGCCGAAAAGAAGTATTCTCAGATCGAACGTGAAGCGTTGGCTCTTGTCTTTGGTATATACGCTCCCAAGGACCCGGCGAAACGAAAGAACGCAGTTCGCTGTTCGCCGGGCTGCCGACGTCATGGACAAATTGAACATGAAAGTTTGAGTGCGGTGGGGCCGTGCGGGGACCCAGGAGGCAAGGGGGTCCCAATACCCTTGCATGAATTAATGTTTTGTCCTCCTCCTCCCCCTCCAGATTGGGTTTAGCGCGTCATCATTGCACTCCTGTTGCCGTCATGGGACTGGCAGAAACACTAGACAAAGAGCTAAGGGCTGTTACATTCCCTGCGTGGTGCGATGATTTTGAAGTGAACACTCCACTACGCCAGCTTTTAGAGACATCAGCGTTGTTGTTGTTGCGACTGAATTAGGAAGTAAAAGAAAATGCATGGAACTGCTAGTGATTCCGTAGCTGAGCCACCTCCTCTGTCTAATGCGTACAGAAGAGAAAATAGAGACGAAAAAAAGAAAAGGAAGAGGGAGAGAAAGACGCGCGTCGCAATAGCCATCGTCCACCACTGAAACGGTAGCGGGTGCAATGATGGCCCACAACAGATAAAATATGGTGGCAGCTGGCTAGCCCTCCCCCCCCCCCCCCCCCCGCAAGCGCCAGTGACCTACCAGTTCTAGCCCCGCAGGGCCAGGAACAGCCACCGGTTTTCACCTTCAAGTGACCATGATAGATATACACTGCGTCTTTCCTTTCTTCTGAACCAATTTACGATGGAAGCGAAAGCGTCACTACGCTAGGTACAGCAGGCTTCATGTGAGACTAAATTTGGCCTTCAAGTGACATCGCCCTGCCGGGGTGGTGCAGTGGTAAGACGCCCGACTACTGTGCCGGAGTAGTCGGGTTCGAACCCGACCTCGGCAGCTGCGTTTCGATGGAGGCGAAACGAAGAAGCGTCCGCGTGCTGTGCGATGTCAGCGTTGTTGTTGTTGTTGCTGTAGGAAGAAAGAAAAGAAAATGCACGGGCCTGCTACTGGCTCTGTAGCTGAGCCACCTGATTGATTGATTTATAGGAAGGGAAAGGCGCGGTAACTGTCTCATTTGTTTTTCTGTGGACACCTCAACCGCGCCGTAAGGGAAGGGAGGAATATGGGCGTGAAAGTGGAAAGAGAGAAAGAGGAGCCGTAGTGGAGGGCTATGGAGTAATTTCGACCACCTGGGGATCTTTAACGTGCGCTGACATCGCACAGCACACGGACGCCTCTTCGTGTCCGCTCCACGGAAACGCAGCCGCCGAGGTCGGGTTCGAACCCGGGTACTCCGGCACAGTAGTAGGGCGTCTTGCCACTGCACCACCCCGGCGGGGCAGCTGAGCCACCTCCGCTACCTCGTGCGGACAGAAGAGAAAATAGACAAGAAAGAAAAGAAGAGGGAGAGAAAGACGCGCGCCGCAACAGCAGCCGTCGTCCGCTACCACCTAGGTGGTGGCGGGTGCAATGACGGCCTACAATAGATAAAAAAACAGTGGCTAGCTAGCCCCCGCCGCAAGTGGCGTTAACCTACCGTCCTAGCCCCGTAAGGACAGGAACTGCCACCCTTCACCACTCGGCGCACGTTAAAGTTCCCCTGGTGGTCGAAATTACTCCGTGGCCCTCCACTACGGCTCCTCTTTCTCTCTTTCTATTTTCACTCCCACCTTTCTTCCTTCCCTTACGGCGCGGTTGAGGTGTCCACAGAAAACAAGTGAGGCAGTTACAGCGCATTTCCCTTCCTATAAATGAATCAGTTTTAACGCGATAGGGTTAAGGAGCTCGTGTCGCAGAAAAGCCGGTGTCGTCGGCGTCGGCGGCGTCGGCCGTGAGCGATAAATCCCGGCATACACTTCATAAATAAAAAGCAACTTCCAAGATGGGCTGGGTGGGAATCGAACCAGGGTCTCCGGAGTGTGAGACGGAGACGCTACCACTCAGCCACGAGTTTTTTTTTTCTTTATTGCCGACTTGGACATTCAAAACAAGACGATGAACAATAAAACGTGCCAGCACACTTTCGCGTGACACGGCGGGTTAAAACGTTTTCAGTTTTACCAAACTGTCAAGCACATAGGAATCCATTGTGGCTGCTCGGGGAGTGTCATATGCACTTCCCTGAACCGCACAACACTGTGTATGAAATGTTCTCGTACAGGATTGACTTGTATATTGGCATTGTTAAGCTGCATTCTGGTTTTTCACAAGCTGTGGAGGCCCAGGAGCATTATTGTATCAAAGGGAAACTCCTCTGTATTAGGAAAAGGTAAAAATCGTATGCCATATGCATCTAGAGGTAGCTCTTTTTTTAAAGTTTACTGGGATGTGCTTCAGAGCACTCAGCCACGAGTTCGATGCTTGAAAGCGGTACAAAAGCGCTTCTAGTGAATGCAGTGTTGCCTTATAAACGTGCCGTAGAACGTTATACTGCGGTATATATCGGTAATTATGAGCATGTTACTTACAGAAGTCGCCGTTACACGAGTAGCGAAGTACGTTTCCGCTGCATTTCTTCTGCGCTCTGCGCACATGCAGAGCCATCTTGCGGCAAACACAGAAGAACCCCTCCTCGCAATGTGCGGCGCTGCCCCGACATGTGGCGCGCCACTCGCCCCTGACGTTTCGCCGTGCACCCTCATGGGTTGTAGAATCAAGCGTCTTTCCTTTCTTTAGATCACTATCTTCGCTCACCCGCTTCTCCCCTTCGGGCCGCGCGGGTACCGGTGCGAGGATGCCCCAATACCCTTGCGTTTAATAAGTTTTCTCGACGAGGTGCAGGGTTCCTTCATGGCGGTTGAAGCAGGCGGACACACGTGACTTCAGCTCCGCAAATTTTGACCGATTTCACCGGACCAACGCTTTTTCGCCACCGGATTTCATTCGGAACTGGAAGACATCAAGTGCTGGATCCCCTGGATGCCATATTTCAAGCGGTAGGACCATTTTTTCGGATCTTTACCGGACTTGAAAGTTCCAAAGCGGGCGCCAGCCCGCTAACCCTGACGGGACGCCCAGCACGACATCGGGAGAGAATGGGACGCTAGGCTTATTGACCACGGCGGCGCCTAGCACCGACTCTTCTTCAAAGGGAGACCATATGGCAGGGCCAAGCCAAGCCCCAAGTGCGTCGCCACAACCACCAAATGCCCTCCTTGACGAATTCCAAGGGATGGATGAAGACGACTTTGGAGACGCCGAGTCAGGAAGCGAAGACGGAATGCCGTCAGATTCCTCATCGGAGCGCGTCGGGTACAACAACGATGCCAGTTGGGAGCTTGTTCAATCCAAGCGCCAGAAAAAAAAACTTCAGAGACAAGGACAACGGAAAGGCACGGGAACCGGCCCGGACGCCCAACCTCATGATCGAAAATCACAGGGTAATGCGACCGGCTGCAACAAGACCGGAGAGGTGGAGCAGAGGAGGCCTAGGCGAAGACTGCCGCCACTCCCCAAAAATGACATCAAAATAATTTTTCGACCCAAGAAAGGACTCATGGTGAAATCACTCACCACACACCAAGTAGCGCGCGCCGTTATCATGCCGTGCGGCCAACAATGCAAGGACGAGGACATACTTGTAAGGCTTCGCACAGGATCAAATATCATTATCGTTAGCACCCCACATGAAGAAACGGCTCACCTGGTGCGGCGCATTACCCGCCTTAAGTTCGCCGGAAAGTCGTACGAGGTCAACGCTTACGTGGCAGCTCCGGAGGACGTCTTTCGCGGCGTAATTCACGGTGTTGACCCAGGTACGTCTCCCGAAGAGCTGAAAGCACACCTACGAGTCAGAACTCAAGGAGTAACCATTCTCCAGGCAAGGATGCTTGGAAAATCCAAGACCGCCGTGATCACGTTCGACGGCCCGATCTTGCCGAAATTCGTAATATACTACGGAGGTGAACTACCGTGCTACCAGTACCGCCCCACGAGGCAAGTGTGCTACGTCTGTTTCCAGCAAGGACACCGCTCCGACGTGTGCCCCACACCGGACATTATTGTGTGCGGACTGTGCGGAGATAAAAATCCGACGAAAGACCATGTGTGTGAGCTCAAGTACCTAATATGCGGTGAGGCACATCGCACCGGATCCAAAGAGTGCCCCGAGAGACTGAAAAAAGCAAGACCAAAGCCCAGCGGGGAAAGAGGGCGCAGTGGCCAACGCGGGCGACCACGCAAGCGATGGTTCAGCTCAGAAGGAGAGACCTCAAGGAGCCGATCAAGGTCCAATTCCTTCCCACCTCTGTCGCCGGCCGGTTCACAGGAGGGGAACAAAGAATAAAAGCAGAAAACGAAGCTTTCCCAGAAAGGCGGCAGCAAGGTAAGCTGGGCATCTACCATTGATCCGCACTCGGTAGAAAATAGTAACACAAACAATACAAACAACAAAAATATTCCTGTCAAAGAAGCTAAAGACGCGAGCAGTGATGCACTCAGACGCGAGCTTGAACTCGCTCGACTCAAACAAAATGAGCTCGAACGCAAGGTCGAGGAACTAACAAAAACACTAAAGGCACAACAGCGGGAGCTTGAAATCACTAGAGCCTTTCCAAAACAGCCACAAGCATCCAACAATGGAGAACTTGAATCACGAATGCAACAGATGATGCAGCAGATGATGCAGGATATGATGCGGCAAATCCAATCTCAAATGCAACAGATGCAAGCACAATTTCAGGGGCAGATCTCAGAAATCAAAAGTGCTTTTCGAAAACAAAGACATAACGAAAACATTAGGGAAAGAGCGTACAACCGTCCAGCGTTAACGGCGTTCGCTGTCGAACAAGGCAATAGCACGAACACGTAAACATGACCAAGACGCGTCAGCAAGACCAAGAAAACTTAGAAATTTGGCAATGGAACTGCAGAGGCTACCGCAAAAAAACAGGCCCTACTAAAACAATACATAAACACACAGCTCACACCCCCCGATGTGATTGCGCTCCAAGAGACTGGAACCAGGCCCTCTCTACAGGGGTACGATGTTTACGAGAGCCAAAACGGAGGTAAAGCAGCCGTTCTAGTCATCAAAGCCATCACCGCAATCAGGCACGATACCATCGCCGACACGGACATCGAGCACGCGCTTGTCGAAATCATTCCGAAAAAGCGAAAGGAAAGGAGCACATTCGTACTAAACGTGTACAGCCCGCCAAGACAAAGAAAAGCCAAATTCTTCGAACTCTTCCACGGAGCGCACAAGCTGGCCAAAGAAAATGCACTCATTATCGTGGGAGATTTCAACGCCATGGACACGAGTTGGGGATACCGGAAACAAGATATCAAGGGAAGAACATTAGCGGACGTAGCCGAATATTTTGGCTGTAAGCTAATCACAGATCCCGCGACCCCAACGAGAATCGGTAATAGTGTGAGCACGGACACTTGCCCGGACCTCACGTTCGTAAGGAAGAGCAAGAAGTCACAGTGGGAAAACATGATGGAAAACCTAGGTAGCGATCATTTTATCCTCCGGACGCGAATAGCATCGGAAAGGGTAAGATGCCGGATCGGACAAGCAAAACTCACGGACTGGAACGCGTTCCGCGGGGCTTGCAAAAAATCTGAAGGCGGCATTCAATCACTAGAAGACTGGAGCGGCATGTTGACAGAAACGCGAGACAAATGCACAAAAAGTGTAAGACGAACAACAACAACGCCCGAAGTAGACGGGCACCTTCTGCGACTATGGGAAGCCAGACGCTGTCTCACCAAAAGATGGCGGAAGCAAAAACTCAACAGGAAACTAAAACTAAAGATAGCAGAAGTTACGGCAAAAGCTGAAGAATACGCAGCGCAACTCGCGAGACAAAATTGGGAACAATTCAGCGACTCGCTTAAGGGAACATTAGGTACGGCCAGAACCTGGAATCTCCTAAGAGCACTAATCGATCCGACCAAAACAAAATCAGAAAACAATAAAAGCATCCACAGATTCATCCACTCCTTCAAGGGCTCGGACACCGACCTTTTAGAGAAGGCACGAAAAAAATGTTTCGGTGATCGCAACCCCTCACGATACCAAGGAAACTATCGCGGAGCCGAAAACGAGAGACTCGACCGCCCAATAACTGTGGAAGAAGTTTATGCGGCCATAAGGAATACGACCAGAAACACGGCAGCAGGAGCCGACAGAATCGACAATGCCCTGATCCGAAACCTGAGTGACGACCTCATACAAGAGCTCGTAAGTTTTCTAAACAAACACTGGGAGGCGGAGACGGTTCCCGAAGAGTGGAAACACGCCGAAGTAATTATGATACCTAAACCTGGCAAACAGCTCCAAATTGAAAATCTCAGGCCCATATCGCTCACGTCGTGCCTCGGCAAGCTTTACGAGCGGGTGGTGCTGCAAAGACTGCAAAATTTCATGGAAGATAATGAACATGTACCCCATACCATGTTCGGCTTCAGAGCAAAACTCTCGACGCAGGACGTGCTGCTTCAAATACAAGAAGATGTGCTCCGCAACGTACCCCGAACAGGTGAAAATGTCATAATGGCCCTTGACATCAAGGGAGCATTTGATAACGTCAGTCACGAAGCGATCCTTAGAGGTCTAGACGACCTGAACTGCGGACGCAGAATCCACGGGTACGTCAAAGCCTTCCTGTCAGATAGAACTGCCACCATCGGCATGGGAGACCTTCGATCGAACAAAATTCACGCGCCAAACAAAGGAACACCACAAGGATCAGTCATCTCACCTATCCTCTTCAATATAGCTATGATAGGTCTAGCACAAAAACTAGAGAAGATCGAAGGCATCAGGCACGCCATGTATGCAGACGACATAACAGTCTAAACGAACACCGGTTCCCTCGGGGAGAAGGAAGGAAAACTACAGGAAGCGGCCTCCTGTGTACAGAAATATCTCGGAGAAAGAGGACTCGCATGCTAGACCGAGAAATCGGAACTGCTTCGAGTGTGGAGAGGCAAACAAAACCGGACCGTCCCAACCAGTGAGAGCCTGAAACTCAACATCTACCTGGAAGGAATGCCCATCCCTGAAAAGACAAAAATAAGAATATTAGGTATGTGGGTTCAATCGAACCAACGCAGTAGTCACACTTTTACCATGCTCAAAACTACAACGCTACAAGTGACACGCATGATCACCCGCATCACCAACAGGCGGCATGGCATGCGCGAAGAGGACACACTAAAACTAGTTAGAAACCTGGTAGTGAGCCGAATTATGTACAGCCTGCCCTACCAGTGCCTCAACAAGAGTGAAATACAACAAGCTGATGCCCTGCTACGCAAAGCGTATAAGACGGCGCTCCGATTACCGCGCAACACGTCTACAGAAAAGCTCATGGCGCTTGGATTGCAAAACACATTCGAAGAACTACGCGAGGCGCAGCTTGAGTCGCAAAAACTCAGGCTGCTGCAGACAACGACTGGAAGAGCGCTTTTACAGAGACTCGGATACTGTGAGCAGATGCGAGAAATAGCGAGGACGGTAACGATCCCCGACGAACTTCGCAAGTCCCTCAAGGTAGCTCCAATCCCGAGAAACATGGACCCTAACCTCCACCAAGGTAGAAGAGAAGCAAGGGCCAATTTTATTAAAAAAACATACGCTCCTGAAGACACGACTGTGTATGCAGACGCGTCCTCGAGAGGAGGACAGAACAAAATTGCAGTGGCCACGGTGGTCAATTCGTCTCTACGCGAAGTGACCAGCGCCTCTATCCGACACTGCACAGCAGCAGAGGCCGAGGAAGTAGCCATTTCTCTAGCGGTGGCGGAGGGCTATAGAGCTGGGCGGTCGCTAACGATACTCACGGACTCTCAAACAGCCTGTCGAAATTTCATGAATGGTAGGATTGGTCGTCACGCGCTTCGTATACTCCTCGAAGCGAGCGACAGATTTAAAAACCACGAAGAAAACAAGACCAGACACAAAATTATATGGGTACCGGGGCACATGGGGGTGGCAGGGAACCAAGAGGCTGACAGGATAGCTCGAGCATACACTACTTTCCGAGCATCCGACGGGTCCGCGGAACTTTTGCCAGCACCCAAGGCATACTCGGCCATACTAGAAAACTATAGAGGAAGAAGAATGCGATATCCCCCACCGCACAGTTCTCTCACCAGAGAGGAAACTGTCATATGGAGACAATTACAGACGGGTTCATACCGAAACCTACACATACTAAACAAAATGCACCCTACCTTATACGCTGACAGATGTCCGTGGTGCTATGAAAAACCAACACTGTATCACGTCACATGGGCATGTCAAAACATAGATGTGGTCCCCAAAATTCGAAACCCGAGTGCGGAGCAATGGGAGACTGCTGTCCAGCGACCGCTGCGAAGACCAGAAAGGTCTGGTACAGCGAGCCCAACGGGCGGCAGCAGCCAGCGGAGCCCTGGACTGAGGGCAACCGACCATTGTAAAAAGTGGACGAAGTCGACGGAGAAGACTCTTGTGGATACAACAAGCAGACATCTCTGAAGACGTCCAAAAACCGCCAAATAATATAGGACTAAATAAAGTTTTTCCTCCTCCTCCTCCTCGACGAGGTGCAATAACGCTATCGCGTTCCACTCTTGAAGGCGAAGCTTAAGCGTCCTCCAAATTCTTTTTTTTTTTGTCAAGTGACCTCGACTTAAGTGAGTGTGGATGTTTATGATTTCGTAGCGTTCATCCTAAAGTGCACTGCGCTTTCCCTACCCCAAAACCTGACTTATAGACAGCCTTGAGTTTGAGGGGGGGGGGGGGGGGGGGGCAATGTTCATGTTCGCGTACGTCGACGGCCCAGAGAGAGGGCCGAGATGGTGAATGGTGGCAGTTCCTAGACCTACGGGGCTGGGACGGTAGGTTAACGCCACTTGCGGCGGGGGCTAGCCAGCCACTGATTTTTATCTGTTGCAGGCCGTCATTGCCACCGCTTCGGTGGTTGTTGCGGCTGTTGTTGCGGCGCACGTCTTTCTCTCCCTCTTCGTTTTTTCTTTCTTGTTTATTTTCTCTTCTGCCCGCACAAGGCAGTGGAGGTGGCTCAGCTACAGAGCCAGTAGCAGGCCCGCGCATTTTCTTCCTTCCTACAGCCACAACAACAACGGCCCAGAGGTGGCAAATACTCATAGCCTTGCACTATGGCACCTCTTTCTCTCCACTTCCTCCACCATATTCCTTCTCTCAAGTTAGACAGATACTATGCCTTTCCATTCTTATAAACAAATGTATAATATACAAGCAAAAATATGAAAACGTGATCTTGACCTGGTTAAGTGTAAGTCTCCACAGTTCTATGGCATCCACTCAGAAGTATAAGGCCCCTTCTTTTCCCAAAAGCTAAATAAAAAAGTGAAACCGCGGATTGAAAAGTGAATGTTAAAGAGCCTATCGTTGCCCCGCCGCGGTCGTTAGGACAGGAGGTGGTTCACTGCAGGGTGGCAGTTCCTGGCCCTACGGGGCTGGGACGGTCGGCCAGTGCCGCTTATGGCGGGGGCTAGCCAGCCACCAAATTTTATCTGTTGTAGACAGTCATTGCACCCGCCACTGCTTCGGTGGTGGGCGACGGCTGTCGTTGCGGCGCGCGTCTTTCTCTCCCTCTTCATTTTCCTTTCTTTATTTTCTCTTCTGTCCGCACGAGGCAGCGGAGGGCCCCGCCGGGGTGGTGCAGTGGTAAGGCTCCCGACAACTGTGCCGGAGTACCCGAGTTCGAACCAGACCTCGGCGGCTGCGTTTCGATGGAGGCGAAACGAAGAGGCGTCCATGGGCTGTGCGATGTCAGCGCACGTTAAGACCCTCAGGTGGTCGAAATTACTCCGTAGCCCTCCACTACGGCTCCCCTTTCCACTTTCACTCCTACCTTCCTCCCTTCCCTTAGGGCGCGGTTCAGGTGTCCACAGAAATCTAGTAAGACAGTTACCGCGCCTTTCCCTTCCTATAAATCAATCAAGCAGCGGAGGTGGCTAAGCTACAGAGCCAGTAGCAGGCCCGTGCATTTTCTTTTCCTTCTTCCTACAGCCATAACAAAACAACGGTGGTGCAGTGGTATGACGCCAGACTACTGTGCCGGAGTACCTGAGTTCGACCGCGACCGCGGCGGCTGGGTTTCTATGGAGTCTAAAAGAAGAGGCGTCCGTGTGCTGTGCGATGTCAGCGCACATTAAAGATTCCCAGGTGATCGAATTACTCCGTAGCCCTCCATTACCGGCTCCTCTTTCTCTCTTTCCACTTTCACTCTTACCTTCCTCCCTTCCCTTACGGCGCGGTTCAGGTGTTCACATACACATCTGGCAGATACTGCGCCTTTTCCTTGCCGTCAACCAATTACTATTAAAGAGCCTATCACTGCAACACCCAAAGCTTTCGCTCTATCACTAAGTTCAAGCAATGCTTATACCCCCAAAATGCTTCCTCTTAGATGTTAAAGAAAGCGTCACTTGTTAGTGGGTGACAACGTCATTTGATTGATAGGTTAAGTGGGACATTTACTGAGGTCGGACACATGCTTGGACCTACACTTATGAGCTTATAACGGCTTGCGACTTAAAGGCGACTAAGGATAATTATTGGCTCCCGGGAAAGGAAAGACAGTATCGGTCACGCACGTTCTGTGACCGCCTTAACCGCGTCGTATACGGGAAGGAACGTAGATGGGAGCAAAAGAGGAGATAAATAGTAATATTAATAAAATAATAATAATAATGATAATAATTGGTTCACAGGAAGGGTAAGGTGCTGTATCTGTTCCTGTTCCAGTGGACACCTGAACTGCGCCGTAAGCAAAGGTAGGACGTTGGGAGTGAAAGTTGAAGGAGAGAAAGAGAAGCCATAGCCCATAGTGGAGGGTACTCCGTGGTGGAAGGCTACGGTGAAAGTTTGACCACCTGGGGATCTTTAACGTGAGCTGATATCGCCCAGCACACGGACGCTTCTTCGTTTCGCCTCCATCGAAACGGTTGCTGAGGTGGTACCAAGCAGCTGGAAGGCGAGAGGAAGAGGGAACCGGGTCAGCTCGCACTGCTTGCTGTAATGTTATTTGCGTTATAGTTTTGGCTGATTGCAATGCCCCTTCCTTTAAGACGCCACCGAGCTGCTTCTGGAGAAAGTTTTTCAGTTCATCACAGGGACTGATGTTTTCGTGCTGGCTGCTCTTGTCCTCGTGCTGTAATGCGAGGTTGTTAACAGTGGGAGGGACTGCGTGCTGGTCGTTTTCCCGCTCTTGTACCCGTGAGGCAGCCGTGTCGGCAAAAGACGAGTACTCTGATGCTTGCTGCGGTCAGTCAGCGTGAACCACAGCCATCGATGCCCCCATGATCTCCCGAATCCTGAAATTGACTTCCGAGAGCTGCTCTACTATGCGGTATGGTCCTTTTCCTTTAGGGGTCAACGTACGGGTTAGTCCTGCCTTTACCTGCACGCACTCTAGGTATACGCGGTCTCCCACTATGAGTGGAACCGCCCTAGCCCTGGCGTCGTACTGCCTTTTCCTCCTGTCGGCTGCTTCCCGTAATGCTTCTGCTGTCAAGTCATGGGCCACCTGCAATCTAGATGTCAGTTCTGCTCGATAATCCTCCAGCGATCCGTATGGCATTCGTCGCTCTCCGTCCAACCACCGCATTTAGCGTGTCTGGGTCACGGCTGAATAATAAGGTAGAAAGGGGAGCCACCGGAGCTCTCATGTACCGCTGTGTTATACACAAAAACGAAAAATTGTATTCATAAATCCCAATCACGCTGATATTACGAAACGTAGTGGGAAACCGTTGGCTTGCGGTTTGGTTAAGCCTTACACCACACTGTTTCAAGACGGTTGGTAAAGGGTTGTCTATCTTTTGCCAATACCAAGAATCCTATAGACATCTTTCATTAATTTCGAGAGAACGTTTGATCCTTCACCCGTTAACAGCTGTCTCGGAACTACGCCGTGCCTTAAAACGATCGCTTCTACAAAGTCGTACGCGACGGTTTATGCTTTTTGGTCAGGCAGCGCCGTTATTTCAGCGTATTTCGTCAAGTGATCCGCACACACCTACACAATTTTGTTTCCTGTCGTCGTCGTTGAAAGCGGGTCTATGATATCCATTCCCATTCTTTCAATAGGCGTCGAGACCTCAAATTCCTAAAAGGGAGCTGGCTTGCGGTTTTGGGGGTCTTTCTTTCTAGGCAAGATTGGCAGTTCCGCATAGTCTCGAACGTCAGAACGCATGCCTTGCCAGTACTAGTAGTGGTCCAAGCTTCTCCGTGTCTTTGATACTCCACAGTCGCCCGCGTACGGATCATCATGAAAAATCCTCAATATGCGTGGTACTAGTGACTTCGGCGCCGCGACTCTTTCCCATGGATGGCCTCGCGCCGGGATAGTTCCGGTGTGCAGGGGGTATAGACGCTGTTCGAGCCGATAATGCTGGAGGATATCCTTGTATGTAACAAGGCGTAAATGAGTGCCTTGGGTAGTGTCAGAGGAAGCGGCAGGCTGAGGAAGGTGCTCCGCCCGGTAGCTGAGTTCTCGGGCTAGAGCATGCGCCTGTGCGTTCCCGCTGAGCGCTTCATGGGCTGGGGCCCGTATGAGAACACGAGGTGTCGACGGTAAGGAGAAAGCTCTGGGGATAGTGGGCACCTGTCGGAATGTACGACCTGCATCGAAGTTACGAATTGCCTGTTGGGAATCGCTAACGACTACTTTGGTGGAGGGGTCGGTCAGAGCTAACGCGATGACAACCTCTTCCGCGGTAGTAACAGTTGCGGCGTTGAGGACGCTGCAGGCGTTGTGCCAGTTTCGGTGCGGTGCCAATGCAACCACAACCATAGCGGAGTGAAGGGGGTGGTGGGAGGCATCTGTGTATGCAACGTCGGGGCGACCGGTAAAAAGTTTGTGGAGTTGCCGAGCTCGGTCGGCTCTGCGCTTTGTATGATACTCTGGGTGCATACGTTTGGGAAGCGGAGGTATTCGAAGACTCAGTTTCTGCTCAGGCGTGAGGTCCATATACGTAGAAGTCGCCCTCAGAGGAGTGATTCCTAACTGGCTCAGTACTGCACGGCCCGCATGTGTCAGCGAGAGGCGCTCATATTGGGAAGTTAGTCGCTTCAATCAGCTCGTCGACTGGGTTGGAGATCCCGAGGGTCATCAGTTTGGTGGTGGAAGTGGACATGGGTAGACCCAATGCTGTCTTGTATGCCTTGCGTAGTGATGCATCCAGTCGCTCCCGATCTCTTCGCGTGAGGCGAAGGTAAGGGGCAACGTAGGGAATGCGTGTACAAACGAAGGCTTGTACGAGGCGCAAAAGGTTGGATTCGCGCATGCCCTTATGCTTGTTGGCGACTCTCTTGAGCAGGCGGCTGATCTGGATTACAGATTGATCTATTCGCTGAAGAGTAGTGGCATTTCCTCCATTATTTATTTATTTATTTATTTATTTATTTATTTATTTATTTATTTATTTATTTATTTATTTATTTATTTATTTATTTATTTATTTATTTATTTATTTATTTATTTATTCATATACCCCCAGGGCCCGAAGGCATTAAAGAGGGAAGTGGGAAAGATACATTGGTACAGGGTACAGTGCAGCATAAAACAACATAGGAGAAACGATAACACGGCGAAAAGTGATCAAAATAAAAAAAAGGAGGATTGGCGCAAAAAAAAAAAGCGGAAAAGCACTTGAGAAAAAAAAAAACATTTCCGACAGTCAACAATGTCACCGAAAACAAACAAAAACAATTGACTACCATCTATACATATAGATTACATACGGTAGTCTTAAAAGAATTTGGGTCCGTAATATCAGCAATGTGCCTAGGAAGGTGGTTCCAACTGACAGAAGTGTTTGGAACAAAAGAATAAGAGGCGTGTTTAGTACGACATGACGGAACACCTACTTTGTGAAGATGATCAATGCGACCTGAAACATATGTGGGAGTAGTTAGTAACCGGCTCTTAAGGACAGGATTGTGGTAATAGATTTTGTGAAACAGGCATAAGCGAGAAATTTTTCTGCATAGTGAAAGCGGTGGCAATGATAATGTTGTTTTCATAACGGTAACACTGGAGTTACGGTGATAGTTGGAAAGTATAAAACGTGACGCGCAGTTTTGAACAGATTCGATTTCAGATTCTAGAGATGCAAGGCCAGGGTCCCAGACAGAGGCTGCATATTCCAGTTTAGGACGAACAAGGGTTTTATAAAGAAGCAATTTTATTGAACTAGAAGAAAGGTTAAAGTTTCGGCGCAGGTACCCCAACATGCGGTTAGCATTGTTAGTAATAGATTCCACATGCAGATTCCAAGAAAGATTAGAAGTTATGTGCACACCAAGGTATTTATACGAAGACACAGTTTCAAGAGGAGTATTATTGAGGTTATAATTAGCTACTTCATTGTTACGACGAGAAATACGCATATGTTTGCACTTGTTAATGTTAAGCTCCATTTGCCATAATTTACACCACTCTGAAACTTTGTTAATATCAGAGGGAAGAACAGAAATGTCAGAGTCACTGTTAATTTCACGGTAAATAACACAATCGTCAGCAAAGAGACACACAGAAGAAGCAATGGTGTTAGGCAAATCATTAATATAAATTAGAAAAAGTAGGGGCCCTAGTACGGAGCCCTGGGGAACGCCTGAGCCCACTGGAGAGGAACGAGAGTTCGATTTATTTGCTGTCACGTATTGAGAACGGTTAGTGAGAAAAGACTGAAGCCACGAAACGATGCTAGGGTCGAGTTTGAGGTTACTTAATTTGAAAAGTAGTAATTGGTCAGAAACTTTATCGAAAGCTTTGGAGAAATCGAGGAATATACAGTCTGCTATGGAACCCCGGTCAAGAATGAAATGAAGGTCTTGTGAAAAGCATAGAAGCTGAGTCTCGCATGAGAATGTTTTACGAAACCCGTGTTGGGAATGACTGAAGAAAGAATTTGATTCAAGAAAACTGGCGAGATGAGAGCAGATGACATGTTCCATGATCTTACATGGGATGCTAGTAAGTGAAATGGGTCGGTAGTTATTAGGAGAATGTTTGTCCCCAGACTTGTGCAGGGGAACCACCTTGCCCACCTTCCAGTCCCTAGGAACACAGTTACACTCAAGAGATTGTTTAAACAGTTCAGCAAAAATAATGGCACTATGCACTTTAGTATTTTTCAAAAATTTTGAGTTAATGTGGTCCACTCCGCATGATGATGACATCTTCAGTTGTTCAATTATTCTTTCTACGCCCACAGGATCCATTATAACGGGGTCCATAACAAGGAAGTCACGCGGTGGGTAATGAGGAATTTCGGTAATTAAATTGTTATTAAAAGAAGCAGTAAACACTTCATTAAGAACATCAGCACACATTTCACTAGGAATTAATTGTTCATCTGCAGTTTTCAGATTGATTGTAGATGTGTCAGTTTTTTTAACCACGTTCCAAAATTGTTTTGGGTTATTTATTAGCATCGATGGAAGAGTATGACTAAAAAATAACTCCTTAGCTTGTTTTAGTGCCGATTTATATGCAGACGCAGCAGAATAGTAAGCGTCCCACCGGGGCATAGAATTAGACACTTTGGCGGAGCGAAACAGACGTTTCTTTTTGTTTGATAGCCGTTTTAGTGAAGAATTATACCAGGGCGAACAGTTGTTAGTTAATATTTTTCGCAGCGGAACGTAAGGATTAGTCAGGGAGGATATTTTATCCTTATAAAGGGTCCAGTTAATTTCAATTGGGCGGTCATGAAAAGAGGGCAAGTATTCATCGATAAAAGCAGCGAGTTCACGATTAATTGCATCAAAGTTTGCCTTTTGGTAGTCACGGATATATTTAGAAGTGTTATATCGGTGTGGTATCGCGACATTTACTGAAAAATGGAGCATGCAATGATCACTTAAACCTGGCAAACAAGATATTGGAGCAACGATATCAGGCGACGTGGTGAGAACAAGGTCTAATAAGTTTGACGAAGAAGATGTAACACGGGTAGGCTGGGTAACAAGTTGGGAGAAATTAAAGTCGGCGCACATGCGCAAAAAACCATCGCACTCTGTAGAAAAAGGATCAACATAAGAACGTTCATTGGACCAAGATCTTGTAGATGAAGGCCCAGGATACGGATTCGGTCGGTACGGGGTATGGGGGTGCTCTGTACTTGCAGATTGAAGGATGCTGGAGGTGATCTGGGGCGTCTACCCTCGGTTGGGACAATAACGTATTCAGACTTGGTGGCCGAGCAGGATAGGCCGACTGTGGCCAGGTAGGTACCAATGCGATCGATGGCTGTCTGCAGTCTCCTCGATCTGGCCGTCACTGCCCTGTGTAATCCAGAGTGAGGTCGTCGGCGTATAGGCTGTGGTGCAAGTGGGGGATATCTGCCAAAAGATTGGGCAGGCTAAGGAGTAGCGTGGTTTTTTGGGCTTGTTGGTACATGATTCCAATACACTATAGCGCAGCAAAAGACGAGGACACAATAGCGCTCGTGGTGTTCGTCTCTCGCTCTTGTGTCCTCGTCTTTTGCTGCGCTATAGTGTATTAGGCTAAGGAGCGCAATATTGAACAGGAGGGGGGAAAGCACTGAGCCTTGGGGTGTACCGCGCTTGATGAGATGATGGAAGGATCTCCTGAGCCGGTGTCAAGTTGCACTGTGCGGTTCGTGAGAAAGTCGCGTATATATGCATACGTTCGTTGTCCCACCCCTAGGGTCTGGAGGTTCTGCAGAATGGCTTCGTGCCGGACATTGCCAAAGGCCTTCGCGACATCTAGACCAACTGTGACTTTGGTGTCCAAACTGATGTGTGTCAGAAACTGATGCTTGAGCAAGAGCATGATGTCTGGGGCCGCATGGTGGGGTCGAAAACCAAACATCGCATCTGGAAGTAGGTGATGTTCTTTTAGGTAACGAAGAAGACGGCTCTGAATTGCATGCTCGAATAGTTTTCTCACTCAGTACGTGAGAGAAGTGGGGCGGAGGTTCGAGAGAGTAGGTGGTTTGCCCGGCTTGGGGATGAGCACGAGGTTGGCGCATTTCCACTCTTGCGGGATGGCTCCCCGCTCCCAGCATATTTGCTGAAAGTCTGTGAGCGCATGATTTGAGGCATCATCGAGGTTCCGAAGCATACGGTTAGATATCCGGTCCGGCCCTGCAGATGAGTTTGTCTTGAGACGATTGAGCTCGGCTCTTACCTCCGGTAAACGTTGGGAGCATCTAAACGGATGTTTTCCTTCCCCTGATAAGGAGGGAGAGATTTCACCGGTCCTGGGTGGATGTAGGTGTCTACTAGCTCCTGTTTGAGGGCGTCTGAGGTGCCAGGAAATTGGTGGAAGATACACTGGAGCTGCTGGCGAGCATGGGAATTGCTCCCTTCAGGGTCCAGGAGGTGACGGAGTAGTTTCCAGGTGCTTCTGGTGTTAGGAGCCTTATCAGCTGGTCATATATATTGCGCCAGTTTTGGCGTGTAACCTCTACGGCATAGTTCTAGATGTTTGTGTGGGCTCGGGCGAGCCGTCGTCGAAGATTCCGATCATACTTACGAGTTTGCATAGGGGCCTCCAGCTTGCGCTTGCAGTCCCACAGTGGGGCACAATATATGTCGCAGTTTGGTACGGAGTCTTGCACAGCTACTTCAGCAGTGACCACTGCAACTTGTTTGAAGATGTCGGCTGACCACCTTACGGTCGCCACCGCGCGATCTTGGTAAGCTGCGCATGCGCGAGAAGAAAGAAGGTAGGCAAGGAGGATTTGTTTGTAATCTAGCGGATGTGACGTAATAAATTGCCTATTTTTGTTTTTTGCTTGCGTGTACTCTCGTACCCAGACGCTTTTTTTTATCGCCGCCTCCGCAGCCGCAGGTGCTTTTTTTTTGATTGATTGATTGGTTCACAGGAAAGGAAAGGCGCAGTATCTGTCACACTTGTAGCTGTGGACACCTGAACCGCGCCGTAAGGGAAGGGAGGTGGGGGAGAAAGTGGATAGAGAGAAAGAGGAGCCGTAGTGGAGGGCTAAGGAGTAATTTGGACCACCTGGGGATCTTTAACCTGCGCTGACATCGCACAGCACACGACGCCTCTTCGTTTCGCCTCCATCGAAACGCAGCCGCCGAGGTCGGGTTCGAACCCGGGTACTCCGGCACATTAGTCGGGTGTCTTACCACTGCACCACCCCGGCGGGGGCTTTTTTTTTCCCCTTTTCAATTTTGGCGCGCAGGGGTACAAGCAAGCGGGAGGCTTGTTCGCGCCGCGTTGTTTCAGGTTGACCGGACTGGAATGTATTCTGCAAAATAGACTGGGTGGCACCCATCCTTGCAAGTTTCTCCAGACTTTCGTAAGTACAGCGAAAATGCAGCGCAAAACACTTACGGCGGCATCCCGTACTTCGCCAACTTAGGAGAGCTCATGGCGCCGCTCTTCTCACGTTACAGCTTGTCTGGAAACTTTTTCTGCATCGATGCGTTATTGCTAAGTGATCTTAATTCTTTTTGTGGCATCTTGCTGTGAGTCGGTGGCTTCAAGTGAAGCATAGAGGATCTACGAAGCTCTTTTCCGTGCGCCAAAAAGCAGTCCCTTCAATACCCGTGCTTCGATCGGTCGCCGGCGGCTCACTTTCGAGTGCGCCTCCGTTTTGCTCCCGAATAGCCTTGTCTTAGCAAAAGCAACCATTTCTATTTTTTGTTTCAGTGTGTGCCGAAATACTCTTGCTGCACAGCGATTTTGGGATCTTGGCTACGTCGCAGCTTCTGCTCATGGGCTCTCCTGCACCATGAATGCCTTGTGCCTCATGAAAGGTGGGTACAAAATGTGTGCTGGCAAAAACAGGTTGCTCCACAAGAGCGCTACTATATGAAATCGAAGTGGCTGGCACTGGGCATGCATTTCGGTCAGCACCGTCACAGCCAAAACAGTAGAAAAGGGGGAGGGGGTGGGGGTGCCAGTCATATCTGCCGGATTGTTCTAACCACTAGATAGGACTAACCCGGTCATACGACTACAATTGTTGTATAACATTTTAGCTAAGCGTGATAATATTAATGTTGACATTTTTGCATCAACTCTAGGTGAATTCAAATTCTGTTTCTAGTTATGACTGTATATTGTCTTGTGTACCATACAAGGTGATTGCTGTTCATGGGCACGGTAAAAAAATAAGTTTTTCAATATTCACCAGCAAATCTACTTAGTGACAGTGCTATTTCTGTGGCCATTATATAGATCCTTTTTGTATTCCTGACTAGAGCTGGTGAAATCGCTTCTTTCAGCTGTAGCGCGTTACCAAAATGAATGCTGGTGCATATTTTCCAGTAGCTGTCAAATACAGTGAGAGGGCATTCAGGTGCACAAGATAGGACTAGGCTGAGCCAGTCTGTTCCATAGAGTGCCCACGTAGGCCTGTCATGGTAGGAAATAGAATTGTATAATTGCTCGAAGAGCTTTCCAGTAGCATGTTTTGATGTGCTAGCTGGCACAGTGTGGTTTGGCTGTGCGAACAGGCCAAGGACGAAAGGAACGCGCATGGAAATGCCAAGTTTGTTTTATCATTTCTTCATCTCCATGCTTCTTCGGTTTACACTGCCAAATCATATTCACGCTTTTCTATATGTTATCTTGCAAGCAGCAAATGCACTGCTGACACTAGGGGCAAATTTTATTTTCTGTTTTTGGTTGAGGCCAATTTATTTTACTGATAGAGCATTAAATGTTTCCATGTGGGTGCCAAATGACAGCTACTAGCATTATACTTTCCTTTGTGTTGCAGCACGATGTTTCACGTCTTGCCTTTCCCAGGAGCCGACATTTATTGCATTGTTCTGATTTCCAGGCCCTTCCCTGTCTGGTGCGTGTGCTGAAACAAGAATCGCTTGGAGGCGATTTGCAGCTTTTGTCCATCATCTTGATTCCGTCTCCACATAGGTAATAGCCACTGCGGTGGCTCGGGATTGGGGTGCTCAATTGTTAAACTCAAGGACACAGGATGAAATCCTGGTTGCGGCAGTCCCTTTACAATGGAGGCGAAAAGCAATGCCGTGAACTGTGCGATGTTGGCACACATTTAAAGACAAGGTTGTTGAAATTTCTGAAGGCCTTCACTGAAGCATGTATTTATGTCCCGTTAATATGGAAACAGTCTGTCCGGGCAATGGACAGGGAGAAAATCCAATGAGGTCTTGAGAGCCACGGCCGGTCTCGAGGGAGAGAGCGCTTCTCTTCTCTTACGGCCTCTCCAATGGGGTCTGTTTCAACCGCCCGCCGCGCCTCGGTGGGGTCGCCACCGCCCCACTGCTGCTCCTCCGCTACAGCCGTTCACGCGCAAGGGAAACGCGCGCTCGCTTTTAGCTTCGGCCGCGTCAGTTGCAACTGGCAGGTCCTGACAATTTCGCCCCTTATGGTTTAACAAAGTCCGTCATCAACATCGAACATTTATCGTGTACGAGGAATAAAATACCGTCAACAATCCGCTCACGCGCGCGCTCCTTCGCCAGTGCGGCCGTGCACGGTCTAATGAAGCTTCAGGTACACTTCAACATTTTTTACCTCTAAGTTTTGTACAAAAATAAATTTACCAGGCTATGCAATCTGCCTTTGAATGTTTTAAGCAGGTGTAGCGCAACCTGACGTGAGTGCATGGTGAACTGTTGGGTGGAGATTCTGTCAACCGCTACCGTTTTCGTTTAGATCAGAAGGCACCGGCAAAAATTCATGGCGCGTCTCAGATTCAGAGTAAATAACAAAAATTTACTCATATAGTAAACATTTCACTTGTCTAGTGGAGTGGGCTGTTCTAGCTTCGTTCAAAACGTATCAGTCGGTTGAGAGACCGAAGATGTATATGTAGTCTCGCGACTACTTTTAATCAATGAAATGGGCATAAACAGTTAAGCAGAATCGAAAAGAGCGGCAAACAATAAAAAAAATTTCCTTCAAAGTTACACATTGCACTATATATTCATCAATTCATCAAAATGCGACCTGCGTCTAGAAAATTCAGGCTCAAAATCTTCCTGCACGGCTTGTGCACATAAGGAGTTGGCCTTTCGGTCTTCTCTGTCACTTTCCTGGTATAATTAATTGAGAAGAAGAATTCTGAGAAATTTTTCAAATATCAAAGAAACGAACCTAATAACATAGGTGTTGTCAATTCCTTTCTGGCAACTCAGTGTTGAGTTCTGAAATGCTGACTGAATCAGGATCTTAAGTACTTCGAGAACAATTGTGTGTAGTAGGTGCACGGCAGCTTTTTCGAAAAAAAAAAGGTTTGTCCAATAGGGCAACAAGCTCTGGTTTCGGATAATGCAGTCCACTAGAATATTGTCCTCGTATAAGAGCGTACTACATGGGGCTGCTTCTTTCGCTAGTTTCAAGAAGAATAGAGCAAGCGTCAGACCCGAAGTTGATTAACTAAACGATATATCCAGCGACGTAAGGTGAACCGGAATATGTGATAGTGGAAAATGGGATGGTAGGAGATGCCATCACTTCCTTCCGTGCCTTGATTTTGATCTCAGATGAAACGTCCGTCTTGACAATGTAGTCATGTATAGTCATGTGCTGCTAGCTGTTACGGTCCTCGCATCTCGCATATGTCATTCTCTTCCGCACATTAACCTTACTTTCCCGAAGAGAGCCTCAATGGGTCGCTATATAAGGCTTGACATGAGTCTTCAGTGAGAGTGTCCTTCTTTAACGCTTTAGAGTTTCTTGCATACTTTCGATATAGCAGGGGAACTCATTTGTAAGTCACTGCATCGAGTATCACCTTCATCATTTATTGGCCTTTTTTTTACCCCTTCGAGCACAAGTGGTGTCATGAATATGAACCATTTTTTGTTTTCATATTAAGATATATCATGTAAAAAGTTCATTAAAACAATGTTTATTTGCAAAATTAAAATAATGTTTATAATACCACACATTGCCAAGTATATGAATTGTAATAACACTTAAAACTCAACCCTACAACGTTTACTTTGACTGTTATACTAATACTTTGTATCATGCAAACATTTTGCAATTTACATTACATTTTTATGAAATTATTTTCATCTTCGATGCTACCTGAATGGTTTCGCATCTAGCGCTGAAAGACGGTTTTGCTGTTGCTGACGAGTTGCTGTCATGTTAGCCTTGAAGAAGCTTCGGTGTGATCACTGCTCATTCAGTTTTCTTTTTGTTCCCATTCGTGTACAGGCTTGGGGAAAATTCGGATTAAAACGAACAAAAGTAGCTGCCATGCCGCAATGTATGCCATGCTTGTCGAACGTTTGCTGAACGACAGTGTTTTTTTATATCCGTTCACGTGTGGTACGTTGACGACATACCGCTGCAGCATCTACCTTCTGTGCTCTTTAATTTCGGGGCTGCACTCACCACGAAACTCGCGAGCGAGAACACGAAACCAGGCAAAAACCACCCGCCGCCTCTGAAGCAGACGCGGAGCGTACAGTGAGCAGGTCGCGTCCCTTGCGGTGGCGGAGAGCGTAGCTCAAGGAGAAAAGTTCCCATTGTTCCCGCAGCGATTGAGAAGGCCGTAAGAAAGCGCGCGCGCCCTCTCCCTCGAGGCCGGCCGTGTGAGAGCATATTTACCACGGTAGCAGAGGTGGATCCAGGTGCCTACCCTGTTGGGGGGGGGGGGGGGCACAGCTAGTATTATTGCGACATATCTGTAGTGCTTCCTGATATATATTTTTTTACATAGTGGCCATGCAGACCAGTTGGTGCAAACCTAACTTGCTGGACATGGACATGGGAAGTCAAGGACATGGGAACTCAATACAAAGAAGTACATTGGACAACACTGTTTGGTCTGAGACCCATTTCCAAAGCATTTCACCCCAAAAGAGCCAAGCATCGGGTCTGAGGAAATCCTGTACCAATTGGAAAACTGTTGGGTACCTGGCGGCACCTGGAATCGAACCTGGTACCATCTGAATGCGCAGCATTTTTTTTTCTTGTGTTCCCGTGTCTTTGGCTGGTCCACTATGTTAGATTTAAGTTTAGTACAATACCCCAAGAAAACAAAAATTACAAAATATTTTTGGTCAGTACATAATCTAATTGCCCACTGTTCTTTTAGTCTTCATGCCATTGTTTGTCTATAAAATATATATCCATGAAATTTGTTGCCGCTTAAATAAATTTGTGCAGAGCTAAACACAAAATTTCACCGATCCAGTTTTTGTGTGTGTGTGAGTGTTCAGGTAAAGACTATCAGTGTTAAAGAAACATTTTTCTACATGCTAGTTTAACATATTTGACAATGGCTAAGTTTCAGAAATAAAAAGCACAGCTATGAGGTTCCTGAAAATTTTCAGACAGCTAGTCTCAGTGTATATTATTATTTTTTTTAAGACCATTGTCAGTATGCTGAGCACTGACGTCTTCTTGCAATGAAATTTTTTCTAGCTTCGTCAGTTCTTTCAAGATCAAACTTAGTATTATCCTTTAACCATAATCATCACGGAATGACACGGATCTGGTGTGTAAATCCACCCCAAGTGCTCTGTAAAAAAAAAAAAAAGACGAAAATGTGCGGCATACACCAGCGCACCTTTGACCAAGGCCTTTCTGAATTCATGAATGATCATTAAGCTTTTTTAAGATCTTCCAAAGCCACGTTGAACACCATTAGAATGAGAACCCGAGCAAGGGCTACTACCCCACCAATACATGATGGCCTTGTGACAGAATCTGCCTTACATTCAAGAGGTACCAGTTTCGATCCTGGTGCTGGTGGGTACAAGATTTCTCCCGGCCTGATTCTGGGCTCTTCTGGGATAAGATGCTTGGGAA
This sequence comes from Amblyomma maculatum, assembly GCF_055883805.1. NCBI lineage: Eukaryota > Metazoa > Arthropoda > Arachnida > Ixodida > Ixodidae > Amblyomma > Amblyomma maculatum. The sequence goes on from NC_139353.1 coordinate 121,400,024, forward strand.
AATGAACCAAAATTCGCGATTCGTTCCACCATTAGACAACCCTAAGTCCGCTTCGTGCAGCAGAAGCCCATATGCAGTTCCTTTTTCCTCCTTTCCTAAGCCACGAGCCCTGGTAAGCCAAGCACCAGGCTGGGCCATAGCTGGTACACATTTGAGAAAATTGGGAGTGGAAGTCTAACCCACCACATTGCTGTAATGTGGAATGATGCTGAGATAAGGAAATAGTGAGCCAGCACAATTACTAACCATTCAAGAAAGACCACTGATTACTCACATTGTGGTTCATTAAAGGGATGTACTCAGGGGTGCAAGAGCTCAAATAAGATTTGTAGCGATTTTTGGAGCAGCAAAATCTTCGTTTTAGAGCAATAAAATTCATATTTGGAGCAGCTCACAAGAAAAAAAAAATTAATTCAAATTTTGGAGCTGTTAAACAGGGAAGAAACTTTACTTTCGACACAAAAGAATGAAGAGGTGTGAATATCGGACTGTATGAATGTGATCCAAAGGAAATCTAGCAAGGGCCATCTATTACCGATGCTGCGTGTATTTATTTTTGTAAATAAGTTTTTGTACTGCTAGGCATGCTATCACACACACACACAAAAAAAAAGTGAGTCATAAAATTGAAGAGGCGCTAAATAAAAAAAGCTAGAGAATATGCTTTTTTTTTTCTTTTAGCACGGTTTGAAAACCTTAAGATAGAAAAAGTAGAAAGGTAGGCTTAAAAATCAATATGCAGAAGACTAAGGTAATGTTCAACAGCCTCGGGAAGGAACAGCAGTTTACGTTAGGTAGCGAAGCAGTGGAAGTAGTAGGCGAATATGTATACTTAGGACAGGTAGTAACCGCAGATCCGGACCATGAAAAGAAAATAAGAAGAATAAGATTGGGATGGAGCGCATTTGGGAAGCACTCGGAGATTATGACTAGCAGCTTACCAGTATCCCTCAAGAGGAAAGTATACAGCAGTTGCATCTTACCTGTACTCACCTATGGGGCTGAAACGTGGAGGCTAACCAAGAGGGTTCTACTTAAGTTGAGGATAACTCGGAGGGCTATGGAACGAAAAATGGTAGGGATAACATTAAGAGATAGAAAGCGTGGAAATTAAGAAGAAATGGGCATGGGCAGGACATGTAGTGCCAAGAGAGGATAACCGATGGTCGCTTAGGGTAACAAACTGGATTCCAAGGGAAGGAAAGTGTAGCAGGGGGCGGCAGAAAGTTAGGTGGGCGGATGAGGTTGAGAAGTTCACAGGGGTCAAGTGGATGGGAGAGGCCTTCGCCCTGCAGTGGGTATAGTCAGGCTGATGATGAAACACAGAAGCCATAACTGACGCACCTCCTACACTATCTGATGATGGGAAAGTGAGTCTATCGACAAGACAGCATAAAAATAACCTTGCTGTACATGAATGGACCAACAGGATATCGAAAACTTTCACGAGCCGCATAAAAAACTAAGATACATCCAATAAAAACATGCAGCACTTAAAATGCAGTGTTGAAGTATTGCTCCAAAATCACAAGTACCACCACGGAAGCAATAGCAGTGGTGCCTTGTCACAAACAGCCCATTTGCGTTATAGGGTTCCTTCAGCGCACAGACAGTGACCGAACTGGAAAGCGGAGAAAGCACATGGATGCAAAGAAAATATGAGTAGGCATTGGAATGCCATGACGCCATCTCAAAATCTCAAAATAAAATTAAAATGCCAGTGACGCATGCTACAGTGTCTGAAGCATCGTGATTGGTCATATCACGGCCGCAGAAAGTTGTCACTGAGTGTGGCAAACTTTTGCGAATAGTCGGGGCATTTTGGCACAGCGTGGCGCAAATTTCACACTTAATGCACAGCTTGGTGCAGAAATATGTAGCCGTATCAAAATATGCAATTGGTGCAGCTGTTGTACCCCTGTATGCTGTCCGCTCATCATTCTTGGATATTCAGGCACCAAGCCGCTTTTGCTCTTTGAGGCCTGGGAGAGGTCTGTCGTCCTTGCCTTTTTAACTGCTTGGGGCACGACAGATTTTATTAACCCTATTCAGTATGCCAACTCTTTTCAGCCTTCCATTAATAACCTGGTACGCAGATTTAGGGTGTCTTTGACAGGCGCACCTCCTGCATATCCTCCAAAACCTCTAGCATTCTCTCCACTGCTTTGAAGCTCCGTTCGATCGATAGCCTTTGTCCTGCGAAGCTCCCTAGAAACCAAATACCGAGATTGTTGCTCTGAGACTTGCACTATGTTGCACTATGTGTGGGAAGTCGCGTCACTCACACGAAAGAAAAAGTAAGGGGAACAAAGGACTCCTTTGCGGCGCGACGGAGCTCTGTATTTTTTCTTCATTGTGCATGATCATCCTTTATAGAAGTGGTATCGCTGTCATACCTGCTTAAGTGCTTCCGCACTAACTGGGAACCAACATGGCGGCCCACCAAGCCTGACTGCCGTTTTTAGCCAAAATAGGGAACCCTAGCATGAGATGTCACCACCCTAAGCCGGGCGCCTCGGCGCAACATGTAGGCTCCCTATCCTCTGAATTTGGCGCCATCTATTAGCCTTGTGAGAAAGCGTCTGCTGTCCCACATTGCCTCCGAGATCATCCCCACGCTTGCGGGGGTGATCTCTGAGGCCATGCTTCCCGCCCTTCCTCGCAAACATCGCCTCGCCTTCGACTGTCTTTTGAGTCGCTTTTTCAAAAGAGCGAGAATGAGTGGCGACTCACTGAGCGGCCACTCTTTTGGAGAGCCATCGCTTAGTGAGCAGTGGTTCTTTTGGAGAGCCGCTGGTTCAGTGAGCCATCGGGAACCGTGAGCAGCGTTTCTTTTGGAGTGCTGTTAGGAACCGTTCTGCCAGAGTTAGGTCTTCTGTTTGCTGCGACTTCAGCGCCATCTATCAGCAGTACGAGAAAGCAACTCCAGTGGACAGGCACAGGTGGATTGGGCCGGTATATAAAGAAAAGAAAAAAGTGTGCTGTCTGCACAATCCTTCACACGTCGTCGGTCGGCTGCTCGGGCGCAGTGTCGAGGCTCCGCGCCGGCGACCTGGCAGCCGCAATGTGTCTGTATGCTTCGGGTGGTCGCCGCTGTTTTTGTGCGTCTTTTGTTTTGCTTTCAATAATCGCTATGCATAGTTTTCTCAAGCTGCATTACAACAGGGCGAATGTGGAAGCCAGCCCAGCAGAAAAAATATATGTGGTTCAGTCACGAACAGCACCGACTGCAGCGCGTCGTGTGCTCAAAACGGGAACAGATGCTTTGAGAAAATTAAAACCACACTTCACAGCATGAATGGCGAGCGATTCCGCTTGAAGTAGATACAAAATGAACGAATCAATTAAATACGGTCTGCGTATGTATGTGGCGGCAAAAACAGGAAGGTTGAACAAGTTTGGGTTAGGGTACTGGGCCAGAAACCTGTTGCCAATAAAGGAAGCAGTGGGAGAAGCCGGGGCGCTGAGAGCTGTGGGCATTGAGAAAAACTGTCGCAAAGTTGAACAACAGGGCTATAAGAGTATACGAAAAACGAATCAGCTAGAGAAAGCATGTGGGGGGAGGGGGATTTAGAAAGTGAAAAAGGACTAACGCGGACTCGAGCTACAAAGCGCACACTGCATTAAAAAAAAATGATGCATTTACATTATACTTCAGGCTCCTCCTGAGTTCACTGTCTCCGGGAATACAGTCGAACCCGGATATATCGAACTCGAAGGGAATCGCGAAATAGTTCGATATATCGATAATTCGATATACAAAAATCGGCTTGTGACGGCACCTACGATGCCAAAAAACGATACCGTATTTGTCGCGTAAGCAACCCACTCGCATAATGAACCCACCCTGCACTTTTGCACGAAGAATTTGAAAAAAAAAAAAAAAGCGTTAAGGCCAGCTCGCTCACATGCAAGCGATTGAGCGATCTCAGGGACGAGCGGCAGCGACACAGAGAGAAAAATTTCAAACTCCCTCTCGCTGCTCGAGCCACCGCGGCAGCTCTAAATTAGGTTTCTGTGTTGCCGCGGCAGAAATCGCGAGCGTTTTCGCTTGCATGCCGATGGCGCGCGTCACTCCGTTTCGGTCGTCTCATCCAGAGCTCATTGCTTGGCAGCGTGCCAAGATGCTGCGCAGCGATAACGTCAGGGCGCGTTTATCTTTTGATAGCTCCTGCTGTGGCGGGGAGCGAACTTGGCAGAGTGCCCGTGATGGCTTGATTGCACGTACAAGCCTGGTTCGATTTATCACGCCGCGCTTGGGGCGGGCGTCATGATCGCAGCAGCTGACCGCGTGCTTTCGTTGACTCATACATGCAAGGATAAACGACTCCCACAAAAAAAAAAACTGCCACTTCTTAACGTCTGAACAGCACAACGATAAAAAAGGATGACTCGCAAAAAAAAAAAGCTAACAAACATAGAGCTGCCGCTTTTTAACGTCCGCAGGCACCATAGCCACCTCGGCCGCTGCGCGCACAGAGGGTTCGCAACACACGCTGGAGAAAGCGTCGACGCCTGTCTGAAAACGGGCTGAGCTGGCTTGGCGCATGCGTAGCGCGTGCCGAAGGAGAGAAATAGCTTGGCACAAGGGTGGGCACACCCACGCACATGGCTTGCAAACGTCATGTGTTGGCGGTCATGTGTTGGCGCGCGGAAAACGATAACTGCAGATGCGCGCGCCTTTGGGGAATGGGCGCGGTGCTGCCCAGACCAGCCGTCGCCGAACTGTCCCCTCATTCCTTCCGCGCGTGGCTTGAAAACGACACGCGGCAAACGTCCAAGGGTGGTGCGATCGTCTTTGGGGAAGGCGCACTTTCCAGTGCGTGGTGCGGAGTTTGATATATCGAACGACCAGTGAAATTAAGTTCGATATATGACGCGGATTTCCTATACTTTTACATGGGATTTTCAAGGGGATATTCCGTGAGTTCGATATAACCAAAATTCGATATATCCGGGTTTGACTGTATAAGAGGGACCTCGAATCAGGTAATCTGCTTTCTCTATATTTATAATTCACTATCTATATCTGTGTACATTGTCACTATCAGTATTAACAGTCAGTCCACACGAGATTTTGGGCTAGAGATTGGTGGCCCGAAGTATTTATTAAGGGTAATTCTCAGTGTGTTTAATGATGGCCAATGTTATTCAGATAATTTTGAAACAATAGGGTACCAAAAGAACGAAGTCCTCTCTTGGGGAATGGGTGCACCTCCAGTAAATATAGTGGACTTAAATAGAAAGAATCGCGTCTAAAGAAATATGGATTTTGCTGTTTACTGGGATTTTGTAGTCATCATGAGGGGAGTTAGGATGGACACACAAATATTTCCACGCTTTCGTTTAGTTTTGGGAGGTCGAACGGGTGTGGATCAGTGAACGAGAAAGAGGCAGAGTTCTTTTTCTCTCTCTCCAATAGACCACTGTTCGCTCCTGAGCGCTCCAGGCTTAAGTGAGCCACCAATGAATCATTCAAATGAGCCGGCTCACTTCAATGAGCTGAGCCTTTCTGAGCCGCTCACTAAAGTTAGCCACTTTGCTTGTCTCTATCTAGGTCGTCGTCTCTTCAGCTCACTGTTCCCGAGTCTGCGTCGCTTGGATGGTAGCCATTAAAAGGTACTCTTGAGAAGATAAAGGTGGCAAACCTACCACACGGCGGCTGCGACGAGGTACTGGCGAATCCAGGATGTTTCACCCAGCACCTCCACCAAATGTAGCGGATAAAATGGGTTTAATAGAGGTGAGCGTTTGAATAATGAAGGCTGTTTGCAAACGGCCCAAAGCCTAGATCAGTCTGCACGCATCTCTCTCTGCCTCGAACTCCTCATTTGAAAGTAAAAAAGGGGTATTTCACATATAAACCTCTCTGGCAACCATTCCATTGACTTATGCTTTAGTCCACTTCAGCAGACCGTAATGGTTGCGGAGCACTGCAAGTTTCATTTTCAACCCACATGCAGAGCACATGCAGTCAAACCCCGCAATAAAGAAACCTTCTGCAAAGGATTTTTTTTTTTGTTCCCGCGAGAATTTCACTCTTGCAAAAGTTGACAAATAAGTAAATATTAGCAATTGGCAAATAAACTGTAAGTTGTGATGGCCCAAAAAGTGAGCATGGAAACGGCGAATACGCACTTGTCGGAATTCACAACCAGGCCGTGCTGTTGGAGGCGCTGTAAACTGCATGCAGGTCTCGTTATCTATAGACATATTGCTGACTGTGTTTGCATACATCAATGATCGATGTATGCGAACACAGCTGGGAGGCCTTTTGTGACCTTAGCAATGAACTGCTGAAAGGTTTGAGCTGGGTTCTGAAGTCCAAAGGGCATTCACACATACTCTAACAGCCCAATCGCAGTTGTGATGGCTGTTTTAGGTATGCTGGCCAACACAGTGGATATCTGGTGATGTGCCTAACCAGCTCCACTTTGTCAAAAATGGTGCAGCCATTCAGATGTGATGTGAAGCAGTGGATAGCTGTCATGGACAGTCTTGGCATTCAACACTTTATAGTCACCGCACGGACGCCAGTCACTTGGATCTTTTTTAGATATGAGATGGAATGACAGAGCCCATGCGCTGGATGATGGGTGTATAATGTAGAGCTGCATCATGATTGAACTCCCGTTTAGCAGGTGACCACCAGACAAGAGGTGTGATCGTGCTGTTGGTGGTGGTCACACCATATGCTTTGGCGGCTGGGTGAGATTGCAACACTTCGCCAGTTACTGAAATTACACCGGGATGTTCTCAAAGGAGGTGACGATATCATCATGCCAATGCCAGTGGGGGACAAGGTTAGACTCGACACCAGATATAGATAGCCGAGTGAAGCTGTCTGTCGGGCTACATGCTGAATGAAGCCCAAGTCAAAGTACGATAGGAAATCTGCGCTGATGATTGGGTCAACGTCAGCGATGACGAACACACATCAAAAAGTGTGGCAGAGTACCAAGCTGACGGTGAGGGAGCGAAGTCTGTATGTCACTATGGTCGAAGAGATGGCAGCCCGTTACGATTGCCCCGCCAGCTAGGCATGATGGCTTTTTTTGAAGGATCACGCTGACCTCTGCACCATTGACAAGGAACGAATTACGACAGGTCTTGTCAATTACCACAAAAGATGGCCGTATTGGGGAGCCACGAGTTGCCATTAATGGTCTTGAGGGGTTTTTCCCAATGGCGAGACGTGCACTCCATGGCAGGATGTAGGAATTGCCAGTCATACCAGCAGTGTTAAGTTATGGCTCTTTGTGCGCGATGGAAAGTGGTGACTGGAATATGGTGAATGGTCTCTTGGGACAGGCTCCTGAGTGTGTCAACTAAGGTAGTAAGCTCATCAGTACATGCCTCGAGGCAGGAAATTGCCGAGTCTGCCAGTGGTGAGACAGCTGTGCCTAGCTGGAAGGCCACCTCATGAACCTGGTTGGTCAGCTCCATGGTTGTGTCACTGGCCACTGGGAAGGCAAGATGCAGATGCTTGGGCATTAGCAAGAGCTGAAGAAGAGCTCTCGAAGCAGTGGAACATGGGTGGTTAGTCCTCACCGAGGAGCTGCCAAATCCGGTGAAGCAGTTGTGAAAGGAGACAGTCTCCAAGGTCCACCAGTAAGGAGCTGCTGTAGGTGAGAGCGTTCTTACGCCATAGTTCTCTCGGGTACTTTGGCCTTGAGAGTTCTCTTGGGTATTTCGGTCTTGAGGTGCTGATGAGGGCATCTCCCATGAGTTCATAAAAATATCCTACAGGTCACTGATCATGTTAGGAGAGAGCACGGATACGACATGATTGTACTAAATCATCTTGTGAGGTGATGCGGTCAGTAGAGATGTGCACGGGCGGAAATCCTGAGTTCGAACTAGCTTGAAATCTGTGTTACAGACCCGAGTCTGGCATGGCAACGTGTTCAGACTTAAAGGGCCCACGAAGAGCTATTTACGAAAACTAGAAAACGCACTCTAGATATAGGTATCCTATCAGTCCTCTTTGCAACACGCAAACTTTTACGCTAGTGTCAGTAATACCGGAAATATTGGCGATTGAAAATGACACTCGTCCTCTGCACGCTTAACCCGACGCACGCCGGTGCGGAAGAAAAAAAATGAAGACAAGCTGAGACTGCACCCCACCACGTTCCATTCCGCCCGGGTCACCGAGACAGTGACGTGAAAGAGACATAGGGCAAAGCGCTAACTTGCAAATGAATACTGAGCTCACAAAAATATTGGGGGAGGGGGAAGGGGGACTTAAACTCTTCCTTTAAGGTCATGGCATGCCAGCGTTAATGGCGCCAGTTGCCGGTTTTCCTTGTGGACCTCCGTGTAGACACACTTTGCCACTCACTTGTTCAGAAGCTTTTAACTTGCGGCTGCATTGTCCCATACATAGTCGCAAGATACCAAATTATAAAACCACCGCGACAGAGATCTAAAGCACCATTTTAACCAAGCCACACAAAGGTATCTTCGTGGCCTAGGGGTCCTGAAGGGCTGGATTGCGATTTCACCCTTCCATGTCACACCTGTGTTGGCAGCGCCTACCAATTTGGCCATGCCACGGCTCATGCCATCACACAACTCAATGACTAGTCATGCATGACCATGTCTTCTGCCAGCTACCACATGCCAGAGCCATGCCCATGATTTTTTGCTCACAATGCGGACAATGGCTTTTCTGGGGGACGAAGCCTTTAATGGTGCTGAATGGGAGAACTAGGGTTGGAACACTTTCATCCAGCAATAGAACTAGTGCAGTTTCTTAGCACCAAGAACAGTCAAGAGCAGTCCAGGCTGCACTTCAAACACAAATTTGAAGGACGTCACCTGACATCAAAAACACTGCATAATTACTGTTGCACTCCTTTTAGCAAAACATTTTCGAGAACACTGCAGAATCTGCACTGGAGAAATGCGTAAGCATGCTCATTGCTGTGTTGTCCGCAAGATGTGTCAGCGGGATACCGACGAGTAACAGACACTGTGCCTTTCCTTTCCTGTAACCAATTATAGAAGGGTGGTGAACTGTGATGTGTTCAATGGAACACTGGTTGTGTTCAATAATGGGCGTGCGATGTACCATGTGCAGCAGCAATGCTCAGGCGTTCGCATTTCTCCACTGCAGATTCTGTAGCACTCTCGGAATTTTTCAGGTTGAAGTTGGCTGATTACCTCTATTTACACACTTTCTAACCATTCCTACCATTTGTGCATGCAAATCACGCCCTTTCCCGCTTGCTAACGTTTCAAACATTTCAAATTTGCCGCCACTGGAAGTCAGTACCACGTGACCCGTTTGGATGTCGCCATTACCCCTCTAATTAATTACCTAGTTACCCACATGCATCAAATTATTTCCCCAGCAAGATTTCTTGGTCCTCTATCTAATGCAACCATTCTTTTTCTTATAACTTATTTCGTTCACATGTAATTGTGATGACAATTCTGGTGACATGAAACTGCCGGCATACCTACATAATGCTGACGCATTAAAATGGTAGTGACAAAGCATTACTGCCCTGTGCAGTCATACCTATTTGACACATGGTGCCTCTGTTGCCACAGAGGACATGGGCTCAACTTCAATGTCTTAGCTGTGATAAGCCGAGGAAATGGAGGTTAGCATTTTATTTACAATCATGCCAGTCACAATACTGCGGTCTGGCTAGCGGTGGTGATCGTTCAAGGGGCAGAACATGCACACCCTCTCTTGGCATGCTACTGCACTGCTCCTCACTACTTGGCATCTCTGCTCACATCCGCCTAATGCAATGAACTATACGAGTACCGATGCGACAGCATTTGCTGACCGTGAAGAATGTCAGGCATTCAGCGTCAGTGTCCATGCGAAGCCTTCGCCTTGTAACTGTGGCAGGTGGTGTTAAGAGGTGTTTTCCCGCCCTCCATTTATGGGAGAGGAGGGAGATATTTGGACAAGAAAGATTCAGCAAAGTTGAACCAAAAGCCATGACGAATAGAAATAGAATATAATCAGGATTGGAATAATTGGAGAGTCAAAAAAAAAACATGGAATTAAAATTGGATTGGTTGAAATGTTCCAAAGTGACTCGGGCTATGAGGGACGCTGTAGTGGAGGGCTGCAGATAATTATGACTAAGTGAGGTTCTTGAATGTATGCACTCTGAAATCGCACAGCATGTGGGCACCTTGCATTTTGTCTCCATTGCAACATGGCAAGGATCGAATACGGGTTTCCAGGCTCTGTAGTCAAGCACCCAATGACCAAGTGCACAGTGCACAATGAGAATATAGTAATACATTAGTGAGTGAATTTATTCTGCAGTCAGTCGAACTAACCGTCCTCAAAATCCTTAAATCTGTTTTTCATACAACAAAACTTCCTATGAAAATGCTCTTCATGAACTGTTCCCAGCACTCAGGGTTGTCAGGCATTGCCCCTAGTATGTGGGCCATTTGCTTCTGATCTCTTCAGTAGGCACTCCAATCCTGAGTGACCTTATACCGGTTTCCATTGGGCGAACAGGAGTAAGAGCAACGAGCAGCCAGAGCAGCGCACAAGAGCACTGGGGACGCACATTCTCGTCTCCTCAACGGAACATTCACGCTGCTCGGAGAGCAGCGTAGAGAGGGGGAGCGTGACATCAGGTGTCATGTGATCAAACTTTTCCCGCGCTCGCGTTGCCCGTATCCGCCGGCCGAACGCCACCGCTGCCGCCGTCCGCCATTTTTCTCGTCCGTCCTGCCTGGGATGTGCCTGGGCTCCGGGCGAATAACCAAAAGTGACGACAAAAAGGTCACGTTACTTCCTCCGTTCTCCCTGTACTCCGCCGCTGGCGACGGAGCACCGAGGACTGCTCCCGGCTGCTCTCGGGACCCCAAAAGCGCGCCTCCTCTTCCAACAGAACGCAACACTACTGCTCCTGTTCGACTACTG